>NW_028091436.1:0-2760430 GCF_014824575.4 Sturnira hondurensis
TACAAGATATAAGATTAATTACAAAAGAGGTTGAGAGAGAAAAAGAAAAAAATACTAAAAAAAAGAAAGAACAAAAAAGAAAAAAGGGGAGAAGGGAAAACACACACACACACACACACACACACACACACACACACACTAGAGAAGGAGGAAAAAAGAAAAAAAAAAGAAAGCATCCTTCCTTTGTTGGTTTCAAACTGTCCAAACCCGTGTTTCTGGTTGCCACGTCTCTGAGGGCTGGTTTGCAGGCACGCTAGCAGGCTGCTGATTGGTCTGTGGTCGCACAGCCCCGTGAGGCTGCCTTTGTCTCCCGGTATCCGGCACCGTCCTTCTCCGCCCAGTGCAGGACCCAGGCGTTCCCAATAGAGACTTCTCCACAAAGCCTGCCTCTCGGTCCAGCCCAATCCCAAAAGACCAGCAATGACAGTGTCCTCCTTAAATCCCTCGGGCTGGCAGGCTTGGGGGCTGGCGGGCTGGGGACCGCAGCGTCCGCAGTTGCCACCCTTTACGTTAACTTACGCCCATGGGTCTCTGCCCGGTACTAACCTGCCTGCCTAGACCGAGAGGAGAGAGTCAGTTCTCTCCCACAGAGTGTGTTGCCGGTTCACCGGATGCCGGTTCACTGGATGCCGGTTCTCCAGCGTTCACTCCGTCACCGGTGCCCCGGCCCTGGATTCAGACGGGGGTCCTGTTTCCCCCTGATGGTGCCAGCCCCCACTGAGCGCCAATTCTCGTCGGTACTCACGCTCCACCAGAGTTCGCCTGCACTGGGCGCGCCCCGCCCGGGCGCAGCAGCTTCTGTCCTCACTCGCCCTCTGGATTCCTCGCTGACCCGCCGCTGTTTGGCTCCTCTGTCACACTCTCTGGTCTCCTATCTTCATAAATGTCGGGGAACTGTTGGTTGATTATGCTGTTCTTCGGTAGATCTGCCCGGATTTTCCACCAGATGCACGAGAGCTGGGCTCCCTCCGTGCTACTCTGTCGCCATCTTCCTTCTCTGATCAGGTCTTCTTTATCTTCTTTAGCGTTAAATGAATACCTTTCCATTCTAGTTGTGTCGAAATAGTTTTCAATTTTTGATCATGAGTAGATTATGTTACTTTACTGCGTTAAATAGCAGCAGGACTATACCTCATGAATGTCATGAAATGTTGTGAAGTTAAACAGATCACAGTCACTTTTAGTATATGCATTGAAATCACGCTATTTTGGTGATTGCAAAGGAATTTAAAATATAGTGAAATTATAAATAAATACACTGGTTGTCCAAAGTCATATACATGTCACACACCTTTCACATATAATACACGTGTATTAGTCCTAGGATGTAAGAAATTCAGACTCTAATACACCAGTTACAACTGGCTTTCTCATTTTAAGTTGACAGCAGTCTGTGAGTTGTTTTGTGGGTTTTCTTTGAAATATAGAAAATTCACTTCATGGGTATTTTTTATAAACCCTGAACTACTAGAGCTGACCTTTAACGGGACTCTTCTATGCCCACAGAGAAGCCGAGGTCACTGAGTGTCGGGGGGAACTCGGGACCTAGTGAGCCCGTCCCACGAGACAGCACAGGAACTAAAGCTGCTCTTCCTCCCGCTTTCTCTACACGTGGAGGGGTTTAAACACCCACCAGTAATTCCCTCAATGAGTACGGTGGACTAAGTACATTGATAGGTATTAAAAACTAAAACTGTTTTCAAGAGAAACTAAAGCTTATGCAACACAATATAAGGAGAATAACTGGGGAAAAAAACACCCAACAAGAAGACCGGGTAATCAGGGAGTGTGAGTGATGCTGTTCAGGACACAAGATGACTCACCACAGAAAACCACAGAGCATCCCTCAGGGGTGGGCCTTGTGCAGGAAGGCCCAGCAGGGAAATTAGCAGATGAGCCCTCAGAATAGGAGGAGTCCCCATGGTAATTGGGAGGACGGCTTTCAGAGAGAGATGAAGTTCAAGGGAAATGACTTAAGCAAGAAAGGAATTCTGTTCATTTGAGGACAGCTGATGGCCAGTGCAGCGCAAACAGAGTGGGGAGGAGAAAAAGTGGTCCAAGTGAACTGGGAAGCACTGAGTGGAAAGTAACAGACCTGCAGGGAGAGGCCCTGCAGGGTTCCCGGTGGGGGAAGGGCAGCATCTGCGCTGATGGGAACCTGCTCTGAGGATGCTACCGGGACAATGGACTAGAGTCTGTAATAGGACAATCCAGACAACAGAACAATGGTACTTCAGGGGCATGAGTAGAAATTGGGATGCGAAGATGCGTAGGAGGCATCTGTGGAAGTGATTCTGTCTTTGGCTGATGATAGACGGCATGGGAGGAGACTCAGTAGGAATCTGTTTAATTACTTATACAATGTTCAAAGCCCTGGGACTTAAAAAGCAAAGGCTTATTTCCCTAAATTAAACTGCTAAGGTGAGAAGCCCAAAAGCAAAGTTGACCATGTGTTATTTGGGTCCAGGCTTCTCCCTAGTCTCTTCTCACTAATTTTTGTGTCTCAATTCCATGGTCACCAAATGGCAGCGGACTTGGGACTTTGGGTTTCTTTTGGGGCAGCAATGGGGAGGCTGGAGACACAGGATGGGCAGATATGGAACATTCAGCTCACCTGGTGGGGGCTTGTGGTTCTGTCCATCTGAAACCTTTCCTTCTCTGATGAGGACCACATCTGCATTTCACAGCCACAAGCTCTGGGAAGGCTGGGCAGTAGGTCCTTTTCCAGAGGCACCTACACGTGGGTGGGAATGAGACCTGGTCACTGGGCCAGAGGGACACAGGGGCGGTGATATGCAGACATCCACTAAGGCCAGGTGGCAGCCCACTCAGCCCCTTTGCATTAGTGAAGAAGGGGTCCCACCCACGCTCTGTCAGCATGTGCACTCCATGGAGGGGGGGGATCATCCTGTGTGAAAATGCACCAACACTGGAGGAGTAAACAGACAGGTAAATGTTGGTGACAGCATTTGACATGCAGGGCTGACACACACTTCTGTGTTCACAGTGGGTGCCAATGGGGAAGGGCGTCATCCATTCCTTTTCATTCTCTCAGCGGGACTCTTGTCACAGAAGCCCACCGGGGATGGACTCCTTAGGGAGCTTTATGGTCAGACTGGGGACACATACTGTGCTGTCACCTGGCACTCTGTTTCTGTCCCTGCCCTCCTATCTTGAAGGGATGAACCCCTTCTGCCTGACCCCTTGCTCAGAGTCTTCACGTACTAACCCTCTGTGACACCCACAGCCTCACTCGGGCTGAGCTTTTTCTTATCACCATGGGGACATGGGGTGGGACAGAAGACACCTCTCTGTGTGACAAAACTCAGTACCACTGACCCAGGTACCTTTCTCTCCCCACAGACATTCTAGGACCCACCCCATGTTAAATTTAACAGTTACTGATGAATGACTTTCCATCAAATATCCCACTGATAACAAGGTTCCCATCCAATTCCTTCTGTAATTATACAAAATTGTCATTAACTGCTATTACATATTCCTCAATACAACTTAGATAAGATAAATCTCCCAAACATTATCCCAAGTAAAAAATACTGAATACAGTAATAAAGCTCATTATCTCAACATCAGCTAATGAGGCAGTTGACTTGCAAGATATCAATTCTTACATTTTTATAACATTGTTATCCATTTCTTTGCTTGTCATGGACTCTCCTTAATGAAAGCCTGTACCCTTTGCAATTCACTTTTGTGGTCAAATTTGATGAGTTTTCTATCATAACAATCATGTGGATGAGACAGTGCCCTTTTCAAATGCGTGGATTGTTCATCCAATGACTACAACCCTAACATACACATCCTACATATGTCTGGTGCATCAGTACATACACTGCACCTTAATTCACAAACTCCTTGTCCTTAAAATGATTACAACATCATCCTATGTCAGTGTAACTCACTAGCACCCAGTGACACACAGGTAAAAATCGATGTGACTAAATGTTCCCTCCATACATTTAGAGGTTGACTGACAGGAAAACGATGCACAGGAAAATCCGGGGTGGGATGCTCCAGCACAAAGTGACACTGAGTCTCAAAGTTTTTTCCAGTGATGCCTCACTGGTGTCACACACTTAGGGTAATGGTGATTTCTGCCAGAAGAGGGTCCCTTGCTCTTTTATCCATGGTATGGCCTTGACATACAATTGTCAACCCTGCTTCTCTCTAGAACACTGTGACATGCCACTGTTTGAGAATGCCACAGCCATCATCACTGGAAAAGCATTTAGGCCCAATGACACGCTGGACTACCAGTGCCTGGATGGCTATGAAACCAGAGATGGAAACACCACAGGGTCCCTTCTGTGTGGCGAGGAGGGCTGGTCCCGCCTGCCAAGCTGCTTCAGTAAGTATTTTCATTCCCGTATTATCCATGTCAAGACAAGTCTCTTTAAACATGGTGCTCATTGGAGGGAGGTATCTCCTGCACTTTCAAGTCACAGGTTCAAGATGCAGGATGGACTTCAGGGTTTCTGTGGGGCTTCATGTACATAGTCTCCAATGAGACCAGAGTTTCCCCTCAACATTGAAAATGCTGTTTTTTAGAATCTGCAGAAAAGTGCGGGCCTCCACCAGCTGTAGCCAATGCAGACATCACCTCCTTCCCACTGGCTGCCTACCCTCCAGGGTCAAGAGTTGAATACGAATGCCAGGCCTACTATGAACTTCAGGGTCCTAAATACGCAACCTGCAGTGATGCTAAGTGGTCTGAAACCCCCAAATGTCTAGGTAAGTTCTACAAATTCTTCTGAACCCTGATAAAATTATAGGAATGTTTCAGAGCTCATTCACAGTCTAGCATTCCTGCAGTGGGTTCTAGAACTGTTGTCAGACAGCTGTCCTGCCCGATGCTGGACATTCTCACTGCCATGTACAAGGCCAGACGCTTGGGAAGTTTCTCAGTAAACAATGACAAAGTTCCATTAAAAAAGGAAGGTTCAGACATGCTGATTTTTTTGCCTTTTTAATGCTTTTATTGGGATGACTTGGTTAATAAAATTATACAGGTTTCAGGTGTACAATTCTACAACATGTCATCTGCAGATTACATTCTGTCTCACAATCTTCAGTCAACCTCCACCCACCACCATTCATCCTCCTTTCATCCCATTGTACCTCCCCTCACCCCCTTCCCCGGCAATCACCATGCTATTGTCCATGTCCATGAGTCCACACAGCCCCCCCCACCTCCCCTCTTACAGCTGCCAGTCTGTTCTCCATATTCATGAGTCTGTCTCCTCTTTGGAGTTTGTTTGGTTCATTAGATTCCACATATGAGTGAAATCATGTGGTACTTGTCTTTGTCTGACTGGCTTTTTACACTTAGCCTAATGCTCTTCTGGTCCATCTGTGCTCTCACAAAGGGTAGCATTTCCTTCTTTTATACAGCTTAGTAGTATTGCATAGTGAAAATGTACCATATCTTTTTTTATTTTTTCATCTTCTGATGGACATTTGCGCTACTTCCAAATCTTGGCTATTGCAAATCACGCTGTTAGGAACTTAGAGGTGTACGTATCCTTTGAATTAGTGCTTGGATTCTTTGGATAAAGACTGGAAAGAGGTATTACTGGGTCATAAGGCTGTTTCTTTTTCATTCTTTGAGGTATCTCCATACTGTTTTTCACAGCAGTGCACCAGTCTGCATTCCCACCAACAGTGCATGAGGGTTCCCTTTCCTCCCCCTACTCCCCAGCACCTCTTGCTTGTTGATTTATTGATGACAGTCATTCTGACAGGGTGAGGTGATGTCTCTAGGGAAGCAATTCCATTTAGAATTGCTTCAAAACCTCCATACTTAGCAATAAATTTAACGAAGGATGTACAAGACCTGTATTCTGAAATTATGACACATTGAAGAAAATACAAAAGAAGTGGAAGCATATGCCATTTCATGGACAGAAAGAATTAAAATCATATAATGTCCATACTACCCAAAGCAATGTAAAGATTCATATAGAAATTTATAGATTCCTATCGAGATACCAATGGTACATTTCACAGAACTAGAACAAAGAATCCAAAAATTGATACGGAACACAAAAGACCCCCAAGAGCCACAGGAATCTAGAGGAAAAAAGAACAAAGTTGGAGGAATCATACTGCCTGACATCAGACTATTGTACATGACCATCATAATCAAAACAGCATGGCACTGGCATAAACACAAATACATAGATCAATGGAATGTAATAGAGACATAAACATCATGCCGTTAGATCAGTTAATGTCTGACCAAGGAGGCAAAAACACACACACTGATTATGATATATTGACTGATCTCATTGAACCTTCCTCATTATCCCTCACGTACAGGTCCCCTTCTCTGGGGTTTGTAGCAAATTCGATGCTCCTGACCCTCATTTTGGTAGCATTGGAGACCAGGTGTGTGTATGCAAGTCAGAGGCATGTAGAAATAGCCCTAGATTTTATAGGAAAACACGTGTTGAACTTCCAAAAGAAATACTCAATCTCACGTTTGAATGACAAGTCTGTGATTCACAGCACAGGCTTTACCTTCTCCAAACACTAAGAATGGGAACCAATCATCACCATGCGAGGACACAAAGGCAAGTCTGTGACAGAGGCCAGACTTCATTCTGAGTCACTGATTTAAAGTTTCGGGTGTTGAATCTCCTCGGTCAGGACATGTACGTCTCCAGATGAGTACAGAGAGCAACTGATGACATTCCTTTCACCTTCTCTCCTCTCTCATTCTTCCTACCTTCTCTCACTAAAAATCAATCGATAAAAAATTAAATTAAAAAGCAAAAAGAAAGTCATGAGATATATATTTGAAGGTATGTAAACCTCATATAATACATGAGGATATTAACATGCTTTTGGATATTAACATGCGTGTGAATGTTTGTTGGACTTTGAAAACCTAAGAATATCCCAAGTGTTATGATTTGTATGAAGTTTTATCATGTAAGAGTTAGTGGGATGTGTGGGAACATAATCTGAGCTATTTTGAAGGCCTCCCCAATATCAGGGATGGTGGAGCTAGAATGCAAATCACTTGGGTGAAGAGAAGACAGAGAGGAGCCCATGGTGTGTTCGAAATTTGATATAGGATTGGATAAAGACATGGTACACGGTATAAATGGAATACCTCTCAGCTATAAGGTGAAATACTGACATTTCTGACAACTTGGAAGGACATTGAGAATATCATGTGAGTGAAATGTCAGACAGGAAAAGACCTGAACCATGTGAATTCACTCATACATGGGACATGAAACTGAGAGGGATGGATGAGCAAACAGGAAAGACAACAAACACAAACTACTCCCCCAGACAACAGTGCAGTGGTTCTAAAAGGAAAGGACATGGGAGGTAGCAAAGGAAAGGGGTCACATACCTGGTGGTAGAAGAAGATTGGACTGGGGGTGGTGGGCACACACGCGACACACGGATGATGGGACATAGAATTGTGCCTGTGAAAGCTGTATAGTCTTATTCACCAACCCCTCCCCGACACATTCAATAGAAGAAAGTTAAAATTACTTGCATGTAATAATTTCTACCATGTTATAGAACCGTGTTACAGAAAAGAGACAAGGTGACTTATAGGTGAGATCATATGGTATTACAACAATATTACAACCTATGAAATATTGCTTACAGTCGCATTGCTATAGCAACGAACTAGAAACTCTCTGATGTCACAAAACATTTCTAAAAAGGAAGCATTTATACTGATTTTTACAGGAGAGGACCCAGGGATATAGTGAGGCACAGAAATTTGTTCATAATCAAGATGGGATTCAAATCAATACTATGTATTGGCGCGCTGGCCCCGGCTCTGCCAACCGCCGGTTGTGCGCGCCTTCCCGGCCCTCGGGGGGTCTGCACCCAAGCCTACGAGAACAAGAAAGCCTGGCTGGGAGCACACGCCCTCATGTCAGACCCGGGATGGGAAGCCTGGGAGAAAATCCGTTCTCAGTAGGGCGCGGGAGAGCGGCGCCAGTCTGGATCTTGGGGGGTACTGGCGAGACCAGTTGAGTGTACCAAGGCGTGAGAAGAGCCACAATAACAGCCCCTCAGGCTGCTGCAGCTAGTGAGACCAGAAGAAAAGGTTTGACTCGCTGGACACCAACCAGAGGAGTAGTGGGAGCAGAAAACACCAAGATTCCTACAGGAGACTGCACCACTGAATTCCACAGGTATCCTACCACAGAAGTTCACACCATAACCCAGAGAACCAGAACAGATCAATCTAAGAAGCTGAGGCCAACAAGAAGAGCATCACAAACAATGGGAAGACAAAGAAACAATCCCCAAATGCAAGAAAAGGAGGAAGCCTCAGAAAGAATGTTAGATGAAATAGAGGCAAGTCAACTAACTATCAGATATTGAATTCAAAGCACTGGTTATCAGGAAATTCAAAGAGCTTACAATGAGCTACCAGAAACTACAGGGGAGCTACAATGAACCCTCCACAAACTATACCAACATGAAAAAGGAAATAGAAACCATCAGCAAAGGCCAAGAGGAAATGAAAAATACAATTTCTGAACTGAAGAACACAGTAGAAGGTATGAAGAGTAGGATTGATGAGGCGGAGGACCGCATAAGTGAGCTCGAAGACAGGATGGAAAGAATCTCCCAGACAGACGAGGTAATGGAAAAGAGAATCAGAAAGAATGAGGAGAGTCTAAGAGAAATGCAAGACAATATGAAACGTAATAATATCTGAATAATAGGAATACCAGAAGGGGAAGAAGAAGAACAAGGGATAGAAAACCTACTTGAAAGAGTAATAACGGAAAATTTTCCTAAGATGAGGAGAGAGAAAGTCACACGAATCCAGGAATCGCAGAGAGTCCCAGGCAGGTGGAACCCAAAGAGGCCTCCTGCAAGACACATCATCATTAAAATGGCAAAACTCCAGGACAAAGAGAGAATCCTAAAGGCAGCAAGGGAGAAGAAGGAAGTAACATACAAGGGAGCCCCAATAAGGTTGGCTAATGATTTCTCAATGGAAACATTCCAAGCAAGAAAAGAATGGCAGGAAATATTCCAAGGAATGAGAAACAGAGGCCTACAACCAAGGATACTGTACCCAGCAAGGCTCTCAATCAAGATAGAAGGCCAAATAAAGAGCTTCCAAGACAAAAGAAGTCTAAAAGAATACACCTACACAAAACTGGCTCTACAAGAATTACTAAAAGGGCTGCTTTAAGGAAAGAAAGGAAAAGAGAGAGACAGAGAGGAACACAGGTACATAAATGGCAATGAATAAGTACCTTTCAATAATAACCTTAAACGTAAATGGATAAAATGCACCAATTAAGAGACATAGAATAGCTGAATGGATAAGAAAGCATGACCCACACATATGCTGCCTACAGGAGACCCACCTCAGGTCAAAAGACCACCACACACTAAAAGTAAAAGGATGGAAACAAATTTTCCAAGCAAATAGACAAGAAAAAAAAGCCGGGGTACCAATCCTCCTATCAGACAAAATAGACTTCAAAAAAAAAGGCTATAAAGAGAGACCCAGAAGGTCACTTGATAATACTCAAGGGAAGAATCCACCAAGAAGACATTAACATCATAAATATATATGTACCCAACACAGGAGCACCCAAATATATAAAGAAAATCCTAGAGGACCTCAAAATATATAGATAGATAGATAGATAGATAGATGATAGATAAATAGATAATAAATAGATCATAGGTAAATAGATAATAGATAGATAAAATGTAAATCATTGTTGGGCAGATTGATAGATATAGAGAGGAATTATGTATATACATATATATATATATGTGTGTGTGTGTGTGTGTGTGTGTGTGTGTGTGTGTGTACTTTTTGCCAGTACATATTATGTTTATTCTACAATAAGATTTTTTCAAGTACAAAGTGCTCATATGTCAGGTACACATATCACAGTCTTCTGACTTAATTTGGCACAGGTTTAAAAGATAAAATAAAGACTCTAAAGACATTTATTGTATTTTTCAGATTCTTTGTTGTTGTTTTTTAAAATTATTATTCAAGTACTGTTGTCTCCATTTCCACCCCACCTCCCACCCTCGAACCCACCACCTGGCTTCATCTGTGTGTCCTTCACGCATGTCCCCTGATGGCTGTTCCACATTATCCCTCTCTCCCCTCTCCTCTGGCCACTGTCCATTTGTTCTTTATTTCCATGTCTCTGGTTATATTTTCCTTGCTTCTTGGTCTTGTCAAATAGGTTCCACTTGTAGGTGAGAGCACATGGTATTTCTCTTTCACTAACTGGCTTATTTCACTTGGCATAATGCTTTCCAGTTCCATCCATGCTGTTGTGAACTTGGAGCGTTTGTGGTCACTGCCAGCTGAATGGGAAACAGTGAGTGAAGCCCACGACCACGTAGAGCAGGTTCAGGCACCTCCCCTGGACATGAGCTCACAGGGCTGGATGCCGTGCACACTAGAGACGGAGGTCAAGGCTTCAGAGTCAGGTGCCAGGGTCCGAACTCATTGTCCCCCTGCTAAGCTCCGTGACCTTGGACATGTGACTGAACTGCCCTTTCCTCAGTGTCCTAGTGTGTGACTAGCAGTAGCTGTCCCAGGAAGGAGCTGGAGGATGTCACAGGAAGTGCCAGGAACAGTACTTAGCCCACATTAATGAATATTAGCTATTGAGATTACATCATCATCTCTTGTTGTCCTCAACTATTCATTAGCTCAGAGCTTTCTTAGTCCATGAAAGGACAGATTCTTCACTGTTTTTATTGATTTGTCTACTTTCAGATCCATGTGTCATATGTGAAGAAATCCTCAATAAAAATAACATACAGTTGAAAGGAAAAGAGAACAAGACATACTATGCAAAAACAGGAGAAATCATTGAATTTATGTGTCAATCGGGACACAGTGCAGTGACTTCAGGGCAGTCACTTCAAGCCGTGTGTCGGGAAGGGACAGTGAAGTTGCCCAGATGTGAATGAAGGAGCTTCCACCTGCCGCCCCCACTGCCTCAACCTCGCTAAAAATCTCAGACATGTCCTGCTCTCTTCTACTTTATTTCAGGGAAATCAATACAATATGGTCGTCTGAACTTTCAACCTGATCTTCTCCCAAAGGTGTTGAAATAAACTATGTCAGCATNAAAAGAGAACAAGACATACTATGCAAAAACAGGAGAAATCATCGAATTTATGTGTCAATCGGGACACAGTGCAGTGACTTCAGGGCAGTCACTTCAAGCCGTGTGTTGGGAAGGGACAGTGAAGTTGCCCAGATGTGAATGAAGGAGCTTCCACCTGCCGCCCCCACTGCCTCAAGCTCGCTAAAAATCTCAGACATGTCCTGCTCTCTTCTACTTTATTTCAGGGAAATCAATACAATATGGTCGTCTGAACTTTCAACCTGATCTTCTCCCAAAGGTGTTGAAATAAACTATGTCAGCATTTACACTTGTACCAAGACAGTCATTATTTGCCATTATTCGCCAACTAATCTCTAGACTAGTTGCCTAGTGATTATTGAACTCACTATGGTTAAGAATGTGGCTTTGTGCATCTTGGACTGGAGGTTTAATCATCAAAACATGTCAGCTTAGCATTTACTGGGGGAACTAATACGAAGGAAACATTAGATGGGAAAATAGTGAGTGAAAGCAGGCCTGTCACTCTGTCGCCTTGCTGCTGTCAGCAGGGGCGTCCCTGGACCAGGGGAGGAGTTTCTGAGGGTGAAACAGATCCATTCTTCTTTCTGTTCCCCTGTGTGTGGCCGGAAGTGCGTCACAGCTTCAGGGAGTTGCTCTTCTATTTGATAAAAGCAACACCTTATTTGAAAGTTGCAAATCTTATAATACCTAGTCATAGAACAATTTATGTGATGCAAGGTAAATATAGGAACTGAATTTTTATTTTCTCCATGCTTATTCTCAAAGCATATAAAAAACCATTGAAGTTCCTGTTGAATTGAACCCTGTTTAATAACCAGTGTCCAATTTAGTTAGGGGTAGACTTCACACTTCCCCTTTTCTATTGTGAGCCTCTGAATATAGTGCACCTTAAATGACAAGGGACCTGGAAGCGCATTAGTTAAGAACATCTTGATGCCCAGGATGCACTGAAACTCCTGTACTCTGTAGTGTGATATATTGTAGGGAACTGTGTTGTGTGGTGTGAAAATGTAGCTGAGCCTCCACGTGGAAAATCAGTGGGCAGTGAGTGGCACGCAGGACCACACCCACAGAGAGGTTACCCTTGGGGAATCAGGTCTGCATTGTACCTAGACTGCTATGAGACTTGCTTTTGCCAAAACTCCCTCACCCTGAGTTGAGGCAGTAAGGGCTTACTGCAACTTCCTAAAGTCTGTGCTAAACCTCCCAAGTATGGACTGTAACCAGTTCAACCACTTTTCCCACTTGATCTGCAATATCCTTCTCTTTGAAGTAATTAATAGCATTCTTTTCTTTGTTATCTGTAAAAGGTAATCCCCTGCAGTGAACCTGTGTGTAGTGAATGAGGACTACCTTCCATGTAATGTACCCAGAAAAGCAATAAAAGCCTGTCCAGGTAGGGACTGGGGGCCTCTAGCCCCGCCCTCGCCTCTCAGAGAATAGTCATGCTGTCCCTTTTTCTCCACAGGACTTCTGTCATCCGTGTATAGTTGTTCACCATCAGGCACAACATACACGGACGCTGCAGGCCAGGATCCACCACAGTGTATTAAGGGTTCAAACACACACACACAAACACACACACACACACACACAAATCAGTGCATTTCTATGGACAAGAAGGTACACAGAGGCCAGAGTGGGGTCCAGATGCATGGGTTGGTGCTCACAGACCCTAAGAACTGAGGCTGGGTGAAGACACGTACAGGACAAGGACAGTTAGAGGGACGTGGACTTGGAGTTATTCCCACACCATCTCTGGGTGGAGAAAGAACCTCGCCCATTTCAAGAATTGTTCAATTTTAAAATTAGTGTTTTGTGTCACCTTTGAAGCAGGTGTGTTAATATCACTAAGGAATATTGTGCAAGTACAGTGAGGAAAGAAAGTTACAAAAAGACAGGGAAATTTTTAACAAAAATTTACATATCTTGCAAAACTCTCTGAACTTTGATATCAAGTGAACTCAACAAACCAGCTTCCTGGCAGTGCGCTGAAATTCAGACTCACAGTAACCACCGCTCATGAGGCAGACTCACAACTCACAGAGCCCGGCTGAGATATTCGTGTTAAGACACCGTTGGGGACGCCCAGCATGCTGCTGTCCCTGATCTGTGTCATTGTCACCTTGTGGGTCTCCCGGACTCATGGACAAGGTAAGCTGGACACAGAGCTACACACTCAGCTCCCTCCAACCTGCAACTTCTCGTTCCTACTTGCATGTGTCTCTGGGTTTAATGGATCAACTTGCGGGGATGGTGTATTTCGTGACACCAAACAGAGAATATCTTGTAGGAAGATTATCATATATTCATCCAGGGAAAAGAAAATAAGTTATGACCAATTTTATTTCCTACATTTCACAGTAAATGGACTCTCAAAACCAATTATGGAGATTAGTCTAATGTATTCATTCAACTTTAGCCAGCCTTTGGGAACAATGGAAATCTCATAATCTTACATGTGGTGAATGTCTTATAGAATCATATGTGAAACTCACTAAATCAGGATTCAAATACATGAAATTTACAGTTTTTATTATACCTTTAAAAAGCCTGTAAAAGTAATTGACATTGCAATCAATTTAATATTTCAACAAAATTAACAACTGGTAAAAATAAATATTTATTTCAACAAAAAGTAAAATGTATTCTTAATTTTCAATAGAATTGCAATAAATTTTTATTAGACTTTTGAGTTCTCTGGTAAATGTTGAGTAAATAAATCAATTATTTTCATAGCATTATCTCTATTCTCCACTGATTTGCTTTCATTTTTTTTAAACATTTTATTTATTTATCTTTAGAGGGTAAGGGAAGGAGAGAGGAAGGAAACATTAATGTATGGTTGCTTCTCGCGCATCCCCTGCAGGGAACTGGCCCCTGCTGGGAACTGGCCTGCAACCCAGGCATGTGCCCTGACTGGGAATCGAACTGGGATTGTCTGGTTCACAAGCCCGCGTTCAATCCACTGAGCTACACCAGCCAAGTGTTTTCATTTTTATAGCAAAATGTTGTCTATACCATTTCTAAATGGAATCTATATATTAAAAAATTATATCTTATAACAATATAATTGGTAGTTTCTTTAAATGCATTTAATTAGAAAGTGATTTATTTGGTGTTTTAGTTCAAATAGCACTTATTGCATGTATAGAAACTTTAAGATTTTATTTACAAAATTACATTTTTCTCCTTCCTCTACCATCTTCCTAAATTCTCCATTATTATATCTTTTCAAAGTCTCCTACTTTCCTTTAAAACCAAATACATTCCTGAGTTACTGTAATTAAACCCTCTAATGCGCCTTAGGACCCTTCACTCCACCATTTAGAAATAGACTGTGAGTCACTAAGTTGTATCCCTTAGTCTACGAGAGGGATTCACTTCAATAAGTTGCTGCCCGCTGGGCTTTGCCGCTATTTCAGTTTATATTTGACCAATTTCCTTCTCTAGCACCCGCCCCCCCCAAAAAAAAACAACAACCACACAACCAAGCTTCAATCCCATTTCACACAATTTCTGTTAGTGAACTCTTTCTCAAAGTGGCCTTGGCACTCAACGCCCTGTAGCTGGCCGGGTGGCAGCCGTGTTTTCGAAGAGAAAGGATCCTGCTGAGGGGCGAGACCAGCTGAGAAACGCCTTTGTGTGTTTTGTTGGCGTGGGCTCAGTCACCTCCCTCCAGAACTGGAGCGGTGAAGACCAGACTCCTAAGACCTCGGAAAGCAGCTGTGCACCGAGGTCCACCCGGTCACCACAGTGGACCCTGATCTAACCAGACTGGTGTGTGTGTGCCCACGAGGAGGAGACGGGCCACAGACTCATGGAGAGGAACCATGTGAAGACACGAGCGTGTCTTCATCGACACATCTAGGAGAGAGGCACCAACCCTGCTACCGCCTCAATTCTGGACTGTTAGTGTCTAGAATTGTAAAGAGAATAAATTTCTGTTGTTTAAGCCGCCCTCCTATAGTGCTGTGCACGGCAGCCCTAGTGAGCAAATGCAATGACACATACACATTTTCCTAGGTGGACAGTACTAATCAAACACTGCTTTTCTATTTTCCATTCCAATGTGTTTTCTACCTACACACACGTTTTTAGGGGACATTCATCAGAATTCAGTAATTCTACCTTGGTGGTACTGGGGTTGCTGATGTTTTTCACTTAATGATGATGAGCATTTTATGAGTATTTTATATTCACATTTTCTTGATGAGTATTTTATATTCAAATTTTCTTGATGAGTATTTTATATTCAAATTTTCTTCACAGCTTCACTGAAAATGTCCCACAGAGTCCTATGGACACATATCAGTATATGAAAATGTGCTCACACATATATGTCATGTAAATCACTGCCTAGACCGGGCCAAGATTTCCAAGGGTCTGTGTGCAGGAGACACAGGAAGACACAGAACAGGAAGAGAACTGAGGACGAGGGACAGTCCTATGGTCCCCGTGGAGAGGACACTGGAGCTCTGGCAGGGTTACTGGGTTCAGCCCCTGTCACCCTCTCCCTCAGCATTTGCATTTTCCCTGTGATTGCTTTTAATCTTGGAAATACTTCTAAAGGACTTAAACCTTCAACATCACAACCTCCTCCAGTCCCTCCGAACTCTTCTTTACAGGTGACTCCAGTTCTCCAGTCAGGAGCAAGAGCAGGTAAAGTGAGATCCACAGAATAACAAATTTATCCATGGGATTATTCAAATGATCACGGTTCGATTCCCAGTCAGGGCACATGCCTGGGTTGCAGGCCAGTTCCCAGCAGGGGATGCACGAGAAAAGCAACCATACATTGATGTTTCTCTTCCTCTCTCCTTCCCTTCCTCTCTAAAGATAAATAAATAAAATACATTTTTAAAGATTTTATTTATTTATCTTAGAGGGAAAGAGAAGGAGAGAGACAGAGAGAGAAATATCAATGTATGGTTGCCTCTCCTTCGTCCCCTGCCAGGAACCGGGAACTGGCCTGCAACCCAGGCATGTGCCCTGACTGGGAATCCAACCTCGATTGTGTGGTTCGCAGGCCCGCGCTCAATCCACTGAGCTACACCAGCCGGGGCAAGATAAATAAATAAAGTATTTTTTAAAAAAGAAGAATGATTCATTCACATGGGATACTATTTTTTTCCTTCAGGAAGAACTTGTGATTTTCCAGAAATAAAATACGGAAACATATATGAGGCACACAGATATAAACAGACCTTCCCCGTCACTACGGGAAAATATTTCTACTACTCCTGTGATCGCAGCTTTGCGTCTCCTTCGAAGTCACTCTGGACTCGAATAACCTGCACGGAAGAAGGATGGTTGCCAACACCCAAGTGTCTCAGTGAGTAAACAGCCTGATCGAGGTCTGTGCATTTTCCGTGAGCGAGAGCCAGAGGGGCAGCGGCGGCTGGAGGGGACCACGGGGTGTAGACAAACACAAAGCCAAGGCCAGAGGGGCCAGCCAAGGTAAGATCCCTCCTTCTTCAGGCATGAAATCAGCAAAAAATAAGATACACGCTTGGTGGAATATCTCCATTTTTTTCATTTCAAATATTAATGATCGGTAATTTCAACCACTAATATTTAATTTAAACACCCTGACTTTGTCATGGTAGGACCCCAGATTTTTCTCAGGAAAGTTCTGTTTTTACATGTAATTCTTGTTCAAAATGTGCTGCTCTTTTGGATATTCCAAAGGTGCTTTTTTTTAAAGCTTTCATTTGTAGCTGTTTTTTTGTATCTTCATTGTTTTTCCATTACAGTTGCTCTAATTCTTCCCCCATTACTCTCCCTGCCTGGCCCATCCCCCCACTTCCTCAGTCACTCCCCACCCTGGGTCCTTCCCACCTGTTCCTTGACTACACCCTCCCCTTCTCTCCTCCTTTATCCCCCTCCCCCTCCCCTCTGGTCACTCACTGTCAGTTTGATCCTTATTTCTATGTCTCTGGTTCTATTTTGCTCATTTGCTTTGTTCATCTTTTAAAGTAGTTTTTACTATTTTCCTCTTGTGTTTTTCAGTAGTTGTACCTTTGTGAGTTACATGTGCCTTACTTTCTCAGTGAGGGCAGAGACAGGAAGAAAACAGAATGAGGAGAGAGAGGGGAAAACTAAAGAGGCAGACAAAGGAAGTGGGAGTCCTCCTCCTCCAGGAAGCAGCTTGGTCTATCAAATGAGAGAAAGAACGCAATCACTCGCTTGATATCTAAAGGAATTTTACAAAGGGAAAAATGATTTCATACATAAGCAATGGTTAATGACATTACGTATTAATGGTAACGTGCATGAACTCATTTTTTAGGACAGTGACTTTGGCACTTTATTTGTGTTTTGAAGTTTGCAAAATGCGTAGAAGTCATCTTTTGGGTTTTCAGGACAGTGCTTTTTCCCTTGGGTGGAAAATGGTCGATCTGCATCTTCAGGACAAACGCATCAGGAAGGTGACTTTGTGCCAGTTGTCTGTGATGAGGGCTACAGCCTCCCCCTTAATCAGAGCGGCATCACATGTGGAAAAAGTGGCTGGTCCGCGCCCCCGACGTGCCGTCGTACCGGCAAGTATAATGTTGGCCTCCTGGGTCCCATCTTCTTTTTTATTTTATAAAGAAATGGCTGTAGTTTCAGGGGTCCACTTCTGTCTAAGCAGATGTGCCAAACTCTGGGTAATAATCACTGGAAAATCATTTGGCCTCCTCCCATAAATTCAACATAGGCAAAATTAGAAAACACTCATCAGGAACACAGTGAAAATCTCTGCAAGGTGCTTGCATGTTTCAGCAACATGAACTTACAGTGTACAATGAACTTAGGCAAAAGCAGTTGACGTGCCATGAAGACACAATTAAATTTTACACAGAGTGATAGTTAAAATATCACATTGGTGAAATCACCTGGCCTGCAAACAAGTCTACTTGACATTGACCGAGTTCAATGCATACCATTAAAAACCAGCACAAAAATACTGGTAATAACCTCACCATCAAAACTCTACCTGTGAAATCTCGGTTTCCAGGGTATATTTAGTAATATGAAAAAACACTTCATTAAGGAACCATATGGAAAATAGGGGTATATTGGAGGTCAAGTGGAGTTAGAGTTCCTCATATTTTATGTGAAAACCAAACAGTAGCTAAATTGGAATAAGGGAACCCGGAGCCTCGGCTCCCGAAAGCACAGGGGATGCCTTCAGAGAACAGTCTCTATAGTTTTGTGTCTTCCCACTCTATCGGGAAATTGGGTTATCATCCATCCATCTAATCAGTATTTATTATATTGGCATTACATCATATTTATTGTGCACTTCTTTGTATAATGTTTTTAAAAACCGTATTTTTTAGAAAGAGGGGAAGGGAGAGAGAACAAGAGGGAGAGAAACATGGATGTGAGAGAGAAATGCCCATAGGTTATCTCCAACCAGGGACAGAACAGACCCCACAGGCAAGTGCCCTGACCGGAATCGAACCGGGAACCTTTTGCTCTGTGGGATGACACCCAGCCAATGGAGCCACATCAGCCAGGGCCATTCACAGTCATATATTTGTTTATATAACTTGTCCAGAATCTGTAGCTGTGCTTAGAAGAGGGAGAGCAGGAAGTCACGCTTCCAGTCCATCTTTCCCAAACAGGATGTTAACCTTCTGCCAATTCGTTTCTTAAAATTTCACAAGGAGTTTTTTTTTTTTTTTATGAACGTGAAAATGAAATTCCTAGAGCCCAAAGGATACTGCAGCATGTTGTATGCGAGCACAAGGAACCTTCCGTGGCCATGAACTACGTCTGCCCAGTGCCGGTCACTACAGAAAAGAGTTCTGCACTGGAGTACGACACAGTGGACAGATGTATTTCTGGTTCACGTGAGCCCCACTGCGACATCAGTGGGAAGCTGCAAAGTTTGGTGGTTCTCACTCTGCGTGATTGGATTGTCTCCATTGAATCCTTGCCTCCAACTCACACAAGACTTCATATCATGCATTGTACTCTATTTGTATATCCCTCTGTTTTCTGTACGATCGATTAGTCTCTTAATACATCAAATAATGTCTGTAGGTTGTAGAAGAAAATGTGAGGCCCCTCCAACCATGGACAATGGGGACATCACCACATTCCCCATCTGCCATGTATGTTCCAGGAGACTCAGTGGAATATCAATGGGAGGCCTACTATGAACTTCAGGGGAGCAGGATAATAACATGTCAGGGTGGTCAGAACAGGTTAATAACAGGTTAATAACATGGAGAATGGTCAGAACCACCCAAATGTTTAGGGAAGTACGTTACCATTCTCATGGGTCCCGGGGAATCTGTGTAGAGAGTGTGACATTCTGCTTTTTATAAGAGAACTTTCATGGATTAAGTTATTCTGTTGAAAGCTTGACTCCCTCATTGTGATGTGTGAGCGAGTGACATTTGAAAAAGTCTTAATCAAGCCAGTACAGTAAAAAAAATTCCTTTAATGTAAGCTCTTCATATTACTGATATTATGAGCTTTGATTATAATATTTAATTCTCACACATTACGCATAGTACCTCATTTTTTACATCATTAATTGTTTTAAATGACTTGCATCTACCTGGTGACTTCTCAATGGATTATTTTAGGAAAGGTTGTGAGAATGAGTTCCTGGATCAGTGTGGAACATTCTACACGACAGTCTAAAATTCTGTAGTGAGTATTTGTGGACTACGTAATGTGTTACGTTCATTGTTTTTACCTTCAGATGCATGGCTAACGTCAGCTCACTGTTAGTTTACCAGTTAACCACTTATACATACTTAAGTCACTTTCTAAGATGTTTCAAATAATTCTGGGAAACAGATTTTGACAGAAGGAAAGGGTCGAAATATGAAGATGACATAGACGGCCTCTATAGGCAAAGAGGAATCTGAATATAAGAAGCCTATCAAAGGCTATTCTTTTGTAGAGTCCAAAGAAAACTGCGGGCCCCCTCCAACCATTGACAACGGGGACATCACCACATTCCCATCCGCCGTCTATGCTCCGGGAGACTCGGTGGAGTACCAATGCCAGGCCTACTACAGACTTCGGGGGAACAGGATAGTAACCTGCAGTGATGGAAAGTGGCCAGAACCGCCCAAATGTTTAGGTAAGTGCGTTACCGTTCTCGTGGGTCCTGGGGTATCTGTGTAGAGAGTGTGATGTTCTGCTTTTTACAACAGAACTTTCATGGATTAACAGTTATTCTGATGAAAGCTTGAGTCCCTCATAGTGAAGCGTGAGCAAATAACAATTGAAAAATTCTTAAGCAAGAAGAGCAACAAAAATTCTTTTATGAAAACTCTATACATGATAACTCGTATTATGAACTTTAAGATTTACCTCAGAGTACTTCATTTTTTAAAAGATTTTATTTATTTCTCTTTAGAGGGGAAGGGAAGGAGAGGGGGAGAGAAATATCAGTTGTATGGTTGCCTCTCATGAGTCCCCTGCTGGGAACTGGCCTGCAACCCAGGCATGTGCCCTGACTGGGAATCGAACCGCGATCCTTTGGTTCGCAGGCCCACGCTCAACCCACTGAGCTATGCCAGCCAGGGCTAAGAGTACCTCATTTTTACATCATTAATTGTTTAAAATGACTTACATCTACTGGATGGCTTTTCAATGAAATATATTGAAAAAGGTTTTGAGAATGAATTCCTGGATCCGTGGAGAAGATTCTACAGGACAGTCTAAACTTGTGTAGTGAGTATTTGCACACCACTTAATGTTTTCTGTTCTTTGTTTTTACCTTCAGAGGCATGTGTAGTCTCAGAAGAAATGATGGAAAAGCATAACATACGGTTAAAATGGAGACAGGACAGAAAACTTTATTTGGAATCAGGTGATAGTGTTGAGTTCCAATGTCGATCTGGGTATCGCGCAGTCTCAGCGCCTTCCGCATTCCGGGTAATGTGTCGGGAAGGCAAACTGACATATCCCACTTGTGGATAAAATGATGGTTATATTGCAGTCTGAACATTGAAATACACATATTCATTTAGAATGTTTTATATTCATCCAATTCTTTACCTTTTCAAGTATATCTCATTTTTCTTCATAATCAGAATTTATGTTGATGTCATTGTAATCTGGAAGACCAATGAATTGCTCTGAAAGGGATCTCATTAAAATGTGGCCAACCCCGATGCTGTGCGTTCTGTTCGTGAAACATCGTGGTGAGAAATCAGAAGCCATCTCTTCACGGCCCACTTGCATCCAGCCACTCCCCTAACTTCCCGAAAGCTTTGTCCAAAACTTCCCCATTGCTTTGTCCAAAACTTCTGAGGCCATTTGAGACTCTTGTTGCAGAGGAAATGGGAAAAAATGCCTGTCTCCACCTTCAAAATATAATCACTTCACAAATATGTAAAAACCGAACCATGTCACACCTGTGTTGGCGAGAAGATGCCAGCGGTTGTTACCAGTCCTAGCAAAATACACACCAGAGGTGGGGACAGGCGTGATCTTCTGCACTGGTCCCCAGTGCATACAAGCACTCAGACATGTCATACGGAGCAGATGGAGTCCACTTCAGGGCATGACTGCGGGGACAGCGCACGCACACTGATGAAAACGCAGCATCCGTGTAAACACATTCGCACGTTCTCACCACATGGTGTGAACAATGACTACACGTTTACAGAGCAGAGACCGGGGCAGGAAGTGCAATGACACACTTAGAACAGCTGTAGTGGATGTAGAGATAACGGGGGTAGGAGTCAGGGTTCAGTTCCCATAGTCTCCCATTCTCTGTATTGAACGTATATCACCTTTGAACCAGGAAATATGTTAATGTAGGGTAAATACACGCAAAAAGTAAGACGACACATGCTGAGAACCAGAAACAGCTCTGCATGAAGATGGATGGGTCCTGTATCATCTTCATGGTTTTGCTGCTTTGGAGAGTTTTGGAAACCTCAAACACAAGAGTCTGAAATATGAGTTTTATGTTTGTATGTTTCAAATATATAATTAATTAAAGTCAGTTGACTGCAAACATTTTTAATTCCTACAAAAGAATTAATACCTTAAGGTAAAAATAAATATAGAAATATTACATTTTGCTAGAGCGTGGATGGACCTGGAGAGTGTTATGCAAAGTGAAATAAGCCAGTCAGAAAAAGACAAATACCATGTGATTTCACTTATATGTGGAATCTAATGATCAAAATAAATTTTAAAAAATAGAAACAGACTGGCAGACGCAGAGACCGACAGCTGTCAGAGGGGTGGAGGTGTGGGGAGCTGGCCGAAAATTATGAAGGGATGAAGCAAAAATAAAATAAAATAAAAACATACAGACAAAGATAGCAATACGGTGGGTACTGGTGAAGGGAGGTTATTTTATTCATGTGTCTTTTACACATTAAATGGAAACTTGCTGTTTCCATTTTAGAATGAAAATGAGACCGTTCTGACACCTTCCTGTCCCAACAGTGAATGACACCGTAAATATACATGTGTGGATATTGTCCGAATAAACTCCCAGAAGTAAAAGTAAGGGGTCCTCAAGCAATTGCACAGATATTTCTACTCCTTTCCCCAAGGGGTCTGTTGTCAGCCAGTTAAATATTTTCCCTCTTTGGAAAATAATTCATGATACCTCTATGCAGATTTAATGTGTATTTGGTTATGAATGTGTTTATTCGCATTGAAGATATTTAAGGGCCACGTGTTTGGGTTTTTTCCTCTTAATTTTCTGATAAGATACTAGCCCCTTTTCCTATTCTTGTTCTTTGTTTACAAATAATAAGACCATCGCTCTGCATTTCACACTTCTCCAGTGGAAATGAAAAACTCGTCCAAACTGTCATTTGGCTTTTGAGTTCATGTTCTTAATTTTCCAGGCAGAAATTTTTGAATTGGATCTTCTGATATTTACTACTCATTTTGTATTTACTCAAATTCTGAGTCACACTTAAATGTTTTCCACAAATGCACCCATAGTATTTCTGGCTTGGAAATCTCTCCAATTAAAAAGTGTGGGGTATAGGAGTATATTTTCTTTTTCTGAACACCTCTGCAATTGCCTGACACTGTTTATTAAAAACATTGCCTTTGGCCTGGTCATTAGAGTGTGACTAGAATCATATAACAATTCCTTTGGACACATGTCTCTCTTACACTTTCTGTTCCGTCCCCTTTCTGCCTGTCCGTGCTTGTACCAGTGGTTCGCATGCAAAAGTCTGTTCAATAGAACATGCTGTGGGGTGAGCCGCTAACTAATTTTTAATTTGCTTTTAGAGCATCTGTGGCTCTTGGTATCTATCTATCTCCAGGAACTCGGCAAAGAACGCATCTCACTCCAAAATCAAAGCTGTAGGTATTTGCAGTGCCCTCTCAGCTTCGAGATCATTAGCGGTCTTTGACTTGACATTCCTAGTAACAGAGAACTAACAAGTGTTTCTGGCAAAAGTTCTCTCGCGCTGGCTGAAAGATCAAGGGTCTAAAACACGGCATGTTGTGAGGGGCAGTGTCAGGGGTCTTTGCAGCTCTTCCCGGTGCCACCTGAGTGACAAGGAAAGGAAACCCAGGTGACAGGGGGCGCGTTGTGGGGACTTGGACCTTTCAGGTTCCAGAAGGCCCTATCTCATAAACAAATGGACACACAGACACCTTCCAGGGTCTGGCCAATCCACTACTGAAAACCCCAGCGCTGTGGCTGTCCCCCAAGGATGGTCGACGAGGGCCTGAGTTTCTTCCAGCGCGGATGACATTTCCTCTTTACCGGGTTTCCAAGGAAATGGCGTTAGAAGGTAAATGCTGGGTTATTGTCCTACCAAGTAAAGAGAAACAGTAAAACGGTAGACCATATTCGTGCTTGCAAACTTCAGGCTTACTGACTCAGTGCCGCTGAGGCTTCCTCTTTCTTTTGCACAAGTGTACATTTGCATTCTTCAGAAGGACTAGGCTGCAGGTGTCCTCAGACACGCTCTGTGCAGTTCTGAGCAATGGGAAGAATCAGCGTGC
The DNA here is from genome assembly GCF_014824575.4 of Sturnira hondurensis. Classification (NCBI taxonomy): domain Eukaryota; kingdom Metazoa; phylum Chordata; class Mammalia; order Chiroptera; family Phyllostomidae; genus Sturnira; species Sturnira hondurensis. Next base: position 24,111 of record NW_028091436.1, read on the forward strand.
GGGGTCCCTAAGCAGAATGACGAGGGCCAGTAGGGTGGGCAAGGCCAAGCAGAAGCCAATGGACCTCCCTCCCCCAGGAGGACAGCCAAGCGACAGCAACACGGCTTGCTGGAGGGACTTCGGGGAATTGAAAGATGCGGAGGTGGTGATTCCTACCCCTTCAACTGGCCCATTGGCCTGTGCAGGAAGCACAGCGGGGACAGTGACGGTGGGTGACCGTCAGCCTGTCCACGTGGCAACACCCATTGCACCTGTTCGCCCCCTGCTGTTTCCTTGCCTGAGCCGGCTGGTTCCTCTCCGGGAACATCTTTAGAATGTGCTGGTAGGCAGCGCTTGACCTGGCGAATGCTCTTTTCTTCATCTTTGTTGCAAAAAACCGGCCGAAGCAGTTTCCTTCAAGGTGGCAAAGTGGTCGGGACACCCGCCCTGTTGTACCTCCTGAGGACATCAACTTTGCATCCCTCTGTTGTCATTTAGTCTGCCAGCACCTCAACCACCTTTCCGGTCCACAAGAAATCACACTGGCCCAGCCCTGGCTGGTGTAGTTCAGTGGATTGAGCACGGACCTGGGAACCAAGGGGTCACTGGTTCGATTCCCAGCCAGGGCACATGCCTGGGTTGCAGGCCAGTTCCCTGGTGGGGGACACGCAAGAGGCAACCACACATTAATAGTTCTCTCCCTCTCTCTCTCCTTCTCTTCCCCTCTCTCTAAAAATGAATAAATAAAATCTTTTAAAAAAGAAATCACACTGGTCCAAAACATTGGTGACATTATCGTGGTTGAACTGGGGAGCAAGAAGTAGCAATGACTCCAGACATACCGGTAAGACATTTGCATGTCAGATGTTAGGATTAAAGCCAGCAAATACTCAGGAGCCTTCTTCCTCAGTGAAATTTCGAGGGGCCGAGGGTACCGGGCACGCTGAGCTGTCCCTTTTAAACTGGGATGCACAACACGCTGGTCCAGCACCACAACAGAAAAGTGCGACCCCTAGTGGGCGTCTCCAGACTTGGGAGGCAGAGTCATCCTTATCTCCGTGTGCTGATTAGCCAGTAGGTCCCCCAAAGCTGCAAGTCACAGAAGGAGAGGAGGCTTTGTCACGGGTCCAGGCTGCCGTGCATGAGGCTCCCACGGGGTCCCCTGACCCAGCCAGCCCGATGGTGCTGACATGTCGAGGTCGATAAGGCTGATAATGATTGGAGCCTTTCCCAGACACCTGTAGGTGAGTCACGCTGTTGACCTGAAGGGTGTTGGAGCAAAGCCCTGTCACCATCCGTGTGACGAGCGGCCCCTAGTGGACACTGGCCACTTAGCAGCGGCCAAGCTTCCGTTCTGTTGACCAGACAAAACTGTCACCTCGCCATTCCCCGGAAAAAGCTTTCCTTCCCCCTCTCGGTTCCGTCGGGGCAGGGCAGGCCACCTGTGTGGGGGTGCGCGTTTCTGGCCGCCCTTCTTCCCACAGGTCAAGGTGTTCAAAGTTATGTCGCTTCCGCACGGAGACAGACAGACAATCTGTGTTACCAATCGAGATCCTGAGGATTAAAAACTCTCCGTTTTGTTCTCTTCCAAGACTGTTCTGGCCACTTCTACGTGAGGTTGTGATTCATGCTGACAATTATTTTTGGTCAAATAAGAGAACTTTACATATTTAAAGCATAAATGAATTAGGGAGAATTGACATCTAACCATAGTAAGGCTTCCAATCTGTAAATATCATGGACTTTGTCTTTAAAATTTTTTCAGTAATGTTTTACAATTTGCAGTATAGAGATCTTATGAATATTTTGTCCAATTTATTTCTTAATAAATAAATTGGGTTTTAATTTTTTATTTTAGGGTTTAAAAAAATCTTTATAAATGATAATGTTCTTTTTAATTTTTAATTTTCTAATTATTTTTCTCTAATATAAAGGAGCTACTTTTGTGTATTAGTTCTAGAAACTCTATTTTTGCAGAAATCTTTAATTTATTTCTAAATTATAAAATTGTATTTAACTCTTTCCCTAAAATTGTTATTTCTCATTTTGAGGTAGCTCTCTTGAATTTTATTGACCTCTATTACCATGACCACTCAATTTTCACACAGTAGTTCATAGAACATTTATATTTTTCTACATTTTGCTTTCAACATGTGCTTTCACAGTAAATTATTTGTTTGGAAAACATTCTTCTCCAACTCTACTTTACCTTGTTTTTTATTGCCCTAGTTAATTTTAATTTTATCTCAATAACTAATATTGATGGATTTATTATACCATTTACCAATCACTTCTTTTTTTTTAAGATTTTATTTATTTATTTATCTTTAGAGGAGAAAGGAGAGAAGGAGAGAAACATCAATGTATGGTTGCCTTTGGTGTGTCCCCTGCTGGGAGTTGGCCTGCAGGGAACCGGCCTGCAACCCAGGCATGTGCCCTGACTGGGAATCGAACCGCGATCCTCTGGTTCGTAGGCCCGCACTCAATCCACTGAGCTACACCAGCCAGGGCATTTACCAATCACTTCTAATCTGTCCCAACTACCTGTTTGTATTCTTTAAAATCCTTCCCTGAATTATTTTACATTAGTCTCATGCTTTCAGCATTTCATTTTATATGATTTTTTGTTATTATTTATCAATTCTTAGTGGTTTATCTAGGGCTTACATCTTTCATCTATCAGAGACCCAACTGACAATGCATTTTTTGCTCTTTCATGTAAAATGTCAGAACCTTGCCAACATATATTTTCTCCCATTTTTACACATTGGTTTTAAACTCTACATTGTGTTTTAAGAGATTTAAGAAGACCTGGCTGGTGTAGCTCAGTGGATTGAGTGCGGGCCTGCGAACCACACGATCGCGGTTCGATTCCCAGTCAGGGCACATGCCTGGGTTGCAGGCCAGTTCCCGGCAGGGGACTCACGAGAGGCAACCACACATTGATGTTTCTCTCCTTCTCTCCTTCCCTTCCTCTCTAAAGATAAATAAATAAAATATTAAAAAAAAAGATTTAAGAAGAGAAATGTATATAGTCTTCATGCACATTCTGTTCTTTCTTAGAAACATACACCTCTATTCTTAAACTCCATAAGTCTTTACAAATTGTATGTATTTTTCCTGCAGATTCTTTAACTTATATTTCACAGTCATTTTAAAGTGACATTTTTCTTACTTATTGTAGCATATTGTTCGTCTTTGGGTTTGTACTTTTGAGAGCCTTTTTCCTGAATTCCGTCCGTATTTTCTACTTCTTTGCGTGTCTGCTCATGTGGTACATGAGTAGTCTGGCCAGTCCGCTGGGTGGATGAGCTCTTTGCCCAGCGACCCCTCCGCCCGCTTTCACCTCGCTCCCTCTCCAGATGACTGTTTCAGACCTTCTCTGGTCTCTTCAGTCCCTTAACTTCTCTCCCCACATACCCTTCCTCGTTCTCAACAGATGGCGTCTCCCTTCACAGAGGACACAGAGCCGTAAGTCATGAATCACCTCTTTCCGGCCCCAATCTCAGTCCCTCCTCCAACCACCAACGAGTCTCTCTCCTCGCGCCCTGAGTCCCGTCTCTTTCCACTGGATCAGAGACACCTGCGATCCATTCGCAAACACCCTCTGTACTTTCCCCCTGACCTTCCCGACCCCTCCCCATTTCATTTGGAGATGCTCAGTTCCCCCCCCTGCTTTCTGCAAAAAGACCTCCTTCATCACTGCCTCCCCCACCAGGCTACCTACCTCCGTCCCTCCACCCTGATACTTACTTACTGACAAAGTCATGACACCCATGTCTCCGGTTTTTTCTGCCTTATATTTTTATTCCTCGACCTGCTCCAGTCTCAGTTGCCAGGTGATGATGCTGTTCCTTCCGGGGCGATGGGGAATATTGGCGGTCTCACCTGGACCAGCTCTGCCTTCCTTACCAGGTGCCTCGGTTACACTGACCGCTTGCCTACCACCAGTCCCTAAACCTCGGAGCCGCTCAGAGCCCCGAGCTAGGCCTGCTTCTAACCTGCATCCTGCCTTTGCCCTAACTGACATCTTCTAACTGACTCTTGAATTACGCTCGGTGCTCTGTTCCTTTTTATCAGTTTTCTAACTTAAAAGAAATGTAAATTTCTGCTGACGAGGCACGGCATAGTGGTTAGACAACCACGCTCTTTACAACGCGTTCCCCCGACATTTCCAGCGCCCAGCTGGCGCGGTCTGTGTGGTCATCCCAGTATCATTGACTATAATTCCTACTGGGCACCTCGCTTCCCCGTGACTGTTTTGTAACTTCGGAGCTGTACTTCTGAATCGCTTCAACTTTTCTCCCCAACCAGCGGGCGCTCTCCTCTGATTATGGCTGCCACGGCTTGGGTTCCCAGGGAAGCAGGCTTGGAGATGGAAATTAGCAGCCAAGAGGGTGTTTAGGGACTTCTTTTTGGATCCCCCCCACCCCCAAGGAAGGGAAATACGGTGGCAAGATGGACAAGCTGAAGGGCAAACAAGTTTCTAACGGTGGTGTCCGACACCTTTATGGAGTGCTCCGAAGATGGGGCGACACTTAAAAGTTAGTCTAAGGCGGGGGGAGGGGCCTTTTCTTTAAAACCACTGCTGACCACTCACCAGTGTGGGGGGCGGGCCTGAAGGAGTTCGGACCCCCTGGGGGGCTGATCATTTTGAACTCCCAGCCACTGTGGGAGGAAGTCGTTTCCGAAGGGAATCTAGGTGACGCATCACAGCGTCAGCTGTGAGAATCAACAGCTCCCTCAATCTTGTTGCTTGGCAACGACATTTTTGATGTGAACACCTGCATCTGCTCGCCGTTGGGTCACAGTGCTTCCTCCTCCCATGCGTCCTGTCCCACGGAGATGCCCCCCCCCCCCTCGTCCACTCGGTCAAGCCAGAGACCAAGCGGGCCTCCTGAAGGCTTTTCTCTGGCTCCCTGGCTCCTACTCCATGTCTAGTCCAGTCCCTTTCTGATGACTTCACGTCCTAAATCTCTCTTCCCTCCAGCTCCTGGGGGCGGTCTCCGCGGCCACCTCCCGTGTGGGTGACCACCAGAGCTGGCTCAGATCGTATGTCACTGTCCCAAGTTCTTTTCCATGGCCTCTATCAGATCAGTCTCCTGTTATTACAGTCACCCGTGTCTCTTCAAAACCCAGCATCTCATTCAATCAGTGACTGTCAAAAAGTCTCTTCTTCACTGAAGAAAATATTCTAATACAAGGTAGAGTTTCTTATTGTTAGAGTATTAGTTTTCTTCAACATCGACTTGAAGATTGAATTAAAAATAATGGGAGTAAATGGACACTAGAAGACAAATATTTTGAGGCGTCAATCAACAATATAATAGACGACAAACTAGAAATCAGAAGACTTGTTCTGTTTTTTATTTCCAGGTGTAGAAAATGTTCATCATAAATGAAATAGATTCGAACCCACAGGTAAGTGAAAACTTAGAAGTTTCTACCCCAGTATTTTTCTCCTGAAAATTATGTTTCTCAAATGATTTTATGATGTGTTGAAATACAATTCTTCTTGCTGCCACTCAGTTTATGGGTTCTTGATGATAAAGCTGTGACCTGGATGGGGGTGGGGGGTAGAGAAGAGGGGGAAGAGAGAGAGAGAAATTTTTGAAATAAGCGTCATTTCTGTTTATATTTATTACAGTCTTAGCCCTTTGATAATTCATATAATTAGTTGTTATTTTTGACTGGGTACTTCTAAAGCATAAAACCACACTTGAAAAAATGAGGCCACCAATTATTTTTGTAAACTTAATATCGTTTACTACATTAGCACTGTTTTTTATCCCATTTTTCTAAGTTATGTACTTATTTTTCTCTTAAAAATTAGAAATCCAAGATGCACTAAAACATTTAAATAATGTATAACATTTTTCTCTTTTTAGTTTTACCACAATGAAAGATTAAAAAGTTTGCACACGTTATTTTATTGTATTATTTTAGTATTTTTGAAAAAACAGGTGATTTTACACTTATCAAGAAGTGGAAAATCTATTTTTTAAATTTTCATATAAGAAAACTCCAGTAAGTGATGTTAAATTTGCACGTAGAAGTTTGTTCCTGATACTAAATACCATCATTTTAATCATTGTTATGTACATGCTCATCAGTCAGTAGAAAGGGTGGCACAACTGTGTTTCCAATCTTTATTCATTATTCATTAACTTACGCTGGGAAGTGAGAGAAAATGTGATTTTCTAGCTCAGAACACATAGTTAATCCTTCCACATTCCGATCTTGCACGTACAAATTGATTTATTTACCAAATTGCCAAAGTGGCATGTGTATCACAAAGCACACGATGCTGTGAGTTCAGACAACTCAGGAAGCTTGTTGAATTAATTAATACTTCTAGGCGCTCGCTTGGTTTCAAAAAAGGAAGGAAATTATTATTTTCCTTTATAATGACCTTAACCTGCAAGTGTTGCACAGCCTGGTATTTCTGAAATTTACAACGTGATGACCCCCCCCCCCCGACGAACAGCATGACCCGAACGAAGCAGCGTCATTACCTTTCTCTTTGGACACATCTGGGGTATCTCAGCTGCCCCCGGTCACAAACCACTCTCAGTGCAGAGCCCGTACCAGATAACTCAGGCAGAACACTGTCTCCTTGGCAGACGAACTCCACATACTCGCCATGGATAATAAATGGTCTGTTGTCGAAACTCCATTTCAGGAGTAAATTGTTTTGTGCCATTTCACTAAAAGATAAGCTGCAGGGTTCTGAAAGAGAAAAAGAATTTATCTTGATACGTGTTGGTACTACCGGGAAGTACTGGGTTCTCTCCTCATGATAACCGCAAAATCTCCGGGCAGCAGCAGGCCAGGAGAGTTAGACAGTCAACGTTTGCGTCACAAAACCTGTTCGGAGCTCACGGAAAACCCTCAGCCATTCTTCTCTGTGCTCTTCCTTGCTGGGCCTCGCTAGGAGGACAGTGACTTGCCTCATCTTTCTAGATGGAGTGGCCTCTCCTACCGGTGTTTCTACATCGTAGTCATCTTTCTGCTACAGTACAATCACACTGAGTGCTCATCGCTACCACATTTATCCTGACCACCACGGCTCATTGATCCGACCACCCCAACGCCCCACCACCACCGACCTAACCAGAATTGGTTCGAGCAAGCTGGGCTATAATTATTTATCATCTAGAGCATTAGTTTTCCACCTATTTTAACCTCGTGGCACACCTACACAGATTACTAAAATTCTGCATCACAGGACAATATGTATTACGTATTTTTGCCAATCTGACGAAAAAGTAAGTCCGATTTTGCTTCATTCACTCTTTGTGTTGGCTGTTGTGATTGTTTCATTTGTCAATGTAAGGGGAAAGAGGTGAGTGCCCCGGAATAAATAGTCAGGTATTGCGAGTTTTAGAAATTCACGCGGCACACTGGTTGAACATCACCGAGGCAAGAATAGAAACTAGGGACTAAATAAGCCTTCTAACAAAATAATACAAATGTAGGAAGTTGAGCATTACATTAGTGTTTGGGATGACTTGAAGAGAACAGGAAGTGAAAGAAGGTCATTTATTTAGTGACTAGAGGCATGAATAGCTGCACGTACCTAAACAGGAAGGAGGTGCCGTCCACACTCCTTCTAAACAGTAGGACTCTTTAGACCCTTGTAGGAAGTAGTGCTGGGAACACGTGTATTCCACTGAGGAACCGTTTTCGTAGGGTTCCAGTTTTGAATGAACAGTGACTCCATTCGCAATAAGTGGAGGGGAGGCACACATCCCTTTAGATTCTGCAAAAATACGTACAAGGAGATGCTGTAATCCGTGTCCAGCACGCTTGTCAATTGCTACAGAAAGACAATGAAATATTTCATGGAGAATCTTGTAGGAGCTAAGCCGGCTCTCAAGTACGTTTTAAGTATCAGGAGCATTTCTGCAATGACTTCACAGTATAAAACTCACTGTTGCCGTTAGAATCTCATATTATACTATTTAAGTATACATCTAAAATTAGCCAAGACTTGACCACCGTGATTTTATTTTTCTCTTTCTACCTAGCTGAAAGTGAAGGTATATGCAATTCCTTCTGAAACCACCCTATATATATTCTCTTCCTTTTTTCCTCCTTATACGTCAGAGTTTTAGGTCCAAGGAGCACACGGAATCTGTCCCTCACACCAAGCCCCCTTCTGAGAGGACGCTCCCAGCAAGCCCCAGGGCGAGCGATGTTTCGGAGTTGTTGACTGTTCTAGTGAGGGCGGTCGATCCTCGCATAGTCTAAAGACATTTGTGCAACTTCTGGATTTCTCCCCTTATAATCCTGACGGATTGAAATTAAGTGAGGTCAGCATAGTCTCCCTAAACAAGGCTATGGGTTGGCTGGAAATTGATCAGACCACTCTCAATTTTATAGATTCGAAGGTGATGGTGGCGAATAGCTTTGGGTCTTGTACTTGGAATCCAAGGGGTGATATTGACCCCTTGAGAAGCTGTAGAAAGCGCTGGTGTTTTACCTTTTCTCACACATAAGGGATACGTCACGTGCCCCCTGTTGCACTGCACGGACAAGGTGGACAGCGGGGTGGATGGAGACGGATCGAATCCCTCTTTGCACACGAAGTCTATCAAGTCTCCGTGTAAGACCTTCCCGGCATACTTCCACTTCACCTGTATGTTGTTCTTCTCCATGGCCTCCTCACTCACGGTGCACGGCTCTGCAAGAAACAGCGCTCCTTCCCACCCTGCACTCCCCTGGCCACTGTGAACGTGACATGGTCCCAAAACAGAGACAAGGACAAGCATGACAGAGACACTGGATATTCGACATTTATCATGATTCAACCTCCTCCAACAGACACAGAATGAGCATATACTTTTCATCACAGTCAAATGGGTTTATACACTTCCCGTCTTCTTCATGATATTCTAAATTGCAATGACTGACTTTGTTTATTATAATTTTAAAATGTTTGCAGTACAGTTGCCCGGCAACATTATATTAGTCTCAGGTGTATGACATAGTGATTATTAGACATTGATGTACCTTATATGGTGACCACCTGCTCAGTCTAGTAGCCATCTGACGCCATACATGGTTATTACAATATTATATTCCCTTGCTTTTGTCTACAGAGCTAATACTTTTAATTGAATGACAATTTTAACTTACAGGAAATTTATCATTACTATTAGTAGAAGTCACAATGCCCCAAGTTAATTGCAACTGTAGTGACTGGTCACATTACTTTTCAGTGTCACCCTGACTAGCAAAGTTATAAAATGAGGCACAACTCTAAGCTGAAAAGGACAGGTGAATGTTATTTTCTTGAAGTTGTCTCAAAAGTTAGGTGCTTGTTTAGATAGCTGCCCCAATTCTCTGCTGGAAACATCACCACAAGCTACACCACACCTCAATGCAAAATGAATTTAGACTAACTACAAATACATTTTTATTTGCTCAGCAAAGTGTAAAAAGGGTGATGGACCATTCAAGCAAAGAAGTGGTAGCAAAGAAACTAATATTATGCTGTACTAAAGAATGAATTAGAACCCTGGCTGGTGTTGCTCAGCAGACTGAGTGCTGGTCTGCAAACTGAAGGATTGCAGGTTCGGTTCCAGGTCAGGGCACACGCCTGAATCTCGGGCCAGGTCCCCAATTGGGGGCATGGGAAAAGTAACAGATTGTTGTTTCTTTCTCCCTCACTTCTCCTCCCTCTAAAAAATAAATCATTTTTTTAAAAGAGTGAATTAGATAGATTAGGATCTCTCCAAATGACATTCTGAGTACCATACAAGCAGAGACATTAAGTCCCACACTAATGGGACATGCCAGAAAGGCAACCCAAAAAGTAATTAGTCACAAAACACATAAATACACTTAATGCCACTGAAATGCACCCTTAAAAGTGGTTAAAATAATAAGGTTTCTTGTTCATATTTTACTGCAATTTTTAAAAGTAGCTGGGTAAGAACTAATACAGTCTCACACCCTAAGCTATCAGAGATTTTCTGCTTAGAGAAATAATAAGGGAAAAATGTGAAAACATTTACACAAAATTAGTATGTCCAGGCTACAAAACACTGTATGAAAATCACATAAAAATACGAACATAATGGTCAAAAAATCAACATGTTCTAAGAGAAATACATTCTAGGGTCTGATGTACAGCGTGGTGACAATAATTCACAGAATCATTCGCGTGCTGGACAGTTACCGAGTAGATATTAAATGCTCCCATCAAAAATAACAACAGTCCTGGCTGGTGTGGCTCAATGGATTGGGCGCTAGCCTGGAAACCAAAGGGTTGCTGGTCTGATTCCCAGTCGGGGCACATGCCTGGGTTGCAGGCCCGGTGTGCAGTGGGGGAGCATGCAAGAGGCAACCACACAGTGCTGTTTCTCTCCCTCTTTTTCTCCCTCCCTTTCCCCTCTCTCTAAAAATAAATAAATAAAATCTTTTAGAAAATAACCACCAAAAATGGTGATTAGGGAGGGGATGGCTTTGGAAAGTCACCTAACTCTGGTCCCTTCTCAAGGCTTTTGTAAGTGCATCGTGTGATCCATGGGCAAACAGGTCTTACCTAAGCAAACAGGCGGGGCTGACCACTGGCCATGCTGACAGTGAGACCTCCCGTCCCCCTTCAGTAAGTAATACTGGTGGCACTTGTACTCCACCGAGGAGCCCGCCGCATAGCTCGCATGTGACCCGTCGACCACAGCCCCGTTTACGATGTCAGGCGGGGGCTGACACGTCTCCCTGTTGGCTGAGACAAAAGGTTGTTTGGAAATTCCTGTGACTGGGAGGACATAACACAGTCCCCCCATACAACAGTGCACCAAAGTCTGAACCCTCTGATTTAGACAACCAAGGTCAAAATTCACCAGACACCAGAAATGTCATTCCGCTCCTCCTGTTGTCAAATGTCCTAAGAGAGACCCAATGTTTTGCCCTAGATCGAGGATGAATATTGTTCACTTTTCTGGCTCGCGAAAGAATCGTGATACACCTATTCTCCCAAGGCGTGGGAGGGTAAGCAGTGCTCTTTAACAAGCCTAAACACGTCCCTGGCCATCACCCCTGTTCCTTTGCTCCTGCTTTCCCTGTGTCTCAGATGGCGGTCAACCCAGGGATCAAAATTCCCATTCCTCTTTCTCTTTGCAGTCTCCCGCTGACTCTGCTAACTTCTCTGCCATCTCGACCAGCTTTTCTTCTACCTCGGTGCGCGTGTCTGTGGAGGCCTCTCCAGGACCCGACGGAGAAACAAGGGACGAGCAGAAGGGGAACGCACCAGGTCGTGCCCTTCGGTGAAACGGAAGGCCAGGGGCCCATCTCAGGGGACAGAGGCTCAGGAGGGCCACGTGTGCCAGTACTATCATCGGGACTGACCCAGGGTCAGGAGCAGAGCGCTCCGTCTCAGCAGGGGTGTCCCATCTGCAGCCTGAGGGTCACATGCCACCCAGGATGGCTATGAATGTGGCCCAACACAAAACCATACGTTTACTTAAAACCTTTTTTTTTTTGCTCATCAGTTTTCTTAGTGTTTGTCTATTCCATGTGTGGCCCAAGGCAAATTCTTCTTCTTCCAGTGTGGCCCAGAGATGCCAAATGTGGGACACCCAGCGTAGGACATAAAGGGGGAACAAGTAGATGGAGGTCATGGCCAGCCCCTCCATCCTTGTTCATCTCCTTAATGAAGCACAATGACACTAATACGCTGTCATTTACATATCCTAGGTGGTGACATCAAACAGGGCAGATGGGGGCATCGGGCCTAATGTACATTCAGAAAACAGCAGTTTCTGACTCTCCTCTGGAGTGGTCTCTTGCCAGTAGGCTACAGGTGAACTACAGGGAATGGGCATTTTTACACAATCAGCTACCGATGGGTAGGGAGCACACATACCCACACACTCGGGGGGGCTCGTCCAGGTCCCGCGTTGACAGATTATTTCTTTCGGTCCCCGGAGGTCATAACCACTTTGACAGCCGTAGGTCACTTTGTCCCCATTGTAATGAACCCCGGAGTGGAAGTTTGCTGCCCCGTTCTCAACCCGGGGCGGGTCCCCACAAGCTGTCTTCTCTGTCACTTCTGAAAAGGCACAATGGCGAGAGAAGAGACCCCCTTAGCGACGCAGGCCCATCGCTAAGGGGAGAGCTTAGGGGAGGTGTCGCTAACCAACGCATTTTGGAGGCTCCGTCCAGGTCCCCCTGTGACAGCGAATCTCCTCTGAGCCCCGAATCTCAAAGTCGGGCTGGCATTCTATCCGAACTGCTTCTCCGTGGTGGTACGTCGTGGAGTAGGTCGGGATCTTGGAGTTCGGAGGCAGCGGTGGGGGAGGGCATCGGTTTCTCCTTCCTGGGGAAAAATATCCGCATTTTTAGCCATCTAATCACCAAAAAAAAAAAAAAAAAAAGCGATGCGTAAGATTTAGGAGGCACGTGCGTTGTGCGAAGGGCCACAGGGACCAGGGTGGAGAGACTCCAGCCTCACGCCCTCGTCTTCAGTGTCCAGCTCCCTGGGGCACACTCGTCCCCGTAGCAGGAAGGGAGCCTGGCTTCGCACCCACAGGAGACAGCGCGGATGATGGGAGGGGCGGAGGCGCGACGGATACAGGATTTGCGGCCTGATCGTAGGAGGTCCTTCTTGCAGGGAGAAGCAAGCTGCCTCACCATCGTGAGCTTCTGGGAGGCCGGGGCGGAGGGGGCGCTGCCTCCCCGCGCAGCCAGAAGAGACCGACACACTCCGATAGGCAGCCCGCAGAGCCCTGGGCGCCACCGGCAACCCCGGGAGCCCGGAGGCCAGTTCTGCATTTGAGCCTCACGACCGACCGCCGCCCTGGTAGACACGAAGCCGGCTGAGCTTGGCCTGCGTCCTGACCCCCGCCACTGTCCAAAGGCCCAAGGGTGCGCCGTAAGCTGCTAAGGTTGTGCTGACGTGGCTTCGCACCCATAGAAACCCATAAAATTGCAAGCACTTTACACCCACAGGCTTGTCAAGCCCTAAAATAACCTTACTAAGTGGGGACTACAGCACCTCCCACATTCCAAAGAAATGAAAAGTTATAAAGCAAGAAAAGTATTAGTAAGTGAAAGATGTATTCTTGAACTTGTGTCTCTCTGAATTAACCTCTGTCCTTAAATTTATAAAATGCTGACTCTATTAATTTCCTATGGCTGCTGTGGCTAATTACCACAATGCAGTGGCTTACAATAACAAGTTATTTTTCAATAGTTCTAGAAGCCAACAACGTCCAGACTCAGCTTCAGAGGTTCAATCTTTCTGGAGAAGCTGGGTGTCTGGGCCCTTTGGAGCTTCTGAAGGTCCCCTGCATTCCTGGCTCAGGACCCCTCTCTCCTGTGACTCCAGCCTCTGGCTCCACTGTTTCTCCGCTCCCTCCACACGAATGTCTTTTGCAGGTAGGGATGGTGGGGGCGGGGAGGCATTATCCAGGCTATGACAGGGGGCCCTCCTGCTACCCACCAGTGACCAGAGAAAATGCAAGCACACGCCGACACGCTGGCGGGTTTGGAGGGCAGTGTGCTTGCACATCAAGAAATGTGTGGCCGCGAAAGACAGCTCCCTGAAAGGCTGCCAGCTTGGCATGATCAGATCTAGTATCAGGAAACTGTATTCGTTGTAACCGGAGGTTTCAACTTCATAAAAGAGGTTTCTTTTAAAAATGAGTTGGAACTGCATATACGTTCTACTATCTAATGCAAAATTTAAGATATCTTTAGACTAACTAGATTACAGTTTTCTGAAAATAGCACTGATGTAAAAGGCAGTGTTTATTTTTTTTAAAAAATAGCCCTAAGGGCCCTGGCTGGTGTAGCTCAGTGGATTGAGCGCGGGCCTGCGAACCACATGATCGCGGTTCGATTCCCAGTCAGGGCACATGCCTGGGTTGCGGGCCAGTTCTCAGCAGGGGACTCACGAGAGGCAACCATACATTGATAATTCTCTCCTTCCCTTCCCCTCTAAAGATAAATAAATAAAATCTTTTAAAAAATAGCACTAAGAACAAGAATTAGATACCTTCAAAGACATTTTTTTTTTCATAGAAGTAGAGCATAGTTGTGTGTGGTGCCAGGTGGGTACTGGAAATATTGGTGGAACCATGATATAAAGTTTATGACTGTCTAACCACTATGTTGTACCAATGAAATGAATACAGAATAATTATGTGAACAGTAATTGAAAATATAATTCGAACTTTAAAAATATAGAAGTATTTTATTTTAAAAAAGGGGAGAAAGACAGGATATTTTACTTGTGCGTGTGAAATTTTAGAAATTACCTTCACATACAGGAGATTCTGGGTACCAGCCAAAGTTATAGCACTGAATTAAATCAGGCCCACTGAGGTAGTAATTTTCATTGCAGAAAAACTGAACTACATCTCCTTCTTCATAGGTGTGCTTGACGGGATGAAAATAACCATTTTCTATCGATCTTAAAGAAGAGCAATTTAATTCTAAAAATAAAAAAGGACAAATGAAAACACAAAGTGTTATTTTTCTTGCTAGAACACAATTCACCCACCACTCATATGTCATATCTGGAATAGAAATGACTAAATTCACCATATTTTATTATATAAAATAAAAGCTTGTCAATTTATATATCTATTAAATATCATTAGGCTGGTTTTAATTCAATTATTTGAGCTAAAAGGGTTTCTTTTCTATGAGATGGGTTTTAAGGATCAAAGCCTACTGTCGACATCATTAAAAGCAGAAGCAAAACATAATAGCAAAATTGAACATAATTAGTATCACAACTTATACACACAGGTGCCTGAGAGGACATTTTCAGAGAGTGAGTGTTTGGGACAAGAACCTACTGGTACATTTCGGTGGGAGGGACCACCCGTAGGGGCGGCACTCAGCCTCCTCCGTGGCCCCTCCCCCGGCAGCGAAGTAGCCGGGGTCACACTGGTAGCGCACTCTGTCCTTCACGCGGAACCTTCTCTGTGTCGTGGAGTAATTTCCATGGTGCAAGTCCGGAGCCAGGCAGGTCTCTACCAGAAAACACAGGTGTTTGTGTCGAGGACTGCGTCGCTAAACTCGGAATAGCAAAAACAAACCCCCCAGGGAATGGTCAGGGAATCTCAACGATGATATATGGCGGAATCAAGCCTTGGAGAAAATGGAAAGGAGTCCAAGTTCGCTTTGCCTCTCCGTTCCCTTTTTTCCTCACACACCTTGTGCCCTAGCTCCGCCCGTCTGCTCTTCTTGCAATTCAAGTCTAGTGTGCTTGACCAAAAGCCAGGTTCAACAGAGGGCCCAACCATTTTTGATCGTGCGCCGTTGCGGATGTGTATGATTTAAACAACTTACAACACACTACCAAAATGTGCACATTCAAATTCTTGCATCATTTTAAGTGTATCTGAGATTGGTCTACAACGTAAAAAACAATGTACGTTGTCACAGTTTCTTCTCTAGAAGAGGAAATAGTGATTTATATACGTTGCAAGACATGGATTTATGGAGGTGTTTTCCTGTTATTCCACTTCAAAAATTTTTAAAGATTTTATTTATTTATTTATTTTTAGAGAGATGGGAAGGGAGAGAGAAAGAGAGAGAGAGAGAGCAAAGCCTGAGGCATGTGGATCGATCGCCTCTCACGCACCCCCCACCCTGGGGACTTGGCCCACAACCCAGGCACGTGCCCCGACTGGGAATGGGACCAGCGACCTTTTGGCTCGCAGGCCACACTCAATCCACTGAGCCGCACCAGCCAGGGCTGTGCTTCAACTTTTTTATTATCAGTATAAAGTGAGAACAACTGGATTACATGTGTCGTGGGAGCTGAGAACCTTGCGTAAAGGAAACGCCTGGCGTTTGAGAAAAACGGCAGGACGACCTTCTACAGTTGCAGACATAATGAAAATCCGATTATGTCCCATGGAAACACCCATCCACCTGTGAAAATAGTGGCCATATGAGCTCTGCTCACCCGGTTTGGGGGATGACCCTCGGGCACTTACCTTGCTCCTTCCTGCAGGCGGGCGGAGAAGACCACCCCTCGGCGAGACAGCGCACGACTTCTTCGTCCTGGCCCCCCGGGGTTTTGAATCCCGCGCTACACCGGTAATGCATGGTCTCCTGAACCGCGTACAACAGTTTTGCCTCGGAGATGTCCCCGTGTTTCAGGTCAGGCTTCGTGCATTTTTCTGTGGGGAAAAAAATGGTCCTTTGCGTAACTGGACGAGATTAAGCTTGTCTTCTACTCAGTTGCACGATGGAGCCGAAAGTTTAGTATTATTCTTGGAACTTTAAGGAGAAAAATGTTCACTCTACAGTCCTTGATTTCATTTAATTTTGGGAATAACCTACATATTCTGTGTCGAACTTATTTAAAAGCTGATGCAGTTTGGCAGTATCATTCTTTAGTTCTTATACTCATTCCCCCCTCTCCCTCGTCTATTTTTAGAAAATCCCCAGAGCAAAAGGCTGGATAGATTAATGGTAAATAAAAAGGAATTTTTTGGATTTACTTCCCATTCTTCTAAGTCCACTGTGTTTGGAGACTTCTAACATCATTAACAAAAGCACGATCTTACTCCCTGGATCTTTGACTAATTCCGCACAGGTCAGCCCTGGGCAGGTTTCCCATCGGTACTTAAAGTAACTCAGTTGCGTCTCTGTTCCTTGCAATGTGATGCATATCGATTTCGGCAATTGTTTTTATTTTCTTCACAGGGAATTAGGAGCAAGTTAAAAAGTAATATTTTTAAGGAGAAACGTTATTTCAGACTATGCCTTCATCGGCAGGGGGAAAAAGACAGTGGACCAGTCCTTTCGCTGTTACCTACCGAAAGGACTCACCCTCGTATCGGCCCCTCGTATGTGCGACCGAAGAGGCAGGTGGACGCGCGGTGGGGACTTACTGAAGCAGGAGGGCTCCGGGGACCAGCCCTCGGCCGTGCACACCGTTCTCTCCTCTTGCTTCCCCGAGAGCGTTGTGTAACCCGCCAAGCAGGAAAATGATAATTTTTGGTTTACACTCATTGGAAAGTAGAAACTTTCAAAACTATAATAATATAAGGGAATCCTCCCATTTTTCACACGAGGAGGACCACAGGGCTTCTCTGAAATGAGAAAAAAATCAAGCTGGAAACCAAAGAACGGATCCAAGACCGTGAACTTGGTGGCCGAGCGACAAGACAGGCACTTCAAAGCGTTTGCAGACACGGTGACGAGTACGTATTTCTATGACCTCAGTTTTGAAGCAGTTCTGTGACGACCCTTGCCAATCGGACTTACCCTGCAACCAGCCCCAACACAGTCCCATGGGACAAACAGTCCCATGGAACAAACAGTCCCATGGAAACTGGGAAGGTCGCTTCCGTGGCGGAGAGCCCTAGCTTTGTAAAGCAGCGCACTCTTCCAGTGAAGTGTCATGCAAGCCACATGTCATTGGAGGGTTGCTAAACCACATTAATAAAAGGGACAGTCAAAGTTAACTTCAACAATAGGTTTCATTTGCCCCAGTGTGTTAAAAATATTTTTTATTCCTTTTTTTTTCTGACTAAGTCTATGTGGCTGTGAGGCTTGACAGAGGGAGCGCACACCCCAGTCTGGACCAGCCACATGTCCACAGTCGTGAGTGGCCCTGGCCAGCACACCGGGGAGCCAAGTTTAGGACAGGTGAAGTTCAACATCATGTACGTAAACTTGGGATCGGAGTGGGAACCGGAGATCATGGTCTGTCTTCAGGCGGCTTGCGTCTTTTGTGTGTGCAAAAGAAAACTCTAACCATAAAACAATCAGAACACGCTGGAAGACGGCAATGTTTTCATGGTTTATCTAATAGGCAACTGTATCAGCTGGCTTTTCTATCCCGATTTAGACAGAAAAATAAAACCAAAGGAAAACAGGCGTGCAAATGCTATCTTATTGTGCAATTAAGTGTATGAAAGTAGGATGTGTTCTAATTATTTCACTTGCATAATTTTAATTGCAGACCCTCTTTTTGATAGAAAATGTGCACTAAACTATTCACCTGAAAGCAACTATAATGTGTTTGGACATTTTAATTTGACAAATGCTCTCCAGGGTTTACTTTAGAAAAGTCTGCTCACTGGGCTTTCCTCCTTTGCCGTCTCAGACTGTCTGACGTGGGATTACCTGGTGAGTGAGTTTCTTATCTCTGAAGCCGACCAGCACAGCAGCTGGTCACTGCACCTCACCCCCAACCAACCTCACACTGGGCCCTCGGGCAGTAAAGATTTCCTACCGATAGGAGTCGACAGCGACTGGCTTGTCTAAACAGTCCTCATTCACAACTGCTGTCCCACAGGACCGTTAATAGAGTCCCGTCCCCTCTCCAGCGTGCCCTCGTTTGCAGCACCAGGAGAGGGTCCTCCTGCTAATCGCTACTTAGTGACTTCCGCCAGTGAATAAATCAGGGTGCAAATCAGTTTCCAGAGCCGAAAACCTTTTTGCCGTTTTGGGGCTCTTGCTTTTACACATTCCCCACACTCTGCTCTCACTTTACGGACAGAGAATTGGGTTGGTCCAAGCTCCTTGGTGCTAGGAACGGATCGCAATGTGGCGTGATCACGGAGGGTAGCTGCAGCAGCGTGCTCACGGTGCTCCACACAAACACCTGTGTTTTCTGGTAGAGACCTGCCTGGACCCCCTTTAAAATATTTACATCTTGTTCTCCTGTGCCCTGAATCCTGGAGATGCCAAGGATCTTGGGTCTTCTTCCACTTTTCTAAGTTATGTTGCCACAAGAATAAGTCACTAGTTTTCCCTCAAGGGACACAACCTATCTAAATATTATAACAAATTATATTTATAAGAAGTATGTTTTTTATAAAGTGGATACAGAAAAATGAAAGCCTATATTAAAAGCTCAAGTGAAATGAAGACTAGAATGTCCTTGGATAATTTCGAGAGAATAAAGAATATGAAAAATTAATTTTACCTTCTGCATAGAGTTCTCCTGAGAGGATTAATAGGATAATAAAAGTGAAGGCTTTTGACCTCATCTTCAGTGGTGCGCTTAACAAAGATTTTTAACGTTTTGAAAGCCCTGGGGACTCCTTAGTAATACTTCTCTGCAAGAAAAAGTTAATTATTTACAACGTCCGTCTAAGTCTTTGGGAAACAAGCCTAACCGTTCAGCTAAAATATTTTCGAGTACCACTAACATAATGGCACTAAGTTCATTGACAGGACTTTTCAGCCCAGAATCCAACGAGACCGCAGCAACCAAACCAGGAGACAGGAGCAGCAGCACAAATAATTAACTCAGGCCGACGAACTGGGTAAATTTTCACCTGGATTCCCTATTCGAAGTCCAGAGTAAAGGTCACTGCCGAGTTCTCTGCCGCCTTTGATCAAGTGGAAAGGAGAACTTCGGGACAGGAGATAATGAACGACTGTTAAAATACGGTGTTGTCTCGGTCACACTGACTGCAGAGAAAGAGGACCTCAGTCGTCGTAAGCAAGGAGAGAACAATGTTATTGATGATAGCAGCTAATTCCAGAGAGTTTGTGTTCGCTGGGGGGCAGGTGTGATGTATCCTCAGTGTCCTGGGTGCCCACCAGGCACCAAACCCAGGTTCACCTCTTATGCACAGAGAAGTGAAAAACGAGATGAAAATGGCCGCCCTTGGCAGCCTGATGCGTTTCTTGTGGGTTTTAATTTAAGCCCCAAATAATAATGCTGTCGGGGGGAGAGCCAGCATGATTTCGATTCTGTAACTTTTTGAAAAGGACAGCCCGTTCAGAGAAAAGGGCACATACTGTAAGGTCACAGGTCAGTGGGTTGTCCCACCGAACCTTCGGTGAAACCAGCACCCAGAACAGGAGACCGGAGGAAGAAAAGCCCAGCGTTTCCCTCCAAGCCCCCGCCGCTGGCCCCAGGGAACCCTGTCGTGCCTTCTGGGGTTCGCTGGTTTATCTGCATGAACAAAACCATACGGTGTTTGTTTCTGTCTGACATCTTCTGTTTAACCATTCGTCTGTGAGATCCATCCATTTTTCTGAGTGGCATTGCGTTCTGTTCTTACGCCACAAGTTCCCTATTTATGTGACTCTTCACGGACATTCGGTGACTTCCAGTTTAGGGAAAGAATATGGCCTTTGCTCGTTTTCAATGGATTTTTTTATTCTAAAATTGTCAATCATGTCCACCAGTGAGAGGGCATGCAGAGAAATTGCCACAAGGAATAAGTGCTACAGGGACTACGGAGGGAGAGAGAAAGAGCAACCCCCCAGTGGATTTAAGGCTTGGGACCAGCAGGCACCAGCCGGAGCCGACAGGTGGCTGACCTCACCCTGCAGGAGCCCCTTGCCCAGCGATCACCGACCCTGTCCATCTCGTGGAACATGTAAACAGTGACCAAAATTTGGCAGTACACCAAAAAATATGCTTTTTTCTGATTTGACAGAAAATAGGTGTAATTTTGATTAATCCACACAAAAAAATAATAATAGTAATTATCTGCCCTTTGTGCTCCAAAGTGACTTTTAAAAAGCAGGCGCCTATCCTTGTGTGTAAGGACTCGCACCCAGAATCCACGGATCAGACACAACCTTACCAAGCAACCACGTGACGGATACGAGACCGCTCTATTCTATGACCTGCATATTTATGGTTCAAGACAGGGTGTGCACACCAAACAGCTGTCATTGCGCTGGCCGTCGGCATTTTTCAATTTGTCAATCTAAGGGAAAAGAGGTCAGTGCCTCTGTGTAAATAGTCAGGGGTTGCACGTTTTACAAATTCTTGTGGCACGCTGGTGGAAAATCACTGCCCGGGCCTCATTTCCCACTCATGGTGGGGCATAAGCATCCTCAGCCTCACCTTGTCCCCACACCCCTGTGATAGGAAACAGAAGCCCAAGTAATGACAGGACACGGCCCACAGGGCTCTTCTGGGAAGTCCCCGCCCCTTTCCTGGAAACATCCTGGGCAACCCTCCCCTCGTGAACCGTTGAATGCCCCGCCCCTCGGTTCTATGAGCCTCAGTAATGACGTGAATCCCTGGAGGAGGGGCTGCCTGCCCGTGGCGGAGCCCACGCCCTGTCCTGCTGCTTCTCCGACGAGCTCTCTTTCCCTTCCAACTCCATGATGGTTAGTTTCTGAATTCTTTCCTGTTCGAAGCCAGGAGTCCACAGTGGGCCGTGGGTCTTCAGGTCCCAGCACCCAGAATGCTTGTATCACCTGGAATCTGCTATGAACAGGAAATCACGTATTGAACCACCTCTTCACCCATTCTTGTCTGGGTGCTTTTTAAAGTAAGTTGCAGTTACCTGTGCATGCCGCTTTAAATGCTTAAGCAAGCATATCACTAACTCGAATTCACTGGTTTTCACAGATTATTCTTTGGATATGAGATGTACACAGAAATGCACAGCTTCTCTAAGTTTTGTGGTGTGTGTGGTTTTTTTTTTTAGATTTTACTTATTTATTTTTAGAGAGAGGGGAAGGGAAGGAGAAAGAGAGGAAGAGAAACAGCCACGTGTGGTTGCCTCTCGAGTGCCCCCTACTGGGGACCTGGCCCTCAAGCTAGGCATGTGCCCTGACTGGGACTCGAACCAGCAACCCCTTGGTTCATAGGCCAGGGCTCAATCCACTGAGGTACACCAGCCAGGGCAGAAATGCACACCTTTTTCAGCATACCTTCTATGTGTCTTGAACAAGGCACACAGCCATAGACCACAACCCCCTACCAATGACTGTGAACCCAGAAAGTTCTGTGTGCTCCTTCTGAGGCTTAGTCCTTCTCTCCACTCCCCTCTAGGCACCCAGGGTGCCAGTTTCTCCAGTCATATCACCTGCCCGTTCCAGGACCTCATGAGCATGGAAATACACAGTCACCTCACTGCGTGGGTCTGACTTCACTCAGTGCCATGTCTGGGACTCCTCCGTGTTTTCGTGAGTATAGGCGCGTCACCCTCGTTACTGTGAGCACTTCCGAAACCATGCAGTGACCAGGGGAGTGTGGGTGTCGAAGAGGCTCTTCAAAGCTCACACAACTAGGAAATGTTAGAGCCAGGGTTCAAAGAAAGTCATTTTTTAAGACGTAAAATCCATAAAGAGGCATCAAAATTGAGTATCTACCTTTTTCATCCTTCAAAGTTCCTACCACTTGCTAATTTTAGTAGCTGTAAAATGTATATTACATCTAGAAATCCAGTGAAATGAGCAAGTATATTTAACTCTTCAAAAATTACGTCTGGAAAAATCTTTCAGGTAAGAACAAAGGTAAGCAACACACCTTTTAAGTGTTTATTTTTTTTTAATCAATCTATCTACCTGGTACAAACGTCAAAGGGCATACAGTAAAAAGTCGCTGTCACTCTCTTGTCTCCCGGCCGCCCCGTCCTGCTCCCCAGAAGGTAAATGACACTCTCAGCACCTCTGGGCTTCCTCAGAGCCACCCAGGCTCACACGAGCAAACCCACACCTTCTAACTCATTGCTCTTGTAACTCACAGCACATAGCGCATAGCTCCGTAGCGGTGTGCAAAGAAACGCACACCAATCAGCAACGTCTTCCAGTCTATGGACGTATGAATGAAGTCAAGTTCATGACTGCTGGATAGTGAAGTTGCTAAAATGGCTGCAACGTCTAGTCCTGCACCCGTCTTCTTGCACATGTGGATATCAAGTCGAATAAATCCCCAGGATTTAACGTGCATTTACGATGCAGAGAAATACTGCTCAACTCCTGCAGTGGGAATGAGGCCAGTGAACTCTCTCGGGAACATGAGGGGCTGTCTCCCCACAGCCCTGACGCTTCACATTTGCAGCGTCAGGGGCACGAACATCATCACGGCACCGTTTACATTTCTCGTACAAGAGGGCAGTGTCACCTGGATTTGAAAGGCGTTTTAACTTCATTTCTGTGCATGTTCTGGCTTCGTTTTTCTGCGGACCGGTTGGCTTTCTCTTATAGACTTCTGGGAACTTCTTATCTATTCAGGAAAATGCACTGGGTGTGTGATTGTGAGTTGTGTTACTTTTTTCTTGGTGTGCAACTTACCTCATAAGTTTGTTATGGTAGACCCTGCAAGTTAATTAACTACCAAGATTTTTGGACGTGTGCTAGCTAAAATCACTCCAAAGTTGTGTTTTAAAATACCACCTCGCTTCTCACGAGTACTTCGTTGGTTGAATTGTAGAATCAATGAATATAAAATAAACCTTTGTGAATGGTGCCACTGAAGTCCACGGCTCATTTGTCCCCAGAGGTGCCCTGTTGCTCCAAGTGTTTATCAAATAATTCATTTTTTTATCGCCACTGATCTGAATCTCCACTTTTCTACTATGCTGGACTCCAGTGTATCTTTCCGGTGTACCCATGGATTCCATGTTCAGTGCTTAGTCAGGACCTCAGCCCCGAACTTCTCCCTACACCCACCCCAGGACACACGGGAGCGTCTAGGGAGGCCCGTCTCCCTCTGTAGTCTTCCGTTTGGGAAATGTCCCGGCTGGCTTTGCCTGTCTGTTTACTGGAATTCTCCTCCTCTGCCCCACATTTTCATGGCACCAAGAATCAATGACTGGTCAAACTGTAACAGGGTGCAGCCAAGAGGGAGGGCCCCAAAAGGGGATTTGGAATGGGGTCCAGAACTCAGGGTGTCCAGGAAATACTAGAAAGACATATACGATGCCTTCTCCCCTTACCCACCGCCCCGCACAGGTGTCAGTTGGGGGAGGGGACACATGGAGCAGGGCCATTGAGAGCTGTTTTGCACAGCAACGGTTTCGCAGCTGACCTCTGACATGGTCACTTCTATAACCTTTAACTGGCATCAGCGATATGTTAAATAGCTGTGGCTGGGCTCTGAGCCAGGGGGATGGAAGTGACTTCCACCCAAAATGTAACTGGGAGGCAACTCCCAGGCCCCGTGACAGTGCTTGCGTGGGAGCTTGGAGATGATTGGCTCCACGCCACGTGGCCACGCCTGCCCAGACCCACTATGGCAGCCCAGTAAACTTGGAATATGCGGGAGTGCTGGCAGGTGGAGCCGACTGTGGGAGGAGCCTTCGCAACGGTGCTGCAAAGGAGGACTGGTGCCGGGATTTGAAACCCCGACATGGGAGCCATTGGAGAACCACATGGCTTTGCCAGAGTGGGGACCCCGCAGCTGTGTGAGAAGGAGAGGGAACCCCGCAGCTGTGGCAGGGCACTGCGCGCTCCGCAGCTCTGGTGGAGGAAAGGAGACATGTTGCCTGGAAGAAGGGTGGAAGAACCCCGCCAGCACCAGGAGAGGGCGCCACATGGCTTGGAGTAGTTAGAGATCCTGCCTGGACGGCGACACAGCTCCCGATGCCAGGGGCCTGGAACACGGACGTGTGCCTCTTCTCCTGAGATAACGTGCCCCGAATCTCAGGGCAGGGGGAGGGAGGGCACTGTGGGCGTCTGTGGGTATCTTAGAGGACTTTGATATATTAATGGGTCACTACTTTAAGTCTGTATAGCTTTGAATAAACCTTTCCTTTTGTTTTCACAAACCTCTGGCATTGAGAGACGTCTTTCCTCTGGCGGTGGACAGACGAGCCCAGTGGGTGGTCCAGACGGTATTAGTATACTGTCCTTGGGAGGGGCCCCTGTTGTTCTGTAACAACAGTTTTTGGCGTCCCTGAGTGGGCTAATTATTACCCCTCCCCTTGGACCTCTGTTCGGTAACAAAACCATATAAAATTAAAAGCAGGCTCATTAGGACCCTTACCTGATAGCAACAAGCAATCTAATAGGCAGTATTTTTTAATGAGTGTTCTTAAAGTGCCAGGCTTTCATTGCTAAGAACAAATATTATAACTTCTAGAACAAATATTATAACTTCTTAACCTTGGAAAAAAATCACCCACCCGTGGAGAAACACTTGACAATTTACAATACAGATTGCACAGTGTAAATTTTTTCTTCTCAGGATGAGGCTAAAATATGGTGTAAATTGAAAACAAGCTGAATTAGGGATATATAGATAAAAATTTCTGAGAATGTAAAAGCATGGGCTTTATTTGCAAAATCATAGCTCTGCCATATTCGTTTGTGCATTTTACACTAAATGTAAGATGACACTTTGAGCAGAAGGACACCTACTGGAAGTTCGAGGTATTACACTTAAGACAAGTTGAAACTCACCTGACTTCACTACCAAAAAACTCACCTAAAATAAAACTAGCTTCCAGTTAACTTAGAATTCTTCTTTCATGTCACACAACCATTGTAGCAAATAGCTTCTTCTACAGTAAAAGGCTCAATTAACTTCTCACCCAGCCCTGCCACCCACCACCCCACACACAGAGTCACAGCCTTTTAGCTCTTAGGAAGGCTTAGACTCCTGATGTGGATTTAACACCTAAAAGCAGGAGAAATATTCTCCATACCAAAATAGGCTATTATGGCCCTGGCTGGTGTGACTCAGTGGATTTGTAACAGGGTGCAGCCAGAGGGTCCCCCAATAGGGACTTGGAATGGGGTCCAGAACTCAGGGTGTCCAGGAAATATTAAAGAAATATGGGGTGTCCTCCCCTCCCCCACAGGTCTCAACTGGGGGATGGGACACATGGAGCAGGGCCATGGAGAGCTGTTCTGCATAGCAACACGTTTGCAGATAACTTCTAGAAGAGTCACCTAACATATCTATAACCTTTAACTGGTTGCATAGATATGTTAAATAGCTGTGGCCATGCTTTGAGCCAGGGGGATGGGAGTGACTTCCACCCAGGATGTAACTGGGAGGCAACTCCCCCAGGTTACAGCGCCTGCGTGGGAGCTTGGAGATGATTGGCTCCACGCCCCGGGGCCACACCTGCCCAGACTGACTTTGGTAGCCCAGTAAAGCTGGAAGGATACAGGAATGCTGACAGGTGTAGCCAATTGTAGGAGGAGGAGCCAATTGGCTGGCAGGTGTAGCCCATTGTGGGAGGAGTCGGAAATGGCACAGAGGAAGACTGGTGCTGGGACTTAAACCCAGGCACGGCAGCCAGGGTAGGAGGGACCACGCAGCTTTTGGGGAGAAAGGGAGAACCACGTGGCTTTGGGGCTCCTTTTGCCACGAGTTTAGGAAACCAGAAAGCAAGTTGTAGCAGCGATGCAGAGCCCTCTCTCAGCAGTTTGGAAGAATGCAGGAGAGACTCAGCAGGAAGGAAGGGGGTGACATGAGTCTTGCTGGTGGGCCAGGAGAAGGTGCCACATGGGTTTGGATTGAGACCCGGAGATCCTGGTGACACCGGCAATGGTGCCAGGAACCCTGGGAGACCTGCCCACCAAGCACGGATTACTGGGAAGAACCAGGGCTTCCCAAGCCACAGACCTCTATTTCTTTTCCTGAGATACGTACCGCAGACTGGGCAAAGCGGGGAAGGAAGGACAGTGTGCATTTGTGGGTGTTTTAAGGGACTTAGGGATTTTGATGAAGACATTAAGCCATTACTCTTAAGTCTGTATAACTTGAATACATAACTCCTTTCCTTTTCACCAGTCTCTAACACGGAGAGCTACAGAATTCTCTGATGGTGGGAAAGGTGAACCCAGTACAGGGGGACCCCAGGACAACGGGAGGTCAACTAGGTAACATTGTGGGACCCCCTTCCCTGGTGGCCAATTGGGGAAAACCCTGGGAGACCACATGGGCAGTAGCTTTACAACTACTTGTCACAGTAAAAGCCACCAAAACCAGCCAGGAAGGGTCCGCCCTGTAAGAAGAGTCCCTCCAGCCCGTGAGGTCAGTCTATGCTCGGAGTTGGCCTGCTCCCATGTTCTCTGGCCATAAACTCTGGGTGTTCGGTTCAAATCTTTGTCCCCATCACCAAGAACAAGGTTACCTGTGCCCACCCACAGGAAAACTACAGGAAATTTCAGACTAGTTAGGCATAATCCTTATTCTAAAAAGTTATTAAATGAAGCCGTTACATGGTCTCTCCAGTTCTGGCTACTACTGATTTTATGCTACAGACTTTTAGGTCTTCTGTTCATTTACAGACAGACTTCAGAATCCCGCCAGATCTCAAACAGCCACCAGGACTGGGCCACCCTGGAAGTACCCAGGCTCAGTGCTGATAAGCGTGACCCAAAAGTATAGATAACCAGTTCGTTTCTGCACGGAATCACCTCAGGGCCGTAGCACGTGACCAGAAGACAGGCTTCCATTCTATCCGAGGCCCTGGGCTTCCCTGGCCACAGGGGCCCCGATGGGTTCGAAAGGAGACCCCGTAGGGTCTGGTCTCCCTGGGGGCTTGCTGCCTGTCAGGACGGTCCAGTCAGTCCAGGAGACAGGGGGACGCCGTCGGTCAGGCTTCTTGGGAGTATTTAATCCTCCTAATGCTGTGAGTGTGCACAATCTTAAATTCCCAACCTTTGTGTCAGAAAAACACCTTCGTTTATCCACACGATGGAGCTAATAAATGATTCCATTGCCCTTAGGAACAGGACGATGTTCAAACTAACATAATGTTCTAAGATAACGGACTTACACGTTTCAATCATTTTAGGAACGTTAGTTTCCTACATGCACAAAGCTGTTAATAAAACATAAACATGGAAACGGAGTTTTCGTGGTACATTTATTTTTTAATTTTAAAACAAAAGCAACTTTAAAAGTTCTACCCAAAGAGCCAGAGCACTTTACATCCGTGACCCGCTCTCAGGGGTCTCTGTCCTGCGCCAGGAAAGGTCCGCCCCCACTCATTTACGAAGACGGGGTGCCCAGCGCGTCCATCACCATCTGAATGGCCTGCAGGGGGTCCCTGATTTCTTGCACGCTGTCCCGACTCAAAACCCAGGCTGGCTGAAGCCTGTAAAAGTAATAAAGCTCTTGACTATTCAAGCTCTTCTCTCGGAAGAGTCTTCGCCCTGGGTCCCCACTAAGACCTGGCTGCTCCTGAGCCCACCGCTTCCCTGACCCCAGGCGCAGGCGCTAGTGAAGGCCGACCTCCCGCCAGGTGACCCCGCCCCTGGGACCAAGCAGCCCCAGGCCACTTAGCTCCCCGGCTGCCGCCTCTGGCCGCTCGCCAAACCCTATGCTCCATTCTTTGTAAACGTGCTTCTTGGTCTTCTCAGGCCCGTCACCATTCTCAGCAGCTTCCACAACCTTGCCTGTCGCTGTGCCCCTTCCCTTCTGTCCCATTTCCACCAGCCCCTGCTCGTGCCATTAGGGACGCGCCATCACCAGAAGATACGCCACCCCAACGTCTGCACAGAGCCTCCCGCCCCACCTCCATGTGACGCGTCCCCACCACACCACATCCTCCACCCATGCACGTCCCCATGTCAGCAGCCAGCTGCCCAGTCCCCTCCTGGTCCAGCTCAGGCCCAGCAACTCTTCCCCTTTGCTAATGCCTCTGACTCCAATGCCTCCCTCCTCCCGAGGCAGCTGGAACGTCCTGCTCGCACTTCACACTTCAGGGTGAACCTGACACACCTGCCGCCCCCACGCTCGTTTGTGGTCGTCTCTCGGCTGATGCCCGCTGAACGCAGGAACGGACAGCGACGCGGAACCACAGGGCACAGCACCCACTCACCTCGGAACTGCTCTGGTTCTCACAGGCATTTCGGGAGGGCAGGGGATGCTCAGAGAACCATTCTTAGTTTCTTTACAAGGCATTCTTTCGGTGTTCACCCTGTGTTTACGAGCCGTGAGTTTGTAGATACTATAAACACAGTCAACAACATCGGACCTATTCCGGACATCCTGAAAAAGAAAAGACGCACTAAGTGAAACTAGTAAGAAGTCAACTGTACGTTCCATCTGTGATACCAAAATCAACCCTGATAAATAAACGCTACGCAGTGAACTTGTGAGCTTCTAACAGTCAAAATCCAAGCTCTCAGAGTTCCGAAGTTAGACTGGTTTGCACTATGAACTCATCTGTAAGACGATTATAAGGGAGGCACACATCCAAAACTGTGCACTTAACACAGAATAGAAAGGCCAGTATGAGAGTCAACACCCTTATACTCGGTCACCAAGCTGGTGACTTCACCTCTTCAGAGCTGCCAGGGATGTGGCCCTCGGCCTGGCACACGGCCCTTGGCCAGGCACAGCCTCTCGCCTGGACCACCGCATCCCGACTCGTGCCTCTCTGCTCCACAGCCCCCACATCCGACGAGCTCTCCCGAATGCATCCCGCAATCAGCAGCCACAGTCACGCGAAAACGCAAACCAACGCAGTAGGACTCACGGAGGCTCGGCTTGTTACCTTCAGTAAGACAGCCAGCAAACAGCAAGTTTTGCTGAAAATGCTTCTGCTCTTGTCTGCAACTTTGTCGCCAGGCCTTTCTCGGTACCGCTGCAGGAGCTCCAGCAGCGTGTCCACACAAGCCTCCACACCGCAGACTGCTGGCGCTGTCTTCTCGTACTGGAAGGGGACACAGCGAGATGGAAAGTTACGACAATCACAGGTATTCCTAGGAACAACCTGGCCAAAAATACAAAAATTCTTACAGCCGAGTTTTTGGGTCGTCAGTGGCAAGTGCAAACGACTCAATGAAGGGACCTTCTGGCGTCACTACCAATTCTGAATCCATCTCACGGGCACATCTGCATCTTAACTTTTTCCTACCTACTTTAAACGTCCACCCAAAATGCACCACGTCCAAACCCCGGACAGCGAAACCGTGAAGCCAGCAGACAGAGACGAGCCCGCAGGGAGCACCTCTAGGCATGCAGACGCCGGGTTGGCGCCGGGTCGCCGTAGGCACGTCTGTGGCCTGCCCTGCTGCCGGGGGCGTGCACCGCACAGCGGTGAGTCTGGGACACACGTTTCGTGCCTCGGTGTTGAGTGGCGTCGTTGCACTTTCTGGAAAGCGCACGGTAAGAAACAGTGCTGATGACCGGGAGGCGGAAGTAACAGCCAAACCAGACGGACAGCTGACACTTGTTTGGCACGCCCACGTGCCACATCCTGACTCAGTGATCCTCCCAACAGCCCTGAAGCAGGGACGTCACCACACCCACCTCACTGAACAGCAGGCGGAGCACAGAGAGGCTGGGAGAAAGCCACGGGGCTGGGGTTTGAGCCCAGGCAGTTGGCACCGAGTTTGGGGTCCTAACCTCCCCTCCTCCCTAAGAGAGTACAGGGCGTAGGGCTCTCGCGTGGAGTGTGGCTCAGGGGCTGGGTGGGGACAGCAAGCCTGTCACCTCGTTGCATCCGCTGCGTGCACCAGAGTTCCATACAGGTACCTGCCACCAGTCCAAACCCCACAGACTTCAATGCTGGCAGGTGGAGCATCGCAGGGTGACCACGCCACAGCCATTTCTCCTCACATCACATTTGGCTGGACGTGCACACAGGAGGTCCCCCACGCGGACTCAGTGTGGTGGAGAAGAGCCCCAGTCCAGCAGCAGACCACAGGGGTCTGAGTTCAGCTCCACAGCGCGACACACTCGAGCCCCAGCGAAGCAACCTAACTCATGTAAATACTGTTCCCTCTCATTAAAATGGGAATAATGCTGTGAGTGCCTTAGAGGTAGTTCTCAATAATCACTGTTAGTCGTACTCCAAAGACAGAACAAATAAAACCATCAAATATCAGTGTTTCTTCAACATCACGCAGGCAGATTTGACGTCCCCCTCCCCCCCCGCCCGAGACTCCTGCATATAAAGGAACTTTAATTGGGGACCCGAGTTCTAGGGATGAGCAGACAGAAACCTGGTTTGCCAAGCGAGACTCCTGGACGTGTGAAGGCTCTGTGGCAGGAACAGAAACCTACCTTAGCCAGGTTGAGCAGGACCTGCACGGCGCAGCTGATGACGTCCATGCAGGGGACGCTGCGGTTGCAGCTCCGGATCAGGACCAGCACCTTCGAGACGCCTCCGCTCTGCGCTACGCTCTCACAGCAGAGCGGGGACAGCCTGGTGACAACCTCTGCAAGGGAGGGCAGGAGCGGTAAGCTCACGGGGACAACAGGAGCCCTCGGGAACGCGGTCCCGAGCACACTCTGTGCAGTCTGCTAAACTTGCCACCTCCCCCAGGTATGGCGGGAACACGCGACTGACCCAGGTGCCTCAGAGCCTCGAGAACAGCCGACAGGTGCCTGTACGTCAGCAGGTAGTGGAGGGCAAGGGCGGCCCTTCGGGACAGGGTGTTTTCTTCCCGGACCTCCGCGTTCACCCGCTGCAGCCTTCTGCGCACGGCTTGCATTTGGGCACCGCCGTTCTGCTTCCTCCAGGAGTAGCCCCTCCACAGCGCCTGCGAGACCAGACACTGCGGGTCAGAGACCGCAGCCCACGTGCCCGGGGCTCCTATCCACATCTGCGTCCACGAAGTAAGTGTGTGCGCTAACTGTGTATGATATGCGCAGGCACTTCGAAACTAAAACCCCCTTTCGGCTTCTAAGAAATAGCTAAATCCACTTTTCTAAAAAGAGATACATCCATATTCCTGTAAATAAAGTGAAGTTCATTCTTTGCCCAGAGATATTTCACCTCTATTCACTGCTCATACGCTTTTCACCTCTCAAACATAAAGTTCCCCCAGGAAATCTGAAAAAACTAAAAAGGGCTGTAGCCATGAACTTGCGGTAGCTTAGTGCTGATGACTTGCT
Source organism: Sturnira hondurensis (assembly GCF_014824575.4). Lineage (NCBI taxonomy): Eukaryota > Metazoa > Chordata > Mammalia > Chiroptera > Phyllostomidae > Sturnira > Sturnira hondurensis. The sequence goes on from NW_028091436.1 coordinate 55,588, forward strand.
CTATTGGCCAGTCTCAGGTTTTCGACACGTATGTGGCTGTTCCCCAAATGTTAGGTTCCACATACATGACCTGCTACCGAAGTCCTGACCTCAACTCACAACGGTCGCGGTCACCTGCACTCTCACGACCCCGTTCCTAAACCTCTCCAGCTTCCTGCGGCGGAGGAAGCAGCGCACCGCCCTCTGGATCACCGACGCAGCCCGGTGCCGCTGAGGTTCTTCAACTTCCCGGTTTACGTTTTCGACGCTTTGACACAGCTGCATCCACGTCTTCATCTGTAGTCTGGTTCGAAACCGTCTCTGTTTGAAACGCACAAAGATTGTACTTTAGTTTTTAAAAAGTCAAGAAATGCATGTACACACACGTACCTCAGGAAACAGCAGCTCGTTTCTAATAGAACAGAGAGACCACCAGTCAGCCCTCCTAGGGGCATCTCTCCGCCGCCCTCGCGCGAACCATCCGGGCTGTGCTGGAGGGTGGGTGCACCCGATGCAACCCCGGATAGCCCTCCCTCCCACGAGTTCCGCGAGTTACAACACGCTGCACGTATCATTCTGCAACACACGACTTCACTCGATGTTTTATGTGTAAATATGCCAACACATACAAACAGGATTCATATCCAGGACGTATAAAGAACTCTAATAAAGCAGGAAAAATAAGGATACCCAACATAAAATGGGCAAAGTATATACTAAAAAAAAACCACATTAAAAAAAGCACACAACACACAGATAAGAATGTAAATGCAAAACAAGAAAGACCCCGCCCCCCAGGTGTTGGCAGCAGCCCCGCAGGCTTGGCTGGCCCGCGCGGAGTGAGCGCCGCTCCTCCCGGAGTGCGTCACAGCCCTGCTCCCCACGCAGAACCCCCGCCTCTTCCCAGCCCACCCAATCGCCGCCCGGCCTGGTGGCGGAAGGCGGGGTGCTGCGCAGCCTCAGCAGGATGTGCTTGGAAATCACTCACCCCACATCAGAAATGCCTAACGCGGTCATACCCCACAGTCTCCCCGCGAAGGAGCAGCTCACCTGAGTGCAGACGACCGCATGAAGGTGACCTCTGGCATCCCGCACGGCCAGGTGACGCCTGTACGCTCTCTGGATCCTGACCGCGCACAGGTGGTGATACGCAGCCGCTGCGAAGCGAAGCAGCCGGACGCTGGCTTTCTCGTCTGATCTCTAGAGGAGAAAAAAACAGTAAAAACAAACGTTTGACTCAAGACCACCAATGCTTGCTCCTGCACAAGCTCAATATCAAATAACAAATTAAAAATGAACTTTTAAATGTTAAGATGGTCTACATTTAAGAAGTTAAATACCTGCATTTTTAAGGCGCTCTCTCTAATTTTCAGAAACCTCCGTGTTTGTGGAAACCCTCTCGTTCTGGCTTGAGTGATGTCAGCACTGCTCCTGGCCCGGAAATACGCTCGTCTCCGACGCTTTGCGGACAGACAGGCTCGCGGGCAAGTCTGCAAGGCCACCGCGGCCCTCCTCCACAGCCAGAACTGCCTCCTCGCCCGCCGCGCCCGGAAGGACAGCTGCAGAGTGACCGCAGCCCTTCTCTGCTGGACAAACCTTCTCTGCTGGACAAACCTTCTCCGACACGCAGCCATCCGCAGGAGGGACTGAATTCGCAGGGCAGCCCACAACTTCAAGTCCAAGGTTCCTGTGGCCATTCTGTGAAAACCATTGGGAACCGTCACCGCAGCCCTGCTTTGAGAGTGACCCGCTGCGGCCCGAGAACCGGCAACCAGAGCTTCAGAGCACGTGGGAGGCCCCGCCCCTGAGCTCCGGGCAGCTCCCTGTCCAGTCTCAGCCAGATTGCAGTGGGAGGTGGGTCGGTCAGCGGTGGCTGCCACCTCTTCCTCGGTGGCATTTTCCAGTTCCAGCCGAGTCTCCGTGTCCCTGAATGCAGCCTGAGCAGCTGGAGCGGGTGTCCGGACCGCCGAAGGCCGCCTCCTCCCTGCGGTCACTCTGACACGCCGCCCGCAGCGACTCTGCGCCGTAGCAGCCGCGCCTCCTCGCGCCGGGCTGGCAGCGTGGGCTCCGTGCGTGCTGCAGGAGGGCTGAACGTGCGGGGCTGCCAGGTGCCCGCCCTGGGTGCCCCACTGCTCCCGAGCGCCTCCGTGAGAAGCCTGGAGGCGGAGGGCTGCCTGAGTGCGCGCCGCCACGATCGCTCTGTACCTCCTCTGGACAAAAACCACGGCCGCCCTCAGGTGGAGATAGCGCTTCCTCAGGCGGAAGCCTCTGAAGTGCTGCTGGACCGCGGTGGCAGCCAGATGTTGCTCCTGACCCTGCTCCACCACGGCCAAGTCCGGGGGACCCGCCTGAACACGGGCTCCTGCTTCTGCCAGCGCACTCGGTTCAAGGGCCTTCCTTTTATTTGCCCTGTATTCCTCTTGGATCAGCTTTGTGGCCCACTGAACCTTGTGGTAGAAAACACGCTGCCTGTGCATCCGGTATGTGCTCTGTATTAGGACGGCAGCTCTGCGCATCTCCCGTAAACGCTCTCTCGCTCTCCACCCCCTGTAGGCGGCCTGAATGACGGCAGCAGAGCGCCTCTGGCGGACGAACCTTTCTCTCTGTAGCTCCGCGGCTCGGCGCGCCCGGTAACGCCGCTGCATCAGGACCGCGGCCTGCCTTAAAGCCTGGTAGCTCACCTGCGCTCTGTGCATTCTGAACGCGGCCTGGATGACGGTGGCAGCCCCGCGCATCTCTCGCAGCCTTTTCCTTACCGCCCAGCCTCTGAACGATGACTGGATCGTGATCACGGCCTTCTGTGAGTGTAGAAACGCTAAGTGCTGCTTGGCGCGAACTTTGGCACGGTATTTCCTCTGGACCCAAACAGCAGTTTTCCGGAGAGAGAGGAACCTCCTCCTCGTCCGTAGAGCCCTGACCCTCCTCTGAATGAGCGCCGCAGCCGAACGCATGGCTTTGACACGCCTCCTGGCGCTCATGCCCCGGAACACGGCCTGAAGGAGGATCGCGGCGCGCCTTAACTGCCTGTACCTTTGAAACTGCTCGTTCCCCGCCTTCAGAGCCCGGTACCTGCGCTGCACCGTTTCCGTGGCCGCCTTTACCCTCCTGAAGCGCGCCTGCTCCCTGTGCCTTCTGTAGCTCGACTGGACGACCACCGCGGCAGCCTGCATCCTTCTGAGGTTCCACCGAACTCTCGCTCCCCGAAAACTTGCCTGGAGGATGCCCACAGCTTTCAAAACTGCCACGTACTGTGCACGCTGAGTTTTACCTCGACGATAGGCCCTGTATCGCACTTGAATGATGACGGCTGCTGCTCTCATTTGACGGAATCGCCTTTTCAACAGATGCATCTGAAACGTGGCTTTAATGAACGTGGCTGCCATGTGCATACGTCCAATGCGTCTCCTGACCCGCATGCCCCTGTAAACGGCTTGGATTCTGGTCGCTGCCTTCTTTAAATGCAGATACTCCTTGTGTTGGCGGTGTGCAGTTTTGACGCTGCGGTACCACCTCTGAATGGCGACGGCTGCAGCCCTGCAGGCGGCCCGGCGCTTCCTGGCTCTGCAGGCTCTGTATGCGGCCTGTATGGTGGCCGCGGCCTTGGCGCGCTGCTCCGCTATCTTCCGTCTCTCCCGCATCCTGCGGTGAGCCGACTGCAACACCAGGACGGCTGCCTTGGTCTTCAAATACGAAAGCCGCTGCCTCCTGACCTGGCAGCAGGCCCGGTACCACGCCTGAATGAGACGGGCGGCCTTCCTCATGGTGACCCACCTCCTGCGCTGCGCGTGCATCCTGTAGCAGGACTGGATGAGCACGGCACACTGGTGTCGCCTCTGCATCTGCCTCCGCGCTGCTCGGCTCCTCCAGGCCGCCTGCAGGGTCAGCGCGGCCTGCCGCAGCCGCAAGTAGTCCCGGCGTTGCGCCCGGCCAGCGGCCTGCGCTCTGCGACGCCGCTGGAGGGCCAGCGCAGCGGCTTTCAGCTGTTGAAACCGCCGCTGGGCCCGGGCCCTTCTGAAGGCAGCCTGAACGGCCACGGCTGCCCGGCGGTCCCTGCTGATCTGCTCCCGAACTCGCCAGCCCCGGTAAGTGGCCTGGAGGGTGAGCACCGCGGCCCGCACCTTTAGAAACCGAGTCCGGAGACCACGGGCGGCGCAGTTGGCCCTGTACCACCTCTGAATCTGGACGGCAGACTGACGCACTCGCCGGTAGTTCGCCCGCTCCCTGTGGCCCCGGAGGGCACTCTGGATCGTCAGCGCGGCCAGGGCCTGCCGGCGCAGGAGTCGGCGCACGCAGTGGCCTCTGAAAGCAGCCTGCAGGCAGGTGGCGGCTCTCTGTGCCTGCAGTGCCTCCCGCTGCCGGAGCCGGGCTTGGTGCGCACGGAAGCCTCTCTGGATGACCAGCGCCGCCTGGCGCATCCTCAGGTAGCCCCGCCGCGCCGTCCTCATCCTGAAGTGGGCCTGCAGTGAAGTGGCCGCCGCCCTCTGCAGCCTCACCTGCCGCCGCACCCGGTGCCCGCGAGCCCAGGCCTGCAGCCTGACACAGGCCTCCAGCACCTGCCTGAGCTCCTCTCGCCGGCGCGCGGCCGTCTGCAGGAACCGGTACCTCTGCTGGACAAACACCGCTGCCGCCCTTAACTGCAGATACCGTTTACGAGCTTGTTGCCGCCTGACAATTGACTGTAAGTTCACTGCGGCGTGCTTTAGGCTCAGGAAATGTTTTCTGCAGACGTGAGCTCGATAACATGCCTGAATCCTGATGACACAGGTGAGGGCGTGATGAAACGCCTTCCTGGCTCGCCTCGCCCTGCATGCAGCCTGCAGGACAACGGCGGCGGAACGCGTCCTCTGGTAGGACGCCAGGGCTGTCCTGGCTGCAATGTGCGCTCGGAAACGAGTCTGAATGACGAGGGCGGCTTCCCGCATCTTCTTGTACTTCTGCAACTGCTGATGCTTTCTCACGTGTGCCTGCAACGTGACGACCGATTTCCGAAGGGCCAGGAACCGCAGCCTCTCCTGTCTCATCCTCCAGTACGCCTGGAGCACACAGGCGGCCGCGTTGTGTCTGCGCAGGCGCCGGGCACGCGCCGCCCTGAACGCAGCCTGGAGGCGGACGGCCGCGGCCAGTTTCTGCAGATAGTGGGCGCGCGCCACCCTTGCCTCCAGGCGTGCGCGCCAGCGGGTCTGGAGGGTCTGGATGGCCTCCCTTTTCCTTTTATACAACTGCTGGGCTCGAAAGCGCCGAAACTCGGTCTGAATGGTGAGAACACAAGACCTGGTGTGCGAGTATCTCCGTAGTTCTCTGTGCATTCTGTACCACGACTGGATGACGGTGGCAGATTTGTCTTCTTTAGCTCGCTTCCTGGCGCTCCACCGTCTGAAGGCCCTCTGCAGTGTCATCGCGGCTTCTGTCCGCAGTCGCGTCTTGCGGCGCTGCCATCTTCTGAACACGGACTGGATGACAAGGCAGGACGACCTGAGCGTTTGGTATCTCTGCCGATCCTGTCTTCTTCTTACACAGGCACGCCACTGGCTCTGAATGGCGACGGCCGCCCACACACACCGTCTATAAGACGCAACCGCCAGCTTCGTTCTTATCCTAGACTGCAGGATGATTGAGTACTTTTTCAGTTTCAGAAACTTCTTTCTAGTGGAATACCTCCTCCAATATTTCTGCAAGAAATAATAAGAAAGGCCACAAAGTAAAAGACATATCCTTGTATACGTAACACATTTGAATGTATAATTTTTAAACATTCTGCTTAAAAATACAGTATATTAAAAAGCAATATATTTTTGAAAAACGTGTTTGCCTCTTTTGTCTAGAGTTTAGTTTCTGCATTGCTATAGCTATCGCCAATTCAGCAATCCTTGTCTCAACCCTAATATTTATATTGCATTTGTATTCCAGGGACTTAAGGAATATAAGGAAGTTTACATTAGGATCACATAATACATGAGGAGAGTCTAAATGAAGCTATCGTAATACTCTGTTAACTGATTCGCAGCGACTTCCTGGGCTCTATCTCTGAACCCTGTGACCGATCCGCAGTGACTGCAGCCCGTCTGCGGGCGGGGCCCCGGGCTGTCACAGCACAGGCCGGCCACGTGGACGCAGGGACTGGAGAACTCTGTCACTGTTTTTGTGAGGCTTAAAATTGCTTCCTTTTTCCACCATCGGAAAGTGTAGATACGTGGTTAAAAAGCAGAATTCTGAAGACACGCGAGAAGAGGTAAACGACTGTGTCTTGAAAACAGCACAGCCTCTTGGGAAGGAAGTTTGGCGTTTTCTCACCAACAGAAGCCCAGTTCACCACGGGACCCGTGGCACTCACATGGGGCCAATGCAAACAGCACACGCCTCTCTGATGTGATCAAAATAGAACCTACAGTAACATCAAAACCTAACATACAGATGCAAGTAATGTCCACCATGTAAAGGAAACATGTTAAATATTTCTTTACTAGGAAGACAACGCAGGCCTGCTACAGTCTGATCATTAAGAAGTATTTCCATAATGCGCCATCTAAGTGGGCTAGAGAGGAAACACACACGTATCCCCTGGGAGAAAAGCTTCCAGGGTCTGCAGCAAAGACAGGAAGCGGCGCCTGGTGGCCCAGGGGCACAACGACAGGCCAGCACGCACTGCCGAGGGGAAGCCTGAAGATCCACTAGACAGCAAGCGCGACCAAGGTGGCCTGTTCACGCCTCCGGAGGAGAGCAGGCACTTCGGTCTGCCTGCACCTCGTGTTGAAAGCAGCAGAGTTTCACAGGTCGGAGGGAAGGACTGAATATTTGCTTCTTTCAAAATGTTTATGGGAGTTTGAGTCCAACTGGTGACAGATGCTGGAAGCAAGAACGGAAATGCTCCCTAGATATTTGCTGGAGCTAAGTACCAGAGAAAATGTAGAAACGTAAACTACAATAATCTAAAACTTTATCATGTTTCACTTTCTTCTTTCCAATGTCATGAAAACCTTCTGATTCGAAAATTCCAGCATACTCTACCTGAATAACTAGTGCTGATTTGTTTTGCATTTTTTCCAGCTCTGCCTTTCTCAGCACCAGTAATTCTCTCTGTCGTAAGAACCTTCGCCAGCACTTTTGAATGACCCGGGCTGCGCTGGCCTCCTTCTTCAATCGTCGTTGGGCTAGAAAACGGGTTACAGCCAACTGGATTATTCTTGCAGCTTTGTCTCTCTCCTAAAAAAGAGAGAAAGAAAGTTAAACACTCACTCCAGACCTTAAATTACTATCTGTAAGAAAATCACCTGTGAAACATTAATCAAATTGACCCTGGAAATAAACCTCCCTCCAGAACTCACTGTGTGTCGGACAGCCCTTCCTGTCCCCTGCCGGGGACGGCCAGCCAGGCCAGGGTGGGCTCGGCACGGGGATCAGCCCAGAACCCGACTGTCACTCAACCAGACTCAGCTGTCGGTGCCCCCACAGTCCGGGAACACAGTCAGCCACGGACCGGGTCAAACGGCCCCTCTTACGAAGGCAAAGGGCAGCACACAGATTGAAACACACACCAGCAGTGATGGTCACACACCGGGTCATTCGCTGAGTGAGAGAGCGACGGTCAGTGAAGGAGGGACACCCCGGGTGGAAAGCAGATGCATCCTTTACCAACACCAGCAGCAGGAACCGGCGGCTCCTCCCAGGCCCGCAGCCACTGCCCCTGGCCCCGCCCCCCCATCAGGCAACAGCACGGCACCACAGTTGGTCCTACGCAGTGGCTGAGCCACGTGTCACCAACTTATTTTTCTTTTCCCCGAACGCAGGTCAGATACAAGAATTTGCTTTGGAGTCGGCGCCTTCACTAACAGGAGGAACTAAGAGCTGGAATGTTCCCGGGGACCCCGGGAAGCCCTGTGTCACCCCTCAGGTAGCTCTGGCCCCAAGCCCTCCTTGTCATTGGGCACTGTTCCGTCTCGACAGAGAGTTCACATAAATGACCACCATGACACGAGGCAAAACGCCAAGCCTGGACGGCGGCAATCTCGGGGTGACGTTTCTGTGCTCACGGGCCTGTCGTATTCCTCCCAGAATACACAGGAGACCACCAGCTTCGTGTTGCGAGTCGCAAATGGACACATGCGACCACGTTGCAGTGTGATTGCGTGACAAAGGAGTGGGGTCTCCTGGAGGAAGGAGGGAAGCCATGGTCTTCATGAAGGGGGACCTCCGCTACTCAGGCCACAGACACAAACCAAGCAGAGAAATCGCACCAGCGAGAAAGGTAAGAGACCTCCGCAGTTAATACCAGATTAACGGGGCGCGGGGGGGAGGGGGCGACAATCTGCGGGAAAGAAAGCAGATTTCATCCTTTGAAAAACCCCCGAAAACACTCCGATTGCTGTTTCCGAGAATCCCTGATCCCGGTGGAAGGAGCGGAGTGCTGAGCCCGGTACCCCCAGCTCTCTGTCACCGACGTGCACAGCGCATGCGTCCGTCCACTTACCCACAGCGGACGAGTGCACAGCAGGACAGGGCAGCAAGATGGAGCGAACGAAGGAGGCTTCAGTAATTACGCAGGAATAGCCGCCCCCAACCTGAAGCCCACACGACTGTCAAATTTCCAGCGTCAGGACAATGTAAAACCACATCAAGAACCAGCCGAGCGGGAGGCCAAGAACCGCAGTCCGCAGCCTGCTTTCCCTTCTCGGGCGTACCTGACGGCGCCTCAGCTCTGACTTCAGTTTGTACTTCCTCCACGTCATCTGGATGAGCCGAGCAGCTCTGGTTTCTCGGCAGAGATCCAGGAGCCTTGCGCAGAGGAACGACAGGAAGGTGATGACCACCTACAGGAAACAAAACGTGGGGTCAGGAGAGCGACCCGGAGACTGCCGACTGCCGTCCTCTGAGACCCTGGTGTGTCAGCCGCCACCGAAGAAACGCCGCTCCGCGCACCTTCTCGTCCGGGATGGTGTTGGACATGTCTGCGTGGTGAAGCATGGCGGGCACGCCCCCGAGGTCTCGGACGGCAGACCCGACCAGCTGGAAGTTCTTCTTCTCGTTCTCCAGGAGTTCTTTGTGCACGTCTGCATGTTCTGTTACGCGAGGAAGAGAGAGATCAGACGGCTCTGGGCAAAGCTCAGACACGGCGACACAGAAGCCTGAATCCTGACCCACAGAGAGGGACCCACCAGGATCAGACGCTTGGAGGGACACATCCAGGCAGCTCTCCTCGGACTCAGACGACGAGTTCAAGACCACCGAGCCCGTCTGCGCACACTCCACCGTCTGAGTGGTCCGCTGACAGATGGCGTCGAAAGGCACGTAGCCAGGATGGTAGTGGTGGATCAGGTAACACAGCGCACGGCCGTCTGAGAAAGACACTGTGAAATTCTCCACCTGGTGGGAAAGGCCGGGGGTGGGTCAGCTGTGAGGACAGTAGCAGAGACACGACGCCTCTGTACTCCGTACTCCCTTCCAATGGCTGAGAGCATCACGCGGCCTGCTCTCAGCGCCTAGTGGAACGCCACGGTCACGGCCCAGCTCTCGACCATGAATTGTTAACGCCCCCCCCACACAGACGCTGATCACGCTGCCACACCAGGTCAGACCGCGTTCGTCGGAGATTCCTGTCCTTCCCAGGACCCCAGGATGCCACGTGTTCACACAGAGGGCCTCCTCACAAACAAAGCGGGGAGACACACGGAGACAGGCCCACGGAGAGGGGCCTCACCAGGATGGAGGCCGAGGTGGGGACACCCGTCTGCCAGCCGACGATGGCCAGCAGCCCTGGGGGTTCAGAGATAGGCTGGGACAGTCTCCCCAGGGCCCTCGATGGACTCTGGTTCTTAAATGAAACCCAGAAGGCCACCCATCTAATTCCCGATTTCCCCAGCAACGCTGGTGGAAGGTGTAGCTGCTCCCCACATGCAGTCACATGCACTCCACATCGGCCTCCGTGTTTTATTTCCTTACCAGACACACCCGTCTCACGTGTGTCAGCTCAGACTCTGTCCCTCTCACCCCCCCACCCCGAGGTGAGGCTTTCTACAGCCCGTTCTGCTGGCAGGTTTACCTGCATTCACCTTCACCTTCACAAGATTCAACCCCTTGGTGCCCAGTTCTGTGCACGGGTGTCCTGCTCACACCCCCAGTGAGGGCATTGTCCTTTCTTAGACACCTGAAATGACCACGGTTCACACAGCGGGTGCCACCGGTCTGGGGCAGTGCCTTTGCGCACTGGAGGAACAGCCTGCTCGCGCGGGAACACACCATTACTTAGCAATGCACAGTGGCACCCACGTGCTGACGCCAGCTGACTCGCAGCTGACAACCAAGGCTCGCTGCGAACCCTGGCAGACAGGCGGGTGGCGGTGCTCACTTTCGTGCCGTAGAAGGCGCAGACGGCGTTCACCCACGCCATCAGCAGCCCCACGCTCTCGCTCTGCTGTGCCGGGGATCCGTGCGGCCTCAGGTCGGCCTGCACAGTGCGGGCGGCGTCCCGGCGGCTTGAGGGCCCGGACACCATCTTCTTCAGACTCCACGTGTGTCTTAGAAAGTCGATTTCTTCCTTTAACTGACCTAAATTCAGAGCAGTGTCCACCTGAAACACAGAAAGAGTAAGCGTTTCTGTCCTGTAAGAAGATCCTATGCCTTCTGACGTGCTGCTGTCAAGCCCCCAAAGCTACAGTCGCCTATTTTTTTAAGGCAGACGAGTCCACACGGAAGTGACCAGAGGGGCGGCGGTCAGGCCCCGGGACCCGGGCCACTCGAGTCTGGGTTCCCATCCGTCTCCGTTTCCTGCCCCTGATGCAACCTGTCCCTTCAGTCTCCTCCCCTGTGCGGTAGTGGTAACACCCACCTTGGAGGGGTGGGGGCGGTGACGTCTGAACCGAAATAAATGCAAACGTGTCCCAGTTCCTGGGGCAAAGTAACGCCTAGTCATTGACAGTTATTGCTGTTGGCCTTCACTCGGCACCTGGACAAGAAGTGCCGGACGCACCGGACGCACCGGAGGCGCACTACCTGGAAAGCCAGCACGATCCTCCAGAGCAGCGCGAGGGTTTTCTCTCTGTGCCTGTCCACGATGTCCTTGGGCAGGATTGCATTCCCTGCAAGGAGAAGGCGGCGGTCAGCACGGGGCCCGTGGGCGGGCACCTCCGCGGGGGGACCGGTCTGCCCGGGCGCACCGTGCTCGTCCTGCAGCCGAACGCCTCGGGCCCGGAGGGCCTGCAGGGCGAGGTCCACGTTGTGCATCTTCTGCAGGCGGCTGATGGCAGGAACGCGGAGTCTCTTTGAGAGGTCCCAGTGCTGCGTGAGCAGCTCCACAGCTCGCCTGGCAGACGGGGAAGGGATTTCCGCATGAGGTCGTCGGGCACAAACGTGCACGGAGACACGCTTCACGTAATACAGTTACCGCCCACACACACCCCCCGGCTCAGAGCCCCAGGTCAGAGAGACCCTGAAGCCACACCAGCTGTGCCGCCATGCCGCCAGCAGACACAGCCGGGGCTCACAGTGGGCCTGGGGACTGCGGCCCACGAGCAGGGGTGGGAAAGCACAACGGGACACACACACGCGCGCACGGGAACACACCCTAGGCCCATGCAGACAGGGGCAACACTGCGCCCAGGACACGGGGTGTCGGGGCCCCAAACTGACACCATTTTCCAACAGTGCTGCAGGACGCGCTCCAGCTTTTCAAGCCTGAACGCACTGCATTACATGAAATAGCAACAGAGACTGTGTAAATACAGACAAAAAAGTTTTCCAGAAAATTGGTGTATTCCTAAGTAGAACAATTCTACTTCTTTATACTTACACCAGACGCACCCCGCACTGCAGATCCACGGCGAGATTAGTAACGGCAAAATCAAACTCATCCAACGGCGTCTGAGCGTGGCTGACAGGGAGCCCCAATAAGCTGAGGTGGCGGGAGAGGTCGCCTTCGCCGCTCAGAAAGTCCCGGGAAAACGCCAGGAGAAGGTCTTTACTGGTCTACGGAGAAACAAGTCGCGCCTATTACGTCCCGACAGTACCGTGTGTTCACAAAACAGGACCTTTTAGGTCATTCTGGATGTGTACGCCTGATCAAAGTTTGCTCCGATTACTACCACACCTAACAATCAGCATTGATTTGCTACCATACGAAATTAGGGCAGAAATTCCCCCCAAACTGAGTCCTCGGAAGCACCCCGCTCATTCCCACAGTGAAGCAGAGGCCACTGTGCCGGAGGAGCGCCGGGCCCCTGGGCAGGCTCGAAGGGTAAGCCTCCCGGCCCCTCCGAGCACTGTGCCTTGAGAAACTAACTTCTTCTACAGAGGAAATATATACAGTGAAAGCGAGCAAAAGTCTGGGGTGTGAAATGCTCAGCACAAGGTATAAAATGAACACTGCACCTTGAACTCGGCGTCCTTACAGAACAGACAGGGGTCGTGGTCAATAAGTCTGCAGACTTTAGCATAATCAAGGAAACACACCAGCAACAGCAACTTTTTCAGTGTAAACTGAGACAAAGCCTCTTCGTGACCTTGAAGAAAGTACAAAAAAAGCACAGCCAGTTCATGCGACAGCCCGGGTTCACCTAAGTCTAACAGAAACATGCTAGCAAAGAAAGTCACAGCAGCCGACACGACACACCACGTGCCCTCCCAGTGCTTTCCGAGACCGGACCATGCAGCACAGTGGCACCGCGAGGCAGGTTCTGGTCGTGTGCCCAGTCCAGGCGGGAGGAGCGCGGGCACAAAGGCATCGGGGCCTTTGCTCATCTCCCTCACCCAGTCCTTCGTGAGCGCCTGCGACGGGCAGGACCTTTCCAGGGGCTACATGCAGCATTGAAGCAAAGCAAACACAATCCCCGCAGGGCTACAGCCCACGCAGGATGAAGGTGGGAAGAAACAGGCAAAACTAACTGTAGGGGTGGAGGAAGTGATGGGGCCACCGGGGGAGCAGGAAGGGCAGGGTGGGGACAGAGGACCCTCTTTACGTTGCTGTCTCTGGCAGGTCGATGCACACAGAGACGGGAAGACTGAGAGGAAGCCATTTCCACGCTCAGGGTGGGACAGAGCCGCTCACCATCTCGGTACAGGTGAGGGACGGAGGGGTGTCTGTACTCGGCGGCTAGGTCAGGATTCCACAGCAGGCGGCTCAGAATAAACACGGCCATCCCCACGACGTCGCTGTTGTCTTCCAGAGCTATGAGTTCTCCAAAAACCGTCTGGAAGGGGATTAGAGCTAAAGTCAGGAGCGGCTTATCTCTGGGAAGCAAAGGGACGCAACGGAAAGGCAGACGCCGGCCTTCTGAGGCCTGGCAACGTCCCGCCCTGCAAACCGCAGGGTGGAGACCGGATGTTTGCCGGTGCCCTCTTCACACGGGATGTACACGTTTTGTGCAACCTGTGGTGTGTCCGGTGTGTTCACCTCGCAGTGGGGAAGTCAACAGCTGGGGACTAAGATAAATCCTTTAAAATCTGCTGACTGGCAATATTTGTATTTTAATTCTTTTCCCTTTAAGTTAAAGAACTCTCAGATGCACACATGTTGTGCAAATTAAATTGTAACTGTCCCACTAAGTGTATACTGAAGGTGAAATAGAAACCTAAAACGGTCAATTTTCATACAGATAAGTTTAAAACCATCTGTAAATCACTTAAGGTAATAATCTGAGAAGGACAGACCTGTTTATAATGAATGAGTTACATGAGAAATTAGTTTCACACCGCTGTGTCATTATGACTTTTAAAGCACTTGGAGAACAAAATCAAATGCTTTCCTATAACCTTACGCTGACGAAAGAGGAAGCGTGGGAAAGGATGAACACCCGCCAACACACACAGTGTGGCCTGGGTACTTTCTAAAATGCCTCCGAGGCCACGCCCACGAACAGAACCCCCAGGGGTGCTGGTTCCATACATTTTGTTCAGTCACTCAGCCCGCCCCCTTCCCTGCACAGGCCACACGTCCTCACAGAGGGCCCCAGACTGGGGTGCCTCTCGAAGGGGAAAGACATCCCGCCTCCCCCGTGTCCGGCCAGCTGGGGAGGTTTGGGCAGCGGGGTGTGGCTGAGGAGACACACAGCGGAAACACAACTGCCACGAGGCATCGCGAGCCTTTCCGACCACCCCACTTTCTTCCCCTGCCACCAAGAGTCCCCTCCTGAGTGGGGAGGTCCCTGGGGGCTGGGGTTCCAGAGCAGTGTTACACGTGAAGGCTCTCACTGACGTCTCACTGAGAAATAAGAGACTGAGCTGAACTTCAACTCAATCGCAGTGAGACTGAAGAAATCGTAGCAAGGACACTGTCAGCTTATGTGGTATCAGTGGGCTTAGGGTGTGCTCTCTCGGCCTCAATTTCTTGATAAATGAAAGCCGGATTATTAACAAATACGAGAGCGCACCGGTAAAAGACCGCGGACTTTTTAGGAAAGCTTTTCTTCTCTAACAGTCAAGCACTGTGTCCTCCTGACCCAGTTAGTTTTAACACTCCAGGCTTTGCCGAGCCTCGAAGCATGGGAAGCCTCAAGTTCTGATGGAGCTTTTACAAGCAGCAGCTACGGTGGTGATGGCCCGGTGAACCCCGCAGCCTGACCCGTCACCGGCCTCCAGCAGTCACTATTCCGCTGAGCTTCTGTCCCACCCGTGACGTGGGCACACAGGCACACACCTCAGTGGGTTTTACCAAGGTCCCAGGTAGGAAGTGTCCCGTAAAAGGCCGCCTTTGGCACGTGTGAAGGCCCGCAAGTATCGTTATACTATAGGACAGTATAACGTCCTATATGGACCTTATGTCTCGTACCGATCTATACACGTATACTTAGGAACTAACAAGAAATCACTACAACATTAAATGGCAATGATGCATTGGCATGGTCCGCTGACGTAATGAGCGTCACTAGAGGACGTTCATTGGAAACCGAAAGGTCAGCTGGGCTGACCGAGTGACTCCATACGTGAAACCACATTCATCGAACACGAAGCCCTTTGCTAACGGCCGAAAGGCGCACGTACCTCTAGGCCGATCCGCAGCCACAGAGGGTTGTAGGACAGCAGCCAGCGCAGAACCTTCTGCCGTTCTCCTGCACCGCGGGGAAAGCAGGAGGCGTCGGCCACAGCAAGCACAAATTCATGGGGAGAAATCGGGGGGACAAAGGCCAATCACTTACGTGAAATAAGTTCATCTAAGTAAACTACACTTCACTCAAACAGATGATTTAAATATGGGACACTGTACGCCCCTGATTGGGCCTTGAACTCTAAAATGCAAAATCTGTGTTTGTAAAGCAATAATCTAGGCTTGTGTATAATCTTACCCACGTCTTTCCAGAGGTGTCTGTCTTTGCGGACAACCAGCCGCCTGGCTTCTATTTCGACCTCCAGCTTTTGGATAGCTCGCACCATTTTTTCAGAAGTAAATAAGCGGCATGCAGCCCGACGTAATCTGTTCAGCCGGCACCGGGCCGTGTAAGCTCTGAGCGACATTTCGTCTTTCGTGGGAGCTCGGGGGACGCTCAGCTTATGTTGGCTCTCCACCCCCAGGAGCAGAGCAGCAGCATTTACTGGGTGAGAAGAAACAGGCGGCTCTGGTGAGCGGTGCTTGCACGATGAATGCCATGTGTGACGGCCGAGACGGAACCTCCCCCTGCCCCTGCCGCGCTTGCCCTCCGCTCCTCCATCTCAGAACTGGCTCGGCGCCTGAGGCCAGTCTACGGCCACAGCCTGTGGCTTCTCCCTGGAGAGGGTGTCCCTGTACAGTCACTTCTCACAGCCTGGGCCACCACTGCCCCGCCCACACATTATCATCTCGAACCCAGACCAGTGAAAGGGCCTCCTGACCGGCTTCTCCGCCCACACCCTCTTTAAAAACCCCAAAGGGAAGCTCTGAAGGAATGTGATTTGTTAAATCAATTAAGTAGTAAAACGCAGTTGGAATTTCTTTCAAGCACATTTTCTCTCAAGAAGAGGAGTAAAATGACAGGCTGCGTTCACGGGGCAAAGAAGGAACAGTGACCTCTGAGCCCAGGAGCTGTCCTGATGGATTTGCGGGGTTTGTCCTTCCCTTGAGTTGCCGCACTGACCCCGTCATTCCTACGGGAGGGCAGCAAGGCTTAGCTTCGTTCCCTCTCGGGAGAAACCCTTCAACTTCCTGCGGACTGGGTGTCTCCATCGCTCCCACACGAGGCCTCCCAAGACGAGCACTGAGACATGCGGACACCGCGCCACAGCAGCAGAGGCCGGGGCGCTCCTGCCAGCGTCTGGACTAAGGTGCCCGGCAGACGCAGACACGAGGAAGAAGAGGGCACACTACCCGTGCCCGAGTGGGGAGGCCACTACACAAATCCCTTCGTGACGCCTGACCAGCACACACAACTCTGAACCAGTGTCCTCCGCAGCCATGCGTCACTATAACTTGGACCGAATCAGCACTGGAATCGTTCACCTGGAAATGCTCTGGCTGATGCGTGAGAGAGGAAAGTAGGAAAAAATATAAAGTCCGGTATGTTCCGTCCAGCACTCCCTAAACATTCTCACCAACACAATTTGTAGCATGTATGTCAATAAATTGGTGAGCCATGCCACTGACTATAATAAAGTACGTGGAATTAAAAAGGAAAGCTTGGTGTTAAGCCCCGTCTGCCCACACAAGGGCATTCTTCCACGGAAACACGGCTGTGAGGGCTACCTTCGGAGACGCTGGTCTTCACGGTGAGGTCGTCGGGGGTCAGCACGAAGTTCAGCCACCACGAGAAACCCTGCTGCTGCTTCTCCTTCCAGCGCTCGTCATAAAACATGTTCCTCGCCGCAAACGGCATTGGGTGTCGAGGAATGTCTAAGGGCACAGGCAGGTCACTGCGTGAGAAACCTCCCTTTAAACTGTTATATAACATACAGCAAAAAAACCCACTTTTACCAGCAGAGGCTCTCGGGAATACCCCCTTTCCCAGGACTTGCTGGAAAGAGTAGGAAGCATTTTGGGGCATGAAATGTAACCAAAGTAAAAAGGGGTCCAGCAAACAACACTCCAGCAAATGAGAGAAAGGACTCACGGATGCGGGAACCGTTGGTGATGGCCGGGGGGGCGGGGGGTGGAAGAGGGATAAGGGGGATAAGTGGTCATGGGAAAAAACACCATGAAAAGCCAAACTGATTTTTTTTAACAAAACAAACAAAAAGAAAAAAAGGGAAAGCAAGGCAGCACCTCCTGGTTATTTAAAAATCCCAAGTCCCAGTGAGTTTCATGCAAGTCTGAGAATGCATCCTGACTGTTCCGTGAATACAGACTTTTAACAGTTCTTCAGGGCTTTTGTTCGACAAAAGTTCCGATTCATTTCCGCCTGAAACACAATTACTGCTTCCTTCAATGTCGGATTTTTAAAGACAGTAAAGACCATGGACACTTGCCTGTTTTCAATGGTTTTATGAAGGTCAGGTTAGACTGTGCCACTGGAACGACGCGTTTTGTCCTTCTGTTTGTTTTAGAATTAGGAGTTTTGTGTGCTAAGGAATCTGAAACAAATTATAAAGCAGAATAACAGCATTACAAAATGAAATAAATTCCCCGAATGAACTGTTTTAAGGTTCAAACTGGGGTTCCCACAAAGACATCCATTCAGCAAAAACACTCAGCAGTGGGCACGACACGGTGACTCGGTGGGCCCATCACGCCTACAGCGGAAGTTCCAGATGCCCAGCACCTCGGGAAACCGGAAGGACAGTGAGTGAAGGGGGCGGAGACTAGAGGCGCAGGGCTGAAAGGACGCTCTGCAGCGGCTGAGTTAGCCGTGGTGAGAACTTAGGTTGAACAGGAGACAGGTTAGAGCGTCATTTCAACAGCACAACCGACAGTCTTCGTAAGAAAGGGGGCAAAGAGGTGTTAGAGGTCCCAGGAGAAAGGAAGGCAAGGTGGACAGAGTCTGTAGCAGAGAGATCAAGTCAATAAACCAGGAAAGTACAGCCAAGCAACGCCAGTTGCATCCAGAGGGTGTGGGTTTACGCAGCTGGAGATGCATAGACCGAGGTGCAAACTAGGATCCGTTCAAAGAGAAACGAGATACAAGTATCCGTGTGTGATACTTCCTAGGAGTCCTGGGAGTCTTTCAAATTATCTTTTAAATACCTAGTGGCCTGGCCCACGACTGTCACCTGAGGTAGTTTGGGCGGGAAGGGCAGGATGGGATTAGTCCTGGCTGGTTTTCAGGCAGCCGGCGAGGCTGTGAGTGGGGGGAGAGCCAGGAGGCTTCCCTGCAGGCATGCCCGGTCCGCGGCCCACCTTCCTCCTCGTCAGTGGCAGAGGCAGAATAAGGTCTCCGGGAGCACAGGCACGCAGAGGCCTCTCCTGCGTTGCCTCAGGCGGTCTTGAGGGGGATCAGGGACTTACGGGCCTTCCAACCTGGGCCTTGACTAAGGAGACCAAGGTGAGGCGAGTGAGGGACTTCCCCGGGTCCAAAACTCTGAGTGTCTCAAACACTCAGTAAGGAAGGTAAGTATATGAATGCGATTATTTTTAAAAATCAAAGTCATGGCAAACAAAACATCAAGACTAAAATAAGAACAAGATCACAACTATTCCAGAACCCAGCCCCACACTGCACGGGTCTTCCCACTAAGCAAACTGGGAAATGAAAAGTGTGCCCTAATTCAAGCTCCTCAGCAGCACATCTGTAAACCGCGGGAAACAGGAAACACGCCCTTTGCAAGTTCACTGTCATTCAAGTTTTGCAGACGACTCACCAGCTCTCTTCTTCGGGTGTAGTTTCTCTCTGCTGCTGACATGTTCGGAGACGGGTGTGATCACCTTTCTCGTCTTTTTAGCAGCTGACGTCGTGGACGCCCAGGGAGAAAAGCGGATCCTTTCTGTCGCTCGTGCTTCGGTGTGTTCTGCGACCCCGACCAGCACACGTGCCCCCTCCTCGTTTCCCTCGCTCTTCCTTTTACGAGCAGCCGAAGCTGCCTTTGAGGAAGGATCTATCACTGTTTTGCAGCTCACCGAGCTACTTCCTACTGACTCTATAACTGGGAGGTGAGAACGAAGAGCATCCTTCTCTTCTGCACTATCGGTCACGTTTTCACCTTCTACATTGTGCAGACACCTCCTCGCCTTCGGTCGGCTAGTCTCGGTGTTGTTTTCTCGGTTACCAGTGGCCTTCAATTTAGTCACCGTCGCCGAAAGGACCGGGCGTCTCTTAGGCTGTGCCTTGTGGCTCTGCCCAGAAATAGCCTGAACCGCAGGGAATCGAGGCTGATTGTGTTTTGGAGAACTGTCCCAATTTGGTTTCCTTTCTGAAGACTTGGGTTCTTCAAAAATAGTCTCTGGAGAGTTTGAACCCTGGCATTCAGGAAGACACAATAAAACTTCATTTTTTCCCTGCACGGGAGGAGATCCTGAGGCCCGAGAATCTCCGTTTACTAATGGTGATAATTTACATGTTGGTTGAGAGAGAGATCTATGTGTTACACTATCTTCTACACGTGGACTCGGGGACAGAATCACCGATTCTGATTCTACCTCCCGACTTAGTCCGTAATTGTCCTTTAGGAAAGAATCTGGGCTTAGAATTGTCTGGTAAGCTTCACGTACAGGTTTTGACTCCAAATGCACGGGCCTTGAATCGTCTTTCAGAAAAGTATCCAACGAAATACATGGCACTAATTTTAGTTCATGATCAGCTGCATGGCTGTTCTTTACAAAGGAATCTGGACTTAGGAAACTTCCATGGCTTTGTGTGACGTTCAAAGTCGAAGGACAGTTTGGGGTGACAGTAAGTTTACTATCCTCTTCCACTTGGCCGTTATTATTTATGGAGTCAAAGGAAGTTTCGGTTAGGACTTTCTCATTAAAATCTTTGGAAATGTTGGCATCTTCTAATTTCCATAGCTCCCCATTTTCAGGTGCATGAAGACATGTGTAGGTAGTGGACCGACGGACACAGAGGGGCAAGCAAGGCTCCCCACCGCATCCTTTGAAAGTGGGACTGATGGGCGAGATGGGTATTTTATCCTCTTCAAGGACCAAAGAACGGTTTTCTGTCGCGGAACAGCCTTCTTTCCCGCCCAGGTTTTCGCAAGCCTGCAGCGGGCTCCTAACTCTCTCCACTTTCTGGGAAACACTGAACGTTTTATTAACATTCTGAATATTTGAAATCCTCTTCTTACGACTTGAAGGGGCTGAAACTTTTTTCTTATTAATGGTATCCCAAAGACTCCTCTGTACAAATAAGCAAAAATACAAGTTAAGTTGATGGCTATTGAACATCGCCTTTAGTAAGAAATTTTATGTATGTTGCTCACTTCAAGAGTGTTAGCAAAATAATTTTTACATATTATTTTCTTAGAGTATATCACAGAACAGTGAAAACTTGTTACCTTTTTCTTTTTTGGCTCTTCTGCATTCCCTAATAATATAACCTCATGTTTCACAATGCCATTTACATGAAATGTCAGAATCTCCCTTACTCGGCCTTCTTTTATTGGTGTCCAGTTAACAGAAATAACAATTTTTTCCTTAGGCTGTAATCAAAAGAAAGAATTAAAATTACTTATAACAGTAGATGGTGCATAATAACTAAACATATTATATACAACTTAGACTACAATATAGGAGTAATGATTGTTAGTCATCAACGCTCTATACCATAGTCACATTTAAGTCAAATAACTTCCCAAACCTATCTCACTTTATTATCAGGAAAAAGGCTACTAGTAAAAACAAGGTTCACAAGAAAATAAAATTGTAATAAAATCTTCCTTGTAAGTAAAGCAACAGAACAGTCTCCAAATCATTTTTGTTATCAGTGTTTTTCCAAATTTTAATCACATATTTCTAGTTTTTGAAAATATGTATAGTACTTCTAGTTCAAATAGGAAAGAATTTTCATTATGAAGACTTTCGTCAAAAAGCCATAAAAGGAATCATCTAATTCCTTCTGCCCACAGACTTCTGTAACCACATCATCATGAGCACGGGTATCCGTTAAGTACTTACGTGCCAGGCCCAGACTCTGGGGTCCTTCATGCCTAGGACCCGGCACTGCGACTGTCACATTTGCCAGACCGTAGGGACACCATTACCAAGGGCCAGAAAAAGCTTTCTGTATTTAAGCCAAACTGTGAGTGAGCGAACCCAGGCAGTCCTTCTCCAGAGTTCAGACTCTAACAGCTCCACCCCACAGCCCGGAACCCTTACCGGACAGAACAAACTCTGCATCTGTGCTTTTCCAAGGGGTGGGGGGAAAGACAAATGTTGATTTAAAGGGGAAACTACCAAACATCAGAAACAGCTGGTTTTAGAAAGTAAGAACAGTGAATGCTGTCTTGTAAGGGACCGGTTTGTTTGGGTCTGGCGAATGTGACTCAGTTCCGTATGGAAAACCTACAGAAGTGAAGTGGTGGGCAGGAGCCAGGCTTGCAAACCAAGTTTTCCCTTGGAATCAGGCCTAGGAAATGCATACAGACTGTTATGGCTTGCTCTTGCTAAAACTCCATCACCCTGGTCTAAAACAACAAATGTGTATCGTCTGTCTTCAAGGCAATTTCCAAAGCCTGTATGAGTTTTCCCAAGGACAGAGCTAATCGGTTCATTACCATTCCCCTCTGCATGTTATTTTCATTTCCTTGTTGAACCTAAAATGTAGGCAATAATATTCTATGTAATAGATGATAAATCTTTCTCTGATGTAAGACCGGAGGAAAGTAAGAAAAGCCTGTCTAGGCAAGGGTGGAGGCGCTCTCCCCTTAAGAGAGTAGCTGTGCCTGTTCCCTTTTTCTCCACAGGATTGTTATTGCCTGTGCATTCATTCTAACTGTCAACCACAACAGGCGGACTCTGCTGGCTGGAGTCCGCCACACTTTCTCTACAAAACAGTGAATTCTAAACAAACACCAAAAATCTTTTTTTGGCCCTGGCTGTTGTAGCTCGGTGGATTCAGCGTGGGCCTGCGAACCAAGAATCGCGGTTCGATTCCCAGTCAGGGCACATGCCTGGGTTGCAGGCCAGTTCCCAGCAGGGAATGCACGAGAGGCAACCACACATTGATATTTGTCTCCCTCTCTCCTGCCCTTCCCCTCTAAAGATAAATAAATAAAATTTAAAAAAATATTTTTACATTCCACATAACAGAAGGAATCACTGTGCACTGGAGAGAAATCGAGAGGAGGGGACCACTGTGGAAGCTCAGGTCGGTGACCTGGGCTCAGAGCCCCTGTGATGGCCAGGCCTCCTACTGGTGACGTTCAGCTTTATTTTCACACTTCCACAGGGTCTTCCAAATGGAACGACCGGTGGCCAAGAGAAGCAGTGACCTGCTCTGCTTCTGGTGACAAAGACAAAAACGCTGGCCAACGCCCCACAGAGGAGCCACGGGGGATTCTTGGAAACAACAGGGATAAAATTAAACCGGACCCATTCACTGCGAAAACCACACGAAAGCAACACCACACGCGCTTGTGGACAATAACCCGAAAGCAGTGCTTCTGTGTCTCCCGTACGGACATTCCGCCCAAACAAAGCTCCCTGTCTCACCAGAACAAGCAGGGCCAGAGCCCCAGAGTCTCGGTGGGCTGTTTCCCCGACACCATGGCCACTAAGATGCATTTAAGGTCATCGATAGGAGGCGACAAAAAGATGATACAACCAACGTACGCCCCAGAGCATCATTAACAACACATAGACAGACAGATAAAGGGTGTGCACAAAAAGTGCGGTCTATTTTTTTAGAACCACAGAAGTCCCACGTCTACGAAGACCCTTTTGGAATAGGCTTCTGAGATGCGCCGAAGGACGCTCTGCGCACGCGCGCTAGCGGGTGCCCCCTGTCCACCCTTCCCTACCCAAGTATAGACTGGGGACCTGGACGTCCCCGGAGTGGACAAAAGGACCTGCCTTCATCCTCTGTAGTTTCCCCTCCGGCCCGCCTCTCCCCCGTTCCCACCCGCGGCAGGGTGGAGGGGTGACAGGGAGAAGTAATCGCGTCCGGCCCGCGCACACCCACCTGCAGCTCCCAGGCGCGCGGCCGGACCTCGAAGCCCTGGGCGGCCGCGGCGGGACAGCGCGGCAGCGTCACGGCGGCCGCCTCGGCGTTGGGGTTGAGCAGAGCCAGCGGCAGCGTCTTCGAGGCGCCCAGGCGCACGTTCCCGAAGCACAGAAAAGGCTTGGGACAGAAGTGGCTGAGGGTCAGGACCGGCGGGGACCCCCCGAGTCCCGCCGGTGACTTCCGCTCCCAGGGACTCCGGTCCTGGCAGCCTCGCCGCGTCGCCATGGCAGCCCGACAGCCACAGGCCGCTCCTCAGCGAAGTCACCTCTCCTCTCCCAGTCGTCCGCACCCCAGAAAAGACGAAAGGATCCCCACAAACTCGCCACAACAAGGGGGACTCAGGTGTGGCCCCTGCTGCAACTTAAACTTCCCTCCTCCACCAATGGGCACGCGCGGCACCGCCCCACGCCTTCACTGAGCCAATCAGAGAGCCCGGAAGGGCCAATCCGTGAGCAGCAGCGCCGGGCCAATGAGACGGCAGCGCTTCATTTAAATGATCGCTCGGCCGCCTGTGGCTGTCCGCGGAGCCAAAAACCGAGGCGGGGTCTTGGCGACACTCGTGGCTTAGAATTGAAATCCGCCTTTTCGATTTGGAAAGAGGTGTCGAGGGAAAGAGAGTAGCACCATTTCCACAGTGGAGGGGCCGCCCTTGCGCTTACCACGGGCAGCCTTAGGTAAAACCGTGAAGGGGGCAAATAATGGCTTCCGCCATCCTCCCTTCCAATGTACCCCTCCCAGAGTTATATTCCTTAGCTCTCCTTTCGCGGTTCCTGGACCGAACGGGCGGAAAAGGGACAATTAAATAGTTTGTGTGAACGTGGTTATTTCAGTGAATGACCACAGCAGGGGGCAGTAGGTGTGCATGCTCGTCCTTTTCTTCATGTATCGCGGTGACATTGGTTAATAATATATAGGTTGCAAGGGCACAATTCTATGTATGATACATCATCGGTACATGGCATTGTGTTTGCTGGCTCTTAACTAGAGCTCCTGGGAGCAGAAACTAGATGCAACCCGAGATTCACAATAATTTACAACTGATGATGTTGACAGGCAGTCCCTGGACAAACAACGCCTTGACCTTATTGTAATTGTAGGTACCTACTAATAATGACTGTAGCCCTTGCCATGTGTCTCTCAAGCCTGACAGGCGGCACCCATCGTGTGTATTTTACAGATGCGCCTTGGGGCCCGGAAGAGGCAGAGCCAGGACACAGGAGCCAGGTGGCTCAGCTCTCACCCCGCCCTCCTGGTGGACCACCCGGCCTCTAAACTCAGCGGGAAACTTTAAAACTACGTGTGACGTGGGTATGAGAACACCAAAGACGTAAGGGGATAAAGACCGAGTGGAAAAACAATGAGGAAGGTGAGGCAGGAAATTGTATTCACCGACAGCCAGTGTGGCCCAAAGTCAAATCCCCGTCAGAGAACGATGTTTTAAAAGAATTGTTACATAGGGTTTTTTTAAATCCGTTGCCATTGATGTACAATGAGAATGTTACTACGTGGTTTCTTTAAGAAAAAATGTTAATATGAATCATAACTTTGAAAAACAATTTATATTATTTCATACTGTGATTATTCACCAAATTAACATTGGAAATACAAGCTGTCATAAGCTTCCATCACAGACATCTTTGTCTGAGTTCAGTAAAGTGTAGTGCATTTTGTTTATGAGTCACTATTAGTATTTAAATGTGTATTAGTTAGCCACTTAAAAACATTAAATCATTTAATGGTTAATACATTCAATATGTAAAATACCTCAGAATAATATCAAGCTTATGAGAAAAAATCTGTACATAAATGTGCCCCAGAAGCTCTGGCATTCATTCCACTCGTTCCGTCTTTGTGCCCACCACGCAGAGTTCTGCACCCCACGCACCCCACGCCGTGAAAGTGTTCAACAAAACCTAGATGTGCTTTATGAGGGCCAAAGACTTTATATTTATTTTTAAATATCAAAATAACAGAGAGAACTAGTTCAATATACAGTACACTTGCTAGTCTTCACAGAGAACGAATTTTTCTATAAAGACATCAGTACTTAAGAAACATGAAACAGTCGAAGTATCTGTAAAACTCACGAGATGACTTTATACACAGTTGATGAAGTAACGAATTTTGATATTTTAGATTTTCCTTTGTAACTGCTTTGACACGTGCCCTTAATGATTAAAAACCGAATGTATGATTTAAGACTGAAACTAAGTTTAAAAGCATCTTCTCTTTAATGCGCATCACAGATCCCCTTAATATGAACACTGACTGCATGGAGCGGCTGTGTCCACCTCCGTCGTCATTTTTGGCAGCCCCGCCCATCAATTGTAACAGTTCTATCTACAGGCATAAGAAAGTTCTGTAATTATACCACAGCACGCAGACCAACATTAATGCAAGCAGGAACACCAAGCAAAGAGGCTAAATAACTATGAGAAGTGTGCATGCGCCTCATTCCATGTTTTAGAATTTCCGATGGGAATGCAAGCACTTGAAAATACTTCTTTACCTAAGAATTTGGAAAAAAAAAAAGAGGATATCCATATCTGTATAACCTCTATTCTGCAACTATAATTCTTAGTTTCTGTTTGTATAATGGCTGCAGAGGCTAACTTTAAATTCTTTGGAGATTTTCCAATAGTCACAGGCTTGAGACCAATCAATACGCAAGCAAGTTAACACATGAAGGGTAAACAAACAAAAAAAGGTGTTTTATCTACCAAAACTTTCTCTCATCTTCCATACAACCTAATTCTATTTTTCCTTTTTAATGCTACTTCAAAGAGGAAGTGCAGAAAGCATGCCTTTTTTCCTTTTTTCCAGGAAAAAAAAAGAATCTTTAAGTAGAAATAACTTTGGAGGAAATAAGGTGATCCTCCCAAAAAACCCCTACAGGCTGTACTGAGAGGAATGTGCAAAAGAAAGTGGAGGACCTAAGCAAGAGTGGTGTAGATCCTTAAATACTGTTACAAAAATTATTCTCACATTACCCATCATTCACTCGAATAGCAAGTAACATTTACCATCATCCTCTTTAAAGTTTTAGAAATGCGACTTGTTTCTTAAGAGCTTTTCCCTCATTTTCAATTTGGCACTGAGTCTTCGAGACCTAACATGACTTTACAAGTCCTAGCTTTTCCTGAGTTGACCAACTCAGGTTGCACGTTGGTTGAGATGCCACTGCTATTCCGCTGCTATTCCGGGGAAACGCATGCCAACCATCATCTCCTGTTCAGTTTGGGGCAAACTGACCTCAGAAGCAGCTCAGGGCAGAGCTGAGATTACTTCTAAACGGCCGGGGGAGGAGGAGACAGAGAGGCAGGCACACGACTCATTTCATTTTATTTGTTAGGTTCCTCCAAGAAGTGTGTGGAGACAGGCAGGTGCACAGTGACTATAAAGGCCAAAACAGACATCAAACACAAAAAAACAAATATTCGCACGAGTACTTAGTGCCTATTTTCCTACATACGCATAAAGCAACCTAAGACAAAGTGCTTTCTGACCAGCAGGCGGCACAAATGTCAGACCCATGACAGCGGCACAATGAAGCTCGTTTGTGAACTGGCGCGGTCCAGCCAGCAGAGTCGACTGCAAGGAAGGAGCCCCCTCCCGTACAGTGAAAGGCACAGAGCTTTCAACCTGGAAGAGACGCGCCGGTGATCGAGCGATGCTCCGAACCTGACTTTCCACAGAGGGGATGACAGAATGACCGAAGGAAACTCAAACTTACAGACATACCAGTTCAGCTGTATCTTTAATGTGTCTGCAATTACAGAATGAAAAACAATGCATGACATTTAATTACTTATTAGCCCTTAACTAACAGTGTATAGTCACTCCACTATGACATCTGGACACTTTAAAAGTTGACAGGAAATTAGTAGTGTACCTAGTTCATGACCTGACATCACTCAAAAGGAAGTCACTGAATACAGCACCAGTCTGAAACCCTATTTTTGCTACCCCCCCAGCTCCTAACAGTAAACTGAACTATTGAAAAGCATGCAGAGACCACCACCTTCAGAGCTGGTTAAACCTAGCTGGCATGAAGAACGAACCATAGCTTTAAATGGTATTTAGGCTGCAAAATATAGGCGGGGTTTCTTACAAAAATAACTTCAACTTGTTGTAAAAAAAATTCTAAGGCAAATGATTTTAATAGTGTAGTGTAAAAAATGAGCTTATTATTTTGCATTTAATAGTGTCCACTTAATAAAAAATAACATTGAATTAATTAAACTAAGGAAAACTGAGTATTCTTACTTGTAATTTGTCAGTTTGACTATTCCCAGAGTGTTTTCAACACAAACATTTAATTCTTAGTATTCAGACTACCAAAATTTTTTTTTAATTCGTAAGCCTAGGACTTCAACTGTGCTTCTTTGGACAAATATTTATTCAAACAACAAAGAGTTTAAATTCTTTTAAACTATTTTAATACCTACTATAATCTTTGGTGCATTTAAGTAAAAACCGATTAGGTTAACAAATTTCTACACTTAATAAATTATTCACCTTACGCATTAAGTGCTAACTGCTATCAGCTAAAAAATTAATTTAAAACAATAAATTATGCTCATAAAATATTCTGAATGAGGCTAAACTTAGTTGCAAGATTCGAAATTTAAGTACAGATACAAAATTAATGAATTTGAGAGTTAATGGAACATTTGTCCAAAAAACTCCCAAACTCTACAAAAAAGGTTAACTAAAAAAGTAGGCCTCATTTCCTATTTTTGTGCCAACTTCAAACACTTATATACATTCAGTCTGCCCAAATCCATGAGGTTTTTACAATTTTAAAGTTTCTTAAAACCTAATTTGGAAATCCGAGGCAGCAGAGGTCTGTTTGCTCACCCGCCGGGACTCGCTCTTCGTGAGGACGGCACTCTCACCACCCAGCCTGCTGATGGGACAGGAGAAGATGCGGGGCCTGGCCCGGGGACACCCTCAGGGCTGCCACGTATCCCTCCCTAGAAACTAGCAACTGCCGCTTACTAATGACGTGAGCGTCACTGAGTCCTTCAGCTCAGATTCTTTCTCTCTACAGTGGGGACAGGGCGTGTCCACACGGCTCCAGAGCTTGTGACGAGGGTTAAGTGAGACAACGGTGAACACGCACAAGGAACCACTTTTCCGGTTGACATCACCCGGCATCCACAGTAACTACATACACTGGCATTTCGCTTTCTAGAAGAGATGCATTCTAGAAAAATCGTCTGCTGTAAACCAATCCCTACAGTCAAATCATACACATAAAGCATTAGGAGATTATCATTAAAAGAACCCTAAAGCAAATACCTCCAAAAAACCAAGGATTCTTTTCAATGTGAAAAGGCAACACCTCTTGTTCTCCCACCAAACACAAAGCACCCCATGTACCCGTACGTGTCTCCCATCTGCCTTCGGCAAGTCCGAAATCTTCCACCCGGGCTGGTAGGTCAGGCAGGCTACACTGTCAGCTGTCTCTTTTCGTAAACTTCTCAGCTAAAAGTCTCGTTGTTCTTCATGATAAACGTCATAAAGAGACGCAGTTGGAAAGTCAGTTTGAAAGACTGGCAGACAAACAGTACCTCATAATCAAGTTCAATCATGTAAGGACCCCAAATATAACATTCCCACACAAAAGAAAGGGCATTTCAAAAATATTAATACACGAATTACATCTACTGGTCCTAGTATAACCAAATCTTAGTAAACGAGGCAAACCCAGTTTCACTATGGACAAGAGCTCCTTGGGTGAAACGCCTCAATTCTCAGCACGCTCTCCTCTGTCCCCACCGGCCTGCGATGCTCCGTCAAGTACCTGCGTTTCCTAAGTGCTTCGGCCAACACGGTTCCCTATCAAGTGGTTAAACTTTATTAACACTTCATTATTTCATTTGTGATTTTTTTTCACAAGGCCTAGGTGAGACTTTACAGTTTACACACACACACACAAAAGTGCTTAATAGGAGTGTAAACAAAACAGAAAAAGAAAACTTTAAAAACTGCTATTTTCCAGTAATTTACATACAAATGACACGCTAAGAAAAAGCAACCCTGCCCACGCTGACCCTCCGGGCAGCTCTCCTAGGAAACCTGTCCCAGCTGACGTTCACACTGACTTGAAGGTATGGAAAGTGCACACCTTTAAAGGTGTTTTATAGTGACCTAGCGTTTGACTATTTCCTCACTAAATTTTAATCAGTTTGGTTCTGCTGTAACTGCCATTTCCTTTCGCCAAGTGCTCAACTTCTGTCTCATACAAAAACCAAATCGAGGACAATGAGAGAGCAGGCTTATGTGAAAAACAAAAATAAATCTGGGTTACACGTAAACCTGCACCCACACAGTGGTTCCCTTTCACCAAGGGAAACACCCTGGAGTTGAGTAGACACAACTGTCACAGCCGGTCTGGCGCCTCTTCTAACAAACAGTTGGTGTGCGGTATCTTGGTTCTGCTTCCCGGGGTTTCCGTTGTCCCGGTCAGAGAGGACAGGCAGCTCTGTGAAACCCCATGAACTAACCGGTTACCGTGTCCCCTCCCTCACTGTGAGGACGACCCGGCGTGAATGTGGAGTCAAAGCCAAACCAAAAGGCGAACTTGGCTTAAACGATAACTGTGGTATTTTGTTTTTGACGCATTGCCAATGGGTGTCATTTAATACCCAGACTTCTATCTGCATTTCTCATTCATAATTAGTATGAATGATTTCCCACCCATAGTAACCATAATCAGTATGAACGATTGCTTATTCATCACCAGTAATTTGGACAACTATTTCACTTCCACACTTCACTGAACAAGCTGCTCTTAGCTTTCTGGCTTCGAGTTTATCAAAAGACCAAAGGATAATGATCACCTAAAATTATAGCCAGATAAAGAAACAACACAGAAATATCCAAGACTTTCTTATAAAGTCAAATTCAAAATGTCAATTATTTAAAATCTGGGGGATGTAACAATGACTCTTATGTTAGAATAAGGAATAGCTTCAGTTATCGGTAAACTCTCACCAATTTTCTTGATGACTACATGGTCCTAAATCTTTTTTGGAAGATGGGAAAGGGGAGAGAGGAGTAAGACTAAAGAAAAGTAAAATTTCCATTGATGATTTAAAAAGAAATAATGTCAGCAGCTAATAATTTTTAAAAGTTTGAGATACTATTTAAAGTTGGCACTAAATAATCTTTTAAAATCACAAAAATGTTCACTTCGAATATACCTCAACACGTCCCCACATCCCTACACTCAGTAAACAAAAGCGCATCTTTTCCTCCTTCTGAGCAGTTGGGGAGCCAGAGAAGGACAGCGCCGCCTGCTGCTGGCTGCCTGCGCTGGCTCCCGACGCCCCGCCGCCCCGCAGCCCCGCCGCCAGCGGCCTCAGGGGCGGTGCTCCTCGCTGGGGAGGCTCGGGACGGCGGGCGCGCTGTCCAGGCCCAGCAGCGTCCCCAGGTAGGACTGCTCCCTGGGGTCCAGCATCTGCTCGGGGCGCACGGGGTGAACCAGCGTGGCGGGCTGGGGTGTCAGCGTGTACTTTTCCAGGAAAGCTAGGTCGGCGGCCCTCGGGAAGTCCGCAGGCTGCGGCTGCGGCGACAGGAGGTCGTGTGCGGGCCGCCCCAGGTCCCCGGGAGGCTCGGGCATCTGCACAGGCACCAGCGTCACAGGCACGCACACTTCGGCAGGCACGTGCGGCAGCGTCACCTTGGCCTCTGCCGGGTACCCTTTGGGCCCGTCCGGGTAGGGCTTCGCCTCCGCTGGGAAGAGCTTGCTGTCCACCGGGCACTCGGCCAGCGGGGACCCGAGCTTGTCCTCGGGGCCCAGGGGCTCGTCGGCAGCCTTGATGCCGTGCACGTGGTCCGTGTGGTACTTCAGCTTGTCCTTTCGCTTGAAGGTGGCCGTGCAGTGCTGGCAGGTGAAGGGCCGGGCGTCCGAGTGAATGACCAAGTGCTTTGTCAAGGTTTTCTTAATTCTAAAAGACTGATTGCAAATTTGACACTTGTACGGCTTTTCACCTGCATGAATGACAATGGCATTAAGTGCAAGATACACACGCTGGGTGCGACAGTGATTTTAAACGGCAAACTTCCCATGTGGATTCTGCTAGGAACTAACAAAAGAAGGAACGGTGTGTGCCATCGCAAAACTGCAGGCTGGTGAGCGAGCGCGGTGCACTCTGGGTCCGGGCTGTGCCACTGAGCAGCCAGGCCTCTGCGAGGTCTGGGGGGGGGGGGGGGGGGGCCGCAGNGGGGGGGGGGGGGGGGGGGGGGGCAGCAGTGAGCACGGCTCCCTCCCCACCCACCAGGGGCCAGGCCCCAGCTCCCAGAGCTGCGGAAGGGATCCCACCAGAAAGCGCTTGGTAGACCTCCACTGTCGCCAGGTAGGCTTGCTTTTATTCCACTAGAACCTCGAGATACCCCCAAATTAGGACTCCCTCATTTGGACAGAGGTGGAAGTGTTTTTACAGCGGCACTGTAGCAGTAATAAATTCTTTACTGTGATTCCTGGCTGTTGAAATGGCCCAAATCGACTTATTTCCTGTTCTGGTATTGATGAAAGCAATCATTTTTCTCCCCCAGAACAGCAGTTTGACAAAATTCCAATTAAATACAAAACAAAGCTATAAATGCATACATGAATTTTTCAAAAAAGAAAGAAAAGCATTAAAAACTGTTCATTTACATGAGATACCCAACATGGACAGCACAGAGGGAAGAATCAGACACAGTCCGCATTTCACATTTCGGCAGCATTGCCAGGGAGGGGGGACAAGATTTAGAAAATGGCAATTTCTGGAAAGCAGCTGGAGCGAGACACCCTACTCTAACTGCCTCTAAGTGACAAGTGACTCAGTTGCCAGTGATCACCTGGCAACTGAGACGATGAGGCCATATTTGAACTTCTCTTTTAAAAGAGAAGAACACAAATGTCGTCAGAGAGGCACAAGCGGAGGACCAGAAACAAGCAGAAGAGGAGAATGAGAGCTAAGACATGAGTCAACTCCCAAGGGAAGTAAGTTTCCCCAAACCGTACAAAATGACGTGCGTGGGACTGAAGTCATGTGATAGACAACGGAAGCCCAGGGTGTGGCTCATTCATGGAGTGGACACTCGTGTGGTGGGTAACATTCTTACTGGGCAGAAAACAAAACAGTTTAACTAACAACGAAGTTGAAGGGCCCATATTTTACTCCTGGGTAGTTGCACCAAAATATACATAAATTGCCCATTCGGTTTTACCTGAATGTGTCCGAAAATGCATTTCCAGACTGGACTTGCCTTTGAAAATCTTCTTACACACATCACACTGATGAAAGGTTGCTTTGTATCTAAGAAAACAAAAAGGTTTGACTTTTTCCATGTGAGTTTAAGGAACAGCAGACCACGAAGTACAATGGCGTCCCAAAGGACAGCGCGGCTGTGACCGGGCTGTGAGCCCAGCGGCCACGCTCCTCACGCAACACACGCCGTCTCACTCGAAAGAGTGAAAGGCAACCTACAGGTGCACACTTGAGAACCTGGCCGACATTTCTCAAAAGCTAAATGGAGTGAGCCCTTCAAGGGGAAAAACTGACAATCTGTGTTAGCGACGGGACCTGAGCTCTCCCGCTAACGTGAGAATTTTGGAAGCTGTGTGCCTGCCCCTGTCCCCACCCCCTCTTCCCGAGACGCTGGAGGCAGGGTCCCCAGGTGTGGTCCGCGATCTGTCCTGTGAAACACGCTGACGTCTGGACAGCCCGCAGACCCCAGAGACCCCACACTTTCCCGATGAACACGCGTGGCACTACCATGTCATGGGCAGGCAGAGCGCCATCCACAGCGCCAGACGGACCACGAGATCAAACCGGACGGGGTGTGAAGACTTCGTGACTCCTCCAGATCCGCCTTGCTGCTTCTCCCCTTAAGAAACTGCCACTTGCTCAGTGTGAGGGCGGCTGGGCCCCCCCCCCAGCCAAGAGTAGCAGCCACAGTGAGCTGAGAACAGGGCT
Source organism: Sturnira hondurensis (assembly GCF_014824575.4). Classification (NCBI taxonomy): domain Eukaryota; kingdom Metazoa; phylum Chordata; class Mammalia; order Chiroptera; family Phyllostomidae; genus Sturnira; species Sturnira hondurensis. Next base: position 88,523 of record NW_028091436.1, read on the forward strand.
ATTACAATACTCCTCCTCCTACCAGCCATGAGTCTGAATGAGGCTGCCCTGTCCTCATTTACGTCAACCAAAACAACACATGACCAAATATGACAACTCAGCCACTAAACCACTGAAGGGATTTACAAAAAGGTGGAATAATACCACTCTTTTAATAGTTTTTTTGTTTTGTAAAGTACTTACTTTGCACGTAATTGCTATTTATGTGAGACTGTGATGAGTATCTTATTTAAAACAAATAGGAACTTCCATTTTTTCTCATTTTAACTTCTTTGGTTTACATAACCTATTCAAACTCTAACATAAAACTGCCGACTGGGTGACACAAAGGGACAGAGGCAAACTGCCCCGGGCTCTCGGGAGGAAGTGGCGCCTCGGCCTGTCCCCACCCCGCGGCAGTGAGCGCCAGCCCATCTGCTCTCCACAGGCCTGGTGGGCGCTGCCGCGTCCAGCCCTCGGCGGCACGGCTGCCACCTAAGGAGCCCGTGAGGACAGTGACGACGCTGAGTGCATCGCTCAGCAGAATCGGTGGAGGGGGCACGAAGCCTCACGCGAAAATGTGAATCATCGACCGCGGCCAGCGCTGCCCACGCCTCCCACCGCCCGCAGCCTCTGCCCTGCGGTGCGTCCGCGCCCCGCAGCTGTGAGCTGAGTGCCCCGCGACGACTGGGCGCTTCCTCCAAACACCCGGTCAAGAGCATGAGCTCGTTCGACGCTGCACACTCGGCCACTCGGTTAAACCTGGACACCCAGCTTGTACTGAGAGGCTGGTGTTCAGGACAGTGCTCGCCTCCCTCAAATAAAACACCCTTCAAATGCTTACGTGACCATACACATTTCCCGATAACTGCTACCTCGTTAAGTGCCATACACTGGCAGTGTATTTATATGCTCCAGGGTCCATGGCAACCAAACAAACGAACTCCCCAAGAACGCTGAGACTTTACATCAGTCGTTTCGTTCACCTCCTAGCCTTGAACGACTGAAAGCAAGCAGGAAGGTACGCTTTCCCAGGCCCTTTGGCCTGCTGAGAGGCTACGGAAGCGAGAGAAGAGAGCCGACTGAGCGGCCTGTCCCCCCCAGACAAAATAAATCATGGGGTACACAGCCCACGCAGCCCACGCAGCCCACACAGCCGGGAGGGCCCCCACTCACTTCTGCCACACCTTCTCCCCCAGGTGCACGCTCTTGTAGTGCACGGTGAGGTGGTCCCTGCGGCCAAAGCACTTGCCGCACTCTTCGCACTGGTGCGCCTTTTCACCTGAGAGACCAAATGTTTGGGTTATGACAGGCATTGCAGTTTCCTTCCCCCAAACCAGGGACCCACGGGAGGACAGCGCGAGGAGACGGACACCAGGAGCGGCAGGCCGCCCTCGGATCTGGGCTCGGGCCTCCCCTCCGCACTCAGACACCGTCCCCGGGGGCTGCGCTCATTTTCAGCGGCGGCAGCCCTCTGCGCAGACTGCGCCCCTTGCCTTCCAGCGTCACGGAGCAAGGAGGAGGGCACTACTCCAGGACTCAGGGCTCGGGGGGACACGCACGACTGCACATCAAACACCTTCAAGGGCCACACACGGAATCAAGCTGAGGCTGTCTTACTGTTTATAAAACGGACCTGAACACTTTCAGATCTTTGTACTTTATTTTTAAAAGACTCTTCATCTGTGGGGGTTGCTTACAGGTGCAATGAGCCAAAAAAGAAATAAAGGGAAATTCTACATGAGTCCAATTTCTTATACTCAGTCAGTAGCAAGGACCTGTCCTTCAAAAGTCATTTTCTCAACTTAACCCCAGCGTGCAATTTAACCATATGGCCTCTAGAATTGGAAATTTAGAATTCTCCACCTAAAGATGAAAATGTGTAATTCCAGTGGGAAAAGTCATTAGGACCTTTAACATCCCAACTCAGCCAGCCTCACTGGGGCCATCTCTGCATGCGAGGACCGCCTGCCACACTGGTAGTACTCGTGTTGGCGGTGACAACGGTCACCGCTGCCTCCCCGCTGCCCCACCGGGCTCCCAGCGCTGGCTCTTTAACATCCGGAACACAGTGGGAGAGGAAGACGGGGAGACCCCCAGGACAGCAAGGCTGCGCGCACCGTGAAAAGGCCTGGGCGGATGGGGATGGTTCCTCTTTCCCAAAGACTGGGTTTCAAAAACTCCCGGAGACACAAACTGTCACACCCAATTCCGATCATTTCTCCTGAAACGTCTAAGTCTGGCTGACTTCTTCCAACCTCGGTCACAGTGGCCAGCACCTCCCCTCGGGGGTTGTCAGTAGGGATGTCGCAAACATCCCTGTACAGGCAAAATGCCAATTCTGCGCATTTCATTAGAACAATTTAAAATGTGGTTTGTAGTCATAAAAGGCGGCCAGATGGTTAAAATGACAGTGAAGAAAACAAGCCATAAAATTATGCCCCTCAGATGCCTCTGAACACTGCGGTCAGAACAGCCGTGCCCAGGGCTGGCCAACCACGGGTCACCAGAACCCCGCCCACGCACGGCGCGGTGCGCCCTTCTCCGGTGCTCCGCCCCGCGCGCCCTACCTGAATGGATCTTCTTGTGCTTCGTGAGGTGGTCGTGGCGAATGAAGGTCTTCCCACACTCATCACATTCGTACCTCTTGTCGTCGTGATGGACCCGGAGGTGGAGCCTGTGGGAAGAAGGGCAGACTGAGGGCGGGGCGGGAGGGAAGGGGCCTGGCCACTCCCACCGCGAGGGCCTTCCCCAGACTTCCCGCAGCCTGGCCCGAACGGCCACTCCAGGCCTCCCGCTGGCCTCCCCTCTTCAAAGAAGCGCTTCAACCCCCGCCCCATCCCCCTCGGCCTCCGGGCCACACTCCTCCTGGCTTCTTCCTCCCTCTTCCACTTCACTGACCCTGCCAACCGCCCGAGTCTCTCTGCCTGGCGGGTGAAGCCAGGCACAGCCAGGGCGGGTGTGAGTCCAGAAGGAACCAGAATCAGCCACAGGGAACAAACACCAACGGGGCCAAGGACCCCGCCGGGACCAGACGGGGCCCTTCTGGGCAACGACGGCTCACTTCGGTGAACCTAGAACTCGCCCGCTGTCTGACAATCACACTCCACCACTTGCCTCCACATTCAAGCAAACGAAATGTGGCTCATTCCACAGTTACCCAAGGACACACGGTAGAAGGTGCAAGTTACCCTCGCAACCCTCCGTCCGTGTCTGCCGGCCCCAGGGGAACGAACGGCCTCCTTGTTCCTTCTGCCCCACAGGCGGCTCTGCTGCAACTAAACCCCTCAGCTGACCGAACTGCCCGCGACGGGGGGAGGACTCCGTCTGGGCTCAAAAAGGAGATGATAAAGAGGAAACAGCAAAGGCTTAAGGTATAAATTCTTCAGCACCATTAATAAAAAGTCAATGGTACCTACATCTCACACATAATCACCTACTATTTATTCAGAAAAAAACTTTTAGAAACTCCAAATGTGGTCAGAGATTCAGTTATAAAAATAGTGACCTATGTTTAAACCAACAAAGACTTTCAAAAACTGAGAATCCTGAAGTTTTCAGTTTTGCCGTATTTTCCTACCAAACTATTCTGTGAGAAGAGAGAATGAGGAAATACAGTAAGTTTAGAACACTAGAATTATAGTAAATCTGACTCAAAGAAAAGTAATGAAATACACTGTCAAGTGACAATAACTTAGACAGTAACGCACCCGGCCCCTTGGTGGTGAAACATTCAACAACAGTTTATACTACAGAATGACGAGAATATTCACATTGGTAGGGAGAAGTCTGCAAAGTGTTTGGCACAACTTTGCTTGTCGTAAATGCTAAGAAATGTTTTAATTCAACAAACCACCAAAACATAGAATGAAAACGAAGGTGTAATCTTGTCTCCCTTAACATAAAGAAACAACCGCCCTGACTCACCTGTACGAGCTCCCATGACGGAAACTCTGCCCGCAGATGCTGCAAAGATGGGGCTTTTCTCCGCTGTGGATCCTCAAATGCTCCTTCAAAGTGGTCCTGTGTTAAAAACACGGACTGAAACACAGGACTGCTCAGGCACACCAAACACAGAGTTCCCCAAGGCCCATGGAGGACAGATGCTCCTCTGAGACTAGCCCCGTGAAGAGGGAAGCGCACAGACACGGTCGTCTCCACTCCTCCGTCCCCTCGCCCTGGTCCCAGACGGGCCGTGGAGTGGCCACGGCCAGTCCAAAGGCACCACCGGCGCGCCCAGCAGCTCCGTGTGACACTCAGAGACTCCGCCCAGGTGGAGGGCCGGCAAGGTCACGGGGAAGGAAGAAGGCACAAGGCAGCGAGCCTGGCCCTGGCCCTCTCCGTTCTCATTTCTGTCCAGGGTTTGCTGAGCGTGAAGGCAGCTGCCTGCCACAGGGTGGCGCTTCGGCGGGCCCACCAGCACCTCACCCCACTCAGCACCACTGCGTGGCATTGCCGTTTTTAGATGACGGGCCCACAAGATAACACGAGGTCCCTGCATCGAAGTCTGGCTATGGCTCCCCTGAGGGTTTGCAAGAGCCCTCTCCCACAGGTCAGTGGACGAAGCTGCGAATAAGCCCTGGAGCCTAAGCGCACCCCAGTCGGAGCCCCAGGAGCGGGGCTGCACAGACCGGCAGTCAGGCAAAAAACGAGCGACGGGAGCAGGCGGCACCATGCACCTGGCCACCACGCTTGCTGAGAGCCACCTGTAATCCTCACAGACAGATGAAAAAGATGCTACGAAATAAAGCAAACGCGCCCGGGGGAATCGAGTGGCCAGGCAGGAAAAGGAGGCAGCTCATTAGCTCACAGGCGCTACGCAGAAGCAGGGGACAGGTGAGAATCTGGGGGGGCGGGACGAAGAACTGCTGTCCAACGGGGCTAAAGTCGGTCACATGGGGCGAGTTCCTGAGATGTGCTGCACAGCACTGTCCCCAGAGTTACCAGCCGGGACCGCACAGTTCAACACAGCCGAGGGGGTAGATGTCCTGTTCAATGTCCTCATCAGCTAAAAATAATGCAAAAAAGCGGGTTCTGCATCAGACCTTCTGTTCCCTACTGGGAAGAGGAAGGTGCAGGGACCTTGGCAATGACAGTCCCCACATGGTGTGGGTCACTGGGACCGGTGAGGACTGAAGACCTACTGCACGGCACAGCGAGGGGTCTGACTCAGGGGAGCCTCACCGCCCACCCGGCTGGGACGCCCCCGCCTGCTCCTGTGTACCGGTCCCTATTTCCAGAGCCTCTGCCTCCAGGTTGGTTTCTCCTTCTGGGGAAGCACAGAGAGAGGGGACAATCGGCTAATCTTCTGACATCATGAAAAGTGTCTTTAGCATCCTCAGACTTGACTGTCAGTTGGACTAAACACGGAATTGCAGTTCGGAAACCGTTTCCTTCGGAGTTTTGAAAGTACAACTGCAGGGAAGAGCCCAAGTCGTCTGACTCTCATTTTGGCAGGTGCCGCTGTCCCCCGAGACAAAGGCAGAAGCGCCTCTCCGGCCCAGCACCCTGCAAGGCCAGCCACGTGCCCGTTGTATCGTCCAAGGCTCCTTCTGTCTGGCGACTGGGGTCCTTCAGTTCCGGGAATCATCCTGAATGATTTCAATGATCTTTTAAACCCATTTTATCTGTTCTTTCTTTCTCAACCTCTTGCCTGGTCAGCTAAAGTTCTAGACTTTATTTCACATTTCTGTATCATATTGCTCTGCGTTTTGGGGCATTGCCTCCACCTTGTCCTTCAGCCTTCCATTCAAGTCTTTGCTCTATCACGCTCTGCATTTCTGGGAGCTCCGATTCATGATGTCAGTGACCTTTATACAACATGCTGTTCTCATTTAATGGCTTCTACATTTTCAACTGGGGATATTAATCATAACTGTTTACTTCTTGTCCTGCAAGTTCCCTCTTCCCTGCAGAATCTGTTCCTCTCGGGTCGTATCTGTTTTTCTGTTTGCACTGAAGTCCGTCCTCCACGTTAAATGTTCCCCTTCTATGTCGTGCTGTTCTCCGCTGGGCACTCACAGTAAAGCGCACTGCAGTGAGGACCAGAAAGAGAGGGCCCCCCCCACCCATGGATGGGCTCAGATGCCACCGCTTCACGGTGGCGATCGGGTGGACTCTTCGGTAGGGAATACGTTTGCCTGTTGGTTGCTCAGATTTCCAGGAAAGCGTTTTCTAATCTTCTGCCTGGAAGATAAAATCTATAATCCACCAGGTCAGCTGGGATCAGGCCTGGGGCTCGCTGCTTTCAGCCGTCAGCATGACCCCCCCAGCTGCCACTCTGGGGAAGGGCGGTGCATGGCAGCGGGGGGACTGTGCGGGGGGTGGGGGGGAGGGCTCAAGAGAAAAGCGACAATCCAACTTCTTGAGCTATTTTTGCTGCTGGGCTCCTTCCCCTGCCCCCGCTCCACCTCGGCTCAGCGCACCTGCTGACACTAGTCACCCTGCCCTGGACGTAGCCTAGCCTCTCCCCATCTGCATGGCCACCTCCGATTCGTTTTTCCTAGGTCTCTAAGTCAGTTATCATGGATCCACGGACTTTCAAACTTCAAACCTGTTCTGTTATTGTTCCCTTTCTCTTCTCTCTGTCTCTGTAGCTCACTGTCTTTAAGATAAATAAATGAGTACCTTTAATGTGTTTCTAGTGTGATTTCATGCGGAGACAAAATGGTATCTACATTATATTCATCTAAACCCACAAATCCCGACTCCGTACATCTTCTGTGACATTTTACATAAGTTCTCCTTTGACCTTCGCCTTTCGAATAAAGCACAGTTCAGGTGCCCCGGTCTCGCTCCGCGCTGACCCGGGGCGCGGCCTCTGTCGCCTCCACCCAGCCGCGCCAGGGCTGGCCTGGGTCTGGGCGGCCGCTCACCTCTCTCGCACTGACTTCCCGCACACGAAGCAAGTCCACTTCCTCTTTCCTCCGTGGGTGCATTCGATGTGGCGTTTCAGATTCCCAGTGTCGTTGAACTGGCGCCCGCATATGTCGCACGGGAAAGGACCTAAAGAGGAAAGAACAGTGTGTACATGAAGGTGAAAGAGTCAAGTCCAAGTCCAACTTCACTGGTACCTGATACACGAGGCTGTGGGTCACCTGGGGACCCACCTCCACTCAGTGGAGGTGTTTGCTTGCTCAGTGCCAGTCACCTCTACTTGTGACTGGCACTGAGCGTGGGGGAGGGGTGGCCTTGCAGGACTGAGCCCTCAATCAGTAGGATCCGTCCCTGTCTCCAACCAGAGTCAGAAGTGAGTTAAGCTGCAGGACACCCAGCTGCTGTCAGAGACGTGTTTCTGTGGTGGGGAGAAAGCCCGCACATTTGGTGACCAGAAGCTCCAGAAAGGAAGTGTGTTGTGTGAACGGCCAAGGGATGCACGGTGACTACGAGCTGGGGGTCCCTCTCCTGTGAAGTACGTGACAAGTGCACGCTGCTCTCATTAGTGCGTGTGTGGTCACGATGCGACCGTCCATTCGGCTTTCCCTTTCCGTCTATTCCTAGAAGGCAGATCTGCAGTCACTTCCGTATCCCTAGAGCCGAGTCCGGCGCAGGCACCTAATATAATAAATGCTAATGAACTAATAAGTCCGTAGATTGAAATGGCCAGTTCCTAGAATGAAACCAGGCTGGAAAAAGTCACAAATGTTACATAGTAAATTTCTGGAATAAGGAAGTAATGAAAAACTTTGGAAAAATAAACTTAAGTTCAGGGTTTGAAAGCATATTGTTCAAGGAAGCTGTACATTTGGAAGATGTCTCAGGATGTAGAAAAGTAAACCGAAATAGGAATTAATCGATCAGTTAATGAAGAACTAATTACAGCAGCGCAATGGGAAGGACTGGCAGTTGAGCGCATTTGGAACTCAGAAGCCTGTTGGTGAGCATGGCCGCTCGGAGGCCACACCGTGCCAGAGACCCCACCCCCCCGCCCGTCGCGTCACACACGACCAATGCAGCAGAGGACCGCCAGGCGCGCCTTGTCGCACGGGTCTGCCACACGCACTCACGAGCGCCTCTGCTCTCCCACCCTCCACAGGGGGGTCTCTCACCCGTTCGCTAACTCCTCAGCCCGCATTCATCGACCCACTCACGTTCTCACTGCGCTGCGTGACCGGCTACGAAACACCCTGCTCCTCTTCCTTCCACCCAGCAGCTTCCACCCAACGTGCCAGTGAGTCCATCTGCAAAATGAGCGTGGCCCCTGGGCCCTTTTGGGTTTGCAGTGACTGAAAGGCAGCTCGCCCTCACGCGTGCGACGCTGTACCCACTCCTAACTAAATTTAACCTGCGGGGTTTGGACCTGTTGCGCAGCACTGAGATCTCGGTCTGCACTTTTACTCTCTGTTGCCTGGGTTCACCACCCCCCCAACCTCCGCCAGCTTCACATTAGCTCTGAGCCTCACAAGCACGGAGCACATGTTCGTGCCCACGCTGTCCGCGGGCACAGGCCAGGACGGGGAAGGCCTCTGGTTGGCGTGGCAGTCACTCATCACCGGGATCACCAGTTGTAACCGCACCTGGCCACACCACCCTCCAGACCACAAGTCCCCATGTGGCCATAAGCACTGGGGGCAGAATCCAACAGGACACTGAATTCCTAGGAGACTAAGTTTACTACACACACACACACCCCACCAAAAAACAAGCACTTTCCCAACACAAAAAAGCCATAACCCAAGCACTCACGAAGCCACCCAGCTATCAACGGGGAAGAAACACAGTCTAAGACACAGGATGCGCGGGCCACCGAAATGACAGATCAGTAAACAGACGTATGTCCTCATCTCCGGGAACTGCAGCAAATGCAGAACCCCCACCCCCACCTGCCTGACGCCTCCTCCCAGCTGGCCGGACAGCAGCCGGCTCTGCAGCAGGCCGTGCGGTCGACAGGGGCCGCGACCACCTCCAGACAAAGCCGTGCGCTCACCCAGATGGAACTTCTCCTGGTGCTTCAGCCGTGCGAACCGCGACCGGAAGTGCTCCTCGCAGTAGGCGCACTTGAAAGGCTTGTCTTGAGAGTGCAGGATCATGTGCTCTTCCAAGTGGGGTCTCCGGGTGAAGGACTTCTTGCAGATCTGAAAGAACACGCACACGACACGGGAGCCAGAGTTAAAAAACGAGAATACAAAGCCCATGACGAGGAGTAAACCCCCCAATTCAGAGCAGCCGAAAAGCTCGGGGGATTTTACAGAGGCCTCCCGGTCCCAGCGGCCTCGCCAGCAGGGGGCTCCAGCGGCCCGCCAAGCGGCCGACGCAGAGGAGACGCAGGGCCCCAGCCGCGCGTCCTCACTGAGCTCCCACGTGAGCGGAGCCACTTTGGAAGCCAGCCCAGCCCAGCCCAGCCACAGCTGCGGAGGGCTGAGCGACCTGCAGTGTGGAACAGAATGGTCCCCCGGCACAGCCCCGCCCTGAGTTTGCATTAACGATCCATGAAACGGTGAGACACGATAAATGATTTAAGGCCACCGGGACTCGGGGTGGTTTGTGATGTGGCAACAGACCATCGAAAGCGGAGGAGAAGCTGCAACAATGGACTGGCCTGTACAACCCTGATGTCACGTTGCACGCACAACCTCAGACACACGGTGGGGCGATTGCATTAAACTGAAGCTGGGGTCCCGGGTCGTCAGGGTCGTCGTCTAGAGCTTGCCCACACCGGCCTTAACTTATCAAAATATTGCGGCGTCATCGCATAAAGGAAAGGTCCAGAAGGGAGCTAAGCCACGTTTCTGTGACTTGAAAATCAAATGGTTTTCCCAAGAGGCACCGTTACATTTGGTCTGGTTTTCTATTACAGATTAAAAGCTATTACATCACATTTCCAACTTTCACTCTTAGTCTTCTTAATGGAAATAAATTCTTGTGCATTTTCAGGATGAAATCTGGAAAAGAAAAAGAAAAAGATGATTTTAAAAAGGCTGTATTAGTCAATATTCTGTATAATCTGAGGACAGCAATGAAACAAACCAGAGATTCCTTCCTTCCACGCAGAGACACGCATGAGCACGTTAGTGCAGGGTATGCACAACAGTGTCAATTCGACAAACGGATGGCTATGCCTCAGTTTACGCAGAAAGTGTCAGAGAAAAGTCTAGACATGTTCTTAGTACATCAGGGACCTAACTATTCACAGATCATCTTCAAGGGAATTCACCTGATTCCTTAGTCCAGGTTTCAGTACATCTAATTTCTTAGAGTTAAATATGCAAACCATACTGAATACTCTTTCACAAATTTCCATGTCATCAACCAAAGGCGGAGCTGAGCCTGAGCAATGAGTTTCCTCGCGTTCTAAGGCCACACTGCCTTTCGCTTGCTGAAACCCAAGAGGGAACCCGGGACGACCCTCAATTTCTGCAGCACGGACCTGGGGGGGCCCGTTTCAGCACCAGCAACCCCATCTCAGTGGCATTAACAAGAAATGTGAGCACACCGACACCTGCTGCTCTCGGTGACCTGCAGCCTGCAAAACGTGAGGTGGCGAGGGCGCCGCACACACACGAGCCCAGCACGGTGTCCTCCGCTCGCTGTGCGCGCTGGGACTCAAAGGCACAATCACGTCCACCACGGAGGCAAGATAATACTCGCCTCTTGACGTGCTTGGCTAAGGTCTTCTTGCTTGCGTGAAGTTTACTGCAATAAGGGCACTTGTGCTCCTTCTTATGAAAGTCTGTTTCATCCGTGTGCTTCTTTCTGTGAACAGTTAGGTTAGACTTTGTCGAATAGCGCTGGCGACAGATGTCACACTCGAAGGGCTTCTCACCTGTGTGGACACGGGTGTGGCTCTCATATTTCCCTATAGAGAGAGAGAGCACAAAATTAAATTCAGCACATTTACCAGAGCGATCGAAATTTGACAGCCATTAAACCTCACGATTAATAGCCTACTTAACACACAGGCACACACCCACACCCAAAAATGACTTCCCTAAACTTACAACTTTGATAACCCTCGCAGACTTATTATGTTGAGCTTACTGCTCAACACACACCTTTCCTGGAAACCTTGGCTCCCCACTTCCCCGCTGTGCTCAGGGATGAGACTTAACCTGCACTTTATTGGGCTCTTGCGTGTCTCCAGGTAAAACCTGGAATGAGCTTCCACAGACGTCAAAAGTAGCAAGTAGGTTTTATAAAACAGAGTTAGGCAACATTGAGATTTAGATCTGTTTGCAAACTAGAGGTCATCAGGGTGCACAGACTCAGCTCCTTGGTGTGACTAGCACGGGGGGGGGGGGGACAGAACACAGCAGAACACATCAAAGTGCGTTCACACCGTCTGGCGTGTCAGACGCTCAACTGTACCAGACCAGTGAACACTGAGAGCAGCTGGCGTTCCTGGAGCACCTTCTACACCTCACGCGTGTCGAGTGGTTCACCAGGACTGCCCCCTTCAACCCTCAGCACGACCCCAGGAGGAGGCACTAGTCCCATCGTCCCACTCTGCGACAGAAAACGAAGGACAGACGGGCCCGAGACCTGGATGTGGAAATGCAGGCAGTGGGACGTCCTCTGCGCATGCTTTTCCCAGCACCACTATGCCGTCCCAAGCCCAATCTCTCTCTAAGAACCAAGGGAACGTCCACAGCCCCAGGAGAGGGGTGTGGTCAGTGAAAGAGAAGTAACGTGAAACACATTCAGAAAGGCAGGCTAGAAATAAGCCTATAATGTGACCGAATTATTCCCACCATTACCTGGGCTGCCCTTGGTTTAAAAAGCTGCAGAAGGCCCCTGGCTGGGTAACTCAGTTGGTGCGAGGTCTCCCCAACACAGCCAGGCTTCAGGTCTGACCCCCAGTCAGGGCATATGCAAGAAGCAGCCAATGAAGGCATAAATAAGCAGAACAACAAACCAGTGTTAGCTCCTCTCTCTCTTTCTCCCTCCCCCCTTCCTCACACTCTAAAAAAAATCAATATATTAAAAGAAAAACCTGCAAAAGGCTTTCCTCCTAGTTTATCAGGAACTTTGTCTTCACCAGTATTTTCCCAAATTATGCGCAAAGAACTCTAGTTTCTTGGGACACTAAAAGTAGCACCCCAAAAGGCCCTGGGATAAAATTATTTCAGGAAACGCCAAGTTAAGTAAAATCAACAGGTGTCTTTGCCGAAGGCCTGACCGAGTGAACAGCGACAGTGAACCACCATGCTCGGCTTCCCAGTCCCACCTGCAGACACACGCCTCTCCTAAAGCACCTTTGAGACCCGTGTGCGGGGCCACAGCGCCACCTGCGAGCTCATCTCCAGCGAAACGGGGCCAGAGAGGCAGAAGACAGGAAGCATGTGCTCCAAACGCACAGTGCTTCAAAACAGAATCTACTAGAAAGATGGAACGCTTGTGCACCTCAGCCCCAAAAGTTGTTCTCTTCACTACGCCCTGCACAGCGCTCCTTCAGAGCTCTGCAGGAGCACCCACGCAGCCCACGCTGAACCGGTTCCGCGCTCCTCCAAAGGAGCTGCTCAAGAAAAGTTCTGTTATTCATGTTCGTCCAGAGCCACCCGGTGGAACAGTAATAAATGACCCCACTAGGATGCCAAAAGCAGGCTGGTTTGGCGTGGAAACTGTTCGGACGCATAATAAGAAGCAAAATGAGGTCTCCGCTGTTTCACCACCAAGGATGCTGTCACACACTGAGAAGCAGCGACCGCCAATACCTTACAGAGCTCCTCTCCACCTACCCCAGCAACGGAAGTAACTCAGCGCCTGCGCAGGACACCTGGGCATATGTCAGAAACCGAGCCAGCAATTGCAAAGTTCCGACAGCACTCACTCATTCCTTTCATCATCGTATGTGGTAGAGTTTACAATTTCACAACTTGGATTTATACAGAAATAGGTTAATCGTTGCCATTTAAAAGTTCACTGTAGAACAGTTCATAAAGACCTCCAAAAATTATTTTACTAGCAAATATTTCTTGAACTTAAATATTCCCTGACATGTTTTTAACTTAAACTCATAGACCGTATTTCCTATGTAAACTTTTCTAATACGGGAAAAGTTAATTTATTCATGAATAAAATACCAAAGGACCTACTAATTAGGCACTTTCTAAAAGGCTGTACCTACATAATTAAGCTATGTCCAGTACAGTTTTATTCTCAACTATACATTCGTGTAATTGGAAGCATCCTAGTTCTAAACAGTACTGGACACTGGAAATGTGACTGTAAGTTCAAGGGGAAATGGTATACAAATTATTAAGTTTAATATAACCTAATTCAATTCTCTATAATGACTCAAAAATAGCACTTATCTATGAAATTAGATTACCATCTCAATCAAACCTCTGTATTCATCATAATTGATACTCCTGAGTTTCCCATACCAAATACAGGAAGACAAAATAAAGACGGATATCAACACTTCAATTAACTCCCGAATCACAACGCATTGACGCTAGCGGGATCAATTATGTCTTGAAAATCAACGACCCGCCCTCGACAAGAATTCCTTGCAAAATTTACTTTCCAAGCTCGGCTTTTAATCACCACCTTTAAAACAGCCCTAAAAGGAAAGTGACTAGAGACAAAACAGGCGCTCTTTCCTCACCTATCCGGTCAAAGGTTTTATCACACTTCGGGCACTGCAGTAGTTTTTTGCTGCTACGCTGTAGGACCACGGGCCTTAGGCCCTCGCGCGCGCTCGCCCCGGCGTCGCCAACCTCCGGTTCCTCGTCCGCGTCATTCTGCTCTTTCTCGCTTTGCTCCTCCGAGTCCGAGTCCTCCTCCGACATTTCCTCCTCTAGCTCATCCTCCTCGGCGTTGTAGTCACTGCCAGCATCCTCAGAATCATTTCTGTCAGACTTCTCCTGGTCGAAATTTTCTGGATTCAAAGTATCGGACCCGTCGGCACTTTCTTGCTCCTCCTCGTCACTGGTGTCATCAAACTTCACGGGGCACTTGCGGTTCCTCTTGGATCTCCTGGCGGAGAAACTCCTCTCCAGCATCTTTAACCCATGTTGTTTCCCTAACAAAAGGGACCTGTGGGTTTTAGCCAAATGATTCTCTAAGGACTTCCTGTAACAAAAATGTCTGCTGCAGAATTTACACTGATGATCAGTCGATAGTCTTGCGGTCAGTTCGCTTAGGGTTTCTCCAGGCGATGACTTTTCTGCTAGCTCAGCCTGGAACGGGGCAACACTCTCGTTGTTAAGCAACTTCACGGCATCGATAATGTCCAGGAATTTTGCTGCCTCTAAAACAAGAGGTATTTCATACTTGTACACAAAGAATTCAGATGTGTAAAGAAATTCGAGCAAGTGCTGAAAAACCGAGTGTGTCACGTGGTCCAGGGTGACCACATCCGTGCTTGGGTTTTTGCTCAAACACGCATGAAAGTAGCTGCTCCCAACGGCGACAACCACCTTATGGGCGCTGAATTCCTTCCCTTCGACTATGATAAGCAAGTCACAGAAAGACGGCTGCTTCTGCCTATCATCATTCAAATACTTGAGCAAATTCTTATTATACTGCAAAGAGCTCAAAAGCTTCCTCTGATCTGGGGACGGGGGAAGGTCCTGGTAACAGTGCAGAGCTTCGGCAGCAGCAGGTCTCTGGGTGCAATGGGTGTAGGTTAGCGGGTCGCACGCCCCTGCCACATGTCCTTCTGAAGAATCTTTGTGATAGCCCAGATGGATCTTCTCGTCAAGACTGGAAGCAACCTTTCTCCTTTTCTTCATTGCAGTACAGCAGTTTCAGAACAGAAAACTTCATAAGTGCCTTAAGGGGTGTATCAAGAAAAAAAATAACACCACTAGGTTGTCTTGGTTAACAGCTTCTGGAGGGGCGTGCCCCAGCGTTTCATGCCTGCAAAAGAGTAGGAACCGCGTTAGACAGCTAGCTTCATGGCAAAGCCAACTCCCTAAACCCTGCACGCCACCCGCCAATCTTTTCTACATTACACCGACATGATAAGGAAGTCACGGCTTCCACTCGTTCCTGGCTGAGATTTCGGGCGGAGAACGCGGAGGGCCACGCTGGGTGGGAAAAAAAACTACCAACAAAAGAATCCTCCGGGAAGCGCGAGCGCACCTCTAGGGCAGGACGCACAGAAAGCGGGGAAAGGAGGGCCGGACCGGGAGGGGCGCCCGACGACCCCCGCGGGTGCAGGTGGACAAGGGGCGCGGGGCTGGCGACAATAAGGCCTTCGCGGCCGCGACCTACAAGTCTCTCCGCTGACATGCTTTCCCAGGGCGGGCAAGGCGCAAGACTTCCTGGACGGAGAGGGTCCCTCGGGCAACGCCACCCGGCGAAGACCACCCCAGGGAGGGCGCCGCGCCGGACGGTGGGGTCAACCGGAGAGACGACCCCCGCCAGCACAAGCGCCTTTGCAGGCCCAGCCCCGGCGGAGACCGCACTCGCCCACGGCCCGCCCGCTCCCCTTGCCACCGCGGGGTCCCTGTGCAAACGCCCCACGGATCCCTTACCGGGAACCCAGGGCTCCCCCGCTGGCTCCCGGCCGCTGAGCTCCACTCCGGGCGCGCTCGCACCAGCGCCGACCCACTTCCGGGTTCAGCCCCCCTCCCTCTGCGCGGGCCCTACCGTACACGTCACCGCGCGCGCCACCGCCCAGCCGCCCGGAGCCCGGCGCGCGGCCCTGTGCCGGCCACTGCGCATGTGCGCGCGCCCTGCAGTGCGCAAGCTCCGGGAGCCCTGCAGTCCCCGGCTGGGCGCCTGGCGATGCGCTGGTCTGTGCCTCTGGGTTTTCGCCGCGATCTAGTGGCCCCCTGAGCCCCTGGAAACCGCGCCGGGAGCCTGGCTGCCTGGGGAATGGAAGCGGGCGGCACCGACGGGCGTTGAGGTGCTGTGTTCAGAGGCTGTGATCCGCCACGCAGCCGCCCGCGAAGCCGGTCCCCAAACACTACATCGGAGGAACCCCCGTGGACGGAGTTTCCTTATTTTTCTGAGTTAAACGGCTAACGCGGTTGCTCCTGAAATTATTCTTTAACTTCTTATTGGGCACAGAAAACATGGGGACATGTACATACAAGTGTAATATGATCTGGTAGGCCAGGAAGAGAAGCCAAAAGAAAAGGAGAATCCACCAGGACAACTTTTGGAGCCAGGGCCTGAGACTTTGCATTTCTAACGGAGTCCCAGGTGATGCTGATGTTGCTGGCCTGAAGACTTGTTTTAACAGACTCATAAAATTGACAGATTTCTGCCCTTCAATGTGATAGTTTAAAAGGACATACGAAAAAATGTGTTCATTTTGATGGTCATGTTTTCCATACGGGATGCATAGGTCACCACTGATCAAATTAAACTGCAAGCTCAGTATTGCATGACAACCCTAAGTAAAGTCATTTTAAAAAAGGATGTCGCACAGACACAAGAACAGTAACAACTACGTAAAAATAAAGTAGACCTGGCTGGTGTAGCTCAGCGGATTGAGCGCAGCCTGGGAGCCCAAGGGTCCCTGTTGGATGCCCAGTCAGAGCACATGCGTGGGTTGTGGGCCAGGTCCCCGGTAGGGGGCGCTGGGGAGGCAACCACACATAGATGTCTCTCACCCTCTCTCCTCTTCCCTCCTGAAAATGAATAAATAAAATCTTTAGAAAATAAAGTAGAAATATTTATACATTTAAAAGTGAAGCGAATATGGGATATAGAAGAAGTAGAGATGAAATCTGGGACTAGAAACATTAAAACATTGAACTGGGATAAGGAACGTGGTCAGGATGGGTGAGAACCAACTTACAAGTGGATTATGAGGCTTCCATTTGCCTGGGGTGTGTAGGGTGAAGGCTAGGGATGAATTAGGGAAATAGAAGAGATTTTTAAAGGTCATGCTGCCGTAGAGAGAAAAGCCAAGGAAGGAGGAATTTCAAGGAGAGATGAAAGGTAGGAAAATGACCTCCGTTTTAGGAGGTGCCCATGACTGATGTTGATAATGACATTGATTCCAAGAAACGGGAGGAGCCAGAGCAGAGAAGACACCCGTTTCTATGGGTGTTAACCATAGAAATGGCTTAGGTGCTGTGGAATGAGTTCATTTGGGGAATCAAACCCACCTTCCACACATGCTGTTTTTCACATCCAGTTAACATCCATTTTTGTGTTTCTCGGACCCAAGTGATGAACAGGGTCCGAGTGATGAACAAGTGATGAACAGATATGGTCAGTCTTTCCATTCTCCCTGGAACATAATTTCACTAACAGTAATTCATATTTTTTCCCTTGAAGAAAATCACATATTTTGAAGTAGAATGGAATGTTTGCCTGATGATATGGTATGATAAATCTAAAATACTTCTATAATAAATAGTCAAAGATTTTTTAAAGAAAATAGTGTTATGCATGTGCATGTGGTCCAATTTTATTTTTCAATTAAAAAAGTTTTAAAGAGCTTTACAGCTCTTTTATTTTCCCAACATTTAATGTCACATTTACATAAGAGACTCAGAGCAACGTCTTGGGGGCCCAGAAGGAACGCATAGTGCTAATAGACACGTGTCGCAGGTCTTAAAATTACATTTAAAAATTGTTAGGGAAAAGCACATTTGGATATAGCAATCCTACAATGCAGAAACACCCTACATTTTTATGAATATTTTTTCCACTGGAGGGTGCAATTTGTCAATGTATCAAGATTTCCCCTGCTCCTTTAATGAGGGTACTTTATAAATAATAACAAAAGGATGATTATTTCCAAGACACTAATGTAGGGTGCTGAGTATTAATGAAATTTCACTAATAGGAATCTGGGCCTATTCTGCAATGAACTTGTCATTGAATTAGGAACAAGTGATTTATAAGCTGATCATATTCTCTCATTCTCCTTTTTTGGATACTATTTATGACTTTCTTTTTTTTAAGATTTTATTTATTTATTTATCTTTAGAGGGGAAGGAGAGAGGGAGAGAAACATCAATGTATGGTTGCCTTTCGTGCGTCCCCTGCTGGGAGTTGGCCTGCAGGGAACCGGCCTGCAACCCAGGCATGTGCCCTGCCTGGGAATCGAACCGCGATCCTCTGGTTCGCAGGCCCGCACTCAGTCCACTGAGCTACACCAGCCAGGGCCCTATTTATGACTTTCTTGATTGTTAATACCATAAAAAAGTATCCTAATCATAATGAGAAGTACAGACTTCTCTATAATCTATAATACAGGGTGAGGCAAAATTAGGTTTATAGATGTCAGTATGGTAAATAATACAATAACTAATAAATAATAATACAAGTATAAATTGTTTCACAGTCTCAAAATTGGAAACCTACTTTTGTCCCACCCGACTTATGAGTATTCATATTTGTTTTTTTAGCACTCTGTGCATTCATTTAAAATTTTCTGCAAAAATACACATCACTTTCCTTTTATTAGCCTGTACACACCATAGTGATGGATGGTCTAAAATTAAAAGTAAATTTAATCATAAAACTAACATACACATTTAATTTAAAAATATGTGCTTTGATCATACACCTGTTATAGAGTATGAAGGCTATTAGGTAATGTGTGCCTTGGATATAATGCTCATACAGTATGAATTATAATAACAATATTTATTGAACACCAACTAGGTATCTGGCAGAATTCTATACTGATTAGCTTTCCATGGGCCGCCACTGACACCATAGCATGGGGATGGCCTCGTGGCCACTGGGTGGGGGCACATGTTTAACGTCCCTATGACACCACCCCAGTGAGGGGGAGGGCTTCACACCTGCTGAATGTGGTTGGAAGCCCAGGGTCCCCACACGGTCTCCGCTGGCACTGGAAGGGCCCGGTTAGCACCCACTCAGCATTCTCTGACCTCTCCGAGCAGGACAGCTGGGGGGACATTTTGCTGCCTGGTGGGATGCGCATCCTTGCTCTCCATGTGGCCTTTGCTGGACTGTGGAGAGGTGGGCCACGGTTTTTTCCTCTGGTGTTTGGCTGGAGCTGGGTAGTTATTGCTTAAAAGTTTTCTGTCTTGGCCCCTGCTGGTGTAGCTCAGTAGATTGAGTGCAGGCTTGCGAACCAAAGGGTGGCCGGTTTGACTCCCAGTCAGGGCATGTGCCTGGGTTGCAGGCCATATCCCCAGTAGGGGTGTGCTAGAGGCAACCATACATTGATGTGTCACTCCCTCTCTTTCTCCCTCCCTTCCCCATCTCTCTAAAATAAAGAAATAAAATCCTTTTTAAAAAAAGGGAAAAAAAGTTTTCTGTCGTGCTTAGGTTGCCTCTTTCCTGGTTCTTTAGCTAAAAGAGCAGACTTCTGTTTCTTTATTGTCTGCATCTGTTAAAATCTCGGCGTTGCTGGCTCCTCCGGTCCTAGGTCTGGGATATGTAAGGCAAAAAAGGGAGGGGGAGCATTTTATAGTGTCTGTTTTTGAGCCCTGAGTCTGTCATTCAGTCTCTTTACAAGTGCTTTACACAGCACGCCCAGGGTGTCTCATTAGCAGAACAAGCAGTGAAAAGTACACCCACTCCATTTTCCTGGAAGAGGCCCCTAGAATATTTTCTGAATTTTAAGTAATTGGGGAAAGAGCCAAAGAAAAATAAAGTTTTGTGACACATGAGAATTCTCTAATAGTTTTCATTGTCTGCGGCTGATTTTGTGCTGCCATGGCCAAGGTTAGGTAGTTGCACTAGAGACTGCGTAGTTTACAAAGCCTAGGACATTTACTCTCTGGTCCTCTGTAGCAGTCAGCTGTCCTCTGGCTCACAGAATGGAATGAGTGGCCAGCCTTCTATTAACAGACTGGAGTTTTTGCCTCCTCGGTCCAAATGAAAAGGAAGGAAACGTGCAAGTTCTGGAAGCTTCTACTCAGTTTTAGGCCCCGGTGGGCACAGGTTTGGTTGGAATGTGGGTCAGCAGAGATGATGGTACTGGAGAAGGTTTTCTGCACCCCTGTTACCTGGAGTTCCTATTTTTCACCCAAAATAATATAAATCCTTATTTCTTCAATTCTAAGAAGTACATTTTCCTCATGTGACTTGTCATAGTGTGATCGGGACCCCTTTTTTCTCTCTTAGTGACAGATATGAAATGATGAAGTGTGTTACGCATGATGGTGTCTCAGACTCAGTGGAACTTGTCACCACTCCGGAGCGATCACAGATAAACCCTTGGATAGTCAAACTGCACACACTTTAGAGCTACGCAGTTTGTACTGAATAACTTCTGCTTAATCATTGACCTCAACGTCAGCTTTTTAAAAGTCTCGTGAGCGCAAACCCTTTTTCCAGTTAAATGATTTTCCAGCAATGCCTGGTACAAACAGCGTTACATATTTAAAAAACAAAACAAAACATTTATCCATTGATTTCTAGAGAAAGAGAGGAGCGGCGGGAAGGAGGGAGAAGGAAGAGAGAGAGAGAAATACCAATTTGTTGTCCCACTTAGGTACGAATTCACGGGTTGACCCTGTATGTGCCCTGACTGGGGATCAAACCCACAACCTTGGCACATCGGGATGATGCACTAAGCCACTGAGCCACCCGGCCAGGGCACAGATTTTTTCTACTGACCAAACGTGCCCCAAGAAGCCTGAATGCTTCCAAAAGTATTTCTCCTTTTGATCAAACATGTTTTTGTGTCTTTGTAACTTCTGCTTGCGTGTTGGATGCTTATAACCAAGGCCATCGTTGTCCTAACATTGACCCATTCTTAATCTGAAGAGTCACACACAAGCAAGTCCAAAACTAAATGTGAAAGGCACAATACAAGAAAAAATAATAATAAACCCAGGGGTACAATTTCCCACTTATCTAACCTTTCAAGGCCACGGGCAGTTCGCAGAAGGGGATCGGTACAGACAGACCTCCCAATTAGAAGGTTCGTTAGTGAGAGGGCAGAGAATGCGAATCCCAAGACTTTCATTCGCTCTGACAAGGTGGGACCCGGCGGGCACGCATCAGTGATGGTGGAGCAGCTCCCTCGTGGGGGCAGCCATAGGCGAGGCGGAGAGAATGTGGTCTTCGCCGAGGCATTTATCAAATTCGAGCAGACCGTCGCCACACGCTGCTGCCGCCGCCGCCAGCTCCCCGGAGAGCTGCCGGGATCTCATCCAATCAGTTGGTTTGGTGGGCAGAACACCCAGGGGAAGTCTGCACGTGAAAGAAAGGCAGTGTCAACTTTGGGACTCTGGGGAGACCCCCTGCCCGTGAACCTGAACCTTAAATAATCGAATTGACCCGGAGTGGCTGCTTCTGTTGACACCTAAATCTGTAAGCATGGGGTGTACAGAGCTATTAATTCTGTAGTAATTATAAGTGTAGCAAATGCTTGTAAGCATTTTCATGTTTAAATATTGTGACATTAAAAAGGTTACTGTATTAATATCAATCAACATCACATATTTTAAGCCTAGAAGGTTTTTTAAAAATTTTTTTTATTTTAGAGAGAGAGGAGGTGGGGGGAGAGAAACAGCATTTGTTGTTCCACTTATTCATGCTTCCGTCCACCGGCTGATTCTCATATGTGCCCTAACTGGGGGTCAAGTCCCCAACCACGCATGGTGTATGGGGACATCGCTCCAACCACCTGAACCCATGCTTGGGTTCAGAAAGTCTTGGCTCTGCCTACTTTCCTGCATTCTCATCTATCTTATAAGGCATTAAGTATTCTGCCAAAACATTCTTTATTTTCTTGAGGGTACCCCTCACTTATAACCTGAGGAATCTGAGTCGGTAGATGTGAGTCCAGCCGAGGAAAACCTCTACCAAGAGGCAGTGCCTCTCAGTGGTTCGCGTGCTGGCTGGGAGTGAGCGTTAGTGACCGGAAGGTGCCCACGAGGGAAGGCCTTCAGATTATGGGCACAGGTCCCCATTTGGGAGAAGCAAGGACTGTTTGACCTGCCAGTTGGTTTTTTGTCCCAGCATGCTCAGCTGTGGTCACTGGGGAACTTCAAACTGGAGACAGCCTTAGAGGGCTATTTGCTGACTTTTTTTTTTTTTTTTTGCCAAATTCTGGAAGGAAGAATTAGTCTCCCTGCCTTTAGCACGGTCCCTCCCCTCCTTATGGAGCTGGTTCTTTTACGGTCACCCCACTCACAGTTTTTGCAGTGCGCTGGAGGTCCTCCCTGGCCTTGCAGATTTGTTCGTGTTTCCTTCCATCCCAAGTCGCCGCCTTGGGCAGAGTCCCTGGGCCTGGAGCCCTGGCCACCCCACGTCTGTCCCGTCAGAATTCTGTCTGCTGTGGCCCAGCCCAGGGCCTCACAGTGTGACCACCGGCTGAATGTCTGTGCTCAGGGGACCAACTCCGACCTCCCGACACTGGGTGGGTGTGCCTCCTCGTTCACATGCCCACTGTCCCGCCCAGTGTGCGTGACACTTGTAGACACGGGCGCTGCTCTGTGTGTTCTCCCTGCCCCACCCATACCCTGTCGATTACGTGTGTGTTCTCCTCATAGCAAAAGGTGGTCGTGTATATGACGATACATTTCCCGTTTTTATGTTCTTTCAAACACTCACATCACTTCACAATTCAACTTGAATTTCGCCTCTCTTGTAAAGGTTTCCCGAATCGCGGGGAATTGAGCCTTCTACCCACTCGTCTGATCCATGGTGCCTCCCCCTCAGTTTTCCCACATTTGAGTCCCACGGGTATGGTTCCTCCATCTGCTCTCCGTGTAACGTGCTCTCCCGACCACTCACCATCTCCGATACCTGTGTCTTTGGGAAGAGTCTGCATCTGTGTGGCCTTCCTAACGAAACAGGGGGCAGAAAGAGCCTATCAGACAGGTTCCACCTCTGCAGCTCGGTGCCTGTCCTCTGTCCTCTGTCCTCTGTCCTCTGCCAGGTGACCTCAGACGTCCTCACTCCCTTAGCCCAAGGCCCACGGCGGAAGCCTCTTCTTTTTCTCTTAAAGACTTTCTTCGAAAGCGGTTTTATGATAATCACAAAATTAAGAGTCAGGTAAAGCGACTTCTCGGATACGCTCTGTCCAGACGTAGGCATGGCTTCCCCGGCTGCCAATGTCGCTCACGGAGAGAAACCGGCCACACGGACAGGTCACAACCACCCACAGCCTGCGGTTGCCATTGGTGCTCGAAACTGGCGACGGGCCTTCTACGGGTGTACACGACCTGTGTCCGTCATTATGACATCACATAGTCTCACGGCCCTAAAAATCCTCTTCGCACTGTCTGTTCATCTGTTTCCGGAGGTGCTTCCAAGACAAACGGGAGATTAGCTTGGTCCGGGAGGTGAGGTTCCCAGAGTGGGATTATCGCAGAAAGCATGAAGTGGTATGTGAGAATAAAGGAATCTGTGGGTTACTGAGGGAATGTTCTAGAAATCAGGGGGAGACTCTGGTCCTGATGTCCCCACCGACTCACTGGCTGGTCTGGGCCGACTGTAAATGCGGCGCGTCTCAACTCTCCGGCTGATAAAACACAGGGATTAGAACATAGGAGGAACATGCCTCCGTAACCTGAGCTTATTTTACTCTAATTAATAAATTGCCCAAATTAAACCAATGGCATATGAAGGGAAAATCTTGAAATAAGAACTATCATGAATGCTACAAGAAATACATAATTTGAAATGGACAGACTCCACTGTGGCCAGTAACATCCTCTGAGATTAGAGGGGTAGATTAGCATTTGTAGAACACATTAAGGTAACTATCAAAATACCATTCCCCACTTAGATAAGTGGGCAGGGAATATAAAGATTTCAAAGGATATGCAGGTCCGAGCTGCGCACTTCACATAAACTCTGTCCTGCAGGCTGCGTTCGAGTGTAACAAATCGCCAGTGTGAGCAGTGGGCAAAGGCAGCCTGCTGCCCCCAACCCCACCCAGGGGGTACGGCATTCCAATCTTACCCAATCGATGTTTCATGGAGTGACCAAGAAAAAGACCATCTTCACAGCCTGAACAACGAAGCCTGAAGAAAAACGCCGTGGTGTGTATGATCAGTGTACACACGTTTGCATCGGTAAACCAAAAGTTCAGAAAACCCCAGAGGATGTAAATATCAGGGTATAAATGGGCTCTGGGGTCATAGAAGAAAACTCCTTTCATGACCAGAACTCTGTCCGTTTTATCAGCGACAGAAATCCAGCTGAGACCTGAGAGCACCGTTGATGAACGGAAAAGTTTCCATGGCCTCTGAGCTGTGTTGTAAAGAGGAACGTGAATATATAGGAAGTAGAGGGTATCTTTTAATAGTTCAATAATGGCACCTCAAGACAGCGATCAGAAATCAATACCTGCCTTGAGAGTTGATTAAAGACACTAACTAAAAGCAGGTCTCTTTAGGAGGCGCTGTTCATGGACGAAAACTGTGGGGAGAGGCCTAGGGGAGCGACTCGGGTCCACCGTGGCAAAATCTGCCCCAGGTTTGAACAGTCTCCCTGCCCGCTGGCAGGAGCCAGATGCTGAGAGTCACTAACGGTTCTTGAGCTCAAATCCCTGCTCTTTCTGGGAAGGATCCCCAAGGGGCCAGAGATGGCACCTGCAGCCCCCCAGGCTGCAGCTTCTCTCTGAGTCGGGTGGGCATCAGGAGCAGGACTGGGACCGGACCACTACGACAGGTGGGGTCCTCTGGTGGGACCATGGCACCTAAGAAAACCAGCTACTTCCTTGTCGTCTACCTCAGTTTCTCCCTGCTCATCTGCACGAAAAGTAAGCCTTGGCCATGGATGCAACTTTTGGTACTTTTCCTGACTTTTCGGTATTGTTTACAAGAAGTTTGTAATGTTGCGTGTCTATGGAATATACCGCCTGAAAAAAAGTAAGAAGGCTTTGGCTCTAGCTAGTGTCCTGTGTTAAATAGTCAGTGTGACCAATCTTCCGATTCTGTGATTTCCGTTCAGTATCTGGGGGTAGAGAATGCTCTTTCTTAGCCCTCTGAGCTGTGAGCAGGACATGGCCACGTAGAAAAGAAGGTCTTTCATTGTGTGTACCCTTTTACAGAATAATTTGGCAGTTTATAATCGGTACACATAAAAGGAATTGAATCACAGCCTACGCTGCATTTTATTCCAGGGGCGATGTGTTTCTCATCACTGTGAAAGAACTTCGTATTCCAGCATTTGCTCTCAACTTAATGGCTTCGTCTCAATTTTCTCCAAAGGATGAGGGTTCAAAACATGTCCTCTGCCGGAGCAAAACGGGCTTCCTTTCTATTGTCTGTGCTTTCGTTTTACAGATGGAGATAGCATATTCCACGAAGGTCCCCAAATACAAACAAGGGCCCTGTTTCTGGGGTGGCTGAGTCAGATGTGTGGACAGTCAGAGGGGACCCAGCGGCCTGGGCTCTGTGTCGGGGCCTAAAGATGGTGAATGCAATCCATCAAGAAAATCGCACCAGGAGGGCTTGGCTGAGGCAGCCCCAAACAGGATGCTGCAGCCGAGCCAGGTAGCCCCCACCCTTGTGGGCATCCCTTGATCACCAGTACTAACTACCAATCAAGATGCTGATCACGCGCCCACCTACCAATCGTCGCCAGGAGCATGCAGTGAGCATGCACAGGACAACCTATCAGAACCACCTCCCCTTTTCCCCTGCCCCCTATATAACAGCCCCGCCCAAAATAAAATTCGCAGCTTGATCAGAATCCTTTGTCTTGCTGCCTTTCTACGCGCCTCTTGCTCCCATCCCTATTCATCCGTTTCAGGTAGACTCGGGACCCCCGTTGACTGTTCCGCGGGACGGAACAGCTCTGTGATGATGAAGGAGGGTGGCGACCGGGCCTGTGGACAATGAATCGGGCCGAGCGTGTGCCTGTGAAAGGGGCCGTCCGATTTGTGTCCACTGAGTCTCATCGCCAATAAAGCAAAGCAGCCGCTGTCGAGCAGGCCGCTTGGCCAAGGCCCCAAATGTCATGTGATCTGGGTCACCCCATGTGGGGGCTACACCCGAAAAGGGGCGCCATGCATGGTTCCCTGCTGAGCCTGCACCCGAGGTGGGTGAGAACAGGGCGGACGCTGCAGCTAGGCAGCCGCAGGCCCGGAAAACCCAAGTGGGACCGGAAGTGGAGGAACAGTGAAATACACACCTGTTGTGACACGCGTGTGCATGCACGCAGCCCCACACACAGACACAGAGGATGTTTTCCAGGAATGGTTTTGTGGGGGGAAAAAGTTGTCATTTAAATAGTCATTCATTCTCTTTGAAACTGAAAGTTTGTCCCATGTGATAGGAAATGAGGACATGCACTGAGTGGCAAAAGACAGCCAAAGAGATGACAAGACATAAAAACCCAGGCAAAGCAATCATTCAGTACATTTTATAGCACAGAACTCTGCAACTCCAAAGCAATGCCTGTCCTAAAATTCCCACTATTTGCCGCAGTCTACTTCTAAGGTGACGAACACGTCACCTCGAAAGTACCCATCTCTCTCTCCCTTTGCAAAGGTCTCCTAACTCTGGACCTATAATGACAATTTCTTTTTCTAGTTGAGTGGGTGATTTTATCGACAGACTAGACATGAATGCTGTGCGATTATTTGATTTATTCTTCAACACAAAGTTTTTATTCGTTAAAACAATAGAACTGAAGCCTCATTTTGTTTAACTTTGAAGAAAGCCAACTTTTTATCTAGGTTAGGGTGTTCACTGACAAGCTGTGACGCCAGGGTCTCCAAGCCAAAATACCTCTATCCCGGGAGTGGCAATGGTTCCCCATTGCTCCAGGACGCAGGGCAACCAGAATAAAGTTGTGTGTGTGTGTGTGTGTGCAGGGCCCGCGCTGGTCCCCCAGAGCTGTGGCCTTCGCATTAGACTGACAACCATACTCAGGATGCTCACCCTAGGCTTCACCAGGGACCCACCGGGTTGTCTTCAAGAAAGTTCCGGCGTCAAACATCAAGGCACATACAGCAACAACAGAGCCGTGGGCTCGGGACTTCTGGGTGCAGCCGCAAACGCCCCAGTCATTCTGCACCCTGGGTGTGTGATGCACAAGGAACAAAGTTAATTATTTACGATTTCAGCTCAGCAAAGCCATCAGGCCCCTCTGAGCTGGTTTAGCCGGATGCTCCAGGGTTCTGGGAAGAGCCCTGGTTCTTCAGACCAGCTCCACTCATGAGCTCCTCCCGGCAACGAGTTACAGACGCTTAGTCTGGTCCGTGGACTTTGCATTTCTCCTGCAGTGGAGAGAGAGATCCGTTTCTAACTGTTCCTCAGTTTGGGCTTCGAGACCAAAGGTTGAACCGTCAGGCACGGCTGATTCTAGAAAAAAAAGGCCAAAGAAACAGCTGTTAATCCTTCCTTTGTGGTGTGTAACCTGCTCAGACATATAGTAGGCAAGCTAAAAAAAAATCTTATCATTGTTGCATTTGTCCTTTAAAAACAACCCACCAGGTGGTCACTATAATACTGTGATTGTTTCAAAAAAAAAAAAAAAGAAAGAAAAAGGGAATTCACTGTCTGGTTGGAACGTCTTGTCTTCGTTGATAGACTCTCAGCGTGATTGACGCTGACATCAGAGCTTCTCCCCCTCCCCCCCCGTCACGGCTTCCCCCTGCCCGGGGAACTTGAACCTGTTCTGTCCTTGGGTCACATTGCATTGCAGGTCAGCGATTATCACTGACTTTAAAATTCAGGGTGGTGGGGTCAGGGACGATGGCAAGCCGTGGTCTTGCGTGTTGGTAGCTGAAGTAGGTTAGGGTGAAGGCTCCTGAAATGGAAGATGGTCATGAAGCTGCAAATGGTCATTTCCTTCCACACCAAAGTCCCTCTGGGTCAGGAAGCTACCTAGAGGGTGGTCAGGACAATCGGGTGGAAGAGAGCAGGGAGGCACGGCCCCATCTGCTCTGAGGGCTTGACTTCTAAGAAGAACAGGCAAACAGATGATAAACTACTCTCTGGTAGGCAGCAGAGTTGGGTCTTGGTTATTTTTTAAAAGCCGTTCAGCACCCTATGCCTTTTAATTAGGGGATTTCGTCCATTTATATTTAATATGGACGAGGGTCGTTTGGCTCATTGTTTTATGGTTGTTTGTTCATCCTCTGTTCCTTTCTTTCTCTCTTGTCCTCTTCCTTTGTGATTTGACCTGTGTCTCTATCTGTAGGGGGGGGGAGGGGCACCTGCATCTAATAAAAAAGACTTCCTTGTTTGCCCCAGTCTGGGACTCACGAATGTGAGACCACTGTCTATCAGAGCCAGGTGATCCAGAAGCCCACCCCGTGGGGAGCAGCCACAAAAGCTGGGGTCCCAGAGGTGTGTACAAGCTACTTCCGGGGACACACTGACAATTTGCAGCAAGCTGAAGGGAGATTTGCACTTTTGTTCTGGCAGGCAATTAAAAAGTTCTCCTGTCTGTAACTCCTGGTTTTGTTCTTTGAGTGGTTCTATTTTGGTTTTGAACTCATGGTATCTTTCTTCTTCAGTGGTGTGGTCCTTACTCCAAAGACCTCTTTCTGGTTTCTCGGTGCTGGGATGTTGGGTGAAGTCTCCCTGCCTTGGCTGGGCCGGAACTCTGTTCCATTCTTGCAGTTTTAATTTATCTCCATCTCTCAGTAGATGATCTCTGGTAAGCCTCCCCCGAACCCGTGATGAATGAGAGCTCTTTGGGGCCCTTGCTCTGGCTGGGTCTTTGTTCTCAGGTGTTTTGACCTGCAAACTCTAAGTGACTCTGACCTCGTTTCAGAGACACCGGGGCTTCTGCAGTACCGTTCCTCTCCCAGCATGAAAGTCCTTTCATGCCCGAAGCCTGGGAGGTAGTAGGTGTTTTCTTCCATTTCTCAGGCAGACCCTCGTTCTACCCCAACTTTGTTCAATGCCCAAAACTAGTTATCTCATAGACACGTCTCGCTCAGTTCTGTCACTGTTTATATCAGGCAGGCAAGTCCCCTGCCAGCTGTCTTGAGAAGAAGTGGACCTTGGTGAGAGGCAGCTGTCCCTTAAAATTATGAGACACTCAGTAGGAGCTTTATACACAGACAAAACAAGTGGGCTTGACGACATGTTCAGGTGTGAGCAGAATGAGACTGAAGACTAGATCAGAAAGATACACGCAACTGTCCATGATCACAGCAAGTGTGATCTTCCCGGTAGGTCTGCGTAATCAGAGAAAAGCCTTTGGTACCTAATGATTCATTCAAAATAGCCAAAGTAGTCTCTGAACCCACACAGGGAGGCGTTTAACCTCTGCTATGTGACGCACGTGCGCAGTTGAATATTGTGTGGTGACCACCCAGGAAAAAGCCTGGGGTTGACTATGAATACCGTGTCCACACCGTTCAGCCAAAGATGCAGTCTCAGAATTTCCTTCTTTCAACTCCAAAGCTCTGCCTGAGCAAAACTGAAGTAAACAGATGGGAAGCAAAAGGTGCTGAGGGTCAGAAAAACCCACGTGTGTGGAGAACAGCCTCGTTAAGAACACTGAGTAATTCCATTCATCTAGACCCTCCAAGAAGGCAAATATACTTCATAGATATAAATACCCCAAGACAGCCTGCTAAAGCAAAAAAAAAATCATTTGAATCATCTTCCATATATTTGCTCCTCCCCCCCATATATTTGCTCTGGCTTTTCTATTAAAATGTATTTAATTAAAGATAGACTTCAGGTGCAATGAGTTGAGCTGTTGAATTTGTACAAAGTACCTTGCTCTTAGCTGAGTGATGAGATGCATTTTTCTGTTGGTTTGGGGTGCACTCAGGCATCCTAAAAGTGGCCAATACGCCTTTGAGGGCTCTACATTATTTTCTTCCAAATAAAACATTTCGAAATGAAAACAGCGGTTTCTTGCACCAGACATCCTAAAAGGACCATCACAGAGGTGGGCTAAGGTTAAGAGTAGTGTATGTTTATCCTGATTTCAGGTACTTTAATATTACTCAAAAGATTGGGCAATAAAGATCTTTTTCTACCCGATACATCATTGCTTCAGGCTGGGGTCTAAAAAGAAGCCCTAGATATTTCTAAGATCTTCGCTGGGTTCACAGAAGTTGGAAACATTATCGCCGTCGTCATCCCTGCGTCACCGTCTCAGCTCGGTTTTGTTACAAAAAACCCTGATTCCAAATTATGTCGAGGTTCTCAAAAACCATAAAACCCAACTAACAAATGTGTTACTTATTAAGAGACAAGGCCATCCCATATAAGAGGAAGTCTGAAGCAAGAAAGTACAGAAAGAACTCTTTCTGGTTTAATGTATGTGGAAGACCACTGTTTTACAAAGCAGTGCCAAAATGTAATATTAGATAATTTTTAAATTGATTACACGCTTGTGGGGGAAAAGACAGATTGAATCAATGGTTATCAAAACCCGAATTACAGCATGATACCATATTAGAACCTAAGAACATCTTATAAGAAATTATTACACAAAAAATTAGCTTATATATTTAATTTCCTCTAAACGAGGACAGACAGCATGAAGCAAAAGCATACACTCTATCAGGAAATTCTCTGAAATGTGGAACCATGGCCTTTAAAACTATGAAGAATGGCCCTGTTTTCCATCTAATTTTTATTACTCACTTTGCATTTGAACAGATGGAAATAAAGACATTTGGTCGCCAATATAAATGCTGGTTTGGGTGTCTAATTATAATCTCTTTTCTCTGTAAAGGATAAATGAAATACCTCGGATCTTTTTACTGCTCACAGTATGTCCTCTCTCTCTCTCCCCCATTAAGTTTATTTACTCTTCCTTTTTTTTTTCTCCTTTGTTTCCAGCAACAGAGAAGCATTTGGAAGCAACACTAACTACCTTGGGGATGGGTGGGGAGGGAAGTGGGGGCTGATGGCAAATAGATGAAAAGGTAGCTTCTTGTCTTTGGGTGGTTACTATAGCAATAATCCTGATGGGAGATTTCCAGCCGCAAGTGGTTTCTATAACAACGTGATAGGGGGCTTCTGAAATGGACCGGAGGTAAACAGCTTCTTCGGGGCTCTCCCAACTCCTTTGAGAGTACAGGATTAGCAAGCATCCTTTTAGAGGACGGATCGTGGTTGGCTTATTAGATGGAAGCCTGAAAAAATAGCGCTTTTATGTTTCAAAGATTAAACATGTGATTGTTCTACAAAGACCTGGCTTTAGCTGATCGGAGTTGAGGCCTCTTCAGTTCGGAAAATAATTGATAGCATTCCCCACTCGGCTTCTGCGTCAGGAAATCAAAAGGGCTTTAAAGCGATTCCTTTCCCTGCGTTACCCCGATGTGGAAAGAAGTAAATATTCCCTCACGGTCCCATCTATTGCTCTCTCTCTCTCTCTCTCTCTCTCTCGAATCACCCGAGGAGAGAGACTTGGTCACCCGAGGTTGTTCTGGTGAGACTTCGGACACACTGTTGTCACTCCGGGTGGGTGGTGACCTCCATGCCTTAACCAACGAAGCCTGAATACGTGTCCTTTGTTCTGCTGTGTTCAAGTCAGTCGGGTTCCTGTCCGACTCACAATGGAATAGGTGTTACACAAGGAAGTTCATTGAAATGGTCCTGAATTTATTAAGGGTGACCACCATAAAGGAAGGCTGCTGTTTCGTTTCTACAAGTCACTGAGCATCCCCTGAGAGGTGGAAGGTCGACACGCACAAATGTGTGGTGGCTGAATGATGCCGGAGTAGGGGTGCCAAGCTGGGCATGACTTTGCAAGAGAAACAAAATGGGAACCTTAAATGCAGTCCCACAGTCAGTTCAATGGAGGGAGACGGGAAGCCAGTGCGTTTGGTTTGTTCCAGGGTGAATTACTGATTATCTGCTCTGTGCTGGATAGTGGAGGTACGTGCAATGATGCATAATATATGGGATTTATTTTTGAAAACTAAATGATCATATCAAGTAAAATCACTTCGTGCTATGGAACAAAATATTGATTCACTTATTAAACTTATTGCTTTGAAATTGATGAATTATCTACTTGCATTCATTATTCTTTCCCCACTTATCTCCCCCCCCCAGGCTGCACCCAAGTATTTTAAGTGCAAAGGCATAGCCGTGCCTTCTTAGAGGTGATAATGGGCCTATCTGAGCAAGCGAGATAGTGTGATTTCATCTAAGGTATGGAGTCTTGTGTGTCCACATGAAGTTCACTTCCATGCACTTCCCAAAGTAGCATGATCCTTACTCAGGGAAGCTGCCCATCCTGACTCCAAGGTCTTTCTCAGCTCTCAGAAGGACGGCGGCAGCGAAGCATCCCCCTCCGATTTCCAGAAGGTGCTCTGGTTCTACCTCCCTCGAGTTTTGTGCTCGTAGCCAAACCTCAGGAGTTTATTTCAGAGGCACTTGTCATGTGCCCCCTGGGGGAGAGTTTGCCGAAGGGATCCTGGGAGATCCACCCCTCGCTCTGGGGGTGTCACCGGGCTGTGCAGAGGAGCTGAAGCGCGCCTGCGCCCTGCGCGGCCCTGGTCAGGGGGCGGCGAGTGCCACAGCGCACCGTGCAGGGAGACAGATGCCCACTCTCCCAAATATTACCCAGACCGCAGCCACAACGGTCTTGTGCTCACTGCCAGGGGGTGTAAGCTGAATAAGGAGAAAAGGAAATACATTCACGACGGCGTCCAAGTTATCCAGTAACCACGGTAACCTGGGTGCTCCCCAAGTCTGGTCCAGAGCTGAGGGCCACGGGACAGAAACACAGGCCTCTCTCTCTGTTCAAGTGCAGTGAGCTACAACGGGCGCCAGTCCATCCCCCAGCGGGGACAGGCGGAGTAATCCGCAAAGCAAACAGTCAGCAGTATTAAAATGTGACAGGCACGGAAGACGGAGAGCGTGTATGCAGACGTAACGAAGGAGTGTCTACTGGAGTTTCTGAACTTGACTTCATTGGCTAATTGCAAATACAAGCGTCTTTACGTGAAACGCAGGATCCTTTAGGTGACGCACAGCTCCACCCGAAGCTGGGTCGTTAACAGTGCTAAGTTTTGGGGCTGCTCAGGCCAGAGCCTCAAGAATACAAAGGTCTGGGGAAGACTCACCGAAAAAGTGCGCCTTGCACTGGGCTTCTCAGGATGTGCGCTGTTGGAACGTACGTCCTGACGAAGAAGTTCTTAGAAGGAGCTTTGAACCCCTATTTGTTCACGGCGATTACTATACACGTGTCAAAAAAGAAGGCAATTTAAATTAGGAGGACTAATGTCTTGCTCATAGTTACAGCCACACATTGCTTTTCTGGGCCTTCGTTCTTTGCCCAGAAAAAAAGAAAAAAGAAGACAGTCGCGTTCTGCACTGTGGGCAGCGCCGTCACTGGCCACATGTGGCTTTCGAGCGCCTGAGACGTGGCTCCACTGGAATTGAGAGGAGCTGTGGGTGTAAAGTACACGCTGGATTTTAGAGAGGTAGTTTGCAAAAAAAAAAGGGCACTTATTTCATTCATTTTCGATGCTAATTACACATTGAACGATCATGTTGTAGTTATATTTGGCAAAAGAAAACATGTTATTCAAGTCGATGTTTCCTAATTCTCCTTTGCTTTTCAGGAGGAGACTTCCCCTTATGTATGAGCCTGGGCCTCATTTGTCACAGCACACGAACACCTCTGTGAGGCATGGCTGGTACACGTGCCACCGGCTTTCAGGTGTGGTCCGAGGACCAGCGGCCTCGGCACTCACATCGTCCGGGAGCCTTCCACGGATGTTCAGCCCCGGTGCAAACCTCAGTCCTGAACGGCTGACTCCCGTGCAGAGGTTTGCATGAACAGTCCAGTTTGGGAACTGCTGGTCTATATACCTTTTGGGTGTTTCTTTCTTCTTCTTTTTTTTTTTTTATGATTCTACCTCCTTTTCACTTGGGTTTTCTCAAATAAATGTTTGGAAGGCTTCATGGCACCCTAATCTATTACATATTAGCTGCATAAAGTTAGGGGAGTGACTTAATGTTCCTGTGCCTCAATTCCTTACTTAGAAAATGGGTAGAATACCTCCAACCCCATAATTTTTCTCTGGGGATTAAAGGAGACAGACATTAAGGAACCAACACATTGCAGGCACTTTTATAATCTCAATAACCACATTGAAAAATTAGATGATTCTAATTTTTTTTTCATTCTTAGATTGTCCAGATTATTTTGGTGTGCAATAGGCTAACATTTGCAGAGCTGTTTTTACCGATTTTAGCAATTTTGGTGAATCTTTTTGTTAACCTTCACTGGGGATAATAGACTTATGAAACATTTTGAGAATTCTAAAAAATATGAAAACTTACGAATATGAAAAACTTCGAATTCTAAAAAATATGAAAACTTTGTTTTCAAAGCCTCCTTTGAAAACAAAAGGTCCAGGTGGTTACATCGCTCTGTACAACGGTTTCATAATTGAGGTTGAAATTATATCTGTTTATCATCGATTACTTTAAAACGTGGCGGCTTTACGGAATAGGTTAAGATACTTTTATTTTTCTTTCCATTTGAAACATTTTTAGCTTTCCTGTGGGGATTTCCATTTGCTAGAGGCAAAGGAGCTGGTCAGACATAAGTCTATTCTATAAGCAAAGGGGTCATCTAAGAGTCTGTCATCGTTAACGTACAAACAGATTGTAATAAGGTCAGAGATGCAGGCCCGATTAGCTTTCAATAAATTTAATGTCAAAAGAACATAATTAGACCTTCATTAACATTGTTAAGTCTGGGGGCCATGCAGATGAGGTCCTGCAGTTCAAGGTCATGCTTTGAGAGCAGGAGACATCGCTGGAGGAGCAGGCCATTCGTGATGACGGGGGCCGATGGACTCTGCAGGCACCCGGCAGAATGCCAGTCCTAGCCCGGGGGGTGGAGATGTGTTTGCGGGAAAGCTTCTCCGTGAGGCCAGGCACTCTGCACCGCGGAGGTTAGGAGAGTGGAGATGCAGGCAAACTGTGGGGCCGGTCTTCTCTATGGGAGCAGGGCAGGCGCGTTTCAGAGTGGGCATGTAAGTGAGCCACCAGCGGCTGGTGACCTTGGGCTCCTGCCCGAGTTACCACTGTTCTCAGAGAACATGGGCTGGCCATGAACTTGTACTTCCCAGGACTCCCAAAGCTCAGGACTGCCCTTCCAATATCGTAGAGCCTCATGTTTCTCGGATTCCCTCATTGAATAAATCTGTACTCACTGGTGCAGGGCCAACGGAAGGTACTAAGATACGCGCATTGGACCCTGCGTTGAAAGGCCAACAGTATTGACTAAATAATCACTTTCTTCCAGGTTTTTACAAGGAGATGTGTGTGTTACCTCTTTTCCCCTGGTGAGGGTACCAGTGATAACAATGATAACGGCTGACAGCGCACGCTCTGGGCTGAGTGCTGTCTGGCATCTGTGTGCATTCACCAAATCCCCACGGCAAACCCACGGGGTAGGCGTCACGCTGGCAGAAATGGAAACGGGCACAGAGCTCAGCATCTCGGTGAAACTCAAAGTCAGTAAGCAACCGAGGAGGGAGTTGAACCCAGACTTCTGTGTCCACAGTCTGGAGCATTATGCAGGTGGCTATGTCTGCTCTCCTTCGGAAACGAGGAAACTGGTCTTTCTAAAATCTCACGAGTGGAAACAGCAGGACTAAAATGGAAACCTCTGCCTCTCCCTAAAATCGCTGTCCTGCCACCCCATGAAATTGGCCTCAACTGAGTATTTAAGGCCATGTGTTCAGAAACAACGACGTAAAACACAGCGAGGGCCTCGTTTCTCGGAGGCCCAGGGAATGCAAAGGAGGGGAATGGCCGAGGAGAGCCCGTCTACTTCCTGCCTTAACTGGTCCATGTGGCTCCCATCAAAGCAAGTGATTTACCCCAGGATTTGCTCTGATTTGTTTGCTTTTATCAAAAGAGGCGAAAGACAGAACTTCCCAGCAAGGCTTAAATGAGATTTCAGGTTTCCGTGCTCACTCATTCGTTATTCAACAAATCTCTACTGACTCCCTACCACGTGCAAACTGTTTGGGATACGTCCTGATCCTGTTCCTCCTCCCCGCGCCGGTCCCAGCCCTGGAATTAAATTTTATCCTCTGCAGAGAGCCGGGCCACAGAAAAGTCAACCAGCCACTTACCTCTTATAAACGGAAACTCCCAGATCTGGAAACGTCTCCTCTATTTCCCACAGCCTCGTTTATGGCTTCTATTTCATTCTAAATGCAGCGGCATATGGAGCTGATTTGAAACAAGGAAGGTCCCGAATACCTGCCGTTTGAAAACCAAACTCTGATTGAAATTCTTGGGTCAACTCACCAGCGTGTCAAGAGTCAGCCAACCTGCCTTGTGGTTGAACTGAGGGCGGTCAATTGTGCATACAAAGTATCTTTATTCTCGCACAGTGCAGTTAGGTCCTCCTGCCGCGACTCTCACTTCGTAAGATTCACCTCTGAGCCAAAAGTTTAAGTGGAACTCAGACCGTGTAGTCAGATATTAAAGATTTTCTTGTGAAAAATGCACCCCACAGAACAGATCCCTTCTGAATCTAATCCACATTTATCTCTGCTTGACCCTGAGCGAGGCGGGGTGCTCTCCGGGAGAAGCCCCTCTGGCACGCCGAATTAGTGCGTCGACAGAGTCGCTCTGTAAGAGCACACCTGGGTTTGCGCTTTGTCTCCTGAAATTAAATCCCTGCAGTGACAGTGTGCTAGTGACTTGCACTTTTTTGTCATTATTGTTATAGCTGTATTTTGTACTGATCCAGTAAGAACTCAAAGCTATCTCTAAGCATCTTCTATTATAACAGTAGGCGCTAACATGTACTTTACACTTATCACGGCCTGCCAAGTGTTTAAATCTGGTGACTGAATCTGTACAGAAACCCCAAGACGTGGGTTCTGTTGTCTCCTTTTTTTTAAAAAAAAGATTTTATTTATTTATTTTTAGACAGAGGAGAAGGGAAGGAGAAAGAGAGGGCGAGAAACATCAAGTGGTTACCTCCTGCACACCCCCTACTGGGGATCTGGTCTGCAACCCAGGCACGTGCCCTGACTGGGAATCCAACCAGCAACCCTTTGGTCCGAAGGCCGGTGCTCAATCCACTGAGCTACACCAGCCAGGGCTGTTGCCTCCTTTTTTTAGGCTGGGGAAACTGAGGCTGTGAGTGGCACAACCAGGCGCCGTGTGGGTGTGTTTTATCTCCAGGACTTTGCTCCTCACCACTGTACATTCCTTCTCTCCCTCGCAAATCTCTTATGATGGACTACAACAACTTGCCCAAAATATCAGTAAGAGAAAAACACTTGACAAAGTTTTCAGTGTCATGAGGGATGACTTTTAAAACAAAGAACTACCTGCTAGTCTCATAGAGAAGTATCACCAAGAAAACAAGGGAAGAAATGCCGTTGATAACAGTCTTGGAGAAACTAGTCGGCTTCCCTGAGATCACCATGGAATGCTTAATTGCTTGGAGCAAATAAACCCCACCTAACAGCTGAGCCCAACGGCCAAAGCTGCCGTTTGCCAAGCAAATCAAACTGTTAGAAAATACACACATGCATATGCTCAAAAAATAGATTTATTTACTGTTTGGACACTCATCTTTAAAAATGGTCAAATTAGCTTTTACTTCTCAGCAAATATATATGCATATTTATATAAAACATTATTTATATATTTTTAGCAGTGGGAATACCAAAATAGCAAATACAAAAAGAATTGCTTATGAAAACTATATATGATATTTTCTTTCTTCTTGAACAGAGGTTTTCTAATTGCTTTTGTCAACACCCAGCAGAAGATGTCGCTGGCAAGGGGGCGGGGGAGGGCGACTGGGGGACAGGACTCCTTCCCCGCCTGGGTCTGAGCTTGCCACACCCTCGTGGTCTGTGGGGATGACTCCCATCGTTTGCCTTTGAAGGGTCCTGCTGCACTTTACAAAGAAGGAAAGAATGAAAAAAGTCTGAGACCCACTATTCTAGAACTTCTTATAACAGCCAGCAGATGGCACACTTTACTGCGGGAAAACAAGTTGGCAGACTACATGTATTGGCCTGGAAATATCAATTCTCCTTCACGTCTGTGTATGGGTGTGTGTGCATGCATATATATATATATATATATATATATAGAGAGAGAGAGAGAGAGAGAGAGAGAGATGCTACATACATCACAGAGAGCAAAACAATCTATGATACACATATCATAGGAAACAAAGCAGTAAGAATCTAGGGAATTCAGCCAGTTTTTCTAGGAAGTGGCATTGGCGCCAAAGCAGGCGCCAGTCGCACATTTGAAGATGTGATGAGAAGCCCAGCATCTGGAAAACAGGCCTCTGAAGCAGAGGGCAGTTGGTCGAGATTTCCCCCAGGGAACAGAGGAGGTTTGCGGTGGGACCCGCCCCCCCGGATAGGGGCCTGAGCGCAGAGGAACCTGTCTCCCTTCCACGGGAGGAACGCCTCTGAGTGCCGGCAGGACTCCACGGGAGATATTTGTAGAAACCCTCATTAGTGATAAAAGTCACCGTTAGCGTGCAGACCACTGCGGGCTCCATTAGTTTGCTTGGGACAGCGTGAGGAGCAGAGAGGTCTTGAGACACCGACGCTAACCTGGGCCAAGGCTGTGACAGTGTGACCGACCCTCGCTTCTCCAAGCCCTGTCCAGGAAATGCCACTAGTGTGAACGTCCCAGGGGAACCAGAGGGGTGTTCTGCTAGCTGGACGGTGACACGTGCGCTTCCGGCCCCTGCCGCCAGGGGGCGGTGTATCAGGACCCGGTGGACGGCTGGCTACTCCTGCTTCTGCGAGCCGGGGGGACCAAGGCCCGCAAGGTGCCTCGGAGGTGGACGAATGAGTCTGGGATCCCTGCAGGAACGAGGCTACGTGCCTCGATGGGATCGGAAGGTACACTTGTATCTGTCCCCGACATTATTCGGGTCCATGTGATGGCATTTGACTCCCACAGACTGTGAATCGCTCTCTCTTC
Source organism: Sturnira hondurensis (assembly GCF_014824575.4). Classification (NCBI taxonomy): domain Eukaryota; kingdom Metazoa; phylum Chordata; class Mammalia; order Chiroptera; family Phyllostomidae; genus Sturnira; species Sturnira hondurensis. The sequence continues at coordinate 127,180 of NW_028091436.1, forward strand.
CCTCACTGTGGCAGAAGCGAAGGTGACGTTCTAAGTCCCATCCAATGGCTTCGGGGAAAATGGTCTGGACGCGCATTCATCCCTAGCTAGAGAGCTCCCTAAACTACTCAAAAAAATGCAGTGTTGTTGGTGTAAGTGGAGCCCTCCGATATTCTGCACTTGGATTCGTTCTGGAATTCGTAGGGTTTGGGGGACCAAGCTATCCAGGTCAGGGCCGCTGAGGTTTCTTCGGAGCTGAGGCCTTGCGCCCTGGCTCAGGGGCGCCCTCTGATGCCCAGATCCGGGCATGGCAGCCTGCTGGGGCTGGGGCGTGGTGGGGTTCTAAGGCTCCGTGCTTCCAGCAGGCTGAGCCAGGTGAATCACGGTCGCATTAAGATAGGAGCCACGTCTTGCTTGATCTCTCGGGAAGAGCAAATAAGAGTAGCGTGCTCGTCAAACATAGCGTTTGGAGGCTCTGAAATGAGTGACTCCGAATTAGGCCTTACGGGTTTCTCACTACTGGGGCAGCTCCTGGATGAACTGTTGTAACGGAATGGGACAGTGAGGGGGTTTCTGTTTCTTAGAGGAACGGCCCCAGAAGCGCTCCTCCCTGTAACCACATTCAGTCTATGTCGCCGTAGGAAGCTGTAATGACACGGCGCCACGCTTAATAACACCAGTCATAAAATGAAAGTTTGGAGGGACAGTTTGGAGGGTAGTTTGGACTACCCAGTTCAGGTGTTTTGTTTTTTTTTTTTTGGAAGGTCGATGAATGGAATATATTTAATGGCTACAAGCACGTGGCAGTAAATATCCAAATGGAACGTGAAACTCGTCGCTGGTTACCAGATGGCTCACCTAGGAAGCCGCGCATCTGGAAACGCAGAGACATCTGGACGGCGAACTGTGCTTATCACTTTCCACCCGGCTCCTTTGGCATCGGGCCACAGAGGCCAAATCACTTCAGTCTGTATCAGTGGCGGAGATAAGCTGCCTGAGAATGAGGTTGTTAAAATTGAGAGTAGTACAAACCTGTAAATCGCCCCCAAGGAAATCGTCGTCTGCACCGAAATCCTATCTAAGCTGTGGAAACACATTCTCCCGTCGTGCCTGAGAATCCCTTCACAGCCACGGTAGTTGAGTTACGACATGTAAATGGAGTATGCTTTCAAACTTGCTGCTTTGCAATGCATGTCTTCAGCATTAGGAAGTAATCTGGGCATGTAGCAGACAAGAATACAAATTTTATTTAAATTATGAAATAAAATTTAGAAAAGTGTTCCGTTTTAAACCACTTTGCCTTTTTAAAAAAAGACTTTATTTATTTATCTTTAGAGGGGAAGGGAAGGAGAGAGGGAGAGAAATATCAATGTATGGTTGCCTCTCGTGCGTCCCCGGCTGGGAACTGGCCTGCAACCCAGGCCTGTGCCCTGACTGGGAATCGAACCGCGATCCTTTGGTTCCCAGGCCCATGCTCAATCCACTGAGCTACACTAGCCAGGTGTCTTTTTATGTTAATGCTTTCCAGCAAATGAAGACTCAAATCCCTTATCTAAGCTAAGCAAAGGCACCCTGGGAAAGAGGACTGAGGAAAGGACCCGACTAGGAGAACTGCCAAAACACTGTCCCTCACTAGCTACGGGCACCTGCACATCCATGTAACCTTGAACATGCTGGGGTGAAGTAAAAGAATACAGGTAAAGTGACCTTGCCCTGCCCCTGCCTGTGGTAGGCATTTAAAATAACAATTGTATGAGGCAATTACACTATCAGTTCCATTTGTGGGGTAAGAACACGGAGATAAGCCAAGGTTAAGAAGAACTTGTCCAAAGTCACACAGGGACTAAGTGGCCGTGCCCAGATCCCTGCCCAGGTCATTGGGTTTGGAGTCTGAGTGTCCACCCACTCCCAACACTGAAGTTAGTGTTTGAAAACAATTTGCAAACACTGTCCGGTCCCTTTTAGGGCTCCCAACAAAAGCACAGCTAACGGCAACCTGCTTGAAGAATGACTTGCTTCCACCAACTGAACAGCCACACACTGTCGTAAGCAACAGGTCTGTGCTACAGCTGCTTTGCTCTGTGTCGCCTCCCACCAGCCGGCCAGAAAGATCATACCAATTCCAGTTAAGGAGGGACATTATCTGGGGGTAGCATAGCATCCGACAGAGCTTGGGTAAAGGAAGCAGTGCCCCAGGGGTCAAATAGAAAACCTTGGCTAAAGCTGTTCTCATCTGTATGTTGACTTTTTAAAAAGGGGCCGACCGTGAGTTGGGAGTGGATGAAGGTGGGTTGCAGCCCTGCTTCCATGGTGCAACTGGTCAGGATATCCTTGGGGGCTTATTTCTGGGACTGTGCCCCAGATTCCTAGGCGATCACTGTGAACTTGACACTGATGAGTGTGCCAGCCGGCCGTGTCTCCACGGAGGGCTGTGCGTGGATGGAGGCAACAGGTGTGTTTGCATGACACCTGGGTGGTGGGCTTAGAACTCACTGACCAGGGAATATTTGGAGAGCTCACGGTCTTCACTTAAAATGTTGAGATTGTTTTGTACTTTGCTGAAAAGCTATAACATTCAGGTTTTACTAAAAAAAAAAATACGAAAAGCATGCATCCTTCCTTGGCCAGCTGTCTCAGAGTGAGGATTTACCAAGCCGCTCAGTTTGGAACTGGCAATATTACGGGAAAACGCCAGCTTTCCACTCCCGTGAAACAAGCCCGTTGTGGGTAGGGAAGGTGTGAAGCAGAGCTGGAGGTCACTCCACAGGTGAGTTTCAGGTTGTGTTTACGAAATAACAAGCATTGGAATCCAGGGATGAAAAATAAATCCTTTGGGAATTTTACACAAACAGTGTTGAGAGAGCGGAGATCGTGAATTAATTATATCTTGAATACTCAGGTGTTTGGGGAATGGGGTGACTCCTTCCGAAACCGCAGACTGGTGAGAAGTGGCCCTGGGATTCTGCTCTGAGCAGATTCTATCATTGGCTTTTCAGTAAAAATCAAACAAACAAGCAAAAAAAAAAAAACCAATAAATCACACCTTAATACAATGCATATACTAACTTTGGGTCATGGTAGTTGAGTTCATATAAAAATATCTTTTAAATACTCTTGTTCATCCTGAAACCACAAGTATTGACTTACCCAATGCATAGCCATTTTCAACGGGGTGAGCATGTCGCTGGGTCTTGTCAGATCCTCCCTGGTCTCCGTGGAAGGCAAGACGGTCATTACCGTTCCCACATTACGAGAAGCAGCCTCAAGTTCAGAGAAGTAACGGACCTCCCGCAAATTCGCACAGTTGGTTCTTTGCAAAAGGAAGGCTAGGCTCCAGCTTTCCTTTATTTAGTAACTAAAATAAAGTTTATCCCAAATTGGAATTTCAAAGCGAATGAGACTCACAAGGAAAGTAGTAAGTACAGGGCACGTATGCGGCAAATATATTTAGTAAAATGATTCTGAAGTAGAGCAATGTGGCTGACTGTTTCCTTTGCAACCTATTAAGCATAAATTTTCACCGCATTCCCATCTGTCTTGCCTCCTACTGTCTAGTGGTCCCAAATCACCCCAGTGGCGCAAATCCACCTGAAGACGGGTAACTGGCCAACAGGTCGGCGGAGCCTGGAAGATTCTTCACAAGCTTCCGAGGACACAGAGGGCTTCCAAACAATGGTTTGCCGAGTCCAGAAAGCTCCGGGAAGCAACTAGGGCAGAAACTACACAAAGATTTGGTTCCCAAGGAAATGCAAAAGAACAAGGTCCACACCTCACTACTTTTCGTCCCCTTCTCTGAGTGTAAGGTGATCGATTTTTCTATTTTACCCTTATCTTTAGTATTACCTATACTTTGGGAGGATAATCACCAGGGTGACAAACACAAGCTGACTTCCTTTTCCCACAAAGAAAAAACAAACACATTTGTTGGGTGGTATGGAAAAGTCACAAACTACACACACACACACACACACACACACACACACACACACACACGAAAGATTCTTGCAGAATAAAGGGCTTCGCAAGAGGAGTCTCAAATTCCATGCACTGAGGTTCCAGCTGGCGCTGGCTAGGGGCTCTGTGTCTAATGATTTACATGAGTGGACTTTCAGTCAGCTTTTTAAATTAAATTCCTGGGGGAGTGCTTCGAGGATTTCCAACAAGCAACACGCGTCGCAATTATAGTCACGGATTGCATTTGCTAGTATTTCCGTTTCCTCGGTGAAATATTAGTACCTGTGTTTGGTGACAAGCAAGCACACGGCCACGGGGAGCAGAGTGGAACTCCTCACGAGCTCACAGGGTCACAAGGGTCCTGTCCCGCGTATCCTCAGTCTACATAAGTCAAGTGCAAGCCTGTGTTCCCACACAACTAAGTCCTTGAGCAAATCCCATTGAAATCAGAAGTCTCCTCTCGAGTAAGTCAACCACGGTGCCGCTGGGGTTGGTGCCAGGGTCTGTCCGATAATCCTATTCAGTCACTGCAGGATTAGAAACCGCGAGACTGAAATACCCCTGTCACCTAAAAATGAGAGAACACAAGTCACCACTCACATAACGAGGGCTTCTCCTGCTTTTTGCATACGTGCTTGTTTCGTTTTCCGTAAGGGACCTTATTAATGGGCTCCCAGTGTAAAAGGGAGACCCGATGACAAATGTCATTCTCTACTGCCGTCCCAAATGTTAACAAGCTGACCGAGTCCTACGTAGTCATAATGTGCTCCGTGTTTCTCATGCTGGACTGTGTCGATCCTTTCCACGCGTGACATAGGCACAATGACACGGTGACATAGGCTCTGTTACCTTCAGTTTGTGGGTGAGGAAACGGAAGTGAGCAATCACGACTTGCAAGTCACGCTGCAGAAAAAGTTAAAATGTTCAAGCCGTACTTGAAAAGATACGAGCTATGACTATGGAAACGCATAATGGTTCCAGGCCCGTTGAGAAAATTGCCCAGGGTTTTTAAAGCAAATATTAGAAACCAGCCGTGGGTCCCAGGTCCAGGAAAGAGACAGATGAAGGTGTCTGATCTCAATGTGACCCAGAGCTGATGGGGTCATTGCATTCTCTCTCCAGACACAGCTGTGTGTGCACCAGCGGTGGCTTCACAGGGACACACTGTGCGACCCGATGCCCCCGTGCTGGTCAGACCCCTGTCACAATAATGCCCCATGTGAGGACAGTGCCAACAATTACACCGGTCACTGCTGGCCTGGTAAGAGACCAAATATGCTGCACCTTTTTTGTTGTTGCTGTTAAACTAGAAACCAATTGCTTACAGCAAATAGAGAGTAAAAATTCTCCCTGCCTTTCCCGGAACAAGGGAGGGGCCACTGTGCCAGCCGCGGGGTCTGCAGAGGCCAGTGCCGGAGTGTCTGGTGTCTAGTCAACATTATGCAGTGTCCACGGTGGTCCGGGCTGGGCGAGGGGCCGAGGGAGCGGGCAGCGGGAGGGTCGCGGAGGATGTCGGCGTGCTGTGGGGACGAAGCCAGGGCCGCAGATTTGAGACAATTCTGCTCCTGACTTCCTCCCTCGGGTCACTGAATGGATGGACACTTCGCCCACACGGAAAATGCAGAATGCCTTTTGTACCCTGTTCTCGCTGTCGCTTGCAAACAGAAGATTTAATGCCACAAGCTACTCTACTTCTAAGAAAAAGGAGATGATACCATTGCATCACGGGACAACTGCTCCTGAACTCAGTGGCCCAGACCCGTTGGGATAACGGCACAGGGCCCGCGTTTCCAAAGTCATTAATTACAAGAAGTGCCAGTCACCTGAAGTGCTTATCTTAAGAGTTTTCCTCTTTCCCCAGAGAAGATTGGCTTGGTTTTAAAAAGAGCCGTAAGAACCCTGGGGACCCGGTGCAGTTTCATATTGTTTCTCTGAACAGAGTTTAACAGAAAAACTCGTTAAAAACTCATTGACTGCGGCCTTGACTGAAGGAGTCTATTTATACACACGGTTAAAGGGAAGTGCAAACAAAGTCCCCACCGGGTCCCAGTGGTGGGGACAGGCACGGCAGCACCATAAATCAGCGCCTTCCGAAGGCTCACAGTAGGAGTCGGATAAGGCATGGAGCAGAAAGCCAAACAGGATTTATGAAGGTTCTAAATGACTTCCTACCCTGGCCTGTGTGGGAGTCTCGGGACTTCGAATGAGAAGGGAACTGCAAATACTCGGAGCTTTCTTCCCTGTGTCCACTGCAGCAGAGCAAACACTGGTTCATAAAAACTTGTGAAAACCATGGTTTAGGGAATGCTTGTATATCCTTAAATAGGAAACGAAAGTATCTAAAAAGCAGACATTCAAGCTGAAGAGGCCGAAGGTTCTTGGCAGGAGGGTCGCCCCAAAGGATGGTGGGATCCTGACATGTGCTTTCAGTTTCCTCCTCCAGCTCTAAGTTTCTTCTTCAGATGGCCCAGAAAGACCCCCGGGCTCACATGTCACCAATGGATTATTACCGGCGAGTCACAGAATTTATGGTGCAGTTATAATTCGACATCCGATCCCATTCGGGCTTTTATTAAAATTACAAAACGAGCACTCGTATCATATTCTCGTTATTTGCTTCTTGATAGTCAAGTCTCTAGTTTATTGGCTAAGCTGGGATTATTCTCCAAATGGCTAATGAAGGCTCCTCCAGTCTCACTCAGTCACCGGTGAACGGTCGTTCTACCCACATTTGCTCAGGACTTGGGTGGTGAGTGAGGAAGCAAAGTCCCTGCTTTCGTGAAGCTTAGGGTCTATCGGGGAAGGCAACTCTGCCGAAAAATAAACACGGAATAAACATTATTATGGGAGCAATGAGGGGAAAGAACGGGGTGATGTGAGGCGAAACTGGAGGATGCTACTCAGAACTGTCCTCAAGGGCAAGTCACGCTAAAAAAGGAATCAGAGACCAAGACTAAAAGCTGAGAACAGCCAATCTCGGCCTTGGAGAAGAGTGTGCTGGAAGGGGGAGCGGTGTTACCAGGGCCCTGGAATAGACGAGGTTCTGGGACAGGACGCAGAGACGGGGGTCGGGCCAGGTCAGAGAAGGCAGGTCAGGTCAAGGATTTCAAATTTTATTCAGTGTGGAAAGGAAGTCGTTAAGTGATTTTAAAGTAAAAAGAAAAAATGTAGGCACATAAATATAAGCCCAGGGTGGGGCAAAAGTAGGTTTACAGTTGTTCGTATAGAAAACGATACAATAATAAATAATAATACAAGAACAAACTCTGTGTTTTGTGTGCCCTCAACTCTGAACCTACTTTTGCTCCACCCTGTATATAGTATACTATATATATATAAATATATATAGTATACTATATGAATATATGTTATATATTATATTATACTATAGAAATTATATATTTTAGATATATACTGTATATATTTTTCCAGATGCACATCATGCGTGTAAAACCAAAACAGTGCTGTAAGGTGCTTTATTTTATATTTAATATATTTTTATGAAGTACTAAATCACTTATGCTTTATTTCTGTTCCTGCTCCTAATAAGGGGAGCCAGCTAAATCTGTCCAAACACAAAATAACCTTTTTTCTGTCTCCCTCAGTGTTAGGATGTAATCCATCGCCTTTGCTTCGAGTTTTAAGACAAGAATTTAGGGCCGGCCACGAGGATACTGCTGACTTTTCAGCTATTGTCTTGAAAAAGACCTCATATTATTTTTGCTGAGAATTCGAACCCCTGCGACGTCCGAGGCAGCGGAGGCTTCAGCTACAGCGTGGTGGTTCGACCCGAGTTACCCTGACGTCCCATTCCCCTCCCGGTCCTGGTCCTCACTTTGCAGAAGATGCTGGTGGCATCGCACAGGGCTCCCATGGCCATCATTGCTGATTCCCAGGGAAGCCCCCTCCCCACAGGCTCCCCTGTGGGCACATGTGGCCGTATTCCTGGGTGCCTGCTCAGTGGGGGTCCCCGTGCGCAGGCTGTGGGGCCCATCCCCACGCAGGGTTCACGGGGGGAGGGCCCAATGTGAGACTGACATCGGCCAGTGCCGGAGTGACCCGTGGGGGTCAGGTGGGGAGGGCACGCTGTGGCCCGGCCTGGACAGGCCACCTTCCCCGGTCAGCGTCCCCCAGGCTCCCGTCTACGTTTGCCTCTGCTGGCTGGGATTTACAGGTGAGGCCCGAGGGCGGGACAGGGCTTTGCTGCCCTTGGTGGCGGATCAGGCAGGTAAGCAAAGGCTGTGGAAGCACTAAATCTGGGCTGCATGAACTCCGTCGCCATGGTGCAAAGGGTCCCCCTTGTGGGCATGAACGATATCCCACGGTTTCACCTACCAGAACTCCTAAAATCACCAGGAAATGTTAAAAAACAGGGGTGGCCCAGGTGTCGGAAAGAGGGGATATTTTCACACGTCATCCTGAAAAGTGGAGCCCAACTCAAATTCTTCATCTTTTAAATGGAAACTGTTGGAAGGGTTGTATTATTACCTTTTATAGCAATGTTAAATTTTGTTATTCAAATTTGCTTTAAAAAACGCTAACGTAGTTATTGGTGTTCACGCTGAGAAAACTCTAGTTTCCCGTGATCTCCTTCAATTGTCCCATAGCTAAAGTTGGTCCCTCTGTCAAGTTCAAATGGCAGCGTTTTTCTGTCCTGCTCTCACTGGAAAGCCCAGAGGAAATCCCAGGCGTGTTTTCCGGAGATGGGCCGCGCTGCGTCTGCTGAAAACCTTCAGGAGTTGGGGGGCCGTTCCCACACTTGGCCACGAGTAACCATCTACCTACAATTGCCTGAATGCCACCAAGAAACTAATCACAACCCAGATTTGGACCCTCTCTTGTTCTCGACAGATTAAAGCCCGAGGGAAATATTTCCGCTGTTATTGGAGATTTCTGAGGAAAGTCGAGGAGAAAGAAGAAAAACAACGGGAGCCTACTTACACTTCGGACAGCCTTCCTTTTCATACTTCCATTTCGAAGTTTCACAGTCTTGGGTCCGGGGCAGTGTGCAGCGGGGCTGGAGTCAGAAGACCTGAGGTCCTGTCGGCTGTCCCCTGGATGAGAGACCTGCACAGAGGAGGGACCCGCCCCACTGCTAGTGACACAGCTTAAGTAGTACTTTTCCTCCATGGCCTCTAGCTTGCCTGCTTTTTTCCCCCTTGATAAAATGCATGCAAATAAATCTCAATAAATGATAAAAAGCATAAAGAAATCTCGGATTACAACTCATTTCCCAATTCTGTAGAAATCGTCTAGGTCAGCTCGGGCTCTGTGAGCACAGAGCTTTTCCTGGAACATATTTATGCGTTTACCGCCCCCCACCCCTGGGGTTATTTAAATTTCCTGTTTCTGTTTCTTACGGTTGTCTCTTTTTTTATTTCTTTCTAAATTATGTGACCTCGGTGTATGTATTTTTGTGCGTGTGTGAGCTACTTTAAATCCTTCTTGGAACGAGGCAGGAAGGTTATGAAGTTCTTTTTTAAATATCAGTTCTAGGGTCATAACGCGGAGATGCTATCAGCGTCGGAGACCATTGCCAGCATGGGTGTGGCTGACCAGTGACTTTGCAACTCCTAACAGGACAGGCAGTGGACCATTCCAGAGAACGTGCTGGATCTGATTTCCAAAGAGTCGCCAGGCCTGACCGAGCGGAAGGGTCCTGCTTCCCCAGATCTTCACGACGCAGTGAAATAGTTTGCTGTTCACTCACGTGAATCCCAAATTTGGGCTATCATGCTCCTCTGTCCTCGAAATGGTGATTCCAGGTCACGGGCTCACTTTTTTCCATCTCCAAAATGTGCCGTTCAAGGTCCCGGTGTTCTTTGGCAGCAAGCCTCAGGAGGAGAACAGAGGATGAGATAATGAGTAGAGCCTGGCGTCCAGGCCTCCACGGGCCAAGCGCTCAGAACGGGGACTGTCTCTTCTACGGCCTCCCGTTCAGTCATACGCCCACATTCAGCCGCGGCGAAGACAGGCATCTACGTTGCCTTGTCCCTAAAACACGGAGAAGACATGTTCCCCGAGCAGCGGCCCGGCCTGGCACGACAGCTGGAGTCGGCAGACGGGCGACAGAAATCTGGACGCTCCAAATGTGTTCTCCTCCCTGTGTATTGTTTATGTCTGAGTAGGCTCTCCTTTTATTTTTTTCAGTGAAACTTTAAAAAGTAATAGTAGACTCACGCGCAGTGGTAAGAGGTAACGCAGGGAGGCCCAGATGTACTTATCTAGTTCCCCCTTTGGTAGCAGTTGGTAAGTGTATCTTACTTTCCAGGCGACGGACAAGGATAGAGTCTGTGTGTAGAAGTCACACTGCTCTGTTCTCCGTGTCTATCGTTCTGTGAGCTAAGGAGCGTTATGGAAGTAGGATCCCACACCATATAGAGTTGGGGGATGGGGTTTTTTGTCCACTCGGCATAATTGTTTGGAGATTCCTTCAGGTTGTGCGTATAAACATCCTTCTCCTTTTCACTGCTGAGTAGTATTCCACGGCATGTACGTATCACAGGCCGCTAACCAATCGCCCACTGACCAACTTCCGGATCACTTCCAGGGCCATGCATAACGCTGCTGTAAACATTTTCTCACCAGCTTAGGTGTGACTATAAGAATTCATTTTCCTGGGATAAATGCCAAGGAGCAAACTAGCTGGATCACATGGGAGTGGCCTGTTTAGTTTTCCAAGCAGCTGCCAAACGGTTCTCCAGAGAGGCTGGAAAACATTCCCACTGGCTATATGTGAGGAATCCAGGTTTTATGCACTGTCTCCAGCATTTCGTGTTGCTTTACCAATTTTTTCATTTTCACTGTTCTGATAGGCAAATAGTGATCTCTCATTGTGGTCTGAATATGCGTTTCCCTGCCGGCTACTGACACGGGACCTTTTTCTATGGGCTTATTTTTCATCATTATATCCTCTTCAGCAAGCGCCTTTTGTCCATTTTCCAATTATTATTGTTATTATTCTGTTTTTACTGGTGAGTGAATCGAGCTATACAGACCCTAGACAATTTTTGTTACGTTGGTGCCTCAGCATTTCGTCTTCTTTGGAGTAACTGTAAATAGTATTCTGTTTTCAATTTCCATGTATGCACACGCATGGTTAATGCATGCAAATGTGATCGACCTTGCATGTTGATGCTGTGCCCTGAAACCGGACAACAGCGTCCCCTTGGTCAAGTCCACGGGGTTTTCTGCATGGACAATCACATAACCTGCACAGAGGAACGGCACTATGTCATAGGTTATATATAAAAGTAGTGTGAATCCTTCTTTAAATATTTTGGAATTAGCCCTGGCTGGTGTAGCTCGGTGGATTGAGTGCGGGCCTGCGAACCACACGATCGCGGTTCGATTCCCAGTCAGGGCACATGCCTGGGTTGCAGGCCAGTTCCCAGCAGGGTCCTCATGAGAGGCAACCATACACTGATATTTCTCCCTTCCCTTCCCCTCTAAAGATAAATAAATAAAATATTTAAAAAAGTATTTTGGAATTATTTTCTGGTGTAACCAAACGCGTATTGAGATTTCACTTTCCGGACCTTTTAAATAGCAAATAAAATTTCAGTCATGATTATGAGACTATTCAGATTACCTATTTATCCTTGTGTGAGTTTGGGTAGTTCATGGATTTCCAGGGACCAGCTGATTTTTCCCACTAAAACTTGTGTGTTCTGCTGTTTCGGGGTGCAGAGGCCTGATACGTCAATTAGGTCCCATCGAGTAATAGAAATGCTCACATCTCCTATATTCTCACTGATTTTCCTGTCAAATTTGTTAGCATAATGCTACTCACAGTATTGCCTTACTATTGCTTTGCTGGGTACACATAGGGGTGTCAAACTCATTTCCGCCGGGGGGTGCCCATCAGCCTTGAGGCTGCCTTCAAAGGGTTGAAGTAATTTGAGGACTGTGTAAATGTAACTCCTCCTTAACTGCTAAGGAGTTGAAATTACATTCGGCCCTTTGAAGGCGACCACGAGGCTGATGTGGCCCCCGGTGAAAATGAGTTTGACACCCCTGGTACAGGCTCCACAATGATCTATTTCAGGCCTGATTTTGACGAGTTGTATCTTCTCTCTTTTTATTTTTGTCTGTTTTTTTAAAAACAGGTTTATCAGGCCCTGGCTGGTGTAGCTCAGTGGATTGAGTGCGGGCCTGCGAACCACACGTTCGCGGTTTGATTCCCAGTCAGGGCACAAGCCTGGGTTGCAGGCCAGTTCCCAGCAGGGGACGCATGAGAGGCAACCATACATTGATCTCTCTGTCTCTCTCTCTCTCTCCTCTCTTCCCCTCTAAGATAAATAAATAAAATCTTTAAAAAAACAAAACAAAACAGGTTTATCAGTTCCATTGATTTTGGTTTAAGAAGCAGCTTTTTATTTGACCGATTTCCCCATTGTTTTCTGTTTTCAGGGTCACCAGTTCCTGTTCACGACTACATCCTCCTCTTGGTTCGTTTGGGGTTTATGTTGCTCGCATTCCTGTTTTACATAAATAAACCACAGAAGTTCGTTCTCCATGGCTGTGGAGGCCCCATGTCAGGGTGCCAGACGCCCTCTCCCTGAGACGGTCTCTGCGGCCGTTCTCCCCGAAGGAAAGTTCTGTTGGACGTGGAACTCAGGAGCGGCAATGCTTTGCTTCCAGCATCGGACAAATTCGGCACAACCTCCTTCCGCACCCACGGTTTCCCGGGACAAATCGGCTGTCACTGTTTGATGACCCCATACAGGTCCTCCTTCAACTCTGTCTCTAGTTTTCGGAAGTTTATTTGTGATGTCCATTTATTTGCCTTTTTTTTTTTTCCTGTTTGGGCTTCATTCAGCTTAGCAAATCATTGGATTAATGACTTTTTCCAAATTTGGGACATCTTCATCCGATTTTTTTTAATACTCTTTCAGCTCTTTAATACCTTTTCCTTTTTCCCCCTACTTCTTGGACTTTGGTAATACAAATTATGGGCCTTTGGCTATTTTTCCACAGGATCCTGAGACTTCTTTTTTTTCAGTCTATTTTTTCTCTGTTGATGAGATTGGGTAAATTCCATTCATCTGTCCTCAAATTGACCCGTTCTATTCTTTCATCTCATCTCCACAGTCGAACCCATCCAGGTCATTGTTATTTTTCACTTGTATGATTTTTTTGGTCGCCTCTATTTCTTTGCTGATATTTTCTATTTTTATTTCATACCAAGAACTTCTGTAGTGGCTCATTAAGTCACTTTGCTGACGGCCACTCTAACATCCTTGGTAGATGATCCCAGCATCTGATTCAACTCAGGGTCGACATTTGTCCATTTTCTTTTCGCATCAAGTTGTGGTTTTCCTGGATCTTGGTGTGACAGGTGCCTTCACATTGTATCCTGGACTTTGGGATGTTATGGTAAAAGAATTGGAGTCCTGCTTAAATACTTTTTAAATTTTATCAGGCCATCAGCTAGTCAGGTTTGGCAAACAAGTCCTGGCCTAGCCTGGCGGGATATAGGTCCCAGGATCAGTTATTTTTCGTGTCTTTACTGAGCTCTTTGGTTTGCATAATGAGTCTGGTGGTCTGGGGGTTCCCACTGGTCTCTGCTGGTGACAATAATAACACATTGTGCCCTAGATGGTGTGGCTCCGTGGATTGAGCTCCAACCTGCACACCAAAGGGTCGCTGGTTCGATTCCCTGTCAGGGCACAAGCCTGGGTTGCAGGCCAGGTCGCCAGTAGGGGGAACACAAGAGGCAACCACACATTGATGTTTCTCTCCCTCTCTCCCTCCTTTCCCTCTCTCTAAGAATAAATAAATAAAATGTTTTGAAAAATCAATGACACAATTTACTTTTTTAAAAAAGATTTTGTTTATTTATCTTTAGAGGGGAAGGGAAGGAGAGAGGGAGAGAAATATCAGTGTATGGTTGCCTCTCACGCATCCCCTGCTGGAAACTGGCCTGCAACCCAGGCACGTGCCCTGACTGGGAATCTCAACCGTGGTTGTTTGGTTCCTAGGCCCGCGCTCAATCCACTGAGCTACACCAGCCAGGGCACAATTTATTTTTTACAAGATATACATATTTGTAGTTTTATTACTTCTTGGATTAAAATAAAATTTACACCAGGATACAAGAGATAATTGTGTGTAATACATACAATGACAGAGCTCCATTCAAAGAAAGCATCAGAATTCTCAAACACGACTACCAACTATTCCAATTTTTGTTACAACTAAGAATCTGTTTGTGACGCTTCCCTACACATGCAGTTACCTCCCACGCTGACAATGGCTGCACACAGAGCCTAATTTTTCTAAGTTTTTACAATTAGAAGTGAAATAGACCCGAATAAAAATTCACTGAGCGTCAGAGGGAACAGTCACGAGGATGGAAATCAGCGAGGCTGAGGCTGGGAAAAGAGAGAAATGACGAACACCTGGGCAGGAGGAGGCAGAAGACCCTGGGGGGAGGAACCCAGTTCCCCTGCAGGACAGTAGCTTTCACCCAGGGCTGCTTCTGGCATTTCCAGGAGGCTGAGCAAGTTCTCCTGGCCCAGAGAGACCCACAGTCTCCTTCCATGAGATAACGGAGAAAAATCGGAAGCTCCATTTAGGTATTCGAATGATTAGAACTGATACTTGGAAGCTCACATCTAGTGCAATAATGGCTACAACTGTCAAACTTCCCCAAAAGCATTACGATTTTTTCTTTGGCCAAATAGCTTCACATACTCTCACGAAAACCTTGTGCTTATAGCTGCAAAGCTATGGGGGAAAAATGGTGCATACGCATTTGATTTAAAGGTCTGTGCCTTTGCTGAAACCCACACAGTCCCATAAGCAGAATGGTAAGCTCACCAAATCTGTAATGAGAGGAGGCCTGGAGTTGAGTAACACTGTGCAGTTCGTTCCAAAACCAGTAAATTATCTTTATTTTGTATGACCATCCTTGACCGTTCCTGGAAGGAATGTTGGCTGCTCCTTTGCCTCACGCGTCAGCTGTCCAGTGCCGGGCCCTGGGCTCCGAGCTTGGAACATAATGAGGAAAATACCTTCTCTCTCCCCAGGGGACACTGAAGAAGAGGAGGGGGAAAAAGATGCTTGAAAATGCGATACGGTAACCGATCATGTAACAGTGAAGCCACAAAAAAGGTACAGTCAGACAAATCAGTCCAGAGGACCTGTTGATGCTGGGTAGAATTTGGTGGGAATTATAAGCCTCCAAACAACTTGATAAATTAACTTTTTTTTAAAAAACACAAATGACCCTGTTTCTTCTAAACCTTAAAACGGGATCTCACGACCTGTGTGTTCACTCTGTTCTAACCAGCCAAGCTGAACTGCAAACAATTGGCTGATGTTTTTACTGCTTACAGTTTGTTTCTGTTTATCAAGCTATGGTAGTGATAATGGCTTTAACAACTCTCCCAACTGTCTTGTGAGCCAAGTCCAATGTTCCATTCTCACGTGCGTGCACTCACAGCTCCAATTAGCGCTGACTCCAACTAAAAAGCAGCCGCCTTGCCACTCTCTGGAACGTTCCACTGCTGCCTCAGAGGCTGGGTTTTATTCTGCTCGCCCCATCTGGTGGATAGAACAGGGAGTGCGGCGTGGGGAATGCCTCAGAGCCTGCCTTCCAACCTCCGGGAAGAAGTAGTAGGTTCTTAGCCAGCAACGCCCCAGGGGCAGCCGCCTGGCAGAAGTTGCTGCCCCCTGGGGGCTTCTGTGCTCAGGTGGCTGTTCTTCAAACACACTGTTGCTAAACCTGTTCCCTTATCCTCAACACTTAAATCCCATCACCTTATCTAAGTCCACTGAAATAGCCACAGAGGGCCAAATGGGAGGCCAGGAAAGTGTCACATATTGATGAAGCCAAGAGGCATCTGGGAGTCCATAGCTCCTGCCGAAGAGACGTTTTCATTAGACCTGGTTCATTTGCTGACTGTGTTTTAGGCTCATTGTTCTTACAGATGCCATTTTCTCATACCTTCGAGTTTGAGAGCCTAGATCCTAGGTAACCTGAATGGGTATTAGAGACACAGAGAAAACTCTCTTTCTCTCTTTCTTCACTGCTAAGTTCTGGACTCAGTCTTCAGACGTCTTCTGTTCTCCACGTACGTGGATCTTCTAGGAAATGCCTTGAAACCGGATGGAGACGTTTGACAGCCAGGTATTTCTCTCCGGCTCCAGCCTCTCTCCTGAACTTCCCTTACCTCCTCCGTTTGGACAACTAAAGTGGTTGTCACACATGACCAATCTTTATTCTCCGCCTCCACGCATTCCGGAACGCAACACCAGGCTACAGCCAACAAAGGGGCGGACACAGAAGTGACAACCACAGACCTGGGTTACGACAGGCATCCTCCCCGCATCCCAGCGGCGCCACGCGCACCCACCCAGTCTGCGGACACCCAACAGGCGCGTTCGTGGCTCCCTGCTTCGGCAACACTCCCAATTTGTCTGCAAGTTGGGCTGGCTTCTCCGTTCCAACGTTCTTCTTCTCGAGAATTTAAAGACGACTCACAAAGCAAAACTCAGGTGCATCGTGAGAGCTTGCGTGTTGTTTCCGAGAAATCCTTTGGTCGAAAATGACAGCCTTTAAAACTTGGTAGAACCCTTTTTTATCTTTTCCCATCATCACGTGACCCCTTGCTTTGATGGGTCTTGCCAAATCCATGAGTGTTATTATTGGGAATGGGATACGGTTATTGGTGCAATAAACCACGTCACCGCGCCAGGCCCAGTTGCCCAAGCTCTGTGCCTGGTTCCCCTTTGCCATTATCTTGGAATCCAGTGAGTACTTTTATCACCTTGGGTGGTGGCAAGTGTCACCTCTACCAGTGAGCTGTTTTGATAGGACCGTCCTCGCTGAGCTCGCTTCTCAAGGAGGGGTCACAAGGCTTTGTTGACACATGCCAGTATTTTGGGGTTTTTCTTCTTTCATTTTGATGTCTCTGGTTTTTTCAGTCTCCCCTAGTGTGTGAATTTAAAACAAATAAACGGATAAAATCCAGCTGCGTGTGGGTGGGCCTCTTTTGGCACACAGGAAACTTCAGTACCGTCCAAATATCACACAGTCACATAAATACTGGCCGGTGGTTTAAGATGTTCGAAATCCAGCCAAGAAAATGCTGTGCTCTCCACGAGGAGGTCAGATTTTATTCAAATGTGATTCACAGCTTAGCTCAAGAGCTGATTATTATTCGAGGTTTTCCAGGTAGGCGTGGAGCTGTTTTATACATGTAGATTAGCTTGGTTTATGTCCATCTTTCTCCTTCCCCCTCCCCTCTCTTTCTCTGTTACAATGGTTCCTTTAAAATTCATTGGCATTTTAAGGGAAGAATTTTCCAGCCCAAAACTCTGTGTTAACTCTTCCTGACAAAGAGGAAGGAGAGTCACTGTCGATGCTGCTGAAACGCAGCTTTGAAAATTTCGGGCTCATTTTCTACTCCTGTCTTGGCAGTCTGAGTCCAACACGCAAGGTCGCAGGCGCTCCGCTGCTAGCTAATGCTACACGTATGTCACCTTCCTCAGTGGGTTTTCCTTAAAAGCAACCCTGTCAAAATCAGTTTACCTTCTATTGAGAAACCATAGTCACCCCGCGGCGGTGGTCCCTCTTCCTCTTCTTGTTTTTGTTTCTCATAAGCACTTTACGGCATTATAACATACAGCAGAAAAGTGTGCCACAGGCCCAACATTTATAGCTCAATGCCTGTGTTGTAACGGGAACGCACACTTAGCAAGGGGCCGGGGCAGGATACTGGTTTAACACATGCCACTTTCCTTTGAAGGAGAAGATTCGAACCAGCACAGACAGTAACAGAGACAAAATTCAGCTTCATCGAAGGAGGGACTTTCCCATAATGAAAGCATCTACGAGCGAGACGTTCGTCTTTGTAAAGAAGCAGGGTTCTCCTTCGTTCGTGGGCTGGAGAGAGAGGACCCTAACTGCGCGGTCGGGTGAGCAGGGTGGTGCCTCCGACTCCTGCCAGTTCCAAGAACATGTACAAACATCAGCTGGAGATGGAAGTCTCAGGGGCGGCCCCCAGGCAGGCACGAGCGTGTACAACGAAATGTTATTTTCCAGTGATCAGTGAGCATGACCTCGAGAAGACCCTTAAACATGGCTTTTCAAGTTCATTGAGTATGTGAAAAGAACAGTGGGATGGTGTCTTCTTTTCCCTCTCTCTAGAATTTTTAATTACAAGTTAAGATTACTATCAATAAAGCCTGGGGAAGGTTAGAGAAAGTTTCAGGAGACAAAAGATTTACGGGTTGCTTTTGTCAGAGAGTGAAATCTGACATCTTTTCTTGTTAAAGCTAACACAATTTTATGACCAAGAATTTGGCCTGATGATAACTACGAAACTTGTTACCACGCACCCCACATTCAACCGTGGAATGACGATGTCATTGTTTTGCGCTTTTTTTTGGTCGTGAAGAATATACTTCCATGTGTGATTTCCGTTTCACTTTGTGATTTAAATGTTTTAAAATGCAACGTGCTCCAGTGATCTCGTAAAGTTTAAAAAGGCAAACGAAGATAAAAATTGTCTTTTTTTTCTACTTAACACCTGGGTGTGCCAGAGCCTGAGGTGATTAAATCGAAGGCAGCATTCCTTTTGAGTCACCTATTAAACAGATATCCTGGAATATCATCAAAGTTCTAGCACAGGAGAATCTTTTATTTTATTTTATTTTTTTTTGGAATGGAAGTTTAAACAAAGGTCAGGGCCTCGGATTTATCTGTTTCTTTGAGTGAGTTTTGACACCCTTGACCTGGCCAGACTCCAACACCATTCATTACATCCTGCCTGTCTCCCTTGGCCTTGAAATTTTAATAAGACCCCGTATTTCTTGTCTGAGCCCCATGTCACAGTGCTGCTGGGGGCAGCCGCCCAGCTGTGGTCTTTCCCGGGAGCAGCTCGATTTATCTAGCGGTTCAGAGCATCCCTGTATCTCTTGCCCCCCCCCAGCCCCGCCCCCCAGAGGCAGGAAGATGCTCAGTGAATTTGTTCTAGTGCAAGGATTCAAGCGGCTCAGACACATAGATAAGAAAATCCGAGGAAGATAATCCAATTTCGGATTGTGCATTCATTGGGAGAAGAACCACAGAAGCACTTCACTTCAACCAGAGTTAAATTCCGCAAAGCCCCCAAAGGTAAAACGCTGCAAGAAATTAAAACACTGGGAAGCTTGGATATTTTCCAGATCATCGGAAGCCCTTTTTCTTTCTTTCTTTTTTTTCTTTTTTCTGCCTTTGAATTCTCGCAGTGGGCTCTCGGGTGCTTTGATTTACCCGGTCTGAGCTCATCCCCAGTTTGAATTACACAAAGCAGCCCAGCAGGACCCACACCGTGCAGGAGCCAGCCTGTGAGGGTGTGTCTGGCGCATCTGTCCTCACCGCCCTGTCCTGTGGGTGAGGATTTTTAGGGTACAAATCAGGCTCCTAAATGCGGTAGGAAAAGCGGAGAGATTCTGCAGGTCCTCTCCGTTTCTAGTGAAAGACCTACTTCCTTTCATGACCCCAATTCACTGGACAACCTCCCTCATTTGAATGATTACTCTTAGATCCCGGGAGGCCGTCAATCACTCTCAACTCTTCACTTAAGCAACACCTCGCTAGCACCTGCCCTTCGACTTCCATTAAATGGGTCTCTCATTCTGGTTTTCTCTCCTTCTGCCGCCTCTGACTATTTTACCCTATTCGGGCCATGTGTATTGGAGAAATAAGAGACCTTTTCTGAGAGGGTAAGGCATTATTATAACAGGGAAACAAGAGACTGTCCTTGAGTCACTCAGAGTGTCTGCACAATGCCCATTCACTCCATCTTGCCCAGGCAAGTTCAGATGGTGACAAACAGGCTGAGGAAATAGAGAAACAGAGCATTCCACGTTCAGGTGCATGGAATAGGTCGTTCTTTTCTGTAGGGACTTCCGGAGATATCTTACAAAGGTTTTCTCTGGGGAGAATCATACATCAATTTAATTTGAGTGTGGGTAACTGAAAGTGCTTCCTCACCAACAATTATTTTTTTTGCCCTGTAATAAATTCTGTGGCCGGAAGGTATAGAATTGATTCGGCTACACAGAGACCTAGAGAAAAGGATTAAAGCCTGAGGTTCTGCACCCGGCCTCCCAGCTGTCAGACGGCAGCGTAACTCATCACGTAGTAATAATGAGCCCAGTTCCTGTCTTAAATTAGAACGGCTCCCCACTGCCGCCTAGCTCACACAGAAAATTCCAGAGATGTAGACACTGGTCAGCAACGCAGAACACGTGCCAGCCGGCGAGAGAGCTGAGCCTTCCAAGTTCTGCGCCCTCCCGTGAGGGAGCCGAGCGATTTACGGGTTTCAGGGAGGAAACGGTTCCCTGCGCATGCATTGGACACGTCCCAAATGGCCTGTCCTCTGAGGACAGGAGAGCTTCAGCTCAGCGTGTGGTTTCCGAGCCCCTGCAGCGAGCCTCGGCCGCGCACAAAGAACCGAAACTGGGCTGGAGGTGGAAGTGTGGACGGTGGGGCCAGATGTCCCTGCTGTGAAGGCAAACTCTTCTCTGTGTCCATCTATGTCCTCATTCACAAAATACGGATAATAGTAGTGACCTCATCTGCAGAGTGGGCTGGAGGGAATGAATGAGTCCGTGTGTGCAAAAGGCCTAGAGCAGCCCCAGGAGCAGACAAAGCCAGTGGCACTGCTTTCTGTCATCAACATCTCCTCGGAGGGTGGGGGCTGTGGGCTCCCAGTTTCCTTCCGGCTTCCAAAGACCATGGCCGGGGCAGACTTGAAAACCAATGAAGTATGCGATAAGTGGATGGTGAGTGCATGGGCGAATGAATGCAGTGAACAAGTCTGACTTCTTTGAATGACAGGTAGATGTTTTGAGCAAGAAAGGACATCTCAGAGAAGGAAATGTAGCGATCGGGCTACGATGACCAGACATTTATTCCAAAGAACCATGTGTGTCCAGAGCGGCCTGTTTTAAGTATCGAATGCACCTGTTTTTCGCTTCCATCCAGCAGTAGCTGCAAAGAAGAAACGCTGCCAAATTGACATGGAAAAGAAGTCACGTGTGCGTGTCTCTGGATGCATGGCGGAACAAGCAATGTGGACCACGAGCCCCATAACTGTTTACAAAGAGCGGACTTCGTGGCTAACGGTCCTGCCGGCCTGCAAACACTAAACAGACGACACTCTGCCCGGGTGCGGCTTGCGTTCTGGGGGGGAATAGAGACGACAGGGTGCGGTCTGATGCTCTTCCAAACTTCCCTGACCTCTCAGCCCGCAGGCCTGCTCCAAATCCACCATTCTACAGGCGTCCCGTTTAAGCTCTTCCAGAACGCAAGTGGGAAGTCACCCCCTGCCCTGGAATAGCTCCTAGATGGACGCTCACTGGTCTGCGGTTCTCGTCGCAGGGTTCTGGACCACGAAGGTGCCAGAACTCCCTCAAGGATGCGAATGGGCCTGAAGCTTCCTTTGCAGCATCCTCAGCCCTCCAGGCTGTCCCCCTCCCCCCTCCCCCAACCCCCACACCCCCCTGGCTTGGGGACTCTCCGAATCTCCTTTGGGAGAACACACAAGATGTCACTGCGGCTGCGGAGCTTCCCCACATCCACGCTAAAATCGCGGAGACTTGGGAAAGCGAAGGGGATCCTACCAGACTCCGGCCTCGGGGTTTTCTAAGCTTCATCTCTCTGTATCATCCATCGGATAGCCCCCTTTTCCCTTGCTCACCTCTTGCGAATACCTGTACGTGATTATGCATAAGTGCCCCCCCCCCGTGTGGCCCTGGCAGGTGAGTTAAGGAGCTGCTGCACGAAGCAAGTCTCTACTTTCTCAATGGAAGTAACCCTTGGGCTTTTAGTGCAAGCTACCAAAAGTTGGGGTGTCTTCCCCAAAATAAAGGGACTCTATGAGGGAGTAATCGTGGACGATGGCTACTGAACCTTAAAACCCGAGCAGAATCACAAGAGCGTCTCAGGAGACTCGAGTACGCTGAACCGAGAAGTCACAGACCGAGGGCTTTGGGCTACAGGGTCCCCTTGGAGGTGGTTTACGTAGCAGACCAATCATTTCGAAGCACAAAAACGAGTTGCTGGCACTTAAAACTGGGAGACGTGATACACAGCACCGGGTTTCCGACCCCTAAAAGGATCATAATGGCCTACAGTAATGAAGGGCTCTCTGTGTTGGCTGCCGTTCCCATATCTAACCATCTCAGAGACCCTCTCGAGTACCACCATCGGCATCGCCCGGACGTCGCCAGTGAGACGATGAAGGCGCAGAGAGACGCGGTGGTTTATTTCCCAGAATCCCGCAGCTGGCACGTGGCCCAGCTGGGACCTGAACCCTGCCCAGCTCGGAACACTCGCAGGTCGGCCTCGCTTTTCCCTGAAACCAGACCCGCCTGCCTGCCTGGCCGCCTGCCACCTGGCATCAGTAGCTAGGACAGAAAACACCGCCGTCCTTCAGACGGTCACCTGGTGCTTGCGGGCATCTCACCTTGTGGCCTTTTCCTTAGATCCCAGTTTGCAGCACATGGCCTTGAGACAAAAGCTGCCCCTGCAATGAATCTGCTGTATTGGCTTGAGGTTAATCACCGTGCACAGGCCCCAGAGGCGCCGGGAGCCTCCTGGGGTGTCCTCAACATTGGCCATAAAAGGGGCACCTGAGCACCCACACACAGCCCCCATGGGCAGCGCCTCACAGCAGTTTTACCTAAATCATTCCCCAAAGCCTCTCACCCGGAGCTGTGCAGCATTTCCGAGTAATTCGGTCAGAAATGGCCACAAGGGCACATCTCCGCCCGTCTGCCTCGCACCAGTGGGTGCAGATGTCACTGCCTTAGAGAGAGACCGGCGTCCCTGCTGGGCTGTCGATGACCCTGCCTCCCTGGGAAAGAGTCTTGGGTCAGAAAATGTCAAGGTCAAACTAATCTCCTTCATGAAAGAGGGAGAGACTTTTAATAAAACGGGACTCGCTCTGGACTTCAGAGCCTCGCGGGAACCTTTGAAGGATTTGCTCATCCGGGAAGTTTCTGGGGCGGGGGATCTGCCGTAGTCGGTGCCTGCACTAAGCTCATTAATTCAGGGAATTCGTTTCTAGAAAGGGGATTTTCCTCCAAAGCGCTGCCTTGGCCGACCCGGTGTGGGTCCGGTTCTTCTCCCTGCCGCAGCATCCCCCCCCCCCCCCCCCGCCCACCCCCGGAGGCTCGCCGCTCTGGTTAATGAGTTGAAGTCGCCCTGCAATCGTACATCACCGTTGGTGAAAATGGTGTCCCGAGTCCCGGGTTGTCATTTAAATGAGAGAGGAAAAAAAGCAGCCAAGGATTGTGTTTCCCAAAGCAATGTTTTTTTAGCAACGTCAACAGATCAAGGAGTCGTATCTTCAAACTGCTCTTGGTTATTTTCTTTGATATTCCATGGGGAAAGTACATGTGTGTGTTGCGGGTGGTCAGACTGGGAGGGAACAAGCAAATTCTCAGCGTTTTCTTCTTTCTTCCATCTTTTCCCCCCTATCACCCTAACGCTTCAAGTTCAACAGGTTATTTACAACAGCAATAATAATGCATCAGAATATGTTACACCACAATAATGTATATTCTAGTAGCATTAATAGTTCTACAGTGTACCAATATATTGCTATTACTATTATAACATAATATTACATACTATTATAAATAGAGCATTGCTATTATAGTGTTATTTGTGCCATTATACTTTCCGGGCAACCTTGACTCCTTCTGGGTTGAGGGAAGGTGGTTTAAGGACACAAACTCACAGTTACAAAACGGACAAGCTCTTGGGCCCCCGTGTACGCGGTGACACTGCCGTGCCGAACACTTGAAAGCTGCTGAGGGAGGAGGTGCTGAGAGTTCGCACCCCATCCGAAAGGGAGCCCGCGAGGGGACGGGAGTGCGCACCCACGTCGTCGTTTCACAGTATATCGGTGTATCACACCGTCACATTTCACACCTCCACACCGGTTATATGCCACTCGTCTCTCCATACGGCGGGCGGGGGGAGGAAGAAAATGAACTAATGGAACTATCGCCTCCCCTCCCCGTTTTCTTCTCAGGAAAAAGACAACCCAGGGGCATCTCTCCTGAATTCTCAGTGACCAAATGTCTTTTTAGAGAAACATACTTCCTGTCAAAACCATCGTTTCCCAGCCCAGGGCCTTTGAGAATACACTGCAATAGAGGTCTTAACGTTGAGGCTACGCCCGCGTAGTCTCTCGGGCATTGCGGATTTGTGTATTTTGGTGCAAAAATTGTTTTCTTTTAATTCCTAGGGATGGTTGGACTACTTTCCCCAGAAACTATTTCCCCAGGCAAGAGCTGGAGGCAGAAGCAGTTGCACAGCAGACCACAGAAGGCCTTCCTTACAAGCCAATTGCAATTAGAGCAAGCAGGGGAATTCGCCTAGAGACAGAAACGCAATTCCTTTTACGGCACATTAGAAGCACCCCGACCGCTCTCAAAAGCGGGATTCATCCAACAGCTCACATTCTGAAATCCCCCTGAGAGGCCGTTGGAGTGGAAACAAATTTGTTTGTAGTGTGGTATCCTCGGGACAGAAGCCTCACAGAATCGTTTGCCTTGTTGGCCTGTCCACCTCTAATAATAACTATAGGTCCCACTGGCTAAGTTCACCCCCCTTTGATGGAAGGCCAAGGGGTTTACGGCCGGACAGAGCCTCATAAATTTCATGTGGTTTCTTCAGATCCCTTCAGAAGAGTTGTTTAATGGTATCATTTCAAAGAGTATAAAAAAAGCGAACCAAGACTCCGCTGTGAAGTTGTCACTGTAATGGAAGATGATTACATCAGAAGAAGTTCAAATGGAAACAAATGTTTGTAGTTGCCTCCTAGTTTCCTGTTAACAAGCAAGGGGAGCATCATCGATAACTCCACAGACCAGCAGGCATCTCTGCTTCCGAGCCTTGCATCCCGGAACTTTGTAACAAATTCCACTCTTGGGTTTTGCACCTCCCAGCAGCCGCCTCCTGGTATATTGCAGCGGAAGGAAGCCAGCTCCCAGAAGTGCGTTGCTGTACAAAGGCCTTTCTAAGAGGCGTCGGTGAGTCAGATCGTGGCCAGAACAAACAAGCATCGAGAGAAATGTCAGGAAGCAAGCCTGCTACTTTCTGACATTTGTATATATCAAGGTCACAAGTCAAGTTCAAGGCTTGGATAAAGTCCAGGTTTGCGTGTCATGGGATATCTGCTTGCAGAGTTTGCGGCTGAAGCCTGGGCATCTGGGGGCGAAGGCACATTTTAGTCTGAGGAGTGAATACGTTGCAGGGGCAGTGGGAAACTAGGGGTGAAGCCAGGGGAGGGGTGTCAAGGCTGGTACAGGACACAGCATCTGGTGGTACCCGGACCCCAGAGAGGCAGGAACTCGGGACCGCTTGTAGCTCCTCGGCACATGCAATAGAGGCACCCGGATCCTGTGGCGAACACCTGAGGGCCCGCCGCGCCTCCTCTATACCTGTCGTCGTGATTTTTTCCTCTGGTGACAAGGCAGAAAAACAAAAACAAAACAAAAACCAAAACCACACCCACACAATTATATATATATAAATTCAATATGAAGTAGTACATTCTTTACTTTTATGTTCTGATAGGTTATCCTACATAGGTTTTCCATTTGCAAGTGGGGAACGTGGTTCCTAATATCTCGGTCTAGCCAAGAGCTCCGCAGTCCGCCGTGCAGTGGACGGGAAACCTGCGGGTGAGCAGGAGCGTAGCTGTGGTCCGCCGGGACCAGGCTTTGGAGACAGCTCCAATGACTTGCTTCCATCGTTTCTGCCTTTCAACCCTTTCTACCTGAACACACTCTGAGCAGTACACAAGTGGATTACATAGAAAATGGGCAGAATTCTGGGCTTGAGCACACCATAAAAAATAATGCCAACTCGGCAGGTGGCCGGATTGGGAAGAGTCTATATAACGTGTTTTTTTGAAAACAGTCCAAATGGAAACAAACCCATTTCGCGCTGACACTTGCAATGACGGCCTCTCAATGACGGCAGGTTTGATAATTATTTCTCCTGGTTCCCTTATTGAATTTTCATCTTCCGAACTCTGTCGGCAACATTGCTGAACATCAGGAAAGGGCCCGGGAAACAGAGGGGGACAGGGAGGTGGGGTGGACTGTTTTCATGAAGCTACAGTTTCACAAAACGCCGCGTATGAAACACCGGTGCTGGAAAGCCTCGCTTAACTGAATCAATATGACCACGGGGAGCTTGGGACGAAATACAACTTAAAAAAAAATACCCTGGATCAAATATAAGACGTGTAACTGGATGGAAAGCGGACAGATCTTCAGTGGCCCGGGGAGACGGCCCTCGCAGGGAAATGAAGTCCTGCTGGAAAGGAGGGGGTGTGGATGAAATCGGGGAATTTCATTTTCTGGAGCCGCCACCGCAGTAGCCAAGTAGAGAGGAATCGCGTCACAAACGCAGGTAGCCCTTGAACTTGACACCTGACAAAATGACGCCCAGGGAGAAGGCTCCTCCCTGGGGAATATACGCACGGCTGTGTAAATGTGTGCCCCCTGTAGCAGCCTCCAAACATACACCCGAAAATTACATCAAGTCTCCCTATCGCAACAGAAGTGTCATTAGGGATGCATCTCAAATCACACAGACTTTTTTTTTTCCTATGGAGTTAAAAGCACGGCTTAGAAAATAGATCGAGATGGAGAAGCACGCGCAGAAGGGGTGTGGGAATGGCCAAAAGACAGCGGCAGCCACTGTTGGGTGTCTCGTTGTCCTTCCTGGGGGCAGGCACGGAACGGACCCAAACTACTGTTTCTTGACGCTAGATTCGCTGCTGCCAGATGAACAGCTCAGGGTCCCAGCCTCTGGGATGCGCTGGGTAAAAGCCCCTAGCAAAGAGCCAGACCTGGCAAGGCCACCGCGAGCGGGGAGCGGCAAGCTGCCGCAGCTGCCCAGGAGCTGATGTTGGCAGTCAAACGTGGGGCCGTTGCCAATTTTCTTTTGTGAATGTGGGTGAACGCCCCAGGTTCCCTCACAGCACCACCGACCGCTGTCCCAGGGTCGTCCTTGTTCCAAAGGGTAAAAAGTCCTCATTTAAGAAGGGACACCGACGAGGGGGAAACACTGTGATTTTACCAGCCGAGGTGTGAGGATTTAAAGGGTTGACGTTACCAACCTCTTACCAGCAAGGGCGTTGCCCACACAGTGCGAAAGTGCAGATCACGTTTCCCCCCCGTGGAACTGAAACGGCGGGGGTGACGACACCTTATTCCAGTCCCGGAATTTTATAAGCTCCACTTCCACTCACAAGAACGGAATTTTTATGACGGTGAAGTCACGCTGGTCTGTTCTCCACCTCAGTTTTTCCAAACTGCTTACCTCTACAAAGCACACTTCAATCAGCTCTGAGAAATCAACAGAAACACAGGTGAACGAATGCACAGGAATAAAGAGTGCTTCTGTTGAAATATTTTTCTTTCTGAACGACAATATAAATATGGTCTCAAGACCAATTTAAAAATCTTTCTACATATAAATGGTACTTAGCGTCATTTTAAAAAATTCCCATAAAATGTATAAATTTTGGGTGGTATTATATATATATATATGTGTGTGTGTGTGTGTGTGTGTTATAGATATTATAAAAGTACTTATTTTATACCAATTAATAACATAATATATACTAGTATACTTTTATACATTACATGCTTCTATAATTATATATTATAATATTTACAATTCATATAGGTTAATATTTATTTTAGTAAACGATTTAATAACCTCAATGTGCAATTTGCCTTTTGCATTCCCGTTCGAGGAACCTTGTTTTGATTTCTGTTTCATTCGCGTCGCTGTCAAGGCAGGGACACCGTGTCCGGTCGGTGACGGGGTGAGCTGCCCGTCTCTCTCTCCCCAGCCGCGCTGGGAACATGGTTACTCACTCACAGGAGCCCCGTTTTATGCCGGAGGAGCACACACGTGTTAGGCTGTGCTCCAGTTACACGGGCACTGGCAAGTCACATCTCGGGGTTTCGGTTGCCTGAAGCAACTAGGAAAACAAATCAACTCCGACCTAGCCATCAGGCAGCATTGTCTTCACCGTTTTCTCTTCCTATCACGTGGAGTTATTATCCTCCTCCCCTCCCGCCCTTGTAAAGAGAAGAAGGGCTGAGCCTCAGGGTTGAGCTACTTGCCCGAACTTTGTTCCCACGTGAAGCTAGAATCTGGCCAGAACTCCTGACCACGTGCAGCAGAAAAAAGCTAAGGAACGTTACTACTATTCTGACTGCATCAGCGCAAGTTACCTCGTGAGCGTGATATATTCCAGCCTTGGTCACCGTAAGAGTTGAGTGAAATGACTTTCTAGAGGGGGGGTCTTCTGACCCCAAGGAATGTGTGTTACCTCTGAAACTCTGAGCTTGCCTGCAAATGCAGGGAAGAAACAAGTTACTTATAAGCCCCAAATATCTTCCCACCTTAGGTGCACAGGCCTGGGGCGAGGTGATTAGATCACGTCATGGTCACCAAAGAAGTGTAAAAAGTAACGGACTGCTGAGTTGGAGGAGGAGAGGAATGCCGTATAAAAATCCTAGGCTGTGGCTCTAAAAAAAAACCCTCCTTTTTTTACCTTTAAAGATTCCCAGATCTTTGTGTGCCTGGGCCTCCTTGTTCTCCTGGTGCTGATATCGATGCTTTGGGCTTTATGCACATTATTCTCACACACATGCACACACTCACTCACAGCTTGCGTGAACTCTCTCTTCTTTAACTGGTGCTGAGAAAGGACCTTGACTGAAACGAATCATTGGCCAAAGACCAGGTAGAGAGGCCCCGTTCGCCCCCTTCCTCCCAGCTGGGACGCGGAGAACGGAGCCTGGAGAGGGGGCTCAGTTGCGTGAATATGGCTTTTGCGTGTGCGTGTTGGTGCCAGGCCCTCCCCGCAGGTGTGAGAAGTCCTGAAATGGAACTCGCAACCCAGAGGGAGCTAGGTCCACAGGGAGAGTCCAGGAGGAAAACCAAATCAGACAAAAACCGAGAGAGCAACGACTCCACTTCCAACCTGTGCAGAGGAGCAACGGCCGAAGGTCAGAAGGGTCCGCTACGAAATCAAGGTGACCCCCGTGGAGCAAGCACTTCATTGGAGCCGTTCCTGGTGCACGTGACCCCCACACCTGTCCTTTCTGGTCTGTATCTATTGGGGAGGCTAGTGACTGATCCGCGAAAAACTGTGATGAAGAAGCTAAGTCGGTCTAGGTTGACACAGCACGCCAACATTTTTTCAAGCCTTAAGAATCTACTAAGGATGAAATTAAAAAAATATATTAGAGCAAAGGCAAAATGTGGAAGGAAACTCCTTGGTGTGTACTTAGTATGCTCTGTTTATTTTAGGAAGAAGATAATGAAATTTAATCAGTTAATAAGCAGCATGTGTGTGGCGTGGTCCAGGGTCCGTTAGAGACTTGGAGTTTGTGGCTCGCAGTCATTTTAAGGAAATGTTTCGGTGAAGTAGTTCCAGACTTCTAACAAGAAACCTCAGCGACCGGATGTGTTTGCCCTGAGTCCCACTGTCATTGACTGGGGACAGCGCAACATGTAAACCCAAAGCCTGGGTCCCCACATCGATACATTTAAATGGGTAGATAAAATTTGTGTCTCTGAAAAAAGTTTTCTCTCCTTCAGACTTCCTTGAACTTTATGACAACAACTCTTGGAAAACCTGTTGAAATTTCAGACCGTCCTGAGGCAGACCGTCATCAGAATTACCTAAAGATGCTCATACAAACGCAGGTACCTGTGTCCAGCCCCGGGTTACAAAATGGGCAGCTCTGGAGACTCATCTCAGGAAGCCGCACTCTCCGACGCGGGCCCCCGCTGAGCACCTCTTATGCTATTAACGAGCCACTCCTATAAAGTCTCTCCCAGAAAAAAAATACAATAAATCACAGAATATTTCACATATTTTCAAGAGATCGGTGTCCATTCACATTTCAGACACGTAGGAATTCCAGGTCCAGGGCCCTTGAATAAAAACCAGAGTGTCTTCCAATGTGCTAGACTCTCCTTTTATGCGGGAAAGACTGACTGCGTTTGTTTTCATTTTGGAAACCTGTGGCAGTGTTGCGCACGCTTCATAAACACACACGCATCGTACCGCACCTTGACACAGTATAATTTCAGCACGCAGCACCGTACTGGCTAATGAGCGCACTGGAAAGTAAAGGCAGGAGGAGGCATTCACGCAAATCTTGTAATACAGTCAGAGGCACGGCGATGGGCGTTTCAGTGGCGTTTCATTCGGCAACAAACCACATGGATGACACAGTGCTCTCCTAAGATAACGGAGCTAAAATATCAAAACGTTCCTATCACCTAGTGACGCCACAGCTGTCAAAATGTCAGCGTGAAACGCATTGCTTGTTTGTGGTGAGGCCGGTGTATGGTATTTATAAAGCCGACAGCAAAGTCTAATCATGCCCTTGGCCTTGACATTCACAAACTACTCACGACTCACCCAGAGCAACTGCCCGTCCTGCAGGCTCCGTTTGTGGTCAGTGTCCTGTGCAGGTGCACCAGTCTAAAACTTCTGTACCGTATTCTTGCCGCCCCTATTCTATGTTGAGGCAGGGTGAGATCCACAAGTAACCATCGTGGGATGATGGCCGACAGGACTCGGTACGATGACGCGCCGTAGGCGTGGAGCCCAGGGGCAGCAGGCCGCACCGTTGGAGCCCTGGTGTGGCCAGACCACCCAGGTGTGTGTAAGTGTGCGCTGTGCTGCTTGCACAACGATGGAATCGCCTGACAGTGCATATCCCAGAACGTGTCCCATCCCTAAGTGGTGTGTGACTCTAGTCCATGCTGGCTCCCACACGGACAAGCCTCAGGTGCTTGTGGGCAATGCGTCAGTGACGATCTCACGGAGGCATTCCATAGGGGTACACACCAGCTAAGTTGAACCCTGCCCCCCACAAAAAAACTGGGGCTTTGAGTAAGTGGAGAGAGGGAAAGCACTTTGCATGGGCTTTAACTTTTATTCTACTAAAATGTTCTATTCCGAGCACTTAGGACCCAGGCAGGGGAAAGTCATTCTGGGGGAATAAATAAAAGCCAGATTGTGGAGAGCCTTGAGCAACAGGGCTTACCAAGTCAGTCAGTCATTTACTTGGGCATTATTTTTGTGGCTGTGCAGAGCAAAAATATTTAATAAATTGGTGAGAGATGACCATTGGCACTACGAAGGAATGTAAAGGCAACTTCTACCACAGCAGAGAAGGAAAATACCACACGGGACAGGGACAGGTCCGACCCCAAACCACGCAGATGTTCGTAATTCGCCCTCACTCCCATCTCCAATCATTCACTTTTGACAAGAAGAGGGAAAGAAAGAACTAAGCCAGGGCAGAGCCATTTTCCGATGATTTACTGATCAAAGCCAATTAGGGCGGGCCCGTTTGAACGGGATTGGGTTTCCCTGAAATTACTTTTCGAAGTGAAAACAAGAGCAAGCCTGCGCAATGCCGCACGTTCTCCTTGCTAGTCCATAAAGTCACCGAAAATCGCTTACCTCTGCCCGCCGAGCTTCAAAGTGCGACTTTTGAAGTGCAAATATCAAGTGGAACGTGGACCTGGAATGCAAAGCTTTTTTGCAGCTATTTTGTCTTTCGTTTGAAGACCTCAGAGTACTTTTCACACAATAGACCGAATCGAACCTTCCCCGGGGCTCTGATTTTCTTTTTTTTTATCTGAGCGACCGTGGGGTTCTGAACAAATGTGTGGTCCAGATAGTATGTAGACAGTCCCTGGAATCATGTCTTTAAAATTATGGAATAGTAAAATGGGACGGAGGAGTGACCCCTGAGGAGACGACCCCCCCCACACACAACCTCAGTAAGCAAAGCGTGAGTCACCAGAACCAACCTCACGTTTTTCTCGTAGAGCGGTGAAGTCGGGAGTGGGCCCCATCAAAGGACTTTTCACACAACACACTTTTATAATTCTTGTGGGAAGAATTGTTTTCTCTTCGTCACTTTGCACGACGGTATTTCAGAAAGATGCTACGCATTTTCTTGCGTTTCTGGAAGAAATGCGCTAAAAAGGCATAAAGTGTTGCATTCAACCTGGTGCGTAATTGATGGCTTTTTTTATGAACTGAGGGTGTGTCTGGCCCGTGCTGTTTTGCAATGAGACCACAACAGAGGTATTGATGCGCTTGCTCTTATTTTCAATATCTCTAGACTGCTATCCTTTTTACATTACTTTATGCCAGTTCATTATATTATATTCTTTTCCTTGGAGGTGATATGTCATAGAGGAAAAGAAAAAACCCACCTCAGGAGTGGGGCTGGGGCCCCAGTCACAGCTGGGCGCAGACTCGCCCCCTGTGGGACGAAGGCAGCAACACAGGCTTCGTCATTTATCGGAACGATTCAGTGGCCACACGGATGAAGCCCTCACCAGGGTGCCTGGCACAGACTCGGGCTCGGTGTTGCTCCCACCCACTCACGTTCCTGTCCAGCCCTCAGCTACTATCTCTCGTTGCCAAAAATGGACACGGTCCCTCCTCCTCGCCCTTTTCTTTTGGGAATTCTATTCCACGGCAGGCTGGGAGACCCGATAACCACGCTTATTTTAATGGCATATAAATAATACGTGATAAACTAGAGCCCGAGGACGTAGTTACTAAACTTGGGAATCTCGCCCTGGCCAGTGTGGCTCGGTGCGTTTGGCATCAGCCTGCGAGCAAAAGGCCTCCCGTTCGGTTCCCAGTCAGGTCACACGTGTGTCAGGGTCACGGCTCTGTCCCGGTCCAAAGCATGTGCGAGAGGCACCCGCCCGATGTGTGTCTCACACATCGACGTCTCTCTCCTTCTTTCTCCCTCCCTTCCCCTCTTTCTAAAAATAAATAAATACTATCTTTTAAAACAACTTTTGCAGTTCCATTTTTAAACATAGAAACTTTGGGAATGCATCTTAATTCTTGAGTGTGCCCTGGACAGTGGAGGTCACTCACAGTGAACTCTGCAAAAGTGGTCACAGTCAACACAGAGAAAAATGACGGATCACATGAACCCTAACTACCCCCCCCGCCCCGAGAAAAAGGGGGTGGAAAATTATGGCAAGACAAGCAGCGTTGGGTAATCACCTACCAGGACCTGGGCTACCTGCTTTGAAAAATGGTTTCACTTAGTTCTTGTAACAGCCCTCTAAGGAACTGCCTGTTTGTCCCCTTTTTACAGATTTTTTACAAACTGGCACAAAGTTATAAAGATGTTAGAGCTTATTATATTCAGGGTACCCTCCATTTAGAAATTTTCTGCATGGAAGTGAAGCCTCCAGTATATTCTTTACTTGAAAATCATGAGGCCGGGGGCTGGAAGGATCGAGGCGGCCGCTGAACAATATAACCCACCTTTTCCTAAATTTCCTCCGTAATGTCCACGCTGCAAGTCGTCCTTCCTGTACGCCCACCTTCCGCATCAGCACACCCTGTCTCCAAAGACAGCTGATGCTGTTACTCAGCAGCGACTACCAGAAGATTTTGCAGAGGGACCGTGACGTAACACACTGGCGCCTCGCTGTGGGTGCCGCCTTCCTTGGTGGGACCCAATCAAACAAAACTTCCCGGCTAGACTTGAGCTACGTACATACACAGAAGCGCCCTCGAATCTGCTTTCCCCTGGGCTAGTCATGGTCACTTCCTTCCAGAAGGTCTCTGACGGCATGATTTCAAGTAAACTTGCTGTTCTGCTAGCTTTCCTCACTGGAGGTGCGTCTTGTAACTCTTCTTCTTAAAGGACTCAAAACCTAATTTTTTAAAAATGTAGCATTTCAGAGGCATGAACACTTCCATTGCCCTAGATATTATCGTGCGCCGTGACCGCCCGGAGCCACAGGAAACTGTGGGACCCATACTTCAAAGGTAAATTTGGGTGATGTACAGGAAGTAAACCACACACATTAATACCCTGTACAAACTGCAGGAATAATAATTATTGGTAGTTATTAGGGTTATTATCATTTGCAAAGAGTTAAGTCTGCTCATTTCACGAAAAACCGTCTTCCTTACCGAGTTCGTATTTCCTGCACGTTTGGTAAGCACGTCTTCCAATATTTTTACCCAAGTAATTTATACCTGAGGTCACTCATTCATTCCACACAGGAAAAACATTGTTAGAACTATTTTGAATGACTACGACGCTGCGGCAATGATGGCTATCTTATTTTGTTCACGGAGAAATGACAGTTTAGTGGGCTTTGTTCTGTCAACTTTATGGATGAAGCAACTACACCTTAAAGAGATGACCTGTTCTCACATGCTGTCGGAGCTGAGTGTCAAAGCCAGGTGTGAAGCCAGTGTTGTCTGACTTCTAATCCACGTTCATTCTCCTCCGTTACTCGGGCTCCCTGCTGGGTGCGAGGCTGGCTGGGCGTGAGGCTGGCTGGGCACGGGTGTTCCCCCACGGAGGGCAGACCGGGCGTCTGGCAGGGCCACACACAGGTGGCTCTCGCTCCGTCCTCCGTGAGGGTGGACGAAAGCTGCTGAGTCTCTCTTACTTTCCCCTCCCACTCCCTGCACCGATTTGCAACAGAGGTGAACTTGCTGTGCATTTCTTTACTACGTTCCATTCAAAAGCAGAATAGAAAATATGTATTTTTTTAAAACCATGTCCACGGTTGTGGAGAAAACTAGAACCAAGCTCTCTTCTTTCCCGTAATGGGAGTTATTGAAAATGCCAATCGGTCTTTGGGTTTTCCCCAAACTCCTTTACCCCTATAACAGCCTCCGTGCGCAGGGTCAGATACGGGAAAGGGAGAGGACCTAAGAAGACATCTGCTCGGGGCAGCCGTGCAGATGGGACTGAGGTTACGTCCCACAGGTCCAGCTCTGGGTCGGGGTTGTGGGGGGGGGGAGTCGAAACTAGGTCTCGCACTTCTCCCTGGGAGGAAGAGAAACAAACCCACATGTTTAGAAAAGGCACAAAATCACCGGAAACACCCACTGTCTGCCTAGCGGGTGCTTAGACAGATGTTGCCTTTTTTACAGAAAAGTGTTTGGACGCAGGATGTTCCCATTTCAACAGTCACGCTCGTCGGTAACTCACGCTTTTCGGTTACTTGCATAAGCTGGTTGGTAGCATTGTTAGAGTTTTTAAGATTTTTATGTTGCAACATAAAAATTTATGTTTTAAATTTTTAAAATTAATGCTAACATTAATGCTATAACAGGTATTACTAACGGATGAAAATGAACGCTTCTGAGTAAGAGAAAGTCACTCAAAGTAATGACTGAAAGAAATGCTTATGTATTGAGTCCCCTGTCTTTATATTTAACTTTTTCTTGGGTATCTATTTAGTAAAATAAAGAAAATACCTAAGTCGGTCAAAGTAGAAAAAGATA
The DNA here is from genome assembly GCF_014824575.4 of Sturnira hondurensis. Lineage (NCBI taxonomy): Eukaryota > Metazoa > Chordata > Mammalia > Chiroptera > Phyllostomidae > Sturnira > Sturnira hondurensis. The sequence goes on from NW_028091436.1 coordinate 162,483, forward strand.
AAATTTACTTATTTGTATATGTTTTTGGAAAAATAATCTTCTCTCAGATATTTTACTATGACTTTAAATAAAGTGGAGAATTATAGCCAGTCATCTTAATAGCCAGAATACTCATATTAAACAGAAAGTTGGTGTCCTTTTTATTCATGNGAGTCTCTCTTACTTTCCCCTCCCACTCCCTGCACCGATTTGCAACAGAGGTGAACTTGCTGTGCATTTCTTTACTACGTTCCATTCAAAAGCAGAATAGAAAATATGTATTTTTTAAAACCATGTCCACGGTTGTGGAGAAAACTAGAACCAAGCTCTCTTCTTTCCCATAATGGGAGTTATTGAAAATGCCAATCGGTCTTTGGGTTTTCCCCAAACTCCTTTACCCCTATAACAGCCTCTGTGCGCAGAGTCAGATACGGAAAAGGGAGAGGACCTAGGAAGGCATCTGCTCGGGGCAGCCGTGCAGATGGGACTGAGGTTACGCCCCACAGGTCCAGCTCTGGGTCGGGGGCGGGGGGGGGGGGAGGGAGTCAAAACTAAGTCTCGCACTTCTCCCTGGGAGGAAGAGGCGGCACTGAGAAACAAGCCCGCATGTTTAGAAAAGGCACAAAATCACTGGAAACACCCACTGTCCGCCTAGTGGGTGCTTAAACAGATGTTGCCTTTTTTACACAAAAGTGTTGGGAGCCTGGACGCAGGATGTTCCCATTTCAACAGTCACGCTCGTCCGTAACTCACGCTTTTCGGTTACTTGCATAAGCTGGTTGGTAGCATTGTTAGAGTTTTTAAGATTTTTATGTAGCAACTAACATTAATGCTATAACAGGTATTACTAGCGGATGAAAATGAACGCTTCTGAGTAAGAGAAAGTCACTCAAAGTAATGGGTGAAAAAAATGCCTATGTATTGAGTCCCCCGTGTTTATATTTAACTTTTTCTTGGGTATCTATTCAGTAAAATAAAGAAAATACCTAAGTCAATCAAAGTAGAAAAAGGCAAAATTTACTTATTTGTATATGTTTTTGGAAAAATAATCTTCTCTCAGATATTTTACTATGACTTTAAATAAAGTGGAGAATTATAGCCAGTCATCTTAATAGCCAGAATACTCATATTAAACAGAAAGTTGGTGTCCTTTTTATTCATGAATACAATTTATTCTGATGAAAATATGGATATCCCAGCTCTGGCTGGTGTGGCTCAGTGGATTGGGTATGAGCTGTGAAGCAAAGGGTCGCCACTTCGATTCCCAGTCAGGGCACAGGCCTGGGTTGCCGGCCAGGTCCCCAGTAGGGGGCGTGTGAGAGGCAACCACACACTGACATTTCTCTCCCTCTCTTTCTCCCTCCCTCCCCTCTCTCTACAAATAAATAAATATAATCTTAAAAAAAGAAAATATGGATATTCCAGATACCAGACATTTTTCCCTACCACGATTATTTGTGAAATAAATCTTGTCATGGAATCAGATACTAAACTGAAAGAATTTTAGAAGAAGAAAATAAAGTGGCAGTTTCTGGTCAATTAAATGAATTGACTCCACGTAAACAAAATAATAGGAAGCTTCAAGTAACCCACTTCATGCCATAAAAATTTGGGCATAAACAACCAATGCATTGTCAGCCGAAACGCCCAATTAAGAAGACTGAATGGTCCCAGTCGCCCCGCAGACACGGCTCAATCCCTTCGTCCCCACTGACAGCCGGGTTTGTTTCTGCCAGAACCTTCGAACAACCAGTCACGGGAGTTTCCTGCCTCACACCCAGTCTTCTGGGTTCGTCAGAGAATCCTGCGTGAGCCTCTTTCGTGTGGGAGGTGCCAATGGAACAGATTCTAAGCCAAATAAAAGCACGGACCGCTGTTTACCATTCTATTCTTACTACCCGAGTCAGCCTAGCTTCGCTGAACTATTGGCCTAAACACACGCTTTCTCTCCTCTTTTGTTTCTTGGGGTCTCCCCCCCATGATGGTAAAATTTAAAACTAGCTTCTCCAGTTACATAAAGGAAACACGTAATTACATTATTGGTAGTTATTTGTGAAACATCAACTGTGTACACTTTAGAAATTGTAAGAAAAAATACAGTAAAGAAAACACTACTGTTTGCACTTATTTGCTACCCAAGAACGAATACAAGGGTGCAGTGTCAGACCCTAATTGTCTCAGGTGCAGACAGTTTTAATGCCGTGCCTCTCTCCGGTTTCTCCTTGCTTCTCTCTCTTAGACATGCCTGTGACACTGATCTTTAGGAAAAACACATTGGTCTTCCACCCAGCACTTACCCATTTTTCTCCACTGCCTTCAGAAAATAAGTGGGTACACAAATAAACAGATAGACAAGTAAGGGAAAAGGAAACAAAACAATTAACCGTGTAAATTCCCAGACCTGCCCCGGTCTGGCTGTATTGAATCCGCCTGACTTTATTTCGCTACCTCAGTCCTCCACGCCAGCTAGACTGCCAAAGTCACGGCCAACTCTAGACGTCAGATGCGTTTCCACCGACTTCCACTGAGACACACACGTCCACGCACCTCTTCGACCATCTGATCTGTTCTTGAAAACCGGGGTCAAGCCCTGTCTCTGCCAAGCCTCCCAGAAAAGCCAGTCAGAAGGGAGTGTCTAAAAAGACAATTTTTTCAAATTGTTGCATATCTCCAAAACTCTTCTAATCTATTTTTGAAAAAAAAATATTCACATAGGAGTGGCTCCACACGCGGGGAAGGGGGCGCCGGGAAGTGCTCTCTACAGGTCTCTTTGGGGAACAGCCTGTTCATTCGAACTTCTTTGCAAAAGCGATGGCCGTCACTCTTAAAAGTTGTGATGTTCCTTCCTGTTATTTGATTAAATGAATTCTAATAATGGTCCAATTAGACACCTGTCTTTACAGTCAGTCCAAGGTGCTCCTGTCCGTCTCCCGAGACACGAGCCACGAGCCACGGCGAGTGGCGCCCAGTGGAGCTGAGGTTTGCGGAGACGGTGACCCTGGCTCCCCTGGATGGCTCTTGTACAGAGGCTCGCGTTCCAACTGCTCCTTCTCCATTCCCAAGTCACCAATCGGTGTATGCTCTACAGGACGCCTTTTTGGGTGGCTTACCCATGGAAATGACCAGCAACAGTGTTGCCCCTCTTGACATCTACAATCTACCCTCCACGCTGGCCCTTGCGGGCTGTCTCCAAGACATCCAAATCGATTCCACTGCCCTTACCCCAGAGCACATCGTGCCTGGCTGGTCCCTCAACGTCAGGGCAGGCTGTGTGACGAGGGACTGGTGTGCCAGCCGGCCCTGCGGAAACAGGGGGCGCAGCCTCAACCTGGGGCTTGGCTACCGGTGTGACTGCCGCAAGCCCTACTCAGGCTGGGACTGCCCGAGAGGTAATCGGAGGCCCCGTAGCCTGGGGCGCTGTGCCTCCCAGCAGAACAGTGACCAAAGTGGACAGCCTGCTTCTGCCTGATGGGACACAGGGACTTCTGCAGCTGGCTGCCTACTGATGACATAGAAGAGGAGGCTGGAGACGAGCGACAATTAATTTTGAGTGGATTCGTAGGACACAGGGCTTCTTCACTCATACAGAGAAGCCGCCGCTAGCTCCAATCTGAATGGGTTTTCAGCTGGGTGTTCACAAAACGCAGTTACGATTCTACCGCGTGTTGTGTCTCAGAAATGTACTGCAATCTTATGTGAAAGAGAAATAATCTTTTGGGTTATTGAGAAACCAGTCAATGCCAACAATTGTCACTACATCTTGGGCATAGCAGATTCTTACTAAATATCTACTGCCTCGCATTTCTTTCTGCGCAGTTCTCACTCCAGAGTCATGCTTGAGTTTAGCCCTTTTAAAAGCCAGCCGTTTTATTCAAAAGTCCACTTTCCAACGTTTCGTTAGAGAGAACAGTTTCCTACCTTGCTGTCTTAAAAAAAAAAGAAGGAAAGAAAGAAAACATGGCAAGTCGCAGAGGGGACACTCGGCAGATACCACACACAGATTGATCTAACTTCTCCAGCCAATCTCAGCTCACGATGCCTTTCAAAAATCCCTAACTTCCAACATCATTTCAAAGATTGCTGTTGGTAGTGATCAGTACATACCTGTTTCTTTTTATTATTATTATTATCATGCACTGAAAAGGTCTGAGAGGCAATTACAGCAGACAGCTTTGAAGTCCCACTGTAATTCACCCCAAGATTGGAGAGCAACCCCAAGTAGGGCATCTGGTGAGTGGGTCCCTCTGCTTTAGATGAAGTAAAATTAAAACCAGTCTTCGCCTACAGCCAGCCCCACGTACGAACGGCTAAGAATTATTGAAAACTGTTCACGGGTCCCCCCCGCTGACCACAATATCCATTACACATCACGGGCCTGTGTGACAACGAGGTATGCCACCGACTACCTCTGTGTCATATTTTACGCGGACTGGCAAGTTGTTGGGTGATTTCTTTTTAAAGGAGAAGAGGGGAAATGATGCTGAAGCCATGTTCACTTTTTGAAGAAAAATGTAATTGACCCAAGGCAATACTCTCGCTACATCTTCAGAATAGCAAACAGATGCTAACTCGTCTGGACGGGCTTCCGAAGGCAGCGGCCCTCGAAGTCACCACTGACCACAGCAGTGCTGACTGTCCTGGTAATTAGCTTCAAGAGATGCCACTCCACCGGGCTTCTGGTTTTCTTTAGTTTCTTTTTTTCCAACTTGGTGATTCATGAAGTTTTTAAACCAAGTCCCCGAATTGCTTACCCACCCCCACACCCCTCCCCCATTTCTTTATGCCCTTTGAACTACTAGAAACTGTTTAGCCCTCGTCAAAACCCTTGGTTTCAAATGACATTATTATACAGAGAAAGTTCTAGAAGATTGTTTCTCTCTCTCTCTCTCTCTCTCTCTCTCTCGGAAAGCTCCCAGAATAAGTTTAAGGAAAATTCTATTTTTTCCTATCGTCTCTTAGTCATAAGATGAAAATATTCTACATTTGCTGTTTGTTGTCTGTGAGGGGTGTTTGCAGGGAATGTCTCCCATGGTAAAGAAGCTGCTCTGAACCATAAGGAGAAAATGGCATCTTTCCACCGTTGCTCCTGGACGTTCAGAGAGAGGAGCCCTGCTGAGAAGGGCAAAGGCAAGCTTCTTCCACTGCGTGGTCTCCGCCCGATGTCTCCCGACCATGGTGCGCACTGCGCTGCACAGGGGCCTGACACTTGGCTGACTAATGTGACAGACGCAGGGACTCGCACGACTTTCAAGTCCATCTTAAGCATCTCAATCAAGAAGTTTTGAGACGTGTTTCTTAAAGCTGAGTTCCCAGAACTGTCTGTTAGGTGGTGTCTGCCTCTCTGGTGCTGCTTGTGGACAATCCTCTGGGGCTTCCGAGGTCGTGATGGCAGGAAAGGTGTCGCCCGCCGGTTGCCCCAGAGAGGGGGTTTTCATGGTTCTCATCTTCAGTCGGCCGTCCAGACTTCGGGAATCTTCTCCTCCTAGAATGAGTTTCTTAGGTAGAGAAGGCGCTTTGCTCTGTGACTGAATTATTTATATCCGGCCCCTGCAGAATGTGGAGGCCCAAACCTCTGCTTACACACCTTCGAGAACAGAGAACTCACTCACTCCATCTTTCCTGAACTTCCCCAAGTTGTATTCCCTCGTACTGACGTAAAATGTGGTTACCCGTAGCACTCATTCATCGCAGCACCCCAACTCTTGAGGGCGTTCTAATCTAAATCTTACCTCTCTTCTTCTTGAGAACACTTAAATATTTTAAGGAAAGTACCTTGCACCGTCCAACCCACGGCCTCCATCCCTCTGAACATGCCTGTGTTCTTCTCATGTCTCCCATGTGACCTAGCCTTCAGACACTTCGTCAGCTGCTTGTTTGCTTTGGAATAAGTCTGTCTATCTGGTTCCCAGCTGGTTTTGACAACACAAAGAGACACGAGACTAGACCTTCCCTCTTCCTACAAAATGTCCTATTTTTCAGCCTGATGTTGCCTTGACCTCCCTACAGCCACAGTCTGTGATGGCTCCCTCTGCGTTGCTCTCACTCACCGTGCCCCAGAAACCCACTTTTTCCGCCCTAAATGGTGAGGTACGTCTTAGACTGAAGTGGCTGTTTTTTATTCTCCATCAGTTTCATCTTGGTGTAGGTCATAGGTCATTAAAAGTTGGCGAAGCTATTTTTAACCACATTTGCCATCCCTCTTGGTGACTTATCAGCAACACGCATGAGGACCATGCATGTACAAAGCCAAGTCGTATGTGGCTTCAGGTGTTCCTAAGGCCACGTGGCAAACCACACTCTCTGATAGTTGCTTGTGATTTCCGAACAAGAACGGGCTTGCTTGTGAGTCGAGTTTCTGAAAATACCAAACAGCCCTCTGTTCTGTCTGTCTTTTAATCTGGACCCACAAAGTGGTCCTGCAGGCTTCCTCGGATGACCCTCAGGGACCCCCCCGCCGCCCCTGATGTTGAACTTGGCTGGGCATATTCTCGAACCTCAGGAGTTTCAAGAGCCGCCGTTTCCTCTGAAGTGTTTCTCTCACGGGAATGTGCTGCGGTGCCCACCGAGACATCCGCCTATTCACATGGGCTCTTTTATCTAACCGTGAGCTTTGAAAGTTACCTGGAGCTGCCAGGAACAGGGGGGGTGCCCAAATGCAGACTCAAAATACAATGCTCCTGTGTGGAATCAAGTCCAAGTTCTGCAAGTGCGGCCTTTCGTACAGTAGATCTTCAAACACAGCCAGGTGCCTGAGCACATCTTACCCGAGTGGAGCTCAGTGATGTGTTCCATTTGCCCAAACTCCCCCGTGATGACATTTAAACATGGTCAAATAGGCTCTGTGTTCAGGTTAGGATTGGGATGTAAAAACTTGAAGAGAGCAGTATCTTTTAGACAATGCTCTGGTCAAGTTCGTCAGTCATGTCTAGATTGCCAGATGCAACGGTCAATTTTCGGTCCTCATCTAATTTGACCTCCCAGTGACCGTGAACACAGACGGCCACCTCCTCTTCCTGAAAACTCTTTGTTCACAAGGGTTTTGGGGCCTCGCTCTCCCTCGGTCCTTCTGTGTCTTCTCTCTCATTCTCCTCTTTGCTTCCAGTACCAAGTGCTGCTGGGCTCAGTTCGCGTGAACCTCTTCTTCTCTCTCTTGGTGATTTCGTCCAAGGTCATGGCTTTAGGTACCATATAGACACTGACCAATACAAAACTATTAGAGCCAGCCAGGAACGCCTTCCTTAAATCTCTGTATCTAACTGCTTACGAGACATCTCCAACCGGATAGCTGATAGGGCATCTGAATTCAATATGGACTCCTGCTTCCCCTAAAACACCGTTCCTCCCCTCTCCTTCCCCACCTCTACGAATGGGGAACTCCATGCTTCTTGTTGCTTGGGCCAAAAACCTTGGAGACGAACGTGCCCCAGAACAGTCCACTGGTCCCGCATTTAAAATATTCCCCAAATCTGAGCACTTCTCGGCATCTTCACCGTCACCACTGATGTAAGCCCCCGCCATTTCTCTTTTGAATTTCTGCATCTGTGTCTGCCAGTGTGTGCACTGGGAGATGGTGATATGACCGTCTGTGTAAAGAGCCAAACACATCAGGTACTCAATGTTTGCCCCACGAAACTGCTCGGGTTTAGGCAGAGTTGGTAGCTTGGCACATTCTTAGAGTCTGCCAGGTAGGTACACTGGTCACTTGGAATTGGTTTTGCCTTCCCACTGGTTAGCTTCATTGGAAGCCGGACCCCGCTGTTAATTTACTGTATCCGCAAAGTCAGATGGGGGATTTCTCTGTGCTAGGCTCTGTGGTGTATAAAATGGGTAATCAGGGCTTCACTTGGGGGAGCAAATGTGGAACAAATAGGGGGATGGAGAAGGACTGTCTGATTTGGGTCTTCGTACCAGACCACCCAGCCACGCTCTGTGGCGTACAGGTTCATTAGCTGGACGGCTACAAGGAGGCCACTGAGCTTCCGTGAGTCTCAATGTGTTCTGTAAAATGTGGTGATTATTAACAGTAAGTCCATATTCAAAAATTCTGAATCAGAAATAATATAAAAGCACCCTGGCTGGTATGGCTCAGTGGACTGAGCGCCGGCCTGCAAACCAAAGGGAGCTGGTTCGATTCCCAGTCAGGTCACAGGCCAGGGTTGTGGTCCAGGTCCCCAACAGGGGGCGCCGAGAGACCCAGCCACACATTGATACTTCTTTCTCTCTTCCCCTCACTCTAAACATAATTAAAATCTTTTAAGACATAAATTTTAAAAATAATATAAAAGCAACTAGCACAGGGCCCCACCCATGTCAAACAATCAGTACATTGTGGTAGTGACAGGGAGGTCACTAATATTAACGAAGAAAATTAAGCAAACACTCGCGATGCAATCAAGCTGCTGGTTGGTGGTGCCTCTCCCCTCTGGGTGCCGCAAACTCGGTTTTCACCGGGCCGAGCAGAGGAGTTCTGTTCAGGAGCAGCGGGAATGTCGCCAGGGGACTCACGGCCATCACATTTGGTTTCAGAACGAGGACTGCCAGTGTCGCCACACTGTGCGCCAAGAAGGAGCTGCAGCTCCTTGACATCAGTGTTCCCGACTCCAGGTTGGCGTTTCGGCGGCAAAGTGGCAGCAGCTCCTCCATGTGGAGCCTCACAAATGCGCAGGCAGATGGCACGTGGCCCAGGTGACTGTGCCCATGACAGAGCCACAGGCACGGGTGTCCCAGTGGCAGATGGAAGTGGATAACCGAGCACCTTCCGTGACCACCAGAAGCCCCGGCTCTCGGAGGGCACAGACAGACATCTTCCTGGGTGACAACAGGTGAGGCCTGCAGGGGTGTCTGAGCTGGACAGAGTTCGGTGGCCCTTATCTCTGTCACTTTGACAGTATGTACGGCTGCTTGAATAAACCTCAGAAAACTCTCTATCAATCCAGTGGCGACTGGCTGCTTGAAGTTCAATGCCTGCCACTCCAGCCCGTTTGCACGGCGGAAACTGTGAAGACATCTATAGCTCTTATCACTCTTCCTGTCCCTTGGGGGGGAGTCAGGGACACACGGTGAACTCCACATGGAGGAATGCTTTCCAAACCCCTGTATCCATGGCAACTGCTCGACCGAGTGGCAGCCTATCACTGCAGGTGTGAGCCGGGATACACAGGTGGGACCTGGGAAGTGCACTTAGACAATTGCCGGAGTCACCAGTGTGCAAATGGGGCCACCGGCATCAGCGACACCAACAGCTAGTCTTGCCTCTGTTCTGGAAATTCTGCAGGCGAACATCATGTCCGTATAAAGCTGGGTCTTTGCAGCGAAGCTGTATGTCTTCCTCGCCAGGCTGGAAGCCCTCTCCCCGGCACGCACTCAGGCTGTGCTGGGCAGGACCAACGTGGGTCGCTTCCACCCCAGCCCGGTCGTGGCAAACATGGTCACACCTGCTGGGCTGGGCTGTAAGGGGGCGGTCGTGTTTTGATCATACTTGGAGCAAAGTGTTTTCTCAGGCGCCTTTGCTCGACTATGTCTCGTGACCCAAAGCCTGGTGCCTGACAGCCTATGGACTCGGGAAATGAGCGCGCGTACAGTAAACGCCGAATTCTGGTTTTGCGGGGGAGGTGTGACTCCAGCCCCCGACACAGTGTCCCTGGTCATTTCAGGCAGGTAAGTCTTGGAAAATCCTCGAAAGGCCACATTACAGTTTCAAAAAGGTGAAATCACAATTCTTAGACAAGTAAAAATAAACATGTTTTCATGACTGTATCTAACTCATTAATTTATGAGGGAACCAGTAAGACAAAAACCAGTTCAGAGGACAATTAGATTTAGATACATGATATGCATACACACACATGCATATGTACATATATGTGTGTATATATTTATGCATATGTGTATATATAATTGCATACTATTATATACTGATTATATACTTATATCATCAATTTACTACCTTGTTGCCCACTTCAAACTATTCCAAAAGTTTTTCTCAAACTACCAAAGCAGTAATCACCTCTTTCATGTCGTATAAACAGAAATGGAAATGAACGTTCTCTTGCTGATTCACCGTACTTCACTATTTCTACCAAAGTGAAACCCATTCGTGCTTTCATCAGGTGCATGGCTTTGGAATTCACTGCACAGGGGAGTCCCTACAGGGCGGTGGGAGTGACCTCACTAACAGGTAAGACCTTCTGGGTTTGGGCCTGAACACCTGGGGCCGTGGGCAGCCTGTACAAATCACAGCGCTTCACAGTGGCACCCTGATTTGACGAACCTCTTGGCAGACACACCCTGTCACCACGGCCACAAGAAGATGCATTATCTCCATGACATTTATCGCCGTGCACAACCTATGGGGAAAAGGCACTGTGTTCAGGGCCAAGTGTTGACGGTCCCATAAGATGCCCCCTCTCATGAGTTAACTGACTTATTGGCCAACTGGGGAGGTGCCTGTTGAACACATCTGGGATCAGAATTCATAGTATTGCCACAGGGACTTCGGATAAGTAAAATAAACATTGACGCCCCGGTCACTAGTTCTCCAGCATTTTTTTCTGCCTAGTTCATCAAAGTCAAGTTCTCAAAAGCACCCTTCTAATGAGATTCAGAAATTGTCTGTTAAATGTCAGCTGTATACAGAGCTTCCTATTTGCATTGCTAATTGACCTCGTTCAAAGCCGGTTGACATTTTTGGCACTTTTGAAAAGTGCTCATGATGTTTTCATTTTCCAGGGGCATTGATTAGCTCTTATGGGAAGAGACACACTTCCCATCGCACAGTTTCTCCACGGTAGCTGCGGCAGCCACCACAGAAGATTCAATTCATGTTCCATTTCCTGACCATTAATTATGAATCAGATACCATCTGAACAGCACGCTTCAAACCTTTTCAATCAGGACCCTTCACACCATCGGATTCCATCTTGCAATACGGTGCTGCTTAGCTTTTGGCAGTTTGCTCTGCCTTCTAGGAGGTTTCATCAACGCCTACGTCCTTGCCACACTTCGCTCTGAATTCTCCTGTTCCCACCGCTGAGCGCTGCGCACAGACCTGTTGGGAGGCGCTTGGCTTGCGTTCTGCAAAGCAGTGAATTGCTACACTGGGAGGAGCAAGAGCTGGCGAGGCAGCTGCCGTTGGGTCCCGAAAGCCAACAGAAACCACGCGAGGACTGGTTTCCGCCAGAGTGCAGCCCTCGCTATCCCGGCCTCTGTTAAAAGGTGCAGTTTTCCTACGGCCCGTGCTGCTTAACTAGCAAAGCAGCAGCCTGGCCCACGCCCACTGCCCCCACGGCGTAGATCTGATCTCGCCAGTGGGGACTGGAGACACGGAAGATGGGCAGGTATCTGGTCACAGAGTCCCCTGCCCCAGAGCTTCTCATGGAGGAAGGGTTCTTGCATCGAGCAGTGCAATTAAGCATTTGTGGCCGTCCCAGCCCAAGTCCTTAATGAGCTTGGCATTGACTCCGTATAACAGCGTTTCCACAGTGTGTTCTTGAACGACTGGAACAAGATGAACAGCTGGGGCTGTTTCTTTTATCTCTGCAGACACAGAAGATTACCCTTGACAGTGTGTGGGAACGAGAAGGCGACTCTCGCTTGCTACAATGGTGGCCACCGCACTGAGCGCCAGAGGGGACCGCGGTGGATGTGCCGGCCACATTTCGCTGGGGACTGGTGAGTGTCGTCCGAGTGTAGCAGCGCAGGCGTCTGGGCTGACAGTCGGCGGGATGATTCAAAGTTCCCGTCCCCTGATTTTTTATCTCAGTTCCCATAGAAAAACCTGTGCCAAATGTAGGTCCAGAGAGAGCCAAACCATAAAAAAGAAGAAAAACGACAGCGGAGGTCAAAGGGGAGAACATGCTTCATTAGTCAAGACTTCAAAGAGGGAAACAGGCTTTTGAAAAATGTAAAATGTGCAATTTTCCTTTCTTATCGGTATTTCTGGATTCACGTTTCTTTCCCATCCATTCGAGTCCATGATGCAAATTCGGTTGCTGTTGAAGAAAAATGAAATATACCAAAAAGATTGCCTCATAGAATCACTTAGAACTTTCAAAGTATATACAGTTGATAAGCCTGGCTGGTGTAGCTCAGTGGATTGAGCGCGGGCCTGGAAACCAGAGGATCGCAGTTCGATTCCCAGTCAGGGCACATTCCTGGGTTGCAGGCCAGTCCCCAGCAGGGGACGCATGAGAGGCAACCACACATTGATATTTCTCTCCCTCTCTCCTTCCCTTCCCCTCTAAAGAGAAATAAATAAAATCTTTAAAAATGAAAAAAAATTAATGTATTTTTAAAAAGTACATACAGTTGACCCACGAATGACATGGGTTTGAACCACACGGTCCACTTACATGCAGACCTTTTTTTCCATAAATACTGTACGTGTATCTTTCCTTCCTTACGATTTTCTTAACAACATTTTCTTTTGTTTGGCTTACTTTACTGTAAGGACACAGTAGATAACAAGTAACATACAAACTATATGTTAACCCACTGTTATTGGTAAGAGTTCAGTCAACAGATTGAAAATACTGTTTTCCATCGGCGGTTGGTTGAATCCTTGACATGAAACGCATGGACACAAAGGGCCAACTGTGGTCGAGTTTTGGAGGAGTCGCAAGTCACACATGGATTGTCGACCACGCACAGGGGGTTGGTGCCCCGACCCCTCCATTGTTCAAGGGCCCAGGGCACACCATAGCCGTTGACTCTACTGTTCCCGGAGAAAGCCTTCCAGCCTTAATGCAGGAGTTGTTAGTACGGGGTAGCCATTGGATTCCAAGAATCTGCAACTTGCTGACAGTTTGAGATGAAAATTTCAGATGCCTTTGGCTGAAGGCCAAGTCAAGGGTGGAAAGGCTGCATGTTTCATAGCTTTTATCAGCTTCTCCAGGCGCACACCAGGGCTCTACGCGACGCAGACACTAGATATACGGGTAATGAATGTCTAACCATCTGCTGACCATGGCACCCTGTACCAGACAAATGTTCTCTTTCATCGTCATTATTTCTACTTGGCATTTGTGTACCTGGGGCTGACAGGTCAGGTGTCAGTCCAGCCTTTGCCCGCCCATCGCGCATGGGCGAGCCCCTGTGTGTTGGCCTGGAAAAGTGCTCCTGCACCTCCTACCACATCCAGGGCCAGACGTAGCGGCCTCCCATCAGCACGCCTCCATTGCGCAGACCGGATACGCTAACGTCAAACACATTTCACAAGCACATTTTCCCTGAACTGACTTTCCCCCAAAGGGCAGTCAATGAAACCATGGTGGGGCCTTCTTGCTTTTTGACTCCAGGACAATTACAGTGCGGATTCATTTGAAGTGTCCTTTTTTCACCCAACTCTTCCTGTCACTCATTTTTAGCAACAGTCATCTACTTTTTGGCTGCTCCCCTTGATACAGACACCTGTTGAGAAACAAGTACATTTTCCCGAGTTTGTGCGTAAGAGGAAGGCGAAGAAAAGTACACTCGGAAGAGAAGAAAAGGGGCAAAGTCAGTGAGGGCATCGATAGGGACTTGGTAGGTCATTCCTCCACACTGGTGTGGGAACACAGTTACGTCCCAGAGCCTCCGAGGCCGGGGTGGGGGGTGGGGGGGACTGGCCGGTGATTTTAATAAACAAATCCACCTGTGATAGGAAGGCACACTTCCTTTGTCACCACCAAGATACAGCTCCTTTGCCGTGTTTACAAAATAACAGGAGAGCGAGCACACGCTTGCATTTTACCCTTGAACGGTCAACACAAGGCTAGTCCTGGCTTTCTGTGGTTCGCCCTGAGGGCCCTCCAGCATCGAGGCGCAGGAAGGATGTAGCCTGCTTTTTTCCCCATCGCCGATTTCTATCACGTAACCAGACCATTCAGTGGCCTCCAATCCACCGTATATCACCCAAATACTGCAACTGTTCCCTTGTCCTAAATTCCAAGTGCTGTAACTGTATCTGGGGGCTGGTCACCTCCTACCTCAGTGTCAGACCCCGCTCGATGGCGCAGTGCCCAGAACTCACGTGAAGCCTTGCACTATTTTTCTCGGCCACCCCCATGTGGCCCCTCCTTCGAAGGAACACTTCCCCTCTCTTCCCCATTTGTGCAGTTTGCAGAACTGTATCTGGTGTTTCCGTCTAAATTACGCATTTGAAACTCAGTGAGAAAAGAAAGCTCAACATTTCCTTCCCCTTCCAGGAGCCTTTTCATCTGGATCGACTTCTCTGCGGAAAATAAATTTCTAAGGTAGCGAACGTGTTCTGAAGACTCGATACTTTCAAAGTCCCTCACCGCCATTCGTTAAGTCACTGCACACCACCAGGACGTATTTATTTTGGCTTTCCATCTATTCATTAAGCTCTCGTGAAATAAGCAACGATGTTTACGACAAATGCACTGTTGCGCTCAGAACGAACACAGATAAGACACTGAGGAAGTCCAGCTAGAGAACAGGAGCAAACCCTGGGCGGTCTCCCAGAGCCTGGGGCGTGTGACTCGCCTAACATCCAAAAATATCGGCGAGCTGTCCGCTAGCAATTTGCCTCCCCTTCTGTCTGGCTAAACCTGCCTCTTCACCGTGTCATCCTGGCCGGTTGCAGTGATGGATGGTGGGAGCGTTCTGGCCCACCCAGGACACGCAGCGCTTGGCGGGCTCCCCCGACTCGTCCAGCTTTGCTCAGTCTAATCAGGGAGTCTCCTTCCAGCCCAGAAGCCTGAAGCCAAAAAAGGCAAAGAAAATGTCTCAGCTATGCTCGGCATCCAACAGGATAAAGGAGCTGCTTTTCTGGGAAGAAACCACTTTCTCCTCTTTACCTTGACCCTGTGCCCCACCCCCTGCCTCAGCCCCTCCCCGTGGGAGCCCAGTGATGCCTCAGGGGCCCCAGCAAGCGGGGGGGGGGGGGTACCTTTGGGAGGTGGGGAATGTGGCCTTGTTCCCATCAAGTCCCAGCGTGACAAGGTCCTCTGCAGAGGGCGAGAGGAACATTTCAAACGACCTTAGAATGGGTATCGTTTGTTTTGGAAAGTTTTGCTTTGGATAGTCATTCTAGCTGAACCGTCAAACGTCACACTTAGCTATGAATCACAGATTGTTGAGCAACTGAAATCTTCTTCTTATCTACTTTTGCTTTTTGTTAAAAAGTGGGAGTCCAAAGGGAAATAATAATTCAAGCTCATCAACCAATTTTTTTTCCTGTTTTCCACAAGCCTTTTTTGCCTTGGCCCCAGGGCACCTCATGCCAGCATGCTGACAACCTGGGGACCAGTGTGCCCTATGGCCTACAGGTCGGCAAAACTCAGCCTCAGTCTCGGGGGTCCTGGTCCCCCCGCCACGGGTGTTTTATGAAGGGGCAAGAAACTAAAACCCTGGAGGGAGAAATTGGTTTCTTCACGGCCCAGTTTTCTCTTGGTTTCTAAACATTGAACCTGTTTTCCATTCTAATTAATGTGTGTGTGTGTGTGTGTGTGTGTGTGTGCGTGTGTGTGTGTGTGTGTAAATTATTTCCATGAGCCCCCAAACCAGTGATAGGACTTTGGAGAAATATCCCCCCCCCCATTACTAAGTACACACACTTCACATGGGGACGGCCCTGCCTACCGTTCTAGGTGGACTAGGCACAGTGTTTTCGCCCGTTTCACAGCCACCCCCTTCGGCAGGGACCCGGGCCTGTCTGTGTCCCTTTTCCAGGTGTGAGCAGGACATGGACTAGTGCACCTCTGGCCCCTGCCCCCACGGTGACCAGTGCCAGGACCTGCCGGGCCAGTTCCACTGCCCCTGCAGCCCGGCCTTCTCGGGCGACCGCTGTGACCCGGACGTCAGCGGCCTCCCCTTCTCCGTCTCCCAGCTGCTGTGGCAGAACCTCTTCCCGCTGCTTTCCTATCTCCTCCTGTGCGCGAGCCACCAGCCCAGGGGGTGTGGGGGCCACAGGGAGACCGGTGATGTCACAAGCACAGAAGCCAGGGCCTTCCAGGCCTCCTGTTTTTATATCCATCTATGTTTTCGTACATAGCTTTTCGGGTGGAGTGCTGCTTGTTTGCGGCTAAGTTAAAAAACTCCATAAAGAGGAAACAAGAAATTACACGAAGCCCCTAAAAAGGCAGGTGAAACCTCTGTGATATAATTAGTATCAATACTCAAATCATGCCACCTCAGTATAATTTCCGATTTCATAAAACCTTCACTCCTCCAATAAAATGACAGATACATCATTTCTTCATTTCTTTTTTCTATGCAAATGTAATAACATGTTAATTGCTTAGAAATTTATAAGCTTATTGACATTTCTATCAAATAGACTAATTTCAATTTCTTTCAATGCATTGCAAAATAAATATCAATGCATATGCATACAGCAAAAAATATTATAAACACAAATTTCTTGAAGGCATAGTTTTCTAAAATTTGAGAGTAAATTTATCCTCTTTAATTATCTTCCTGAAAAAAAAAGCCGGGCACCTATTACAATCAAAATATATTTGGCATTATGATTTTTTAAATAAATACCTAAAATGACAGACCCACAAAGGAAGTTAATGATATATACAAAAAAACATATATTCTTGCTTAACTCCAAAAGAATATATAAAATAGTAATTAGAAAATTAGCAAACTTTATTTGCTATTTTTTCATTGCTTCCACTGGCATGTCATTTACTCTAAATACATTTGTGTGTGTGTGCCCTTCCGAAGGAGAGTGTGTGTGTATTTATTTAAAGGGAAAATAGTTCGACTCAGTAATTTAGAAAGAAACTGCAACAGCCACAGGTGCCAAGTGTCACTACAAATGTGTCTCTCTCTTTAGGAGCTGCCGTGGTTTGAAACGTCAGGGCAAAGTACTCATCGGGTGATCTCCAATACTCCCTCGGTCCTAATTCTTTCTAAGGATGTTTTTGTTGGGGTACAAGGCCTGTCCAGAAAGTGTCCAGCCACATAAATGACAAGCAGAGACATTTACTGAAGAAGATAAGGATATAAGAAACATAGGACCTAGGACAGTGACACCTCAGGCCCCTTCCAAGGAGGCACCTTGGGACCTCACCCAGTTGTTCTCCCAATCGCCGTCAGCTGCCCTGTCGTGTTTTCCTGAATCTCATCGACAGTCTGAAATCTCTTCCCTTTCAAAGGTGATTTTAGTTTTGGGAAAAGCCAGCAGTCACAGGGCACCCAATCCGGGCTGTAGGGGGCTGAGTCACCTGGGTGATCGGACGTTTCTCCAAAAAACTCTGCACGAGACGTGATGCCTGGGCAGGCGCGCTGCTGGGACGAAGCTGCCAATCACCAGGTGCCCACAGCTGCGGCCTCCTGGATCACCTGAGTAGTCTCCACGGAGGAATGTTCCAGCTTACTGCAAAATGTAATGCAGATTCGTTGCTCTATTTGCTCAGTTATTTTGAATGCGACGGCCACACAGTACACACGCGCACTCAACAGCATCTACCGCCCCCACTGACTAATGCAGTGACGTTGTTGTTCACACATGCGCATTCCGGTCCACCCTCCTTGACTGCCAGCTTACATGCCTGTGGCGCGAACCCTTCTTGTTACATCAACAATGGCTGGACATTTTCCAGGCAGACCTCGTACTTGCTACCAAGTGAGGAAATGTGAGATATTTGATAACACAATAAAGATTTGTTCGTCGTGATGTAGCAATGTGAGATGAGTGATGATTCTGCCAGCCTGCATTTTTATTTCCCTCCAGTTACATAGCACAGTCAAAATCGCTGCTTTGAAGTCATTGTCCACTGATGCTGACGCCTGGGCTACAATTGCAGTTGGTCCCATTGCTTAAATTTTCCCTTTTTGGTCTAGTGATTTTGGATTGAGTCCTGGGTATGGTAAATTATATGTGGTAGAGTCTATGGATTCTTTCCTGGTCTTACAGAAAAATATTGATTATTCTGTTCTAGCAGGCAGCCAACCAGCCAAGTCCAAGTCCCAGCCTTGACAGCGCCTGCTCTGATGGGCTGTGTGCCCGCCCCTCAGTCCTTTCATCTTCCGAGGGGCTGCGGGGTGGGGGGGTGCAGCTCACACAGGAGCGCAGCTCGGGGAGCATCAGAGATCTGAGCAGAAATTATTTTCAGAATTTGAGGCTCCACCTCTGGGGCTTCCGCCTTGCAGGGTTTCCGCTTTATTTTCCAGCTGCCGTGATGAGTCATAACTCTCCTCTCTGGTTCTTTTAGCCGCAAGCGTGCGAATTTCTCTCCCAGATTTCATCAGCCAGCACGTTGTCTATTAGGTCCAGTGGGGGGAAAACGAAAATAAAACAGTGCCCCTCCATGTTCTAAGTCTCAATTCCCCTAAGGCAGTTTGGAAACACTATAAGGTTAAGGGGATATTTTCTCTAGAAAGCAGAGACTTCAGGGAACTCATCCAGAGACTTATCCAGTTTCATGGTTATGGGTAGTTTGGATAGTTATGCAAAGGGAAAAGTAGGTTTGTTTTATGTTCATTACAGAGGAGAGAAATAAGACAAAAGAGTAGAATTTACAGGACAAAGATTTCAAAGCAGTGTAAGTAGAAAACCAATATGACATTTGAACCGCTCCATTGCTTAACACATTAATTTGTGCCAAAGTACATTCCCACTCCAGGAAACAGGCAAATAGAGTCCAAGTCACCAGGAATGTCATGATTATTGTAAAATATATTTGGCCCTGACGGGCAGAGACGGGTGGGCCTGACCATTCCTAGGCATCTATGCTTAGCGGATTAAGCATAAGCTCTTAGAACCTATGGTTGTCGGCCACATTACTCCTGCCAGCACAGTGGTAGGCGACATTTGGAAAGGACGTGGCCGTTTTTAGGTGAGTGACAGAGTATGATGCAGACGGCGGCTCAATAACTGACTAAGATCTGCCGATATTCTGGACAAAGTGAGGATGGAACAGGGAACCTCTGCGGTTTTAGATCAACCATTCACACCTTGGGCCACGTTACGGTGAGGGCATTTTTAAGAATGAGACATTTCCTTAAGAATGTATTTCTTGGCACCATAATGTATTATTCTCTTCCTTTCAAAGTGTCTGTCCAAACAAACTATTCTAGGGGGAGAGTCGGCTGTGCCTGTGTTATACAGCATTGCCAGCCACGGTGAACACAACAAGGACACCATTCTGGGGTTGACCCCTCTTTTAAGAATTTGTCACCCTGGCCAGGGGCTCAGTGGGTTGGAGCATCATCTCACATACCAGAAAGTTGTCGTTTCCATTCCTGGTCGGGGCACATAACCTGGGTTGCAGGTTCAATCTCCGGTCGGGCCACGTACGGGAGGCAACTGATCACTGTTTCTCTCCCACACGATGTCTCTCTCCCCAGCCTGCCTCTGTCTCTCTTTAAAATCAGCAAACATATTTTTAAAATTGTTTTAAGAAAAAGAACTTGTGCCCCAGTTTACTCATCCCCGTAAACACAGACTCAGGTCCTATCGCAAGCCCCTACCATGATCTCTCAGGTCGCAGAGGGTCCGGGAGGAGGTGGAGACCCCTCCCCTCCGCCGGGCAGCCGTGCCGGGTGGGTACCACCTGGATGTACTGGGAGCTGTTCTTCATTTCCACTGAGGACTTTGCCTTACAGGCCGTCTAATTCACCAATTCCGTTAAAAAAACTTGGAGCACCTCCCCTCTGTCATGAACTCGGACGTTGACAGAGAAGAAAAGACCGTATGTTCTGTGTGAACGCAGCTTTCCACATATACAAACGTCTGGGTCTTGAAATCGTGGATTAAGACAGAAATAGAGGAAGCTATGGAGCGCAGGAAGCCACGGCCGAGAATGGGCCAATTCAAATTTTGGCTATACCAGTTAGAAGCAGGTTCTTATAAACCAAAGTAGTTAGATGATACGACATTTTATATTCCCGGTGTGCTGTCTTCTTTGATTTTCCGTGGGGTTGTGTAGATAACCCTGGCTCATCAGATATCGTATAGGTAGCAAGGTGCCTTTGTAACAGGAAGGCTTGGTGCCTTCTAGAACCCCCTCAATCACCACTGTCCACTGGCACCGTCAGTAACACTCATACATTTTGTAGACACTGGGGTTTGTGTGCACGTTTTCACGTAAACAATGCGGAGGCCATTTTTTCTTTTTTACATCTACAAGAATGCAGGAGCTCCTGTATGACGGTTTTTGACGTGCAGTGTCTCAAAAGGAGGCTAAAAACCATTCTTCAAATTCTCCCATGCACATGCAAAGCCGAAATTCTTGGGTAGTGAGTAAAATGGGGAGAAATCCTCTCTAGTTGGCCCCCCAATGCTCCCCAGCACCCTCAAAACACTATGGACACCAGGTTGCTAGGAGACCAAGGGACCAGTGTTTGGGGACCAACAGACATGCGATGGCCATCCACTCCCATAGGATGAGCTTCTGTACTTGGACATCAGCAAGTGGACGGGCGTGTTTACTGTCGCACACATTTCAAACTCCCCATCAAAGTCCAATTGTGCTGATGTTAGTCAAACCCAGCCTAGGCATCGATTCAAGAACCTGCTGATGGGGTGAAAAAAAAACAAAGTCTTGGCAACGTGTTAATGAGAAGTGAGTACAATTATCTGCATCTCAGCAAATAACGCCAGGAATATGCTGAGCTCAGGCAGCCCGGAGCCAGCGAAAGCCCTTCCTTCGCGGGGCTGTTAATATGCGCAGCTGGAGGAGGTGTGCGCGTGGCTGGGGTTCCGGTGCGGCCCCTGACCAGGGCACCTTGCTTCCTGACACCGGGGGCGTCAACAGCTCCTTCTTCAACATCACCTGATAAGATGGTATTAACACCGGAGGGGAGTACGAGGCCATGCCTTGCCGGGGACCGCCCCGTGAGGTCTGCTGTGCTGTTCGGTTGTTTGATTTCTTGACACGCTGGGGTGTCAAAGCCACGGGACTAAGAGTTGTGAACAATGGGTCTCTTTGTTCTCCCGCCGGATGTCCCAGGGTCTGGCAGGCACTGTTGAGGGGGACAGCTTTCCTCCGCCAGACACTTGCCGGGTGCCACGCGCCTTCCTAGAACTTGCAAACCAAATCCATGCACCCGCCAGCCTCCCTCACGGGTGCTCATCCCCACGGGCGAGGTCCTGAGAACACAGGCCATGGCGTGGAAAAGTGGGGAAGCGTGTCAGCTCTGGAAGCACTTGTTTCACTAGCAAGACACGTGAAACACAAAATAAACATGATTGTTCGTCCCTCGGGGTGTAAATGTGTCCAGCACGGGTAGCACAGTGGGTGCGGAGGGTGCGTTTGGGGTCACACCTATAGAGAGAGGACTGTCCCTCAGACACGTCTGTGCCTGGCTGAGCGTGCCCTGGTAACCTCGGTCCCCGGGTGGCGGCTGGTTACTGTGAGACTTTGGACAAATTCCTTAAATCACCTTGATTTTATTTCCTTTTCAAAGGACGTTTTATTTGGAACCTTAATGCACGAAACAGAGACAGACAGAGCCGCTGTCAGGGTTCCTTGTCCTCTGAAGCTGTGGTCTGAACACATGAGGGAACGTCACTCGGCCACGACAAAGAATCAGACCTGTGCACGGGGACAGCACAGGCGGACCTGGAGTACCACGGGAAATGAGTCCGAGAGAAAGACAAACACTGTACAATTTCACTTCCGTGTGGAATCTTAAAAAAAGCAAGCAGAAATACAGAGAGCATGCTTAATCTTCTTTGAAATAAGGGCGATCATCCCTCCATCCTTAGACCGTTGGGAAGGCCAAGTTACGATGATGTGTGAAACGCCGGGCACCCCAGAGATCCCCAGATTTTAACTCCCTTTCCCTCCCCTCAGGCCCCCTCCTAGTCCCGAAGTATTTCACAGGCTGTTTCATCGCAGAAATCGAACGAGGCGATGAAGACCGACAGCTTTGTGAGTAGCCACACGCAATCAAGGCCGCGTCATTTTTGTAGCAGAAATAACATATTTATTCTAAGTTCCTGAGGTGAGGAGAAGTCTTCAAAAATAGGCGCAAAGAAATTTTAATGGAAGCGAGCCAGGAAGCCACGGCAAGGAGGACCGAGCCCTCAGAACCTCGTGGTGAGAGGCACCCTTTCACAGAGAGGTGACGTCCCCCAGGTGCCACACAGAGAGACGTGCTGGGCCGAGCAGGGCTGAGTGGTGGCTCCTGTCTCTTCTGCACGCGGCAGCTGCCCCCACACGGCTCAGCACACGGCTTCCTGTGACACCTGGCGCGGTCTCCTCTGCACACTGGGGGCGCTGGGCTGCGTGTGTCCTCCAAGCTGTGTGCAGAACTGGCATCCGTCCTTGTAAACAGAATCGGGGAGCGTTTCTCAAGACGGGGGTGCTAATCACGGGTTTCTTCCTGAGGCTGCTAACACAGCCCTGTCCCTGCGGACAAGCCATCTAAATGGTGATGGAACAGCAGAGTTACAGACCCAGGGGAAATACCTTCAAAGGCTGGGGGGTGGGGGGAGGGCTACGTGGGAGTGTGGGAAAAGAAGCTGTAGTGAGCCACAAAACTGACAAGCCTTGGTTGACAGCTTGGCTTCTCAGCTCTGAGTCTCCTGGGGCGTTTAGAAAACCAAGTTCCCCTGTGTTTCAGATAATTTAAGTTAGTGAGGGGAGTATTCTCTCGCAATTACCCCAAAATTCAGGAGAGAAGAATGTAAATAGAGCTGACCTTGAACAACACAGTTCGAACCACACGGGCCCACTCAGATGTTGGTTGTTTTTTTTTTCCAATGAATACTGTAAATGTGTTTCCCTTAATAACATTTTTCTCCTCTAGCTTAATGTATTGTAAGAATACAGTAAAAAATACAAAATCTGTGCTAACCTGCTGTTTATGTTACGGATAGGGCTTCTGCTCAGCCATACATTATTAGGAGTTAATTTTTGAAGGAAGTCCAAAGCATATGCAGATTTTTGGCTGCATGGGCGTTGGCACCCCAAACCCCCATTCGGCTGGCCAACTGTGATTCAAATGTCAATACAGCATAGCCTACGAGAAAATACAGTCGTCAACAAAGACCACCCAGGAAACACCCCCATTTGGAGAACATTAATAGCAAATCATAGAACTAAGATAGGATCCAAGCCTTGAGCCTGGCTATCGCGTTTCTTCTTGAATAGCAGGAAACTGAGGGTCTGTTTTTTACTAAAATCTTGGCAATAGGAGAAGAGGGGTCTTCGTGTGACTTGTCCTGTGAGTCTTCAGCAGGGAAGGAACAGCATTCTCCGCGCCTCTAAGTAGCGACTTTTGTCGGGCAAGGTTCCCTAAACTATTATTGTCAAAGACGGTGCAGATAACTGAAAATCGTAATTACCGCATGTATAGACGTCAGAGATACAAAAGTACACAGTCACCGTCTCAACTGTGTTACTGACTAAAGCCTGCAAAGTGTACACCCGGACAGGGCCCCGTTCATGCAGTGGTCCTTTTAAACTAGCAGAAAAACGCGGTCCGACTTCACTTTGACCCTCCCAGGAGCGCTCGGTCCTCCCCAACACTCAGGTACCCGTGGCCTTTCCCCTAGTTGTGTTTTGGGGTGTTTAGCGGGACGGCCAGCAAAGTCAAAAGTAAGATTTTTGGTTTTGAACCGTAGCAACTTTAAAACCTACAGCCTTTGGCCCAAGGAGCTTTGGCGTTGAACGCCTGGCTCTGCAGGAAACACTGCTGGAAGGAGCCTTCTGCACATGAAGGGGTGTCTCTCTCTCTCTCTCCCCCTCCCTCTCTCGGCTGCACGATCCTCGGCATGCGCGCTCCGGGCTGCAGCAGCCCAGTTTGGTGGAGCCCTCCCCGCAGACCCAGCTCTCGAGCCGTTGGGAAGAGGGGAGGTCGCCCTATGAGCAGACGCCCATTTCAGCGCCTCACAGGACTTCCACCTTCCCGAGGCCGACGTGGAGAACCTGGGCACCTGGGTGTCACCCAACAGGGACAACAGAAGTAGCTTCTTCTGAGGTCACGTCGGGGGCAATGCAGGGAAGAGACGTCCATCAGCGGAATACTGGGAGAAAGCCTTTTTACTTCTGTTTGCTTTTTAGAGTAAGAACAGAGTGAGCGGCACAACAGGATCTATGAACAAGGGCTGCCGTGATGAGCCGTCGAAGTCATCGATTTTACACCGGTGGCTGGACGCCACCCTTTGTCACCTACACGTGGGGAAGCCGGTTCAGGTCCAGTCAGTAAAAACAAGCCCTAGAGTTGGGGCCAGGGCACAGCTGACCTCATGTGGCAGAGCCTGGTGGCAGAGCTGGCATTCGCTGCTGCCGGGGACACAGCCGGGGCAGGCGTGGCCGCCACGTGGGGGACGTCGGACAATGCAGCTGTTTGATGCCTCGACAGTTACACAGTTACGCGTGTCGGAGGGAGGACGCCGTGGGTCTGAGGAACCAGTGAACGGGTCAGCCCCAAGCTGCGTCTCATGCAGCCTCACGGCTGCCGACGATGACGCTGCACGCACTGCAAGTTAGGGGTGCAGGGGGGCCTTGTTACAGGCGGCCGTTGTTGCAGAGGCCGGCGTGGCTGCTGACTTACTGAGGGACTCGTGTGCATGTAGACTCGGACCAAACAGTGTGCGGACCCGTTGGCCATAAATCCTCAGGAAAATGAGCTTGGCGTTCTCAGCCTCTCTGTTGGCTTTTTGATCATTTTTACAGCTTTCCGTTGGCTGGTCAAATTACCCTCGTGTGCTCCTAGAGCTCTTCTGACGTGGGTTAAATCAACGCAAACCGATGGGCCTTCATTACTTCGGCAACTGGTTTTGATTTGGGAGCGATAAATACCATGGGTCAGGCTAGGTTGCCTTTTGCCAGAAGGACATGTGATAAGCCACAAGGATGTCGGGGATTTGGGGCTTGGGGGCTCTTTTTCCTGCATCCTGGGAGAATAAATGAACAGCAGGTTTGCCCCCCGAAGGAAGTTGCAAAGGCCTCGCTGGGGTGGCTCAGTGGATCCAACGCCAGCCAGTGAACTAAAGGGTCGCCGGTTCAAATCCCAGTCAGGGCACATGCCTGGCTTGCGGGTCAGGTCCCCAGCAGGGAAAGCATGAGAGGCAACCACACGTGGATGTTTCCCTCCCTCCCTTTCTCCCTCCCTTCCCTTCTCCCTAAAAACAACAAAATCTTTTTAAAAAAGAAAGTTGGAAAGAAGACAGACATCAGAGTATGCAAAGAGCGGAGGTGGGGCTTTCAGATCAAGGACAGTGAAGATACGAGGTCATGGGAAAGTGTGTGAACACCCACTGCATGCGTGCCTGGCGCTGTCAGGCGGGGCTGGGGCCAAAGCTGCGAGGAAACCGGCGTGGGACGTGACCCGTGACTCCCTTGGCTTCCGGTGGGCCGATAAGACCGTCCTGGGGGCGAGCGTCCTGGGCAGTAACCGTGTGGAGGAGAGAGGGCTCGGTGAGGTCCGGGATAGCCGCGGACGAGAGAGCAGGGGCGGCCGGCTCCGCAGACTTGAAGTTCAGAGGGATCCTTTTCATTACAACACGTGTTAAAATTACTTTTCTAACTTCTCGGTGGAAGGACCTGAAGCCTAAAATAATTTCACAAAACAGTCCAATGAACACACCCTCACCCTTCACCTGGCTTCTGATTTTTCCCAGTAATTTGCTACCTGTTTACCTCTCTGTATACACAGGTTTTGCTGTGTCCTTAGACAGCAGGTGGCAGACATTATAATGCTTTACCACAGAATATGGCAGCAACGATCCTCTAAGAAAAAGGACGTCCTTCTAAAGCCACAACACCGGTGTCAATAAATGTACCATCTCCTATCCTCTCCATGTTTACATTTCTCCTGTTGTTCCCATCATGTCCTATATATACATATATATATAGACATTCTAAGATACAAACAACTGCATCTAGTTGTTAGTAGTCAGGGGAGTTTAGTATCATCTAATCTCGAAATTCCCCCTGCTGTTTTGTTTCCTGAAATTCTCTTGCTTTTGAAATTAGGTTTAAAAGTAACTGGCTTACTCATCCATCACCCCCTAAACACTACAGACTACCGCAGCGATGGGGCCTAAAGGGCCTTCAAACCCTTTTGTGTCCGGGTCCGTAGGGGAGGCTTGGGGCAGAAATCGGGGGAGAGTGCAGCTAGGAAGCTGATGTGATTCCGACAAGGGGGTTAAGGCCCCACAGACCGGGAAAGAACCGCAGGGACTAGCCGCAGAATCGCTCCCGCGGTTCTGGTCTTCGCTTCAAGGAGGGATAGAGACCGGCTTCCTGATATGATCCTGGGGTGGGTTCCATGTTCCTGCGGAAATTTCCAGCAACTCACTGGGAAGATGCTTCAAAGATTGGGTGTGAGGAGAAGGTGCTCACCACCCAGCACATGGAAGGCGGACTTGGACGAGCAGGGTCACGGGACCGCTCTCCTTGGTCTGAAACTTGGACTGTTCCTGTCTCTCTCTTTTTAAAAAAAAAATCGTGGGAGGAAGTTAAAGAGATGTCCTCATTTCGCTTTAGCTATACAGAGGGAAGGTAAATATTATCGCTGGCCTTTAAAAAAACACACACCCTCTTTGATTTTTCCCTTACTTGCTAATTCTCACAATAGTACAAAGTGGTCTTAACTGCTTTTGTAACACACACACACACACACACTGAGTATGGAGACTCACACAGGGCGGGGCTAAAGTAGGTTTACCCCCTTGCACACACAAAGCACAGGGTTTATCCTTACCTTGTTATTCGCTCCGACTGTATTATTTTCCAACAAACAGCTGTCACCATATATTTGCACCCCCCGCCATGTATTTTAACTTCCCACCTCAGACTGTCTGTACCCATTTCTACAGGACAGATAAGGCTGTGTTCTAAGAAGCATCTGCAATCACTGGCACCCCCCTCCCCCCCTCAGTGTTCCCTGGAGCCAGTTTTAACCCCCGCACTGCCGGGTTCTAGCCACAGACACCCCTCTGGGCCTGAGACAGAGGAGGACAACTCCGGTCCCCGGTTGCCTCACCTGGAGTCCCGGCTTCAGTTTTGAGCCTCCCTTCACTGGGAAAAGTGAGGTCAGGTTCCTAAGAAATCTGCCAGGCTCCTGGTGTGCTGATTGTTTTGCTCTTCCTCTGACACTGTCACCAGCCCTGAGTATTTCACGAAGGGCACACCCTCATGCCGAGGACAGAAGTGGTCTCCCCTCCTAGATAAGCTTACTCTGCATTTTCCAAGTCAGAGGAATTGGCTGTCTCAGTTTGTGGGAAATGCTGGGCTCTGATGGGATCACAGGAACTTCTGACGGCGCTGGGGGAACAGGGGGCACCCCTAACCTAACTGTTCCTTGTCTGAACTCGAAGCGTCTAGGAAAGTTCAAACAGGGCCACACCATGTGATTTCTCCCTTCTCCACGTGAGGGTGGACACTCCCCAGACGCTCAGCCAGGAGAACGCCGTTCACTCCCAGAGGTGACATTTTGCTGGACACATCAAGTCAACAATTAGGGAAGAGAGCGCATGCTTTGCCAAGGGCCCTAGAGAACACCCAGGGCTTTCGCTGGCCGGCTTCCCTCTGCTCTTTGGAGTCCCAGGCTTTCGACCTTTCAAGGCCAAGTGTATGGCTCCTCTCACTTTTCCCAGCCCACAGCTATCTCGCAGACACACGATGTAATTGCTCACAGAGGGCGGCCACACAGCGCGGCTGGAGAACCGCCCTCCAGCTGCGGTCATCTCCTTTTCCCGAAGAGTGCTGAGGGGGGTGAGACTCTATACGCTTTCCTCCCAAAGTTCCCCAAACCGGGGGTTACGACGTCGCTGCGACCCAGAATTTTTCACAGTCCTATGAAAGTGGAGAAGGTCTTCAAAGCTCATCGAGAGGGGAAACTAGTTCACTGCTGCTTTCTCTCTGACGGAGGTTTGTTTGAAAACCAGTTAAGAAGTTCCAACAGCAGCTGCCTGTTGCCCTTTGTGTTTTTCTGTGCACATACATCGCAGGTTCGGGTCCCCCACGGCTTCGCGCACACACACATGTGCCATCCACACCAAACAGCAGGGCCCCGCCCACTGCGGCTCCTCTTTCTGGGCATCTGGTTTCGCGTCCAGCTCGAGTGTTTTTTACAAACATTCCACGCTCACGGGGAGGATGGTGGGGACAGCCTGCAAGGCTGGGCTGGGTGGGGAAGTCTCCACCCATCCTCGGTCTTGAGAGGTCCCCACGAGAACCAACCACTGCAGTGAACTAAAGTTCGCTTCCGTTCTCAGAAAGCGCTGTGGAGTCAGCTTCTTTCGGTCTAAGATGAGGACTTTGGGCGAAGGAGGCAAGGGGTTGGGAGGACCATGGTTCTAACTGTGCAGAAGTGTTTTGGAAATCTACCTGCAGGTTCACCTCCTGCTTTCAATGCCACACAAGTGGCCTCTGTCCCAGAGATGAAGGCCTGGTCACTGCAGTAGGTAGTTCAGGCCTCACGCGGTGATGCTACACCTTCTGTGCCAGGGCCACAGTCACGGCCACATGGTCTGGGAATGACCAGCCCGACTTCCTCTCCTGCCCTGGCCTCTGTGCCGTGCTGAGTGGAATCGGTGCACCTCGGGGTCATTCCGCAGCAGCCCCTTTGTCACAACTGTTGACCTTTGTCACTTACATCACCATCATTTCCATCCTTGTAGGTGGCCAATGCCTTGACCACGCCCATTGTCACCACTGTTAGTTCTGGGACGGCAGCCTTGCTGTTGGTCCTTTCTGGCAGCTGTTGTATCCACTGTCGCCTCCCACAGAAGGGCCACCCAGGGGACCTACCGCCCACGCTGGCAGGAAAAGGAGGGCTCCTGAGTGAAGCCGCAACACCCGAGGCCACCATGGGCAATGGAGAGGCTGAATTAGGGGCCTCCTGTCTCTTTAGGAGGCCCACACGCTCCGAACCTGACGCGTGTGCCTCTGACCCACCTGCAGGTCCCCTTCCCACACCCGAGGTTGCAGTGGCACCATGGGAAGGACGCCAAGGACTGCCTGGAGGACTTGTGTGGACGCTCACCCCGACACCGCTGTCCAATCGCAGTCCAGCAGCCAAACACGGAACGTTTTATTGCGCCAGCAACGTCTGCCTCACACGCAGCAAAACTATCTTCCAGAGGACGATGGCCTCCAGGAGGAGCCCCCGTGCCTGTCCCTCACAATCTTCACTTTTCACAACCCAGGGACACCTTTTTCGCCCGTGAGTGGCCACTGTGTTTTTTCACACAGAAACCATGGGGAAAATGGAGTACATTTCTCATTCTTCCTATCAAGGGGTGAGTGGCTTTAGCTGCACACCTGTGATGACACGGGGGCTTGGTCCCTCCGTCACAGAGTCAAGAGACCCCTGGCATGGCTGTGCTTCAAAAGTGCCCCAGCGTCACCCATCAAAAGTGCAGAGGTGGCTGCTCTGCTTTCTCGGTGGTGGTTGCGTTTTGTGGCATCGCCCACGGCAGAAGTAACCTGCCCGGGCACGTGAGGAACCTTCTCAGGAACCGGGTCTTTTAACTCAATCATCACTCTTCACACAGGGTCAAGGTCAAAAGGCTTCTCTCAACAGAAAACAAGATAAAAGGGGAAACTCAGAGTCTCAAACCTACAAGGCCGAGCTCTTTCCTTCCAACGGCTTTTTGCTGCATCTGCGTGGAATGGCGACCTTCTCCGGAGAGCCCGCAAAGAGGCGTGTCCTCTCCAAGGGGCGGGTGCAAGGTTACCTGTGGGTGTGGGAGGAAAACGGGGGGCCTTCGACTGATCATTTTCCTCCACAGATCTGGCTACACTTCTCTCTCTATTTTAAATGCATATAGCAGGCCAAGCGGCATATGAATGAACATTAAAATATGCATTATGCTAAGTGGAATAAGTGGTGAAAGGCAAATATCATACGATCACCTCTCTAAGTGGAACCTAATCAACACAACAGACAATCGAGCAAAACAGAACCAGAGACACGTAAATAAAGAACAAACGGACAGTGGCCAGAGGGGAGGGAGGAGGGGACAATGGGGGAAAGAAGGGGACAGGCAAGTCAAGGGACATGTGTAAAGGACCCAGGGACAAAGATATCGGGGAGCGGAGGATTGAACATGAAATGCGGGGGGTCGGTAGGGCAGGGGAAAGAAATGGGGACAACTGTCATTGAACAACAATAAAAATAGGCAGATGTATTTTGCTTATACGCTCAAATCATGTCACGACACGCATGCTTACATCTGTTCTAGACCAGTTGGTCCTTGTCAACCTCACAAGGGCACCAGGCCAGATTCCACCCCACCCCACCCCCCAGACCAGAAGACTCCCAAACTCGCTGTCAGGTCTCCTGTCACGTCGGATTCTCTCCCACGGCCACCCGTCCCTCAACACCCCTCGGTCTCCTTCCTCTCCTCCCAGTCTCTCTAGAACCCAGACGAACTTGGCTTTCCTCTGCACCCCTCCATGAAACAGCTGCTGTCAGGGTCACGGGCGACATCCACAATGCCAGACCCAGTGTCCCGCCCTCCGTGCCCAGCTCCCTGCCGTCTCGGCAGCCTTCGACACAGCCGCCACCCCTTGAAAGGCTGGCGACCCGATGGGACACGTGCTCCGTGCCCCTCTCCCCTCCCTGCCCAGCCCCCTCTCCGTCTCCTTTGCTAGTTTTCTTTCACCTGCTCCTTTTTTCATATTGTTTATCACTGCTTGACAAATCGCATATATTTTTCCTCTCTGCCTCCCCGTGACCAGAACTTCAGTCCCCTGAGGATGGGATTTTCTCGTCCTTTTCTCTTGCTGCCGGAGCTCTCCCCATCAGCACGGGCCTCTCCCACGGTGAAAACACAAGGAGCGCCGGCCGAGTCGATGGACAAGCAACGAACGCACAGCTCTCTGTTCTGCACCTGCCCCCGCCAAAGCCCCGAAGCGGCTGCTGGGAGGCTCTGGCGGCCGACCCTGCTCCAGGAGCCCCTCTGATGCCTCTACATCTGTCCCCTGATCGGAGGACAGGCAGACCACGGGCAAGATTCTCCATGGCAGACGCACGCGTGACTGGAACCAGTGGCCTGCGCAGGCAGGTGGCTGATGAGAATCCGTCCAGCAAGGAGCCGCCATTGAGTGGAAACGTCTGTGGGCAGACTCAGCTCTGCCCCTTGTCAGAGCCGGGTCCCGGTCACTTTCTCGCAGGCCAGCCCACCCGCCCTGGGGACCTGTGACAGGGAGGTGGGATCGGACATTCTCCGGCTCAGTACGACTCACCTTTCGGCGCCCGGCTCTCTCTTCTGTGTGAAATCTACTGCTCTCCAGTCATTTTCTTGCTTCATCTTCCTCCTGGAAGGGGGAGCGGACCGAGGTAGCCGGTGTCGCCTGGGTGCCTCCCCTACAGGCTGTGCCCTCCCCTCCCAGGCGTCAGGCCCCTGAAGTTCAACTGAACTGAGGGGTCTGGTGCCCTCTGAAGGGGCCCCTCCTCCTCCCCACGCCCCCCGGCCCCAGTGCTTCGCCTGCTCTCAGGAAGTACCACCATGCTCAGGTGTCCTCCGCTGCTGGAAGTTTCCGACCCCGTGGAGGACAAGGGAGGCTGTTCCAACCCATGTGGCTTTGAGTCATCCAAACACACCTGGAACACACAGCTCTGATTTGAAAACCAGCGCAGCTAATGCTTCTCGCACCTGCATCGTCGTGCGAGTCCCTCCATCAATGAAAATAAAGTCACCGGCACCTGGCATTTGGTGCCAAGTCCGCGACTCCACGGAAGGCAAACCTATCATCTGACGTCTCATCCAGGGAGGCACCGTGGTTGGCATCGAAGACCACACAGAGCACAGCCCCTTCCTGGAAGGGGCAGCAGACCCCCAGAGAAGTGGTCTTGTGTAGAGGGAAGAAGCAATGGACGGGAGAGAGGCGGGGGAGACGCCAACTATGGAAGTACCGGGCTGGTGGCATTTAACATGGTGACAAAGTTGAAAACAAACAAAAAAACGTTCAGTTGCAAGCCAGGGCACCCAAGGTAAATCACGGAAGATGGTACACGTACTGAGGTGGGAAGTCCGACGTCGGGGGCCACGTCACTCAGCTGACCTCCCACACGCAGACACGCCTTGGCCTGCCTGACAGGGCACCCAGGGTCAAATCTGGCCGGGACTGTCTCGAAGAGTTTAAACTCAAATGAACTGCAAATGGCTGCTCTGCTAACATTTTCCAAACCATTACCTGGACAGATAGAGCAATCACTAAACGGACCACGATCCAGGTGAAACCTTCAAATGCGGAATAGCCCCGACGGTTAACACGGCACCTCATCCGTCAGCCACAGTGTGTAAAGAGAGAGATCACACTTGAAGAAAAAGTTTCACCTCTAGTTGCCTAATAGCCAAATACTTAAATTACCCTTCAGTCTGTGACTCTTTTAAAAGTATGGATAAAATACCGTCGTCTGAGAGCCCTTAGCCGTCATTCCTGCAGAAATGACTGCAGGGTGAACTTCCTCCCAGATGCTGGCTTGCACGTCCTCCCCTCCGCCATGCGTGAGTTTGAGGCAGCGGAGGCTGGGCCATCGCTAAGCCCAGTGTCGTTCCTCTTGGCTCAGAGTGGCCTCTCAGTCAGACCTGGAAGCTCCTCCCAAAGCTCCGCCTTCTCGGACCTGCGGTGGCCTTCTGGACAATTCCATCCAGCACCAGCCTGAAACATCTGTGGTGAGGCTGGTGTCGAGCTGACAACTGGAGCGTCCAGGATGAACAGGACAAGGTTCCGCTTTCAAGGGGACGGGTCAGGAGAGGGTGGACCGGCCGTGCCAGTGTGGAAACCGTATCCACGTGCGTACACGGAAATCGGTTGTTCACCGGACTTTTCCCCTCCAATTCCCAACAGAATGGCTCGGAGCACACAGACAGGCGCTAAGTGTGTGTTCGAGCTGCCAGCGAGGCTGGGTCTCGGGAAGGGGGTGGGTAAGTCACAGTCACAAAACCACGGGGTGACCGTGGAGGGAGGAATTCTGCCTGAAGCTGGGGAACCCTACTAAGATGTGGGTTAAAGAGAAGCTGTAATTTCTAGAACTGCAGCTTCACCCCCCGCCCCCAACATCTAGGAAAACGACCCACCCACCCACCCCAGCTTCTTCACTTCCGCCCCGTGCACACAGGGACGACTTTGTTCTCCCGCCTTCAAACGTGCTTGTTCCAACAGGGGTCTGACTTTCTCTCCAGCCGGGGCTCCCAAAGCTCCCGGACGGAAAGGTTGCCCTTCCAGTCCCGGGAGCTCTGCTCATGCACGTGACCGTGTTTCCTCCCCACCCTCGACCCCTACCGGAGGGCGAATCAGTGCGGTTGGTGAACTTGGATAATAGTCCTGTTCTGATACAGTCAGTGATGCTCCGTCCCCCTGACGAACGTACGGCCTAAGAAAATGAGTTGGCTGCACCTGTCGGGGACAGTGTAGGCTCACGCTGGCCAGGAAGCAAAGCTGAGGTGGAGATGGGAAGGTCCTGCCACGGGTCACCCAGAAACACGCAGGGGCCACCTGCCGGGTTGTGGAAGAAGAGCCATCACCACGCGGAGTGTTGATCACAACCAACTTTATTTCACAACTGCGCTGCTGGGCACTGTACGGGGACATGTCGTCCATCCAACATTGATTTTTGCCTATTTCAAAGGGAGTCCCCCAAACAACCCTGTGCCCAAATGTTCTCCCAGGAGCGCTCAGCTGCAGAAATGATTCTACCGTAACCCCAAGGATGCAAGAACAATGAAGCCAGTCTCAACGCCGGCGAGATTCTTACAGACACCGGCCTCCATGGCAGGCAAAAGGCTCAGTCCTTTCCAAGCTATTCCTTTAAAGCCAAAGAAACAAGCTTTAGGAAGGTTCAACGCGGGACCTCTCACGTGCCTTTTATGCAAAAGAGTGATGCATGTCAAGCGGCCGGCTCCGCACGCATTTCACTTCTCTGCTGCCTTAGGCTCTACGTACTAACCACAGCAGATTTGAGAAGCCCTGTGCTAGGTGTCCACTCGTTCAACAGCTCTCAGGATAACCGAGAGGGAGTGGGGCCCTGGCCCTGCGGGAGGCGGACTCCGCATGTGCGGCGTGGCCAGCATGCGCCGGGCTCCCACTCCGTCCTGTCCTCGGCACCACGCCACCCACCGGCCGGCGGGTGATCTGTTCGGGCCCCTCAGTGTCCCCTGCTGAGGGACACGAACAGATGTCCTCATTGAGAGCTGAAATGGCTCGGAGACAGAGAGCCCCAGAGGCTTCTCACATCAAAGAGGTAATCATTTGTGATTCTACAGGTGACAAACGATTGTACGGTTTGAAATTCCTTCACTTACCTAAACACTGGTTTGAGAGAAAAACACCCAGCTTTCTGGTTGTAAAGCAGCCAGTGAACGTGACAGTTCAGTACCTTAATCTATTTTTTTTGGTATGTTTGCGTGTTGCATCCAGAGCTACCGGTTTTTCCACAGTGCTTTTCTGCCTGATTCAAGTATCATAAAAGTAGGAGCCTATAGAAGCTATACGGTTAAACAAACTGTACATTATACAAAAATTAACTTCATTTACAGAGTCGAGGGTGTGGCAATGCCCTGCGTCAATCCGAGCAAAGATTCATCCCAAAGGCTACTCCGGTCTGTGATGGGCACCTGACCTTGGTGAGACCTGGTACTTGTTACGTGGAATCAGCCTGTTGCACGATATACATACATTTCTTTTAAAATAACAATATTAACACTAATCTAAGGTTCAGGATTTTCTTATTGCGTATTTATTGTCGCTGAGGCAGTTAGTTATAATGCAGTATCCATAATATTTTAAATAAACAAAACCATTTCTCCTGCTTACAATACAAAGACTATTTTTTTTTCTAAAACCACCTAGAACATTGCTACATACAGTGTAACACAAATACTGAAAAGCATGACCTTAAGGCATCTGCTGGAGAAGCAGGGATACATCTTCATCTGAACTACGTTACGCAGGAAAATATATTGCACAAAATCCTATTATTTTCCAAATAAAATATGCTTCTGTCTAAATACACAGAACTCCCTATCTTGACCAGACCGAAATGTGAACTGGCTTGGGCCAGACCATTCTGCCTCTTACAGACACTTCAAGAAACAGACACGGAGAAATGACAGGGCTCGACAGAGCCGGGCAGAGCCTGGAAGACCCGGCCCCCGCACCGCGAAGCGTCTTGGAGAAACCAGACCCGGGGACTCGTCTGATGTTCTTAAACTTATATTCTGGTTCCCACACATCCACCCAGAATCAAAGTCTCAGGCTAAACAAAAATGGAACTCGCGTCAGAAAATTCATGAAAATCGTTTTTTCCTGAAAATCTAGCTTTTCTAAGAGAGAAGGAAGCTCTACCAAGGTTGAGAGTGTTCACAGTGTTCTCCTCCTGGACAGGAGCGTGCTTCTTCATCTTGTTTGAGAAGCAGTTCACTCATTAGCGTTCCCGGACCCCGCCATCAGGGTATTAGCTCAAAATGACAGCGCCGCCCCATCCGGTTTTCCTTCAGAAGGGAGGGCACCCACTAGGGAGGATGCTGTTACCCAGACAGAGGCAGGGGACCCGGGGCTGCCGCACACCCCTCGGCCCCCGCTAGCTCCCCAGGAGGGAAGGAGCCCCTCACAGAGGGGCTGTGCTCCAGCCCAGCTCCCAGCCCCGTGCGGCCTGGCTTGGGGACAGGGCGGAAGCGCGGGCGGGGACTACCACACGGGACACGCGGTTTCTGTCCCCGAGTCTGGCCTTCACAAGTAGGTTTCTTAGCAGCATTGTTAGACACTTCATGTAATTATACAGACAGCTAATGAAATTAGAAATGGCACTGTGGTTCTGAACTTAGAGCTCGTGTTAGATAAAGCAGCTTCAGAAGACGGTTTTGGTAGGAGAATCTTGGGTTAATAATGTCTAAGCAGGACTTACTTATTATTATTATTACTATTATTATTATTACTACTGATATTTGCAATTCCCTTTCCTCTTAAAGGGTTCCTTCACAGTGGGAACACGTCAACTATTCCATTTTCCTACATTCTCAGTGGCTGTTCCTGGCCCGTGACCAGTACAAGGAGTCAATAAATAAACGAATCACTACTTTTCATTGAAGTGTACCCATGTAGCAGTGGGGTGCCCTTCAGGCCCTGCTGGGGGAGGTAAACTTCGGAACACTCCACTTAACGTCTCCTTCACCTCACACAGCAACAGCCCCCAAAGTCACACGCTTCTCTTCCATCCCCTGAAATACCGGGGGTGGCACCTGACAGTGAAGGATGAACGTGAGGGCGGGCCTCGGGGAGAGCCGAGGGCCGTGGGAAGGCCACCGCGTGCCAGAGCCAAAACTCTCACTCCTTCATGCAAGTCTGCTGTAGACCAGGTGGGATTTCTTTGGGGAAAAAGGCCCAGCAGTCGGGGAATTGCCAAACGTCTGGTCTGGTGCTAACAGGAGCCTCGTAGAAAAGAACCCTTTGGTGGATCCCAGGTCCAACCCGGCCTCCCTGGCCACCTCTCCCTCTGCCCACCAGACCTCCGACTGGGGGGGAAGCTACCCTCTGAGCAGGCTGGGAGCGCTCGGCATTTCAACGGCTGGAAATACTAGTACTTGCTACTCATGTCCTGGATTTTCTCCAAGAACAACATGTCGAGTTTCTGTGTTTGCTCCTGTTTTTTACGGTGGAATACAACAGCTGACGTTGTGTGTGAAATAAGGCACGGATCCAGTCTAAAACACCTCGGCAGACATGTCCCTTGTCAGTGGCTGAGCCTCCTCGAGACGACACAGGGTTTTGGCCGACGCCTTGCCAGGTGACGGGAGGGGAGCACAGACCTGAAGCTCCCAGGCTGTGGTGCTGACTGAGCAAAGAACACGCCCCCTGCGCTTGCCGTGCTGCACTCACGGCTGCCTCAGTTTCTGACCCTGAATTCTGGGGGGAAAGATGCCCCCCATTCCGCGTTTCACGGGGAAACGCCGCTTTCTGCTCCTTGTAGAGCGATGGAGGGGCACCTGCCAGGCGGGCAGCACCCACCTTGACCTCGTCTCCTTCCCACTGAAGGCAGGTCTTCCGATACACGGACTTCTCTATTATGTCCTTCAGTTAAGGATCCAGATGGAGTTTTGTGATGCACATACAAAAGCAAAATTTGAGCAGAACCTCCTGTCTTTGGTGCTGTGAAAGATAAGACACACTTTTCTCCTTCACGCAGTTTCCTTCTTAGAGAGAAAATAAGACTTGTCTCCTTTATAAAAATGAGCTATCGTCCCAAATGAAATGTATCCTTGTAGAGTTTGGAATGTAGTTTAAAAAAGAAAACCCTTGGTCATTTTCTTGAAAGTGTTTAAAGATGGCCCTGAATAAATATTTTTAGACACTGTTTGTAACAGCCCCCTCCGAGGTTTTTCTACCTAAAAGCCAGCTTCTTTCAGTACACATGTCAGACAGCAGTCCTGATGGGGCCGCGAGGGGCTTCTTAAACACCTTTTCTAAAGTGACAAGTGGAAAACCAGTCACGGATGGGACGGACAGAGCACCCAGAGTGAACGCACCCAGAACAGTCAGCCATAACCTCATTGGGTTTCCGTCCTTGGCCCGTCCAGCCCCCACGACACCATCGATTCACGATTCCTAGTTGCTTCCTACGGATTTCCAAGCTTAGCAGTGAATCCGAAAGGGAAGAGGCAAATCTCCCCGGCCGAACTGCAAACGAGTGACGGGACCCGCCGTCCTGAAAAAGAGGAAGCAGCGCACCTTCCTCCCAAGACTACAGCATCTGCGATGGGCCAGGGCGGGGCGCACGGGGGCTTCATAGTGGAGGTGCCGGCCAAGCAGGACCCCAGCCAGGGAGCAAGGTCAACATCAACAGTCACATGTTGCGTGGACAGGACGTGCCCTTCGGGTGACGTGATGAGACTGACACTGTCCCCTGGGGATCTTCCTCCCTGGAACCCACGGTCCCAGTGTGGCTACGTGAAAAATACTAGACGAGGGACCACAGAGGGGCCTCCAGCCGTCGCTCTGACCGGCACACCTCACAACTGCCAAGGTCAACACGCAAGGCAAGTCTTAGCGACTATCACAGCCAAGGCGGGTCAAGGGAGACATGACACCGGAGGGTCGTGGGGTCTCCTGGATGGGACCCTGGAACAGCAAACGGGCGGTAAGGGGAAACCGAGGAAGTGTGAAAGCTGCGTGGACCTCGATACTGACTCATCGCCTGGGACGAGCGGCCGGGGTGCACGGACACCTGGCGCGGGGACGGCGTGGGCAGGGGCACGTGGGAGCGCTCTGGGCTTTCTTCACAGGCTTCCCGTGGGTCTGAAACTCCCAAAATATGAAGTCGATCACTTCAAAACTGAATCTGAGATAAGCGATTTTGATAATTACTGGTGGAGAGAAAAGGATTCCAAGGATTTCTGCTCTGTTTTGATTGTGTTTCTGTTTTAAATCGGGACAGATTATGGGGCATTTGGCTTCCTGGGGGTGGACTCCAGCGAGAGCAGGGGAAACGGTGGGAGCCCCATGCGACCCAGCGTCATGAACGTCACACGCGGTCACCACGCAGGTCGCCGAGGAGAGCCATGGACAGGCGAGCTTTCCGGAAAGCAGGGCGGCGCTGTCCGCACGAAAGCGTTCTCATGGAAACAGCAAGATGAATTCTGTCCCTGACTCGGTGACTAGGAAGGGCAGTACCTCTCTGCAGAACACTTTCACTTCCCTGGGAGAATTTATAAGTGACTCCCTAAGTTACTTCAGTTTGCTTAGTACAGGCATAAGGTTAAGGCAGTTAGTGGGTCAAGAGTTCCAGCATTTCAAGGGCAGTCCTGTTCAGTTTTGAAACCTTGGTCAGTTCACGCTCAGCCAGACTAGAGCAACTGGTCGTGTGCGCGGGCCATTTACGGACGCACACTTAGTTCAAATGAAGTGAACGGCATTCAGCACCAACACTGAGCAACCATACGTCCCCCTCACACTCTCCACATACCCCTGGTACCTGATTTAAGGGCACAGTAGAATTGGCTTTACACTTAAAAAAGTCAACGGGCAATGCATATACACCGAGATCCACGCGTTGGCTCCACGTGGAAGTCAGTTTTGGACAGCAGCAAGAGTTGTCATCCCGACAAGTCACCGTTTAACTGGGTCGAATGCAGGGAACCCTAACGTGTCTCCTGAGAAGCTTGGATGCGAGAGGCCGACTCTCCACTGCTGCCTTAAGCTTGGTGTCCCCTGGTGTTCCCTTCTGAGATGGCTGAGTCCCGTGGGGAGGGGGCGCTCACGTGACACAAAGACACGACCTCATGGAGCAGTCCGCCACCTTCCGCCGGATCTTTGGCTTCTCTCCCTTCTTTCTCCCAAGGGACGGAATTGGACAGGCGGCGCCCGAGGCCGGGCACCAGCAGGTCCTCTGAGGTCTGGTGTGGTGCTTCCGTGCCTTCTGCCTCCCCCTCCCCGGTCGGGGACGCGGCGGGGGGAGCCCGCTGGGAGTCCGGTTCTGCAGTGGGGGCCGCGGGGAGCGGCTTGTCCCTGCTCTTCTCCGTCAGGATAAACAGCGAGTCTGTCACGAGGCCGGAGGAGACGCGCTTCCTCGGGGACGGAGGGAGGTGTCTGCCGTGCAGGGCGCTGTCATCTTGCCCCAGGTGCCACTGGGTTTGGTCCCCACATCCCCCATCGAGCAGGGCCAGGTTATTCTCACTCGGGGCGTTGGATTTATTCTGGAGGAGGAAACAACACATTCAGAAAGTTTAAAGGAAATCGTAGCGTGACGCCAGCAACTTTATTTTTCCAACTTGAAATCAGTGGTAACACCTTCAGGGCTGGAAGGGGAAGTTCCTTCCAGAGCGGATGCAGAGCTGAGGGTGGATTCCTTACCAGCGATGAGACGCGACCACGCGGCTCCCTCACCCTTGCGACAGGCAGGCTACCCCTCGGGTGCCGGCGGGGCTGTGCGAAAGGGAGCCTGCTGCCCTGTGGGTGGCGGGGTGCTTGGGAATCCCGTGGGGGGCTCGGGGGTGGGGTCCTCAAAATACGAGCCATGGAACTGCCTGTTGAGGCAGAGCCTACAGTTCTGAGTGTGGGTCCGAAGGACACGGAGCTACCGGCCTGAAGGCACCGGGGGCGCCCCCTCGCTCGCTGCGGCCACAGAGGCGCCCCCTGTCCCCGACACACAAGCAAAGAAAGTGGGGCGTAGAAACATGACCGACTGTCACTGAGCCTTAAAAGAGGAAAACTCTGCTGTTGGTGACAACGCGGAAAACCCTGGAACAAGCGCGAGAAGCCAGACGTGGATGGCCAGGGCTGCATGGTCTGACGTGCACATGGAATAAAGAAAAGAGCCAGGAGCAGAGGGGAGGTGTGGAGGCCGCCAGGGGTGGCAGGGGTGGGGGACAGCGTGCAGGACAAATGGGGAGATGCCGACCCACGGGCACAGAGTTTCAGTCACGCCCGGGAACCACTTCCGCAGACCTGACCGTGGTGACTACGGGCGGTTAAGGACACTTAACTTGAAAGTCACTTAAAGGGCAAATCTAAACTGCTCTGACCTCCAAAGAAACAAAAAAAAGGTAAAGGAAATGGTAACCCCGTTAGGTGACGGACATGCTAATTAGCGTGACTGTGGCCACCACAAGGTAAAATGCATTCAGCAAATATATACAATTTTCATTTGTGAATTATTCTTCAGTAAAGCTAGAAATGAAGTAAAATGAAAAGGATTTACCAAAAAACCCCAACACAAAACAAACTCCTCCACAAAAGCACACACCGGCACCTGGGTACCAATCCACACCGAGCTCTGGAATGCCCGGCGGTCACACTCTCTCTTCACTGTTTTTGAAGCACTCGGTTCAATATTGCCGCCAACTTTTGAGGCAATACAATACAAAATTACTTGTGTTAGTACCTTAGAGATTTTTTAAGATCAAGGAAATATCAGGGGGCAAGTGGGGACATTTCACGTCTAAAAAAGTCCACAGAGAAGATACACCTGTAAAATCAGACTGTCAGAAAAGGTTACTGCTTGACAAAAAAAATTCCAATTAATGACCATCACCAGCAGAACTGAGTAAATAGAAGGGGGAAACCCTGGAATTTTGTTATCAGAAATACTTCTTAATGATTAAACTTTATCATAGTGTTGAAGTCCTGACACCTTCGTGTTAGAGGTTCAACACTCCCACAAACTAAGAAAACAACGCCAGCGCCCGTGGGCGACCACAGCGCGTCCCCTCCACTGCCCGGGCGGGCGGGGCGCACGCACCGTGGCCTTGTAGTCGATGTTGTCCATGGACCGGAAGAAGTCCAAGCTCTTGGCGGCCGCCAGCTTCCCCTGGTCGGAGCTGTGCGTGCTCAGCGTGTCCAGGATCTCTCCCAGCAGGTCCATCTCGCCCGAGCAGGACGTCTGCGCGCGCATCTCTGCGGAGTCGTCGCTCTCGTAGAAGTCCACGGGCGCTTCCTCACCGTCCTCCGACGACAGCCTAAGGGACACGAGAGGACACGCGTGTGCTGGTGGTTTGCGCTACTGCACCTGCCGCGCACACGCAGCGTGTCCCCGCTCCCGTTAAAGCGCTGTTTCCGTGGAACCACACGAAGGCGGGTGCCTGGGTCGCAGCCCGGTCCCTCAAGGTGACGTCCCTCCCGCTCATTGCCAGAAACCGTGCCTGTTTTCCACACAAACAGATGCTGAGGCCACGACGCCTGAATCCGCAGGGAGGCAGAATCAGGGCCTTCGGGCAGCCTGAGCCTCTGGGGTTCGGGGCATTCGCCTTGGATACAGGAGACAGAACCCTCGGAACCCTCGCTACCGTCAGGGTCACTTCCAAGATTTTTATATGGTTGTCCTTGCCTTTCTTCATTCACTTAGCTTAGAGAACCGTGCACATCCCCTTACATACGCAGAGACGTATTTAATAGGAAAAACAACGTCTGTGTGTCATCACCGTGTGCCTTCGAATTGTTAAGGGGTTAATCACACACTGTTGTTAATTTCCCTGTTTAATAATAAAATTCCTTTTTAACACTTTGTATTCAACCTTCCTCTTCTGACAGCACGGAGACTCTCCCCACCCTGCCCCCGTTTGTCTCAATGGCCTGTACGATCACTGCCCCTGAGACTGG
The DNA here is from genome assembly GCF_014824575.4 of Sturnira hondurensis. Lineage (NCBI taxonomy): Eukaryota > Metazoa > Chordata > Mammalia > Chiroptera > Phyllostomidae > Sturnira > Sturnira hondurensis. The sequence goes on from NW_028091436.1 coordinate 204,416, forward strand.
ACCTGCCCCTTCTGGGGGAGGGCAGGGGTCTAACTTGGGGGGGCGGGTCTGTTCCCCTTTCACCGTGTCGTAGACGCGCTGAGGTTCCAATTGCTGCCCAAGGACGAGAGGGGTCAGGTCCAGCGCACTGCCCTGTCTCAAGACCCCCCCTGCCCAGGAGCAGGGCCCCCTGTGGTGACAGTCGGTATAAGGGGTGGGAGCTGCTCTGGCAGGACACACTCTGAACCATCCCTTGCCACCCCCCGCGTCTGCACGAAGCCACCCCACGCAGGAGCACCTCAGGACCCAGTACTGACTTGCTGGCCCGGTCCGTGTCCTCGTCCTCGTCATCACACACCGAGCCGTCGAGGCTCTTACGAAGCCTCCTCACACGTGCCTGGGGGAGGAAGGACAATGGATTGGCGTTCGAAGTAACGTGAGTCTCCTTCACGGCGTTTACGGGGACCCTTTGATTTGCCCAGGAAGACTTTTAAGAGCAGCCCGTATTCAGGAGGTTTGAGTGTTGCCCAGTAACTTGACAAGCTGGGCAGGAAGAAGGGAGAGAATCCGGGTGGCTGGTCTCAACATTTACTTGACCGCAAAGTAATGAACCAAAAACACCCCAGAGGACGGAACCTGCACGTACACAAGCGCCCAGGCCCTGGTTTAGGACTGCGTGACCTTGGATCGATGTGACTGACATTTGAGAGAGAGAGGGAAATGGCAGCTTATGTAATGGAAGCCTCCCGGCTTGTGTGAACCCGATCGCCCTGCGTTCCTGTTTCGGGGGCACCGGGACCCAGCCGCACGGCTTTCTGGGCAAATAAACGGTGTCTCCCACCGTGCCCAGAACCTGTGACTCCGGGCAAACAGAACTGGTCATGCTTCTGGAAACAGAAGTCTCTCTAGGCGATGGCTAGCAAACGCGCTCAGACCACAGACGACGTGTGTGTCCCTTGGAGTGGGGACACAGAGTCCATCCCAGCACCTGTCCATCGGGGGTCGCGGGTCACAGACCCGGCGTGACTGGGAGCCTGTGGCCAAACGAGGCAGAAGCCGAACTAAAAACGACCGTGGAAAAGAATCATCTCGGCGCATGCAACCCAGATAAAAATACAGACACCTTTGTAGACGATTTGGGGAAGGAGTGCAGATCCCTCACTTTCCCAAATACGAAAGTCACAAACAGAGCGGGCCCAGCCATGGTGCCTCGCGTGTGTTCAGGAGAAACACGCTCCGCCTCAGGTCTGGACGGAAATCTCACCGCAACAAGCGCGTGGGAGAGAGCTTCTGAGCGTCCGTAAACGCGTCCGTCCGTCACCTGTCTGTCACGAGTGAATGACCACTGCTCCCTGGAACAGGCACCAGGGTGGGCGCGACAGGGCCTATGTTTGGGGACAGAGGATTTTCTTAAAAGAGTGACTATGAAACACAGATGAAGAGATACGCTACGAGCAGACAACATGCTGGAAAAAACCAGAGACAAAGAAAAAAATAAGTTGTTTTTCCAGGAAAGCAAAACCAAACCTGCAAATATCTCCTCAGAGTTCTGTTAAATGGGGCGACACCATCCACACGCCTGACACGGAGCTGACGCCCCAGGGACGCCTGCCTCTCGCCGACTCGGCACTTGCCTTCCGCGGGTACGGGCGCTTTTTCTCATTTCTCTACCCTGAAACGTACGTGGCCTTTCCCGCAAGTGTTTACGAAAAGGGGGAAGGCTGCTGTCTTTGCTTCCTGATAGTGTGTTTATTCAACAACAGCCAGCTTTTGGCCCCAGGATGCAAGGTTGCAAGTAACATCGTTTCTCGAGACCGCCAGTGGTTAGGGGGCCTTACTAGACGGCGATGCCATCTCCGGGGCGTCCACAGGGCGCACCGACGGTCTGGGTACCTGTCAGCACGTACATTTCCGTATCCCTGACCGCCAGGTGCCTGCATTTTAGATCTTACAGATTCTCTCATTGGCTGATGGGCCAAGTGAAACAGGGAAGTTACCAGTCTTCCCCTAATATAAAATTATTCTTTAGTGTGGGCAGAAGGCCCGAGCCACAGAACCACCAAACCCAGTGTCTGGTTTGGCCACGATGAGTCGGGCGTTTCCTTCCTCTTCATGGGATGATGGACAGTGGCCAATGAGAACGGCCCCCAAGGAGCCCGTTCCTCCCGCAGTTCCTGCTTCGGTCACTAGATGGCAGACGGACCCTAGTAAGGACAAGGGCTGGGTAGCTTTCGACTTGTAAGGGCCTGGGGGGTGTGTGGGGGGGAACACAGGATACAGGCAGAGAAATGGGCGAGTATAGTTTTCAGACTTCACAAAGTGAAGATGCTTGTGTGATTTTTGAAAGCGGGCACCCTCTGCACCACTGCCCCCTTCAGAGGTGGAGTAACTGAGGCCCCATGTGACTCCGCAGACGCGAAGCCCAGCACAAACCCCCACGCGTGCGCCTTTCTGAGGCTTCGACAAAAATATTTTGCATGAAATGATACGAGGATAGATTTGCAAACTCTACCATGCAGAACTATAACCGCGACACCTTGAAAATGCGTGTGGTTCGAGATCTGGAAAGAGCTTTAAAAGCGTGATGTCATTTTCGTAGGTGGGACCGGAGCACAGAGTTGGGGACATACCCACAAGTCACTGGCTGCCCCACGTGCATGGGTCAGACTTTTTTGTAGGCTTTATGTCATGAAATAGCTACTTGACAACAAATTTTGGCGAACGTTTCTGTGTCTTACAAAGTAGGGAACTGAAAGCCTAATGAAGAAAGCGTCTTGGGCCAGATGAGATGGTTCTCCCAGGGCACGGACTCTAACCCAGGTGTCGGGAACTCTTGTCGTTATAATCGCATCAGATATGCAAGTCCCCCAAAGTCTGAGAACTGACCTGAGAAAGACTTTCTCGAAGTGGCGCGTTTTAGCCTCGTCTTTAAAGCAGGTGGTCATCACAGAATGATCGAGTGACAGACAGTGAGGGCGAACGGCAGGGTGAAGGGACGAGAGGTGAGTACACTTCTCCAAAGACACCGAAAACTGGGGTCCGGTCAGAGTCAGGATTCCGCAGCTGGGTGTCAGATGAGTTTGAAGTGGTCCAGGACCATCCAGGGACCCTTGGCCCATCCTCCCAGGCTGCGGGGTCTCGCCCTCCCCCCGAGCATTCCTGACTTTACTACTGGCCACCGGGGGCTCCCCCGATGCTCCGAGAAGGGCGATGTTTCCTTTTCAGTACATTCCTGTCTTAGCAAGTCCTTGAGACCAAGAATCCTATCTTTTAATCCACTTTGCTTCTAACTCCACATCCATTTAGAATGCAAAAAAGCTGTGGAAGAATGTCAACTCCCTTCCCAGCAATGATAAAAGACTCGGTAATCTCAGAAACACAGCCACGTTCCTCTCCAGCCGGGAGGGAGCTGCATTCCGCAGGGACCAGCCCCTCCACAGAGTCGGCCTGAGGAACAGGATCAGATTCCAGCACGTGTGCCAAGGGTGCATAACTAACGAGTAAAATATCGATTGTGGAAAATAATTATAGCCGGGTTTTACTTTGACGATGACCCCATCCATACACACAGGGTCCTGCAGAAGTAACAACGCTGAGTGTGGCTGGCAGGGCACGTGAATGCCTCGCACGAGAAGGACAGCCGTTTAAACAGGTCACCTACATTGTCACCTGGTGTGTGTGAGGGTGAGGTTGTTCTGAGCCAGACTTAACAGGCTGATGAGTGTGTAACCAAAGATTTTTATGCAATAAAACAGGGTGCTATTTGTGCTGGCCCCTGTATAACAACCATAAGTGTGAGTGTGTGTGGGGAGTGTCTTCAACAGTGTCTGTATTGAATGCAACAAGAATCTTAACAGAAACTGCAACCGCACGTTGGTTTCCAAAGCGTCACCTGACTGAATGTCAAAGACATTCATGAAGGCAGAGGGGAAACAGGCCTGTGGGGAAGGAGCAGTGTCACACGTAAAAAAATAAACAATGTGAAGGGGTGTTGGGGTACAGCACACCCCTTCGGACATTCTGCTCTGTGCCAGGCAGCGCGGCAACGTGTAGGAGACGCCGGGCCGCTTCCAGCTGTAACAAGACTCCAGACTCGCTGGCAGCCGTGTATCTATCGACCCTCCTGGCAATTTCTCTGTCTTTGGGGACCGCGCAGCGGCAGCGGCGACGTCACAAAGAAGACACGGCTTCTCCTTTCATCCACACCAACACTGCTCTCTGACCAACCTTAAAAGCAGCTCCGTGCACAAAACATGAAGACAGACCGTCATTTCGGCACCCCAGGATGTCTGGGAGAAGAATATGAATTTGTCTGTAAACACTGGGTACTTCTGGGGTACAGACCTGTTTGCCAGGTCACCCAAAGCCCCTAGAATAATTCAAGAGGTAACCGGGGAAAGTCTCCCGAGGTGAAACAAAACAAAACAAAATAGCAAGGAAAAGCCGCAGCGACAGGACTACTGATGTAAAAGTCTGGAACGGCAACATCCATTATATTTACTACGTGGAAAAACCGAACGCCTCTGGTTTTGTTTTAAGACTTTGCAATAAAGGACACAGCCATTTGTGGTCATAAATCCAAAGAGTAAAACCGTAACACTGAAAAGGCACATTTCAACCTAAAAATATCTCACAACATACACTGAACATGTTCCCATAAGTAAGACTGCCTTACATCTTTTTAATATGCTGCATATTATTCAGCTGAGCTAAACACTTTAAAATGGAAGCCCCGGCCACTGACTGAAAGGAGCTGGTTTTGAATTCTTTCTTTGAAAGAATAATGTCCTTGGACAATTTCGTGACCACATACATGCCTCAATGTGCACTCCACTGTATTCCTGAAAAAGGCAAGTCTGAAAGGTAAATGTTACTGTTATTAATTTCGTCTTGTGTAATGATCTTCTTTCAAGGGCAGAAGTAAGATGCAGTGTCCACTAGAGGGCGCCCTTGTACTCCATAACAGAATCTGGGGGGCTGTTGGTGAGGGGCACAGACTGAACTATAATCGCATTTGACGTGTTGAAAATTATTATTATTTCAACAAAAGAAAAGGAAAAAAGTAACTTCCTTTAAAATTACCTATATGGTACCCATATTTTTGAAACAGGGTTTAAAAGATGAATTTTAAAAATCAGTGGCATTAGTGTACCTTAGACTAAATATATATACCACGGGAAAGAGTGAAATTTGGACAGACTGAGAAAATGCGTTTGCATTTAGGCAGCGTTCTCTGTGGGCATCTTTACATGGAAACATATTCACTGAAGACATTAAAAATATTTATCATGTCTAACTTTGCAATAGATTTCCTTACCACCTTAATTCAACATTTTGGCTTGATCATCATAAAAGTGTTCTCAATTTTGAGTCAAATTAAATGGCTAGAAAATTTTAAAATGGGCTTGTTTGCTTATCACGCTCTGGTGAAACTGGTTTTTATTATTCTGCACAATCTACTCGAAGTCGTCTTCTCCAGTTTCCTGGGGCGCCTCCTTCACACACAGCCCCTCCCTCGGCTCACCTGGCGCTTTCTGGGTGACGCGCAGTCACCTTGTCCGGGTCTGAAGGAGCCACTGGCCACCTCCCTCTGCCAGCCAGTCACTACGCCACCTCTTTCTTCTTGACCAATACAGCAAAGCTGGGCAACGGGCTGTGTTTGCCCAAAACGCCCACGTGGGCCACTTTCCGAAGGCTGTTGGTGGCCTGAGCAAGAAACACCGTCTTTAATGACATTCGTTTCATTCCCGGAGTCCACTGATGTGCCCTGAAGGAGAGTGTGTCGTCGTGACCAAGCGCGGGCCACGCCCCCCGCGTGCTATGCTGTGGACAGATCATTTAGAGGGTCCGAGTTTTTGTCTTTTCGTCACTCGTTTCACAGGAAGTTCATTTCATCTGGAGCGTTTTAAAATACCAAACATCATGGGATTGCTTATGTTTTTAAAAGCATGCTTTGGGATTTCTGGTCAGCCTCCAGGAGACCAGAACGCGGCTTTGAGAGGCCTGACTCCAAGTCTCCACACGGCAGAAAGGAGAGGCAGCTTCTAAGCACATTCTTTCGAGATGAAATTACGTTACTCATCAATTATAAAATGAGCTTGCTGCTGCTGTGTTCTAGTCCACCAATCCATTAGCGTGATTTATAAACCAATAAATACACGGGACTCAAAAAGATAGCAAAGGTCCCTTTGAAGTGCACACATCCCCTTATAGAATGGGTAAAAAATGAAACACCACGGAGGTGATATTTCATAGGGCAGACCCATCTTCCCTGTTTATGCACTCAAAGATAACTATTCTTATCTCAAGCTATTAGTCTCTATGTGAATATACTTAAAAATGGAATAAATGGCCACGCGTTTAACGGCACTTGGTGTCGTTAGCAGAAAACATGGCTATTAAACATATTTCTATTTGTAAACACTGTGGTTGGGGGGAAGTCCTGACTACCTTCCAAGTGTGGAAACGTAATCTTCCACGCTATTTTCCAGGCAGCTTTGGCACAATCTGACCTGGATACGTGGGAAATCAATCCGAGTGGAGTGCGGCCCGGCCCAGACGTGAAGGAGTTAAGAGGGCTGTATGCCAGGGTTTTCCTCGGGCTCCAGAACAAAGCGCTCTGGCCCTTCGCGGCCGCCGCTAGGTCGGGTGCGGTGCGGGGCTTGCTTGGGGCCGTCCATCTGTTAATGTTGACGTGGGGTCCAGCGAGGCTCCGGCGGCCCCCCAGTCTGGCTGCTGTGTGCGTGCGATGTGTGTGTGTGTGTGTGAGAAGCAGACAATGTCATCAGACTGAGGACGGCGACGTGATTAGAAATGGAGCAGCATCTTCAGACTCACAGAAACCTGACCTGTTATTTCAGGGAACTTCTCCACCTTAGGAAAGGCCGCTAAATTCCTCCCAACGTAGAATCGTTCAAAACACCACTTCCGAGGACAGACAGACTTGGTCTAAGAGCTGCTCACTGAGCCTGCAGCGTTTTGCTCGGACACGAGACGGGAGAGAGAAGGGGAATGTGTGGGCGAGACGGACGGAAGCTGCTCTGCAGCCCGGATTCTCCCTGGGCCCCGGCCCTGTTCCCAGTAAAATCCGGGACGCGCTCCCTGGGGCCCTGTTAGGCTGCCTGGTGGCTGCCCTGCCTCTTCCACAAAGAGGAAAAGGGCCTGGATGGACAAATGGGAAGCCTAATTGGGCGGTCTTCCAGGCGGCGCCCCTGACATTTACTTAAGCCTCATCCATAAAATGGGAAAGAGCCACACTCATTAACCGGCCGACACACACGTCACGACTGTTTGCTGGTGAGCAGAGACTCCCAGTCGGTTCCAGAGACCAGCTCAGCCGTGGCGCAGAGCCTGCAAGCAACGTGGGGTTGCGACACCCAGTCTTTTCGGCAGGACTCAGGATGGGAAGCCTGCTTTTCTCCCTCTCAGACGCGTTCTTGGCATGTAAAGCACCGCGGTCTCACTTACTTCTTTTGCAAAACAGATGAAAATTAAAGATTGCCTTTGCACAAAGCTGGCTGGACAGTGAACCTGTACAGCTCTTGAGGTCACTGAGGTCCAGCTCCCACATGGACAGACACACAGGGTGAGTCGAGTCCACGCTCTGCGTTCTGGGAGTTTTTCTGACAATAAAATGGTGTGCTCGGGGTCTTACAAACCCAGGCATTTCTTGGTACGAGAGCTGTATGTTCCTTGTCAAACCATAAGCTGGGATCATAAAGTCATTCCCGCTTCGGTGGGAACAGACAACGCTGGGGTCCCTGTGGTTTTGGTGACCGGAGGACCGCCGTGAGCCAGGAGGTCACTGCTGAGAGAGAAGCCGGGCGACGCGCTGCCCTGCAAGCCCGAGGCGCGAGGCGTGCGCCTGTGTGTGCAGGGAGGGCTGGCAGCGTGAGTGGCCGGGGCGTGGCAGGCAAGCACGCGTGTGCTCCTGTGTTACCGGTCTACCTGCCGCCTCCCGGGGAATGATGGACACTGTTATCCCAGCTCACGCGGGCAGGAGGGAAGGCTCGGGGTGCTGGGCTTTGCTCAGTGCCCGATGCCAAGACCTTTTTCACAGTCCAGTTGGTCGCCTCTAACTGCCCCTCCCAGCCTCACCCAAGGCCAAGGCCAAGGCCAGGGCCAGAGAGTCTGCCCTCCACCCGAACCCCACTGCCTATTTATGACCTGCAGGGCGGCCGGCACAGGTCTGAGGCCCCCGCTTCCCTGTCGCCAGGTCGGCCCAGTGGGGAGGATGGTGCCCACACTGGTGGACGGCTGGGGATTCCAAATTAACCATGAAACGCGCCCCCCCCCCGCCCCCCCACAGCTTCACCGTCCCTCCAGGAGCAGGCCCTCCTCCTGCGTCCCAAGGCTGCGCCCGACAGAGTCCGGGCCTCATTTCCACCCGACAGAGTCTGGGCGTGCAAAGTGGGGGCAACAACATCAAAAATTATCTGGATTCCCAAAGCCGGCGGGTCCCTACGGACTCTCGCCTTCTGGTCATGGACGTGGACGCAAGGCCGGTCTTTTCGGAGAATCCAGTCCCTGGGCTAAACCCAGCAGACGGTGGGGCAGAGTGCGGGCCTCTCCACCCCGATCCCCAGCAGCCAGTGCTAATGTGAGGGCCTGAAGCCGCTGGCGCTCAGTGGGCTTCCCAGGAGAGCGTGGTCCAAGGCGGCGCGGCTGGCAGCCCTTTCAACGTTTGAAAAGCAGTTCGAGTGCCATGTGAACGCACAGACCGCAGCCAGGAAACGAGGGCATTGCAGACGGTGGAGGAAAGACCACGTGAAGAGAGGCAACCTCGCACCCCCCACCCCAAGAGTGACCCCACCTCCAGAAGGTACCCCGCCCCCGAGGGCCTGCAGTGCTGGGCACCTGCTGAACCACTTTTTAAAAAGAAATCTTGTGATTCCCAGTCAGGGCACATGCCTGGGTTGCAGGCCAGTTCCCTGCAGGCCAACTCCCAGCAGCGGACACACAAAAGGCAACCATACATTGATGTTTCTCTCCCTCTCTCCTTCCCCTCTAAAGATAAATAAATAAAATATTAAAAAAAAAAGAAATCTTGTGCTTTAGGGTTCATAGGAATGGGCTCTCCTCTCCTTTGTGGCCGCGAATCAGGGGAATGGGTCTTAGCTTCTTTCCAGCCTTACTTCCTCTCTGCCTTGATCTAAATTGAACGAACTTTGACCTCTTCTTCTATGATTCTCTATAAGGTGCTCATTTTGGAAAAAAAGGTAGGCCGTGAATGAATAAATAAACCTGAACGTCGCCGCTGCACTTACTGACATCCAGCCTGCTTTAACCACCTCTATCCACCCCTAGAAATGCTCACATAGTTCATTAAACATCGTAACGTGTTCGGACCTAACCTTACCACACGTGGGGCGACGTGGGGGAAGGGCGCGTTTTCTTCACGTGCAGGCCCGTTCCCCACGGCAAACGCCACCACGGACGCGGCCTCACGATGCCACGTCGAACACGAGGAACTGCGACCGTGAGCACTTTCCTGGTCTCGGACAATGTTTCAGGAAGCATCAGCGTGTGAGCGGAGGTTTTAAATATTCGTAGCAAATAAAATCTCTATCTTTGGAACAGGTATTTCTAACGTCGTACTCTAGTTTCTACAGATTATTTTAACGGCCAAAGTCCTCTGTTTATAAGTCTCACTTGAGCTGTGTCGGCCACCCCCCGGCGAACCGTCTCCGGCTCACGGGAGTGTGGGCGCTGTGAGGACGTCAGGAAGCCCGGGGACCTGCTGCCGGGATGTCTGGTCCCCCTGCCCCTGTGGCCTGCCCGGGGGCGACCCACTCATCTCCTTCGCCCTGACTGCAGGCCTGCGTGTAATGCGGCAGGACAGTGCCGGGGCCAGGCCTGTGCCCAGAGTCCCCTGGGATTACGGGCGTGCAGGGCCGGGGCTTCGAGGGCGGAGCGCGTTACCTGGGTGAGCCTGCGCTTCTCCGGGTTTGCGGTCCTCTCGCTGTGCAGGGTGTAGACCGGCGTGTACTGCACGCAGCCGGAGCAGGTCCCGAAACCGTCCTCGCTCTCCTGCAGGCGAGGGAACATGCGAGCACTCGCTCAGGGTCCTGCTCGGGCGATCACCAAGGTTCTTTAACGGATCAGCACCGGGGCTGATCCGGATGCAAATGACCACCCAGCAAGTCGCCTGGAAGCCTGAAGATCCTTTTCAGCAGGACAGACCTTCCGCATTTTTTTAGGTTATGAATTAATCATTTCCAAAATAATCTCTACTTCAAATAATTTAAGTAAAATTCCTATGAAGAACATTCACTCTCTATCACTACTATGAAAGTGCTGAGTAATACTGTTCTCTCCAAAGGTAAAATTTCAAAACATAACTGACAAAATTTGCCAAGACGGAATGTAATCAAACACATAAATATTCATATACATGCAATATTCATAGATTCAAATATACGCCCTCAAGCACAAATGTTTATAAATGAAAACCTGCTTAGTTTAACCCTGGCCAGGGTGACTCAGTTGGTAGGCATGTCATACCGTGACTGGAAGGTCGAGGGTTCGATTCCCGGCCAGGGCGGGGTGTCTGGGTTGCAGGTTTGGTCCTCAGTGAGGGTGTATGAGAGGCAGCTGATCAATGTCTTAGTCTCATATTGATTCCTCTCCCCCTCTCTCCCTCCCTTCCTCCCTCTCTAAAATCAATAAGCATGTCCTCAGATGAGGATAAAAAAGTCATTAAATAAATAAAAACATGCTTAAAGTAGTTGCTATTGGAAAGGTCCTATAAAACCAAACAATGGTATGCACAGCGTAATTCTGCACCAAAAATCATCTTTAAAAAATAAGTATCCGCCTGAAGCAGGACTTTCAACAGCGACGCCACAGCGGTCAGCCTGGCGGGCACCGGCTCCTGTTAAAGCACCTTGGAGGGTCCTGGTCGCTCGGTGACGAACTAAGGGAACGAGAAAGTATTCGGTGGGTGTGCACAGAACGGCAGGGAGTGGCCAGAGGGCTGGTCATGGGAAACACGCTCCTGAACGCGGGCCGACACCCACTCCCAAAAGCACTAAAGCACCCCTCTCCTGGGATCTGTGAGGGGCACGCTCCCCCCACCCCACCCCACCCCCTGACATAAACATGACGAAGGCCAGTGGGGCAGTGCGGGGCACGCCTTACCTTGTGTTTCAGCTTGCTCTTCACCTCCCTGAGACCCTGCTTCGCCTGGCTTTTCGCCTGGGGAACAAGAGAACGCAGTGTCAGGCTCACTGTGCTTCCCTCGCCATGACACAGCACGGACACGCGGCCTCGCTGGAGGGAAATGTCAGCCCTTCCCGCTATCCGGGAAAAGAGCGGACTCCACTGCAGAGCTGCACTTTCAGGGGCTCCGCCCCCCCGACCGCTGTACCTAAATTAGCGGGCGGCCCCCCTGACCACTGTACCTAAATTAGCGGGCGAAAACCCAGTCTCTACTTGCGTGCACACCCCACACAAAGGCTAACGTTCAGCCTGTTTTGCTGCCTACACTGTACAAAACGGGAGCCGACCGGACCGCTAACACGGTCTTCCTCTGAAACAGCGTCTAAACGGGAGAGGCGGAGAAGAACCATCACCGCGGCAGCCGCCTGGGCACGTGCCTGGGCTGTAACCACAGTTTCTGTCCGCAGAGCTATCTTAGTGCTTAACTTCTGTCTTGTACAGGTTTTCTGGCAAAAATTAAACATCTTTAACGATTTAGCAACTACCCTTGGGTTCCACAGGGGGTCTGGCTGAGGCACGGAGCCCCGCAGGTCCTGCCGGGGTCCCCAGGGGGTACAGCTGAGGACAGTGGGGTCCTCATAAGGGCCTTGGACTTGGTTCCGCTGGAAAGTCCCACACAGCGGCCAGAGTGACAGGGAACAGAAGTTGGTGCTTGTTTTTCTGCTTCTGCGGTTCCCGACCGGGTGCTGGGGACCCAGCCCGCGTTACCACGATGAACTATCACAGCGACTCCGTTGTGAGGGTGGTACAGTGACTATTGCGCCTACAAATAGGGAAAGGGACTCGAACCCTCGTCAGTGAAATTCTCAGTCCCACTTCTCCAAGGAGAAGGGTGCCCTACGGTCTTCAAAAGCCTGGTCTCGGAATCACAGCCTCACGAAGGAAGAGGCCTCCCTGCGAGACTCGGTCTACACGCCTGGAAACTCCGGTCGGGCAGACACAAGACTTCCCGACCCCAAGCCCCCGCTTCTTCCTCCAAAGCGCCCTGCCTTCCCGGGTCCCCGCTTGGAAGAGGGAACACCCGTCTCCCCGAGTTCAGTGAGGGGGAGGCCCTGACTTCCTCCCTGTTGTTAAAAAAGGGGACACCAGGCCCCAAATGGAGTCACTTGTCACCGCCCAAGACGTCCTCCCTCACCTAATTGTACGTCCAGCCTCTCCCAGGACTATGGTCTTAAATCAGGGGACCTGGAACCTCCTGGTCAGTGGTAATGAGGGGACCAGCTGACAGCCCTGTTCGTGTCCCCCCCACCCCCCGAAGAAAGAAGAGGTAATCTGCTGTTTCCACCTCCCTGTCCCCTTCGGCCTACGAAACCCCTCCGTTTCGCACAGCTCCCCAGAGGTCCTTTCTGTTGGGTGGATGGGACGCTGCTCGATGCACAGGCTGTTTTGAGAAAATCCAACTCGACCTTCAACTTTCCCCAATTGCATTTCCCCTCAACACCGTCAGTGCCTACACAACCCAGCCGAGCATCTGGCCTGCGGTCACTGCTAGAGAAGTGTCCCCAGCTGAATGAAACAATGACTTCTTTGTTGTAAATGAGGCAAAATGAAAACATATCACACACGAAAAGAGAAAACCTCAAGGCCAGATAACCCTAAATGACAATTCCACGATTTTCAGAGCCAAGAAAGCATTTTTACACTCATTATTTTGTTGGTCAAGCCACCAAATCTACTTCAAGGGTCCTGTGTTAATTACTATACACTTGTTAGGTAAAAATGAATGATCACAAAAAAAAAATATGTGTGTACATATATATATATGTACACACATATATATATTCTTTTCCCCATCTCTTTGAATCTTTACCCATTTGAACTACAGTCTAGTTCACTTAAATGTCCTCTGTTCTTCCTCAATCCACCTGATTCGCACGAATTTTTCCCCGACGCTCCGCAGTGTGCAAGGCTGAACTGCGTATCAGCGACAGTTCGGTTGCCTTGGGTACTGGCTCTTTTGAATGTCCCCGCCTCCCTTCCTGCCCCGGCCTCTTCCAGACTCTCTGGGACACGGGGCTCAGGTCTCTCCACCCTTTTCAATGTACCCAGCAGACGCCCACCGTCACGTGAGTATTCTCTACAAAAAGCCCCCGCCACATGGCTTTGGCTAATCGTGTAAAACGCACAGACTCCACAAAGCAGGTGACTTGGGAGACCTGCCGGCCAAATCGAGCATGTGTTTGCTTTGCTGTGGCCGTTGGAGCTGCGTGGGCACGTGCCTTGGCCACACTTTGCCGCGTGGTCCCTGTCGGCATAGGGAAACCCGCATAGGGGACCAAGGGAACAGTTCTTGGTGGAGGTTGGGGACGCAGTCGGTCACTGTCTCTACCGTTCAGCCCCACTCAGGAGGACGGCAATTTAATGCCAAACAAGGTTTCATCCCTGTGCTTGCAGGAAAGGTGTGGGTCAAACTCAGGAGGAAACACATATTTAGTAAAATAACACAATAGAACCTCCCTTGGCATAAAGAAAAATTTGGGGTGTCTGGTGATGGAGCGCAATGATGGGCGCCAGTCCCAGAACCTCGAATAAAACCACAAACAACGTGATTCGACGTTAGTTTGACTTTGTATATGGCAGCCACGTGCTCCTTCATCGTGAAAGTTGAAAACTTCATAAACCAAACCCTAACCCTCGGGCCTGTGAACCAGAGGATCACGGTTCGATTCCCAGTCAGGGCACATGCCTGGGTTGCAGACTGGTTCCCTGAAGGCCAACTCCCAGCAGGGGATGCACAAGAGGCAAGCATACATTGATGTTTCTCTCCCTCTCCTTCCCCTCTAAAGATAAATAAATAAATAAAATCTAAAAAAAAAAAAACCTAACCCTAACCCCACTAACTGTCTTGAAAAGAAAAATAGAAAACATTCTAGACTTCCTGTCCATTAGCCTGGAAAATGTAGTAATGTTTTCTCACAGACTTTTTAAACATCAAATGAAAACTCACGAATTTGTACGCCGTCCGGACGGCGGGAGTTGCTCTCGTCACCGCCGAGTTGAACAGGGCGCCGCCTTTCTGCAAACGAAGAACAGACCCCGGTTCCCAAAAGTGCTGGCCAGCCCGCCCTGAAGACAGGGCGTTGCTCACAGTGGAGGCGGAGACCTCTAGTCCCACTCCAGACAAAGGCCGACAGAAATCATTTCATGTGTCATGGTCTCAAGCTTTTGTGCGCTGCGGCAGTTCCATGCAAAATGTAAACATTCTACTCTATTTTTTATTTAGTCGGCCTGATACGTCATTTAAAAATCACTTCACCTCAGTCTGGGCAGACCTGGGCAGCATGATCAGTACTAAGAGTATATTTAAAGCCTCATAAAAAATGCAACTGTGCATCGACTGTTTTAACGTTAGGCACTGACGTCCTCGTTTGCGGGAGAGAGTTCTGTATTTAAAAATCACGTTAATAAAAACATCACCACACGTGATGAAACTCCCACGGATGGTTCTGTTCCACCCGACTCCTTGTTTTGGAACAGAACTCAAGGGGGCATTAAAATCGTGCTTTTCAAAACAAGCCACCTCTTTTGAGACCAAAGCTTGCCATTTTCAAATTATAGCGACGAATGCCAACAAACCAGAAGCATGAAACAAAAACTTGTGAACGTGAGAAAATACCCAGACATTTAAAATATTTCTAATACACGGCCTGCTTTTGCTGAAGCAAAAAAGCATGAGGGGTGAGAAAAGAAGACACCGGAAAAGGCCACTGTTACCTTGACAGTATGGACCCATTGCTGGTAGGACCGCGGGCTCCCTGGAAAATGTGAGAACAAATGTCAGGAACCTGTGATGGGGAAGGGGAAATCCACGCACCAAAATGTATCAAGAACCAGTATTTCCAGGACGTTAGTGAGCAAATCGCGCTTTTCTGTGACGCTGGGACAGAGGCAGGGGTCTGCTGAAAGAACAGTGAGTCGCCCCAAGTCTCAGGGGCACGGAGATGGCCGTCTCTAAGCACAGACTCTTTCTTACTCACGTGCGAAGCTAACATACCAGAGCGTTTTACTGTCTTTCATTTTTAACATTATCTTCGGAGGGGAAAACATGACCTCTCTTTTGGAAGCCAAAATCCCTGTGTCTTTTGAACTGATTTTTCAGTGTTTTTTATGTCCACGTTGTTTTGTAGGTGTTTCACCTCTTTTACTCAATTAGGCTCATTTCGAAACAATGTTCCAAGTGGCCAGGGAAAGAACAAACTAAAAGGGTATTGAGGAAGGCAAAGAAACCTTGAGGACGAAAAGATTTCTGTGTTCTATAGTACGTGAATTGACAGCAAACTTGATTTCAGTGCAATTAGACCACACTCACGGTTTGAAAATATTCTCCAATTGGAAATCCAACTCTGAACGGTATCACCCCAAAAGGCAGACCATATGCAGCGTCTGGTCTGAGAGCGTCATGGGCACTAGAAACCTCAGAATGAACCATTCTGGTTCTAATCAAACCAGTGACCATCTCCTGCTCCAAATATGATAACTCAGTCAACAAGATGACATCAGAAAGCAAAAAAAAAAAAAAGACAAAGCCACACAAAACATCTAAAGCGATGTTCTCTACCCACTGACTTCCGTTAGGGTTCACCTGCCAGCCTGGTTGTTCACACGCTTAAAGAGCAAACTCCCGAGGGCTACCAGAACCTACCCAGGACACAGAGTCCCTAAGACAGAGCACCTTCTCTCTATTTTAAAACCTACGTTATTTAAGTTGTGCTTTTCGACTAAAATCGGTAAAATCAGGGTCAGTGCCACCCCAGGAGAGGGCGGTGGCTTTCGAGTCGGTGGATCTGGGAATCTGGGTTCACTCTGTCCTGGGGAACTGTGACTGGGGACAGGCCTCCCCCCACCCCCGGCAGCTACAGCGTTCAGTGTGGCGCCTGCCACATCTCGGACCCACCACAGACGCTACTGATCACTACAAATAATTTGTCGGGTGGGGAAACCGAGGTTCGGGGGCATCCCTTACTTGCCCAAGGTCCCAAAGACACGAATCTAGGTATTTTAGCTCGTGGCTCAGTCCTTCCACCCTGAAATGCCACCTCTGCAGACTGCTGAGCGAATCGGGACGGCGCTGACGTTACCCAGGGCGTCCCTCTGTGTCCCTGCACGCAGCTGCGTGAGAGAGAGAGCCAGCTGCCCACATGGGGGCCGGAGAGGAGCCGCTGAGGGAGAGACGCCCTTGAGAACCCAGGGCGGCCTAGCTCAGGCGCACACAGGAAGCCCCTGAGAAAACGGCCTAAGACATAGGGAAACATGTGGTACAATTTAGGTTGGTTCCTGTTAAAAAAAAGTTTAAAGGGTACTTGTCTCCTTAAATTTAGTGCGTTTAAGATTGAAGGCTCCTGTTGGCACACAATTTACGAGACAAGCACATTGCTCTTTGAAAATGTTTTGTAAGCCTGTTTTTCTCTTTAAAATGAGTTTGAATGCCAAAAAAAAAAAAGGAAAAGAAAAGGAACAAATCCCCGAGTCCTTCTGTTCATGTGACAGGATTATGGAATAAAAACATTGAGAAAATTCTTAATATTGTTCTCTTGTTAACCCAACAAGTCAGGTTCTCATTCTTAAGGACATGATGTTTTTTCTCCTCTGCCCAAAGACTTTCTCTTCAAATGTATTTGTTTCAACTCCAGTAATGTGCCATTACTTATCCCCCCAAACGAAAACGGGTCTAAGGTGTTCACCGAGGCCAAAAAGCTGACAGTGAGGTTGATGGTGACTCACCCCCCTCAAGTTCCTTCACTGCCTCGGCCAGGAAAAAAGAACTAGAATTAGACCAGGGACAGCTGCCATCAGAAAACTGTGAAGAAACAGACGGTGTTCTTCGTGGAGAGCAAGCAGCACAGCTCCACGGATCGTCGGTCGGACGATGTTTCTCCCTTTTAAAGTTTAGATCGTTGGAAGTGAGTTTCCAAACTAGTTGTGTTTTAAATTCTTTTTTAAATACAGGAAAAAAGGTTCTCACCTACTCACTGCTTTGGCACAGACCAGCATGGGGGGCAAACCCTGTCCTACGCGACCTTGTCTGTGACCTTCCGACTCTCTGGCTGCCCTTCCCTTTGTGCATTTCTCGCTAAGGTGGGACTGTCCCCCAGGGGCCCGTGGACGGAATCAGGGGCAATGTGGATTTAACAGCCCTGACTACGGGGACTCGAGGGGCAGCCAACACGGATTTGGGACATCCACGACGTGCAGCCACGGCGCTGCCAACCGCAGTTCCAGCTGCGGGGTGACTTCGGACGGCCACCTGTGACCGTCCTGCATGGTGCGATTCCTTCAGACCCACGAGAATCAGGAATCGCCCACGGTCACATCCTCTGACCATAACTACACACGTAGCAACAAGTCCATGAGTTTACGAGCTGCCGCCGCAGTGATGGAGAGAGGGGACCTCAGAGACACTTTTCTGCAAGTCCCTGATTATCCCTGCTTAAAGGGACATCCTCTTTCCTTCCGCATTAGTGGGTGGTGATGTCTCCGGTGGTGACCTTTCTGAGGATTTATGCATTACAAACGAAAGCCCCCAACAGTTATCCCGGGGACACGGGGATGGCCCTTTCACCCAGCCGGTGCGGCCAAGGCTTCTGCTCACGGCATGTCCCCTAATGAAGATCTCTCGCCACCAGCAAGCCATCACTAAAGCTGCGGCCGCGGGCGCTTGGAGGCTAAGCGGACGCCTCAGGCTGCACTCTGGCACCACCGCCCCGACCCTGAGTGAGGGACCGAGTGCCAAGGACGGTAATGCAGGACCTCGAGGGCGCTGTGAGGGTTAAACGGGCTACAGCTTGCGGAGCTCTCGTGCGCGTTTCTGCCCCGGACCAACATCCGGTAAGTACGAACCGTCATTACCATTGTCACTGTGACCGCGAGAGAAGGGACTAAGTGGTGACACGTGACCACGGGAAGGGCAGTTCACTACGGTGACACAGACGCGCATCTTCTGTGTAGCAACATCACGCGGATGACGGACGGCAGGGGCTGACCTGCAGAAACTGCTTTTGGAACCGTGGCTCCGCCTCCACTTGCATGGGCCCATCGACCTTTATCAGATCACCTATCTTTCTGACTTCAAATCCCCATAAATTCTGCCTCATTTCCTTCTAAGTGTCATCTATTTACATCTCTGAGACAATGCCCTGTACCGTGGTAATCGGAAAGTAACACGCGCCGGCCAGGCATGCCTTTCCCCTGTACTTCCTCCCTGTACCTACGGAGTTGGTACCTGGCGAGCCACGTTGGATCAGCACCGGCTCCAAATCGAGAACTTCAAAACCTTTTCATTTTTACGAAGAACAAAGTGGTTGGCATTAAGCCGCACTGGCAAGGAGGACTCTAAGTCACATGCCAACTGGGGACTGATATTCTATCCTTTTTAAACAATAAGATCCAGTGTGAAGAATTTGGTGACTCCCCCAACTTCCAGAAAAGCACACCACCCCCCCCACCCCCCACCCCCCGTCGCTCTATCACAGAGGCATCTGGACCCATGGTTAGGACAACAGAATTGAGCCACACAAAAGGATCATGGTACCACCCCATCACTGTCACAGGATGTCATCTCCAATTCCGAGAAGACACCAGCCCCNACACCCCCCCCCGCCCCCCGTCGCTCTATCACAGAGGCATCTGGACCCATGGTTAGGACAACAGAATTGAGCCACACAAAAGGATCATGGTACCACCCCATCACTGTCACAGGATGTCATCTCCAATTCCGAGAAGACACCAGCCCCACGGGCCCTAAAGCTAATGAGACAGCAGTTATGTAAATACCCAATCAGCGCCTCAAGCAGTTTGTCCATGAGCTGACAACATTTTACTTGTCTGGGGTGAAAAGTAAAAAGGCCTTATTTTAACACAAAAGTTCCATTGAAGCTAATTCTTTACCCCTGAGCAGCAGGAAGGTGGGTAACTCCACGCTGGGCGTCTGCTGAGTCAAGTCAACCGAGTCTTTCCCCAAACTGGATTCCTCCAGTGAAGCACCGTGCCTCTACCAGGCCAAGGTCAACGCCACCAGGCCAACGTCAACACCCCCAGGCCAAGGTCATTGCACTTGGGCCACTGTGCCTCTTTCAACAAACGACCTCAACCACTTCTGTATTTTCATGGTGCAAAAATCAATCTTAAGAATAAAATTAAATTTTAGGAAATCTGTAGCTGAGTACTGTTTGTCTTTTCATGTTTTATTTCTCAACTCTAGCAACTGCTTACTCTTGCATAGACTAAAGGATTTTTTTTTCCCAAAGCAAACCCACAGAGAGTAGAAAAATGACTATCATATCAGGTGAAAATGAACACGTCAGGGGTTTCTGTGTGTTTAGTTCTCCCTTTATCGGGAACAAGGCTTCACGTGCACTAAACACTCAGCAAACACCGGCTGGAGGGACAGACAGGTCAAGGGCCTGAGCACAGTTTCTGTCGGCACCAGGACGGGGCGTGGGGACAACCCTACCGAGCGCCAGGTCCCTGAGTCGTTAGTTGCCTGGACAATGAGGAGGTGGTTTGCATGTCCGCATTTCCAACCGTGCGACCGTTTAACCACATGGAAGTTGATGATACTGAGTAAAAACACAGTATCGCACACACAAAACAACACGACTCCTCAGATCGCTTTCAGGACGGCTTCGCCCGAGGGACGGAAAACTGTCTTTTCCTGGTGCCGCCGGGGCCCCCAGAGCAGAAAGGTAAGGACCGCTACCGAACCCACTCGCTTAACAACGCAGAAGCCAACGTGCGTTCGAAGCCATCTTTTTGGATAAAATCGGCATCTATCGCTTCCATGTCCTCTCCCTCCGCAGCGGCCACCACCGGGACCTGCGAGCAGGGAGCACGAGCCAGGACGAGGGGCCGGGAGGCAGCAACTCGGCATTTCTGTGACGGCCGGGTCCGGGGACAGTAAGAGGTCATCCAACACACCACCACCCACTCACACGAGGCCACGTGAAGGCCTTGAGTGATGGCAACGGGCGAAGTCCATGAACAGCCCCGCTGCGATGAAAACACGTCTCAAGGGCACTACAGGTTCAGGAGAAAGTAGTTGCTTAGGAAACAGCTTACACCAGACACAAGTGCAAAGATCGAGACAGCTGCTCTCTGGAAAACGGGAAGCCACACTGGAAGCTGCCTTTACCTCCACAGAAGCCTCCGGAAGTGATCTCTTCTTCAAAGACATCCGAGAAGCCCCTTCCGGAATTTAGCTTCGCCAGCCGACCATCGATGAACTGAAATATAAAAGTGCCAAGCAGGTTCATTTCCATTGATTCCGTAAGATTACATTTTTACTTAAAAATCTAAATTCAACAGAATCTTGGGGGGAGGGTCAGATTGCATTTTGAAAATGATCGCTGGGTGGTTATTTTGCTGATCCATGATATATTTCACATCTATGTGTAGCACTTGAGACTTGGAAACGACTTTTCATTTCGCTGATCTGTGCTATAGCCCAGATTATGAAAACCTCATGGTGTTCTGAGGTTCTCCATTCACAAGGAAGGTGTGAGTGAAATGCCCCTAAGGCGCCCTCGTACATCAGAGGCAGAGAGCAATGCAGGGAACGTATAAAAGGTGTTTGATGGTGGATCTGAAGATTGGGGCGGGGGGGGGGGACGTAAAATGTTCATTTTCATTCCGGAATAAGTAAATCCAGTTTTTTCACGCTGGAAATTTAAATGTTACCTGAATTAAAATAAAGTGCCTTCTCTTTAAAAAAAAAATCCTCACACTCTGTCCTAGCTTTCTGTTTAAATGGTTGCATGGTTCATTGGCTGAGAGAGGCTGGAAGGGCAACCCAGGATTCCCCAGGCAGCAGCGCGACAAAAATCTCCTACAGACCAAAATGAAGGAAAAACGGCGAACTGACCAACACACTCCTGTTCAGAAGTGGTTTAACCGTCTTTTGACTACATCGAATAATCTGGCCAAGTCTGTGCTGAGACAAGTTTAAATAAAGATGTCGCTAAGAGGATGTAGTCATGGGCCTGTTTGTTTTTCAGAAAAACCAGGCCTCTGCGGGCAGGGAGCATGGCTTGTCCACTGTTATGCCCTCGCTGTGCTCGGCACACAGGAGGTTTCTGAGAGAACAAGGACCACGACCGTGGGGTCGGGAGCAGGACAGCCTGTGCCACAACCCTGCCACCACTGGCTTTGGGACCGTGGGCCACCAGCCGTCGGAGACTGCTCCGTGGGAGGGACAGGCACGGCTCGCGGGGTTCGGTGAGCATTGACTGGAAGAACACACAGTGCCCTGCCCGTAGGCACGGGATGGGTGTTAATAATAAAGTCCTTGGTCCCCACGGCCGCCATTGCCGCTGGGACCAAACGCCGGGATTCCGGAGCGACGGCGTGCGCCCCGTCCGCCCGGCACGACACCTGCCGCCCGGGGTAAGCGGGTGCTGCCCTGACACGTGCGGCTGTGGCCCAGGTTTTACAGTGGGGCGGTGACAAGGTGTGGATCATTCGTGTCACTCTACCTTCGAGAAAAGGCAGTAGCTCCTAACATTGGCATTTTCTTTACACAGAATGAGTGGGTCATTTGTAAGTACAGCAGTTTTAAACGCTTGCGAAATTTGACCGGTGCGCATTTTCCACACAGCTATAAATCAGACTCAAGGGATCTGATTTGATGGACTGAGTATCATTTTGGCAAAAAAAAAATAAGGAGAGGCCGGATGATAAATTTAAAGTAATATGCTCCTGACAATTGGAACAAACTAAGACATCCTTTTAAAGGACTTAATTTGCTTTCAAAGATTAAGACTACGGGACTTTTTAAAAGGTTTTCATTTTTGTGTTTACTGGAAATAATCCATCCATTTTACTCGGAGTGGAACCATTCGAGTCTAAAGAGAGATAAATCCCGAACTATTTACTGATTGTGCGTTTCGGAGGCTGAGTGGCTACTCCGGGTCACTCTACCGGCAAGGGGGCCGGCTCGAATTAATCACCCGGTGCGCGCCACACGTTATCACCGACTGTGCACACGGTCCTGCCAGGGACAACCAGACACACTTATCGGCACACATTCTTAGTGGAAACATTTGCTCTTAAAGGCAAAGGGGAATTCCGTGCGCACACACACACACACACACACGAGTATTACTCGTACACGCACACGAACATGGACGCTCGGGGGGACTGAGGTGGGGCGTCAGGGAGAGGGACACGGAAGGGAGCAGGGCTCTCTACTCCTCTGTCGACTGTTGACTGGGTAACAGCCTCCCCCCACCCCAAGTGGAGTGGGTTCACGGTCACACGCCACTCTAATCACTCAGTGGGGGGCCCAAGCTTTCTGCTGTCTCCGGGCCACACTGGAAGGACAGTTGTCTTGGGCTGCGCATCAAATACACGGCGACACGTAATCACACACACACACACACACAAATCTCATCATGTTGTCCATAGACGTGCGATTTTGTGCCGGGTCCAATTCACAGCCATCCTGGGCCACACGTGGTCCGTGGGCCGTGGGTCAGACACCCTGCGGGCATTTCGTAGTAAGCAAAAAAGAACAGGAGACTTTCAGCAGCTGTTGCACAGAAATGATTTTGAACTAAAAAATGTGAAGGGTCGGAAAACCTACGACGCGGCAGTGTGCCCGACCCCTCGCCACCCCGTGCACTCGGCTCTCTCCTGACGGGGGGACACGCCTTGGGGGAGGATGGGCGTGGCGAGGAATGACAGACAGCACTGCCAATAACAGGACAAGTGACAGAAAATGAGTGGCAGTGGGTCATTAAAGGGATTCAGGAGCGCCTCAAGATGGTGGTCTCTCCATGAACCCGCGCAGTTGGCTCAAAAGTGAGAGTTGAAACTTGAAACCAAACCTGCAAAGTAATCACACCAAAACACAAAGAGCCGGACGTCTCAAACACGTTCATAGGCATAATTCCATAGGACGGATTCCAAAATATTGTTATAAATTATGACTAAATAAAGTGGATTTAAATCAGAGTGTATATGGGTCTCAAGGTCAATAACACTGCTCCCTCACGCCGTCCACACTCGGAGGAACCGGCCTTTGTCAATCTGGTGACGCGATCTGAGAGCGGTGACAGGTCACGGGGGAAACAGTGTCGAGCAGCAGAGCTGCCCCCTGCTCCCTCTGGCTGGTGGAGAGGTCACGCAAGTGGTCCCGAGTGTTTTTGAATAACCACCTTGGTAGGAAACGGAGTCAATTTAAAGACATCACTCGTTGTTTTGAAGGCACCTCAGCCGGCAATATTGTTCGATGCAAATGAATATTCATCGCTTCAGTGTTTAAAACACAACGAGGATAAAATACATATTTTAACCGTGCACTAAAGCACAGAGAATAGACTCGAGGACAGATTCTTTACCAAAAAAAAAAAAAAATGAAGACTCTGTTCCGATCAGATTCACAGATGAACTTGAATATACGGCCAGTAGGAGCGTCTGTTTCCTTAGGAGACAAATCCTGCGCTTCCCGCCACTCCTCACCCCTTCGCCAGGCAGTGAAGCCTCCGTGGCAGTTACTCTATAACCCCAACCACGCTGTCCCTCGGGGTCCCNCTGGTGACGCGATCTGAGAGCGGTGACAGGTCACAGGGGAAACAGTGTCGGGCAGCAGAGCTGCCCCCTGCTCCCTCTGGCTGGTGGGGAGGTCACGCAGGTGGTCCCGAGTGTTTTCGAATAACCACCTTGGTAGGAAACGGAGTCAATTTAAAGACATCACTCGTTGTTTTGAAGGCACCTCAGCCAGCAATACTGTTCGATGCAAATGAATATTCATCGCTTCAGTGTTTAAAACACAACGAGGATAAAATACATATTTTAACCGTGCACTAAAGCACAGAGAATAGACTCGAGGAAAAAAAAAAATGAAGACTCTGTTCCGATCAGATTCACAGATGAACTTGAATATACGGCCAGTAGGAGCGTCTGTTTCCTTAGGAGACAAATCCTGCGCTTCCCGCCACTCCTCACCCCTTCGCCAGGCAGTGAAGCCTCCGTGGCAGTTACTCTATAACCCCAACCACGCTGTCCCTCGGGGTCCCAGTGAGCTCAGTGGTCTGGGTGCGTATTCCGTAAATATTTATTTGCAGCCAACCAGTCAACACTCTGATTGTGGCAACAATGAAATATTTGATAAAAGCGTGAAAAAGATTGTTCCGCACCCTCATCCTCTGTGGACAGAGGGTCAGGGAGTGACTGTTTGCCCAGCTGGGCAAGAGGACCGCCCGCCCTTCTGTGCCCCAACCCGAGGCCCAGCGCAGACCCCGGGGCCACACAGTAACACAGCCACACGCCCACCTGCCGTTGCAGCCTGGAGGAAACATCACCATGTCCCAAAAAACTATCTCGTATCAGCAACCCTTCTTGGACACAAAGATAACTCATCTAATAAAATGAAAGCCATGAGAGCTAGAGAAAAGTACATTTTAAACGAATCAGAAATCTTTAGCAATTAAAAGAAAACTTAAATGCAGTAAGAAAACTTACTTCAAAATATATTCATTACTTAGGGATCTTTAAACTTTTTCTATATAACATTTCGGGCTGAAAAAAATAAGTAGTCTGATTACAATATTTCACCTTATAAATGCTCCGTAAACCTTGACAAGTTAGTGAAAACTACATTAAAGTGTTACAATAAATTAAGTCATCAGATATTTATGGACACCTGTGAAACGCAAGGTGTGTGGCTGGCAGCTGTATAGACACATGGGCTGGTGTAACCAGTGGGAATAGGCTGGGTCAGTATGGAGCTTAAGTCAAGAGAAGGAAGTGCGGGAAGGAGTGGAAGTATGTGGTTACTTTCATGTCATTTCAAGGCCAGGTGGTCACAGGACCGGGAAGCACCCTAAGTCAGACCACCGTGGAACAACCAGCAGAAGGACACTCTGCAGGGCAGAAGAAGCCCATTCCGTGCCACTCGTCATGAGAACCAGTAACTCCAAACAACAGGAACAGGACAACAGCGCCTTCCAGGACCTGGGCACAGACAGACGTTAAATAATTGCCTCTGGAATTGAGTCTGTTGCACGTAATGACCGGGGGACCAGGGAATTAATTCGCTCACTCAATAAATATTTAATTGAATGTTTACTACATGCCAGGCACTTTCCTAGGAGATTAAACACAAAAATGGATGAAACAGACAAAATCCCAAGCCCTCACGATGCTCCACTATCCGGGGGACGGGGCTGGGGGGGCGACGGTAGGAAAGAAGGAGAAACACCGATTGTTTAGTGCGTGAGGAGGGGGCCAGTGCAGGGAGGTGGCAGGGGACAGGCAGCGTTCACATTTAAATAGCGAGGTCGGCCAGTGCGGACATCACGGTGGGAACATCGTGACGGGGACAGTCCGGCCCAGACTCGCTAGCAGTGAGGGAGGGAGGAAGCCCGTGGTTTAAGGTAGAAAGGGGTCCAGGCAAGGGGGCCTCGCACCGACCACCCAGGACAGCTGGGAGCAGCAGGTGCTCAGGAGGCCCCCCTTGATGCCCAGCAGGTGTCCAGAGGCCCCGCCCACCACGCTGACCCCGCCCCCTGGGAGTACCTCCACAGGGTCTGCAGTGTGTCCCCAGGGACAGGAACAGTCCTGCTGATTCCGCAGCCCCTTAGTCTCCCGGCTGCTTCCCATCCTCTCCTTTGGGGTGCAGCCACCTCCCCTACCCCCTCAGCTCCCAGCCTCGCTTCACTGGAAATGAGCAACCTGAAGCAAGGAAAAGGCGAGGTCCCCAGCTCTAAGTGCCTCACTCTGTCCCCTCCCTGTCCCCTCCCAGAGACTCTGCCTTCCCTCCCAGTGTCTGGGCTCGTCCCAAAGACCAGCTCCTGACCACCTGCCTCCTTCCTCCTTCCTGTGTTTTCTGTCTCGGCTGGGGCTTCCCCACGGCCACAAACACGCCCCTCCCCTGCCTGACCACCTACTCCTCCAGCTGGGCCCATCCCTACGCCCCCTTTACCGAAAAACTGCCCATACTGCAGAGTCCAGGGCTCAACGCCAAGTCCTTGTGGTAAGGAACTGTCACGAGCATGGGACAGTGTCAATCCCTTGCTCTTTGGTGTCCTTTTTCTACCTGGCTGTGAAGGTAAGTCACTGTCCCGCGTTATCTCTTACTCACCTGGCCACGCGTCTTTCCTGGTGTCCTCTGCAGCTGCCCTCCGCCACTTTCCAGTCCCTGGACTGTCACTTTAGATGCACGCCTCGGCAGTCTCCCTGGCTCTCCAGCCGGGTGGCTTTAAATGCTCTTTACACGTGGATGACCCCCGAATGTGTGTCTCCACGTGTCCCCTCGGCCGCACTCGTCCAGCTGCCAACCCCAACTGCTACTCGGACGTCCAGCAGGCATCTCACATTCGCACGCCCAACAGTGAACCCTGTCTTTGCCTCCCGTCTCCCCATCCCCCGAGGGGAGGAGCCATCATCGGGCCCCTGAACCTCTCACACTTCAGCTCCCATCTCCCAGACCATCCGGGGACTCTGGTGCCTGATCGGACCCCTAGTCTGGCTGGTTCACACCATATCTCCTGCCAACCAGTCCGAGTGGACACCTATTCTCAGCATTTGACCTCCAAGTCCTCCTTGCCTCTGCTGTCATCTCAGTCACCCTACAGGGCGGTGGACCTGGGCCACCCCTCCCTGAAATCTACACTGCCTCTCCAGTTCCTGCCTGTCCCCGGGGGAGTCCCCTGCTCCTGTTCTATTTCCTTCTCCACACGACTGAGCTCTGAGTGTGCCACACACCTTATTTAATTCACTCTCGGCCCCCTCCTGATACAGAGGAGGGATGCACAGAAGCAGACGCCCTCTCCTGCTTTGCTCTCCCGGGTCTGCCAGCACCAGGCACACGCCCAGTGTGTGGTGGGCACGCAGAGCAGGCGGCTGAATGAGAGCCTGGGTGAAGAAGACCGAGGCGCGAGTTTCTGAAACTTGAGTGTGCATGCTATGATATTTCACCAACAATGTAGATTCCTGGGTTTTATTCCAGGCCTCCTGAATTGGAACTTCGGGAGGTGGGCCTGAAGGACACGCATCTTCCATGGCTTTTCTACGTAAATCTGGTGCAAGTGCCTTGAGACCGCACTCAGAACCACCTCGCCGAGGGCACTCCTTGAAAATGAGGAGGTAACGAGGAAGCCCACCCAGGTGCATCCCTGTGCCAAGACGCCCTCTCTCGCCTCCTTCACTCCTTCCTCCTGCCGGTGAGTCTCCGCAGCCCCCGGGCCATTTCACGTCTCTTCCTGCTGTGAAACGCGCGCGCGCGCGGCGGCCTCTCGCTCCCACCGTGGGGCAGGTGTTTCCTCAGCACTCCAGAGCCGCTGGGCCTCGGCCCCACTAATGGGTGTGTTGAGCTGATCTATAAATCACGTGCCATAAATAACCAACTGTGTGTTTCTTCTCTAAAAAGGTTAACAGGAAAATGTAGAAAATCTATAAGAATTTATTGTTTACATTAAAAGCTTTCTGAAATCTGCCAAAACCTCCAGCGAACATCAAAGGGAGGGAAACGCCCGGCTTCTGACCCACTGCTTTCATCTGCCGGCCGACTGAGCCAGAGAGCGTGGGTCCCGGCGGACGGCAGAGAGGGCCGGGCTCTCGTCCCACACACCACTCCGCGGCGTGGCTCCAGGTTTCAAAGGGCAGACCCCACGCCATCCGAAACCCCACGCCGCTCCACTTCTTCAGTTTGGGGATTTTTGCTACGTGAGTTCCACTGTGTTCAATTTTATAAGCTTGTCACCCACCCAAATCGTCAGAGCACTGTCACGCCTACTTCTTCCAACGGGGAGTCCCTCGACAGCTTTCATTGGATTTCTCTGCTCCTCGACACTACGTGCCTGTTCCACGTTGGTTACGCAGATCCAAACACTTTGAACGTGGCCCTGTATCTCTGTAGAGCCCACAACTCAAGACGGCTGTAGGTGGTAGATACGGGGTGAATCCAAAACGCTGAACTTGAAATAATTTCAGGTTTATAGAAAGGTTGCACACACAGAAAAAAGTTCCCGCTGAACTTCACCCAGCGTCCCCCCCATGCTGACATTTGGCGTGGCCAGTGCACAGGACCGAAGGCAAGGAATCAGCTCAGGGACAATCCTGTGACGTCATCTGCAGGCCCCATTCAGGTCACAGGTAAGAGCCCTGAAGAGCAAGGCTTAAATCCTCGTAAAGCGAAAGAAAGATGGAGCTCTCAGAGTTGCAGACTTAAGGAGCTGCTTCTGGGATCCCTTCCAAGTACGTTATCTGCAGAGGCGTGTTTACCTAAAGGGGCCCCGTTCTCATCTGTCTTGGTTCTGTTTACTCCACGGTATCACGGAATGTGAGCGCGGGGAGCTGTCACGGGCCGAGGGGCCTCTGGGGCTGACCCACTTACAGAGGCAGAAACGGAAGCTCGGAGAGGTTCCGAAGTCACCTGCCACAGAACCCACAGCCGGCCGCTGGCCCCTCCAGCAACGTTCAAACACGCGCTTTTTATGCAATACTTGAATAATTGGAACCGCGAAGACTTACGTAATTACTAACTTCACAGCAATAAAACAAACTACTAGGATGTTCCCTTCCTTAAAGGGCCCCGCCCCGTGTGCCCCTTGTTCCCCATGGGAAAGACCACGGTCCCTCCAGCTTCTCCCGTGTGCCTCTCTCTTTATCATTTTATCACGTAGGTGTTTTCCACATTTTCCTTGCTGTTGAATCTTACGTGAAAGGACTCATCACACTCACTCTTCCAGGACTGGATTAGTCCTTTCATTTCGTTCACTCACGCTGTCTTACTGCAGCTCATCCGTTTCTGTGCTGTCCACTGTTACATTGCATGGACAGAAAGACACGTTCACTTCTGCTGAACAGCCCCGACTGCCACCGGTCCTTTGCCACTATGCACAATTTCAGTAACTGATTTTAGGTGCATAGTTCAGAGCCATAAAACATTTGCACATTTAAGTGGCAGTATAGCAAAGTGTCCTCTGGTGTACTGTCTGTCTAGTTAATCCATTCACATTGTTCTTTACATTCCACATGTGAGTGAAACCGTAAGGTATTCATCTTCTCTGACTTATTTCACTCACCACAATCTCCTCTAGATCATCCATGTCACTGCAAATGGCAAGATTTCATTCTTTTTATGGCCGAGTGCTAATACTGCATCGTATATATATATATATACATATCACCATATACAGTGACGGGCACTTGGGTGGCTTCCATTATGTGGCTATTGTAAATAATGCTGCAATAAACATAGGGTGCATATATTCTTTCAAATTAATATTCTGGGTTTCTTCAAATATATACCCAGGGGTGGGATCGCTGGGTCATAAGGCAGACCCACTGTTAGTGTCTGGAGGAACCGCCGCTCTGACTGCCGTTCATCCGCAGTGGACCCACCGGCCTGCACACCCACCCACGGAGCATGAGGCCCCCTTTCCCGTCGCGTCACGGCCCTGAGCAGAGCTGGTGACCCACTGGTGCTCTTCAGGGGATGCTGAATGCACGCAGCTACGTTTGCACTTAGAACTGTCACATGTGACGTAAGAAAAGCAAGAGTTAAGGACCTAAATTGTATAAACAGAAACTAAAACTGTGGCCACGCTCTGGGATGGGAGACCAGGGGCGTCACCACCCGAGTTCCCACGTCAACTCCTGCCTTCGAAATGGCAGTTACCTCTTCCAACCCCCAAATGGAGACACACCGTATGCTTACAGATTTTTTTCCCTGAATTTCTATATATGGCTATAAAAATTCTTGCGAAGCTTTAAAAAGTTCCACATTTATGAATGACTTTGTAAACTGGGTTACACTGGGGCCGTCCTGTAAAAATACCGTCTGTTCACCACACGCATCTGCCGAACCGAACTAAGACATCTCGCCGGAAATAGTCATGTTGCTGTTTCGCCTGCTCGTGACCTCTCTCGGTGAGACCGCCAACCCGGCACTTTCAACGAGGAATTCTTTAAATAACATCAAGTCGTTATTACCTAATAGTTTTGGAGTTCCACGCCATAGATAGCTCTAGAGTTACAGAAGAAAGGAAAAACCCTTGCAATTCTATCAAAGATGTTACTCGGGTTTAGACGTGATGTAGAAGAGACACGAAAGCCTCAGACATTCCTGTTCCTGCCTCGTCCCCCTCTCTTCCCGAAGGACGGCTGGACGCCACTCTACCTGCTTGAAAAGTTGGAGGTTGACCGCTGTCTCCAGGAACTGTTTCATCGGACCTGAGCGGTGCTTCACGAAGCTCTCCTCGCAGAAAGTGACGGGCTCACCCTGGAGCGAAAGAAAGAAGTTCCTTAACAACTACTGCTTTTGGTAAGAAATAGGGAAAAAACTGTCTAAATATGCTCAGTGTACTGCTGAAATTCAGCTTTCGTTCAGAGGCCGAGGCAACAGAAAGGTAATGTGGCATGCAGAATGAAAACACCACCCTGACTCCCAGAAAGAGCTGGCGGTGAAAAGAAGAAAACATCACACAGAAATGGAAAAACGTCGATAAGTGAACAAATGCTCTGATAGTAGGATGTGATCAGTAAACAGAAAGGTATCCTATGATGCAATCACGTATTTCCCCACAGACACCAGGAAGCTGGGCTTCCAAGAGGTCTAAGAAAAAAGTCCAAGTCATTGAAATCATGCCCTCAATTAAGGAAGGAAGAGGAAAAATGGAGATTGTAAACATTACAAAGTACTTACATGTGGCATAATTCAAGCAAAGTGGTACTTTTGACTTTTCCTAGTGTACTGAAAACTTGAAATCAAACTCTCTTTTAAAAAACTTGGCAACCCTAATTAGTCACTGTGACTTGGAAACTCATCTTTGTCTTCACCGATGTTTAACAATCTGAATGGGAGTATGTTCTAGTGGAATACAGATGGCTGTTTCCCGGTCTTTTCAAGAACAAGACCTTGTAACTGTGTGATTTTTGGAGACCCCCCCCCTGCATGAGATACGTGTCCTACGTACAGTGCTGTGCACTTTAAAAAATGCATACCCATCTCCAAAACATCAGCATGCCCGTTGGACAGAGATGCCGATGCCGACAGTGGCTAGTCTGCCCGGTACTCAGAGACTCCTCCCACAACCCAGCGACTCCTCCCACAACCCAGCGACTCCTCCCACAACCCAGCGACTCCTCCCACAACCCAGCGACTCTGCCCACAACCCAGCGACTCCTCCCACAACCCAGAGACTCCTCCCACAACCCAGCGACTCCTCCCACAACCCAGCGACTCCTCCGAGGTGTGAGCGCCACCCCTGGGTGGGAGCTCCTGAGTCGGGGGCCAGTGTGAAGGAAGGACAAGCCGCTCGCACTTGTGCGTTGCATCACAGTGGACAGTGGGGTTTGCACACCCGTCCTGGAAGGTCAACAGGTGTGAAAACTGTCATTTTACGAAGAGGAAGACGGCAGTCTGCAGAGGCCGGGGAAGTGGGTGGAGGCAGTGCAGGGTGGGGACTGTGGAGTTCCTGCCCGCAGACCACAGGTCTCATTACTGGTGTTTTCTATCCAGTGCTGCTTATTCAGCTGGTCACCGAAGGCAGTGAACTACTTTTCACAAAATCAGACCAACGTACTTCACCAACAATTCAGAGAGAGAAACAAATATATTTTGATTTCTACTTTTCAGAACAATCTCCAATCTTGGCTACAATTCTCCATAATTGAAAAATAATTAAATAAAAAAATTGGGGAAAAAATTCTCCATAATAACCATTTTAGGATATTAAAACAGAAAAGAAATTATGAAATGAGCAAGAATATGCTAAATGGATGAGCCTATTATGAATTATGGAGACAATAAATCTCCAAATATTGCAGAATTTTCAAGTTCTAATATTTTTAAACTTTCATTTTGGACTTATTTCTACACTCGTCGATGTAATAAACCCAACTGTCTGGTTAATTTCTGAATGATGTTAACAAGATTGGGTAGTTTTTTTAAAAAGCATTAACACCATTATTAGTTAAGAGGTAAGTATTCTGATTTCAGAAAGATAAATAAGGTGACAGGCAAAAGAATGTGGGAAATGTTAACTCACAAAAAGAACAAAAACCAAAAAAGTCAAGAAATTGGAGATGGAACATAATTTTTTTTCTTAAAAAGGCACATTATTTTGGATTTTAAAAGACCTTTAAGAGGCCCTGGTAAGGTGTGGCGTTACAGTGTTGGACTCCTCTGCCCCATTCCGAAGAACCATTAAAAAGCGAAGGCAAGTAGCGGGCTTACAGGTTTGTATCTCAGCGCGTCCCTGTAGGACCCAAACAAAGCAGCCTGTGCCCTGAGGAAGGCCCGGGCCACGCCGTCCCCTGTGGCTGTAGACTGCTTCTTCAGTTTGTTTTTGAGGGCCGAGACCTGCAGGACGGAGAGGAGCAGTTAAATTAACACCTCGGAAATTGGTCCGGCGAGGTACCAGCCCAATCAGCAGGCAAACCGCCGTGGCTGCGGGTCAGCCCCAAACCCAGCCTCCTCCCGAGAGCTGTGTCTCTGTAACTACACGGAGCGCCTGCTGGCCCGTTAATTGAAACGAAGGCAGGAACCCAGGGAAACCTGCTAATGCAAATCGCTTCATGCTCTCTTTTTCTTCCCAAGGCCTCTTGACATAAATAAGCTTTAATTATTTTATGGTAAACTGCTTGTGAGCCGCTTTTTGGCAGATTTTTAGCAATTACAACCTGTATCTACTTGTTCTGCGATGAAACCGGGTGGGTCTGGTTCATTTCTGCTCTGCGAGGCTATTTGTTACGGATCCTCTAGGGCCACTTTATGATTTAATTTTATTTTTGGAAGCCTCATTTGCATATGCAATTTTCCAGTCCTTTGCTGAATAGTTTGGACCATTATTAGATAAAAGCAGGGCAATGAGGTAAAGTTATCGAGGACCTACGGTGAGTAGAGAATTGTGTTATGCAAATGTTACACACTGTCTCATTTACTCTTCAGGGTCTTCTGAGAAAAGCGTTCATGTTCCCCACTATGAATGAAGAGACAGGAGCTTAGAGATGGGAATCAGTGTGCCCTCCCTGGAGAGCTGGTGAGTGACAAAACCGAGACTCTGAACTCAGAGTCTGAGTTCATGGGCAGTTTGAGTTCAACGTCATTGCCTTACGAACTAGTAATCAGATTAAATGTTAACCTGTTTAAATTATGCCAATTTCTATTATCTGGGACTTGGCATAATGGGACCTTTAAAGATTTTATTTTATTTATTTATTTCTAGAGAGGGGGAGGAGAGAAAAAGCGGGAGAGACACATCAGTGTGTGAGAGAAACGTCAGCTGGTCGCCTCTGGCACCTGCCCCAACTGGGGACCGGGCCCACAACCCCCGCACGGGCCCTGACCGGGAACGGAACCAGTGACCTTTCACTTTGTGGGACAACGCCCAACACCCTGAACCACACCAGTCGGGGCCGTGAACTGGAATCATTTTTAAAGGCCCCTAAGGTTGATATATAACTTTTCCTACATTTCCATCCTTTCATTTCAAGTTCTGTGGATGCTAAGGAAGGCATGTTACTTAAGAATGACCCTTACTTAGATGAAGAAGTCAGCGTGGCCATAGGACGGGCCTATTGCCCCTTTATTTCAGGGGGAGGTGCCTGGATGTCTACGGCACGTGATGAGATAAATGCTGGTTGGACCGTCCCTCCTTGGAGCAGACCCGTATCCTTACAAAACCACCAGGTAACAAAACACTGTGACCTCCCCTTCACGCATACATACACATATACACACACATACACATACACATATACATATATGAGTACCTGCAAAGAAGGAATGTTTTTCTTTCTTTACTGCCAGCGGTCCTAACTACTCTTGTTGATGACAGTAATGGAAGTGTCAACCTAATTAACAACTGCACTTTGAATAATGCTAATGAGAAGTGAAGGGGGGCGGCATCAGAGGAAAGACCAGCTCTACAAACCTTTCACAGGGGTGACATTTCCAGTGTAAAGTCACAGTTGCTCTGATCTGATCAAAGGAGGAGACCCCCATTGGGTCCAATTACAGCCAGGGTTTCACGAGAACGACTGAGCTGCCGTGTTCATCAGCTATGCAGAAAGGGCTCGGCAGTAGAGGCTACCCCCCAAAGCTGTGATCTCTTCCGTTTATGTCCAAGCTCCACAGATTCAGATAAAAGTTTAGAGCATGATCCACTCAGCCCACAAAAGTGCATAAACCAGACCTCGTTTAACAGGCATTTTTTACTATTAAAATCTAACCTCAAAAAAAGGCCCATTTTTAGGTAACCCACACATCCAAACAATAAACACAGCTGAAGGCAGACACCAGTCCTCCGGTTTAATGACCTTTATTCTGAGGTTCATAATTATGTTATTTTTTAAAAGTTTCAAAAACGCCTTTTAAGAAGAGCCAACGGGAATGACCATAATGCGTATACATATTTAATCACAGCCTCCAAAAAAGGCTGGTGATGGAAGTCTATCCAAGTATTATAAACAAGATCACAATTGGGTTATTTTAGTTTTTTATCTTACCTGAGGGCATTTCTTTTCATTTTTATTAAGAGAGAGAAAGAGAGAAACAGATTGGTGGCCTTCAAACACGCCCTGACCAGGGACTGAACCCACAAACCGAGGCATGTGCCCTGAACCCACGACCTTTTGGTGCACAGCAGGACGCTACAACTAACTGTGCCGCACTGGCCAGGGCCGACTGGGTTATGCTAAAATTTTACTTTAGAACATTAAAAAAAAAAGACATTTAAAACCGTCACGCCTTCATCTTTGCTAAAGAATACTCCTTGAGGAGTATCTTCTCTATGAAACCCGGAATCGACAATTCGGTTCTGCACAAGGGACCCGGAGAACAGCCACAGCCCACGTGGTCCCAGAGAGAGCGGGCGGCCCCCAGCCCTGACGGCCGACCCAGGGTTTAACCACACTGCCACCAGCCCGTCCCACCAGTGGGCCCGTCGCTGACACTGTTGCGGAAGACAGGAGAGAAGGTAGAAACACTAGTTCCAGACTCTGCTGCCAGTTCGGTGGGACACCCAGGCCCTCGAAGGGTGATTAGCCGCACTGAGTCCGCTGTGAGTGCAGACCACGCCTTCAATTTCCCAGACTCAGCATGGGAAAGGTGAAAAACCTCATTCGTAACGCTAATTTTTTAAGTATATTTTATTGATTATACCATTACAGTTGTTCTATTTCCCCCCTTCATTCTCCTCCACCCGCACCCTCCCTCCCCCACCATTCTCCCCCCCCTTAGTTTATAACCACGTGTCTCAAGTTCTTTAGATTCTATATTTCCCCCACTATTCTCGCCCTCCCCCTATCTATTTTCTACCTACCCTCTATGCTATTTTCTGTGCCTTCTCCCCCCTTCATGAAACACTAATATTTGAAACAGACTGGGTGAAGTAAAACGGATCATTAAAACGATCGACTTTATACACATTTCCTTTGGCTTTTTCATGGGGTCGCTCGCCCATTTTCAGCGGCCTGTGCAGTCTCTATGACACTTCTACGGCCCGGGCTCTTCCACACGGGCGTTCTGGGGTCGTGCAGCTCTGAGAGACTGAAACAGGGTCACAGTTTCCCTCTGCCCATTTCTACGCCGTTTCGACCCTTACAACCACACAAGACAAGTTTGTCTTGACTTGTTCTCAGCGGACCCTGCCTGCCGGAAGATGGGAGAGGCCCCTGTTTTCCGAGACCAGAGGGCGGGCCAGGTGTTTCCGAACGCACAAACGGATGCTGGAAGGCAGTCTTTAAAAGTGAAATGGAGTTTTAAAGTCAGCTGTAGACGTACAGATGTGACTCTACTACAAAGCCATGCTGTCAGCAGCGCTGCCCGCCTGGCGTTGGGATTGGGTCAATTATCACCAGCTGCCATCGGCCCTTCGTGGTGCTAATTAGCTTTTAGCAGTTTTTAGCCGTTAAAAAAATGTCGATGTCCCCTCTGCACTTTTTCAAGGCTTGGTCTGGGAAACAGCATGTTCTGCTTTAACTTCCAAACTTCTTGGTTTATAAAACAACTTTGCCTCTTCCCATGAAATCCTCAAGTTCATACGCCCATGTAACGGAATTCGGAAAAGCATTTGGGACCTCCGTCATGGGGTTATCCTCACACAACCTTATTATGTGTTAATGAGAAAGTATATGTTTTTTCTCTTTTTACAGCAGGTCCCCATCACCAATGGTGAAAGGCTACTTCAAAACTGACGTTGTCTGGCATCACATTTTTCAGTCTGCAAATATTTTTCAAGTGCGATTAAGTATTATAGTAAAACAAGACAAAAAAGGCAGTAAAAAGAACTTCAGAAGCAAACACCATCCGACTGCTCTCATGAAGTATTTCACTGCCTTTCCTACAAGGAGAATTTGGGCTCCCGGGCAGCCACGCACAGGGGATTGGGACCAGGAGCCCACTGTGCATGGGGACTGTCACCACCAATGCGCTTCTGCTCTCGTAGCACTAGAGGGATTATGAAGAAAAGGAGGAAATTACGTGAGCAAACACAACAAACAGGCACAAACTCACTAAGCACCAGCCTCGGGCACGGCGGCTCAGTAACGAATTCATTACGCCAGCAGGGAGGTGGGAAGGAGGAGCATAAACACGCTGAGTTTTCCAGAGAAATGACGCCTATTTTTCTCTTGATTTTTAGAGGCAGCTCCTCTGGGGAAAAAAAAAATGAACTACTGTGTCCAGAAATTTTCATTGAACTTTTCAGGGCCACAGAGAGAAACGTGAGCCTCAAGAACAGAAAGTAAAAATAAACGTTCAGAAACAGTGTGTAGAGAACCAACACACCCGGACTTGACCTTGATGAGGTCCGGGAGGGCCTCTTTCACATTACCCAACGGCATCTAGAAACCGCATGTGGGTAGAAAGGTTAAAGCTTCTAATAACCGTCTGCTTCAGAAAAAAAAAAGTTACGAACTTAAAAATCGTTTATTCTCCCATGAAACGCGGGTTCTAGTTCTCATATGAATCACGTATCAAGTCCCTTTAATCCTTCTACCGTTCCGGTTTTTTTTTTTTTAAAGAAACAAAATTAACTGTTCCTTCTCGATTGAGTTTTCTAACAAGCTTCTATTTAAAGATCAGAACAGCAACCTTTAACTGTCATTAAATGAAAAGCATATGAGCCCCTCACAGAGGGAATCGCTGCCTCGTTTCTCTCTGTGTGTAAATTACCCATCAGACCCTAACAAATGTGGTGTCGTCTACGACTCCTTTCTCTTCAGAGGCATCCTAAAATTTAAGACGACCGCACCACTCTCCTCCCACCGCAAGTCCGGCTTCGTGCCAGGGTCTCCGATAAGTCACTTCTATGTGTCTCGTCACTCTAAAAGGGGTCTCGTGGACCCTCCTCAGCGCTTCACCGTCTCATCTCCAACATGCAGCACATCAGCCCTGCAGGTGTGACCTCTGGTAGAGAGTCCACGTCGGCCCACTTTTCTCTAAGGTCCTGCCACTGTCAAGTTCAAGCAACTACGATCTCTTACCTGGCCAATGGCAAATGGTCTCCTAAGGGCTGTTCCTGCTTCCTTTCCAATACCCAGGGATCTTCAGGACCCAGAACCCAATGCGATGCTGCTGGAAGTCAAAGCGAACCTTGCTCTTCCTCCACTAAGAACCCCCGGTGAACACCCAGTGATGTCCAGGGATCCCAGACAAGGCCCACAGGTCTTTTACGGTCTCGCACCTGCCTGGCACCGTGACCTGCTTTCGCGCAGCCCATTCCTTTGTTCGACCCACCGCAGCCGACCAGGACTTCCTTCCCTGTCTCAAATGTGCCCACCTCTCCTCCCACTGTGCTCGGCTCCCTCGGCCTCGTCGTTCAAGCCGATTTCGCACAGATACTTTCATACAGCCAAGTGGCTGGGCCACCGGAGGCAGGTCTGAGTGTGCAGACCAGTAAGAATGGCACGTCAGCTCAGCTAAAATTATTTTCCCTTCGGCTCACCTAGGACAGAGATGGCTGTCTGTCCACCTACACCCTTCACCCTTTCTTTGGTCATAAAAATCTGAAAGTTTTGACTGGTGGGGGGTTAACTCGGCTGTTTCCCGACATCCCTTGATGTGACTTGGTGTGGCCATGGGGCCCCGCAGAATCCCAGTGCCAGGAGCCCGCGCCTATGTCTCCCGGTTTGCTCAGCCCGGAGCACAACGCAGGCGTAGACTGGGTGCTCAACGAATTCTATTTGTCGATAGAATGAATGACTAAATTAACAACCCGTCCTGGGCACACTTCTACGCTGACCGCTCTGGTTAATTGGAACAGGATGTCTGTAGTGGGGCCCAGGAACATAACTGACTTAGAATTTCCCCACGGCACTGTAGTATCAGCAAGATTCAGGGACTGACTGTGATGGAGCTCCTAAGGTCGTGCACACAAAGTCTCAGCATGGAAAAGCCAAGAAGGTAAAGGAGCAGAAACAAACCGGAGATTCTACATACTATATATAATACATACACACATACTATACACATAGAGACACACGTATACATGCAGTAAGACAGAGAAGCATGCTATTAAGATGATACAGTACAAATAAAAGGCATTAGCAGAAAAGCGAGGCAATCTAGTTGGAAAGGAAAAGCCATGGGAAAGCCAAGGACTTCCGGAGCACTGGACGTCGCCAAGAGTAGGAACCTGTGAATCGAGGTTCACAAGGCACAGGTACAGAGGCGTCAGGGGACGCTAAGGCCGGGGCCACTGCGGAGAGACGGCCAGTCTCTACCCCTCTGGCAGAGAGGAGGGACGGTCTTTTCCGTGGTTGGAGGCCCAGTACCCAGGCTGCTGCGTCACTGGGTTTTGCCCTTATACTTAAAGTTTACGTTGAAAACACCAAGAAAACAGTGGGGAGAATGGCACGTGCTCTCATATTTTACTTGTGAACAACAACAAAAACTGCTCCTAAACAACCCCATCTCCGAACGTAACCACTCGAGAGAGGGGCGAGTGTCCGCGGACACCCAGCACCAGGCGCAGACACACGCCCGGCTGCCCTCGCCGGGGGGCCCCGTTCCCAGAGCCAGGGGACAAAATCGGCCCTCCCAGCCAACGAAGCCTGGCCGAGGCACGCCTGCAGGGTCTTCCTCTCCTGGCTGTGAAGGTCAGATGAAAACACCCTCATAAAACGCTCCCGGGCGGAACGCTACGCTGAACAAGGACCTGGAAAGCAACTCCTGTTACCAAACGTAAAAGCAATGCAACCCCATTCAAGGCCTGGTCTGGGAAACAGCATGTGCTGCTTTAATTCCCAAACTTCTTGGTTTGTAAAATAACTTTGCCTCTTCCCATGAAATCCTCACGTTCATAGGCCCAGAGTGCTTACTGGCGTTGGCCTGCTGCTCCCAGGGAGAGGGTTCCAAGGCTGGCGCCTGTGGCAGCTGCCCACACCTGGGTGCCCGGATTCTAGAGGCTGGGGCTTGGGCATGGCTGCATGTCCCCAGGGCACAGCTGAAAGCTGTGTGTGTCTCCTGAAGTCCACGCTAGTAAACAAACAAACAAAAAAAGGACTTCTCTAAATTACCCTGGGACCTGGACAACACTGTCATCTCGCTCACCTGGCCACTCTAGACATTGCTGGGAGCCCCATTCACTGTGGGACACAGCACGAATCACAGCAGAGCTGTGGCCAACCTGGAACCAATATAATATTCCCTGGGGCCCTTTTTTTCTTTATAACATGCATTATGACAATTTAACATACTAAACCTTCATGTTAGATTAGAGGGAAAAGCCAATGAATTAAACATATCTGTTGACTATCTGTATAGCTGCGAGAATTAAATTTGTTCACATACTTAAAATTTTTTAAAGCTAATTTAAAAAGTTCTCTGGGGGGGAAAAAGCCAATTCTTTCCCAAACTTACTTCCAAATTAATTAACTCACTTGAATGCAGATGTCTAAAACTATATTTCAAATCAAAGTTTTGGGGTTTTTTTTTTCCTCTGGTTCTTTAGGCTTTTAATGATTGTTGGTAATTCAGAACGATCAGTGTCTTTTTCCATATCACAGTAAAAACATTAACCTGTTCGTTCAAGAGACGCCTGGCGTCCTCACTACAAAGTAAGTATTTACTTTATACAAATGACTCCATTCTACAGCAAGGTCTCCTCAGGGTTTCGGTCATTACACACGCTTGGTACCGAACGTGGCTGGCCTACGCAGGACACGATGTGGTTTACACGGGACTATACGATAACTCTGAACTGCGCTCTATTTTCTACACATCCTCGGCACAGAAAATAAAGCACCATTTTCCAATACAATTCCAGAGAAGATGGAACGCGCGGCGAAAACAGTGCTGAAAACCCCAACTGTTCTGAAAGACCAGTGGTTCGCCGTGGTCTTTCCCTGCCCAGGTTGGAAGGCAGAGAGTGAGCCCTCCTGCACCCAGTCTTGGGAGAGGTGCGCTCTGCACCGGCCGCCACGTCCGCACGAGGCAGACCAGGGTCCCGCGCTGCAGCCCGGTCTGCGGGGCAAAACCCACAAGGCCCCAGCTCCAGACACAGCGCGGACAGTCCACTTTCCACCCTTCACCTTCCGGATGGGGAGAACCTGTCGACCTGCCTCCTAGCATATTGCTCTTTACAATTCACTGAGTTACACTGACGTAAAGACAGTTAAAGAATAGAGGTCTAGGTTCGCTCTCTTAGCGATGAATAGTCCAATGCATGCAGCTTTTTCAGATGTCAGTTCTAACCTCTTTTACCTACAAGAGTTAGTTTATAATTGTTTTAACTGAATAGTCACATGAAGACAGATTTCCTAAATCTCATTGTAATTGTAATTGGCTTAATTTCCCAACAAGTAGGGTTGTCCTATTTATTTCTGAAATAGTAACAATCGTCCAAGTTACTTTAAAAATATCAATGATAATTAAAATTAAAATGAGCAATAACAGCTTAGAAATACAACATTTTAAATTAGTATATAATTGAACCTAAATTTGTGAATATATATGGAATGGGGAGAACTCTCAATAATGCATTTTCTTAAATTAAAATGATTGTATCTGAGATTTTAAATGTTACATTTAACAGAAAATAGCATAGACGGTAGGTAGAAAATAGATAGGGGGAGGGCGAGAATAGGGGGGGAAATATAGAATCTAAAGAACTTGAGACATGTGGGCATAAACTAAGGGGGGGGTATGGTGGGAGAGGGGGTGTGCGGGTGGAGGGGAATGAAGGGGGGAATAGAACAACTGTAATGGTATAATCAATAAAATATAAAAAAATAAAAAATAATAAAAATAAATAAATAAATGTTACATTTCATCCAACTGGGATTTCCCCCCCTCACTTAAACATATAACACGATAGCACTAACTTTCACTGACATTGTTTATAGCCCTAAAATTCACTTTTTTATTTCCGAACACTCAGACTCCGTATGCTTAAAGAGCTCTGTATCTGGGACGGCCGCTGGAAAACAAAATCACGGGGTGCTCACAGACAAACACGACAACAGTACACCGTAACGGATCGCCTGCTTTTAAAAGTTAGTCCGTGCCATAATCAATATCGTTAAAATCACTCCCAATAAAACTAGGGTTTCGTTTTCGCCTAATGATCCAAATCTGGAGTGAAATGATGAAATCAGAAAACAAGTGTTCTTGTCAGAAGACAGGAAGAGAGTTTCCCCCCTCCCTTGCGGAAAACAAAGGGCTCCTGAGCGCTCAGCCCTGATTTATTTTTCCAATTTTCAATTCCTCGAGCAGCGGAGCTGCTACCGGCAAGGTCGTATTTCTAACAGTCAATAAATCTACAATATTATGTGTGAATATTGGAATGGAGCCATTAAGAAGATTACAGCGTGCGGCGCAGCAGAGGGTCCGCAAGAAGAAAGACGAGTAATTCGGGACAACTGTGACCGCTGACCCGGGAG
Source organism: Sturnira hondurensis (assembly GCF_014824575.4). Classification (NCBI taxonomy): domain Eukaryota; kingdom Metazoa; phylum Chordata; class Mammalia; order Chiroptera; family Phyllostomidae; genus Sturnira; species Sturnira hondurensis. The sequence continues at coordinate 246,440 of NW_028091436.1, forward strand.
CGGCCAGGCCGCTGGCCAGGCTGACGCAGTAATCGCGAGCACGTGTAGACGGAGCGGGCCCGCCGGAAGGGCGGCTCCCCGAGCGGCTGCGGGGTCTCAACGGCCCCACTGCAACCCCGGTTCATCTACTAAAGAACCAAACAACCCCCGCAGAAATAGTTTTGAGGCTTCCAGTGTGTGTTATTCACTTAGATCTCTCTCTCTCTCACACAAATTCAGTAAGATCATTTGTGATTTTTTTAACATGCCTCATTTGAAACATTCCCAATGATAGAAAATAGGACTGGTCGCTTGATCGTACTTCCCACAGGAGTTTAAGAGATGGCTTTTGGAAAACTGACGATGAAAGCTAAATTTATGAGAGACGGTTAAACAGTCATCTAAAATATTTGTAGGACAAGGACTGTCACCTGACGCATCTCCAATTGCAGGTGACAGTCGGTGCGCTACCTGCGTACCAGCTCCATTTCTGCTGTCCTCAAATGGGCCAGCCCTCGGCTGGGCTGGACACGCTCACACGCGGTTTGTCCCCACCCCGGAGTCTCCTGTTAGGCTCCTTCGCTCCCTCTCACAGGTGTGTCCAGCTAACCGTTACTACACGATGAGGTTCCCTCGCATCGTTTTATATATGTAGGCTTTCGTATCTGGAGTACTGTTTAACTCCTTCCCGTTTTTAACTAAACACGTAAACAGCAAACTAACTCGACTGGGAAAACACTGCCTCCGAATTCAAAAAGGATTACCCATCAAAACAATGGCTGTTAGAGAGAATTCTTCTCCGGGGAGGAAGGAGCTAGCATTAAAGCAGACTATAAAAACCGTACTATGGCGCTGGAAAAGCTGATTTCTTCCCCGCTTTTCTTCCTCTTCTTTAAAAGGAAACAATCTTTTCTCCTGAGGGTCACTAACAGTAGCGAAGACAAGCACATAAGGAGAACGTTCTTAAAAGTTGGGTCTTTATTTTCATAATTGCTTCTCTCTCCAGTGAAGGAAACTTTGATGGATTTCCAAATGAATAACTCTAATCATTTCTAGCAGCTTCTGCAAAATTCTTATAATGAGGCAATCTAGTTATAATGAGCTAAAAAGATAATATAATTCTTCACTGACCGGGGCTTGGATTTGTTCCTACATAGCATTAATTTTACTACAGTAAGATAAAATACTTCAATTTAATTTGCTTCAAGGTCAGCAAGTATTTCAGGTTATTTATGGACATAAATAAGTTGATTTCAACCTTAAAATCATATTTTACCATCAGTAGCCATAAAAACAATCAAGTTTAGTTTTAGTGTATTTTTGGGTTTGAGATTTTTTAATTTCATTTTTCAAACTCCTTAAAAATGATTTCAAAGTACTTGAAATAGAGCCTTACAAATTTGAATGGAGTAGTTTTTTTTTGTAATTCTCAAATTTTAATATCCTTGAAAAGAATAAAGTTTTTAAAAGGGGGTTATTTTAACTTGGAACTATGTTAGAAAGCTATTTTTAAACAAGCATTGAAACAGAAACAGAAACAGAAACAAGACTGGTCTGCATTTTTGCCCTGTTATCAGGAATATGAAGGCCAGAAAATACACTTTTGGAGACTATTTCACATGAAATACAGAATATATCCTATTATAAGCTGCAGACACACACACAAACACACACACACACACACTCACACACACACACCCCTTTGCAAGATCAAAGACCAGGCGAGAACTGGCACTTAATTTATCAGCCTTTACAGACAAAAGACAGTTTTCATCGTTTCCAAAGGATCAGATGTCTTTTATGACAAACTGGGTCTGCAGTTTAATTTACAAATAGAATTCTAAGTAAGCGGCCCTTGCTCCGCCACAGCAAATGACACTCGGCGTAGGTTTTCATTCTTGCGGCCCTCAGCAGGACAGAGAAGATTAAAAATAAAACTGAAATAATTTAGAGAAAACAAATAAATGTTTCAGAAAGTTGGGGGAGATCAAAGCCGGAATTTTCTGACCCCAACTGTACCAGCATTTCTTATTATATTGACCAGCGCCATCAGATCGTTAATTAAAAGGAGTGGAGTTGGCAGGTGGTGGGGAAGCCAAGCCGGTAATTGGCTCCCTTCTTTTTCCTTCAAAAACTCTCATTCTTTTGCAAGACATGCCACTAGGCAGACAGAAATGCCTACTTTGTAATATAATGATTAAGATGAGATGAAGAGGCGCGCGTTGAAAGAAACCTTGCCTAATGAATGTGCCGAGCTTTTTAATTACGGCCCGCTCTCACAATAAGGAGCATCAGGCCTCACTCACCAGCTCCTCAACTGCCAAAAGGTAGAAATAGGAAACGCAGGCCCTCCGGTGGGTCCTCACACCCCCTCGGCCCCTCTATTCCCGTCTTTCACAGCGGGCAAAATCGCTCTCGGCGCTGCAAGGGTCCGGGAGAAAACACACATAGGGGTCTAGGTCCACCATGAAACACCCTTTGGACTTACCACGTCACTCGGGAGGTTCATCAAGTCATTAAATGGTGATTCTAAAGTGTTTGTGTCAACATTTAACATAACCACATCCTCCAGTGATTTATTTTTCACTCTCTGTTTAAAAAACACAATTATAAATAAACATCTTAGTATATTGTCCAAAATCTAGTGAGCTTAGAAATGTAGAGAAACTTATCTTAATGCATTAGTCTCGGAAGAAGAAAAAAAAGGAAAATCCTAGATCATAAAAGAATATAAACAACTTTGTGAGAAAAATAGTTCGTATGCAACCATTCAAAAAGATGGGATAAAAAGGCTTAACGTAAGCTGTTTGCTCATCTCAGTACGGTTTTAGCTTAGAGGTACTGAGTCTAATTTAACGACCAAAGAGATGTTACAACAAAGACTGACAAAGCAGGCATGGCTACAGTGAACGGTAAAAACGCACATTCTCTAAATCTGATCAACGGAGTCTCAATCCTATGATGGACCTTGTGTCCAGTTCTACACCTATTTTTAGCATGAATCATAATGCAGATCTCAGATAAACCAATTACAGTTTAAATCCATACTTTCTCTATATTTCTATTTCAGTTTGGTAAAAGTTTAGGATGATGACTGAAAGTCAAATAAGAAAAAAGGACAAAGAGGGCAGTAATATGTAGTTCATTATCAGTAATACTCATCACACAAGTTTCAACATAAGGGATCAAATTTAATAGCCTATCAGGTGAACTATTTGACTTATTTGCTTTATTTGTTTGACAGCCTAGTTACCTGGTCAAATTATCTCAATATGTGGACAAATAGTAGTGAATTAGAATTGCCCCAGATTTTTCATACTTAAAGAAAATATTTACAGTTTGTTTCCTATTTAATCTAATATAAATACTTAAGTTATATACCACTAATAGTTTTACGTAAATAATAGCAAACAGTATTATTCCCTAATGCAAATGAGGTGCTCATTAGTGAAATATATCCATCAACTTAAAATTCCATAATTGTACAGAGAGGTCAACTAGCGATAAGTCAATTAATTTCAGCATAATATTTTCTAAAGGAATATTCTAGAATAACAGCTCTTTTGGAAATTATTAAATACCTTAAGTTTTAAATTGGCCAAACAATTTTTTAGTTGAGTTGGGCAACACTAAAATTTCTCTGATTCATTTAGAATTTCAAATCTGTGCACATTAGGCAGAATTTTAAATTTTCTAGGGAACTGGTAGTCTTCAGTGTTAAGGAAGCTATGATATCTATGTGGGATACGGATTCATGGGGGGGTGAATGATGCTAAAAATCCTTGTAAAAGACATTAAAATAATTCTAAAGTAAGACTCAAAACATGCCCCTTTTTAAGAAATTAACATTTATAAATGAATTCATTTCCTTTTCCTTTCATGTTAATACACATATGTAAACAAGGTTTATACACACAAATATGTAGATATCTATAAAGTACAGTATAATGACAAAATAACCTATGTTATAAGCAAATAAATATTTATATTAGTGGCATTTATGTGAAAAAACTATGTCATATTTTTGATTCCCATCTTTAATTTTTAAGTTGTCCATTTAACAGAAACTACAAAATTAATCTATAAACCTGATGTATTTTTTAAAAAATAAAGTAGCTGAGAATATTGGCTACGTGACCCCATGTGGCTTTGTGATGACATTAACAATAAACCCTGAATAAAGGAAATCAATGTCAATATGAAATGTATCCGTTTTTCAAAGCTGCTCTTGGTTTTAAAAGATCTGACAATAGCTGAATATTAAATTTTGTTCAAGGGACCGCCCAGTAAGAATGGAAATGTTCCCTGGCTGCTGTCGCTCAATGGAATAAGCACCAGCCTGTAAAACAAAGGGTCACTGGTTCGATTCCCAGTCCAGGCACATTCCTGGGTTGCAGGCCAGGTTCCCCAGTAGGGGGCGCTCGAGAGGCAACCACACACTGATGTTTCTCTCCCTCCCTTTCTCCCTCCCTTCCCCTCTCTAAAAATAAATAAATAAAAATTTTAAGCAAATAATGGAAAATATATTCATTTTAAGAAATCACAGGGCAGGGAATTATAAAACAGAAAACTGTACTTGAATAAGAATTAAATTTAAAAAATAAATAAAAATTTAAAAAAAGAAATCAATACACTAAGACCTCTAAAATTACAACAATTTTATATTTAAAAATAGTATGCAATTTAAATCTTTTTTGAAGTTGGAGTAATGTGAGTATTTTATCTGTTTTCCCTGCCAACCAAGATTTAGCTGCTGTTTTTGCTAAACAGGAGTGGATGGCCACACAGCACATAAAATATCCCACTCTTCTACATTTAGATCATAAAATTCAAATTCGTTTAGATGGAAAAAGAGTGATAAAATGTAAAAACATAATTTTCCTTTTTCTTCAAAAACAGAAAGTGCTCTGAGGACAGAGTTAGGACATCCTGTACAGACGGACAGGACGGTGGTGAGGGTGGTCGGTGTTTCCCCGTCCTCTGTGGCCCTCCTAGGGACGGGGACTACCTGCCACAGATGTCACCACCAAGCAGGGACACAGAGGCGGCAGCCACACGGTCTTGTGAATTGGGGCCACATTCTGTTTAGAGGCCTTTCTGCACTGGAACTACCCACCCACCTGCACCTGCAGCCCCCACCGATGTGCCGCTGGCCCCGTCACTGCAGGGCCACCCGCCCCCCGCCCCAGGTGCAGGCTCTCTCCGAAGTCTAGTGCTCAGGCAAAGCGCCAGGCCCCCGCCCTGGACTTGGGAGCAGATGTGCATTTTAAAAAGAGACTAGGACCCATCTTTCACTCACGATTACATAAAAATAATTAAAAAGAAAGATTTAAAAGGGCATTCATTTCACATCTTTGAACAATTATGTTTAGAAGTCTTGAAACAGACTGGAAATAAGAGACTATTTGAGTCTTCCTTTAAAAAAATGAGTTGTAATTGCAGCCAAAGGAAAAAAATGTCAAAAAATACTTCAGTCTCATACATGAAACATGTAAATGCATACATTTACATTGTAACTATAATACCCTATATAAAGTTTAAAAAGCACAAAAGATCAACATTTCAATTTAAAAAACCTGCAGAATGAGACATCGTAAGAATGGAACTGCGATGTGAGTATCACCCGTAGCAGACTCAGGAGCGCGTTACACCGGGCACCGCCCAGTGTAAACACGTCCCCGAGTCCCCACCGCACTCCCTCACTCAGCATCAAACCAGACGCACTGAACCAAGGGGACCATTAAGACAGTTCGATAAATCCAGAGCAAATAAGGCCGAGACTGTGGCCAATCCGCTCACGGCTCCCAAACATTCTCCTCTAAAGATGGGAGCCAATTTAAAGCTCGAATAGACTACTTCTCCAAGACAGTCCTTTAAGGGGTAAGTAATTCTTCAACCGGTCCTTTAAAAAAGTACTATTTTTTTTCCCACAGGTGTCCATTAAATATGTGATCGATCTAATTGAATATTTAAAACCTGTATCCCTTTCTACGATCCTTTTGGAAAGCTGAATCATTTGTTTTAAAAGTTGATGTACAATAATTATGCAAAAAATAGAACAGGGATAATTGACAACTTTAAATATTTTTCATCTGTAAAAATAAATATATTGTAAAAATTACATATTGGATTGGATCTATTACTTAAAAAAAGACATGGACACTAACACCAAAATCAAATTGGTCACTTTGTCAAACCACACCAACCGGGGACGGTGAGACCACGCCCAAGTCACACTGCTGATGTGTGTGATGCCAGTCCGTGCCCCACAATCTAATAACACATTAGTAACTGCTCACTCACGTGGCCTTTCAGGCACTCTGTCCCTTCACTGCAGGCGTTGTGGCACGTCAGAGCGAGTTTTCCCAAAATAACAAAATACAAAGAGTCATAACGCTATCCAGCCCAGACTTCACTATTCAAAACAAATTAAACCTCCGAAGGAAACTCGCTCAAATGGATTCTTCCCTGGAGGCGAAACAAATAAAACCGTGGCCCAAGGAAGTCCCTGTGTGCACAGGGACGCCACCACCAAGAAAACCAAATCTAATCGCCTCGGCTGGAGCTCGGGGGGGAAAGAGCAAAATGAACCACCAGCCAAAAAGATCTTTTTTTGAATAAAACTGAAGTCAGCCAGCACAATGCAACCACGTATGGTCCATGCCCTTGGTGTTCTAGATGCTAATCTTACAAGAAGAACTCTCTGGAACTTTCACTGAGTTCAAGTGCAAGGCGGTTCACTACAGTGATGACTCCGTGACAAAAGTCCATGTGGAATGTCATGATGCAAGTGCAGAAAAATGGCTACGTTTCTAACCCCCAGGGAGACTGAAAATTAAAATAATATTTTGATGAAAGACTTCCTGATGAGTGTGTGAAATCTGCCCCTTCAAAAACACACTAATAAAGTGAATCAAAAGGCAGTTTGCAAAATAAGCTTTCCCTTTACAACTCCTCCTCACACGAGTTCTGACCTTCCCGAGCGGGTATAAAAATCCCAAGTACCATGAAGAAGGGGCTCCATTAAGAACTAAAGTTTTCAGGATTTAAAGCTTACCATGCGATTTCTACCAACCAGGATTTATTTTCACGGGTTTTATGCCACTGAAGAAAACCATTTAGTATATAAATTATAATAAAATTATTTCAAAGCTACCTTTTTAAAAATGACCATGTCAACGTCAATTAGTCACTGTGTTGTACTACACAATAATTGCTAATTTTTCGAAGTGCAACTGCTCAAACTACCGTTTTGTGAGTGAACTGGTCGCTATGGGAGGCCTGGAAGGTACTCACCTCTATGAGGCTGGAGTGGATTCCAATCAGGTAAGGCATCGGGGCGCTAAATTAAAAAAACACACACATAGTCATATAGTTCATGAAAACCAAAACAATGATCCAAATAATTCTGCATGCCTAACAAGTTACATGTATTAAGTACACAGTTCTAACACAGCACATTATAGGTATTTTAAGTTATTCTACATATAAAATTCAAATCTGATTTTAAAGGCCATTAATAGGTTCAAGTTAAGGTCGATTTATATAAAAATCACAAGATCATTTATAATTAAAGCAAGATGTAATGCCTTAGAAAACTTTAATGATTAGAATAGTGGGGTCTAGGCCATAATCTGAGTTGAACTTCTCAATATACTTCCTAGCGAATACTGAATATTATTTCAAACAGCGCACCATGCATTTAATCATCGGTTGCTAATTAATGACTTCGTGCAATGTTTCCCAACTAGTGATCTGTGAAAATTATTTTCAGAGAAAAAGACTACTGTCAATTAAGTTTAGGAAGTGAGAAATATTAACTTCTCATCCTTAATAATCATCAAATTTATTCACATTTCTTTGCACCCCCATTTTTATTCAATTAGATTCTTATTTCCAGGATTTTCTTAATGTATCATTATTTCATACCTACTACTTGACCAAATTTCTGAGTCTGTCAGCACCACATACTCATGAGACCTACTATGTGTGGACACCTACTACGTCTGGGGAGCCGAGGCATGCAGCTCCTCCCTCACTGTCCTTGCTCTATTTCTTTGCTGTCTGTTCCTGGGTCTTGTCTTTCAATCCACATGTCATACATTCACACTTATCCCACTTTGACTTTTATGAATAAAACAATTTTAATAAATTAAACAATATTCAAACAAGTTTAAGAATAAAACTGATTAAGCCAACCCCAAATCGCGAGAGCACCCCAGGCGCGCCGGTCCAGGGGCTTGGGTCCCATAGGAGGCAATGCAGGCCGAATGCACCCCTTCGTGAGCCCCACACCCCAGCAGAGAGCATGGCCATTAACTAACCTTTGTGACACATCAGATCAGACTTGCTAGTAAATTCACCAACATTTCTCATTACATGCAGAAGGAAATTATTCAACTTGACATTTCAAAATTGAAATTCTGTCTAACAAGAAACCATGAGAATGGATGAATGTTTACAAAGGTGATAAGAATATGCCACTAAACAGCTATTCCAAAATAAAACATTTTTAAAAAAATTGTCTTTGGTACACGATTTGGTGCTACACTGAAGGCCAACCTTCTCTGTTAATAAACACAGATGAGCCTCTTTCTCTACGGGTTCGCACAGTCTTCCGAACAGCGCGGTTGTTACCACCACAGAGCCGTGGCGTCCTGCAGGTCCACCGGGCAACCAACACGAGCACCCGACAAACCAGCGGGCACCCCCACAGATCCGGTTTTCAGGGGGACCTCCAACGGTCCCAGGTGTGTGAGGGAGGCTAACCACAGCGTCCACATCCCAGATTCACAATGAGAACAGCTGAGGGTCCTACTTACTCACTAGCCCATCCCTGTTATGCGCTAGATGCTAAGACCAGTGTGTTGCCTTTGACAGAACTGCACCTTCCTGCTTTCTTGTAACAGAGCCGGTATCTGCACACTTCACTGCACGGAAAGGCGAGGACTCGTTACAGGCCGGGGTGTCCTCAAGACCTAACAGACCCGCGCCCTTCAGAAGGGAGCAGGACAAATACACGTGGACACTTCCACTTTTGCTCAACCAAGGGAAGGCTGGTGAAGCCCCTGGTTCCCACTCTCATCTCTGGAATTCCTCCTGGGATTCCGCAGAAGGCGTAAAACATATGTGGCCAATTATATGTCTCCCGGGGCTGGGTTCAGCAACTTTCACGAAGCAGCGTAGGCAATGGCACGTCCTTAATGTGTGTCAGGCCCTTGCCACGTGGAAAGATGTACGGAGCTACTGAAGGCACCCTGGGGCCCCCCTCTCAGCCCCAGGCCAGGTCATCTTACCCACCAGAGTTGTACGGGGAGCCCAAGGGGCCTCAATTTCCAAGCATGTTGTAAGAAAATGCGCATTAAGCAAAATGTTTAAACCTTCCAAAAATAATTATTACGACGTCCACTTTCTAGGTGTTGGTGGGTGAACACTGAGTGGATCGGACTTCGAAAGATCAAATCCGAAAATGCTGAAGTCGTATGGGCTACATCTAAGGTAACACTTCCCAGTTGCTGCTTCAAATATAAACAATACACTGATAGAATTGCCAAGCTAGAACAGAAACTCAGTGACAAGTGCCTCTTTGACCCCGACGATAAAGGAAGTGGAAAGGCTTTCAATGGGCTCAAAGGGTGTCTCCAGGTGTTCTTATTTCGCTCCTTTGCAACACAATCAAAACAGACAGGCGCCAGAAATGCAAACATTTTTAATCTAGAGCATCACTTTCTAAAATAATCATGATGATTTGGAGAGTGTAGGTTTTGCGGAACACTCGTTTCCTGCTCATGAAGAGCGAACTGCGTGCATCCTGACACGAAACAGCCAAAGCCCACCACGAGGAGTCTTCAGCCCCAGCTGGGAGGATGGGCGCACACCTACCGCTCTCTGGCTTTCCTGGCACTATTTCCAAAGCGGAATCAAAAAATGTCTCTCTTCGAAACCCACGGCGCGGAAGCAATGGTTTCCAATGTTCCTCTCCCTTCTGCGTACAGACCAGCAGGACTAGAATCACCCTCAGGGATGCAAACAAAGAGGGGAAACCTTTTTCCCCAGGAAACAGTTTGGTCCATAGAACTTTCTGCTAATGGAAGAGGGCTGGGTCTTGAGGGGCTATTTCTAAATGTACATATATTCTCCTGCCCGAGCCCGCTGCTGGAAGGTGAGCCCCTCATTATGACAGGGCGGGGCAGGGGCTCAGAGGGCTGTGGTCACCCCCGAGGTGCTCTCCAGGCGGGGCCGTGGCTGGCGTGCAGGCTGCTGGAACTTGTCCTCACACATACCACAGAGGGTAGACACCGGTGAGGAAATGCTGATGCTGAGACTGAGCCACGAAACCGGCTTCCTTCCTTACAGTGAAAGCGGCAGGAAGACCACTTGATGGTGGATTTAGAAAGTAACGGGATGGGGCCATGGCTGGTGTAGCTCAGTGGAGTTGAGCGCGGGCCTGCGACCCAAACAACTGCGGTTCGATTCCCAGTCAGGGCACATGCCTGGGTTGCAGGCCAGTTCCCAGCAGGGGATGCATGAGAGGCAACCATACATCGATATTTCTCTCCCTCTCTCCTTCCCTTTCCCTCTAAAGATAAATAAATAAAATCTTAAATTAAAAAAAAAAAGAATGAGCTCCCCTGACTTTAAAAAAAAAGTAACGGGATGGCATCTCTGGAAAGAGTAAGTGCAGAGCGATCTACGCCATGGAGTGATTTCTAAATAACACTGTTTTAGAAAGCCTGACATGGAACTCAGAGGGATGTTACTTCCTCCGAGGTCAAAACATTTCAATAGAAAAATGAAAATGGCACAAACACGGTACGTGATAAAATACCATTCTAAACCTCACAATTAGAAGTGTTAGTTCTTGACATGTATTTTTTAAAATCATGTATCAATATGTTTTCAAATACTTTCATAGGAAATTATTTAAAATAAGTGAGCTGTAATTGCTCAGTGAGCAAAGGCCTGCTGTGCACGTCGAAGTGAGTAAGTCGAAGTCCCTGTCTTCAAGGACGCTAACATTCTGGGATTGCGGGTCAGAGGGAAAGAGCTGTAAAATAAAACCCAGCAGGGCCTGAGTACACACCTAGCTCTACTCTTCGACTTGGGTGTTTGACACGTCACAGTCTAATCACACTGTGGCCCAGCAGCCTCCTCCCAAACTCTCTCTCCTTCCCAAGACTCAAAGCCGAGTGTCACAGGAATCTACTTCACCATGTCCTCCATGCTAACACAGATGTGACGTTCCCCCATGGTCACAAGGTGTGTCACCAAGCTGGGCAAACACCCAGTATAGTGAGGTCGTCCATCTAAGGCCAAGTTCACACTGTGTCATTACAATTGCTTGTTCCAAAGAGGGCCGGCCATAAAAAATACACCTAGCTGTGAACTTAAATCTGTTTAGTCCTTACATGCTTTGAGTGATCTGCTTTTCACGAACTAAGGAAGTTAAACATTTTGCTTCTAAAAGAGTTGTTTTTTTTAATAATATGAGTTATGATATTAAAAAACACACGATGGTCCAAATTACAGCCTTGTGCGTGTGTCGTCATCCCTCCATGCGGGGGTCGTGTGTGTGTACGTGCACTTGCAACGCATCAGCTCTCTGGAGAACGGAGCTTTCCCACAGAAGAGGACAGCACAGGGAAGGGGACGTGTTGGCCTCACGCCAGGTCAAGGCCAAGGCTGCTGTCTGGGAGCCTAGCCCAGGCCTGTGGTCACTTTCAGTCCACAGACTCTCCCAGGGAAGGGACAGGGAGGTCCTGGGGGTGGAGCTGCGTTCGGTGGGGAGGTCTCTCCAGCGGCAGGGAGCTTTCCGGAATCACTCCCGGCACTCCCAACACTGCTCTGAGGGGACCCCTGTCCTGGAGGCAGCCCCTTGGCAGAGTTGGGGGCGGGGCCCGCTACTGAGGGAGGGGTGCAGAGGAGCCGCTGCCTCCCCAGACTCTGCAGACACCGAGTCCTGTAAGTGACGCTGTCACTTCCATCCAACTCTCCTAACCACAACTTAGATGGCACTTGCTTCTACCCACCCATTCAGTTACCCAACCGGCTGCCGAAGGAACTCACAAAACCCCGACCACTCTGACTGCCAGGGAGGAACTGTTGCCGTCTCCGGAAAGAACTACTCCGTAAAAGCACGTGTGGATATTGGCTACGGCTGCTCTCCCAGGCAGGTCCCAGCGACTTCGGGCACACGCGTGCCCAGCAAGTTCGCCCGGTTGGCACGGGAGGGACGGACGCCTGCCCCCGCGGCCCCGCCCCGCGCGGGGGGGAGGGGCTACTCACCAGCAGTAGTCCAGCAGGTGCGGCGGCAGCGCCGGGATGTAGATGTGCTGCCAGAACATGGGGAAGAGCAGGGCGGCCGGTCCGTGCAGACAGGCAGTGAGCTGCGGGGGGGACAAGGACAAGGGAGTCAGTGGCTGTGGACCTTCCAAACACCACGGCCTGCTCACGCTGCCCAAGACACACGGCACCACAGCCCGGTGCCTCAGGCAGCCCATCCCCCACGACCTTTTCTCATGTCGCATGCAACGAGTCTTAGGTTTGGGGAGCCCCTCTTAAACACACGGCATGTAAACAGCTGGAGCAGTTCCTGTGGGCATCCCGGGGGGAGAGTGGTGTGAACACGCAGTGCTTGGAGTCAAAACCCGGACCACAAAGACACGCGAGACTGAAATATTAGACCAGCCTCGTCGCAGACCCGGTAGGACCTCACGGTTTGTGCCGCCCGGTCCAGGCCCGGCAGAGATGAACACGTGGCGCTCAAACACGGAGAAGGGGGGAGGCGGGGGCTCCGGAGGGACATCGCTGGGGCACGCCGCCAAGAAGGAAACACGGGTCCGACAGCAGCGTCTGCGGGCGGCAGGAGTGCCCGGGGGCGGGGACGCTCGCCAGTTGGCGCTGCAGCCGCGTGCGGACTCTGGGCGACAGCGCCAGGGGACTCTGCTCCCTGACACAGAGCATGTCACCGTGGACCAGCGAGCTGCCCGGGCTTGACAGCTGCTCGGCAGGAAGCCGACGACATCATAATCCCGCAGTTACACTGCTCGGTTCAGAGGACCGTTGTGCTGCCGGGCTTCAGGCCACAGCAGCTGCAGTGACGCTGCCGCCCCTGTAAAGGTAACTGCCGTTTTCATTGTTCTGTGTCGGGCGAGCGGTTCATTAAATGTTCCCAACGGCTCCTCGCAAAAGAGACACCACTTTTTTTCCTTCCCTCCTGGGGACCCGCGTCAGAATTCTTTCTGTATGGTTCCCCGTATATTTAAATTATATTTCTCAAAGTGTAAAATCATTTTTTTGTGTTGAAAGCAACAATTACACCAGCATCCATCATCATCTTAAAGTCCTACTCTGCATTTCAAGGTGACTGCTTAAATCATTTTATCCAACTAGAAAATTAGAATTCAAAAACAAAACCATCTGAAAATGAACCATAGACTTTCTGTAAAACCATTCTTTCTATTTTATTACAGATGAAATTAAAATTTATATATAGTAATCAAAAATGTATACAATAAATGTGTGCAAAGTAATTTAATATTTTCTATGATTGAATTTACGTGGATGGCATTGGTTGATAAAGCCATGCAGGTTTCAGGGGTACGGTTCCATAGCCCACCGTCGGCACACCGCACGCGTGTTCATCCGCCCAAGTCTCCTCCCATTGCCATTGGTTCCCCGTTCGCCTCCTCCTACCTCCCCCCGCCCTTTGCCCTCCCAATTCGATCTTAATAGCAATATTTTCTATATTAAAGAGCAAAAGAGTTATACTGAATTTTTAAAAAATCAAGTAAAATAATTTAATCTGAACCAAAAACATAAACATTTTTGATTCAAATTATATTCATCTTTATGTCTATTTTTTTCCAGTTACATTTTTAATGGATTATATGTGTAAAATGGTGTATTTTCATTCCATTCAGAATGCTATCACTAAGGTGTTTTAGTACTTCACACACACACACGCTTTAACAGTTTACAGAACTCCCTTGGTGAAGATTGGTTTTACAATTCCTTAATTAGAACACGAGAGACCACTAGGAGGCATTCCAATACTTCTGTTTAACCACTACGGACCGGGGACATATTTATCTCACGTATCTGGACCAGAGGGTCATCCAGCCCTCTAGCCCTGAGTCATCCAGCCCTGAGGACTAGGGGGCAGTCCGGGGTGTAAACGAGGCATCGCCCAGTGCGCGGGAGCTCTGTCCACCCCGCGGGGTGACCGGACGGGCGGAAGGCCTTCAGGTAGCTCTGAAAGGCAGCCCATTTGCTCAATTTCTCCATTGCTACACTGGTGGCTGTTAAAACAACTCCTTTTAACCCTTAAAAAAAACCCGGAAAGTGCTCCTTTTTTATCGCGGAGAAAAGTCATTAACAGTGTAAGAGGGGAAAACACATTCTGAAGATGAAGAATTGCAATGGGAGTGAGTCATTTTGGGGGGCACATCTAGCCTCCGCAGCACTCTGTCAGCGGCTGGACGGGCCCTTTGCCCCTGCCCCGGGGGTCGACCTTCAGGGAAGTCACGCATTACTGCTAAGGCACAGGGTGAGTTCACGAACTTGGCTGGTTCCCAGAGGGTGGCTCCGTGGTGACATGGCGCAGGCTCCCTCTGCTCCTCCCAGTCTACCAGGAAAGAAGGCGGTTACTTCTTCAAGATTTGGAAAACTTTTGGATCTAAGGGTGGGTGACAGGGATGGGTGAAAAGAAAAGGTCCACCCAACCAGTTTCGGCCTTAGCAGAGCAAATGAACAATTAAAAGTAATACAGCGGAAATGTCCATTTCCGGCGGGACTATGAGGAATTTGCTTTTGCAAACATTCAGTCTGTTGACTGTCAGGCTTCCACGTGGAGATTTCCAAGGAGGAAGAAGGACCCCAAAGAAGACCCCCGTCCCCACCTAGCGGCACGCAGCTCCTGCGTGATTGGAACAGAGAAGATGCTACCACAGCAAATTCGGGGTAGCAGGGAGAGTCCAGCTGTAGGTAAAAAAATTACAATTAAGAAAGATAAACTTACTAGCAAAGTAGACACAGTCACCCACAAGCTGTGTGACTAAGGACAATGAAGTGTGTCGCAGACGGGGCTCTGCCGCCAGGACACTGTGGGACGTGGCCCCTCTGCCAATGCGACGAGGAGTCCGTTTCCTGAGGTCTCACCTGAAAGGACTGCGTCTGCGAGATCCCACCCTCTTCACCCTCGGATCAGATCAGTCCCAGCATTTCAGGTTCTTAACGAGATGAGGGGTCGTTACCAGAACACGCTAACTTGACTGTAACTCAGACCCACCTTCGAAATAGACCTCAAGGTCGGCTCTAACGGCTTTGAAGCACGTTAGCGAACCGTGCAACTGGAAAAAGAACAATTTACTTGCTTCCGCCAACCAAAGTTTTGAGTGCCTGCTGCTGGACGCCGTCGTACGTGTCCGCTGGGCTGCGGGACGTGTGCTGAACAGAACGATGCCCCGTGTTCACGGGGTTTTGTGTTAGTGGGCGGAGCGAACAATAAGCAGGTAAAATATGTGCTCGGTCAGTTAGAGGTAAGGCCTGTGAGGGACCCTAACGCAGAGGAAGAGAATCGGGGCGAGAGAGGGGCTGGGTCCGGGACCGAGTCTGACGTGGTGACATCGGAACCGAGAGCCGACTCAGACGCGGGGAGCCAGCAACCGTGGACTTGGGGAGAAGGGCCTCCCACTGACCGACCCCTCGAAGGCCCTGAGGCGGGAGCGCCGTCCCAGAGCCACGGGAGGCGGGTGTGATCAGCCCGGAGCGAGTGCAGCAGAGACGGAGAGGAGGTCGGTTTGAGGGGAAGACACAAAACCACTCCTTGCCCTCGGTGCCGAAGGACACGTGAACATCTACCCACGCCCACGGCGCCACAAAGCAAGCTCAGTACGCTGACCTGACACAGTCCCAAAGCCCCCACTAATGTGAAATGACGTTCTGGGAACACCGATTTCCCAAACACCGCAATTATAAAATCGGGGTGTGGGGGGCCACGTGAACAGACAAGGCCGGGGCCTGTGTGATGAACAGGACACACCTGCCGATAAAGGTTGGCAACAGGGAAACACAGCCACGGAATAAAGGCACTTGGAACCTCCTGTCCCAGGCCACCGGGTCTAACATCACTGAGGATGATAACGGCAAACATTTGCAGAATGCCTATGACGCGCCAGGCACTGTGCTGAGGACTTGGTACACTCGAGTCTATTATCAAGGCCCTTATTTCCACGGACGGATCAGGACCCCGAGGCAAGGGTAGACCAGCTGCCCAAGATCATACACCTCGTTAAGCGGCAAAGCCAGGACACCAACGCAGGCAAGCACGCCAACAACCTTTACTTCCAGCTGCCTTCTCATATACAGAGATTCAAAATTCCTATGCTTAGGAGACTCTGAATAATATCCTGATGAAATTTTACCCTGGCAAAGTCTTTTCTCCTGCATTGCTTCTCCCTCCTGACTGGACCCAGGCTGATGCGGAGGCTGTGACCTTGGTAAGTGGCCTGCAGAACACCGTCTGGGATGAGCCAGGCGCTCCACAAATGAGAAAGACGAGTGAAGGAGCCACTGAACACCCTTCTCGGGGAGAAAGCAGGGTTTCCACGAACGAGTATGAACGTCAAGTTCCCGGGGAGCCTGGACCAGAATCCACGGCAACAGACTCTCATGCACGGGGAGAGAGTTCACGATCACTAATCACTCCCCCTCAGGGATTACCCTTTTGTCGCAGACTTTTTAAAAACTTGAAATTCTTCAGCAGAAAATGGCTATACACAAATCTTCCTTTAAAGACAAAGCTTACCTGGAAATTAGCGTCTAACTTATAAACAACAGAATTTTTGAAGAAACCCTGATGATTTACAAAGATGAATGGCAAAGAGACCCGTTTTTACTTGTTGAAGAGACAGACTGCTACCTCTGTACCCAAGGAACACTTCCTATTTCATACCACAATGAATGAAACTTCTCCTTTTAGACACTTTTGCCGTCCACAATTTAAAAGACAGATTCATTCTTACGCACACACCATAGCTCTAAACCACAGTTTTGGAGAGAAAAGACAGAATCGGAATTACTAAAACAAAGTAGGCATCTGTAAAGCAAACCAGATTTTGGGAAATATCTTTGCTAAAAATCTCCGTATCAGCACCGCCCTGAGGGCTGGGTTTTCTGTCCCGACTGAACCAGAGGCGACCCTCCCCCGGAGGAGTTCGTTGGCTAGAAAACTGAGTGGGGAGGTAAGCGGTGGGAAAACTCGGGGAGAGACGTCGGGGCCAGGTGACGGGCAGCTTGCAATGGCCATGCAGGAGTTCTACGGGCAGGGAGTCGTCATCGGGAGCAGTTTCCCATTCCCACAGGTTAGGAAGTCACATGTGGAATGAAGGGAAAGGACAGGACAGCCAAAGGGGGGACACATGCCAGCACTGAACGTGGTATTAGCACTGGGAGAAAGGCGAATGAGGCGTGAGGAAGGCAGACTGTGCAAGGGCCAGGGGAAGGTCACTTGGGTAGGGGGATGAGAAGCTTCCCGAGAGAAGGGACGCCACACCGGGCGGTGGGCAAAGATGCCTGGGGTTTTGCAGGGTGGTCAGTGAAAGGCAAAACCTCACGGGATCGAAAGCGTGTGCTATAGCGTCACACGGACTTGGCGGGGCTACTTACTAGTTCTGCGGCGGTGGACAGTGTGCTCCCTCTGGGTCCCACAGCCTCACTGTCTGTGGTCCCGAGTAGGCGACGCCTGCCCTTACTGCAGAGCAAGTGGCGGTGAAACTAACTCAAAGGCGACCACACGCTCCGTGCCTCTGGGCCGTAACAACTCCTGTCATCGCCGTCGTGTTATGCGAGTGGAGAGGATGCTCGATTTCAGCACGGAGGGCTTGGACATATTCTTTGTGGGAAAGGAGGACCGCCTGAGCTGAGACACGAGGCAGCGGAGTGGAGAAGAGGGGTCAGAAAGGAACACAGGACTTAGGTCTACAGGACCAAGGTGGGGAAATAGACGAGGGGAGGGACAACCACCAGCGCTCGCCCCAGCAGAAGGAGGGGACGGGGGTTGAGGGGAAGGTGACGATTGCCTCGCAGGAGGCGATGGGTGTGGTGTTAGCAGTGGCTTAGACTGCGGCCTCACCCAGACAGAGCTGCGGAGGAGAAAATCTCGCCTAACTGCAAAATAAAACTGTACTGTGTAAAAACATAGCTATAAAAGGTCCTTTTAAAAAAACATACTGCCTTCAACAGTACTCTTACTAAAGAAAAAGGGACAATATACACAATTTTCCTTACACCTAACGCTGATACTTAGTAAGCACATAAGTTATTCTACATTCAGAAAACACCAAAGGACACCAACATCTTGTAGGTGGTTCTTGGGGAGATCAGAGCAGGCGTGGGAACAATGCTTACAGACCCTGGTGCACGACAACTTACTACACAGTCCTTAGAGAATTCTATAATAGCTGCACTAAAAATTTTATTTTTAAAATTGAAAGCCAATCGTCTCCTCGTAGGAGAGGCATGGACTAAAGCACAAAGCAGAAATAGGCGCTTGCTCTCTATGAAAAGCAGGGTCCTCGTCACCGCCAGGGCCGGGAAGAACAGACCCTCCTGCTTTCCTGCCCGGCGGCAAGTGTCCCCGACGAACCCCCAGCCGTGTCCCCCCGCGCAGCGCCACAGGACCACGCCCGGCCCTTCCACTGAGGGGAAATACGTTCAGAACCTTGGTCAGGAGGGCTGTCAGCTGCCGTTTCAGCCGCTGTCCCTGGGTGCTACAGGCTTCGGGAAGAACGAGAAATCTAAAACTCGTTGCTAGGACCTCTCTCCCGGACGGGTCTTCATAACTGTGCTTAACGGGACCGTGTGGCAGGAGGGTCCCAAACACAAGGCGAAGACACAGTCCAGTAATCCTAACTTGGACCGGGTCATCTTGGTTCCGTCACCAACTGTGCGATTTGTAACCTGCGGACAGACGCTTCAGGTTTCGGATTCCATGCTGACACGGGTGACGTGGTTAAGAGACACCTCCAGGACGTGTGCAATCCAGACGGACGGGCTAAAATCCTCCGGACCCCCTCTGGTCTAACCAAACCTATCGAATCTACACTCTAATGGCCGATTCTCCGGGGATCACCTGGACTTCCCTGGCCTCTGCCCCTGATGGGACTAATGAGAGGGGCAGAGAGAAGCCCAGGCCTGGAGGCCTGGGGGTGACGCTGACAAAGGAAGAAATTCCAGTTTATTAGCACCGCTCCACAGCTCAGGCCCGACCGCTTGCTCTGAATGTTCCCGAAAGAATCTGCACACACAGTCAAACCCCTGGAACTAACACGTTTACGGACTTGGAGAGGGGGTGTGTTCCAACTAAATGTTGGTCAAAACAGCAGCCAACACACAGACATCTGCTTCAGAGAGGCCTAGCATGTCCCCCTGCTTCCACAGGCCACAGAGGCCCCCCCACACCCCCAGTTAACATATCGCTGACAGGGGACGGGGGGCTCCTGTCAGGCGCTGGCTGCTGGGCGTCAGGACAGCGTGCGTGGCCCCAGCTGACTGGTTAGAGGGGGTCTGGTGACATGCAATTATCGAGGCAGATGACAAGACTTCATGCCTGACTGAGTTGAGGGCGGGCGACACGGCTTTAAACAGCAATCTTCCCTCCTTCTGGCCACAAAACAGCAACAAGGCAACTGATAGACCCTTGTAACGTGATGATGTCTTCCTTCGCATGCCGTTCCAGAGACTCGGGCCCGATTGCTGCTGGACCGGCTGAGACGCACCAGGGCGGCGCCCCGAAGGCCTGCGACAGCCTGCCTCAAACCCCTGTCCTCCTTGGGGACCCCAGGACGCCCCCCGTGCACACCCGGTGATGAATTTATCAACAGGATGAATACGAGCATGCTCAGACTCAGACGCACGCAGAAAGGGCTGTGGGTCTTAGCAACATGCTGCACTGTGGGGGGGCGAGGGGAAAACCCATTAAAATTGTAACATAACGACACTCTGATTTTTCGCGAACGTATCTCCAAACCAGTTTTTCATTTGAAAGTTTATCGCGATAAAGATAATTAAAAACTACAATTCTAACGACACACAGTGCGTAAAGAAAGGGACCCTCGAGTGGTTGAATTCTCTGACAGCACGTCACTGCCCCCCGCGAGAGACGGGGCGAGCAAAAATGGTTCCAATAACCAGATGACGGGCGAAGAGAACACCCCAGCAAAGTTCCTAAAACCACCCCAAACAATGAATGCCAATACAGCTTAATTGATAGGTGCTTTAATTTTAAATCATTAAAATTTTGGCTGTAGATTTTTAAAATGATTAAATACTCGATAGTCTTCATGGCATATAAATAATATAAGAAAGTAAAAAGCTTAAAAGTCAGTTCATTGACACTTTAATTACCCCCCTCTTGGATGTATCAGTTTTCACTGAATTCTTTCTAAAAATAGTTTATTCCTAATTCATGTGTGGCACTAGTCTTTGGCCTTAGGATTTGCAGCAGATACAGATATATATGAACTTTTAAAGACAGATTCAGGTACAGCAGCTTCCCCCCCCCACATAAGAAGGGGAAGGAGATACTGAACGTGACCTTGATTTACACGTCTGTTATCAGTCCTGCCGTCCCCAGGACTGAAGCAAAACAACCATGGCAACTTGGAGATGACATCACCAGTGAGTGTTCACAGACGGTCATGGAGACACAGGAGACAGCTCCCCAAATGACACCAAGCCCTCACTAAAGTAACCTTTTTTGTTTTGTTTTTATTTATTTATCTTTAGAGGAGAAGGGAAGGAGAGAAGAAGAGAAATATCAATGTATGGTTGTCTCTTGTGAGTCCCCTACTAGGAACTGGCCTGCAACCCAGGCATGTGCCCTGACTGGGAATCGAACCGGTCGAATCGTGTGCTTCACAGGCCCGCGCTCAATCCACTGAGCTACGCCAGCCAGGGCTAAAGTAATCTGTTTTTTAATTCACATGAAGTTAGAGGGTGGGGCACACTGGTTTTTACACTGAAGTGTATGCCTCCTCCATCAGAAAATTATAGCTGATAATCATCGAAGAATCATCGAATCTTAGCAGATGCCTAAGCACTTCAGTGACATGCATGTTACCTGTGTGCATGCACAGATACATGTGTGCATGTATGTGAATGTACCCTTGAGCTTCCCAGCAGCGCCGCGGGACTAGTATTACGCCACTATCCCAGTTTCCAGGGGAAGACAGTGAGTTGGAGAGGACCCGCGGCCATTGGGGGCGCTTATAAATGACAGCAGAGAGAGACACCACTATCCTACCAAACCAGTATCAGACCTACTGCTGACGCCTCTCTATGCCCAGCAGCTTTGCATCCACTGGCGTGGCGCCCCCCCACACACACACCTCCCCAAACCTCTGCCCCAGTGCGAGGCCTTCACGACCGCCCCCTAGCACCCCCTAACACAGAAACGTGCCCTCACCTGCGCTCCCCACATGCACACACACTCACTTTCCTCCCTTACTCATCCCGGCAGGATGTAGAAACTACTTCCTCATTCACGCCTTCATCTGCTCCATCCATTAAACCTAACGGCTAAGAGCACCTGACTTTGGCTTACCGCTGAGTCCTCGGTGGCTAGGGAGCGCACCCCACACGGCACAGAGCGAATACTTGTTCCGTGAATTACCTTCGATGAGAGTTTAGTTCCCTGACCTCTCGAGACAGTGTGTACAATCTTTCTAGTCTTCAGGACAATTCCATAGAGAAATATTCTTTACAACCGTGAAAAAAAATCATGTTTAAAAACCGACCAGGCTGCAGAGAAGAGGGAGGAGAAAGAAGAATGGTTTCGCCTCAAGTGGTAACTTTAAAACAGCAGAAAAGCGAATTTATGAAAAGGCCCGAATGATTCAGACTGAGTTCCCTATCCCCCTGGAGCAAACGCGGGCAGCTACCCGCGGCGCCCACCTGCCCGCCCCCGTTGCGGCGTCATCTCTCCACCCCCATCCTCCACGCGCACGGAGCGTGCGTCTCAGGAACCAACACCGTAGCTTTTCCATGTTTTGGAAAACTCGGCGTATCAGTGTGGCGATTCAAAAAACTCAGAATTGTAACATTTCAATTGTAGAGTAATGGAAATAACCCAGAATCCGAGTCAGAAGGCCCAGGACCACACTGCCCGTCTCCACCAGGCTTCTTAGCCTTCGGGTCAGCACTGCCTTCTCCGGAAGCCCCTTTCTCATCCTTCAACACTAAACAGATTTCCTAGAGAACTCCTGAACTCCTCCTCTAAAATCCTCAAGTTTTAGAGAATGAAGTTTTTATTCCTGCTACAGAACAGAACACCCACTATCTTACTTTTATCAATTAACCAAATGTGTAAGAAAGCAAATTCAGACAACCTTAAATAAGGGTTTTTAATAAATATCTCGTATCTTACTCTAAAACTATACTCAGATTTATGGGTAAGATTTTAAGTCAATCAAAAATATCAAACCTAGTAATGACTAAAGCACAAAAGAAAACAGGAAATCTAGGAGAGTACTTCCGACTACTCTCTCTGCCTCTACTGTGCCCAGGGCAACCTCGCAGAGAACATTTTAGTGAGTGGCAGAAGACGTGTGATTAATAAAAAATGCTACTCTGACTTTTAAGTTATTGTCAGTCTGAAGAGCCCCTCCAAGTCCCAATGACTATAGAACCTTCTACCCAACCACCACTTGGCGACAAAGAGGGGCCCACCATCCCCAGGTGAGGACAGCCCCTATTGTTGGGGCCGGGGCTTCTTTCACAGAGCGCCCATGGAAAAAGCCACAAGTGAATAATAAAGATCTCATAATAGCGCCTAAGAGTTCTTTATATTAGCAGAAGGCAGTAAAATGAACTCTGGAGAGTTAAAAAGGAAAAAGAAAAAAGAAACAACTCTCATCTCCGGATAAGAAAAAATAATTAACCTGACTTAATGCATCTGAGAAGAGCTTCCATAAATCAGACTTTTGTCCTTCAAGGGCCAGATTAAAACCATTTATCAAAAAAGTAGGTAGGCATTGTCTCCCAGGCACCCCGAGCACATCTCCGCGGAGGCTCGCGCGGCTACTTGTGAGATGCTCCGTGGCGGCGGCGTGAAACCGTGCGAAGTACTCACCGTGCTCAGTTTGCTGGAGGTGACGATGATGCGCCGCTCGTGCAGCATGCTGGCGTACAGCTGCAGCATGTTGTTCACGTCCACGGCCACGAAGTACTCCGTGAGGTTTCTCTGCACACGGAAAAACCACGGTGCGCGTTAGAGCTCCCGGGGACGACCCAGGGGAACGTTCTTGCCCGTTCTGCCAACAGGTCTTCAAGTCCCAGGGATGTTACTGTCGTTAGTGTAATTGGCCACTAAAACAATTGTACTGGCTATCGTTCTGCCGACACACACAGCACGGAACATGCTATCACGACCTGACACGCAGCCCTGCTCCAGGAGAGCCTTTCTGGGAGGGGCATCAGGGGACCACGCATTTGCCCCCTCCCTCCCCAAGCTGTCGTTGAGGAAGCAGATTCTGGGGCCCTGACCGGGACCTGCTGCCCCGTCACCTTGAGAGTACGGCCCCAGGAATGTCTTTCCAACCAACCTTCCTGGAAATGTGACTACACGCTGGGCTGCTCCAGAAAATACATGAGCCTCTTTATGTATCGGGGCCAGCCAGGCACTGCCCGGTGCCCTGTGCCCTGCACACGGTGCCCGGGGAGGAGGGGGACCCACAGCGTGGAGCTCTGGCTCTTCATTCGGGAAATGTCCTCCTCAGGCCTGCTCTGTGCTACCCCAACTGAGCAAAATCTGGGGGCGGTCTGACGCCCTGACTCATTACTTTTAATTCTTTTTCCCACCAAAGAACAAAATTGGGATAAAGCTCCATCAACCTGGACTTTTGGATCCTCTCCTATTTTTAAAAAAGTTTCTGTGCTCAAAGCTAACCACACAGAAACTCAATGAAGTAATGAAGAGAGTGGAGGAAGTATGATAATAAGCTGAAACTGAGGTACCTGGTGAACTACGCCCGGGAAGGCTAAAACTTTTAGTTGGGCCAAAAAAACAGAAAATCCGATCATTTCTTTGATTTCCTCTCCATATAGGGTCCGAAAGTATATTTGTCACTTGCACTGACCCACGTAAACTTTCCTACCAAATATTAGTTGGTAATGAATATTAAAAGACTGAAAATATTCCCAGTGGGGCTACAATTAGGACTTAACTAAAATGCAGAACTTAGCAATTTTTATCATTTCTTCAAGCCTTACAAAAGATGTCATTACTTAAATGAGAATCCAGAATTCAAGTGCAGGACACCTAAGATTCGAACAGCGGTGTGCCTGCGGGAATCTGAAATTGTGGACTACGTGGGTGAAGACAGTTCCCACCGCCCGTGTTCGTGCCCCGCCAACAGAAGCCGTCCCCTACGAAACCCCTTCCCCCTGACCCTAGTGGACACACACAGCCCTCCTGGACGACCTCCAGGGACACGAAGGCGTGTGCTCACACCAGGTACTCAGAAGAGGGTCGAGTAGCAGGTATGTCAAGAAGAGAAAGGGCCCTGGCTGGAGGGCTCAGTGAGTTGGAGCATCAACTTGCACACCCAAAGGTTGCAGGTTCGATTCCGGGTCAGGGCATGTGCCTAGGTTGCAGGTTTGACCCCCGGTTGGGGTACATATGGGAGGTAACTGATCTATGTTCTTCTCTCACATCGACCTTTCTCTCCTCTCCCCCCCCGCCTCCGCTTTACTCTCTAAAATCAATAAACACAACCTCGGGTGAGGATAAAAAAATACATTAAAAAAAGAGAAGAAAAGAGGTAACACCATTATTCCTTATTCATTCTTTCTCAAAAACACATCTAGTTACACCTCTATTTTTTGGACCATTAAGACACACCTAGGTTTTAGAGGAAGAAAACTGGAAAAAAATGTTTGAAGCAAAAATGTGGTAAAACATTTTATGACATCAAGAACATCATATTTCACCAATGTTAATGTAAACAGAACTCAACAGCAGCGTTAACAACCATAGTCCTCCCCAAATTGGGGGGGTGTTATCGTCTGAAAAAACACAGTATGTGCTCTGTTTCTCACTCAGGGGCCCTTCGACAGAGACACCGGGGCAAGTGGCATTCACAACACGCAGAGAACAGAAAGCAGAAAACTCACGCTCTCAGGGATGGTGGGGAGCCCGGCGACGTCGGGGGCGACGAAGCAGGTGTGCTGGTCCACGGAGGCAGGCCATGGAAAGAAGCAGAGTCACAACCGAATAGCATTTCACAAAACTCGGCATACAAAGGAGAAAAATATCAACTCAGCTTATAAATACCACGGGCTGACGCTCAGGTGGTGTAGAATTTGAGAGATTTTTAAATGAGATGACAGGTTTATGTGAGATTTAACAATAACTTTCTCATATAGAGAATTAATTGTTGGTTAAAAATATTTCATTTTAAAATCAAAAGTCCAGGAAAAAGTTTACTAAGACAAAGAGTATATTACTGCAAGATATATATATAGAGAGAGAGAGAGAGACAGATAGAGAGAGAGAGAGAGAGATGTATTTATATATATTTATACATTTTTTACACATTTAGTTTAGTGAGACTGGAAAAATGAAGCTGCTTATCCAAGAATATATCAAAATCTACTAAGATTTCCTATAGTGAGCCATAACAAATTTCTCTTGTACATTATCAGCCACTATATTATTTAGGAAACAGCATAAAGCATAACTTTTAAGTATTTACTCACTTTACAATACGACCTTCAGACACCCCCCCAAACAAATATGAATTAGTGTCTGTGACATTCCAAGCGACATAACAGTCCGTGGATGACCACCCCGAATCCCAGCACAGGTAAATCACCACCGCTGTCTTATTTTCTGTTCATAGCAATCTCCAGAATCAGTTCACTGCCTTCATCTCATAAGGGCTTCAACGCCCTCTCAGAATGGGGACAGTCCAGGCAGCATCGCGCACGGTGGCAAGCTGGACAGAGCAAGGCTAGCTCACCGGCCACGATGCCGTTTTCCTGGGCAGGGGAGCAATTCGAGACAAGTCACAAGGTCCCGAGAGGCCTTGTGATGAAAAAAAATGTGACAGAAATCGCAGGCTCTGGATGCCCTTCGACGTCACGGGGGCTGACAATGAAGAACATGTGGGTTCGGTCTCTATTAGCTACTTTATTTGGAGGGTTTTCCAATAGCTTGGCGGTTCATGCAACTATGCTTTCACAGATAGTATAAACAGAAAATACACCCCAAATGATTAATGTTCCTAAGAGAGACCCTTTCCCACTTCCCAAAGGACCGGAGGGAATCTCAAAGACAGGGAAAGCAGCAGCGATTTGCGCAGCGGGAGAGTGATTTTTAGAAGCCGATGTCCTCTGAACTCACCGGTGCTAAGGAGGGCTGCTCTCTCAGAACCCGCTCACTGGCAATAAGTATCTCTTGGTTCTTATAATATGCGAGAGAGAAAATGAGTATTTTACTTTCCTGGGGGAAGTTCACCCAACAGTTTGCTGTGTATCTGAGACAAACCCACGGAGCCACGCTGCCCACCAAAAATACTTGAATAACATGAATTCTGTTATTTTAAATGCAGATCTGCTCATTTTACGTTAGAAAAATTTTAAAGAAAGTATTTTCATTCTCAACTATAGTGGAGAATGCTGTAAATAGTTACCGATTTGGAAAGACAGTTTCAAAATAATCATTTACACTAGATATTACATTTCCATAACGTCTCTGTGATATTCTAGTGGTTATAATGGCAAGCCTTGAAAATTCCATGTACCGGCACATTCATGAAATAGGAGGTTGTAAGAAAAATCATAGTTTCTCAAGAGTTGTCCTGTTTTGCTGATGGGAATTCTGCAAACAAACAATTTCTTTCCACTTGAGGATGAACAAAATTCCTAACTCAAAACACAAAAACTGCTACAAGTAGTTAAAACTTAATGATTTAGTTGCAACTCTGGCCACCGTTTATGGTGTTTAAGTCTGGGCTCGTGACTCTAGTAATCAAATGACCTCACTAATGACTTTACGCAAAGTTAAGGCAATATTTTATTTCCCGACACTCAAGATGCTGCGTGCCGCAGGGAGAACTGGTGTGCCGGGTCTGAGGGCGGCGCAGACTGCTGACTCGAAAGCTTTCACAAAGCTTCCCCTCGTCAAAGTGACTGTCATACACAGAAACAGAACACAGTCACTCAAATTTCTTTGACATCATTTTCACTACAATAAAAAAATATCTTCTCCATATGACATGAAACTTCAGTGTACTAACAGCTAACATTTGAATAGCTTTTAATGGTATGTACAGATATATCATTTTCATGTAATTTCCCGACCAATTTTCTCAAAAATCAACTCCCTCGATTTCTCAAATGGAGAAAAAGGGTCATCAAGAGAGATTCACTTTTCTGCCTAATATCACATATTTAGTGACTGTGACTTAAACCAAACTCATCTGGTCTTAGATCTGAAAAAGATTAGAAGTGTATTATTTACGGTTTTTATTAATAAAGGGTAAGTGTTTCAATATCCAATATTTTTGAAGCGTATTTTTATAAAACACTTATTTAGTCCCAAAACAATACATAATCCTCCAATTTCAAGAGAGAACACACTTTAACTTCTCATTGACACTCTACATGCCTCGACTATCTCAGCACCCACACCCCTTCAGCCCTTCACCAAGGCGCTACAACCACCTCCTACATCCCAGGCTGTCGAAGGAGGACACCGACTCGGAGGAGATTCAGGGCTTTTCTTCCTTCTCCATGACACTTTCCTTGGCCTTTCCACGTCGTCCCCACGAACCTCACCCTTGCACCGTCTGGCTTCGCTCACCGACAGAGGGGAGTTGCCCTTCACTGCTCTGCCCTCCGAACCTTTAGGGCAAGCAGCCCCGGGCCTCTGTGCACGCTGCCCTCCACACAGACCCACGGTGCCTACGACCGTCCCTGCAGAGAGCGCTCCAATCTGGGTTCCAAACTCCACCCCGCCCTTAGCTCTCCAGCCCCCAGTCTCCACCAAGTGGCTCCTCTGTGGCCGAAGGCAAGAGAAAAGGGTGCGGATACAATGGGGCAGAGATCACGGGGGAGGAGGAAAAAAACCACTCGAGGCTGTTAGGACAAGAAAAGGAGTCCCGCACGCGGGAACTGAGCTCTCTCTGGCCGAGGACGCCTGGACCACCAAGAGGCTTCGCTAGCAGAGGAAGGGGACACGTGCAGGAGTGTGAAGTCATCCAGGGAGGGGGCGGAGCGGACGTGACCAGGGCAGGGAACCCATTCAGGAGGAAACGTGAGACAGAAAAAGGAAAAGGTGGACTGAGGCTCAGAAGTGGGTGGTGGAGGAAGCCCGGCCGGAAGCTGGGACAAACCGCAGAGAAAATGAGGAGCTTTCGTTTCTGGGGGGAACGTGGTAAAAGCTTCCACAGTAAATGGTCTACCCCCCCAGGCTTCCTGTCTCGGGGAAACTTCAGTCGCATTTCCAGTGTTTG
The DNA here is from genome assembly GCF_014824575.4 of Sturnira hondurensis. Lineage (NCBI taxonomy): Eukaryota > Metazoa > Chordata > Mammalia > Chiroptera > Phyllostomidae > Sturnira > Sturnira hondurensis. The sequence continues at coordinate 274,936 of NW_028091436.1, forward strand.
GTGATTATACTAGAATAAGCACTTAAGGAGAAACTTTTCACCGAAAATTCCTATGATACCATCAGTAATGTGTTGCAGGCTCTATTTCCGATTCTCAGCATGTACTTCTTTCACTGTGTAAGGAGCATTCTGAATGATTTTGGGGGGGGGGGGGGTGGCGCTTGTGGGTGTGTGTGTGTGTCTATTTCCTCATGAGGGACGGACTGTGCCTGGAAATCAGTGTTCCTCACAATCGGTATGTTCTTGCAGACGTGGTTACTTATAGCGAATAATAAAACACCTGTGAATTAAGAACTACCAAACTGCACGTCCAACAGAGCGCGTTATGATAGTTGAAGCATGTCCCAAAGTTTCAATGGCATCAGCTAGTGGGGTCCGTTCTGGGGGCGGAGTCTTCCTGGGGACAGGGGAGCCTTGGAGTGTCTCGGAGGTGCAGGTGTTCTTAAAGGAGAAACATCTGAGACTCCAGGAAACCAACGACTGGCCGCATACTTACCACACTCAAATTCACAGGGCTGTGTGCCTTCGGTACTGGGTGGTCATAGAGCGCTCTGAGAGTTGCATTCAAATCATTTTCCTACCGTAAAAAAAAAAGTAAACGTTATAAATAAAATGTATGTGAGGCAAGTACAATTAAAACTACTTAGTAGAGCTATGCACTGTCCTTCTCATTCTGAACTGGCTTTACATAACTGCCTTCCATGGGAATGTTTTACACACCTAAAATCAAAATATTTCAATGTAAAAACATGGAAAAGATATGCATATCTCTTACCCAGAAAGAATAATGGCAATATTTATATTTAATATAACTATGCATTTGGTAAAATTAAATCACTATAAAATATACAGTTATCTATAGAAAAAAATTATTTAAATCATTAGATCCAAGAACTATGGAATTGTATAAAAATAAGAATACAACTCTTTATCAGATGACATGAAAGCTTCCATTTCCCATTTTAATTTTAAAGTCTCAAACCTACTCTTTAGGGAATAAGCATAATTTAAATAAGACTCTTATTCTAACATCCGATACAGAGGCTATCCGAAATATTTTCTTTCCAAGCAGCTACTGGCCACCACCTGACCCACAAAAGAGGAGGGGGATTAAGTAAGCCACGTACCACATCTGCTTCCCGGGAGTTCATTAATAACAACACACCTAGATGTGCACACAAGACACCTTTCTGAATTACACACACAAATCCAGGAAAGTAATATCTGATTCTATGGGGCTTGGACATGAGACGCACGACTTCTCACAAGTCCTCTCACAACTCCACTACCCGAACTATCCAGGTCTCTACAAATGCCTGCAAAAGTATGTGTCCAGATCTGCCTATTTAAAATTCTCTTGACAATGACCTCAAAAGAAGATGACAAAGACTTCATCTCTTTACCATTTCAACAGTGAAATATACCACAGAATATTCTGGATGATATCAATACTCAGTACCCCCAAAGTTCCCATGGCTGCATGAGTTCTGGAAAAGTCTTAGGTTTTAAAAATGGCCTGTACTTGCCCGCTGTCGGCTGGGTAAGGATAATATGAAATATCTAAATATCAGTGGCACCGGAACAACATCAGAATTAAAGGCTCACCGGCGGTCACAGAAATAATGCTGTGAACTCCCAGCTTCCCTGTGACAAAGGGTACAATGGCAGCCTTCTCGTTCCACGCCACGGAAAACCACGGCTGGGCGGGTGCACAATGGCGCCACCACCGGAAATGACACTTTTTGACAGTTTTAAAAAAAAAAAATTAAATGTGGGATCGCCGTATTTCTCAGCAATTCTGAGTACACTGTCAACAGACCTGACTGCAGGGACTCAAACAGGTATTTGCACACCCATGTGCATCGCAGCGCTGTTCACAACAGCCCCCAAACGGACGCAGCCCACGTGTTCACTACGATGAACAGAGAAGCGAGACACGGTGCAACCCCCCGTGGGCTGCTATTCAGTATTTGGGGGCAAGAGTGGGGACACCTGCGGAGGACACGACAGACCTTGAAAACATGCTCAGTGAAGTGAGCCCGTCACAGAAGGGCGGGCCTAGATGATTCCGCTTCTAGAAGGGACGTTGGCACATATATAAACCACAAGGGCTGTCACCAGGGACTGGGGGGCGGGGGTATGGGACGTCACCGTTTAATGGGGACAGAGTTGCAGTTTGGGAAGACGAGATAGTTCGAGAGAGGATACGGTCGATGGCTGCAGAACACCATGAGCGTGCTTAATGACACAGAACTGTACAGTCAGAAAGGGTTTAAAACAGTTGGTTTATGTGGTGTATATTTGGCCTCAGTTAAAAAAAGGGGGGGGGGTCACAGCTTACCTGTTCCTTAGCCAAGTAGTCTGCCAGAGTATTCAAAAGTTTGTAATACACTTCAAACCACGGCAGGTAACTGTAAAGAAAAGAAAAAACCCTTAAAAGTGTTCACATTTTACTGAACGTCAAAAAACATTAAATGCACACTGTTTCCAGCAGTTTGAGCCCGGAGGTGACAAGAGTGACCCTCTGCCCCCTTCCCTGTTACAGTGACGCCTTCATGTCGTCTGGTTGCAGTTCGCACAGCCTATTTTTAAAAGCACAAATATTGTGAGTAGCTTTTAAATATCAAAAACAAACACTGTCATTTACACTTTGTTTTTGCGGAAAGGCAGACACCGGTGCAGGCGTGGAAGGAACTGTGTGCAACGCAGACCACACACACACACACACACACACACACACACACACACAGGAGACGAGAACGTCACAAGTCGTCACCGATGTCCCTGCGAGCTGAAGGAAGAACAAGATGCTACTGAGCAAAGTGAAATGTAAAAAAGAAGTGAAAAATCACTAGACAACAAAAAACAGATCTTAAACTTCAAAATATAAAAGGCGAAAAAAAATTAAAATCAATACGAAGCTTGGCAATGAAAGCAAGAATACCTCCTAGGAACTAGAAAAAAGAGGCCAACAGGTGGACCACAGGAGAGTAAATATTCAAAGATTAGGGCTTCGATCTCCACTGTCATGTAGTTGACTAATAATTTGAAAAAGAAAGAAAAGAGTGCGCCCTACACGGTCACGTGCACCTGACTCAAGTCACGGAAAACCTGGGGTCATCTTGGTTCTTCTAGACCGAATACCTCAAACACTCCTTCGAATGTTCTGGTTTCCTCACCTTTACCTACTTTTCACGGCTTACCCTCCCCTCTGGACTTCCTTTCACACTGTGAAGATGAACCGAAGCCCAATTTTTCACCAAGAAGCTGACTGATACAGGGCAGTGTGTTTAACCTGTAAGGTCATGTCCCTGCTTCTGAAGATGAAATGATTTTAATGAATACACAATTAATATTTGGATGTCCAAACACCGAAAACTACTTAGTTTTCAAAATGTAACGGTTGCTGTTTGAGCTGGGGATTTTGGTTTTTACAGAACCTGCAATCCAGCCAACATCTCTCTGTTGTGATTTGCTGAGAGGCACAGTGGGGCACCCGCTCTCGTGTGTCCTCAGCAGTGCCGCCTGGCGCCCGGCGGGCACCCCCACGGGAAGGACCCGAGCTGAAGTGCAAACCGCGGGTCTGTGAGAAGGCGCAATGGCTCTCGGTGACAGCCAGCTCCTGTTGAGGAGCATGTGTCATTCTTGGTCTTTTTTTTAAAATAAGATTTTATTTATTTATTTATTTATCTTTAGAGGGGAAGGAGAGAGGGAGAGAAACATCCATGTATGGTTGCCTCTCGTGCATCCCCGGCTGGGAACTGGTGCAACCCAGGCATGTGGCCTGACTGGGAATCGAACCGCAATCCTCTGGTTCGCAGGCCCGTGCTCAATCCACTGAGCCACACCAGCCAGGGCCTCGTTCTCGGTCTTTAACACAGACATCACTTCTGCAGAAGTGGAGCCACTCTGCAACCCAGTCATCTTCCTCACAGTGTCAAGGGCGCAAGGACACCCTCTCCCGCACACAGACAGCGGCGCGGGGGGGGGGGGGGGGGGGGGGAACTTGCGGGGGCAAACGGGNGGGGGGGGGGGGGGGGGGGGGGGGGGGGTGAACTGGCGGCTGCAGACTGTCTAGCCCTCGGGCGTGTTTTGCTTGGTCCCCTCACCCCTGTGGTCATTTAAGTTGCCGACTTCTGAATCTGAGATAATTCACTTAAAAATCTGGATTTTTTAAAATCCAAGAGAATTGACCCTACTGGTCACACATTTTTCCCTTTGCAAGAAATGCGTGATGGCTTCTGTCTTTGAATGTGGCACACTCTCCCCAGCTTCCCGGGGCCGGGACACCTACCCTGCTTGCCTCATTCGAGTCCCCTACCTGGTCCCTGTAGGTAATTGAACTCCTGACCCCTGATACGGAGCAACTACTCAACAGAAGTCTTGCTCACGTTTTATAGGACAAAAAAGAACTGGTCTTCAGTACACAGACCAGACAACAATGCAAATACCTTAAAAATTGTTCATTACAAACTTTGAAGACAAAAGTGTGTGACCCAAATAACAGACATACATATACACACACGCATATAATATAAATACAATAAATCAGATAAGCTCACCTTACTCAGGTAAGAAATACTATTCTGCTTTCATTTTTGTGGGGTTTTAGATAATTTTAAAAATATATACATATATGTTCACCACAAGTCATTTTTCAGTAATGGATAAGCACTTAGGCTGATTATCAGTTAGTTAAAATATTTTTTCACTAGATTTTAGTCACAAAGAGTCAAAAATCTGTCTCTTATAACCAACCACAAAAATTCTAGAAACTTTGTTAAAAATGTCCTCAGAGTATTATATTAACTGAGTAAGATATTTTACTTAAGTTTTTCTAAAACAGAAAAATGTGATTTCTTTAATGGGGAGTTAACTGTGGCTCTCACAGTCTTATAAGCATATATAAATATAAAACAAATACATCAGGACCACTTGTCTTAAAAGGCAGGCAATTCTTCAAAGGTTAGTTAGAAGATTCTGTCTTGAACTTTTTGTAGAGACGGAAGGCAAGGGGCCACTGCACAGGGACAAGCACAGGCCCGTCTGCGGCAGGGGGAAGCCCCCCACCCCGCACTGGGGCCCCGCTGTGGAGCTGATAAAAGGTTTACATTGCAAAGCCAACGGTTAAACAAAGGAGAGGAAATGTCTCCTGTCGAGTCAGGTAGCCACACAGAGAGCGGCTGAGCGGCCAGCAGGAGCCTCACCCAGGTAATCAAAAAAACCAAGGAAGCTGCCTTTCCGTAGCAGGCCGGCGAATGTCTAGAGGCTGTTTTTCTGCCTGGAAAATTGACACAAAATGTGTAAAATTGAAACATTCTGTTTCTAGGGGATTTGCCCAAAGGAAGAGTGTGAAGGCTTAAAGTGTGGTCGGAGTTAGAGGGGGGGGGCGCGGGGCGGGGGCGAGGGGGGGGCACTACAAAGGCCCCAGCCGTCAATCTGCCGCCCTTGTTAGAGAAGTTCGTTTTGGGCCCTCGGCGACAATTTTATGTTCATCGGATCAGGAAAAAAGTTGCTGCTTGCACTTTGGCCAGCATACGAAAGCAATTCTAAGTACAAATAACGGTAAGATTTAAACCAGTATATGTCGAGGATATCTTTGAGACCACGTTAAACTGGGACAGCCGTGTTCAGGGACAGAGTCAAGGACACAACAGGGGCTGAAAATGAAACGTCGATGTTCAGACTGAGAAAACTAAAATCCCAATGTTTCCTCTAAGGAGTGGAACAAGACACAGAAATCAAATATATCTACTTTCAAGTCCCCACACATAACAACATGAAATCCAGGAGGAAAAACACAACCCCCTTTTTTTCCCCCCACAGAATCAAGCGCCAGTTTTCCGGCTTGGAACGCTAGGGTACATTTAAGTTACTTTTAAGTCTCACGAGTACCACCCAGGAATGGGGACTGTGGGTGCAAAGCATTTTGTGTGGATTGTCTAGCTTGGAACTAGAGGGAATAGAACACTGTGCACGAGTGTGTGTGCATGGGTGTGCATGGGTGTGCATGGGGAGGGAGGGGAGACGGAAGTGGGTTTACACTGGAGAGTCTGGGTGTGAGTTCATTGTCCTCATCCCGAAACTTCTCTGTACATCTAGTTGTTTTCATTGAAAAGATGTGCCCTGGCTGGTGTAGCTCAGTGGATTGAGCTCAGGCCTGTGAACCAGAGGATCGCGGTTCGATTCCCAGTCAGGGCACATGCCTGGGTTGCAGGCTGGTTCCCTGCAGGCCAACTCCCAGCAGGGGACACATGAAAGGCAACATACATTGATGTTTCTCTCCCTCTTCTCCTCTAAAGATAAATAAAATCTTTAAAAAGAAAAGAAAAGATGTGAAAAATAAAATCTTTAAAAAGAAAAGAAAAGATGTGAAAACTAAGAGAAAAATGAGGAAGCACGTAGAGCCTCGGCCTCGGCCCTGCTCTGAGGGCAACCCTGGGTAGGCAGGGGGCGTGAGGGTCCACACCCCTTCCCACCCCAGCCTTTGAACTCTCACCCTGAAAAACAACCGTGCAGAGGACTCTTCCCACCCTCCTCCACCAGCCACTCCCGGCCGACGGGCTCCCAATGGGGAGGATCCACCCCGTCTGAAGCATGACACTCTCGGGGATAAAACCTGCGTTTTCAGTACCATGGTTACCCCAACAGGAAAGTTGTGGCCGAGGGAGGCATGGGGGCTCATCCACATTCTGTTACTTCCAAGACAGTCAAACATTCCCTCTGAACAGAGATCAAAAGGACGTCCCCCACTCCAGCAAACGTTCTGCGGACCTCAGCACTACACCAAAGTTCTCTTTGCAACGTTTTAGTTATTAAATGTCATTTATTTTTCTATAAGCACTGCCGTAGAATCTGGCCTGGCCAATATCCAAATTACAAGCGTGGCACACAGTCCTACTTTTATGGGATATGTTACAGAGTTTGGAGTCCTGATTCATCAGGACTTGTTGGGGGACAGCTAAGCTTTGGGGTCCTTCCTCCTCAACAGGAGGCCACTCCTCCCGTTGGCGACTCCAGCGCTAGGTGTGCCAGCGGGAACCGCACGCCCCTCGGTCCAGCCACTCAGAGCCCGGAGGCGAGTGAGGGCTCACACGCAGACTCTGGATGCGACCCAGACCCACGGCTGCCGCCAGCTTCCTGCTGCTCTCGGGAAGGTCGTCTATTTCGCTAAATATTCCCATTCGGGAAAAGGAATTAAGAGACAAGAATTTTATGTAAAATTTCACTAAAATGTACAAGGTTAGAAACAGCTTCTAAAATTTTGAGCACACGGCGTTCGGCCAAATACAACGCCTCTAGCCACCCCTCCCGGAGTCTGCAGTCTGCAACCTCTGCCTCAAAGCAGCGAGTCGCTTCCCGAAATCCAAGTTCAGGGTCAGTGATAGAAATGAACTCACTAATGTAAGACTTCTGCTGTCTGTTGAATGCAAAAATGCAAATTTTTTCAGGAGTAAACGCCCCCCAAAATGAATCTTTAAAAAAGCCACCTTTCAAGAAAAACTCGACTGTTACTGATAAATCTTTAAAGCTAATGGATGCTAAATACAGAAAGTAAATAAAATGATCTTACAACTTATTTGGATTTAGCAAAAAACAAACGTGAAAAAGTTCAGTGTGTTGACAAGCATCCCCAGCCTCCCAAAGCACAAGAGAAAGACGGGTTAGGCCCTGCGCGTCGACGTTCTGCCCCCAGCGCCCGACACTCACCTGAGGATGCACAAGCAAGTCCTGCCCCCGGAGGTGAGTCTGCAGAACCCGAACCTCTGCTTACTCTCCACGTCCGTCAGCACGAAGGTAAAGTGCTGTCCAACTTGATTTTGAGACACTCTAGAATGCAACAGTGTTTGAAAATGAAGAATTGCGTGAGAGTTTTCATAAAGCAAGTCAAAAGCAAGAACGCGTTTATACATAGCATTGGTTTGTCCTCTCTAATCAGTTGGTTCTTATAAGTAGAACTTTGTTCTCCAAATCAAAATGAGCGTCAAAGGTGTGAACTTGAACTAAACCATGAGTCAAATATCAAAATAAGTTACCACCTTATAGGCCAAGCAATCCGGCCAACATTTCATCATTAAGTTTTCCTGTGCCTAAAGTACTTATAAATATTCCCAATTCTGTAAAAAACAATTCCACTGTGGAACTGAGAAACTGGGCGTGATGACGGAAGCGCCGGTTCCGGCCCCCTTCCCGATCTTCTCAGACGGCTGAGAGGGCCCACCACGCGGTTTGGGGACCAAGTGCGGCCACCAGATGACTCCTACCCCTTCTGTCGACATTCTCCCCCCTTGAAGTGCCATGCAGAGGACCACGGGCCTCTTGTGGTGGCCCCTTCTACAGCCACCTCTCGGAGGAGAACGAATTTCCCAGTACCATAGAGGAACACAGTCTCTGCAACAAGCTTACTACCAAGACTGTCACCATGCTGAACTAAGTGTCTCCCTAGCATAGTCGCTGACAGGCTGATAGATGCGAGGTGAATCATTGTGCAGGAAATAGGTTATAATTTAAAACACGTAAGGACACTGCCTGTTACTGACTACCATACTTCCCGTTAAGTGAAACAGCCATCAGGGAACATCTGCTCCCTTTCCCGTACATAAAATACGCGTGCTAACTAAATGCTGGTTCCGAAACAGCCACAGGAATTATGTAAAGGACTGAGTGACCACTAGCGGGCCAACAATGCCCGTTGTTTTCAATTGCGAGGAAATACTGGACAGTAACGAGTACACTTCTAAATGGACGGTCGTTAAGGACGTTCACAAACCTCAGGAAGAGCCTCTGGTATGGCCGGTGCCCCCAGCACCCAAGGCTCCCAGCACCCTCCCCCAGCTCCTCCGCGTCCTTTACCTCATCTCTACTACGAATTTGAAAACTGTGACCTTGGCAGGGACGACAGATGCCCCCGAAGAAGGTAAAACAAGGCAGTCGCCCCCAAAACACTTTCTGGGGGCCATCAGCCCATCACTCCACACAGCATCGCTAATCCTGTAATGGTCTAGGTTTTTTACTAATCTTTAGCAAACGATTCCCCTAAACATGTATTTTCGTGTAGGATCCCCTCCTGCCATGTTCTTTAAAACACTGATAACAGGGTGTGGGGATCCCATGAAAAACGAATGATCCATCATGATGGCAAAGGGCTGGGCGCTCTGCGAAGTCCCACTGCACACAGGGAGCGCTCCGCCCTCGGGCACTTTCTCAGTAAGACACGACCATGACCAGGCGCTCAGCGAGGCCGGGGAGAGTCCCCTGCCGCCGCCCTGTGTCTCTACAGCTGTTCTTGGGAGACAGCGCGTCGTCAGGTTTACAGCATCGCACAGCCGGTCTCTCCAACCGGGGTGGAGGGAGACGGGAGCCAGCGTGCACACAGCTCATCTCACAAGGCCCGGTTCTCGGGCTCCAACCAAGGACACAGCCCCACGCTCCTCTCCACAAGTGCGTGGCCGCGGCCCATGCCCCTGAAGCACAGAAGGAAGACACGGAACCTTAGGGCGTGCTAACCGGCCACAGGGGAGAAAACAAAAGATGCGAGGGTCTCCAACTCCTCCGCATTCCCCATATTATTGCGTTGGGAACCTCGGGCCTTTTTTTGTTGCTGCTGCTGACAATAAGGAGAAAGGGCACTTCAGCTCGTTTAAAAACAGGCAGCAGTTGCTCAGCCGTCACTGAGATGGACAAAGTGACTTCAATGATGACTCGGCCGTACCTTTCGACGTCAAAGGGGAAACAGAACTTGGGTACACTCCGGAGCACTTCCTGGAAGGCAAATTTAGAAAAAGAAAAGCTTTAGAGTATTTGCAAAGATGCACTTACAACCCTTTTTGGGATATTTTCTAGGGGATAAAGGGGGGGCGGGGTGTAGTTTCTTAAGGAAACCAGCCCAGGCCCTAGACTGAAATAATTGATCGTGAAAAAGGAATGAACCGCAGGCCTCGGCAGATTGCAGGGACAATGCCAGCTGCCCCAGGGGGGAGGGGCCTGGCCTGAAGGGTATTAACGCCCTTCACCTCCCCGCTGGGGTCCCCTCCACAAGGCCATATGGATTTTACAAGAAGCGCCGCACCATATGGGGAAGCTACTGGTCCCACAGACTAGCCACAGGGACTTCTGACAGATCCTGGCTCCGAAATAGAAATGTTGTTTCAATTAAAATGCAGGCGGAGCGAAGGGGCCAAGGCTCGCGGCAGAATGAATCACCGAGAGGCACAACAACCGGACGTGCCCCGCAGGAAAACGGTGTAGAAAAAGGCTCCGTGGCTGAGGAAGCACGCTTAGCGCTTCAGCTCTTGGTAAACTCGGTGACAGGAACGCCGAGTTAGATCTCAAACAAAACCCTGCAATGTACATCTACAGATAGGCCTTTAAATTGAAAGCAATGCAGCTTCTATTCTGTGCACTTTCATTTAAAAATTGCCCAATGTCAAAATCAATGTTTCCGTTAAGCACAGAAAATAACCTTATTGATTTTGAAACCCGCAGGGATTTTACAGTCATTCTACAATAATTTTCAACGCTTTTAGAAATCATACACATATTCACAGTTATAACAACATGCAAATTATTGTCAGCCATTTGGCCGAAAATAGGAAAAGATCTATTTTGTTCTATATGAAAAACAACTTAAGATTAGCTCTGATCCTTAAATTAAGCCTTAGAATTGCAGTTAACATCACACAAGTTCAAAGCCAGGTAATTTTACAAGACAAGTGGAGACTTATGAGCCTTTTATTCCTGTTAAAAAGAAATTAGTGCCAATACCTTAAGGCCGCAGTCACCCCCTCTCCCCCTAAAAATACCTTGCCCATTAACTCTTTACCGAGAAAACCTACACCCAGCAAAATCACCAACACAAAATACCTAACCCTACAGAGAAACACAGGAGTGAGTGTTTTAAAGTGGAGTTTCGAACCCAGACTGCAGTGAGGCTGCCACTGAAGTCAAAACGCCGCAGCATCCCAACGCTGATGCCTCAGAAGCGCCCAGAGCCCTGCGCCCCTGAAGCAGGAGAGGAGGGCCCGGTGGGAAAGCGCCCTCGTCTTCAGGGCTGGGCGCCTCGCCTGCTTGGGCCCACGGACCTCGAAACCTACGGCCCCATAGGCGGAAGGACTGTGTCACCACTGACAATATTTTGCTAAGTGGAATGAGAGGAGCGGCTACACCTGAAACCACTGAAAGTCCGGAAACTGGGAATGCTTCAGTGCACGCGAGGACGCTCCGGGCGCCACGGCCAGGCCATCCGCGGACGTGCGGCACCCACGAACGCGGTCTGGCGAGCGCCCGCAAGGCGCTCGCACCGTCTCCGTGAGGGCAGATACTGGCTGGAAAGTTCATTGTCTGCTGTCCAACACCCGAAAGCACTGATCTGTCTCACATCCATCCTAAGCCTCAAATTACGAAGGCCTCCCCTTAGAGGCTCCATCTCTCACACACGTCTCCCCCACCCCCCGCCCCCTCCCACAAGCAGCACACACGCACACGCTCTGCAAAAGCCTCCACTCGCTTCCCAACTGGCAGACGCGCCCCTCAGGGGCAAGTCTTTAAACCTCCGCACTCTTTAAAATTCAGCCAGCCAGCAGGTCCGCAGCCTCGTGTATAAACAGCGTAGACAAAAAAGTCCCCTCGCAGCTTATGCCGGCGACAAAGCAGCTCAGCGGCCCACAGCTCCCCCCGCCACCCCCACCCCCACAGTGGGGGCCCGGTTTACACAGAGCAGTAGGTGGGAGCCCGCCCTCGCTCCCAGGGCTCTGCGTGCCTCCTTAATTACAGGTGCTGTTCAAGCTGGAGGCGAAAAAAGAGGGGGAGAGAGAGAAGGTGGGGGGGGGAGAGCGAGGGGAAGAGAGAGGAGTAAGATACGTGCAATTAGTTCTGGAAGACCCTCACAGCAATAATGTTGTTTGAAAGCTGGCCCATGTTTTACTCTCTCTCTCTCTCTCTCTCACACACACACACACACACACACACACACACCCAGGCTGACGTCCATAGATTATGTAAAGGTGTGCGACAATGTCCTTCCACCGTTATTTTTCCCTGGGTTTCTACAGGCTTCGGCTCCCACAGAATGCCTCGTTTTCCCAGGCAAGAAACATGCTTTGGGTTTTCAAAATCTTCTTAATTTGCTAAGTATTTTATTGGTTTACAGGAAGCACACATTGACAAACGTGTCAGATGTTAAGAATAACCGAGGGGAAGAAATAGGGCCTAAATGATGAACAGCAAAGCTGCAGGTGCAGCCCCGTACCTACCTGCGTACCCCCTAAAACAACACATCCCCCACCAGGAAAATGCCTGAAAAGAGGGTGAGTCAAAACCTCATGCTGCTTCTCCGGCCCCACCTCCGTGTCGGTACGGACACGGATTGCGATCAGTTGATCTCGTGAGAGAAAGGACAGTAAACTGCTAGTGTTGTTGTGGGGTGTGAAACCTTTGACACCACGAGGTCACCATTCAGCATTATAAACTAACCAACTACCAGGGCAGCAAGCTAAAATACGTAACGCTTACTTCCTAATTCCAGTTCAAGGACAACAAAGGTCCTGAAACTTCCCCACGGAAAACCGAAGCTGAAGTGAGAGGTGTACCAGCACGGCTCGTCCTGCATCTCAGGGGCTCTGCCGCTGCCCTGCGCTGGAAGCCCTGCCGTTCTCCGAGGCCCCCCACGTCCCACGCCCTCCTCTGCGCCTCCCGCAGTGCGTGCCCCTGCCCGGCAGGCTCCTGACATCCACGGGGTCAACTCCAGCCAGCACATCTCTTGGTCTTCCGGTCCCGACGTGTCTGTGAACGCCAGGATTACACATCTAACTACTTTCTGTTACCAGATCCTGAACGTTCCCCAGACACGCAGAATGGACAACACTGACAGGACCCTTTCCATCTCTGTCCTTATCACTTAGAAAGGCAACACCCTCTGCCCAGACACCCAAGCCAGAAGCATGGCGGCTGTCTGCGCCCCTCCCTTGTGATCGGTCATCTACCCCATGCAATCCATCATCCACCAAATCCTGTTACTCCGATTCCGCAGCTAGCTTGCTCCAGAGGTGCTCAGTGGGTGGGCAGAACGGATTGGGAGGAAGATGGCAGAAAGAATCAATTGGGAGGGGTGTTAAAAACACACCTGAGCCCTGGCTGGTGTGGCTCAGTGGACTGAGTGCTGGCCTGTGAACCAGAGGGTGTCCGGTTCAATCCCCAGTCAGGGCACATGCCTGGGTTGTGGGCCAGGTCCCCAGTAGGGGGTGCTCAAGAGGCAACCACACACCGATGTTTCTCTCCCTTTTTTTCTCCCACTCTTCACTTCTCTCTAAAAACAAATACAAACGGTACGCAGTCTGCATGCACTGGGGAGCCTTCAGGGCCCTGCCGCTCCAGCTCGGCTGGAGAGGCACCTGTAACCAAGGAGCAAGGCAGACCATGTCAGGTCAGGGGGCTTAACGAGTGCAAGGAGCAGTTCTCTCAGGACAAGAAGGGACAAGGCAGATTGCTCAGGGACCAGTGACCCTGACACCCGGCTCGGGGACTCGGGTCTCCGCCCCTCTGTTCTGCCTCTGAGTTGGTGGCTGTGTCCTCAGCTCCCTCTCCTCCTGGTCACAAAAGGAGCCACCAGACTTGGACACAGCACATGAAGTCGCCGCCCTGTCTGGTCAAACCAGCATCTCTCTGTGTGGGTCTCTCTCCCTTTCCAGGACCCCCCCTCCCTTTCCAGGACCCCCCCCCCACCCCCGCCGACATTCCCATTCTGTCCAATTAGCCAGAAGAAGGTCAAAGCCACCCCGAACTCATCGCAGGCGAGGAGAGGGCTGCCTGTGCTCAGCTCAGCCTGCGTCTGAGGAAGTCGCCGGCCAGCCCACTCGCTCTCCGCCACCGTGACACGTAGGGGGCCTGAGTGGCGTGTCCATGTTTTCTTTCTGAAAGCTCCTCACAGAAACTTAACCAGCTATGAATTAAATTTACACCGAAGTTCTCCAGAGAAATATCCCGCAATAGTGTACGGACAGTTTTGAAATACCCATTTAATTCATCTGAATAACACTTTGGAATCATTTCGTAACAAGGAGGGATACTTGTCCATTTTAATACCATTCACAAAGGGCATAGGTTTTTAAAAAATGGTTACTTAGTTTTGGATATCATCTCCCCAAATAACTGAGAATTCATTAATGCGAGGCCTTCAATCTACTTGGGCTTTACAGGGAGAAATAATGACCTTCATTTCTCTCACGGGGAGCCACTGGGTTGTGGGCAGGCTCCCCAGGAGGTGAGAGACCCCCGCAAACCCGCAGGGGCGCGGCCAGGCGGGTGGAGCGTGGTTAACTCAGGGTGCACTGTAGTAAAAGTGGGAATCGCGCCAGTGTGGCAAACCGTACCTGGAGCCTCTTTAAACATCATCTTCTCGTGTTTCTTAAGAAGCTTGTTAAACTCAGAGAATATATTTCCAACTTACAACCAGAGAATAACTGCCAGAAAACCTGAGCCCACTGCGGCATCTCTGTCTTCATTTCTACTCTTATGTAATATAGCTGCCTGAAATAAATTTCTCTTCCGTACTTCCTCCTTCAATTAGGAAAACAACCGCCAGACCACGAATTCCGACCCTAAAACTGTTCAGACTGTTAACTCTTCCCAAGTTGTTGCTCTCTATTAAAGTTAAACATGAGCCTTTACGGTTGAAAGATTTAATTAATGCCATGGAGCTGAAGTGCTGTGCTATGGACACACCAAGGTCAAGGGCGTGGGCGCGTGCGCATCGGTCTCAGACCCCTGCCGTCCACCAGCCATCGCTGCAGTTACACGAAATGCCAGTGGGAAAACCTGGGTCCACCAGGGCGGGATGATGTCACAAAAACAGTGTGTTTACGGTTAGATGATTTGCTTGGCAAATAAAAGCCGTCATGCATTTTCCTCATTAACTTCAGACCAAGGAGAGCATTTAAAATGGACGGGGGTGTCCAGGATGGAGGTCCAGGATGACACGGACTCATCTGCTCTCAGACACACCGAGTCACATCCACACCTGAAACGGCTCCCTCCGAACACGAGCCGAGTGCCCCGCACGGCGCAAGATTACATACAACTGATACCACTGAAACACAAAGCAAAATCATAAGAGGCTACTAGGAGCAATTAATACTCAACAAAGTGGACAGCATAGAAAAAAAGAGACAAGTTCCTGGGAACACACAATCCTCCGAGACTGAATCATTAAAAAAGAGAATATGTGAACAGACCAATTACCCATAAGGAGATTGAATCAGTAATAAAAAAAACTCCCAAGTACAAGTCCTAGAACAGATGGCTTTGCTGGTGAATTCTACCAAACAGTCAAACACTTAACACGCACCTTTCCCAAATTCTTCCAGAAAAAGGAAGAATAGGAAACACTCTCAAACTCATTTCATGAGGCCAGCATGCCCCTAATACCAAAACCAGACAAGGACACCACAAAAAGAAAATCACCAGCCAGGGCCCCTGGTAAACATAGATGCAAAAATCCTCAGCAACACGTTTACACACTGGATTCAGTAATACACTCAAAGGATCATACACCACGATCGAGTGGGACGTATTCCAGGGACGCAAGGATGGTTCAACATCCACGAATCCATCGTTCTATTTTATTATGATAGAACTCAGCACGGTGGGAGTCTGGGGCGGTGGGCGTGGGTGGAGGGCCTGGGGAGTAACCAGGGATCGGAAGGAGGGAACTTTCTGGAGAGAAAGAGTATGGATCTTTTTTTTAAATATTTTATGTCTTTTTTTTTTTTAGAGAGAGAGGAAGGGAAGGATAAAGAGAGGAAGAGAAACATCAATGTGTGGTTGTCTCTCACTTGGCCTCCACTGGGGACCTGGCCTGCAACCCAGGCATGTGCCCTGACTGGGAATCGAACTGCGACCCTTTGGTTCACAGCCCGCGCTCAATCCACTGAGCCACACCAGCCATGGCAAGAGTATGGGTTGCAGCCCTGGCTGGTGTAGCTCAGTGGATTGAGCACGGACGGGCCTGCGAACCACACAATCGCGGTTCAATTCCCACTCAGGGCACATGCCTGGGTTGCAGGCCAGTTCCCAGCAGGGGACTCATGAGAAGCAACCATACATTGATGTTTCTCTCCTCCTCTCCTTCCCTTCCCCTCTAAAGATAAATAAATAAAATCTTAAAAAAAAAAAAGAGTATGGGTGGCACAGGTATATGCACCTGTCAGAACTCCGTTCATTGGGCACTTGCAACCTGCATTGCACCGTGTGCAAATTACCAGTCAAAAACAAGTTAATAAGTAAGCATCTCAGTTTGGATAATCATTCATGGTCACTGCTAAGAGAAATAAGGAAGCTCTGCAGGGTTTCAAGCAAGGGAGGGGATGACTGGGCCCAGATTTTAGACAGCTCACTCTGCTCCATGGAGTGCTCTATGGAGTGTATGGAGCATGGACCCTGAAAGGGTTGGACTGAAGGCCGGGAAGTCAGGCGGGATTTGCAGTCACCGAGGGGGTGGTGGCGGCCCAGAGTTAGACAGAGACAGCTGCATAGGAATGCACAGGAGGGCTCAGAACTAAGATAAGCGTGGGAGGCAACCGGAGCAGCCAGGAGGCGGCCAGGTAAACCCAGGTAAACCCAGGACAGAGACTCTGGCCCAGGGAAAGACAAAGAAGGAGCCAGCACTGGTGAGAAGCCAAGGAGCAACGGGACATCGGGCTGTTTTGTTCTCAACGTTCATGGGCAAGCAACATCGTTCTTCCTGTTGTTAACACTCCCCTCAACGAGCAACTTTCTGATAATATTCTCAAGGTTTACAATCGCTTGTTTCTCGCACAAGGACAAAAACAGCGTATCTTCATTTCCCTAACGGTGCGCACCAAGAGAGGGGTGTGGAGTACTCAGCCACTCTGGTGCCGGCATCACACTAGGTCATCAGGAGGCGACCAGAGATCAGCGCAGTCGTGGCCAAGCAGGAAGTCCCGGTTGTTAAACCAGCACGGCCGACTGGAGCCGATGAATCTCCAAATTCCCAAGGGCTTACTGGGCTTTGGATTTCCCCTAACGCCTGCCCAGGGCCTGGCCCAGAGCCCCAAACACAGTCCTTGGAGGCCCTGTAAGATAATGCAGACTTAGCACCAGCAGAATCCGTTGGCCTGGGTAGACAGTCCAACCAACGGTGGTTTAACAGCTGCTTTCTTTTACTGGTGGGTGAAAAAATAAAGGTCAAAGAGACTACATCACTCGTCCAATATCACCCGGCTAGCAAATGTTACAGTCGGGATTTGACCTCAGGCTGAAGCTTCTAACAGTTAGTCCCCACTGTGTGTGTGTGTGTGTGTGTGTGTGTGTGTGTGAAACTTTGTCTACCTGTAGGTCCCACCATATAATCAGCAGACACCCGCATCGATGCCTACTTGGTCTCTGCATGGTGGAAACTGTGCCCATACATGAGGAGTAAAGATTGTCCAATGGGTTCAATGAGTACTTCGGAACCGAAGTTGGGCCTGGCCAGGACACGAAGCAGTGGGGAGAAGAGAGGGCGTAACACGGAGTCACCCACGTGAGTCTCCCTGACCCAGTGGTCTAGTCCCTTGAAATTAAGTCCTGAGGCCCAAACCCTACCAGCGAACCAAAAAACAATGCTCCTTATGTTTAATATACGCTTGTTTGTTAAGACAAGTACCCAGGAACTCTGATTTTTTTTTTTTAGGTTATGTCAGATTACACAGGGTTTTTCTTTTATGAAAAAAGGACATGCCCGTGATTTTTAATATGTCAAACCACAATTAAATTTGAAGTCATGAGTGGTTTTTTAAAAGAAGTGTTTCTTGAAATTCTGAAAAGAAACACTGTGAACTATTATTTTGCAAACTAACTCTGCCCCACCCGTTACAGAACATCCACCTCTTGGAATTAAACTTGAGCTCACACTCCCCACTGAGGTCACCTTTGGCCTCTGGCCGAGGTTATAAATAAAGGTGCCGATTTTGGTCTCAGTCTCTCTCGGAGCAACAAACGGAACTGGGAACACTGGCTCTTTCACACAGAAAGCCGCCCAACAGGTCCCACCAAAGGGTAGGGAGTTTTTCTCACTGAGTCCAGTGCCCTGGGGCACAAGTGACCTTCGAGAGAAAACACAATTTCCTGAGTCTCTCAGAGGATTTCACTCAGTAACCGAGAAACCAGGTGTATATAAAGTGACCGATAAACTTCCTCAGTGAAGAACTGATAATCCTCTCGAAAAAATTCTCACACACCTTCTGTGCATTACTTGCAATATATCATGCTGCCGGAATATATGGAAGATGAGAAATGTGAAAGCCGGGAGTGGCTTATTGGTCAAAGCAGGCCTGGGGCAGTCCGTACGGTGAGAGTGGGCCTTTGGTCAGCTGGAACGCAGACCTGGGGGGTTCTTCCGTTTACGCAGTCCGTGTCACCTCCCCCAGGTGGGTCCTCGCAGCCCACAGTGGCGTCCCAGGTGGGCGGTGGGCAGGCTGTCCCCGCCTTCGTGCTGCCGTGCTTTTCCGCAGTGTGGACCACCACACCCACTCCTTCTACTCGCGTGGATTCAGGACCATCACGTGTGAAACACTAAAAATGACCATGACCTGTTCCGACTCGGGAAGCCAAGGTTTCCAACTGAGCGCCCCCTGCTTACGAGCACTGCCCCCCCCCCACCGATGTCTAGCTCTCCTGCCTCCGTCCCTTCTTCGTGGGCTACTCCCTGTCTCCTTGGCCACTGGTGGTCTCTAGGGTCTGGCTGCAGCCTCAGCTCCCCAGGGTGGTCTCATCTCCCTGCTGCACGGACAGAGGTCTGGCTCTGCAGCCCCGGGCGAGGTCCAGGACCCCGTGCAGCTTCTTCGTCCTGGGTGAAACCACCTCTCATCCTCCCCTAACACCAGCCAAAGGCTTCCTGCTGCCCAGAGGCATCCGTACCAGGACCCCGGCACGTGCAAAACGGAAAACACCCTCCCCTCTCCAGCGGCGGTCCTCCACCTGGACATCATAGTTCTGCACGTCATATGCTCTCTTTCCCAACCTTTTGCTGAACTTCACAATCAGTCAAGGACTTCCCTTCCCTGCACACAAGCACGCCAGGAACTATGAAATCCACCTGCACCCATGTCCGCATCCCGCACGTGACCACTAGGGACTGCACGGCTGTCACTTCTGGTCGAACGGGGCGAGGATAAAGACGTACGTCACCGCTCAGTGAGGTTACCAACAGCAGCTGCACTGTTACCGCTTGTCCAGAAAAATGCACGTGGACCAACATGTGACCATGGAACTGAATAACTAAGTTATAAAAGTGACAGAAACGATTCATATTTCAGAGACACCATTCACCATCACAATTAGTTAAAATACGCACTAGGCAACAAACGTGAAGTTAATTTTTAAATTACATCTAAGGGTTAAAACCTAATCAAGTCGCACACGCAACTTGGAATGTTTCTGTGGTAGATCGTACCTGACACTATGGCTTTAAGACTGAAAGAGCCTCACATATGCCAAGCCCGTTCAAATGCACATACTTTCTCTCACTGAGAACGGACGCCGGTCTAATAAATAATGCTGTTCATCTGGCCTCCTCGGGCTCCCCCTTAACACACCAGCTCGCGCCTTCTCGCCCAACGCGGCAGCTGGAGATGAAAGGGGAGATTTCCCATGGTCACTTTCACGTCTATTCCATCGTCTTTTCATCGGTGTTCCTGGCCCTCCTTTGAGCCCCGTCCTTTTACACGGGGTCTCTTTTCAGATCAATCCATATTTCCATAATCCACACCGCTGCCTCCTCCTCCTCTCCTCCCCGGGGTGGACTAACCCCACACCCAGGACGGTGGCTTACAACTGCCATTAAGCTGGCAACAATCACGAGATGACAAAGGGACGGGTGGGGATGAGGCACCATATGTTGATCGAGTCCAACGTTCTCGGCTCGTAGAGGGTATTTTTTACACTGCGAAATTATAACAGTGCAGTGCCTTCCTATCTCCATATTCTCCCCAATTGCATTTCAAGCTTTAATTTGAAGCGTTAGTAAATAGCCCGGGTATTACTTTAAAAGAGCTGATCCATGAACAACGCTCTGAAAAGGGGAGAAGTGGGAAAAACCAAAGTAAGAGGTAAGGTGGAAATGTATGGTTTGTTACTGATTCTGGTAACGCACGAGCCTCACTCAACGCCTATACCGGGAAAGAATGTCCCTTGAAAGGCATTTTTTTTAAAGCAGAATACAGTCACAATAATAAAAATTATTTCAAAGATATTTCATGTGACTTAATATTGACTGTATGCCAATTTTTAAAGATTATGATTTTATCACCCAGTAACATCTGAAACTCTTTGTCTTGTTTCAATCCTTTGTTTCACAGTTGACTAATTATAACTTCTTTTTAAACTAAAAATGAAAAACATTTTGAAATGCAACATTGTGAACTGGGAGAGACACTTTAATGCCCCAATATTATAGTTAATATTTTTTCTCTTGATTTGCAAAAAACTGCTTCACAGTCGTAAGCCTGTCACCTTGAAACAATTATTTCTCATCTTTTTTCTCTCAAAGATTTAGAACTCTTTATAGGAGTAAATTCCAAATTTACTTCTCAAATGTTTACAGCTCAATTAAAAGTAAATTTTTGTAAAACCCCATTTATGCATCATCTACTATTACTTATTTCTGCAGGTTACTGAGTAATGTCAGCCCTCCCAAGATTGATGGCAGTCATCTGCACAGTTACAATTCCACTGCCATAGAAATCAATGAAAATCTCACCTCTAAGAGCTGTTAAAGGGAAACCAGCTCACCCTTCACCAAAAAAAAAAATTAAGGTCAGTTTTTTAGGGGCTTTCAAATTTCATTATCTAAAATGCATGTGAAAATATTCTTTTCTATAGGAGTTTGCCAGACTGAGTGGTTCTGTCTCCCAGCAAAATTTCTAAAAAAGCGAACTTTCTAAAATATCACTGTTTTCTCAAATATCCCTGTTTGCAACCAAATTTTTAGATTTAAAGTAGTAAATATAAGACAGCAGGCAGATGAAATAAGAATATAACCACATGTTGCCTTAAGCTTCCTAATACTGCAACCGCAAAAGAAAGAGACCTTGTCTACACAAAGACAGGGAGAAAAGTGGAATTACCACGAGAATCGCCGTTCACTCTTCAGCACTTTCCACATGCTCGCAACGATAATGTTTTACTCTGATTCCTCGTTTGTAGACACAAGAACGTGCCACAAAGGCAACACTCTGAGTGTCTAAAACAAACTGAGAAGAAATAATGGGCATTTTAGAGTTATTAAGCCAGATCACTGATAAAATATTTGAATATGAAACAAAGTATGCAGTCAGGATAGGATTATCACTCTTATCATTTCCCAAATTTTTATTTCGCTAAAAGTTAAAAATCAACTTGTCTTAGAAATGTGTCTTTTTATGTAATGTATATTCTCATGGGGTAGTGAAAGAAAAAGTTAACCACCACACCTCACAAATTGGTTCAAGAAATTCAAGTCCTTCATTTGGAAAAACAACAGTTGGTACAGGATTCAATTAAATTATTTTTTTCTGTGTGTGATCAGATCAACTGGTAGTTAAAAATGACAGAATCAAGTCCAAACAAGCAACAAAAAAAAAACCAAATCACTTTTTAAGAACACATATCCATAACTTGTTTACACATTTATTTTGAAATTACTAAGGTTGAATAAATTATTTTCAAATAATTTAGATCTTCTTTATGACACAAGAAAAATTCTAAATGTCCAGCCATCCATCGACCTCAATTTCAAATCATCAGAGACTCGATTCATTCTGACCACATCCCTTAAAAATCATTAAAAGAAAACATATTTGCATCAGTCCAATTTAAAAAAATGTCTTTCTTTTTACCAAGGTGTGACTGGAAAAACTGATGACCCAATCAAGGCCTCACCCCAGGTGTCATATCTGGGGACGGTTCTCACCTCCCGAGCCACGTCAAGGCACTGTGAAGGCACCAATATGAGCTCTTCTTAAGGAAACCAGAAGGACTCCCAGGAGCCCTGCCTGAGGCCCAGCCCACGGACTCCAGCCTCACTCTCAGGTGCTCGCGGAGGCCCCGGCCTCGTCAACGGGGGACCCCAACCGAGTTTGGGAGGGAAGGGGAGAATTTACAAAGTCAGACACAGCACACGCAAAGCCTGGGAAAAGGCAGTGTCTTGAGCTTGGTTTCCTGGCTTTAGGGTAACAAACAACAGGGCCTTTTTAAAAGTCCAATCTGAAATTCCTTATGGAAACGTCCAGAGAGACGTTATTTTGTAGACATGGTAACTGCTCTGTGGGGCATGGCTCTAGAGACAGAAGGTTTGGGGATAAATTAACCCTCTTGCTGTACCTATGTAAATACGCAGGCCAAAGCTAACGGGCCGTGTCTCAGTTCCATCACCTAGAATCTTTCTCTGATATCATTATGGTTGCAAGAGCAGGAAGAAGACGATAAGGAAGATGGGGAAAGACAGAAACGGACCCAAAGAGGACCGTCTTCAGTGTCCAACACAGTCTTCTGCGGGCTCTGTGCCTTTCAGCACCTGGAAACTGCGGCGTGACTCCGAGCTGCAGATCCATGGTAGCAAAGCGAGTGTACCTGTCGCAGACACGTCTGAGGGAGGGGCGACGGTCCCCCTCCTCCGCACCCCTGCGTGCAGTGCATTGCATCGGTACATGTGTCGCAGCGTCCTGATGTGTCTGCGGCACTGTGGGGCTTTGAACTCTCCTTCCGACAGGGTGTTTTAGTTTACCGGTATCCTCATCAATTAATGAGTTAAAAAAAAACTTCAACAAAAATAAAATCTTGCACGTATTTGTATGAGAGTCAAAATTTTATCCTCTTTTCTAATGATTCCTTACCGCCAGTCCCGGAGACGGTGAGTACAGTGAGGTAAACAGAAAGTAGAGGGACGGCAGATCTGACAAAGGCCGTAATGTGGGGGGGCGGGGGGACTCCCAGGGGTCCATTCAGCCCAGACCTGGGACATAAAAAAGGCTTCTTGGAGGAAACGACCTTTAGGCCAAGACAGAAAGGCAGGCGGAGGCGGGGGCGCACAGGAGATTAGCATTTCAGACGGAGAGACTATACGTTCAAAGGCGGAATGTAAATGAACGGCGTATAATGGGACCGAATGTGCACTATGGGACCAGGCCACATTTTCATAGAGAAAAAAGGCAGACGGAGAAACGGAGGCTAAAGGTGTAAACAAAGGACTTGAAACAAGCGACCCGATCCCGCGGAGAAGGTTGAGCTTTACCCTGACGGCACCAGCAGGGAGTCTTGGGTCTGAGTAGGTCTTTCTTCGGACCCCGGGGCTCCGGAGGCACGGCCTCTGGCTCAGACCAAGGCTCGGCTCCCTCCCAGCGGTGTGGCTTTGGCCACGCAAAGCCGGCACTCTGCAGGGCTGTGCAGTGGAGATCGGGGGTCCCTGGACTCCTGGGCAGGTTCGAGGGGCCACTGCGGGCGTGTGGAGAGCTGCCAGGGTGTCGGGAGGCACCACGGCGGCGGTGACTGCGGCAGGAGCAGCGGTCTCCCCGAGACACCCTTCTGTGGCCTTCTACACCACTGTGGCTGAGCTGTGGGGGGAAACTCACACAGAGGCAAAGCCAGAGGGCACGGATGTCCTGTCTTTGGATTAAGTAACATGCAGTTTTCAAATGACAAAGACTGAGAAAAACCCCATCGAGATAAATGTCCGGAGCGCATGAGTGAGGAGGGTGTACACTGACACCACATGGCTCAGCCGTTAAAGGCTCCTGCCTCTGAGACGGACAAGCCTGCCCTCCCCGGCGAGGCTCTTGGGCAGTTTCGGGGACGTCACTGTCCGTGCTGGGAGAGCCTGAAGATGACGCAAATGGTGCGCACGGTGCTCCGCCCACGGGAAGAGCCGAAGAAACAGGCCTGTAAGAATTACGGCCACCGGGGCAGTCTCAGTCCCGTGGAAAGGCTGTCTGGGGAGAAGCAGACACTTAGCTCTGGGAAGCGAGCGGGATGACGTAAGAGTGAGGAACACACAGAGGGCGCGCTGTCATCTGCTGCGCCCCGAAGAGTCACCAAGATGCGCACAACAGAAGCATTCTTCAAGGCCCTTGGCCAGACTCCCACATAAAGTTTGGTTTCTTTGGACATCAAGTCAAGGCATTAGACGCAGTGGAATCTAAAGCTTCTTTCAGAGCTAACCTTCGAAAGGTCAGGAAGGACAGCTCCAAACTGGAATGGGGTTGGGGGGGGACGGTTACAAGGGTTTCTCTCCACTACTCGGTTAATTGCTTTAGTCTCTTACTGGGTTTGTGAGGGCTTATTAACATGCCACTGAGCTCACAAACATGGAAAACAAAGCAACGATTCAGCCCCTACTAAAAAGTCCCTACCTCCAGTTCATCGGTCACAAAGAGGAACAGCCGAGTTGGCTGAGAAACCTCCCTGAGAAACCCACCTCGGGGCAGCTCAGCAAGTACACTGCCCCCTTATGGGAACCAAGGCGAGGGGGCTTCGGGCCCCGAGGGGCGCTCGGGGCGGCGGACGGGCTGGAATCCACGCCCCCCCACACACAGCCTTGGCCAGGCGGTGTGTTCTCGGGTCAGTGTGCAAGAGAGGGCTCAGAAGACCAAGGGGAGAACGGGACTTAAAAGTGGTCGACTGAGCCCGCAGTGCTTTGACCTGGGGACAAACCCGATTAAACTTCCTACGTCCAAACCATGCCTTCACCGCAGGGGTTTCTTTTATACACGCGAAATCTCTTCTCTCTCCAAAAGACTAAAGATGACGAGTGCATACCGTCTTCTTACGTGAAACAACGGCCACGCCTTACACTAGACCCCCCAAGACTCAAGGGGCCCGAGTACCTGCATTTTTGGTGCAATTTCCTGGTCTTACATGCCTATTTCACATGAAGAAAATTACTCTCCTAGCATGCTCAGGCATGTGTTTGTACAGTGGTTTCTGAATGAACAAAGCCTTTTATCAGCTTTTACTTTTGGGAATTATGACAAGTATGAACATTATACCTGTGAATTTATCTTACGGTTAAGTTTGTTTGATAATTTTATAAACAGTGACAAGGACTGCTTTAACCCACTTCTTTGCAGACAACCAAAAGGAAACTGCTCACCATTTTCCATAAAAAGTGCTCATTTCTACTTTAAATTTGTATTTTTAACCACATATCATATAATTCACTTCAAAATGATAAATCTAATATAAATTTTTAAATCTATAATATAAATTTTTAAGCTATTTTTACATGATGTGTATACACATCATGTCAGAATAATTACTCACTTTGGCCATACTAAATAAACACTGAAGGAACTGGGCTATACTTTAAAATACAACGGAATAAATTCATTCCAGAGTCTCTCATTTTCTTTGGGGAACATAAAGCTACAGACGGGGATTATTTTAAAATAAGAAAGTACTGTCAGTTCGGTTTACAGAGGTAAAGGACTCAGCTAAAAAAATATGGGAGAACCAAGCGCTTGTTTGCCACCGTCCCCGCCACTTCTAAGGAGAGCGAGCAACAGGAAGGCCCTCAGCATGCAGGGCGCGGTCAGTGCTTTCCGGTGGGCAGAACCTTAAATGCCCCCAAATACGTCCTCCAGCGATAGGTTTTAAAGAGGGCAAAGCAATGGTAAAACCAAATATTCAGCTCCCACTAGCTGCATTCTAAGGCCTTCCTCATCACCCAGGCCCTGGGGGACTGGAAACGACTTCCCACGCGTGTTCTCACACGCGGCTTTTCTTTCCCGATTTGACCAAGAGAAAACACTTAGAGCAACTGATTCGGAGCAGCAGCAGCAGCAGAAGCAGCGACGGAGCAGCAACCGTAACAGCCCAGTTCCCAAAGCTTTTTAAAAAGTGTGTGATTCCAACCTGGTCTCCAAAGTCCTCTGGGAATTTCCACAAAACCACCGGATCTGCAAATAATTGATACATGCCATTAAACAAAGGCAAAAACAAAAAAAACTTTTTACAGAAACAGTCAATAAAATACCCTTGAAATTGTCAAACCTACTTTTTAAAGAATTTTTAAGTTTTTCTTTAAACATTTACAGTGGACGAGGATCAAAATTAAATAGTTTTATCTTTTAAGACTCAATAAACTTCGGAATAAGAAGAAATAAAATAACAGATTATTAAAAATCATTATTTCATTGAGCAACAGGTTTTTTGGTATACTTAAAATTTTAAGATTATAAAACACACATTTTCAAATTTAACTGCATTAACATATTGGTTATAATTTGAAAAATAAAACATAAATGTGCTAAATATGTAATTAAACATATTCTAGCCCTCAAAGACTGGACCAAATATATGACCTTAAATTTCCATTTAAAATCTTAACACGGTAATAATGTTTGCTTTATATCAAAGTTCAGATTCGAAATCCCACATTTGCAAATCTAGAAAGCATTTTTTAAAATAACATAAGTTGGTAGGTATAAGGCAACAAGCTTACTTAAAATATAATTGATATTTTCAGAGCATTTCAGAGAAATTTTGTAATATATTATGCTAGTTACTCATATATAAAAATCAATGTTTTATTTATTTTCATTATTTTTCACAACACCTCTCTACTTTAGTATAATAAATAAAGTGCTATTAATTAGCAAGAATAAATATTTTGCACAAATACTTATTGTTTAAGTCTGTCAAATATAACCTTCTGAGCACTGAACCTGCGCTTTAAAAGGATGGTGTACAATGGGCAATACAATTTCTGAAAGAGCCTTTGAAAGCCCAAGACAATACAAGTAACAAGCACAAGCAATATGACAAGATTTCAAGTCTACTCCAGGGAAAGGACTCAGTGAACTGAAGACATCACCCTGTGTCCCCGGGCCCTGGAAAATCACCTCCAGGCCATTATCCCCACAATTCTATACTGCTCCTTAAAGACATATCCCAGAAGGGATCTCTTGAAGTCTTTAATTCTGGAACTTGCATCTCTTGCATCTCTTGAAGTCTTTAATTCTGGAACTCGATAATTACTGATCAACATTTTTACCATGAGCTGGCTCCTCCTGCTTTATTAAGTTCAAAATAATGTTTTTCAAACATTTTAGCAACCGAAAAATAAAAAAGCAATATATCTAGAACACAGAGTAGGAGAGGGAATGTCAAGGAATAAACCTGGAGAGGCAGAGGCCAGACTAGAGAACCTGAAATGTATCTGAGGCATCATGGGAAAAAGCGCTCAAGCGGATGGCCACCCCGACCAAATGAGAAAAGTCAACCAGAAATGTGTGAAAATACAGCCAGAGTGTGTGTGTTGTGAAAGTCAGGGGAAGAGAGCGTGTCTACACAATTCTCCAGCACACGTGGCAAAACATTAAGCCAGGCTCTGGCCACAACAGGCAACCGCATGTGGAGCACAGGAGTAGAGGGCAGGTTGAAGAAGCTTAAGGAGGGACTGGGACTAGAGAGGCGGAGCGCGTGGAAAGCCCGCACGGCCAAGAGCACAAAGGCGGAAGGAGAGAGATGAAGCTGGGCGTGTGTGTTCCTTCTTCCTCTTAGAGGGCTGCAGACTGGAACGTGTTTAGATGGCAATGAAAACTGACGGGCCCACAGAGCCAGACCAGAGCGGCAGACTGTCCCCGAGGAGGTGTGAAGAGCAGGGTCCCGATGAGCCTCGGGCAGAGGCTGGAGAGTGTTTCCCATTGTTATAGCGCAAAGAAGAGGAGAGAAGGTAGGAATCCAGGGCTTAGAGTGAGCGGCACAAAGGCAAATGTTGTGTGTAAAAGTAACTGCCAATTATTTTCTGCGTAGGAGGAGCAAGGCTCCCTGCTCGGAGGGGTTCTTGTAGGCTCAGGAAGGTAGGAGGTGGCTGTTTCGGGCACTGCTGAGTATTCAAGTAGGTGTCTCCAACCCAGGAGTTCACGGCCATAATGCAGTACTTCCCCACCATCGGCCCACTGCCTGGGTGCAAGAAAACACTGGTAGGGTTTGCCAGGGTTTGAGGTTTCTGTCAGTCGTGTGCGACGGAAAGAGAATTTAAACAGAAAAGTAGCTACACACATGATTTGCTGATCTGAAGCTGGGGAAAAGGGAAGTGGCTTTTTTCCCCCTGTTAAAGCCAT
This sequence comes from Sturnira hondurensis, assembly GCF_014824575.4. Taxonomy (NCBI): domain Eukaryota; kingdom Metazoa; phylum Chordata; class Mammalia; order Chiroptera; family Phyllostomidae; genus Sturnira; species Sturnira hondurensis. Next base: position 303,027 of record NW_028091436.1, read on the forward strand.
TAGTACTAAATGTTACACCTAATTATGCCAGTGCATTTCAAAATTATGTTTTCAGTAGAAAAACCTGTATATATCTGAAGACTGCAGGACTGAGAAATAAGGCAAGATAAAGAAATGGAGCCCTGGCTGGTGTAGCTCGGTGGATTGAGTGCGGGCCTGCGAACCACAGGATCACGGTTCCATTCCCAGTCAGGGCACATGCCTGGGTTGCAGGCCAGTTCCCAGCAGGGGACTCACGAGAGGCAACCGTACATTGATATTTCTCTCCTTCTCTCCTTCCCTTCCCCTCTAAAGATAAATAAATAAATAAAATATTTAGAAAAAAAAGAAATGGAGCATTTGTAATTTTGAAATTAGGCAGCTCAAGTTCTGGTCTTGTCTATGAAGAACAATACTTTCTGTCTGTGATCAGAGGCGGGTACTGAAAAGGACACGACCACTTCTCTCTCTGCCTCCCCACCCTCCCCTCCCCCTGTCCACAAAGGTCAGGGAGAAGGGGGTCTCATCTGTTTGTCCAAGTTTACCCTGTCCTCGTAAAAATTTTCTACACAGGCTGTAACGGGGAAAAGCCTGAAGAGCCAGAAATTTTAACTGCAGTTAAAATGATATTTTCCCCGGCTTTATTGAGATACAATGGACACACAACACTGTGTAAGTCTAAAGTGTGCAACGTGATGATTTCATTAACGTATATGTGGAAAATGTTTACCACATTGCGGTTAGCTAGCATAGCCTCTACCTCACATAATTTCTGATGTGTTATTTCTGTTTGGTTGTTACAGTGAGAACATTAAGGCTCTACTTTCACGGCAACTTTCGAGAATACACATGGTACCGCTGTGCATTGGGTTCCTAGGGCTTACTTGTCTTGTCACTGAAAACTGGCACCCTCTGGCCGACTTCTCTCCATTTCCCCGCACCCCTCGGCCCTGGTAGCCACCAGGGGTTTCTCTGAGGTCAATGTTTCTGATTCCCCACGAATGAGACCACACACTATTTGTCTTTTTCTGTCTGACATATTTCACTTAGAATAATGTACTCAAGGTCTATCCATGCTGTTGTTGCAAATGGCAAGATACCCTTTTTAAGGCTGAAATATTTTATATATTTGTTATATATATATAATCGCATTGTCTTTATTTATCCATTGAGGGACATTTATGTTGTTTCCACGTCTTGACCATATACTTGACTTTACAGGCGTGCTGTTTCCTTTTACAGTGAGTATCCTTCATTTCTTTTCACGTGTCTTCACAGTTAGTAGCCTTTGTTTCAGCTTGAAAAAAATCATTTCAACACTTCCTACAGGGAGGTCCAGTGGTGATGGCGACCTCAGCCTTCACTGGCCTGGTGAAGTCCTCATGCCACCACTGTTTCTGAAGGATGGCTTTACTGGGTCAGTATTCTTGGTCTCTGTCTGTCTGTCTGTCTGTCTCTCTCTCTCTCCCGACTTCACACACATAATCCCTCTCTCTCCTGGCCTGCAAGGTCTCTCCTGGGAAACCTGCTGGCAGTCTTTGCAGGACAGATTTTTTTTTCTTGAAGCTTTTAAAATTCTCTGTCTTTAATTTAAAATTTTTTAAGATTTTTTAAAAATTTATTTTCAGAGAAAGGAGAAGGGAGGAAGAGAGAGGGAGGGAACATTAATGTGCGGTTGGTTGCCTCTCATGTGCCCCCTACTGGGAACCTGGCCCACAACCCAGGCATATGCCCTGACTGGGAATCAAACCAGCGACCCTTTGGTTCCCAAGTAGGCACTCAATCCACTGAGCCACACCAGCCAGGGCTCTGTCTTTAATTTTAGATGGTTTTAGTATAATGGGTCTTAAAGAAGGTCATTTTGGATTGAAATTTTCGAGTTCACTATTAACTTCGTGAACTGGATGTCCAAATCTCTTCCCAGGTTTAGAAAGCTCTTAGAAATTACTGCTTTAAATAAGATTGCAGCCCCTTTCTCCCTCCCCTCTCCTTCTGTGACGCCAACGTTATGTACAAGGTTTGTCTTAATGGTATTTCACAAGACCTGCAGGCTTTCACCATCTCTTGTCACGCTTTTTCCCACTGTTTTCAAGCGCCCCGTCTCCAAGCTCCCAGGCTCTGTCCTCGGCGTGGTCTGCCGCCGGAGCTCTCTCCTGAGCTGCTCAGCTCGGTCACTGCATCCTGCAGCCCCAACACTTGCGTCCGGTTCACTTCCGTTTTCTGTCTCTTTGTGGCTCTTCTCGTTTTGTTCTTGTACTGTTTCCCTAATATATTCAAACTGCTCACCCATGCTCTCTTACAGTGCTCTAAGCACCATTAGAACGATTACCTCGAACTTCTTCCCTCCCAGGCATTTCCTGAATCTCCCTGTCTTTGGGACCAGTCCCTGGAGGTCACCTGTACTCTGCTCATAGAGTCATGTGTCCCTGACTTCTGAGCCAGGTGGCATTGACCAGGTGTCTGCACGTTTGCACGAGCAGTCATTTCTTCCAGATTTCACAGGCTGACCTCTGTAAGGGAAGAGTTCCCCCTGCAGGTGGGGCAATACGAGAGTGAACAGGGCACCGAGTGCTGGGGCAGGGGTGGCACCAGGTCCAGAGCAGTGTGGTGGCTTGTCAGCTCACGTCACTGAGCTCATGTCATTGGGGTCCACAGCATCTACAACTGTGTGGTCCTTTGTAAGAGCTGCAGGGGACCCCCTGAGGCTACAAAGGCTGAGAGGGTCTTCGGTAGCGCCTTTGGGTGCATCAGCACAAGGCCAGGGCAAGCAGCAGCAGTGACGTCAGCCGTACACTCTCGGCTTGCACTGCCGTGTCACCTGCCGGGCTCTGGGTGGGGTGACACCAAAGCCGAACCTTTGTGTGGCGCCCCAGAGGGCTGGGGGGGTCTAGTCACTCACCCCAGTGCTCTTTCCCTGAAGGGGAAACTCCTTCTAGTGGGGGCGTTCGCTCGTGGCACTGAGTGACGCTGGCTTGGGAGACAGGATGGGGCATGCCAAACGAAGCCTCCTCCTCTGGTCCCGCCACGCTGCCCACATTCCACGGGTGGGCTCCAGCGCTCTCCCAGGCCGCTTTCACCCATGGGTACCCGTTTAACTGTTGATCTGCGTGGGGGTGTGAAGACTACACTGCCATCTTGCAGATATCACATGCACAGAATCACAATTTTGCTATATTGGCCACAATAGTTTGCTAACATATGAGTTATTGTAGTTTTATATCCAATCTGACTGAAAGGGAAGTATTTAGGGGAAAACTCCTTCCTCACTGAGGGCCACAGGGGGCCGAGGGGAAGCCGGCGACCCGAAGTCCGACCCCCTGCGGCTCTCCCTGGGCACACCGCCCACTGACCCAGACTCACAGCACTGGCGAAGAGGCCACCCGTCCCAACCAGACAACCCCCTGTCCGCCGATCCACCCCAAAGACACCACCAGAGACCGTGCAGCATCGCCCCCTTCACGACGACTAGCAGCCACAGAAGCAAAACCAAGTTCATTGCTAAAAACTGTTCCATTCAGATTCCATGTGATTTAATAAAACAGTCAGGTGTTTGTACAAATTACTTTAAAATCAACATACAGATAATAACACAGAATGTTAGCATCTTCTTAAAGGCCTGCTTCAGCGGTTCTCAAACTTCAGCTTGTGACAGAGTTCCCTCGAGGGTCTGTTCAATGCCAGACCTCTGGGTCCCCCTTGCAGGGTATCTGAATCAAGAGGTCAAAGGTGGGTCTGAGAAACCGCTTTTTGAAACAAGTTCCCAAGTGCCGCTGACGCTAGTGACCTAAGGGCCACACGTGGAGAACTAGTAGGAGAGATCGTGTGTCTCACCATGGTGAGCATACGTGTCACGTGGTAAAGAACTTCCTTTTGGGTGGCTAAAAACACACCCTTTAAAGTATAACAACGAATCATTCAGAATTGTCTTTATTACAGACATATTTGATTTAGCAAAAAGGCGTATCTTCGGAAGGCTAGAGAGTCACGGCATCCAGGTGGGACGGACCTCTGGCAAGAAAAATGTCACCGAAACGTTCCCAAAGCCGTTCCTGTGCCGATCGTTAGTATCATTACTATAACTCTTGTTCTGTTATTCGTGCCTCCCAACAATGCTTTTTTCAGAGAATTTAAGCAATCAGTTCCCGTTTGAACTACAGAGAGATGACTGTGAACGTAAAAAATAAGTTAAGGCCTGTTTTTTTTTCTCTCTCTCTCTTTTGGAATTGAAAAAAAAAGGGTTCCCTGGGTACGGACAGAATGACAGGGATTTGGGATGAGAAAGGACCTTTAAGGTTCTCTCTGCCCCCACACTCAGAGGCTGTAATGCACACCCACGTCTGGAGCGGCTAACGACGGAAGCCGGGACTGGACTTCGGGTGGGCACTCCTCTCGCTAGCAGACCCCCTTCCTGAAATACGCCGCGGCACAGAAAGCAGGCTTCACGCGAGCGCCAGCGCTCTGCCTTGTCCCGCTCTCATTTTCTCGTTCGTCGGGCGCACAGTAGCCCCGGGTGTGTTCACAAGTGTAGAAACCTTCCTTGCTCCCCACAGGAAGATATTTTCAGCTAACCAGATATTCCAATCTTCATAAACAATGCCCTAAACCCTGCATGTAGACTTGCTCTGAGCAATAGTTAGGAATTTCTTGCGTGTGAGGAAACTTACAAAAGGATATTAACTGCTCACAGATTCAAATCCATGCTCTCTCTCTCGACCTAGAACAGTTGCTGTTGGTGTTTCACTTACATCTACAAAAACCTTAAGGAAATGAAATCATTATTTTAAGATGTTTTATTTTAGAACCAGGTGCAAAAAAAACCTGGCAGAAGTCATGCCTCTACTTATTGCTGTATATAAGGTACCCATTTAGAATAAAAAGCAGGCAATTTGGGAAATTTGTCCGTTTGTTTCACCTCTTAAAAATGTGTGCAAGCGGGGGGGGGGGGGGCGGCGGGGNTGTGGGGGGGGGGGGGGGGGGGGGCGACGGTGGAAAGAAGAGGACGGCGCTGGACAAGGAACACGTACGAATGACCCGCGGACACGGACAGCGGTGTAGGGACTGACTGGGAGCAGGGGGTGGGACAGGTGGAGGAGGGCCAAGGGGGAAATGGGGACAACTGTCATAGAACAACAACAAAGAACGATTTAAAAATCTCCCAAGCGGTGGTGCAAAAGCACCCAACTCAACAACCCCACTGTGATCCTCCCCCCTGGGAGGATCGTCTGGACAGATCCTCCTGGAAAACCGCAACAGCCATTCGATGGGTACGCCCAGCCTTTCTCACCGAGCCTTCCCAGAATTATCTACGATTAACATCGCACCTCAAAACAATGACGCTCTTTTTGCTCAGATGCAAGTGACTTCTAGCCAAGGTAAGGAAAAGGGAACCTTCAAAGAACTTGAAAATATAACTGGTAGCCGCTCAGATACACCCTTTTCCATTCCTGTTAAACAAGACCTATTACAATAAAATGAAACCCTTCATCAATCACCTGATAGAGTGATTCCAAACATATAGAATGACCCCAAACTTAGCCAAACAGGGCTAATGGGTGAGAATTGGATAGAAAACACCTTGACAAAGAAAGCAATTTCTTTCCTTCGCACTCCTCTGAAGCTGTGGGTGAGCGTGGTAATCGAACCATCAACACGGAGGGGCCATCTGTCCCAAGGGCCCCTCACGAGAGGTTTTTTTTTTTAATCCACAACAACAAAAAAGGGAAAGCAATGCCGTACCGCAGATGTTCAATCTTGATTAATCTGCGACAAGAAACTTACAACTGAGAATCAATGTTTTGACGTTTTTCAGATACCAATCATTAAAAGCCAACAAAAAAGTTTACACAAGCACACAGGGAGGAAAAAGTCCATGGGTTGCTTACAGAAAGATGGTTTTTTAATATGAAATCTGAAATTCCACGGAGCGGCTCATCACATCCTAAAGCAATAGCTTTTATTACGGTTCCCCGACAAAGCAGAGCAGCTGAGAGGCCATGCTGTAAGTTGGTCTCAGACTAGCATCTGAGACTGTTATGTGGATAGATTCTGTCTACAAATATAGGATTAAATAAATAAAAGTGTTTACACAGTCACGGTATTCATTACACTTAACTCTTTGAACCAAAATACATTTTAAGAAATATAGCATTCACTTGAAACCTCAGAAATGTAAAATTATGAACCTCATAAAAGTCTCATTGTAGTTACAAAATTTTAAGTAATTTTCATTTTGTACTAAGAAACAGCTGCAAGGTGGAGAATGAGCTGGGTCAAAGTTTTTCTTGTCTGACGTGTAATTGGAAGTAGAGTAGACTCTGGTCACCATTGGATATGAGAGTCTCAGTTGTTGTGAAATAAGCCACACTTGATGAATAAACTGTACTAACTATAAAATGACTCAAACTTACCAAAATGAGAACAGGTATGACTTATGTCAAGAATAACTACTAGAACATCTAAAAACTGATTTTAAAGGTTAAAAAATACAACTAAAAACCAAAAACATTAAAGAACCACATTAAACCATGCATCTTGTTTTGTGCAGAATACCTCCAAGTTACAATAAAATTAAATGTAGAAGAAATGTAGCTGAAAGCTCAAATACACCCACTGGGAGACACGCTGTAACTGAGGTGTCCTTGTTGCTGCAGAGCCTTGGAACGGACCCTCTGATGCCGGAGGGAGGCCACCCTCCGGCACGTGAGTGACAGAGGCCAGTGTGTCTGCCCTTGAGAAGGAGATGCACACACCCGGGTCTTCTTAATGAGTTCGCCATTCAGAACGACCATGCAGAACCCATCAGCCACCACAAACAAAAAGAACTAGGACCTCCCCCCCCCAAAGGCTGAAGATATTAAAATCATCTAAAACAGTGTATATAGTAAGAATGTTTTAAATAATTAGAGAATAAACTAAGGACTCAAAACATAAACAATGAGATTCAGTTTTAAAAGACAAATTGTGAAAATAGCTAGAACTTCAAGAAATAAACATATAATCTGTGAAATTCAAAGCTCAGTAGATGAATACACAGTAGATTATATACAACTGAAGAGAGAGAGAGTGAACTGAATCAGACAGAAAAGATATTAAACAGAACCAGGCAGAGAGATACACAAAAAAGAGAAATATAAGGGAGGTTAAAAAATGGGGACTAGAGTGATAAGTCTATTTAAAGTTCTAAAAGATTAGACCTGAGAAAGATAGATATATAAAACAAGGGAAGAATGGAGATAATATTAGAAGAAAAAAATCAATTAAATTTTCCAAAAGCAGTGAAAAACATGAATCTTCAGAGTCAGAAATTATACTCAAGCAAGATCTCAGCATTATAATAAAGTTACAGCATACGAAAAGACATAGATACCTATAAAAAGCATCATAGGGGAAAATAGATAAATATATATAATCACTATATATATATATACACACACACATATGTATGTACATGTATATATGTGTATATATAGCACATTGACTACAGACTTCTCAATAGCAGCAATGAAATCTAGAAGACAGTGGAATAATATACTTGAAACTTTTGGAAAAAAGTTTGCCTTTTGAGAACTGTATAAACAGGAAAGTGGGCAAAAAGAAAGAAAGAAAGAAATTTGTAGAAAGACAAAACTTGAGAGATTTACCAAAAACAGACCCTGGCTAAAGAAACCTCTAGATTATAGAATCGGAAAAAAAAATTTCCCCCCCAGAGAAAAACGTGAAATACAAAAAATGATATATTTCACATAGCCAGATATAGGCATATATGCAACAATATTTACTGAAGCACTGTTTGAAACTAACAAAGCCCTGGAAATAACCTCTATAACCCATGAGAATGGACATGGTAACAACATTACTATTGTGTGAAATACTATACAGCCTTGAAAAAGAATAAAGCCTTGAAAAAATTGTATTTGTTCATAAGGAAAGAAAACCCTGAAACACAGTGTTAAATAAAACCATGAAGGCAAGGTGAGGGCCGGGCCTTATAAGTCAGGAAAAGGAGCTTAGGCTGTACCCTGAAAAGGACAGTCAGTCACACGAGAGTCTGAGCAGGAAAGCGGCATGCTCCGGCGTATCACACAGGGTCACTCGGCTGCTATGTTGAGTAAACGGAAGCAGGACAATATAATGAAGCCCGTGAGAAAGCTACTGCCATTATTCAGAGAACATAAGAAATGAACCTCCTGGAAAAAGAACGTAGACCTTACCTATTACTGGGACTGAGACGATACGGGGACAACGCAGGTACACACAAGAAGGAAGCAGACGGAATAAAACTTGCGGGATGAGCCACCTTCCTGAGCCAGAACGCAATGGGACCGAAACGCTCCCGACAGACTGCGGAAGACGCGGTGTGCGCACGCCCCGCCCCTGGCTCTGGGTGGCAGGCGGATAGGAGGGGAGGGAAGGGACAGAGTTTCGTAAAAACCGAGTGAGCTCTAATTCGGCAACCCCTCCGGCACAGATAACGGGAAGCACTTCCTTACCCGCCTCCTGAGCCCCCTGGGCATCTCTGTGAGGGACCCGCAGCAAGGGCAAAAGAACAGTGACCCTGACCAAGGAGGGAGATCTGGACGGCACTGGAGCCGGCCATGCCAAGCCGCTGACATGGGAGTCCAAACAGCCACGAGCTGTCCTGTCCACCTGAAGCTCCAGAAGTCTCGGGACTTCTGGGTAACACCTTTCAAGCGGCCGCAGTAAAAATTCAGAAAACAGCCCAATAACAGGCAAAGCTGGCATAACCCAGACATGACATTGCAGTTCTCAGTGATAAGAGACAAATGTTTCAGTCCTTCCTGCTAGACTGGGAAGGACGTGCAGATGCGAACAGACATTTCATGCTGTTTCTGACCGAATGGCGTTGTTTTCTGTCTAAAGTCTTCAATCACGGTGTCCAGCGTTTCCTCGAACTATGTAAGGAGGACCTATCGCCGACCTCCGAGGCCAATGTTACAAGTAGCCAATAGAACAGGAACACTGACAACACGGAACATTTCCTGGAAGGGGCAGAAAGCTATCAGTCTGAACTCGATTGCACATCATTAAGTCTTAGACTAATTTTCACCCGTCTCCCTTAACACATACAATTATCAAGCTACTGGGGATGCATTTAAAGAGACTCGGCTGTGCCTCGGAAACAGAAACTAGTGACGGAGTTGTGGGGCCCACGGGGCTGGCCGCTAAACAGACGGCAGGCACGCACACAGTTTCACGGTGCCGCGGGTCATGGAGGGGACAGATAAAGGGGACAGGGGACGTGGAGACAACCACACGGTGGATCGCAGGCTAGCGGGGTCTCGAGACTCCTTGTGTCCTCTCCCCGGACGTCACGCTCCTCCAGGCCGCACTCAAACGGTCTGCCTCCTCACACTCTGCAGTCGTGCACACAGGGCCTGCCCCAAATCTCCCGGCTTCCCTCCTAAAGTGTCCAGTCGGTTGGGTAGAAAGTCCTTCCCAACGTCCAACTACATCTCTCGTAAGAGAATTTAAGTGTTTTCTCTCTTGTGGTAAAGCTGGAGAAAAATGTATGCCCCACAGACAATTTAAAAAAAACCAGACCTCAAAAACGGTCCCTGAAACTCTTGCTTGCTCATCGCAAATTATTTCCTCTGTGTAAATGTCGTGGTTCTCAAGCCTTTCCGGTCATCGGAACGACCTGAGTAAGGAGCACGCACAGCAACGACCCAAGGAGGGTGGCTCCCTGGCCACACCCTGGACCTCTCCGGATGTCAGAGTTTTTTTCAAGCTCCCAGGGTGGTTCTGATGCACAGCTTGGGCTGAGAATCGCTGCCTCACCCTTTCTGAACAGCAACGTTTTCCTCGGGCCTTTTGAAACTGTCTGCCTTTTTCAAGTTTGAAATACAGTTTCAAACCCTGGGCTCCAGATAAGAATATATCCTATAATGCCCCAGATAAAACACGGGCTTTTTAGAGAGTTGCTCAAGGGAACACCAATAAAGCAGAACTCTGTACCTCGGGCCCGATTTTCCCAACGACCTCATCCCACCAACACCTTGAAGTAGTTTCTGAAACTGAGCCCTACGCATCTCCGGGTGTTCATGGGACCCAGACCCAGGCGCACTGAAAACTGCAGAATCAGTCTGCACAGCCAGTCACCTTCCCGATCACGCCAGTTCCCGCTCTGGGATGCGGCTCCGTCGCCCCTCCCCTCCCCTGCTCGCCCTCTGCTAAAGCCCTGGGACCCACCTAGTGCCGTGCCACCACGCTGACCTCCTTAGATGAGCACTCTCCCCCTGCCTTGGAGATGTGCCCCCCACTGCTCACACTAACAAAACCCAACTCTTCCGGCCATGCCGGTGTTTTGCGCCTCAAATAGAGCATCCTCATTTTTACACAATAAATAACTCCATACAGTCACAGACTAGTCGGTGTAACAAAATTCTGCGCTTCGAACCTGGCTACCCGCTACCTGTTCACACCCAAGTCCCACCACCTTGCAATGTGGATTTTCTACTCTTTCCAAGCCTCCTTCCTGCCCTCCACAGAACCGGAGAATTGGTTGCCAATTCCGAGCACTTACTTGGGCTCCAATGTGAGCTACGCCCCTTTCCTGACACCCCACGTTCTCCTTCCTCTGTTGTTCCAGGTTCCACGCTCCCTCCAGACCCAGCCAGACGCCTGCCCAGAGCACGGCACGCAGACTGTCCCCCGCAGGCCACTTCTCCCATCTGAGCCTGCTCCTCTGATACAGCCTCGCTGAGGAGACACATCTCTGTGTCTCCTCACTTGAATGAAAAACTCCTAAAGGCGGAGACCACGCTTTATCTTCTTAATGTATACTGCAAAAGCAATAGCTTCTTCCTCTTTTTACGGAACTTTTCATTCTCTCCACTCACTGAGCATACAGAGTGCACCTAAAACTCTTCCCCACCACATCTTTCTTCTGAGTAAATTTCACAAACTTGTTTATTTCAACTTGCTAATTTGATAATCAGACATAAGTCTGATTAATTCTGATTGGAAGACAAAGTAATGAATCGAATATCAGTGCCAAATGATGCTTCAACATAGCACAGAGCTAAAAAATGAATAAAATTTGTATTAAAAATCCAAGGAAAAAAAGTCCGGTTCTCTTTCTCCATGGCACACACATTCCCTCTTTATACACATAAAAGGACAGTGGCATTTCAGGGTTCGCTGCGACAGGAGGTGCACAGCTCACGTAAAGGGGGAGAGCCCGCGGCAGACACCGGAAAAGCAGCGGAGAAGACCCATCCCACGGCCCCCTCCCCCGGGAGGCAGCTGCTCCTTGGTCCTCCCTCAGCTGCCTCGCAGACCCTGGGCCTGGTGTTGACAGAGACCCTTAGCTTTTCAAGAGAAGCCAGAACTTTCACGGGGGGAAAAAAGGATGTAATTTGTAAGTGGAAAAAAATAATAAAATATTTCATAAATACTGCACGAGTCAAATAAGGTGTGCCGGGGGCCAGTGGTTTTTAACCTCTGTATTATGGTGTAAGAATTTCTGTTAGACAAGGAAAAATCGTTCAAAGCTGCTCATGTGTTTGAAGTGACCCAACACTTGGAAGTTGTGTGTCTGTCTGGTGGCTTCTAGAGTCAGGACGGCTCTGGTTGGCTACGTTCATCAGCACACACCACACTAAATGCAGGACAACCCCTCCCAATTCTGTTGATTCCAAAGGAGTTTTAATAACGTGAAAGTGGACACTATTAAGAATCCAGTTTCCTTGAACTTTTTTTTTAAGCAAGTCAGATCCGGGTTGTTTAATCATCATTGGTAGATACATACACATCATAGAAATTTGACATTGGTGAGATGCCTGATTTTAAATTCAAAAGAAAACAGTGTCAAAACGGAACACAGTGGAGCGCTGGGAAACAGCAGCTTGCCGGAGCTCACGAATGTCGCTGTCATCTTGGGGCAGGTCCAGGAAGAACTGAAATCTCAAAGGATATCGGCCACCAAGAAGTTTGTGGAACAGCAGATGCTACTTTAGTCTGGCAAATTCTAGAGTGTTTACATCACCACTGGGAAGGAATAATGACCAGACCAGACCAGACAGCCAAAGGGCTGAAGCCGGTTAATAAAGAGATCAGAAAGACAATTCTATCCTTTGGGATGACAAACAGAATTATGGAAAATAATGAACCGAAAACCTCTACTGGGGGTGGGGGAGAGACAAAGTGGAAGGGGAAAAAATGAATTTGCCATCCATGAGACACAGGCGAAACACACCCTGTTTTTAACAGGAGGTTCTCGCAGCGCATGAGCCACAGGGTCCGGCTCAGGGGACCCCCTAAAGAGCACTAAGGGCATAAAACGCCAGAGAAGCTGGGGGCCGTCCGGAGTGCGGGCGGCCTGTCGTCACGCCTTCCGTGGGCTCTCGCGGCCGCACGGGCTGGCAGTCGGGGGGCAGCGTGGCTAGATTCTGAAGTCAGACTCCACGTAGACAAGACGTGCTCTGCGCCTCACCAGCTGTGTGTGTCCCTTTTCCAAGACATTTCAAGCTCCATGACTCAGCTTTCTCCTCCATAAGCGTTGTGTAGCGGTACACAACACCCTGTGGGACATTGTTAGGCTGAGTGTCAATTAGATCCATACACACATATGTGCACCGTTTACAATCATGCCTAACATACAGAAGGCCTCCGATCACTATTAAACACCGTGACTAGTCATTAGTTCCGGGCAGGGGAGACCAGCACTGAGATGCAGACGTGGAAACGTGGCCGCGGTGAGCGGCAATGACGATTTTGCATGAGTCCAAGTGATGCGTTACCCCTACCTCTTTCTCTTCCTCCAAATCTGCCTCCCTCACCCAGGACCTGGCTGCATCTGGAGACTTGCTTCAGAATGCCATCCTCCGTGCTTCTGCCCTAGGAGTGCTTCCCACCCAGCCAATGTTTGTATTTACTATCTTCAGCTACGTATTGGTTCAAACCTCAGCGCACCCCACGCAGTCTGCCCCCCCATTCCTCCCTAACTTGTCCTTTCTCTTTCCCTCCACTCCCTCTCGCCGTCTGCTTTCTGCCCTCCTCTCTTCTCACCTGGTGACCACCCCTCACCTGGTGACCACCCCTCACCTGGTGGCCACCCCTCACCTGGTGACCACCCCTCACCTGCTCATCATCCATCCCCTTCCTGGTGACCATCCATCCCTGGTGACCGCTCTCTGGCCTGCACACTGTCTTTTTCTCACCTTCCCTATCTCTTTTCTCATTTTCTGTCGGGGCAAAAGTCAAACTGGTGGCGGCAGGGAAAAGTGTCTATTGTCACCACATAGCCGAAGACACCTTAAGCAGGTTCAAAGGTGACACCGGGGCGGACTGAGCTGGAGCAGATGCCCCACGAAACACAACAGAAGCAGCTGTGTGGCCACAGTCGCACGTGGTCATTTTCGGGAGGAAGTCGCATGCTTTAGCATGTGAGCAAAGGGCCCAGACACCTAAGACCTTAACGTCATCCCAGTTGACACCTGACTGACAAGAGAAGGGGGAACAAAGAGTCCAGGTTGGCAGGGCCAAGGGGGCGGTCGACTCAAGAAGAATGCCTGAACTTCCATCAGGTCAAACCAGACTGGAACTGAATTTCCAGCGTTGATAATGCCGGGGTACGGAGGTCACAGGGTGCTTTTTACACCGGTGTTGCCACCAGCTCCTCCCCGGAGTTGGCCAACAACAGAGTCACGTTTGAGCACAACAGGTGTTCAAAACGCCGCAGACCAGATGCAAGCGAGTCTTCATATGGACCTGGGCCATGCACCTCCCACGGTCCCCATGTCTGTGAGGACACGCTTTCACGTGAAACAAGGGGTTTGGGGAGAACGACCAAGAAAGGGGGAAAGACACACTCACACCCTCATCGAGCAAGAAAAGAAATACTCAGACCTTGGCAGAGATCTGGAGTGAGGCTTCTTAATTTAGGGAGAAGGCCCCTCCACGCCCCGCCAAAATACTGCCTTCCAATGTTCCCTGCCTTACGCTGTGGTCTGCGGGGTTCGGTCGTCAGATCAAGTTGAACAGCTGTGTCTCAGAACATGCAGTCCAAAGGCCCTCGGGAGTGGGCGCAGGCCGGGAGAACGCCAGGCCCTGTGCTGGACGGCCACCCGCAGGCCCTGCCTCGACACCCACACGTCCCGGCCTGGGTGGCTGTCCTCTGGTTCTCCCACCTCAGCCCCTCCAGCACTTTCCCCCGACCGGCTTTCTCTCTTAGGTCAGAGGTCAAACTGCCCACCCTCCGCCTCCAGTTGCGTTTTCCTCGCTCTCCCAAGGTGGCTCTTGCACCGTGCGCAGCCGTGGGCCTGGCCTCTCGGAGAGAACAGAGGCCGCGCCTTCGTCTCCGGGGTCTGGGCACAGGGCCTCTGGGGCCGGGAGCTGGCCTACTCAGCGCACACGGACACAACACTGGGGGCCTGTGGGGCTGCCGCCTGCCCCCCCAACCCCACCCCAGAGAAAATCCCGGCAGCTGAATGGCTGGAAACGAACCAAGGTTTCTGCAGGGAAGCTGATGGAGATGGAATGCGGCCGACCACACGGTAACACTCTCTACTGTTTACCATGGAGAGAAGAGGAGAACACGTAGGGCGTGGCCCTGTGGCCATCCAGGCGGCCCATCCACGCGTGGTGGTCAGCAAGCGCCCATCGCTGGCCCCAGCCCACGCTCCGCACACTCGCAGAGACAATATGCCAGCTAACTGAGGCCATGCCCATCTCTTGCCTCTCAAAACCGGCCCAACAGGAGGGCCCACGCGAAGAATTTCAGTGGACGAATTTTCCCTACAATGTCTACACTGGGCTGCGCCTCACTGGAAGCCTCAGTGCTGCGTTTACCACTGAAGGAGCTGGCCGAGACGCCGACGTCAATGGGAAAGATATCTTTTGACATTTCATAGTGTTTATTTCTCTTACAAGTGCCAAAGTGTGAACAAAAGAGAAAGAAACAGTAAACCACAAATCACGTACTCGACTAAAATTGGGGAACGGAAGTACAACGGTACATGAACCAAACCACACATATAAAAGTCACTCATAAAATTTTTGAAGCCTATACATATTAAAGACATCACACAAATTTATATTTGGTTACATCATGGCAATGAAAGAATCTTCTCAAGCACGTTAAGTTATGGGTGAGTCTGTGAATATTTACAATGGCTTGAGGAGGGTTGCAATTTTTAAAATATAATTCTCGCACCCTGGCTGGTGTAGTGGATTATTCTCAGTGGATTGAGCCCGGGCCTGTGAACCACACGATCGCGGTTCGATTCCCAGTCAGGGCACATGCATGGATTGCAGGCCAGTTCCCAGCAGGGGACCCACGAGAGGGAACCATACATTGATGTTTCTCTCCCTTTCTCCTTCCTTTCCCCTCTAAAGATAAATAAATAAAATAAAAAATAAAAAAATAAAAATAAAATAAAATAAAAATAAAATATAATTCTCTTATATTCACTTCCAGTACAGCAACCAAGACCAAAACTTACTAAGTAAAAATTATATTACACATGATTACAGGCACACTAAGTAAGCACATATTGAAATCTGAAATAGAATGCACAAAAATAGATGTGTTTACGTTACTGGTATTAAAAAAATAACCTTTTTATTCTTTTCAAAAGTGTCCAGAACATAGTACATTAATCACTTAAGAACTAAAAGAAACTGTAGAATAATCAGAATACTTGAAAAGACCACAAATGGATAACGATTCATGAGACAGGTTCGCAAACCACAGAACAAAGTATTCCAAACCAAGGAACAAATCATTTCCGTTGCATGGCTCCTACGGCAATATCATTAATCAATTTCCCAAATTTTAGGAAGTATAAATGTGGGTTTTTTAAACCTATGACGATGATTAGCTCGACAACTTCTAGAGGTCAAGCCCACCAAGCTTAACAGAAGAAACACATCTACTCTTGTGGGGGTGGGGAGGATGCTGACACTCCACAGCTGTCCGGCTGGGGGGGTGGCCTTTCTCTTCCCAGAGGCCCAGGAAAATCCAAGCTTCGCAAAGGACGGCAAAGGACGGCAATGAAGCTGAAGGGTCTGGGCAGAGCGCGGAGGCAATGCCGGGCTCAAAGTTCAAACTTCAAGGCGTGGAATCTCGGATTATTTCTATGTCTCGGGGTCCTGATGAATTTCTCCTGAGACATGATCAGGACATGCTCCCACAGGCAGCGGGGACAGTGGCTCCCTCTACTCCGTCCTCTGCAATATACACACACTTCCGGCGTCTAAATCAGACCTTTACTTCTAAATTAGACTGTGTGACGTGCTGAGGTATTGTTGGTAGTCCCACTCAGTTAGTCCAGGGCAGAAAATTCATCTTAGCACAGCCTGTCACGAGAGCCCTGCAGGGACCTGAGTTTGGCCTGGGGCTGGGCAGAGGACTTGATCGTGGGTGTGTCGATTTCCTGAGGTCGCAGGAGTCGGAGTCGGCTAGCTGAGAATCAGCCCACAGCTGAAAAAGGGCGAGGGTTGGGTCACGGAGCCAACGCGGGGAGGAGCTTCAGAACAAGCAAGCGTAGCAGAGACTCCAGGGAGCGCGTTCGGTGTGTTCCCGGTAAGAAGGAGGCCGGGCTGGCCGCAGCTGAGAGCGGAGAGGACAGCCTGGCTTACTAAGCACGAGGCAGGCTCTCTAGGGTGAAAAGCTTACTAAGGTGGAAGCAGGGTGTGAACAACATCACACGGACCACGCTGAGTCCCAGAGACGTGTTCGGTCTTCACGTGAATGGCTTGAAAAGGTCGAAGGATGGCGGGAAAGAGAACTAGGAGCCAGACCCCCAAAACTGATCCTTAAAGAGTTGAAGTTTGAGAATTGAGGTTGCAAGCAAATCTCCACGACGAGGCCCCACGGGCGGTGCGGTGTGTTGAGAAAACTACCAACAGGAAGGACGAGTCCTCGTCTCGGTGAGTGGATCGCCTAGTGGGAGCACCACACACAACTCACTTATAAGGACATTGAAACGGCCAGGGCCTTCCGGAATGTCAATCTATGGCTTTTGTTTAACCAAAGGAAGCTGAGCCGAGAGAGGCGAAACGATTCACACCAGGATGCACGACTGGTTACTGCTTCCGGCAGGACCAGAAATCACTTCTCTGGGACCCGGAGTCCCGCAGAGCAAGGATGCAGGGGATGAGCGGAAGGAAAGGCCCCCAGTGCACGGCTCTTCTGCAAAGCAGACAGACATCCGTCACGTTCGCTTGCTGTGACGACTTCCAAGGGAACCAGCTGAACCTGCTGCTCCCCTGCCCGACGGTCTGCTCTCCATGGCTGAGAGAAGGAGTGAAAAATCGAAACGGACACCTCTGCTGGTACGTAAATCCGATGGATCAGAAGAAAAGAGCCCTCTGTGTTTTGGTAAGAAAAAGAGTCCAAGCTCCCCAAATAAAGACTGTGTTTGCTCCCTAACAAAGACGCTCTGTTTTCTGCAGCTTCCCAAGCCACCGAGAAAAAGGACAGAGCAAGTAAGTCACTGGCCTGTCTGTGGACAGAGCTGACTGAGCCTCTCTCAGGTCAAGTGCGGGACCACTGGCTGCCGGAAATAACAGCTGAGGCCAAAAAGCCCTCGGAATGAAGTGGCGGGAGCCTCGCATCACCCTGAACACAGTAACCAACGTCGATCGGGCCTGTGTTCCCAACAGCCGATGTCCCCACCGCAACCCGACTGGGGCTGTATATTCATCACCCAACTAAGTACACAACGTGATCACAATGATGTCGTCCTCACCCGTACACATTCATGAAGGAAAGAATTATGAAAGCAGGTCAAGCTGTTACCATGATGTAAAGTAGATTCTAATGTTTGAACACTGGTATCTACAGTAGAACAGCCTATTATGAGAACGTGTCAATCTGAAATTCTTTTTTTTAAAAGATTTTATTTATTTATCTTTAGAGAGGAAGGGAAGAAGAGAGGGAGAGAAATATCAGTTTATGGTTGCCTCTCATGCGTCCCCTGCTGGGAACTGGCCTGCAACCAAGGCATGTGCCCTGACTGGGAATCGAACCGCGATCGTGTGGTTCACAGGCCCGCACTCAATCCACTGAGCCACACCAGCCAGGGCCCTCAATCTGAAATTCTTAATGAGTTTTTATACAATAGTATGGGCCTAACCATATCGATCAGACCCCGATAAAGCTATTATTTTCAAAAACTAAACATATCAATGATTACATTTAATGGAAGTGTACTCAACACTCTAATTAAAGGCGGCAATTGTGGGACTGAATAGAAAAAGAAAATCTGAATATCAAGATATTAGATACAGACATAGATGTCAATACAGATAGCTTTAAAAAAACTGGGGAAAATTTCACGCGCACACTCATTGTAAGAAAGGCAGAGAAGCCCCATTCCTCAAAGCAAACTTGAAGACACACACCCCTGGCAGAAACAAGTGAAGAAGTTCCCTAGGTTAAAAGGGTTAATTCCGAACAAAGACACAGGCCAACCTGCGTCGGCGTCTCCTAACAGAGCTTTCAAACCCATGAGACGAGAGCTGACCGGACTGAAGGGGCAAACTCAACAAACCCGTGATTGTGTCCGCGATGCTAACGCCCCTCCCCCGGGCACCGAGAGCTCCAGACTGGAGGATCCAGCGAGGACGCGGAAGACGCGTAGACACCGCGGACCAGCTCTGGGCCGCCGGCCTCTGCGCAGCCGCACGTGAGCCCCGGCAGGAGGCACACTGCTCCCGCACACACACAACGCTCACCGGCAGACCGCAGGCGGGCCAGGACGCGAGCCTTACGTGGTCAGACTCAGAAGCCGTACGGTTATGTCCTCTGACCCACGGTGCTTTCCAAACAATGAATTTTAGAAATGGGAGTGAGCTGCAAACAGAGCTAAACTCACAGAGGCCCAGGATGCCAAGACAGTGAAAAGAGAACAACACAGACTCTGCCATATGGGAAAACAATTCCTGCGGGGGGAAGCTGTGAATACATCCGCGTAAATACGGAGGGGAAAAATGAGCTTCAATTAATAAGGACTTCCGTTATTAAAAAAACTGACCATTGACCAGACTGCCTCAAGAAAACATAGTACGCTGTAACTTGGCCAGAGAGAATGAGCATTCAGTCGCCGCCCACTGCGTGCTGAGAAGCGAGTACCAAGAGCCAGGTTCTCTACAGAAGCCGCTGCCCCACGTCTGACGAACGAGCCGGACGCACTATTCAGGGACTGCCGCCGTGCGAACGTGCAGCCGCTCTGTAAAGTACACAGAAGCATAGCTTTTTCCTAAACCAAAGAAAGAGTTTCATGAAATGACCTTTAGACAATACAAGAAATACACACTTTTTAGGAACCACATAAAATAAACTGATACAAAAATAAGGGAAAAAGGAGCAATCAAAAGTCAAATAGAAAACTAAAGAATGAAGCTCAAGTGCCCCAAGGACAATAACCATGGTCATGGCTAATCAGCACCCAACGCCAAAAAGAGAAAGCAACACGAGGCAAAGCCCCGGAATTTAACTCCTCCACGCTGGGGCGGGAGGCTGCGCCGGCCCACCTGCCAGAGACGGATCCCAGAAGCAGACAAGGGGCCTCTGGCCTTCCCTGTCCCGGCAGAAGGCTCCGTGCCCCTGACCTCCAGGGTGGGAGGAAGACGTCCCCGCACCCCCCCCCCCCCTGGCACCGAGCCCCAGCCAGCTGCCCCGGCCAAGGCAGAAACCAGCAAAATCACGGCCATGTTTTCACGTGGTGACTCGAGTAAAGGATGGACAAGTCCCCTCACGCGGCACGCGGGTACGTTCCGCGTTTCGGCCGAAGCAGACCCGGCCGTATCTCAGAAAGGTCAATTCAGTCATATTTAAAATCATGTTTTAAAGTAGATACAAATTACACAGGGTCTGGGACAAATAACGCCCTTTGTATCATGAAATCCTTCATTACCAACTCACAGGCCTGTAACTCTGTAACGCCACAATATCACGGTCAAGCGCACCCTGGGACGCACTGGGAGAAATGTTCCGACGGAAACTGTAAATTACTGCACCCTGTTACGACCCCCCCTTACTGTATGATCCCCACCACACTCGAGCAGGCCTTGCTCCTGCTGGTCCCTGCGTATGTTCAATCTGTCACAGTATCAGTACGAATCTCTAGCAACTAACACACCACACGCATACGAACTGTAAGTCATGACGAATACGACTTAGTCTCACGGCGATCATTCAGAAGACGAGGCCGACGTGTCCTCAGCGCCAGGACTGAACTGTCGCTGTGTCACTGTGCCCACGAGTCACAGAGGGACAGTATGTGACACAGGGTCAGGGCGGCAAACTGGATGTGAGGGCCACCTCGGCTCTCCTCTCCACCCCCCCCCACCCCCCGCAAACAAACCACTCGGGGCCAACCCGGATAACGCCGGCAGGGGGGTGGGGCAGATGAGTCGCAAACACTGCCGAAAGATTTTCTACACTCCCAAAGTGAGGAAATGACAACCAAATGGGTTTTATGCTGGTTTTATGGAGAATTCTGGACAGCAACGTCTACCTCAGCGGCTCGACTTCGGACAGCAGGGACCATGGTGCATTAGACTGTGGATTTAGTAGGTCTTCAACTACTAAGCTCTACGAAACAGCCATGTACAAATGGAAGACTGTGACTTTCCTCCAGTAGTCCCTTTTAACACTCCTACTTTTTAGAGCAAACGCTGTCGCCGCCGCCCACGGCACAGGGGCGGGCGAACGTGGGTTTGCAGTTGTTCGCACGGGAAATAACACAATGACGAAGACACAGTAGCACAAGAACAAACCGTGTGTTCCGCAGACCCACAGCTGTAGACCTACGTCTGCCCACCCCGCAGTGACCGTTAACAATTTGGAAACCACTGTTTCCGTGCGTGATTCTCAGCTCCCTCTGTCTTCTAGCGCACGCCGAGGCCTGTGCTCGGTGGGCAGCGCTGAGACACGGACTCGATGGTGGCGTCGCGTTGCCACTTGTCATTGACACTTAGGCTGCCGACGCCCCCCACGGACAGCGCACATCCCGCGGCAAAACTGCAACTCGGAGACACGGTGGGGCCCGCCGCAGTCACAAGAACAAAATAAAAAGAGATGGCACGCTCTTGTCTAAAAGAGTCAAATCGATTAAGCCCATTCATTGCTTAAAATGAGCAAACAGAAAGTAAAAGAGTAACTAAACAATGGCCAGAAAGTAAAAGAGTAACTAACAATCACCACAACTTCCTCTTCTAAACATCACATCCAAAATGCACTGGAACCACCAAAAACAAGACCCCAAAAACCCACTAAGAGTCTTCCCTGAACCACTTCTGTACCAGTTTATCCAGAAGAAACTCAATGACCGACGAACGGCCCCAGCGCGCTGCCCCTCGGGACTCACGGTGTCCAGTGTGTCAGTAAGACACGCCTGAACTTATTGGCTTCATTTCAACCACTGTTTTCTGCCCGAACTCCTAAGTGGCTTCCCTAACCTTTTACCAAAGTCGGCAAGTCGAACGTTACAACTGAAAACGTAAAGGACCGCCTAATGCCCAGGAGTGTTCAGTTTGAACACTGAACACACCGCGCCGCGGTGCACCTCTGCCGCCCGCCGAGCCGGGACGGACGGTTCCGGAAACGACTAACCAGGGCGCGGCCACGTGCACCGCAGACCCTCAGACGTGCTGAGCCGCCGGCTCCGCGCCGCATTTTCAGATTCAAACGATACAGAAGGAAGTGAAAGAGGAAAAGGCCCCATCTGGTCTCCACAGGCTTCAATGACCAAGTTACAGACAGAGTCTGTGGTTTGTCAACAGTCCTGTTTAAAAATTTTCTAAAAACTAAAGCACCTAATGCTTGTGATGATAAGAATCTATAGCCTTTCAAAGCGCTTTCCACTCGAGCTTTTGAGTGTGTGTGAAACATCTAAAACAGGTATTGGAAACTCAGCACGACGCTTCATTAATTTCCCTTCAGTAACAGAACACAAGTCATTGCTGAACACACCCCCATGGACAACAGCCTCCAAACGCCTACAGAGATCCAAAGAGGAGCTGGCCCCTAAACGTCTACAGTCCGATGGCCAGCACGAGGCCAAGTTCAAGCTAGGCCACCAAGTTCAAGCTAGGCCACCAAGTTCAAGCCAGGCCCACAGCAGGAGCATCAGTCCCCAGCACCTCCATTTCCAGCACCCCTCACACATGTCCCTGTTCAACACACCGCAGGTGAGCTTTGGAAGGCGAGACCAACTTCAGAGGATGCCCAAACTCTCGGCACCCTTGGTGACTCCCTCCCCCTTTCTTGAAAACCCACCTCGGACCCTTAAACACGGTGCTCCCCACATCCAGCCCACGCTCGCTGAGCCCACTCCCCAGGCCAGACACGGTGTTAGGCTCCGAGTGGACAAAGCTAAACCCAACTCTCTGCCCAGGAACACGAGCACAAAGATGCTTCTTGACCATCTCCACTAAATATAAACGTTCACACCAAAAGCAAGATACTCCTCACTCTTGGTTCTTCAGCCAAGATTTTGAATATGAAGTAAAACTCTACCGAACTTGAAAAAATGATGACCATCTGGTACCCAACCAAGAACTGACAAGGCGTCTCGTGGTGTCTCCCTCCATCAACTTGGAACTATCCCTGCCGGTCCCCTCTGCCGTCCCCCCTCGTCCCCTGGGCCTCCTGCACAGAGCTGAGCTCAAGGTCCCTTCACACTCGGTGCCACACACCTTGTGCCTGCCCCTGCCCCCTGCACCAGTTCCGTCGCCAGTTTGGACGACGCTCCCTCTCCCAGCACGCCATCAGCTGCTTCTCCCCTGTGCCTGGAGCGCAGCTGGCACTCAGAGGCCTCCCCGGAAGGGACGAGGGACGAGTGCGCCCTACGGTGCGTATGCTGTCCTCTGCAGAACAGGAAGATGGATTCAATAGCACTGTCACTCTGGTCAAGGTCCCTAGCACGGGGGACCCCCTAAAAGGGTGGCCTCCAATGCTGCTGTGAAACATTTCAACGCTGTGAGAAAGAGGTCATCTGAAAGGCAGCACAGTGTCATGGCCAAGAGTCACGCTCTAGAATCAGGGAAACGGGTTCAAATCCCAGTCCCACCTCCTACCACAGCGAAGTGCCGAAGTTGTGAATGGCAGTCGACACACTGTGAACACTAAACAGGCACAGCTTTTATTACTATTTCTGTCAAACATCTCACTGGGAGCCTGACGGGAGAAAACAAACTCATCACTCAGGCTCTGCACTCTGATGCTGTAGCTTTATTTCACTAACTTGTGCACAAACATCTTTACGACATTAAAGCGCTCTAAATAAGCTTACGCACTTGCGAAAGCTGTCGATCGCGCATTACGGAGGGTCCATACGGGCGGGGGAGGTGACACGGCCTCATCGGGAAGCGGCAGAGCCCCCGTGGCCTTAGTTCAGAGAGCTTTCCTCCAGAGCGAACTGCACCTCGTGACACAATCCGCGTCCCCAAGGCGTTCTCTAAAATCAGGACGCTCCCCCAGGCCTATAGGTTGCCTGCTTCTCACCCTGAATAACTTTAATCGGTAACTACATGAGGTCGCACCGCCCACTTACAAGAACGGCTCTCCGGAGAGCGGTGAGAACAGGGGTAACTCTCAGACAGGCGTGCTGGGGGGGCGTCTGGAGGGTGCTCCTGGGGAGGGTTTGGTGTGAACTGTTGCAGTGTCTTTCTGTTTATTTATTTTCCCTTTATTTTTACTGCTGGCACTCTTACAGACGTCCCTGTCCCCCCCTTCGCCCCCCTCCCCAACCCCAACCCCCCCTCCCTCTGGCCATCCCCACACAGCTATCTGTGTCTGTGGCCCATGCACACATGTTCTTTGACAATGTCTTCACCTTCCCGGTGAGAGTCTGTATGTAACATCTCTGAGCACCTTGGGAAGGAGGACAATGGGTGACCATGGCCCCTGCAGGGTAAGGGCACAGGGCCTTGGGAGTCCCCTCCAGCCAGGCATCAGGCACTCCTGCCGGAAACTCACAGCTCAGTTCCAACCCCGCT
Organism: Sturnira hondurensis; assembly: GCF_014824575.4. Classification (NCBI taxonomy): domain Eukaryota; kingdom Metazoa; phylum Chordata; class Mammalia; order Chiroptera; family Phyllostomidae; genus Sturnira; species Sturnira hondurensis. The sequence continues at coordinate 326,976 of NW_028091436.1, forward strand.
CCCTTCTACAATGGGCCCTAAAGCCCCGAGGGGTGCTAACCCCCCAAAACCTCAAGACCCCTTCAGGAACAGCTCTGGCGGGTTACCCCACGGGGCCAATGACCGACCGACCACGGGGACGTGGAAAAACAGGACACCTTTTCCAGAGAGAAAGCTGAGTGTCTGCCTGGAATCCATCAACGTATCCTTCCTTGGCCCAAACGAAGAGTCTAACCGTGCCCAAAATAAATACAGGAAATGATTCAACCTCGCCATACAGGGACACCACGGTATTTCAGGGTCTCAAGTCTATCTTTAAGGCTCTCGAGCGCAAATAAAAAAACATTACAAACAAAAATGTCCTAGTTTCCACTGTAGGCCTTAGGAATAGGCCTAAGAGTCTGAAAGAGGAAAAAGTGTTTAAAAGCTGAACACTGGAAACGCACTTCCAGGGAAGAGGAGCCCTTCTGGGGCCGCCTGTGTCCGCCTTTAAAGCGAGTACGTCACAAGGCCAAGTGCCGTCCTCCAACTTGCAAACCAAAAATAAAAACGTGGACGCAAGGAGAGGGGAGGGCATTATTTGAGCACAAGAAAATTCTGCAAACCAGAGAATGTTACCAAAATTATATCGTGAACATATCACCTTGAAAATCAAGAAAAATAAGGAAGTCCCGAGAAGAACCAGGGCAGGCTGGTGGCACTGCAGTCCCTCCGCAGAGGCCCAACGATGGTGCGACGCTACAGAGAGCAGTAGCTGGCATACCTCCCGAGGTAAGGGGCGGGCAGGGGGGTGGTATTTACTTGAAACCCAGCAAAAACAACGAACACGTGACCAATAAAAGCACCTACTGAGACGAGTTACAATCACGCTGTTAAAGAACACGGAGTCCGCAGCATCCCCACCAAAGTAATAATAACCGGCAGTTACCGCACACTGATGCTGGATTTGCTTTTCACACTTGCACGCAGCCACATGAAGGTGAGTGTGAAGCCCAAAGCCAAGTATAAAAGCACAGCTGAACTTCAATATTTTCTACATAAAACGGAAACAGCACACCTCAAAGGTGTGGTTCCAAAGAACCACATTAAATTCTGACCCCAGTGGGCCAGTATGAGGAAGCAGAGTTTGCCGACTCCGGCAACCGAAGGCACAAAGTGAATACCTTCCTGAGGTTCCCCAAACGCACCCCAGCAGGTGCGGACCCCGAGGGAACCTGAACATGGAGCTAACGCTGAAACATGGTGACCACACTTTACTCACTGGCTTTTTCTCCACGTTGGGAAATGCACAAAGTGTCCCAAACCACTTCACTGTAGGTGTGAGTCTTCACTGAAGCTCTACTTTCGGAATGTCAGGGCTTTGCTGGGGGTGGGACACGTGGGTGGGTGTACACGGTGCGTTTTAAAACAGCCTCCAAAAACGTGCCTATGAAGCAACTGTCCCAGCAAATCTTGTGAGAGGAAAACTGTGAGTCCTGGATAGGAGGGCTAGCATGGGGGCCACCCCGACATTGCCCCGTCCCAGACATACATGGTCACCTTGTCTAATGTCCCCGTGATAGTCACCCTGACACACACTCAACTTTGCTTCCACCACAAGCCGAGCTCTGTGATCCGATTTGACTGACGTGCACTTGCTTGATGGCCAGGCGCTATACCCAGGCCCAGCGTCTTTTATTCCCTCTGCAGTCACCGAACATGCCACTGTGCTACGCTTTTCCTTCAAGAGACGAATTAGTAAGTTGGGACACACTCTTAAAGGGCTTCCTGGAAGCAGAGCAGACAGACATGCAGATGTATGTATGTGTTACTGTGCCGGCAGGTCTGCAAGGACGCAGTATGGGCGGCATACTGGCAGGTTCTGTGTAAACAGTATCCCCAAAGACAAGTCGGGAGTAAAGACGGATTTGTCCCTGGGAGAAATTATTCCGGCCAAAGAGACGGGAACAGAGAAAACCAGACTTGGGTTGAAAACTACTAACAAATAAGCAGACCTGTGAGGTCACTGACCATGGAGATGCGAACCCTAAAAAGAGAGGGAGCAGTGGGGGCGGGGGACCCCCTGAGCCAGACCCCACGACCACGGGGAGGAGTTCAGTCGCTACTGTACGTGGAATCACACTCGCCGCACTGATTTCAGGGAAGACGCTGATTCTGTTTTTCAGAAGGAGCACCGTGCCCCATAGAGCGCGTGGGCCAACGTTTCCCCACAGGGTCACCAAGCAGCCTGCACGCAAGGTGAGGAGAGGCGACAGACCGATAGATTTAAAGAAATTGGCTAAATCTACTAAAAAGCAATAGATGAAAATCCAGACTCTGGCATCGGGCCACTTTGGGCATGTCCTTTCACTTCTCCATGCTTCAGCCTCTCCTTGCACAACACGAAGACAAAAGTTTCCTATCTCACACAGTCAGTCCGCGTAGAATACCCCAGCCATGCGTGGCACAGCCTGCTGCGTGGGCCTTAGCTGCTGCAGCTACGATTTGGGAGAAGCCATCAAGACAAAGGAGAGGAAGCTGATGGGGCGCCAGGGCCCTGGCCCCGGGGAACCCCAAAGAGGAAGCATCTCCCCTCTTCCTGCTGAGGACAAGGCGCTTCTCGGAAGACCCGGATCACTGTGTGGAAAGTCGGGGCGGCGTGGGGACAGTCAATTCTGTTATTAGAACTGACGAGAGGCCGCCTGTCCTGCTGGCTGCACGCCCCGGACGCTGGGACAGAACAAAGACGGCAAAGAGGAGGGCGAAGACGGCTCTGAGCTTGGAAACCTACCAGAAGGAGCATTTTGATCTAGATGCTGGCACTCCCTCTGGGGTGGTCGGAACAGAAGCGCCTGGGGACGTTGTCCAGCCAGGGACGCGTCCGTGTGGAGATGTCCCAACCAGCCTAAGCCCACCAGAACCAATTCTACTAACAAACAGGAGACATGCCCCCCCCCGGGCGACTGCCAGTCCCCTCAGGGCTATTTTTAAATTTGGGGGGGCCCAGGTGAAACTGTCCCCCAGTGACGTTTTCCAAAAATTCAATGCGATGCCTGAGGCAAATCCAACTAGACCAGAGGACAATGACCGCTTACGAGAGCCAGCTACGCCAAGTTATAGTTCAGTTATATTTCAGTTATATTTCACCTAATACCAATACGGATCACTGACAGTTAGTTAGTGATCACTGGTCGAGGAGGCTATTTATGATCTGAATTATCCTGGATGAATGAAAGAATTTAGAGCATCTGTATTAAAAAAAATGAATAAAAGCAGCAAGGCAAGTGTCTTCATATGTTACCAGTGTTAGCACGAACCAAGCGCACCTGGGCATCCTCTTTCCTGCCGGATCAGACACTCAGCAAGAACGAACCCAGCGTCTTGAGAAACGCAAACAGCATTTCCACGGGTCCTGGGCATCCATCCCTCACCAGGTGTTGGGCAGATCTGCTGGGAGCTCCTTGCCACACGCCCCTCTGCGGTGACACCCCCAGTGATTATTCCAGCAACGGTCGGGCCCAGTCCAGCTGGGGCCCCTGGGATCCCAGGTTCCAGGGAGGTTCTGGGGAAGGAACTTCCTGGCTCGAAAGAGAGGGCATCGAAAGGAGACACCCAGCCTGTGTGACAGCTGCCCGGGGGCTGAGGGCAGCTGAGCCTCCCCACGCACACAGGCTGCGGCTGGGGGCATGGGACGAGCCTGGACCTTCGGTGGCCCACTCCTAGACTTCCTCTGGGGGGAGCTAGCGAGTCTCCTGCTGATCGTCTGAATAGACCTCCTATCTCTACCCTCACGTATCCAAACTGACCGTTTTGTTTTTCAGGTCTACTTGAGAACATCACCCAGATTCCTTTCAAAGTGAGCCAAAAAAAAAAAAAATCCAACTTTAAACAAACTGGTGCGTAATATCAGACTCATCTAAATAAGCAGGCTTTATGGACAGTTAAATAGGAAAGTTCTGATAACTCTCTTTAACCATTTCCGGGCATTCTCCCTTTAATACTGACCCCAGGACAAGCAGTAATAAAACCATTTGGAAACAGCAAACTCTCGCTTTCACATAAAAGTGCAGCGACACAGTAGCAGTTACTTTTTAAAGGACCAGAAACGGTAACTTGTTAGACCCTCCAGTATTAGTCACGTTCGTCCTGTTTGTCACCATCAAGAGAAGGGAAGTGGTGGAATGCCTTTTACATGGTTCCGTTCGGCTTTTAAAAAAATCTTGAGGGTTTGCTGCCGACCAGCCTTTTCCACGGAGCAGCCTGGGTGGGGGGAGGCACTGCGGCCTCCCGAGAGTCCCAACGCGTTTATTTTAACCGTTGAGGGCCTTTCAACGTCACCAGGCTGCACACGCCGTTACAATGCAAACGAAGACGTTTCTAATAAATAGTGACTTCAATATTAACAACAAATGGACAAGAAGACAATAAAAGACCCCAGTGGACAAATCAAACTGGGCCAACTCATTCCCCAAAGATGGAAACGGGCTGAGGGAGTGAGGAGGGCGTCGACCCTTCGCAAGGCTTCACCGAAGGTCGAGACCCCCCTGCCGGGGACACAGACCGCATGTCACTGGAGGCGGGTGGACCCCTGTATCAAGACCCCTCTGGCATGCGTTCCTCTTTCAGAGCTGTCCCGGGTCCTCCACTCTGCTCTCCAGGGTAACTCCCAGGGTCCCGACGAGGGGGCCCCTGTCCTGCCTGACCCCCACCCCGACCTAGGCTCCCGCCTGGGACTCCTACTCTGGAGCGACCCTGCTGTCCAGCTGCCCGGTGGTCACTGCACAGATGACCAGCGAGATGAACTGTGACCTCTCAGTTAAGACAGTTAACAATTAGACCAAAACCTTCTCGGCCAGAGCAGTTCAATTCCCCGACATACCAACTTATTTACACTGAGGAAGAGTGAGTTGGGTTGACTGCAATTCCCTTTGCTCTCTGCTGCGCTTGTCCAATGAGTCCAAGTGTTCCTTCCAAGGAGAGGAGAACAGACTCAATGTTTCTAAACTTTACTGTGAAAAGGAGATTGGATTACCCTGCGTCATATTTTAAATAATAAAAAAGAAGCCCTGGCTGGTGTGGCTCAGTGGATTGACTGCCAGCTCGCGAACTAAATAATAAAAAAGACTCTGCTCTTAGAAAAAAATAAAATAAAAATTAAACGACAGAGCAAGTGTGTTTTCCAAGGGGATTGAGCTTGCCTTACAAACATGTCAGGTGAGCATTACTTCACTCACCTTAGCTAATGTTGTGGTAGGTATTTTAATGACTGAATTTATACCACAAATACTCTAGAGAACAGATACAAATTGGAGCTGAAAAAAAATACATGTGGATCTCGGTTTTCTAAGAGAATTTGGTTGGGCCTGAAACGTATGCACATGGACCAACTTTGTACGGATAAGACAACAAAAGATAAACTTCGAAATGAGAAAAGGCTCGCTGCAACCTGCATGCACTCCTTGCCCTTGGCCTTGCCCTTGCCCGAGACCAACCCGAGCACTGCCATTGTGCCAACAGGCCACCGGCAGGCCTGCTGGAGCCAGGAATGTGTGACTTCCCACCTAAAATTAGTCACGCCCACGTGGCCACAGCAGGGCTGGCCTCCTCTATTTTAAGGTGTGCAGTTCCAAACTGCTGAAGAGCATGTAATTGCTTTTTTTAAAAAAAGCATATAATTGCCAGCCAGTTTCTGAAGCTAAAAGCGCCACCTGACTTTCCACTAACAATGGACACATCGTGTCCACAGACCCCACTCTGAACCAGCACACAGTGTAGGGTCTGAGAACATGATCAGTGAAGTCACACCGGCGACCTCTGTGGACAGGCCGCACACGACACACGGAGAGGAAGACACAGGACTGACAAAAGCCACCCAAGTGTCCTCTTCTTTTGAGGAAGTTGTACAGAACCGACAGCCAAAACCCTCCAGGCTGTTTACCACCCCCCCAAAGTGATATAAGGCCAACAGAAGGGGCTTCACCGGAATCATCGCGAGGAAATTGGTGTGGCTCCCACTGCACTGCCGGAGCCTTTGCAAGGATGTTTTAAAAATTAGAAGTGCCCTGGCTGATGCAGCTCAGTGGACTGAGTACTAGCCTGCGAAGCTAAGGGTCACTGGTTCAATTCCCGGTCCAGGCACATGCCTGGGTTGCAAGCCACGTCCCCAGTAGGGGGCGCATAAGAGGCAACCACATATTGATGTTTCTCTCCCTCTTTCTTCTTCCCTTGCCCTCTCTCTAGAAATAAATAAATAAAATCATTTTTTTAATGAGCCACATTGCTGAAGATGAATAAAAGAAAATAAAAAGGTGTGGCCCTCCACCAAAACTTGATCAACCAATGGTAAGGCTGGGGTGTAAACTGTATGCATAGCACACGCCCCAAAATTAAGTGCCGTGATGACGCTCACGATGTCTTCAAGCTCAGGGTCGGGCCTCAGCCTCCACTGCCGGAACAGCTGTTTGGACAGACCCGGTCGCGTTAAGAACCGACAAAGCACACGTACCTTCATTTTCAGACGCATGGCATTTCACGTTCAGTACCAAGTCAAAGGTTCTTTCTGGGTTTTCCCTAAACGAAAAAGAACTCTGTTAGATTTATTTCCTATGACATACAGAAGCACTTCTATGACGTCACCAGTTTCATAACTCTAAAAATAAACCTCATTCTTGTCTCAGTAGACACCACATAACTCCATGACCACAACCTAGCAGAAACAAACATTTTCCCCCAGTTCAGCAACTGAAGACAGCTGAGGCTTAGGGGTTCGGAGGCTTGGGGCAAAACACTGAACCTCTGAGCCTGTTTTTTTCACCTAGAGCGTATCTTGTTCCCATCAGAGAATGACTGTGAGGATTCTGAATTAAATAATGCGTCTGGAAGTCCTTTCCAAAGAATTAAGTGGTGTGTCCATGCACTGCGTGGCCTTTATCTCACTGCATCGCAACAAAAGCTGTGCGTCCCCAAGCGTCGCCGCCTTTCCCGCCCACAGCGGGTTCTCGGGTTTCCTCAGAAGGACCCGCCGTCTAAGCTGCATAAACTGCGAATAACCTGCCACCTTCCAGAGACTCAGGAAGCATCTACGATGCTCCTTACATGGGATGCTCTGCACCTGTTCTCCTTGAGACACAATTACCTGACTGTGCATGTTTAAAGTGGCCAACTAGACCCAACTAGGCNCTGCGTGGCCTTTATCTCACTGCATCGCAACAAAAGCTGTGCGTCCCTAAGCGTCGCCGCCTTTCCCGCCCACAGCGGGTTCTCGGGTTTCCTCGGAAGGACCCGCCGTCTAAGCTGCATAAACTGCGAATAACCTGCCACCTTCCAGAGACTCAGGAAGCATCTACGATGCTCCTTACATGGGATGCTCTGCACCTGTTCTCCTTGAGACACAATTACCTGACTGTGCATGTTTAAAGTGGCCAACTAGACCCAACTAGGCCAACACAAAAACCCTCGTTTTATGTTTGACGTCAGCTCTCTTTGGGGAAATGAGACATTTGCCTCCATGTTGGATTTTCCCCCTTGGGCAGCCCAGTTGCTCTGCTTCATTCAAACATGATCAGGAATCATCAGCGTCTTTACTAACTTCTCATACATTCCACCTAGTCACTGGCTTGGTTTCCAAAAGTCAATTGAAATCTATTGAGATGGTTTAAAAAAAAGAGTTCTGTTTTCATCTCTTTCTGCTGAAGATAAAAGATAAAGTCTGACACCATTGTGACTCAGACGTTAATATATTTCAGTTTTTCTGGTAAGGAGACCTTCGTGTCCCTTACAGGGGCTGTTTTTAACATATACTTCCTCCAAACACTGTGGCCACCGTGGGCTTCTGCATAAACATTCTTTTTCTTTTCAAGTTTTATTGCAAGACAAGAGTCCAGAAACAGGAAGTGACAAGCCATATAAGTTAATTTGCAGTTACCCATTTCCTCAGCCCTCCCACTATTAACGTGCCCAAATGCCCATAATCCGATTCAGGTCACGCTTCCCTCACAATAGACTGATGTCAAAAGCACACTTTTTAAACCACGGACCCCACCCCGCCCCCCCACCCCGCCCCCGCGATGTCAAACGCTGCAGCCAAATCAATCTCCATTACAGAATTTTCCTAATATTCCTTCGGACGTCTCTTGGGTGTAAAAATTGAATGCCGACTACATGACACTGTGAAAGTTATGAAGCCTTTCACAGTAACACAAACAGACACGATATTCATTATTTTAACTTCCAGAGGGAAGTAAGAAAATAGGGTAAGGGAAGAAAAGAGGAATTCTTTGCCAAGTAAGTTTCAGGATTTAAGAGAGAGAGAGAAAGGAGGCAGGAAACACCCCCCCGCCCCCACTGATTCCAATCGCTTTGGACCTGATCGTCCCAAGGGGGGGGGGGGCAGCCTGCGGGCGTTCCTAGCCCATGAAAATACTACGTGGATGCGCGTGTGCGAGCCCCGTGCAGACCCGGGGCGCCCGCCCGCAGGAGCGGCTGGGGTCGGGGGACCCCAGCAAGGGTCTCGCTCGGAGGCCCCCGGACGCCCGGCCGCGGACCGCACGGCCCCCCGCGCAGCGCGGACCCCGCAGCCCCAGGCACGACGGCGGCGCCCGCCGGGGACGTGGCCAGGCCCGCGGCCTAGCGCCGCACTCACCGCGTCCTGCTGTCCATGGTCTCATGTCGCGCGTGCGCTCGGGGGTCGCGCCGGGCAGCGCTCAGGTGCCCCTGTCGCCGCCCACCCGCGCGCGCGCCGGGCCGCGGCCTCTGTGACAGATGCGGGCGCGGCCCCAGTCGCCGCCGCCCGGGGCCCCGGTTCCTGCGCCGCCGCCTCCGCCGCCGCCGACCAGGAAGTGGGCGGGGCGAGGGCGGGGCGGGGCGCGCGGGCGGGCGCACCTGGGCACCTGACCGCCCGCCGCCCGCGCCGACCCCGCCGCCCCCGCCTGCGGTCCCCTGGCGCGCCGGGTGGGGGCGTTTCCTGCCCTGCGGCCGCCCCCTCCTCCTCGCGGAGCGCCCCCCACGCGAGCACCTGCCGGGGGGGCCTCTGCGGAGTCGCGGACGCCCCTGCGCGCGCAGCACGACCGAGGACCGAGCTGCGGTCGCGCTCACGGTGGCCGGTGGCGCGGCCGGCCCCCTGGGAGGCCGCTGAGGCCGGAGGCCTGGGGGGAGGGGCTGCTCGTCTAGCACGTGGGGGCGGGGGGGGGAGCAGGTGTGCGCACGGTCTGGGGACGAGTCGTGACTCCCGGGGACAGACACTTCGACCAGCGCCCTGGAGTTGGAGAGGCAGCGGCGATCAGCCCCGAGGCAAGGCAGCCTCCGCCTCACAGGCCTCCCTCTGTTCTCCCTAGTCCCCAGGGTCCTCCGGGGAGACCTGGGGACGAGGTGCATAAAGAACCTTCCCAGGACTGTCCACGGCTGGGCAGGGGCACAGACGCGTTCTGGAGGCTTCTGCCCGGAGGTGACCACCCCTGGCGCGTGGCCTCCGCGCTGGGTCCGTGGGCTCCAAACAGGGGCGGCTTCCCCCATGATTCTTGCAAAAGGTAAGAGGAGAGGAAACCCGATGTGGTCGGAAAAAGGTGAAATCATGTCACGTCCACGTCAAACGAGGAGCCTCGGGAATTCAGTACAGAACGTAGGTTTAAAAGTTTAAAGTGAAACTCGGTGCCACCCATTTTAAACGGTCTCGCGCAAAGGTGGGCGTTGCTCGGGCAACGCAGCCAGGAATAGGGCCTAGCCGCAGCCGAGGTCCACAGCGGGACAGGGCTCAGTGAGGACAGAGAAAAAGATTACGCTTCAGCATCCTGGGTTGTCATGGCCGGACTTGGCCCAGTCTTCACTTCAGTTTCTCAGTTCCTGCGTTTGTTGAATGGGAATGATTGATTACCTGCGTGTCCCAGGAACAACCTGATGTTCAAGTCTGAAAGGGCTACACGTTTTGACCTTTTCAGGAGTTATTCGGTGGATTTCAGTTTCGCAATTAAGCAAACTATACCACAGGCATTTTTTCCCCCAAATAAAAAACTTGTTTCTACCCAAGAAGTTATCATACTGCAAAACCTTGGAAAAAAATTCTGTGAACTAAAAACCACTTCTGCTCCCAGTGTTAGTAAATGTCTAGAACTTCTCCTTTCATTATAATTAACTGTTGTCTCAAAAAAAAAAAAAAAAAACCAGGAACCCTACCCGGGATGCCTAACGCGAGGTGCTTTCAATTTGTGAGGTGGAAATAGTCCTCCATGCTTCCCCACCCATTCGTTGGAACAGTTATACCCTACATAATCTAAAATTGTTTTCTTTTTCAATTAGCTTTAAGTCTATGAAGGGAAAATACTATAGATGCACATGCCAGGCAACTTCTTTTAACTAGCTATTTTTATGCTTTCTTTTTTTATTAGTTCATTATTTTTCTAGTACACTTTTCTGTCTATTACTCCCACCCCACCCCACCCTGTGCTCCCCTCAACTAGCTTTTAAGCAAGTTTAAAACAAGAGATTCATTTATCTATTCTGCCATTAGTCAGATAAAAGGGTGGAAACTCGGAGGAGGAATTGTGCATGCACTTATCCTGGGAGTATTTATTTAAACCAATGGTATAATTGTAGCAACACTAATTTCACTCAGAACCGGCGGCCTGACTGATGTGAAGTCCGCAGAGGGCAAACCGGCAAACGGAGGATCCCGTTTCAGCCACAATGTTTCCTGCTTGACCACGGACACGAACGTTTCTCCAGGGCCACGTGGTCCGAGAGCGAGGTTTGTGCTGTTCTCCAAATGCGGAAGTCATTCACCTCTTAAACTGTTTTGAGCCTTTCAACTTGTTGCGTCTTTTTAAAGGACATACATGCCGCAGTTCACAGGTAAGGTATTCTGAAAAGGTATCCTGGACCAAGTGCTGTGATAGTGCTGTTGACATCTTTTTTTTTTAAGATTTTATTTATTTATCTTTAGAGGGGAAGGGAAGGAGGGAGGGAGAGAAGTATCAATGTGTGGTTGCCTCTTGTGTGTCCCCTGCTGGGAACTGGCCTGCAACCCAGGCACGTGCCCTGACTGGGAATCGAACTATGACCCTTTGGTTCGCAGCCCGTGCTCAATCCACTGAGCTATGCCAGCCAAGGCTGTTGACATCTCTCTATTACTGACTTTGCTCAATTGAATTGACTTGGCCAATTCAACTCATGGGAGAGATGCATTTAAAATCTCCTTATTACATTGGTGGATTCCTCCATCTCAACTTAAATTCTGTCAACTTTTGCTTTATATAGTCTGGGGCGGTGTTATAATATGCGGACCAATTTATGATCGTTCTATCTGCTTGGTAAATGTATCATTATGTTGAGGCTGTAACGCTGGTAAGGCCTTAGCATTGAAACAGGCTTCTTCTGATCCGTATCTGCCTAGTGTTCGGGTGTCTCTTTTCATCCTGTTACATTGACACTTCCTAAGATACTGTGTTTCAGATTTATCTAGCAAATGTTACTTTTTACTTTCACGCTCCTCTAATAATCTTTGCCTCTTAATCAAGTATTTAGGACATCGCATGTAGTATAATTGCTGATAGATTTGAATGTATCTCTGCCTTCTATTGTTGTGCTTCTCATTGGTTTTCTCTTGATTTGTGTTTTTTTCTTTCACCATTGCCTTCTTTAGAATTGATTGATTTTTTTTGATGCCTCTACTTCTCCCCCTTTCTATTTGATGTTTTCTGTTCGGTTCCTATTCATTTGGAGGTTATCCAGGACATTTTACAGGCAAATTTTAACAGGTTAAATGTAATCAATACATCAGCCTTCTCCCAAACAACGCCTGGACCTTTAAGGCACCCTTCAAAGCCCCCATGCATTGTTAACATTGTTTTATACAGTCGGTGTTTAGATTCACCCAGAAGTTCACCGCGTATCTTGCTCTCCTTTCTTATTTTCATCACAGGTCTCCTCTGGTCACTTTCCTTCTACCTAAAATATATGCTGGAAGCACTGACATAGCATCTCGTCTTTTGTTCTTGTCTTTTGTTTGGGAATGTGTCTCCTCCCCCCTCATCCTGGAAAAACATTTTCACTGGTAAAGAATTCTAGGTTGACGATTACTCCTTCTGTGTCTATTCAATGTTGTTATACTGTCTTCCAGCCTCCCTAAGGAAACCTGAATTTTTTAAATGATCCTGAGATGTAATCTGTTTATTCTGTCTGCAAAGTTTTAAGATTTGTCCTTTGTCTTTAGCATTCTATACTTCCATGATAAAGTATAGAGGTGAGGGGTTTGTTTTTTTTTCTTCCTTGGTTTCCTTGGTTTCTTCGGTTTTCTTGACTCCGGACACCCAGCCGCAGCAGCAGCGGCGAGCTCCCAGATGCCGCCTCTCCCGAGTCGCGGTCAGCAGGCATCCCAGTCGGGCCCTTCCCGGCATCTAACTCTGTGTTGCCTGTCATTGTTCTGCAGGTGGAATTCATTGACATAACAGTCCCTTTGTTTCTCAGGGGAGGAAAATTGTTTCTACCAAGTATTTAGCAAGTCAAAGTTCGTGAAGGCTTTTAGAAAACCACCTTGAAAATATTTTATCAGGACCTGCCTTTTAGTATCAGCCCAGGTAGTGTGATTTAGAAGAACACTCTCCAATTATATTGTTTTTAAGTACGTAGCAGCAATATCATGAATTCTGATCTAGAGGTAAAATTTCCTTCAAGTTGATGTATAGAGCACTCTTAAAACGGAGAAGAAGGCAGAGGAGAAGATCTCGGAGCAAAGTCTTTCTTGAAAGTGAGCTTCTCTGAGTTGTTTTCAATTCTCACAGCTATAAAGTTAGCATTCTCTGCTCATTTGAAAGCCAACTCCCAGAAGAAAAAAGAAAGCAGTCTTCCAGTTCAGAGACAAAAGGGCAGAAATCGCTCTTAACATCTTTATTACCAAATCCGAATGTATCTGAATATTTATAAAATTCAAGTAGGAAATGGTATCTGTGTCCTTCGCTGCTAAACACTTAGTGAAAACGAGACCAAACTCTCACAGACAATAGAGCCAAGATACCCTGTGCTCTCCCCCTCCCCCACCGCCTTTCCAGTGATTTCCCCGAACTTTGGAGTCGAACACTCTTACCTCCGAACAGCTTCTGCTGTTTCGCCTTTATTTCTGTCCGCCAGCCTGCCAGACATCGGAAAACTTCACACAGTACCCGGAGCAAAGAAAAAAGGTTGGAAGCCAAGTTTCACCAACCGGCTGTAATCATAGAAGTCCAATTTTCTTCCCAGATTCTTTGAGGAGCCTCGCCTGGGCCCCAAGAATCAGGGCGTGTGGGAGTGTAGCCCTGCGTCAGGCCTGAGGAGTCTCCTAACCCCACCTACCAGATGCTCCCGTAAACACACCCATCTCCTTTGTGAGGCAACTCCGCACACCCATTCAATCCTCTCGGGAGACTGAGTCAGCACCACGTCCGACTGGAATGACCTGAGAATGCGCTGGAGGGAGACGGGGGGGGGGGGGGGGGGGGGGGGGNCATCTGATGTCCCGTGCATAGTCCCACTAAGTCAGTAACCCCTCCAAGCACCCTCATCCTGACACAGAGAAGTGATCAGACCACGTTCCTGTGTGCCGAGGGCTGCTTTCCTACAGTGCGAGAAAATAAGCTGGCAAAGCATGACAGGCACTTGCAAATCTGATCGACTCCAGGGAGAGAAGAAGGAAAATGCTGCATGGAAGCACAATGGACTCAGTCGAACACCAGGTCCAGAGGCAGAGGCATCAGCAGAAGGTCCTGGGCCGGGAAACGGAGAGCCGAGATTCCACAGCATTCGAGCACGCCCCTTGCCTCACTACTCCGATTGAGGACGGGGTTAACATCAACAAGCACCGAGCCCTCTCCTGGGCTTNTCAGGGCGTGTGGGAATGTAGCCCTGCGTCAGGCCTGAGAAGGAGTCTCCTAACCCCACCTACCAGATGCTCCCGTAAACACACCCATCTCCTTTGTGAGGCAACTCCGCACACCCATTCAATCCTCTCGGGAGATTGAGTCAGCACCACGTCCGACTGGAATGACCTGAGAATGCGCTGGAGGGAAACGGGGGGGGGGGGGGGGGGGGGGGCATCTGATGTCCTGTGCATAGTCCCACTAAGTCGGTAACCCCTCCAAGCACCTTCATCCTGACACAGAGAAGTGATCAGACCACGTTCCCATGTGCCCAGGGCTGCTTTCCTACAGTGCGAGAAAATAAGCTGGCAAAGCATGACAGGCACTTGCAAATCTGATCGACTCCAGGGAGAAGAAGGAAAATGCTGCATGGAAGCACAATGGACTCAGTCGAACACCAGGTCCAGAGGCAGAGGCATCAGCAGAAGGTCCTGGGCCGGGAAACGGAGAGCCGAGATTCCACAGCATTCGAGCACGCCCCTCGCCTCACTACTCCGATTGAGGACGGGGTTAACATCAACAAGCACCGAGCCCTCCCCTGGGCTTCCGTAGCAGGGAGAGCATCTCTCCGCAGGGGCTGCTGGTGTGGCCGTCCCGCGTGTCTGGGGAGAACGGCTGCTCTGCTGGCACCTTCTCTGGGGAGGGCGGAGCGGCTCCGGGAACCTGATCGGGGTCTCAGTGTGGTGGCAATGTACTCCCTTTGTAGAAAGGGCTCCATCTTCCCTGCCCGCCTTCGTTCACCGTGCACAGCCCTGGTCTTTTCAAGCCACCGGAGTCCACCCATCCGAAGTGCCGAGCTCGGCCAGGATCGGGAGGAGGCCTTCGGATCCCTGACTCAGACAGCCTCTGAGTCTGACTCAGTGGAACCCCTGCGCGGTGTGGGCCGACGCCTCTTCCTGCACCCCGGGTCCTGGCTGGCCCCTTCCCTTCCCTCTGGGCTGGCCTGCGGAGGAGGTGACGCCACGTGACATTCGGGTGTGCACTGTGCCTGATAATCACACCGGGTTCGCACCCTTGTCTCTCAAGAACAATGCCAGGTTCTCGTTCCGCAGTGACGTCAACCAGGCCGTGCATTTCCCTCGTGGATTTCCAACAGGAACGCGTGGCACTCCCCCTCGCAATGAGGAGGTACAGATTCTAAAACCACGCGTGCAGGGGTTCATGGGGAGAGAGGCCCACTTGTAGGAGTAGCGGAAGGTCTCAGTCAGGTGGCCTGCTGTGGCATCAGAGCTGACCCAGTAAGCCAGCCGGCCACACAATGTCCAGCCTCTGAAAGCCGGAGGCTGGACGTCCTGACACTGATTCACGTTGCCGTTTCACGCTGCCCGCACATACCAGAAAGACAGGCCTGACCACATGGGCGTGTGGCCCTTGCATGGCTGTGATTTTTGGCCAGTGTCTTATGATTGTTTTTTAGTGGCCGGGTCTCTCGGAAGTCCGTGACATGCGGGTTGTGAGCAGGTACAGCAGGCGCTGTCCATGGCAAAGCAGGGGGCCAACTTCTGGGGCACTCGGTCCCCAGAGTGCCCGCACAGGAGAAGGCAATTCTCCCGCCGGCCAGGGCCACCAGGAAACAGGGCTCAGCTTTCAACGTGCTACTGAGACACTTTTGCAAGATTTTACTTATTTATTTTTACAGAGAGGGGGAGGGAGGGAGGGAGAGAGAAAATATCGATGTGAGAGAGAAACATTGATAGTTTGCCTCTCACACGTGCCCCAGCCGGGGACCGGCCCACAACCCATGCGTGTGCCCTGCCCAGGAATGGAACCCATGACCCTTCGCTTTGCAGGATGGTGCCCAACCAACTGGGCCACACTGGTCGGGGCTTACTGAGACCGTTTTAAAAGCCATTTTCTCATAAAGCCTGTAAGTATCTTCTCTCGGTCCCCCTCTCTCTGTCTCAGTTCAAAATCGTTTATTATATGTCATCTTCCTCGTGGATGCATTTAAACATCCGAATTACAATAGCATGAAATATTTGTGTGGTCATCCTTTCTTTAAAAGTGCTTCATACAAGTAGGATAAATAAAAGCATTTCTGTATCACAAACTAAAAGGCTCATCCCATAAAACTAAAAGAAGCCAAGACTGGTTACCACTCACTCGTTTCACGGATAATGAAAGCGAACGTCGAAGGAAAGACACTTTCTAAGTGTAATCAGGATGCAGTCGGGCCGGGTCTGTAGGGAAAATCCAGGTCTAGAAACCGCATTTCCTGGTTCTCAAGGATGAAAAGGCCAAACCAAAGAGTGGTTCCCTATGCGCATTCAACGTAGAGCTTATATTATGCTGCTTTGGTAGTTCACTTTGTTATTTTGTTGACTTATATCGTTGTGGTATGAGTCTCTAGTCAACATACAATTTTTAACCCACTCCATTCAAATTACGTATGAGGGGGTGTTCTATCAAAGGGCAAATCTTCGTGCGAGATGGGGGGGCCTGGAATGAACAGAGAGGCCCCCGAGGGCCCGCCGTCTCCACGGCGAAGGAGCGCGTTGGAGGACGCGGGCGCTGGAGACAGCAGCCCGGATGGACCCCAACTGGCGCCTGTGTTAACGACGGGCACAGGCCCTTGACCCCTGAACTGAGCTTCCAGCCTCCTGACATCGGTCCCTGTGCTCTCGCTGGGCGGCTTCCTCCGGGGCCAGGCTCCGCTGTCCCCTGCTGGGCCCGGCCATGGTCCCGTCTCCTTTCCCTCTCCCTTGCAGTGAACAAAGCCCCCCGTGATGCTGCCCCCTTGGGTGGAGTGCCTTTGCCGTCTCCTGCCTTCCCTCACCTCTGCCCGAGGACTCCAGGTGCCTCGGCCCCCAGGATGACCGGGCTGGAACCCCCCGTACCGACTCCCTCGCCGGTTGTAAAGGAGAGCCCTGCTCTGGGGGTTCACCTTCTGTGACTCGACTACCCTCGTGTCTGTCCCTGGAGACCTCACAGTCGCTTCCCCTGTGGAGTGTAGCCTAGTCAGCCAGTGAGTGGAGACCAACGGTGTGTCTGTGGTAGGATTTCTGATCGTCCTGAGGGGCAAGCAGAAACCGGGCAGAATGAGAAGGGGGCGGGCGTGGTGGGGAGAGGGGAGTGGTGGTCGGCTTGGCAGGCCTCCCCGAGGGACAGACTTTCGACCTGCGGGTGGGACGATGACCAGGCCGCAGCTGAGGGAATATCTAAGGCACGAAGCTCCCTGGCCTAGAGGACAGGTGACGTGAAGTCCCCGAGGCTGGAACACAGGTGGCCCACTGGGGGGAAGTCGGGGTGGCAGGTCAGAGCTGCAGGAGCGGGAGGCAGGGCCCAAACTGTGAGGGCTTTCCGGGAACGCGGTGGGGGGGGGGGGGGGGCTGCGTGTTCCATTCTCCTCGCTGTGAGAGCCATCGGAGGGACCCGAGAACGGCAGCCAAGTGGAGGGTCGGGGAAAGCCCCTCCGTGACACTGCCGCCACTGTAACCCAGGAGACCTGGCGACAGTCTGGATGCCAGCCACAGTGGGGATGATAAGACGTTCTCATGTCGCGCGTGCATGTAGCTCTCAGGTGTTTGGCCACTTGGTAAGGCGCCGAGGGCAGAACGCACGGGAGGGGTGGGGCGAGGAAGGAGCCAGAAGCCCTGCTTTGGACATTGAAAGGCTGAGCCGAGATGCCCGTCCCTGGCCTGGGCATGGCCAGCACCACTGTTGCTGTAGAGGACAAGTCTGAGTCTCCTCCATCCCACAACCTAGGCGATTCCGTAACATCCAGGCGGACGGTGGAGGTCCGGCCGCCAGGCCTGCAGGCCACCTTCGAGGAGCGCTGTCCACGGGGCTGGGGGACCAGCCTTCGCTTCAGCTCTTCCAACCCCAGTTCACCCTCTTCTGTGAAGGTTCACGGCCCCAGAGTCCTTATGTGAAAGCGGAAAGTCGAGTCCCATTTCCTCGGTAACGTGTACCAGGACGTCGGAATGCAGGCAAGGAAAGCACGCATACACTCACCCGAGAGATGCGGACAGCTGTACCCTTGCCCTTGCCGGGAAGGGACGGTCAGTGAGGCGTTCTCTGCCCACCTCACCCGGCAGGAGTGGCCTGGCAGCACCATGAGGCTGGACAGTGGCTGCAGACTCCGTGGGGTCACTGTTAGAGGACCCATCGTACCCCAGACTCAGGCCGGAGGCCCCCCCCCCACTGTTTCGGGTGCCCCTGCTTGCAGTCAGTTCCTACAGGAAGCCCAGAGTGGACCCAGGCTCAGGCCCCACGACGCCCTCTGCCCTGGGTCATCCCGTCCGACTCTTGCACGTGCCAATTAATATGTTAGGACGGAAGTATCTGGGGCTGACCATCTGCATTCAGTCAGTTCGTCAAGCACAGAGTCAAGTTCAAGTGGCTAGTTTAGAAACATCACGTGCAAAGCTACCAAATATGAAGGCCCATATGGGCGAGGCTCATGTCATCTAGGGAAGAGGGCAGCAATATTTCCGTGACGACGTCACGACAGCTGTCCCCACCTTTTCGTGAAGGAATGCAAAGCCCCAAGATGAAATAAAGCAAGGACGGAATGTCAACAAGTCTCTAAGGGCAGGTGTAACTATTCCCACATCACCTCACGTGACAGCGTTCCCTGGCAACCCTCCCAGCAAAGGATGTCACGTGCATTCACCCGTACCTCCCAAACTTCATCACTCTGGAACCTAGATACCTGCAAGCCTGGCCTCTGTAGGCCCTGATGACCGGCGTCCCTTCTAGAGCCGCCAGCCTGCATCAGCCAGGAAGCTTGAGAAGACAGACTAGGAGAGGGAAAGGGGTTGTCACGAGAGGACAGGAGTGGCAGTCAGCACTTAACGGTGTGTGCTGCTACAACATAATTTATGTGGCTGGGGGAGGCACAGCCTCCCCTGCGAGCCTCTAAGACAGCGGTGAGTGTAGAAGACTTCCTCGTCGGTCTGTGATGCGTCCTTAAGATCAGAGACTTCCTCTTCTTCTCGCTAGCCACATCAGTCCGTCTGACAGCCGGCGAAACTGCTGTTCCGTGCGGGCCCGCAGACCAGAGGCAGGTTCATCAGTTCCGTTTCAGGGCAGGAGGTGTGAAAGGAGAGTCGATGAAAGACACCCAGGTCACATACTGACGGCTCCGGTCCTAGAGTCACACACCCAGAGACACCAAAAAGCCAGAGGAAACACCGCCTCTCCTGTTACCGCCCAGTGTGGCTCGAGTCATTAAAACTGCTCAGAGTGGCAACACGAGGCACCTGTTTGGAAGTTCAGGCGCAGTTGCGACTGCACTGCCCTGTGAAATGACAGAACAGGAGGGGACCCCGATCGAAGGAAGCGGGGAGAAGGGAGTGGGCAGCAAGGAGAGTGTCCCACCGAGTTGGTGCCTCGAGGTGAGCGGCCGTCTTTGGTTGGAGACAAGAAGTTGGGTGGAGAAAAGACCTGCGGGAGGAGCCGAGGAAATCCGGGCGCTCTCCTCGCTGTCCTTCCTGAGTGCCCCGGCGCTGCTGCTGTGGTTCACATCACCCCGAAGCTGAGGGCGCAGAGGCCGAGCTGGGGTGGCCTGTCCGCGTCAGTCCCCTGGGCAGCGGGCGGAAGGACGGAGGCAGACACCTGGTCTGAAGGAGCAGCAGAGGACACTGGGCCCCTGGCGCCCTTCGTGTTTTTAAACCTATTAAACTCCCTCTTCTCCTTTCGAAGTAAGAGTTTACTCTAACTCCAGCTTTTCAAAGGGTTTAAAAATCTAAACTCTAAACGAGTACACTAAAGTAGGAGCTACAAACAAGGGCTCTTTTACCTTGATCCTGCTTTTTGCCTAGCATAAGGGCAGGTTGGGGGGGGGGGCGATGAAAGGGGAACACACCTTTTTGCAGGCTGACTCACATGCTGGTTCTCTACCAGTTA
Source organism: Sturnira hondurensis (assembly GCF_014824575.4). Classification (NCBI taxonomy): domain Eukaryota; kingdom Metazoa; phylum Chordata; class Mammalia; order Chiroptera; family Phyllostomidae; genus Sturnira; species Sturnira hondurensis. The sequence continues at coordinate 346,664 of NW_028091436.1, forward strand.
GTCTGAGCCAGGTCCTTCCGCTTTCTCTAGCCTCGTGTCCCCCACACTTCATCTGAACCACCCTGCTGTGCTCCCAGCCATCTTGCCTCCCCTCACCTCCGGGCCCAGCTGGGCAGCAGCGAGCTCACTGGGCATTATACAGCCTCCCCAGAGCGGTCGCTAACTCTCTGTGCCCCTGTCTGCTCGGTAGAGACGGCACTCTCTGGAACGCTCCTGTGCGCGTCGCTGGAAGAAAGGCCCCACACTTCTCGGTCTCCCCCTTAACAAGGAGGAGAAGGGGACGCACAGGAGACTGCGGTTCAAACAGAGAGGAAAGAACAACCGCATGGACCTCCCTCCCTCCGTGGAACCCAGAGCAGTGATTGCAGGGAGGAAGCTGGCACACCCGTGCTCACACCCCGGGGGGAAGATAGACCAGCACCCAAGAGAAGAGCTCTCCTTGGACTCGGAGAAGGGAACCGACTCGGCAGGTCCAGAGGCAGCGGGAATCTGAGTCCGGAAGATGCCCGTTGATCCCCGTGGCACTGCAGTGGACAGGCAAAGGAATTCGAGGCAGTGGGCACCTCCGAAAACCAGTAGGTCAGACAGGGAGCCTGAGGACCATCGCCAGGTCTTTCGGGCATGAGCCCCGAGCTCCCCCACCCCGTGCAGCTAAGGAAGGCATCCTCCCCAAACAGAAGGCGCACTGACTCTCCGGAGCAGAAGAACCAGAAGGGCTGCCGGGTTCAGGTGCGTCAGGCACAACCCACGAGGTGGGAACAGGGGCAGGGGAGAGACTCCCGTCAGGGCAGGAAGGTTAAAAACAGTTGGCTGTGGCCGTCTCCAGCTCCCTCCCCCCGAACACCGGCAGCCAGAGTGTATGGCCTCCAAGGAGAAAAAGGGATGTGTTTTCTCTAGCAAAACTGACACGTTCAAGAGAAAAGAACTAGGGACACTGAGCCCACGCAATGGCCTGATGGTCCAGTCAGCCAGTGGAGGACCTCCTGGTGAGCACATGGAATTCATAACCAGCCTCGTTAGTGTCTCACTGTTTAAAATAATAATAATAATAAATAATAACAATATAATAATCACAACAACAACCAGCAGAAAGACTGGAAGAAAAAGTCGGGAAAATATTTCTAATTAGCATAAAGCGTCAGAAATGAAAAGAGAAAGAGGACAAGACAACGGGAATAACAAGCCAGGAAACCCAGGGTCTCGAAGAGAGGGCAAAAAATGGAGAGGCGACGCCATCCCAGAGACGGGAAAAGAAAGTTTCCTGGAACAGAAGGACGCAAGGTTCAAAACCGAAAGGCCCCCTCCCAATTCCTGGAGCAGAAAGTCTCCTGTCCCATTATTGTGACGATTTGAAACTCCAGGCTTCATGGAAATAGCCTGAAAGCATTCAGGGACCAGAAAACAAACAAAACAAGGACCCAAATCACAAAAAAATGGACAGGGACCGCCCCCCCCCACCAGTATCCCTGGAAATTGGGAGACAATGGGAAAAAAATGCCTTCAGAATTCCAAGGGAATGATTCCCTACCAAAAATCCTATACACAACCAAACTAGCAGCCGAGTGGGAGGAGAGAATAAACACATTTTCAAAACGTGAGGCCTGGAGAGTTCACTCTCACACACCCTTTTTCAGAGATTTACTAGGGCACGTGCCCGCTGAAATGAAGGAGCAAACCAAGCGAGAGGAAGAGATGGAAGCAGGAAATGAGGGCTAGACAGGGAACGGGGACGGGAACTTCCAGGATGAGGGTGAGCAGAAATCACAACGATAACCAGGCGGCAGGCACAGAGCACAGTCAGGTGAGAGTAGCCCAGAGGCCCCCAAGAACACAGCATCCGAGGATGATGTGGGTCTAACCAAGTGACTAGTGTTTGTGAGCACGCCCGGAGGAGAATTCCTTTTAGGACTGGAATGGGGAGAGAATTAGCGAAAAAAGCAAGGAAGTAAAACTGTGAGACCACTACGAACATCAGGAGAGGGACTGAGTTCGTGAAACAAAATACCGTCACAGGAAGTGATGCGACCCAGCTGTGCATAGTAAAGTCGCTGTGCGTTGTCCCCCAAGATGGGGACCAGCGGCTGCAAGCTCATCGGGGGAACCTTGTTCAGGGCAGAGGTGAGGCTCAGCCCCGCCCTGGGAGACCTCTGATGCCAAAGGCTCCTCAAGCACGTTTGCCCGGAGTCGGGACAACGGGCCGGCGATGTGTACTCCGTGCGTGGAAGTCACCGGGGGTGGCCACCCTGGGAAGGGGCTGCGGCGATGCTGGCCTTTCTCATCAGCAGAGGCAGCTCCTGAAGACAGCTGACAGCTGGGGAAGGGCCAGGGGACAGAGTCGTGCTCACACTACCCACCATCGAGAACACTAAAAAAGCCCTGGCTGGTGTAGCTCAGTGAATTGAGCGCGGGCCTGTGAACCAAACAACCACGGTTCCATTCCCAGTCAGGGCACATGCCTGGGTTGCAGGCCAGTTCCCGGCAGGAGATCCATAAGAGGCAACCATACATTGATATTTCTCTCCCTCTCTCCTTCCCTTCCCCTCTAAAGATAAATTTTAAAAATCTTTAAAAAAAAAAAAAGAACATCGAAAAAAGAAAAACCCAGAAACATAGTTTCCAGAATTCAGTTAACATTACAAGATAAAACAGTTAAACAAGAGGTGCAGCAAAAAACTGCACCCCTCCGCCCCCGCCCTTTAGGCCCCAAAGGGTGGAGACCAGGCTCATCCAAACTCAGGAGAGAAAGACTGGAGAGGGCATTGACCTTCAGAATGGGGACTCTGCTACTCAAGGCATTGGACGGGGACAGAGCCAGGGCCACCAGTACCCAGCCCCCACTGCAGTCTGCTGGGAGGCGTTCTCAACACCCACAGCCCACAGGGAGAACCCGTTACAGCTCCGCCTCCCTGAGCAGACAGCTGGGGAGGAAGGCTGACCAGTGGCGCAAGGGGCAGATGGAAGAATCCAGAATTCTGATAAGGGACCTCAGTTCCTAAGTCGCTCATACAAATCTTACTACAGAGTTTCTCCAGCTGAGCTGCAGATCTCCACATGTGACCGTTTTCCCAGGGGTACCCAGGCGGGGGGGGTGGTGGTTGGAAGAAAACCCGTGTCCAGGTTTTCAATTCCCAGGGACATTGTTGAGAGCGAATGAAATTTAATATACTTGTTTTTGACCAAGAAAAGTAGGCCTTTGCTCCAAGTAGGAAGTGAGCAAATCGTGTGAGGACGTCATCAGCTCATCCGCCAACCTCGGCAAGCAGCCGGCAGCTGCTGGGGGCCCTGCAGGTGGGGGGCTTTTTCACGGGGACCTGGGAAGCGACTCTGGCCAGGGGACATTTAGACTGTGCATGCTAAGTCTGTGAGGACTATCCAAGGGTTTCATCTGGGCCAGGAGACAAGAGTGTCTCTTGTAAAGAGTGTCTCACCCCCAAAACTCTCCAAAGGCCTTTGGGGCGTTAATTAGCTTCTGTCTAGGCAAGGGGACCCCTTGCAGACAGAGGTGAGAAACCACACAGAGGAAACCACACAGAGGCCTCCCCACCAACCCCGGTGTCTTCCTTCCTTAGCAACATGCCCTAGCAACAGAGGACCCTGGCTTTTGTGCCGGCAGCTGGAAACCCGCTCTGGCTTGGGCACGGTCGCTCCCACACCACCCCCCTGTGAGAAGGTTCAGCCCCGTTGAGTCTGGGCTCCATCCTCCCCTCTCCCGTTGCCTGGAACAGCGGTGTGACCAATCCATCACCTGTTTGGGGTTATTATTTCTCTGTTTGGCATATGAAGAGATATCGTTCTGTATGTACTGGCTAGTGAAATTATTCTAATTCCCACAGCCAAATAAACTGTGCTAAATGACTCGCTGGCAAAGACAAAATCAGCCCCCAAGTGTGACTTGGCTGCCTCCCGCACGCAGAACGAAAACACGCAGGACGAAACCACGATGCAGCCCGGCTGATGCAGGGAGACTTGTGGCTTGTCGCCGGGGTCCTGGGCTCCGAGGGGCCTGAGTTTGAATCTTGGTGGAGGCAGAGAGCTATGGAGGCTTGCCCCTCGGAGTGGTCCTTAGACAGGGGGGCTCCTTCGAGGGCTCCGGAGCTGGTGCACCTAGGAACCACATGGAAAAGGGAGGCACGTGATAGTGGTGAGCATTGATTCACAACTGCATAATAGTAATAGTTATCACCTGCTGGGTGCTTCCTCTGGGCCAGGCCCTGAGCACCTTACGTGTCTTCCCTTAGCCACAGTTAGCCTCTTAACACTTAGCGCTAAGCGTTCCCTTGGCGACAGGTAGGTAGATGATGTGCAACTGCCCTGTGCCTTGGGGGGGCGGGGCGGGGGCGGGGGGGGGGCTGTGCAGAGAAGGTGAGCAGCTTACCTGGTGTCAAATGGACCCCTGTTAGGAGGCCAGAATTCCGGCTCTGGCACGTGCAGTCTGTGGCGGAGCCCCGTGTCAGGCGTTAGCTCCCTGCGCCTTCCTGGCCGCCCTCTGAGGCAGGAGAACTGACACTTAGGAAGGTGAAGCACTTGTCTCAAGGTTTCACGGCCATGTCCAAGGTCAGGGTGGAGATGCTGAGTTCCTAGGGAAGTTCTTACCTGCTGTGATACGGCCTCTCTTCTAGCGCGCCGACCTGCCTGAATGTCGGGCGGTGATGAGGGGTCACCAGCACACCCGCGGGTCCAGTTTCATCGCCCAGGGTGTCGGCAGGCAGTAAACGGGGCTGGCGGGCGTCATCGCCGTGGGCTGCGAGGGAAGCCAGGATGGCAGGACCTGAGTCACTGGCCTGAGAATCCCAATGTCAAATTTTAGTTGACCGGGGCCCTGGCTGGTGTAGCTCAGTGGATTGAGCACGGGCCTGCAAACCAGATGATCGCGGTTCGATTCCCAGTCAGGGCACATGCCTGGGTTGCAGGCCGGTTCCTTGCAGGCCAACTACCAACAGGGGACGCACAAAAGGCAACCATACATTGATGTTTCTCTCCCTCTCTCCTTCCCCTCTAAAGATAAATAAACAAATAAAATCTTTAAAAAAATTTTTTTTAGTTGATCGGCTTCACATTTTACCCTCTTTGCTTGGACCTGGTTCTTCCACCTGTAACATTCTTGGGATCTTGATTCTCCTCCATCCTAGTAAAACTATTCCTTCTGGGTTTTTATCTTCTGAACTTTGGATGGATCAGAATTTGCATTTTCATGGCAAAAATAAACAGACAAACACAATCTCTCCCCAAGCTCATATTTTCACTGAAATTTCTACAAAAGCACCGTCAGCCACTTGAGCAGAATGTGGACGAGGCGCTCTTTTTCCATTGTTTCTCCTTCAGCTTTATCTCTCCCTCTCTTTCTGCGCGGGCTTCTTCCTCTCCCCACCTCCACCCCTGCGTGCCACCTCCCCGGGGCACAGCACTGTCCCCTGAAGCCACATCCAGCCAGAGTCGGCACGTGGTATTTCCGGCCTTCCTTCTGACTAATAACAGCTCCCGGGGGCGGAGAGGCACTTCCTCCTTGATCTTGTTTTGGGTTCTGGATCTTAAAGACGACTCCCCCAGCACAAGCTATCCGGACTGTGTCCATTATTGCCTTACCTGAGGAGCAGGCTCGTCACTCCCAGATTCAGGTCAACAGGTGTGTCACCGAGAAGCCTCCCAAGCCGCCCCTGGCGTCTGTCACCTCGCTTTCTAGCCTGGCCCCGAGCAGAGCTGTCAGACTGGGTGTGTGGTGCCCAAACAAAGCTCCGTTCAATTCTCCTGCCAGACGCCTTTTGGTTTTTTTCCACACCAAAATGTGCACAAAAATGAATTAAATGTATTTCAATTAAATCCCTTACCCCGTAGCACTTGACCCATTGCTTCGTGTTCCAAGACTCTTTAAAAATAAAAACCGCAGCCAAAGAATTGAAGTTTTGAGTAAGAAACCAAAGAAGGATGCAAAAAAAAAGAGAGAAAGAGAATAAAAGAAAGAGGAATAAATTGCATGAACTCATTAAGGTTTTTTTTTTATTTTTTTAAAATTTATTTTAGAGGGGAAGGGAAGGAGACAGAGGGAGAGAGAGAAATATCAATGTATGGTTGCCTCTCATTCGTCCCCTGCCGGGAACCAGGAACTGACCTGCAACCCAGGCATGTGCCCTGACTGGGAATCGAACTGCGATTGTGTGGCTCGCAGGCCCGCGCTCAATCCACTGAGCTACACCAGTCAGGGCTTCATTAAGGTTTATGTACACCAAGAGACAGACTACATTTGAGTCCTTGAAATGCTTCTCCTGTCCTCAAGGTAAAGCATATGTTGCAAGAAACTTCTTTTTTCTCCGACAAAAAGATTGCTCTCAGTTTTCTGCAAGGCAAGCGGACCACAACAGGAATCAGAGAAGCTAGATTTCGGCTTTTTTTCTTTCCAGTGTCTCCATTAGCCAGAGAGCACGTGTTAGGACTCAGCCGCCATTCACTGACCCTTCGAGGTGCGGCCACACAGCATTCAGGGCCTGCAACCGTGAGAGGAGACACCGCGGTGGGGAGGTGTCAACCTCTACCCCGCTACTCCTCCTTGACGCTGACCCAAGCTCCCTCGCCGGCTCCTGCAGTCACAGTGGCCCTTCTACTGTGCCCTCCGTGGGCTGCACGCCTCCCGAGGGCAGGGTCCTTGTGCGTGGGGTTCGTTCATGGAGCCAGCAACTGTGCCAGGTCCCAGGACAGGGCTGGACGCACAGCGAATAGGGCCTGAATCGGTGAGTTCACAAAACAACATAAAATGAAAACTCAGGCTCAGAGATCAGGGGTGTCCAAGACCAGACTGTTGCACAGCAGACCTGGGACTGGAACTCGGGTCTCTAAGTCCACGAAGAGTCCCCCGTCTTAAGTTACTGCCACTGAGGTTCACCCCCTGTTTTTCAGAGGTCCAGTGAGAGGGCACAAGAAGACACGGAGGAGGCAAGAAATGGCGTCCCTACATCGACAAAATGAGGAACAGACCTTTTATCCTGTCTGTTTGTCTCCGCTCCGGGTAACGATCAAGTCATTTTTAGATTGTGAAAGAGAAATTACTGATTTCTGCAGGACAGAGAGCAGGGCACCCAACCTACGGCCTGCTGGCCGCATGCAGCCCAGGATGGCTGTGAATGCGGCCCGACCCACAATCATAAATTTACTTAACACCTGTTTTTTGCTCATCAGTTTTGATTGGTGTTTGTGTAGTTAGCCTGTGGCCAAGGCAACTCTCCTTCTTCCAGTGTGGCCCAGAGATGCCAAAAGGCTGGGCACCCCTGCCGCAGAACAAGCTGGAATTATCCAGGTTCCCTATTGCTCGCACCCCAAAGGACTGAGTCAATAAAATGCCACAATTTTGCACTTACCATATGCCTCACGTTTCTGCTCTGTGGGGCCTTAATTACAGGAGGTTCTAGGTTAGTCTGAATTGCTGGGCCAACCTACACTTGAAAAATAGAAACCTTTAGACTGTACACATTACTTGATTCTAAGTTTATTCCGTTTTTTATTGTAAAGCATGCCACGGAAATACATTTATAATAGTCTTACTTCAAAATAAAAATCTTCCTAGTGAGAAAAACGTTGAAAGTTTTCGTAAATAGTACAAGTCAAGTCCGATGTTGTTTTCTAACACAGAGTCCTTCAAAGTCACGCGGGAAGAAACATCACCGAAATGTTCTCGCCACGGGGAGTCGGAGACGAACACCTGGAGGAAAACGTGTTCTGGAGGAGTTTGGAGCGAAGAAAATCCTGCTACTGTGCCCTGGGTTGAGATTCCGAAGTGTCTTCACTCCCTGTGGTCACTGCCCAAATGGAGGGGCATTTCCCCAGGACCGCGTGTCTCTTGGACAGTCTGCCCCAGCTGCCGCGTGCTTCTGACAGCGCTGTGTTCCAAACCTCAGTGTCCACTCCTTGCAGGCTCTGTCCCCAGTGATCTTGGAGGAGGGTGGCGTGGGTGCCGACGGCTGGGGGTTGGGGCAGCCAGGGAGATGAGATCATCCCAGCTTTGGGCGACCTGCAGTTTTCAGGCTGGCAGTCATTGAGACGTGCTGCGTGACTCGCCCCCACCCCCACCCCCACCGCCCCCCCCACCCCCCGCCCCTCTGTAGCCTCTGCTTTTCCTCAGGGCAGGGGCAGACAGGCTGCTTCCCAGGAGCCCCTCTGTCTTCTGCCCACACAGCGGCTCCATCCTACACTTTAAATCAGGGTCCTCCTGGGTAAACCTCCTTCCAAAGCCCTTCACATTCAGTGGCGAAGGGTAAACCGCACGCTGGCCTCTCCCATCGCCCAGGCGTGATGGCACAGCTCTTGGGCTATTTCCTGAAAGCAGCAGATTTGTGGTGACAAAGGCTTGGCCCAGTTTTCTCCGCGGTGTGCCAGATTTTGAATTGGAACGGCCGGATGTCCATGTCTCCAAGTTGCAGTGTCACGATGTGCCGTCCCATGGTCACTGATCATTTCTTCTCGTTCATTACGACACTAGTGACCTACCACGGCCCCCCACGGACCCCTCCGTGGAATCTGACTCTTTCGAGGGTCTTTGAAACCTGCATGCTGAGAAACGAAATGTTCGCGGATCTTTGCCCCCTCTCCATCTAGGGCCACGGCCCTTAGCCTGGCCATGTGTATTCATGTGCTTTTTCCACAGCTCTTGCTCCAGACCCATCCGTGAGCCACAGGCGGGGCCTTGTTCTGTTCCTACTCAGACCTTCCTCTCCTGCCTGTCCCCTCTCCTGGCCGCTGAAGCTTTGGCCACTCACTGGGCGTCGGCCACCGCTGTCACCGCTGTGGGACTTGGTTCGCATTGTTTTGTGTCTCCCCTCCCTCGGCTACTTCATTTATAAAACGAGAACCGTAGTAGATTGCCACGAGCATTGTGTGCACATAAGCAGAACGCGTAGCTCGTCCTTACGTACAACATGGGTTCCTTCCTCTCCCTGCACCCCTATCACTTAATTCTTGAGGCGGCTACATCCTGATACTCCAACAAAATCCCCTGGGGGAGGGGCAGGGCACACGTTTCTTTTGCAACCCCCAGAAGCCTGCTCTGTCCTGAGGCACACAGGGCGTGAGGGGAAGAAGGACGCCTTTGACAGAATAGGCCCTGCGATGCAGGCAGGTGGATGGATGGTGGTCAGAGCCCATGAACCCTGGGCCAGTGAGCACCCACCGTTAGTCCCAGTGTGGGGGTGAGACGGCTTGGCCGAGACTCTGCAGCCACACTGCGTGCCTGGGTCAGCCCTGCCTCTGCCCCCGACCAGCTGAGGGCCACGGGTCCTGCTGCGTGTCCCCTGCCATGAGGTCAGGGTGATAATGTTAATGACAGTAGCAAGGATAATGATGGTGACGATGGGATGGTGTATTAAATAAGCGCACACACGCCGAGTACACGATGCCGTGTTGATGCTTGCTGCCCTGAGCGTCACCCCACTGCCGTTGTTGGTATAGATAAAGGGAGGCCTCCGTGCCGGTCGTGAAAGCAGATGTCACCGCAGAAAGAGGATCGGGTTCGAGTCCAGAGAGACCTGCCTCTGAAAGGCCTTGCTTCTCCCAGCTGGGGGTCCCCTGGTCTGCTTTCTAACGCGGACTGGGAAGCTAGTCTTCATGCGCTGTGAGGGCGGCCACATTAAATAAACGCTAAGGGTAAAGCCCGGACCGGTGGCCAGCACGAGGAAGTCCTTGAGACGGGAGCTGATGGTGCCGTGATGATCTTTATTACGGGGCTGTTTCCGCTGAGCCTCTCACAAAAGGGGCCATTATTTTCCTTGCCACCAAGGAAGAGGAAAGAAATATTGCCAATTACAGAACTCTGGGCCATCACCGTGAGATATATTCGAGTTTCAGATAAAGATGTGGAAGGGTGTTTCTTAAAACAGATGAGCAACCCTGGTTTTGCCAAGTGAGGGATCCCGGAAACAGCCCATCTCTCTTGGGGGCACGAGGCTGGGGAGATGGGGAGTATGTGGAGGGTCCAAGGGCGGGCTTGTCAGGGGTTTCAGCCACAAACTTGGAGGTTCCAAGCTGGGGGGAGGGGGCGAGGGGGGCATGGAGCGCACCCCTGTAACCCCGACCTGCACTGCAGAAGCCACCGCCAAGTCTCCGCTTTCTGCCCCAGATACCTGGCCATAACAGTTTCAACAGAAGGCAACCACCTTCAACTATTCATCAACCAAGTGTCTGTGAAATGTTTTTGTTATTGCCTCATCTCAAGCTTCTCCCCTTTACATTCCAAAGTAGCCCGAATACAAATTGCATCATTTTCTTAGTGTCCCAGAGTTTGTTTTTCTCTTTCTCTTGAGCCCCAGCTGCCAAGATTTTTATCCCATTTCCTCTCGGTGCCCCTGAGGAACGTGACTCCTTTGTCTGCTTTCTGGCTCTCGGGCCCAAGAGAATAAATCGAGTTTCTGGGACCCGGCCAGATGCGGGACAGGTCAGCAAGGCAAAGCGTGAGTCCTGGTTTCTGTTTGGAGAGACTAAATCCCGAGTCCACGCCCTGACAGGTCGCATGTGAAACTACCCTGTACCCTCCCCGAAGCCTCTCCTGAATAGCTCCCTTCTGAAGGCTGACCGAGATGAGTTAGGGTGTCTCTTCTAACTGAGACCCAGTGGGTGTGGGGGGGTGACAATTTACACACCCAACTGAAAACTTTGCTACGCCGGCTTCTAAATCATCGCTATCTCTGAGTTTAGTCTAGTGCCACCAGCCCCACCAGACACATATTTCTCTCTGTCACGAGGGATTTGGGCCAGCCTCCTTCACGGCCTCAGAATACAACGGTTTCCGCTTCATTCCTGCACATTCATCACTCAGCATTAATCTAAATAGCTGTTCAAATTTGTATCTTGTTTTATTGCCAAGTGAGGCTGCAAAGTTCTTCCTGTCCCTGGCTCTGAACATATGGTGCTTGTCTTCCTGCTACTGGGGGGCGGGGTGGGGATCGCAGAGCAGAGCGTGAGTGGTAGAGGAGAGGACTGCTTTCTGGTCGTGCCCACGGGCCTGCGTCGTCCCCAGCCAGCATGGCCTGCGTACACGGGGCACTGAAGTGGACCAGAGAAGGACACCACTCACCCAACAGACGCTTCCGCCAGTCATCTTGAAATCAGGGGAGAAACACCCTGTGTCACCCTCAAACAGATGATTTCTCCCCTTCAGTAGATCGAGCGGGTAGTTTTCTGAATGTAGCGATGCCGTCCCCTGAAACGGAAACGCAGAGCGTGTTCCAACACAGCTGGTTGGACTTAAACCAAATGAAGGCAGAAGATAGTGGGTCGGCCAGAACGCCCCCGGAAAAGTGGCTCCTGGCTCGTTCTTGCTTTTGTGTCCCGACAGCAGAGATGAGTGAACTCGCATCTGAGTCTCCTGTGCTATAGAAAAAGGGCTGGAAGTTTGTACGTTCTCAACAATGTTTGCTTCCCTGAGGAGGATTAACACCCAGCTCCCAGCGTTGCTACCAACCTCATGGTCGATGAATATATACTTTTACTTAACTCATATAGAAGGAGAACAAGTTTGTTACAAATCAAAGAAAAATGACAGATGAGCAAATAGGGAAATTTCAGCCAATATCCCACCAGCCAAAGACAACCTCTCTGACTATTTCAGCAAATACCTGCTTTGAGAGCCTGCCTCGCCTGCCTGAACTCAGTGTGCAGAATTCCCAGCTCAGTGGAACTGCACACAAGCCGTACCATAATATTCTCCGTCACCCCAACAGAAACGTGACGGAGTCACACGGCAGACCTTTGTAACTAGCGAAGGAAAAGCCATCCTGTAAGTCACAGTCGGAAAGAGCGGTTTCCCCAGGAAGGGGTGTACCCGGAGAGAGAGTCAGGCGCCCCAAAGTGTCGCTGGGGCGTCACGCCTCAGAAAGACAAGGAGGAAAAGCAGGACTGGGTGGGGGACTGTCAACCAGGAGGCAGATCAGACAACGTCTGTGCCGAGCCCACAGGGAGTGCCAGAGCCAAGACCGCCCCTGCAAGGAGTCCTGCCTTGAGTGGCAATGACTTCCACCTTGAATCCCCACCTGGCTCAATCACTGGCTGGCGGTCTCCTCATGTGCAGCGTCACCTTGGGCTAAGACCTAGCGGGGGTCCGGGCTGACGGCTCTCCGAGCTGCTCGCAGCTAACCAATCGGCCTTTCCTGGAAAAGGCATCTGGACAGTGACCCCTGTTGTTGCAAAGTGACTTCTTATGGTTTTGGTTGCGGGGGAGGGGAGGGTTGTTTTTTTTCTGAAAGAAAGCTGCTTTGTGTTTTGAGACGGATCTTTGATTCGTGACTGATGTATTTTCAGAGTGGTGTGAGCTAGGCCTCCACATTGCTCCGTCATTCCCTGAACAGCCGCTCTGACCCTCACGCCCCAAGAATTCCGGTGTGGCCATTGATCGTGATATCGGGTGTGTTACTGGACGATAGCTATTTCATGCTGGAAGGGTACTTCCTTACTTTGGGGCCCCTCAGTATGCAAAGGCAGTAGACATGGTACACATTGAAGATGGTTCTGCCTCGTTCATACCACTTCCCCTCTACTTTCTAAAGTCAAGGCCATCAACCGACGGATAAATTAAGCCCTGGTGTGCAGTCGCGTCCACTGTCCGTGCTGCGAGCGCTCCCCCTGAGGCTGACTTCGGGTTGCCCGCGTGGTGCTGCTCGGTGCGGAGCCGAGAGGAGATAAGCAGGCTCGCTGTTCTGCAGTGTTTCCTCCCCAGAGATAAAATAGATATAAATAACCTCAGGAGCGCAGATAACTGGAGAATGTATGACGAGAGCCCAGTAAATTACAGTAAAATAATTGGTAACTGGTGAACTTCGGGCACTTATTACTTTTGTTTTTCATATAACTCATTGGACAGTAAGTGTCTGTAATTCAATTTCTAAGAATGACTGTGTTTGAAAGCCCTTTGAAAATGTCACAGGAAGCTCTCCTGAGCTGGCAGCAGCCAGCTCTGTAAAGCAGCACAGACCAGAGGTGTCCCTTCTGGTGCCTGTCCTGGGGACCTGGAGGACCTGTGCATAGGACTCAGGTGCAGAACGTTCACTGCAGGGCGGTCCCTACCGGGGGCAGGGGGGGCAGTGAGCACCTGCCCATCAGCACGCACACTGACAGGTAGACAGGGACTCGTCCCTATAATGAGGTGTTAAGTGGCAGTTGGGAACAGAATGGACACAGTTCACTTATATCACTAGAGATCAGTTCCCAAAGAGCTGCACAGACACACACGCTGTTTGGATGTAATTGTGTAAAAGTGTAAATACCAATGCACTTTATATTTTTAAAAAATTAAAGAGTTTATTTATTTACTTTTAGAGAGAAGGGAAGGGAGGGAGAAAGAGAGAGAAAGAAACATCAATGTGTGGTTGCTCTCGCATGTCCTCCACTGGGGACCTGGCCCGCAACCCAGGCATGTGCCCTGCCTGGGAATTGAACTGGCAACCCTTTGGTTCGCAGGCCAGCACTCAATCAATCCACTGAGCCACACCAGCCAGGGCTATAGATGCACTTTAAATCTAGTTTATAAAAACAAGCATATACAAGTGAAGTGAGAACACATGTATGAAAATGAGACGCAAAGTTCGGGGTGGCAGTTATTTCGGGCAGGATCCGGGGCTGGGATGAAACTCCTGCTGAACCCCTAACCTGTCTGCTTTAAGGAGAGGACGTCCATCAGCCCTGGAAGTGAGATGACCCGGCCTCACCTGCCGCCCCTACAGCAGCGCACAGGATGCCTGGGCAGGGTTCTCTCTGGAAAAGGAGGGCTTCGGTCTGCTCACCCGTTTGGATCCAACTCCCAACTTACGGAAAACTGGGGATGGGTTCCTGTGTTGAGTGGAGCCACTGTGATGTGGTCCTCAAAGTCTGCAGTGTGGGCGTTTCCATCCAGTGAACCCCAGGAGAGAGAATGGAGAGGGACACGGGACCTCAGACCCAAAGCGAATGAAGGTGAGGACATGATACCACACGGTCTCACCTTTAACAGGAAGCTAAACAACAAAACAAACAAGCAAGCAAAATAAAACCACAGACACTGAAATAGAGAACAGGCAGACAGTGACCAGAGGGGAGAGGGGATGGGGATTTCAGGGGGAAAGGGGAGGGATTCGCAGGAACAAGTATGAAGGACACATGGACAAGAACTAAGGGGGTGGACATGGGAGGGAGGTAGGAAGGAATGGGGGGGGCTGGGCTGGGAGTCAAAGACAGAAAACTGTACTTGAACAACAATCAAAAAAAGATGTCGACAGGACTTTGGTTCTGACTCACACAAATAAACTCCAGGAGGAGATAAAAAAGCAGGACATTCTGATTACTGAAGGGATGGTCAAGGGTATTAGGGAATTACTACTAATTACTCAGGTGAGATAAGAGCAGGGATTTAGTGATAATTTTTACCTTGTAGAGGCCAGTGCTGAGGAAATGCACGGAGGAGGTGGCCGGCTGTCTGGGACCCCCTGCCCAAGAGTGGGGGGTGGGGGGGCACCAGGGTAAGTGGCAGAGAGATGAAAGAAGACCTTGTTTCTCCTTGTATGTGTTTGAAACTTCATATAAACATGTTTCTTAGGAGGACAAGGAGGAAGAAAAATAGGGACAAAACAAGAAAATATTAAGTAGGGGGCTGACTGTCTATCACACCTAAGTGGCTGTCATTCTATTGCCTTTTGTTAAGTTTGAAATACGACATAACTATGAAGAGATTTCAACGTGCCACAAATGTAAAATATCCGCTGACTATTTTAAACGTCACAATCCCACTTTAGTGCAAGGGGAGAGACCGGTTGCCAGCAGGGAGACGGGGGCTCAGGCTGCGGGACACCTGTCCCTCCGTGGGCCCCTGGCGGGTGGGGGGCTGCACTCCCTGGGCCCCGAGAGCCGGGCAGACTCCTTCCTGCGCACTCACAAGGAGCCCACTGCCTGCCAGTGTGCTTCCCACCGACTCCCACCCTGCTCCCCGGCAAATGCGGAACTGGAGGTCCCGCACCGCGCACCCCGTCTTGCGCAGGGAGGAGGGGGCTTCTGTGTTCGCGTTTACTGTGTCTCAGGCCCCCGCCGTGTGGCTGAGCAGTCTCACTGTCTGAGAGTGGCTGAGACACGTCCGGAGCAGACGGCGTGTGCACACCCCTCTGCACACACACTCACACACACACACACTCAAGACTTTTCCTTTCTTCTTCTTCTTCTTTCCCCTCCCTTCTATCCACCCCTTTTCTAGAGTGACAGAAGCAGCCACAGTCCACTCATTAAAGCACCTGTAATATAGATCAAAACAAAAAAAACAAAAAAAGTTGTCCGGGATCTGACGTCACTGCTCTGTCGTCCTTTGACCCCATTTGGCTACGAAAAGTAGGACAGGAGGCCCGGCCTTGGGGGAGTACAGCAGCGTCTTCTGTCTGGTTGGCAGGTCTGCCTCCGGCCCTCGGGGTAGGGTGCCAGTTTGCTTTAAACGCCCCGAGTTCTGCTCTCTGGGACTCGGGGTCTGCAGGCTGCCTCCCCAGGCCTGTGGCTGCCCAGGGCCCTTCGACCTGAAGGTGACACGGGGGTCCCCAAAATGATAGATGGGCCGACGTGCCTATTTAGAGAACTACTCCGGTAAGTAAAGAAGAGATGTCACAATTAGACTGACACTCTTTTGGCGCCTCTCCTGAACGAATGGAGCTGGATCTTAGGCATTCACAGCGGCTGACAGCACAAAAAGAAACGCAGCCAGACATCCTGTGCCTCCTGGTGGGGCATACCCCTTCCTAGAAGGTGTCTAGGCAAGGGAAAAAAAAATCTCAATCTGGACAAGCCTCTGAATCCAATTTCCAACTTACGGGAAGTAAAAACAACCCGGTTTCTTCAGCAAATAAAATTCAGAGGGGAAAAACATATTGAGAAAGAACCTACAGATTAGAAACTGTATGCAACTATATGTAAAAGACAATTAGAAATTCTAACCGTCACTCTGTGTTTGCTGGATAAAAAAAAATCCCTCTTCTTTTAGGTGCGTTAATAGTACTGTGGTTGTAGCTGAAAGCAATCATATCCTTTAGACATAGATTTTTTTTAAGATTTTATTTATTTATCTTTAGAGGAAGGGAAGGTGAGAAGGAGAGAAATATCAATGTATGGTTGCCTCTCGTGAGTCCCCTGCTGGGAACTGGCCTGCAACCCAGGCATGTGCCCTGACTAGGAATCGAACCGCGATCCTATGGTTCGCAGGCCCGCGCTCAATCCACTGAGCTACACCAGCCAGGTAGGTTTTGACTATTAAAATATTTATGGTATTTGTAATTTGTTACAAAATAATATGAGCTGCAGGGGACATGAGAGTTGCTCGGGGTACCTGGGTGTTGGGGCTGGGTGCTGGCCGGGCACACGGGTGCCCGCTGTACTTCCCTATACTTTTGTATTTTGTTTCATATGTTCTGTAAGAAAGACTTTAAGGTAATAGAAACTAAAAATAAAATGCTAAGAAAAGAAAAGTTAATGCAAGACCATTGCGATTCTAAAAGAAGTTCATCCAGAACTTCACAAAGAAAGATAAAATGTGTTCAACTATGTAGTTCACATAATTCATTACAAGCTTTAAAGGTATGCCATTTTAGGAAGAGAAATTTCAAATTGTTTATCTGCACAAATGTTTATTAATAGCTAATTGCTACTGCTACATGAGGAAAATTTTGGCTTTATTTGCCCCTTTATTTTGACTAGTTAATATATTTCTTTTTTGCCCTTGTCTGTATAAAGTCAGACTCAAAAAAAATTGTTTTTTTTCTTTTAAAGCCATTCTTGCTTACCATAAGGAAAAAATGCAGCCACTAGACTTACTATTTATAAAGAGGAGAAAAAAAGCATATTGTTTCTGGGCTCTCTGAGCAGGAAGGGTTTTAGGGGGGTTTCATTTCACTGGAAATGGCAGGGTCCTCAAGGAGGGCGGGCTCCATTATTCTGCATAAAAGGAATTTTTGCAACATATCTCTGTGCCTGAGATGAAAGAGAAAAAAAAGATGAAGCTTCTTTACACCCTCCCAGGCTGGTTGAACACTTGTAATATAGTCCCACTTGCACAAAAAGACCATTGTTTTTTCAGGGGAAATAGAAGATGAAAAAGACACGAGGAGGAGGAGGAGACGGGACAGAAGAAGAGGGGCAAGGAGTAAGGGTAGGAAGGGAGAGGAGGACTCCTGCTCTCAGGAAGTTTGCATCGTGCCGACAGGAAGGACGTTTTTGCAATTGGTAGGTTCTCCCTGGTTGAAAACCATGACAACGCACTAACGGATGGGGGAGACCCGGGATCCCCCCCAGCCCCATCGCAAAGCATCGAAGGCGGTCAGCCTGGCAGGGGACCGTCCTCACCCGTCCCCTTGTACATGAACACATCCGAAGGCTGCTGGCCAGTTTCGTTTGTTTGCGGGTGCTCAGACCGGGTGGTGCAGTGAACGGCATGCTAGGGCTGGCTGTACTCACTTCACCGCACACCACAGGCCCCTCGAGTCAGTAACGGAGATCTAAGCCGTTCTTTGAAACAGTCACATGACGTTCTATGGTCCTGTTGACAGACAATGAGATTATGTGCATTTTTTTTTTGGGCCACTAGAATCAATGCTGCAATAAAGATCCTTTGAAAAGGATGTTTTTATTTCTACAGAAAAGCTGCTCCAAAGTGGTCTTGGGCCCCTGCCCATGTGGCTCTCAGTTGGGTGTCATCCCGCAAGGCGGAAGAGAGGTCGCCAGTTCGATCCCTGGTCAGGGCACATGGCCTGGGTTGCAGGTTTGGACCCCGGTCAGGATGGGCACAAAAGGCAATCGATCAATGTTTCCCTCCCTCTCTCCCTCTTTCCTTTCCCTTCTCTCTAAAAATAAAAACAGAATCTATTTTTAAAAAGTAGACTTGGTAAGCCAATGGAACGTGTCTTTTAATTTATAACATAGATGTTGCCAGATTTGTCTTCAAAATGTTGACAACTTGTGCGCGTCCTGGCAACACATTACTGCATGCACTTTCCCGCCTATGTCTTACCAACGGTGAACGTGGTGCCCCTGTGAAATGTCTGCCACCCAATAGGAGGGTCTAAAACATCAGAAGAACCGTTCCTTCATGTCTTCCCTGAACGGAGCTCACAGTCTGTCTGTCCAGGTCTCTGGCATCTGGACATGGGCGGCTCCCCAAGCCTGATATGTAGACTGGTCCTAAGCAGCGGTGTTCTCTGTCCCGCTCTGGGGTCACAGACGGTTGTACGGAGAGCGGGCCGCACAGGTGAGCTCCGCCGTTGCCGGACATGGAAGATACCTTGCCATTCACCAGAAACCGAGTGCTAGAACCAGCAAATCCGAGGGGGTGAAGCATCTCAAATCTTATCTGTGAAACTGCAACGAGGAGTTGCATAAATCCTTCTGATGGTGGGGAACCTCCCAGACCAGGCAGCCTATTCCATAATAATCAAGCTAACTCTAACCCCACATTCAATCTGTGCTGTACACAATGAAAAGTGCCTGGCAGGAAGCATCTCATTTAATCCTTGCAAGAACCCGATGGGGAAGGAGTGGCCGCGCTACCTATTCCAGGGAGTAAACCAAGGCACGGATCACAGCCCACAGGTGGTGGTGTTGAGGTCAAGTCCACGGGAAGCCATCCTCAAGCCCTGCACCCTACTGCCCCCCAGAGGCAGGTTCGTGCAACGCAGACCTCAGCCCTTCTTCCTGCCGCCATGGTTCACTGCCTCCCACCTCTTACTCCTGAGAATTAACCTGAAATCTCTTACATATGAAAGTGGTACAAATAGTGGAAAGTAGCTATGAAATTCTCTGTTAGTCTTCAGTTCTAGAAACCAGAGTGTGTTCAATGGGAGCCTAAGAAAGAACAGAAAACTTGACTGGAGAACTCACACAATGGCAAGAGGAAATGGTGGTGTCCAGTACCTCTGACTTACTATAGACCCCAAGTCTAGCCAACGGCGAGTCTTTATAGGAAATGGGACTGAAAATTTTTAAAGGGGAGACTGAGTGTCCAGCATTGAGACACCAACATTAGCCCTGGCTCTTGTGGCTCAGTGGATTGAGTGTCTGACTGTGAACCAAGATGTCGCTGGTTCTATTCCCAGTCGGGGCACATGACTGGGTTATGGGCCAGGTCCCCAGTAGGGGGCGCTCGAGAGGCAGCCACACATTGATGTTTCCCTCCCTTTCTCCCTCTGTCTAAAAATAAATAAATAATAATAATACCTTTTAAAAAGACGTGAACATTAATGGGAAAGGCTAACATAACCATTGGAAAGACGCCCCGAGAGTACCTCGCGTACCCACGGATTAAGTCTTTTAGGAGCACGATGACAAGTGAGAGATTGGCCAAGGGACAGGGTCAATAGTGTTCCAGCCAGAGGACCCCAAAGACAACGGACGGCACGACGATAAAATGAGGATTCATTGTAACCACCCAAAATGCCCGCATTTATCACAAGAGAACGGATTCAGAGGGATTCAAATCAAAAGCACCATCAGGGGATTCCAGCACCCCCCTGATGGACGTCTGGCGTGTCCATCCGTGATGGGCCACGCATTTCCACGTGAGGTCTTTCTCTCCCCAAGTGTGTTTCTTTTACTGATAAAACCCCGTGATGGAGGGTGTGTTGTCCACCCCTTGCGTCAGAGAACTGTTTTTTTCTTCCTTTCCCCATCCTCTGTATTTTCAGAAGGGGGACTGAGATGACTCATCCTGTTGAAATCCAGGCCCTGTTAGCGAGAAGCTCACTCGTGGGCCCTGCGGTTGTTTCCGCCTCTTGGCTCCTGTGAATCTGGCTGCAGTGAGCACGGGGGTCCAGACCTCTCTTCGGGGTCCTGATCTCGTTTCCTCTGGATACTCGCCCCGCGACGGGGTTGCTGGGCCCTGTGGAAGTTCTGTTCTCAGCTCACCGAGGAAGCCTCGCACTGGTTTTCACAGCGGCTGCCCGGAGTCACGTTGCCGTGAACAGTGAATGAGTGTTTCCTTTGCTCCACACCTTCCCCAACTTGTCCCTGTCTTTTTCATACGCGGTCCCAACAGGTGTGAGCTAATATCTCATTGTGGCTTTGATTTGCATTTCCCTGATAATTAGTGTAGTGTTGAGTATCTTTTCCTATGCCTGTTGGCCATTTTTATGCCTTGAGTGTAAAAGTGTTTATTCAACTCCATTCTTTAATCAGGTTTTGGGGGGTTCTCTTGAGTTGTATCTGTTTCTTATATATTTTGGGTATTTAACCCATTATCCAATATGTTGTTTATAAATACCTTCTCCTGTTCTGTAGGTTGCCTTTTCATTTTGTCGATTATTTCCTTTGCTGTTTAGAAGGTTTTTGACTTGATGTAGATTTTTCCTTTAATTAATGGAAAAATCTGTTAGATTGTGCACAGATCTGGCAAATTTTTGTCATTTACCGGAGGGAACTGGCAGTCATTCAGCCAAGCAAAGCCTCATGCTATTAAGGTTTGACAGTAAAATGAGCAATTGAACTACTAGGCAGCTGAGGACGGATAACCGGGACTAACACCACGGAAGCAGCTTCCAGGTTCACTGACAGCCCCAGCCACACCGAGGAGCCCAGCTCTGTGCTGAGTGATCCACGGGCAATATCTCATTGGACGTTCACAGTAAATGGGATCCCAGGAGGCCTGCACATCTTACAGAGGAGGAGGCCGGGCTGAGAGAAGTCCCAGGGGCACCGAACGCGAAGGTGGAGGGGTTAAGACTCAGCTCCAAGCCTGTGAGCGTGCAAAGACGCTGCCCTGCCCACCTGCGTCCCTGCGGTGGGGATGTATTCACTCGCTGGTTTACAGGGCAGGCTCCGCTCTGCACAGGCTGAGTACTGGTGTTCCTGCCACCGTGGGGCTTAGACTGGTGGACGAATTACCCACCTGGGTTCCATGCGTGCCCCCCTGTTTAAGAGTCACAGTGTGGACAGAGCCACGCTCCCGTGCAGCGCCCGACACTCCAGGACGCTTTGATTTCGCTGTCACTGTTGTCCCACCTTGTAGCACAGACTGGTGTGGCTCAAGACACCGCTCTTCGAAAGGGGCCATCAGCAACTGTCACCGGGCGGAGAGCACGTGGCGTCAATGACATCCTGATAGAACGCTACAAGCGTGACCGCGCTCAGTGACATTGCAGCGGAGCGGCTCGGCGCGTCTCACAGCGCGCGGCACCCGCAGCACAACCGGGCAGGCGGGGTGCGCTCTCTGGCCCACTGGGGCGCATCGCGCGCGCCCGCCGCTGGGAAGATGTTAACACGCATCATGCTCAGTAGACGAGGCCGACACGTCAGCGTCACGCGTATTTGACCTGAAACTCGGCGCGCATTTCACTGCAGTCACGGAACAGCGGTCCTCCTCCCTCAGGCAGCAGCGGCGCTGGCGCAGAGAATGGGGGCTCGGGTTTGCCTGGTGTGTTTACAGCCTTAACCCAGATCCCTCTACAGCGGCGCTGGAGTGCGGGGACCCACGACGCCGAGGCCGCCTGTTTCGCTCTCAAGGCACAGCACTAACCCAGCTCCGGCAATAAGGTAAAGCTGGAGTTCCTCTCTTGCTGTGTGGTTTTTGTTTTGGAAAGCAATGGTCTTTCTGGGAATTACACCGTTAGTATTGCATATACGTAGGAGTAGGTTTCATTTTGAACACTGGCCTAGCAAAAGAGCTGGAAGCAATTAGTATGGGTATTTCTCGTGGCGTTGTGTGTGCCTGCGGCTCGTGACGGGAACGACCGCTCAGGGTGAAGAAGGGCGCACGTCACTGACGGCACAGACTCACGTTTGAAACGCAGGCCCGACGTTGCACCTGCCGGTGATTCAGTGGCTGTTCCGGGGGACTCACTAAGTAGACTGCCCAGTAAAATCAGTTCCCTGGCTATCTCAGCGCCTGGTCTCTCAGGGCAATAGCCCAAGAACCACTGATGTGCTGGTAAAACCCACTATTTGTGGTTCTTACCCACAACATATGGGGGGGGGATGCATTTGTATCATTTCTTTACCACGCGACTCAGTGGGCCTTGGCTGCCATTCTTCATTCATCCTCCATTTCAGCAGTTCCTGTATATTTGTGCCAGTAGAGATACAAAGATAATTAAGACAGTCTCTCAGCTCAAAGACCTCACAACCTGGCAGTTAAAAAGCCCTCAGAAACATGAAGCTGTACCCTGAGAAAGTGCAAGTACAGAGACATCCTTTGGTTATCGTGGGGAGCACAGAGGTCCTGCGTCCAGTGCAGCCTGCAGGGGGTGCTGGGGAAACAGGGAGCACAGTGGGCAATCAGGGAGAGCGTCCCGGAGGAGGTGGCAGATGGGCTGATGCTTTAAGCGAAGGATAACGTCACCACTCCAAGGCGATGAGGGGTACTTTTGTCAATAAACAAAGTCTGCGTTATTTATTATTCACCAATTATTTATGTATCAGTGAGCCATTTGTTCTCATGGTAGCTGATCATGAACTAAACTAGAGCAAAGACCGATGCCAAGGAAGACAGGTGTGAGACCAAGATAAGCAAAACTGGGAGGGCTTGGTACTTGGACAGGGAGGCGTAGAAGGAGTTAAGGATCACCCTAAGAATCACTGTGAATGAGGTGTACCTTTAAAATAAGAAATAAACAGGGAAGTACAATTTCAAAGGGAATGAGATGAGGTTCCTCGTGGACACAGTGAGTTGGGGGTATTTTTCAGTGTCCGTGTCCAGCCGGCGAATGCACAGGTAGGTGTGTGGCTCCCACCGCTGCTGCCCCTGAGGCAGCGATGCGGGCCTCATTGGCACGCAGGTGATGGTAAAGCCATTCGCACAGGTAAAACCTCCGCAGGGTGGTCCAGGGAGACGGGCTGAGGAAGGGGAGATGATGGATAGCTTTAAAGGCAGCATGGAGTTTCAGGTGGGTCGGCGCAGTACCAGTAACTGGATTTAACCCCCAAGCCATCCCAGGCACTGAAGCTGGGAGTGGGTGCGGAGGGCAGATGGCCCTCCACCGAACAAGGATTGAGAGGCAGCCCCGGTGGGTTCGGCTCCACCGCGGAGGCAGCTGAGATTCGCCGGGTGGAAGCAGCTACAACTCCCGCGAGGAGTCTCTTAGGGCCGTCTCCACTGGGTGTCGGATTCCGCGAAATGAAGATCCCCTGCCGGCGACCTCAGGGGCGCGTTCCCATTTGCTCTGAGTCCTGAGAAGTGATAGTGAAAATGCACACTCCGCGGAGCGCGACCTGTCCCAACACAGCATCCGGCTACCTGAGAGACATCTATCGGTGTCGGCAGGGCCCCGGACGAGGACCTTGACCTCCCAGCGCTGCTATGCCCGCATTCATAACTCATTCCAGACAGCACTTCAAGCCAGTTAGAGGCAGCGTTTCAGGGGCTTGGGTCAGCTCACTTGCTAATGTAGGCATCTGGCCCGGTTAGCAGTAAAATGCCCCAATGCTATTGCATAAATAAAATTTAACAGGATTTCAGAGTGGGTATAGTTATCACCTAGTGTTTTTAAGTATTCATTGGCAATAATTAATACATATTATACATAGTAAATACATCCAAATCCGCATTATTATATGCACAATGTTAAATTTAAAATTTCATATGGAGTGTCGTTGATCTGTGTTTGAGAATGAAGACTCACTGAACTGTTTCTCCATTCAAAACTCCATTATTTGTTACTAAGAGTCACGGTTCTGCGCATGAATGGGCTGCGGAGACACAAAGATGAAAACGACAGGTTCCCTACTGCCTTGTCTATAATCTGCTGGAGAAACACTGCAAAAAACATTATTACCTACACAAAAAAGCCAAAATCTCCCAACTGTGGGAGAGTAAAGGACAGGCATCCAGGAGGAAACCAGAGGGACAACGAAAATGTTTGAAATGCTAAACAGTTAAACACTAACTACTAAAAGGGCTGGGGGGCAAGAGGCATCTATTGTGCCTTTGCAAGTCACACGGTAGTGGACACTCGCTCGCTTTGTGCCCCCAGCTTCCCAAGCCCTGGGTTTGCTCATAGCTCCCAGAACGAGCCCTGATTGGCTTAACGATAACCTGCTCTTGCAAAGATTAGCTCAGGAACAGAAACAATGGGGAGAGATGGCCGTTAGGACTTCTTGGGACAAAAAATAAAATAAAATAAACCTTGTGCAGGAGTTTCCTGACAAGCCTCTCTCTTTAGCTAGGAGAGCCCTGGGGTCTGCTTGCAGCCATCTTGCACTGATGAGCAGAGAGCCTGCCTGGAAAGGCAGAGCTGAAAATCAGAGACCAAGCCCTGGTCCTTCAAGGAGCCCACAGCCAAGCCACACACTTCACCGTTGTGAGCCAATTCCTCTCATTGTAACCAGACTAAGCTGTGCAATCTCTATCTTGCAACCTAGAGAGGCCTGCCTGATGTGACCATTTAGAAACTAATGTCCATGAGGCCCAGGGAAATCCCTCTCTGTGAACTTCTGCTCCTCCCCCTTCCAAAATAACAAGCGCCTGCGGCATCAACACAAACATCTCAGAGGGTGGGAGGATTATATAATACCAAGGTCATGGTACATGCAGCACGGTGGCCCAAAGCCATTTCCCAGAGCTCATCTAGATGCCAGTGTATTGTAAATAAAGTGAGGACCTCGTGTGCCGTCGTTCTAAGGGGGGACGCTGCACCCCAACAGTTCCTTCTCCTGGGAACGGAGAGAATCTGAGAGGACATGACCACAGCCTGCAGCAACTTTTTGAAACAAGAGACACAGTAAATGAAAGTTACTTGTGAAAGGATACCTTCTCTAAAGTACGACGATAAAATGAAAGGGGATAATTCAGTCCACGTCTAAATGATACTGTAATCAAATGTGTGGAAATTATCCGTACCAGCATCCTTTATCAACTCTTAATTATACAGATTGCCAGGCAGGATGTTTTGAAGGTGGGCATCTGTAAGAAGGCACACACCGGTGCCACGTGGGCACAGAGCAGTTTGCTCAGCCTGAGTGGCCAAAGGCCTCAGCTAGACAGCATGATGTTTAAGCCTGGGGATGGGGGAGACAGGGAAAGGTTCTGGGTTAATTCGGCAATCTGAATTAACTTACCAAGTGATCTGAAAGGTATTTTTACATCTTTTTTTTAATTACAGTTTTTAAATTGGAAAGCAATTATGGGTTCACAGAAAGTCGCAAAGATGGTACAGAGAGGCACCTTCCCCCACTAGTACTGTAAGTGCCACATCCGGACGGCGCATCGTCCACACCAGGAGTTCACACGGGAACAAGTGTGCGTGTTCCACATCTGATCACACGTGGTTGGGATACCGTGCCACTCTGTCACCACCAAGGTCTCCCTCGCTCCACCCCTTTACACGCACACCACCCCTCGCCCACCGATATGTTTCTCCTAAAAACACTCCTCCTAGGTAAGATGACTTTACTCTTGTGCAAAACTGGTCTAGTCTGTTTCACTTCTGTCCCGACCCTTTGCATCAATTTCATGATCTGTTAACAGGTTCTCATCCTCAATTTTAAAAACTCAGTCTGAACTTCCAGACTTATGTCCTTTATTTCGGAGTTTGTTTTGGCAACACCGCCCCCCGCCCCCACCCCACCAGTGATTTAGGGTGAATTCCCTTTTCCGTAGCTTCTTGCTTTGGCTGATCTCCAGTTGGGCCCCACCTTTCCATCACTTCCCCTAAGGGACTCTCCTTAACCTTCCAGGTCCTGAACTCTTAGATCACGGAGCTGGTAACCTGTCACGCCAACACCAAGGAAACGGATTTGCAAAATACGGTTCCGATTTACTGTCATTCTGAGATTTAAAATGCACTGATAGGACTGTTTGGATCGGGACCCACTAAGAAACTCCCCATGTGACGACGGGGTCGCGCGATACACGCAGATGTCCAGAGAGGTGGTGCTGGTCGAAAATCCACCCTTGTCCTCAGTCCTGGAAAACCAAACGCCTTCCCCAGAAACCCAGCCCCGGGCAGAAGCGGGGTGGGGACTGGGGGGAGCAGAGATGTTCATTTCATTCTAGCACCCGGGCTTGTGCTCACTTCCTCAAATTCGCTTTCTGAGGGTGTCAGGACAGCTTTCCAGTTCAGGGCAGAAATCGCCCCTCTTTCTGGTATTTGACTGCACGCTGAGTCCTCACTGCATGCGGGGCGGGCCTCCCCCGTGGTCTCGGGCACCTGTCACCTGGGCGTCCCGGGCCCTTTCTGCACACCTCTAGCACTCGGCTCCTCTCGTCACTGACGGTTGTGGCGATCACGCTCCATGTGCATTTGACACCTCAGAAGAAAAACGGAGGACTGAGAGTTCACGCCCGGAGGCTGGAAATGCGCGTCCCCCGCGGCCCACCAGGTCTGGGCAGCTGCCTGCGGTCGCAGGCTCGGCGGGGGCGGGGCTGGCCTACCGTGGAGGGCGGGGCCAGGACTTAGCGAGGGCGGGGCGGCTGGGCCAGCGGCGGCCATGAGGGCCAGGCGGATCCCAGCGCTGGTAGGCGCGGCGCTCGGGGGACGGCGTCCCGCTGCCCGGCCGCCACGGCCCCTCTGGGTCAAAGCAGGGCTCCACCAGCACCCCAGCGTCACCCTCTGCTTTGCTTCTGAGCGCGATCGCGGCGGCGCCGAGCCCCCCTCGCAGGACAGGCCGGCGGGGGCGGAGAGGCTCCCGGCGAGCCAAGAGTTAACCGCGGCCGAGCGACAGATCGCGGACTTGCACGCCGCCGCCTGCGCGGTGAGCCCCCGCCCCGGTCCCGCCCGCTGCTGCTGGTGCGCCTGCGCTGTGAGGCCCCATCTGTACGCCCCGCCCCCTGCTCCACCCAGCGCCCCCGGAGCCCGTGCGCCTGCGCGATGAGACTGGTCCCGGAGGGCCCTCGGGACCCAGGGGTCCGCGCGCCTGCGCGTCCCTGGCTGATGGAGAGGTTGTGGGATCCCAGTGATCTGGCCTCTGGCTGCTGACCACACGCTCGCTTCCCACCCGTTTTCACTTGAAAACTGGTCCCAGTTCCTGATTCCGGGCTAAGGGTTAACGTTTGTCCTGAGGATAGGAGTGTGACTCGTTTCTGATCGGTGCACGAGCTAAATTCCGGCCGTGTGGACCGACCCAGCCTCGCGCGCGCGCGTGTGCGCGCGTGTGTGTTATGTGTGGTGCGTACCCGTCTGTGTGCATGTGTGTCTTTGCGTCTGTGGGGGTGTTTGTGTCGAGGGACGGGCGTGCAGGAGTTGGTGGGGCGGGTGGAAGAGCCGAGAAGCCACCGGAAAAAAAACGTGTGCGCGTATCCGCCTGATCAGTTAAGCGCCCTACCCTCCCATGATTTTAAATCCAACGAACCTGTTTCGTTTAGTTAATGCTTGTCACCAGCCTATCGTCCCTTCGCTCCGCTCTCCGGAGCACGATTTCAGAGGAGAGCGTCGTTGGGCATTCACATTCTTCCTGGACAAATTGAGCTGTTTTCTTCTGTTTGGGGGGACTTGACAGTGAGTTGGTTGTTAGCATCAATATCAAAACTTAGCGTCTCCCCTCACGCTTCTGAATCCTCGGACTATATGAGTTTAAAGGTAGCGTGTTTATATACAGATAGGGTTTTTTTTTTTAATCTCGAGAGAGCAAGTAAGTTCTATAATAAGCTATTTAATACGTCTCGCGGGGCCAGTACTCGACAGGACTGTTGTTACCCCGCGGCCTAAGCCAAAGCAGCAGAAGGCAGCCATGCGAGTCGGCAGGACCTGAGCAGCCTGCCTGACTCCTTCGGGTGTTAGGCCCCCGCACAGCGTGGTCGGGGAATGGCTGCTGGCTTTCAGTTGTGCTTCCACTCTTTGTACGAGAATGCGTAACTTCTTCTTGTGCTTCACATGGAAATATGGTAAATATGAACAAAAGTGTTTTTCTTTTCAGAGGGAAGGCCAGTGGCCTGCAAAGCCAACTCAGTCGGCCTGGGACAGGAGAGAAGCTTTGTCTCCCTCGGGGTTCTGGGGTTTCTGCACTTGTCACAGGCAGACTGTCTGGGAGGCCACCATAAACCTAGTACAAGCTGGTTGTTTTTCTCCTTCCCCAAACTGAAGCCCCTGCCTCCCAGTGGCCCTTCATATACAGGTCCAGGCCCGTCCCTCTCTTCCCTTCCTCCCCGGGCAGCCCGCCCCACTGAGCGTCTTGCTCCCGCAACCTGTCGGTGCTTGTGTTTCATTTGTGCTGTCCCCATTACCTGAGGCTCACTCGCTGAAGACGAATTAAGCTTGGGTGGGCAGGCAACGGGCTCCCGGTTTCTCAGCCCACGTGGAAAGGCGGCAAGCAGGAGCAATATGGGAGGCTGCCAGGTGCCCGGATGATGGCCCTCGGACGACCTGGCAGTTATAAAAAGTGAAAAGGAGGCCGCTAACAGAGTCTGCTATGGTTTTTGTTTGTTTGTTCATCTGTGTTTCTTCTAAGTCTTCAAACACGGCCATTGTCAATAAAATGTGGTGTCAACAGCGGGTCATTTTCAAGTAGTGTTTTCTGCCCCTGGTTTCCTGTGACCTGCTCCTGTGGTCCCAGAGGACTGGGGAGGCCCCTGCAATGGGTCTTGTGGGGCTTGCTCGCTGGGTCCCTGCTGCCCCGGCTGGGCTTTCCTGGGATGCCTTAGAGGAGACGAAGACTTGAACTCGACCTGTCCTTCTGTTCCACACTTCATTCATGGAGCACATCGGATGAAACCCCAACCATAATAAGACATTGAGCCGTGAGAAGACACTCAGAAGAAGGACCTGGTGGCGCACTGAGAAATGTAAGTCCCGTGCCAAGTCGAATGAAAAGGCTGTTGCGAATGGTGCAGAGTCATGAGTGGCGAAAGCATTCTATGAAAAAACAGGAGGAAGTCCCTCTGCGAGGTAAACCTCCAGGCTAAAGAACATCACCCGCAGGCCCCAGATCCAAAGGACCGGTGGAGTGGTTCCCATCGCCTTCACGCCACATGCTTGGGCCGCGTTGGAAAACCACGTTTGAACGCAGGCACAGGGCGCTTCCTCAGCATCTGAAGGGCTGGCATCGACCTCACGAAAGCAGAGCGTGTTAACCTGGTAAAACGATACTCTCGTTTTTTGCTGAAAACAGAACTAACGACACTCTTTTAAAAAAAAGAGAAAGAAAATGGTGTCAACTATTCAATGTGGTCCCACATCACGGAGGTAAAGAAACGTGTTCAATAATGGTGGAGGTAATCATTTTTTCTATGGACGGTTGGTTTTGATTAGCGCCTTTTCTGTGCGTTTAAATCATCCCCCACATATTTTAAGCACTGAAATTGCAAGTGCAAGTTCTGAGTGAAAGTTCATTTTCAGCCTCTTAAGCTATTCAAGTCATCGAAATCACCTGTTATTAAACTTGTTACCCAGGAACCGAATGAAACACACCCGGGCCAGGGCTGCTGCGTCGTTCCCGGGCATAGAGGACTTCTTGTTTTCCCATCCACTTCTCAGCTTTTCTCAGACTGTGTGTTTCCCCCTCCTGCCGCCTAGAGCTGGATTGCGCATGACGTTGGAATGCATGTGGTCTTTCCTGGCCAGGGGCCGCCGAAACGGCCAGCAAGACGTTTCATATTATTTAAAGACAGTTTTGCAGAATTTTGGGAGTAGAACTTAGCAAGAGGAGGAGGTGTGGCGAAGGTGGCGATGAATGAATTGTCTTATTTGTGACCCTCCAGGCCGGCCAGCTGAGCTACCTGGACCCGGCCACTGGCTACGTGGTGCTAACGCAGCTCGCCCACCTGCGGAGGGGCCGGTGCTGCGGCTCTGCTTGCAGACACGTAAGTAGGAAATTCTCGCCTCGCACGAGGGGTCTGCCGTGCTTCTGTGACTGGGTACCTGCCTGTTATTTGAAAAACAAGTCACATAGAAAAGCTACATAGACCCGGAGTGCCCTTTTCACTAGCTCCTGTAGTCCAGGATAACCTGGTCCTTAGGGGCAACATGGGGCCTTTCCACTTAACGGGATTTGGCAACAGTGCGAGACGACCACAGGTCCTTGAAATGCCGTGATGGGCAAAATCCATGGCAACTCTCTCCTACAAGGAAATTTGTCACGGGTTTTACATAGGCCGTGTTCAGCAGGTAAGTACCAAGAGGGCAGGAAAGGGGGGCCTGAATATTACACTAGATCCCGGAAAGCATTTTTCTTCATTAATAAATAGACAGTTGCCTAATGTTGAGAGGTGGATTTCCTTTAAATGATAGGGATTTTCTTTCTTTGTTCCTTTTTCTCCCTCCCTCCCTTCCTTCCTTCCCTCTTCTTCCCCCTCTTTTCTCCTTCTTCTTCCTCCTTTCTCCTTCTCCTCCTTCCCCCCACCTCCGACATTCTCTGCATGGCACTTTTCTCCTCTGTCTTTAACGGTGACCCCTGACTACTCCCACCTGTCCATTTCCGGAAGTGTCTATTTCAGTGATTCCGATGTGCACAGTCAGATAAACTGCTCCTTCCCTGTTCTGAGCAAAAAATAAATGGGTAACTCTCCACGGCAACTTTTCGAAAGCAATACTGTGGTCAGGGAGATTGTTACGGAGGTGAGACCCTCGGTCCCCAGACCACTTGGACGATATGCTTTTCTCGTAACTCGCCCGCTTTGTAACGAAGGAGCAGACACTAAATCCGTGCATTAACCGCAGCCAACGTTGAAAAATCAAGCCTCCACTTCGACGTATGTCCTTGCCTACACTGTTTTCTGTTTCTCATGAAGCACGAGACCTGGGCCCTCGGGGGTTTTCCAAGAGCGAGTTATCGAGAGTAAAATCTCAAAGTTGAGAGGGTGCTTTTAGGAAGTGATTCTTGGGCCCTCGTGAGGTCTGTTCGTCAGCGTTCTCATCATTCTCCTGTTAATCTGCAGGACCTGGTAGAGCAGGTGACCTTGATGACACGCTTGGCCGTCCCTTCCTCCCACTGTGAGGAGCCTCGCGCTTTTCCGAGACAGTCGCTGAGTAACGCAGTGATATTTTGTGTTATGTCTTCCGCAGTGTCCGTATGGGCAAGTCAATGTTAACGATCCAGCTAAGAAGAAGCGATTCAATTCCTGTTTTTACGTTTGACAAGAATTTCATCTCTGTTCTCCTTCATTAAACCTTATTTTAAAAAACACCCAAACCCAGAATTGTTCTCTGCTTCTCGGGGCTTGAGTGCCAGGTCCATTGTAAGTCTATCTATTAAAAGGACATTGTAGCCCTGGCTGGTGTAGCTCAGTGGATTGAGCATGGGCCTGCGAACCAGACTATCGTGGTTCAATTCCCAGTCAGGGCACATGCTTGGGTTGCAGGCCAGTTTCCGGCAGGGGCTAGTTCTCTGCAGGGGATGCACGAGAAGCAACCATACATTGATGTTTCCTTCCTCTCTCCTTCCCTTCCCCTCTAAAGATAAATAAATAAAATATTTAGAAAAATAAATAAATAAAAGGACATTGGTACAATGAAAACAGCTAGCAAATGTCGGAGTATTGATAATTCTTTTTCTTTTTTTTTTCTTTCTGCCTCCCTCATCATCAGACACATATGTTGAAGGAAGAAAATAAAGACTGTGCCATTAAATAAAGACTAGCAACCGGATGACACTGGTACCCCCTGAATTTCCCTGTAGCCTGTTCTTCCCCACTGTTTCCTCCTCAGGGTCGGCAGCTCAGCGGAGGGGGCAGCCCAGTGGAGGGGCTGGCGGGCAGGAGCATTTGGAGACAGACGCCATTTTATTTATATCTTGAGCTCCGGGGAGGTTGACACGATGCTGTATTGCTCAGCACCTGAGTGGCCGGGAAGTGCTGTTCCGCAGTAAGAAACTCGCTCATCTTCCATCTGTTCTCTCAGTGA
Organism: Sturnira hondurensis; assembly: GCF_014824575.4. Classification (NCBI taxonomy): domain Eukaryota; kingdom Metazoa; phylum Chordata; class Mammalia; order Chiroptera; family Phyllostomidae; genus Sturnira; species Sturnira hondurensis. The sequence continues at coordinate 378,388 of NW_028091436.1, forward strand.
AAACTAAATCACTCTCACTTGGGGGTCAGGCCACTTAAGATGCCTTGATTAAAGCATTCTTTCTCCCCTCCCCCCCATTTCACTCCTCCATTCCCTGTGCGTCTTCCAGGAGAATCTCTCTTTACACCCCTTCCAGCCACTGCTGGGTCAACACCCCGCCCCCCACATCCTCTCCAACCTGGGCTAGGTCCTCCGGGACTGTTCTTTGGGGCCTACCCTCCCCACACCTCCCCTGCTCCCTGCTGGGGACCTAGCCCCCCGGGATGCCTGTCCTTGCCCACAGAAGGCTGGCTGTGCCCAGAGTGGGCCCTCAGCCTGTTCTCCCGTGGGAACTGGAAGGTGCTCGAACACCCAGGGGTCTACCTTGGTCTCTGCCTGTGGCCCCGGGAAGGATCGTAAGGAGCCAACAAGGGTTTGTGCCTTCTGCCGTGTTCGACTCAGAAGGAGAGCCCCTCCGAACTTCAGAATAAGTGGAAAGAAGCCCCGTGAGGTTTTACTGCTCCCACTGACTGTGACCTCCGTGGCGTGTTACGCCAAACATTACATTGCTTCCCCAACGTGGCCTTCTGGTGCCCCAGTGTTTGCTGGTACCGCTCCTGTGCCCTGTGAGGTCCCTGTGGCTCGTGTGGCCCTCTCCGGAACAGCTGTGGTGGCCAACAGGCGGAGGGAGTCCAGGTGGTGATCCAGGAGGCTGCCACTGTCTTTCCCCAGGAAGGGTGGTGGGTTCCTGGGAGCCGATCTCCCTTCCATTCCGGGGGCAAGGACCAACTCTTCTCAGGGTGGGAGTGGTGTGTGGGGAGATTGCTTCCTTTCACAGTCCCAGAAGGGAGAAGAGAAAACAAGAGTCCAAAAAGCCCATCTTTCTGGAGATCTGAGAAAGGGCACCCGACGTTCGTTTTGGAAGGCAGCCCCCTACTTAAGAAAGACCGTGTTTTGAAGAAGCCCTTCGGTAGATGGAAATAACTTGGGTAACCCCCCGCCCCTCGGGGCAGGCTCTTCCCCAGAGCGTTTCCTTCGGGGAGCAGAGACCAAGAAGCTGAGAGTCGGACGCCCATCACCGAGGACCCTTATGTGGGACGCTTTGACTCTTGCTGGCAGAGGCCCAAGCCTTCCTGGCAACAGGGCCAAGGAGCCTCTGCCGCCGCTGGCAGCCGAAGTCTTGATGGGGGACTGGGGGTGGGGCGACCTTACTGGTCCCACAGTAAGGTCTTACTGGTCTCACCGCTTCTGCAGCGGGCGCCTGAGGCAGGGTCGGCAGTTCTCCGTGGTTCTGGGGAGATGCTTGTGAACCACGCGTCGGGGGTGGCGGGGGTCGGGGCTCCCACAGTAAACACGATAGGACCACATACGCGGGCCTCGCCGCCAGAGGGTAGCTACATTGTATCCGAACCTTGTAAACATCCAGGTTTCTCACTGGGTGTGGGTACCCAAACACACGCGGGCGCCCAGAAAGACAGGCTTCCCGGTCCAGATCGGCTCGGGGGCTGCTCCCCTTCCCAAGTTTCTGGAGACCTCTGTCGCCAGGCACCATAAATCAAGGGGTCCATGTCTAGACTGTTTCCAACACCGAAAAACCACAGGGAAGGTGGGGGATCTCGCTGCGGGGTTCACGGCGTGGGGGTGGGGTAGACTCCTGCCGCGGTGGCTGTTCCCCTCCGGGGCAAGGGCGCTGCCCTCTCTGGGTCTTCCAGCAGGTGGATTACACGCCGCCCCTGCACCTCGAAAAGCCAGGTCATTTAAAAAAAATACCCGTACCCGTGGTGAAGCTATGGACTCCCAACCGGTGTGTATTTGGAACACGAGGGGCTCGGAGAAGAAAGGGAGATGCCCTCTGGGCCGCGTACGGGGCATTGTTTCCCCACAGGCCCCTTTATCTTAAGGCGCTTGCGAGGTCGGTTCCGCACGCGCGGCCCCACCGCCAGACACCCGCCGCGCCGGGTTCAGTCTCCGGAGGAGGCAGCGGCTGCGCGCCAGGCCGGCGGCCGTGCGCTCGGAGCCTTCGTTCGGGGCGGCACTCTGAGACCTGGCTGTCCCCGGCCAGCCCGAACCCCCACCCCCCCCCCAACCACCCACCCCAAATCCACGCCAACGCCGGCCAGGTCGCCTTCTCTATGTCGGCCAGGTCGCCTTCTCTATGTCGGAGCAAAGGCTTGAGCGTGGGGACTGGACACCTGCCCATGGTGGGGGGAGGGCAAAAAATTGCCCATGGTGTGGCTACTTTTTTTCACTTCCTGGCAACAGTTAAAAGGTACTTCTGCCCAAACTATCCCCTCCGCTCAGTAAAAAAAGAAAGGCACATTTACGTGTGTGGCGGTGGGGGCGGGGTGTCAGCATCCAAAACGCTTCGGTGGGCAGCCTGGTCTTTACAAAAGGCCGTGGAAGGACCTGCAGCTCTTTAGTTAGGGGTCGGGGGTCCCTGGGACGCCCAGCCTCCCCTGGCCCTCCGGACGCCCTACGTTCCCACTAATGGTTTCAAGGTTAAGCTCAAGACCCAAAACGGCCAGACTCGCGGAGCCTCCTTCCTGAGACTCCGGGCGTCAAAGCCTGCAAACCCGGAATCCTGGCTGTAGGGGGACTGGGAGGTTCCTTGCGGCTTCCTCTCCCCACCCGAAATTTGTGTTCTAAAGTGTACGCAGCGCAAGGTTCAGTGTGCGCGCCTGTACGCGCGCGCGCGCACGCGTGTGTAGAATGTGTGTGTTTACCAAACACTTAAAATGGTTCGTCACCCAAAAGAGGAGAGAGAGAGAGAGAGAGCGAGCGCGCGCCGCTTCGGACGGGGATGAATACGAACACCTAAGCGTCTCGGGTGGGTGTCGCCATCCGTCCACCCGTCCGATGGCCTCGCCAGCGACCATGGCAACTGAACCCGGGAGGCTCGTTCCCTCCCTGATTGCGAGACAGGACCGAGATTCGGGAGAAGGAGGGTGTTATCCAGGAGAGAAAATGCTAAGGAGGCCGGGAGGGGAGGGGAAAGTCGGGGTGAGGGGACCTCAGAAGATGAACTAGCGGACTAGTTGGCTGGTGAGACTGGTTGGTGAAGCCAAGTAAGTGATCGCGTCGGATGGAGAGAGGCGCTCTGTCCGGTTCCCCGAGCCGCATTCCGGATTGGGGGCGGGGAGAGGAAGCCAGAGGGCTTGGCCTCGTGGCTCCTTCCGAATCTCTTGCCACCGCTAAACTGGAGCGCTGTGCTGGCGGCCGGCAAAGAGGTGGGTCCACCCCTGCCCAGCCCCACTGGCCCCACACCCCCTGTTGTTATCGCACGCGGCTCGTAGGCGCGGGGGTGTCCCCAGCTCACCGCGCCCTGGACAAACGCACGGTGGAGGAGCCGCTGTAGGGACACAGGGAGGGGCGGGCAGGGAGGGTGGCATCGTCACCCGGACCGCATCCTGAAGGGGCCAATCTCGCTGCTCACACCCCGTGCCCTAGCCGCGCGGGGGCCTCCCAGCGATCCTGCGCCCCCGTCTCCCGCTGGGAGGGCGCGCTGGGTTGGGGAGTGGGTAAATCATCGGCCAGAGCCCGGGTTCTCCGACCACTTCCCCGTGGCCTGACTGCGCCTGGGACTGCTGGGGCGACGCAGACCCCGGGGCACCCGAGACCAGGTAACAGGACGGACTCCGCCCGTCCAGGGTCTGTAAGTCCTTCTGCGCGCCACCCTCTCCCCCAGGCGCGTCTCCCGGGGTTTGAGTCGGTCCACCGCCCCCTGCCCCAGGGAAAGTTAATAGCCATCTCCACCTTCTTGCCTTTGGCCAGCGCGCAGACCCCCGACAACGCCCCGCTGAGCGCAAAACGCACCCTAAAGAGCTGGGTTTCCGCGCCCCGCCCGGAGCGCTGAGTGATGAAGGGCCTGGGGGGCGGGGGCTGGGGGGCTGGAATGTGCGGTGATCAATCAATGGCTTGGCCCAACTCCCCGAACCAGCTACCGCCCCTCGCCTTCTAGGCAGGCTCGGCTGCCGGCGGCATCTGTTAGGTGGGAGCTCGGGGGAGGGCCGCGGCTGGCTGGCGACCGGAGCCCAGGGCGCGCCGCCGGACTTCAGCCCCCTGCAGCGTCCAAACCTCAAGATGCCGGGGCTTTATGAGGTTCTGTAACGGCGAGGCCTCCATTAACACCTCCCGGGATTACTGAGAGACCTCACCCCCCGGAAGGGCGGGACTCAGACTCCGGAGAGCTTCCCCGGGCGCCCGCCCGGGGGTCCCTCTTCCCACCTCACCTCCTCCGCTTCTCGAGCTGGAAGCATAAACAGAAAATAAAAGACAGGTAGAGAGAGCTGCCGGTCAGAGGTGAGGGATGAGAGAGAAGGAGAGAAAGATTCCCATTCAAGGGCTCATGTGGTTTATTTATTCGGATTAACAGAGGAACCCTTGGGAGACCTGGGGACCGGCCAGCGCCTCCGGCCGCCGCCTCCCGACCTCCCTCACCGAGGTACCAGGCGGAACGTGACGACCTCCAGGTAAGACGGCGATGGTAGGGGCGGAGGCCTGGCAGGAGCCGTGTCCTGCCCTAGGCGGGCACGGAAGGCCGAAAGCCCCGAGCGTCCCGGGACCCGGGACCGCGGGCACCTGAGGTCGCACCGGGTAGCGGCTCGGCGGACGCTCTGGGCGGGAGGAGGCGTAGGCCCCCCCCCACCCCCGCACCGCTGGGCTGACGCGCGGCTCCTCTCCGTAGCGCAGCCCCCGTCCGGGCGTGATCAGCCCCTTCGCTCCCAGGATGCTGAACGGCACTGCTCTGGAGGCAGGTGAGTGGCGCGCCAGGGTCCTTCTCGTTTCCTGTCCTTTTCCTTCGGCGGCTGTGCACATCGTGTGTGTGATTGTGTATCGGTGCACCCGCGTGTGCGTGCGCATCTTCTTTGGGTGCTTATTTGTCTTCGAAATGATCCCACGCTGCGTAGGCTCTAAAATACAGTCTCGGCCGGAGTCTCCCAGCTTCTGCCTTTCTTCCGAATTTCTGACCATCCGCGGGACGGAGGTGGGGGCGGAGGTCTCGGTGCCCGGAGCCGAGAGTTGTCGGCGGCGTGAAGGCTGCGCTCGGGCCCTTCGGAAAAGGTGCGAGGGCGCGGGGAGGACGGCGTCCTCACTGGAAATGGGCTTCGCCCATATCGCTTTTGTTCACTTCAACCCCCGCGCAGCTGTTTCACCGGACGCCGTGTGGGATGTGCCCCGTGGTTCCCGGGGCGGCGCGGAAATGGCAGGTAAAGGGGCTGCAGATGTCCGAGGCGCGCTGTTCTGCACTTGGAGGCCGAGCTCTGGCCGAAGAACCCGGGGCCCCGGAGGGAAGGGGCGTGAAGGGAGCAGGCGACCAGAGGGGAGCTTTGCGGGCGTGGAGAGCGTGCGGGGACAGGAGCGCACGGAGCCCGCGGCCCGCGCCCCCTCCAAGCAGCGGAGCCCCAGCCCGCTCCTATCCGGCGTGAAAGAGTCCCTCGTCGGTCCTGTCAGAGGCGCGCCGTGTGGCAGCGCCAGTCTGGACCTGCCACCCTCGCTGGTGGGGAAGGTGGGCACAGAGAGGTGCCTCAGTCCACCGACTGGAGAAGGGCCCGACGCCTCCCGGGCATCGGCTCCCAGCCCACCCAACGCGGCCGAGCGCCTACAGCTGGGTGGCACCGCGCTCCGTGCGGGGTCCCAAGCCCCAGAATGACACTGACCCCTTGGGCCCCTGGGGCGCTCACGGCAGTGCCCGATGCCGGCAAAACCTCAGTCGCTACACCTTCTAGACCAAGGGGCTCCTCCTCAACCAGCTTAATGGGGTCAGGAGGAAGGTGACCTCTGCCCTTTAAAGGCAAACCCCGGGAGGGGGGAGGCCACGGGATCTTGGCCTCCAAAGCTCAAATTTAAGGAGACCTGGAGCTGCTCAAGCCCCCCAGAGACGCAGGTCTGCGGCCCCTGGGTAAAGCTTTGCACCCCCCCCCCCCTGCTTCCCTCTGGGGGTCTGGGTCCCAGCTGGGGTCAAGGTCGCTGCCCTTCTCCTGGTAGAGAGAGAATTCAGGACCTTGAACTCTTAGTCCCTAGTCCAGCCCCTCCCTGGGCCCTGGGAGAGTGCAGCCTCCCCCTGTGGCCAGATGCATGGCTGGCAGAGCCCAGCGTGGGTGGGTGTAGCCAGCAGGGCAGGGGTGCAGCCCAGCCCAGGGTGGGCCCCGTTGCTCTGAATGGAGCTTTGGGTCCGCAGAGGAGACTGTATCTTCCGGGCTGCAGGCAGGGCAGACAACTTTTAGGGAGCACTGGGAGTCATTCCGGGGAGGGTGAAAGAAGTCAAAGCCACAAAGATGCTCTCCATAAAGTGCTTCCAGTCCTTTGAGAGTGAGGTGTGGTGCAGTGGGGCCCTCCTGGGGAATTTTCTGGGGCTCGGAGACAAAAAGGGTAGGACACCCCAGGTTACACACCCAAGTCTCAAGGCATCCTCTCCCCCTTCCCCTTTAAGGAGCTGTAGGAGGAGGCTGGGCTGCAATTTCCACACAGCTAACAAGGACCTCCCAAAGTCCCGAAGCCCCCCCCCCACCCCGCCGCCCCCAGCTTTCTGCAAACTTCCTGCATTGGCTGAGAAGGAGGCATCCTGGCAGTCGGCTTCTTTATGGGAAGTAGCAAATCCCACGGGTGCAGGAACTTATTACCCCGCTTTTGTAAGAAGAAGCAGGCGTAGCTGGGATGCAAGCCGGAAACCGGTTGCAGAAGGGGCCCTGCCCTGCTCCGGACCTTCGGGACCAATGCAAATAGGTGTGGAACTGAGGGATGGATGGATGGACGGACGGATGAGTGAATGCATGGAGGCCTCACAGGACGTGTATCTTCGGGGGCCCTGGACACTCCTCACAAAGTCCTGGCTTTTTCCTGCATTTGTTTGTTCAACTTTCACTTTGTGGAGATTTCCAAACTCATCTCTTGCAAGAAGAGACTGGCGTTCTTGGAGTCTTTGTTCCTTTTGCCGAGCAGACTCGAAAATCCAACAACAACTGATCCAAATTCCAAACCACCCCCCTCCGTTTGGGCGGGGTGGGGGTGTGGGGTGGAGGAGGAGAGGCAAGGAGCAAGAGTTCAGCCCAGAAACTAGAGAAAGCAAGTGCCTGGATGGAGGTCCCATATTCACTTTCTCCTTGGAGCCCCCTCGAGTTAAGGGACTGCTGTGCTTCTCAGGAACCACTCCCCTCCCCCTCCTCCTCCCCCTCCACAGGGTCTGAGTCCTTGTAGCCGATGACTTGTGGGAGGCGATGGCCCCTTTGCGACAGGACCTGCTGTCTCCGAAAGGGGGCCACCCGGCCCCTCCTTGGGTCCCTCCGCCTGTGTGTGCCGGTTTGCAAAGCTCATTGATTTCCACCCAAAGGGGCTAATTACATTACTTACAGTAAATAGCTGCCCTGCTGTCTGCTCGGGCTGCCGAGGGGAGGGGGGGGCAGGTCTCCAGCTTAGTTCCCTTGATTAGCTTCACTTTTGTGTGACATTGTGTTTTATGAGCTGCATTCTGGCACCGTCACGACTGCCACGGTGTCCAGCCTGCAAATAACATTATTTCTGACCCCGAGAAAAGAGCAAGGGGACGCTCTCGGGGTCTCGGACTTTGTGGAAGGGGTGACCCCAGCAGCTTCAGAAAGCCCGTGCTTTGGGACAAGAACTCCGGCTGCCATACCCAGGGTTCCCTCCCTCCCTTCCTTCCTTCCTTCCTTCCTCCCTCCCTCCTCTCCCTCTCCGCCACCCCCGCCCCCCGCCACCCCATCTTTCTAGATTTGGCCCAAGTTCCTCGTCGTTCCCACAGAGGGAAGCAAGTCTGCCACCAGGGGACTCCCTGAGGTACCCCGGCTGCGCAAGGACACAGCCCTCTGTCCCCAGGATGGCTGTGGGGACTGGTGGTACAGCAGCAGGCAAAGGGGAAGAAGGGGGCACGGAGCAGCCTGGCTCCCTCCTCTCTGGCTACAGCTGGGCTGGTCCCTGCCGCTGCTCCGGGGTCGGGCCGCTAGGGGACTCCTGGTGGTTTGAATGAATCGACAGTCTCCGAGGACTGTGGACATTTTTCAACAGGGCCGAGGAGGGGCGGCCACTGCCAGGGCCGGAGGGAGGCCGAACAATCCGGCCCCTGGCGGAGCGCAGGTCTGACATGGCGTGGGTCAGCTCTCCCCTCCTGCTCCCCACAGTGATGATCCCCCCCTCACATCCTCCTAAATGCCGCCATGTCCCATTTCTCAAGTCCCCTCTCCTGCCAGGGCAGTGGGGCGTGCCCCGAGCTCCGGGAATCCTGGGTCGATGCCCACGTTGACAGGTTTCAGAGAGGACACTACACTCACCAGCCACTGTCCCTCAGACCCGAGCTGGGTAAGAGAGTAAGACATCACGCTTGGGCCAGTCGCATGCATGTGACCACAAATCCACACCCATTTCCACACTCATTTTTCCAGAAAATCATTTTGCCCAGAGTAAACTCTAGACACGCAGGCTCTCCTAGCCCCAGCCCGATTCTCACTTCGGAGGAGGGGGCGCGGCTCCGGCCGCTGGTGACGCCGGGTCCTCGCAGGGAGGTGAGGCGACTTTCTTCTTAAATAGTGAGCGGAGGAAGAAGCGCCGGGGAGTGCAGAAACAGCTCTCCAATAGTTACTTCTTTGGGGTCCCGTAAGCTGAGGACCGGGAAGTCCGCACGAGGAAATCCAAAGTTCGGAGCTCACATCGTTTGCTTTGAGGGGGGGTCGGCTCCTGAACTTGGACCTCGCAGGCCGGCTCTCTGCCTCCTGCGCCGGGCGGGGACGATGAGGGCTCCTGGAGAATGAGATCGCTGGAAAGTCTTGGAAGGGTGGGTGTGTGCGCGCGCGCCCGCGCGCGCACCGGGGGAAGCAAGTGCCCCCTCCCGCGGCCTCCCCCCGCCCCCACTCGGCAATGTTTGTCCCCGCTTGCCCATCACCAGGGGGTTGAGAGGAGTATGACAGGTCTTTGTTGTCTGAATAAAACTCCGCGGCAGCTCCGGGAAGAGAACTCCTCCTACTAAATTATCAAAAATGGGCTGGCTTTAGTCTCTTAACAAATTGGACACAGCCCGGGCAGGAGCAGTCCCCAACCCAACCCAGAGGCACTGGGAACTCGCGAGCAGCCGGGGACCGCCGAAAATAGCACTTCTCTTTCTCTCTCTTTGTGTTCCAAACTGTTTTCTCTCCACACCAGACTTTGTTTTCCTCCCTCGCCGCAGTTGTTTCTCATTAGTAACTCGATCTCTCGGAGCCGTAAGATTCGCCTCCTGTCCCTCCCTCCTCCCGTGTTTGTTTGTTTTCTGCGCATCTCCTTCGGGGAGCCGCCGGGGCTTTTCTTGTTTCTGTCCTCCATTCGTTTTTCTTCTCCAACCAGACTGTTTTCCACTCTGTCTGCCTCTCTCTCTCCTTCCCTCTCTCCCTCCTGCCCTGGGTCCCCGAGCGTCTCTGCGCTCCCGCGCTGCGCAGCCTCCGCGGTCTCGGCCGCGCCTTCCCTCGGATGAGCTGAGAGACCCGGGTGCGTGTATATGGAAATAGTGGGGTGCCGAGCAGAAGACAACGTGTGTCCCTTCCGCCCCCCAGCCATGCTCTTCCACGGGATCTCCGGAGGCCACATCCAAGGCATCATGGAGGAGATGGAGCGCAGATCCAAGACCGAGGCCCGTCTGGCCAAAGGCGCGCAGCTCAACGGCCGCGACGCGGTAAGGAGGGCCCCGCGCGAGGCCGGAGCCGTGCGCGCTGTGCAGCCCGTGCTCCCGGCGGCCCAAGGAGGATGGCGGATCGTGGGGAGACCACGCCAGGCTGGCGGGTGGGTTTTCTCATGTCAGCCGGTCTGCGGGGCTCAGCACCGGCCTCTCTCTCGCCCTCGAAACGTCTCCACTGCTGAGACCCTGCGCTCGACACCGTCGCCGCAGCTCTTCGCGGGAGAGCAGGGGATGAGGGAGCTCCAGACCTCAGATTCGGGTCTCCGGGCCCCGTGGCTCCCCGGCGCCTCCGGGGAGAGGATCTCGGCCTGAAGCGCGAGCTGGGCGCGGGCTGTGGGCGGACAACGCGCGGCCCAGGCGCCCGGGCCACGCGGGAGCCAGGTGTCGTCCCTGGTCTCGGGTTTGATGACCAGATCTTTGGAGTGGACTGGAAATGACGGGGCCACCTCCACTTCTCCAGACATTCGGAGATCAGCACCCCCAAGCCCAGCGATTTTCGGGGTCGCTGGCAGCTAGGCTGGGCCCCTTTCACGAGTAAGGATTGCTCTCGGGTCCCTGGCGGGCCGCCTGTCTTGGGCAAGGAAGCCTAATAAAAAGCCGTTGGAACGAGGCCCTTAGCCCGAGTCCGAGAGCGTGCTAACCTTAGAGAGTGGGATCCAGTATCACCATTACTACCATTCACAATAATAAGAGGCATGTCACTCATGGAGAAAACCCATTAATAATCTACCGGCTGCCCCTTCCCACCTAAGAACCGGAGGGGGAAAACTGCGGAAGTCAGGAAGTGACTGCAGGCCGGCTACAGGGTGCAGGTCCTGAGGCATCGCACTGGGGACTGTAGCCCCGACTAAGCTGGTGCATGGCCCAGGGCTGCTCGGTGGTATTTGGGGTCCCCCAAGGATGCGAGTGGGTGGATGTTTCTACATTTAAAACAGGAACTCAGTGTGCGCCCCTGGTCTGGGTCGAGGCCGAAACTTTACTTTTCCAGGCCTGCTGCAGCGTCATGGGGGAAGTCCAGGCCATTGCTGTGGGTCTTGAACGAAATGTCCAGAGGTTAGATTTTTCTGCCGCCTTTCATGGCCCTCCTGCTTCAAAACCGAAAGCGGCATTCTGAATTTCCTCGGGCTGGGCTCGTCTAGGGGAGGTTTCCCCATCCTCAGAGGGGGGCGCAGGCAGGAAGCTGGATTTGGACACGGAACAGGGTTTCAGGACAAAGGTCTCCTGGTTATGTGCGTTTCAGGGGTGCTGTGCTGGAGGGCCCGGCCATGGGCCCTTCACCCCCTGTCTAGGAAGAAGACCAAGATCCCAGGAAATTCGGGAAACGAGTTCTGCCAGATACATCCCCATCTGAACGATGTGGGCCAGACTATGAACTCAGCTATGAAAAATCTCTTTTCCATGCTTATAGGAATTTAGAGAGACAGGATTGTAATGCTGTTTGTTTAGTAACAATCAAGGCTCCTTCAAACCTCCTTTCCACTCCTCAATAACAGTGTCTGTAATTTTATTTTGTGCGTGTTGAAAGCCACACTTAAAAAAAAAATCTTGTGATTATTTGACTTAGGAGACATCCACCCAACTATAATCCATGTGCTCCTTGGCCTTTAAAAAGGAGGGTCCACATGGCTGGCATGTCCTCAGGTGACTAGTCCCCGGAGGATGCCAGCGGTTCCGGCCAACAACAGGAAAGGGAGTGAGCCGCAAAGAAAAATTAGCAAACGTTTCCCCTACGGCGTCCTTGGCGCGGGGGACCTTTCCCCTGGCTGGGCGTGGCAGCCCCCGGGGCTGGCGATGCCTGGGACTCCTCGCCCCGGGCCGGCACCCTCCTCAGCTTGCTCCGTGCTTGCCTTGCAGGGCATGCCCCCGCTGAGCCCGGAGAAGCCCGCCCTGTGCGCGGGCTGCGGGGGCAAGATCTCCGACAGGTACTACCTGCTGGCGGTGGACAAACAGTGGCACCTGAGGTGCCTGAAGTGCTGTGAATGCAAACTGGCCCTCGAGTCGGAGCTCACCTGCTTCGCCAAGGACGGCAGCATTTACTGCAAGGAGGATTACTACAGGTATCGCAGCCCCCGCCGGGCCCTAAGTCCTCAAACACCCGGCCGGGCCACCTGCGCGAACCCGGGAGGCCCTCATCTCTTTCCGTTCCCTGCCTTTCGCCCCTTCGGGGTACGGTCATCCCTCCCGAGACCAGGGACCTCCGCTCACACCCCTTCAAGCTGCAGCCCCAACGCAGGTGGCGAAGATGGGTGGGTAGTGGGACCCGGGGTCACAGGGAACCCCGCGCGCTCCGGTGGTCGCCCGCAGCTCTCGGAAGGAAGAGAAACGAACCGAACGCGTGGCCGGTCTCCGAGAGAAAGCGGAATTTTTCCGTTTGCTGCGAACTGGGCGAGCTCCGTGCCTTAGACCTCCTGAACGCGCGGCCCGGCAGCAGCCACTGGGCGCAGCGTTTTCGCGAGGGAGGCGGGAGATCACGCCAAGGACCGTGAAAAGCAATGATGGTCCTGCCGAGGGCCAGGCCGCTCGGTCCCCAGTTCCCTTTCCCGCGGGCGCGAACCGGCCCGCCAGCCCCCCAGACTGCCGCGCAGGCTGTCGAACCGCCCTTCCCCGCCACGCTGCTGGGCAGGGTCGGGAAGGTGGACCGCGAGCAGGTGACCCAGCCCCGCGCAGCGGGAGCGGGAGAGGCGGTTATCGAGGCCTCGGCTTTGCTCGGCAACACGGTCGTTGTCCGGGGCTGCCTGGCGCTGCGTGCACACTCCCCCACCCACATGTAGTACCACCACGGAGTGCTGGGGGCTGGATGAGCCGGTGTTGCCTTCCTTCCAATTTAATCTTCTTTCCATAACATTTTGAGTTAGCTAGTGCAGTTTTTCTCCCTCGATCCGCATCTTACAGAGAAGGGAAGTGAGGGTCCATTGACTGATTCTTCTCATTTTAATGTGAGGGTCCTTTGTCCTGTTTACCAGAACAGGTCGGCTAGCAAATAAAATTAATGGTCCAAAGGGCTCTGTCCTCTCCTCCGGAGACCTCTGGCCTTAGGCCGGGGCCACTGCTGACCAAGCCCCCGCTGTCACGCATGGGAGGTGGCCCTGCCTTTGCCTCAACCAGCGCCCTGACCCGACTGTTTCCTTCCAGAAGGTTCTCTGTGCAGAGATGTGCCCGCTGCCACCTCGGCATCTCCGCCTCCGAGATGGTCATGCGCGCCCGCGACTCCGTCTACCACCTGGGCTGCTTCACCTGCTCCACCTGCAACAAGACCCTGACCACGGGCGACCACTTCGGCATGAAGGACAGCCTGGTGTACTGCCGCGCCCACTTCGAGACCCTCCTGCAAGGGGAGTACCCAGCGCCGCTGAGCTACACGGAGCTGGCGGCCAAGGGCGGCGGCCTGGCCTTGCCTTACTTCAATGGCACGGGCACGGTGCAGAAGGGGCGGCCCCGGAAGCGGAAGAGCCCGGCGCTGGGGGTGGACATCGTCAGTTACAACTCAGGTGGGTCCTTCCCGCCGCCCCGCATCCCCAGACGCTGAGGCTAGGGGAGCCCGCAGAGCTTCTTCAGTCGGGGACCTAGTTGCAGGCGGTGCTTTGCATAACAGGCCCTTGTCGCTGCTGTCCCTTTACCTCGAAGGGAAGGAAGAGGGAGGGAGGGAGAGAAACCTTTGTTCAGGTTGTGGCGAAAAACACATTAATGACCAGCCACGGGGCTGCAGTGACTTCCTGGACACGCAGAGTCCAGCCCTGGCTGCCCATTAGTTAACGAGCCTTAGTTTCTGGCTCCCACTGAGAGCAAAGCAGCCCGGGGGCGATTCCTGTGCGGAAGCCACGGCTCGGACCCCAGGGAAGGTTCTCCTCGATGCTGGAATAAAGGGCGAAATCTTCAGAGCCCAACCCGGGTCTGCCTAGAGGGAGGAGGCTGTGCTCAGGCGCACCAAGGAAGACAGCTGGCCAGAAGGTTAAAACACCAAACCCCGTCTTGGCGAAAAGCTGCTGGGGGGTGGGGATCGGGGTCCGCTGCTGAGCGAGCCTGCCCCTTTGTCCCCAGCGGGCATGCCAGCTCCCGCCTGGTGCCGTGAACCAGCCAGAAATCCAGGCCTCAGGGAGGTGGAGAGAGGCCCCGGGTCAGGCCCCCGGGGGTCGCAGGGGGTGTCGGGACTGCCCTCTGTCCTCCGCCAATGCCCCCCTTTCTTAAAAAACCCAACATGGCCACAGGGCACCGAGCGCCCCTCTCCCTTGCTGTTCAGGGCACAGCCATCAGCATCCATCTCTTCTGTTACCTGTTTCCTACTGTTGGTGGCCAGCCCACACCCTCCGGCGCCCCCCACCCCCGCCGGGGTGAGGGCGGTGACAGGCCTGAGAAGGGCAGTCTAACTCTGAAGGGTGGCAGCTCTCCAAGGAAGCCCCACCCACGGGCAAAGGGGGCTCCAGAAGCCCTGGGTCAACTTTGGGGGCGCCGAAGGGCTGGCCGTGGTCCGGCCCATCTGGGAACCCCAGCGGGTAGGGGACTCAGGCTAGGGGCATCGATCGCTCTGCTGGAAGGGGCCTCAGAGACTCATGGTGGCACCCCACTCTGGTCCCAGGAGCTCCTGGACACCAGCCAGAAGCTCAGGCATCCAGCGCACACTCAGATCTGGCTAGTGTTCCCTTCCTGCCCCCAGGAGCCTGATCTTTGGAGAGGTTCAACCGTGTGCCTCGCAAACCAGAGAAGCGGTTTACCCACAGTCATATAGCCAGAGTGAGCGAGTGGGGTCCAGGAACCCAGCATGTTCAGGGTTGGACCTGCCGGGTGCGCGGGATCCCCTACAGCCCTCTGCCCACCTCCCTCCTGGGTTCTCGGCTGAATTAACTGAAGGCGGTGAATCCATTCGGCCAGCGCGCTTCGCCCCTGGGAGAGCACAGACGGGGAGCCCAGCACGGCTGCTGTTGTCTCTCGGGTCTCACGCCAGGGTCACTGGGCCGAGGGAAAAGGGCCAACGGCTCGCCAAGGCTCCCACCCCGGGCGGTTTTGTATCGGGGCAGCCGTGCCCCTGGGTTTTGCCAACCCCCGGAGGAGGGTCACGGCCTCCCGCTCTTCCCGCTGTGCTCAGGCGAGGGCTTTGGTTCGGGGCCACTTTGCCCAGCACGCAGCGTGGTCTCCTTTGATGCGTGGTCCTCGGGGCAAGACCAGGCAGGGCAGTAATTATTCTTTATTAATATAAGATGACATCGGAATCTGGAGCCACTCACCAAGGCCCTAGTGCCCTAATTAGAAAGAGAGAGAGAGAGAGAGAGAGAGAGAAATGCACATCACTGGCAGTCTTCTGGAAGCAGGACATCCCTGAGCTTCTGAAAAGTCCACAAAGGTGAAGGACAGTTTCTCGTCCGATGCTGGCCTGGCTTTTTTCGCCTGTTTATTTCATCTAATCAGCTCCATTTGACTCTGCTTTGGACCTGCCTCTATGCTAGAAAGACCCATCCAAGGAGCTCTGAGGGCAGTAGAAGTTTGCTCCTTTACTGCTCCCAGAACCAGCGGGTGCAAATTTGTTTTTTCTTTAAAAGGATGGAAATTCCCTTCCGTTTTCGGTCTTTTGTTTGCCAGTGAGTGCTGCTACTAGGTTCTCAGGAAGGCTGACGCTTCCTCGCTCTCGAAGGAGGAAAAGTTGGTGAGGCCTCCCTGACGCCGGGGAGCTTCTCCGTGACTGGTCCGGATGCCTCTTAATGACCGCACCGTCTTTTCTGGCCCTCCCCAGACATACCAGTAAATACGATATATTTCTTTACCATCAGGTGAAAATAATCTAGAGGAAGGGGGTTAAAGGTGTCAGCTAGAAAATGCACCCAGCATCAAAAAAATGTTGATGCATCTAATGCCAGTTTGTTACAAAACTAACAGAAGAAATGCTTTGGCGAATGAAAGACGCTGGGAGGTAGGAAAGAAAATGCACCCTCAGTGTGCGTTCATTTTCTTCAGCTTCCCTTGGGTCTTCTGTGGTCATCTCTGCTTCAGCGCAAACCAGTCTTGGAAAGAGTAAGGTTGTTAGCAAATACAATTTGACACACTGACATATCTGCAAAAAAAAAAAAAAACACCCATGTCCATGAAATATGTTTGTGATTCGGAGCCTTCCAGAGAAGATGTGAACATTGGCAGAGACCAGCTGGTGCTTGACATAAGGCAGATGCCTTTTAATGCGGATATTCCTAATTTAGTTTTATCTCTGCAAATAGGCAGGTATTTTAGAGAGAGACGTGGACAGTGTATTTGGAATGCTGGGTTGAAATAAAACCCGGGGTGAGAAGCTGTAGCCTAGGACAGGCATCTCTTATTTCGGGTACTGTAGCATGAACCCACAGACACCCTTTGTGCCGGTTCTCAAAATCTTCCTTCCTTAGTTTCTCTTCTCACTTGCAAATTTCAGAAGCTCCCGGTAGCTGTTAAATTAGCCTCGCACTGACCCCTGGTGGCCTCTCAGGGATCCGTTACTTCTCAGAAGGTTTGCCGCCTGGGAACAGAAGCTCACTGGAGCACAGGCGACCATTTCATTAGTGGCTGCAAAATGAAATAGCTACAAGTTCTCGTTAACGTGGTCACGCCCGCTGTGTATGTAGGACCCCTGTTTAAGCCAGTTTGAAGAGAGTTATCATCGCATCTCATAAATCAGGGCGGGAAACCCTATAGCTTTAGAAGTAGGCCCAGGGGGCGCGCAATCTCGGGCAGGTTTACATAATGTGTTTGTACTTACATGCACATCATTTAGGGCATTGCACCGAGTCACTCTGTGGGCGAAATGGATTGCTCTATGAAGCTGAGCACTGTAAGTGATAACACGGCCCCAGAAAAATCACACACAGGGCCCTATCTGCCCGATAAAGTGCTAACCGTCTCCTCACACACCCGGTTGTGTTCTGGGTGAAAACAAGACCCGTTACTGTGTTGAATGGACCAAGATGCTCTGCTGATGAAAAAGTCATCAATCATGGAAATAGAATGCACGCTCGGAGAAACAATTTTATCAAACCTTTCTATAATCACCGCTCACCAACCCCGTTTTAAAGGCTAACGAGGTTGCAGTCAGGTTAGACATCAAACTCCTTTCTAAGAAATACGACTTTGGGGCCGAGGATGGCAAAGGTCATTATCAAACACAAGTTAAGTCTCTCCTATCCCAGGTGTAATATTCAATTTAATGCACTGTCTAGGAAGCATTATGTGTTAGGTACGGTGGGAATGAGATCTTGGGGGCAGCCTGCGGTGACTAACATGTGCCCCCTCGGCCTGTTTTGTTGTGGGTGCCTTTATAACCTGGCTGTGAAATACAACTCCATTACCTGGAGATAAGTGTGATTTTTATGGCAGGTCATAAGATGCAGTTTCGTCCATGGGAGGATATGAACGTGCAATTCTGTTGGATATTTGAACTTGACATTGTCCCCACTGGGTAGAAATAGGCTAAAATTCAAAGCGCCTTCTTTGGCTTTTCTACAGGCGTATGCTATTCTTGCTGGTGGGGCTTAAAACCAGCAAGACTATACACCCCCTATTTGGAGGTATATATCCTGACTTAGATTTTATCTCGGGTTGACTTGATTTTTGCATCAATGATCACTGATGATTTTACTGATGACCAGAGATGCAAAATCTTGATTGCTGGCTTCTCCGGCTTCTCTCCCTGTGCTTGACGTGGCCCAAAGGTGAACTCACCTTTCAGACGTCATTGAACTTGCCTTATCTGTTGCCACGGGCGCCCTCCTACTCCTGTGTCTTACGGAAATACAATCAAAGGCGACATTAGTTCATGCCCAGTCCCATTACGCGAGCAAGAATGTCTTGTTAAATACATTTTGCGATGTACAATAGCTGACCTCCTGATGTATCTGTATGTATACGGAGTTCCTGCAAATAATTTTTAGAAAGTAATTCTAGCCAGAGCATAGCAGGCAGCTAGTATTTTATAAACAAAGTGTAAGAGCTCATACTAAGAGACACCGTACTCACGTCGGCACTAAGGTTTCTTTCCTCTCCCCCCACTCCACCCCCCAAGGACATGATGGGGTTGATTTGAAATATTCTATTATTTAATGTACCAGCATCCAGGCTGATCGGATCTGAATATACATCAGATAAATGCCTGAAATAAAGATGACAGAAACAGAAATTGCCATGTCCTGTATGTTGCGAAGTTGGCTGACTCAGTAAATATTTAGCCAGATGTTTTCATTTGGTAATCGTATTTACCATGTGGAGCCAGTAGGTACTGGAAATGACCTTTTAAGTGCACAGCTTTGTATCCCCGGGATAATGACTTTCCGGCTGGTTTCAAAGGGTGGGCTGCTCTGCCCTCTGGGCTGAGGGGGCCTTTGCCAGGGGAGGGAAGATGCCACCCACTCAGTGCCAGGCCAGCCAGGGGCACAGCTCAAGTCCCACTCACAGCACCCAGAACAACGGGGCCCAGAGGTGAGCCTGGAAAGGAGCGCGTGGTGTCTGTCATCTGTGTGCTGTGAGGGTGCTTCAGGCAAGAACTGGGTGAAGGCGAGTGGGGGCCCCGTCTCTCCCGGAAAGATTTATTAAAGCAACTCCAAGAAAAAATGGGTTTCTGCCTGGCATAGGCCTCTCCGTGAACTAGTTAGAGCCCAAAGCCCTTGAAAATAAAATTCTTCTGATTGCATAAGAAATCCACACATTTTCATTGTGTAACTTTCCCTCCCCCACCTCCAGGCACTTTCTAACTTTTTCCTGACGGGGAAGGTTGTGGGAATAACAGAAAAGGCTGGAAATTGGAACCGACCTTAGCTGCCTGGTTTCTCAGAAACCCTCCGGTTGAAGGGGGCTGAAGGGGGCTGTTTGCACAGCCCCGGTGACAGAAAGACGGCCTTCTGAGAGTGGGTGTCATGTCACCAACAACGACCTAGTGTGGAGTCTCTAAAACCTGTGTGTGTGGAGGGCGGATGCACAAAAATGCGTTGGAAAAGGGCTTTTCTTTCTCATTCTTGGAGATTTCTCTCACTGCTGCGTTTATTCATCCTAAGTTTTCCCAGCAACCACCAAGCAAAAGAGGAGGTTTACCTAATGTTTCTCTCGGGCATAAACTTTGGTCCTGCCATCTTAACAGGTGAGCTTGGCTGACTTGGGCAGGTGACCTCCTCCCGTGGCCTGGCTGCCCCTCCCAATCGGGTGGACCAGTCGTTCACGACCACAGCATCCTCTTCCCACCGGGGCATGGGTTTCCACTGAGCCCTTGCTTGTTTCCCGGGCCCACCGCAGGTTGTAACGAGAACGAGGCCGACCACCTGGACCGAGACCAGCAGCCCTACCCGCCCTCCCAGAAGACCAAGCGCATGCGCACCTCCTTCAAGCACCACCAACTCCGGACCATGAAGTCCTACTTTGCCATCAACCACAACCCGGACGCCAAGGACCTCAAGCAGCTCGCTCAGAAGACCGGCCTCACCAAAAGGGTCTTGCAGGTAAGAAGGCTCCATCGTTGGCTGTGCACACATCCCCCTCCCCGTCGCCTGTGAAACTGGTTCTCTCCCCTGCGGAGCCACGCAGGCATTTCCTGGACGGCTGCTCACCACGAGCTGACTGTCCCAGAGGGTGTATTGGGATTGCGCAGGGGCTGGGGGAAGGGGCCAGAGAGAGCGCGCCAGGGTCTTTAAAATGCAGCCACGTGCTCCCCAAGGTGGAGAGAGGGGCCCTCCGAAGTCAGCGCAGGTCACTGTCTGCAGACGCGAGGGTGACATCCGCACAAGCTGTGGCCTTGGAGGCTCCTTTCCTCTTGGGCTCCGTGCACAGACTCGTGGGGGACCTGCTGGCCTGCCTTCGCAGCCTCACCCCCAGTTCAGGCCGTCCCTGTCTTCCAACTCCCCCAAAGCCACAGTAGGGTGAGGGCCTCAGGGAGCAATTGGCATTTTCCCTTTTGAATGAACCACACTGAAAAACCCAGTCCCGGGGGTTGGACGAGCAGTCTGGTTGCTGTCGTGATGGCAGTGGGGTAAGACTGTCCAACTACTGAGACGCCGGGGCTGCGATGGCCCACTGTGGTCCTCCTCCACGTCTCAGAGGCCCACAGCAGGCCTTTGGGGGTCTGGTGGCCGGGAAATATGTCCTGTGCCAGGAGTGCCAATTGTGGGTCAGACTCAGGAACAGCCTGAAACCCGATCGTTTCAGTGATGTTCACTTCCCGGGAGCGAATCAGACTTTGAGAAACTTGGGGACCCCCCTCCTCCTCATTCCTCCAGAAACAGTGGTTCATGGATCAGGTCCTATCTCCTGCCCCTTCATCTCCATGGTGTCTCCACTTCTGTGTCATTTGTCCTCAGTGGCTCTTGTTAATGCTGGGGGCGGGAGGGGGGGGCGGCGGGCCGTGTGCAGGTCACCTGTAGAGTTAGTTAAATGAGTCTGTCCTTAAAAAAAAGAAATAAAGAAAAAAGAAGGAAGGAAAAAGAGAGAGAGAGAGAGAGAAAGGCCCTTCTCTCCCAAGAAAAAGAAACAATTATATTTAAAAGAGAAACCTGTATCCTTCCCCTACCAAAAAAAGAAAAAGAGAAGAAAAAAAAAAAAAAAAGAAAGGAAGGAAGGAAAGGAAAGAGAGGCAGAGAAAAACAAAGTCTAAAACTAAACACCGGTAAAGACGTCCATTGGGATTGGTTTACAGGTTTGGTTCCAAAACGCACGAGCCAAATTCAGAAGGAACCTTTTGCGGCAGGAGAATGGGGGTGTTGATAAAGCCGATGGCCCGTCGCTTCCAGCGCCGCCCCCCGCGGACAGCGGCGCGCTCACTCCGCCCGGCACAGCGACCACTTTAACAGACCTGACCAACCCCACTGTCCCTGTAGCGACAGCCGTGACCTCTAACACGGACAGCCGCGAATCCGGGAGCCCCTCACAGACCACCTTAACGAACCTTTTCTAACATTGGTTTCCTGAGAACGCCCCCTCTTCTTTTTATTCTTATTCTAATTATTATTTGATTATTTACGAGACCTCCCCTCCCCTCCCCCCGCCCCCCCTCGCCCCACCCCCCACCCCCAATCCACAAGGTATTTGGGAAATAAAAAAAACGACAGCTTGGTGTGTAGCATCCGCAGCCACTTGGCGAATGAGTTTACAGTATTGTCTCCTTTACAAAGTGTATTTATTTATTTTTTTTGGTCTACAAAGTGTATTTGGGTTTAAAAAAACAAATCAGATCTTTCAGCCGGTAAGGGGAGTTTTTGAATCATTCTAAGTGCCTCTTACAATTGTATGTTACTTATTTCCGGAATCTCGAAGGGGAAAAAAAAAAGAGAGAGTGGTCTTTGAATAATCATAATCCCACTTGAAAGATTAGGCTAATAAAGATTACGCTAATAGTGCCAGTCAATTACAGCTCTTTATGAAATTTTGCAACTGTATGTATACTTCTGGAATTTTGAAAACTTTCCATTTAAAAAGATCTGAAACGGAAAAAACATGTTTTGGTTGCTCCTTTTTCTTCCAAATGAGAAAGAAATATGATTAAAGAAAAGCACTAACTGTAGCAGCTCGAATATGAAGGATTAATTACATTTATTAGGGTGGAGATCTATTCCAGGAAGGGACCTTTCCCTTCTCATCCAAAACTCGCCTTAGTGAGTTGCTTTTCCACACTCGAACGGACCGAAACTCCCCAGGTGTCCATGACATTCTAGATAGAGTTTGGAATGCTATTCTCGTTTAACTTTCAAAAGCTACAGAAGGTCATGGTAAAGCCATTCTTTCTAAATTAATTTTTCCCCCCAGGGAAAGTGGAAATAAGCAAAATAGAACTTTTTAAAGAAGTCAAAAAATCAGCGTAACATAATTCACTTCACGAATAGCTCTGTGGGTTGGCTTCAGCTGTAGCACGGTGTTGTCTGTGGCATGCTACATGAATCACGGTAACAAAGAAACCTGGTGGACTAACACCGCCACTGAGAAGTCTTTGTGTCTGGTTTGCTTTTGTTTTCCTTTGGCCCAGGTTGGTCTAGTTGTCAGGAAAAAATAGAACTTTCCTGACATGAGGGGTTTGACGTCGTTAGTCGTAATGTAGATAAACTCAGAAGCCTCATGGAAGCTGATCTGAATATATTTCCTAGTTTACAGTAGCATTTTTTTTTTCTTTTAATTTAAGTGAAAATCTTAATGGTCTGGGCAGTGGGGAATGTTCATCTCTATGCTTCCGTTGTAGTTAAATTACAATTAGATTGTGGATTTCCTAAAAACAAAATAATAATAAAGAAATAAAAAAAAAGCAGTCAAGATATATGTCTTGCTTTAGTGGATTGTTGAGAATAACTTTGCACATTTTCTCCACTTTTCGGACCCCTAAAATCTCCTCTGGTGGTCGAAGTGGCTATTTAATAGATTTTAAAGGTGTCCTCTGGCTGTGTAGATGTGTGGTTACATGTTGACGGTTCACTGCCCACATTAAAGTGCATTATT
The DNA here is from genome assembly GCF_014824575.4 of Sturnira hondurensis. Classification (NCBI taxonomy): domain Eukaryota; kingdom Metazoa; phylum Chordata; class Mammalia; order Chiroptera; family Phyllostomidae; genus Sturnira; species Sturnira hondurensis. The sequence goes on from NW_028091436.1 coordinate 400,436, forward strand.
GTAACTTTTGCTCAGGGTCTTTAGAAAATTAGCACAGAAAGTAGCTTATTTTTTAAGAAAAAAAGTATGATGGAAGGTAAGTTAACACTGTAACAGGAGAAAGGTGTGACTGCCGTGGCGACCTCAGCAAGTGTGGTTATCATCTTCTATGGAGCTTAAATCTTGACTTTTCGTATTTCTATCCCACTTTGGGCATTTACCACTAACCAGACCAAACGACCTTGGTTAAGGCTGAGATCTCATGCATACACTTTTACAGGTAAAATGTCGATGCTTATAAATTTTGTTCTTTGACAGAACAATCTATGGTACTATAGATCTACTTTATTAAGTAGACTAATTATAACTCAGTTCTCCTATGTGCCTTATGATATAACTTGGAAGTAAGTTTGTGAAAAATCAGGATATACGTGTTGTCTGTTGAATTAACTGTTTTAAGCCCTTTGACACCTCACTAGTTTTGTACTGTTTTACCTCTGATTTCTGAGACCCTTTTTATGGTGTATCTTGTTAGAGGGGCAGACATGTCATAGACAGCGGTGTGCACTCTTTCAAATATAGTTGATAAATTCAATAATCTTATATATTGAGCTTCGTGTTTCTAGTACAGTAAGTGATCTAGCAAAATTGTCCATGTTTCTTTGTTTATTGATAAATGCATTGTATAGAAACTATTTCCCCTAAATATTTATGGACCAAACAATTGTGATTTATCCTATTAAATTTGTGTGAATAAACCATTTTGAATCTAAGGAGTTTTATTTCCCAGCAATTTTATTGAAGGTCTAACTGGACTAGTGTTTTTCAGTATCTGTATTCCAAAAGCTATTAAAAGAGTAATACAAAATTTTTTAAAAATATTCAAACATACAAAGAGTTTTGAGATTTCCAAACTTCTGATTCCTTTTAAATGTACACACCAATTGCATATGCCATGTAGTTCAACTTAGAATTGCCTTGAAATATATTTTCTTAGAATAAAAGTAATGCCCCATGGATTTGACTCAGCCCAATTTTTAGAATTTAAAAAAAAGAGAGAGAGAGAGATAACGAACAGATAAAGTAATTGCATGACGAGAAACCTTAAATATGATTAAGCTTTAATGTCAGGTCTCTTGAGCACCAGTGAATATTTGTAAATCTAAATAGAAGTTGCAGACCCCTAAAAGCCAAGTTGCTCTGTAGTTAATCCGTTGTCACTATGATTTTTTTCAGGGAGAACAAATCTTGGGGCATTACAGCCAAACATCCCGGCGTTTGAAAATCCCCTAAAGTATTAAAAGAAGGGGAAAGTTTGATCGGAAATCCACAGCAGTGAAGACAAAGACAATATTAGGTTATCAGAATCACACACGCTAAAATCCATTGAGCCAAAAAAAAAAAAAAAAAACACAAACAAAAAAGCAAGCGAGAGGAAAGACTTAAATGGCATTTACTGAATGTTAACAACAATTCTGTTCTTTATGGTTTCTAACAGAAATGGAGGCTTAAACTGATGTGGTTTAAAACCAAATGAGGTGAACTGTGTATAAACAGAGCAACCCGTCAGCCACATACACACCCCGTACCTGAAGCAAATGATTATTGACAAATAATTCCGCACATTTGTCAAGCTGACTGGTTGTATATTCCCCAACCTGCATTTCGCCTGCTTGCCAATGTGTATTAGTCCTACCTGTTCATGGCGATCTCCAGCTGTAAATTCAGAGAAAAGCCACCACTCACTTGAGAGAACAGGGGTCGGAGCCCAGTAATTTTAGTATTATTGTTTATTCCTTCCCTTTTTCCACAGAAATCTCTGCATGCACTTTCCACCTGTCGCCCCAGTGTGCATCTCTGTATGACGGATTCTCTCTGCTGTTTCTTGTATGATAAATAGCTTTCATGAATAAACATTTTATTTGATGCAAACATAGTTAACTTTATGTTAAATACACACTGTTGAAATGAATGTTGAGCGCTGTCTGAAGAGACAGCACAATGCATTTCTGATCTGTACTTAGGAGAAAAGTCAAACAATGTTGTGAGGTTCAACTCTGGTAGTCCAGGACAAAAGGACTTACCTTGGTTTTAACTTTTCGTGACTTCTTATTGTATCGATTGGCATGTATTAGAAATTAAAAAGAACAAAAACCCCCTAAATTGCAACAAAAATAAACCTTAGAATAAACTATCATGTAAAAGTTCAGCGATGTTTTAGATTGTTAGAGTAAATTTATAAACCCTCCGTAAGTTTGTGAGTTCACTATGCAATGAGCAAATTTATTGATGTATACAGATATGTTCTGAGCTACGCAAAGGTCCAGTCTTTGCACAGTTCAAACTACATATGATATTGCAAACAAAGGAACAAGTTGAAAGAGAAACACATATTTAGGAATGAGGTCTTTTTTAATTGTAAAGGGAATATTTGAAGAATTTTTTAACGATTCCTACTTAGCTGTATATCCAAAGCATATGTTAAACACATTAACATATAACTTTCCAGAAAAGTTTTCATTATGATGAAATTTTTATTATATACAAATGAACCCTATGTAAATGATGTAACTTTTATGAATGACAGACATTAAATATTTCACTGACATGTATTCTCGGAATTTTGAATGTTTTCTTAAATGCTTTCACTTCCTGAATACTAAAAAAAAAAAAAAAGCAACTCACTGATTTAAAAAAAAAAAAAGGCAATGCACCATGACAAGTAGACTGATCTAGATGACCGCAAAGCATGTTGGTTTTGTCAGTCGCCTGAATGCTTACGCCTCTTCGAAACCTCCTCTGCGACTGTAGCAACTTACGTAGATTTTCCAGCACATTCCCAGCTAGTTTGTTGGAGTCCCTGTGCTCCAGGGAGCCCTCATCTTTTGCATCAGCGACTGCAGTTTTGTTGAGAAATATTTTGGAACCTCACCCAGTTTTTCAGATCTCGAAGTAGTTGCCTGGTGTGTGAAATGTGAGAAGAGACCAGAGAGAGAAAGAACATAATGGAACGTAGTCATCTGAAAAAAAAAATACTACGATTTCGAAGCAGACACATTTTTAAAAAGTGGAAGGAAGGAGCGCTAATTAGGTAAGTGGGAAGGGAACAGAGCAGGTGACAGAGTCCAAGGTCTGTCCCCAGGGAGTCCAGCTGCCTGTGAGTCAGGCAATGACACAGTTACTCTTTAGCTCAGAAATGAAGGATGCGGATTTCTGGGTGGGACGCAGGACGTTTTCATAGCTTCCGCCTCCCAGGTGCCCGGGTTGGTCTAACTTCTGGCAAAGTTGATCTTGGGCAGAGAAAGCTTTACTGTGAGTATCTGTCTGTCTGGTTTTGTAGCCATGTTAATGCTGAGTTACAGAGTGGGCAGGTGTTATTATGCCTCAAATAAGGATAACGCTCCCTGATAAAGCACCCAGAGCAAACACTTCTAAGACCATGGTGATTTGTCATCGCCGGAAAAAGAAGATAGCTTTATTGAACAGACCCCCAGTGGAATCCACGGCACGTTCTTTTACAGTGGCCTTCCCTGGGAGTCAACGCGCTTAGGGAGCCACGTAGAAATACGGTTCCCCCTTTTTGCTGCGGTGCGCTGGGGGTGGTCACCCAGAAAGTGTTCGAGGGGGACCTTCTGGGATGGAAATGCGGAATTACGGTCTTCAGGGCTCTGAAGGAAATGCCTGTGGACAGTCCCCTTGTTACAAAAGATAACTAGAGACACCTAATTTTTGCGTGGAGTTTGGCTCCCGAATCGTCAGCTCTGTGGGAGACAAAGCTAGCCTTACTGCAGAGAGCTGGTGGGCTCCAGGCAATCCAGTGCCTCTCACGTGTCGTGCTCGGCAGACCCCGGGGTTACACAGCGGGATGCTGGGGCTCCGTCCCGGCTGAAGACATGGCGTCGCATTTTCTCCGAGACCACGCGTTTGTGCAAACTCTGCCTCGGCCTTTTGGCTGTGTTTTATATTTTTAGTCATTGAGAGCCAACTCTGAGTATTCGAAGAAATAAAAACCCTCTAATGTAAAACCGTAGCTCTTTGCTTGAGAGCCAGCATCAAAAATAGGAAGTTTAAAAAAAAAAACCCTGTTGGTGTTACTGATCCCGAAACATTTTTATCGTACCTATTCTGCCCCTACCATTTTGTTTTTCAGAACAATATCACCCTCGACCTTATTTTTAAAACAAATTATAATTCTAAGGCACTGCATTCTTTTGATTGCCCTCCGGGGACATTTCCATTTCGTTTCGCCTACTTGCGTAGCAAAAACCAAACTTCAGAACTGTGCGTGGCACCCGAGGAGGTGTCTGCGCCTGATGTGAGGAGCAAGATAACCACAGTCAAACTTCTTCCTAGCTGTGTTTAAAATAGACATTTTCATCCAACATCACTCCTTCCAACACTTCTTCGTGAATATTAATATAGCTAACTCATACTTATCATGCGTCCCCAGGACATGTTTTTCTTCCCTGGGAATATTAAGTTTGGCTTCTTTGCACTACATAGTATCTTGTGCTGAAATAACAGACATCGGGCAAGAATAAAGGTCCGGGCATGAGCCATATGTAGGAAGTGCATTTCTGTGCACTTCTGGGTGTGCATTTCTGTGTATTTTTTCCTCCCCTATTAGGATGGTCAGGAACATTTTTTCTTTTGGAACTTTATGTTTACACCTTGCATGATCTTATAAATAAATCTGAAGAGTAACTGGATACTTTTCCTGGTTATTTGAAAATAAAATTTGCTACAAACAAGACATTCCAGTCTCAATTACTTCATATTATGTGTGGACTATATTAATTTTTCTGCACTGTCCCATTGAACCAGAAAATATTAACCTCGAGGGATGTTTAAATGGTTATTTATGACAAATATACAAAGATGAAGAGAGTCTAAGGTCAGGCTGGTTCGTCTTAATTATTCGGCTTTCTTTCCTTTTCCGAAGCAGCGAAAATCACAAAGGACCATCTGCTTTAACCTTGACATTCCGGGGTTTTGACAGCTTGCATCACCTAACGTTCTATTTACTATTCAGTAAACTTTAATTCTGGAGAATACATGCCCTTTATGAAGCGTGACTTTTGAAAAGCACACAGGTATTGCATGAGTTCAGGCCGCCTGGGCTCCTTGAATTCTACGAACAGAGTGCTTGTTCAGGAGAGAAATACAGTGGAAAATTATGCAACGTGTACTATTTGTAGCATTTTACTGGATAGAGCTCCATGCTCTATGGGAATTTTTAAGAGCTATAAAAACCTCCAAAATAGTATGATGTAAAGAATGAAGTGGTGGTGTGTTCCTGTGGTTAAAACTGAGACAGCTTGTCTTATAAACACAGTCTCCAGTTGCTTGATCACCTTAGTGCGGATTGGTCTCCCGAATATTTTAATAACGAAGAGACCTTTGCGTTTCTGTGTCGTTCTTTATCGGTTTCCTTCTTAAGCATCATGAGTCCGTGTGTGTGTGTGTGTGTGTGTGTGTTGTATACTTTCTTCCTGGGGAACAAACACCCATGAAAAACTGTATGTATTAACAAAGAAGGCTCATCACTGGTAAACCAGTGTTTAACTAGAAGGCAAAACGGTGGCCGTGTCCCCCCAGTGGGAGCCACAGTAACAGGCCTGCCTTTTGGGGCCTGGCCTGGGGCTCCCCTCCCAGGAGTGTCCCTGCAAGGCCCGAGTTTTCCCAGGGTCTATCGTCACGGGGCTCAGCCGGGACTGCGCTTTTTACCGCAATCAGGCTACCGGTGGGGGGGGGGACTTCTCCTCCAACGAAACTGGACTCGTGCTTATTTTTCAACAGAGCACCACCCCCACGGCCGAAAGGGCACATTTTGTTGGAATGAACAGTTGCATTTACTTGTATTGAAGGAGGCACATGAGAAAAGAAGGTTCTCTTATAGTCGGGAGAGGTCGTGTGGGTTTGTGAAGGCTGCCGGACACCGCCGAGTTCACTAGTGACTGCGAGGTATAAACGTACTCCCCACCCCCCACATATGCCCCGAGGGATTCGGGGTACACACATTAGATAGCAGCGCCCCACTCCGAGGTTCCCCAAGAGAAACATTTCCCCATGTCTGCGACTTCCGTGGCCTGAACACCTAAGGATCAGGGGCTGGACTGTGCGACACTGGGCATCAGCGCTGGTTTTCCTGGGCTCCTAGAACACCTTGGGCAGGAGCCTGTCACCAACAACAGCCAGCACCCGGGACTTCGTTTCTGTTTTCGTTTCCCCCCTTCGCTGTGGCTGAACTCACGGCTTCACGCTGTGTGCAGGTAAGAGCAGTGCCGGGCTGTCTGGTTCAGATGGTTCAAACCCCGCCCCCCACGTCCCCTTTTATTTTTTGCAAGGGAAACAGAAAGCACCCAGGCAAACGTGTCCCATTTCTAGTTCAAGGAAAGTCGTGGGCCTTCCTCAAGAGTTTCAGTTTAGTCTCTCCAGATTCACATTTCTTTTTGAAACAATGGCATCGCAGCCATATGGCCAACTGCTAATCTCTCTTCTTCATTTCCGCTGAGTGGGGACGGCAACTGGCAGTCCACTGAGAAAGGGGGCGATTGTTGCGAGACACCCACGGTTATCGCTCCGCGGAATTTTCCATGAACGTCCCCAGCGGCTGCTTGGCTCACCCGCCGCTCTCCCCGGTCCTCCAGAGCTCCCCTCCTTCTCAGCGCGATGCCCGTCCCTGGGGGACACCGCTTTCTGAGGGTGCCACGCTTCCTTACCCCGAGGGAGGCGTGTTCCTTCCCTGTCTTTGTGCACAGGTGCTCTGGCTCTTCTGCGAGGTCTGGCCCTGAGATTGCTCGCCTGTCCCGAAGACACCGTCCCCCAGCGGTTTGAGGCTGGAACTGCATCTCCTGCGGCTGCAACCTCCCAGCCCAAGGTGGGCCCTGTCCCAGGGGGGCTGCTGGGATCCGGACGTCGTGTCTTACTCTTTCTCCGAGGTTCAGCTTCTCCTCTGAGGCTCCACCTGCCTGTTCTGGGAGGTGAGGGGCAGCGGAGGTGGAGTCAGACTCGTTTTTCTCTTTAGCGAGCTTTCTGTCTGGATTTTTTTCATTCCTGCTGATGACATTGCTTCCCCCCCCCCCCTCCGCCCCTTCACTCGGATGAGAGTCGCCCGTCTCTTTCTCCACCGCCTGCTCCTTTAAAAACCATTTGGTGTCACCAGCACCAAACCCTGTGGGGCCTTTCCTTGTTCTGTGGCTTTGACAGGCCCCTTAGACCCAGGGCTGGGCCAGGCCCGCCCCCACTGTCCTCACCTGAACTGTGGGAGGTGTCCTGTGCCAGCAGGAAGGAGGCTGAGGTGGTTCAGACTCTGGCTTGCTTTCCTCATCCCCACGCCCTGACCCCCCCATGGGAGTGCACCCAATGGCCAGAAATCTTAAAAAGACTATATTTAATTATATGAAGTGGTGTTCTCGCTAATGTTGCATCACATGACCTGGGAGATGGTGACCCTTCGCTGTAGGGGCTGCAAACCAGCCTTCTCGTCACTGACCTGCCGCAGCCGGAGGGGGCTTTCTCGGGTCACGTCCGACTGGAACGGAACACACAGGCGCTCCTGGACGTCCACTGCATTTAAGGCTACGCTGTACTCGGTCATTCAGGCCTGCGATTGCGTGGGTGGCCGGGAGCCACGCGGCCCAGCTCCGTGACCGAGCCCCGTACCGCATATCAGCAACCCGGAAAGGCTCGAAATTCAGAGCTGAATGTGTGGTTTCTACTGGGCGCGGGCTGATTCCACATGAGTCAGGCTGAAAAATCGTGCGTCAAACCGTCACAAGTCGAACCATGGTTAAGTCGAACCATGTGCATCATTCATTCCCCTTATTAATTTTTAATTAACGAATAATCTGAAAATTTTAAGTATTCATTTTTTATTAAGGCATGCAACACACAGTAGGAGAAAATAAGGGTGTTGTTGGAAATGCAAAGATAAAATCTACTCGAGGCAAGTTTGGGTTTCAGGGGCGAGCCCCTTGGGCTGTGCCCAGGTCCTTAGAACAGTTTAGGGGAGCCCCAGAGTCCCGAGCGCATATCACAAGTGTGGGAAGGAGCAAAGGATCCTGGGAAGACCCACCTGAGTCGTTCCTCCACGTCTGCTGCGAGGGTGCTCTCAATGAATGCCTTCAACCACAGCTGTTTTCCGGGACCGTTAACGGATTCCCATCGTAGATAGCGATTAAAGGTTAAGTTCTGCAGACAATCCAGGTTGTTCGTAATGTGACTTCTCGGACTCTTCTAGTTTCGTTTTCACTTTTCCCCCAGCACCAACCACGCCACATTTTCTTCTTTTTGCACGCAGTGCCTTCTCCAATTTTCATATGTTTCCAACACTTACCCGCCTAAATCTCACAAATTCTCTTTTCTTCATTAATAATTACAAACATACTAATAGAGAAATCTCCTACAATCCCCACATCATCATATAGCATCTATATACATTTTTTAAGTTTCTTTCTAGTCCTATTATTTTCATACACTTATAATAATTTCGTTAGAACTCATAGTGTGGTATCTGGGGTATATCAGACACTCAATAAATGGTAATTAATTTAAATCTCCAAAGTATTTCTTCTTTTTTAAAAATGATTTTATGTATTTTCAGAGAGAGGGAGAGGGAGGGAGAAAAAGAGGGAGAAAAACATCAGTATGTGGTTGCCTCTTGCATGCCCCCTACTGGAGACCTGTCCCGCAACCCAGGCATGTGCCCTGACTGGGAATCAAACCAGCGACCCTTTGGTTCACAGGCCAGTGCTCAATCCACTGAGCCCCACCAGCCAAGGCTGAAAAATATTTCTTTAAGTTATTCTAATTGTATCCCCATGAAAACTGTCTTCATTAGCACTTGTGATAACTGATGTCTTCTTTTCTGACTCCTGCATTATGTCCCAAAACTTCAGATGAGTAATATTAGGCCTTATTATAAACACAATACAACTAATTATTTTCTACATCGCCCTCAAATCTCACACCTTTCTTAGGAAAAGGGGTCCCACTACCATTGTCTTTCTAAAGGTGCTAAGAAAATAGTGAATTTTCAGTGAGCATGTAAAAATTTGACATGGAAAGCAGTAACTGTCTCATAGGCAAGTGGCCAGGATAGACTGACCTGAAGTCCTGGGGAAACCGAAGCTCTCCCTGTCAAGAGTCCTGTTGGCTGTTGTCACTCTGCACGATGTTCGGGGGGACAGTTAGAGATGCACCAGCATGTTCAAGTCTGACACGTCCCCCTCTGAGACCGCAATAGCTCCTGCAGTTAAGTGCTCTGGACTGCACACCGTGTCACACGGCAGGTAATGTACCCGCCTCTCCATGTCTCAGAGGGGAGACACACCACGTCTCCCGTCATCACGACCCGTTTGTGACATGGAGCAGGTCCCCGGGACCGGTCCCGGGGCCCTACAAGGAAGGGCAGGCTCTCCTCGCCCTGAATCTTCTGGTTCCTTTTCTGTCATGGTTCTGTCCACTCAGGTTGGGTGGGGGGCATGTCTGGAAGGAGTGAAAAACTCCGAGGAGCTCTGGTCACTAGTGGTGACGACACGATGACCACTAGGAGTCATGATGGCTTACACGCCGGACAGGGGCATTTTGCTATGAAACCGGGGCTTGCCCATCCCTTGGGTCTGAGTCTTGGCTTGAGTCAGCCAAGGCACGACCCTGAGCAGACTTCCGGTGCAATACGCGTCACTATTTCTCCACCTGCTGGCACCAAGTCTGCCTGGCTCCGCAGCATCACCCTATCAGTACTCAGACTCCGGGCGAAAACGCATTTTGCACACCGAAGAGACTTTGGCCCCGGACTTGGTGGGGTCCACAGGGCAGCTGTGGTGGATTCGTGTTTTGCCTGAAGCTGCATCGCTGTGGCTGAGGGGTTCTGTGCTCCAGGAAGGCGCCAAGCCATTCTCTCCCTGAGAGGCCAGGGCTCACGCGCTTTTATATGTCCCGTGATTTCCCAAGCGTGGCTGCTGGGTTTCCTGTTCTCCACCCTGGAAAACAGGGTCTCACTCCCTGCACCACATCTGTGCTAATCGTCCTTATTAAGCGTGAACTTTTTGAGATGAACGGTGACCGGCAATTGGCCGTCTTTACATTAATAAAATAAATATGACCTTCAGGTAAATACTCGTCAGTGTTGCCAGCAGGGAGGGAGAATGTGTGTTGAACCAAAGGCTCGAACGAGTCCCCAGGTGACTGGCTGCTGGGTTGCCGCTCTTCCCAGCCCTGTCCATTCTGCCCCACGTGACTTGAGCGTTTAGGTCCCGATTCAGGCTCAGGGTGGGAGAGTCCCTGTACGCATATAGCCACGTGGATGGATAACTGACTTGAACAGTCCATCCCCGAGAGTACTAATTAATGAGCTCATATACCCCGCGGAAGGAGCCCAGGGGCTCATCCAAGGACTCAATCCCTTTCAACATTTTTATTTCTGAATCAGTCCGAGGGTAGAGTTGTCAAGCTGATCGTACTTGCAGATGGCACGGAGCTGGGAGGGACGGAGGCCGCCGAGGATGGGACGGTCAGAACAGACACGATACAGAGAGGCTGGAATGCCAACCTGAACTCAGGGGATACAATTTAGTGAGAAGAAGATACAAAAGCTGCCTGTGAGCCCTACAGCCCACCCGCACAGCCAGAAGCTGTGGAAGCCCGGAGCCCCCTCTGCTGGGTCCACCCCTCAGGGACATTACGTTTCAGGCCACCACGACCGTCTGGAAGCTGTGACTCCACATCTCATTTTTTTCCTAAACGTCTGATCAGTATCTCCTACTGTCACCACCGGTCCCACTTGGTTAGATCATCCATTCTTGTCATGGCTGCCCATGCACCACAGTGTGCACTTATCAGAGTGACGTGACCTGGCTGCTGTCTCACTGTGGGCAGCGTCACTGGGGCCAGCACGGGGCCATGCGCAACACCGGTCCACGCCAGAGGCTCCTGCTGGCCGGTCCTGTCCAAGTCCTCCACACTTACAGAATGTCCCCGGGTTCACCTATCCCGTCACATGTATTTATACCTTTGCCTTGCAGGATTAATCCACAAAAAATGCCATCGTGGACCGAATGTCTCCACAGACATCCGGACGGGACCAAATGGCCTGCGAGGGTCCGTTTGTGGAAGTTCCAGATGCATTTTCAGGTGACTCCTGACCTGTGGAGCCCCCCATCCTTCTCTCTCTGATTACTTTCTCAAAAATGGTGTCAGGGCCATGTCCCCATCTGTCCCTCGCTCAGACCGACGATACACATCGTCACCCAGTTGAGACGTGGGGAGGCGGTTTCAAGGCCACTGGAGTGCAGGCAGGATGGGGAGGGACGCGGTGGCTTCATGGATGCCATCGGCGTGACGCAGGCCCTTTCATATCCCGTCATCCTTGGTAATGAGACCCTGGAGCCCTCCGCAGGGTCGGCCCGGATGTTCGAGCCAAGCCCCCTGCAGCTTGGCCTCCTCGGAGGGAACAGGAGAGGAGGGAAGAGGAGAGGTGACAGGCGGAGTCCTGAGCAAACGCTGGAAGCGTTCGAAGGGGCTGCCTTTGAGGGCGGCCGGAGGCGGGAGCTTTCTCTGCCACACAGTCACGTGTATACGGCCGGCCGTGGCTACTTCCCTGCAGGAATTTTCTAGGAACGCAGGTAACAATATGTACGAGACGGAATTCTTTCATGCCTCCTCACTCACTCACTCACTCACCCATTCATTCATCTCTACACTTCCGCAGGTGCAGTAAGCTCTCTGCCTCTTCCTCCCATTTGAAGGAGAAGAATTCAACGGGCTTCCTCGTGTGTTTTTCCGCGGCACAGCCGGCTGTGCCGGGCACGTTCACACAATAGCTCAGCAGGACGTCGTGACCCCTTCGCCGGGGAGGATCCCCTGCTGAGCCGAGCATGCCCCTGGTGGAATTGGTCTCTCATCGTTGCCCACAGCTCTGCAGACCTGCCCGCTCTGACTGAGCCTCGAACACCAACCACCTCCTGCAGGAGGCCTCCCAGGTACACACCCGCTCCACATAAACAGGGGACCCTGCTTATTTCGTAAGAAATGGGGTCCGTGGAAGGGAACGGAGTCGACTGCGGCTGAAAGGTGCTGACCTGCCCACACCCACGGTCCGCCTCCCTCTCCTGTGGCAGCGAAGGGGGCTTACCCCCCTGGCTAAAACCCCGCCCTCTGGGGACCCCCAGTCCCTAAGGTTGTCAGGAGCTGACACAACCATCCATTAATCTGGTCTCTTCTCCGGCAGCGGACCTCCTGATTGTTTTTTTCATTTTAAGGAACGGTACCATCGTTCACCCCAGAGGCAACCACTAAACCTGGAGTCGTTCTTGACGCTTAATTTTCCTTATCTTTAATACAAATCCATCGTTATATCCTGTCAGTTTTTCCCTCCAAAATATTTTCCAAGCCCACCTCCCCCCCAGCTGCTTCTGGGACAATGGAGCGACGTTTTCACTGGTCCTGCCGCTTCAATTCAGCCTCGTTCCCGGGCGAGCTGTCCCAAATAATTTTCATCGCGTTGCCATGCCAACCCCGCCCTGCCCCTCCCTGCTTTAAGCCCTCCTCATATCACGTCCCAACGTTTTAGAAAACAAGACCACGGTTTTTAACGTGGGAAGGAAGAGCCGGGTGTCCTCGGGCCCCTCCGGACTCCCAGTGCCCAAGACGCACGGGCCGCCTGCTCTCCCCTCGCAGGCCTTTGCACACGCCGCTTCCTGAGCCCGGCACGTGGTTCAGGCCCGCGCACCGCTTCTCAACACACAGTCAGCCCCGGTTTCCCGCTGAAGCGACACTGTCTCAGACGCGCCCCTTAGACAAGATCCCTTCTCCACTCTGGCATCTCATGGCACCTTTTTTAGACCCCTTCTGACAGCTGCCATTTTATATTTATCGGTCAGATCACTTAATTAACGCCTGTCTCCCGGTCTCCGCTCCACACCTGGGAGGGCGGAGCCTGCTCGGCTCCTGCCCTGGATCCGAGCACAATGCCAGGCGGTCGGGAGGCACCTGATAAATATTTATTGACTAAATAGCGTGCCGTCCCGGGCATTGCCTTAGGTGCCCCGGGGCACTGGTTCTTGAACTTCAGCCTGTGGATAACCCGAAGGCTTGTTCAGGCACAGAGCGAGGGGCTTCCAGAATCTCTCCTATTTTTCAGTAGGTCTCGGGGTCACGCAAGAATTTACATTTCTAACAAGTTCCAAGGTAGTGCTGAGGTTGCAGGTCCAGGGACCGCGGCCAGAGGAGCGGTGCTTGGGGGAATCCATTACTTGGCTGTGACTCGATCAATGTTGTCAGGAAATTCACAATTTCATTCGGGTGCAAGTGCAGATAAGGGAAATTTGAGTTAAAAGAATGCAATATTTAAAAATCCTCGAAGCCAGAGACAGAAAAATATGCCATGATCTTCTCTGCGACAGGGGTGTGTGACTGATTACTTTGTCAGTTTTATGGAAAGCAGTTGCTGTTGGGGTTTATGAAAAAGAAATATCACTTAATTTTTTAAAAGATTTATTTATTTATCTTTAGAGGGGAAAGGAAGGAGAGAAGGAGAGAAGTATCACTGTATGGTTGCCCTCATGAGTCCCCTGCTGGGAACTGGCCTGCAACCCAGGCATGTGCCCTGACTGGGAATCGAACCTCGATCATGTGGTTCGCAGGCCTGCGCTTAATCCACTGAGCTACACCAGCCAGGGCAGAAATATCACTTTAGACTGAAAGGATTATAAAAGTGGTTCATGGGATTTAAGGTGAGTCTTAAAGAAAATTTGGGAAGGACTGAGGGTCGAACTTCCATTGCACATGACAAATACAGGTGGGAGGGGCTTCGAGAACCACGGTGCCAAGGAGAGCAAGCAAACCACGTGACTGGAGGTACAAGGACACACTCACTTCTTTTCCTTTTTTATCTATTGACGTTTAGAGAGAGAGGAGGGAGAGAGAGAGAGAGACATGGCTTGCTTTTCTACCTGTCTGCTCGTTCACGGATCCATTCTTGCCTGTAACCTCAGGCTATCAGAGGATGTTCTAGCCCTCTGCACTCCTCAGCCAGGGCCAAGGGCATGCTAATTTTGCCGAAGCCCGGCACTCAGGGAAAGGAAGAATGAGAATTAGGCAGGTAATGGTGAGAAGAGGGGAAGGCTTGGGGCAACAGGGGCCGCCGCACAAGAAAAGCCAGGTGGGCTAGTGACGTTGTTGTGAGGAGGACAGGCTGTGTGTTTGCTGGTGGGACAGAGGGCACAGAAGGGATGAGAGAGGGCAGGTGTGGAGCTGATGGCCCCCGAGGCGGAGCGGGCCGCTCCCAGGGGTGGTAGATGGTGGAAATCTCCCCCTGCACCCCCGATTCCTTCCATTTTCTCAGTGCAAAGCCTGGGGAGTATATCCACTGAGAGAGCATAGAGAGGAGGGTGTGTAGCAGGTTTGATGAAAAGAAACTAGGAAACCGCCGTCCAGGAAAGGGACGGAGCATGGGCAGGGCGTGACGACAGAACGGCCGGCTGGAAGGGCCCCTGTGAGGTTCTGGCCGTGAGTTTGCACAGAGGCCGGCCTGTCTGCAGCCACTATCCGCAGAGCAGGTGCCCGAGGAGGTTAGGCCGGGAGCTGGGGCTGGGCCAGAAGGACAGGCCCTGGAGGGGGTCCTGCCACCTGACCGGACTGTTACCGGACGAGCGTGGGGACGTGCTGCTGCTGAGGGAGCTAAAAAGGTGGCAGGATCAACAGGTGGAGGGTCCCCAGGCTGGCAAAGGGTCGCCGCAGCCCTGGGAGCTGACGACGAGAGCCGGATGCAGAGGAGGCGGAGGTACAGGGCGCGAGCCTCACCGTGAGCTTGCCCCCGAATCACGTCCCCCCGAATCACGCCCCCACCCCCGGTCCTCACGGTATCATTGACAGGAAGGCACTGGACGAAGGGGTAAAATCCACTCCTGAGTGTGGGTGTTACATCGCGTCGAAGAGTGCCCCATGGCTCTGACTCCGACGTGTGACTGTCGCCAGAGACAGAGGCAGGAGAGTGGAAGTGGGGGTGTATTCCTGGGAGCTGCTGATGAAACGCCAGAGGCCCGGGGCGCCTGGAAGAGGGGCTGGTCCCCGTTAGACCCTCCTTAGCAGCTTGGAGAAGAAAATGCCACTCCCGAGCTGAGTCAGTGGTCTGCTCTCGAACCCTGACGGGGGCAGTTTTTGTGAAACGCCTGTATTGAATTTAGAGCCTGCATGCTTTTTTTCCCTTCGGGGAAAGAGAGAGGATGGCAGGTCAGGGTGATCTGCTTGATAGCCTTAAACGTGGGCAATTTCCAGCTCAAGTCTGCTGCAAGGTGGCCCCTGGCCGAGAGGCGACAGAGACCTGTCATGGTTAGAGACCCACCAGAAGATTTCTCACAGTGCGCTGACGTGGACTGTCTCACTGCTGCGCTTTAAAGAAAGACGCCTGCATGACCTTCGCGTGCGTTTGCAACAAAAGCAGGAAATCTCAGAAAAACCGTGAGCTCCACCTCTAATAACAAAGGTGAGTTTCAAATCCTCCAAACTCCACCATGGGTGCACTTAAATACACAAGTCTGTAATCTGTGCGGCGAGGGGCGGCTCTCTCTGCCGAGCCTCTGCGTGGGCTTGAGTTGCCCACGGAACTTTCTGGTCATTGCCCTGGGGCCGAGTCCCTGGCCCAGGTTTTGTGGGGGCTTGTTACACGGTGACCAGCTGACTCAGGTGCTCTCCAGGGGAAGTCTGCTTTGGGGAGAAACTCGAGGACTGTTAAGCCCTTATTAGGATTTCTGTGCCTTGGGCTTTTTGGCAGGTCAGTGTGCAGAATCATTAAAAAACACGGGGAGTCAGATAGAAGGTCTTTTCTTTTTTCTTTCTTTTTTTCGAGGCTGGGAACAAGCACGCCGGGTCGACTAACCAGAAATCAAAGCACAGGGGAAACCGCGGCTCCTCACCGCGGCGCACTCGCCGCCGGCTGTTGTTGGGGTCCGTCGGTTGTGCGCTTCTGGTTCTGATTAAAGGTAAGTCGATTTGAAAAGAAAATGCTTTTTAATAAAGAGGGCCCAAAGCCCCCAAAGCCCCCAACACCAGAGAGAAGGGAGAACAAAGATGGATTATTTCAAAGTTGCCTCACTTACTGGTGCAAGAGACACTTTCAGAGATTCTAACTGACAAGTGTGAGAAAGGAGAGGTTCACCATGGTGGGGGGGGGCGGTTGTGGGTTCGGGGGAGGCCGCAGGAAAGGGTCAGAGGTCTCGGACAGGAAGGTGGAGGGAGCTCTTGTGGAACAAGCGGCAGGACTCAAGCCTGAGGGAAGTGGAACCGGGGGAAATCAATGCGGCTGAATCCCAGGGGCGGGAGACAGACGAACGAGATGAACGGATGCTGGGAACTTGGGTGGGGAGAGTAGCTCTCCGCCCCTCCCTCCCGCGCCCCGCATCCGGCCTAGTCTTGTCCTTCGCTTCCTCCTTCTCGCCCCCCTCCTCCGCCCCTCCTCTGCCCTTTCTCCTTCTCTCTCTCTTCCCCACCCTCTCTCTGCCGTCCCTCCCCTCGAAGTTGGGTTGCTGCTGCTCACGTGGGATCTGCACAGCTGCACCCTGACGCCCGTGTGTGTGTGTGTGTGTGTGTGTGTGTGTGTGTGTGTGTGTGAGCTGGAATCATGCACCGGCGTGGGGGGCTGACCGACCTCTCTCGAGGATCTGAACTCCCAGAGACAGAGGGGCTCGGGGGAACCACCAGGGTTCACACTGACAGGCAGGGTCCTGTGGAACAACCCCTGGCCCAAACCTGTCCCCGGAGTCGGGTGGCCAACCGCAGTTCTCTGGGAAGCCCTTGGCGGTGACGTGGGCAGCGGCCCAGGAGGGACCCAGATGGGAAAGGAGTCCCATCGGCTGATTTCCACGGGGCCTGGGCCACTGTGCAGTTTGCACAGAGGTTGGACACAGAGGTGAGCAGCCCCTCTTCTGAGACTTGGGAGGATTTGGGGACTGTCCCTTGCCCTGGTTAATCGCTGGTTCAGCCTGGTTCCTCTGGCCAGGACGTCCCTGCTCGGCCCCACCCCGGAGCCTTTCGGGTGGCGGGATGGGAATGCCGGAGCTCCCCGCTCACACGCAGCCGGCTGCCTCCTGGGCCCCTCTCCCCTTACCTCGAGCGCATTTGCGCTCATATAATAAGTGGGTGTTTGACTACAACGATTTCATTCTGTTTCAAAACATTGGAGGAAATTGCGGCAGACAAGATCTGTGATACAGCTGATCACATTTCGTAGCATATTTAGGGATTATGGAACGTGTTCTGTTATGTATTTCTATGCCAGGAACATGATCCATGAAAAGAAAACCTGCATTTTTAGGGAAGATTTCTGACTTTCCTAAGTAACCTGGGAGCTCTTTCCTGAGCCGCTGGCAGGAGACTCGTGTCGATTTGGACCTGTCTGGTGACAACTCTGTGCAACCGGGGAGTCTGCCGAGAGTTACACATTGCGGGGGCGGGAGGAAGGGGTGCGCCCTACTCCACAGGTCCTTGTTTTAGAGAGGAACACGGAGGGGGGGGGGATGTCTCGCTCTTGTCCTCAAAGAGCACATGCATTCATTTAGTTCATTTTGGAAATAAAATGTAGAGCTCATTTTTCTTCCCCAAGTCACCCCTCCTTTTGCTTCCTCTATTTATCCTGCCAAGAAGCTTTCAGCAACAACACGGCCCATGTGTTGACACACCACCCTCCACCCAGCAGTAAACAGCGAGATCCTCCGCCAGTCTCCGATTTAAAGCACTCGGAAGGCACGCGGCTGGTGTTGGGCGATGTTCCTGGGATCGTGTTTTGAAAACAGAGTGCTAGACTCCCCCTTCTCTGAAGCAACTGGAAGGCATCTCTGGAGGGGTGGGGGGGGGGGTTGTCAGGAGTTTTCCGCTGAGGAACAGACCGCAGAGACGGAGGAGAGCTGTTATGTCATTAACTGAGTTTTAGGACATGTGTAGACTAATGGGCCAAGGTGGGCACACCTATCCAGGCGTGGTTGACGTACTCTCTCCCACTGTTGGCCCGTGAACGACAGTGGGTCATACTTTATAGGGAAAAATGGCTGTGACTACGCAGGCGGATGTTCGGTGGCATCAGAGTCTAGGACGGCACTGGGGGTGTCCGTTTCTGCTCAGTGAACATTTGGTCATGGGCTTTAGCAGGATACCTGATACAATTTTGGGATTCTTCCCGTGCTGTGTGTGAGGAGGACAGTGGCGTCTAATGGTGGATCTCTTCGGGAGCGGACACCATGACACGGAGTCCCTTGTGCGTGACTCTGGTGGTTGCTGTTAAAGACATACAGCCGGAGGAGAGGTGTCGTGGGGGCGGGTGGGCTGGCCAGCGAGAAGGCTCTCGCAGGGAGAACGGTCATGGAGGAGGAGGTGGGCACGCCACGCAGGAAACGAGGAGTGATGAGCCAGGTGAGTCCTAAAGCCAGCGTGGGACTCAGGCCGGGGACAGGGAGTGGGCATGTCCTATCAGGCAGGGTCCTAGAGATGAGAAGACACAGGGCATGTTACAGGAGCCCTTGAGGGAGGCGGCTGGAGGGGCAGGGAGAGGGTTCTGGGGAGTGGCCGGAAAACGAGGCTAAGAGGTCACCCGGGGGCCCCGTTTTGAAGGGCCTCTGTGCACGGAGTTTCGCTGTTGCAGGCAGCAGAGAGCCATGGCGGTTCGGAAGCGCTGTGGGCACAGGGCGTGCTGGGAGGCGGAGGAGGAGGACAGTGGGTGAGGGCGACCGTTCTTGCCCAGAGTCCCTAATGAGTGCCCTGCGACCTCCGCACCTACGTGTCCCCCAGCTCCCACCCTCAGGTCCCCCAGTCCCTGCAGATTTGAGCAGCACCCTCTGCTCAAATCTGCGCACATCTGGGCACATCTGCGCAGTCATACTGGGCCTCACGCTAAGAACAGCCCCACTACTGCTTCCTTGCTCCACTGTCCCCAACTTGACGTCCTTGATACTTTCTGAGAAAGGGACCTGAGTTTCCACAGCGCCCTGGTGTCGCATGCTCTTTCGGACCAACAGTGCTTTGGCCTCTCAGATAAAGAAGGCAGAACCAGCAGGCATGGAGGCCGGGAGAGGCAGCCAGCCTGCGTAACTGGTGCCGTCCTCAGGAACCCACCTGAGGCGCCAGAGCAGTCCGGATCCATGATGGCCGGGTCTGGAGGCAGAGGTGTAGGAACACGGCTTTTTGGTAGAGTTGATACTTGAAGTCAAGACGCTGGTGACAACATGGCTCCTGATGCTCTATTTCGGGACAGATTCCAAGGCAGCGCCTGGGGCTGGCCTGAGGACATCCCTGCCTGCTGGTACCTCGTTAGCTCACAATCTCGGGTTGGGCAAGCTCTGCGTGGCCCGCCTCCTCCCTGCCCTCTGGCCCGGTCTCACCCACTCACCCGGTGCTTGGTTCCAGTGTCTGCAGCCCCCCGCCACCCCCTATGGCACTGTGGCAGGCGTGACAAGGACATTAGTGGAACACACAGGAGTGGGCTACAGACCCACACTGACAGGTGGGATTTCTTCTCACTACAGTCGGATGCCTGGGAGTGCCTTAGTCGGGCAATGCGACTTTTTCTTTCTAACCAGGGACCCCAGTTTTGGACCTCATCCAGCTGGAGTGCAACCGACCTTAGATCAGCAACGCTCAGTGGGAATCTAAGTTAATTAATTAAATGGACTTAGACAAATGTAAACATAAATTACAGTTGATCATTGAACAACATAGTGGTTAGGGGCCCCTTCCCACGCAATTGAAAATCCATGTGTAACTTTCTCGAGTCCCCCAGGACTTAGCTCAACCCCCAAATCCACTGACGCAGCCGTGCCCTACACTAAAAAGGGCGGACCCGTGCGCATTGTCAACCTCCGGGCACATGGACTCCCCACCGTAGATGGAAAACAGGTATTTACTGGAAAAAAAAAATTCACGTATAAGTGGACACAGTTCAAACCTGTCTTGTTCAGGCGTCGACTGTCATTTAATTTCTCCTTATTGGAATAAGACTTCGGTGGAATTACACCTAGGAGACGGGAAACCACTGTAATATCTGGATATTTCTCATGCCCTCGTGCAATTGTTTCTTGTCCCCTTGGGGTGTGGTGTCCCTCATTGGGAGCACGTCCTTCCAGAGAGGTTCGGGCGTGGACACGTGCCTCCTGAACTGGTGCCTGGATTCAGGTCGTGGGGTGATTCCGGGATTGACTTTGCCTTTGCATTTGCGATGGGCAGCCCAGAGCGACGGGCAGTTTCCATGAATGGATCCAGTCACTCAGTCATGTAACCGGTCCGTGCACACCGATATTCCAGCACCGCCTACCCCGCGCCGCTCTGTGCAGGCAGTGGGGGCAGGAAGAAGAGCAGGGTAACCCAGTCGACTGGGGAAGCACCGCACGCAAGCCGGAACCTGGAATACGGTGTGGTTCCTCAGAGCAAGGGCAAGGTCAGTGTAGGACCACTGAACCCGGCACCTAAAGAGGAAACGGGTGGGACTGAGCTGTATTGAAGATGCTCCCCGGAGACGGACATTGTGAACAGCCTGAAATGACTTTTCACGACAGAACCAGCTCACGACTGTCTGCCCCCGGCCCCCGAGCTTCGGAAGGGAAGGTCAGGTTCACAGGCAGAAAGAAAGAGCGTGCTGGTCTTAGCATATTTGACTCTCAGCTCATCATCTTCCTACTGGTTCAGGGTATCAGAGAGCCGGTCCCCAGCACCGTGTTTCAAATGAACCCATTTTTTAAACCAGCCTTTCTCACTGTCCAGCTTTCGTGTGGTCAGAAAGGGATGTTCCCAATAAGACAAACTTGAACCCAGAGAGGAACTCTGACTCTGAGTGCCCTCTGGCCCGGCCATGCCCGAAATCACACAGCTAGGCATAGCTCAGGTGTCAAGGAAAGCTCAGTGAACTTGGTTATTTATAAGTTACATATTTGTTCACTAATTCCTTTATCGGTCCACCGGAGCAGCGTGGCATCGGGGTACAGACCTAGAATCCCAGCCATCTCCCAGTGTTTTCTTTGGAGAAAGGGAGACTCCGTTTCTCCTTTCTTAAGATATTGAGGCCCTGGTTCAGCATGACAAGTGATAAATTAGAGCAAACACATGATTTAAAATACGTTGTTTGAGCCTAATGAGCTGTCCCTTTTCTTAGGTAAACAAAATGCCTCTTTATAACATCCATAAAGTATATTTTGTTGGCTGACAAACGAAGGCCCTTGTAAGCGCGTTTGACTGAAGACGTGCTATATGGACCCTACCGAAGGTTATTGGTGTACAATGTGATTTGCACAATCAGAGTCATAAACGGCGTGTGTTTGAAGCATCCCTACACAGGTTGACGATGGCCATAACGAAAAGTCGCTTGGAAACTGGCAACCTTTTCAGAAAAAATAGGTTGAAACGCCAGCATGCACTAGTCAAAGGTCTTTGATGAATGGTTTTCTTAATTATAATGACCGTGAAGGAGCGAAACTAATAAAAACACCTACGCGCCCCTGGTTTTAAAAAAAATTACCTTTTCCCCCCAGTAAAAGTAGAGACACTTTAGATTTTAGGACCCTCCTGGCTCCTAAAACCCAAGTGCTGCTTGAAAAACGGCCCTTTCAGCCCCCAGCCAGCAGCCACGGCTTAAACCCACAGGAGAGACGCGGAGCAAGCCCGCTACCAGTGGCAGACTGCCATCTCGGAAAACTGCAGCCTTTTCAAGAAGGAAAAAAAAAAAAAACCCCAGTAAAGCCATTTAATTCACCTTCTTGGAACTAGATGGAAGTTAAGGGAAAAAATAAGCTGGGTGAGGAAAAAAGAGCCCTCATTCCTATTTGAAAACTCTTGTGACATTTGGGATAAGTGGGGCCGAGTGTCCGCAGGGGCCAGAGCAGCCGATTGCTTGAAGGGGGGACTTTGAAGAGCCCATCTTCTGGGGGGAGAAGCCGTACCTCTCCCCCTGCCCAGGACAGGCTGAGGGCCTGCAGACGGTGGGGGAGGGGTGCTCAGACTCCGACTGATATCACTGGCCAGTTTGGGGAAGGAAATATTTAGCGTCGACTCCCAAATTCCTTTTACCTGGTTGCTGCTGTGTGCCTATGTGGGCCTTTGCATCGATGTTTTATATTTCTACACAATCTAGTCATCAAAAATGGCTCCCAGCCAGCTGCTTGGGAGAGCCAACGTAGCAGCGGATCGAGGTTCGTAAAGGTGAAGAGTGGGCTCATTTGAGGTCGGCTCCGGGTCTCAGCCCGTGGCTGCCAACGCCTCACCGTCAAGCGTGGTCGAAGACCCTGCCGATGGAAGAGACCTTGCATCCTAGTAGCCTTGAAAACACACGATAGCTTTTGCAAGTGTACCCACTTCATAGGACGTCAACATTATACGAGTTTATTCCATTGTACACTGTGCGGGATTGCGACCCGAGGTGAACCAGCCCCCTCCTCTGTTTTTGAGAAGTTTAATGTGTCACTGTAAGCACTGTAGCAGGTCCCTGCTTCCAAATCCCGGCAAGCTCTTTAAGGACTCAGGGCTCCGTTGTGTGTGGTGTGGCCGATTTCATGGACCAGGGGGAAGTGCCAGGTGGGCCTGCAGTAGTCTGTGGCTCCACAAAGCGAGCGCGCACCCCAAGAATGACAGGGATGTGTCGGAAGGACATGGGAGCTGGCTGGAAGGGGATCCAGTGAGCCCAACAAGGAACAATCTGAGCATCAAAACAAAAAAGGAGGCAAAATATATTATAACCATGAATAAAAGGGTGTGTGTGAGGGCATGGGGGGTGTTTTAAGGGCTGCAGGGAGCTCTTCTGTGCAAGGAATGCCGGCTAGAAATGTAAAAGGTGTAACAGCATTGAAGGACATCGTGACTCTACCGTCGTCTGTGCAATCACGACAGACAGGATGATCGATGGTCGTGGAAGCTGTTCGGGAATCGGTCGCGGGGCTTGGGACAGGCGCACCGTCTGAAGGCGCTACCCACAGGTGGCGGGTTAAGGTTGAGGCGGACCTTTGCATGGATACTTCTGGCCAATACCGTGTTCCAGAACCCGTGGAACTCCCGGGGGTGGGATGAACCCACGTGTTGTCTCCTGGTGTGACGTTGTGGAAAATCCGTACCGTCACCACCCCCGCCCCACCCCGTGCAGGACCCTTGTGAACAGTGTCCAACCCGGACACAGGCGTGGGGGTGGTGAAAACGGCGGTGTATCGCTGGATAAGCTGCAACGTGCACTGGAGTCAGACGGCTGCCGTATGTCCTTGCAGTTTACTGTTGGCTCACGTTCTCCACCCAGAACAAAAACGGACGGGGCGACCAGGCTGCAGGGGGAGTGTGGAGAATTTCCAGTCTTTTCCGTGAGCGAGGGCGCCCTTTGAGGACTGCGGAGCAGGCAGCCAGGAGAGCACGTTAGTTTATTTCTTTCCCGTGCATCTGAGCAATCGTGTGTATCTGCAAATTGGCTGCTTTGTGAGGCTGGGCTGTTCGGTGTGATGGGAGGTGTGTGGCTGCCCCGGCACAGTTGACTCCTAGGTCCCTGCGTGTCACACGGCTCACCCCCGACCCCATGCACTCCCCTCACACCGTGGAGCGTCTGTGTTCACGGCCCACCGGCCACTCTCAGGGAGAAACGCCCTTGGTCCGTGGAGCTGCGTTGTCCCCTTGCCATGTCCCAAAGGGCCTGCAGTTGACCTTGCCCACCCTTCTGACCCCCAATCCGCAGCCCATCACCCACGTCTGAGGCTGCCAGGCCCAGCTCCCTGCCCGGAATGAGGGCAGGCCCCACGGCTCCCCACCAGAGCCCTGTCCCTACGGGTTTCCTGTTGGACCATTTTCCAAAGACACCCATCCCGAGAGGTGTGTCCTCACCTCAGGGCAGGGTGGGCTCCCAGAGGGCCAGCCACAGACAGCGACACCAGCACGATCCCGGACGGTCTGTCTGTCCGTGGCATCCCTTCTACTCCAGGCTATTGGGATCTGAGGCTCGGTTCGCATGAATAGCTCTGTTTTTGTTGTAGGTGATGTTACCTAAGAGTTACGATGGTGGTGTAAAGAAGTCTATGGATCAGTGGGAGGCCTGTAGGATTGCGCCTTCGCACCTCTCAGATGTTTGAAAGTGTAACCCAAGCCGTCGTGATTGTACGGGGTTTTGATTCAAGTCTGTGATGCTGATTCCGTTCGTGAACACGTGCTGCAGTTTCCTTTCATCTCCTTCCTCGACTGTTTCCTTTAATCTCCTTCCTGAGTCTGCTGGGTCGGCCTTCTCCTCCCCGACCTGCGGGTGGAGAAACCGGGGTGCTGGGGGTTAGGCAGCTTGTCCCACAAAAACTGCAAGAAGCACCTTGGTGCGGTCACTTCCAGGTTAATTAGAGTCCAACAGGAAGGACTGTTTGGAATAGGGCTCGACTGGGAGTTATTTCTAGTCCCGTGAAATCCTTCCTACAGTACAAAGCTCGTGAGTCCGCTGTGGCCTTAGGACTGGTTTGGACTCAAGCGGGGTGCCCCACAGTACTGAGAACCCTTCAAGAAAAGACTCCCGGGCTGTGTTCCCACGTGGAGAAACAATTCTTTGAAAAATGATCCTTTGGGTATTTTAGGCCACTTAGAAATACAACATCAGCTCCCTTCAGACATTTGCCTCATGAAACAGCAGAAAAACATGAGTCAGGAAAGGTAGTCCTTGGAGAAACCGAATTCTCTGTGTCCCCAGCGACCTGCACCGTGAATCCCATAGTGCTGTGCTTTCGAGGGTGTTCTAACAATTGTTAAACACGCGTCTCACGGCTTCCGATCCGTTTTCCTGTCAATTCTCTGGCCCCAGGCGAGGCCATCGGTAGAGGTCCATCGGGCCGAGGCGCAGGCTCTGGGACTGGTCTGAAATCTCTCAGAGGACATGCGGCCAACTTCGCTTCTGCGTGCTGACAGACGGGCCCTGCCTTTCTCCAAAAAAAGTCAGCCATTGGCTCTAGACGCCAAGTTATAGCCACGAAAATGGCGCAAGTTTATCAAGAGATCGAGAGGAATGGTGTACAACCTTCCGGAATACACGAGGCGACCAAATAAAAACAGTGCTGTGGGACAAACTCCAAACCCCCCACCGTGTGCCCACGGAGGGTAAGAGGAAAGAAAAGCCACGTGCCTCGGAGACAGCCCGGCCCCGGGAGTGCAGAGTCTGCAGGAAAGTGGCGGGTTCCGCCATGTGCTGGGAGGAGAGGAATTAAGAACATCTGAGTTTCTGTGAGACCAGAAACGGCCTCCCCAAAGCCACCGGTTTCCACGGGCTGTGGCCACACAAACCGTCCAGGGGACGTCGCGAGCACAGGCTGCGTCTGCTGTTTTTAAGGTGACGCTTGAAAGAATACAGTTTTGGGGGACTGGGGTCTGACGTGCATGCGTTTCGGGCGAGCCGTTCTGACAGCTGGCGAAGGTGCGGGTGTCTGCGATCAGGGTGGTGGGTGTGAGTCGTGCAGAAAAAACGGTGCACCCAGGGGGGCCGGAGGACCGAGGCTGGGGAGAAGGGGCTGCAGGGACCCGTGGAAGAGAAATGGGAGACAGACGCTAAAAAGGAGGAAGAGAGGAATCGGAGTGACAGCTGAAAGTATGTCACCATCCTTGTGCAGAAAACTTCTGAGTTTAACTTCCGTCATCTTCATTGAAAATGCGTTCTTCTGCACCCAGCCGACCTCTCTGTGTTTTTAGACCGTTCCCTGCCTTCTGACCCTTTGGTCAAATTTAAGCCTTTAGCCTTCCATCCTCAAAATTTCACTCAAAATGGTTTGAGCTAATGAGAAGCAGATCGAAATTCATAAGACAGGTCTGAAATCATTTTTATTTAAACAGACATTCTATTTCATGAGGCTTCTCTGGACACTGGAAAAAAAGAGAAAAAAAATTTAAAGAAGCCCAAGGAGCTCTCCTCATTAAAATATCTCTTTCTGTGTGTGCCCACTGCATCAAACTGTGCAGCGTTCCCCTCCGGGGAGTTTATGATCAAGCCCAGGACCCAGTTAGATAAAAATAGTAATAATAATAATAGTCTTTTTTCCTTGTCTTAACAAAGTCCTATATTCTTTCTTCCACCAATCCTTGCCCTCTGTAAAAAATAACACAAAAAATTTAAACTTGTTTATAAAAAACCGTTTCCACCTATTAGACCATAATAGGAACAGGAGTTTTATTTGGCACGGAGGCAGAATGAAGTCGGATTTTTTGCTCTGTCCTGCACACATACTTAAGAAACTCTAAGGACCACAGACTTCTTTTCCCGAAAATCGTTTTTGCCCTCCAATGTTAAGTGTTTGCCAAAGCCATACAACGTTCAGTGCCTGGCAGCGTGTCAGAAGTCAGAAAACACGGCCTCAGTTTGCGGTATCACGGACAGACGCACCAACTCGTGGGTCCATAGGGACATGTCTTTGCATCGCGGGCAGGGATGCGAGTTCAAGTGCGTCCGGGGACCAGAGAGATCACATTGAGGCATCTGGGACTGGTGGGACCCATTGTGGAACTCAAGACATTGAAATAATAATAAAAAATTGTAACAAAGCGACATCCAGTTTGCCAGGTCTGGCAAAGATGCACAGGTATCATGAAAGAGACAATTTTTAAAAGGTACTAAAAAGAGGGCCAGCAGCTTGGAGGTTAACTGAGGGGCCTTTATCATGGAAGATTTTTCTGGGAAAAATGATGATCTGTGTTTTTGGATAAGGGCACATTTGACTGCGTGAAAGCCAAGGAGACCGCCGGAAAACTCCCCAGGCTGAACGCCGAGTTCACACGGGCACCTCTCTCCCGAGTGCCCCTCGCCCGCCGCCAGGCTCTCTTTCTTGTTCTTCCAACTTTATTTCGTGTCTGGGAAAAAGCCAAAGAAGAGAGGTGGGAATGAGGGACGGTGGGCAGAGACTGGAGGGAATGGCCCGGGGGACAGGTACCAAAGTCAGCGGCGTCTCGCAGAGAAAATTTCCAAGCGTGCTTGCTCTTGGCTCTCTGGTCGTGAGTCGAATACATTTATTTCTGTGTCGGAAAAACGTGTCCTGAGACGTGTTCGGGGGTCATTTACTCCGAGGGGCAGAAGGCTCCCCAATTTTTCTCTCCAAAGGCACATTCCTCCAGCACGTGGATCGACCATTTTTGGAAACAAACGCCTTAGGGAAAATTTTGATTTCCTGGTGCAGTCGCCTTCCGAGAACTTCCCTTTCCAGTGTGCCGCCTCACCCAAAGTCTGCAGGGCCCGTGCAAACGAAGGGTTTTCGAGTGTGTGTAAAACAGCAATTTAAAGAAGAGGAAAAAACGAGTCTGTTGAAGATTTAAACTCATCTTTAAGAGAACTGGAGGTGTTGGCAGTTGCCCGAATGCCAGAGTCTGAAATAAACGAGCGAACAGCCTGGGACAGCGGAGAGCGGTCTGTAGAGGACGGCTCAGGGCCCGAAGCTCCTTGGAGACGACCCGCTGTCCCACGTTCTGGCCCAGGCCCCAGCGCCCTCCAGGCCGATTCAGCTTCTGTTGGACATCTCGGTGCAGAGGGACTATACTATCCCTTAATGAGACTCACTGCGGTTTTCTTGACTTCTCCAGTCATTCACAAAGTCTTCCTGAAAATGAAAAAAATAGTGCGTTTTTATTACTCTCAGTCGCTATGTACCACACTAAGTTTGGATCTTCTTATGAACGGAATTCGCATATTTGAGGACAACCAAAATCGCACTCTAAATAGATCGTTAAATCTCGTTCTGCTTTCCATTTCATTTCTTTCAGTTCAACTACGACTCACTAGCAAAGAGATGTGAGGATGTTGTCTGTGGTCACTGAAGGGCAGATGTACGCAGTAGGTATTACCCAGATTGCTCTCCAAGACTCAGAGTCTGGGGAAGAGATACACTTAGTTGTAGACTTGACGCCCGGGCTTGTGAGTTCTGCAATTTAAAGTGGGAGCACCACGCTTCTAAGACAGCATATAAACTCTTAGATGGGGTTAAGCTGGGAGGGCTTCATGGAGGAGGTGAGATAGACTCAAGGGCTGGAAGACCATGAGATGCGTCGTTACCAGAAACTCTGGATCACCAACAAGATGTCAAGGGTCACTTTCAAAGCCATTGGCTTTCTTAGTACCCGCTTCAGGCAGAGACCGAGAAATAAACTCAGAGCAACTTCAGGCGATGCTAACTGCTGTTTAGTATTTGATAGCTGGGGGCCGTGTGCCCACAAGCTTTGGAGAATTTGTCAGACAGCACTAAAGGGCGTTGGCACTCTTTCTGCACACACACCAGCCTGGATTTTTATCCTGGAGTGAAAGGAAGGTCCTCAAATCTCCTGTCCTTGGTCTCTAATCATTACACGTAGGGACTTTCACACACCCGTCTTAGGCGGTTTTGGATTAACTCTGTATTCTTAAAATAATTTCTTTCTGATACAATTAAACATCTTTTTTACCCTCATAAATCACTGGTCTTTGCACAGCAGTTTCTTCAGCCCTCCTCAGGGTTTCCCGTCAGGCGGCAGTGGAGCATGGAAAATCTCACTTTTCCAGACAGGCCTTTCTGGAAGCCCTGAGCAGGGGTAAAGGAGCTTAAATTTATACTTAACTTCAAATGCTTTTTACCGCAAATGTTACAATATGGGGGACTGAGCAGTCATTTTTTTTTTGGTATAATTGAGTTAGCCTGTTGGCCTGTCCCATTATTTATGAGCCACTTATAGATTTATTTAGGTATTGCAGCACGCTCTGACCTCCATCTCCCAGAATCGAACGTCTACAGCTTCCCTCCCCCCGCCTCACCTTTCTGGGAAATAAATAGGAGGGTTTCATACTAGTAAAAAACATTTTTATGTTGCCAAACAATACGCTGATTATGTATTATAAGAGGTTGTTGGGAACCCCGAGATGGAGAGCATTTGGAAGCAAAACACGGGAGATGTCAAACACGCTTTGTACACTGACATGATTTGAGACTGGGTCAAAGAAAGCAGTGGGGGTGAATGATGGGAGAGTGAGGCACGCGCTTTTTCATTTCCTCATTTAAGTGTTTATGGTTTTAGAAAAATGGACAAAATAGGGATTGGAGAGGTTGGAAATCTGAAATCAAGCACCAGACTTGCGGAAGTGCCAGGAATTACACGTTGAAACGAGGGTCCCGATGACCTCCCCATTTATTTATTTGTGTTTGTGTATCTGTGTACCCGTCGCTTTCTAAGTCACCCAGGACAAAAGCTATAGGAATCCAATCTTTCGGAGTTCAATGGGGGGGACAAAGTGGCTAGAGGCAGGACATAAGTAAGAAGTAGTAAAGGAGAGCCGGTGAAAGCCTGGAACGCTGTGATTAGAGGCAGGAGGCGGTGGGAGGTGTGACTCTGACTGGGCTGCCTTTTTGCGGTAGGTGTCCCGGAGTTCTCCGGGCAGGTGTGGACAGAGCAGGGTCACGGGAGTCATGCCTGCGCGGGATGGCCAAGAACCACGGCAGCGGGGCGGCTGACACTCAGAACGGCTGGAAGGTGTGCCCTGACTGTGTCATCAGGCTCCTGTCTGGGCCGAGCTGGAGAAAGAGCAGGCCTGGAGGTCGAGTGGCACCTGCTTTACCTCCGGGGCTTCATCCGCCCCCGGACAAGGTGCCCCTCTCCCGGCTGCTATTTTTAACGGTGACGTTTTGGCCTGAGTTCTGCTGGATGCATTTGAGGCGAGCCTTCCTTTTGGGGTGTTGGGACTTCTGTGGGATCAGCGCCTTTTATGCCCATGGTTTCTCCCGAGCTGCCCACAGCTATCCCAGCATCTGGTCTAATCCACTAGTCCCAGAATTTTCGATCACACCGTGTAAGGGATTCCATTGGCTACTTTTCAGCTCTCATCATTATAGAGGATGAACTCATTTACCGAAGCTTCATGGCTAATTCCCGCTATGGAGTCCCGCCCCAACCCCGCCAAGGGAAGGCGCTCCTTGAAGAAGCTTTAGATTTGGGTAAAATCTGGAAAGAGCATAAAACTACCCCCCAAAGTGTCAAAATGGCAGAGTGTACGCTGAACCACTGCTCAGCAGTAATGGAGTTAGTGAAATAAATCAAGAGAGAGGGACAGATAGCAACAACAAAATAGGAACAGTAAGACAGGATTTAGGTAGAGACCGGTTTCCACAGTGTATCGCAGGAATTTAATGTACTAATTTGCATTATGAGTCATCGGGGAGGAAGAGGTGCTGACCCCCGACCAATGGACGAGTCCCATCCCGGATGGCCCAAGAGTTGGTCCTGCTGGTCAGAACGGTGCAATTTAAAATCTACACGCTGTTTATTTCTGGAATTTCTCATTTAGCATTTTCTGGCCACAGTTGACTGCTGGTAACTGAAACTGGGGAACACAAAACCGCGGATAAGGGGGGAGTGGCTGAACTCAGTTTTAGCAGGCATCTGAATCACAGAACAGAAACCAAGTGCTGGTGGAAGGGGCTGACTGTTTAAAGAGAGAAAGCCTGGTGTTTGGCCACCTTCCAATTCATCTCTGAAATCGCATCAGTCTCCCCACTTCTCCGTCTTGCCCCTTTATTTTTCTCATGTTGTCAATGCAATTCTTTCTACTTCATCGGTGACCAGCTTCTCTGACTCCTGTTTTATAGAACTAGTAGTCCTTTACAAGGAATTTATTTTTTTAATCTACCGTTTTCAGCAATTATCTCAATTCGGTTCAAATAGGGTGCCCCCTACCCCCACCCCCGTGCCCATTTTGGTGACGATCTCAATTCTGGGATCTTTAAGCCCGACTCACTCCCAACGTGGTTTATGCTCACTTACTTTTGTTTGCAATGATGGTTACTGCATGAGACTTATATACATTCCCAAATAAGCTCAACTTTTAAAATCGCTTGACTTTATTGGGACTTCTTTTACCAAACTGCCTATAATATACAGTAATGCAGGGCCGTTAGTATGTAGGAGATCTTTGCAAAGCAAATCGTTCTTAAAGACACTCTGATGGAAAGTTTCAGACATTCAGCAAAATTAAAAGAACGGTGTAGGGAACCCACTAGCACTCAGGAAGCTGCTGGAAGCTGGTCTCGTCGCATCTGTAATCACTCACCCACTGGACTGTTCCCAGGCAAGTTCCGTACAGGCCACTTTATCCCTATTTCTGAAGGCATCTCGTAATGGTAAGGTTGCTCTCTTACAAAGTACAGCCACAGCATCATTACCAGCTATAAAAGTTAAAAATTTGTTAGTACCAAATATCTAGTTTTTACTTTTCCCTGATTACTATGTTTTGCTTTAAAAAAACAAAAACACTGTTCCAATTAAGACCCGCGTCAGGTTGAATAGGCTTGAGGTTTTGGATCTGGTTTCTGCTTGGTTAACCCATTCAGCTCGAAACACGTACATCTTCAGTGGGTTTATCGTCTAGGCCTATAGGGCATAGATGATCTGGCCTGACAGGTGTTTTGAAGTCTTTGCCGTTATTGTGGTATTTGTAATTATATTAGTAATTGTTGTTAGGGCGGTTTTCCCTAATTTGGTGTAGTTATGGTTTAGAATTAGAATTAATCTTTCAGGCTGTTCCAATTGTTCCCGAACCTTAATGCAGAATCCGTTTTAGCTCTGTTTTCAGCGTGCGGTGTAATTGAATGCAGCGAAGCCCCCGGACGACAGTGGGTCTCATTTACCTACAAGGAGGACTATTTATATCAGTGGCTCTGGGGCGCGCTTCTCAGATTTTAATTACACCCAGGGGAAATCATTGTATTCAGCAATATATCACATTTTTGATGCCTCCGGAGTGCATGACCATACCACAACCGCATTATCTTTTGCACTTTATTGCCTAATTCTTGCTTTTCCAGACTTCATGATTGGCTGCATTTTGGGGTAATAACAAAACACAAAGAGGCTGCCCTAATTGGGAACCCAGTTTTTATGTGGGTGGAGTAGAAGATGATATGTGAGCAGCATTTAAAAAATTTTTTAACTCAAAAGATGCTTGTATTTTTCATCTAGACTTTGCTCATGAAAAATAGGTTTAAAAATGCTTTCTGCAACTGCGTGCACATTGGTAATTAGCCCCTCCCTGAACAAAATATTCTCTACTGTGCAAGCAATACATTTTTATTATAGAAAAATGAGAAAATAAGGGTAAGCACAAAGAAAAATATCACTAGAGGTAAGAACTGTTAACCTCTTGTGAAGTGGATGGACTTCCCCCCAATAGTATAATGCAAAATATGATTTATATAAGTCACATCAATTTTTATATTCATTTTATAACCGGTCAGACTCTACCAACGGTTATTCACATGCCTTTTCCACAGACTCTATATTCTGAGCATCTGATGTCCACACACGGCTATTCAATCATTCTTTACTGTTGTAGACCATTCCATGGTTATACTGATGTGACGTGTGCATGTATACTCTCTCTAGTTTTTTTTTATCTTATGAACAACTGTACAAGAAACATTCCTCTATATATGACTTGTCTAGTTAATTTTTTTACGATAAATGACTGGAAGGAGTATTGTCAAAAGTCGGCGACTTGGCAGGGTTTTGAATCACAGTGGAAAACGGGCTTCCGTAAGAGTTATACCTGTGTCTTCTTGTGGATGAGGGATTCTCACTTCCTCATGTGCTCACCACCTCTACTGCAAGGCCATGGTTTTGTGCTTTTGAAATTGTTACAGACCCAAACCCCACTGAAGTCCTTGCTAAATGGTCCTCTTTCCTGGGAACCCAACCATGAAACAGGACTGTGGGGTCTCAAAGTCACCCCCTCTATTACAACCCACTCTAGGCTTGATTAACTTGTCTGCAGACTTTTTATCCACGTGTAGATGAGAGGTATGCATAAACCTGTGGTCTTCCGATTCAATCTCATAGTAATTGTCACTGTAATATTTTGAATGCTGATATGCTTCTTCTATAACCCAAAGGAGGGGTGGTCCGTGACCATCTCAAGAGAAACATTGATGTGAGAGAGAAACATCACTCGGTTGCCTCCTATACCAGCCTGGACCTGGGATTGAACCCACAGCCCAGGGATGTGCCCTGATTAGGGGTCAAGTCCACAGTTCTTTGGAGTACGGGATGACGCTCCAACCAACGGAGCCACCCCACCAGGGCTTACGTAGTAATTTAAAAATCCAGGTAAAGATCCTCAGACTTGCTACTCAAAGGGCCCACCCAAGCCTGTTAGAAATTCAGCATCTCAGGCTACACTTAAATTAAGCGCAGGTGAATTAAACTCTGCCTTTTAACGAGACCCCAGGGGTGATTACATGCACCCAAAGGGCTTGGGAGAACTAGCGTCCACCAGGTCTCCCGCAGAGCTGAGGGGCTGAATACAGATGCTCGGGCCCTGCTGGGGCCTAGGGTTTTATTGAATGTCTGTGTGGACAGTCCCAGAAAGTGGGGACAAGTTTAGGCCACTCTTGGGAACTGAAGCAAGTAAATGGACATATTTAGGGGGGATCTGTCATTGCCGAAAGAAGGCAGACTAGCAGAGGAGAACAGAGTGGCAGGATCCAGAGTCCAAGTTCTGCCTTTTTCGTTTATCGTCTGGTAGCACTGAGCGAACCCTTACTCAACTTTGAGTTTTTGTTTCATCTCCATACAGAGAGACAGCATTTCCTCAAGGAAGTTTTTGGGAGAGTAAAATGCAAGTCTGGGCGAAAAGTGGTTTGTAAGCAGTAAATTCTCATACGCAGGTCAGTCGGTTAAACGCTTGTTTGGCGAGTTGTTTACCCTGGAGGTGATTCACTTAGGTCCGTGATGGTGGCCTGTGCTTAAATGAGCCATCTGTGGTCTGAAGGTGAGAGCGGTCCGGAGGGACTTGCAGTTTCCAGATATTTCTAGAACACACTGGCTTCACTTCGGTAGATGTTCTCATAGGGGTACGATTGCAAGGACTAAATCCCTCTGATTTTTCTTTCATTTCATCAGCATTCTAAGACACCGAAACCTATAAGAAAATGTGCCCTACACAAGGGTGTGGGGCTCAGCAGAGAAGGAGGTTTGCCCACCCACGTCACGGAGGAGCCCCCGGGGAGCTCGGCCTCAGAGGAGCCTGGCGAACCTCAACGTGAGGCCACCTCACGCCATCTCTCAGCTCTTCTCCATCAGCTCCAAAAAAACTGTGGTGTCCTTTTCTAAAAGTAATTTTTAATTCGTCAATTAGAGTCGACATGTACTATTACGTTGATGTTAGGTTTACAGCGCAGTGATCAGACATTTATATAACTTACGAAGAGGTCACACGGAGATTTCCGATACCCACCTGGCCCCATGCCTGGTTATTACAATATTACTCACCAGGTTCCCTGTGCTGTGCTTTACAACCCCATGATTATTTTGTTTTTTTTCTTGTTTCTTTTTGTTATTACTTTTATTACTGTTCAAGTACAGCTGTCTCTACTCCCCCCACCCCCACTTCCCACCCTTGATCCTTCCCCACTTTGGTTTTGTCCGCGTGTCCTTTATACATGTTCCTGAAAACCGTTCCCCATTTCCCCCCATTAGTCCCCTTTGCACCTCTCTTTTTGATTCTGATTCTCAAATCCTCCTTCCCTGTGTTACCAGCTGCAAAAAGACAGCACCTCCAGTAGGTGGCTGGAGATAGGAAGGGGGTAGGAGAGGGAGAGCGGACACCGTCCTCTCAGAAGTCCTGGCAAGCGTTTCTCCCAGGTCACATCCCGTCCTGGGGCCACTCGGGGCTCAGCCCTGGGGCGGCGAGACACAATTCTCTTCCTGGCTTAATCCCATCAGACCCATTCCTGGAGTTCAGGGTGTCGTCCATCGCTCCCAAACAGAAGGGCACGGGATGGGGAAAATGGGGTGTGGGGGGGAAATCTCTAAACACACTCGGGGGGCTTGGCAGTGAGGAAGGAGGAGAACCCGTATTTGATGGACACCCCAAAATGAATACTAGACCAAGATGGGTCCGACTACAGCCTGAGGGGCCCTTGAATTAGAAAGGGTGTTTACATTGTAAAATCATTGAAAAAACATCAAGAGAGAAATCCTGTTTTGTGGCACAGGAGCATTACATGGAATTTGGAACTCGTGTCCACAATGAAAGCTGTTTGGGGACCACAGTTATGCCTGTGGCTGCTTTGATGCGGCGGGGAGCGTGGTTGCCATAGTGATCGCAGGGCCCGCCACACGTAAGGAAGCCTGCCTGCGCTCTCCTTCTTCAGAGAGAAAGCTTGCCAGCCCGACACGGGGCCGTCTAAGGGAGCTCAAGCGAAAACAGAGGGAGAAAAGGAGTTGAGGGCTCCCGTAACTGACCGAAACTGACGGTTGTATTGTTGGGTCCTCAGGTCTGGCTGGAGCGAGGGGCCTCTGGCGTGGTCCCTGAGATTTTCCGCTCTGTCTCCCTCTTATCCTCAGGATGGCTCTCACCTTCTCCTCCTCTTCTGAGGCTGCTCAGCTCTGCTTTTTTTTCGGTTCGCTTTGTTGTCAGGAAGGCTCCTCCCAAGTGGTAGCAAGTATACCCCTGGCAGCGTTAGACTTCAGTCGCTGTCCTGGCTTGGAACTGGAGCTCACCCATGGACTGGATCTCGGGGCCCCGGGGGACGGGATCCCCATCAGTCAGCCTGGGTCACGTGCTTACCTTGTCGCTGGGGTCCTGAGACTGGAGGACAAGTGTGCCAGGCCTGAGGAGTGAGGGGCGTTGTCCCCGAAGAGGTGACAGAACACAGAAAACACCATGTATTTATTTGCTGAAAGTCCACCCTTTATATTTTTAAAGGCTTATTTTTTGATTTGGCAAATATTCATCAAATCACTGAATTTATTTCAACAAACCAGGTTTTAAAGGTGTTTCTTTCAGTAGGTTGCGTCCGGTGAAAATGTGCTGAGTGCCTGCTTCAAATTTGGGGTGATCGTTGTGGCTCTGTTCTGTGATGTGTTGGCCTCATAAAGTCGATTCCCTCCCAAAGCAGGTTCGAGTGAACCCAAGTCTGGTTACCTGTGGAAGCAGGAAACAAAAAGGGGGTGATTCGCGGCCGACAGCCTCTCGGAGGGGGCGGTTGCTCCGACCGTTTTTGGAGCAATGGGATGTCAAAGCCGGGCAGACACAGAGGGACCAAGCACCTCATGACACTCGTCAACACTTCCAATTCTGCGTCTGTTGTGGTCACACTGGGGGACTCGTTCATGTGTCAATGACACATCCCATTGGGAAAACACCGAGTTCAACTGTCATTAGGCATCGAGAGGGATCTTGTTATTTGTCGGTCTCTCGTCTTTTTCAGCGATTCTCTCCTCTGCGCTCTTTCCCATCTTTTCGAACTTCTTAATCCTTGTTTTTCGTAAAAAGTCTTTGCAAATACGAAAGCATGGCTTAAGGAGAGCAACTTTTGTTTCAAGATCCACACAGACTCTCGGTAATGTGAAGATACACTTGGAATATTTTTTTTTCAGATTTGCGTAATGCCTTTCCACTAGAGAACATTGTTTTGGTTTGAGAATTTCCACATTCTCTGTAAACAGAGAAAACGATTCTCCTCTGTGGCAAGAACTTGAAAAAAGATAATTCCCAATCAGGTCTGGTTGTGACAACAAACCCCTGAGTTTGCTCCTAGAGCTTCTCTCCTGGAGCATCTTGGAGAAATCCCATCTGTCTTGGGCTGTCTGCGCAACAGTTAGAGCCGTCTTTTGAGTTCATTCATAGCAATGAGCTAATTTAGCAGGCGTGCAAAAACAATGTTTCTCTAAAAGTCAGTCTGTCCGAGCTGATGGAGTTTAACGAAGAAAAATAGGAAAGGAAGATCGAGCTGTTAGAAGTAATGTTTACCTTGACAATTAATATCTGTAACGGTAAAGAAAAGAACCGTCATAAACAGATGATTTAAAGGGGGCAATGTGCTGTTAAACGCGCATTTCACGTGGAATCGCCCAGCACTGAAATTTATTGTCAGTGGAATAATAAGACGGGGCTCAGTGGCGCTCCTGGTACTGTGCTGGATTCAAAGAATAATGCCTTGAACTTCCCCCTCTCTCTTTGACCTCTTCCCATAAAGCAAAGGGGTACTAAGCCCAAGAAGGTCCATGGCCATTTTTCAAGCCGCCTGAGCATTTAACATAAACAAACCTTGCGACTCCTCGCCTGTCTTTGGGTAAAGCCTTGCCAGAGTGTTTTATACTGGCTAGTGTTTGAACATCATCCCTCCTTCCCGCCTTCAAAATGATCTTACTGAGTGCTATAAATTTAAGAGATGCAAATACGCAGCCAACAGGTATTATCTGCAAAGCCGAGTAGAATATGACAAGTAGAATAAGATTGGTTATGCAAATCATTT
The DNA here is from genome assembly GCF_014824575.4 of Sturnira hondurensis. Taxonomy (NCBI): domain Eukaryota; kingdom Metazoa; phylum Chordata; class Mammalia; order Chiroptera; family Phyllostomidae; genus Sturnira; species Sturnira hondurensis. The sequence continues at coordinate 437,641 of NW_028091436.1, forward strand.
CTCATTTCACAAAAGCATCTCAGGCGGAACGATCATTTACCTTATCGGGAAGTTGAAGCAATGACGCCCACGTCGCCTGGTTCCTAAATCCGTAAGAATCAAATGGCACGATTAGGTGCAGAAGTGTGTGTGTTTATTGCTAAACAGATGCGGGACATTGTCACGCTATCTGCAATGAAACAACACTCATTAAATATGCTAAATGTTTTCTAAAAGTCTTTTTCACTGGGCTACTTTAACTCCTTCATTGCAGAGCCCAAGTGTGGGTGTGCCCTGAAGTTTTGGAGTTCCCAGAGGTCTGCAGGGACCCTGGGTTTCGGTGATTTTAGCTCAAAGGATCAGAAACACACCCTCAGGTGGACTTCAACAGCCAGAGTGCTCGCCAGTCCGCAAGGCCAGCAGTTCTGAGTCACAGAGGGTCATCAGGGTCATCTTGGACGTCCTTTCCCCCTGTCTCCTCGAAGCCCCTGGGACAGGCTTCCATGCGAGGGAACAGCCTCTTCCTGCCTCAGCTTTGTGCAAAATGTAATGTAACTGGACTTGATTTCCAGGGTACGCGGTTCCTGTAAAAACAGCGCGAATTTTTACTCTGCCAGATAAAGTAGGCTTTCTTTTATTTTATGTCTCTTACTATTTCTTCAACTTTCGAACATGTGTCATTTCTCTTTACTCGGCCTTGAGTTGCGGCCGTAGTCACCTCGGGCTGAGAGACCATTATCTTTTTAATGTGTCTTCACAGGAAGCCACCGAGTCTGCAGGGCCACTTTAATTACTTTTCTAGATGGTTTCCTACGTGATTTTTAAAAGACGAAGTGACAGAGCGTGATACCTTCACTTTCCTTTTCAATGCATTTTGACAAAACCTCTCCCTGAAAGAGTATTTCTTAAATATAAAAAAACTAATGACATGTATTTCCCAAATTAAAGTCTATTGGGTAAAAATGAATCAATGCCATTCAATTGCATATTTTCAGAACTGGCTTCCGTGTGAGGATATCCAGCCTAAAAAACAAGCCGAGTCTGAATGTAAATTTGTAAACTCAGAATATGAAAGTTGGAACGGACCTCAGAGGTCATCTGAGCCCCATTTTTAGAGAAAAAATAATTTTAGAGTCCCTGCATGTCATTTAGCCAAGACAAGACATTAGGCAAGACATTTTCTTCTGTCTTGCCGTTTGCAGGTATCGAAGCCTGGCTGTTGGTAGAGTATCCCACCTGTAGACCTCTGACAGCTGTGGTTACCCCAGGATTGTCACGTGCTTCGTATGGTTTTGTTGATGCAAGAAACGTCCAAAACTGTAAGAATTTTGTGAGTTTATTTGAGCCAAACTGATGACAATTGTCGGGAAGCAAAGCCTCGGCAGACTGAGAAAATGCTCCACAAATTGGCAGTGTGCGCCTTATTGTCTACATTATAGTCAAACCAGAAGACGTAAGTGGGTCCCAGGAAACCCACCGGAGATAGATCAGGGAGGCGGGAGAATGCGAAGACGGGCAGCAGGAAGGTGGAGAAACTCCGGGGCTGGGTAAAGAGCACAGGGACAGACACATGCTTCTTTTGCACAGGAAGGTGGAGGAGAGCTAACAGCTGACAATTAGCAGGATAACAGTAATGAAGAGACGGTCTGTGGGCTCTGATGCCCGTGCCTGTGCGTACAGGGGTCCGGAAAACTCAACATTCCAAAAGCATGTTGTCACAGATGCAAAAAGATGACAGACAGGTTCCGTTAGAGTAAAGGCTGGCTTTTGTCAGGGAAGATTCTAGACTGGGACACGACTGCCCGCCACAACCTGCTGTGAGTCACAAACCTTTTCATTTCAAACCACCCCGTGGTGACGTTCAGTCTCTTGAGTTTGCAAGGTTCCCACACAGGCCTCGCCTGAGCTTGTCGTCCACAGTTGCATCGTATTAATCTTCAGAAATGCATTTGCTCCGTGTAGTAACTCTCTGACGCTTGGATATTTTGACAGCATGTCTTCCTCTCCCACCAGTATTTGCACAGCCATTTAAATGAGTAAAAAAATGTCATGTAAGTAACAAACACCAGGAGAGCTTAGAGATGCTAAATGAAATGTAATTTGAAATGTCCTAAAAATAGCCCTTTCCGAGGGGAATATAGTCAATAATATTATGGTAAGTTTCCCTGGGGACAGATAATTACTAGAATTAAGCCAATATAACTAAAATAACTTTGTATATCGAGTCTAGTTAAGAAAAACATAAAATTTAAAAGCAGTTTTTTTCTTCATTCCAAAACTCCTATTTCTTCGTGTTGGAAAGCTGTCAAAAAGCAAAGAGAAGAAAATCAGTGTCCGAGAATGAGTCCCCCATCTTCAAAAACAAAGAGTCCTGAGGAGCCCTGTGCCCCCAGCCTCTTCTGGGCAGGCAGGCAGGCAGGGGTCCCGGGGCACCAGGCTCAAATACTAAATCCCAGCATAATGGCTGAGGTTCCCACAAAGTGGCTTCCACGCACAGGGTGGAGACTGTGCCAGAAAGAGCCATCGACCATTACGAGGTCCGTCCCTGGGGGCTCGTAAACAAAGTGACAGTGGGGAAGCAGAACGGAGGCCTGCAGGATAATGCTCCACCCGACTCCGCTGCAGGAAAGAGTGTTTTAGCTCAAACGCAGGAGGCCCTGCCAGAAAGCGCGGAGCCAGATTAGAGCCGCGTCAGGAAGTTGTCGTACTTTCGTCATTCACGCAGCCACGCGGTCAGCTCTACCACGCGCTGTCCAGATGTTGACCATCTGACCCTTTAGAGCTGGGGTACGCTTCTCCTTTCGCACCCCCTCCCCTCTCTGTGCTCCCCGCCTCTTGAACTGGTGGCCCCAGCGAAATAAAGAATTTGCCATCTTCTCCTTCTCCAGGACAAGGGCTGTTTCAGAGAAATCTTTTGAAACCTACGACGTCCGTGATCAGATTTACATCGCAGGAAGGAAACATGGCCGCGCGATTGGTGGCCTTGGAGTCAAACAGAGTCTTGGACTGGTCATTTACTGGGCAGTCCCGTGGGCACCAACCAGAGATTTCACCCGTCCGTGCCTCAGTTTCTCCCGTGGGAAAATGGAGGTAGTCATCCCTACTTCCTCGGGTGTTTAAAACATACATTAAACAAAGCAACGTATCTACCCCTGTGCTTGGTGCAGAGTCAGCGCTCAATGAACGCCGGTGGTTCTTGTGATGGCTATATTTTAAATTTGCTCTTATTCCGGGACCACAACATCCCGTGAGTTCCACAGACAAAAGCTCCCGAGACGAAGAAGGTAAAGGGAGCCTAATTTTGCATCGATTTGCTGCTGACTCTGCCATGTACTCAGTACTGACTCCTGAGGAGGTCGCAGCCCTACTTTTGCAAACTCAATGAGCGTGCATGTGTGTGCATAACTCGGTGCTGGGCCAGGGCGCCTGAGAATCCGTCTGTCACACGGTGAGGTGAACCCAGCTCCCTGCCACCTGCCGTGGGGCCCGGCACCGCCTTGCCCGGTCCCCACTGAGAGAATGGGCTGGAAACGAAGGAACCCCTGGAACAAGACTTCAGCTGTGGTCGCAGAGGGTGAGGTGAAGGCAAATCGTGGTGTGGATGCTTCAGGTGGGGGTCAGAACTGGTCTCTGTAGAACGTGTTGTTTCCTAAGTTTGAGTTTGTTTTTATTTAAAAAAATGACGTTCACTGGTAGGTGGGACCTACCATAGAAAGAAGCAAACAAGCAAACAAGATAAACAAAAACTCACAGACACAGGCCATGGTGTGGTGGTTTGCAGAGGGAAGGGGGGTAGAAGGCAGCGGGGGGGCAAAGGGGCCCAAATACATGGTGACAGGAGGAGATGACTCTGAGTGGCAGGTGCCTAGTGCAACAGACACACCACATGTCATGGAATTGCACACATGAAATTCACACGATCTCACTCGCCAATGTCACCCCAGAAACATCAATGAAAGAAATCATGGAAGTCAATCAGAAGACTCAACTCCTGCTTAGAACAAAGCTCCCCCCCCCCCGAGGGAGCTCCCCCCCCTGGAGAATGGAGCTCACCCTGAAAGTGATGTACCAGAGTGGATGCTTAAGCAAAAGTGAGAGAGGCCCCTGAAGGCGTTTTCGGCACGGTAGGAGGGAGCCTTTCTCCTGGGTCATGTTAATTGTCCACGCATTTCGATGGAAAGCTACTTTTCTCTTGTCTTTTGGGGAGATTACTTAACTTTTCGGTGCCTTGGTGTGCTTATCTAGAAATTGGAGATGATAATACCACCTCCTTACAGCTCTAAAAGTCCATGATTATGTTAATATTATCTCCCTCCTTTGCTAATATAAAAAACACGCAAACATATCAGAAAAATAACTACATAAATGTCAATAGAAATAAAGGAAGCATAGTGTAAGGACAAAAATACAACTTATGGACCCAAACATGAATGAGATGTTTGTACTCTGTGGAATGTAATACGTTTGTTTGTAAAAGGATTCGATCTAAAATGCGGGGTTACCCTTTCTTTCCCCTTTCTCTCCTTCTGCCCCATCTCCCCTCATTTCTTCTTTCTTTTCTCCCCTCATTTCTTCTTTCTTTTCTTCCGAAAGAATTCATGGGTTTCGTCAATGAGAACTGGCTTACTTTCACTGGAAAAACGAAGAAGAAACCCTAAAGGGGCCTTCAAATGACTCACAGGACACAAAGGGAGGGGAACGGAATCCGAGGGCCTCAGCCACCTTGACATCTTGCTAATAATGTGATGCTCTTTGTGTGTGATTTGCGTGCGAGTTGTGGGCATCATGCGTGGTGGTTAGAAAAACACCTTTTGGTCCACTGGTCCCAATGTCAGTGTCGTTAGCCACCACCGTCATCATCACCGCCTGTCTGGGGGAGGCTGTCAGTGGACAGTCATCCCCCTGAGCTCTGCAGGGGCTCGCAGATATGGGAAGGTTAACTCGTCTTCGGCCCCTGTAACTTTCTTTCTTCCATGTGTTTTCAAAACAACCTCTAAACTTGACAAAAACCAGTCCGATGATAAACAACTACTTTGCCCGAGTTACACCGATTTACGGGTGAGAGAGACAGAGCAGGCTTGGGGGCAGCCCACTCCTCTGGGCAAATAAATTCTAATAACAGTAAGGAAGTAGTTTGAGAGGCGTGGGTGGGGGAGGCTCGGTCCCTGATTTAATGTCGATGATGTGGATGTCCACCTTTAGTGTGACCAAGACACAGCACTTCATCTTCGGCCTGGTTCCTACCGATGTTCTCCATCAAGAGGAGATGGTGTCTAGATGTCCACGGGCTTTTGATAGGATACGCTTTTCTGAAGGACGAACAGCCGCAGACGATGACATCTAAGTTCCCCCGGTCCTCTGGTGTCATCGTGGAAGCTGGGCTAGGAGAGACCATGCTTCCCAAATAGTTTCCCCATCTGTGGGTTGTATCGTTCAACCCCGCGAATGGCGTGCTGTGATAGGACCAGAGAATCCTAATGGGTGTCTACCTAGGAGCCATGTTCACGATCACACTGAGACCCCCAAAAGGGAAGGGATTTGCCCAAGGTTGTGACACCATTACAGGCAGAGAAGGTGCACTGTGTATGCTGCACAGTTGACGGGGGGCCCCCGGGGGGCACTTCACCAATGTTTGCTGAGTCACGCTGTTATTCTCTTTGAAATGCGGGCACAGAGCAGGTGGCGACATCCACGAGGTCCCTCAAGTTGGTGACACCATGGGGACTGGAGCGTTGACTCATAGTTCATTTCCTTCCCTTATTCTATCTCTGGACCTACCAGGGAGTTGGAAATCCAGATTCGAAGGAATATTTTCAATGTTGGAATTACTGAGGAGTTATTTCACAAGGAGGGAAGGGCGGGACAGCAATAGAGTATTGAACACTGGTTTTTACCAGGGAGCACGGTACACCTGGGAAGGCTTAGGTGTGATTTAGGGACTGTTCCGTGGGAGCCAGCCCCTGGTCCGGGCACTGTAACCCTACCGCGATTGCTGATGGGATCTACCAAGTTCAGGTGTATGCCCCTCAGCAGTGGAAAAGTTCTCAGGACTTTGTCAATGTGGCAGAAGGTTTTCATTAAGAATAACTCAGACCAACCCTGGCTGGTGTAGCTCAGTGGATTGAGCGCAGGACTGTGAACCAAAGGACTGCGGCTCGATTCCCAGTCAGGGCACATGCCTGGGTTGCAGGCCAGTTCCCAGCAGGGGATGCACACAAGGCAACTGTACATTGATATTTCTCTCCCTCTTGCCTTCCCTTACCTTCTAAAGATAAATAAATACAATCTTTATTTTTTTTAAATGTATTTTATTGATTATACCATTACAGTTGTTCTATTCCCCCCTTCATTCCCCTCCACCCGCACACTCCCTCCCCCACCATTCTTCTCCCCTTAGTTTATAACCACGCGTCTCAAGTTCTTTAGATTCTATATTTCCCCTACTATTCTCGCCCTCCCCCTATCTATTTTCTATCTACTGTCTATGCTATTTTCTGTACCTCTCCCCGCTTCTCCTCCTCCCACTCCCCTGTTGCTAACCCTCCATGTGTTCTTCATTTCTATGGTTCCACTCCTGATCTAGCTGTCCTCTTGGTTTGCTTTTGTTTTAGGTGTGGTTGTTAATAACTGTGAGTTTGCTGTCCTTTCACTGTTCATATTTTTCATCTTCTTTTTCTTATATAAGTCCCTTTAGCATTTCATATAATAAGGGCTTGGTGATGATGAACTCCTTGAACTTGACCTTATCTGAGAAGCACTTTATCTGTCCTTCCATTCTAAATGAAAGTTTTGCTGGATAAAGCAATCTTGGCTGTAGGTCTTTGGATTTCATGACTTGGAATACTTCTTTCCAGCCCCTTCTTGCCTGTAAGGTCTCTTTTGAGAAATCCGCTGACAGTCTGATGGGTACTCCTTTGTAGGTGACTGTCCCCTTATCCCTTGCTGCTTCTAGGATTCTCTCCTTCATTTTAGTCTTGGCTAATGTAATTATGATGTGCCTTGGTGTGTTCCTTCTTGGGTCCAACTTCTTTGGGACTCTCTGAGCTTCCTGGATTTCCTGGAAGTCTATTTCCTTTGCCAGACTGGGGAAGTTCTCCTTTATTATTTGTTCAAATAAGTTTTCCACTCATGGCTGTTTCTTTCCCTCTTCTGGTACCCCTATAATCCGGATTTTGGAATGTTTAAAGATATCCTGGAGGTTCCTAAGCCTCTCCTCATTGTTTTGAATTCTCGTTTCTTCATTCCTTTCTGGTGGGATGTTTTGTTCTTCCTTCTGGTCCATTCCATTGATTTGAGTCCCAGTTTCTTTTCCATCACTATTGGTTTCCTGGACATCTCCCTTCATTTCAATCAGTTTAGCCTTCATATGTTCCTCTAATTTGTGACTATGTTCCTCTAATTTGTGACTATAATCCACCAGTTCTGTTAGCATCCTGATAAACAGTGTCTTGAATTGTGCTTCTGAGAGGCTGGCAATCTCTTGGTTGCTTAGAGTTATCGGCTCTGGGACTTTGAGTTCTTCCTGCGCCATCTTTTGGGCTGTTTGTGCCTGTTCCCTAGCAGGATCAGAGCCCTAAGGTGTTCACCAGAGCAGGGCAACTCAGTCGCTGGGTTGTGACGCTGTATGTGGGGGCGGGGTCAACGAGGAACAATGGCGTCCCATCTGCCGCCTCCCGCCGCAGCCCCTACAGGTGCCACAGCTGCCACCGTCACCGGGGCCCACGTGTTTCGTCCCACTGCACTCGAGTGTGCCACCGCCATCAGCCCTCGCCCCCTGGGGCCTGCGTGGTCTGTCTCACTGTGCGAGAATGTGCGACCGAGGTCAGTCTGCCCCGCACCCTGACTGGGTCCAGGCTACTTGCTTGCCTAGGTCGGGGGATCTGTCCTGCCCGACCCTGCTCGCTGCTGGCTCCTCCCCTCTTACTGTCCCGGTTGAACGGTTAGTGGTTGTCGGACTTCCGTATAATTCAATTTTCTGTCTTTTGGCTGTGTCTTTGTTCTCCAAACCTTTGTTGTATTCAAACTTGGTTGTGGGAGAAGGCACAGTGTTTCCACCTATGCCTCCATCTTGGCGGAAGTCCGGCCAAAAAAATAAATAAATACAATCCTTAAAAAAAAGAAAAACTCAAACCGTAATGAAATGCTCACTGACTAGGTAAATGTTGTGCCACAAATTTCAGATAATATGTGGAAATGAAGACAGTGGCCTTCTAGCGTAAACTCAGCCCCTTTTCACTTAGGTGCAGGTAAAGCATTTAACCCGATATAGTTAATATTTAAGAAAAGGGCTCCTCTCCCTGATCACTTAGCAACATTTCTGTATTTGTCCTCTCATCCCACACTCTGCATTCTTCGCTGACTCCTGTCTGCTGTACACTGGCCATTTCCCCACGTAAGGGCTTATCAGTGCTCGAGGTTGCCTGTGTCCCAGCCTCCATGAGCAACTTTTCAAAGCCCAGGCTTTATAAAACATTAAGCAACAAAAGCACATGGTTGTGGTTCAGTCTGCAGAAGGCGTTGGTATCAGCACCTTCAAGCCTCCCTTTGGGGCGTCCTCCCCGCCATCTCTATGTAGCTTGACCAAGCTGTCAACCATGGTGCCTTGACCTTGGACATGAGAGTTGAACCTGGACAAGCAAATATCTCATCCCACTGGCCAGGGGTTCTGAGATGAGCAGGAGAATAAGGCTGGGGCACCTCCTGGGACTTGTTAGCCACAGCGTCGGGGAGGGCTCTCCCGCCTGCTTTGGGGGTCATGAAACAAGAGTGCACGAACCTGACCTGCAGTCCTTTGTGGTGCCTTTGTATACGTTTACCTCTTTCATGGATTTCCATATCTCGTTTTCTGACCCCGAGAATTTGATAATGTATATACTTTTTCTAATAGCTGGAGAAAAATAGCATAGTGGTTAGTATTTTGCTTAAAAATTTCTAATGTTTTGAAACAACTATGTGTGATAAGCTATTAAATCTTAGTACTGGTTACATTTTGTCTTGATGAACTTTCCGTAATGCCAGATCACGGCTGCCCTACGTATTAGATTATTATATACGTATGCCAATGTTCATCCAAAGAATACTTCTTGAGTCACTATGCGTAGGTCATCACATGGAGATTTGAAATGCAATGGCTCTTTGACATGCATATGTGAACTGAGAACTCAGAGATGCTGTTCCAGCTTAGCACACAGCAGGCGGGTGGGATGAATTGCACTTTGAAGCATCCGGTTACCCGGTCCACTGACACCTCAGGGAGAGAGTTTTTAGAAGGTTGGGAAAGTTCCCAGCCAAGACATCGGCTCCCAGGTGAAAACAGCACTTGGTGTAGAAGCCCAGGTGAGTCGAGTCATTAGATCCACTGAGATTTTAGATGGCGAATTCCATTTTCGGTCAGTCACAGTAGAGTGACCTAACGCATGAGAACAAAACACTCGTTCTAATTTATTGTTGTCATAAATACAAAAAATTGCTGAAGAGCCAATCAAACTGTAATCACAGGGCAACCAACGACCCTTTCCAGGTGTCACCTTCGTGGTCACTGCGGAACCTGGACGACTGGGCCCAGCAGCCAGCCCTGTCCCCCACGCCCTGGAGAAGGCGAGGACCGTCAGCGCCTGAGCTGGTCCAGCACCTGTGACAGGTGAGCTGAGCCTGACCCCTTGGTCGACCTCTCTTCACTGGGGCACGATTTTTCCGGGGACCCACAGCAGTCCGGTTCTTGCTGGGGTCAGACCCTGGAAGCTGCGTCTGCGTCACCCAAAGGACACAGCCTGGCAAGTGTCCTGAAAGAGCCGGACGACGTTTTGTGTGTCCAGGGACATTCTTTCCTTTTCTCCGCCCGCTTGCGAGCAGATCAGAGGTGGTTCGGCACAGAGGGAAGGCTGCTTTTTGCGTGGCTGTGTCACAGAGACCAGGGCCCGCGCCCCAGCCCTTCCGCACGAGACCGGGAGCTGCTCTTCAGGTGCCTTCCTTTGCGGTCAAGGTCAGCACTGTGGCAGACAGAACGATAGGCAAGGCTCAGGAGGAAGTGAACGGACTGTGAAGAGAGTTGCCCGCATCAGCTTCTACGGAGGCAGCAACGTGTTGAATACGCAGGGCCAGGCAGAAGCAGGGCCTGTGTGAGTGGGGTCGGCGGGGTGATCACAGGGGTGTGATCATTTACAGCTGTAATTTGCATATCTCACCTAAAACGTCCTATGGTGGGCTTGACTGCCACACTGTTATGTTACAGCGTGACATGCTTATGACTCTGCAGTAAAAAGGGGGTGTTATGTGTGCTGGACCCTATATTGCTCACAAGGTAAAAAAAATGCATATAGGTGAAAACGCATATCAATATACATGTGCCCTTCGAGAAACAGCAAACAAGAAGGTGTGATGTATAGCCCCCTGGGCCAGGACAGAAAGATTAGGCACCAGGCTGGCAGCCCGTGTTCTCGGCAGCTGGTGAAAACCGCCTGGCACCCACGTGACAGGCGGGGATCTTAGACCTCAGTGCAGAGATGCGAACTCAGTGGGTCTGGGGCAGTGCCCGGGAATCCGTATATTTTTGAGGCAACACAGGTGGGACTGGGATCCATCCACGCCACTGGGTCTTCCTTTTCCTCATTCAGCCTGAAGCTTCCCAGCCTCTTTGGCTCTGCCTCTGAGAACAAGCCTGGTTCTCCCCACAGTCAGTTCAAGGTTTCCAAATGCCCGCTGTGCTCGGAGCGTGGTCTGCAGTGTGCTCGGAATCCCAAGTCCACGGGGCCCAGTTTTTCGGGAAGTGAGAATCTAGAGGGGGAGGTGGGAGGCAACCTGGAAACGGCAAGGCTTTGGGTGAAGTCCTCACGCTACCTGGCCATGCATGACAAACCCGGGGACCATCCCCAGCCCTCGGTTGTCCTACTGGGGGGGACGGTGTTGCCGGCAGGGGCTCCTGGCTAGCATTCAGAGATAAAGGAGCACATGAATTATTCTAGACAGCTCGAGGAAACCGAATGCAGCGGTTCTCTGGCGTATGAAAAGGCAGGAATGAGTCCCACCTTGAATTCATCACACAGAGAGCTGCGTTTCAGGTCTTCAGATCTCGCTGGAGCATCATCCCACGCACCCTTTTGATTGTTGTGCTGGATATACTGTCTCCATTTATTTAAAAATATAAAAGTGCTATTTTCCGAGTGGATCTATAATTTATAAAGAGCATCATTATAATTACAAATACGGCATCATGATTCTGCATTCATCGCGGTAGAGGGGAGCTTACAGCTTATGGTAATTCCTCCCTGTTTCCCCCTGGCTGATTTATCACTTGTCTGACCCAGCGTCCCTGCTCGCCCCCCCACCCCTCCCCCCGCTCACTTCTCAGAGGGATGTTAATCACGCAACACGCTAGTCAGGGCCGCCTTCGTGTGCTTCCTCGACACCGTGCTCCATAATTAATCACCATCACAAGTATCTCTGGGATGGGCTTCCCACACCTGTACTTTTCCTGGGTCACTGAACTAATGAAACAGCTCATCCTAGCCATCGTCGCAAACCACAGCCCATGATTTCAAGGCAGTTAGTAACATGCGTCCGGTACGCGGAGAATTGCCAGATATTTTTGGTCGGGTGAAAATGTTAGAAAGCTTTTGTTTTTCATTAATGTGTGTGCTCATAGGATCAAAAGTTGCCTTCTTGTGTTATGTCGCACGGAGGGTATTGTTTTCCTAACTTTTACATATTTGTCAAAGTTTTAAAGACAAAATTGGAGACGAGACAGGGCTCATCTTGGGTCTTTTTTCTCCGTAAAACAAACTGGGTAGCATGTTCCAGGTTTTAAGTGAGGAGTCTTGCTCCAATGGCGTTTTTCTCCATCTGCGGAGCAATGGGCTGCTCAGAAGGCGATGGGTTGAAATGTGGATAGCTTCTCTTACACTTTATTTGGGAAGAGCTGCATCTCCAGAGGGGGCCCTGTCATCCTTTATCCCCCATGAGTTTGGTGGCACTGACGGGAACACGAAAAAGAGTTTATGTCCTTCCAGTGTCCAGGAAGGAGCCACAGGTGCGCTCCCCAGGTCAGCTCAGGCCCGGAGATGCCCAGAGCAAGGGCACATGAGAAACCAGGACCAGAGCAGAGTGTCAGAAACACAGGAGTCAGGATTTTAGCCTGGGCAGAGGGGACGCAGCTTGCCGTAGCCACGCCAGTGCACGCATTCATTCGTTGATTCAGGCAGTCACCTGCCTGTTCAGCTGTCACCCGTGGGTCACCTACCCTATGTGAGGACCTTCCCCTTGTGGGGCATTAGCTGAGGGGTGTGGGGCATGGGGTGCAGGCTGACCACATGTGATCACAGGTCATTTGGGCAGGTTGGTGATGGGTGTCGGGACTGCCCACGCTGCTGTGAGGCATGGGTCCCAGGGGCCACGGGATGAAGCCAAGGCTGGGATGGATGAACAGGAATTATTGGAACAGGAAAAAATGCACGAAAACCTGAGGTCTGGGTCAACCTTCCAAGCTGGAGTCAGGGCAGTGGGGCGGGGGCAGGGATTCAGGCAGACAGAGTTCAAATCCAGGGCCTGCGGTTTACTGGCTGTGCTACCGTGAACACGGCAACGTCTTTGAGCCTCAGTTTCTCTAACAGTCACAAATGCATAGTGCAATGTAAAATAAATAATGGCCAATAATACCTACTGGCAATGGTATTGAGAGAGCTCATTTAAAAATTTTGCTGTTCTGGAATTGAGGTCTCCATCCACGTTACTAGCTACCAATAACTCAGATCTCATTTGGGTTATGTTTGGAGTTCATGGTGACATACGCCTTCATGTTGGATGGGTGCTGTTGATTTGCCTTGAAATCAGGGTTTGCAGTGAGAATGTTTATAGACATTGTGTAGTATTTTCGTGAAGACGTTGGCCTCGGTTTCATATTCTAGACTTTCCTTATGTCCTGCATTTTATGAGATAATTGAATACGCAAACAAAACGAACGTTGACCTCAGAAGAAATAAATGGACTTGGTCACTAGGGGGAGCTCTAGCCAGGTTTTGCAACTTGCCCCAAGTTTCGGAGGAAATTTTTTCTTTACCCATTTGTCTCAGGAGATAAATGATGACACAGGGAAATACAACGAAAAAAACTCAGCAGTTTCAACAGGAGGATTGGAGATTTTTGTTGTTGTTGTTGTTACTTTTCAGGGGCCTTTGTCTAAGTGTCAAGGTACAGAGTAATCCTCAGGGGACACAGGCCAAGGCAGCTGAGGGGACCGACTGACAAATGGTTTGAACTCAGCTCCCCTTGGCTGAGTCCTGGCGGTGTTGTAGGGGCCTGGAAGCATCTCCAGGGGCTGAGTCTTCAGGGCGGGGTGGCAGATGGGGACTGAGTGTCCCCCTCAGCGGCCACCAAGAAAGCTGGGGCATTTAACGAACACGTGTTTTTCACCGGACTTTTCAGAGCTAGTAGTCTGTGTATGTGTATAGACCTTTTTCTATTTTCTGTTCATCACAGTTTTCAATGTAATCTCGAATCATGAGCACTTCCGAGGAAGTGGAAGGGGCAGGAACTCTCTGGAACATTCCAGAGAAGAAAAGAGACAAGGAGTGCGAAGGAGGAAAATGCCTCTCAGAGGCAACGTTCCGTGCGCTGACTACCTGAGAAACTGCCTCAGGCAGGTGTGCTGACACAGGTGCTGGATGACGTTTGGGTGATTACACCTCTTTTTAAAAAATTTATTTTAGTTGTTCGAGTACAGTTTTCTGTCTTTTACTCCCGTCCCAGCCCACCGCGCTAGGGCTCCCCACCTCCCACCCATTTCCACCCCCCCTTAGTTCTTGTCCATGTGTCCTTCATACTTGTTCCTGCGAATCCCTCCCCTTTCCCCCTGAAATCTCCTCCCCTCTCCCCTCCGGGCACGGTCTGCCTGTTCTCTATTTCAGTGTCTTTGTTATATTTTGCTTGTTTGTTTGTCTTGTTGTTTAGGTTCCTGTTAAAGGTGAGATCCTAAGGTATTTGTTTTTCGCCACTTTATCAAACAGAGATTCAAACACAGAACTTAGTCACCAGCAAAGCTGTTCATCATCTTCTCGTCCTTGACCCCACCAGTGCATATATGTCATTTTGTGGGGGACACGGGATAAACCAGTAGACCCTTAGTTACAAAAATTAAGAATGAACATAAACATGGAATATAAATTGGTTAAGAAACTTAAAAAAGTAACATCGGGTATGCGGTAGATATTAAATGCTTCTGATTGTTCAGTTTATAAACATCGATTTCTTTTTTAAAGATTTTATTTATTTATCTTTAGAGGGGAAGGGAAGGAGAGAAGGAGAGAAATATCAATGTATGGTTGCCTCTTGTGTGTCCCCTGCTGGGAACTGGCCTGCAACCCAGGCATGTGCCCTGACTGGGAATCGAACCGTGGTTGTTTGGTTCCCAGGCCCGCGCTCAATCTAAACATTGAATGGTAAACCACTCACCCAAGAGCTACTTCGCATTTCACAACCAGGGCTATTGCCTTGCTGCGTGTTTTTTCCTAAGACCAGGTGAGTCCCATTAGCTGATACATCAGAAGATTACACTTGGCTAGAAATATTGTAAAAGGGTGTTTTTCCTGGTCATAAAAATGAGCAAATGGTGGGGAAACTTCTAGCCATCTGTAATCTCTTCAGTGAGTGATAAGCACTGTTGATGGGGTGGGGGGGGTGCTACTTACTTCCTCGGAACCCTTATTTCATGAATTCGTTCAATTATTTGAAATCACGCTGTATGCACGATTTTCCAATTTCTTTTTCCCCCGAGAACGATGCTTTGTTGCTCTCATATCATTGGAAATGGATCATGTTTTGTGTTCTCCTTTTAAGGACAAAAGCACTATGTGTTGTTTTTAAACTGCATAGTTATCCAACCCTTTTTTTATCATTAAGAGCCATTGTAAATGTCATTCTAATAGTTATAAGATATTTCATCACATAGATTTATCACAATTTATTCTACAAATCCCTTAATTTTAGAGAGTTCATTGATTCTGATAAATAATGCTGTAATAAATATCGTTGTTCATAAAATTTCAGGCGCATTTCACTGTGCTTAATAAATATCTTTCGTATTGAAACCAAAAAGCTATCTTTCTAAGGAGGTTAGATTATAATATTTGGAAACAAAAACGAAGAACCACTCATAGTGGGAGTACGGAACGTACTAGAATGAGACAGTAGACTGCACAGCAAGCAGGAAGTCCGATCCTGGAGCCAGAATTCGCCTGAAACATCACCCCGCCCCAGAGCCAATATCACTGTGCCACCTTGTCCTGTCCTGGTCTCGTCCGCCCCCCACCGGGTAGGAATATAAAGCCATAGGGTTGGAAGGCACTTTCTCCTGGGGCCCTGAGAGAGCGCCGAGCGCCTTCAGCTTTCTGGGAGGCGACACTTCATATTCACCTGATTGACCGGTGACCCCTCCTATCAGACAAGGTCTCAGGGTTATTGGTCACGATGTACGGCACTTCCATTACCAGCCGTTTTTACCCAAATGAATGCTCGGCGCCCGCTGTAGATGTTAAACATGATTATGTGCCATTATTTTTATTATCCGCCCTAAGAAGGCTCTGATTCCTAGCTGGACTTGGTAATGAATACCCACACGTATCGTATTTATTATTCAGAACATTAGGTAGAGGCCGAGCCGTGCTGTGCCGTAATTAGGGGCTTCTATGAAACTCTTTCGGCATGAATTTTTCGATTTAGGGAAAGCGCAAGGCTGATTAATGGCACATTCCTGCTAAATGTCACGAAAACAAAACATATGCTCTCTGCCGGTGAATCAAAATTACGGGTAGCCCTGGAAGAATGCGTAATTAGAAGAGTGGGTGAGAAGATGCGGACTAATTTTCATATATGAGTTACTCAAGGTGAATTATTCATCTTTACGGACCATAGAAATTACATTATTTGAGCCGGAAGGTTGAGGCTTAGCGCGCCGCTCAGCGGGTCTAATTTGTGCCCGTACCTGCCGAGTTAGCTGTTGGCTGTGGTGAGCGCATGATGACACGGTGTCACGCCTTATGTGAGAATGAGGGTTCCTGGGTCAGGAAAAGGCACGTCATCATCCCCTCTGTTACCCGTCGTAAGGCAGTGCTCAGTGGCTTCCCTTCACAATGATTGAGATGCAGTTTTGGGGTCGACACACACATCACCGGGACACGCAACTTTCCTGTGTGATTATTCGGTTCGACACGTGTTTATTGAGCCCCTATTCTGTGCGCAGCCCTGGACAAACGCTGAGGCGTGGAGGGACCCGTGGAGGGTGATTACGCTAGGAAATTCTGGCTTCTTGCTTCTGTGTCTATGACAACAAAGAGTGATCTCAGAGATGTCAGCAGGGATCCTGAAACAGGTTCAGGGTCTGATTAAAAAAACAGAACCCAGGTCCCTCACAGCATTTGGTTGAGCTTCGGGTCCCCTCTGGGTCCAGGCTATTTGCTCTGACACCCCTCTCAACCTGTTCGACCGCGACATACCGGGGAATTGAACGGCAGCCCAAATAAACACGGTCCTGCCACTTTGAGACCCCTTGTCGCCTTCTGTTCTATTCTTCCTCCCAGGCTCCCGCCTCACTTTTCATTATGCTACTGCCCGGACCATCCCTGCGAAGCTTCAAGAAACCAAAGTGTCCTGTGAATAGGCTTTGGGAAGTCACATCACCTCCTAATTGCAGCTCGTGCCAGTGGCTCCAGGGACACTGTGTCACCATTCGAGAAGTCTCTCTTCTCTGTACCACACCCTTCCTGGTGATAAAGACACAGCCTGGCAGAAAGTCCCGGCATCTTTCCTACGATATTTCCCTAAGTGGTTCAGGACTGCACAAAACAAGTGACGGTCCTTTTTGCAAAAACAAAACAAACCCCTCAGATGTGCTAAACCCATGCACACAGTGTTCCCTGGCGTTGCAGAGGGACCTAGGGGGTCTCTCGTACACTTGGGTGGGGCTGGGGAGGGGTCGGCCTTCGCTAGGTTTCCTTACCACATGGGGGTTAATCCCAAATGCGTCGTGTACTGGTCGTCCCCGGGAGTCTGGGGTGTAAGACCATTGACACAATTTTGTGGAAAGTGAAATCGGAATGTCGGCGACGGGCAAGCCGTGCGGAGCCCCGTATTCCGGTCTCCTCACCCAGGCGCCGTGCAGGGTGGTGACTCAGCCAGTGGTTGTATAAACCGAAGCTCGCATGGAAGCTTGTGAGTGCGTTCTGCGGGCAACTGCATTGAACACATTTCTCAGTTTTTGAGACTTAGGTCATAAGCCACTGGTTCACCCATCCATCCCACCCAGCTTCAAAGTGTGGGCTTAGAACTGAAGGCCAGACCTGTTAGTAAAGGGAATAAAACAAAACATTTTTTTTGAGCTGGAGGGGACTTAGAATTTGATTCTAAAACTGAGGATTCCATGACTCATCAAGATTCTATAAACATCTGTAAGTTCAGTGAGGATCTCCAAGGAGCTCAAACACGTGTGCAAAGGGAACGTTTAACGGTCTCGTAAGCCCTGAAAAAGAGCCTTGAAGAAGGTCCAAAATAATATTTCGTACTCAGGAATAGCATTTCGTCCTGCGATCTCGGAGCAGAACACACCACCGTATTTTTACGGTGACCCTTAAACCTGTAAACATGTCACGTTAACATTCTCCCCGCCGTACGATTGGCAAACATGAGAAACGCAAGAAGATGGTTGTGAGGTCACCAGGTCAGAAGCCTTGGTTCCCGTTAGGCTATGGTTTCGGCTCACAGTAGACAGATTTTTCAAAATTAATTACTTTTAAAGAAGGAAAGAATGGAGTACAGAGCATAGAAAGTTATCCTTAGTCTACATGGTACAGGAGGTCATGTCCATGATCTAAGTAGACTGTCTTTGGTGTGATCTTTGTCGCCCTCTTTAAAAAACATGAAAGGGTAAAAATAAAGTTAGGGACACAGTGTGAGTTTCCTAGGGCATTCTGTCTTCTTCCCTGTCTGTTCTCAGTTCCTTCTTCTCACCTGGCCCTTTGTTTTCAAAGACAGAGATGGTACGAGAGCTGAGAAGGCGGTGGCATTATGGTTAGATGGTGGCCCTGTGGACTCCGTCTCTCCTTGAATGTTCTGGAACCACCCTCATTGCTGGCTGGGACCCGGGAGAGGCTTCTGAGAGCACCTTTTGGGCAGTCACCCCGCTGGCCTGGGGTCCTCAGTCTGAGGCTGTGGCGGCACACGGCACCGAAGACCTCACCCCCTCATCATCCCTCCCCCCAAGACAGGCTTTGGTCTTCAGTCCATTCCAATGCAAATCTGCTTTAGTTCCAATGAACCGTACTTCCCCTTTCATCCTTGGGGCCCACGACCAGTGTGACCCAAACAGCCCAAGGAACCCTTTGAGGGGCACAGGAAGCAATCCAGGAGAAACAAGGAGATGTGTGTGTGTGTGTAGAAGTTGACCCACCCCCCGACCATCCCTGTCAGCTGCTGGAACCTCTACAACCTGTTCTTGTGACTCAGCCCCGCTGTTGATTGTCCCCAAAGGAGAAAGCACAACGCTCAACAGTCACCTACAGACATCTGGGGGGGTGGGACTCACATCAGGCCCTCAGGCAAAAAAAGCCATCAGGAGACGAGGATTTCATTCCCACGGGTCACTCAGGTCATCTGCTGTCATCAGCCTTGCTGTTGGCATGACTCCACTCCTGGGCCCGAATGTTTTGGAGCTCGAGTCCCTTTCTCTAAGGTTTGTCTCTAAACCTGAAGAACCTGCTGGGCCTGCTGACCAAGCTCTCCTATGCCAAATACCGCCCTGTGTTCTGCCATTGGACCACCCATCGCCGTGGATACCTGTGTGATGGGCACAGCAACGGTGCCCACGGACACCAACCCCCAGAACCCGTGACCATGTTAAGTTACATGATGGAGAATTCAGGTTGCAGGTGGAATGAAGACTGCCAATCAGTTGACCTTAACATTGAGATTTTCCTGAATTTCCCAGATGAGCCCAAGGCAGTGCAAGAGCCCTTAAATGTGGGAGAAGGAGGAATTCGTGTCAGTGAGATGCAGCGGGGCAATGAGGGGCCGGCCGTCGCTGGCTTTGAAGAGGAGGGAAGGGGGTCGCGCGCTCAGGGATGTGGGCAGCCTCAAAAAATTGGGAAAAACCAGGAAGCAGATTCTTTCCTGGAGCTTCCAGAAAGAATGCACATCTTGTTTTAGTTCAGGGAGACCCACCGCTGGCTTTGACCTCCAGAATTGTAACATAATGAATGTGTGACGTGTCAACCCCCCCAGTTTGAGGTGATCTGTTTGAACAGCGATAGAAAATGGATTTGTCCTTCTCTCCCGCAGTGTTGCCCCAGCAGTGAACCAGCTACGCTGTGGGATCTTTGTGGCTGTTCTTGTGACCGTCCCCGCAGGTATGTCTGTTGAGTAAGTCTGGGTCACAGCGTCAAAGGGTCACAGGGTGTCTCCTTGGCTCCGGCAAGGTTGGCCTCCCATGCCCAGGTCACTGCGGTGGATGCTCAGAAGTCCAGCGAATAGAGGCTATGGTCCAGGAACCGTAATGAAACCCTCCCAGGGCAAGGAACATAGTCAATAATGTCATTACTCTGTACAGTGGCAGACGGGGCTTACCGTGGCGGTCCTTTTCTAAGGTGGGTAAAGTCGAATTGCTGTGATGTACACCTGAAACCGATGTAATATTAAGTTCCAACTCTACGTCGATAGCAAGGGGCCTGTTCTATGGACACCCCCTGGAGGAACCCGTGTTCATAGTAGGCCACTTACGTGTTATGTGTCTTCAGTAAACATCGTGAAGTGGGAAAATAATCTATGGAACACCCATTGGAATGGTAGTCAACGTTTATTAGTTTGAAATACTGATACATTTTCGGGTTCGCTGTCACCTCACCTTAGTGTTCGTGGAATAAGCCAGGTCTGCCCGAGGTCTCTTGATCCTGAGGACCTTGGTTGTTGAGTGGCCTGGAGCGTCCCATCCTGACCTGCCGAAATGTGTCCGCCACCCCTTGTCTTTGCCTGAAGATCATTGCTTTGTGGTCAAACAGTCTGCTCCGTCTTTGTGGTCAACTCGGCACACTCTGGTGGAGAGGCCACGTAGGGGTCAGGGATTCGAGATGGCCCTGGGACCAGGGAGCCAGGGCCCACATGAGTGTCACGAGAGTGGCACAAGAGCAAGGCTCAGAGGGGCTCTGAGGACCCGAGGACTTGGCCGTCAGCCTGTCGTGCCTCACGGAGCTGAAGGTCCTTGGGGCCCTTCCAACACCAGGGGTTAATCATCACAAGCCCCGCTTTGGGGCCTTAGGAGGAATCGTGCTGTAAGAATGTAAGGAAACCGCGATTTCCCGGCTCCCACTTGAGGTGTGTGAGCCTTTCATTTGGGGGGTGGGGGGACTCAGACAGAGAAAATGTGCCCAGTGATTTCCCCCGGGACCCGCAGGTCGCGCTTCCCGCCCAGTGCCCTGACTGGTGTCATCAGAACCGGCCCACTGGTGGCTGGGAGAAACCTCGTTCCTTCTGATGCATTCCAAGATGAAAATCCTATGCCTGTGCCCTGCAAGAGCCTATAAAACAGTGTCCTTATTTTGGCCTTATATTAAGTAATAATAGACGGGCTGCACTGTTTTACAAGGCTATATTCTAGTTCCTACGTGGGTAAGAGACACAGGCGCTTGCCAAAAATTGTAATTTATTCCGACAAGTACCCGCCGTCCCACGCCCTCCCTGTAGGTGACGAGGGAAACCGGTCGAGGCGTGCGCCGTGAGGGTTAAAGACAAGACAATGAAGCTCATGGGCGGTATCGACCGGCAATCGCAGCTGCCACCAGGACAGGCATTTCGATCATTCTGAAGAAGAGTTCTGGGTTAGGAAATGAAGGTTTTCTGACAGTTGTCTCTTTGTCCACCTAAGAGACTGGGCAGAAGTGGTAGGACCCACTGCGGGTCCCGGGCAAAGTGCGGGGACCCCGGGAAGGTGCCCCATCTCACAGAAAGGAAAGTGAAATGTGTTTTCATTTTTCCCCCATAAAAATAATTTCTAAAGTACGGTTTGGTTTCCAGACAGTTTTAAGAGCTGAAAGGCCCAGGGGCTGGGGGGCGGGGTGTGCTAGGAATGGTGGTAACATTGAAACATGCAAAAAATTACCTCAGTGTAGGGCTTTCAGGAATTCTGTGTTTGCCATCGATTTCCTTTCAGATCAGGGGCTGGATTCTGCAAATATTCATATTCTGCAGCGTCTGGATACAACGCAATGATAAAGTGAGATGTCTGACAAACATTTGCTTCCAGAAACTCTGATCCCAAAGGCCCCCATTTTAGTAAATTGGGCGTTTGAAGGCCTGTTCTGAGTAATCAAATCTGTGCAACTTAACAAAGCCCAGGAACCAGGCTACCCTCTGCTCCACTGGTAGGAGAAAGAAGTCCCTGAAAACTCACATTTTTTTTATTCTGTTCTTGGAAACTACTCTTTAAACATTATTCTGCATCACAGATGCGTGAAGCAATCTGATCCTCAAATGAGCCCCAACTTATAATGCGTCTGAGAAAGTGAGTCCACCTCTGTTTGCCCCCTTTCGCCTGGAAGGAGGGGGGGGTGGGTCGCACAGACCCGAGACACGCAGTGGGGGGCGGGTCCCACAGACCCGAGACACGCAGGGATCGGCCGGATTCGTTCCTTGGCCCCTCAGACATTGTGTGCATTTTCCCAAAAGCCTTTTCACTGCCAAGAAGCACAGGCCAAAGTCATGCACATTTTTCTCATTTGGAGAAAGAAAGTGCGTCATTGAAATGTTTCCAAGAGCAAAATATTTTATTGCACCTTTGAAAGTGGCTTTTGGGAAAGGTCAATAAATCCAGGGACCCCACGATGTGAAAAAAAAGAATCTAGAAATGTCTTCCTCAGGGTCTTCCAAGCATCTGAAATAGTCCCTTGGACTCAGGAAATAATGGGACACCCCAAAATCTGCCCGGAGGTCTTTATAGTTCCCAGTTGTATACAACAAACACCCCCAAACACAGTTGCCATTATTATGGTTCTGGAGGTGACTGGTTTCACCTTGACTCAGTCACCCTGGTCCATCCATTTTCTGCTCTCAGCTGTGACCGTTGGGCTCCTGTCCCGGGAGTCTCCCTGCCCTGGTGGCCTATGGGAGTACCCCAAGGGGCTTTAGGTGGAAACCGTAAGGCCTTTTAAGGCCCAGACTCGGGACTTTAGCCACCTCACCCCTGCCACAATCTGTTGGTCCCAGAAAATCTCAAATGGAGCCCGGATTCAAGAGGAGGGGAAAGAAACAGGCCCCGGCCCGGACAAGGCCAAGTCACAAGGCCAAATCACCCGGCAAGGGCGTGCGTGTAGTGGGTAGGGGGACTGTGTTCACGCTCTCAGGCTGTGCTGACCACATGCCGTGGACGGGAAACCTACTGTCACCAGAAACTTCTTTCTCCCAGTTCTGGAGGCTGGGACACGCCGGGGCAAGGCACTGGCAGGGTGGGTGGCTGGTGAGAGCCCCCTTCCTAGATGGCTGCTCTCCTGCTGTAACCCCACAAGGAAGGAGGGACACAGAGACCCTTCTCAGGCCCATTTCCTAAGGACGCTTACCTGTTCACGAAGGCTCTGCCCTCCTCAGTCACCACCCCAAGGCCCTGCCTTGACCTGACCTGAAGGTCAGGCGTGATGGGGGGCAGCTTTGTTGACCGGACCAATGTGGACGGACCAGGACACGCACTCCCAGTGTCTAGCGATTCTCGGCAACCTGGACTTGAAGAAGGACCAAGGTGGCCAGAACGTGGCCGGCCCCTGGGGGAGCTGAGTAAATACTGACCACAGGGACTTACGAAAACATACGTGGATGAAGCTCGGCTCCTTCCCTAAGCAATGGGTTTGGGAGAAGAGCAGCCCGTGGTTTTCTTGAAGAGGCGGCGGGTGGGGTGCCGGGGAGCTGGGTCCACACTGGCGTCAGATTCAAATGCCCTGTGTCACACGTTCCTGATATGTCGCAGGAACAAACAGCCCTGTGGGGAAGGGAGGAGGCAGCTGGCGTAGGGAGACCCCCGCAGCCCGAGGGCCGTGGGGGTCGGCATCTCTCAGTTCTCAGAAAAGCTGGCGTGAGAAGCTCTGAATGCCTCCAGGGACCCTGGTCACATGGCTTACCTGTGGCGTGATGAAAATCAGGCTGTCACCCTCCTCTGCTCCCAGCAGGTGTTAGGAGCATAAAATAGCACTGTGCAGAGTTCGGGGCATAACGCCCTGCATTTCCCGAAGTCTGGAGCTGGGGCGGGCATTGGTGGAATCCCATTATTTTTGGCAAGTGAACAAAATCACTCATGGAATTATAATAGGCATCGATCCATCTGATACCAACAGAATTGTTCTTTTGTGGTTTGGAAACTCAAAGCGATGTCTGCTCAATAGTTACAGCCGTTATTCCTTCCTTTGTTTTCTAGGACACACCCAACCCCTTCGTGGGGGGGGAGTCCAGGTATGTTTCAGTGAAAAAGCAAAGAGCTGAACATGAGGAAGCTCACCTGCCAGTATAGTCCAGTCCCAATAATAATTTCTATGAACAAAATGGTCCTATGCCGCAGCACATAAAACTCCTTTTACGTGTTACCCATTTGACTTCTTTCTCCTGCGGTTATTTTAAGACGTGTCAGAGGGTGGCCAGAAACATTCCCAGGACCTCAGGTCAGTGCGAATTCCAGGAAAAACTGAAGTTAGCCTGAGGCGCGCCCCCCAGGGCCTGTCCCCCCACCCTTGAGATGCCACCCGGGAAACCGGGCAACGTTGGAAATGAAGTCCCCGGCTCCCCGGTTCATAGCCCGGCCTGATTCTGCTGGCATCCACCCAGCTTGGAAATCCCATCCTTCCCTAATACATTGTGCATTGAAATGAAATAAAAAATACTTTTCCCAATCATTTTCATGGCTTGGAAATTTCTCTAAGAAATTGAAGACCACATAAGAAACAATGCAGTCTTTTCTTACTCAGCTGTCTTCATTGTATTCTTGTTTCCCCTCATTTTCTGCCTCATTCTTCAAGAAAATATTATTCTCCTTATTTTCTATGCATCAGCCCTCCTGCTAGGAGGACACCAGAGGTCTCCGAATCCCAAGTGAATTTATTCATCATCTCCCCAACTAGGGTTCTCACTGAAATGATCCCGTGTGAGCCAGTAAGTGAATAAAAACCTCTCTAGCCGTAAGCATTATTTCATCCCCAGTTTCCACGGCATGAGCTGATGTCTACGTTCTGTTTTATTCACTGAGATTTCTAATGGCATTCCATTAAAAGAAAACTTAATTGCGAACTGTTCTCTTAAGGTTTAATGTGATCCCCCAGCAATTTGTCCGCGAGCCCCAACCCTTCCGGTCCCCCCAGATACTATCACACCCCTTCCCCAGCCACCTTCCTTCTCAACCTCTGCCCGGGGCCTTCCTTCCAAATTCACAGATAAAACAGGGGTCATGTGGCGTTCGTCCCCAACTTGGTGCCCCTCCAGCTAAGAGTGTATTGACATCAGTACCCAAACCTTCCTCCTGGTCTCAGACGAGGGGGGCCCTCCGCCAGCTCAGAGCTCCTTCTGCCAACCACCTGTTCCCGTGGGCCCATCAACGCCTTGTCCCCTCTGGTCTATCCCACCGTCTCCCCCTGCTCCGATGCGCCAGCCTGTCTGTGTCAGCAGTCTGCCCTGAAGGTCACGGTCAACCCCACTCTAGTGCCCGCGTCTTGCCTCGGCAGCCCCTCGGTGTCACAGCTCCTACCCACTGTCGTGACCGACTGTTGTGGCTGCCGCCGGTGCTTCATGCCCTCCCTTCTGGGGGGTCGCATCTGGTTGCCCCCCCAGGAGCCCATCTCTCCCGCCTCCTGGGGATGGCAGCCTTTTCTACCCGGTCGCTCAGTTTACACCAGCCGTTCCGATGGGTTCAGAGACAGAGGCACGGCCCAACTCAGGCCACCTAGAACCAACTGGACTCGACTTTGGGCTTTCGTCTGAGTTCTTGAGAAAGCAGATTTCCCGTTCCTAGGGCTCCACACTGGACACACCCAAGTGCTGGGGCCGCCCCAGGCTGACCACCAAGACCAGGGGCCGGGCCGCTGACGACGGGAAGAAAGGAGAAATGGGATGGGGGTGACGTCATCCGGCTGCTGAGTCCAGTGATGACTGAAGAGAGAGACACTTGGTATTTTAGTTACACGAGCCAGTAGATAGCTTTTTGCCTGAGTCATTGCAGTCGTGTCATTTTGCCTGTTATTTTCAAGCGAAAAAATACCCCATCCTTACGTGACGCGCGTCACTGTTTCCAGGTTCTTGCTTCGCGTTCACTCCTCAGTCCGCGGTGGCCTGCCCTCCAGCCTCGGCGCCCACCATGACACTCGGTTGCGAATGTCACCTCCTCTTTGCCAGAAATGATTTCACTTGCCCTTTCTGAAGGATTTGGAAGCATCGGCCAGTCTCTCCTTTTTAAAAACTACCTTATCCCTTGAATTCCATTATTTTGTTTTTGATTGGTTTTCCCTCTCGCCTCTCTGCATCTTCTTTTCTCCCTTTTCCCTCAGCTCTCCAGTTTTGCCATAATGAGAGGATGGCCCTCTTCTTCTTCTCTAAATGGACATTCTTCTCTTGTGCGATTGCATCAGCGGCCAAGGTTTGAATCATCGTGTATGTTCTAGTAGTTTCCAGGTTTCTATCTCTAGCTCCAAGTTCTCCTTGAACTCTAGACTCCTAGAGCCCAATGCTCTGAGGCTCCTTCCCGAGAAGGTCCCTCTGACTTACCCGTTTCCTGTGTTTCCTATCATTGCCTGTGTTCTTACACTTCTTTTTTTTTTTTTAATATTTTATTTATTTATTTTTAGAGAGAGGGGAAGGGAAGGAGAAAGTGGGAGAGAAACATCAATGTGTGGTTGCCTCTCATATATCCCCTACTGGGGAACCTGGCCTGCAACCCAGGCATGTGCCCTGACTGGGAATGGAACCAGGGACCCTTTGCTTCACAGGCCCGTGCTCAATCCACTGAGCTACACCAGCCAGGGCTGCGTCCTTACACTTCTTGTCAGGTGACGGCAACACCGCCACCCAGGCAGCCACCACCGATGGCTCTGTCCCTTCAACCCTTCTCCTACTCAGTGTCTAGTTCACCACCAATTAGTTACGAGACCTTGGGGAGATGTTTCAGGCTGCAGGCTTCTCCCGTGTACAGGAAGATATTAGCATGGTTGGTTAGGTAGCCGACGTGGGACATTTGCTCAGTGTTCAGCACGTACGACGTTTTATGGAAACACTGGGTTCTGTGCAAGTTGTCTGTTGCTGTGTCACAGGCCACCCCCTAAGTCAGTGGCTTGGAACCCACCTCTCAGGAGCTTATGCGGCTGGTGAATTTGTAAGGAGTTGAGGCGTGGGGGAGGCTGCTGTCTCTACCCCGTTCAGCACCAGCCTGGGCAATGGGCCTGGGGGCTGCACCGCCCACCCCGAGACGCCTTGCGAGCCAGCGTCTGTGGCTGCATTAGCTGGGGCCCAGAGACCCGACCTCTTCTCTGCGGGAGCCTCTGTGCCCCGTAGCTTCCCTTACAGGACAAGGCGTGACCACTCCTGAGACAGGAAGTGAGCCCAAGACCAAAGGCAGGACGTGGGGGCTGTCCGTTTCCAAAACTCACTCCCTGTCCCTTCTATCATATTTGATTGCTCAAGCCGTCCCGGGACCTCATTCGAGGCTACGGACATCATGCTTTTTGCAGAGAAGATTGTCAGAGACTTGAGGTACCCAGTAATAACACCACCATAGTGTGTTCCTTCCACCCTCCCAAGTCCCCCATAGCTACTGCCGATACTGTGCTTCAACCTTTAGCATATTTTCTGAACTTTTACCACTTAGGACTTGTCTCCTTGCTCCTCCGATCCCTTCCCCACACCGATATGTCTAAGACAACGCTGCTCCCTCCTTCAAACCCCTCCGACGGCCCCCTGTGATACAAACGTCACCCAAATCCTTCAGCACAGAGCCCCAGTCCCCAGACTGCGCACCAAGGTGCCCTGGGCCATCACATGGCGGGAGACCTCAAAATCTCAAGACAAACACAGGCACGTCTGTCTGTCTGCTCCTGCACAGAATTCTAGCTCAAGGTCAATAGCAGTTTCGACATCAGATCGAGCTCCCCCTTTTACATGATGTCATACCGTTGCAAAGCTTGGCGTCGGGTGACTTCTGTCACGAAAAAGGAGCACGGTGGGGCGCTCGGTGTGGAACAAGAAATGGGTGTGAGAAGGGGGTGCGGTCTGGCGCCAAAGTCCGAGATGATGCTCAGTCGTCACAGACATGCACATCCCGTTAGTCAGTGACAACGACGTAGAAATTACTTTTTCGACTTCAAATGCCTGTTGTTAGGACATACCTACTTAGTAAGTTGTCTGGACCCAATTACTTAAGAAAAAGAACTGTTAAGCATTTCATGTATCCTAGGAGTCGTTGGGAACTTTGCCCATAATGTATGAGACAGAAATTTAGGAAAAGATACTCAGAAATGGTCGGCCATCGTTTGTTTCTGAAACCTGTCCCCGGCCACCAGGGTGGCCGGGTTGAGTCTGTCGAGGTCACATCACCATCTGCCTCAGGTCCTGTTTCCTCTGACTCTACCCCAAATGTCAACCCCTCTGGCCAACGTTTTTTTCCCCAAGGTCTCAATCCCACAATGCTTTGTGCTCTCTCTCTCTCTCCTCTAATCTAGGTTCCCCTCCCTCCATTCTTTCTCCCGGGGTAGCCTCTGGAACTCTCTCTATGGCCTAAGAACTGTCAACATCCTGAGCTTCGTGACAGCGTGCCTCCTGCTCTTGAACCACAACCAACTTCTCCCCTGAGCCGTGGCGTCACCAGCAGGCTTCTTAAATGCAAGTATCTCATTTCCTTCTCTTAGGGATAATTCCTTACATATTCTCTAAGTGCCTAACCTGCTCTTCCAAGCCTTTCCTTTCTAGTCTTTCCGGAACACTCCTACCCCCCCCGAGAGGCTGGGCCGTGAGGTTAGCGCTCTTACCTACACCTGGCTCCTGTGGTGGCGTGCCTGTTGCCCCTACCCCTCTTCGTACCTCCCCACCCTCATCAGTGACCTTGCCCTCTGGCTCCCCGTCCCTCACTCCACCCTGTCTAGTGTCCATCCTGAATGAGCTCAATGGCCATGTGGGTGACTCAGCCGCAGCCAGGGCTCTCGGTTGCTTGGTCCCTCGTCTCCAGTTACGCTCCCTTCTACCCTACATCGCACAGATGAAGTTGGAGCCTAGGCCAGAGTTCTCGGAGGGTGGTCAGGGACCGGGAGCATTGGGATTGGCCAGGAGACTTGAAAAAAAAACCCCACGAACTCCAAGGCCAACTGCCCAGTTCTACTGAATCCCATTTATTGAGATCAGGCCCTGGAAATGCACTCTTGCACAATCTTCCCCAGTGATTCTCACACAAAATAAATGGCGAGATCTGCTGTGCCATGAACTTGCGTCTCATGAAGAAAAACGACCCCACGATGTAATTTAACAACGTGGAAATCTCAGCCTCTAACCAGGATCTCCTGTCTTTCCAGAGAATCCTCACAGTTATTCCAACCACAACCGGTCTTTATAGAACGAGGCCCCTTCTTTTGCTTCTTTCTCCTGTGCACTGTCTCCTGGCTTCATTTCCTTCTCTCTTTAGCCTAGATTTTTAGGATTATTCCTAATAATAACAAACTTCCCCTGAGCACCTACTATGAGGCAGGTATTGTTCTAAGTCTGGTATTGTATTCATTTCTTTGACACCAACAACTTAAGGTGGGGACTCATTTTACTCCTCATTTTTTCTTGCCCCAATTTTCAACCGCTTTCCCACTGCGGTCTTTCTTTCCCTCCAACTGGCCGTACCCCGACCCGAGGTCCTCCGTCCAAGGCTGCACCCTGGCCCCGCGCACAGCAGGAGGGGTTGGCAGCGTCAGTGCAGGGCCACCTGTCCTCGTGGGCCCTGAACACCGAGTCGCTGGCCCTCTCACCCTTAGCCAAGTTTGAGAATCCACTCCCTCTCCTCTCTCCTGGCCCCTTTATGAAAGGGCACCTGTGACCAATATCTTCTGACGCCACAGCAGGGTATTAGGAACAGCTTTGTGGACTCTGGGGAATCCATTTGCCTTCTCTGCTCGGTGACAACCACATGACCGATGACAGTAAAGATTTGCTTTGTCATCCTGGAAGCTTCGGGCCAAGTTCCAGCTCAGGAAGGCCCTTGTGGCTTATTTACCTGCGGTCTTCTCTCTGTGATCTTAACAGCCCCCTCCCGTTCCATTTATTCCCTCGTTGGGACAGATGCTTCAGCCTGTGAGACATTCTATAGTCTACAACAGTAAATACGCAAACAGAAGGAAGTATATACGAGACTTTCAGTCTTTTCAGCCACTGCCTTCCGGTTCAGCCGTGCCTCTCAGAGCCGGTGAGTTAAAGGTTTGGAGAACCAGACACTGTCAGGGTCCCCCACCCGGACTTTGGGCAACACTCAGACACAGGGGTCGTGACTTAGCAATTTCAGAAAAATGGGGATCCCTCATTCTTTTAGGTATTTAGCATGCTTGTTATTTTAATAACTAATTTTTCTAGGAGGGGATTTATTCTGTGGACCCCTTCCCTGAAGGGTCAGCTTCACTAGGTCATTGGTATACAGCAGGTGTTCAGGGGGTACCTGTACCTCTGTCCAGTTGGCTACCCATGACTTGGAACAGGTTGAGCACTGAGTTACAGGTTCACTTAAATAAGTGTTGCAGCCACACAGAAAGCTCCCCGAAGAAAAAAGAGTACACAGTAATATTTTACAAAGAAGAAAAATAGAGAGGCAATCAGTTGGCTCTCCAAATATCCAGGGCCAACCACACACCAGGCCAGTTCTGGGCACCAAGGGCCCAGTGAGAAAAACCAGAGGCGGGGCCTCTGTGACCTGGGAACTGGACTGAGGCTTTGACCAACCCCGAACGTCGTCCTGTTTTAGAAAGATGCGGCCCATCAGAAAATTAGCTCACGTACATAGACGTACCTGTTTTAAAGGCCGTCACCAGTTAGCACACCCACGACAAGAAAGCGCTCTTCCTAAGTATTAATATTTGAGGGCACGAAGCTTTTCATGAAGTGTGATCTGCTTTGATGATATTTCCACTGCGTAGCTCACTGCAATGGCCCGTGTAGATATTTCAGAATTCCTTTGGTTATTTTTTATTTGCTCAAAGGTGCACTGGATGACTCATTGAAATAAACCTGTTTTAAAAAATAAAGATTTAAATAGAAAGCACAGGACACTTTTTTTTTCCCCTCTCTTTAAACCGAAGCTTTCTTTTTCAATGATTTATATGAGTAAAGGAATGTGTAGTCTTATAAACTCTGGAGAGTTAAGGGATCAGGCGTGAATATCAGTACCATCACTGTAAACCAGCTGCAAAAAATGGAGAAGCGTTTTTCTAAAAATATTTCAGATGTAGGATGAGGGCGAGGATGTATTTCCTTTACGCACCAGATGAAGAATGTGAAGTATGATTCAGCGACTTTTATCTAAGTCATAAGATTTACTCCCTGCAGCTTTGCTTTTCTTTCTCATTTTCCTCATTTGACTTCCTAGTCTGTTCCCTCTGCCATTTGGGCTACTTATTCCCCAACACGATAAATAATTAAACTATGGATGAACTGTCAGAAGGGAACATGATTTCCATGCAACATTAACATTTTGGTAATTAACATGGAAGTTAATGCGTTTAGCAGATGTAACAACATTAGATTTGTAGATTTTAATTAAATTAATGGCTCGCGGTAGCTGTAGGGAGCAGGCGTTCGCTCTAGGTGCTGAAAACACGTCCAGTGCGATTACCAATACTGACTGTGGGGAAAAGGACCGCCCTGGCGGCGACCAGTCCTCGTGTGTTACAGGACCGGGAACCGGAAGGTCGTTTTGAATGAGGACTGGCATGCAGCTTGAAGTTGATACAAGAGGTCATAATAATATTCGATGGCCTGAATCTACGCATACTGACTATTCCGGTATACTTCCCTTTCTGCGGGAAGCTAGCTTAGATGATTCGGAGACAAGCCAGGACAGTACTCAGTCATTTTAACCGAGGACTAAGTTGCCATCTGTCACTCTGTCTGCAGGTTCTAGTGGGGAGGTGCCATTCGATGTTATATGCAGGTGGCTCAGTCTAGACTTTTTTAAACAAAGACTCGGTTTCTTTGAGTGACAGATAGACAGACAGAACCCCCCAACAGCACAATTTTGCTAAAATGATGAAAACGATGGTTGGTAGGTAGCCACACTTATTAGCTAACCAAAAGTGTACATACTATTCAAATTCAGTGCCAATGATAGACACTTCATCTGTGAAGATCAAGTTTGTGTATTTGCAAATGGGGTCACATTCCTTTAATGTTTCTCGAAGTATCTTTATGTCCACTAAGGCCCAATTAAGGCTACTCATTTCAACCAATTCACTTATGTCACTGTGTATCTTCGACCCAAAGACATATCTTTTTTATTTACTAGAGTGTGAGTTTGTCACCCGTCTTGCTAGAACACCACTTGGCAAAAATAGAAACTCAATAAATATTAGTTGAATGAAAGACTAAATATAATAAATTTAAAGGTAACCTAGCATGCTAAAAATTTGAATATCTTATAGCAATTTAAATTTGTAAACTAACATAAATTTACAATTAATATTTATGTTTAGTACTGATGAATAATTATGTATTTTGCATATCATGTTCTATATACAGTTAATATTGCTTTCTTGTTTTCTTCCCCAAAGCCGTCTTAAAATTCATCATGTCTTACAAGGTGGGGGTGTGGAATCAAAATGTAGGAGGTTAAATGTTTCCATCAAATAATTATTCTCTTAAGCGTGCACTGGACACCCCGGGCAATAAATCATGCCCGCTCCCTAAGTAGCTGTGAGTGAAAAAATTTCCTGAATCTTCAGCGAGAGCTCAAAATGCAGAAGGCTCAATCCGGATAAGCTTTAAATACCAGGGACTTTAGCTGCTGGCCCCCCACCAAAGGAGCCACAGGCCCAAGACATCAGGGCTCGCTTGTCACTGTCAGATTCCTCCGGTGGACGGCACACAACTGGGCAGCCCTGACACGGTCTGTCTGTGCTCGGATGGCGGTCTGGGCTGCGTGGCAGAAACTGGGGACAAAATAGAGACCATTTAACCTTCTTTTCACACCCTCTTCTTGGCTTGGTTTCCAACCTCGAGGTAGACAGGCTAATTTGCTGAGCTAGTGAAAGCTGGTAGCCCTGAGGTTTATGGTATAGTATAAATCTAATGGAATGTTGAGAATTAAAACTCACCTTTCAATTGGCTACTCTAGAACTCTTTAAATGACTTTAAAAAAAAATCACTACAACTACAGCCCGGACAGAGTCTGTTGGCTAATGACCATTCAGCTTCTCACATTTCAACACATAAAATGTTGATTATGTAATATTTTCGTTATGAATTTTAAGCCTCTTCCAATAATAACGGTCACCCCTAGGTCAGGTATTTTCTGGTAATTAGTCACTAGCTGGATGCAGAGTCCAAGTCTCATAAAATACTGTTGAGATGATTTTATGTTTCTATAATTCGGAAAGGTCAACCAGTCAACTCAGGTAGTCCTCTGTGTCGGGTTTTTTTTTTTTTGGAATGGTGATTATGAACTTCCATCTCCCTTAACATCTCTTGTCATTTTATAAAACATGGGTTCCTACTCTAATCAGAGACAGAAGAATACAGTTATGAGAACATACATGTTTGGAAACACAGTGAAGGTAAATAAATAAGATGTGTACTGGTCAGCAGAATCTAACTCAAGGCACAGCCCGTTGGCCAATCCGGAGCGGACACAGACGGGCTTCCAGCCCCCAGCGCCCGGTCTGTCCGAACTCCAAAAGGGTGGAAATGATATATCAACCCGGCAAAGAGTCTTCCGCGAAGTTACCTGGCTTAGCAAATAAAAACACGAATGCCCAGTTACACTGGGATTTTATTTTATTTTAATTTTTTTATTAAAGATTTTATTTATTTATTTATTTATTTATCTTTAGAGGGGAAGGAGAGAGGGAGAGAAACATCAATGTATGGTTGCCTTTCGAGCGTCCCCTGCTGGGAGTTGGCCTGCAGGGAACCGGCCTGCAACCCAGGCATGTGCCCTGACTGGGAATCGAACTGCAAGACTCTGGTTCGCAGGCCTGTGCTCAATCCACTGAGCTACACCAGCCAGGGCTACACTGGGATTTTAGATGACCAAAGGACTTTTATTTTTTAGTAGAAGGATGACGTAAGACATTGCGAAATACAATGTCACTTCTGGCTCAGGGTTTTGCCTGAAACTACTTCTGAGTTTTCAGGCCCTGTTCACTGGGGCTCGGGCCTCTCAGCCCGCTGCGGGATGCAGCCAGCCTTTCCGGTTCTCAGGGTGCTTTCTTGTTTACGGAATAGGACAGGGTGGGGGGCAGCTCATGCAGCATTTTATCGGACGACTGTTGTGTGGTGGGCAATGTGACGTATCTCATCAGACACAAGGTCAAGAATTCCTAACCTAGGAAGACCAAAATGCGGGCAAGGCCTGCACTGGAGACAGAGGTTGTGAACCTGGGGCCTCGGAGGCCCCTTCTTGTTGTAAAGCGCGTTGGGAGCGGGTGTTGGGAGCGGATCCCAGGACTTCGCAGTTTCAAGGACCCAGATCGCTAATGCAGGCAAATTGCTGCCTTTCAAAAGCGCACCTTGTTCAGCGGCGGGGAAGTTTCGGAAAGAGTCCCTCTGTCCTCTACAACTGTGTGGTTTGACGCGTCACGACTGTCCCACTTACCTCGTCACATTTATTTTGTCGGCGGAGCTTGTTACCTTTTAGATGGGCAAGTCCAAATCAGAAATAGGCATTTCTCTGAGATTGAATTTGTCTTTATGGGGGTGGGGGGCACCCACACTCATGTATGTTTCCTTCTTAGTTCAAAGTTCGTACCACAGTGGGATCAGGTCATATACACTGTTCTACACTTTTCTTTCCTCTAACCTTTGACTGGGAGTGTTTTCATCATCGTGGTGCAATTATAGCATTTTAAAAAGTACCCCCATCTTGACCTGCCCGTTTCCGCTCCCCCTTCCCTCTGTTAATGGTCCAGCCAGGCTGTTACCAGGGAGGCCGGATGTCCAAGACCTTGCTCATCTTTTCATAGCTACTCTTGGCCGCTTTCGATGTATTTTTTCCCTGATTAGCCAAACTCATGTTTTAAAAATACGAAATTTAACTCTTCCAAGCATTAGCTGTGTGATCTGAAGGGTCTGCGGGAAGAAGTTTGAACTTCATTGCAAATGAAAAGGAGACCCACAGAGGGTTTGGGGCTGGGAAAGTCACCCCAATGACCTAAGGATGTCACCAATTTCTCTGATTGCTGAAGGGGGCGTGGTGGAAGCAGAGACTAACGAGGGGGCTTGAGCGGAGGTTTGGACGGGAGGTGACAGCAACGATGACAGCTGCCTGAGTTCTCCAAGCGTACGGTCGGGTTAATTGGCAAGACTGTCCGGCGGACGGGAGGTGGGAAGTGAGCGACGGAGAGTAACTGAGGATCACGGAGGGTGGGGAGGCACATTCAAGGAGGCAGTTCGGGAGTTTATTGTGCGTCTGTTCGTTGTGGGGTAACTCCAATCTGTTCCGCTCAGGTGGGCACTCACGGGTATACATGCGGAGCTTGTCCGTCTGAGATGGCAGGCGCGGCCATGTAAATGGAAGAGGAGAGGACGCAGAGAGTGGGCACCGGGTGGCTCCAAGGGACCACTGTCTTTGGGGGCTGCGCAGCAGAGGGAATCTTCATCTCCCAGCATGGGGATGGCCAGAGAGCCTCTTCAGCTGCTGACATCCACCGAGGTGCTGGCTGCCAGCGCTCGAACAGGTTCCACTGAGCAGAGGAGCCATTAACGTTCGTTGTGATTCCAACCATGAGAGTTTCGCTCCCGGAGGGGTAAGCTCAAGGCTTATCCAAGGGAAATAGTCGGTTTGTCACAAAACAGGCCTGACGACCAAAGTCCTTGGTGTTGCCCACCGGACACAAGGAGGACCTGCCTCTGCTTCCTGTCCAAGCACAATTTTGTGCAGGGAACTTGGGTACACCACAGTGGGAGACCACTACCACACTCAACACACACACACACACACACACACACACACACACAGACACACAGAGGGAAGCTCCAGAGGGGCCTGTTTCTTGTCCCGGTTGGGGAAGGTCATCAAGAAGATGCGACCAGAGGCTGACCTGTGAGCTGGCCTGAGTGGCTGGAGGAACCTCCTCGCGCCTCCCCCGGGCTTCGGGATGTGCCTGCCAGTCCTCTTCCCTGTTCCCAGAAGCTGCTCCAAGGACATAGCCTTGGGTTGGAAACCTGGGGTTGGAACAGTCTGGACTGGGGACATGACTGACCCCAGATAAGACACCCTGGGGATGTGACGAAACCCACATAAGTCCCCTACATAAAATTTTAAGATTCTGTCGGGCCAGCGTGGAGACCTACTCATCTCTCAGCCACCCAAGATAAGCCTCGTAAGTCCCTTGCTTATTAGAGGTGCCGCCTACTAATCCACCAGCTACCTACCTTTCTCTTGGGTCACTCCCTGCCCCTTGTGTATGGGGGCCAATTTCAGGTCACACCTGGGAAGCACCCCCAAGAGGTTGCAACCCAACATTTGCTTGTGTTGTTTATGTACTAATTAGATTTTGAGTAGATGCAACTGATTGGCAGAAACTAGGTCATGTGGTTCTGTTGGAGCTGCTGGGGAAACGGGACTGAGTTCGATTCTTACATGGGAGAGGAAGGAGTCACCCCATTGCTGTTCTCCCAAATGCGAGGGCCAAAAATGTTGCTGGAGCGAACGACAGCCATCTCCTGAGTCGGTGGGACAACCCCAACTTGTGAGAGTACCAGTGGATTATTTACAGCTGCAAGAATGATTTAGAGAGTCCGTAATTATTGCTTTATCATTTATTTGTCTTGTTCTAACAACCTGAACCCTACTCATGAGGACATCCTGTTGGCTCCGTTTTCAAAATATATACAGAGGATGACTCCTTCTTAATGCCTTTGCTCCCATCTGCGGCAGCCGGTGCCCCGCATCACCGAAATAGCTTCCCAGCTGGTCCCCTGGCTTCATTCTTTGTCCCTTTAGAGAACACTCAGCTCAGCAGCCAGAGAATTCCTTCCAGGGTGTAAGAAACGTCCTGTTATGTCCCTGCTGGCAACCATGTGAGGACTTCACCAACGACTCTGCAGATGACTCAGAAATCCAGGGCCTCAGAGAGCCTGCCAGCCCTTCACGACCCGCTGCTGCCTCCTCTGCACCAGGGCCTCACCTTCCCCACCCCCGCCCTCAGTGCTCATGCCAGTGTGGTCTGCTGCCCCTCATCAGACCTGAGTGACCAGCTCTTTGGCACCTGCCCTGCCCAGAGCATTGGCCGGGGTCCACACAGCCGCCTCTCACACCCTGAAGGCCAGCCAGCCTCCCCGAGCCCTTCTGCGTGACCACGTGACTTTTCTTCTAGGGTTCTGACCACCTCCTAATAATGCACACTACTTAGAATTTACTTAATTACGTTTATCTTCTGTCTCAAGAAAGGCAGTTTTGTCTCTTTTATTATCTAGGTGCCTGGATAAGCTCCTTGGAATGAGAAAATAACGAGCAATTAACTTTAATATTCCCTTGAACGAAATACCTTGCTAAATTTGCTTATTTTTATTTTGACAAGTTTCAAGCCGAGAACAAATATGCATGGACTCCCCTCTTGGCTTTGTCAGCTCTTCCTTCACTTTACAGCTATTTTTAGGGTTCCATTCTTTAATTTGCCTGATGTGAGCCCTAAGTTTGGGCCTAGATGCTGCCTGAGCTGAAGGGTCTGCCTTTGAAATACTGACAGGCGACTCCACGGATTCTCACTAGTCAAGGGGTAATAACCCGTGTTCTCCTGTGGAAGGAATTTGACACATCACAACTAGAATGATGTCGCTGAGTTCGAATGGGCAAAATATGGTTCAGACGTGAGTTTCTAGATATTTTTATAAGACATACTAGTCAAATTCTCAAGACAGCTTTTTTTGTTTTTCTTGGCAACTCAAAAACAGGCAGAGCCCCTCTGAGCCGCGCATGTGTGTGGGAGAATTGCGCATAACCGAAACTTGACTGATGACTCCGGAAATCTCATTGTTGGGTGCCAATCCATCCTTTCCATGATAATAGCCATCAATGTCGGTCGTTCCCATTGAAATTTGCACGCCTATCTCCTACCTGTTCTGCGGAATGCCACCTCGATAAGAAATGTGTGATAATGCTATTCCCACTATACCATATTGCTTCCAACTGCTATGGAATGACTTTTGGGAACATTTCTGTTACCTGGTTATAACCCACCGCTCAGCAGAGACGGTGAGTAGCAGCTGAGAGATTTGGGGAGTGAGGAAGGCACATCACTCTTCAATCTGTCCTACTTGCCAAATTAATGAGCTGTGTTAGCTCCTGCCTCAGGGGAGAGTGTCTGATGGGCTCCGATAAGGCTGTCAGGGGGAAGAGTGTCTGAGGGATCAGTTCGGAGGAAAGAAAGAAGCCTAGTTCTGTTAGGAAAGAAAAAGAACCCAGCATATTTTAATAACAGCACAATCCATTTAGCACCTTGGACCATTTGGACTGACCGTAATTCTTAAAAATATTAAAAGGAAAATCTTCACACGCTGACCCTTTCGACTTGGTTTCCTCTCCCTTCGCGGGAATTTCGGAGACAGCCTGGGGTTCAAGCCACCTGTTCACTGTGTGATTGACTTGGATGGGGGAAGGGTTCCTAAGTGTGGTGGTCTCTAGACCCTCTGGGGAACGCTGAGTAGAAAAGTGTTGACATAAAATCCTTGGGAATGATAGCATTTGACTCAAGATTTTTCTGAACTCACATTAAGAACCAAAAATTTGGTAGAGACACGAGAAACACCAATTTCCTTCTTGTGGAATCCTTCATGCTTAATACTCATCTGAATGTGACCTTAACTTTTTTGAGGACTTCACATCATTTCCATTTCTGTCAACGACAAAATACCGACGTCATTATTTTAATCATTTTTATTGAGACAGATTTAAAATCTCCACAGAGCTCCAAAACTGCTTTTCTTCCTAAGTATCGCATTTTCATGGGTAAAACCACCCACACCAGCCAGTCGTGTGAATAGAAATTCAGAGAAAGCTATGAAGATTGAAAAGAGCTATCAGAGCTTACTATAAAATCTTACTAGATGTAGGTAAAAGACCAGCTAAGCTCAAATTTAATAACTCATCTTCCCCGCAAGTGGGGCGGGCACATCTCAAAAACCAGTACACTTGGTAATGAGGGAAAGTGTCGTGCCCTGGAATTTCCAGATCCTTGCTCTTCTCACAGAGTTTTGAGACAAAAGAAGCTTAGATTCATCTTTATTCATTTCCCAAGACTCTACTCAGCATCTTATCGATAAGGATGAAAGATTTTTATACTAATTCTTAATTTGGTTCCTTTAGAAAAAGAAGCCGCATCTGCTTAGTTTTTGAAAAGGCTTCTCTATAACAGACCGAAAGATGGTTTCGTAAGATCGTAGGATTCCATGTGTCCTCCAGCTCCGGTCTAAGATGCCGCATTAGTTTGCGGGGGCTGCTGTGGCTAAATGCCTCAGGCTAGATGCATTCAGCCAGAGAAATCCATTTACTCACAGCTCTGCAGGCTGGACAACCCAAGTCAAGAAGTCGGCAGGGCTGGCCTCCTCCCAGGGCCCTTTCCTTGGCTTGTGGGAGGCCTCTGTCCTGCTGTGCCCTCACACAGCCCCTTCTCTGGTGTCTCTTTCTGGGGGTCCAGATTTCCTCTTACATGGACACTGGGCAGGTTGGATTAGGGCCCACGCTCACACACTTATTGTAACTTAATCACCCTCGTAAAGGCCCTATCTCCAAATAGTCACATTCTGCAGCCCTGGAGGTCAAAGCTTCCCCATTTGAAAGGGGTGGAAGGCGGTGGGGGTCACAATCCATCCCGTAACAGACGCCAAGTCAGGGCAGCATTTCCAAAGTTAAGCAGTAGCTTTGCAAACAGTCCTGTGCTCCCCCGCGTAGAACACCTACCCCCACCTACTCATGCCACTTATATCGAAAAGTGTATCAGCTGAACTTAAGAAGTTGCATGAGTTAATGTGCATGAACATTTTAAATGGGTAGTGTTAACATTTCCTGTGTAAATGGACACCTTTCGTGAATCCTTGGAGTTATAAAATGCATGAGGAGTAGGAGCAGGGAGTGGACAAGGAAACCCAGGAATGCCGGCATGAACGTGGAAGCTTGGAGACATGTGGGAAGCAAAGGACGCCCATGACGAGAACTGCTTAACACCGTCCCGCCCAGGCGTTGGCGGCCTTGGGCACTGCAGACTCAGCCCGATGCAGTGACAAGTCTTTCAACAAGTCTCTTTAATAAAAGGGACTTCTGCAGGGTGAACTCTTTTCTTTCTTCTAAGCTGCAAAAGGATGAATATTGGCGTAAGAACACATTTTCCCGACGTTATCCTTACCTACTTTTTCTCCTCTTCCGTCCTCATCTCTTTCTTCTTCCTCTTCCCTCCCCTTCTTTTACCGTTTTCTCGGCAATTCAATAATTCGAAGTGTAGCCCTACACCTTCTACAACTCCCCACAAAGGGCAGAAAGTTAGGACAGAGAGTTTT
This sequence comes from Sturnira hondurensis, assembly GCF_014824575.4. Classification (NCBI taxonomy): domain Eukaryota; kingdom Metazoa; phylum Chordata; class Mammalia; order Chiroptera; family Phyllostomidae; genus Sturnira; species Sturnira hondurensis. The sequence goes on from NW_028091436.1 coordinate 477,331, forward strand.
GAAAATTAAGTCTCTTTTTTTCCCAGTGTTTTGCTCTAAGGCCACATCTATGTCATTGAAACAAATCAATAAATTTGGGGATTGGGCGGAACTCTCAGCAAGGGCTTTAAAGTGTTGGGGGCCCCCTTGACACATACTGGCGGTGGCCTGTGTATCTGGCTGGTTACAACATGAAATACAAAATAATTCTGTGATCGCATAAACCTTTGCTGGTATTAAACTTTCATCACTGTACTATGGTATTTGGAGTCCTCCTGTTTAAAATACTAGCAGTGTTACTCAGAAAAAAAGAAGAAAAGGACGAGTAGACGTTTCCCGAGAGTTTTTGTCCTGTGTGATGCGATCGTTTCTGAGGCTGAAACTCTCTTGCCCCTTTCCCAGCGTGCCTGGTGGGATGGCCCCGAACGGTGACCGACTGAGCTCTCCCTCTGGACAGGGAAGGGTCGCGTTGGTGACGCTGAGCCTGCCTGTCATGCCTCCGCCACAAATGTCATCCTGCTCCTTTGTCTAAAGCTAGTGCCCTGCCAGCTTTGAATTCTCTAGTACATGGCCCAGGAAGTTTTCCTGAATTATTGATAAACCTGCATAAGTTGGGGAAGCAGAAAATGGAAAATGTGCTAGAATTAATAGTTGTTCTAATTCTTTCTCCAGGGATACAGCGTTTTACACGTGTTCTGCAGAAGGAAGATCTTATAATGAAACAATACCTTTGTAGAAGGTATATTTGCGTAGAAATATGAGAAGGATACGCAGAGGGGAAGGGCGGATACATTGTTTAAAGTGCGATCTTCAACCCTGAACTTAGAATTTGGAAAGCTAATGTTAGAACTCGCTGTTTTAGTAACTTTGATAGAATAATTGGACAGGATGCATTTAGTGATAAAACATGACACCTTGAGGAATAAAGAGAAATGGTTAACCAGAGTGGAATGTTACTTAGAGTGGCCAAAATCAAAAAGACTGAAAACGCCAAAAGCTGGCTTGGATGTGCGGCACCTGGAACTCAGACAGATTGCTGGCGAAAGACGCAAAGGTACAGGCTTGCGTTTAATGAGAAAATATAGCTCACGCAGCAGTAATCTTGGGGGAGAGAAGTCAACCGGGGTCAGGGGGTCGACTAAAAAGGGGTGATGAAAGGTGTATTTGGGTTACGCAGGCCAAAACTCATCAATCTGCCCAATTAATTTCATGCACTTTACTGTACATAACCACACCTGCCCATAGCACTATTAAAATATTACATGAATCAGTGCATAACTATTTTATAAAGTAAAAGTGCAACACTCCCCATGATTTTGAAGTTAGGGGAATGATCCAATACGTCTGTTTTCTTGTTTAGTATAATAATGTCCATTGCGTTTAATCTCATTCAACACTCATGATGACGGCTCGTGTTAAGGATCCTTGAGCCCAGCTCAGCAGCAATGAGGAGGCTGAGACGTGGAGAGAGTCCCAGATTCTGGCTAAGGAACGTGAGAGGCGCCTCCACTTTGCAGCTGTTCCATGTTTATAAACCGAGTCCGAGAGAAACAACGAAGTACCGTACTTACAGAGTGCCGTGGAGTCGTCATGCGTGGGAGACGCTGAATCCGTCTGGGGAAGGGAAGAAGAGAGGAAGGGAAGGAGGGGAGAGTGTGGAAGGGGAGGGGAAGGCAGGGAGGAATCAAATCAAGAAAAAGGGCAGAGAAGAATAACTCCGTACGCTTCCCGAAGCGCTGGCATAATTCTAAGCCTTTTTCGGTGGGAAACTTTCCCACTGCATTCACTATATCAACTGTAATTCGACTATTTCTAAATAACAATGCAGCCACCGAGTGGACACCTTTGTAGGCCCAGACCTTCGAGCTCCTCCGTGCATTCTCCTCTTCCACGTGCAAGGGGTGGGGGGAGAGGTGTGGCTGCACTAAGGTGGCTCCTTTATATCCTTCAGATCCCACTGTAAAAGTCACCTCCTCGGGGAAGCCTTCCGGGACTCCCCAGTCTTAAGGGGGGTTCTTTCCCCTATTCCCTCTCAGAGCATTTTGTCCCTTGTCCTCCTCAGACTGTCCCCCACAGGGTGCTCCTTGAGAAGGCTCGGTGGGTAACTAACTCCTTTCCAAAAGCACATACCCTTTGACAGAGGTATCGAAGAGCAAAAAAACACTTAGGAACCAAAGGAATGAAAGCCTGCACACTCATTACAGAATTCAGACTGAAAAATAAATGTAGGGACGTGCCCTAACACGCTTTAACCTTGGAACTACAAAACTAACTGAACGAACACTTTCTGGTTAGTGTATGCTGGGAACGGAGAGCAGGGCTCAGTCTTGAGGGAACCGAGAGTGAAGCCAGAGTGCCCTTGGCTTCCACGCTTTCCTGGACCTGGGCTGCTCGCTAGCTGACGTGCAAGCTCGTTGTCCTTTATTGTGGGGGCGACTTTCCTCGTAAGTCCCCCCGGGTGCCACGGATGAGAGCAAACATGACTGAGACACGATGTGATCTGCTTGGGGAGGAGAAGTGGCCAGTTTCCCAGAGGAAAAAGGCCTTGAGCAGTGGCCAGTTTCTCAGGGGAAAAAGGTGTTGAGCACCTTCCTCCAAAGGCTTTTATTGGGTTGTAATACACAGGAATACAGGGCGGCAAGGATCAAACAGTAGATAACGTTTCAAAGAAATCTGAGGGCTTAGTCTGAGTCAGAGTCTTTCAGGAAAGGGGGTTGCAGACATTTTGGGAGACATACTCATTTCCTGCTTGGACCCTTATCATATGAGTGAAAGCACTCTTAGCACAGCAGATTTCACAGGTTTATCAGGAAGTCTTCGTGATGCCAGATTTTTCCCCAGGACACACTCTAGCAAGGCAAGGAGCTGCACCCCTCCCCATCAGGTATTCAGGTTTAAGGGGATTTTAGCCAGGAAGCGCTTCTCCTAGAGGACTTGGGGACTTGGACTATCTCAAAGCTGGGGAGTGGGAGTCCATTGCTCTTTGTTGCAGCGCCCCCCCCCCCCGCCCCTGCCCCGAGCCCTTCCATGATGGCCTCCTAAGTGATTGTCTCTGGCCTAGGTTGCCCCTCCTCTGAGGGGCCTACCCATCAAGGACTTCCGACCATGCTTTGGGGGAAGGGGGGAAACTGAGGCAGCATTTGCTACCAGAGACAAGCTTTGTCTCCTGCAGCTCGCATTTCAGAGGTCGTCGCTGACTCATCCTTAGCCACAGAGGGTAGAGTTACAATTCCTGAAAGCAGGCAGAGCAGTCTACAACAATTTATGCCAGTTAGTAGGTGAGCTTGCACGATTCAGCTCACCGGCTCGCTTTTGGGCAGGTTACATCGAAACCAGGCCAGAGGGGTGACCTCCGTTCCACTTACAAATTTTACTGGGGGAGAGCTGACAGGTGAGGAAGGCTTTCTTGCTGCTAACTCTGGGCCTTATCTTCTGTGTCCCGAGTCTGACTGGAGGGCACCGTCTTCACGGGCCCGTGAGGTCATTCCAGGTGCGCAAACCTCTTCCTAGGGCAGCTGATTGTGTCAATGAGTGTTTAACAGGTCAGGGCTCTGGGCTTGGTTTTCGTCTAGTTTATATGCACAGGACTTTAGAGGATCTTGAAACAGGAAACCATGTAGAAGATGATAAGAAGAATGAAAACATTAGACTCTGGACGGGATGAAAGTAGATTCTAGCCTCCAGGGACCAAGCAGCCACAGCGAACATTCAGATGACGCTATCGTTCTGACTTCATCAGACCTAGGTTTCGGGGCAGAATAATCCCCTGTAATCAGTGGGGGACTGGAAATAAAGGTTTGGTTTCATAATGATGACAGAGTGTATTTTAAAATTTTATACAGGAAATTAAAACTACCTAATGTTGACATGACGTGATTCATTTTCATGTTTATTTTTTTCCAATTACCTCTAATTTACATTGTGATATTTCTACCAACTTCCTATGTCAAACAGCAAAATATACTGAACTACTTGGATAGACGTTAAGGATATAGACCCGATGAAGTATTGATTTCACTTAATTTACAGCATAGACAAATAATATTTAGTGATACTTTTATTATTTACTTGTCTTTGGGAAAAAAGTGATAATAGTCTTTCCATTTGAGCAACAAAAGGACAAATAAAAACAAGATGGAATTTTAAACAGCTGCATACTTTGGTTGCCCCCAAAATACATCACACGTGTCTGTATTAATATACTTTAAAATAATTTTTGAGGTATTTACATTTATATAACCTTAAAAATTGCTTTATATCTCAAAAATAACACCTATTTAATAATAAAAATTACATAAAATAACTATATCTTATATGAATAATTTGAAGGCCCTACAGGTTAAATAAACCTACTAGTTACAGAGTGATAAGTCACAGTGATGGGCAACGGTGACCTGTTTGTCCAGTGAAGACAGTTTTTAGTCTCCGTGGGTGACCTTGCTTTCCCCCATTCTTTCAGAGGGCGGGTTATCCTGCAGGCCCGTAGAGAACTTGCCTTCCCCAGTCCTGAAACGGCTCATGAACTCCCAGGATCCTGCCCTGAGGACTTTTATGGATGGTCCCTTCGCGAGTGTTTGCTCACGTCTCTGATTCGGGGCCCCGATTCTCAAGCTTCCGAAGCGGCATTGACTTAGTCTGCAAAGGGTTGCCTCTGGGGCTCCCTCGCTGCCTAGTCCTACTTTCTGCGTGGAGAAGCTGAGGGGACAAGTGAACAGAGATAGCACGCCTGCACCCCTTGGATTTTATCCCGCGGAGAACTCCGGGGCAGAAGCGTGGAGGACGCAGGGCTGTGGGATGAGCTCAGTCCTCCATCAAGACAGCAAGCAGCTTTCAGGCCACCGTGGGTGTTTGGTGGCGGGGTTCCGACTCTGGTCTCGCCCAGGTGCTGAGTTTCGGAACAGGCCGCACATTTATGAACAGGGTGATTGAACTGCTGAGGAAGTCATCGTGGAGGTGTCTGAAGGTGCACTTCCTCCCAGGAGTAGAGCCGCTGGGGAGGGGGGAGCATGGAATGGGGACTTGAGTGCTTTAAGCAATCCAGGCTGGAGGGTGAGCAAACAGGGTTAGGAAATGGGAACCCCACATGTCACCTCTCTCGGGGCCCTCGTTGGAGAGGTGCTTTGAGAGCTGCATCCCCAGAGTGGCCTCTTAGTGCGACTTGGTGACAACCAACACTACACGTGAATGGAAATACTTAGAGTTTTCCGGGTTTCTTCCTAATTAGGAAACACAACTGCTTGGGTCGCTGCAACCAGGGTGGAGTTCACGCGTCCCAGGAGTGCAGCGAGGTGCCAGGAGAGGGACAAGGAGACCAGCGAGGAAGGAGTCTCCGAGACCATCCCGTCTCGGGGTGTGACGTCACGGGTATCAGTAACGTCCCCGTGTCAGGGGAGATGCGTGCACACAGACTGTTCCAGACCACGTATTGAGTCGTCGTCGGGATTTGATGACTTCACCTCCCCACTGCATTGGCGTCAATATTTAAGAGGTGATCGCGGGCCCACGGCGAAAATGCCACCGTCGCTGAGGGCGGCTGTCCCGTGAACCGGCCTCCTCCTTCAGCTCCACGTCGAGGACGGGTGTCCAAGTGCGAAAGAGGAAATGATTTCTGAGCACGTTCCCTTCGTGGCTTTGAGTTGTGGCCCACTGCGAACGGCCCTGCGGCTTTTCCACCGAGAGACAAAAAGCATGAATTCAGTAGGGTTCTGCCGACCACAGGAAATCCTGATAGAAACCCAAAGCGCCTGTCATACTTTATTTCCTCTTGTGCCGTCAGCATACGCGATGGCATTTCCTTGTTTAAAAGTAGATATTTCAGCCCTGGCTGGCTGGCTGGTGTAGCTCAGTGGATTGAGCGTGGGCCTGCGGACCACACGATTGCAGTTCGATTCCCAGTCAGGGCACATGCCTGAGTTGCAGGCCAGTTCCCAGCAGGGGACTCACAAGAGGCAACCATACATTGATATTTCTCTCTCTCTCCTTCCCTTCCCCTCTAAGATAAATAAATAAAATCTAAAAAAAGGAGATATTTCATATATGTGTGTGTTTATGTGTGTGTGTGTATATGTATGTATGTGTGGCTATACATGTACATGACTAAAATGTCCCCTCAGTTCTCTAACTGCTGTGGAAAGAGCCAGGCAGCAGCCCCCACCAGGCTGCGGCCGTTCTGGTCCAAGGACCCTGCTCTCCTGGTGCCGTTACTCAGGAGACACCTGGGGCACGGCGGGGCTGGCTTCCTGTGATTTTGATGTGAGGACACAGTCGGGGCTGGTCTGATTGCTTTATTTTATTTTTTTATTCTTCCACATTCATTCCGTGTTTAATTATATTGTATTGATTATGCTACTACTGTTGCTCTGATTGTTTCCCCTTTGGCCCCTCCACCCAGCACCCCCCACCCCTTCAAGCAGCCCCCCCCCCCACTGTTCATGTCCATGGGTTATGCGTATAAGTTCCTTGGCTACTGTATTTCCTATGCTGTCTTTGCATCCCCATGGCTCTTCTCTAACTACCTATTTGTACTTCTTCATACCCTCACCTCTTCACCTGTTCTCCCCCTCCCCATCCCTTCCAGCAACCAACTTCTTTCTTCTTGCTTTTAAGAGTCTCTCTTTATTTTTAGCCTTTAGCCTTTTAGTAATGACGTGTCTTGGAATGGGCCTCTTTGAAGCTGTCATAATGGGGACTCAATACACTTGCATGTGTATTTCCTTCACCAAATTAGGAAAGTTTTCTTTAATTATTTTTTCAGATAGGTTTCCAATTCCTTGCTCTTTCTCTTCTCCAACTGGCCCACCATATGAGGCAAATGTTGGGCCGCTTAAAGTTGTCCCAGAGGCCGTTTCTAACTAGCCTCACTTTTTTGGTTTCTTTCTTCTTCTTCTTGTTCTGATTGGTTGTTTTCCAGTTTCTTATGTTCCAAATCATTGATTTGATTCTTGGCTTCATCCACTCTGCTGTTGTTTCCCTGTAAATTGTTCTTTATTTCAGTTAGTGAATCCTTGGTTTCTGACTGGATCTTTCTTACGCTGTTGAGGTCCTCACTGAGTTCCTCGAGCATCCTGATAGTCAGTGTTTTGAACTCTGCATCTGATAGATTGCATATTTCCACTTCGTTTAGCTCTTTTTCTGGAGTTTTGATCTGTTCTTTGATTTGGGCCACATTTCTTTGTCTTCTCATTTTGGCAGCCTCCCTGTGTTTGTTTCCACATATTAGGAAGAGTTGCTGTGACTCCCTGTGTTGGTAGTGTGGCCTAATGTAGTAGGTGCCCTGTAGGGTCCAGTGGCACTGCCTGCCCTGTCACCTAAGTGGGGTACTCGAGATGCACCCTTTGTGTGGGCGGGGTACACCCTCCTCTTATAGCTGAGCCTTGGTTGATGTTGGCAGGTCAATGGGAGGGATTTACCCAGGCCAGTCAGCTGCAAGGACTGCCTGTGACCACTGACCACCAACCTCCACCCTCGGAGAAGGATCAGCTGTGCAGAGGCTGGTGGTGGTGCTCTGACGTGACCTGTAGCTATTCACTGGGTGCGCTGGTCCTGGGGTTTCCTGGGTGGTGCAGGCCAGGGTCAGCCATGACCTGTGTTTTGTCCGGGGCCACCCTGCCTGGGCTGTAACACAAACCCCCTGAGATGGCTGCTACTCGTGCTGGGCTTGGGGATTCCCAAGTAGAGCCAAACTGGGAGTCTAGGCTGCTAGTTCTGGGCCCGGGGCTCACTGAGGCCAGCTGCTGCTTGTTTGAGAGGATCTAGGAGCCAAGAGCAGCCATTTCTGCAGAAAAGTAGCAGGTGTGGGCCCAGAAGTTGGGGTGGAGCAGAGCCTCTTGGATCTCCAGGCCGATGGAGTCTCAGATGTGTGCACCAGCCTACCGCCTCTATGCGGGGAAGGCTCAGCAGAGAGACAGTGACTTCTGCTTGCCCCGATGCCAGATACTTCGGTCCCTCCCTGTGCGCCGCTGGTGCCCTTCAAGCTGCCACGCCGGTGCTGGAGCTCAGAGGGAGCGGGTCTGAGTGGGTGAGTCCGTGTGTGGGTTCCCCAGGAGGAGCTGCTTGGGGCTCCAACGGCCTCCTCCACCAACTCGGTCCGCGCTGGTTCAGAAGTTGCGGGCACTTATCCTCCTGGCACTGGAATCTGGGGCTGGGGGTCGGGGACTCCTCGCTCCTGAGATGTCCCACCCAGACGTTCACCCGTGTGGATGTGGCACCAGCTGGCACCACATCTGCGCCCCTTGTACCAGTCTGGACGGCTGTGGTTTCTTTAATTCTGTAGTTGCCAGACTTCTATTCAAATCCATTTCTCAGTTCCTGAGTGATGGGGGTTCCATATTTTAGTTGTAATTTTGATGTGGTGTGTGAAGAGGCGAGCCATGTCTGTGACATCTTGGCGGGAAGCCCTTCTATTTTTAAATCTCTTTGTTTAATCCTCATGAGAGGATATATTTGACTTTAGAGAGAGAGGAAGTTGGAGAGAGAGAGAGAGAGAAAGAGAGTGAGAAACATCGATGTGAAAGAGAAACAAGGATAGGTTTCCTCCAAAATACACCCCAAGTGGGATGGAATCCCAGACTGTCTGGTGTACGGGATGACGCTCTAACCAACTGAGCCACCCGGCCGGGGCTGATTGGACTGTTTTCATTGAAGGCTCATCTGTGTGACCTGTTGACCCTGAAATGCATGGAGCCATTCAGGTGAAAACGGCGCTTTCTAACATTTTTCCTGAGCGTTTTCAGAGCATGAGAAAGATTTACCTTCCGGCACGGCAGTGGCCACAGCCAGGGCCCGACAGAGAGGAGTGACCTCGCTTGGGTCGTCTGCCGTCTGCACTTTGACTTCCTCTTCTTGGCCGTCCAGACATTTCAACAGCTTGACTAAGCCTCATCACGGCGGCGCTGCCAAATTCGGTGGCTGCCAATATCCCCGGTAGCTTTTTAAATCCAACGTGTTGCCAGCGCCGTGTTTGAGTCTGGTCTTCCCCTCCGTGGTTAGGATCCTTTTCAAAGGAGGAGAATTATTTTTAATATTACCTCATCATCCTTCATCATGAAAAAATGTTTCCAGCAAGCCTCTCTCCTTACAGACAAGTCGCCTTCGTGCCGAACCTGGGCTGGGTTTGCCTACGAATAAAAAGCGGTTTCGGTGATCAACACTACCTCTGATTTTTCAGATTTCTAATTGTGTGGGGCCCGGCCAAGCTGTGTGAATGAACCACAATGTGACCACCTGGTGTAAACAGAGTTTTTTAGCGTGACAGTCAAGTAAAGTTACAGCAAAGTTAATCTGGTAGTGAACGGTGTGGATCGCATTGCCTGGCAATGAGGCAAAACACTCAATCACTCCCGTGACAAGAACTGGAATGAGTCTTTTTTTGTGGACCCAGCCGGGTGGGGAGACGACTAGGAAAGAGTGAGCCAGGCTCTGCTGTCGCCATCTCTGTGACCAGAGGGGTTTCCTTGGCCGGGCTCCCGTTTTTCCATTAGCACTTGCTCCAGGCCCGGGGCCAGAGGCTGGGGACAGCATTCCCCGTCTCCCACACAGGTGACAAAAACGTCACGGGGAGAAAGTTCAGCGGATTCAGTTCCGACAGTCCCTGAGACGTTGCAAACACGGCCCTACCACTTGGTTGTGACTTTGTGGTCTTTCAAGGTGAAGAATGGGATGCATACAGATGATTTCAACCCATGGGCCACCGTCTTGCCGGTGTCAGGATACTTCCTAGACACAGTCTGTGGCCCCTGCGGCTTCATGAGCTCATTTGGATCCCGTTGCCTATCAGTGAGTGTTCAGAAAGTGGATGTTTTCCTTGCACTAGTGAAATATCTGATCCAGAGATGAATCCCGGGTTGTTTTATCGATCATCTATGGACCTACATTTTGTAAAAGAGAAATGCCTCCTGTACTACCTTGAAATGTCCTCACCCTGGGAACACCTGGTTATTTCTCCTGCCAGAGGTGCCTGTGAGCGACTCCAGGGTGCTGCTCGCGCTTGACTGGCTGATCTTGGTGCAGCGCGACCTCACAGGAGATCCGGTTCAAATGCCAACGTCGCGGCTCCTCCCTGCCGCTCCCCCATCCAGTCCACGGGCAAAGCGTGTTGGCCGTGTCTAGAAATGCACCTGGAGCCATTCTTGTCCACTCTGCTGTGGCAGACAAGTGGTCTAGGTCATCGGTATCTTCCACCTGCCCACCAGAATAGCCCACTGCTGTAGCTCCTCCCACCCTAGGCTCTTCCCCGCAGTACAGCTGTGCGCTCCCCAACCGAGTCCTGCTCGGTCACCCCTGCTACGATTCGCCATTTCTTTCAGAATACCTTTTCAAAGTTACAGGGTCCTCCATGTGTCCCCTTTCCGTACCCCACCCCCTCTTCTGACATTACCTGCTCACCCACCGTTCCCTGGATTTCAGCTACTCTGACCTCTGTCCTCTCTGTCATTCCTCAAACAAGCTACACCTGCTCCCAGGAGGGCCCACTTCCTGGAAGACAGGTGGCTCACTGCCTCCCTTCCTGTAGGTCCCTGCCCCAAGGTCAGGTGACCCTATCCCAGGCAGCACCCTGCCTCCCCACGTCTCCTTGCCCTGCTCCCAGTCTGTGCGCATCACCACCTGACATAGTACCTATTTATAGGATTATTATTATTATTGCCTTTCCTACCGCAGGGGGAGCCCCAGGAGAAGGGGGGCCTCTGTGTCTCGCAATTCCTCAGAACCGCGTCCAGCACTTTGGTGAATACTTCTGGAGCAATTGGACTCCACCTCTCCTCTTGAGATCTCGAATTATTTTCCTTCTAAAAAGAAACTTTCCAGGCCTTAATTCCATAGCCTTAACACTCGAAGTATCTGAGCTACAACCTCCTCGACCGTGGCTCGAACCCCCTCGGCCAGAAAGTCAAACTGGTGACCAGACCTGGGGGCAGTGACGACATCTGTATTTCGCAGTGTCTGACAAGCACTCACATCTCTCGGCACATTATGCATGCATTATTGTACCCATGGTACGTAATCATTATGCACACGTATAATGCACATCCTCATTTTTCCCTAAAGAATTTGGGCAAAAACTTGCGCCTTATACACCGCAAATATGTGCTATGGAATGAGTACTTCTTACATGCGGGGCCCTTGGGCTTATTAAATACTTTGCATTATTATCTCATGGAATCCTCGCCACAGGCTTAGAGACAGGTGTTTATTACTGCTGTGGTCTCCTCTCTCAGATGAAGGGACTCATACTTGAGAGAGGTGAAACGACTTGCCACCAGGTCAGAGTTAATAGTCAGTGAGCTGAGATTAGAAATCAAGGTGTGGTTGACGGCACCCTGCCTCCTAACTGTTTCCCGCGCTAATGCCTGACCAGTGACTGAAGCCTGGAAGGGGCTGGAGGCAAAGCGTCGCCTTCGGCGGCTCCTGGGCTGGGGTTTTGGGATATGAATGTGTATGTATATTATAGCGTGTGTTATGCATAGCCTCCCCCCTAAGAGTGCAGATACAAGCTGGGCCGCTCACCTCTCTGACAGGTCCCCAGAGCCACTGTCCGCCAGGTTGGGGCTTGAACACAGGCTCGCCATCGTACAGGCAGTTGAAACCCCATAGTAAGAGAGGATGGGATCCCAGCACTGTGACCCAGAAGAAAGGGGCCGTCACCCATGTGGTTCACCGCTTGCAAGTGGGGACATTTAAATATAGGTGAGCAAAACTCAGCTTGTCCGAAAGCAGGGAGAGACCCCCCGCCCCTAGTGGGAGGCAAGTTGGCCCAAAGGCTGGGGCGGGGTGGGGAATAGCTATGCTCTCCGCACCGCCAGGCCTGACGACAGCAACAGCGATGTCCTGGGAGGAGGGCTGCCTGGCTCCAGGGTAAGGCTGAGGGGCTGCCTCTGCTCTGCAGGGCGCTGTGGGGAAAGCCAGCGGGGACCACCCGAGAGTCCGCCCATGGGGCTGGGGGACGGGAAGGGGCAGGGAGGGAGGGGGCGTGGCTGGCGGCGCGGTGGGCGTGGCCGAGGGATGCCCCGCCCTCTCCTCGGGGATGCCGGGATGTTTACACTTCTGACAGCAGCGTCCAGCCGAGGAGGAGCAGCAGTTGCGGGAGGATGGGCTGCTGCTAGGCTCGCGCCCGGGACGTGCGGGGCCGTGAGAGGGTGGGTGGCCGCGCCTGCAGCGTCTGCGGGGGCAGCGTGGCGCGAGCTGGCGTTGGGCTCAGGCCCCGCAGCCACACTCCTCGGCCCTGCGGGCCTTTCCGTGGCGCTGCCTGGCCGGGCCGCCTGCCCGCCAGCCCTAGGCCCCTCGCGGGCAGCAGAACCGACGACTCCCCACTTCCTGGTGAGTCGTTGTGTGGTCGCGGGCACGGGGCGGATGGGGACGGGGAGTCCAGGCCGCGCTGGCGTCCTCCGTGACCGCAGCCGGGAGGCCGGGCGGGACGTGCCACGCTCGAGCCGGGGGCTTGGTCCCCCTCGTGGGCAGGCACCGGCGGAGGCTTTGCGCCTGGCACCGGTTCCGGCCGCGGTAACTAAGAAACTGCGCGCCCATGGCGGTGGCGGCGGCAGCGGTGGCGGCGGCAACAGGTCTTCAGTTTCAGGACCCGAGGAACTTGGGTGAAGTCCCTCCTCCCGCCGCCAGGCGGGTGCTGATTGGTGGCTCCAGTTATTTTTCCGTCGCTGATTGGTTAGGCCCAGCTGTCAGGATTCCGCCGAGGCCAGACTTGGCAGAGTGAAGTTCAGCGCAGAGGGCAGCTGGTGGGATTCCCCAGTGGCTTGAGTAGCGCGGGATGACCGGCCTGCTGGACAGTGAGTTTCGTGGGACTCCGTTGGGGTGACGAATGCCAGAGACAGGGATGGCAAGGCCCTAGCCAACATGGATGGCGATGGTGGCAGTGGGAAAGAAGGAAATTGAAAATAGAGGCCAGAGCCAGAGAGACGAAGGGGAGCCCGGAGGAAAGAAGAGAAAGGTGGGAGGATGACGTTGCCCAGGACGGTCCCGGGAAGAGAATGCAACCCTGCGTATGTTGCAGCGAGGTTGCCCCTTTCCCGTACTCTGTAGGCATCGGGACACAAGGTATCCAACAAATCGATCGTGTCCTCACATTGCTGTCGTCCTTGTAAGGGACAAATACTAATGATATACTACTTTACAGTAAGATGTGCCGTGCCCCCTCCCCTCTTTGAGCAGTGGTAGTGACGGAACTGAAAGTCAGAGATATGTTACAAAATGAAATGATTTTCCCGCTCCTTTGAGACTGGTGATCTGCAGGGTGCAGTCGGGGAAAAAAATCAGATGCCCCCTTTTTGTAGAGCATTGCGTACTCGTAATTACAACCGCTGTTTCTAATTCCTCCTCGGAGGAATTCTGAGTTTTAAGAAACGTGCGCACTCCGCGCAGGTGACCGAGGGGTGTCGCCAGGTAGTGCGGAACTGTGCCTCCATCAATCTGTGCAGGAGCGCCAGCTGCCGCGGGTGGGTCGAAGAGTGGCCTGGGACTCTCACTCGGAGTGTGGTGCGTTGGGGACGACCCGATAAATCTGGCAGCGGGGAATCAGCGAGAGGCCAGTAGCCCTGTAATGCGTTAGGGCAACTCCTGATGAATGGACGCTCGGTACGCGTGGCTGCCGCAGCAGTGGAGAAGGCAGGCCAGTAGACGGAAGACAGTTAACGTAAAACTTAAGTTCTTTCATTGGCCGGGGAAGGAACCTCCTGCTAGCCTCGGGGAGCTGCTGGCCTCGGGGAGCTCCAGGCCTCACTGGTTCACTGCTGAAACCGCAGCATCCTCTGGCCCTGGCCGGGGAGCTGGCTGGACTCCGGGAGAGGAGGCGGAGCTTAAAAACTGCCTCCAGGAGGAGTCCAAGTGCAGAAACTGTGGGGACGGTGGGAGACGGGCCTGCGACATAAAAAGGGAAGGACCCCGTTGTGTGTGTGCGGGAGGGTGGGGCGGGGGGCTGGTTGCTTCCTTGCGGGCGGGGGAAGCCCCGGCAGCCTGCCAGGTGCGGGCCTGCGATTTCGCTCCGTAACACTGACGGCCTCCGCAGCCAATGAGTGAGGAGGACGGAGGGTTCCCGCTGGGGGGCGGTACTTCCGGGCAGGGCTGCGCCCGAGTGCCAGAGTTCCCGGGAGGGAAGTCTGTGGGCGGCGGGGCGCTGTGCCACGGGCGCTGTGCCGCCGAAGGCCTGCAGAGTTTGACGTGCACACGAGGGCGAGGAGCCTCTGGCGTCCTCTCGCCCCTGCAGCACGTTCCGACCCAAGGGTTGGCTGCACTGCCGGTGCACGGGAAGCCAGGCTGCCCAGCCAACTACACGTGGCCCTGGGGACCGACCTGGTTTTCCCCTCGAGTCATCCTGCAGGGTCAGACTCCACAGTGACCTGGGCATCTTCCCACGGTTAAAGTAACCCGATTTCAGACAGATCTGTTCTGTGATCGGAGTCCCCTGTCCCGTTGACGCGGTCCCCGGTGGGCGAGCTCCGGCGCTCGCGCTTGGACACGGTGGGGAGTGCCGGCCTAGTCCTCGGCCTGCGCAGCGGAGGTCGGGGTGGCAGGGGCAGGGACCCGAGTAGTGCAGCTGGTGCCCCCGCTGCCCTCCCCTCAGTGGACAGTTTGGGGCTCTGATTTATGTCAAACAGTTCACTATTCTTAATTATAGTGTGTTTACTGTTTTTCCCGCCACTTAAATATGTGGTTTGAGGTGTTTACAACATATCTAGAACTAAACACCGTTTTCCTAGGAACCAGATCTGAGGTTTCAAAATGCATCTGTAGGGTATTAATAATGTAGCCATTGCCATTCAGGGCATCTGAAGAGTGATGATTTAATGCAGTTTTGGAAAAAAAGTTGCTTCATTAGATAATAAGTTCCAACATTCCTTTCAGGTTTTGTTTTCTTTGATTTTTTAAAAAAATAGGTTTTGGTATTTTAAAAATGTGCGGCATCGCTGTGACTGCGCAAACCAGCACTCGGTCCACATTCCTGGTGTCATGAAAATGAAAATATTTGTCCCTTCCAGTACTTGCTCTAGTTTAACATGGTAGGTATTTTAATACACTGCATATAAAACATGATAGCAAACTCACTCTGATGCTTGAGGGTGTCTCAGAAATGACGTGTATTATTACTGTTTGCTCTGAATTACTTTATCAGCAATCCCTCCACATTTCTATAAATATACAAGAGTTTCAATGAATGTTTCCTCATACTTCTAAATGTTTCAGTTTACTTCCTTCTCCCTTATGTTCATAGGGCACGGGTAAACAACATTACGTGATTGGAATAAGGTAAATTTTATGTGCAGATAGGTGAGAGTTTTTAAGCTTACACATACATGTAGGACCACCCATTCAGAGCTATGAAACTTCTAAATTGCTGACTCCTCTTTTGGTGATTAATAGTTGGATTATTCTTATGTGTTATGTATCTTCAAGTATTTTTTTTTTCTAAAGAGAATACTTCGAGGTGTTTTTTCATGGTTTTCGTAGCAGGGGGAAGAGGAGGACAGGCGGTCGTGACGGGTTCCCAAATTTGACCTACTTCTTTTGTCACCTTTGTCGGAAGAACAGCCTGTCATACTATGTACATTTTTAATAAAGAGCTTATATAATAAGATATTTTGTAATAGTTATATACAGAGACAATCAGAATAGTGTACAAATGAACAGAACTTAATCGGTCTATAAAATTTAGAAATGTGTGTTTTCTGTTGCTTAATGGAGATAGATCTTTCTGCAATTCTTGCCATTGGGCTCCTGTTGATAATCAGTGTAAGTAGGTCGTGGAGGGCAAGTTTTTCACTGTGGGTTGCTTTTGTGTGGGGCGCAGGTTTCCACACTTCTCTCGAAAGGGTCAGGTGACAAATAATTCTGGCCTGTGAGCCATGTGGCCTCTGTCATAGCTGCTGCCTTGTGGCCGCAGGCAATAGGCAGACTGGCTAGAGTCGCTGTGTTCCGGTGAAACTCTCCTTCTGCGGCGCAGCTGGACGGCCAGCACTGATCCCGACCACAGCACTGTAGATCTAGAGACGACTCAAGGTCGCGACACTGGGACTGACGTGGATTTCCCACAGCAGTGCTGTGTGGCCTGTTCTGTCCCGTGGGCCCTCGTGACAGTCTCTGCACCTTCTCTGATCACCTCAGAAGAGTGTGCAGTTACTCAGCCCCAAACTTCATGTTTTATCTCAGAGATTTCGTCAATGTCTGGACCTCTTCTAGACTCCCCCACCTCGTGAGGGTTTCCTGTGGCTCGGTGCGGTGGGAAGTCAACCCCACATGCGTCCTTCGACTCTGAGGGCAGGTGCACCTCCCCCAGGTCCCCTCGCACCGCACCGGGGTGGAGTCTGGGGTCAGATGTCTCTCTTTTCCCGTGGTTGACTGAGAGTGCAGACCTAAGCAGGTGCTGGTGTGTGTCCTTGGTGGTCATCACTGTCAGCCTTCTGTCCTGACCGCGTCCCTTTCAGAGGGGATGTCTGGCCCGAGCAGGGGGTTAGCAGATTTTTTTCTTCTCTAAAAAAGCTACTTAGCCTTTCATAAAAGACCCTTCCCCACTGAAATAGAAAAAGAATACTGTGGAGGGCCGCTCTTCGTGGGGAGAGCCTTGAGTTGGGGCACGCACCCATCCTCTGGTCTTGTTCTGGCCCCGTGGCCCCAGCCCTGCCCTTTCTGAGTGTCCCTGTTTGTCTCCTCCTTGCTTTGTTCAGGCGAGTTTTCTCAGCTCAGGTGAGATCACTCTGAGGACGAGATGGAAGCATCTCTTTGAGAGCATGCCAGGAAGCTCTGTGAGTGTCAGTTTCATGTCACCTGTTTCTCTATTCTTAGGCCTTGGGGACGTTTCTCATGATGACCCGCCCCTCGGCCAGGGCCCCGCGTTGCCTGCAGGGCTCCTGCCCAGCTCCACGCTCCTTTCCCTTTGGCTTCCTCTTTGCGCCGCTATTTCCACATTTGTATGTTAACGGCTTCCGCGTCTGAGTTGGTGTTTCGATGCTCTTTTCTGGAGGGAGTACCGGGAGAGGCCGTCACCCTAGTTCCTCAGGTGGAAGAAAAGCCGCACACAGAGGTTTGGGGGTGTTATATGTTCTACGACAGACAATGGGAGTTACAACAGGACCCTTAAATACTGATTACACAATGACAAGATTAAAAATATTCTTTCTAGTGTGCCTGTAGTTCTGCTCATTGTTAAACTATTTCCCCCATAGCCTCATATTTACCTGGAAAACGGCTCTTATTCTGGTTAGGGTTGTAACCATGTTATATTTATTATATTATGATTGGGAGAAATAAATAGCTATCCTTATTAAAAATGATTATACTTCTGAAATGCAAGCCATTGCAGATCTTGCATCGCCCCTCCCTTTACTGTTGAGAGAGAGAGGGAAGACAGGGCAGGAGAGAGGGAGAGACACGTCAGCGTGAGAGAGAAACGTCCACCAGTTGCCTCTTGTACATGCCTGGACTGGGACCGAACCCGCAGCCTAGGCGTGTGACCTGACCAGGAATCTAACCCGTGACCTTTCACTTTGCGGGACGACGCCCAGCCGAGTCACACCGGTCAGGGCTTCCATCACCCGTCACGTCCAACTGCTGGGCCCTGTGTTAAAGGGATGCGGTAAGTTCGCATACTGCTCCGGAGACGCCCAGAACTGGTCGGCAGGTCATTTATTGGAGGCAAATAGCATGTCCCTATTCTGAACAGTGATTTCTAGGCATGAACTGTTATTCACCAAATACAGGTACACTGAAAAATGTTTGTTATACACGGACAATGCTTACTGATGGATGGACTTTGTAGACAGGAATTCATGTTCTCGGTAGGAAGCTTTGTGTTCTCCTCGTCTAGTCCTCTGGAATCAGCAGAACCTCGCTGTGTTCACAGTGCACGCTCCCAGCAGACCCGCCGATCACGTGCCGGCGCCGCGCCCCCGGCCGCCCACAGTAGGGCTGCGACTCGAGCCAGCAGGCCCCTGAGTGCGGGGTAGCCCCGTGCTGACGCATTTCCGTTGCCTCTAACATGAGTCACGGTGGTGTTCGGCCACACCCTCGCTGTGAAATAGGACCGGAGCGGGAGCAGGAGTGACCGTGGTGGGGGCCTGTCCTGCGAAGGACCCCTCAGTAGAGGCCGTGGAGAGGCTGGGAAGGGCCAGGACGGTCATGGGTGGCCATGGGGTTGTCCGGGCAGTTTTTCAAAACTCACACTTCGTGACGTCGGATGCCTCGATAGGTCGGGGCCAGCCTTTGCGTCGTTCCTCGTTTTGGTCCACTGACTGTGACTCATGGGCCCCGTGGCGTCTTGCACGTGAGCCTGGGTGTTTGGCAAGCCCACGGGCCAGCTTCTCCCCCTGTTTCTTCTCCTCCTGGACTCAGACAGGCTCTGTTCCCTTCACCTCGGTAGCCATGCCTCTCTTCTCTTGAAATTAAAAGTCGGTTCTCATTCATTACCTGTGTTCCCTGTTACAGTGAAAATTTGAGTTTATAAAGCAGAATGATCAGCAGTTAATGAAATCAATCCTAAACAGTTTATTCCGTGAGTCCTTGAAATTGCTTGTGCATTGAAAGTAAGTTGGCAAAATTTGTACAGCTGTTCAAGAACGTATGGGTGAGCTGTTTGCCTCTGTCAAGATGGGCTGTATTTTCAAAGCACGTGTCCTGTTCTCGTGTTTCCCCAAGTACCGTCTGCAGAATACTGTGTCGGGGACTCTGATGTGGTGGGGCCCGTGGCGCGCACGGTTTCTGCCCACAGACTGGGAGAGCCGCTGGTCGGCGACCGGAGCCGCACCTGCAGTGAGTGGGCAGGTACCCCCCAGACCACCTGAGAAATGCCACGTGGTCGGTAAAAACACACACATTGTATTTTAAATGTTCCAGATTCATTTATGGTGCTCATTCCTGCTGCTGCAGCTTTGCAGGGGCGTGCAGCGTTCCCAGTCGTTTAGGCCTGTGGGTCAGCCTCCTCTGCCGCTTGTCACTAGTGCTGAGCGCTGGCTGTGTGCTCTTGAAGGCACTGTTACGGACCAGTTAAAACAAGTGTGACGGGGAAGTGTAAATGGTTTATGAGTAAAGCCCACTGAGCATGTGAAAGACAAGAGCACAGCTGAGTGTTGGTGCCGTTGCCTCCCGACAGAAGGCCCTGCCCCGGCCCCGCCCCAGCCCCGCAGCCCCGCTCACAGTGTGGGCTCTCTCAGCCGCTGGGGAGGCTCACTATTTCCCGCATCCCTGGTGACGGGCAGCCCCCCTCCCCGAGGTGTGCCAGCAGCCACCCTGGCTCCCGGCCCGGTGGCACCCGATGTTTCTGTCCCTCGTGCCTGGTGGCGTGGACGGTGTTCAGGAACGTCGTGATGAGTGACCCCCACGGAACACAGCTCAGAGGGGCGTGTCTGGCTGAGGCGAGGGTGTTGCTGGCGGGCTGATGGGCAGCCTGGGCTGGTAGGGTGGGCAATGCGGGACCCTTGTCTCGCAGATGTGGCCCCTGACAAGGCCTTGTTCAGTCAAGTATGGGGTTGTCGTCCCCGAAGGGCAGTATTTCCGCAGCAAGACACACAGGCCTGTTTTCCCTCCCGTGGACTTGGTGGGGTGTTTGCACGTGCTGCTCCGGAGATGGCTCAGGCAACTGCTCCGCCTTTGAGGCTCAAGTCAGCTGCAGGACCAGGTCGGCTCGCTCTGGACTGGGAAGGCCTGAGCCTGAACGCAGAGGCGCGGGCACCGACCAAGGGCACTCCCAGCAGCTGCGAGGAGACCTGTGCTGCCTGGCTCCTCCTTCCCCGTTTGGCCCTCGTTCTCCCCATCCTCCCGCTGGGTCCCCCCTGTGGCAGGTTGGAGACAGGAGCTTGGGGGTTGCTGGTAGGTCGTGGAATGCGAGTAGGCCGTCTAAACAAAGATCTCTCTCTCTGCCTCCGGAACAGCTCGGTTCTGAGGGCCTGCCGAGTACGGGTTGCACAAGTGACCCCCCACTGCACCGTCTTGCCTGGCTCAGCCGTTTCTCGGGGCTCCGTGTTCGTCCTGACCCCGACCGACCTTCGCACATTCAGTTCTTTGTGCTCCCCTGTATTTCAGTCGCGCCTGACCAATCGCCATGGTTTTTGGTAAATGTGCCCTTTCTGGTTTCCCTGGTTTATCTTTGTGCTCTTTGCATCACTTATAATGCCTGTGTGCTGCACCTCGACTGTTCACAGTGTGTCAAAGTCACCTCCGTTCTTCAGGCTCTGCTCACTTTGCACAGCAGGTATAGAGAGGTTTCTCTCTGGCATCCGTGGGCCTCGAGGGCTGCTGAGCCTGCCTGTAGCCGCGCTTGGATCGGGCCCCGGCCTGGAGTACGAGCTTCCGGCAGGTGTGAATCACGTCCTGTACGTCTTATGTTCCCTCTCAGGCCGTTCTTGTCAGAACTGGCTCTTCCGGGGCTGGCAGATGCCGCCTCCCGGGATGATACGGGGCAGGAGGCCGGCGGCCCCCAGCGTGAGGGAATGTCCAGGACAATTGAGCAACTGGTTTCAGGGAAGTCTGGGAGGGACGCCAGGCGCATGTCCCTGCGAGGCCCGAGGAAGGACGTGGTATGAGGGACATCTCACATGTGACAAGGTCTGATGTGTAGGTGGTCACTGGTGGGACACCCAGAGACCGGGTGGCGGAGTCGGAGTGTGGTGTCCGAATTGCAGGCTCTGAAAGATCTCTGGGTATGGTGACATGGGGACCAGGGCCAGGGAAGACGGGGGGGGGGGGGGGCGGGGGGGCCGGGGGGGAGGGTGGAGTCCGGGNGCGCATGTCCCTGCGAGGCCCGAGGAAGGACGTGGTATGAGGGACATCTCACATGTGACAAGGTCTGAGGTGTAGGTGGTCACTGGTGGGGCACCCAGAGACCGGGTGGCAGAGTCGGGGTGTGGTGTCCGAATTGCAGGCTCTGAAAGATCTCTGGGTATGGTGACATGGGGACCAGGGCCAGGGAAGACGGGGGGGGGGGGGGGCCGGGGGGCCGGGGAGGAGGGTGGAGTCCTTGTAGAGATGAGTGTGGTGATTAGTTTGAGACCCGACCCGCAGGAACACGGCCTGAGTTCTTGGAATTCCGATGGGGGATGGAAGAGGATGGGCCGTCAGAGGAGACTGATTAGAAGCCGACTTAGCGGCTCTTCTGTAAGTAGCCTTCCTGTCTCCTTCCTCAGAGGCCGGCCCCCTCCGGGTTCAGGGCTGTGGCTCGGCTTCCCATGGGGAGGGACGTGGGGGGGGCGCCTCTCTGCCATATTTACCAAACTAACCCCCACCCCGTGAGAAAACAGCAACCTGATTTCATGAGCAAATGACTAGCTTAATACTGAAATTATTCACATTTTAAAGTATTTTTTATTGACTATGCCATGACAGTTTTCCCAATTCCCCCCTTCTGTTCCCCCAAATTATTCCCTTCTTAAGAAAAAGTACTTCGTTGTGAGTGGAGGGAAGATCGCCATCTGGTTTGCGCCCGTTGGAGGCGGACACAGCGTCCGGGGGTTTCGCTTCCAAAGAGATGGCCCTTCTTCAGCTTCTTTTCCCAGCTCCGATTGCTGAAAGCCTGGAAGACCAGTACAATGTCAATAATAATTACCTTTAAAGACAAATTGCTTACAGAGGACGTGAGCCAGACCGACCGAGATACAGTGTCGGGGGGGGGGGGGGGGGCCGGGCGNTGGGGGGGGGGGGGGGGGGCGGACTGGTGGAGAAGCTCGTGGGACGTCACCCTGGCGCGGGGCCAGACCTGGCAGCACGCGGCCCGAGGGCTGCGCTGAGGACGCACCCCCCGCCTGTTCCGTGAGACGCCTGCGGAGCCACTCGCAGCTTCGCGTTTTCTCAGTTCTGGTGGTAGTAGCGACGTGCGCCGCAGTGCTGAGCCCTTCCTCTGGTTCTCGGTAGACGGCAGCCCGGGAACCAGCGCCAGAATGGAGCCTAGAGCAGCACCGCCCTCGAGGGGCTCCGGGGGGTTGGTTAAAGCAGACTGAGATAAATTCTGCTTCTGAGCTGTAGGGAGGACTGCAGTGTAGACTTGAAAATCCCGACTGCAGCTGTACCGTCGCGTGGTTTGAAATTACCGAGAAAAAGGGCCGTGTCGTTTTTCATGAAGAGTCCCCGGTGGTGTCTTCTTCCCCACCCAGCCCCCNTAGCCCTTCCTCTGGTTCTCGGTAGACGGCAGCTTGGGAACCAGCGCCAGAATGGAGCCGAGAGCAGCACCGCCCTCGAGGGGCTCCGGGGGGTTGGTTAAAGCAGACTGAGATAAATTCTGCTTCTGAGCTGTAGGGAGGACTGCAGTGTAGACTTGAAAATCTGCAGCTGTACCATCGCGTGGTTTGAAATTACTGAGAAAAAGGGCCGTGTCGTTTTTCATGAAGAGTCCCCGGTGGTGTCTTCTTCCCCACCCAGCCCCCTTCAAGGTCTGGGATGGAGTTCATTGTATGCATGTGTGTGTGCACGCACGTGTCCGTTGACCTATCTGTGCATCCCCGAAAAGGACACGCCGACACGCCTGCTCCTTGGAGGCTCTTTCCCACTGAAAGAGCCGTTGTCTTTCGGAGATGTCCCCTGGGTGGGGCCCGCTCCTGCCTGGGCTCCCGCCTAATCTTCCTCCTTGATGGGCGGCACCCGTGTCCCAGGCCTCCATTGTGGGGGTCCGCCCTGTCTGCCACCTCTGCCCCCACACGGGCCCGCAGGCCCCCCCGAGCCTTCCCGGCAAGACCTCACCTGACCGGCAGCCGCTCGGGCGCCCTGCCTGTCCGCTCTGTAGTGACAGACCCCTGGCCGCTGTTGGCCGCAGTCCTGGCCTCCCACGTTGTCAAAGCCTCTTTCTTCCTCTCCCAGTGAATCAGGGCCGAGTCCTCTTTGTGTTTCAGCAGTGGGGACAGCACGCTGGGTGTGTCCCAACAGAGTGACGGAAGGCCCGGGGCAGAGAAGGGGGCAAGGGACCGAAACCCGGGTTCAGGAGCGTCTCCAGTGCCCGCGCCTTTCCTCCCAGCCCGCCACCCCCTCCTTGGAGATGCACTGGCTCTCACTGAAATGGGGCGAAAGAAAGAAATGGGCGGCTCCCATCCCTGTGGGGTCTCAGGCCACTCTCTTTGGGCCACGGGCTTGGCCGCCTCCCTGGACCTGGGGTGTGGGCGGCTTCCACCTAGCGAGAGTGGGAAGGCCGTCCTTCCGCGGGACCGCTTTCAAAGGAGCGGGCAGTTGTGACTGTCACCTTTCACCAGCAGCCAGGACGGGCGTTGGAGACCTTCTCCCATCTCTGCCCGAGGTGCGCTTGCAGCTGGCCTGGGCGTGTCACTGGTGACAAGACCGCAAGATGGCACAGACTCCCACGGGTGGGTTAGGCAAGGTGGGACAGACTCTTGGGACAAATGGGAATGTGGTCTTGCCTCATTGCGTGCCTGATGCTGGAGAACAGGGGCTGCTGTCCAGATCAGCCGGGAATTCTGAGGCAGCTGGTTAAGTGGAGAGCGTAGGGTCAGTGCCTCCGTTCTCATCCAGCGGACATTCGGCAGAACCGGCCAGGGGGAGACTAAGCAATGGTTCCTTGGTGAGGCGGGGTGGCTCTCCTGGTCAGTGCGGGATGCGCGGTGACATCGTCCCTGAGGCAGGTGGTCGTCAGGAGCCTCAGCTCCGCAGATGAGCCTGGTGTCCCAGGAGCAATGCTCCGGTGCCTCGGTGGAGGGGACGATGCTGCTGGGAGGTGGCCGGCGAGCCTGTCCCGGGGGAGTGTGTCCACGCTCCCGGGGTCCTGGCTCCGGGAAGGGCTGGCTGTCTGCCCTGTGGCTGCTGCCTGGCTTTGCTCGCAGAGAGACGGTGGAAGCTGTAGTCCTGTGGAGACCGAAATCATGCCATTGTCGTGATTTGCAGATCCGTGCTGTTCAAGCTTCTTGCTCAATGCCAGCTTCCTCAGACTTCTTGGTTAGAGAAACGGACCTTTGCAGATTTAGAAGCTTCTGGAAACAACGTTGCGGTAGATTGCGATTGCTTCACTGTTTTAGTGTCTGTGAAACCACAGTCGCCGTCACTAGACTCTCAGTGTTTTCTGGGAGCCTCTACGAGTCTCTCACGTAAAACCCCAGGTGGCGTCCTCGGCGTGACGTCGGGTTTGTTCTTCCTACTGTTAATGTCAAATAATAGTCCCTGTTCTCTGGACGGTGTCTCCATGGCACCGTAGCCTCACAGGGTAAGGTGCCCGAGCAAGGCCACTGTTCCGGTGCACGTGTGTCTGCGTGTGCAAAGGGCAGGGTATGTGGTCGGTCTGTGCTCGGCGGGCCGCAGCCGCCCGGGGTGAACGACGCGGGTTCAGTGCGCGGTGGCTCGGCAGCGGCCGCGTCGAACTGTGCATCCCGCGCGCACACGCTGGGCGGGCTCTGTGGCCTCAGGGACTCGGCAGTCGGACTTACTTTGTCAGGAGGCAAATTTTAACACAGAAAACATGTCCGTGACCTACCCGATAAGCAAGTACATTGAAAACTCTTTTTTAAAAAACAATATTTATTTATTTATTTTTAGAGAGGGGGAGGGGGGAGACAGAGAGGGACAGAAACACCCGTGTGTGGTTGCCTGTCGAGCTCTCCCAGCTGGGGACCTGGCCCACAGCCCGGGCCTGTGCCCTGACCAGGAATCGAACTGGCGACCTTTCGGTGTGCGGGAAGACGCTCCATCCACTGAGCTACACCAGCCAGGGTGAAAACTACTTTTATGAAAAGCTGGGGCAGTTATGGGTGACTAGCAGTCGGGCAGTGGCTTTTACACACTTGAGGCAGTTATGGGTGACTAGGAGTCGGGCAGTGGCTTTTACACACTTGCTTTCCCCCTCCATCCTTAATTTTCTCATGATTTCAGTTTGCATTGGAAATCTGTGCTCAGTGAACAAGAGCCCAAGCAAGCTCAGGGATCCGGCAGTTACTGCCCTTCCTTTGTTTGAGGGGGAAGGGGAGCAGAAGGAGGGAGAAGGCAGCGATTTCAGCAGAATTAAGGTGACTGCTAGCGTTGCTGTGTTAGCCACCACTTGCGTCTTCCTCACCAAATTACCCGCAAAACAGACCATTGAGCGACCAGCTCGGACCCAAAGGCCATCAGGAGGCCTGGCCTGAGGGTCAGAGAAGACTCACTGGCCGGGGCGGCAGTGGGCGTGGCCGGCGCGGCAGTGGGCGTGGCCGGCGCTGCCTCCCCTGGGTGCGCTGGGCCGCAGCTCCTTACCCAGTCGGCAGCAGCATCGGGGGTGACGGGTGGGCGGGAGGCCCTTTCCTGCTGCTGGGGGTTGGCTGTGCTGTGCGGTGTGTGTGCAGGGAGATGGCTGGGGAGGTCAGCAGGGGTCAGCGCGCGGGGTCCGTGGTAGAGCAGNTCAGGAGGCCGGCCTGGCCTGAGGGTCAGAGAAGACTCACTGGCCGGGCGGCAGTGGGCGTGGCCGGCGCGGCAGTGGGCGTGGCCGGGCGGCAGTGGGCGTGGCCGGGCGGCAGTGGGCGTGGCCGGCGCTGCCTCCCCTGGGTGCGCTGGGCCGCAGCTCCTTACCCAGTCGGCAGCAGCATCGGGGGTGACGGGTGGGCGGGAGGCCCTTTCCTGCTGCTGGGGGTTGGCTGTGCTGTGCGGTGTGTGTGCAGGGAGATGGCTGGGGAGGTCAGCAGGGGTCAGCGCGCGGGGTCCGTGGTAGAGCAGGTGTGTACAGCGGATGAACGGACGGCTTTCTGTCCCCATGAAATGTTAAGTCCTATGTCAATTCAGCCAGGCCTGTTAGATTTTTTCTTGATTTTATTGAAATGAGAAGTGTCTTTTTCTGATGATTTTTTTTTTTTTTTTGGTTTGTAAGTACTTGTTACAGACCAGAGGCTGTCAAACAAATGACCTTACAATAAATAATTCATGCTAACGAAAGCATTTCCAAGCACCAGCCTGTATTCCACGGGGCCTTATCAGCTTTGCTACGATAGAACCCACTATGAATTATTTAGCGCAAGGAGTTCAGTAGGATGTTTTTATAATCAGACTGGAAGATGGCCCCAGCTGTTTGGCTTTATGTACGTCCACCTTCGCCGCGGATGGTTCCGGGTTGGCCGCCCTGGTTCTCCCAGTTTAACAACGGAGCCAGGCGGCCCAGGCGGAGTGTTGTTCGGTGAGACAGCCGGAGTCAGAGGCAGGCGGGCACGACGCGGCCGGGCCTTCGGAGGGCGTGTGAATGGTTCACGACGGCCCGAGCACCCGGTTTCTGCGGGAGACGTGGGGGCAGGCTAGGAGCCAGACTGGGAAAAGTATGTTTCGTTCGTTAAAGGGTCGCTCATTAAGTCCTGCTGTGATTAGATTTTCATTTCCGGGAGGGGGTCTGGTGAGTGTGCAGAGTCCGAATGGAACCACTGGAGCCACGAAGGGCAGCCGACGGTTGCGGCAGCAGCGGGAACCCAGCAGGTCTGGGGTAAGGAGGTGGGATTGACAGCTGGTGGCGTCCGTGGCTGTGCGGGAGTGAAGGGGACCGTGACGGAGGAGTTCTCCGGGACACAGGGTGGTGGAGCTGTTCCCTCGGGAGGGGCTGTAGGGTCGTTGGGCGCAGACCCTTGCCGTTCTCACCCCCTTTTCTCCCCTCCTTTCCTCTTCACTGGACCCGTCGGGGCAGATGGGTGGTAGAGTCCGTTGTGGTGACCGTTTGACCACATGTGCAGAGCAGACGGCCACGCTGTGCGCCTCGGACTCGCACAGTGGAGTGCGTCGGTTACTTCTGAATAAAACCGGGCAGAGGGTTATCCTGGCCCGAAGCCTGTCCTGGTGGAACGAGGCTGCTAGATGGACTCCCGCGATGGCTGGAGGGTCCCTGCGGGGAATCCGGCTCTGCCGGACTCCGTCAGGCCTCCAGTTCAGCCACCTCCACGTTTCCCCCGGCCTCCAGGACGCCTCTCCGCCCCTGAAGCCGAGGCTTCGGGCTGTGGCTTTGCAGGGCTGGAGGACGTTTCGCTCGTGTGCAGGTCCCTGCAGTCTTCCCACTCCCAGGAGGAGGCAGCCGTTTCCCAGGCCTTGGCACGCGCACTTGTGTGTGTGTGTGTGTGTGTGATCACATGGAAACGGGCTGCAACGATACTGTCTCAGAGGAGTCAGAAAATCCGAGTTTTGCTGCTCTCATGCAGAGTGTCCTCAGCCATGTGAGGAGGGCCTTCCCTGTCTCCGGAGTGTCCGTGTCACTGCATGCTCGGCATTGGAGGCGGGCCACTGTGGCAGGTGAAATCAGGATTTCTAAAGCTCAAAAATGGGCCCGTTTGGCAAAAATGGTAGAACACGAGGCGCTGACTCATCCTGTTTGTAGCTGCCAAAGTGGCGCCTGTAGGATGAAAAACCAACCCCGTATCCCCCAGCTGAGAAGCGGCCTTTCGGGGATGGCACTGGCCGGCCTGAACTCCGAGACGCTGCTGATTTTCTGCAGCCGCTTCATGGCAGGTTTTTCTGGACATTTCTTCACTAGGCGATGAGCTAGTGGAAGGGAGGGTGCATTGCTGCCCATCTCCGTATCCTCAGTCCCTGCCTCCCTCCAAGACGGAACTCAGCGCATCTCCGTGGAATGAATAGGGGCCTGCGATCTCAGGCCAGGGGATGTGGACTTTGCCCTGAAGGCAGCAGAGAACAAGGAGAAGTCCTGACAGGAAAGAGTGAGCCGTGGCAGAAGGCGCTTGAGGGCGACTGACCCAGGGGCAGCGAACTGGTTGCTGCCGGCCTTCCAGGCCTCGTACTCTGACTCGGTTCTGACTCTCGGCGTTGACGGCGTTGACAGCAATGACCCCGGACACCTGTGTGGTCACCTGGCGGAGCTGAGGTTCAGGCACTGGCTGCCTTTTTTACTCCAAAGAGGCACTTGGGTTACTTTTTAACCGCTGGTTTTAGGCTCACGGAGACAAAGCAGGATTGGGCGGGCTTCATTTTCCCACTCGCTCAGCACGCATTCCTGTGCCTACTGTGTGCCCATTGTGTGGTGAGCGCCGGGGACGCAGACAGCAAGACAAGCACAGAGTGTCTGCGACTCCAGGAAGCGTAGGAAATGGTCTGATGTCGCTGAGAACGCCAGCTCGAAGATGGGGTGGAGGGAACGCAAACAGGGTCTCCTTCTCCTCCATTCCGTTCTCCTGCGGGCCATCGCGGGGAGGTCTAGGAGCGCGGGCGTGGGCGGCCCCGGGCACCGTGCAGACCAGTGGTGCGGGACTGTCCGCAG
Source organism: Sturnira hondurensis (assembly GCF_014824575.4). Classification (NCBI taxonomy): domain Eukaryota; kingdom Metazoa; phylum Chordata; class Mammalia; order Chiroptera; family Phyllostomidae; genus Sturnira; species Sturnira hondurensis. The sequence goes on from NW_028091436.1 coordinate 505,436, forward strand.
TGCGGTGCCTGGTTAACAGTGACCTTCTTTAAAGTGGTTTTATAGTGAGGTACACACATGCCAGACCTTAGTTCTCAAAATATGTGTTAACTTATTGCTGCTCAGTATTCGTTGGTTCTTCACCGCGCACTAGATAAGGGTTTTGACTTTATTCACCGGGCAGTTTTTACATGTGGTAAATCCATTATGAATACATGCATCACATGTCTCATAGGCATAAAAGTTCTTTAATAAGCTCAGGGCTTTGTGACTAAGTGCCGTTTTTTGAACGAGTATGTGAAAAAGCCCCTTAAAGTTCTGAACTTTATTTCTTCAAGTGATAGGTGCGGCCTACTTCCTGTCCACCTGTTTGAGAGAGAAGTGTTGCATGGCCCTTGCTGGAACGTTCCGAATATTTTCTTGCATTTTAAATAGTCACTCTATTTCTATATTTGTAGCGCTATTTTATTTTCTTCTAGACCATTCAAAACTCTAGGAGGTTTCTGGTGCGTGGGTGACTTCGGGATCTCCTAAATGAAATTTGGTTTGTGTTTGAAGCTGATCCACCAACTTTCGAACACATTTCCCGCCGTGTGACAGGCGTGGCGGCCGCCACAGCAGCGAGACTAACGAACCCCCTTGTCCTCACTGAGGAAACGACAGTGCGACTGGTAGTTCTGGGCGGCCTGGTGACAAGACACTTCTGAATGAAAAGTGTAAGGAGAGTGTATCAGAAACAGTCTGGGGTCAGCAGGTCAGCCGTGTGGTTAGGGAGGGGAGTCAGACTCCTGGTGGTGAGCGCCAGGTGGCGCAGACAGGTGTCCCTCACCGTGGCGTGCACCTGAACTTGCAGAGTGTTGCAGACCAGCGCTGCCTCGTGTCCTCACTGTCCTGTCTCCCAAACACAGGCTCGCTCGCGGAGGCACTGGTCCTGGTTGGCTCTCTCTCCAGGAGCCGTCGCTACCCAGACGTTGCTGTCCACATTCTCCTTGTTTCTCTCTTCTCAGAGGAGAGGCCTGTTGCTTAGGGATCCTGTATTTGAACTTCGTGCATGGGCGTTGTGTCTGTCAGCCCAGATGAGCCAGGTTCTCAAGGAGATGCGCTGTGTAAGGAGGCCTTGTCAATGGCCTTGTCAATGGCCACTGCTTCCTCTTTCGTACCGTCCAGATCGGTGAGACCACGTGGGATGTAGGCTCCCACCGCACCGCCCGCTCTGGGAGGGCGAGAGGCACGCGGCCGGTTCCACATGTGCCTCGTGGGAGCGTGCAGGGACCCGGGGGTCTCGCTCTGGCTCAGGACCTCAGGCCCCCGTTTCTTGAATCAGAGGGTCCAGCACAAAAGAGTTGGAGGTTTGAGACACACGCTGCTTTGGCCCACTGAAAGGTCCCCGCCCCTGGCCATCGGGAAACTGAGACCATGGGCGGGGCGCCTGAGCTCAGACTGAACCCGCAGATCGTGGGGGACCCTCCTTCCTCCTCGCAGAAGGGGTCCTGCGTGCCCTCTTCCAGTGTTCGTGGGCTGCGTCATCACCGTGCACTCTGCACCTGCTGGACACCGTGCCCTTGTNTGTATCAGAAACAGTCTGGGGTCAGCAGGTCAGCCGTGTGGTTAGGGAGGGGAGTCAGACTCCTGGTGGTGAGCGCCAGGTGGTGCAGACAGGTGTCCCTCACCGTGGCGTGCACCTGAACTTGCAGAGTGTTGCAGACCAGCGCTGCCTCGTGTCCTCACTGTCCTGTCTCCCAAACACAGGCACGCTCTTGGAGGCACTGGTCCCGGTCGGCTCTCCCTCCAGGAACCGTCGCTACCCAGACGTTGCTGTCCACATTCTCCTTGTTTCTCTCTTCTCAGAGGAGAGGCCTGTTGCTTAGGGATCCTGTATTTGAACTTCGTGCATGGGTGTTGTGTCTGTCAGCCCGGATGAGCCAGGTTCTCAAGCAGATGCGCTGTGTAAGGAGGCCTTGTCAATGGCCTTGTCAATGGCCGCTGCTTCCTCTTTCGTACCGTCCAGATCGGTGAGACCACGTGGGATGTAGGCTCCCACCGCACCGCCCGCTCTGGGAGGGCGAGAGGCACGCGGCCGGTTCCACATGCGCCTCGTGGGAGTGTGCAGGGACCCGGGGGTCTCGCTCTGGCTCAGGACCTCAGGCCCCCGTTTCTTGAATCAGAGGGTCCAGCACAAAAGAGTTGGAGGTTTGAGACACACGCTGCTTTGGCCCACTGAAAGGTCCCCGCCCCTGGCCATCGGGAAACTGAGACCATGGGCGGGGCGCCTGAGCTCAGACTGAACCCGCAGATCGTGGGGGACCCTCCTTCCTCCTCGCAGAAGGGGTCCTGCGTGCCCTCTTCCAGTGTTCGTGGGCTGCGTCATCACCGTGCACTCTGCACCTGCTGGACACCGTGCCCTTGTCACTACCCATGCATGTCAGCCCTTCCGACTAGACAGCAGGCTCCCAAGGGCAGAGTTCAGGCCTGTCCCCACTCGTGGGGCCTGTGGGTGCAGAGCTGAGCTCCGAAGCTGGTGCTCCTGCTGCTGCTGCTGGGCCGTGGTGCTGCCCCAGGCACTGGGGCTCCCTGTCAGGGTCAGCCGCCTGCTCCCAGCCGTGCTGTCCCCGCGCCTCCTTGGGCCTCAGCACACCTCCCAGCAGCGTGCCAGCGGCGAACAGAACATCGAGGAAGGAAAACCACGACCACCACCTGCTCCTTGCTCCCTCTCCTGACATCTCACACCTTTCGAGGCAACTACAAAGGTGACAGGAAGTTCAGTGAGTCAGGCGGCACAGCCGGTGACAAACCGGACACTCTCCCCCAGGGGCGGGCAGTTGCACCCAAGTCCTCCTGTGCTCACCTTGACCATGGGCTGTAGAAAGCACCAGCGTCAGAGGATGAGTTGGGTGCCCTTGGGAAGGCCCCACAGGGACACGCGGGGCCCACGGCGCACCGGCTGTTGTGACGTGTCATGCTAACTGCAAAGCACCCAGCACGTCTGGGGACGGGGGTTCCCAAAGTGCGGTCTCTACAGCAGGGTGGTGAGTCTGCTTCATCGGGCTCTGCTCTCAGGGTGGGTCTGGCTCTTCCGTGCCGTGTCACTGCGCCGTCCTGACCGCTCCGAAATGGGACGTGGACGGGGCACCCCCACACCGCAGACGGAGACCAGGGGGTGCCCAGGGTGGGTGCGCGGTGCCGGCAGGCTGCTCGTGCAAGGGCCGCAGCGGGGTCCCGGACCCGTGTCTGCTGACGCCCGCGTTTCCTTGTGGTCGTCCTGGACCGCAGGTGCGCGGGCGAGTGGGGAGAGTGACGCAAAGGACGTTTGTGTGCCCGGGACCAGTTCAGTGAAATCACTGCTCTCCTGGGGCCGCTTTCAACACCCCGAGTTAACGATTTCCTTGGCGTCAAAATGTCACTCAGTTCACGTGTGGCTCATTACATGTTTTGAATATAATCCCGAATTAAGATTTTATGGGTTGTAGTGCCATATAGGAAAAAAGTGAAAAAGAATGTCCTTTGCCATAGACATTTGAAACGTTTACTTTTGGTTGATTATGATGTAAGAAATCCCTGACTCTGTGAACCAGCAGCTCATCATTTGATGACACTTAGGGCACAATTGAGAGGAAAAGTGGGTAATTTGCGTCTTTCAAGTTCAAAGAACTAGGGACCCGTTCTGACTCCGAGCAGCACACAGCCATCCAGCCCATGTCAGGTCACGCTTCCCGTTGTTTATCTTTCTTTTGGTTTTTGTGACTTTTGGTTGAAACTTCTTTCCAGGGAACACTTTGTATGCAGATTTTTAGCCTGGGAAGAAATTTCTCGTGGCCCACCTACAGGTCTCTTTAAACATTCGATGGACATTAAGGACTTTTATGATGAAGGCACAGTTTCTGTTTCAAAATGTTTATTCTTTGGGGACCGACCCGCTACAATTATTTAATTCAATCTCGTGGGGCTGCGTTATTTTTAGTGTTATACTCGGAATAGCTACTAAGCTCAGATGACAGGCTTTAAAAACTTATAAAATGTAACGCCTCAGTGCGACAGCATTTATTTGGTTGTAAGAAGTGGTCAGAATGAAGAATTTATATTCTAATTGGTTAAAAAGTTAAACTTTAGGTTTCGATGATTTAAAAAAAAGGAGAGAAGGGGGTTCTTATTGTGTGTTTTCCTAAATGGGGACGCCTGGACCGTGCCCAGCTCTGTCTGGCCTCACACATGCGCAGAGGTCCCTTTAAGGAACTGGCTCCTCCGATTATGGGGGCTGGAGAGCCCCCAGACCTGCCTGCCAGCCAGAGACCCCGCAAAGCCGGTCCCGTGGTCCCAGCCTGAACCCCAAGGCCTGAGAACCGGGGGAACAGACGGGTCCCGTCCTGGTCCTCGTCTGGAGGCCTGAGAACCAGACACGGTGAAGGTGGACGTCAGTCTGCATCCAAGACCGCAAAAGACGACGTTTCAGCCCGAGCCCTGGGCCAGGACGCAGCGCACCCTTCCCCCTGCACCTCCTCGTCTGGCCCAGGGCTCAGCGGGCGGGCGATGCTCACTCACATGGGTCAGGGCGTCTTCCCAGCGGGGCCGCCAGTCCCAGTGCTGATCTCATCCAGAAACACCCTCAGGACCCCTGTTTGGGCAAATGTCCGGGTGTCCTGCGGACTGGCCACGTGGACACGCAGAATCCGCCATTCCAAGCTCCATGAATGGGTTTTCCCTATGCTCCTGGTCATATTCTCTCCAAAAAGTGCTCATATTATACTTGAAACAAAAGTAAGAGATGAAAGTGTTCCGATGGAAATACTACTTTAGCATTAAGCTTCTTTCTCCTGACGATGTATGAAAAATACCAATCGATCCCCCCGCCCCCCCAGCCCCCCACCCCCCTAAAAGTAGCAGCACTGCTGTCGGAACCCTCTGTGCAAACCGGTGATTCAGCCTGTTTTAGGGTTCTCGCCTGGGGACGGTGCCAGTTTCCCATCAGCTCCAACAAACACAGCCAGCTTTCGGAGACGCCTCTAAGTTCCAGCACGCCCCCACCTTCCCAACCCACTCTCGCTGTCCGAGGGGCGGCGTTCATGCCTTCGGTTTCCTTTCACGCTTTCAGAGGGCACCTATGCTTTGACAGAGTGAATAGTTATGCTGTTTTGTGCCAAGCGGGAATTAAGATGCAGGTTTTTCCGGTGGGCACGTCACNCTCGTCTGGCCCAGGGCTCAGCGGGCGGGCGATGCTCACTCACATGGGTCAGGGCGTCTTCCCAGCGGGGCCGCCAGTCCCAGTGCTGATCTCATCCAGAAACACCCTCAGGACCCCTGTTTGGGCAAATGTCCGGGCGTCCTGCGGACTGGCCACGTGGACACGCAGAATCCGCCATTCCAAGCTCCATGAATGGGTTTTCCCTATGCTCCTGGTCATATCTCTCCAAAAAGTGCTCATATTATACTTGAAACAAAAGTAAGAGATGAAAGTGTTCCGACGGAAATACTACTTTAGCATTAAGCTTCTTTCTCCTGACGATGTATGAAAAATACCAATCGATCCCCCCACCCCCCCCAGCCCCCCACCCCCCTAAAAGTAGCAGCACTGCTGTCGGAACCCTCTGTGCAAACCGGTGATTCAGCCTGTTTTAGGGTTCTCGCCTGGGGACGGTGCCAGTTTTCCATCAGCTCCAACAAACACAGCCAGCTTTCGGAGACGCCTCTAAGTTCCAGCACGCCCCCACCTTCCCAACCCCCTCTCCCTGTCCGAGGGGCGGCGTTCATGCCTTCGGTTTCCTTTCACGCTTTCAGAGGGCACCTATGCTTTGACAGAGTGAATAGTTACGCTGTTTTGTGCCAAGCGGGAATTAAGATGCAGGTTTTTCCGGTGGGCACGTCACGGGCCACGTGGTCAAGTGGGGGCTGGTCTGCCTTGGCCAGGGACGTCTCCGGGCCCTTCCGCCCAGCACAGCGCCGGCAGCCTCTCTGGTGGCGCAGGGACTGCTGTCCCTCGGGGCCACGGGGCATTCTTACTGTACCGCTAGACTCACTGAGCACCCTCCCACTTGCTCACCTTGAGTCGTGGAGATCTGTAGGGCTTTCGGGATGCTTCTTGTGGTCTGGGATGCGTGGGGTGTGCTTTACTGGAGATCACTGTGGTTACGGGTGGACGCTTTGGGGAGAGAGGCGTTTGCGTGTGGTGGTGAGGAGGGAGTCACAGGTGTGCAGACTGGCTTGTACCAGCACTTACTCCGTAGGTCCCATCCGAGTGTGTCAGGCAGCTAGGGTAGCCACAAAAGTCTTTCAGTCTTATTTAGTATAGATAGTTCTGTGCTCCGTTTTGTCTCCTGGGTTGGTGGTATGAGTTCAATCGGAAAAACCAGGAATACGTAGTGGAAATGGGCAAACGAGGGTTTCAGCTAACCTGGGCCCGTAAACCATTTCTCAGGTCCCAGGTCTCCCCAGGACACCACGTGATGGACGCTCGGGTCAAGGGCTGGCAGACGCCGGCCTGGGGGCCACGTGCGGCCGCCCCCTGTTGGTGAAAAGAAGCTTTTCTGGGACGCAGCCTCTGCGCTTCGTGTTCCGTGTGCGGCTGCTGAGCCGCCGCAGATGCGCGGGGCTGTGACGGGCTGTGTGGCCCGTGGAGCTCAGAATGTCTGCTGTTGGCCTCTGCCTCCGACTTGGAGCACGCCCCCTGTCGGTGTTCTAGGGGCTCCTCTCCTGTCCTTACTTCACTTTCTGAATTGCTTTCTCCTCCCCTTTCTCCCTTCTGGAGCTCCACCCCGCTGAGAGTCTGCTGGGGGGCGGGGGAGGGGGGCAGTGACTCGGCTGACACTCAGGGCTCCCGCACCGGGCCTGTGGGTGCCCAGAGGGCAGAGGGGGTGGGGCGTCCAACCAGGAACACTGGAGGGTCCCACGCAAGCTTTGGTTCAGAGGTCGCATCTGTTAAGGTTGGTCGGAGGCGCCAACTCCGGGGCAGAGCCGTGGGAACAGGGAGCCCTCTGTTTGGCAGACTCACTGTGGGGCTCCCCCACCCCGACCGACCGAGGACACTGCCGCTGAATTTAGCAGCGGGCTGCCCTGTCCCATGTGAGGACAGGTTACGACAGCCATTCATTCTGGGGCGACCATCTGCTGACTCCTGGCTGCACCTAAAAAGTCAGAGGTACTTCAGCCACGTCTGCTTCCAAACCACAAATAGCCCAGATGCGGCCCCGGCAGCTCCTGAGTCCCCATTTGTTGCCCTGGCTTAGGACTGAACCGTCCACTCATCCGTCACCACGGCCGTGTCCCAGCCCCCAGAGGTGTTGTCAGGACCTGGAAGGGGCCGCCGCCCGGCGGGGCCGCCTGGATCCCACTTGGGGGACGCCTGTCCGTCAGAAGCGAGCACCTGGCCGCCGTCTGTCCCTCGCGGAGACGCACTCCTGGGGAACGCATTATTTCTGGGCCTGGAACAGATGGCAGTGGGGCCCTGCCGGTCTCCCCCCGCTGCCACTGCACCAGCCCCAGCGCCCCTTGTCCTCACGGACTCTGGGGTCAGGGGCGGGATGGTTGAAAAAATAAAAAAGAAACACAAATTTGTGGGGAAAAGGCCTTCCTGCCACTTCTCTTTTTAAGACTAGAACCGACATGTTTGAATTGCAAGTGCCTTTAGAATAAAATAAACTATTTAATACGAAGTTTTTTAAACGAATTCTTACAAGACATAACCATTTATTCCCATTGCAATACTTTCTAAAGTCTGTTGATGTTCGTGATTGGCATTATTTTATAAAATCAAAGGGGGTTGAAATAGAGCAGCAATTTTCAACCTTTTTCATTTCATGGCATGCATAAACTAATTTCTAAAACTCTTCGACACACCAAAAAATGTACCTTTTTGCCGATCTGACGAGAAGAATAGGTATAATTTTGATTTATTCACCCACCAGATGGCTACCGTTGTGCTGGCCGCTGTCATTTTCCATCTGACAATCTGAGGAAAAAGAAGGCAGTGCCCCTGACTAAGCAGACAGGTACCACACGTTCTAAAAATCCCCGGGGCCCCCCAGTGGAAAGTCCCCGAGATGGGTGGCCCGCAGCGCCCGTCCTGATTCGGAAACGCTGCGATTGGCTGTGGCTTCGCAACATCCGGTCGCTGCTCACTCGGGCTGCTTCTGGGAGCCCGGGGCTCGACACAGTCTTCCTGGAGCTCTGGTTACCCCTGAAGCCGGCTTTTGGGAGAATGAATGTTTTGTGAAATGAGGAGGAGAAAAAAGACGTCTCACCCTTTAAAAGAAGGAGTGTAGTTTGAATGCATTTCTCACTTCCCTGGACCTGCTCCTGTGTTTCTGCCCCCGCCCCGTGCCCCCACCCGCCGTGCCCCCCATCCCAGGAGGAGGCTGGTCCCAGGCTCACCAGAGCGGCGGGAAGCCGAGCGGTGGACAGACACATGGGGGCTCCGTTGCTTTGGTGTCCAGGAGACGCAGGAGTTTCTGTCTGCGGGCACCGTCTCCCGGGCGGTTTCACGGTGGGTTTAGCAGAAAGGGAAGAGTGGGATTTTGAGGACTTTGTCAGGGCCGTATATTATTGTCTCACTTCACAAGTACCGTGTAGGCTTTTGAGTTTGCAAAAACACACAAAAAAAATCCCTATAGAGTATTTTTAGGGATTTCCATTTTTTGGCATCTTTTTTTTGGTTTTAATAACATGTCCTGCTGGCTTTTGCAGTTTTAAGTTAAAAAATGTAACTTTACTCCCAGAATTAAAAAAATAGGGCAGACACAAAATATTGAGTAACAGGAAGTCTGTGTTAAGCGAACGCGTCCGGCACCGATGGTGGTCCAGACCGGTGTCCAGGAGTCTGCAGGTATGGGGGCCAATGGGCTGGCTGACGTGTGCTCCCACGGCGCTGGGTCTCTGCCCCCTCCATTAACCTGGGCATCCTGTTTCACCTGCCGCAGATACAGAGCCGTTGCATCGAAGACTCTTAACAGATAAACGTTCGTTAAGCAGGAAGGGAATCCCAGCCGCAGGTGTCAGCAAGGACCGAACTCAAACCGTTAGCCAAGATCACCTTCTGTTCTTGCCCTGCCGACATGCCTCCCTCCGCACAGCCGCAGTGATGCCCGGGCTGGGCCTCTGCCTTCTGCGAGGAGCCCTCCTTTCTCAGGCTCGCCCAACAAGAAGGACCCGCGTTTCAGAGAAGACGCCTGCAGGGTCGCGGCAGCCCCCAGAAGGTTTAGTCCGAAGGGTGTCAGGAGCTTTCCTTCATTTCGGTGTCTTGAAAAAAATTTCCATGTACGTTACCCCACATCAGTACAGCTCCTGTTTAACAGTTTAAAGGTTTCTTTGGTTCTCTGTGTCGTGCTCTTTCCAATACTCCATCCCTGTGACGAGGCAATGGCCACGCTCCTTTTAGAGGAGCAGAAGTAGGAATCCGTAAGCATTGGTCTGGTGACGCACGGGCGTCATTTTCCAGTGGAAGCAGCGGGCCCACGTTCTGTTGGCGTACAACGGGCTGTTGTATTTCAGACCTCCTCTGGCCCGTGGATACTCAGGGGGAGGTAATGTCTGCATTCACGTGCCATCATTTTATCAGAAACGCTCTCTCGTTTCCTTCTCACTTGGTGGCCTGACGAGGACACGAGCCCAGGAGGCGCACCGGGCAGGCGTTCGGCCTTGTGTGGTGGTCTCGGGAGCGGGTACAATGAGAGCGTGAGGGAGGAGGTCCCCGAGACCTCAGCAAGGGGCGCGGCGTGCTGGCCTCCGTGTCGCGCCGCCTGGCATCGGCCTGTCCCCTGCACCCTTCGCCTAGGGAACGCCGACGCTCCTCAGCAGTCCCACATGTGGACGTGAGCCCCCGGGGACAGGGGAACTGGCAGCTGTGTGTGTGTGAATGTTTAGAGTGGCCTCGTTCGCCCTGGCCCCACGCTGGAAAGTGGCACGTCCACACGGGGTGTAGGGGTGCCCCCGAGTCAGGTTCCTCCATGTTTGCTGTTTTGGCAAGAACAGCACAGACGTGTTTTCTTCTATGTAGCTCGTGTTTGGAGGCAAGAGGTGTCTATTCAACTTGACTTTCTGGCTGAGCTGAGGTCTGCGGGGTTCTCTGCAGTGAGATCGCCTTTTCCCTGGTAATTAATAAATAATGTGTGTGTGTGGTGGTGGGAGATGTTTTCAGATGCTCTGAAGGACTTGCTCCACTAGTTAACATCCGTCTGTGATTCTCACCTGGGTCAGGTGTTTCCCCAAAGACTGGCAAAGAGTGGTTTTTTAATTGCATCCCAGTTTGTCTTTATAAGGTGACAATATCTGGTACAGACTAGTTTCTCCCTTTTCCTCCCTTTATTGATTTAGATCCTATGACTCGTGGGTTTTATTTTGTTCGGTAGGTGACAGTGTTACTCCTACATTGTTCTGCATGTGGCCAGTGGGAGCGGGTTTCCGCCGGCTGTGTCCCTCAGAGCATGCGCACCCCTCTCCCCAGGCCACTCGGGGTGGCTGGTCCTTCCCTAGCCTCCGCCCTGCGGTCAGCCTGCCGGCCTCTCCGAGGGTCCCGGGGATGGAGAGTGGGGCTGCGGGAGGCGAGGCTGGGCGCCGGGCTACCTCCGTGGTTTTCGCTTGTCAACGGGGCGCCTGCGACGCTCCGGAAGCATACATCATTCCCTTCGAAGACCCGATGGCGATCTCCACCGCTCTTAACCGTGACTCACGAAGAGAGCAGAGGTGCGTGGATGAACCACAGTGCCAGCACCTCTGCTCAGCCCTGGGTCTGGTTGGACGTGGAGTCTCCGGGCTTCGTGATGGGAAATGCTGCGTGACTCAGCCCACTGAGTGGAGACCAGAGGGTGAGGTCCCAGACAGTCCTGTGAATGGAGAGTTTGGGGCCAAGAAAAGCATTTAGTTCTGGCTCTGAGTCGTTAGCCTGCTGAGTATCAGTCACCTTAAGATTTCCGCGGTGCCCTTTTGCAGTGTTTAGGGGCTGCGCGTACACAGTGCTGAGCCCACGACTGTCTTCTGGACGACAGTGGTGGCGTTATTTTAATACGGTCAGTCCTCTTTATGCTGTTCATACGTTGTAGCTACTTCGACCAACAAAATATAACATTGATATTTTTCATAGACGTTAGATATTATATACAACTCGAGATTTTGTGAATAACCTTGATGATTGAAGGGCAACCTCAGTTCAAGAAAGGAAAACTGTTAAGTGTGAACTAGTATACCTCAATTCTTTAGAATGCTAAAAAACATCAAGAAAAGCAAAACACCTGAAATCCCTCCTCAGACTGGTGTGTGCGTAGCTTCATATTTAAGATTTCATGTTGGGTCAAGAATCTGTAGAGAAACTGTGCAACATGATGGAATTATTCAGATATATGTCTGCAAGCAGAGAGTACTTTGAAATGAATGGAATCTAGGCATAGCCTTTGTTCGTTAAATCGGATTTACTCTAAGTTGTAGGTTAGAAGTTGCAATTGCAAGGTTGTAGGATTGACCTTTGGGTCTTCAGGTAAGAAATTTTTGTTGTGACGTGAAGGAACTGGTTTGCTTTAGCCAAGCATTCTTTGATATTAACGGTTATTTTAAAATGTTTTCTACCTAATAGCTAGTTATGTGTGTGTATGTGTATACATATGTATATATGTGTATATATTATACAGTTTTCTAAAAAATAGTGTATATTTGGTGCAAATAAAATGCACCGAATGATTTTTCTTCAAATATATATTTAAGCTGCATCTTTTTTTACTCTATTATGTTTTACTACTATTTTTTTGAGATTTTTATTTATTTGTTTTTAGAGAGGGGAAGCGAGAGAGAGAGGGAGAGAAACATCCATGTGTGGTGGCCTCCCGTGTGGCCCCCACTGGGGATCTGGCCTGCAACCCAGGCATGCGCCCTGACTGGGAATCGAACCGGCGACCCTTTGGTTTGCAGCCCACGCTCAATCCACTGAGCTACGCCAGTCAGGGCTGTTTTACTACTCTTTTATAATTGATAAAGAATCAGATTAGAGTTCTGAAATGTATGTTGGTCTATTTTAAGTCAATTTCTGTAGAAATTTTAAAGTTCAGTATCACAGAGGATATTGAACAAAGTAAATGTAAATTTTCTTACTTTGGTTAATACGTTGGCTATGGTGAATACACTAGCTGTGGTTGTTCAAATAATTGGGAAAAAGCATACAGCATGATTTAATTTGCTTGTAAAGATCTCAGCTTTAGAAATTTCATAAATTGGGATCTAGGAACGGTGAAAGGTGTGTACAGGTATGGTGCTGTAACGCTATTTCAGGGCCCAAAATAAGATGGTCCTCCGCCACAGCGTCACTGAGGACGGTAGTGTTTATTATACAATGTATAATGTATATGGAATACTGTGTTCAAATTCATAAATATTTACCAGGATCATATGACTATTAAACATGTAGCCCACTGATGCAGTTTCTTCAAACTAAATAGCTTTTTCATTGAGTTAGCCTTATATCCGAAAGGCAGATTCCTAATTACACAGTGTTAGTTTTTGCAAATTCTGTGACTGTACACAAGAATAGGGGAAGGTTGTTTTACTCTTTACCACGTGCTGAGCTGGTGAACGCATGTCAAAACACGTGGCCCTCTTGAAGAATTCGGGGCGTGCGTCTTAGAGAGCCGTGTCGAACACACCCAGAGGCTCCCACGAAGAAAGAGCCGGCGGGCAGGAGGGGACGAGGCCTCTCCCACGGAGATCCCCGCGGCAGCCCGACGCGTGCGGTCCTTCTCATCCCGTTCGTGGCCCTGCCTGACACCCACCTGGTTCCAACGTTTACTCCTCTCCTGGTCCGCGTGGGGTTGCCTTTCGTGTCACCACTCACATCTACTCAGTTACTGGTCCTGGCAGACGGCCTCACCACCCAGAACCCGAGCGTCTGTCCTGTCATCCCTGGCCCAGTCACGCGTCCCTCGCTCGGAAAGTGCACAGTAGGTACCGCTGTGTGCCTGGCGCCGGGGTCACAGCAGGGAGAAAGGGACAGGTTCCTGCCTTTGTGGGACCGGTGTGGTGGCCGAGGAGACAGACGGCAAACAAGTGCCAAACTAAACCCGGTGATTACAGGCCGTCATCGTTGCTCGCGGAAGCAGAAGGCTGAGCGTGGGAGGGGTGCACGCGGCGGGGCCCAGTCCGACCTGGGGAGGTGGTGCAGTCAGGGCTTCGGGGCCCAGAGGACAGGAGGATAGAGGAGGCCCTGACACCCACGAGGCGGGCACAGGTTCCCGGAGCAGGGGCCTGTGTGCTCGGAAGAGGGTCAGTGAGGGGCCCCAGGCAGGCAGGTGGGGCAGGCAGGCGTCGTTGACCGGGCCCCGTGGTATTTGGTGAGGAGCTGGGTCTCAGGGCCACGGAGGGGCCCTGCAGTGATTCATGTTTTTGGAACACCACTGTTTCAAAGAAGAGAGGTGGCCGTGTGGGCTGGGGTGGCAGTGTCTGCCTGCCGGGGTGGCGGGGGGTGTCAACCACTGGGGTCTCTGGTGGCAGGGACAGGACCGAGGAGAAGCAGAGGCGTCTCAGCCACAAAGCCAGTGGCCCCGGCTGATGTGCCGGCTGGGTGCAGGGGACACGGGAGAGGGCAGAAGGACAGAAGCCTCTGGGACTTTCACGAGGCCTCTGCTCTGAAGTGGGGCCTGGACATTTCTGGGGGGGGCACAGGGGGGTCCTGACGCCCTTTAATGGGCATGCAGGATGGGACGGTCTCTGTGAAGCCACAGCAGGCCTCTGTAGAGCCCGGGGACTCGGCGCGAAGCCACGCTGGACTCGCCCGTGGGCTCTTTAGCCGTCACACAGTTGCAGTGACAAGTGCCCTGGACAAAGCAGGGAGCGAGGCATGCACCTTGACCTCTGCGTGCCTCTCGCGGAGTGCAGGACGGACGCGGGCAGGCACATGACAGCGCTCCCCAGGCCCCTCGGCTGTGCACACTGCTGCGTGCCAGGTGGACTTCATACCTGAGCACGAAGGTCAAGTGGAGAAGCTTAGGGTGGGGGGCAGCGAAGCTCAGGGGGGGGAGGGTTCTCCAGTGACTCGCAGAAGCCTTTGTCCAGGGGAGGCTGATTGATTGGACCATGTTAAAATGATGAATTTCTCCTCCTCAGTTCATGGAAGCTGCCACTGGGAGGGTTTCAGAGGGACGCAGGGTGGGAGAAAATGCACGTGACACTGAGGACCTGCGTCCAGGATGTTTTTGTCCCTTTGTTCGGAGGGTAAACGAGTGACAGTGTGTGTTTGTTTCCCGGTCAGCTAACCCCACCGACCTGGGGGCCGGTTTCCACCCTCCGGGGCTTGGCTGTGAAGAGCTCAGATTCTCATGGGGACGGCGGGGAAACGGCGCGGAGGGCGGGGCTGTGTTACGTTTGCAGGTCGGTTTCCGTGTCCTGCACAGGGCCTGTCACTCAGCCGGCCTTCAGCCGTATTTAGGGAATGGATGGAGCGGAATGGACATCAGAAGCAGTGTGTGCACAGAAGAGTAAACACCCTCCTGTGAGGCCTGGCCTGTTAAGTCCAACCCTGGCCATCACAGTGTGTGTCTGGCTTGGACACGCAGAGCCACAGGCCCCCGTCTGCGGCCTGGGATGCCCTGGTGGGTGTCGGGCGTGTCGGGCCCTGAGCAGTTTGCAGGAAGCCGGCCAGGCATGTTCCCCGCATCATGGGTGGGGGAGGGAAGCCTCTTGGTCTGTCAGGCCAGACTCAGCAGAGAGAAGTTCCTCTCGCCCACCAGGATTTGCTGAGCAGGCGTGTTGCTCCGGAGGCTGGGTGTGGTGGGGCAGTGGGTGCGGGCCTAGCTGGACGGAGCTCAGGCCGGCAAGTGGCAGGCAGGAGAGTGTGGCCGTCCCGGTGGGCTCCCTTCCGAGGGCTGGCTGGTTCTCTGACACTGGGTGGTGAGCAACGTGAATCGGTGCTGATGCCATCACTTAAATTCCAACTCTGCATTTTTGCAGGTCTGTGAAGTTGCCGTTGCTTCGGACGATGGATGAACAATCGCAAGGCATGCCGGGGCCACCTGTTCCTCAGTTCCAGCCGCAGGTGATGTGTTCTCGCGGGGGCCGGCCGAAGCGCCCGTCTCCGTGTTTAACGTGTGGTGTCACTGCTGTGTTGGGAGGCGCGGAGGCCCGTGTGCTCATCACGAGTGCCCGGGGCTGGGTGGCCGTGGCTTACCCCTTCAGGGAGCGTTTCGGGTGCTGTGTCCCATGAGCAAAGTGCGAACGAAGTGGCAGCTTTAGCTTTTACCTCCAGTGGGGTGACCTTGAGAGATTTGGAGGGTTAACGTTAGGGTTAGGGAGAGGGACCCGAAGAGGCGGCTGGGCCCGGGCCATGGGTGTGCCTGTGGGATTTGTGCCCGTCTTCGCTTTGGCTGGTGACCCTGCGCTGTCCCCAAATGCCTCCCATCAGTGCTTCTCGCTCTGTGCCCAGTGTGGCGTTTCTCCTGCTAGGCAGTTGCTTGGTTTTTCCATAACTCAAAACGAGGTACAAGTGTTTTAGTAAAAAACGAACACACGCTCTTGAAACTCATTATGTGGGTGTGTGCCCCCCACCCAGCTCCGCTGGTGTCCGGTGGGGTTTGAGGTGGACGGCCCCGTGCGGCAACTCCCTCCACACAGTCTGCATTGCTCGGCCTCTCTCCGTGTTGCCAACAGGCTCATCCTGAAATCACGGGAAGGATTGGTAGCCTTTTCGGACGAGCTCTGTGGTCACAGAGGTTTGGGAGACATGGGAGAAACCCCCGCCAGTCCTTCCTCGGAGCCCCTCCCGCAGGAGGAGGGGACGTCGGGGGCAGCGCCCTCCGCCCCGTCCTGACCGCGGGGGGCCCCCTTTCCTCTGCTCCTAGAACATCTACCGACTTCTCCCAGACCCGGGTCTGTGAAGTGTGGTTCTGGAAACGCCGCCCACGGACGGTTGCCTTAGCTCTGAAAACGGCCCCTGCGACTTTGTTCCTCGTGCACCAGCCCCACCCCCGCCTTCTCCAATTTCAGAAATCCTGCCCGTCTTTCAAAGGATGGCATCCCTCCAAAATGCCTTCTCTCCGAGAAGGTCACCCGCCCCGTTTTCAAATGGAATACCTTTTCTTAGAACCCAGAGGGTTATTGCGCTGTGTGTCTTTTCTGGCATTTCCAAGACCTTGGCGTCCTCTCCTGTGGACCTGCCCCTCATCTGCGCTGCTGGTCGGAGCAGAGTCCTGTCCACTGAGGTGTGGGCCCTGTGGAGAGCTGTCCTCACGCAGAGCAGGGCCCCATCCCGAAATGCCCCCGAGCCAGCTGGGACCCGGGCAGACAAGCAGGGTGCAGCTGGCCCTGCACTGGACGGGGCCCTGCCCCGCTTCCCGTGGTCCCTGCCTGATTCTCGGTGCTCGGAGCCGAGACCCTGCAGCGCGGAGTCAGGCCAGCGTTCAATGTCAGGACGCCTGTTCGCGTTCTGAAGTCGACTCTGTCTTGTGCGACGGTCACGCCTCACCAAGATTACAGGACGCGGCATTTATTAGATACACGCGTGGCTCGGTGCCAGTTTCGCACAGAGACACAAGCCCTCTCATTTCCTGTTGCATCGCTCCCAGCAAAGACAGCGAAGGAAACACCACTGAAAACGAGGTCACTCCTGTTGTCATTCTGAAATTCACAGTTTTGAGCAGTCCTAAGTTGCCAAGGAAAAAAGCCGGGCACTTTCATGTTGGCTTCCCGCTGGCTCACCAGCAGGGGAGGTCGGGCAGCCGTGGGGGGCGAGGGGGAGGGTGATTGTTTCCGAGAGGCTGGCTGCCGCAGCGGACGTTCAGGACTCTCCGCCTGGCTGGCCTCCCTTTTCAGGCCATCCCTCCTGGTGCCCCCTGCTGCTGCCCCTGTGCGGCGGACCTGGTGCCTGCCGTTGGGGGCGGGGCGCGGGGGCAGCTTCCCCTGGCCTCCACGCTGGGCGTGCGCGGCGCTGAGAGATGGCCTGACAGCGCAGAGGCCGTCGTGCCTGTGAAGTCTCGGACCAATGTGGCTGCGCTCGGTCGCGGTATTTTAACAGGCTGAGGGGGACGGCCCTGCCCCGGGTCACAACCTTCCTTCGTTTTGTTCCACACCCCCTGGTCTGATCACGGTGTGATGTGGCCACATAGGGCCAGCCAGCGACTCGGGTCACGCTCCGACGCTGGCGTCAGCCAGGACATCCACGGAAAACCAAGGAGGTCACGGCCTTCGTGCCGTAGACTGACGTCCGTCACCCTGACGAGCGATGCGCATGCTGGGCGTGCCCTCCCTTCCCTCGTTCTGGGACAAGCACTCCAGCCCGTGATGCGCACCGAGGGTCCGTTTTCAGGGCAGTCGGGAATTTGGGTTTCAGTGCGTGGGACTGAGAGATGTGTGTGTGTCTTTATTATCATTATTATTTTTGCATCACTGCCGTTTCTCAAGCTGAGGGGTCATTTTTCCCCCTCGGCTTTTCTTTCCTCCTTCCCCTCCCCCCCCTCCTTCCTCTGGACCCGTCCCCTGAAGCCTAGAAGGTGACGGGCCACTTTGGGTGTTTCTCCTGTCTGTTCTCACTGCTTTAGGGCCCCTGTTTATGGGATAATGGATGTAGTTCAGTTTTTAAAAAAATGCACACGGTAGAAAGGTGGTAGCCAAGAAATAGTAAAAATACTTACTTTCGACTGAGACTGGTTCCAAGCAGTGGAAGTTTCCAGCTGACGTCATGCGCTGTTTTGCTTTGCAGTCACTGAGTGACCAGAGCTGTGGTGTGTTCGCTTCTCTGACATAAAGTGGAATGGAAGAAGATTGTAACCTGTGCAATTCTGAGACTTGCTGGGAGTGACCAGGCTTGGTCCCTCATTGTTCTTTGTGGATTTGAAGGTGTCTAGGGTAGTTCTTTGGCTGCCCGGGGCAGAGGGAGGCAGCCAGACCCATGGGCAGAAACCTGGCCGCTCCTGCCCTCTCCCCACCCCCGTTGTCTCAGGGTTGCCCAGCCTGGGAGTGAGGAGGTCGGCCAGCCTCACAGCAGCCCCAGTGACAGCCCGTGGGGTCCCACATCCTGGGGAGGGAGCCTGGGGGGGCGATGGAGGTGACCCCGAGGCAGGGCCAGGCCGTCTCCCCCAGGGGCCTGAGTTGAGGGGGAAGGACTCTGGACGTGCTAATGCCACGACCTTCCCCTCGTCAGCTGGTCTTGCAGAACTACTTTCTTTATGAAATAAAGCTCAGCCCTCAGCGCCTTTCTTCGGATAAACTGACTCTGCCCAGCGCTTGTCACAGAGCCTCGGCAGGGCTTCTGTTTGGGAGTCTTCGTGGAGACTCAGATGCCACGCTCTCCTTTAAACAGTTCAGGTCAGCGAGCGCAGCAGCTGTTTTGGGGACGAAGGTCCACGCTCCGGTTTAACTCACCGTCATGACCTTTGCCTCACCCTGCAGGCTGCCCATTGGCCCGCCAGCCCCACCCTTCCCCTGCCCTGCGCTGCGCACATCGGCTTCTCCTGACGGCCCGCAGTTTCTCCCCCATCCCCACCCCCACCGCCTCCTGTTTCACTCTAAGCAGGGAAGCAATCAGAAAAGGACTTCCCAGATGCCCCCACATGGGTGTCCAGCTCCCTGACTCTGTCCTTGTCTCATATCTGATGAAGGAGCCACACTGTTGTAACTGCCGGCCCTCTCCATCCCCTGCCCCTCTCCGCTCCCTCCCTCTCACAGCTAGAGAGGCTGAGAGAGGCCGGGAGAGGCCCTCGTGTTACTGCTTCCATCCTCAGGGCAATGCAAACCAGCCAGCCTGGCAGGCCTTCTGTCTGTCTGCGGACCAGCTCCCCCGCTGCCTGCATTGCAGAGTTCCCAGAAGCCGTGTTTGCCCTTCATTCCCCCACGCCCCACGCCCTCGCTGAGACGCACCCCAGCGGTGCCTCTCCCACCCCACCCTGCCCCTGTCCAACCCCCAGCGCCCAGCTCCAGGGTCAGTTCCGAGGCAGAGGGACCCTCAGAGCCTGAGCCCCGTGCTCAGACGAGGTCACACAGCCAGGTGGGGTGTGTAGGTGGGGTGCCTGGTTGAAGGTCCGCAGGCCTCACCTTCCGACACGGGAGGGGGCAGCCTCCTCACCACCAGAGCTGACCAGGGGCTTTTAGTGGCTGCCGGATGCAGAGTCTTCGCCCTTCAGAGGACGATGGCGACTGAGGTTGCCCACCAGCAGGGTTGTGGCCACTGCCTCCCACCGGCCACTGGCCCGCACCTGTCGCAGCCTTCATTTCTACCCAGAGCCACTTGTCCCTCGGCCTTGTCCCTTGGCGAGGGGGGGCTGCACGGCCCGTCTGGCGGGCAGGCCAAACCTGCAGCTGGCCTCGCTGTCTCCTGCCCTGAACGCCTCACGCCCCCTGCGCCCCCTGGCTCCCTGGCACTGCCTCACTCAGGCCATCCCAGTCTGGCGCCTGGTCCCGCCCCACGTCCACCCCCACCCCACTCATCCCCCCACCTCCGTGGGAGCGTGGCCTGGGTGCTGATGTTGTACGTGTGTGTGGCCACCGCCCACATGGTCCCGTCCTCCACCACTGACCCCCAGCCCTGTGCTGGACCCCCACCGCCCCGAGTCCCGCTTCCCTCCGAGATGTGCCCTGCGGGGCTTCCTCCTGCTCTTTCCTCCCGGCCCTTCAGTGCCAGCGTGACTGTCACCTGCTCAGCTGAGTCACCCCTCGGTGCCCTGGAAAATAACCCTCCGCCCACTTTCCCGCAGAACCCTGCAATGCGCACAGTGGTAGCCAACACTGTGGTGCCTTTGCTCACTGCCTGTGTTTGTGTGATGGGCTCGTTTGCTTAGTGCCCCCCACCCCTGTTGGTGTTTGTGGGATAAATGAGTGCTCTTCGGAGAACGTGTGCCTCTACTTCTCTGTCTCTCTGTCTCTCTCTCTCTCGGTGTTTCTCAGTAAGGGCTCTTCTCACCGTATCTGATGCACCAGGTGCAGCTGGGGGTGCGCGTGGGCGAGATGGCGTCTTTGCCACTAATTACCAGCTCCCGATCGGCTGGGAAAGACTCAGCGTTTCTGGTTACATATCTGGGTATAGTGATTATTACGCTGAGTGGTACAGCTAATGATGATTAGATGGTACAAATACCAGGGACTTATAAATGGTAAGCCAGGTAATTGGTTATCTGTGGTCACTCATTTTTCTTGTGCGACAGTGGGTTTCCTCTTTTGCTTGTTAACGATCAGTTAATAGTGATTAACGGCAGGTTGCCCAGATGCTTCGTATCTTTGGGACTAGGCTGCTTCTGAGATACCCAAGAAATTTCCGGGAGACGATTATTCACGTGGGAAGAAGCATGAGTGGTTAGACTGTGTTAACGCATGTGGCGTTTTTGTGCGTGTTGTTTTGCTTTTGGTTTACAGCGAGGCTTTTAAAAAAATACTGTATGACAGAGTTGTGTTAGATATTGTCAGAAGTATATTCTAGTTTGTGTAGTTTGGAGAGGGGTAGTATCTTTTTTAAGATCATAGGATGAGCTTTCTTGACAAATAAAATCGAAGGATGTGTTGAAATTTTGTTCCTTCTAAATTTCGGAGAGATTCAAAAACATTAATGTAAAGTGTAAGGTAATTTATCAGTGGGCATAATCGGTCAAATGAGAGTCCTTAGGAAGGGAGGAATGCAGAACCGTTGAAAACCTTGTTAGGGACGGAACATTACAATTAACACGGCTCGTGTATCGGACCACTGATGACAGTGCCTCTAGGAATTGCCGGGACGTGATTTCCTCCCGGGGGAGTCCGTGGGGTCCGCGAGGTGGCTCTTGAACTTCCCCAGAGGGAGCCGTCATCCTGATGTTATCCCGAGTCGTCTTGTTGCTTCCCACGCGTCCTCGGATTCCGGTTCGGGGCAAATTCATTCACTCAGTCCAGCGAGGCGTGTGAAGGGTCTGCCCCTGTGAGCAGGTAGCCGGTGGTGCGGCAGAATGACTCTTATTTTGAAGAGGGAGCTGTTCTCGTGCAGGGTGCGGTGAACGCAGATTGCAGGGGGCTGAGAGGCCCGTCCTGGGCCGTCAGAAGGACCCAGTGTGGAGCGTGTTCGGGGCGCCCAGAGGTTCGCTGGGAAGAACCCAGGACACTCAGGCTGTGACGTGAGGCGTCCTCCACGCTGGGGGTTGATTTCCCTGTCGTCCTGTGTGATTTTCAGTGTGTATTTTGCTTCTGAGATCTTAGGATGCTTTTGTAACGTAACCTGTTGGGTTTCCTCTTTTGCTTGTTAACGATCATAGGATGAGCTTGAGATTTAGATCCAATCTTGTAATGTAACAGTGGGTTTCCTCTTTTGCTTGTTAACGATCAGTTAATAGTGATTAACGGCACGTCGCCCAGACGGGTGCAGATCACCGATGCTTCGTATCTTTGGGACTAGACTGCTTCTGAGATACCCAAGAAATTTCTGGGAGACGATTTTTCACGTGGGAAGAAGTGTGAGTATGTAGATTCAGATCTCTGAAGAGACTGAACAGAACAATTTACCACCAAAACGGAATATCAGTGCTTCCAAAACCAGGTTTGATTATGCTCTTTACGTAAGCGTTGTGGGTGTCTTACTGTCAGTCATCATGAAGCAAGGCCATATTGACAACCCACGCACAGGTGTGTGGCACCTGTGCTCATCGGCCACGCTTTGAGACTCCCCGAGACCAACGTGTCTGCGCCCTGGGCTGTGCAGCTGCCTGCGGAGGCCCCGCACATGGCTGCAGCCCGTGCCCCGGGGAGCCAGCGCTCCCACACTCCCGGGGCTGCTGGGTGTTGGACTGACGTCCTCTCGCCTGCCCATGACCTTCAGCTCTTGGCATGTCCCAGCCAGGCACCCCAGCGGCCTGCACACACATGAGCCCAGTAGGAGAGTGAGTCGATGCACAGGCGGCGGTGTGGCCTCTGGGGAAGGCAGAGTCGACTGGGTGCTGGCTGCGCATGTGCCCGTGCCCCGCCCTGTCCTCCGAGGTTCCCCCACTCACCTCACTCAGCTTCCAGTCCCCGGGAGCGTGCCGGGTCTGCAGAAGCAGGGCGCCAGGCTGGGGGCTGGCCCAGCCCAGGAAGGGCCTGGGTGTCAGGACTGGGCTTTGACCCCCAAACTCTGCCTTTCCTGCCGGGCATCTTGGGGGCTCTGGGGGCTCTTTCTCAGAGCCAGGCTGACCGGGACCGCACAGGCTCACAGGGACGGGGCTGTTAGTGCAGTCTCTGTGGGCGCCGGGGCTCAGGGGGGTTCCGTTCTGCCTGCCGGGCAGCTGCCGGAGGCAGAGGCAGTGGCCTTTCTTTGCAGGTCTGAGGCTCTCTCCACCCTCCGCCTGCTCCCCCCACCCCCGACCCCGACTCCGGGTGGAGCCGCCGGCAGTCCCGGTCTGCAGGGCGCGCTGCAGGCCTGTCACGTGCGTGAGGGCGCCCCTCTGCACCCGTGTCACAAGCATATGCGTTGTCCTCGTCACAGCAGGCTGCCTGGCCTCAGGCCACCCTGTGCAAAGACAACAGTGCCTCTGGGAGACTTAGTGGAGGGGGGCGCAACACATACGTGAGAACGAGTGGTTACAACCAGTGAGACCCAGGACCCGGCCCAGTCCCGGAGTCCGTATAGCCACGTGGAGAGCTGTGTGGCGGCCATTGGTCACCGTGGACACAGAGGAGGAGCTGGGAGAGCTGCCCCCGTGAGCCACACCCGATTCCCCAGCAGGGCCAGCAGTGACTCCCGGACGTGCGAAGAGCACAGCTGTCCGGAAGGTCTGCGAGGCCTCAGGTGCCGCAGGGCGAGGCCGCGGCGTAGAGGGTGCACTGGGGGGTCGAAAGGAGTGGCTGGTGGGCGAGGCCCCAGGCCAGAGGCACAGGAGACTCATATGCCCCCCATTGGGTGGTCATCGCTGCCTTTATTGTGTAAGAAACAGAGTAGGTTTTCCTTTTATAAAAATTGAGGATCCTTTAGGCGACTCGTGAGATTCAGAAGCCACTTTGTGCTGCTCAGAGCAACACCTGGCCGCTGAGGGCTGCAGGTGACTGAGACCCGGTTTGTACACCGAATCGGCAGAGTGCGGCTCCTTCTGCAAACTGTTCTCCACTTGGCTGGGCGTTCACAGATGCCACTATGTTTTGGTTTGAAGTGCCCGACACAGTGCTCCCTGCAGTGGGGCAGCGCCTGTCGGGGTGGGGGTGGGTCATGACCGGAGTGAGTGCTTTGCCTCCCCGGCTGTCGAGTCCCCGAGGAGCCCATGCTACACACGCTGGCTTTTCCAGAGACTGCCGTGCGGCAAGGAGACCAGGGGCGGTGGGCGACGTGGAGCTAGGATCCTTCTCGTGTCAGCGCTGCGTGTCCACCCCGGGTGACAGGACACGGGAGCAGATGAGACGGGCTGTCACTCAGCCATGCTGCCCTCTGAAGAGAGCCCGTGGGGGGAAGGTGCCGCAAATGGGCTGTGAAGCTTACACTCGCTGCCCACTGCTAAACAGATCACGTCTAATGAGGTGTCTAATGCTCAGGCCGCATCAGCCTAATCCTTGGTGGCAGTTCGGCCCCCGATTGCCAAAAACACCGCCCTCTGGCCCTCGCTCGCCACGCTGGCCGCCCAGCGCAGGGAGGCGCCCGGTCTGAATACACCCAGACACTGTGTGATGTGACATGCAAATGTAGGTCATTGCATATGTAAATGTGCGATTACAGACCTGCATGCCAAAACACATCAGTGAGCCCGTGCTCTCAGCACGTGGCCGTCACGCTGCCTTGGCGGCTCACGCTCCTAGTTGTCAGTTGTCATGCCGACAGAAGAGGGGATTCCCACCCCACTGAACGCGCAGGGACTCTGGGACGATGGTGCCCCTGGTCACGAAGCTGTATCTTAGTGCTGAGACTGGTGACACACTGTCGCCCCCCGGAGAGACCGTGGTCTGTGTCCATAGGGAAGAGGAAGGGGGTCCATTTCTTAGACGCGGGAGACTCTTTAAAAATACAAATAGTTCTCAGAGACTCGAGGGGCGACAGTAAGCAGATCAGCGGCTGCGGGGGGCTGGGCGGGGGAGGGCCGCCTCGATGGGCACGAAGAGTTCCGGGGCAGTGAGGGTGCTCTGGGCGGTACCACCCTGGACACGCGTCGCTCTGCCTTTGTCCAAAGCCGTAACTGCGCAGCACCGGAGCAAACCAAGAGGTCGGCCGCGGCCTCGGGGTGACAGTGACCTATTGGTGCCAGTTCTGAGCTGTAGCAAACACACCACCTGGTGGGGGACGCGGGTAAGGGGGGGCCCGTGCAGGTGGGCGGAGCCCAGGGGTACCTGGGACATCTCGGTACCTGCCTCTCCGTTTGGCTGTGAGCCCGCAACTGCTTTGAAAACAAAGTATTTTTACAAAACGTGCCGCTGTGGTGGTGAGCCCCCCGCCCTGCCTCCCGAAGGGCCCTCTGCGTGAGTCACACGGCCCGGAAGCTCCGGGCTCCCGTGTGTTACCAGGCAGGTTGGGCTGAGTGAGTAGACGTGTTAATTGAGTGTTTCAACTCAGAGATTCTTTGAGAAGGAGGAGGATTACCAACAAGAACTAGATCGCACAGGGCGTGTTCATGTTTTCCGAATGAGCTATGACTTAGGGACTTCCTATCTACAACGGCAAAATCTTCCTCTTCCCCTGCCTCCCCCAGTCTTCCTCCTTCAGAGGCTTTTTCTTCCTAGCTCATCGGTACGACACGATACACGTTTTTACACGTGGCCTGTTGGTTACTTTTCCTCCCCATCAGGACCGTGTGTGGCCACAGCTGTGTCTGCCGGGTGGGGACAGAGTCTGCTTGGGACGGGAGCCAGGAACCACCGAGTCACGCCACCACAGGGCTCACCCGCTTATGTGAAAACCGGCATTGATTGTGTATACCGTGTGATTGAAAACTTTTCTGACTTTTTTAATTGCAGAAGGCCTTACGACCGGATATGGGCTATAATACCTTAGCCAACTTTCGAATAGAAAAGAAAATTGGTCGCGGGCAATTTAGTGAAGTTTATAGAGCAGCCTGTCTCTTGGATGGAGTACCAGTAGCTTTAAAAAAAGTGCAGGTAAGACGATTTCAATTTTATAAATCACTGTAACCTCCTACTGCGTGCATGACCCATAATCAGTGGAGAAGTCTGTCCTCACTGATCGGGCCGTGACTGTCCTACGCTGGGAATTCTGGGAAAGCGCAACAGGTGTCCTTTGTACCTGTAGGCTGGCTTGGGGGTGGGGTGTGCGGCGGAAATGCCGCTGCAGTTTCCCTGCTGCCTCTGGGCTCCCAGACGGGGGGGTTTTGTCCCCCCGACTCGGTGGAGACCACAGGGGCCCCCGAAGAGCGTCCAGGCGCTGGGCTTTCCGAGGCCGACTCGGGGTGCCAGCTCGCCCCTTGTGGGACCTGCAGCTGGATACTGCCTGCTGGGTCTGGGCATCTCGATGGGCGAGGAGACCCCTGGGAGGGATTCCTGGGTGAATGAAGGGACGCTGAGGTCAGGGTGAGGCGGGAGATGATCGTGGAGGGCACGTGGGCCATGACCCAAAGCAGCCGGAGTGGACATGAGGAGAAGCCTTCTGTCACCCCCCCCCCCCAAAATCTCCATGCTGCCTCTCTGTGCTGGGACCAGCCATGCTCCAGGCCTCGTGCAGGTTTTCCCGGCTCCTCTTGCCACGGGGCCACCCACCCCGCCACCCAGGGCTCGCCGCCCTCCCGGGTCTGGGAAGTCTAATTCTCTCGCCCTCTTGTCTGGAGCACTTGTCTCCGGCCTCCGAGGCCGCCGGCCTCCCCCAGCGCTGCCCGCCTTTCCCAGACGAGGTGCCGGGGTTCATTGTGGACGCCCCGCTATGCTTGGCGGCCTGCTCTCGTCTCGGCAGGCACCTGAGAAACCTGTTTCCTTTTTCAAAGCAGATTATGATGTCCCCAGTGGGAGCTAAAAATGACCAAGCCTCAGCCACAGCCCGCATGCACCCGTGCCCCGCAGAAACCGTCCCCTCCTGTCGGGCAGTGTCCCCTCTGCTTTTCGATGCGTTTCTCAGTGGCATAGCTGCCCTAACTCACCGTCTTCACCTGCCTGCGCCCTGGGTGACACCCTTGTCTTGTGCCTCCTGGGAGACTTTCCCTCCGGTGGCCAGTTCCTGGCACATCAACCCGCCTGCCCGGCCTGCCGCCTCTCAGCCACCTCTGCGCCTGCAGCTGCCAAAGCTGTGGCCACCCCCGTGCCCGGCGATGACACTCGTTGCTTCCCCCACTGCCGTGGTCTCCCCTTTCGGTTCCTTCCAGTGGCTCCTTGGCGTCCCACTGCTTTGGAGGTGTTTGCTCCTCACGGTGGTGATTTTGGATCGTTTGCATTTACACCCACACGCACGCTCCCAGCTCCGCTGTCCCTGGGCAAGGAGTCCCTGACTCTGCGAGGAACTGCCTGGGCTTCTCGGGGCTTCCAGCTCTCGCAAATCCGGACCACGGAGGGATGTCCCGCGTTCCTTCCGAGAGACTCTGCAGCGTGGAGGAGCCCACGGGGCAGGGCTCCCTGCCGGGTGGCAGTTAGAGCCCCCGCACCAGCCTGTGCCATAAGAGGGGGCCGGTGTGCACGAGGGTTTTCTGAGTGTGGAGTCCTGAGAGAGGCGAGCGGTGCCTAGTTGCAGAACGCCACTGTGGGACCTGTGGCCTCCCCAGGGAAGAAGGGGCCGTGGCTCCGATGTGTGGGCGCGCCGCGGGAGCCAGGCCGAGAGAGGCGGCATTTGGCCACCAGGCAGTGGGGAGAGCTGGTGGGTGCCAGGGCAGGGACGTGGGGGTGGAAGAGGAGAGGCGCGACCCAGGGCTGAGGTCAGAAGGGGTAGACTGAGGACCACCACCGGACTCCTCTGGGGACCGGCTGCCCCACTCGTTCCTCGGGCTTGGGAAAGCCCAGTGGTCCGGGGGGCATTTGGCTACAGTTTCCCTTTAAGCGAGATTTACTTAAAGCAAGAGGCACCAGATTTGCCGGACTCTCTTGGTGGGTATTTTTAAGTGCTTTCTGCACTTTGTTTTTGGTGTTTTTTTTCCTAACAAATGACATCTGCCTTTCAAGGACGTTCCTGCTAAGTCACCTGAAGGCTTCCCGTGCCTCCCAAAGCTACCCGGAGTTACCTTTTCAGCTTCGGTCACTGGTGCCGAATCCAGTCACTTCGGCAGAATTCGAAGGCGACAAAAGAAGACTTTTTAAGTGATTCAGAGAATGCTTGTCAGCCAGTACTTGTCCAAATACTGCTAATAACTTTGCTCCTTCTAAGTATAAAACAGATTCCAAAACTCAAAGAAACTGGTGGAGCTAGGAAGATGGCTTGTGAAGACAAGCCTGTAAATATTTTATGGGAAGTGTTTTTACAAAATCCAGATTCTTTTTCCCCATACGTGTTGCCTTTTCTTGCTTATGCAATGAGACAGCTTTGAATTTCTATCTAGGGATTATTTAATCTAAAGGTTCAGTTTTTGTCTTGACTTGCTGGCTAAGAAAAAAAGAGAGATAAGATACTTCTGTAGTTCCCGTTAAATGGATTCACGTGTGTGTTTGATTCAGAACTTAGTGGTGCCTTGAGTGTGCTTCTTCCTCTCCGAGTCTGGGGACTGACTTCCGATGAAACGCCAACTTGCGACTCCAGAGCAGTTTAAGTTGGGTCGGAGACCCGGGCCTCCCCCTCAGCGCAGCGGTTCGTGTCTCGTTAGGGCTTCCGAGAACTCACACACGTCTCCTACACGTCCGCAGGCTTTCATTTCAGCATATCTTTTCCAGCGTGAAGACTTGATTCCTGGGAGATTAGGTCTCCAGGCTTGTGACTTTTCAGCTTACTCACTGGGACCAGAATTACCCCTTCCCTATGTGCTGGAAAAAGGCAATTTCCAGGAATCCCTTTAAGGCCTACGACATTCAGAGTTTTGTTCTTCCCCACGGTGCTCGGAGCTGCCGCCAGACCTGGGGGAGGCCTCGTTCCCGGGAACAGCGCAGGTGTCCCTGGTTTGGCAAGATCAGTGATTTCTTGGCACGTGGATTTTTTTTTTGAAGCGCAGGCAATCTGGGCGTGTGTGTGTTTCCCCTGCAGCTAACATCAAGCCCACAGTTCCGTGTTTACATTAACACTTGTTACTATTGTTAACATGTGCTACTGTGACATCGTGTCCTTGTCCTGGCCTCGTGTGGAGAATTTAGGGAAGCGAGTGGCTCGTCTCTGGGAAATGGCCGCATGTCAGGCTCCTTTCAGGAGTGAGCTTCTGACTTGACTTGCTCTGTGAGGACGCCTTGGGAAGTGTTTCCCACGCCACCGCATCTGCGAGTCTCCTGGGGAAGACGCCGGCCAGCTCCCGGAGGCCCGCCCCGCCTGGCTCGGGCAGCGGCCGACCCGTGTGTGCGCCTTCTCCCTGCACCTGTCTGCACCTGCCTCCGACGGGGCTGCCGCGCGCCTCCTCACCTGTTTCGCTGCTGCATCTCAGTGCGAGCTGGGGGTCAGCACAATTTTGCGAAGGGTAAGGGCACGGGCACAAGGGCCCCCCCCCTCCGTTGTGTTAATCACTAGTGGGCAGAGTGCAGCCGAGCTGGCTGTGGAGGTGTTTCCTCCCGAGTCCTCCTCACTGTCCCCACTTCGCTGCGGGTGGCTGTGCGGGCTTCGCCCTGCTGTTCACGTGCACTACCCCTCAGGCAGGGCCTCGTCCACCGGACTGGTCCATACGGCGACTCGGTGGCCGCAGAACAGTTTCTTTCCCATGTTTTGGGTGAATTTCCTGACGGTGGCTTGTCACTCAGCGTCCTCTCTTTCCTCGTCTTCTCCTCTCCTTTCTGTTCCGTTCTGCAGTCATAGCCGTCAGCCAGTTTGCAGTGGCCGGGGGGAGCATCGGCACAGGTGGAGGGAAGGGGAGCCTGTTTCTGGTCTGTGGACGTGAGGGGGAGAGACTTCCAGGCTGTGGGTGTTCTGCGTCTGTGCGAGCCATTAACTGGGATGTGAGCCTGTTTTCCCCGAACCTCAACACACCGCGGCGCTCAGCTGTTTCCCGTCGAACTTGAAAACCAAGCTCGATGTGTGCTGTTTTCATGGAAACAGTGCCGTAGAAGGAGAGGGGAAGGCTGCAGAGGCAGGAAGCGAGTTTGCGGGGCCACGTTGGTGAGAAGGCACAGGCTGCCGCGCAGACCGCCGCTGTTCCCACCGCGAGAGAGAGGCGGGTTTGTACGAGACGTGGAAGCCAGGGAGCGGGAGCCAGAACTGTTTAGGCAAGAGGGTGCGTGGGTTCACTTTGCCTCGAACGTTGTGTGTTTTTTCATTAATTCTTTTTGGAGTGAGGGAACAGTGTGTGCGTGTGGACCCGAGGAGGGCGAGCGTGCCGATGTGCCCCTCAGAGCCCTGCCTGTGCCCCGCTGTCTGTGTGGCTCTCACGGTGCTGCTGGCGGCAGAGCCTGAGATTCCGCTGCCGCTGAGCTTCAGTGCGGACCCCTTCCCCGGGTTTCCGAACCTGCCCGGCGCACACACGTGCGCTGTGGCTAGCAGCCCGGCCAGCGGAGACAGCAGCCACCCTGTTTGGTCCTGGGTCTGTGGCCGACAGCGTTCTGGCCCCCAGGGTTGTCCTGCTCTCTGAGCCTCAGTCCTCACCGCCACCTCCGGGCCAGATGCTAAGGGCACAGCTGTGCAGGTGAGCGGAGGCTGTGTCCCCGGGCTCCTCCGCTGGCCTCGCTCAGCCCCTCCCAGGGGCGCACCCCGGCCTTTCTGGGGCCACCCGGCCATCGCTGGAGGAAGACTCTTCGAGTTGATGACTATAAATGTTATTAAAGTTGATTCGTTAGGGAACTAGGGTTTTCATCAGCTTGTAGTATTGACTTATTCAGACTTTAATGTTTGGGATGTTGCTTTGTATTTATTGTGATTTTCTACTCTTAGAACGTTAAGAGATTTCTGTTGGGTTTGGAGGCATTAAATCTGCTTTGGTGGTATTATTTATAATGGTTTCCACATCAGACCAGTGTTTCTTAACCTTTCTCTTCATTGCTGTTCCCCAAGGGGTCTTTCCAGGCACTTTTTCCTGCTTGCCCCTCCCCACGAAACGTCTGTCACCCCCCCAGACATGTCTGCTTACGTGTCGTCGTGTG
The DNA here is from genome assembly GCF_014824575.4 of Sturnira hondurensis. Classification (NCBI taxonomy): domain Eukaryota; kingdom Metazoa; phylum Chordata; class Mammalia; order Chiroptera; family Phyllostomidae; genus Sturnira; species Sturnira hondurensis. The sequence goes on from NW_028091436.1 coordinate 535,403, forward strand.
TCCATCTGTGCCTCATCCTCAGAAAGAGGAGGGCTGTGTCACTGTCACCGCCATCTCCAAGGGGCCTGCTCCTGCCCCCGTGGAAAGCTGGGGCCTGGCAGGAGTGCCGGCAGCGTGAGACGTGGCAGGCGCGCTCTGATCCGGCCACTCGGCAGCTTCGGCTGCGGTTGGGTAGCTTCGAGAATGGGTTCTGGCTGTTCCGTTCCGCCACCGGGTGGCCTTTTCTCAGTTTCTTAAGCTTTCTAAACGTACCTGTCTTCACGTGTGAAATGGGAATGCTAATATCCCCTCAAGGATTAAATGAGAATTAATTGGGGTAGTTCGTTTAGCGTGTAATAATTGTTCGGATGTATATTAATTACTGTTCTTCCCATTTGAACTTGAGACTTGACGTATCTTGCTGTTCTCTTTTCCCACCTTTGGCACCGACTGCCTGCGGAGGGCGGACTGGACGCTCTAGGGTGACATCAGAGCAAATACCCACAGATTTCCGCAGCTCCCGACAGCCCATCGGAGGGGAAGTTTTTTAGTGTGTATTTAGTTACGCGTAAAATACCGTGATGAGCGCGCACGGTAGCTTGAGCCACCGACCACCGATCTCCCGGGTAACTCTGCACTCTGTTTTCAGATATTTGATCTGATGGACGCCAAAGCCCGGGCCGACTGCATCAAGGAAATCGACCTCCTGAAGGTAAACCGCCAGCCCGCCGTCGGCTCTTTCGAACGTAGCTGGACGTGCTGATGAGGGGCATTTATTAAAATGGCGCACTCATGAGCGAAAGGACTTTTAATGCAACTGTGCCACTCTGATTCCGAGCATCTGTACAAGTTTGGGTCTCCGTCTGCTGAAAAACAGTCACCTTTTGGAATCACTATAAACTAATTTAATTGGAACATCTGGTAGGATGCCCCCCCATTTCAAACTGGTGATTGATAAAATGGGCGTGAAGCCTTGCAGAGATGGATTTCTTGCCCATCCCAGGCATGTGCCCAAGGGCTAAGTAATAACGTGCACGCACACTGGTTCTGTCTCGAGACGTGATGCACTGAGCGTGTGTGCACTGGCCCCCGTGGCCCCCGTGTTTTTAGCGCTCTCCCTGTGTCTGTCCCCAGGTTTAGAAAGGGGGAGGTGGGAGCGTGTCAGCATGAGCTGCTCGGTGTGTTGCCCACTCACAGACTGTGACCGAAGCGTCAGCGCCATCCTGCCTGTGTTCTGGGGACATGTCTGCTGAGGCTGCTGTGACTCACCTTTGTAGCCTTTGGACAAGACCTGGGTGTTCTTTCGGGCACCCGGTTTTGTTTGTGTCGACAATGAACCAGACTGGTCTAGAACGATCCAAGCGAGATGGACACGACCTATGCTTTTGACTGTTCTGTTGGTTGGAGTCACTTCCTAGGAAATGAGTAACTACTTAAAATATATATAAACTTGGTGGGGGAAGCCTCTAAGTGGAAAGAGGAGAAGAAACTCATGTATACACCCCTCTAGAATAATTTTGAATACCTTTCTTTGAGAAACTATCTATCCTGTGTTAACTTGTTTAAAGATTGAAAAAGGATTGTACAAAAAGATCATAAATGCGTGTGAAGTGATTCATACATCTCTACGTGGTCAGATTTTCCTGAGGGCGATTTTGTGAGTCAGTCCCAGGGCTAGTCCAGCATGTCCACGTTATCGGCGCAGAAGCAGCGTTGAAGTGCAATATCACAGATGCCGGTTGTTACAGTTGTCACTTCGTTTGTTCTCCCTGTTAACCACGGGGTGCAGTTATACGAGGATCAGCCCTGATATCAAAATGCACGTGAAAAGGAAACCTTTGTCTGCCATTCAGTGCCCTGAACTCACAGTTCTCGTTTTGAAGGATGCATTGTAATTGTTAGCAATCGATTTAATTATGTCGTTCATTTATATGCCTATATAGATATGTTTATTGGATATAGCAATACTTTAAAAGGTTTTAAGTGCATGAACTACTGTAGTGCTTCTAACAAAGGATATGAAAATAAGATTGATGCCTAGTTTTACTTTCAAAACTTAGAATAGTTGTTTTCGAACTCATAAGATGAAAGAAAAGCGCACTGTCCTGTAGATTTATTTCTATAACTGAAAAGTGAAACCAGTAACTAAATTTCTTCTTTTTCTTTAATTTTATTTATTTATTTTTAGAGAGAGGGGAGAGGGAAAGAAACATCAATGTGTGGTTGCCTTTTGTGTACCCCCCACTGGGGGACCTGGCCTGCCTTGACTGGGAATCGAACCCGGGCATGTGCCCTGACTGGGAATCGAACCAGCGACCCTTTGGTTCACAGGCCGGTACTATATCCACTGAGCCACACCAGCCAGGGCTAGATTTATTCTTAAGTTATGAAACTATGGAGAATTTACAATGAGAAAACTTTTTGATACCTTTTTTTTTCTCCTTAGCAACTCAACCATCCAAACGTAATTAAATATTATGCATCGTTCATTGAAGATAATGAATTAAACATAGTTTTGGAACTAGCAGATGCTGGTGACCTATCCAGAATGATAAAGGTAAGGTTTAAAATAAAATGAGAAAACCAACGACAGACGCACTGTTTCTGGTAGGAGTGTCAACCAGACCCAGGGGTCCATCAGACACTCTGAGTGGAGACCTCGGCGCCTTTCCCGACCTGGCGGGCAGCCAGGTGGTCAGTGACAGGCAGTGGTAGGAATGGCTGTGATGACGGTGCTGTTGTACCTGGTGAGGTCCACGCCGGGCGCCCTGGGTGCACGGACGCCCCAAAAGCAGCTTGGAAATCGACCGAGAAACTTGCCTTCTGTAAGCTGACGCTGGCACTCGGCAGCTGGGCTTCTCCGAGCAGACGGGCCCTGTTCCTCTGTCCCCGGACACGGGTGGGGTGGGGCAGAGAGTGAGCTCCCAGCAGCCCCGCCGTTTCTGGGGGCGCATCCTCAGAGACTGAGTGCGTTTGGATCTTGCATCTCAAACCCCGGCTCGACCACTTTACGGTTACTTTCTCCCTCAAAAATCATGCAAATTGGGTTTCGGCTTAGCTGCAAGCCCTAGAGCCCCAGGTAGCAGCAGCGTAAAAGCCGCTCGGCCTTGGGCAGCTTGCTCCTGTGCACCTCGTTCTCCGAAATCACAGAAGTGACTTCCCGGGGCATTTTAATTACTGAGGTTTATTAAGAGCTAGGACAGCGCCCCACAGTGGGATGTGACAAGTGGAAGTTACTGCCGTGTTGTTATTCCTACGCGTATTTCTGTGTGACCTCCAACTCTGGGGCTGATACGGCCACTCTGATCTGTCAGATTCTCAGACACCGAGAGCCCGTTTACAGCTGACCAAGTCACCGTCCCAGCGTGAAGGGACAAAGGGCCCTTGCTGGCTGTGTCTTCAGGCCCATGGCCGGGGGCTGCCACTCAGTGCTGTTAGCTTTACCTCCCCAGCCAGACTGCAGTCCCCGACATCTAGCTACGTCTAGCAGGGAGGCTGGGACGCGCCGCCCGCATTTGGCTGGAAGATGAGCTGAACAGTGTGGACATCACAGAAAAGCAGCCGAACAAAGGCATTTATTCTGAGCTTCCGGCAGCTGGCGTCTGGGCAGAGTCCCAGGCAGGCAGAGGGAGTAAGACACCTTTGCAGTGGGACAAAGGAGGCTGCGTGTGCACCCTGATCGTCCGCTGTGGCTTGGAGCGGAAGCTGGGTTTCTCCTGGGATTATCCGGTCGGTCCTGAATGGGAAGCAGGGGCGACAATGAGAGGAACTGTCAGTTGTTGAAGGAGTCCTGGCCATGCGGGGCTGATGGCTGGCGAAGGTCCTGGTTTGCCCCCCAGGCCGCCCCTGGGGGCGGCAGTCTGACTTGCCACCAGCCAGACGCAGCAGGCCGGCGCTCTGGTCAGGTTGCGGAAGGCGGTAGCTCAGGCCATCTGGGCATTTGTGCGTGGTCTGGGCATTGTCTGCTGAAATGTTTGGTCTCTCGGCAGGTCCCTGGGCACAAGGGGCGGTCTCTGCCACGTGGAGTCACCGTGTGGGGCATTTAAAAACAGTGCTAGGCGCTGCCTGGGCACCAGCCTGGTTAACATGTACGGAGTTCAGAGGGGTAGACCTGACACTCTGAGAACACCCGCGCCGTCGCTAGTCAGCAGAAGAGCTGGCATTGGAAATTGGGTCTGGCTCATGCCAAACTCACGTGTTTTCCTTCCAGGGCCCTGAAAGACTTGTATCACAGGATGCCTTTGAAAGTCAGATGAGAACCTGCCACCTGCCTTCTGTTCCACAACCTCCCCGAGTCCCTGAGCCGGGCGCCCGCCGACTCCCCGGCAGCGGTGGGACCCTGCTCTCCGGGAGAGCTCGGAGGCAGCCGCCCAGGACTCTACCGCATCCCTTCCACCAGGCGTAGTGTCCTCACTGCAGGGCGGAGACAGCCTCGAGCTGCTTTCCGAATAGTAACAGCTCCGCAGAAAAGGAAGCTAATATTCTCGTTATCACAGAATGCCATCAGGCTGACTGTGAAGTCCCGTGGGGAGTATGACTCACTTCTGATGGGTTATCTGATTTTCCGTTCTAGGGACTTCCCACCACGGGCACAGCCAACCACCAACAAAACGTCTTTGCAGATTAATGGCCAATTAAAAAAAAAACCCAAAACTATAGTCCTCATTTTAAAAAGAAATGCAAATACACAAATGTGAAGTTTTACCAAGCAGCTATGAGACACAGAAAGAGAGACGACTCAAACAAAATTGCGCGCCGAGCCCTTTAGAAACAAGACTTAACTCTGGTGGGAAGGAAGGAGGCAAACCCCCTCTGAGGACTTAGAAGGGCAGCAGGTGGTCTTGGTTACCTGTCTTACCCCCACTAACCGGTGACTGAGGGCATAGGCTGTCCCGCCGTCTTGCTCTCGTCCAAACCGGTTTTCTTCCTCTGCTGCCCCTGCGCCACATGCACAGGTGAGACCTTCCTCCCCAGAACCACGGGGGATGCGCCTGTCCCCTCGCCACCCGAGCAAACCAGTGCAGGGCCGGGTGCCTCGCAGGAACCTCGCCTCCGCCTTCAGCAGAGGCACCGCTCAGGCCAGTGGGGAAGGAGAGGGCTGTCCCCCGTGGTCGCGTGTGTGCCGTGGTGATGAGCCCGGCTCCCTTCTCTGAGTGGGTCGTCGACGCCATCGAGGGAAAGTGCCCATCAGCCGGCCCAGGGGAGGTAGTGAGAGGTGCAGAACTGCAGGGTCGTGGGTGTGGTAACCAGCAGGGCCTGGCTGGTGTGGAGTTGATAACTGCACACTTAAACGACCCTGGGGGCCTCTGACCACACTCCAAAGGGATCTGTCCTGGATAACGCTAATTGGGAAACTTTTGAAATAAAAGATAGCAACTGCTTCTTAAGCTTCTGGAGCAACCTGATGTGCTTCCGTAGAGATCCGAAGTGCTCCTTCCACAGAGGATCAGTGACAGGTCCTCCTGTCTCCCCAGTGGGCACTGCAGTGTGAGCCTGTGCAGAGCCTGCGTTTAATGACAAGTACCAGCCGTTTTCCTGTCCACAGGCCAGGCCTCTGGGCAGGTGCCGCCCATCCTCCAGAGCCGTGGCCTCGCCCCGCCTTCTCCTGCACACCAGCCCCCCTCCCCCAACCTCCCCGCCCCTGGGGTGGCTGTGGCCTCCTGCGTGGGGGCTTCTGCCCCAAGGCCCCTCCCCACCCTCGGGCTGCCTGTGGGTGACACAGTCTGGTCTGTGTTACCACAGGGACGTCCCTTTCTCAGGCTGAGCCTCGAGACCCGCACAGTCACGCAGCCGGGCGGTGGACTTGCCGTGTTCACGCTTCTGTTTGTGTCTGGATGTCGCTGTTTCCAAGGCCAGGGCGGGACCTGGCTGATGGCTGTGCCTTGCACTGAGGTGCTGCTGTGTGCGTGAGAGTGGAGGGTCTTACGCCTGGCACACTCCTTGGTCCTCTCCCGGCAGCCCTAAGAACGTCTGTAACAGTTTTCTAATACCTGTGCTGTAAGCCGACCTTGGTAAAGTGGAAAAACTCCACCAGGAAAAACTCGCAGGAACGTCCCCTCTGAAGGAACATGCCGTGCCTTGAGGCCGTAGGCAGGACAGCTGCAAGGACTCGAGTCGTGAGGCTGTGGCTCGTTTCTTTAGGGTGGGGAGTGCTGTACATCGCCACCCGAAGCAGCTCCCTGTCTGGGTCTCCAGCCCAATTGGGGTGGGAGAGAGGAGTGTGAACGGGGCTCCTCGTCGGCACCCCCGGAGCAAACCCCCGGACAGCACCGCATCAAAGACTTTCCCAGTAAATAATTAATTGGCTTAGAGCAGGCTGACAAATGTAATTAAGCGATTTATAGTTGAAACATTCAGTAGTTCTCTAATTAGTGACAGAGGAGTACCTGAGGCTGTGGTCAGAGGAAATCGCTCCCAGATGGGCTTTGACATGAAAGGAAACCCAGGATTTGTCATCGGGTATTTCTTTATCGCCAGCAGTCCGGGCTTTGAAGGGGAGTGGACGGGCACCGAGCAGGTTTCGGTGTGTCGAGCCGTGGCGTGCATGCTCCGTGACCTCTGCCCCACGCCCTCGGTCAGGCCGACGCCCGTTTTGTAGCATTCCTCGTCAGCGCCCCGCCTTTCGCCCTGCCACGTGGAGAAGCGCATTGGGTGACAGCGACCTGGTGAGGAGGAGAAGAGAGACCAGCTGCAGAAACGCGCAAACCAGCGTTTGCTTCCGCCTGCGCGGCCAGCCTCCTCTGAGAAGCCGAGAAGCGGCTGATCCGGAGGCCTCACTCCGCCAGCAGCATCCTTTCTGCCGCGTATGCCGACACGCTGCGTGCGAGGATGCTCGGTCTTCCCGCTCACCACCGGCCCACCCTCAGCAGGAGGGATTTCACACCCAGACTGGGGAATTTTGGCCGGGAGGTGCGAGAATTCTGCTTACCGCAAGCTTTGATAAGTTAGCTAAAATCTCAACCTGTTGTAGCTTAGGAATCTCGTTCACCTTCTGGGTGGGGTGGTTTCTTACCTTTGCAGACACTTCTGTATTTGTGCTTATCCAGCCTTCGAGGCTGCGCTGGGAGTCCAACGTCTCTTGCCCTCTCGACCTTTGGGCTCCTTGGAGCCCCAGCCCTTCCCCGCAAAGCGACCTCTGGGCTCTGACTCTCATTGCAGCTCGACACCCGCCTCCGTCCCAGCCCCTGGCGCCGAGTGAGAAGGCCTTTGAGAGTCTGTTCCTCGTCTGCCAGCGCCGCTCAGAAGCCGAAGGCGGCCAACCAGCGGCGCTCCTCGGAAACCCCGCGCCCCCGTGCGAGTGCGACAGCCCGCACAGACCCATGTCTATGTCGGCGCGCAGGTGCGGGTGTGTCGCACAGGGGCGCACGCAGCGTCGCTGACAGATGCAGCGCGGGGCTTCTCCGCTCCTGGAGCAGTGGGGCGGTGAAGGGTTTCCGCGACTTACGGCTGCTGCACTGCGGTGACCTTGACGTCGCTCTGTGAGCGTCACCGAAAGGCGGTGCCCACGTTTGGGCCAAGCTTACCTGGGACAGGCCGGGCGACCGTTCTCCGGGAGCTTTCTGTCCCGTGCATTTGAGGTCGGCGCGCGCTGCCCTGAGCTTCCATCCCGCTGGGGTCTCTGCTAATAGGCTCCCTCCTGTTAGCAGTGCTGCCCCCCAGCGTTGTCCTTGTGAGGGGCGCCCCCCCCCCCCCCCCCCCCGCTGTCGGGTGTAAGGGACCCAGAGGACGCCTGTTTGGTGGCGGGTGCGGGAGAGGAAGGTCTTGGGCGTGTCCACGCGCTGCCTCTCTCAGTTTTAGGGAACCGGAGGCTGCTCAGTGTTATCCGGCTGGCAGCAAGGCGGTGCCCTGCCTCTCAGTAACTGATGGGCTTACACATTCTTTATCGACTTTAAACAGTATTCTGACTTCATTTCCTTGGTAGTAACATCTTGATGTTCAAAAAGACAGCTTTTTTTTATGGTGGGGGAGAACTTTGTGACATTATAGGACCTTATTTTCTTTGTTTGCTAAATAATTGCAAGTTCTGTTTTTCTAAGGCTTCATCGCTCAGAAAAATCTTTACCTGTTTCACATTTTCCATCGTAAGACGAAATGTATTTTCAGCTTCTGTTAATAACCTACCTATACGATCAGGGAACGGAGAGATTCCATTGATAAATCTATTATGAATTGTAATGCAGAGGCAGCTCAGTGCTCAGCGGGTTTTCCAGCCTTACAAAGCTTGGGTGGAAATATTTTATCAAAGCATCTGATAAAACCAGATGCCTGCGATGAGTGCGTTCTTCGATCTCGTGGCGGCCAGCCCCACTCTGCTTTGTGCCTTCTGGAGCGAGTTAAGATTCGTGAATTTTACTCAGAGTCCTGACAGTGAAAATGGTCACATGCTGCGAATGAGGATCACTTACCAAAATTCTAATGGAGACTTCACTGTTTTCCCTGTTTATGTAACTCCCCAAAATTGTGTAGAGCAAATATTTGTGGCGCTTAGTGTGACGAGAACACTCGCCTCCGAAGAAAAGTGTTTCCGTAGAAGGAGGACTATCTAGTCAGTATCACACCAGGAGCTGTCAGTTTCGCTTTCGGAAACACCCTGTCTCCTCCGTTGCCCAGCCTCCGTGCACCTAGTGTCTGAAGTTACCACTGCAAAATGTTGTCTTACAGATGCATTAGAATCACAGACGTGTGTTTGTCTGGGGACGTAACATCCCTTCTGACGGTAAATGTCTGACCTAAGTACAGATTTATGACCAAGGACCAAGACCTCGAGCTACCCGTCCTCTCGTGTGGAGGAATACGGGGCCTGTGGGGATCTCTGAGGCCGCACTGTTATCATTATCATTGTTGTTGTTGTTTCCTTTGTCCTTATTAACCAGAGAGTTGAAGGTGGGGTATTCCTATAAAATATCACAAGTTTGCAGTGGGAGAATGTGCTTTAGTTGCAGCCGGGGCTGTGGAACCTTAGCCCAGAGCTCGGAGGCGGCGGCACCGCCTGGGCCATCCCCAGACTCTCCGCCCCAGGCAGCCAGGAAGCGGAGGCCCTGCCAGCGCACAGGGCCCGCAGCCACTTCCCGCCCAGCCTCTCAGTCGGGCCTGCTGTACCAGGGGGCCATGGCTTGTGTTAGTGGCACATTTAACCGGTGACAACACTCCCAAGCAGGGAATCCTTCCTTACACCGAACCAAAGTCACCTCGTCACTTCCGTCCTCAGGTTCGACGTGGGGAAGGGGCAGGCACCAGCGGCCACCTGGTCCCAGTTCCTGCAACGTCCCTGGTCTCACTGTCTCGTCCTCACGTCTCTCATCCTCCTGAACATGCCTGGCCCACCGGGAGCACACTGACACTCGCTGCTTTCTCGTTTCTGTGTGAACCCCAGCAGTGCGCGCCGTGGCGAGCCCGGTGGGTTCTGCAGCAGGTGTGGGGTCCAGGAGGCAGGAGTCAGGGGCCCGGTCGAGTCCAGGAGACGGTGCTTGGGGACAAACGTGCCCCAGAGAGCTGGGCTTGTCTTGGGCATTTAATGTGCAGGGGAGGATGTTTGATGATTGAAGAAAGATGTGACTGTTTTGCCAAAACCTTATTTAAATAATGTTGATGGAAGGTAGAAAATAGGCTTTAAAATAGACAGTATTTGAAGCTTTGCAAAGAGAAGAGAGTAGCCTGCTGAAAAAAATGTAAATAAAAAGTATGCCCATGGGACGAGGTACACAGAGTGCTAATTTCTACTTCTTCGTTAGTTTTTCGATATTTCATTGGAACAAAAGTTACAATTCTGTTTCCTAACATAAATACAGTAAAGGTGCCCTATCAGGTCTTTTTCACGCAAATCTTTATCAATACCTTGAAAAATCCAGGTTGCCTTAGCATTTCCCGAAACGCTTACCACGTGACACACACGCACACTTTTCATTTCTCCCCGTTGGCATCAGGGCCTATTCCAGTCGGGAGCTCGGTTTCCGTCGCAGGCTCCCCTTTGTCAGCGGGGACAGCGTCTCGAGCAGCCATGCCGCTGGCCACGAGGAGAGACCAGCAGCCACGTGTGCGTGAGAGCGCGTTTCAGGGAGAGGCCCCCGCATTTCGAGGGCAACGTCTTCTTTCCCTTTCCCTGGGTTTACGCTGTATTTTTTAAATAAAAGGTCTCAAACAGAGTACCCTGCCAAATTAGTTAGAATTGTGATGATTTTAGAGTCTACATTAAAGCATTAGATTTTTCTCTTGCGGTGTGATATTGACACGACGGGGTATATTTACTTCTGAGCGGCCTCCCTCCTGCTGACAGCAGACTGCCCTCTGATGTGGCCATCTGCGCTGGGGACAGCTCATCTTTGCACCTGGTCCAGGCCCATGGGAAGTTCTCAGTGCCTCGGGGAGGGGGCAGCCTTGCCCCTTAGAGTGAGAGCGGCTGGAGACCCCGCAGGCGACTGCAGGCGGTGGGGGGTTTTCATCATCCTAGTGGCAAACACCCCGATTGGCTTTGGGACACCTGCTCGTCTCAGGGTTGCTCACGTTTGGCCGCTGGAATTGCTCATAAGTCCGGTGCCGTAGGACGTGTTGTAACAAAGACTCCGTTTGCGCAAACCCCGTGCTCTGCGACGGTAGGTGTGACCCTCCTGCTGACTGAGGGGTGGGCGTGGGCAGACTTCTCCCAGCTGATTTCTACCCGGCCGGCCCTCGGCCGGACTCCGGGGCAGACAGTGACAGAGGAGCTTGTTCTGGAAGCATCACAGTTTCTCCACACTCAGAAACCCCATCCGCTGAACTTTCAGAAACGGCTTCTACCGCCGACTCTGCACTTTAACAAGATACCGGGAACTTTTGTGAAAACTTGACTAAATACCGTGTTTCATCTTGGTCACTTATAAATGTTGTTGAATAGCAAACCAATCACGTTTTTGTTTTTGAAAAAAGCAATTTTTATGTAATAAATCTCTATGAGTCTTATGCAACCAAGGACATAGTTCTTGGTTGAGCACATTACTCGTGAATCCTTCAGCCAATATCGCGTAGAAGGTGGATTTTCTTGCACTGCTGATTGGCAGTTTGTCTCGAGTGTGGGGTCCCTCTCCCCTCACTGCTGACCGCCGCTCCCATGTTGCCCCGCCTCCTGTCGCTCTCTCCATCTGTGAAGTCCCGTCTCATTCCTTCAGAGTCCCCTGCAAGGCTGACTCGCAGTGTGCAACAGAAATATTTATGAAAACTTTTTACCGAAGTCCCTTAAATGCTTAGTAAGTTAAGTGATATTTCAAGTCACCAAGGTGGCTCATGATTTATTTAAAAGGAATTCTGTACTGAAACCTCGATCAGCAGAAGAATTGCCTTTTAACGAGCACAAATACCTTCTGGTTTCTGGAGTGTTTTATTCCGGCTTTTCCTCATGTGAAATTTGACGTCTTCCTTTTAGGATAAGAAGCAATTTTACATAAACATTAATGTTTTGAAATAGTTGGACATTGTGAAGAGAGTGTTCTTCGGCCCGTGCTCACTTGCCGTACCAGTGGGAGGAGTTGAAGCTGTTCTGTCTTGGGGTCATTTTACCCTGGAAAACCATCGAGTCTTTCGTTGGTGTTAGGGAGATACAGGGGGTGTTTTTCTGACTCGCGACTCGGTGCATGTCAGACTCTAGGCTTGTAATGCTGTTTCCCGTCTTCCCAAAGCACTTTAAGAAGCAGAAGCGGCTGATCCCGGAGAGGACCGTCTGGAAGTACTTCGTGCAGCTGTGCAGCGCGCTGGAGCACATGCACTCTCGCCGGGTCATGCACAGAGGTGAGCGCCGCCCGCTCCCCACTCCCCGCGTCACTCGAAAGACCAGCCTGTGGGTGAGGCGCGCCGTGGTTTCCAGTCAGGATGAGAATTAGTTATTTTGGGGCTCCACTCTCCTGAGCGTCTTATGGATTTGGTAGGTAAAGGAAAAAAACAGGAGCAGGAAAACGTAAGGAAGAGGTTTGGTTTTTGCCTTTTTTTTGAAAACCACATAAACAGTGTAAATTCTGGCGACTTAGATCTTTAATTCTCAACATTAGCTCTCAATATATTAGCAGTTATTAGTCAAATGATTGGGCATAATGTGACGGTTACATCACTAAGGAACTGGTCTCTGATTGAGGGGCATAAAAATGTTATTTAACTTATTTAACATTTATTTAAGTAATTAAGATTTCTAAGGTGTCTACATAAATTATATGTATATAGAGTTATGTATATGTATATAGAGTTATGTATATGATTTTATATTTTCTGTAAATATATCTATAAATTAATACTTAATAATATTTCATTTGAAGTTGATGTAGAAAAAACACATTTATTTTGTGCTTGGAGTTTCCCAAGAATTTACCTGAAAATGGGAACCAAAAATGTGTGGGGAAGGAAAACAAACCATGGTCTTTATTGTGCTGCATTGACGATTGTCTCTCCAAGGACCGAGAGGGCAGAAACACTAAGATACATAAAAATTACTCGAAGTGAAGTAACCGCTTCGAAATTCACACAGACTTATTTTCAGCATGTGCTTTAAGTTCTACCATAAAAAGGGGTTTTTAACCCTCAAAAATAGCCACACTGACCTCTTCTTTCCCAACGGCTTCCCCGCACCCAGACATCAAGCCAGCGAACGTGTTCATCACGGCCACGGGCGTGGTCAAGCTCGGGGACCTGGGCCTGGGCCGCTTCTTCAGCTCCAAGACCACCGCGGCGCACTCTCTAGGTAAGAGGGCGAGGGGGGCTCCTCTGGGGGGGGGGGGCACTGGGAGGCCCCCACCAATCACGTGCCAGCCCCCACACTCGGAATCCCAGTGCTGAAGGCTGCTCAGGTGTCACTGGGCGCTGTGACTCCAGCCACACCTGTCCAGGAAAACGCTGGCGAGCAAAGCTGGTCTCAGCTGTCGCCACAAGCCTGCCTTTCCTGCACACGTGGTGACGCTGGAGAGCGGTCAGGAAGGACCCGCTGCTCCCAAAGAACACGCATGAAGTGAGGGCAGAAACCCGCACACGACTTAGGTTTGCCGACAAGGTGACTGTGATGTTTACTTCAAAATCGTTGTAAGCCTTGTCTGTGATTGCCACGTATTTTTGAGAGCAGATTTAGAGGACTACTTTTAAGAGGTGGTTCCAAAACGTAATTGCAAATGTGACCACCCACACGAATTAATCTTGCCTACAGAAAACATGGTAGGACAATGGATTATGGTGCGTGCTTCTTTAAATTTTATTGTACTGAGGATAAACTCTTTAGGGCCTGATTTATCCGTAGAGTGGGTCTAAATTTTAGTGAAACTACAAATAAGCCAAATCTGTATGTAGTTTACAAAGAAAATTATACATAAGTTTGCTTTAAATGACGTTTATCCTGGATCCAAATTTGATTTAACTTTGTAAAGATATTTTTAGGAATTTAGTTCCAAAAGGTAAGGAGCATCTTATAATAATTATGCATTTGTACTCTGTTTTTTTTTTAAATACAGTTTGTTGTTCAAACAACCAATAAAGGGTACTGTTTTCACTATTTTTGATTCATTAATAGGAACGCACACTTCCAAAATTTTTATATGTATCAATCCTTAAGAGATTGGCAAGTCTTTGAATTTCTGAATTGTCTATTTGCTTTGCATCTGTTATTTGTATTATTTGATTCCATGACCACAAATCAACACACAGTAAAGTCTGTTCTCTCATGTTTTCTGTAGTGAATAAGAAGTCAGCACAGAATTTTGTTCTGTATAGGTGGCTGTGTTCCCAGTTTTCAACACCAGTTTTTTAAATAAAAAGTGTGTCAGCATAGACTAGAATAATTTCTGAATGTAGGGTTAAACACTACAAACACTAACTCTCATGTTGATGGATATTCAAACCATGTTCAAATCCTCAAAACTAAAAAAAAACAAAACCAAACTCAGAGGGCTTCACAGGTTCCTCGGCTCCCCCCCTGCTGAGTCCCCCCGGATTCACTGCTTCCCAGTCCCTCCTCCTCAGTCCACAGTTACTTCACGTTTGGGGCAGGGAAACAGCCCTGTGGTTTCTGAGATTCTGTCCTTCAGTAAATGGAGCACGAAAAGCCCTGTAAATGCTGAGCAATGCTCCCCATACAGGTTATCGTCCATTAGTGAGTTGTGAAATCAATGTAGCACGCTGCAGCTAGCGTTGTTTTCAGTGAAATAAAATATGTTACGGAGCAGACACTCCCAGAGGGCACTGCAGGTGCGACAGCAAATGCGGTTCCCCACAACCTTCGTTCGGTGACAGCGTGTCTTCCCACGGGGTCCCAGTGTTGATGGGGGTCATTGTTGAGGAATCTGAGAGCCCCTCGCCTAGATAAGAAGCTTGATGCAAGGGTCAGATGTGCTCTCATTGTAGAGTTTGGAGATGGAGACACACACACACGGCACCTGTTACGTCTATGAGGTTGACTGACAACGTGAAAGAAAGGGCAAAATTCACTAGGACAGGTACAGCGCTTCGATGGGCCGCCCCAGCCCCAGCCACTCTGGCAGGTGCGGGGGCATCTCCCCAGGAGCTGGTGATGCTGAGCATCTCTTCGTGGCTCATTGGCATCTGTATATCCTCTTTGGGTAAATGTCTATTCTGGTCCCCTGCCCATTTTTTTAATGGGATTGTTTTTCTTAAATTTATTTTATGAGGTTTTTTTGTATTTTGGATAATAACCCCTTATCAGATAAATCATTTGTAAATATCTTTTCCCTTTCAGTAGATTACCTTTTCTTTTTGTTGACGCTTTTCTTTCCTGTACAAAATCTTTTCTGTTCGACACAGTCCCATTTGTCTATTTTTGCTCCTGTTGCCCTAGCTGGAGGAGGCAGGTCCATAAAATATTGCCAAGACCAATGTCAAAAAGCGCATGGCCTGTGTTTTCATCTAGGAGTTTTTTGGTTTCAGGTCTTACATTCAAGTCTTTGATCCATTTACTTGAATGTCATATTTAGTTATTAGTGTGTAGCAATACAATAAGTGTCCATATATTAACTTTATATCCTGCAAATTTAATGAACTCATGCATTAGTTCCAGTAACTTTTTGGTGGGATCATTGGGTTTTCTATGTACAATATTATGTCGTCTGCAATGAGTGACAGTGTTACTGCTTCCTTTCCAATTTGGATGTCTTTTATACATATTTTTTTCTTGTCTGATTGCTGTGGCTAGGACTTCTAATACTCTGAATAAAAGCGGCAAACGTGGGCATCCTTGTCTTGTTTCTGACCTTAGAGGAAAAGCTGGCAGCCCTTTACTGTTACGATATTGGCTGTGGGTTTTGGATACACGACAGCCTTTGCTGTGTTGAGGTGTTTTCTTTTATATTCACTTTGGTGAGAGTTTTTGCCATAAATTGGTATGACATTTTTTCAAGTGATTTTTTTTGCGTATTACAATGATTACATGATTTTTATGTTTTGTTAATGTGGTATATCCAGTTGATCGATTTGTGGATATTAAGACATCCTTGCAGCCACTTGGTCACAGTTATGATTCTTTAAATGTATTTTTGAATTTCATGAATGTAACATTTTGTTGAAGATTTTTCCAGCTCGGTTCCTCCAGGATTGGGGCCTGTATGGGTGGACGATGCATTTTCATGCCTTTGGTTTTGCTGTCTGGGTGATGCTGGCCTAATAGGATGAGTTTGGAAGTGTTCATGTATCTTTAATTTTTCAGAATAATTTGGACGACACTAAAATCCCCTTTAAATAGGCGGCAGAATTCACCTGTGAAGCCATCTGGACTTGATCTCTTCTTGATGGTTGGGAGATTTTTGATTGCTGATTCCGTTTTGTTCCTGGTTTTCAATCTATTCAGATTTTCTATTTCCTCATGAGTTGGTCTTGGAAGATTGTGTGTTTCTAGGAATTTAGTCATTTCTGTTAGATTGTCCTATTTGTGGGTGAATCATTGTTCATAGTATTTCTCCCATGACTTCTGTGTTTCTGCGGTATCACTTGTAACTTCTGTTTTGTTTCTGATTTTACTCATTTTGGCCTTTTCTATTTTTCTCCTGACAAGTCTGGCTAAAGGTTGATCAGTTGTGCTTTTCTTTTCAAAGAACCAGCTTCTCTCTTTATGGGTGATTTCTGTTTTTTGTCTCTACTTAATTTATTTTCTCTTTGATCTTTATAATTCCCTTTCTCCCATTAACTTGGGCTTTGTTTAACCTTCTTTTTGTTGTTCCTTTATGTCTAAAGTTAGAGTGTTGGTTTGAGGTTATTCTTGCTCCCTGGGGCAGGCCTGCCGTGCGCCCTTCCCCCCCCCCCCGTGTTTGCTGGTTACTAGGGATTTCGGGGTGTCGTGTTTTCACTGTCCTTCGTCTCAGGGTGTATTTGGAGTTCCTGTTTGATGTCTCCGTTGACCGTTGGTTGTTAATGGCTTATTGCTGAGTCTCCGTGTGTTTGTGTCATTTCCGGGTTTCTCCTTGTAATTGATTTCTAGTTTATTATCATTTTGTTGGGTAAAAATGCCTGCTGTGATTTTTGTCCTTTGAAATGCATTGAGAATTGGTGTGTGTCCTAGCGTGTGGTATGTCCTGGAGAACTTTCTGCATGTACTGAAACAGAGTGAGTGTCCAATGTACGGAATGTTCCGTGTGTATCCGTTGTGTCCATCCGGCCTATGGTGTTTAAGGCCACGGTTTCCTCATTGATTTCCTGTCTGAACGATCCATCCATTGGTGTAAGTGGGTGTTACAGTCCCTCACTGTACTGCCGCCCATTTCCCCCTTTCTTGCTGTTAATATTTGCTTTGTGTATATACATATTTGTGCGGTTCATAAATATCTCCAAATGTTGCATCCTCTTGTTGGGTTAACCCCGTTATTGCATTCTAAAGTACCTTTATTTTTTGAGGAAGAAAATACCACACGTAGCAAAGTATAAATTTTATAAATCACTCCTTTTCTATCATTACTGTTAGTTTATTATTGGCTCTCTTTCATCAAATAAGGAAGTTTATGTCATTGTCCAGGGACTTCTCTTGTTAGTCCCACTGCTGGTTCTGAGAGGCCTACTCCACGTGGACTGAGCAGAGGAGGAGGAAGAGGCGATTTTAAAAAAGAAACCTCGTTAGGAAAAGCAGTCGCTGTGCAGTCTGACCACATGGCAGGCTCCGGAGGTGTGTCCGAGTAACTGGGGGCAGTTGCCTGCTGCTACAGCAGCGACTGTCTTTCCACCAAAGTCGCCCTTACGATGATGCACGATGATGCACGATGACCGCTTCCTCGGGTGGGAGGGGGAAGCCGGCAGGGGTGGGGGGGGGAACAGGGGGAGGAGCCACGTTCCCACGCGGCGTTTTACTTGCTTCCCCGGGAGAAGAAGCGCAGAAGCGCGGAGCATTTTCTCTTCGCAGGCACCTTTGCGATCTTAGTTACCGCACGTGCTTCCACGTGCTGAAAACAGAATTGAGTTTTAAAGCCAACCGGAATGCTCCGTGCCGCCCCTGTGCTCACGAACACTGGAAACCCCTCGGGGGGATTCCGTTGTCATCGTCATCGCTGTCGTGGGCAAAGGAGCAACTGCTCTCCGCCGTTGCTGGCACGGCCCGCCGTTTTCTGACTTGGTGACGGTGCCCGCTGAGCGCTCGCACGGCCCCTCCGAGCGGCATCAGAGTTCCCACGCCAGGGCCTCTCGGGTGCCGTTCACGCTCCCCGCACCGGCTCAAGTGCGAGACGTCCTCTGAGGTCAGCTCGGAAAGCGAGTGTTCTGGAGCAGGCGTTCACGCAGCTGCACTCGGTGGGCTGGCGGCGGCCACCGTGGCCGCACGGTGCCTCCCCACACCCGCCCAGGCCCTGTGTGCTGGGCACCCTCCAGCCGCCAGCGAGGCCCGGAGCCGCCAGGGACACGCGTGCTCCGTCAGGGCTGCAGGCTGCAGTGCGTTTTACACTCCCACCCCCCCCCCCCACCCCCCCCCCCCCCCCCCCACCCCCCCCCCCCCCGGCGACCCGTCTCCTCGTCTGTTCCNTTATCTAACACAGTGACTGTGGCCCACTGAGCCGGACCCCCGTTCCTGGCTTTGCAGGCTCTGGCGTGTAGCGTTGCTCTGGTTCTCGGTTTGGGAAGATACAGACTCTTTCCAGTCACGTTTCCAGCGGTCAGTTTCAGTGAGGGAGCTGTGTGTGTGGGTTCAGAAGTACCTGGTTTGAGTTTTCGGTCTGCAGCGTCCGGGGCCTGCGGGCTGAGGACAGTGCGGGCCGTGGCGCTGGCCTGGTGGGCTCGTTAGACGTGCAGGAAGTTACCGCTTGGAAGGCCCTCAGCAGGGTGCTGGGGCCGAGGATCTACAATAGAATTTTCTGGATTTCCCCCTTGTGTTAACTCGAGCTCTTAAATGTTAACAGTCACACTTAGCAGATGACAACTTTTATTTAATTCATGCGTTTTGTAGAAGAAATAGTGATCTGCCACACAGTCCCTCCGAATTGCCCTCTGGTGACACTCCTCGCTCCTAAGGAGGTGTGGTGGCTCTCGGCTGGGAACTCCTGGGTGGGGTGGGGGGGAGCAAAGGGAGCAAAGGTTGGTTCCTCCGCCCTGAAGTCGTGTCTGTGTGCGTGTTTTCAGTCAAGCCAAAGTGTCAGATGACTCGTGTGCTTTTTAATTTTCCCAACCCGGAGCTCTCCTTTCTGCAGTTCGCTCTGATTCGCAGGGAGAGCAGCCGTGGTTCCAAACTGACCCGACTGGTTTTATGTTCTGATCCAAGCGCACCCTCCGCTGGCCTGGGCGCCAGTGTAGGACTCCCTGCCCTTCCTGCCGGGCTTTCCCTGCGGATTCCCGTCGGGTCCCCGTGGACCCTGTGGGGTTCACGGCCAAGGGGTCTCAGAAGTCGTCTTGCCCTCCCCGCCCCTGCCTCTCACGGACGAGGAAGGCGAATGAACAGAGGCGGTGGGCGTTCTGGGCTCGTTGGTGGCAAAGGGGAGATGTGGCCAGACTCCCCGACCTTCGGCCAGTTTTGTCCTGACTCTCATTTCACAACAACAAGGCAAGAGCAACGCGGATGTGATCACACGAGTGATGCTTCGGTGGGTCTGGTCTTTTTTCTTGCGGAAATGTGTGCAGGGACTACGGTGCTGATTTTAAGCTGAAAATTCTGTGTATAAGTTATTCTGATGGCATGAAAGTTATTGCTGAATTTAGTCCTGTCTTCCCCAGTAGCAGCCGGTGGGCGGCTTTCCTTTTCATTCCCTTAAATGTGCCGTAGAACTCGAGGCAGTCAGTCTTTGTCCGGCCAGGGTGCATTTAGAACACACTTGTTATCAGAGCGCACACCCCACGTAAAGCATTTCTCAGGGAGCTCGCACAGTCAGTTCATGTGATGAGGGTTTTTTAATATTTGAACAGCTGCCTTAGTGTATTTTTTACAAAGGGCAGAGAGCATCGCAGTCATTAGCGATTTTCCGTAATATTAGCCTTTCTCTGTTTTTTTAAAAAATAATGCTCGTTTGTTCTCACGTTCACTCCTGTCGGGAGGTGAAAACATGGCTTATCTGCTGGAGCCAAGTCGGTTCCTGCCCCAGCAGCCACCGCAAGTTCTCCCAGGGCCTGCGCGCTCCCCGCGCCCCCTGCGCCCCTGCATCCCCGGCCATCCGTGGGGTCGTGCTCCTGCCACCGCGCGTGGCCCACAGCTCGCCCTCTCCCCGCTCAGCCTTCCGGCATGAACGTCCTGGAGGCCACCGCCATAATAGAGGCTGCTGTCCTGGATTTTAGGGAAAGGGTTTGAGAAATAACCCCACGTGCATTAACTTTGAAATGGCGTACAACCACGTGCCCGTGCGTTTCGGGTTTTCTTGAGCAGTTTGCACGGTTCGGCCCCTCCACGGCTGAGCGGGGAACGGAGGCTTGGCCAGCGGCTCCGCACGGAGCGCCTGCTGGGGCGGGAGCCCAAGAGAGGGTCCGGCCCTCCGAGGCCTGAGTCCCTGGGTGCCCTTGGACCTGACAAGGGGAGTCCACGCAGTGCAGGACACAGACTCTCCTGCTGCTGACGCGAGGATGCCTTTGGAAATGAGTCCATCGACGCGGTGAGCAGCCCACTTAGATTTACATTTCAGCATGTTTTGGGCATGTATGTAATTTAAATATTAAAATAAAACATGCGTATCCAGTAGAAAGGAGTTTGTGACTTACAAGAAGATGAAGAATTGTGTCTAAGCGTTAAGGAAGAGCGTTCGAAGTCCGTGGCTTTTCACGAAGACCTCCAGCAGCTCCCAGAGGCTTTCTTGTCTACTCAGTGTTTGGCCATTTTCAGTTGAGTTCTGCAGAAAACGTAATCATTCTTCTCTGTGCGCCTCACGTGCTCGGCCAGCGGGTCTAGTTTCGTGCCTTTCCCGCGCGATGCCAGGTGGACCTCTGTACAGGGCGCGTCTGTCCCTCCCAGCCTCTCATCCGTCTTCCACGTGGTATCCAGGTCCTGACGCCCGCAGGCTCCCCGGAGCTTGCAGGAAAATCCCCTTCGCTTTCCCCGAACTCCTCCCCTCCGGGCCTCAGTGGGTCGGGCCGCTGGGGGCCGCGCTGGGCCTCTCTCTGCCCCACCCTCCTGGCCAGCCCCTGGCTCCCAGTCCCGAACCCAGGAGCCTGGAAACAGCCTTTCTGAGTCCAGCTTCCCGCTGCCCTGTGGGCACACAGAGCGACATCCCTGTCCCAACAGCGCGTCCCTGTCCCGACAGCGCATGCCTACGCGCAGCCCTCGTTGCTCCTGCGGACTCCGGGGGAAAGTGCAGGAGCCCCAGAGCCGGAGAGCTCCCCTCCGTGTCACCCAGGGACAGGGCAGCCTCTTCACACCCAGCAGTTTCACCGTTTCTTGACTTTCTGACCCAGATGGCAGGTGCCAAATTTGTGTGTCGGTGCTCAAAGCCCACGCTGCCCTTCAGGAATCTGTTTCTTCAAGGTTGTCTCACTGGCGCCGCATCCGAAGAGCCCGCGTTCTGTTTAAGTGTCCACTGTCCCCCGTTCTCCTGTCCCCTTCCCTCGTCGTCCGAGTCTGAGGCCTGACCGCCACTCGGGGGTTTTAGGGAGAGCGGACCCCGTCTAGATCACATTTCCTGTGAACCGTGGTCCGTGACACTTTTGCCTTGAACCCGGTATCGTTTCCGCACTCAGTCACCAGGCTGCCACTTTGTCCTCATTTTGGAAAGCCTGCCTCTGCCGTGGAGGCTTGGATTGTAGGGCGGGGCGGGCGGGGCTGTCCTCGCTGCCTCTCCCCAGGTGCCCCAGCCCCGCTTAGTGAGCCACGGTCTTACCAGGATTTGCAGGAAATACCTGGGTGTGGCTGAACAGGAACAGGAAGAGGAAAATTTCCTTTGCTCCAC
Source organism: Sturnira hondurensis (assembly GCF_014824575.4). NCBI lineage: Eukaryota > Metazoa > Chordata > Mammalia > Chiroptera > Phyllostomidae > Sturnira > Sturnira hondurensis. The sequence continues at coordinate 556,666 of NW_028091436.1, forward strand.
GGGTAACTGTGAGTTTTGGTGGCTCCTGCTTCGGGCAACTCAGATCCTCAAATACTGTTCTCGAACCTTGATTTTCTACTTGGCAAAAAAGCGCCTCAGGCTCATAATAATGGTGCCATAGGTTGAAATTTAATATATTCATGTTGAAAGCCTCACATAGATAGTTTTACTCTTCAAAATAGAATCTATATGCCTTTGTTTATTTTTAAATGTTTAATATTTATTTTATTGACATTTACTGTTAGCGTTATCTTGAATGCACACAGGGAAAAGGCATAAACACATCAAAACAAACAAACCAACCCCCAAATTATCTGGAAGAGCCTGTCTCTAAAAAGGTCTCAGTAGTGGTAACAACGGACATGTTTTTCCGAGATTTCAGCAGCCTTTCCCGTTTATCATTGTGTGACCCGTTGATGTACGGAGTCTGTTATATTCTATCTGAAGTGGGAGTGAGTAGGGAAGGTGAAGGGTCATATAGTTTGTAATTGAAGAGTGGCCTTGTGTTCTGAGAGATGTTTCTATAAAAGTTAATGAGTATGACTTATTTATGCATGCTCTACCTATACACACACAATTGGTATGTGTTACTATTTAAATGAAGCATTACATTATCGTGCTTATTGGGGGTATGCCGTCCTGTATTGTTTTAAGGGAAAGAAATGAAGTCCCCGTGAATGACTTACCCGGGTTTTCTTGTCAGAATTCCTCTCCCCACTTCAGTGCTGTCCCCGATGCTCCTTGGGTTGGGGACCAGGAGGGGACAAGCTGGAGCTGAACCCATCCACCCCTGTCGGTGCAGGGGGTGTTCGGGTGCCGCGGGAGGGTCAGGGGGTGCACAGGACACGCCACACTTCTGGGCATCCTCAAAGGCAGTTTGCTGGTTGTCATGAGTTTCCTTGGTGACATTTGCAACCCGGAATTTTGAATGTGACTTCCCTCCCGGCCGCATCTCACTCTCCTGCTCCTCTTGTCTCCCCCGGTCTGTGCGTGGCAGTGGGGACGCCGTACTACATGTCCCCCGAGAGGATCCACGAGAACGGCTACAACTTCAAGTCGGACGTCTGGTCCCTCGGCTGTCTCCTGTACGAGGTGGGTCCCAGGGAGGACGTCGTGCCCCCGAGCAGTTTGCGGGCTGCGCGGCACTCTCCCTGCCCTTACGGGGCGTGCTGGTTTTTCCTGGGCGATGATGGGTGATTAGGGTTTTAGTTGTGCAGAATTAATTCTCTCCCTCCGTAACTGCTTTTGCAATAGAATTTAATAAGCTATACGTTCTTGCGTATTTACTTTCTCCAATAGATTTTTCATTGTTTCTCTTTCGATGAGAATTTTATTTTAATTCTTTTAAATGTTCCTGTGTTGTTTTCCGGCACGTGTTACAAGTTTCCGGCCCATGCCTTTGCAGGACAGGTGCAATGGAACGGGTCTAAACCACGCACGAACTTTGGGAAAAGTCTTCATCTCCACCGTTTTTCCCCTCCCACATAGAGCTTTAAGCAGAGCACGCAAGCCGGTCCCACTGCCAGGCTATCACTTAATTCCACCTCCTCCAGTAACAGTTCGCATGGGCGCAGCTCGGTGGAATACGCCCCCCTGTTCTCTGCTGTTCAGGATCAGAGGGACGCGGGGTCGCGGAGGTGGGTCCCCCCGCAGACACTGCAGCGCGCAGACCCAGGCGGGCCCTCGCCCCTGTGCAGACTGTCGGCATCACGGGGCGTCTTAAGCCGGTGACGCTGTCGTTTTACTGAAGGGGGACCCTCCTAGGTTTATGGGCTTCGAGTTAAAGGTCTTGATTTAAAATTAGCCTACATCCGAGAGACTCTTTTAATAAAATGAAGTGAAGGGAAATAATACATGGTGTCATCTTCCCATTTTAACGCACACAAAGGAAGTCCAAGTGGGTACACAGGAACCAATGTGTTTCCCACTCTGTATCGTGTCTCTCGGCCTCTTAAATGGTACACACAGTGAGATCCCCTTTTCCAGGGCTCCACGCGCACTTGGAAGTGGAGCCTGAGAAGGGGTTGTGTTTATCTTTTAAATGCGTGTCATGATCTTCAATTATTATTACTTTATTGATTGCAATTCCATGTTTCCAAATTTTAAGAGATTATTTATTTTGTTCTCCCTACTAAAGTGACTAATGATTATTTAAAAAGAAAGGATTTTTAAATGTCCTTCGATAATATCTGTAGGATAATTCTTATTATGAAAAATCATGAGTTAGTGATATAGCAAATACTTTTGTGTATGCAGATGAGGTGATAAGAGATTTATGCTCACTGTATCCTGTCAATAATTTTGTACAGTGTTAAAAAGAACTCAATTGATTATGTTACTATAATGTTTAAAAGACACTATATACTTGAAAACATTTCACTCCTGTGTAGTCATCGTAGACTCCTTCAGGCCACAGTCTAATATTATCAAAGCAACATTTTCCCTACAAGCACCCAAAATAAACAGCCACGTGGAACTCCTCTCGTGGGATTAAATTCAGCAATGAAACGGTTTGGTGGACACGGTAAGTGTTTTTTTGCGAAGTTTGCGTAATTCTTTTAGGGCCGGCTGGCTCTCACGTCAAACTTGAATCAACCCTTCATGTCCGCACGTGCCCGTGGGAGGCCGTGCCCACCCTTCCGCTCCGACAGTGCCCCCCAAAGCGGGCACTGCTTCTCTGGACCCTCCTGTGTCCGTGCGTTTTGGCGCTGTGGGTGATTTTGAATCCAGGTGTTTATCACGTTAACATTCGTGTTCATCCTGGTGCGTTTTCTCAATTCCCGCACGCAGGTCATTTGGAAGAGCTGGAATTTTTCTAAAGATTTCATGTACGTTCATGTTGTGCCTGCTTCCAGTTCGGTTTTAATAACACCGTGGTCCTGGAAACACCCGGTCACTGAGCTTTAAAAAGCCGGCCCTAAGAGCGCCTCAGTTCTCCACCCTGTGTCCCAGTGAGAGTTGACAGGAACGGCGTCGGAAGCCTGGTTTTGAAAATGTACTGGAAACTCAGAAAATTAGACTTTCAAATATTCCTGAAACCTCCAAAAAAAAAAAAAACCCACCCAGCAGTGCCGTTTTAATTGATATGCAACAAAGTAGACTTTACTAATTAAACGGAGATGCTCTGCTTTCGCTACACGGCCCTTTACATGGAAAAGCCGGTTCTACACACCGCCTTTATTGTTCAGCTCAGCAACCGCATCCTTCCAGGGTTGTAGGTTGGTGGGTTACAGTTCAAAAAAAGAGAGAGCTGCCACCAGCCCCGAAGACAGACAGTGGGCTCCGGTCCCGCCGCCGCCCCCGGAATACTAATCAGCAGAGTCGGACCCTGGAGGTCAGGGAGCGAGTCAATCATCCCGCGATCGTCTCAGTGTGGAGGATCAAATTAGCCTGAAAAATTCAGCTGCCGGGCGCGCGGCTGAGCAGCTGTCAGGGCAGCGCGGAGAGGCACTAATGAACCAGATGAATAGTGCAAAAGCTGGAAAATAAAAACAGGGCAGTTGACATTTTTCATCTGTCAAAGCAGGAGATGCATGAAAATAGACCGTTCCCGTTTAACTCCTTAGGGGACATTCTGGTTTTTGGTGTGGGTTTGTTTTATTTTATTTTATTTTTAAACACTGCAGCATTGAGGCAGAAGTCCTGTAATGTGCCCCTGGCCCAGGGAGCTGGGTAGTGGACACTTACTCGGGGTGTTCACCCTCTGGGATAGGGCAGCCGACACACACAGCCAGTGCTGTCCTGGTCCAGTTCGTCAGTACAGGCCCTTGCGTCTTGAACAGAAAGCCCAGAATGTGATTCTGCCCGGACCGAGCTCCTCCCTTCGAACTTCCCTCTCGGAAGGAGTGTCTCCCGTGCTTGGGGACACTCAGACATTTACTCTCTCCTCCTCGAGTGGGACACCCCTGCTGAGGGGGCTTTTGGTGGCGGCGTGGGCAGGCTGGCCCTCCTCGCCCAGATCCGAGGGGGTTAAGCTGCGGGCCGCCCGCGGGCAGCTGAGAGCCATTTCCAGCCCCGCTGACGCCCACTGAGTAGCACAGCACAGGCCGGCGTGTTTCACACACTCTCTGCCCGTCTGGGGAGTGCACGCACCACCCTCCCCAATCAAACTTATTAGCACGCACGGAAAAGGGTGACTGGCTCGGGGCGCCTGCGGCTCCGCGGACACCCCGCCGCCTCGGCCCGGGGGGTGGGAGGCTGCGAGCTGGGCGCAGTCGCTGCCCATCGATTTTTCGTTTGCAACCCTGCTCACCGCGGCCCTTGCATGCACTGTAAGTGTCGCGTTGCAACCTTGTCTGGAAACACACGGAAATTCCATAATGTCTTTTTTAAAGTTGTTCACTCTTCGAGCCATTTTTTCCCCCTGCATTAGAAATCTCATCGGGATGCCTCAAGGTAGCGGCTGACTCGAGGCGCTTTTGAGCACGTTGAGTGCGTATTTGAGACGTTATCAAAAGAGAAAAAAAGCTCTAAGTCATTGTAACCTGCTTGAGATCCCTCTACTCGTTCAGACGGGGATTTGTCTTCCTGCCGCAGCTACTGAGCAGGAGAGACGCAGCGCGGGGCGTTCCCAGACCCCTGCGCGATGATAGCTCAGCTGTAACTCTGGTTCTGGTTCTGTCATTTTCTGGCCCTTACGTGTTTGATGTGAGCCGCTGAGCAGTGTCTGTTTAGTCACGAGATAATGCCAGTGGCCTTCATGGCATTGCAGGTGCAAAGAATTTGAAGTTACTTTATGCTGTTTTTTCTTAATAATTGTTTTATGTTGCGTGTATAAGTAAATATTGTTAATCACATCTCCCACTTAGGGGGTTTTAAATGTTGAAAAAAGTAACCAAAGACCGAAGTAGGATTTTTAGAAGTTACTAGAGAACGACCAGAAAGGGGGTGTCTGTAAAGGTCAAAAGCCCCGGCTCCCTTTCCGGAGAGTGTTTGCTGTTCTTTCCTGCGCGCGTGACCTCTCACTGTGCCGTGTCTTGGGGGCATCTTGCAGATGGCGGCGCTGCAGAGTCCCTTCTACGGCGACAAGATGAACCTGTACTCGCTGTGCAAGAAGATCGAGCAGTGTGACTACCCCCCTCTCCCTTCAGACCACTATTCGGAGGAAGTAAGTCGTTTCCTGTCTGAGCCCACCCCCCCTCCGCCCCCCCACCCACCCCCACCCCCGCCCGTGGTCCTGGCCGATGGTGCGTGGTGATAAGAAATNCCGCCACCCCACCCCCACCCCTGCCCGTGGTCCTGGCCGACGGTGCGTGGTGTTGAGAAATGCCCTTGTGTCCCGAAATGCATGCAGCTGCAAGGCCAGGTGGCAGGAGTGGCCACCTTCTCTGCAGTCACTCCCTGGAAGACGTGCCATTTTGAGCGCACTCTGCAGTGCCCGCGTGGAGTGGACCCCGCCCTGCCGTGGGGCGGACTCGGCCACCTCCTGGGGTGACCGAACACGCCCAGGCCCAGTTGGGGCCCTGAGCGGCTCAGGACCAGGGAGGCCCTGCTCACGGGCGGCCCCTCCCCCGCCCCGTCTCAGGACGATGGGCAGGGCGGCCAGCTCTTTCCTTCTCGGCAGAGCTCGCCGGTTCGGTTCGTGTTTTTCAAAAATCGAAACAGTTGTCTTAGCCGCCTGTCCCCAGCCTCACACTCTCAGCCCAACCCTCCCTCCTCTGACAGAGCCGGTCTCCCGTCCACCTCACCGGGCACTCAGATTCCCGCGGGGACACGTGCTGAGGCTCTCACTGTACACACGCTAAAAAGTGGCTGGGGTCGGAGGGCACATCCGCGTCTGCGTCCTCACTCGCCTTGGTAACCCATTGAAACAAATTGTTTTGGCCCCACCCAGAATCCCCATTTTAACCTAATACATCCTGATTTTACTAGTTCCGTCCTGACTTCACCAGTTCTGACCTGACATTACCAGTTAGATCCTGACGTCACCAGTTCTGCCCTGACGTCACCAGCTCCACCCTGACTGTGCCAGTTCTGCCCCGACCTCAGCAGTTCAGAAGGAGCTGGTCGAACCGCAGGTCTCAGGCCAGCTCAGCCTCACAGACCTCCTTCCCGAAAGCTTGCTGGACGTCCTCTGGAGAAGACACCGCTGGGGGGTGGCGCGTCTCACCTTCTGCCCAGCGGCAGTGTTCTGCGTTGCCCCCGGAGAGTGGGAAGGAGCGGAGGAAAAATGTAAAGCAGTTACCACGCCCACTGATTAGGTGGACCGGTGACCCTCTTTCTGTTTTGAAATGACTAGCCCTCGGGTTTAGACGTATGCGAAGAACATGGAGTCGGTGTGACTGGGGAAATAAGTATCGCAAAAGACTGTTTACCACGGAGAGTGTGTGGGGCCCTGGAATGCTCTAAGCGCCTGCTTTTCTGGAGGTTTTGCTGCTGCGGAGCAATGATGCCTGTTTTTCGTTCCACGGAGTCGCGCGTGTGTGTGTGTGTGTGTGTGTGTGTGTGTGTGTGGTTAGAAGGCACTCTTGCCAGGCAGGGGCGACCGTTCAGAAGTTCCGTCTGTTTGTGATGCTCGGGCTATTCTGCTGGCCACTTAATTACTATTTTGGGCCTGGCACAGAAGGATGGCATTTCACAACCCCAGCCTGAGAGCCCTCTGCCGAGACGCAGGAGGGTGTGAACAGCCCTGCGGAGTGATCGCAGGGTGTCAGGGTCCCTGCTTTGTTGTGTCACTCACGCTGTCTTCCTTCTTCCGCGGAGCGCATGAATATTTCACAAATCTGCGTCGTCGTCCCCTATTCTTCTTGACTAATTTTCAGACTGTCTGCATTTGCATTTCACATGGTAGCTGATTAGGAGATGCCGAGCGCGCAGCGAGGCCTCGGCAGGCGGTTACCATGGTGACCTTCGGCGGGGGATTTTAATGATGCCGCGCGCTCGCGCCGGTCGAGGCGCGCCTGCCTGCAGGGTCCCTTCTCCGCAGCCAGCACGGAGTCGGAGCTGCGGCCGCCAGCCCAGGGGCAGGGATCAAAGCCGGTCCTGGGCCGAAGGTCTTAGGGTTGGGAAAGCAAAGCAGCTTCCACTTTGATTTCCTCCCCGTAGCGTCGCCGGTTTGGAAAGGAGACACCAAGCCAAACGTGTTATCTGGTGTCCTTTCCAAAAAATCCCAGAAAGAGTTCGATTCCCCTGTTGGTAGCATCCGTTGCCACGCCCCTGAAATGGGAAGCTGCTACGTCTGGACAAAGACCGAAACCGAGGAGAGGAGGGTGAGCAGGGGCAGACCTTGCCCCTTGAGTCCGTCCAGCTTCGCGGAGCGCTCCTCGGATGCAGAGCTTTGAAGTGCAGATGTGCTGCCACATATTTTCTCTCCTTAAGTAGGAACTCTGTGGAATAATTACTTAGAACTTACGACACAGAAAGCACCCCAACAGACTGGGCGCTGCCGTAACTCAGTGCTGTCCAGAACATTTCCTCATGCAGTAGGGCTTTGAGCTCAGCTCGTGGGAGACTCCATGGTAGATTTAACTTTTTAGTGTGGCCAATATAGGAAACAGTGAAGAGTGAAGTATAAAGTTTTTAAACCGAACTTTTGATCAGAGGACTGGGTCATTAGGCGTCAGCGTTAGAGCCAAACCGGGGTCAGGCCCTGTGACCCGCCCCTGCAGGTCCTGCAGGATGGCCCGCAGGTCGCCCTGTCTTCACGACACCGCTTCCCTTTCTGAAATCCCCTCCGGGCTCCGTAACCTCAGCTCCCAGCATTTTGTTTTCCTCTCCGAGACAACGCCACATGCCTGTCCCTTTCATCTGGCGGCCGTAACAGCAGCAGAGGCGCCGAGGGCCCCTCCCGCCGTCCCAGGCCTGGGGAGGTGCCGGAGAGCCCCGGCTCAGCCTCGTCTCCAAGGGTAGAGAGGTTCGGCGCCTTTTCTGAGCTGGGCTCCATGCGAATACCAGGGTAACAACCTGAATTTCAATTCAACTAACCTGATTTTGGGTGTCTGTAGGCCGTTTCAGAGTGGAAGTCCACAGGGGTTCCAGTGAAACTGGAATACTGAGTGGTCAGCTTCGGAACGCACCGTTTCCTTCAACCCATGCGGGGGCGCTCCTGTCGGAGACCCAGGGCAAGGGCTTACTCCTCTTTTACGGGGTTGGGGTGGGGGGGTGGCAAATAGGGACCCGGGGAGGCCGAGCAGTCCAGGACCAGCTTCTGCACGGTGGTAACCGGGCTGGGGAACAGCAACAGGGCGGGAGGGGGAGACGGAAGGAAGGGTGGGTGGGGGTCGGGCTTGCCGGTCAGGCCGCGCACACGCCTCTGCCAGCAACACGGAGCAGCGAGAATGTTCGCGTTCGCCTTGACCGCGCCACCCCGACCTTTCCCTTAAGGAAAGGAAAGAGGAAATGAAAGCTTTACAAATGGCGACTGCCTTTTTACCGGACATGTATGAATCATTTCTATTTGAGTTCAGAATCTGCTTTTTAACAAAGTTAAAAGGGAAGCAACAAAACACGTGACCCTTGTGTTAGCTCATAAAAGAGCTGCTTTATGTAAATAAGAAAAAAAAAACAAGAGGAAAAGTTTCAGGTGGGGGTTTGCTTGCATATTGTGGCATTGAACTAAATTTATAAAACTTTTTTTATTCATTTGGGCAGTCGAAATGGCTCTATCTTACGGTTGCTGGGTTCACTGATTTTAGTAAAACTGTATAAATCCTGTAGTTCCTACTGAGCACCAACCAACGTTATTTAAAGTGGGGCTGGAAGACCGTTCCTAGCCCCCGGTCCCAGGACTCCTAAATGGCTGACCTCGTGTTACCTGGCACACACACTGTTGGGAGGCGAATGTGTGTCCACCGATATTTCGTAGTGTTTACAAGTCTGTGATCAGTGCTGAGGGGGGTGAGAATGCCCCACTTGGAACCGTAGAGGGAGATACAGACTAATTCTACACATAACACATAACTGTGCCATTTACTAAAAGTGTCTCAGGATTGTGTGTTTCCTCGCACACATGGGTCGCATTCGGTTCCTTCCTGAAACGGTTTAGTGAGTGTCATAGTCTCGTCATTCGTGATGCGGCTTGGCCACCTCACTCAGAGTTGCCACATAGATTTGATCTTGAAGCTTCGAACGTCCCCTGTTTGTTTAAAAAGGACAGGTAAGCGGGCCCTTTGTCCACTTAGGCTTCTGTGGTGACTCGGGGACTTGCCCCTTAAAGACACGAGTCCAGCCCCAGGCCCTGTGTCCGTGTCCCGTGGGGTCCTGTGGAACCATGCAGCTCCCGTGGCCTTGCCCAGCTTCCGAAGGACACGGGCAGACCTTCGGCCGTGGCGTGGCCCTTATGTGCCTCCCATCCACGTGAGGTCGTTTTGTTTCCTGTCCCCTCCTTCCCCAGGCCCGTCACTGGGACACGGCCGTGTACAGGCTAGAGATGCCGAGTCACTGTGTAGTGACCCAAAGCGCCGGAATACGGTGTGCTTTCACGCATTAGACCCGCTTTGGGTGCTAACATGACTCCCTGGCTGGATGGAGAGGGGGCATGTCTGGGAGGCCGACGCAGTAATTGGTCTCGGAGGGAGGAAGACGGGGGTGAGGAAGACCCAGTGCCCGCACTGCAGTCTTCATTGTTCCACGGAGAGCTGCGCTAGTGACCTGGAGCTGTAATGCACAGAGAGACACCGTCATCTCCTGCCTGTGATTGAACTTGATACTAATTGGGTCCCTGCCCTGACAGCAACTGATAACACGCTCTTCTTTGTCACATTTCTGGTGCCGACCTGTAGGCTTTGATGGTTTTTTAGAAATACATAGATCACAATATATTAGTATTTTCCACTTTATTGACCACAAATAGTCATTAATTTCCATATGCCTTATGATTCTGCAACGCTTTGGATATGTTATAAATAATTCATCTTATTTTTACTTTGTATGCTTTTTCTCATTTCAATGTTTCTGCATTGCTTTTTAAATTTCCTTCCAGCATCTGAATTAAGCAGCTTTTTCTTCTCTGGTTTTGTAAAGACCTTTTGCATATTCAGACCATCGGCGGCCTGGTCTCCCCCTCCATGCCCTGGCTGCTGGCCAGACCCTGCCCCCCCCTCACACACTGCCCCCCATGGGCATACGTACCTCACTGTGTCATCGCACAATGCGCAGACCACCCCACAGATTCTGCCGGTACTCTGGTTTCCTCTAGATGAGAAAATGTTATGCTAGAAGTTGGTGACTGTGAAGAAACCATAGTAATTCGGTAATTTAGAACCTGCCACTATACTGGCCAGAAAGAGTTAATGCAAATTTTCAAAAGATGTAAAGTATTCCTAAAGGCATACTTATAAGGCAAAAAAAAAAAAAAGAATCTGGCTCCTGACTGTGGAAAATACTGCTTTCGAAACGATCGGCTTTGCTGGGTGACACTGGTTGGTTAGATTGTGCAGGTGTCGCGGTTCCAGAGCCCGGGCTGTGTGTGCCCTGGGCGCCCACCCCCCAGCCCCCAGAGTCCAGCCTCCTTCCGTCCCCGTGTATTTGGTCCCCCTCCAGCCTGTGCCACCGCCACCGGTCCCCCTTCCCTCTGGTGACCGCCACACTGTTGTCTGTGTCTGTGAGGTTTTGTTTGTTTTTGGTTTTTGTTCGTCTGTGGTTTTCAGTTTTATGCCCCACGTGGGCGTGAAGTCAGGTGGCTCTTGACTTTTCCTGGCGGACTTGGCTTAGCACTCCCTGCGCCAGGTGCATCCACGCTGTCAGGTGGGGCAGCATTTCATCTGGCCACGCGTGCTCACCCACGAACACGCCCCTTAGAACCTTCGAGCCACTGTGTGGGCTCGGGAAGCGGTGGCGCGTACTTCTGGGCACGTCCTTCCCCGCTGAGTCGTCCCCGCCCCAGCCTGGGCGTCCCCAGTCAGTGCCGGCGCTCTGTGTCCGCAGCTCCGGCAGCTGGTGAACATGTGCATCAACCCGGACCCGGAGAAGCGGCCGGATGTCACCTACGTGTACGACGTCGCCAAGAGGATGCACGCCTGCACCGCGAGCAGCTGAGCGCCGGCGGGGCGTCGCCGAGACCGCCGACCGGAGTGTCTCCGTGCAGGCCGCGCCCGCGTCTCCGTCGGGGTGTCGGCGCGAACGCGCCGGAGCTCGCGCGCTTTGAATCCTTAACCAGTTTTCACCCAAGCTTCATTTTGTACCTGAGTAAGTCGCCTTCCTGCAAACCCAAGTGACTTTGGAGTGATCGGATTGCATGCTGGGAGAATGAAAGGACCACGGTAGCTCGGGGCGGGGGGTGGGGGGAGGTCTGTGCCCGGACCTAGGGGCGTGTGCCCGTAAGTTGCGTTCAGATCCCGCTCACCGGACAGCCCCCTGCTGCGCGGCCTACCCGGCGGCGTCTGGGCCGCGGACCGCGGGCCTCTCAGCCCCTCCACGGGCATTTGACATGAACACAGTGGTAAACTTGGGTGACTATTTTATTTCTAACAGTGGAAGTATGTGTTTTAGTTCTTAGCACCATAGCATTTAAGTAATTCTTAAGGTAAATGTCAACATAAACTATTTGAGAAGCATTTAAAATTCTTAGCTTATACATTGAAAATGCAGCTCTTAAATGTGAAAGCATTGGGGGAGACGACGTGAGTCAGACACTGAAGAGTTTTTCACCGCGTTTCATTTTGTCTTCGTATCTTTGATGCTCTCTTTGCGTGAACATGGTATAAATGAATCCGTACAGAAAGTGGTTAAGGGTCTGTTTGGCTGTTGTGACCGTAATTTTGAAAGTCGCACATGGCCCAAGGCTTTTCTCTGTTTTTACTCTTGTTTGTACATTTGGAAAATGTCTTTTCAATAATCTCACAGTACTCTATTTCCGTGTCTTTATAAATTTAAATGCTCCACTCATAGTTGTGCAGTATAGTTTAAGCATATGTCTTTATTCATAGATTTTAGGGAAGTTCTGATTGGTTCCCCCTTCAGAAATTTTTTGTATTCTGCAAGCTACTCTCTTATTTATATTGTATGTGCATTTTATCCGTGAATATTTCAGATTCTCTGACAACATAATACCCTTAAAAAGTCTTTGGTATTTGAACACTTTTCCTGGATTGGGAACATTTTTTCTAAACTTTTTAAGACTCGGACCGCCCTGTCGGCCTGCGCTTGGTCCCGGGCGGAGAGGAAGGAAGGACGTGAGCGGTGCAGACTGCACCTGTGAGCGGGGAGACAGTTTCAGTTCTGTTGACAAGGTTGCAATTTTAGATTTTGCTTGAAGAAATGGAACAGGCCATTCCCACTGGCAGAGGTTGTGTGAGCCTGACAGTTCTGTTGAGAAGCATTCAAGCAGAGCGCTGTGTTCGGGCACGAAGGTGACAGAGGTGGGGACAATGTGTTGAGGACGAGGACGTGGGCAGAGCCCCTAAATGTGGGGCGGAGTTGTCTCCTCCCTTTGTGCCATCAGGTGGGTGGTCCCCAGCCCCTTCCAGCACCATGAGGCCGGAGGCCAAGTGCCAGCCCGTTGAAGGACAGACACAGCGCCACCTGGGGTGGGTGGTCCCGACGGTGTGGGGACCTCACCTTCGGACAACACCTGCGTCTGGCCCATGTTACTGCTGGGCTCCTTCTTTCATGTAAGTATTTTTCCTGCAATAATCTGAATACATTCAAGTCATTTACAAACCTTACAAATGTATAAAGGGCAAAACAGTAGAAACTCTTCCTTTTCCCAAATGTAATCAGTCTTGGTATTTTTATTGGTTCTGAGCCTCGAGGATGATTTTGTCTTGGGAGGGGCCCCTGCTTGCTCCCCCAGCCGGGCGGAAGCCTGTTCTCGCAGGCCCTGGTGGCTGATGACCGGTCCCCGCACACGGACCGCCCGCGGCTCTGTCTCCAGAGCGAGGACGGGAGTCATTTTTCTGGTGCCCACTGTGCCTTGCGCATGTTCATGTCGTGTGGTCGACGGAGATGAATGTCCTTTGCTTGGGACAGATGTCCCCCTTTTCCTGGAATCTTTAAAAATTATGTGGGTCTGAATCTCCTGTGGGGGGCCCACCCCGCATGACGACGTGTAAGCAAAGGTTCCAGCTGAAAGAGCGGCCGCGCTGCGTGGTCGGGGAAACCGTTCTTATTTGCTACACAGGCGAACTTCTTGCTTGGGCTGTTCTCTCTTTTTTAAATAAGTCTAAGTGTTCTTATTCTTTCCTGAAGAAACCACTGTGTAAGAAACTAATTTTAATTTTGAATGGGATCATTTCAAAGAATTATGGAGATGATTAGAAATTCTAATTTTTATAATCGCATATAACATGTTGCCTTTATATACTTCTGGTTGTAAGTGAGTTTTGTATGGATTAAGTAAGACATCTGAATTGATTTGAGAAACAGTGAAATGGAAGGTACACCTGGTTCTAAACCTTATTAGGCACCGGCGCCAGTTCCCCAGGGGAGGAGGTGGGGTGGGGTGGTCCTGTAAGCCGAGGGCTAGGGTGGCGGATGAGGGGCACCCCCGGCGAGGAAAGCGCCCTGTCGCGTGTGCTGGCTGTGAACCCCGCGAACGCCTCACCACTCCGCAGAGCGGCCTGGTACAAGACCCCCGCCCTGGGTCAGTGCACTTCAGGTGCTGCTGGTAACATGTCCACGGTATTTATTGTAACCAAAATGTTACTCATACGAAACGTTTTTCCCTTAAAATGAATGTATTACGTCTGTACCCCACATGCATACTTCTCCCATGCCTCCCATTTCAATAGTACTGTGATATGGTCTTTTGTGAAATACCTTTATTTTGTTATGCTTTAAACACACATGCTGAACAAACTCTGACGTTAGCTTTGAAAATTGTATAATATCCTCATAAAATATAAAATTAAAAAATAAGCACAGTAACATTTTTATGTGTCTGTGATTTTTTTCCCCTAAAGCCTACCGTTCTTTATTCACCGAACACCCTGCTCTCAGAAACTGTTCTCGTTCATGGCCGCGACTCCGTTATCTTGGAGGCGCCAAAGGGCCGAAACTGCCCAGGGAGGCGGTGAGTTCCCACTCGCCCTGGAAGTGGGTCCCCCAACCCCCATCAAACGAGGCGCGTGCCCAGGGGTCCCTGCTCCCTCCTGCACGTGGCTTTCTGTCTTTGGCTGTGAAGCGTTCTCTGAAGTTATAAAAAGTCTACGATTTAAGCAACGAGTGAATCCCCGTCACTGCAATGGGCTGCTGACCTCGTCGCAGGCCTGTCGGAAGTCCTTTTCAGGGAACCCACGAGGGCTCTCATCCCGAGGGCTCTCATCCCGCCCCGCCCCGACAGGCTGGGGGGAAACAGGTCGATGGGCTCCGCCCACTGGGTGGGCGGGGCTGTGGGGCTCACCCTGCTCCACACGAGTCCCTTCCACCAGGATCTGGTGGCAAAGAGCTAGTGAGTTCAGGCACAACATGACATTGGGATACTTACACATTTATTTCAAAAGGATGTGGATTAGAAAAGTCAGTGCAGGTGTATATGCTGACACGCTTATTAGCTGGTATGGCGGCTGTTCCCAGCAATCTGAGGCAATGCCCTTAAAATCCAGTGATGACATCATTGATGAAGAATGCCACGGAACATAAATCCCCAAACTTTGCCACATTGTTGCAGCATCTGTTTTTCCAGACAGGTGAATTCTGGCCCTGGCTGGTATAGCGCAGTGGCTTGAGTGCAGGCCTGCGGATCAAATGGTCGCAGGTTCGATTCCCAGTCAGGGCACATGCCCAGGTGTGTGTGGGCCAGGTCCCCAGTAGGGGGCGTGTGAGAGGCAACCACACATTGATATCTCCCTCTCTATCTGCATCCCTTCTCCTCTCTAAAAAATAAATAAAATCCTTTTTTAAAAAGGGAAAAATTAAGTCTCTTTCCTGCCATCGCTTTGCATTTCTAGATTCATATACATATAGACGTGTTTATTCCTTGTGTGATTTTCAAGCCACCCACACGGACATTTTGCTCAAGACTGCGCATCCGGGTCCTGCGTGTGGGGCACTCAGTAAACATGGCGCACTGGAGGGCAAGTTGTTTCTGGGGGCCCCCTCCCGGGACCCCTCTCCGCTCGCTTCAGTTTCTTCTTCGCGTGCTACTTCCCTCAACCTGCGGGTCATCGGAAGCTCACTTCTGCTTTGGAACTGGAGCTCCTACCGCTTCTGGTCACCCCTTGAGTCCTCCCCACCCGCCATCCTTCCTGTCTGTGCCCCAGTTGGTCATCCACTCTCGTCTCCTGTGGAAATGGCCACCTGGGGCTTCCACCTTTTTCCTTCCGGGGCAGGTGCTGGGGACGTCCTCTGCATGAAGCTGGTTGTCTCAACAAGTGCCGGAGTGAGGCAAAGGACCGAGAGCCCGGGGGGGAGGGGCACCGAGTCCCCACTGCAGAAGTCTGCCCAGCGTGACTGCTCTGCCCCTCACGTGCAGTCCGCTGTCCATGGGGAAGCCATGGCTTGGCTCCTCAGGGGCAGGTGGCTCTGAATTGATGCAATGCTTCATGGAAAGGCTGCTGTGTGTGTGTGTGGGGGGGGGGGGTGCCCAGGACAGGGGAGGGCCTGGTTGCTGCTCAGAATGCACGTTGGCAGGGTGGCCGGAGGTGGGCTGCAGGTCACCTAGGCCCCACAGAAGCACGCGATGCTTTTTCCTAAATGAACAGATGGAGGCATGAAACCCTGGAAGCTTCTGGCGGCCACATCTGGCTGGTTCGTGGCACCTCAGGGGTGTCTGTGGTGGGTTCACATTGATGGTGTTCTTTATCACGTACGTATACGTATATCGCCAACAGCCTGACGTGGAGGCTCGGACACCTCGGTCATCAGAGGGACAGTCTGCATCCTTTCCTAGACCTTGTGTGTGTGTGTGTGCGTGTGTAGCCACAGGCTATGTGCACAACGCGTTTTTGAAGGACAGCGAAGTCAGTGGAGTGCTCAGGAGACATTTCTCCATGTCGATGGTCGTGGGAGTTCTGGGTCCAGAGAAAACAAAATTCATTTTCTAACGTGAATTTAGCGGGGAGCCGACGCCAGCCTCGTCATGGGCAGCTTCTCCGGACATTGCCTATTCAGGCGCCCAGCACACCGGGTCTCTTCACCGTCTGCATCACTCTCGTCCTCCGTTGTCCTGCCGTTGGGTAATGTCTGCTCGCCATGCAGAGTTCTCAGCTCCCCGAGAGCAGGGTCACTGTAGTGACACCGATGTGTCCCCAGTGCTCGGTGGGGCACCCAGGACGCAGNTGAACAGATGGAGGCATGAAACCCTGGAAGCTTCTGGCGGCCGCGTCTGGCTGGTTCGTGGCACCTCAGGGGTGTCTGTGGTGGGTTCACATTGATGGTGTTCTTTATCACGTACGTATACATATATCCCCAACAGCCTGACGTGGAGGCTCGGACACCTCGGTCATCAGAAGGACAGTCTGCATCCTTTCCTAGACCTTGTGTGTGTGTGTGTGTGTGTGTGTGTGTGCATGTGTAGCCACAGGCTATGTGCACAACGCGTTTTTGAAGGACAGCGAAGTCAGTGGAGTGCTCAGGAGACATTTCTCCATGTCGATGGTCGTGGGAGTTCTGGGTCCAGAGAAAACAAAATTCATTTTCTAACGTGAATTTAGCGGGGAGCCGACGCCAGCCTCGTCGTGGGCAGCTTCTCCGGACATTGCCTATTCAGGCGCCCAGCACACCGGGTCTCTTCACCGTCTGCATCACTCTCGTCCTCCGTTGTCCTGCCGTTGGGTAATGTCTGCTCGCCATGCAGAGTTCTCAGCTCCCCGAGAGCAGGGTCACTGTAGTGACACCGATGTGTCCCCAGTGCTCGGTGGGGCACCCAGGACGCAGTGATAGGAAGTGCCCTGTGGTAGGTACTCGCCGCGTGAATTTGTCCCCGCAGGTGTGCACCCGGTGTCCCTGGGAGGGTGGGGGCGCCGCCCCCACCTAGCAGGAGACAGGGTCCTCCCAGGGTCCCCGAGAGTCGGGTTTCTTTCCAGTTCTGCTCCAAGTCTCGCGCCGTCACCCGCTGACTCCAGAGACTCACCCGAGGAAACCCAGAAATGCACCGAGGAGCTGAAACTCAGGTAAGTGCAGACAGCTGCTGTGTCCGTCACTGTCCGGCTCTCAGTTGTGGTTGGCTGATGAGGACCCTCCGCAGGAGCAGAGGGCAGGAAGGTCTGCCCAGCGGGTCTGCCCAGCGGGTCTGCTGGGACCCAGTTCATGAGGGGCCCGGAGGGACCTGCAGAGAGGGCAGGTCAAGGAAGGGAAACCTCTCACATCCGGGAAGCCCCCTGTCGCTGGGGCTCAGAGGGACAGAAGAGGGCACGTGCTTCCATTCCAGTGGTAGTCACCGGGGTGCTCTGTGCGCCTGGCCCGATGCTGGGACACATTCCCTCTACTCGCTTTTGTCAGCCGTGATAATGACTTTAATAAGGTGGTTGCTGGTGGGACCCCCATTTTAAACAAGATTAGGGAAATTTACCTCAAAATGGTGACTGGCTGAAGGTCACAGCCTGGAAATGGGGTAAACATACTATTTTGGCAGGAAATGAATGGATGAAAAAAGTGTTAGGAAGGCGAGAAAACCAGGGGACCGTGGAAAGAATGCTGAGATGCTGGCGAGGTTTGAGGGAAGCGGCTCGTGTCCAAAGTAACCGCTTTTCTGACTTCCAACGTGGGTGTCCGTCCCTTTGAGTTGGTGCTCTGCCCCTCTCAGACCGTGCGGGGCAGCACACGTCGCCCCTGTTCTGCCTGTTACCACACTGGTGCTGTCCCCAAGCTCACAGGGCCCGTGTTAGGGACAAATGCCTGGCACCTAGGGAAGGACCCATTCACCCCAAGGCTGAGAAGCGAGCACAATGCTTTTGTCGCCTGATCTAAGGTGGGCCGCGATGCAGCAAATGTGAGGACAGGCCCGCACACCACGCACAGGGTCCGAATTCCTCACCGTGGGCCACACTGTGTTCACACCCCCCCCCCCCGAGAAAGTGGGCCACCATTTAAATCTTAGCGACACCCAGAAACATCTTGGAAAGGGTAGAACTGCCTCCTCGTTTAGCAGCTGGTACGAAGGATGGTCAAGGAAATCCAGGAAAATTCCAGCATGAGGTCGCCTCCACTTCCCCTCTGACCTGCAAGTGGGTTATGCGGGATGGAGCTCTGGGCGGTGCCCTGCTGAGCCTCCCGCATAGTAATGAGGAATCTCGGGATCCAGCCGGTGTAAATCACATCCCTGGGGTTTTTCCTGCTTCTGTGGATTTAGCAAAATGCTTGGTCACAGAAAAGCACAAATGGGTACAGCCGTCCCTGGACCGGGGCCAGCTCTGGAGCCGGCACCCGGGACGGCAAAGCCCGGAGTTCGGTGAACCAGCCTGCGGAGCACAGCCTCTTCCCTGCACACCCGGCGCTGTGCTCTGAGCGCCCCAGGCGCTCTCCCGGGCGAGGACGTAAAGCTGGCCGTCAGGTGCACAAAGCCCCATTGATGTCTTTGTACCACCACGTGTAGCAATTATTTTGTCTTCCAGTGGTTCGAGCGGCCTCGGAGCGGGCAGCGGCCCCATGCACTGCAGCGGCCGCGCGGCCTCATTAACGAGAGCCCCGCTGGCCGGGAGCATCGATCCGGCGGGGCTCAGGTGCGCACGGCCGCAGTTGGTCCTGCTTGGCCCTGCGCTTCTCTCCAGGGACAGCCAATCACAGGAAACGACCTGCGCGCCCCGCGCGAGGAGAGGCTGAGAGCAGTGCGATTTCAATTGCCAGCCTGTCCCCAAGCTTGGAAAACCGGACTGCACCTCCCTAAGGGCGGAAGGAACAGGCAGCCTGTGTGTGCGCGCGCGCGCGCGCGCACCTGTGGCCAAGTATTCATGTGCACACGCGTGCATGAGTGTGTGTGCACGCGCAAGGAAGATCCAGTCCTTCCGTAGGTTAAGCCCAGGGTTCCCCAGGTCACTTAGAAATGAGGAATTCGGAAGCACTCCCTCTGGGAGGAAGAGTCCTGGTTCCAGAAACACCACTACCCTCTGCAGGCGCAGGTCGAGCGTCTCTCTCCCGCCGGGGACCTAAAAGGAGCATGTTTAAAACTGACCCATCTCATTAGAGGAAACTGCGCCCGTTTTATGTGTTTCGTGGCGAAGAGGGGGCCTATTTTTTTAACTTGTATCTCTGCTAAGTCACCCATCGAGGGGGTGCGTTTTTTCTAATACAACTTCCAATAAACGCTATTTCCCCCAAGCGTTCGCTCCTGTGAGACTCAGAAATGGCGCATCCGGGCCCGGATCTCGCGGCAGTGGGTCTGGGGCGCGGGGTTTGGGGATGGCCAGGGCCGCCCGCTCACACCAGCTTTCTGCCCTCACTCTCCCTGCTGCTAAGCAGACCTGCCCCAGTCCGCCTGGGGGGTTCCCGAGTGCCAGGTGCAAATCCGTCTGCTCTGCCGCTGGGCGAGGGCGACTCTTCCTGTGTCTTTAGGGACGGAACTCACTCCAGGTTGGATGTGAGGATACTGTTCATGTTCAGGGTATGTTATTCCACTGGTGAAGACTCCGAAGGGTCTCTAATACTATTCCTCCTAAAACACCCAGCCCACTTCACTGTCCCAAACCCTTGCCTTTAGCCTTGGCAATAAACCCCACAGTTCATGTGGTTCCGGAAGGAATGGAAATGGTATTGAGCTCCATAGTTCCTTCTGGAATCTCTTTTCCTGGCCCACAAAGGTTCACGCTGTCCCCCCGCCCCAAGCACGAAGCATCTGTATGTACACTTAGAAAAATAAAACCTGAATTTTATGTATGTTTTTGATGTTTTTGTTTTGTTTTTACGTTTGTGCTGCCGTTCGGTTGCAGTGGTCCCCGTTCCCCCTGGCCCTCCTCTTCTCCCCTGGCCGGCATCACGCACCGTGAGCCCCAGGTAGTTCAGGCATCGGACTGTCTTATGACAAGAGGTTAAACGTTGGCATGGTTCTCAGTCTCTGCGCATCTGCCGTTTGCAGATTTTTTAAATGCTCATCCTGGATAATGTATATAACATTGAGTGAATTTCTATACATTGAGACCGTTAAGATTTTAGCATGTTTAAGTGTCCTCTACGGCAGTCTGTAGAATGACTTGGAAGCTCGACCCGCAGAATGGCATGGTTTTGCCAGAAATGGCTGGTGGTTTTGGAGCTTCGCTTAGATTCTGGCTGTGAAGCTGTGTGACCGTGGCGATGCGGCACCTGTCTGTGCTCTGTGGATGGCACCGTGTGACAAGGCTGGCCCTGAGGAGGACCCACAGGGCCCTGCGGATGGACACTGTTTTCGTCACCAAGTCAGTGATGGGACGCACAGCCACGAATTATTGCAAGGAGCTTCCGTGCCTCCAAAGGTTTTTCCATTTTCTTAGTTACACGAATCGCTAGTCGTCACTCGGGCTGATGGTTCTCAGCTGAGAAGACTTGGCCCCCAAGGACACTGGCACCGTCTGGGGCTACTTGTGATTGTCCAAACCTGGAGTCGGGCTGAGTGGGGAGATGATGTACTGGCCTCGGGCAGGTAAAGGCCAGAGATGCTGCTAAACCTTCCAGGGCACAGGACAGCCCTCCCCGGGGCTCTGTGACCCCAATGCCAGGGGTGTGGAGGCTGAGAAATGGCCTCTCACGAGGCCAGAGAGACATGACGGAAACGGTGGGAAGCGGAACTAAGCTGCACACCCACACGCAGACGACGCCTGTAGGGATTCTCAGTGCGAGCGTTCTTCACTAGGTGATGAGAACAGTTGTCCTCGTAGAAAAACGGTCTTTTCTTCTAATACGGTCAGAGAGCAGGCTCCTTTCTCTAAGTTTACCATCTGGAAAAACCCGCCTCTTTTCTAATTTATCCTCACACAAGTAAGGATGCATTTCTACAAAGAGACACGGCATGGTTGAGAATACTAATCTCCAGCGCCCCCCCCTCAAAAGTTAAATAAAACATAGTTATTTCTATGTTTGTCCGCCCAGCTCAGCAGAAACGCGGTCCGTTTGCATCTTTCTGCACCTGCTCTGAGAACCGAGGTGCCTGTGTGGCCGGCTCAGGCCCCTACCTGCCTCAGCCCCTGACAGCCTCTCCCTTCCTCGGGGGCTCGCTCTCTGGCTGGGCTCACTCACTTCTGCGGCTGGAATGAGGAAGGTCTCTCCCACCGTTTCACCTAAAGCCCCGGTGGGCTATAGTCCCCTCGTCCTGGCAGGAGCCACACAGAGCCCCGGCTCCCCTTCTCCATGTCCCTGGGTTGATTCTAAATGATGTGTACCTACGCAGAAGCGAGAGTTACGATTTCTTGGAAGGAGCTGTGTGTGCTAGAGTAACTTGCAGTTTTGACAAGGAACGTACTAATAGCTAAAGCTTTTCGGCATCGCCCCGCAGCGCGGGCTGAAGAACCAGGAGGGTGACTGAGGTTTCGGCTGCCGGCACTGCATAGAGAGGCAGATTTTACAATTTCCCAATTAAAAAGGGAAGCGAGACGTAGGCTCGCAGCATAGCCTACAGGGGAAAAGGTTAGTTCTCTAAGAAGTAACTACCCCTCGCTTCGAGCGGCCACCAGCTGGCAGGGTATTCAGGAACGGTCAAAAACGTGAGTTTCTCAGGTCGAATAACCTGATGACATGGAAAAACAGAAAGTATTGCTGGCCGGCTCCCTGCCCGGGACCAGAGGGGTGTTGTGGGGGTGCCTGGGGGCCTGGGGTCCGGGAGCCCATCGATATCCAGGAGTGTCCCTCACCCATGTCCTGGCAGCGCAGACCAGGCCACCGTGACACGCCATGCATGTGGCCAAGCCACCCTGCTCTCAGCCGAGGGGGATTGCGCAGGAATGGCCCAGCTGTGCGAGGAGACCCCCTGTCCCCCCCGCCCCTGCCCTCAGCTGCAGGAGCCGGCCCGGGAAGGGGTTTGGAAGTGACTGCTGACTAGACTGCCGTAGCCACCGGAGGGGCTGGATGGGTGTCCCAGTGCCCCGAGGGCGGAGCAGCAGCGGAGGGCACTGTGGCGTGGCATCAGCACAGAGCCCCGGGGGACACATTTTAAGCAGACCCCAGCAGGCAGGGCGGCTTACAGCCCCCGACTGGCCCGAGCCCCTGGGCCTTTGCTTGTGTGTTTCCGAACGCAGAGGGGAGCAAGCAGGCAACCCTCTGCAGCCTTGCTGTGGAGGGAGTTTGGGACGGACCTCGGTTCTCCTGCCACTCTTCCCCCCAGTTACGCCTGAGGTGCCACCGGACCTGTGGCCCAGGTGAGCCCGTCCTTGTCACCCTGTGCCAGCAGAGGCTCTGAGGAAGCCTTGGAGAGACGAGACCCCCCCCCCCCGCCCCCCGGTTTGCCGGAGTCTCCGCTTTTCCGAAGCGTTTTGCAGTGGACAAGCTCACGGCTGTAAACCCTTCACCCTCACAAACAGAATCTGATTGTTTGGGACGTTGTCGTCAGGGGACAGCGTAGGGAGCAGGGTCCACTCTCGGGGCCCAGTCACGGGATTCATTAAATGGTCACCAGAAGCGAGCGGCCTCTGGAATGCGGGATCATAAATCGCGCTTTTCGGGAGTCTCAATTACGGCCGGCACATCTACTCCGAGAGGCCTTCGGAGTTGAAACGCCATATTTCATTTCTGACACTTAATCTATGAAGACGTCCTCGGAGATCTATTAGGCCTTTAAAATAATTTACGTGCGTTGCCTCGCTGTGCGATGCCGAGGGTGCTGTTGAAATGCTTTGGGTTTTAGCAACAGGCTCAGTGGGGAAGTTGGAGTGAAACCTCTGTCATTGGGAGTCCTGGACCGTGACAGCCCCTCGGGAAAGGCAGGCCCTCGGTTCTCCTGGTGGGGAACCCCTGCTCAGGATGGGAAGGGGGGGGCCTTGGGTTTGGCGTCGCACGGGCGGGCCTTGGCCATGTCTCCGCTCCCCAGAACGTTCTGGCTGGGGTCACCCCTCAGAGCCTCAGCTCCTTGGTCTCTGAAACAGGGGTAAAAAAGTGTATTTCGCACTTTGGTCTCAAGGCCCACACACACCACGTTGCACAGTTATACCACGGGTGAAGCTAGAAACTTGTTTGTTTTCAAGAAAAGTCATGCAGATGACCGTCTGCTCCCCAGTTCTTCCCTGAGGGTTATTTTGGGGACCACGTCCTTGCAAATCGCCTACCATGGTCCCAGGGGCAGTCTGTGAGCTACCGAAGGCACGGACCTGGGCGCATCATAGCCGCTGCTGAGATGACTGTATCCTTCAGGTCTTAGAGGTGACAATTACAGTTGTCCCCAAAGCAGCAACCGATGACTCAGAGGAGACTTCAAAGTCGTCACATGGGACCTCTGTCCGTGCCTCCTGGCACAGCCAGCCGGTGCTCACCGCGTCCCTGAGCTCTGGTTTGCAGTGTGAGTCACCGTGGCGGGGAGCAGGGACAGGTCAGTGGCGGGACTGACCCGCGGGTGGTCTCGGCTATCTGTCACCATCTCTCCTCAGACACAGAGTGGCCACCAGGGTTCTGGGTTGAGTGGGGCCTCTTAAAAATATATGAAATAAAATTGCAAAATGAGATAAGGACAGAAACAATCAACACGAAAGTCACGATGAATTCTGGCAATGAAGCAGTTGGTGAAGCCCACAACCAACATGACAGATTTCCGTAAAACAACCTAGTACTTTTACCATTAGCTGCTTCACCCTCATTTGCAATATTGTCTTTTCCTGCCTTTTTTTATTTTACCTCTTATTACTTTTACCGTCTTCAGGCGACCATTTTGAAATTTCGTTTTCTATAGAAAATACTCAGTTTAATGACTGTTTTGAACTAGTTCCTTATTTTTCAAAGTTATTGATAGTATAGTAAAGGTTCCTCAGCTTCATGAATTACTTTTTCGTGATATGGGGTAAATTTTAGGGTAGCTATCTATTTAATTTTCTTCAAATTTGAGCTACAATATTTGGAAGAAAAATCCGACGTCTAGCTGCAGGTTTCAAACACTGCCGATTCTGTTCCTCTGGCGCTGCGGGTACGCGCTCCACGGTGGGCGCCGAGGGGGCGCTGCCGGCCGCCACCTCTGTCTGTTGGTCTCTTCATTTTACAACGTCAGATGATTTGACCCCGGGAGGGGCCTGGTTCTGGAAGTTATTTCTAAACCAGGGGGGCCAGCGGTACTCTACGCACAGAACTGACTGCAACCCACATCACTCTGTCCCACGGACCCCAAACTAAATATGTCCCCAGCTCCACTTCCTCTCAGCTGTGTGCCAGGGCCACTCTACCCGAGGGGACACGTGGCCCCAGGAGACTGGGGTAGAGACAGACGGTGCTCTCAAGGCCTTTCGGTTATGATCCCTTCCTCTTGTAGGTGTGACAACAAGCGAAACAGAAAACCAAAAAACCACATTGACGTCATAGAGGGTTCCACCCCCTTTTAGACAATGGAAGCTGGTTTCCTGGGCATCGTGGGAAAGGTGCTTCTGGTGACAAGCATCCCAGAATTGGCCGTCCCCAGGGTCCCTGGGGGACTCCACCAACCTCCTGCCTTTGCAGCCCGGGAGCTTGGACCCCGGCCCTCCGCTTCCCTGCCTGGTCCCAGCCCCCTGGGACGGCTCCCAGGCCCCTGCTGCATGCTCAGTCCTCTCAGGCCACATTCCTGCAAGACTGGGACGCCATCTTCATCCTCCCCTGGACACACGGTCCACCCACCTCACACTCTTGTCACGTGTGCGACCACCGCCTCCTCTCCCCCACCTCCCTCCGACTCTTCTCTGTCTCCAACAGGTTCCGCGGCCAGAGGAACAAAACCACGTCCAGGAACTGTCAGCCAGCAGAGAAGATGCGCCTCTGGCTCTTCTAGGCCCCTGGCCAACCCTGGCGTTGCTCCCTGGTGCTCTGGGGGGAGGCAACCGAGCCCCGTCTGCCTCGGACGCTCCCCCGACTGAGCCTCACAGGTGTCTGTCCCTTTTTGGTCACCCCCAGTGGGCTGAAGAGACCAGGGTAGGACCGCGGCACAGAGAGGGGCCTACAGCAGGCCCAGACCTGAGTCTCTTCAAGCCCCCGGAAGTAGTGTCTGTCTCCTGGTGGTGACGTTGGTCTTAGCATATGTCCTACCTTTGGTGTCTTCTTATCAATTGTAGGGCAGGAGGAGAAGGTCATCTATGCGTCAGAGTCTTGCGTCCCAGCCCCAGGGGGCACGTGGATGAGGAAAGTACAGACCAACCGCGGTCCCACCTTTGTTCCCCTTTCATCCAAGTGGCCAACCTCTCTGCTTCCCTCCCCTCCCTCATCCAGCCTCCACCTCTCTCGGCGTGCGCATCCAGTACATCCAGGGAGCCCCCCAGCTTATAAACAAGGAACCTCCGGTGTTTATACGGGGCCCGGTCGATTCTCCGCAAACACGAATGGGTGCTGTCCTGACCAGCGCCTTTCAAAGGACCCTTACCTGACAGGAGCAGCCCCGGGGTCTCGGCGACCTCAACACGGGGCTCTTCCACTACCAGCGAGACCAGTCACACCCACACACACACACACAAACCAGGGGCTCCTGGTTGGATCAGCCTCCGTGTGCCTCGGGCCTTTCTCAACACCCCCCACCCCGTTCCATCCTCCCCCCTTCTCTGCCCACCCGCATGGGTTTCTGCCTGCACCGCCGCGTCCATTGCTGAACATTCAGGAACCAAGCCAGCCTGAGGCTCTTTCACGTGGCATGGGTTTTCATTCACCGGGGGGGCTGGGGCCACCCTTCAATGGGTAGCAGCTTTTGGACGGAGAAGATGCTTCTTTGTAACGACAAAGTCAGCCGACGTAGTAAAGTCTCGTATCTGGCTAACTTAGCTGCGTTCCAATCTGGAACTCAAGGAGAGCAAGTGACATCACCCTCTGGAAACCCCAGCACAGACACACAGTCTCACACACACTCTCCCACCAAACACGTCCTAAAACGACCGTAACAAAAATTCACGCTGTGTGTGCGTGATGAGGCTGTAACAAAGAGAGGGAGAGATTAATCGGGAAAATGTGTATATATATATATATTTTTTTATTTTAATTGTTCAAGTACAGTTTTCTGTCTAAAATGTGTATATTTTTGATGTTTAAGGATTCTGTGTGGTGGTAGAGAGAAGAGAATACCCCACCAAAAGTCGATCTTATCAACTGGCAGACAGAATCAATGGCAAATACATTCTTTAAACTTTTAAAGTTCTCCTGCAGTCAGAGATAAAAACTAAGTACGAACTGTCTGCTTTGAACCATTCGCAGATTTGTTAAGGCCCCAGNCAATCTGGAACTCAAGGAGAGCAAGTGACATCACCCTCTGGAAAACCCCAGCACAGACACACAGTCTCACACACACTCTCCCACCAAACACGTCCTAAAACGACCGTAACAAAAATTCACGCTGTGTGTGCGTGACGAGGCTGTAACAAAGAGAGGGAGAGATTAATCGGGAAAATGTGTATATATATATATATATTTTTTATTTTAATTGTTCAAGTACAGTTTTCTGTCTAAAATGTGTATATTTTTGATGTTTAAGGATTCTGTGTGGTGGTAGAGAGAAGAGAATACCCCACCAAAAGTCGATCTTATCAACTGGCAGACAGAATCAATGGCAAATACATTCTTTAAACTTTTAAAGTTCTCCTGCAGTCAGAGATAAAAACTAAGTACGAACTGTCTGCTTTGAACCATTCGCAGATTTGTTAAGGCCCCAGGAAAGTAACCCAATGAGAAGGTGGTCTGTCAACGTAATGTGCATTATAAACCTTTTTACTATGAAAGGAGTCTCTTTGGTCCCATCCGCCAAGAACTCCAGGTCAGCAGAAGCTCCTTTGCATAGGTGGATGTTTTCTGTGGCTAAAATACGGGAGCTACGTGCAGTAACCTCCCGTTAACCAAATCGCCGAGCTGGCACAGCGGTAGGCGGTGTTTTCGTGGGAGCTGGCATCTCGCCCTTCATGTTGTACGACATCCTTTCAGCCCTGTTTCCAAGAGCCGGTTTTCTTGGCTCTCTCAGCCCCAACGGGCCAGGCCCCCCGCTGACGCCAGCCGCTGAGCTCAACTTCCGCCCGCCCAGGAGGGACGTCGTTGCCTCCACAACACAGGCACGGCCTTGTATCAGACCACCCACCATGCACTTTGCCACAGGACCATTCTGGGTGTCTAAGTCACCCGTCTAATGATGCCGGTCCGGTATGCGTGCAGATGGCAGGCAGGTATATACACACATAAGTGGAAAGAAAGATTCAAGCTTTAAGTTAAAGCAAGAGCAGGTCCACGTCAATATCATGGTCACATTATTGTCTGGAATGTCTTTAATATTCAGTGAGAGTTTGGGTTGAGAGTTGCCGACCATTAGAGTTTAACAGATGAGTTCTTTTCCGAGAGTTGTGTTAATTGGATCCCAAAACAAAAAACAAACAAAAAAAGCTTCCTCCCAAGTTGTGTTAATTGGATCCAAAAAAAGAAAAGAAAAGAAAAAGGAAAACAAGAAAGAACGTTCCCTCCCCAGGGACATAACAAAGTTCTCCCTGGAGAAACACTCTGTTGCCTCCCCCAGGTGTCCCCTTCTCCTCCAGCTCGTTCCCGGACCAGAATAGCCCCAGTTCCACGGGGCTCTGCCCGTGGCCTGGCTCGGAGGACTGAGTTTGCCTCTGAGTGTTAGGTGACACTTCTCCTATCGCTGATGCAGCCCAGCATGACCACGGGCCCACAGGACACGCGTGTGCAAACCAGAAGGAAATACCTCTCCTGGAGACGTTTCCCCCTGATCTGGAAGCCAAGGTTATAATCCACTCACTGATTTTGAACGAGACTCTTGACTGCCACCTGCTGGAAGAAATGCCGTACCAGCAAATAGGCAAACACATGACTGACTAAACGCAGGCTTGTGGGGGGGCCTGGGGGGGGCCATTGAGACCCCACAAGTTTTTTCAGCTTAAATTCTCATCGAGTTTAAATTTCGTTTTAAAAAATAGACCACTGCAATGTAGGGGGCTTAACAAAAGCCGAGGCCCTTGTTCACGGGAGCTGGTCTCAGCACAGAGAGATTTGTGGGTGCAACACTGTATTGACCTCATTGTCAGGAATTCTCGATTTCCCTTTATTGCTTTAGGGTTAGACAACATGTCTCAAATTCATATAGAAACACCTGTCTAAAAGGTGCTTGATCTTAAACACGTGAGTACCTAAATGTCCATTTATTTGGCAAGTTACAAGCCCATCTTTCCCCCCTCTTTTTCCTAATTTATATCGAATGTATTGTGGCGACACTGGTTAACAAAATTATCCAGGTTCCAGGGGTACATTTCTATAACACATCATTTGTGTACTATGTGTTCACCACCTGAAGGCACGTCTCCGTCCACCCCCACTTATCCCCCAGTTACCCTCCCCCACCTCCCCCACCCCCTTTCCCTCTGGTCATCCCCGTACCACCGTCGCTCTAGGAGTTTTTCCCTTTGCTTGACCCCTTCACCTTTCCACCCAGCCCCCGCCCCTGCCCCTCTGACGGCCGTCAGTCTGTTCTCTGTATCTGTATGTCTGTTTCCATGTTGTTTGTTGGTTTATTGGGCTCATTAGATTCCACGTAGGAGTGGGATCACATGGCACTTGTCTTTCTCTGACTGGTCGTTCCACTTCACGTAATGCTCTCCAGGTCCATCCATGCTGTCACGGACGGTAAGGTTTTCTCCTTTTTTGTGGCCGAGTAGTATTCCGTTGTGGAGATGTCCCACAGCTTCTTTGATCTAGTCCTCTATTGCTGGGCGCTTGGGCTGCTTCCAGATCTTGCTGATGGTAAATAACGCTGCAATAACCTTAGAGGGGCGTCTATTCCTTGGAGTCAGTATTTCGGGTTCCTTCGGATAAGTGCCCAGAAGTAGAATCGCTGGGCCCTAAGGCAGCTCCGTTTTTCATTTGTTGAGGAAACTCTGCACGAAAGACTGGGAAGCTGCCAGGTTTGAGTAGACGGCAGAGTGGACACCTCCTGCTCTGTCACTTTCGAGTGCTTCGCCCCCAAGAGGACAAATGCTGCAGCAGTGTCCTGGGCTGTAACTAGACGTGATCTGTCATCACAGAACTCGGTGACGCCCTGGGGACCCATGTGGCATTTTACGAAGGCCCAATAATAAGTGAAAGTTGCCCTACTGGCTGCTCACCCACCGACTGCTTCCAGGGAAGACCGCGGAGTAGTTCCCGGTTGCAGGAGACAATTCTCCCGAGCTTCCACTTTTCCTTCTCTAAGAAAAGTGTTTTCCTCTGGAGGTTTGCGTGCCCCGTGGAATACGCTTGAGAAGGACGTGTTCTGTCCACCTCCCCACAGGGAGCTGTCGCCCCTTCGACAAATCTCTTCGGGGCTTGAGGGCAGGCCGGCTGTGGGGGTAAGTTGGATTGCCACTGACGACTTCCTCGGGTGAGTGGGGCAAGGGGCTGCTACTAGTGAATAAATATTTATACCTGGATGCAAGTTTATTTAAAATGGATGTTTGCCTAAAACATGTGCTAGGCTGAGAGGGGAGGAATCAATGGGTTAGGGTGTATAAGGAGCTTTCAGGGGGTAAACTTTCTGCACCTCTCACTTCCACCTTCTCCCGATCGCGCTGACGATCTTCATTCATTCTTGTCACGGACTCACCCGGAGCACGAGCTCCAGCCTTTCATCGCACTGTGGCCGAACTCACGCCTTGTCCTCCCTCGAGCGAGTCGGAACCCTCTCTCTGCCTTCGGCGTCTTTTATGCTCTACAGCTGACACCAGCAGATGAAAAAAGAAGTTTTGGGGTAACGTGTATCCGTCACCCCAAAATGCACGGATGTCAGCAACAGTGGTTAACAGAACTTCCCCGTTTATTATAGTCACGTTAATGATGGAAAGCAGTGAGTATCCAAATACGGTAAAACAGACGGTGCCGGTTACTGGCGGACACATTTTAAAATATTTTGAGTGTTTACCTTCAAGGGATGCATGCCGTGTTCGAATTCTTTTGCGGATTGTAAGCCAGGGATATTTAGATGACGGCCCCAGAGTGAGTGGTTTGAGGGAGGGACGTGTGCTTAGCTCGGTTTCCCAGCCTTTACTCCCAACCCTGTGTCGAGAGCTTGGCTGTCAAGGATTTCGGGAGCTGAGGGCAGATCCGTGGTGCAAAGCAAGAAAGCCACCTCCTGCCACAGTGAAGTCGCGTCAGGCGCACGGGACCAGAACGGACCAGAGGGATGTGATTTATTTCACTACATCACGTGCAGGGTCTGGTTCTTGTTACGTGGTGGGTGAGAGAGGACCGCAGCAGTTTGACCAAAGCGAATAACACAGCGGCGAAAACCCAAGCGGGTGGGTCTCTTGTAATTGGGACGGTGGGGGTGGACGGTTCCCACTCTGAGTACTGCCAGCCTCAGTGCCTGTGCCGGAGGAAGGGGTGTGCCTCCCGTGGGCGTGGGAACGGCCCCAGGATTTGGACAAACTGTCCACCTTCTACAGCTTCCATTTCCTTCCAGAGTTGAGAGGGTTCAGTGAGCCAGTTGCCCGGAAAGTACTTAGCCTGGGCAGGCACATCGCAGATTTTCGAGGCTCACTGGCCATCACGCTCTTTTAATAACAAGAAAACAAATGTTCTTCGTGCATAAGACCTGTTCCGATAAGCTCCCTAATGTCTCGTGAGTACTGCATTGAACACTGGGCACTAGTAACATTACTGTTTCCTTACCCAAGATGTTGAATGATTTTTGTTTTGTTTGCTTTTGAGAAGGTGCTAATTCCCTTTCTGACCTCTAAGTTGTTTCTGTAACACCCCAGACGAATCAGAGCTAGCCAGAGCCTTTGAATCGGAGCATTTATTTTGCACCGCCCATGCACTCGGAGAAGCAATTTGTGCCTGTAATTCCTTGCTGATTAATTGTACACAGAGGCTTCGGGAAAATGCATAGAGCAGTGTTTTGGTGTCAAATAGCTGTGGTCAAATACAAACTCGTCGTGTATGTAGGCTCCTAGCTTCCTTCGGCGCAAACGCGTTAATAAGAGGCTGGGACTGCGCAGCAATTCCCCTCCATCTGAGCCCCGCGCAGTGCCCCCTGCAGGAGAACACAAGAACGGCAGCCAGCGTGGAGGGCCCTGGTTCCGTCCGCTCCAGGCCGCCTGCTTCTCCTCCACGACTTGAGTCCTCACATCTTGGTGCCCCCGTTTTACAGAAGCGAAAGTGGAGCCTCGGAGAGTTTCAAGGACTTGAGCCCGTCTCTGGAACGTCCAAGTGCGGAAACCGGAGTCCGCCTCCGGGTCGCGCGTCCCCAGCCTGCGCCCCCTTCCTGCAAGGGCGCCCTGCCTGTCTCCTCTCTTCTTGAGCAGGCGGGGCCCCACCTGAACTCAGGGATGGCTGTGCCCCGGGGGATCCCAGGCGGTTGTCACTCCTCCACAGCCAGTTTGGCTGCGCGTATTTGATATGTTTCTCGTTGAACATCACACAAGGATACAAGTTAAAGTTGCTTGAAAAAAAAAACAACCCAGAATCTGTGAGTGGTAAGCGTGGTCCAGTCAAAGAGAGATGGAGTGACCCGATGAGAGGGGACAGTGAGCCCAGGGTTATGCAGGACTTGTAAGCCTTCCCACACCCCAAACGTTCAAGCAAAGGCAAACTTCCCACTCGGCAGTAACGCGGTGAGGGGTGCGGGTACGCCCCGTTCTCGGCCATTACATGCTCCCCAAATTGATTCCCGGAGAAATTACAGGCAAGTAGCGCCTTCCCCACGGCGCCTTTTTCCTGCTCTAAGATAAGGATTAAGAAACCCTGTGGCCCAGTCAGAAACCTATTTTGTTAGTCTCTTTGTACCGGTAAAATTTCTCCTGGCACTGAACTCCCACTGTCGAAAATACTATAACATTTTACTAGTTTGCAAAAGATGAAAATGTTACCAGATGTTAAAGTCAAGGAGCGCGTTAACAACTTCTGTTTTCAAATGGGTAGGTTTCCACTTTAAAAAGAAAGAAAAGGACTCTGCTGGCCTGCCACTGTGTAAAAATAAAAAAAGAGTCCAGTCATTTCTGACTCGAATTTTATAATTATTTAGTCTCACGGGATGGAACGTTTGAATAATGGGGTATGTGCTAATGGCCTTAATTCCCTGGGGGCTTTATAAATGTCTCTTTTGAACCCCCAAGCCTTGGGTGTCCAGAACCAAGTAATTAAATAAATTTCACCCACTGGCATTCTGGCCACAGGCAGGCTGGGCCTCATGGGAAACCGCACCACTGTTGGTGTGGTCCACAGCTTTTCCTCGGCTGTGACCCTGTGTCGCCCACCCTGGCCTGACTCTTCAGCATAAAATGTTCATTGAAATGAAAGCATCTCGGGACGGCCACCTCCCCCGAGGCACTCATGGGGGCTGGCATTTTTCACCCCGCCCTGCCAGGCTCCGGTGGGGGGAGGGGTGGGGGGGCAGCAGCTACTCAGAAAGTGCGGGAGGAGAACGAGAGAAAAGAGGACCCGTCCTGACTGAGCACAGGCCTGCGTTTTTCTCGGCCTTCTGATGGGTCGCCCCGGATACCTGGGGAAACATGCCCGTGGCCTTTGTCATTTGTATCCCAGAAGGATTTTTCTAGGTCGTCCCTTGGGTTCTTCAAAGAATGAGTCTTTGGCTCCGTCGTAGCTACAGGAAGCTTTTCCTTTGATGCCCAAGGATTACGGGACACTCGGGTGGTTGATGAACCTGACAATGGACGAAGGGGGGGGGGGGGGGGAAGGATGCCCCTCCTCCTGGAGAAGCGAGGCCGCGGCAAAGACCGAGCCCAGTGCCAGAGGAGTAGCCGGTTCCTCGAGCTAACACAGTTGGCAGGCGCCCATCCCTCCGGGTGTGAGTTTTCTTTCTCTGCGTCTCCCAGGGACGGGCTAAAATTTTCAGTCCCCACTCCGGTCCTTGCTGATGAGGGAGGGGTGCGTGATTAGAGCCGAGCGCCCCACGTCTACAGCAAATCAGCGGAGTTGGGGGTTGCCCTTCCGATGCAGGATGCGGGATGGCGCTCTCCTTGTGGATCCTGGAAGCTGGGGTCTCGGGGATGCGTTTCTCTCACGGTGTCTGAGCACCAGCTCTGAACACTGCTATCTGCCTGGTCCTTCGAGGTCCCACGGAGGAGATGTGTTGTGGGCGACACTGTAGTGCTCTGTACGGGATGCAAAGAAGCCGCCTTTACTTGGCTGCCGCAGTTCCAGAGTGCTCCCACGTTAGGGCAGAATAACAGTTCAGCTGCAGATATTCCCTCAACCATGAGTCGGGCAGGTGCCACTTAACACATAGAAAGCGTGCCCTTCAGCCCGGAAGCGCTTGGCTGATTGCTGAAGTCCCCTGGAGCCCAGGAGTTCACGCTGCGTTTGTACACCCCTGGTTTGGTGACTTTCCATCCGAGTGGGGGTTCCCGGGAGTGGTTCTGTTAGCAGAGCCGGTGTGTCTCTCCTGAACGCTGGGCTTCGTCCTGGGTGAACTGTGTCTGTTTCCCTCCCTCTCATCTTTCTTCTCCAGAGAAAACTGGGCACCTGCTCCAAGCCCAGCATTCAGTCCTGGACTATAAGGCAGCTGTGGAGTTTAAAACCTAAAGGGGAGACATGTTGAAGGACTAAGTGAGCAGAGGTGTCCCCAGAACCCCCACTTTCTGCCCCTCACAAATGCCTTCCCAGACTTGCGTCTTTTCTCCTTCAAAATGCATCGCGGTGAGCTTCCTTATTTCACAGAGGGAGTCACTGCATCCTACACAAGTTTCTTCTGTGACTTTCTGTCCACGACCACCCTGAATTTGTGTGACAGGTTGGCCACTTGCAGGGACGCCTCCTGGAGGTGGGTTTCCCGACGCCATGTGCACGTGGGTCCCCATGTGCAGACCTGTGTGTCCGAGTCAGGGACGCAGACCCGGGCCACACCTCCCCCACGGGTGTGCGTGGCGAAGGAGAGTTCATCTTCCTGTGTCTGGAAGGTGCACCACCCACAGGACGGTGGATTTCCCTCGGTCCGTCTCAGTAGTTCTCACCGTCTTCTCCACCGAAAATGGCAAGGATTGACCGACTCTGGGAATGAAAGTCTTCGCTGGGTCTTGTGAAAAGACAAGTGTGGGAAGGGCGGGGCCCGTGATCAGTGTGCACAGCCTGGGGGGGGGCACCTGTCCTGCCCCTGCTTCTCCCAGTGCCGGCTGCTCCCGTGCAGGGCTGGAGACAAACCCCCCACCAGGCGCGCTGTCTCTGTTCCGCCGGACCGCTCCCTCGGGTCAGCCCGGCCTCTGGAGGCCACTTCTCTTCGGCTGTGACAGGGAGGTTCCATGGGAGACCACAGCGAGTGAGTTCCTGGAACAGGTAATGAGAACGGAAACCGTGATCTCTGCTCAAGTGCAACTCTGACAACTGAGCTACGTCTGACTAATATCGAGCAACCCTATCGATCTGCTGAGGTCAATAGTTGGGTTTGGTTATGCTCTGCATTGACTTTTTACAGCGGCTAAATGAGGAGGGGGAAAAAAGCCAAATGGCCAGGGTGTGTTTTTGTTTGTTTGTTTTTAAGACTAATTTAATGGTATGTAGTAACTGAAGGCTCTCTCTAGAAAATGCAGTCTGAGGTTTCTTTGCTCTCATGAATTAATCCTGGAAAGATCGGTGTGTTTTTAGAGAAATTAGGATGAAAGAGTTGTTTCTGAATGCCTATAAATCACGGCCGGAAGTGTTTTTCATCCTCTGAGAGACAGCCTGGCTTCACGGAACGTGCCTTTGGCGTTAGATCCATAGAGATTTGTGACTGAGCTTCTCCCCCATTTATTACTGGACGGCATCCTTAATCCAAGTGCCTTAAGCTAGTTGGCTCTCGTTTTCTTAATTAAGAATAGTATAGCAAGAAGTCCTTTAATCCAATTAGGGCCGGTCATGAGTTAGTGAAAAAAAAATAGCTGAGGTGGCGAAACATAAAAATAACATCTGTGCAACCCAGAATTTTGGATTTTTCCTGAAATGTGTAAAAGTGTATTCATCCGACAACCTGCTACCGCCTGGCCAGTGTGGCCGCATAGGTTTTGCTGACTGGCGTTCAGGCCCCACCCAGCCACGCCGATCGCGTATTGTGTGGACTCCTAGTTTTTATTTCTATCAGCCTAGAATATTGAAGAGGCTTCCCTAAGGAACTCAGTGAGGCGGTCTTTGACATGTTTTATAATTGTCTTCATTTCTTACATTTGTCACCTTTACTCCTAATTTAACAGTAATTTATTTTAGCAACTGGCGTTTTCAAGCCTTCCCTTGAAGTAACAAGCCTCTCTTGGTTCTTATATTTTAATATTTTTATCAGGGTGCATGGCGGCAGTAGCAGGACCACAGGCAGTCAGCGGGGGCGTGAGCAGCGCGGCCGATTCTGCGTCCTGGGCTGACAGTGAAGACGCTTTGACACAGCGGGGCTCTCCAGCCACAAAGAGGACTTTGAGGTTCCTAGAATCCACCTTAGAAAGGAAAAAGGAAAAATTAATTTCAGTAGTATCTTTGTGTCAACATATCACTTCAGGTAACCAGTATAAAATAACCGAGCTATTCACCTTCTTTTCCGTAAGGGGTCTCCCAGTGAGGGGTCTGTAGCCTGCACCTGCAGAGGGTCTCCATTCCCACCAGCCACGCCACCAGCGTCCGGGAGCCCCACATGGCCGGTGTCCACCCCACCGGAGAGCACAGTCCTCGACACGAGCAGTTGGTGTGTCCTGGGCGGTGGTCCTTATTGGCGTGAGGGGGACAGGCAGCCCCTGAGCAGGGAAGTGTCTCTCAGGGCGGCTCCTCTCTTTCCTGGGGAATATGTGCTCCCCCCGC
This sequence comes from Sturnira hondurensis, assembly GCF_014824575.4. Classification (NCBI taxonomy): domain Eukaryota; kingdom Metazoa; phylum Chordata; class Mammalia; order Chiroptera; family Phyllostomidae; genus Sturnira; species Sturnira hondurensis. The sequence goes on from NW_028091436.1 coordinate 592,330, forward strand.
CCCTCCCACTAGACTTTGGCCCTGCAGACTTAAATGTGTATAACATTGGATTCCTTTCTCTATCACTGCCGTGGCCAATGACCATGGCCAACGAACCGGGTGGTGTTCACGTCAGAAATGCGCTCATGCCTGGACGCCAAAATCTGGGCCGAGGCTTGTGGGGCTGAATCCAGGCGTCAGTAGGGCTGCTCCCCTTGGGAGGGGTGCTCCGGGGAGGAGCCTGTCCCTTTGCCCTTGGAACTTGGGTGGCTGCGCCGTGAAGGACGGGTAAATGTGCACCTGGCAAAAGCCACAGCAGGAGTGGACGGGCGGCCAAGGCGGACGCAGCCCGAACCTGGGGATCTGCTGGGTGGAGGGGGGTGGAGAAGCTGTTGCTGCCGCAGTTGAGACATCAGGGGCAGAGACCTTTATAGTGAAAGCTCTTCACCCAACGCTGAAGGCAGAACACGCGTGAACATGACCGCCTGCCCCATGACTGCGGGAAGGAGCAAACAAAGCAACGCGCCTGCTCCGCGGTGTGTTTTGCGGTTGGTGCTGACGTTTCTGGATGTTCCCCACAAGTTTCTGAACATGTGGGCAATGAAGTTGTGTAAGGTTCTCCCTACAGCAGTAGGCAAAACGAACTTCCGAGGAACCGGAGAGTCTTTGTGACCCCGTGCGGCGTGTCACGACCTCGCCTGCACGCCCGGACCCGTTGTGGCGGCAATGGGGGATGGTGCCGAGAAATTCCGGCGCCCTCGCTAACAGGGATTCCCGGCCGATGGAATCCTGGCCGACACGCTACTTTCCTTCTGCTTCTCCATTTGGTAGCGTCTCCTTTCAAGACCAGGACAGCCCCTAGCATCAGGAGAAAGTCTTGGAACCAGCCTCTCCATGCAAAGCCCAGCAAACAAATGGATAAACACGAAAAGTAAATGCTCGGGAGCCCATCTGAGTTGTTCTGAGCCCCTGAGAGCCAATGGGATTGAGTCCCCCCCCCCCCCCCCCGGGGACTGTGTTCGGGGAGCACGTGAAAGCTGGCTGTTCAAGTCATCCTTGAAAGTCTCTGGAAAGAATGGTTCCTTTCACAAAGCATAAAAAAGGTAAAGGGGATGAAATCAAAGCAGGACAAGAGGGAAAACATCGCAAAAAAATGCTCACAGGGTGGGGACTGTCCCTGGGGCGTCAGGGGTGGGATGGGAGTGAGCTGGAGAGATGCCAAAGACCAGGCGCGGCAAAGCCCGTTGAGGAAGGACTGGCTTCCTGAGAAGGAGGAGGCTGTGGGACCAGCGAGGAGGGTCTGTGTTCGAGCCGAACCCTCACGTAGACTGTACGACGTGATGCAAGGACAAGTTTCCTCTGCATTTAGTGTGCACGGCCTTGAACACTGGCTGAACCTCCAAGGCGGGCTGGGAACGACACTGAATGCAAACCCTAGGACTGACTTCCCGAGAGACCCGAGGCGGGTCCCAGTGTGTGTCTCCCCTTTCAAGCTCCGTCCCTCCCCTGGAAACTGGCCATTGCACAAATACGGGGATTTGAAACTCGGTTGGAGAAGAATGGGGGAGATTTTGTGAGCGCTGTGTACATGGAACTTGGGCAGTGCCACTCGCTGTCATTGACGGAGGACAAAGGCCGTATTGCCCCATGGATGTGTTTCAGGTGATGAGAGAGAATTCAAATGGGACGTCTACTGTGACTGCAAGCCAGGAAAAAAGCAGAAATCATTCACAGGGTGGAGGCAGGGCCGGTTTCTCTCTGCTGTTTCATGGTGCGGTGTCCGGTTTTGTAAAGGTCATGTAAATCCGCACTCCGGCGCTTGGATGCAGAGTGGCATCTCCCTCCTTCCGTTGGTCTCCCTCCACACACGACTTGAAAGTATCGGGGCGACAGAGCTCTCACACTCTCAGTTTTCCAGGGGGAGCTCCTGTCTCCACACAGGAGAGAGAGGAGATCCTTTAGGGAAGAAAGGAGGGTCAAAGCCCTCCCTCCCGTGGCTTCCTCCCACTTACAGGAACCCATGGCTATCGACGGCCCCTTCACCCCAATTTCTGTGTGCAGTTAGAGCCCGGGTCCACACGGGGAGTCCACCAGAAATGATATTTTGGGTTGCTCCAGGAAGATGTGACCCCCAGTTACTTTCCTTGCAGGGGGCGGTTCTTCGATCACCTTAAGAACTGCTTTTCCTGAAGCTCCTCTTTCAAGACATGGACCGCCCGGAGAGGGCACCGCAGCCAACCGCCAAGGCCTCCGTGTGAAATAACCCCTCCACTGGGACGGGAGCAGCCTGCCTCGGGCCGTTTTCACCCCCCATCTCCCGCCCAGACCGCTTCCTGGGGCGCCCGACCACACCACCTGCCTCAGCCCGTCCCCTCCCAGACGCCTTCTCTCTGTCTCTAGTGTCTCTGTCTCATGTGGGAGTCACATTCCCAAACCCACCGTCTAGAGCGAATTTTCTTCCAAACTGAGGTCACAGCGGATGTGGGGTCACGACAGACCCTCACAGAGTGAAGTAGGGTGCAGTAAGGTTGAAGTGCGTATTTCACAAACGGAGAGGGCAGGTTTTGCTGTGAGAGCCTTTTACGGTAGTTACTACGCGTGTATTTGAACTGGGCTGCGCACAGCGAGGCTGTCTTTCTGCGTGCGGTGGCCGGAAGTCCCGATGTCACGGGCCTACCTGCGGTGCGGCTGATTCGGCCTTTCCCAAATGGCGTCCACTGTCCCGTCCGCTCCCCCTCCTTCTAAACAGATGACCAACCTAACTGCCCGATGCCCCCACCCCCAGCCGCTCACTGCACACATTCCAGCTCTTGCTCGGGGCCTCTGCTCAGGGCCCTGCCTCGTTCGTTTCTCTGCCTGATGAACCTCCAAGACCCAGTTCCCACGTCACCTCCTCTGTGTCCCTTCCCAGCAGAACACCGCGGCTGCATTCCGGGTCTCTCTTCCTCTCTCTTTCTCTCCACACCTGCCCCCCCCAGCACTTACCCCACCCTGATGTATTTACCGGGTCACGGTTTTCCAATGACAACTCCTCGGAGAACAGCAGAATATAATGTCAGGCCCTGCACGGTCAGTGATCGGAGCAGAGACACAAATGAAAGCGTCACTTTTGTGATGGCTGGAAAGGGACACAGACTTCATCCCCACGGGGTTTTGAGGAAATCTTGACGTAGGGAGCGCCACGGAGGCGGCCCACTGGGAAGGCGTTTCTACCCGTCTAATTAATAGTGGTTGACAAATTCGAGGAGGAGAAAGACGAGGTCGACAGCGAGCTCCGAGAGTGAAAATACTTTACACAAACTACTCATTCTCTTCCATCCAAGTCCAGGGTCCCTGGCACTTTGCAGTGTTTTCACGGAGCAGTAATAAAAACGTCTGTGGCAGATAATAATTGGTCATAATTACCGGCGGCCTGGAACTACCCAGGCTCTCCAGGATTTGTCAGTGTCCCCCTCGGTGAGGTCACTCTTGCTGAGATACTGTGTTTTAAGTCACAAATGTTATTTTGTTTACTTTTCTTTCTGACTTTTATAGTTTTTTTTTTTTGGTATAAAACAAATTTTTATTTTACGATGGGGAAGGACGCCCGGCTATTTTCTCCTGAGAAAGGAAGCTCGCAGAGAGTCGGCCGGTCGTCATTTCTAGCCCTGGCAGGCTTGCTGGGAGCCGCTGGTATCAGGTACTTCTCCTGCTGTCACGAGAAGGTGTCCGTCTCCCATTCCGTGCACGTTGGCGATCGCCGGTCCCGCGGTCGATCTAATTGCAGTTGAACAATGCAGAACTAGACGAATTCCAGAGGGAATTAGGATTAATAAGGACAAAAATCTTGCGTTCCCGTGTTGTTTAAGAAAAGCCTGGCACAAATTGGAACATGGACACTACAGTTTGCTCTGTCTCAATCATGTTAAGAGAGAGAGGGGAAAAAAACACCCCAACAGCCTCAGATCTGTGGTAGAAAACTAGATCTCTTTCTGGACATTATAAAACATTTCTAAAACAAAACGGCACTTTTTTCTTTAACTTTCGTTTGCATTTTCCCTTCCCTGTGCATTCCCTCTTCCCCTCTCTGTGTTTGAAGCTCTTCGATTTCCCCTTTTTCCTTCTCCTTCTTGCTTATTTCCAATTTGCTCTCTGGCTCCGCTACCCGTTTCCTCTGCTCCCCTTTTTGCTCTCCTCTCCCCCTCCCTGGGTTGTTTAAGCACGCTGTAAACTCACTCGTTCCACTCCCCAGGGCAAGAACAGCTATCTGGGCAACACTTTGTCAGCGTAATACATTTACAGAATGCATATTTATGAACCTTTGAGCCTTTAGTGCTCCACGGGGCAAATAAAAAACATGAAAAGTAGCAATAGAGTGTTTCAAAGGTCCCTCAAGGAAAACAAAACTAGCTGGAAATAAATTTGGAAAAAGGTTCTTCTGTAAAAACAGGACCTTGGATGTGTACGAGCAAAAGGTGAGAGAGTAGAACTCACTTTGCTCTTCCACCTAAATTAAGATTTAGGAAATTTTAAACTTCTTAATAGGTCTAGCCTCTTAAAGTTTGGGAAAGAAAATGATTTTAAAAGAGGGTTGGACATACATGTTTATAATCCACAGAATCCTAAAACAGCATGTTGCATTTGGCCATAATAATAATAATTTTTTAAAAAAGGAGGCAAGGAGGGGACTTCAGTTGAAAAGCCCATCTGAGTCCCAAATTACAGTTTGGCTCCACACATGGAATCTTGTGCTAAATTAGCCAGATTAAAGACTGTGGGAGTAGAAATGCACATTTTAGAAAATGTCTTTTGAGAGTCTTATTTTAATTGATCTTCGCAGAGTAATTAGATTCACATTGTGTGCCCCAACCACCCCGAATGAATAGATGATTAATATTTAATGTCTGGTCACATCTGTCACTGTGTCCAGGCAGAGGGGGGTAAACTACAGAAGATGAGACGCTTTGAGGGGAGAACTGGAAAGGATTCCGAGGGGCACCTCCGAGCCCCAAAGGTCGATTTGGATGTCAAGGAGTACGGCGGGGGTCTTTCTGGGGACACCCCATCTACTGACGCTGAATCTCAGCTCCTCAAGTAACTGAACAGCATACAAGCAAGGCGTGCACCTAAAAAGCATTAAAACAGAGCCTGCAATGCCTGGGCTCCTGACGTTTGAACCGTTAGGTGTGGAAGGTGCTCTCTAGAACACCACCCCAAAGCCCACCTCGGACCACTGGGCACTAGGTCTCCCCAGTGGGCTGTACCCAACTTAGGGACTGGGGCCCAAACAGGGGGTAAACTGAAACTCAGCTACAAAGGCCACTCGAAGTAGGAAAAACTGTGGACTTCTTGGACTGATCACCTTTATGGCATTTAATGTCCACTGAAGAGTGTTTGTTAGAGAGTGGGCCAGCTCTCACGGGCCATCTTGCTATGGTCTACTTCAGGGTCAAGTCCACAGTAAGGATCAGAGATCTTTCTTTTTCTGTTTTAGAAGAGGGCAGAAGAGAAGCCCTCTCTCCCAGCCTCCTCCCACACTGGTCTTCAACACTGGTTCTCTTGTCTCTGCCTCTTCCCCATGAACTTGTTGCCTTCCAGACAAGGGAAAAACCCATCTCACGGCCATATTGCAAGTCCCCACAGCCTCTCAGCCGAGGCAAGGTTAGGAGGAGCTTTGGTTAATTCCTAAGTTCCTAGAGGGGAAAAGTCCCGTATTTCCTCTCTCACTTGAGCAGTAAGAACATCAGGTCTTGGCAATGGATTACACGCTTTCCACCAAACACCAGTTGGGAGAAGACTGGGGAGAATGCAGGGTCGTCCATTACTTCATCCGTCACTCTATCGCGTGTGTCTACCCATGTGCCCGGGACGTACTCTGTAGGCAATGGGTATGGCTTATATTAATTAATTTAATGTAGTCTTTATGAAATGCCCTCCCTACTTACCACTGGGCTAACTCTTATGACATACATTGTGTTTGTTCTGCTGAGGTGTTAGGAACTGTCTCTGTATTTTCCCTGCCTGCCCAGAACAAAGGGATCGGCTTCTATGTCTTAGAGGTGAAGGAATGTTGCATTTCCTTCTCTCTCTCTATTTTAGCTGCTTCTTTTCCTTTTCTTCCTCCATGGCGCCCATGCCGTTTCTAGGTGTGACATCAATAACCCTATCGCCTCCTCCCCGTGCTCAGCCAGCCTGTGAGACGATCCATTGTGTCCCGGCCATCTCATACTCGGATGGAGGCAGAGATTTTGCGGAGCAATAACTGAGGGATACTGGTCAGCACTAAGAAGCACTTAATAGACTGTCCCTCTGTGGTGCTGCTCCCTGGGGTGGGTGCAATAGGAGGAAGATGGTGCTCAGGACAGAGAAGAGAGCCACCATGACCTTCAGGACTGGGGTGCTTGAGGGTGCCCCTTCTGGTCCTCAGTGCCCTCATCTGTGCAAACCCTGGTTAAAATACAGTCTCTTAGGGTGACATGAAGTCCTACCTGTATCTCAGGCCTTACTGTCAGCCTGCTTCCCGCATGCACCCTCTTCGCCATTCAGACTGAGCGACTCTGTTTCCTGAGCTCTACTTTTTTCTCGCCTCTCTGACTTGGCACGTGTTCCGTGTACCCAGTAAAGTCCTACTCATCTCACTCAAGCCTGGCTCATGTTCTCTCTAGGAATCTCATCTCACAGCGCGGCCCTGCCAAGGCTGGGGTCAGCTCTCATGCTCTGTGTTCCTGTCACCCCTTCACTTTGCTATCATCACAGAATTGCTGGTGTCTTAAAGGAAATGGTCGTGTGCTGTTTGTTGTTGCATCTCTGGGGTGCAGCACAGTGTCGGCCACACAGAAGGTACACACCAGTGTGTGTTGCGTGACCGAATAGATGGGTGGAAGGATGGACTAATGACAGATTAAGGACTTCATGTAACGTTGTCATGGTGGTGAGGGGGAATGGAATATTCAGGGTGATAACATGTGAGACAGGCAGAGTTGGATGTATCTCCTTCATTCCCTACATGTGTTTCACTCTTTTTTTTAGATGTCACATATACTGTCACCATCTCTTTGTATGATGTCTCTCTCCTTTTTACTTGTGGATGTTGCTAAGCTCGACTTCTGAGACCCTGCAGGGTTGGCATTGCAGAGAGGGTGTTCAGCAGCACCGAGCTGATGTTTTCCAGAGGTAACATCGTGCACTGTGCTCTTTAAAACTCACCAGGGGAGCCCTGGCTGGCGTAGCTCAGGGGATTGAGTGCAGGCCTGCAAACCATATGATCGTGGTTCGATTCCCAGTCAGGGCACATGCCTGGGTTGCGGGCCAGTTCCCGGCAGGGGACTCACAATAAACAACCGTACATTGATACTTCTCTCCTTCTCTCCTTCCCTTTCCCTCTAAAGATAAATAAAATCTTTTAAAAAAATAAAAAAACCTCACCAGGGGAGTGGAAGGGGATTGTACCTATTCTATAGCCCTTTCCTCCCAAAAGCAAAGCCTGTTCCCCCCCTGGAAGCTGGGCTGGCAGCATGACCCGCATCCATTCCAGCTTGTGGTGGGAGTGGGGCTCTGCCCGTTCTGTGTCCAGGTGTTCGGGGAACCTGGCGCCCCAGGGGTTGTCCTGGACCCAAGGGAGGGACCATGTGGACAGAGGGAGGTAGCCAGCATAGTCCCACCCTCCTAACTGAGATGACAGACATGTGAAGGAAGCCACCTTGGATTTCCAGCCACAGTCAGTGAATGACCCTGACCACACCTGACCTCGGGTTACATCAGAAGCAGCAGCGCCCACCCGAGCCCAGTCTAGACGGCAGGACAACGATGAGATAAACGACTCTGGTCTGGACCGCTGGGTGTTGCAGTGGTTTGTTGTTCAAAAGCGGATAATGAGAACGTTCCAATGCTCCCTCGTGATTGCTCAGCTTCCAAACGATGGCCGCACTGAGGTATTCTGTAGCACAGAGTCCACCGACCCAGAATGCATTCGTCATAATTGGGTAATAGCTGGGTTCGGCCCCTGGCATAGTTTCCTCTTTCTGCGCCTGCGCCGTCTCCTGTTTCCTCACCCAGCAGCCCAGCAGCTCCCTCTCGGGCTCATGCTGATGCGTCGGGAATAATGATTTTCTGGGATTTATAACTTAACCGTGAGAAGTTGACCTAGGCCGAACCTTGGTATCTAAAGGGTCAGAAGGGGGGGCGTTTTTGTGTTTATCTCGTAATTGGCTCGGAGAAGGGTGTACTCACCGTATGTCTTTTCTAAGAGGTGTGTTCTCTGTAGAGCAGCATTTATGTCTGAAGATATGCAAGCACACCTCAGTTTTATTGAGTCACGGGTCCATTTGCACTCGACTTGCTCGTTACAGCTCAGCTCCTGCTGCCAGGAAGGGTAAGCTGGACGTTTTGATGAAGAGGCAAGTTGCCATTGATAGCCGTTTCCAAAATGAGTATAAAACCCCTTCTGAGGACCGGGGTGGAACGTGGCTTCAGAACCTGGGCCTATACCCATTCCAGGGCAGTAAAAATGTTTGAGTTGATAAAAGAGCTCCATTTCAGGAGGAACTAAGCTGGGAAGTCTTTTGACAAAAGGGGAGAGTAGAAGCTCAGTGAGGGGACTCCCCGGGGCCACATTATCACCTGTGGTAACATCGGCTTCTACACACCTCGTGCACTGATGTGGTAAACAACATGGTTCCCGCCCCTAGATGGGCAAACCTCACGGGTTTCCTCTGCACTGGTGGAGGGACACCCGCCTTCCAGGGTTCGGCGAAGGGGACAACCCCCTGAGCTGTCTCTTTTCCATTCTTAAGAAGTCTGGGGGGTTGGGAGGCTGGCCTAAACGATGTGCACTCTACTGACTGATGGGGGTGGAAAAGTCACCCTGGGATCTATCAGTTCATCACTGAGCTACAACTCAGACGACCAAAACTTGACCTTGGGAAGCGCCCTTTCACTGAGTGGAACTTGGGCACCAAGAACATTGACTTTTATTGAGAATTTTGAAAACACAGGACATTGTGGCAAATGTCCCTTAGTGTCCACTTTATGAAGACTTGAGGAAGACATTTTTCCTTGTTCTTGGAAAATCTATCCCCCCAATGGCAAAAGGAGCAGGTTTTAGTTGACGCTGCTCGGTGTGTGCTCTTACTTGTATTTCACACCTTCTCTGCCCTTGCCATCCAGGCCATTTTAGGAATTCAAGTAGGATTAGAGATGATATTCATGGCTGCATGGCCAATAAACTGAATACACAGCACGTTTTCTCTCAGTTTCCCAGGTGCTTTAACTTGTTTACCTTTTCCCACACCAAGTTCATGTGCTATGAACCACAGGGACGCTTCAGGGCACGGCAGACCCTCATCCCGAGCAGAGTGGTCTCTGGTGCATAACATTCTTTGATCAACAGCTGGAGCCAAATGCGTTTAAGGTGAAAAGAACACGGGACGTATCCGAACCCGCGATGACAACAGCCTATATGGACCGTCTGTCATTTGGGTCCTGAGCCTGGTGCTTTGTTCTTGCTCTTTGTGGGAACAAATGCGTTCTGTTTCACACACAAAAGCTGAGACCCATGTCATAGATTTTCATTCTTGTGAGATTTGGCCATTCCCATCATGGCTCATGAAAATAAACTTTTGATCTGGTTTGAAAAATGATAAATTAAAAGATCCCAAGTTGTTTTGGGGGGGCCAGTTCTTGGAAAATCTGCCCAACTGGTATCCCCTCTGTGACTATGAGTCGAAAGGTGAATGTGTTTTTTGAAGGGACCCCCTATATTAAGATAAATAACTACTTATCCACTAAGAAATCTTTGGCTTGGTATTGTAAGATCTACTATGACAAAAATCAATGGATAATCCAATTCTTCATGCTTATGAGAAATTTCATAACTTTAGAAGGAGGTAAAGAAAGTGGCTGACTACATTAATGTGGTTAGAATATAATTCTAAAAAGAAGACTCAAATCTACAACAAAGTTAAATGTTTTAGGTTGACCTGATATTTCTGTGCCTTTGAGAAGAGCTCAATTTTGATTTTCTCACCTTGTGATTTATGCGAGATTAGGTAAGTCTTGTGCTAGTAAAGTTAGTTGATGTAATGTTTACCAAATTCTCATTAGCCTCAGACCTAACTGGCATCTCCTGTGTATTTTCAGCATATTTAATATGAGGTTTTAGCCACAACTTTATTGGAATGTCTACAGTTTGATTGTATATTGGCAGGAAAAACCAGACATTTTTTGGTCTGAGTACCTGAACCTCATTTGAGGAAACCTCCTAATTAGGTAATAACATGGAGAGTTTCCAGTCGTTTCCACTGATTCGGTAAATAATACAGTGTATGTTTGGTGAGGATGAAAAGGCTAATGATACAGTTATCATGGAAGCAATGTTTTATTTAAAATCAACATATTTGAGCACCTCGGAGAGACCATCTTTCATTAAATAAACTTCAAGAGTTGAAAAATAAAGCTGGATTTCAACTTAAATAACAAGCATTAAGTAAGGATTGTGTCACTCCATAAACGGTAAAATTAATTCCTTCATAAATGGAAGGCTATGATTTAATCTGTTGGAAACAGTTCTCTTTCTCCAACGCATAGAAAGGTCCCCAAATATTTTCAACCTTTCATTGTTATGAAATTAATCCTTTCGTTCTAGTTGTAAATTCCACTAAAGGGCTAAACTGCTCTCACCATGGTCTTAACATATTTTATTGAATATGTTTACACTGAAATGCATTTATACCTTCCCATCAACATGTGTCTGAATTATGATCGATTTGATCTTTAAAATGTTCTGTGGTTATACAAGCAGAGTTTTCTCATTACCGGTGCGATTGGCTTATTTCAGGGTGATTTCTAAATGTCCTGAAGCATAACTTCTCACCCAGCTGTTTCAAGATTGTAGCTCATGCTGGAATATGCAGCAATGTGGGTTAATGAGCTCTTTCGACAGAACTCATCTCTTCTTGACGACAGCTTTGCCGCTCCCTGTCCATCCGTCCATCCGTCCGTCTGCTCCTTCCTCCCACGATATTGCCACGGTGCCTGCTGCGTGAGGGGGACTCTGTCAGGCTGCAGACACACCGCCGCCCCAACAGCCACACTGCCTCCCGCGTGGTCCCTTTGTTCAGGCACCGACCGGTAGCCACACCAAGAGCTATTCACCTGCGGACAGAAAGGGCAGCTCCGAAAACATTTAGTGGGAAGGAGCGAACAGCCTGGGGAAGATGTGGGGGGTACCAACCCCTTTTCCATTTCTGTTCCTTTGCATACTCTGTTCCCCCTGCGAGGATTCTCTTCCACCAACCTGTCATCTCATTCTCTGGACCAAGTTTTCTGGGGGGGCCCCCAACCCAAAGCCCTCGCTCAGCGTCTCAACGCCTAAGATGCCACCACGGGGGGTGGGAAACCAAGGGTATCTTTTATTGGCCTTTATTATAAAACTAATGCCCGGTCCCTGGGAGAAATCTAACACAAAACCGTGAAACAAAAACCACGAGAGTCCCCTCTGCCATGCCTGCCCTCAGGCCCGCAGACATTTCCATCGATCATTATGAAAATGATTCCCTTCTCCGTTGTTCTCTGTGGGTGTAAGTCAGCGGTCAGATTTTTGGAACGATGGGCCGGGTCCCGCCGATGCACACGGCATGTCTGTGATGTTGACAACAGCAAAAAATGTTCGACTACTAATCCAGCATATACGGAAAATCGGAGGGGCAGAGAGCATTCTTCCCATCATTCCATCCCACCGTGTTTTCCGGGGAGACCCTCAGGTGGCCTCAGTTTTCGATACAACTTGGGGACCCTGAAAGGAGGCACAAGGTGCGTCCTGGTTGCCACGTGGGCTCCCAGGAAGGGCAGGGGGGACCCTACCGGCTGTGGGGAGTGACTCTCGTCCCAGCAGCCAGGCCCCCACCCTCCTCCACCTCAGACTCCCACACCCTTGTCTCTGTGGGACCCACACTGCCACAGCCCCACTTAGAGAAGTGACTAAGCCCACCTCTCCTAGCTGAAGACCCCTTAGTCCTGCCAAGCACTCTCTCCCAGAACTGCCCCACCAGGCTAACGTCCCCCAACTGGACTCTTGCTCAGGGGGAACCGTAAGAGATGGTGGCCCCCAACACTGTGATTTTTGACGAAGGCCTCTGATGCCTGCTTCCTCCAGTTTTACAGGTGTGGACCCAGGGCTCCGTTCCTGGCCCTTCACTCCCACCCACGGGCGGCCTCCGAGAGGGGGACGGCTCGTCCTAGCAGCCGGACCCCCTCCAGGCCCAGATGCGCCCCGGCGGCCCCCAGCTGTGGTGGCGCCGGCCCGGGAGCAGCCCTGTCTGAGGGGCGCACGCTGCCCCCAGCCATCGCGTCTTATTAGTGCTTCGGTGTCGCATAAAGCTTCATTCATTATTCATAATACTGCAGTCAGAGGGCACGGGAGCCCTGATAAATTCTCGCCTAAGTGACAACGGCTGACAGGGCCGAGGGTTTTATGGCCCGTCTCCTGCCGCTGCAGCAAGGTGCGCCGGGCAAAGGTCCGGAAAGACCCTCCGCTAATGACCGTGATGTACGAGCAGCTGCCGGTTTCCTGACACCGGCTCCTCCCGGCCCCCCTGCCGGCCGGCCCGCCGGGCGAGAGACGCAGGGCCCGCGCCCAGCCTGCTGCTGCTGGGCACCCACTGGGTCGCTTGGGCACCGGGCCGGGCAGGGGCGAAGGGCGCCAGCTGGGGGGAAGTCAGGGCTTCTCAAGGCCGCCAACTCCACTGGGCAGCGGGGCGCTAGATACTCCCAGTCTCCGAGCCCCCGCTGGGTAGGTGGATAAATGCCCACCATCAGCTCTCGAAGAACATGCGTTGCCATCTCCCTGAAGGGTAAAACCTTGGCGATATTTTGTTGGGTTTTGAAGCCATGTTTGCTATCCCAAGAGGTGAGAGAAAAACTATTATTATTATTATTTGTTGTTGTTCCAACCAGCTTCCTCTCCACATTGCCAACCCTGGGGTGGGGGGGCCCAGGTGCCGTTGCGGAGATCGCCCCTGGGTTCTGTGCAGACAGAGGGCCCACCCCTGTGATGTCCTTCATTCACATTTTTCAGTTTTGACTTTTCACAGTATATATGTGTGTGTGTTCGGTTCTCTCCCTGAATTTTAAAACTCCTGGAGATTTTTCTGGGCTTACAAAAGCAATGAAGGAGAGTGAACTGTGCAGAGTAAGGGCCCAGTAAGCAGCTCCCGGATTCCGGCTGGCCAAGACATGTGCACATTTCTGATCCACAGACATTGCGTAAAAGGAACCGTCGTCCACGGGGACAGGTTGTCTCCGCTCACCGGACTTCTGTAAGGAGGAGGTCTTCTGAGAACCCCTGGCCTGTCGCTCTGCCCCCTCGCTCCCTCCTCCCTGGAGAAAAGCGAGTTGACCTGCACATTTGGGCGGGGCAGCCAGCACCGTTACTCAGCCCCGCCTGCCTCTCTCCTTCCAGAGCCCCCCTTTCTCAGCAGTAGCTGCCACTTGGTCCGGGCTGGTCTTCCAGGCAGACCCTTGCAGGGGGCAGGCCCCGCACCTGGGAGAGGCAAGCCTGGGGTCACCACAGAGCTAAGTCACGCCTTCTGACTCAGTTTCCATCCCTGAACAAGCTGATGTTTCCATTAGCCGTGTGAAAGTGCACGGCGAAGTGGACTACACTTTCTGTCTACCCCGGAACTGAGGAAACCGGGCAAACGGGAATCGTGTTCTTGGTTTCCTTAAGACCCCGATGGCACACATATGAGTGATGGCCGTTTGCCGAGACTTGGTGACCCCAGGACAGGCGACGCGAGACACCATTCTGTCCATTCGGTTGATAATCCCGAGTTGCCACCACAGACGCATCTTCCTGACGCTGCGTAGGTGGTTGCACCGCGGTTGGGGTGCTACCTGAGCTAAGGTAACTCGGCAGGAAGGCGCCTGAACCTCAAAGGAGAGTGCGGACCCTCAGACTACAACCCGCCTCCGGCCCGTGCAGCATTCTGAACGCCACTGTCATCTCTACTCACCGATCATCTTCAGTGTGAGACTCGGTTTTTTATTATATCCTTGATTCCACTTGAGTCGTGAAGGCCTAATTGTTAGTTTTTCCAGGCTGTATCCCGTTGGGGACTAAGAGCCAGTATGAAAAGCACCACAGAGCTATAAAACCAACAAAATTATAGTGCCGAGTCATAGATTGCCCTCCTACACCATGGTTAGCACACGAAAAACCTCTTACACATGAGATTTAAAAGTGGTTTTAATTTTAGAGATCAAATGTATAACTGGTCAATATATATATTTTCCTCGTCTCTTTCTCTTTAATAGCCACTCTCTACTCCTTTCCTCTTGTCTACCCCAGTGTTGAAGGGGTAGAATCTATTTCCTCCCCTTGAAATCTGAGACGGCCTTGTGACTTTCTGTGACCTTGGGATGTGGCAGCAACAAGGCTGTGGCAGGTCCGGGACCCGCCTTAAAGCCGACAGGCAGCTCTCAGCGCCTCGTTCGCAGAAGCCGTCCCTGGAGAGAGCCGGACTGTGAGCAGCTCTGAGGTGCAGGAGAAAGGCCATCTTGGATTTTTCCAGCCCAGCCCGTCGATCCACTGAACACAACCAAGTGAGTGACTCCAGTCGACGTGATGGGGAGCAGAAGAGCTTTGTAAATTTGCCCGGTCAACCCACCAGGTCAGGAGCTTCTTCAATGGTCATTATTGTTTTAACCAGCTAAGCTGTGGGGTGGCTTGTGCACGGGAGGAGGTAGAGCGCCTCCTAGTGGATGCTTGCTCTGGTTCAAACCCCAACTCAAGTTCCTTCTGCCACACAGGACTTTTCCTTGGCAGCGGAACGGGAGAAATACCTCCCGACATGCATTGGATCGTTGTTAATACACCTTCGGTGACTCCATTTGCTACACAGTTAGTTACTCTTCAATGGGTCTAGTGTATACACCTGGTAAAGGCAGGCACATCTTGTCCTTCTGCTTCGCGCAATTTGGAAACCCGAACTAAGAGTTTGCACACTGCGGGTGTTCAACACATACAACCGGTCACTTGTCAGTGGAAGGATTTCATGGTTCGTTCATCTGAAAAGGACGTCATTGGCTTCTCATCACCGGTTGTGGATAAGCGAGCTGAGGGCACGCATCTCGACCGTCTCATTTCTTCCCCTGGTGCCTTGAGCTTTCAAGATACCGTTAACACAGGCGATTAAAACTACTTCGAAGCATACTTGGATCTCAGTCCCAGGACTCACTGCCCTTCACTGCATTAGAGAACTTTTGCCTGAGACTCTTGTTGTTTACACTGAAAAACAGGCCAGACGGACTCTGGAGAATAAAGGGCACAGCACGAGGGTGTACCACCCTTGGCAAGGCTGTTTCACTGCCGTGTTCGGAGACGTCAGATGCACAGTGACACACCACAGCGTACCATGGGTTTCCTCAAGTAGATGCTCTGCGGGTTAGCGCTCGTGCAGGTTCTGGAGGCCCTAGTCCGTGGGTGGAGGCAGGAAACACCACGTCCTTGGTGCTCATGTGCTTTGGTTCCCGTAAGAATTTTCATACCCTCCGTGTCCCTGCAGGGCCTGCATAGACACATGAAACAGGGGTAGTTTTCTTTCTCATTCTGTTCCGCCCTCCCATTTATTAGGCCAATGAATCTGTTTTAATGAGCAGCGCTGCGTTCCCTTTCATCTCGGGGCCCCAGGCGCTCGGGGCCGGGAAGTCTCATTTTCAGCTGTTGGTCCTCTGGCCCGGCAGCAGCCCCTTCGGTGCCGGAGGAAGTGGGTCTCGTCTGGCGGGAGTGTACCCTTTCCCAAGGTAAGACAGAAAAGAAAAAGTCCGCGACTTTTCTCGGCTGAAAAGGATTTGGTAAGAACCTTTCCTGGGGGTTTCCTGAGAGGAAGGGGCGGCCTGTCTTGGCGGTAGCCCCGTGCCCAGAAGTGTCTGGGTGAGACAGGAAAGCCTTTGAATTGAAGCTCCACTTCCCCAAAGTCACGGTTTAGTCATTAGATTCCAACCTAACAAAGACAGACTTGAGTGACAAGTGGGCTGCTTTGTAGACACATGCTCCTGACAGAGTGCTGCTTCGGCGGTCCCCGCCCTTGGTGACGGTCCAAGATGGCGGGCCACACCGTGACACATATAGCCTGGCCTCATCACGAGCTCCCGTGGCTGCGGTCTTCCTCTCCTTGTCTCGTGTCTCACCACCCAGCTCTCCCAGCTCACCCTTGGTGGCAGAAGACAGTCTCCCAGGGGCACTGGGAGGACACAGACTTTTGCTTCAAACACCAGAAGGACAGAAATAGCAGGGGCAGTTCACTCTGCAAGGCGCTGGGCCTGCCTGCGGGTGTCCGGGGCGCTGGCTTCCCGTGTCTTCACCAAGTCAACTGCAACCTCAGGACGAAAATCCAAGCCGAGTTCTTTCACGGGGACGGGGTCACTTTCCCGGCAAATTCTCCTTGTCCCACTGCTGGCCTTGGTCACAGGTAGATACAAAGCTCAACTGCAGAAGTGTCAAAGCTGATGGACAGAAAGAGAAACCATGAAAGAGAAAGACGGCTGCAGTTTGCCCCCTGGTCCCCGGCTCAGCTTCCGAAGCGCCATCAGCCGTGAGAAGTGCAGGCCGCAGCCCCCCTGCCCTGGGCCTCTGCCTCCCTGCACCCTGGGGTGATTTTCATCCAAGGGCACCTCTGGCAGAGGAACCTGGCGGTGGGCCCGGCAGCCTGCCCCCAGCTGCTCCATCTGTGCACAGCAGACTTCAGACCCATCCCGACCGGTGACTGAATGTGCTGAGCTTCTCATCGGCAGAGGAGGGGCCTTTTCTTCTCAGCCACGTGGGCTGGGAGACCCGGGAGTGAGGGCTGCCCCTCGAAGCGGGTGGGGAGAAGAAACGGGAGAACCCGTTAGGGACACAGTCGACTTTTCTAACACAGATTCCGCCACGGTGGGGAGGCTGAGACCTAGAGAAGGAAGGACCCAATGGTGAGGAGCTGTGGGACTCTGTCCCCGTGGGGGTCTCTGAGAAGATGATGGGGGGGTGCGAGATCCCCTCCCCCGCAGCTCCCTCCCCTCCCTCCCAATACTCTTCTCCTGACTACGCCGTGCACCAGGCTCAGTGCTGTGTACCCGGTCCACACACAGAGAGAGAGTGGATAGTCCTTGGTCTCACGGAGCCCCCATTTTACTTGGGGAGAGGGGTTGCAGAAAACATTCACCTGCACGTGTGAAACCGTCCCTGCGCCAAGTGCTGTGAGGAAGAGGCACACTCTCCCCTCCGCCCTGGACCTGCCTGTGCGGGGACCCAGTCTTTCGGAAACCCCATGTCCCGCCTCCAAGTGGGAGTCGGTCAGGGAGATGGGTGCGCGGGGGTGAATTGGGGGGGAGGGAGGCACGTGGACACACCACTCTTGTTCTGATGGAAGCGCGACGTGCTTCCCGCCTCAGCTTTGAGCCGGAGTCTCAGCCTGATTCAGGACAAACGGTGTTAAAAATAATTCAAACAGTGCCTTTCTGAGACAATGGAGTTGGTCACTAATACCTATCTGCTGAATATAACCAGTGGTGAAGAACAGACATAAATGATAGAGGTTAAAAACGATTGTAAATTATGACAAAACAGAGGTTTGGGACACCTAGTTTATTTATCTAGTCTCGAGTCTCTTCTGAATTTCTAGTTATAAATAGACACAATTTCAAAAGGCTATTTGTGGCTTTGGGAAGACTATGAATGCTTCTACACGTCTTCCGAATGTTCCTTCATCCCCCGCCTGAATAGATGGCAACACTTCCTTCTATATTCATTTTGTTTGTGTTGTATAGGCACATGTAGAATTAGAGAAGCACTTTAATTAACCAAATTCCATTAACATAAAATCTGCGATGTTTCAAATATGCCCAACTTATATTCGCTTTTCCACACCTGTGTAGGTTTAGGTAATTAACCTGTAATTCCCTAAGTTGCCAAAGCTTATTTAATTTTAAAAATAAATAAGCTTAAGCAGTTTATCTCCTTTTGTAAAAGTGAAAAAGTTGATGTCAATGATTTTCTCCTGTTTATGTTATGGACTTAGAATTTAATACTCAAGTAATTTGAGTCAATCTTTTATTCCTGTTGCAGTAAAGGCATTTAAAACCGGGGGAATTTTATTTGCCAGTTTATTTATATCTTTTCCAACATTCTGTAATGCACAATTAGAAGCAATTTAAATTTTTAAGGAAAATGTGCTTGTCTTAAGGAATGTCGGGTAGGAAGAAATTGTGACTTACACATACCCACGGTTCTGTATTTTTCTATCAGGTACTCAGATTCAATTATTCTCGTATCAGGGTTTTATTGCAGAAAATGAGGCAGGGGAGAGGAAGCTGTGCTGCGTTCACTCCCAAAGCTGCAATGAGCCGTGACGGCCGCAGTCCGTGGCGTCGTTAGGAGAAGACTCGCTGTCCTCCGCCCACAGTGGTGGGAACGGGTGACTTCCTTTCGCATTGTCATCTGAATTCTGTGTCACTGCCGTTGTCAAAGCCTCTTTATTAGAGCTGTACCTTGGGCGTCTGCCCCTCTCTCTCTCTGTTCCATGTTCTCCGTGCTTTTCCCTCTGTACCTCGTCCTTCCCTCCGTGGTGGCAGGAAACGGTGGATGAGAGAGAGAAGTTCTCTGTTCATTAAGTGACCTCAAGGAAAAAAATCCAGAGAGAAAAAGTGTTCTTTATGGTTCAGACAAGAGAATTTTGTTCCTCCTTGGGTGAATAAAAACTGAATCCCATAACCTCGTATTGTGTTTCAAATTCAAAGCTTGCATGATTTTCGAACAAAAAGACTCATTTTCCTAATTTTAATGGCCATAGATAAGATTGGGTGAAAAGAAGTGTTTCTAGTCTTCATGATATTCTTATAACATTTCCACTCTCGGAGACCGGACGTTTCTCACGGGCTCAGTGAGTTGCGCTCATAGTTACGGTATTTTTTAAAAAGCATTATGAATAGACAACACAATTTTCATTCAGCTACTCCAGAGAGAACTTTGCCGTAAAAGAAAATCGTTTCTTCTTCTCAAGGCCAGACGTGATGTTCAGCTTGGGTCACGCCTCAGCGGTGGCCTGAATAATGAAAAGGAAATATGAGGGTTATCGTCGTCGCCGTGACACCCCGGTGGAAGTGCCACCACGTGGTGTGGGGACACATGACAGAGACACAGAGACCGCAGGTTTGCATGAGTCACTCACCTGCCTCCAGTGGGCTTTGTGACCTTCCCGGGACAGTTTGCATATTTTTTCCTGCAGTTTCCTTTAGTCCCTATTGGAGATGCTGCCTGAGGGAAATAAGTCCATGTCAGAGGAGGTGTGAGCGCCAGGAGAGCCTGGGGAGTGGCCAGCTCACTCTCAAAGCCCAGCCGCAGGCCGGCCCGGGGCCTCCAAAGACGGCAGGTTGGGCAGGGGGTCTTGCGTCTCTTGGCCCTCAGATGAGCTTACTAGCAATGTGAGAACTCCGATGGACGCGCATCGGGTGTCCCTCTCCCAACTGCAGATTTTGGAAAAGAGAAAAGGGACGTGCTAAATGCCAGCTTCAATGTTTGTGACAGGGTCAAGTCTGTGAAGTTTGACTCTGTGACTCCATTTCTCCAGAACGACCCCCGCTCCCCACCCCTTGGAGACGCTGACCCTGTGCCCCTGACTTCCTGTGTGTCCTCCCCACCCGCCCACCGCCACCCCCACTGTCTGAATTGTGGCGCACAGTACATACCAGTCCTCTGGGACTTTCTCCAAGGTGAAGGCAAACAACAAATTAAGGACAAATCCCACCACAGAAGCCATATTTACTATTAAAAACACAGCTATTACCCTTAAGAATGGCAAATATGCCATTCAGCTAGTATGTTCCAACTGGCCGGCAGATGGATTGAAAAAGTACAGACTAAATGACAGTATCGTCACCTAACTTCACAATGTGTTGAACACCGAAACAGAAAGATTGTGGATGGACAGATGTATCTCAAGCTGGGGGTCTCCCGGCATCACTAAAACTCCACTCATTTAGTCTAGTTAATCAAGCCTTCGAGGAACGACTGAAACGAAGACAGAAGACCTACTATAATACATGAAGCAGCGGATGTGTGCTGCCTTCTTCTGGGCTCCTGCCATCCGATACCTCATCAGATCTGTGTGCAGCCCAGAGAGTGAGATCTTTTTTAGCTGAATCGATCCTTCCCACAGTAAGAGAGCCATTCCCTGGACAGAGCAGAGTATCCGTCCTGACGCAGAGGGGAGGGAAAAATGGGGACCTGTATTGAGATGTTGCATCTGGTGCAAGGTCGGTCTTTGTGGGCGGGGCTGTGTAGGGGCTGGGGTGTAATAGCTTACAGCTGCAGGGAGTCATAGCTGGGCAAGGATGTCAAGGCAAGGGTTTAAAGAGTCTGGGAGTACAACCTGTCACTTGGTGCTTTCTAGGGAAAAGTGGATGTATTTTTTAGGCAGCTTGCGAAACGGGCCATGGCATTATTTGCAACTTCGCTTTCCCAGTGAGCGATTCCTGGAGCGGTCACGTGGTGTTGACGCGGGCAGTGGGGTGGTCGAGTCCGTCTGTGCAGACCACGTGCTGTGTAGACGGACTTCATTCTCAAGCTCAGCTTCCTGTGACGTATTAAATGGAGGAATGAAGATATCTTTATAAACTTCCCTACTGTTGATTGAAAGCTATCAAGGGGATTTTAACCAGTCACGAGCAAATTTGGGTAAGCCACCCAAGTAGAGAATAAAGAGGTCCTGTCTTAATACCTATTCGTTAGTGGAGGTTGGAGAGGGGAGAAGCCACGTCAAAGTTGTGGTGCTCCAGCTGACGGTGACTCGAAACGTCAGCCAGGGGCGATGGTTCCGGGGAGACCGATGTGCTTGGGGCTGAGCTAGCAGACTTCGTCACGGGAGGTGTGCTGATTGCAGAACGCGACTCCTCTCAGTGGAAAACGATTGTTTGCTCTCAGACGTGTTTACTCTTTGAAGGAACATATTTGAATTAAAGGTGAGCAAGGTAGAATGGTAACTTCGGAGTGAATAAATTGTCTTCTGGTCCTGGACACAGCCACGGAGGTCAGTCTTTGCTGTCTTTCCATGGCTGACGTTTGGTGGAAAGTGGAAACCCTGCATCCCACCTCCATTTCCAACCCGGTACATTTTGACACCGTTAGCAAGTTCATAGCCGTTTTCAGCCTGGCTGCTTATTTCTGTGTGTAACAGGCAATGACATCATCCTTTCTAGCTTTGGTGTATTGGACGAAAAGCAGGCCAGCTTTCGTTTGTAGACACTTCCCTGGAAAGATGACCTTGTCCTTCAGACATCTCTTCTTCCAGGGAAGTAATCCTTTTCTATGGTTTTGCTTTATTATTTTTTTAACAGTCTCTTTGGTCTTGAAGGAGGTTAATTATTCACTGTTGACACAAAGATCTCTACCTAAATCTTGCCCTGGCGATACGGTTCAAACAGAAACCACATCTCTTGTGAATTTTCCTCAGACATGTTCATTTCAGAGGACATTAGATACACAGTTCGGTAAAACATTATTACTAATGCTATTCATATTTTCCTTTGTTTATCACTTGATTTGCACAGTGACCTGGAAAGTTGGAAGAGTTAGATTATGTAAAAATAGGAAGACTCAAGGTAGCCTTTTATTTCATCCGTAGTATTTTCTATAACCACCTCTACAGATATTTTCAGAATGTACTTTTTCTCTCTGATATATTTTATCTTTTAGGACAGCAAATTCACATGGAAGTTGATAGGTGTTTTTTAAAAATCTAGATTAAAAACATTAAAACCTGCCTGGTTTATTGTATTCACTGTAGACCATATATTTGAGATTTAGGGGAAACAAATCTTTTCTAGAGAGGTCAATGCTTTCGTAGGTGGTATTTTTTAATATTTTTTAAAATATTTATTTATTTTTAGAGGGGAAGGGAAGGAGAGAGGGAGAGAGAAATGTCAATGTATGGTTGCCTCTCACGGGTCCCCTGCTGGGAACTGGCCTGCAACCCAGGCATGAGCCCTGACAGGGAATCGAACCACGATCGTGTGGTTCGCAGGCCCGAGCTCAATCCACTGAGCTACAGCAGCCAGGGCTCCTAGGTGGTATTTTTAGTAGGCTTTGTCAACAAGAATTTTTTTTGATAACCCTCAAGTCTATAGACCACCGGCAACTGCGTGGAAATCTTGACTCTTTTAAAATCTGGCACATTGGACAAAGTTCTGTGAGAGATGAGTTTCTCAGTCCACAGCTCTTGGAAACTAGGAACCAAGGTGCCCATGAAACGGAACTCCTGAGGGACAGAAAGACGCCGTTTTTGCAGAATTCGACCTGAAAAACAACGTGGGCTTTACTTACCTTACTCTGGCCTGAACCAATGGCACTTAAACATCGTTTACTCAGATAGACTTGCAAAGGGGTTGTTTTGACATTTTAACCTTCCCCCTCTTTTCCTCTCCCTGTCTATGTCTCCATTCCCTTTGCTTCTTCTTTCTCCTTTTTTTTTTTTTGTTATTTTTAAGGGAACCTGGTCCTGTTCTTTATAGCTTTGGTTTCTGGAGGGTTGCAGGCAATTAACTTTATTAAAAACATTGCTTTTTAAATCAGAAGAAACATATGATTTAATCCCAATAGGGATAATAGAAACCAGCATTTGCTTTTGAAACATTATTTACGTCTGTATCTATGGTTGTTTGTGTATCTGTCCACCCATCTATCCATCTATATCTGAATATTTTAATTCCCGTACCACCTTAGGGTAGGAGAGGTACTTACACAGAGGTTTTCATTCGATGTTTGCATTTCTGCACAAGGTTTTCTCCGTGGCAACTGTGGTTGGCGTTCTCACCTGTCCCCGAGCGTCGTCGGCGCAGTGGCCACTCCCCTCATCTCTTCCCCACGGGGAGAACCTGCTTCTCTGATGCTGAAGCTTGAGTCACACTCGCTGTTGTCTCCTGTGTCCCCACCCGGCTTTTCCTACTCTCCCCCTTGGCGTCTGTATAGAGAAGGCAACTTGGCTTTTCTAAACAGGAAAGCACTTCGGATGTTTTCAATGTGCTATCATAAACTATCCCAGAGAGGGGCACCCGAACCACAGAAAAGCACTCCTTTCGTGAAGTGGGACTCTGCATAGGGGATGAGGGAGAGAATTCTAGAAATTAAGACGCACTGGCTTTAAAGCATACACATTTCATGTTGTAATTGAAACACTATGATAATTATGATTATTTCAAAAGAGCTTATGTTCTTTACCAGTCTCTTTGAAATGTAAATACAGTTTTTCTTCAACCTTTCCTCCTATAATAATTAGCGTCAGGCTCAGCTTTTCCCCCTCCGTGTCTTCTGCTTACACTTCGACTTTCTTTCGGAAGGTCCTTGTGTGTGGCAGCCAGCATGGAACCACGCGACAAATCCATCTGACGGTGGTCCCACAGTCTCGAGGCCTGGGTTCCCGTGCTGAAATCAGCACGGAGCGTCCCCTGCTTAGCCCGCACAGTGGGGCTGGGGGGGGGGGGATGATGACAGCCGGGAAAAAACGTGACAAAGAAAGGTTGTAGTAGGAAAAAAATCACCGTAGATAACAACATCATGGATTATTTCCTACCCGGAATGGAAGCTGTACGGTCTTCGTTTTCACGTTGTGGGCTTTCTGACCTATTGTCTCTGCTTCACGGAGACGAAGATCTGGCGTTTTACTTTTCTGAACCAAACAGGACATTCGACGGCAAACAAAACCTTGTTTTTTTTTTTGGAGGAAGCCCACGTGAAATGAGGACAGAAAGCCCTGCTCTGTTTTAGATCCCGAAGCCTCCTCACAGCAGGTGCGCTTCGGAGAGAGCGCACCCCGCACAGGTTCTACAGAGGTTGGCTCTCAAGGGGATCCCCAGGACGACGAATCTTTTGTCGCTGGGATGTTCCGAGATGCGCAAACCCGGTTAAAACAACAGTGCCCCGCCCTGGGACCTGCTCCTCAGACCTTCCGTCCCCTGCAGTGACCCGCTGCCTGAACGGCCCCCGGGAATGAGCATGCCAAGCTGAACCGCTGTGATGGGGGTAACGACCCACAGGACTTGTTTCCAAGGACAAGTATTGGAAAATTGCAAAATTGGAAGTGTTTTAAAGCCGCTGGAAAGGAACTTAGAATAAAAATCTGTGAACGGACATGTCGTGCCCAGCCCCATTCTGGTTTAAAACAC
Organism: Sturnira hondurensis; assembly: GCF_014824575.4. NCBI lineage: Eukaryota > Metazoa > Chordata > Mammalia > Chiroptera > Phyllostomidae > Sturnira > Sturnira hondurensis. The sequence goes on from NW_028091436.1 coordinate 616,474, forward strand.
TGTGACAGATACAGGCCAATTAAAATGGGAAAAACAAAGGAAAACAGGACAAAAATAAGTGGTTAGGGACTATTTTGTCATTTTTCAAATACACTGTTTTTTGGCCCTTGTTCTGAAATTAGAAAGTCTGCTTTTCTTAAGAGACCTCTTGCTAATTGTAATTTTTAAATTTAACTACTTAAAAATGTATGATTTTCAGGGATGTGGAGATATCTAAGATAGCAGCATCTTAGAGGCTCATGAAAGTGCTTCCCCTCCCCCCACAAGGCCAGTTTTTTGTGTGTCAAGGAGTGGAAAATGTGGATTGTACACAGAAGCAGAAGCATGTCACGGTTTTCGTGATGGTGAGGTGTCACATCCCCATGGCCACTCAGGGCAAGGATTCAGCATCCCCATGAGCGGCCTTGACGTGAAGCCGCATCTCTGGGTAGGCGGCTGGCTGTCCGGTGGCAGGGCGTGGCAAGGCGTGGCTTCTGTGCCATCTGCTGCCCCGGGAGTCAGTTCTCCCAGGCGGCTCCGGACCAGCCTGTGTGGCAGCCACCGAGAAGGCCCGGGGAGTGGGACTGGCCTTGGAGGTGTGTGTGGACGAGGGAACCTTGAACCTGGAGTTTTTGTTCCGCTGTCGCCCTGAAACCAGTGAGTGAATGTCGGCGAACCCTCAGTCCTCATTCTTCGTCTTCGCGAGGAGCCAGTGTTACCTCTGACTCTCTGGGGTCCTCGGGAGTCATAAGGACAAAGTTGGAGGGACTCTGACTGTGAGCTTCCTGGGTGGCAACATTTTCAAAGCCACGTCAACGACCACGGTGGCTGGCTGCTGTCCCCTCTCTCACGGGAAGGGACAGACAGTCGTGGAGTGAGCTGATGCGAAACAGTGAGACCAGGATCCCTCTGCCCATGGTCCAGAGTGACGCACCGTCCGGTCTGGCTCCCACAGCAGTGAATGTGTCACGGAAGGATTCAGACTGCACAGTGTTTCACAGTACACAGGAAACAATAGTCTGGAGAGCTTAGACGGTGAGCCTGTGCGTCTTCACGCCTGAAATGGATGGACCCAGTCCCAAATAACCAGTAACTTAATGTCCATTTCTAAAAACACTTGGAAATTGTTAGGGACTCAGCTAGTATTTTAAGTGCATATTGTATTAGATAGGCTGTCGGTGGTTGATGAACCTGCTTTAAAATGGGCCCTATTCTCTCTTCCTTTCAGCATCCCGATGGGCGTGGTCTCACTCCTAGGAAACTGATCTGCGACAGGCACAGGGGTAGAAGTGAGCAAAGGAAGTGAGCAAGGAGGGAACAGCCGCCTGCCTCCGCGAGGGTTCCAGTACGGCGCCCTTCACCCCAAAGTGCGGCAGAGCGAGCCCTCTCCACCTTGTTCAGTGAGAAAGGGTCTTACTCTTGTCGCAGAAATCTACGAGGGGGTAGAAGAATCTCAGAAAAATAAGGAAAGTTCTGAGGCTTGGGGGACATCATCTTTCTTCGTAGTTTCAAATTAAAATCAACAGCGATCAGCAAAGGAAATGGGGGCCAGATTTATGAAACTGAAGGGCGTGTGTCTGTTCTCCAGAAAATTCTTGTGGAAAGTGTGGAAGTTGAGGAATGACGCTTGTTGCGAAAGCACGTCCAAACACGTCGAGAACCAAGAGGGCTCGGTGGCCTGTGGACCGTGGCCATTGCTCGTGTGCTGTTGGGGACAGCGTTTTGGACCTGAAACTTGTTCCCGTATTCAGTCTACACCTTAGAGGAACACATCCCGACGTTTGGAATGAGAACGGAAGAAAAGGGTGATGGCCAAGTAGACAGCTGATGTTACCATTCTGTCTTTTTAGCAAATTCTTCTCGTGGCAGAAGTCACTCTGAAATGGTAGTTGAAGAATTAATTCCCTGTGGCTTGGTCTCCACCCTCGCCTGCTCCCGGAGCTGCGGTGCGGTGGGTAGACTCACGCTCCTGGGCCCTCCCGCAGGACGGGGAGGGCTTTGCTGGCTTCCCGTCGGCCAGAAATAACGGCACAGAGTGTGTTTACACCGACCCGGCTTTGGGGTGAAAATAGGAAAAGGAGAGAGGCGTGTGGAAAATAACTATTTTTCTAAGATGAACTACAGGAGAATAGGGCGGTTTGTTTGGGGACAATTAAAATTGGCTTTGATTATCCAAATTATTTATGTACCTGTTTTTGAACAGGATAATTATTCTGACACACCCTTGAAAAACCACAAAACTTTGGTTCATTTTTTTCCTCGGCACACGGGGTACCAAGCAGCAGCGAAAATAGTTCAGCCACCACCCTGCCCGTCACCTGCTGATATCAATGGTCAAGGTCAGATCCAGTATTTGTCCACTCACGGGCTCTTTCCAATATGTCTCGGGATTGAAATGGGTGATTGACACCCTTTAATTTGGTCATTGCACTTAGCATCAGCAATCCACGGGGAGTGAATAGGTGTTACTCAGCACTAAGTTATTAATTCTAATACCTTCTTCCTGACACAAAGGCCCTCTCCTTAATAAATGCGACGTTGGTTTTCCAGTGTCGAAGGGAGATGAGGGTGGCGACGATTTAAAGGGACCTCAGGAGCACAAACTCTTTGAAAGCCCTCCTGGGTTCTGCTTTAGGGTGCTGGTTCTTGGGGGGGGGCAGGATGGGGGCACACGGCACCCGTCTTCACTCTCCTGCTTTTCCTCTCTCCCTTCAGAAACGGCCCCAGGGTGCCCAGCACGCGACACCCGACCGCGGTTCCTTCCGGCTCGGGGACCCCGGCTCACAGCAGACAGCCTGGACGCCAGGCTTTTTCTTCGGTGCCTTTCTCGTTTCTAATGAGGCAGCCACGCTGGACGCGTGCGGTCAGACCCCCTGCGGGCGCGCGGCTCTCCATGGTTACTCGGCACCGGGGGGCCAGCCCGGAGGAATGCTAACGAGGCACCTCAGCCGAGCAGGAGAGGCTGCACAGCCCACGGTCCCTCCCGCAGGCCCGTCCTGCGCGGGAGCCGGGGAGCCGCGGAGCCGCTGGACAAAGGGAGCGAACAAGGGGAGCGGGGAGCCATCCCATCTGCCGTCTTGTGCTCCTAGTCCTCCAGGCATTCTCTGGTGGTAACCTGGAGACCGTGTTCACACCAAAGAACCGTTTTTTTTTCTGCAGCCAGGAGAGAAGGAGCCTGGCATGCGCGGGGCAATGGCCTCTGAGCGGCGGATGCATTTGAGCTGTGTAACCATCCCTGGTCTCGGAGGTCAGTGTGCGTGGCTGGCGTGGTGACGGCAGGCGTGTGTTGGGGGTGGGGGGTGGGGATGAGCCCTTTATTCCCACAGAGGGGCTGTTGAAACCCAGACAGCTGACCTTGCAGGAATGCTGCGTGGCTACGTCTGGGAGAATAAGGAAGCTCTGGGCGTTGTGATGTTCCCCAGACACAGACAAGACGCTGGCATTTAGACAATTGAGCAGAGGGCAGAAGACCCGGTAGGTAAAACCTTAGACTGTCATTTATAGTGAAAGATAAAAACCGGGAGGTTTGTGTCTCGAACAGGCTTCCTCTTCTCTTCAGCTTAGTTTTAAATATGGATGTGGCCCATACATGGTTGTAAATAAATACGATGATAAATGAATAAATAAAATAAACGTAACAGGACCGTAAAATCAATATCACGGACTGAAGGAGTTCGTAACTGCAAGCATTTTAACCTCAGACTTTTTTCCACCCGAAGGCAGTGTTGCGTGTGGCGGAGCCGAGGGGAGCCCGGGTGAATGGCCACAGCGTGCTGGGAGGCTCAGACAGGCGGTCACCAGCCCCAGACGGCACAGGGAGTGACGGCAGTGCTGGGAAGACAAGCCAGTTCCCCTGACTGCGGGCCAGGCCTGTGGAGCGAAGGGTGGGGGCGCCCGGCAACAGGGCCGATGTCACTGGACTCTAAGGCGGGCTCATTCTAAGATGACCCTCAGAGGTCAGAGGTCAGAGGCGCTTGTCCTGACCTTCATTATGACACCGGATCTGCAGCGTGCGCAGCCGTGACCCGTCCCTGCACGCATGTTTGTTGAACAAATAAGTGAATGGGCACGTTCTTGTAGGAACTGAGTATTTCCACTTATGCACAAAAAATTTAAATGCCGGACGGCCCAGTAAGGCCTGGCATACCCCCTGCTATTCTGTTCCAGTTGCGTGTGACTCAGTCTCCACGTTGCGTTGGGTGTGGTGACTTAGACGCATGTGGACGGGTCACAGGGAACACTGCTGTCCAGTTACGTCACCCTGTGGGATGGACTTTTTACCCTTCCTTCCGAGAGGCCCTTGGGCCACACTCAGGTGGCACACACAGAGACCCCAGCACCTGGGGACGAAAGAAACCGGTGAAACTTGCCCAGCCGAGGTCGGTGGAGTCCAGGTTTGCACACCTGTGTAACTCTCAGGACACATTCTTACAAAGTGTGATATTTTATACACACTTTGTATAAAGTGTGAATAAAAGAGTAAAAGAGCCAGGATTTGAACGCAGGTTTCCTCCAAAGCTGCGCTGCCCCCACCTTTCCGAGCTCTGATGCAACCGTGGCTGTGGCCTCCTTTCCCCACCATGCGAGCCCCACCCTGAAAGCCACCTCTCTCCAAGGTCCCGAGGTGTGACCCAGAGGGTGGGTGGCAGCTTCTGTAAGTCACAACGCCTCTGGCTTATGCCCCTCCCCTTGGCCTGGGGCTGTCAGGGAAGGCCTCCTGAGGTGACAGTCTTTAAGCTGAGACCCCGAGAAGGGCACAAGGCCTGCCCCCTTGGGGTGAGCGCAGGTGGAGGGAACAGGGGCAAGGTTAGAGGCAGGAGTGGCTAGGACACCAGCCAGGCTCTCCCCCGGGTGCTGAGAAGGCAGCACAAGGCAGGGCAGCGGTGGAGGAAGGGGTGCCGTGGGGAGAGTGTTCCGGGAGCTCCGGACAAGAGACTGGAGTCCCAGCTGGGGGCGGGGTGGAGCCATCTGTGTGGGCGCTGGGGGCCGCGCTGAGCAGACCGGGGGACCTGCGTGTGAGACGGGGTGCCCCCAGGGTTTTGTCCTGCGCCTGCACCCATGGTATTTACCAGATAACTGAGACAGGACCAGTTCCAGGGATATAGTAGCACAGTGCTTTGTGCGTGGAATTTTCTCAATACACATTCCTACGAGAGAATAAAAGATGGTTAGCTGCTTGGTTTGTAGACACTTAGTGAATACCTCACTGTCTCAAAAAGCAATGATGTAACTTAAAGGAAAGCATGGCTTCTGTAATGAACTAGAAAAATAACCAAGACCTCAGAGTCATAATTACTGATAATGTTCCAGAACAGGGCCAAGGGGGCCCAATACACTATTACCGAAAGGACCCCCACTAGGTTCGCCTGTCCGCCACCAGAGGAAAGACGTCTCTCAATGCCAGAGATTTGTGAAAAGGAAAGGAAATGTTTATTTAAAGCTATACAGACAAAGTAGTGACCTAATGTCTTCATTAAAATATCAGAGTCCTTTAGGACACCCACAGACACACACGATCCTTCCTTCTCCCTCTCCCCTTATCTGGGGCACCGTATCTCAGGAAAAGAAGTTGATTCAGGCTCCCGGCACCATCAGCTGTGTCATCGGCCAGGATCAAGCCACCTGGCTCTCCTCTGCAAAGCTGTGGGGGCTCTCCACTCTGCCAAGACCGTGTGGTTCTCCCTTCAAAGGCTGTTGAGTCTGGGTTTAAATCCCAGCGCCAATCTTCCTCTCTGTCCCCATTTCTGACTCCTCCCACAATTGGCTACCCTTGCCAGCATTCCCATACTCTTCCAGCTTTACTGGGCTGCCACAGTGAGTCTGGGCAGGTGTGGCCCCGGGGCGTGGAGCCAGTCATCTCCAAGCTCCCACGCAGGTGCTGTAACCACGGGGAGCTGCCTCCCAGTTACATCTCGGGTGGAAGTCCCTTCCATCCCCCTGGCTCAAAGCATGGCCACAGCTATTTAACACATCCATGCAACCAGTGAAAGGTTATAGATGTGTTCAGTGACCACGGGAGAGGTTAGCTGCAAAGCCGTTGCTGTGCAGAACAGCTCTCCATGGCCCTGCTCCCTGTCTCCCTTCCCCGGACTCACACCTGTGAGGGGAAGGAGTGGGGACATCTTATGTATCTTTCTAATATTTCCTGGACACCTTGAGTTCTGGACCCCATTCCAAATCTCCATTTGGGGCCCCCCTCTTGACTGCACCCTGTTACAATAAGACCTATGTGTCTATCACTGTACCATTCAAGAAGCAGCGTACAGTCAGGCAAGAAGTAAGTTAGATGTTGTGGAATGTTCTCCTCGGATCATTTGGACAGGTTTCAGGAAGTACAAAAAAAAAGCAATAGTAAATCATGTCAAATGGGCTACGCACCACACCTTGTCCCACCTGGGGAGTGAAGTCACAACTTATCAAATCTGCCTTGTTCATGGGAAAGGAATGAGGCTAGGGGACCAACCCTTCCCTGTGCCATTAACTCTTTCTCTTCTGCTCTAAAGAAAATTGTGTAGACAGAAAAACTGACTTCTGATAAGAAGAAACTGACCATGGCCTATGAGCCTGAAAGACAATTATTATTAAACATTCTCTGATTTTACAGCATCCTGTTTACCGAGAGAGAGAGAGAGAGAGAGAGAGAGAGAGAGAGAGAGAATGGGTGTGTATAAAGGCTTTTTCTCTCCTTCCGATAATGGCTTTCACTGTTTTTGTCAGACAAAGTGGGTAGGATTTCACCCTTTTGTTAAACATGAGCAATAGCACCTATAATGTTCATTAGCAACCCCAGATGCGGGATGTTAAGCTTGTGGGGAAGCTGGCGAAGGGCCTTTGCTGAATTCACTGGACCAGTGTCCTCTCCAGACCGGTTTGCTCCTGGAGCTTTGCCAGGGGTTGCGCAGCTGTGACTCACGCTCATCTCGGATCTTCGTGACTGTCCTTTCTGTTGCCCTTCAAACTTAAAAACTTAAGGTCTACTGTGCTCATTTTCTAACACTTTGCTCGAAACTTTCTTCACATGTATTTTTTTTTTCAACCTGTCTCTTCAAGCCTTCTCAAATCTTTTCCAGAAATGTTTTTGGGGCAAGGAGCGGAAAAAGGAAGAGATTTTTAGAGTCGAAGTGCCTAGGAATAAATATCACTTTGCCGAGTTCACACACTCTTCTCGGTGACTCATGTGTGGAGACCTCCGCTGGGTGGGAAGAACTGAACCCTGCAGAGCCAGGAGCTGGGCCACGTTCCAGATGTGTGGCCGGTGAGTCACCCCACCCTTTACTTAGGTCCACGTTGCATGACTCAGCTCTGCCCCTTCCTATTCGTAAATCCCAGGAAGGGTTGCTTTGTTCTTCCCTGTTTGTAAGCGCGGTCAAGTGCATGCCTCTGAACTAGCACAGATTGCCTCCCGTCAGTAACTGTAGGGGTTCCTGAGAATTGCAGCCTCGAACCTGAGAGTTGTGGGTGCCAGGGGGCCTGTTCCACGGCATGCTGTGCTGTGTTCTGTTTGGATCTCTGCGGGCACTCAGTGGCAGAGGTCACCTACCCACCCCTCTGACGACTCCGCCAGGCCTACCTAGGAGCCACGCCGGGCCAGAAACCGCTCTGTTAGTTCAGAAAGAGACAGTGATGGTCGTAGCTGCTCCTAAGTACCGGCCTGTCCAATAACAACTCGCGTGATTTCTCCGTTTGTTGCTGAGTGCTTTTCCAGGAACTGCGTGGGGAGTGTTAGGTGCGAAAGGCTCGGTCGTATGGAACTGAATGGCTCCAGGCGAACATCGAGCATCTCAGGGAACGCTGAGAACCTGCTCACTGGCTGCCGATGCTAGCTGGAATCCTGAGACGGTGGCCGCAAAGTCGTAGCGGTCACAAAACCGCAGAAACTGAAGCTGAGCGTTGTCCCATGTCATCGAAGGGCCCCAAGCAGAACCATTGCCGGAAAGAACCTTCCTGGGGGGTTGGCACAGGGATCCCGAGGACCCTCCACCGAACACTTGCCAAAGTCCAAAAATGTGCTACTTCCGTTCATGGATTAGCTCACTGAATGTTGGGAGCAACCCTACGAAGTAGCTACCGTTCTTGATTTAAGGAGGAAACTGTGATTGAGAGCATCCGGGAACTCTCTAGTTTTGTAATTGCTCCAAATGGCCATCAACAGGCCCAAGGTACACACCCGGGTTGGTCTGATTTCAAAGTCCCTGCCCTTAATGTGAAGTGTCCATCGATTTATTAACACAATAAATAACCGCATCCCATTTTTTAATAGCAAATTGAGTCACTATAACATATTTTTATGAAAAAATAGGTCAGTATGCTGTATGGCAAACATGCTTCCCAAACAAGCAGGTGAATATATTTAATATTTATGGCTCCTCTTGAAATCTTTATTCAAAAGCTCCAGACAGAAGCTTCTGGGAAAATGTGCTTGGTCTTCCCAACCCAGATTTATGTGTATACTGGATTCTAACACTCTTTTTTTTCATTTGAGGACAAACTTTGGGGTGGTTGCAGAGGAAAGTTGTAAAGGAAGTTAGGACAGTAGGTATGAAATTAATTGAGCTCTGCCAAAGAAAAAGCTTGTGAAATTAAAAAGATATCATACCCAATTATTCAAAACATTGCATTTGCTGTATAACATTTAGAATGTAAAATTTTCAGTGTCTATCCAGGACACGCTTATTTGAAGCACTGAATGGTGTAGAACGGCGAAAGGCCCCGGACACGCGTGTGCGTTGCAATTGCTCGGGCCTGCATCCATCCTCACCCGTCACTGTCCCGGGAGCCTGTCTTGTCCTCGAGTATCAAGGTAGAGGGGCTTTTCTGTCCCCTCCCATGTTTCCTGCCGGCTGAAGCCAACGATTCTGTTCGGGGCACGGCAGCTGCCCTTCAAGCTTGAGTATGGTCTGCGGGGAGTCCCCAAATACAACAAAAATAAAACACCAAAAATATCTACTAAAAAGGAGAAAAATATACAGCTGGAGACACTCGAGGTAAGGCACCTTATCATTATTTCATCAACCGGTGACCTACTTAGTCATAGTTCCGTGTCACTGGGGCGCTTCTCGAAGGGACCAGCAGAGACGGCTCCGTAGTTAAACGGATGCTCGCAAGTCTGAGCACTTTCCGAGGCCTCCCTGTGAGCAAGCAGAACGGAGCCGCACCACAACCTCCCTGACCAGCCGGCGGAAGGCCTGCCCTTGCAGGGGATCAGAAAGTGATGCGCCGGGTCCTAGGAAGTGAGGGGACGAGGTGGCAGGGGCGGAGCTGAGCCCTCTGTGCCCACCACGCCCAGCTCAAGGAGCTACAGCCCTGAGTGAGCTGCTAAGGCTCGCTCCCCGTCCGGCACACCCATCACCAAGTGCACCAAGGCCCAGCTATCTCGATTCTGACGCTTGTTACTTATCTAAACACACACACACACACACACACACACACACAAGCCTTCCCCGTGGATCCGTAGGAGAATTCTCCCGAATCACCTCGCGCCGCAAACCCAGACCAGACACGCCCTCGGGTTAGTGGGGTGGGGAGGGCCGGGCGGTTGAGCTGATGACGTCTTTGCTGTAGGAGACCAGTGTTGCTTCAAAGACCGAAGGGCCCTTTTTTTCTTTTTGGTTTACAAACAGAAGTGAACTGTCTCGTAAAAATAGTTGAGGACACCAAGAGTGACCATTCCTCTGACGTACCTGTCCAATTGGACATCACTCACCTCGGGGACTTAGAGATCTTCACTTATAGCTGCCCCGGCGTCAAAGTCATTGTTTGTGACTTTGGCATCACGACAGCGATACTATTGAGAGTATATTTATTCTGCCTTATACTCTTGGTACCTTTGCTTATCTATGAATAAAAAAAACCACAGAAATGTGTAGAAATAGAAGTGGCCGTTTTATTATTTATTTTTTAAAAGTATGTATATTTAGGCTATGCCACGTGATGTTTCAGAACTCTGAATGTTAACCAGTGCACCACAAACAATACGGAATGATGCTGTTCAGAGGAGAAATACATTCTATGTGTGGACTGAATGTCTACTGCTCTATGACTGATACAATTTCTCCAGAATGCCGCTATTGCTCTAAGATTTCTTCAGGGTTCTCCATGTTTAAATCACAGTGTTATTGCAGGCTTTTTCTTTTGGTACAAAGTTAATCTAGGTGTGAAAATGAACTCGGGTGTCATTATGAGCATGGACGCCAAGGTCGGTTCGCAGGAGGCTGGAGGGTGTGGGAATGACCTCCAGCAGTGGCGGCAGGTGACGCGGAAACCCAGAACTCCCCTCGGCCTCCCGACCCGGCGGGCCGGGGCCGGGCAGCCAGCAGAGCTCAGCGTGTGAGGTGGTGTGGCCCTCGGCGGGCCCCCAGGGGGAGGTCAGAGGACCGAGCCTGGGTCTCTGTGAGTAGACTGGCACTTGGAAGTAATTCAACCATCTGAGTAAATGCAGAAATGTTGACTCAGCCCAAATGGTGGCCTCAGTTGTGGGGTCAGCAAAGGTGAGCAACTCGGCAGAGTTGTGTGTTCCGAAGGACATCGGGGACTTCACTGTCATCGTGCATAGCAATCTCTGTGGAAAGGAGGAACGAGACACCGTAAGTAGATGGAATGTCTTCTACAGGGTGGGGACAAAGGTGTAATAGATGGTGATGAGTCCCAGTGGCTTTTTTTCTGGAAATTAAGGAGAAGACACCTTCCAAGGTCGTCCTGGGAAATTGTAGCACCTCGTGGCTGCTGGCCCCCGTGGCAGGTAGCCAGGTGTTGCTTTGTCACAAACCGCGAGTAGCCGTCACAGTTATCACCGTACTTCTGTGCTGTCATTTAACTTTCGCCCGAGCTGAGTTCGCCCCTGCAGCTGGGGTGGCCGGAGTCATCAGGCTCCGCCCCCCATTTCATTCCCTGGGCGCCTTCCAGGGGCCCTCCCGGGACAGGAAGTCAGGTGAGTCTTTTTAACCGGCGATTTGACGCTTTTCTGCGGAGCTCCCGTGGGATTTAATGGAAGTGCATTTGTGAACTTAAGGCTACACAGCGCGTCAGGGAAACTGGTGTGTTTCACGCACATTCAGGATTAGATAGGGAAGGAGCACACGCAAGACGAGGTGCTTGAGCTCTCTGGGTAAGGCAACGACTTAGCGTTTAATTAAAACTGAAGTCCCATGTCTGCGTGGCCACAAAACCGGGACTTTCACCGGCGGAGTTATTTTTGCTCCTGTGTCGAACCTTGGCTAGAAGTGAGGAGACCAGTTATGGTTTCATTCTGATCACTGTTCCTTCAGATCAGTGGGCCTGGGACGGACTCATAAGAATCTCACACGTGTGTCATACAAACCCTGTAAAGTGACTCTGAGTGTAAAAATTGCTCGCTCGCCCACAGGGGACACCTTAAACACCTCAGAAATAAGGAAGGGCGAAGGGGTTAGTGCCGAGGACCTCGAGGGGGCGATCCCTGACTGCAAGGTTTTGGCTGATAAGTAAAAATGAACAATTCAGTTGAAAATGTTTGCTTTCGTAGAAATTAGAAAAGGGGATGTTTCTTTTAAATCCATTGTTTTTATATAGTATTTGATCAATAAAATGGGATGTGGCAATCTCGTATTTCCATATGGAAATATATACGGTTCCTAAACTGGAAAATTCTAAGTGCATAGACTACACACACACACATGGACACACATGTCCATGCGTGTGTGAGAGTGTTGGACCAGGTATACATCCCAAAGTCCAGCCACGCCGGACTCTTGCGATTCCAGAATGTGTCCCTCACTTCTGTGGGGTCCTGTGGGTGACGGCGGTTCTCTTTGGCCCCAGGCCTCCTGGGAGGCGTGTGTGTCCCTCCAAGTCCAGTTCAAGTGCAGTTTGCTCTCCGAAGCCTTTGCCGATCTCTGGAGAGCGTCCTCTCCGGGGACACCTCCACACCGACGTGCACACGTGTCTGACCGACGCCTTTTACTTTGCGTCACAGTCTTCAGGTCTCTGTCCCCACCCCGCCCCACGGCACAGGCTGCTCAGGGACAGGGACCGTCACCTGGATGGTGACGTGACAAAACAAGGTACAGGAAGGACAGCACTTGAAGCAGAGGACGACAGCGTCCGACCAGGATGGGCAAACTCAGAAAACGAGTAGACGTGTGTGAGAGAGACCGTCCCCAAAGAATGGGCGGGAAGGTTCCAGATAATTCAGGAAAGAAGGATCCCAGGAGCCAGTGAACATGTTTTAAAATGCTTGCTCTCATGAAAGGGGGATTATTGTAACAAAAAAATTACAGATTAAGGACACTTTGACACTTGTAACAGCTCAGGCGTAAAAGGCTTGGGGACTGACTCTCGTAGTAAGCCAGGAAGGGTGAGAATGCCCACAACGCACGTGGAGGGCATTTTTTAATAAATAGCAAGATTCCAGGAGTGCAAATTTTTTGTTCCAGAAATTTTGTGTTGTTAGGAAATCATCACGAGTACCCGCAGGTACACCTGTGCCCCGCTGCTGGTCATAGGAAGGTATCAGGCACACCCTCATGGTCCGATGGTTTGGGCAGGAGATGGGTCACATGTAGAGGGGCTGAGCATAAAATATATCAGTCTCTGTGTTGATTATACGCAAATTCTGCGTCTTTGGCAGGGACAGAACAGAAATGACGCCGAGTCGTTCTCACTGGGTCCTCTCTGGGGATCACGAGGTCCGTCCCTCTCAGGAACGTGACGTCACCTTTGACCCCCTGGACAGAGCAGGGCTCTCAGACTTCTTCTCAGGGAAGGCACGATCTTCTCTTCATTACTGATGAGGATTTTGTGGGGCAGAAATTCGAGACTGTAAATATTCTGTTCCTCAACAATCTTTCAATTTGACTAATTAATATCGGTGTGAGTCCGTGGTTTGCTATTTTATTCCATGGGAGGCATGATCTATTCTATCATGTTTTGGTGTCCGAATTATCTAAGAGTCTGCCCATGGGAAACTCTTCAAGCTGATTGTTGTGTCCTTAGAACGCATTCCCATCATTTTTGGGTGGGACCCCCAAAAGCAGGCATCTGTGGTAATGACCTCGGGTAGTATCCCCCCGACTGCTAATGTTTTAAGGTGACTTTGGAGAACTTAAACGCCTCACGTGAATTCTACTGGGAGCTTTCAGTCATTCCACCAAGGCGGAACCAGGAGAAGGAACACAGTCTACACTTCAAGGTAAAGAGTGCGTGTGTCTACGCACCTCTCTGTCCACTGACCGTGAACTTGACAATAGCTCTCTCCCTCAGTCATTTTATTGTCACTTTATTGAGTTGTGTGGATGTTACACTCACGATGTGTAGGCATTTTTGAAGCCAGAGTCCTGATCAGCTTCCCTCTTTCCTTCCTTCCTTCCTTCCTTCTTTCCTTCCTTTTTAGAAGGTAACTGAGGTAGAGAATGTTACCACATGTACAAAGAGTTTTTGTCCAAAAAGTGACACATTAGTTTTATTCAAAACGATCATTTACGATTCAGATTCTAAAGCGTGTTCTTTGCGCATAGCTTTATTTCACAGGAAAATGGCAAAGATTGTACAGCGTTCTCACACGTCTTGCACCCAATGTCTCTGGTTGTCAGCTCATATAATAGGGTGATACGCTTCCCGCTAGTAACGAACCAACATTGTTACGCTACTAAGTCAAGTCCATACCTTATGAACATCTCCCTTCGGCGATATTGGTTAGCTGTCATGTCTTACGTTTTTCTGGCGGTGACCATTTCCTTGGTTTGGTAACTGTGACAATTTTGAGGAGTACTGGTCAGATACTCTGCACATTGTCTCTCAAGTGGGATTTGTCTGAGGTCAGGGTTAGGTTGGAGGGTTCTGGGAGAAAGGCCACGGCGACCAAGCGCCATCAGCATCGGGCGCTGTTAACGTTGACCTTGACCCCCTGACTCAGGTGTGTTGGCCAGGTCCCCCTCGGGGAAGGGACTGTGCTGCCCCCTCCTTCCTGTGCTGTTCGGAAGGAAGTCACCTACTGGAGCCACACAGAGGAGGAGGGGGCGATGTCCCCCTCCTTGGGGCGGGGGGGACCTGCATCGATGACTTGGGATTTTTCTAGACGGGAGATTTGTTGCATTGTGTCATCTACATATTTATTCAATTGTTTATTCATATGAATGAAGACTCAGGGGTATTTACTCTACACACACATTTTATAAAATGTGCACAACGTGTCCGATTTAATTTAGACCCCCAGATCCCAGGCCCAGGGAATGCTTCTGTGGGCCCAAACACGCCTCTGTCCCACCAGACACCGCTCAGTCTTCACACACATCCTTTCCCGGGGACCCTGGGGTGCCCTGGTCCGCCGTGCGCAGCTGAAGGCCGGTCAGTCCTAGGAGATCCGGCCTCGGCGATTCCCCGGAACCTGGGCTTTCTTTTCGCTTCCTCGGCAGTTTGTGTTGGCACCTGTGATGGTATTTGCTATCTTAGCTAATATTCAGGTCCTCTCTATTTCTCGGCGTCTGGCTCCCTGCCCGGCACAGCCGGGGTTCTGAACAATACACTCGACTAAACAGACAAGGAATGCTACTTCGCTAGTTAACGGAGCTGATGTGAGAGCCCTTCTTGTTTAGAGAAGAATGACATGGTTGACCTGCCGTCAATAGGATAGATGCTCTGAGTTGTTTTTATCTTCTGCTCGTGATGCTGTAGGTTTCTGGGCGGGGGGGTGGGGGGGTGGGTGGATCTTTTAAGAGGCATCTCTGAGAGGGCTGGTCAGAGTTGAGGTCGAGGTTGAGACAAGGAACGGCCTTTGGCTCTGTGAGCAGAGCGCACCCCCGGGCCAGAGCAGAATCCGCGTGACCTTGGCCTCATTAGCAGATGCCCTAACGAACTGAGCCCACCAGCCCGACTACAAAGCCGGCAGCAGAGGAATCTAACCCACACAGTCCACTTTGTAACAGAAAATTTGCAGCCTGTTATGGCTACGCACAGAGCAGACAGATTGGATTGTGTCACATCGTCAAGAAAATATTTGTCAGTCAGAAAACAGACAAGTTAGCCAACCAGCGTGTCTAACTTTTTTTTTTTTGCCTAGATTTTGAGCGGTGATTGGACTGGTTTGTGGAAACAGTCACGTTTTTCTTGCCAAAAAAGAATGTCCTGTTTCCCCGTGGAAACTTAATGAAATAACGGTTACATCGTATAAATGCATTTCCTTATGAATATGTGTCAGACTATCAGATCCGTTAAGGGAAATGCTCATCTTTTTTTCTCTTTGAAATTCTGGACGGGCGGCTCGGGTTCCAAGTTAAGCGAGTTCATAGCGCCCCCTAGTGTTTCAACACAGTGATCGGCGCACCTGGAGCAACTGTGAAGTCCGGTGTGGGCTGTGAACAGGCATCTCCCCTTCTCTGCCCGAACCTGTCGCGGGGCTGAGCCAGGGCAGCGTTTTTGGGTTTGGGTTTTCAGTCCCATTGTTTGGGTAGTGACAGTTCCTCACACTCACCCGTGTAAGAATTTTTCATTAACTACAGCTTGAAAAGAATCCCCAACCCTAGCAGAAACACACGCCCCTCTCCTTCTTAGAGGATTCCTGTGAAAGGAACGCACATATAAAACCAAATGGTAGCAGGACAAAGGAAGCCCCAGCTTTAGGAGAATTAGGTCTCTTCCCACCCAGAGAGGGTGGGTAGAAATAGAGGGACCCAAGGACAGATGGTATTCGATTCCACGTACTTCAGAAAACGCGTATTCTCTGAGTGTGTTTGGGAGTAAGTACCGAGAGGAACACGGTCCCTGAGCAGATGGTCCCTGGATTCCGTGTTTGTAGGTCGCGTAAACCAGCACACCTCCTCTTACCCCGTGGTTCCTGCTCAGGGCCCTCCCACTCCACCGAAAATGGGGCCGAGTTTCAGAACCTTCTTTAAAATTAGAAGGCAGCCGTGGCTGGGGTGGCTCAGGGGATTGAGTGTCGGCCTGAGAACCAAAGGGTCGCTGGTTCCATTCCCAGCTGGGGGCCCAGGCCTGGGTTGTGGGCCAGGTCCCCAGGAGGGGGCGCTCCAGAGGCAGCCACACATTGACGTTTCTCTTTTTCTCTTTCTCCCTTCCCCCTCTCTCTACAACAAATTTTCAAAAGTTGTTAAAAATTTTCTTAAAAAATAAAATGAAATGAAATTAGGAGGGCAACAAGCACGGCACGCGGGCTCTGATGTGGAGACGTTCTGGTCAGGGCGCATGGTGCGGCCTGTGTCCGTGTTTTCTGCCGAGGTGAAATGGCTGCTACTTCAGAAGCACTTGTCCCTGGGACCTCATCTTCCTGAAGCAGCGTGAAGCAGCGCCGGCCCCTTTGTGAGCAGGGGGGTGGCATTCAGACTTGTGACCCTCGGTCCCCAGACCGGCCCCAGCTCCGCGGGCCTGAGTTCCTTTTCCCCGTGGGGTCCTGGAAGCCTGGGAGGGGCAGTAAGGGAAGGCGTGGGGGAGGGGAGGAAGGATTAAGTGTCCTGGACAAGGGCACGAGGGGGCGGCTCCCTGTGTGTGTCAGGGCCGAGCTGTGAGATTTCGGCGTTTTGGTCCAAGCCGTGTAACGCCCTTCCGGGCCCGCCCGCGGGAGGCTGGAACAGGGGTCGCTTACAGACGTTATTATAAACAATCCAATCTCAGGGACACCTCCCCACATAGACGAGTCATCGTGATCAAACACTGGGTAAAAGTTGCTGGTGTACAGAAGGGACGGAAATTCAACGGGGAGACTGTGACCATACGGAGCATCATTGTATTAATTGCGGCTAATCACAGGCAGCCACGGCGTTTTTCGTTCGACTTCTTCTCCTCCATTGCGGCTCATGTGGGAGGACTCACTTTTCGTTTTAGTATTGCCGGCGAAGCAGTTATATTTTATAACTGTTTCACAGTGAAAAATACTTAGGAAGGATAGGTTTTTCAAATGTGCCTCATTGTAACGTGCGCTTCGTATCAGCTCCTGCAGAGGAGCCATCGAACGCTCTTAGCCCACAGACCTTAATGTCCTGCATATTCTAATAGTCCTCACCTCTTCCTAATTACCCAGCCCAAGGGGAGACTCTTTGCCACTGCGGTGTTATGTCACTGTGGATGAAAAACATGCCAAAATGCTAAAATATTTATGACTCTGTCCACCTGCATCAGCAGCTCCTCGTGACTTACTGGTAAGCAACCGGGGTCCCTCTCGGCTCTGGAAGGCAACACTGGCCGGGGGAGGTGCGTGCTGGCAGCTGAGCCTGGCCGGCTTCAGTGCGCCTCGCCCTTGGCCAAGAACTTTGCCGGAGAACAGTAACACATATCTCTGTACGCTGCCCAGTGCCCGCAGTGTGCCAGGCTCCGAGTGCCTCTGTGCCTGCACGGACTCGGGGGGCTGGGGGCCAAGCCTGCGGCCTCCCCTGCTGCCTAAAGAGCTTTGTTTCAGGCCATTCTGTGGGCAGGTTCCTGAGGGTGGTTTGAGGGAGATTGGGGAGAGAGGTTTTTTTAAGAAAAAATTTGTCTTTAAAAAATAAATGAGAAATCGTGAGTTGATTTGCCCTGCACAAAACCTACAATAAGGAAACAAGCCCTGGCTGGCGAGGCTCAGTGGATTGAGCGCAGGCTGCAAACCAAAGGGTCACTGGTTCGATTCCCAGCGAGGGCACATGCCTGGGTTGTGGGCCAGGTCCCCAGTAGGGGGCGCATGAAAGGCAACCACGCATTAATGTTTCTATCCCTCTCTTTCTCCTTCCCTTCCCCTCTCTTCAAAAATAAATAAATAAAATATTTAAAAAGATATGAGGAAAGAAGTCTCTGGGGACCACCTTTGAAAGGCACGGTCCTCTGGAGGAGGACATCTGTAGGGAGAGGCTCGTGTCTGCTAGACTGGATTGCCTCTCTGTCACCCCCCACCCCCGAAAGCCTCCATGTGACCCAGTTGGTGTGTTCTGAGGCACAAGGCAGGGCCTGTCCCACACAGGTCGGGCCCCGGCCCCGCACGCGTACTTTCTTGGCACGTACCCATTCCTGGGGGCCCCCGCTCTGATGGGGAAACAGCCAGCTGCTGTCGCAGGAGTGCCGGCCGCTGAAAGTGCAAGAGGACTTGTAAGTCAGAGTGGACGGGAACAGAGCCTCGCTCCCCTTCCTCAGGTTTCGCCCAGTGCTCGCCCTCCTGGGGGACGCGCTGGTGGGAATGGCGCAGTCTCACAGTGCTTCCCGGTGAAGCCGGCTGCGGGGACTCATCACGCACCAACAGGAGGCGGCAGGGCCTGTCTGGTGCACGATATCTCTGCCTGGGACGGCAGAGATAAGATGACGCTCATTCCCCAGGAGCCTCAGGAAGCTCCCTGGGAGCAGCTCCCTGGCTCCCTGAGACTCATTTTGGGGGGCAGGGAGGAGGATCATGTCTGATGCTGCCCGGCCTGCCGCCTCGTGCAAGGTATTCGGAAAGGAGAGGGTAATAGCTTCCTGAGTCAAGGACAGCCTTCCTTCAGCAAAAGCGGGAGGTGAGCGCAACACAGCAAACTCTCCAAAGGAATAAAGAAAATCTGGTGAGAGTATAACGCTAAATGAACGCCGATAAGGGGAAACACGGTTAAAGTAGCACTTGGCTCTTAAAGTCAGGTAGTGCACAGTGAAAGTCGTAAAATGGGGAGACATGAAGCTGGGATGAAGGCATCGGGGTGGGGTTTTCTCAGGGATTTTTACCGTGTGGGCCAGAGGGGAACAAAGTGCCCTCGGAAATGAGGACGCGGAGGTTGGGGGGAGCTTGTCACCTCTAGGACCGGAGATTAGGGGCAGTGAATACAACAGAAAGGAAAAGCAGGTAAGCCAAACAATCTGGAATTTCACTGGGTATCCAAAAGATAAAACCACAGTGAGACTGCCTTTTCTTTTGTAAAGCAAACTTCCCTGTGTCTTTCTGCGCGGCCGGCTCCTACTATCGTTCTGTGTGGTCTGGTGGGGACCCTTCGGTGGCCCCAGAAAGCTGTAGGCACGTCTTAGAAGACAGACCACACACCTGGCAGGAGACCTGAGTAGGACACACGGACGGCTGCTTTATGATGTAGTGGGATCTGGCTTTCCGAAAGAACAGGGGTCAAGGTCACTTTCCCCGGCAGCTGATAAGACCAGCAGCAACAGAGTCCTCCGGAGGAAAAGAATGTTTTGAAAAGGGCAGGGCTTGGGGACTCCAGCAGAAAAGGGCACCGGAGGAAAGATTTAGAGGGGAAGGAAAACCTGGGCCCCTGCAAAGACCTAGGCCAGGGACTCGGCGCTCTAAGAATAAGTACTCGCCGGGCTTGAGGGGAGAGACGGGTAGAAGACACTCAAAAGGCCTGCAGACGGCCAGCTCAGCAGAAACGTCTCGTGGGATCTCCGCCCCAGACCACCCAGCGGAAGCCCCCGAACTGGGCTCTTTGCTAACGTCTCACTGGGAGGTCTCCGGGAGATTTCTCCGTGGAAACGACAAAGATGCCGAGTCTTGCAGGATGGATTTCCGTGGGTGCTGGAGAGGACTGTCGGCCCGCGGCCGTGGGTGGGATGCTCCGTAGTGCCCTTGAGCCTGTGCGGTCTCCACACAGCGTCGCCCAAGCCCTCTGTTTCCTTGCCTGTCTTTCTAGGCGTCCTGGCCAATGTAGAAAATGGGGTACAGAAATCTCCAATGTGTGTTTTCCTGTTCCCTTCTCCCTTACATCCCATCCATGTCTGCTTCCTGTACTGGGGTGCTCTGATGTTCAGGGCGTATATGTTTATAGTGACTGTATCTTCCTGGCAAACTGGCTTATGTATCCTTATACAATGTCCTTCTGTATCCCTGGTCGCAGTTGTGGACCTGAAGTCTATTCTGTCTCACGTAAGCGCGGCCACCCCTGCGCCCTCTGGTTGCCAAGTGCACAGAATATCTTGTGCCTGCACTTCCACGTCCAGCCTGCGTGTGTCCTCACACCCAACGTGGGTTTCTGGCAGACGGCGCTTCTCAAGTGTGGTCTCCTGCGTTGGATCGCTCAGGGGACCTCACGCCGGACCCACCGAATGAGAATGTCTACGGGCGGTGTCCCCCCGTCTACCTTCTGGAGGAGGTGAGGTGTTGCCACTTCTCCCTGGAGTGACTGGGAAGACTTGCGGGCCCCGGCGGGGGAGAGAGGAGCCCGCCTCTCTTCACAAGTGAGCGCTGCATGTTGGGACATGTACGGTCTCTCTGACCCCATCCGCACGCATTCGGGAGAAGCATGGAGCTCGCAACACACGTGGACAAATGAGCGCTCCTGAGAAAGCGGGTGACGGTGTGCAGTTGCCAAAGGGGATCCCAGGCCAGAGCAGAGACCACCCACGCACGAGTCGGGGTTCGGTGGGGAGGAGGGCTGCCTGCTGTGGCCGTGGGAAGGAGAGACGACATGGAAGCCATCAAGTTTCATGTACGCAATCTCCACGGAGCCTTGGTTTCTGCAAAGGGTGAGCACTGTGAGCGTGAGTGAGGGACCTCTGAACAGTCCACCAGGAAACCGGGGACAGGCTGAGTCTGTCTGTCTGTCCAACAGGAGCTGGCCAGGGCGTGTTCCTCTCTGCACCTGGTTCTCTGCCCCTCTGGTGGGAGCGCCCCCGCCCCTTGCCCCCCGCCCCCACATTCACCAGCCCAGCTCCTGGGCAACCTCCTGGTTTGGGGCCGCTTTGTCGGTCTGGCAGACCAACAGGGAATTCGAAGGCACGATTTAAGTTCTGAGCCTGCTAAAGTCCTGTTGCCAACTTCAGGAGAAGCTGTTCTCCCATCAGTACAAACTACTGATGACTGTGAATGTTAAACTTGTTAATTAATCCCTAACTGATACCAGGTGCCAAGCCCCGAGTTCGGCCCTGGAGGAGCCAGAGTCCACGGGCAGGCACGTGTGGCCGCTCGACACGGGACGTGTCATAATAGAGTCATAACAATCACGGGGGTGGGGGGCCGGTGGGGGCGAAGGGCCACTTCTCCTAGGTGGTTGGGAAAGACTTCAAAAATTAGACAAAGCTTTAAACTCGGCCTTGGAAAATGAGCAGGATTTGCCAGGCAGAAAAGGAAAGAAGAGAAACTCTGGGCGGAGAGAATGGCCTCCGGTCACAATAACCAGCCTCAGTAACATTTCGTTTTCCCGCCGCTGCCACTCTCGCTGCTGCGTGGGCTTTCTCCCCGCCACCGCGGCCTTGGCTGGAGGAGCGCGGGCTTTTGCCGGCCACACGCACGGGCTGCAGGGCACAGCTCTCTCTTTCAGGAGAGCCGCATTGCAGTGTCCTGTCCGCCTAGGGCCGGGCGTTTCTCCTTCCCTCCTGTGTGGCCGCAGACCATTTCCAAAGTCCTTTCAGAAGTCGTGGCTCCTCCCGATTTCCATCGGCAAAGTCACAACTCTTCCAGGCTTTGCCAGCCCCGGCCTTGCCACCGTGGGAACTTGCTTGCAGACTGAAATGAGTGTGGCCCTCGGGGCGGCGGTTTTGTCTGGGGTGTTGGGACGTGTTTACATTTGTGCTGAGGAAAGCATTTTTCTGAATTGTGACTACAAACTGTGAATTCACTGGGAAACAGCTCCTCGGGAGATTGGCAAGGCTCTCGGGGTCGCGGCGGGCTCTGTTGGAATGTCGTTGCGGCTGGTGCGTCTGGGGAACAGGTGCATTCTTACGGGTTGCACATTAGTAAGAATGGTAACGAGTTAACAGTGGTGGCTGCGTTTTCAGTGGAAGTGCTAACGTGATAACAACGGGTCCCCCCACCTTCTGTTCCACGGCGTCCCACTTCACCGAGAGAAACGGTTGTCTTTAAAAACAAGGCATTTCAGAACGGTCCGTACAAACCTGCTGCGGAGTAACTAGCGGTGAGTTCCGGCCCTTCCCCACGGCGCCACCCTCCCAGACGCTTTCCTTCCCCTTCCTCAGCTTGTCTGGCCTGGCTCCGTTTCAACTACAACCACGTTCATTGCCATTCGTGCTATAAACTCTCCTACCCCTCTTACTCAGGGCCGGGGAACACTCCGGGCGTCGTGTGCGTGTGTGGTCACCGCTGTCCTGTGGCAACACCGTCCCTCTCCGGTTTGAACGAGGGAGGAAGAGCACAGACGCTAGTGAGGTGCTCAGGGTCCGGGTACCCCACGGTTCCGGGAGAGGGATGCAGACAGCCTGGCTGCGGGGACAGTCCCCTTCGATGCTCTGCCACCTTTTTTACAACCAGCCCGGTACATGTGCTTTCTGGTCCCGGTGTCCTAGCAGGGGTCTGATTTGAGGGCACAAGGACCGCATGCCCTCGAGGCAACCCTCCTCTTACAGGGAAGTGGCACCCAGGGTCCCTTTGCGTGCTCTGTCCACCGAGAAAGTGGTAGTGTTGACTTATTGCTGGCCCTTCTGGACGGCATTTGGGAACTAACCTAGAGGGGGAAAAAACCCTGAAACCTTTTCATCTCTCTGCATTTCTTTTTTTTTTTCAAGTTTTTATTTATTTTTAGAGAGGAAAAGGGAGGAACAAAAAGAGAAAAAGAAACATTAATGTGTGATTGCCTCTCGCGTGCCCCCTCCTGGGGACTCAGCCCACACACCAAGCATGTGCCCGGACTGGGAATTGAACCGGCGACCCTTTGGTTCACAGGCCGGGCGCTCTACCCGCTGAGCCACCGCAGCCAGGGCTCATCTGCACTCCTGTGGCGCGCGTGGCTGTGTGTTCCGGTGCCGTGGGAGTGAGCAGGCAGTCTGTAGAGGCGTTCCCTGAGGTGCGGTTTCTGATCGGCACAGGGGCCAGACGGTGGGGGGAGAGTGGGGTCCTCACATCCTCAGGCGGTTCTGTTTCTGGGGGAGCCCTGCGCGAACAGAAAAAGCGTTTTCAGAGAAGTGCGTGTGCAAACACAGTCCCCCTCTCAGTGACTGGGAAAGCCATGGTGGAGGGACCGTCTCCCGAACAGGGGACGCCTCTTTCCTGGGTGGGCGGACCCTGCTCTGATGGCCCTGGACCGGAGCCAACGGGGAGACAGGACACCACATTTGTATGTAAAACGGGGTGACCTACAGAGAATCTGGGGTCCCGGGCAGGCGGCCCCCTGGCTCCTGTCGTGGTGTTCCGAGAGGGGTGGGCCGCTGGGCAGCCCCCCAAACAGCACAGCAGTGGACGAGGACTCTCCTTACCGAGACCGGCCTGATGCAGGGCATAAAACTCACGGCAAAACAGGCTCACTTAGCCCCACACCGTTTTGTCTATTAAAACATTAAAAAAAAAAGTATTGGTATCAGGCCGGAGGGACTGAGCGGACAACGGGACGCAGAGAGTTCGGGGCGCAGCCAGGACCAGACCCGCCTGCTGTGAGCGCCCCGCCCCCGCCCCGCCTCCTGTGCTGCCCTGAGTGTGCTCACTAGGACATCGGGCCCAAAAAGCCACCTGCCTCCAGGGGTGGGCTGGGGAATCTGTCATTAACCGGGGTGCTCAGGGTGACGGAGTCAAGCCCTTCCCTCCAGAAAATCGCCGTCTGGATGGCTTTTGCCACAGAAGGTGTTTAATCGGTTTACCGAGTGCTGGTGAAGGCCACCCCGAGGCTGTGCGTGCGGAGTGACCTCTCCAGAAGCCCAGTTTCACCCGTTGTTCCCCAGGCCTCGCTCTGGGGACACTGTCGGAATTCTCCGGTCTGTGCGTGGTGAGGTGGGAACCTTCAGGCTGCCCGCCTTCTCCCCGTCCCCAGCCAAAGATCCCATCGGGGACAGTGTTCCGAGGAAGGTGGGACCCCCTGCTGGTCATTAGGTGGAGAAGTCCCTGTCTCTTTCCGGTAAATGGAGAAATCTATCACGTAAAACCCGTAAGCTGTTTGGGGTTTTTTCACCCCTCCCCATTAAAAACACAGAGCAAAAAAGAAGTTAAAATGTTCTCCCAGTGGCCTGATGTGAATATACAATGGACTATCCCTGAGATTTAAAAGCTATGGTAAAAAATTTTAACTTTGTCTGCTCGAGGGAAACCTAAACGATCTAAAGCTGGGGGAACCTGAGACAGAAATCAGTTCAGACTCCTTTCTGTTTGTATTGGAAGCTGCAGACGTGGGGGTAGTTTGGGGACAGTTCAAATGTATCGATTAGGCTTCGTCAGGACTGGAGTTAAATTTTGTCTGCACGTATCAGGTCCCTGGCCGTGCTGAACAAGGGTGCCACCCCCCGCCTTGAGGGCTTGCCCTCAGCATGTGAGCGCCCCCCACCTCCAGCAGCGTCAGCCCCCAACGACATCACTTCGGAGACTAAACTTTAATGTATGAATTCCGAAGGGAGACACACATTCCGTTCGTATCACACAGTGACCTACGGTAGCACCTGCGATGGTTTTAAACCCAAACATCTGTGTTAGCAGCGAATCTAATCATCATTTACTTTTTACTTTTTAAAATCATATTTGAAAGAGAAGATTATCTTGTTATTTGAGGTTAGGGAGAGGGGATGGTTATATAAACCACTTCTTTCTTTCTTTATCTCTTCCTTCCTTCCTTCCTAATCTGTCATCCATCCATCTGTCCATTTATTCACCTATTCATCCATCCTTTCTCTTGCCATCCATGGAATTCTTAGCATGCTTCTTTGAATTAGTGGTAGCATCTCACTGGTTTTCTCAGGGATTAATGAGTTAAATAAAATCTTTGACAACTGTTCACCTTCCATCTGCCTGAGAGTCAGGGTTATATCTCCTTTAACAATCATCTTTTAACTACAGCTAGGAGCACATTTTCCTAACCTGATAAAAAGGGGTAAACATTAAAAAAAAAAACCCTCACACCCACACAACGTACTCAGAACCATGGTTTTGTCAAGTGTCAAAAAATATATTTCTCTCTGCTTTCTTCGTTTCTACCATGTTCAGTGACAAGGTCGTGCCTGTCACCAGAAAAGAGGTGGCGACTTTTTGTTTGTTTGCTTTTAAACAAAGTCAGTGCTAATGTGTGAATTATGGCACATCGGAATCTGTGAATGTCTAGCCGATAGAAGAGTTACCTCCCAAATTTCTGAACGGAAACACAATGCCATGAGCAGCCAGGCGCGTGCCCCGGCACCTAAGTGGACAGTGGGTCGCACCTTTAGTCGGCGGCTCTGTAGTTGGCGTGGATTTCTGGTTTCACGTCGCACACCATGCTCAGAACCTGTGTGAGCACACTCTCCACGCACTTGTCGTAGCTTCCCTTCAGGTCCCTGATCTTCTCCAGCACCTGCCCCTCCATTTCTTCCGCGATGCTGTTCTGGGAGCCCATCACCTGCCAACAGAAAGCGGAATTCACCACGAGACACGTCCCATCACACGTGCATGGTTTTACAGGTGCACAGCGTTCCAGCCCATTTCTCTACGACCGGTCTACGGTGTATGCTTTATGTGTTATTTCCCCAGACTCTTCTCACCACATGGAGAAGGCCACCAGCTTCCGGAGTGGGATGGGCAACCTTTCCTGAAAAGGGAGGGAGGTGGGTCTTAGCGGGTCGCTGCTACTTCCAAGTGGATGGCCCCGCAGTCCAGATGAAAATCGTCGGCTCACGGCCCTCGCACCGTGCAGAGAAGGGTCTCCATCACAGTTTCTGCGCACTTACAATAGTTTCCTCTCAGCCTTTGTGTCTTCCCTGTTGTTTATACAACCAGGGCAGTCACACATTTCAAAGGATCCTGCAGGGAAACCCTTTGCAAAGTCACTCTTTCCCAGAGCAAACAGCCCCCTTCGCACTTGCCTCCTGTGTGAACTCGGCCTCTCTCCAACATGGCTCATTCAGGTGATGCAGTCACATTTTGGGGTCTTGCTGTCTTTGTTCTGGGAGTGTTTAGGGGAGGTATGCACTGAATTTAGTCCAAGAGGTCCACTCGTGCCCGACACCTGCTTCCGGGCTGTTCAGCTCTAGTAAGTTCTAGAGTTTAACACCATCTCTCTGGGTCCTCAACTGGAAATCAAGGGCAAGAGAGACCATGGGGTTCAAGTTACTCTCTGTTTCCGTCCCGGGAAGTAGGGGCTTCCCAGGGCAAAGAAAATCATTTCGAGGAGATGTAGCTTCTAACCCATCCATGTAAAAAGCATCCTTATTTTTAAATTATACACATTACAGTAAGTCTCTGTGATCAAGTACGTGGTTTTCATTCATAGAACGTCTTCATCGGGTTCAGCAACATCTCCGGTGTTCGGTAGCCACAGGGGAAGCGGCCCCAAGTTCTGATGGTGCCGGCCTGGGGTGACAGATGCCAGCTGCTGGCATTCGTCACGGTGTCCATAGGCTGTGTTAAGACAACACGGTCATTTTCTGAAGACATTCACTGGGAAGACGGCGCGCAGCACAGACGCTCGGCCCTGGGCGAGGAGTCAGCCAGGGTCCGTGACCGCTGTGGCGTTCCCCTGTGTTGCTGGCACAGTTGCATTTTAGAAGCCATTCCCAGGGTCAGACCACACTGACGCACCCTGGGAAGTCACCTGTCCTTTTCTGTCTCGTTCTGCACAATTGCATCGTGTATTAGTTCTGCGTTTCGCTGGTAAGCAGTTATGCATTTCCACAGTTCGTCCTGGGCAGCACCCACCGTGCGCCCCATTTGGGGACCTTTCTGGGGTGGCGTCCCGGACCCTTGTGTCTGCAGGTGGGCTTCAGCCGTGTGAGAGATGATACGAGTGACCGCAGGCTCCACAAGCCCCCCCACAGACACACTGCCTGGTGCCCAGCACCTGTTTGTCACACGGAACAGAAGGAGCGGGTCTCCAGGTGTCACGGAGAACGTGTCACCTGTGTCTGTCGCTCTTGTTGGCAGAAGCTCACTGCCTGGATGCTTGGGACAAGAAGTAAATGAGAAGTTGATAATTAGGTGGCAGGTAACGGTACCTTTGGCCCAAGGGTGCCAGGAAAGGGCTTTCCCGTGTTAATTTTCAAATCTTCAAATGCCGAGGCTGGTGCGTGGAGGTCTCCGGTGGAGGGACTGGCCCACACATTTCCTCATAAGTTGTTCAAATGTCACAGTTTAAGAGAAAGCAGAGGCTCGGGTCCCACACACCATTTTGCATTCTCAGTGTGGGGGGGGTTCCCGAGAAACCAAGTGTGTTCACAATATGAATTCAGACAGAACAAAGCTGTAAAAAAAATCTTCAGCATCCCCAAGCAGACCATATACAGGTCTGCTTAGATTCATCTAACTTTTATTGCATCGACCACAGATTTCATTTTCCCATCAGAGTCCAGATTTCTTTGTCTGTGTATCGGGCAGACCTGGTACGAGCAAGATAAACCAACCTTTGACACAGAGCACCGCGCCCACATTGGGGTATCTGACTCTGTGTGTCAGGGGGACTCAACAAAGCACATGCACCAAGAAGAGCTAAAAAGGAACAAGAGAAGCAACGTCCAGGTGCGACCCCTGTAACAGACAGAGAAATGGCTTCTGGGGTCTCCTCCCAGAGCCACGAGCCCGGGGTTACTGAGGATGAGATCGAGCCGAGCGGCTGAGGCTCCGGCCCACAGAGGTCACGGCCGAGGAGGGCGATGGGCACCCACAGCTTCACAGGAATTGGGGGCAGCCCAGGCCTGAGCGCGTGGAGCCCCCTGGGTGAGCGTTGGATCAGCTCGCTGTGAAATCGGCTTAGCGCTCTGGCGAGGAAACCAGTGAGAAGATTTAATTATTCTCCCAGGCGGAGAACGAGTGTCTTAGACCGGAGTCACCTCTCCGAGATTCTTCTGGAGACGTCGTGTTGTGAGATTTCACACAACTGCTTTCTAAAATTACGGTCAGTTTTGTTATTATTGAAAAAGAAGGTATACCTGGATCAGAAGTAGCAACAGGAAATACCACAGCTGAAGGGCGTTACGGGTGATGCCCCTTCCCAGGTCCCGATTGCCGTGTTATGACAGGGCTCCGTAGGAAAGACCAAGGCAGAGAAGAAATGCGTAGTTTTTCCTTTTTCAATGAATAGCTATGGTATGTTTGCTCCTGGTGGACACCAGGCCAATACCGAGGAAAGGAGAGAACAAAAACAAGCCAAGCACCTGCCTTGGTGCTTACAGCCCAGAAGGAAAAACGGAAAGGACGTGCTTTTTCCTATACTGGCTTTTCAAAAATATCGTCCGTTTATGGTACAAGGTGAGTGCATGACTTTTTCAGGGCCAACAGGTGAGCGAGACGGGCGAGGGCCAGTTGTTCTGGGCTGTGTGCGCGTGGATGGACTTACGGTTCCTCTGTGCAAATATTGATAAAAAAAAGAATTTACTTTTTGTCGAGTGGCCCACTTTATCCTAGGAAGAACTTCTCATTTGGAGAACAGCCCATTTGAAAAAAAATTCCTACCCTGGGATGCAAAGGACCTGTTCCTACACAAACCCACACCTACTCCCACTGAAATCGAAGTTGTAAATGAAGGGATTTTCCAAACGGCTTGCACTGCATCTTGCCAAGTCAGCCTTTGGAACGGAGCTTCAGTCATACCTTTTCCCGAGGCCCAAAGAAAGTGTCGTGTGAGCTCTGGTTACGGCACACGAGATTTAATCATTTCTTTGAGTCCTCGTTGCAACTTGAAGAGGCCAGCTCTGAAAATGTCATGCACTTATTTTTTTTTTTTTTTGGAAACTGCAGGTACTTTTAAAATGCTCGTGTAGGGAGAAGTATTCCTGTATAGTCAGAGGAAAATTCTGTTGAATGGCCCCAGCCATTTGGAAAGCCAGTCATAAGGAAATTTGCAACAATACCCACGTCGGTGGTTTGTACATCTTGAATCCACTCAGGGAAAGTTAACCCAGCATTGTAGAACACCTATTACGGACTCTACTCATAAACACTAATAGTCAAAAATACGTTTTCTGATGTTTTTTTTTTCTTACAAAAAGCGGGCTTTAATCAATCATTTGTAGCCTGGAATCACACTCGAAGCAATCCCTTTGATTTTGTATTCGAGAAGGTCACTTTTCACATGCGCGATGTCCGAAATAATAATTACCGACCGACACGTTCAGCGGCAAACCAAAAAGCCTAGGAACTGAACATGAAACATCAAAATGCAGTCACCAGTTCGTCAGCGTTGCAGACTCAGCCTGTCGCTGGGCCGGGGCTGAACCGCTCCCTCCGGTGTGACTGCTGTGTCACCAGCTCACGACCCTCGGCGCCTTGCGCTCTGCGTCCACGGGGAGCAGTGCGGACGCTCCTACTCACCTTGGACTGTTTCATTTGCAGCTCCTTACCCTTCTGCACCCGGTATTGGTCGATTTCCACCATCGCCTCTTCCTTCGCTTGCTTTATTCGCTTTGCTTTCCCTGAAAAGTTAACAGTAGCATAGGAGGAATGATACATATATATGTCCCTACTCATGGAATGTCAAGCTAGATTTTTAAACGTACAAAATGAGGTCAGCATTATTCTTTGATGATTTTTTTTTTAGAACAGCAGGCTGCACAAGAAACGCCTCATCTTTTTCGACTGGATTCTCGAGACTGTGGGAGGGACAACGGTTGCTCACCCCTCCGCGTTTAAAGGTAGTGTCTGCCCCCTGCTGACAGCGGTAATGGCCAGAGAACAGATTTCCGCTGTCACTTACTCGAAATAGACATTATGGGGTCCAATTTTCTGTCCTGGTTCGCTGCCAGGAGCCCTCAGTCCCCGACAACTGGATCCCATTTAAGGCTGGCAGCGTGCCAGCACGCCACGGCCACGCCGCTCACACTCTATCAAACCCGCTTACCGTTTTTAAGTGCATTTTATGGGGATTTTTTTTCTTGCCATTCCCCGACTCTAGCATGTCTGATTAAGCCCCACAGTACATCAAAGTCGATCTTTTTTTTTTTTTTCTGGTAGCTTTCTCTGAGGGGGACTTGAAAGTGGTTGTAAAACCGATTGTTTTTAATGGTTGGGAGTTGAGTGAGGGCGCTGTCCTTCCTTTGATTAAGAGAGAAGGTGTAAGCCTGAAGCCAGGGTGCAGGGATGCAGCTGGAAGTCGGACGAATACTGTGTTGTGGGGTCATTAGCGACGCACGTGACTGACTTTTGACAACCCAAGGAAGTGGGGGTGGGGGGTTACAGACGAATATTAATTGCTGCCGCGCCCCCCCTCGCCTTCAGGGGGTTCGGTCTTAATGCTTTCTGGTCATTAAAACTTTAAAGCAACTCTGAGCTGTATTACAACGCTTTTTCCTCTCATCTATTGTCTTTCCGTTTCAGTTCAACGCCTTCCTTGTCTTGCCCATTCAACCTAGTTTCGCTTCTCTGATGATAGTGTCTCTTAAGCATTTCTGTCACAGGTTAGTTACAGTGAGTAGATTTCGAACTAAGTAACTGTTTTCTGATTAAGTAGCATACAAGAAAATCTTCACACGAGTTCTGGATCTGTTATATAGGTACGTGTTTTCGTATGTCTTTGCTGTTAAGAACGTTTGTGGCATTCGTGTATAGATAGGTTTAAATCTCTCTCCCTGCTAGGTCCGAGGTGCCTGCTCACCACCCTGTAGTACATGGACTGACGACTCACCGAGTTCCACGTGGAAATGCGGCCCTTAATGCCTCTCAGCTTTGAGGGGCCTTCTGAAGGCCTCCTCCAGAGCAGATTCCTACCTGCCTTTATTCCCCCTAAAATCCAGAGTCTGGTGAAGCTTGCCGGAGCTTGAGGCTGAAGGAACATTAACAGATCTTTTTCCTTCTCAACCAAGGCTCGTTACCATCTTGCCTACGTAGGATTCTGCATTCTCTACGGTTCCAGCCCTTCCGTGGCAACCAAACACATACTATTTCACTCCCAGGAGACCCAGATGAAGTGTTGGTGAGAAAACTATTCCTGGATCCCAGCCCACGTCCTTATCAGCACTTGTCATGAAATTAGGACAAAGATGTATTTAAGATGTAGTAACATGTTCTTAGTAGTCATGGGTTGTAGGATATGTAACTGTTTTATACGATGAGTCCCAGCGACCAGCATTCCTCTGCGTCTTAATTCCATAATATGCGAACGTTTGGTTCCAAACTCCCGACTCTAGCCCATAAAAAGAAAAATTATAGTATCAGAAATGCCGCAGCCCCACCCCAGCGCCCCCCATGGACGCGGGATATTAGCTCCACTCCCCAGCGCCAGGCTCCGAGTGTCTGCGACCCCCCCTCCCTCTCCTGGCACCAGTCACCTGCTGGGTCTCGTTCAATTAAATGGGAGAGTCCCGAGACCTCGCTGCTGGCCGCCGTCTTCTTGGCCGGACTCAGAGCTGCCCCGGCGGGGGCCTGCCGTGCTAATCCCCAGGGGGAAACCCGGCCCCGGCCGGCTGACGCCCGGGGGGCACGTGTACTCCTGTTAACCTCGAGTTTGCTGCCCTGCGTGCGGGTGGACAAGGACTTCCGCACTTTGAGATTAGTCCTTTCTTGTTCAGTACCAAACACAAAAGGGGCCCCCACTCTTCTCTCTGTGGCCCCCATAGGGATGGCCCCGTGGGATCAGAACTTGCGTGTGACAGTCAAATAGTTGGCCCCAGAGTTCCTACCAGGTCACCCAGCCTCATTGGGCCAGACGCTCCGCTTTCTGGTTTAGGAACCGTGCCTGTCTCGTGTATCGTTGTTTACAAACTGCGCCAGCCGGTGAGGACCGACGCTGTCACCCACCCGTCGTCGCTCTTTCAGTGTTTCCCGAGCGCCGACTGCGCACGCTGCCTGGGGCTGGGAACCAAGGACACGGAACCACGCGTGGCAAGGCCCCGCCTCCGCTGTGATTGGTGGGGGAGGTGCTAGGAAATCGGTTTGGAGCAGGGTAACTCTGGACGCTGTGGCAGACAGAGGGAAACGCAGGGGGACGGAACGCCCTTGGCTTCTCGGTCAGGGGAGGCCAAGGGCAGTGCGTCCCAAGATGCCCACACGCCCCTGAAGCCCAGAGAACGGTGTCCGGTGGCTTGGATGGCTGCCTTGGTTTTGGGACCTTCTCTTTGATGGGGAACCTGGGGTGTCGTGGGCCGTTTCAGACAGATCAAAATTACACACTAGACCCTGCTACAAAGAGACGGGAGAAACTATGTCATTGGAGCAAGTTGGAGTTTCTGAACCTGAGATTTCTCAGCCACCAGACAGATTGAATCACCGCAAAAAGTCACTGGAAGGATCAGGAAAAATGTATCCGAGGTGCACGACAAAGAATATTCGGTAATTCGTGCCCGTTATCAGGAAGACGGGTGCAGTTGCTGGGGCCTCTGGCTGAGAAACAAGGCAGCAAGCCAGGCATGAGTTTGAGGAGAAGCCCCCAGGCCGTCACCAAAGGAGCCTCCGTCACTCTCCCGAGGACACCCAGGTGCAGGTGTTCAGGAGGCGGCTGGGCAGACGGTCTGGGATCCCGGAGAAAGGTCTCGGGCAGCAGCAGAGATTCACAGACGGGTCCTCTGGGCGTGACTCCACGCGGGTCATAACGACGGGGTTCGGAGTGAAATCCAGGGGGAGCCAGCAGAAATGAGCAGGAGAGCGGGGAGGGCTCCACCTGGGGGCACACTCACTCACGGGCTGAGAGAGCCGCGGTGAGCGGCCCAGAGCGGACACTCGAGGAAGGAGGTGACGGGATCACAGAGGCAGAGAACAGCGGGATGCGGCTCCGAGCCTAGGGCCACGGGCCCTGCCAGAAGCTGGAAAAGAGCACACGCTCGCTCTGGGTCTCCCAGAGGTGCCGGCCCCGCCGGCGGCGTGTGTCTGCACACCTGGCCTCCCGATTGGGGGGATGACGCGTCTCCGCGGTTTGGAGGTCCCAGTTGGCAGCCCTAGAAATCCGACACAGGCGCTCAGTGACCAAGAGACAACCTGACAGCTGAGTACCTGAGGCCAGGTACCTGGGCGGGAGGCGAGAGCCGGTGTCCACATGGACGCATCACCTGACACGCACGTGCACCGAACAGAGCTCGAGGGGCTGTGAACACAAGCCCTCCTGGAGCACGTTTGGAGGGTCTCACCTGTTCCCAAGAACCATGCTCGTTCTGT
Source organism: Sturnira hondurensis (assembly GCF_014824575.4). NCBI lineage: Eukaryota > Metazoa > Chordata > Mammalia > Chiroptera > Phyllostomidae > Sturnira > Sturnira hondurensis. The sequence goes on from NW_028091436.1 coordinate 649,289, forward strand.
TCCAGACGGGAAAACACACCAACCCTGGACACCTTGCTCGGTGGTGTTAACATTATGACCAAACCAGCCTTGTGCCAAGAGCGCTCTGTTTGGCCAACACTGGAAAAGGTACGTGCCAGGAAAACAAACCTCCCGTTTGGTGCCTGAGCTTGTTACCGGGTCCAGGGGACTGCCCCAAACTGACATTGTTTCATGAATCCGCTTTTTCGGGTCTTTAATTCTCCTTTACGTGCACTTTCCTTATTAAAAAATATCATGAGCGTTTTCTGTGGCTCCTGGCTGCATAAAACCAAATGGCATTTGTAGATGAAAATGTGGTTATTATTTTAATATGACCCACTCGAAGGAATGAAAGTCCAATATACGCTCGCGCCGCCCATTAGGCTGTGCACCCTAAAGGGAAGAGGAGGGGTTTACAGGCCTGCAAAACACGGAGCACAGGGCCAGGGAGGCCTAATAGAGCCACTTCTGTTTTATTGGTTTATTCCAAGTCCTGTCTTCCTGGTCCCAACACATCCCCTTGCGTAGTGAAGCACTTATTAACTCAAGGAGCTTGCTTCAATAATTCAGAATATCTGCATATTTGGGAACAAATGGGCAATTAGCGGATTTTAAAAAGTACACGTGGTTGCCGTCCTAGAGACCGGCAAAAACTCGTGTGTGTGACTGTGAGAGCCGATGTGAGACCTCGGCGTGAAAAAAGCAGAAACATTTTCTTACCTATTCATTTTGCACCGAAGGCGAAGCCCAGAGGCCCTCCTAGAAGACTGTGCTTAGGAGACGACCGGGACGGGGGACTTCCCAGCTTTTTAGAGCGCGTCTGGAACACGCCTGCTGGTCCAGTGTGCTCACGATCCAGATCTGAGCACGGGCCTCGTTCACCCTGTCCTTCCCTCTACGGCCCAGGATGCAACGTGCTGCTTTGAGTACAGTGGAGATGCTATGTCCTGCACCTGGCAAAGCGGACGGGTTGTTTGCTCGCGGGAGATGCCGTGGGCACGTGGGGGAGAGACAAAACCCGGGCTCTTTGTGTGGTGTCGAGGGTCTCCCATTGGAGCTCCTGGGCGGGGGGGGGGGGGGGGCGCCAGGGCAGCGCTGTGGAGCGGTTGGGGTTTGCAGGGGCTGTGAGAGTTGGAGGGAGCACGCTCTCCTGCCAGGGCGTGGCTAGCCGCGGGGGGCTCGTGGGTTTCAGGGAAACCGGGCTCTGGGTTTCTCCTGTAGAGGGGACCCTGAGTTTCTGATCTAATCCCGATGGAAGATGCAAGGCAGTGCCTAACTTCTGGGCGTCCAGGGCAGCTCTGAGCCAACCCGGCTCTGCCTTAGAAAGGTCACCTGGCTGGGACCGACACACCCCCTCTCAGGTGTGGGTTAATGAACAGCTTTTTAGGCCAAAGGTGCTCACTTGCAGTAAGAGAATCGAAAACCATGCCAGCCTGCCGTGTTTTCATCTAAATTCAACCAAACAGTGAAGCCGCTTTGCCCATAAAAATCTGTGTGAGTGTCCTGACTGGTACACATAATTTTATCCATAATCAGTGAATGGAAGCAAATATCTTAGCTATTTTAATCACCTACCCAGAAGCCGTCCAACTCCCTCCGATTACAGGAAAAGTTGACTCAGAACGTGCAGCAGTTATAAAAATAAAAAAGAATGAAACTAGATTGTTTGTTCTACTTATAGTGATATACAAGTATGTGTTTGGTATATTAAAAATAACCCTGTAGGCTGTAGTTTACTATCTTAGGTACGGTTTTCCCATCTTTGAAACATCTTGGCTACACTTTCATTTTACAAAAAGGAAAGACTGAAGCTCAGAGATGCTAAATAACTTATACAAAGAAACATACGTTTATATAAAGAAACATAAAAAAAAACACCAATGCTTTTTGTACGCTGAGGCCTCACGTCCCAACCATTCAGGCCTGGTTGCTCTCTGCTCCTCCCTACACACCCCCGTCCCCCCAAATTGTCTCAGTATCAGGTGACTGCTCAGAGGGCACGGGGCAGCGTGTCCCGTTCCCACAGACCCCAGCCTTTAGGAGAGTTCCCGGAGCATCGGGTCTGTATCCCTCAGGGCACAGCATTGACCCCGCGCACTGTCTTAGGTGCCAGCATCTCAGAGGTCCGAGGCGGCGCTCCTTAATGGAATGCATTAATGCTTTCGCAGCGTAATATCAAAATGCTGCCACCTCATTAATCTTGTGTTTTTCTAAAATGATCCACATGGGAATTGCTGTTTTTACTCTCTCTCCTTCTCCTTCCCTCCCTCCCTTTCTTTCTCTCTCTCTCTCCCCCTTGCTCTCTCTCTTTCTTTCTTCCTTAACTGTATATTTGGGGGTCCACTCTAGCAAATGCTCCAGGCGGGCGTCTGAGAGGCTTTGAAATAAATGGGGTCAAGCACGGGAAAGTGATCGTAGACCTAAATGGTGTTGGCGGTCGGGACTCGAGGGTCTTCACTCTGAGCCCCTGTGTGGACTTCATGGACGTCAGATTTCGAACGAATCCCTTTACAGGAAAAACAAGCACAGCGAAACGGGTGCGTTTATAACAGCGGAGGGGGCCTGAGCCTCTCTCGACGTCTTCCCTCCTCTTCCTTCCGGCTCACGGGTGCGTCTATCTCACCGGGGAATTCTCCCTCAGGCGTCTGGGTCGGTTCAGCTGCAGCTTCACCACCGTGGCTTGGGCATAGCCACCCCATAAATACTTGTTCAATTAAATGCATGAATGACATTAAAACCAGTGAAATAGGAGACATGCTGAAAAATGCCTGATACAAAAAGGCATGCTTACTTTGTCTTAGAAGGATGAAAACCTTGCGTGGTGGGTGCGGCCGGCGACGTTGTCACGACAAACTTCCACTTGCTGATAACTACCTGAGGTGACAACCTCTACCCGGTGACAACTGTCCTCCAAGCCTATAGTTGCTGAGGCAAAAGGGACAGACTAACATTCTCTGGGATGCTGAGTGCGGAGGTTAGTTGTTGAACGTCAAAATATTTCCCAAAACATGTTCAGGGCCTGGGTATTTCTGTGACTGGTTAAATATTTGCTTGAATGTCCATCAGCAGAAACGAAGTAATAATAGGTCCCCAAGGACTTTCAAGTCACTGGCAGACACAAGGAACGTCTGTATGCAAATGACACCCTGCATTTCCCAGATCCCGGAAAGACAGGTGAGCCATGTGGCTTTTATTTACCCTTGAATCTGAGGCCGGGCCGTTCAGGGCGGTTCCCACCTCCACATGACTTACTTGCTTCTCAGTACTTTTCTGCTCAAGCGACTTTGAAAAAGAAGGCATAATTGGTCAAAATCACTGGAATCCTATGATAATATTGATAACACATGTGCTCATCGATTACCTACAGGGTCACAGTGACCTGCATTGTCATTCCGCTTCTTCCATGACAAGCGAAGGTACCATCATGATTGCATCTTAAAAATACGTCCTTCTGCGCTGGATGTCCCAGCTGTGGTGGAGGACATTTGAATGCGCAATGAGGGAGTTTTGTCCCCTGAGTCACCAGCAGGTGCTGGCCAGCTTTTTCTTCTCTGGAAGTGCTCTGCACCCTGCCACTTTGCAAGCATTTGCATGGCTCCTTGTAGAAAAAGAACTTGTGAAGTTTGCCAATTTGACTCCCTTAGCTTTCTCCTTCCTCTCCTCTTTGAGCAGTAGCCCCTCCCCCCATCCTCAAGGGACTCGTTCCTTTTGGGGTTGGTGCCCAGGTTGCCTTGTGTTCCCCAAATCCTTTCGCCTTAAGAAAGGAAAAGTGTTGACCGGAGGTCCCTCCTGCACTGGGCTGAAGGTGCCCCCCCGCCCCGCCCCGCTGTTCCCGTCCCCACCCCCACACTGGCAGGAAGAGTGACGTGAGTCACAGCTTTACCCATGGCCTCTATCTCAAAGGCCCTTGACTCTGAGTAGGAGGGGGAAGGTGGACCGTGGATCTAAGTGGGATTGAGTGGAAAGATGGAGTGGGGTGGTGGGAAGAACGCAGGCACTGACCCTGGCTACCTGACTTTGAACTGCAGATCCGTGACCTTAGACTGTTTGGCATAGAAATGATGTACATTTCGGGTAGTGTGGTCATGACAGTCTTGGCTTGGAAATCAGACCCCATCTGGACCCCGCCTCTGCCGTGGCCCCCCTGTGTGGACCCGGGCGGCCTAATTTCTGTTGGCTCCCCTTCCCCTCCCGTAAAAAGGGTTCACCGGACGAGTAGATAAGACTGGCACTGAGCACGGGGCCTCGAGCAGCATTTCCTATTTTTCAAAAGCATTATGACCGTTTGCCAATGATGGCCTCTCAGGTTCTACATCCATGCAAAGGGAATAATAGTAATTCCCGATGTGCGCCATTGTTGTGAAGATCAAAGACAACAGGAAGGGGGTGGAAGCTCATGGAGAAAGTCCTGCGAGTCAGGACACCGCTACATGACAAAATGCACAGAAAGTGAGGCCGTGAGGACCGAACGGAAGTATTTTAAAACCTTAGAGGCTCCAAGTCCTCCAGAACAGGACGAGAAGGCTCCACGAACCACGCTGTCCCACAGAAACAGGCACGGATGCCAACCGCACGTCCATAACATACTCTCCTCACCAGCCCGTGGCTTCAGCCTGGACACAGTCCGCCTCTCAGTCCGGTCACACCATCGTGACACTGGGCTGCAGAGCTTTGGGGAAGTGGCAGGGGTGGGGCAAGCCCCTGTCTCCGAGACTTCCACATCCGTGATCCTTTTGCAGCCCCTCAGAAGGATCTGCATGAGAGACCTATGTCCCCATTGCGCAACGAGGAAGCCAGGACTGGCCGCAGTCTTGCAGGAAGGGACTCAAAACCAGGGTTGGAAGTGAGCGTGCTGCCGGGGCCCAGGCCCTCCCCACTGCCCGCCCACCCCCCTGTCCTCGGGGTGATGGAGTCCCTCACAGTCACGCCGCTAGGGGCACTCACTCTTCTTGGCCTCCTCCAGCTTGTCCTTGGCTCTTTTCTCTGCCTGAAGGAGCTGGTGGATCCCCTGGGACTGGCTGGTCATGGTGATGCCCGTCAAGTCAAGTGGCTTCTGTGAGCTCGGGGAAGGGACAGCTCTATTTATCCTTTCAGGAACCACCATGTGGGTCAGTTTGTGGTGTCAACAGTGCACTCTGCACGCAGCTGTTCCTGCCCCAACAGCCTGGTAGACCAGATAGCTGGGCCCCAAGGAGAGCCCAAGGGTAGAATCAGACGAACGAGGAAAGTCAACGCAAGGGAGCCGCGAACCTATCAGTTCTGGGAACATCAGTTCTGCGGGAAATAAGGACACTTTCCCGAAGGGCCGAGTCCATTTATTACACAGGATGGAATGTCTTCCCTCTTCTTTCAAGAAATAGTGACTCTTCTTCCAGGTTACAACGCCTGTCTTTGTTCCTCGTCTGTGTGGTTCTAGTCTCAGGGCTTTCCCTTTGTTTCTAGTGACTCAGTTATCACTTGGGGCAACTTTGCTTTCTCTCTGCTAGAAAGGAGATTACTCGGTTCTGTGCACAGAGGTGGCTGGGGGTGGGGGGGGCGATTCTCCTTTCTCCCCAGAGCTCACACGGCAGGAATGAACAGGTTCGGGCGTGGCCTGGCTCCCCAAGTGCACTGGGTGCACAGGTCCCGGGAGGCCTTGAACGTGGTGGCCAAGTCGGCAGTGAGGGAGCTCAGGACTGTAGGTGGTGAGGTTGAACGAAAACCGTCTGAATGCACACTTTCTACTGCTCCGTGGTTGCCTTCGGGGTTGTCCTAGGACACAGCCGTGAAATCCGTCTTACTCGATTTGATGTGACCCAGTAGCAAGTAGACACATAAGAACGCGGGTCACCGTGGAGAACTATCGAACATTACGTACACATGTCTAACATTTTTATCTGAAATGAAAAAAAGCTCATCTTTTGACTTATGGCCGAGACATTTCTTTCCCGAAACGATGGGCAGGTTGGATTTTCATGGATTGCTGCTTTCCTGGACTACACCTGTTGCTGCCTCGCCTACAGAAACCAGCTCCGACTTCTCTAAACCAGTGTGCAGATGTAAAGATAGTTATAAAACCAGCGGAGAGCTCCCCTTTTAGAGACTTTAATGGTAATTTCCCCTAATAGCTCTGAGCTGTCTCAGAGGCTGCGCCTGCGTCGCGTGAGGTGCACAGAACCTTTCGCGACTTTTCCTGAGAGGAACAGCCTTTCTTCCCCTCCAGTAGAACACCTCTTCTATCTTTCTCATCACCACTGAGTCCAGGGGTCATATTTCATTTTTATTGCATCATCACAATAATCCGTACAACCGGAATAGACAGGTACAGCCCTTGGTAAATACACATTTTAACTCATAAGCGCAGAGATGAAGATACGTCAGGGGGAGCTTCTTCGAGCTCAAGTTCAGCCCATCTTAGACCTTGGTTCGTACTTTTCCACTAACGCGGAGGCCGTGCAGCGCCGTGATTTCTGTGAGTGGTTAGGTGGGGATGGGTACCTGGCACTTGCTTTAATCTCGTAGCAGCAGTACTTCTGGGGCACCTCCTGTGCGCATGCCCCTGAGTGGGGCTCCATCTCGCATTAGGGAGGGAGGGCAAGTCAGGGGGAGCGCGGTCCCTGGACGGGAGTGAGGTGGCCGGGGCTCACTGAGCCAGTTATCGGTCACTAACGTAGGCTGTTGGTAGGCCGCTTCGAAGTGTCGGCAACTTGCTGTGAGCTAATGAGGGGCAGCCGGTTGTAGCCGTATTTCCTATGGGACCTCCCACTCACCTATTCATATGAAGACAGAGGCTAATATGAAGGTTAATATTAATATCTCTTTTAAAAGAGATTTACCTTGATTTATTGAATCGAAAAGGTTTTCCTTCTGCCTAGAAATGAAACGATATGATACTTGTCTTTCATTGGAGTGGCATAAATAATCTTTGGTTTCGATTTTGCTGGTGTTAATGTCGATCATTTCTGTGTCCATGTATAAGACACACGATTCACCAATACTAATACTTCTCTTCATGTGATGTCATGATTATTTATTATCATTTCCAGTGATAATTCAGTTACATAGTTTGATGAAAATTCCCAGGAGTACAAGGGGTATGGTTGTCAGCTGAGGTAGAGAAAACAAACCTATTGCTCATAGCAACTGTAAAAAAAGGAAGTAAGTGCCAGAGTCAGTATAGCGTACACTTAGGCCCCAGCTCTCTGATTCTCTTTTTTAAATACCTTCATATTTCTTTCTGATTACTGCAAAATCCAAAAAAAGTTACTAAAAAAGACAAATCTTAAAAACAAAATGGGTCCCCCTCAGAAAAGGATCCGAGTGCTGAGGGGTAAGGGGTTACACAGAAATGCCTCTGATTTTTGCGTGTACTTGGGAAAAAATTTAACGTTGAATGTTTTGAGTAGCTATAATTACAAACTCAGCCAGGGTTCACTGTATGCTTTTTTGGTTTCTCTTTTTTGAAGTTTCGTTTCTCCTCAGACTTCCTCTTCTCTTTCATTCCGTCATCGCCTCCGCATGGTTCAGAAGCCCCCACGGCTCTTCCTCTTTTGCCGGCATTGGTGTTGCCCTTGAATCTGAAGAGTAAGGAACGGGATATTGATTCCTGGCTTCCTCAAGGCCTGGGGCTTCTAGGCATTTCGCAACACCGATCACCTCTGTTCTCTGCTTTGTCACCTGCGTCCCTAGACACAGGGACGTGACTTCCTTATTCCCGTCTCGCTTGCACCCTCTGAATCTCTCCTTCCCTCTCTCTGTCCCAATGGTCACCATACTGTTCATTTTCTCTCCAACACCAGGGACCTGCCTCCTTCTGCCGGGAAAATGGTGACTAGTCTCAAGGGTGGAACTTTCTGGGCCCTCCTCGACCTCACTGATTCTTCTCCGTCGATCCCCGTCCAACTCCTTATGCACACCGGTACATCAGGGGGCACGTCCCAAGCCCCATGTTCTCTCTGTCACTCATACATATGCTGTGAGCCCTTTGAGGGTTCAGACGGCGCTGCATTCACGGTAGACACTGGAGTGGAGCTTTGCACACAGGGGACACCAGCGTGGTTTTTAAAAAAAATGGTTTATTATGTTTAAATTTTTAATTTATTTATCTTTAGAAGGGAAAGGGAAGGAGAGAGGGAGAGAAATATCAATGTATGGTTGCCTGCTGGGAACTGGCCCCTGCTGGGAACTGGCCTGCAACCCAGGCATGTGCCCTGACTGGGAATCGAACCGCGATCGTGTGGTTAGCAGGCCTGTACTCGATCGACTGAGCTACAGCAGCCAGGGCCGACACCAAGCATATTTTAAAAAATTACAACGACACTTTCAGACGAGGTGTACAGCAAACAAACTCTATTCACTGTGAGAAGCTTCGGCGGGGTTCTGCTACATTCCAAACTGTGGTTTTTGGGTAAGCTTCTTCCATCAAAGGAGCAAGCGTGTATTTAGCAGTTATTGGGATGAAAAGGCAGCGAGGGTGAAAGTATTATCATTGAGGACAGTCATTGCTTAGAGCTGAGAGAAAATAGTCCTAGCTATGGTGACTTTACGAGGACTTGTGTCCCAGACGGAGCCTGCCACCGTCTGTCCCCAGGGCGGCTCCGACAGACCTTTCCCCTTCCATGTTCGCTTTCCTGAAGAACACGTCTCCCTCCGGTCATCTGTTCCAGGCCTGTAAAACCTGACACTCAGTCACACACCCCCCACAACGTCCCAGGGCCCATGCCGTGGTCTCCGGTGGCCACCAAGCAAGGCTTCCCATCCCTGCCTCCACGGGGGCCTCAGAGGGCTCGCTGTGACGGAAGGCACAGGGCCATGGGTGCAGGTCCGAATGGCAGGGAGACCCTGGGCTGGACGAGGGACAGCAGAGGCCTTTTGAACGGCAGCATTTCACACGACGGTGACAGAACGCTGCCACTTGGCATCTCAGTTCCGCGTTTCTGCTGCAGTATTTCCCGGCTTCCCCATCCCTGGAGAAGAGGAATCGCCTCTTGGGATAGGTTCCGGGGTTCATCCGGGTAGTTCTAGTCCGAGGAAGTTGTCCTGAGGTGGCCGGGTGACTGCTCAGTCCCCCCTGCTCCCTGTTCTGGGACATCTGGGTGCAGTCGGTTCTCCTGAACTACGGATGTGGGCGTTTATTCAGAAGGATGGAGGATTCGTTGTCAGCGCCCCGCGAGTCCTGCCAGGCAGCCTGCTCCACCCAACACCTGGAAGGCTCCTGTCGCCCACCTTGAAGGACACCAAGGTTCTCAACGTCCCCTCCCCCTTTCTAGTGGCTCCCGCCCATCTATTTTGGGGTCCCTTCCCATTTTCTCTTCATGTAAATTTTTTGGAGTTGCCCAGGATTCAGGCTTCACCCTATTTCTCTTTTCATCCATGGCCACGCCCTGGCGACTCCCACCGTGTTGGGGCGTAGCGTGGCTCAGTCCGGGCCGCAGAGACCGTGAGACGAGGCCCAACTCCCGTCACCGAGAAGCTGGGTGACCTTGGGCGAGCTGCATGGCCTCCGCTGCCATGCGCTGTGGGTGGAACAGTACCTGGGTCGTGGGTGTTTAGTCATGGAGATTAAGTTGGATCGAGTGTGAAAACCGCAGGTCACGTGGTAAACGCCAGCGGTTGTCGTGAGCCTTTGGACGAAGCAGGGACCCTCGCCCCCGGGAGCGTGGGACCCGCCCGACTTCCACGCGCAGCAGGAAGTACAGCGGCTCCACCCAGTTCCCCTCTGAACCCTGTGGTCTGCTCCTCCCGTTTCGACACCGCGGAGTGGGAGCTCGTCTGCTGGGAGTTTGTTGTGCAGACGGGTGTTCTGGTTGCGCCGGCGAACGGGGTACCTGCTACTCCCCGCGGGCACACTGACCAGCGGACGGAGTCCATCTGTGCTTCTTGCGGCTCGGGCGGAAAATCTCCAGAAGCTTCTGCCCTTCCCTTCACCCGCGTGGGTTCAGTTACGAGTACAGCCCCAGTGACCCTGAGCTTTTGGGCTTGTGACCTCTCGAACCAGGGAAACGGGCCACATGACCCTTGCGGGCCTTCTTGCCGTGAAAGAGCCAGGACGGTTTTATCAGGGAACCGAGATAAAACCTTGTGGTCCATCCCAGCATCACAGGGCCCTCACTGGGCTGAAGTTTCCACTACCCCATTTTCTAGCCATGTACCCTGCGAAGTATTGCTTTTCTTAGCTGAGTTTCTGTTGATTCTTCTTTAAATGGTTGTGCAGTTGACCCTTGAACAACGTGGGGGTTGGGGACACTGACTCCCACCCAAGCCAAAATCCGCGTATCACTTTGAACTCCCCCAAAACTCAGCGACTGATAGCCTGCTGGGGACCAGACACCCACAGTCCGCCAGCACCTGTTCTGTCTGTTAGGTGGGCGCCATCCCCGTACAAGAAATGAGCTACAGAAAATGAAGCGCTATGAAGAAGATCTGTATTGCAAACCAATTGTTCCGGGATCCACTGCGGTGACTGCCACGCTCGTCTGCCGCACTTACAGCGTCGGAGGCAAGACAGGGAAGGTGCCTTCGTAAGGCCGGTGGCATAGGACGTTCCCCATAAACAGCAGTGTCTAGTGCCAGCTGTCAGGTGGTGACGGTGAGGGAAGTGACTGTGGCCGCAGTCAGTCACTGTGCCAGTCGCCCTGGGGCCTGCTTGCAGCTTCTAGTCGTTTGTGCAGGAAAACCCTTAGCGGCGCTGGGGAGTGTGGTTTAGTCGGATTTGCTTGTTGAAAACAAACCGTGTACACGAATTCCTGCTTCCTGAAGCCTGAGAGCCACCGGCATAGGCCGGAGGGATGGGAGGAAATGGAATCTGGGTGGGCAGCAGTCCTGGCTCTCGGGGACGCTGCTGGTGAATGGGGTTTGGGGACACCGGGTGGTGGCCTCAACCGCCTGAAAGGTCTGCTTTGTTCTGTGTCCCTTTCACTCCGAAAGCATGACACAGGCCACCGGACTCGCTTGGTTTTGTGACGGTGCGTGGAGCAGCAAGTTGCTCCGAGTACGAGTTTAGTTTTTATTTATTTTATTTTTGTAGAATTTCTCCTTTTTCAAATTTCTTGGGCGACGTGGCTAATAAAATTATACCGGTTTCAGGTGTATAATTCCATAACACATCATCTTTATAGTGTATCGTGTGTTCGCCACCCCAGTCAGGACTCCTTCCGTCCCCATTTATGCCCTGCCCCACCCCCTTCCCTCTGGTCCTCACCATCTGTGGTTTCTGCCTTTTCCCCTTAATCCCTCGCCCTGCGCCCCCAGCCCCCAACGCCCCTCCTCTCTGACAGTCTGTTTTCTGTGTCTATGAGTCCGTTTCTGTTTTGTTTGTACATTTATTTTGTTCATCAGATTCCACATATGAGTGAAATCATGCAGTGTTTGTCTTTCTCTGGCTGGCTAGTTCCACTTAGTATGATATCCTCCAGGTCTATCCATGCTGTTGCAAAGGATACGAGTTTCTTCTTTTTTATGGCTGAGTAGTATTCCACTGTGGACATGGACCCCAGCTTTCTGATCCACTCACCCCGTGATGGGCACTCACTTGGGCTGCTTCCAGATCTTGGCGGCTGGAAGTCACGCTGCAGTGGACATCAGGGTGCATATCATCTTCATAATCTTTTGAATCCGTGTTTCGGGTCTCTCCGGATATCCTCCCAGAGGTGCACCGGCTGGACCATGCGGCAGGCCCACTGTGAGTTTTCTGAGTCCGATTTTAATGTCAGTGGAGTAGATGAGTCGATGTTCCTGGAGACATTCCCATGAACTCTCTCCATTGCGGGAGAATAAGTGGCGTAGAAATGCACTATTTATTTGACAGGTTTTAGCTCAGGCTCGGAGGGACGGGTTCTGGGAAGTCGGCACCCCCCCTCCCCCCCCGTGCTTTGCCCGCTGCAGAGCAGCCGACCTGAGCCCTGCAGGGGTCTCAGTGCCCTGGTGCCCGCGTCGTCTGGGCGGCAGCGGTGGCCACGCGTCACGGATGCTGGTCGTAGCGTGTAGCACTGGACACCCTGCTCACAGGCGCATCACACTTGACACTGTGCTAGCGCATTCGTGAGCGTCACCCCATGTGACTCCCCTGTCACACCGTGAACGGGGCGGGAGGAGCACGGGTTCGCCCATCTCAGAGACGAAGAAACAGAGATGTGGAGAGGGCCGGCCGCGTGGCTCCCCAAAGGTCAGGTTGGGACCGGGACTCAGCACTGCCCGTAACTCTTAATACTCCTTCTGAGTCCTATTCCAGCCTCCTGTTAAGAGATTTAGGAAGAGATCATTACGGGTTTGCAGCGCAAAGGCTGAGTATCCTACAAGCAAGTCAGATGTTTGCGGGAGGTGGAGGGGGGTTGGAGAACGCCAGCCTGTCTGAACTTTTCGGAAGCCCCCACCGCCACCCTCCACGGCCATGGGGCGCTGCCCACGAGCACCCCGCCAAGGAGAGCAGGGAGGGAGCCTGAGGCCGAACACGGGTGTGTGGGGCCTCTGCGGGGACCGCTTCAGGTCAGTGGGATTGAGATACCCTAGTGCTGGAACCACCCTTGATAAGGCTGTCCCTGGGGCCCCAGGTCCCCAGCCGGGGTGAAACTTGCCCCTGGGGGACTTAGGACATCAGTAGACTGGGGAGAACAGGGTGTTTCCCAGCTCATCTTATAGAGAACTGAGACTGCTTTGCACACCCTATGCCCATGACCTCTTTCGCTAGACACTCTAGTCTGGGAAGCAAGGGGGACTGTGCTGTTCCTCTTTTCTTTCACCCTTCCCCCAGGCTGCCCTTTTATGAGATTTCTAAAATCTTCGAAGCCCGCCCCAAATGCTCCTTTGACCTGCTTCCTCCTTTGTGGGTACCTGGGAGAGGGAAAGAAGGGACAGCCATCGAGTTACCCACGGGTGACCTGGGAGACCTCAGTGAGAGGCACCACAGACAGGGCCCAGCGCCAGAATCTAGAGGAACCGTTGCCTCGTGTGGCCTTTCCCCGGGGGACAGGTCCTGTCCCCAGGCCCTTTCTGGGTTCTGGGACATGCTCCGTTCCGCGACGATGTCTTCCCTTGATCGGAGAAGCAGGGGCCCACAGTGGGTGCAGTGGAGGGCTAGTGCGAGGGGGCGACTGGGGACACTAGGGGAGGCTGCGGGGACCACCCAAAGCTCAGGAAGACCCCGTGTTAGGAGGGAGGGTGGGAAGACAGTCTAGGGCAGCAGGGGCTAAACCCCCAAGTGGGGGAAACGGTCAGGAAGGGAGCGCTGCTGTTGCAGAGGGGCCCAGAGGAAGGAGGCACGCGGGGCGGGGAAGGTGAGCGGCCAGAGGCCTGGCTTTTCGGCAGAACCCGGGGTGCTCTAACGCAGGCTGGGCTTCTCAGCGGGGGCTCCCAGGCCCTTCTGACGTCAGTCCAGACGACACACCTGCGTCCTCATCTAGAACAGAGGACACGTGTGGAAGTTAAATCTGCGGAGCCGGTCGGAAAGCCGCACCGGTGTGAAGCCTGCTCCACACAAGAGAAAAATGCCCAGACCGTAGCGAGGCCTTGTGCCCGGTGGTAGCCACGCGCCAAGGCCACCTGCTGAGGTCGTGACCCGCGGTTGCCTAGTCCAAAGTGGGACGGGCTGTACATGCGTGTCCACGCCAGACGTCAGAAAGGGGGTATGCTTAAAAAACATAAAAACAGTCCTGGCTGGTGTGGCTCAGAGTGGATTGAGCACGGGCCTGCGAACCACAGGATCCCGGTTCGATTCCCAGTCAGGGCACATGCCTGGGTTGCAGGCCAGGTCCCAGCAGGGGACTCACGAGAGGCAACCACACATTGATATTTCTCTCCTTCTCTCTTTCCCTTCTCCTCTAAAGATAAAGAAATAAAATCTTCAAAAAAAACTTTAAAAAAAACGTAGAAACATTATGTTTTTTTTTTTATAGATTGCATGTTGAAATCATGTTTTGGATGTAGTGGGCAAAATAAAATGTATAAGAATTCATTTCATCCTTCTCTTTACTTTTTTTTTTTAAAGAGCAGGCTCTTTAAAAAGATTTTTATTATTATTTCTTTATCTTTAGAGGGGAAGGGAAGGAGAGAAGTATCAATGTATGGTTGCCTCTGGTGTGTCCCCCGCCAGGAACTGGCCTGCAACCCAGGCATGTGCCCTGACTGGGAATTGAACCGCGATCGTGTGGTTGGCAGGCCCGCACGCAATCCACTGAGCTACGCCAGCCAGGGCCCTCTCTTTACTTTTTAAAAGGCAACTGTGAGGAAGCGCAAAGCTACACGCTCTGTGGCTCCTGACGTATGTGCTTGCATGTTGCTGCTCTCGAGCCTAACCTGGCCGTTTATGTGCTGTGCATCCTGGGGAAGTTAGCTGACTTCTCTGTGTCTCTGACTCCCCAGCTTCAAAGCGAACCAAGTTGTGAAGATGACATGATGCGTGAAAAGCACTTAGGAAAATATCTGGGATCTAGAAAATTTAGCTATGATCATCGGTCCATCTGTCCTATCTGCCTGTCTGTCTGTCTTCATCCTTGTCTGTCAGCTATATCTAATCCATGTTGTTATGTGAGCGGCACCCAAGTTACCTACAAAAGTGCCGACCATTACAGAATGCTTTTATCACAGTTTCCCCCTCCCTCCCTCCCCTCCCCTCCCCTCCCCTCTCCCTGNGGGGGAAGGGGGCGAGAGATTATCTAGGAATTTTCCCTCCTTCCCTCCCTCCCTCCCTCCCTCCCCCCTCCCTCCCTCCCTCCCTCCCTCCCTTCCTTCCTTTCTTCCTTCCTTCCTTCCTAGTTGGGGAGTTCCAGTGAAGTGCAGTTACAAATCAAAGATAAACCCTAAGACGAGAGCTAAACAGGCATGTGTTTCTGAATTTCCAGCCAATGGTCGTAGCTACAAAAGCAACTAAAGTACTTTGCTGGTAGTCAGAATCACAACAGTCCAGTTATTTTCCAAAAGAGGTTTGCAATCCTTTAAAAATACGAACTTCCCGACAGCAGCCTTGTTTTGTGACAGAGCCCAAGGAGGCAGGGAGGCATTTTGGTGTAAACAGACGAGTGTTGACAAAACAGGAGAAATACCATGGGCACTAGTGGCTTGTTTGATGAGAACCTACAGCTCGTGTGTGTGTGTGTGTGTGTGTGTGTGTGTGTGTGCGCGCCTGTTGGCTTCCGCTAGTCTCTTCTGCCATATTATGTTTACATTGTTTGGACGTGAAGCTAAAACCCAGACCAAGCACACAGTTTAAACAGCAGGGCAAACCCAGAAGCCGTGATGAAAAGGGGGAAGGAGAAGAACGCACTGGGTGTGAGCTAAGGGACTAAGGGACATCAGGGTGTGAGGCGCCGTGCCAGAGTTGCTTCTGCAAGCCGACATCTGGCCACGGGCCCCTGGGTAGATTCACAGCGGTGGGACCGCAGGGACATTTCTCCTTTACATGACACTCGCCGCTGTCCCAGTGCTTTGTTAGGGCACTCATTCTCCCGTCTGTCTGCAGGATCTAACATGAAAGGTCAGAAAGCGAAGTGTCTGAGGACAGAGCATTTTCACGCAGTTTTTACCCCTTAAAGAAGCACCCCCAGGGTGTTTAAGCTGGGAAGGGGGTGAGTGGGCGGTGGCCACAATGGATGGGACGCAGGCAGTGGCACCTGAAGGCAGACAGCAGCAGGGGACAGTCTCTGCCATGCCTCTCCTGAGCCTCCAGCAGACCGCCTTCAGCCTTGTGCTGTCTGGGTTCACGTCCCTTGCTGGACATGAAACACGTTTTTGGAGAAAGGGGGCTATGGCCACCCTTCTCTCGAATGCCCACAGCATCCTGTGCTCACCTGTCTAAGATGCTGTCAGCCTTCTGCGTGGTTTTCCACTCACCTGTGGGTCTCCCCAGACCTCGAAGGACAGGAGCCCAAGTCCCTGTCTCGACCGTCCCAGACCCTGGTGTGGCTGGAAGAGGTTCAGAGGCAGACGATTCAGAGCCCCAGAGGTTCAGAGTCAGACGGCTGTTTCTAGCTCCGGCAGGTTGCCGAGATTTCCTGATGTTTACCTCCTGACATTTAAAGTGGGGAGAGTAACGCCTAGTGTCCTCCAGCGTGGCTGTAAGCTTGAAAATTAAACACGGTGACATATAAAAAGTAGTGACGTGTCTCTAAGGAAGCACTCTGTTCTCTCAACGAGTGTCTATCATTACATGGTGGGCTCTGTTCTGGGGGCTAAGGACACAGCAGCGAATAGGTCGCTGTGATTATCGAACGTTCCGGAGGCTTCAGGTCAATCACCTGTCCACGGTGCTCCGTCTTCCGTCCCAGGAAGCCGATGGCTGAGGCTGCTGTTATGGACAGGTCAACGCCTATCTAAGGTAGAAGGCTGGGAGTGGAGGGGAGCTGTCCCCCAGCCTGGAGTTGAAGGATACCTTCAGAGAGCAGCATGGGCTCCAGGGCAGCTTGGGGATTCGGGTCCCTGCCTCAGAATCCTTCTGTGGGCCCTGAGCTTCCCATGGACTCTCACCTGAGTCCAACCTGAACCCACAGAGCTTCCTGGTGCTTCTTCCTGAGACGACCAGCATTAGAGTTGGCCGCAGAACACTCTAGAAACCTCCTCTCGGCCCTTCCTTCAGGCTGCCATTGCCCCTTAGAACCCAGAGGTGTGCAGGAAGGCTGACTATGTCACGGAGGCTGACTACGCCCGGATGCTTCCTCGTGGCGTTCCACTCGCAGGGGTTTCATCGTCACAACCCTGGGTCCTTCACAACTTCTGGGTTGGCGGCCAGAACGGACCTCGGTGCATCTCCTCTCTTAACGGTCACCTCGGTGGGGACAAGGAGACCAACTCGAGCCCATGGAAGCCCTCAGCACCCAGTGTAGAAAACTCAGTACACCCCGATTCAGAGACAGGTTCTAGGATATGCGAGGCGCGCCCTGACGCGGCAAGGCAGAAAAAGAGCAGGAGGCCCGACCGCCCTCCCTTACGTTCGGTTTTCCGCATCCTCCTGGGTTTCGTCTTCACGTGAGTCAGCCTGAGGGGCCATCTCTGCGAGCGTTTTCTCTGTGGAGGTGTTAGTCCTTAGTTTTGGGAAAAAGGAAAGTTGGAGAAAGAAAAAAAGATGGCAGAGAACATTCCATTCAAAAAATAGGATCAAAGGCAGAGGCGGATGTCTCAGCTCAATTAGAAAGTTTTAAGTGCGATAACCTTGAAAGAGTATTAAAGTCGAAATTAAGCAGTGAATTAATTAACTTTGTTGGAGAGATTTGTGTCTCTAGAGGCAAATGGCTTCATTGGATTACAGGGCGTTATAAGGTGAACATTAACACCCTGAGTTTTTCCCTCTCTTTCAAGTAATTCAACTAGTTCTCTCTCACTCTCCATTCCCCTCTCTCTTCTCTCTCTCTCTTTTTCTTTCTTCTTATTTCTAAAACTTTCCCTCTGAAGTTCAGCTCCAGGCTGGACCTACAAAGGACCCGAGAATGTCCTTTTTCATCCAAGAAGGTCCAGTTGATTCCAGGACACATTGAGTATTTGAATTGGACCTCAATTGGCCTCCGCTTTTTCCCAAGAAAATCTGGGGTGACCGGAATGCTGGGGCATCCTGGACTTCTGTCGTCTGAACTCTTAGGACAGTATCTGTCTCCCAGATGTTCTCAGCCTTGAGGTTGTCCCTTCTAACTTGGGCTGAAGGGGCACTAACATTCCAGCTGACACCTGACCGATGAAACCGTGCTCCCCGAGGGACTGACTGAAGTACTGCCCTCACCCCCAGCCACCGTGCTGGGGGCCGTGTGCCCGTGACAACTCTGAAGCTGCCGCCCTTGGTGACTGTAACCCCTTCTTCATTAAGGACATTAGGGTTCACATAAGTCATCTCCTAAATCTGACCCAGGTACACACTGGCCCTCGAAGAGTTTGAACCCAGCACCAGGTCGGGACTGGCACGCGATTCACGCCGACACCCCCTCCGCTCCTCGGACCCCCGTACACACAGTCTCGGTCCCCTCTGAGGACTCAGGTGTGTTTCGAGCGTGTGCCCTTCATTCTCTAGAGTGGACCGCGCAAGTCACCGTGGAATTAAGGTGGAAGAGCTTAGCAAAGCAAATCCAAAGCTGTGGGAGAAGACGTCTGAGCAGGAAACGGAGGCAACCCCCTTCCGTCCAATGCAAGATCTATCCCACCCGACCTGACACTGACCTTGGGGCCCGCAGCTTGAAGGGAAAACTCAGACTCACCAGCCACAGAGGGGCAGGGCTCAGGCAGAGCGAGGGTTCGAGGGTGGAAAGGGGCTGAAACGCAGTCCATACAAATGAGTGAGTGAGAGGTACCTGGTGGGTACCTGGGGGTACCTCTCAGCACTTCCTCGAATGGAACTCATGATTTGTTTTCTCCAGTCTCGTGGGCTGTGTTGGGGTGCGTCAGCCGTGTGGGCAACAGTCTGTGTTTGCAGGAGGACGGGCTTTGGGGGACCCCTTCCGCCGCCCCCCCAGCCCAGGAGTGGCCTGGATAACTTCCGCAGAGATTTCCAGGGATGCAGTTGGTTAGAGGACCCCGTGTCAGCCCCCACCCACAGCTCCAGGGCGGGGACTGACTCCATTTCTCTCTGTCACCGTGTGTCACTGGGAGTAGAGACGGGAGGGGAGTGATGGGGGTGGGAGAGCGGACTCCTCGGGCTACTCAGCAGGGAAGTGTCCTGGCTGAAAAGTTAGTCTTCCCGACGCGGTGACCTGTGCCAGAGTCTTCCCTGGGACACCAGAGGGCACAGGCGGAACCGCCCACAGCCCCGCAGAGGGTGCAGAGACGCCCTGGGCGTGGTCTCCTGTGCTGGTGGGGCTGAGGGCTTCCTGTCTTGTTCAGAAAAAGGAAGAGGCGGAGTGAGTGCGTGTGTGAGTCCCACACTGTGTGTGTGTGAGTTCTGGGGCATGTTTCCGGGTGCGAGGGGGGAGGGGGGGTGCCCACCGGTCCTCAGGGAACCAGCCTGGGCCTCTTACGTGGTGCTCACTGCCGCTGTCTTTCTCGGGCCTCGGGGTGACGGATGTTAATGACCTGTTTGGGTTCACCCCCATATTTCTGGGCTACCCCACCTGTTTTTAATTTTCTCTCCATTAGAGAAGCAACGCAGGGTCCGTGAGGAGAAACTGCAAAATCAAATAAAACGGGCCCAGGGTTCTGTCGCCTGCCGTGACCGCGCTCAGCATCCCGTGGCAAGCCCTTCCAAGCAGACAGTTTGCCAGGCCCGGGCGATGCGCTTCCCACCTGACCTGGCCCCTGTTTCCCCCGGCACTGCTCAGCTCTGTTTCTCCGGGACAGCCCTCATCCTCCGGTCCCGGGTGCTCTGGTACCTCCCTGGGGCCGGTGTCCACGCTTAGCATCCCCTGCCTCCTCCCAGGGACGTGATGTGTCACGTGCTGTCTCCCAGCAGGTCCCCTGCATCTCCTTCAGACGCCCCAAGCCTTCCAGAAAGGCCCCTCTTGCTTACGCATTCAGATCCCTTTTAGTAATTGCCCGGGAAAGCCTGAAACCTCGAACAATGGAACCGCCTTCCCGTGCCCACGGAAGCCGGAGGACAGCCGACCTCAGAGCCGACTCCTCCAACAGGGCCTTCCAGGGACAAGTGGGGGGTGCTCGGACCCTGGGCCTCTCGGTGACCCTCCACCCAGAAATCTGTCCCCTGAGCTGTCTTCCGTGGCTGCCCTTGGCCGTCAGCTCTTCCGTCAAGTCTCACTAAACACAGCAAAAATGTCTGCTATTGGTCTCCATGCCCCATGCAGAAGTCATAGAGACATTGGTCTCTCTTTCCTTTTAGGTTTCCTCACATAGTAAATGCTCAACAAATACCTTCTAAATAAAAGAATACACAAGTGAAAACACTCCACTTTCCCCTTTTCTCCAGCTCACCGAGGTCTTTCACCTACAGTGTCATATGGATTCTTCTAGAACATCTCTGTGATGCTGGTTGGGGACAGTATTTCGGCTATTTTATGTATGCCTTCCGCAACCCTGGGGCAGGGGGAAATGGAGGCTCAGCGTGACCCCTGACCTGTGTGTGTTCCACACTGGCCACCAACACGGCTCTGAGAATGGAGGGTGCTGTCATCCCCAGATGTCCTGGGAGACTGGGGCTGAACACGTCCTGTGGAAGCATGGCGTTTCTCCGAGGTCTCCAAAATTTATCGTGAAACCATCTCAAAGTCTGTGCAGAATGAGCCCTTGGCTCCCTTACCTGTCTGTGTCCATATTGTCTTTCTCAACAACTCACCAGTCAATTTTCTATATATTATTGGGATCTCTGTCTCCCCTTCCTTCAAGTAAAGCCGCCACCCCAGAAAATGCCTGCTGCTCATTCTGAGACGCCCGCAACCTTCCTGCACCCCCGGCGTCTCAGAGGGGCCGTACAGACCCAACTGCAGAAGCAACGGGCTGGTCCTCTCTGTCGGCTGAAGCCAGGGCTCCATGGAGTTGCCCCTCGTTCATAGGTGGTACAAGAGGCACCAACTGCTGTTTCCAGTCAAGTTCGCCAAGCAGGGTCCCAGCTCCAAGGTTAAGAGGAAAACTTAATCGGTGTATGTGTGTGTCTGAATGAACAGAGGCAACTCGGGAAGAGAGAGTTTCATGTCATTTGACTCCCGGACACACCTGCTCAACCCTTCAGAGCCCTGCGCCACAGTCCAAGGATAAAAATGGCAATGTGAGAAACATCAGTGTGTATTTTGATTGCATTCCTGGGGAATTTCATTCTACAGAGCAGAAAAAGTCAGGAAGTTTTCTATTCTTAGTGGAAGATTATTTATAAGGGATGGAATTCTCAAAACGCTGGCTTTCTGCTTTATGAAATTACCTCCAAATGCAATGCTCCACTTCCTACTGCTTCTCATAATGGACTTTATGGTCATTTTCTTTCTTCTATCACCAAAAAGCCTAAACAACCTGTTTTGATTAATTTTCTGAAAAATTGCCGTGGAACAGCAAGAATACTATATCATGGTGAGGACGCAAACCGCAGACACGTGGCAAGGTCGTGAGCTCCGAAGGCTGAGCTCAGGAACCACGCCCTTGAGTTCCTCGGATACTTATCTTCCTTTGAATCATTTTTGTTTCCTTGGATGTTGACGCCCCCAAACCAGACCCCCTTCTTCTGGAGACACCACGCCTGCGCTCATTTACAAGGCTGTGCAGAATCCCCAATTCACAGAATACAGTAAACGTGAAAACCAGTGCACAAAACGTTTAACATTTCATCAGTCATTACCTGGGTCTCTGGTTGTTCACGGGTTGGACGGACACAGGGAGATTGATGATTTGAAGTTCTGTGCAGAAATTGTCCCCTCTAGACCAAAGCCATTTTCCAAGAGTTCGGATTTCGGAAACCTGGATGCATAGTTTTCTTTGAAAATACTGGTTGTAGAGCAACATAAACAGATACACTGACGCCGGGGGGCCAAAAACATGTCCCCCTTTCTCCACTGTCAGCTTCCCTGGTGCCACCCTGCTCCGCGGCCAAGGGACAGTCCCTGGGGCAGGACATTTACAAACAGCTGCGTGGCTCTGCACTGATCGGCCGCACAAAATTTGGCTCTGGAAAGTCTGGGGAATGAACAGGGGGCCCAGGCTGTTACCTGCATGATTTCAGTGCACCTTGGTTGGCTTCCCACAGGAAAAACACTCGAATAACCAGCAGTTTCGGCCTCGATTGGCACGGACGGACGGGCAGGCAGGCGGGGTTCAGTTCTTGATGTGCTGTTGCGACTCAGCCACCAAATGGGTGGCGTCGGTGATTTATTTTACTTTTTATCAAGTTCGCTTTTCAAGGCCCGTCTGTGATTGGGCCCAGAATTGCATGGTCTGTACTAGTAACGCCTGTGGCAGCCAGGAGCCCTGGATTTCGCTAGGGGTTTCTGACTGTGTCGTTGGGATACCAGCGTCAGCGGGACGGGATGCCCTGGCTGTTTGGACTGTACAACAGTCCTGCCCTTATTTTGAAGTGACCGGCCAGTTGAACATGAATAGGGAGTGAGGACAGACAGACAGACGCGAGGTCCACGTGGAATTCTGCGGTGGGGTTTCCTGTGTATGGTCGTTTTTCCACAGTGACTCGGAGGGGGAGGGGAATGGCTCCCTGTGTCAACTTGTAAGATCCACAGTGAACAGCAGCATTCATCTTGCTTACTTAAATCCAAACATTCAATTCAGGGGGAAAGAGCAGGTTTGTTAATGGTCACTGCGGTGTGTGGCTATGACCGCGGAAAGGATGGATTTCTGCGTTTTCACTGAGTGCTGGGCTTTTTCGACTTCTTGAGCTTATCATCATTCATTTTCCTAGGAATTCAATATTTCTGTGACATGGCAAGTGCAGCTGACAGTCTGTTTGTTGGGGTGCTGAGGCACAGAAGCAGCTGGTGTTGATTTGGGGGGGGGCCTTGAAAGAACTTAGAATCACCTTAAGCCATTGTGTTTCTTTAGTTCAATCATTTTCCACCCTTATCAAAACAGACAATGAATGGCTCTTTCTGATTCAGTGAAAAGCAGATGACCTCATTGGTACCCGGGGTTTAGGAGCACTTTTCACACCATAATAAAAATTGAAATGGAAGCAAAACGCAGAGCACAGGGGCAAGTCCCAAACCGACCTCTATCCCTAAATGCTCCGTCTCCTTGCGTCCCTGCGTCCCTGCAGGTCACGGCGTGGCCCTCGTTCCACCCTGTCTGCCCTCAGCTCCCACCAGCAGCATCTGTACTGCAGCCCCAGCCCGTGCACTGGCTTCCATGCTTCCGTCTTTTAAAGGTCTTTTCATAGTTTTTTTTTTTTTCAAAAATAAAAAAGGGTGAGCAAAATCTAATCATCTCTCCCCCCACCCTCTCTGCCTCCTCCAGCCCCAGAGAGACCGCAGATTCCGATTCTTGCCTTTGTTTTTAAACCTAAATGAGACTCTGATTTTTCTACTCTAATTTGGGAAAATAATATAGCATTGTTGTCTCTTTGGGGTCCAAGGAGGGAAGATTTAAGGTCTCACCATGAAATACAGTGCTTGCTCTGTGCTTTTAAAATCAGATTAATGAAATTTCCTTTTATTCCTAGTCTAAGAGTGGTATTGGATAGATCCTGACTTTCATTAAATGCTTGTCGGTACCTGTTGAAATGATGACACGTATCTGTCATTTATTGCACTAAAACGTCAAATCGCTTTGTCCCAGGGTGTAAATGCCTGGAATGAAAATCTGCAGCGATGTGTCTTTCTCATTCCAGGTTTTGGTTATTTTCACCTTTTGAAAAATGTGTCAGTCAACACAGGCTTATTGCTTTTATAAGTCTCTCTTAAAGAAACCACATTTGGGTTTGTTCATCTGTTCTCCAGGACATTCTCATTTCATTTCTTTCTGCTTTTATATTTACTAGTTCCCCTTTTCAACTTTGGGTGTAACTTGCTCTTCTTTTTCAAGTCTCTTACAGTGGATTCTGAGATCGAGGGCAATTATTCATGGCTTTTAGGCTTTCTTCCTTCCTAATATATTCATGAATGTTACCAATTTTCCTTCAAGCTGTAGATACTTCCCAATGTTTCCATACGCCATATTCTAATTCTCATTGATAGCATCTACAGTTTCCTGAATTATGTGAATATATACAGGGTGGGGCAAAAGTAAGTTTACGGTTGTGAGTAGGGGAAATACAGACTTCATTTTTGCATTATGACTTAGTAATTACTGTCTTATTTTCCAGATGAACAACTGTAAACCCTCTTTGGCCCCATGCTTTGTATTTAGAAACATATTATCTAACTCCTGGAAATTGGGGTATTTTCTGGTTTGTCGTCGTTGTTGTTGGTTTCTGTTTTGTCACAGTGACGTGCCGCCTGGGTCAAGCCCTCCGCCCGTTTGGCCGGTTGGTCCCTGAGGTTTCCCCTGCAGACCACCTCTGGGCTGTCATAGCAACAAAGCCGCCGTTGCGTTTTATCCGCACTTTCCAGACCCCTGGTGCGAGTTTCCATCTGGGGGGATATTTGTCTTTAGTTCAGCATTTTTTAATCTTGACAAAGTCCAGAGTAACATCTTTCGTCCTTTCCTTTGGTCACTTGTATCTCATATTTCATTGAGATCCCCTCTCCTGAGATCCCCTCTCCTGACACCCTAAAGACAGTCTAACCCATTTTATTCTTTTCACGTGTCTACAACAGTGGAAGAATGTACGCACCAACTCAGATGCCAAACAACCTTCAGAAACCAGAACGGGCCTGAACAGACTGATGAGTTGGCACCCTGCTCAGGCCCCCCTTCCCTCCTTTTAAAAATCTCTTCCTTTATCTCATCGGCCCAGACTGAGTGTGGGCCTCCCAATAATGACAGCGATGTGTTAGGAGCTGTGCTGAGTTCCTTGCAGACCCGTGTTCTTTCATTCCCGCCCCGACCCTGTGAGGTAGGCATCGTCACCCTCTCTGGGCTACACCCGAGGAACTGTCCTTCTAGAAGCAAGGGGTCCGCTAAGCCCCAGGGCCCACCCTTGAGTTCAGGCCGCCGATTCCGGAATCCGACGCGCAGGCAGCGAGGAAAGCCAAGGCCATTACCGGCGCTCGCAGACCTGCGAGCAATGACTCTCTCTGCCTCCGGGACTTCTCTCCTTCCGCTTCTCCTCTTTCGTCTCCCGTTTCCTGTTGCCAATCCAGGGCTCCGACTTTTCGCTCAGGCTCTTTGAATTGACAGCTCTAGGTTAACGATCAGCCTAGCTTTGATTTAGAGCGGATTTTTATGGCCGCCTACTACTTTGGGCTCCGAATCCACACTCCTGGGCTTTCGCTCCACGCAGGGCTCGGGGCCGGGTCGATTACCTGCCTAACGGGGGGTATTAAATGAGAAACGTGTTAGACTCTTTCTGTAACCGATAATGACTTGTGACACGTCCACGGTCCCCTCTCAATACCAGGTGCTCATTTACTCATTGATTTAATTAACCCTTTTCTCTCCCCTTCCTTCCCTCTTTCCTTCCCTCCCTGAATTGGTCAGACATTTTTCGGTGTCGATACACCCTGTTCTAAGCCCTGGGCGTTCGGAAATAAGTAAGGTGTGTGTCTTGCCTCCTAGAGCTCCCATGCCAGCCGAGAAGTCGGTGTTTGAAACATTGTGATGATAACCAACGAGAAAGCGTGGCATGAAATATTCTAGGTTATAACAAAGGTTTTCACAGAAGAAGCAACAAATAAGCCCAGACTTCAAAGATGAGTATTCTAGGTGGAGAGGGTGCAGGAACTAGGCCGTCCATTGCAATTGACATTGGTGTCACCGTTTCGTCCCTTCGAATTGAACGGGACTGGGCTGAGGGAAAGAGCAAGGATGATCCTGGGGGCCGGGGGTCACGGACTCAGAAAGAGCACAAAAAGTAGGAGGTTTGTTATGTTAATTGTTTATTTGGGCCTTTACTTTCTTTCCCCTCCTTTTTTTTCCTTTTCATCGTTTTCTGGGTGGGTTTTGGTCACCACGGAGCTGGTGAAAATTTATCAGTGAGTCCTGTTGCAAGTAGAGTGCACAGGTCCACAGTCCAGGGAAGCCTTGGTGACCCACAAGGTCGCCTGCAGGGCCTGAGGGCGTCCAGGCCCTGGGGCACTTTGCCCAGGGGACCACTGTCAGTGAGGAGTAACCCCGGAGCCAGTGTTGCCTTCTTTCTTCAACATCTAGGGTGTCTCTTGATAAGTCACCAAAGCACCAACGAGCATCGACTTTAGAAAACTTCGGAACTTCAGCCAGATTTAAAAAGACAGTATATGTGTTGTTTTGAATGTAGATACGGTTTCTACCACATAACCTCTTCCATGGAACAACGGTGTCCAGGAATCCATTTAGGCCCCTAAAATATTTTCTTAATTATCCTTAGTTTGCTTGCAAAATTTGGCCTCATCAACCGCTAAAAATAGTTTTTATTTGTCTTAAAATTTTCATCTCTATTTCTCCTAGGTGAAAGGAAGCCTGTAACTGGATGTGGTCGAGGCCTCGCTGTCCCACGGGGAGGGCCCCGCGCAGGTCGCTGACCTCCGTCCACACCCAGTGGCGTCTCCTCGTCAGCTCTCCGGGGCTTAGAGCTCTTTGAAGGAGCCCTAAGACATCCATTCCTTCCTCCAGCTAATAGTTTTGAATTTGTTGGTTTACTCTTTACCCCGCAAAGGCAAAGTCAAATGGTTGGTTTTTTAAAAACTCACTTACTTTACAAACGCATTACTCATTTTTAACATGTGGGCCAGTTAATCAGAGAGAAAGAGAGAGAGAGAGTGGATCGAATCCATTCTCCTTTACCGACTGAAAAACGGCAAAGCTGTTTTCTAAAGAAGAGACCGGGCCACCAGAGTCCTCGCGTTCAGAGTTGTGGGTCACTACCTCCGAGTGGCGATGAGAGGAAATAGGTTTAATGGATAGAAGAAATGATGAAATCAGATATTACATAGCAGTGCTGCGTAAGGTATTACAGGAAAAGATGAAAAGTTATCCACACGCCACCTGATTTTAAAGCAAAAGGCTGTTCTGGTCTGTGCCCCCCCCCCCACAAGCTGTTGGTTCTCTCTCTCTGGAGGAGCTTTATCATGTCCTCGAGTTTGAACAACCCCAGAAGGAGGTCCCGACACGGCCCCTACAGCTGGACCTTGGCAAACACCCTGCATTGCTGGACACTGTGTGTTCACGGAGGGCCTCTCAGCTGCTCGATCCCGGGATGTCCGGAACAGACTTTAATTTCCAAGCTCTTTCACTAGAGACGAGCTTCCGTGAAGGCGGATTTAGTCTGGAAGGCATAGAATACGCACCGTAGCCAACAGCCTCCACCTCGCAGAGACTTTGCCGCAGGCCGTGCTGTTTCTGGCTCCTGCTCCGTGGGCCGTAGGGGGCGCTCTCTCACCCCCGCGGTTGTAGCCACGCAGAAATCAGCCCTGGATCTGCCTCCAGGACCACGTGGCAGGAAAAGGCCAGCCCGTGAGTCCTACGCTGGCTGCTCAGGAATGCCACCCAGAAGTCACACACCACTCACACTGATGGGCCCAGGAGGTAATGGAACGATCGATGGGGGCCCACGTGGGATGCAAAACCACGTCATTAAGCCAGATGGCTGGGGGGGGGGGGGGGCAGGGAGGGTCCTCCAAGTTCACAGCCGGGTTGTCCGGGCCGTGGTTCGAGACACAGCTGCCGGTGCCTGGGACTCCAGCCCTCCAGGGTTAACGACCCAAAGCCAGGACCCCAGGCCAGGGAAGTTTGCCAACCAGAGCGAACCCCGCCTGAGACTTCGCTGGGCCAAGTTCAAGCCTCCCCGAGCTGCCGCAGAATAGAAGGTAGAGTCGGAGAGCGGAGCATCCAGAATGGGTCTCTGGACGCTTCCCAGGTGTCTCCTTTTCCGCCTGAGACTTACTCTAATATTAATTCCTGTGAAAGAATGTCTAGTGTTTTTTGGCCCCTCATTCGGTTCGATTCCTGACCTCCACAAACTTCCAGCTAAGTATGTTCCGATGCTTTTCCAGTTACTCTACATACTGTAAAAATAGGCATTTTGTTCGACCCCGTGCTTTCACGTCCACCTGTGACGACCTGTGCAGGTGCTGTCCCTCAGCATCTGTCAGTGTCCCCGTGATGACTTTGCTGTGGCCATCGTCCTAGAGATGGGGGGTGGACGCTGATGGACAGCACCCTCTCTGCCAGACAGGTGATGTGCCTACGTGAACTCGTCACGAGGAACGTGTCACTATTTCCTTTGGTTCTTTCTTTCTTTTTCTTTTTTTGGTGATGATTCCATTTGCTGCTACCTGTCAACCCCCGTTCTCTCCACCGTAGATTCTCTTACGGACAATTGCAAACAGCCCTGGTTTCAAGTTCGTGCGTCCAGGACAACACTCACAAAGTATAACAGGTCAGTTCTATTTTAAATTTCTTTACTCACAACAAATCGGAAGTTTTTGCGTTGACATCTATACCATTTTATAAAATGAAAGTGCAATTTGAAATAGTTTTAAGGTGTACCCTGTGTCTCAGCGATATAAAGGCCACATGAATTTCCCTCTGGAGAATTCTGGGTGGTATCGTTTGTCAGTTGTCACCTCGGCAATATTTCATCACTAAAATCCGAAGTCGCTCGGTTCCCTGTTATTCAACCACAAGCGATGACTGACAGGAAGTCACCCCATCTCCAGGCCCTGCCTCCCCGTGACCACCCTGCAGCTTGGATGCCCCGGACAGACCAGGAAAAATGGGGGGGGGTCACGTGCAGTGAGTGCGTACCTGCCAGGGAGAACAGGCGAGTTCCTGTTGACTATGAAAATATCCCCATCGCTGAGCTTATCACTGAAACCACTCACACACACAAAAAATGAGAAACCACGACTTCCTACTGAATGGGTTTCTCTTCATTTCCTATCAAAATATTTGGAAACATTTAAAAATAAAGTCTATAAGCGTTTTCCTTTTGGGAAAAAGAAGAACTGTGTGGTTTTGTGGCTCTGACTGCGTCTGGCAGTGAGTGTCTAACAACGCAGAGGTCCAGCCCGCAGCCGAAGGCAAGCACGGTCCCTGAGCCTGTGACATCCGCACCTCTCAGTCAGGGTCAATGTTACCCCCATCGAGATGCAGGGAACTGGCCACGTCTGGAGACATTTTTGATGTCACACTGGGGGAGGGGGACAGGGATGCTCCTGGCCCCTGGTAGGTAGAGGCCCAGGTCCCGCTGAGCATCCCTGTACCCAGGACAGATTTCTCAGCAAACAGCCCACCAACATGTCAATACCGAGAAAACCCACGTTAAATTGAACAAAATCTCCCCTCTGCGGTCCTCAGGAGGTGAAATTTCCGTGGAAAAAGCTAATTCTAAGAGTCAGTCTTTTCTTTTTTGGAGCTGTCTGAAGTTTCGATTGTCAGAATCCAGATTCAAGGCCACCCAGAGTGACCCCCTGTGATAAATAGGAAACACTTTGGTGCAGGTGACCGAGGAAGGGGTACTGTGGTCACTTTGGTGGCATGCACACACACAGTGACTTTTGGAGGGGAAAAAAACCCCAAACCTGCCTGTCCAGCAAGCGTGGAGCTCATTAGCCAGCCCGCTGGGCTCTGCTCTTTACAAGAGAACTTCCTCTGGGGTTGGGGGAGGGGCGCTCCCGGGCTGGGAGACGGTGGGCAGCCTGAGGAACAAGAATCTCCCAGGTGACTAAATTAAAACCAGGCAGTGGAGCTATAAAGCCCCACAGGACCTGCAGCCCCAGGTCAGAACCTCAGCAGGGGAGCCGCTGGGGCCTCAGAGCCTGCACTCATTAAAGTTTCTGTGAGGAACTGCCCAGGGCGAAGTCTCTCCGGAGAGGGGGCTTGGCGAGCCCAGGTGGAGATGACAACTGGTGGCCAGTGGGACGGGGCCTGGGAGGGGCCCCCCACTCAGGCAGGACTCCGTCCTGAGGCACCCAGGAGAGTGGCAGGAACTAACGTCAACGTTCTGTGTCATGGACAATCACTTTGGATCCCTGGAAGCTGATCCGTCTTCATCCAAAGAGCCACCCGTGGCTGCGGTCATGGGCGTGCAAGGTGGAGATTTTCCGGGGGCCACAGGCCCCCACGCAGTTTATTCAGATGGTGGGGTTCAGCAGCTCCGCCCCAGCCCCCAATCACACGACATCCCTCTCCCGGCGACCTACATTCGATAGCTACGGGGGGAGAAGAGAAGGATGCCATCGTGGGCCCGAGTTCAAAGTGGTTTTAAACCAGAGCTCGGTGGACACAGCACTGTTTCTGCTGTAATTTGCTGATTTAAAAAAGTCCTGATGCCCAGTCCAGGAGTTTCAATGGGGGGAGATTGTACCTTCTCTGCCCGCGTCACACAAGCCACGTGGCACCGTCTGAGCAGGGACCGGGATGCTGCCAAGGGCCGCGATGCTCAGGACAGACCCCGCACTGAAGAACGAGCGATCCGCCCCTCACGTCCGGAGGGCTGAGCCCCCGACGCCCTGGCTCACCCAGTGTCAAGAACTTCGTGGAACTCAGTTTCTGCCTCTTACGCCCTAGGAATCTGTCAACTCGCTGGCCCATCCAGTTAAGGAGGCTTCAGAGTAACACTGAGAGTCAGAAGGCCTTGCTTCCAACTTTCTGGACCTTTCAAGGACCATTCTGTTACGGATCTCAAATAGGAACTGAGTTGAGAGCTATCTCCTCCAACGCCTGTCTTCACAGGCACAGCCTTTCAAGGGCACTTCTCTGTCCAAAAAGGGAAGGTTGGCTTAAGGACATTGAAGTTATGAGCAACGAAGGGACCCCCGGGTGTCAGCCCGAGCACACACACACGGCCACCACAGGAGCCCTTAAATGAGTGAGTCGGGTTGGTGACCCAGAGGAGGCCATTGTCACGACCACGTCAGTGCTGTGGTGTTTAGACCTCTTTCCTGTCATACTATTTTGTTAGGTTGAAATGTCTCATGTGCTCCAAAGTGACCTAGAAGTTTATCATTTCAGGAGCATTAGATCAAACACGAAAACAGTAGAAGCTAATTTGAGAATACAACTGACTATCCTGAGTTCACGCTGTTGTTTTCTTTTTTGCTTACCCACCCGTTTTTTTTTTCTTTTTCGTATCTCAAGATTAAGTATAAAAAAAGGAAAGATTTGCAAATCACTTAGGGAAAATACGCGTTGTAAATCATTTCACACTCAGGGTCGTGCACGGCTTTCTTGGGCCCACTGGAGCGTCTTGAGCCCACGAAACCCGAAGCTGGGCCTCCAGGGCTGTGTTCCTGGCGAGCCAGGTGAGTGCCCGCTCCTGCCACAGCCGAGCCGGTCGGCCCGCTCGCAGGCCCGGCGTCCCAAACGCGTCCTTTATACCAACTCATCAGGCCTTGGGCATTTCCTGACGTGTAGGGGTTTGTGTTTTCTTTGGCATCTGGAAGCGCTGGGATAAGCAAGGACCATTTTCTTCCCTACCAAATGGAGCAAGCTCCCAAAGGCCCCCTGTTATGCCGCATAAATTCAGGCTCTGTGCTCATGGAAGAGGCGTGCGGCAACTTTCAGGCTTCTGCAGGCAGGAGCGCGGTACTTGATGTGATATTTGGAAGCGCGGTGTCGGCCAAAGCAACACAGGTGCCGTGTAAACTACGAGGCAGCCCTTTCTGTGAGCGGCGAAGGGCCCTTTCAATACCATCCATTTATCGGATGGTGTTTCAGAAGTGGGTCTATTGGGTAGGAAAGGATGTTAAGAAGATAAAATGTGAGTCACAAAACCTTAGGAATGGCCCAGGAGGCCCAGTTTTGTAGAAAGAAAAATTTTTTGTTTAATGCATATTTTCCTTTCTATAGAAAAGAGTGGGGATTTATGCTGTCGTTTTGAACTGCTATTTTAAATCCTGCTTTTATTAACAGACTTGGCTATGAAAGCCTTTTAAGATGCATTTGTTAAGGACCAACTTCAACTGGTTAAATTGGAAGATCTACTTGGTGTATTAAGTGGTTCACAGACCCAGCAGCAGCCCACCCAGCCGCGGGCAGGGCTCTGAGGGGGTGTGCAGACTTGGAAGGGTTTTACAAGAAGAAGGGCAGGCAAGGGAGCTATTGACCTGAGAAAAGAACAAGATTATTTTTATTGTTTTTAATTTAAAAATTTTTAATTTTTAATACACCACAGTAAAATGTACTTTAACACGGTTTGGGGACTGCGACCAGCGATGCTCTTGCCTCCTCTGATCAGAGCGTTACCCCACTTTCTTGGCCATTCCTTGATGGACTCTCAGAAAGTCCATTTTCCCAAGTTAATTTCTGGGGCCAGAAGACCGACCAGGGGGTTGGAAGCGGGTCCTTCCCTGGGACAGAAGCCCGTGCAGTCGCTGCCCACCCGCCTAGTCCCTCCGGGCCCCTCCCCCGGGCATTCCCGACAGTGGCGTTCACTACCATTCCGAAAACCGATCAAAGCCAAGTCCCCCAGCAGGGCCCAGGAGGCCCCAAGACTTGGCCTCTTTGACTTCCTCCTCAGCCACTTCTCTTTCCTTTGCCTCTGTCAAGCCACCCCGGTCCCCTTCCGCGGCCAGTTGGGCTGCCCCCTCTGCTTTGCCCTCTTCCTCCATTTCTTGCCAAGTCCAGCTCCAGAAAGGATTCTTTTTAGACTAGGACTCTTCCTTGACAAGGAGCTTTATCGTGCAAAGGGCTTCTCCTTCCTACGGGGAATGGGGAGGTTCTGCAGGACCCACGACCTCAATGGGTGCTGAGCAGGAAGCTTCAGGCTGGTTGATTGAGGTGATGTTTCTGGGAGCCCTGGAAACCGGAACGAGGTCAGGTATTAAATACAGGTTTGGTGTTTGGGGCTTTAGCACAAGTGACTCCATGTTGGGCCTGTGGTTTTCTCTTTAACACGTTTTTTATTAAATGTCTTTCCGGTGCAGGAAAGACATGAGGGTAAAGTTCTAGCCGACCTCAACAACCCCACAAGTCTCTGAGAATGAAGAGTGTAAGGCCCGTGGGGGGGGGGGGGCGGGACAGGTTTGGGTCACAGAAAGTCAGCCCAGGTCTCTGCGCTGCGGTTCCCGTCCATGTCCGAACGCATTCCCAGGTCTCAATGGCCCTTTCTGGGCTCTGTGTCTGACTCCTGCTCTCTCTTCTGCTTCCAGGGAAACCCGTGCCCACACAAGGGAAGACTCTCCACCTCGAGGTCCCTCAGGACTCTCGCAGCCTGGAAGGAGGTTCCTGCCCCTGCTGGAGGTTTGTGCTCAGGACAAAGCACCTAAGTCAGCTTTTACCCACGGGCTGCTCCTTCCGCATCCCCACTCCCGGCCCACAGGGGGCTGTGTCCAGTGGATGTTGTCACTGTTATAATTCAGGAAGTTTGGGGAAGGGCTGTCATTATATTCTGCCACCTGGGCTAATTTAGTTATGAAAATATGATCAAATCGCCCGTACGTGGTGATGGGTGCATTTTTGCCAAAATTCTTTTAGTATTTGGAAACAACAAGAATGATCACCTGGGCGTTCATCATTTAATCTCCTAAAATTTGCCATTTTCAACCGATGGTACTGTTCTAACGATTGTGCTGCTCTGGTCCGGTTGGTGGTACTGAAACGTGTGGCGTGGATTACGGGGCAGTAAAGCAGCTGCATTGAGGAACTGTTTCCGGGAAGCCTTTTCAGTCAGGTGTCAAGAATTCAGGTCACTTGGATGACTGCATTTCCTATTACTGGGCAGAAATTGTTTTAAACATGTTTTTTCCTACGAAATTGTAGTCGCTCTTGTTGAAAACACCTCCTTTCTCGCGAAAGCCTCATCCGGAGCCCCTCCACCTCCGTGGATTCGCCTCGTCTCACCTCTCCTTGGGCCCTTGCTCTTCCTTTTCTCTCACGGCAGACTAAAGCTTTGTGAGCTGGTGCGTCCTCTTCATCACGAGGACCCCAGAGCCGGCTCCCTTTTGTCCGCTTCACAAAAGCAGAAGACCTGGAAGACCCTTCCTGGGGCTTGGCGGGGGCCCGTGCCAGCCAGGGGCGCAAGCACCCACGTCAGCCTAAGTTCACCTGCATTGGTGAGCTCTTGAAGCCAAGGTACAAATGTTTGCCTTCATTTCTTCCACGGAAAACATTTTTGATGGTTAGGAGATCGATGCTCAGGTATGTGAAAGATTTGTGCAAAGCACTGAGCTAACTCACAGCAGAGGTAAGACAGGATTCTGGATCTCCGCTATCGCTGAGGACTCCGACCCCCATATCGCTACGAAGAAGCAATTCTCTCCGGAGAGCAGCTCGCTCAGAAAGAGGAATGAAACCAACCGGAAAGACAGGCATTAGGGACTGTGTCATTTCACCGCCCTGCGTGTGAACGACCCTGCATACGGTCGCATGCAGGGCACCCAGCAGGTTCCCATCCCGGAGGGAGAAGGCAGGTGATGTCACCACCGGCCTCTCACAACTCGGCTCTTCCCTCATTCTGTGAACAAGCCTTCATTCCCGTAACCGCCCCACTTTGTAAGTGGGGTCCGAGGCCAGCCACGGTGAGCATCAGACAAACCCGGCGGTGCGTGCCGAAAGGGAGGAAGACGTGAGACCACTTTGGGAAACTCCACAGGGTCATAGCAGGGGGATGTTGGGTCTGTTCCACTCCCCAAGTGCGTACGCCCACGTGGAGGTGAAGCGCGGGCAGATCACTCGTTAGCTCCTCCACGAGGCGCGAGACAAGGTCAAAGACAGCTCCCCGGTAACGTGCAGGCTTCCTTGCTCTTGATACTTTAGAGGAGTAGCGAGCAATTTTCGTTGAAACGGTAACAAGTTTGACGTTTCTTACAGGTGAGCCTGCCTCCGGTCTGTGAATAATTCTTTCCCCAGACACAGAGGAAAAGATAGTGTTGGGGGCAGTTATTTAGAATTTCAAATTCTTTAAAACAAAAAACCACACACTCAAGTATGATTCTAAGTGGGAAAGAGAAGGGTGCAAAGACAGCAAAAAAATAGCTTACAGCCGTGCGTTCTCCCTGAGAACGCTCTTATCAGTCTCGTAGACTGTGCACACGCACCACGTTTCTGGTCACCGAGTTCACACATTTCTTACAGGACAGGATGAGAGTCGGTGTGGCTTTTATTTGCTGTGTCGGACTTTGGGGTCTTAAAGTGATACAACCCTCCAAATAAACACCAAGTGAGACGAATACGCAAGAAGCACGTGTCGCCTGCCTCTTGAACCCTCAGAGACCGTCACCATTTTCCTCCTGGAAGACAAGCTTCTGGACACCCGGGTGTGCACACTGCTGTGTGCACACATCTGTGGACACACATGCGCTCAGGCGAGGAGGCGAGGGAGGCTCAGTTGCAAGCAGAGCTTGTTCAAAGGGGAACCACGGACTTCCTGTGAGTGCCTTCCCATGTCACCGTGCTCCGCAGAGTGGAAGGTCTTTCTTTGTCAGAAAGGAGGGGCACCCGCTCCCAGCGGCTCCAAGCTGTGGGTCAGGAAGGCACTCAACAGTGACACGGAAGGCCACTCTCCTTGTTACAGGTGCCCCACGCCCCGGGTCGCCGGCTTCTGACCGGCGGCCACAGCCCTGGCCCCGTGGCTCCCCAGGGTGTGCGCCAGGGCCCAGAGCACAGCCTCTGCAGCTGCAGCCCCGCGGGGAGGGGAACCGGCAGCCCATCTCCGCCCACATCAGAGGCAGCGCAGGAGCTGTGAAGCGTGACCTTGGGCCCTCCTCTGCTTGCTGTTTGCCTCCCTCTCGGCTGAGGTGCCACTTCCTAGGGGCTGCGGTGGAGGACCACGTGCACGGGGCTGCAGGGGACCCAGCCCTGAAGGGGCTGGGGCGAGAGGAGCCCGCCCTTGTGCAGCCTGGCTTTCTGGGCTACCACACAGAGCCACTCCTTGCTCCCTGGAGTTTCTGTTGCCAAGCACCTACTCAGTGCCGGGAGGGAGGCTGGCAGACAGGGGCAGGCCATGGAGGAGAGGACATGTAAAAAAATGAGACATCACCACGTTGTGTATTCTCTTTATTATTATTATTATTTTAAGTTCACTACTTTTTTACCACCCTCCCACCCCCTTCCCTAGGGCAACCTTCAGCTTGTCCTCTGCATCTGTGGGTCTGTTCCTATGGGGCCGGCTCATTTTTTTCATGCTCATTGCTTTTGGAGGGAAAATGCAAACGAGGGGCGGATGGGAAGAAGAACGAGGAAGCCGCTGTAAGACAGGAAACAGGAGCAGTAGGAACTGAGTGAGAATGGGGACCGCGTTGCTCCCACCCACATCTACCGCAGCGACAAGTGCGTGCCACCCCCTCCTGCCGAGAGTCCCGACTGTCCCGACTGTCCCACGGGGGCCACGACTTTAGCATCTTCTGCTTCCAGACCCACCACTGGCCTCAGGGCTTTGCCTCTGGTCCCCGCCTCCACTGTGGGGTCACGACGCCACCCCTCCACTCCATCAAGCCCTCCCCACGCTACGCACAGAACGGCCTGCCGAGGATGAACTTCATCCTGTTCCTCAGGCCGCAGGCTGGACTCCACCCCCGTGGGGCGGGTGCCATGCAAGGCCACGTGGGTCTGAGGACGTCCATCTCTCCAGATGCCCCTTCCCCACGAGGGGCTGCGAAAGAGAAGCGCTTCCCCGCCTCCGACAAGGTGGTTTGGCGGAAACCTCCAGGGGACCTCCCTGCCACCCAGCTCGGCCGGCCCTCTGGGGGGCCACTCAGGCAGAGCCGACCACCTCCTCCGTTGGGCCACCCAGACATGATGCTTTTCGGACTGCACCTGATCATTTGTGCACACACACGTGTTTCACACTGCTGCGTAGTGAGCTGCTGGTGCGGGTGGGCTTCACCCCCACTTACCTTTGCGTCCCTCCGTCTTGTCACCAATGCCCACACTGGACATCACCCTAAAAACACGTGTTAAAGAGTAAGCTGCTGGGTGTTCCACAGCAGCCCCGGACGGTGACTTCACGTCCTGTAAGCAAAGAGGCCACGCATTGGCTAGCGTGAGCTAGACCACGGCCAGGTGGGTGGCATCAGGTGGGCGCAATCAGACTGACCCCTGACAGCAGCGTGTTCCCACATCGCTCAGTGCCCACCACCCCCACCCAGTGGCTGCATTTCAGCTGTTTGGGCTTTAGATTGAGAATCGCTACGGCTGCAAGAGCGGCCCAAACTCCAGCCGTTTCCATCGCTTCAATTTCAGTCCTGCAGAAAGAAAAAGGAAAGAGACAGACAGAGAGATAGGGAGAGAGAGAGAGAGAGAGAGAGGGAGAGAGAGGGAGAGAGATGGAGAGAGAGGGTTCTTCCCCAGAAACACCAGTGACAGCTGACCAACCCCAGCTGACTCGCCCTGGGTTAAGCACCCACCGTGGAACCAGTTTCTCTGGCCGGGAGGGCGCTCTGCCCCCGTGGACGTAGGCCTGGCACAGGTGCCCCACCTGGGCGAGCAGCGTCCCAGGGCCTGGGGCTGAGCGTGGAGAAGGACCGCGTGCCCAGAGGGAGACCAGGGAGAGGAAGAACGGAAGGGGGGGCAGAAACCATGGGCCCGTGGCAGGCGCGGAAACAGCGCGCGTTCCCCCCTTACACCTGGACTCGGGAAGCGGGGAGCTTCGACTGCTGCCTGGTGTCTAAAGACGACGCGAGAAAACTCACCTCCTGCCACGCTTTGGTGTAACTCCTGCTCTCCAACGTGCCTTTTAAGTGGAAACGTTGCTCATTTCCACAATGGGGCCAAGAAAAGCAATGGTTTGGATCAGCACAGTCAAAACTGCTGATTCAGGTGGTCCAAGGGGGAGGGCATTTGTGGGATAGCGCCCGAGTTTTCAAGAAAATTAAATGTAGCTTCCACTATCCTATTCATTACCTTATTTCAGTTACCTATAGCTGCCTCACAAACTATGCCCCCAAATCAGGGCTTACAACATATATTATAGCCATGTTTCACATGCTGGGGACCGAGAATTTGGGTAGGACCCAGTCACATGGCTCCCCCTTGCTCTGGGGCCTCGGTGGGTAACACGTCCAAGAACTTAAACAATTGAGGGCCGAACTACCCGTCCGCCAAATCCAGCCCTCGGCCTCCTGTTGTACGGCATGAGCTAAGAAAGTTTTGCAAATTCGTTGAGGGTTAAAAAGTTATCTAAAGAAGAATGACGGCCCACGAGGTCCGAAGCTTCAGTGAAGTTCAAAGTTGCAGCCACACACACAGCTGCGTTGGAACGTCGCCACACAGGTTTGATTAAATGTTGTCTGCTCTCCAAATAGCCCGCAAAACCTGACGTATTTACTCTCTGGCCCTTTTCAGAAAAGCATGCCGGCCGCTCCTTATAATAATTTTGACGTGTGGCTCCAGGCACCAGGAGGAGTGAGTGTTCAAGAGATCATTTTCTTTCTTTCTTTTTTAAAGATTTTATTTAGGTATTTTTAGAGAGAGGGAAGGGGAGGGAGAAAGAGAGGGAGAGTAGCATCAGTGTGTGAGAAATACATCAATCAGTTGCACGCCCCACCCCCGACTGGGGACCTGGCCCACAACCCAAGTATGTGCCCTGACTGGGAATCGACCCGGTGACCCTTTAGTTCGCAGACCGGTGCTCAGTCCACTGAGCTATACCAGCCAGGGCTGGAGGCCATGCTCTGAAGACCTTTTCTGATGACCAGGTCTTGGCGGAGGAAGTGTGGGTCTGTGCCCTCTCACACTTGACCTAAAGCCTGGTTCCCAAAGAGGAAACATTCGGAAGGCAGAGGCTCCTTGTTGAATAGTTTCCCCCCCAAGCCAGCCAGCGGTTTCACAATTGCCAAGGCAATCTCTTTGCCTTGATGTAAAACTTAAGAAGGAAAAAGCCAGTTTTATTTAACTTTCTCCTCTCGTTGGGAAACAAGGATGGCGGGCAGAACCAGCAGCTTTACCGTCCGAATAGCTCTTAGGGCACTGACCTCATTCTAATAACCTTGAAAGCTTTTTGTTTCTGATCCTACCATAGAGTGTATTCATTATTCATTCAGGTGTTTCCAAGCTAAGAGAATTGATTTCTTTTTAATGAAGAGGTTTTGGGGATTAAACAGCAGTCCCCTTGATTTTCTAGTTTACGTGAAATCACAGTGAAATGGGATTTTATTAGCTTGTAGCCCTTCCAAGTGCTCAGACTGGAGGGTGAGGTCTCAGTACCGCGCTTGGCCCGTGTGCAGACTAAGAAATGTATGGGTTAGCTTCCTCGAACCACTTCCCCAAAACGTAATGCTTCCTCCAAAAGTAACCAAGGTCCAAAGCCCCTAATAGTCTGTCTGTACCCACTGATTACAGGGGAAAGCCAAGTTCATTGATTCAAATCTCAGGTGCCCTGTACAGGGGTGACGCAACGCA
Organism: Sturnira hondurensis; assembly: GCF_014824575.4. Taxonomy (NCBI): domain Eukaryota; kingdom Metazoa; phylum Chordata; class Mammalia; order Chiroptera; family Phyllostomidae; genus Sturnira; species Sturnira hondurensis. Next base: position 687,971 of record NW_028091436.1, read on the forward strand.
GGTCCCTCCACCTCAGTGATGCTCAAGAATCCACACTCGGTCCTTGGGTTGTTACGTAGGAGGTTGGGAAAGACGGGCTTGTGTATTCTCGAACCTCACACTTAAAGACGGTTGCACAGGACAGATTGAACAGTGCTGGAAACTGGACTAGAATCTTCTTTGGAAGCAGCCTTTTAATGTTTTCCCCTCTGCCACCAGTGAGATTCCGTAAGATATGACCTTCCACTTTTTCCAGTGGCGACAATGATGGATCGTGTGGTCATTCGCTGGGGAAGTTAATGTGTGAGATAATTTTGCAGGCAAGAAAAGGCGGAGAATTTTTTTCAATAGGGGGAAAAAAGGGGGTGGCCGGGTGGTCACAGAGCAAGGCAGCGGGAAGTCCGAGAAAGTCTTCTGGTCCTGGGGTCACCGTCTGGGTCACAGGCCGGGCTCTCTAAGGAGCTGACGATTCTTGAGTCCTTTCCATGTACAAGACATTACGCTGGACACCTGATGTGTCATTTCACGTAGTTCGTATTCTAATTCTGTGCAGTGGTACCCACCGTTGTATGTCAATAAAACCTGCTAAAAACTGATGCTACTAAATGTAGACAACAAATTCACTTTTTACAAGGTGTGAAAACTTCACGGCAGCAGTTAGATTTTAGGAGGGAGCGCTGATGAAAAGTGGGCATAGACCTCGCTGCTCCTCTGTCTGCAGTAACAAAATTGTTTCTGTGTAAAAACGCCATCACACGGCAGAAAGAACTATACTTCTTAGTGTATTTATTTATCCACCTACTTGTTCATGTACCTGGTCATTCCCTTTCTTACCAACAGACACGGCACCTTCTACAAGACAAGGTGCTTCTCCTCCTTGCAGCGGGAAGTCAGTGACTCACACGGTCTCCTCGTTCTCTGAGGGGCCTGGCTTCCCAGAAGTCACACGTGCGCCCAGAACGGCCCCCGCCTGCCTCAGTGGCCCCTGCGGCCGGTTTTCTCACCCTTGTTCTCAGAAGCAGCAGCTGCAGTGCTCAGAGCCACGCAGCGTCTCGGTGTGAATCCAACCCAGGCGTCAGTCTGTGAGAAAAAAAGTGGACCGTGAACAACTGTGCCATTGCTCCAGTTCCTCGTGGGCCTTGGAACTGGGGTTTAATCGGCGTGAAGCCTGCCGGCGGGCACAGACACAGGTGCCCTGTGACTTCGGTGCTGCTGGCAGGGGCTGGGTGACCGAGACTCCTCTGCAGACGGGCACTTGGGCTGCCGCCCTGTCTCGGCTACTGTGAATAATGCCACAGCGCACAGGGGGGTGCAGACATCCTTCTGCACTGCGGTTTCAGGCTTTCCCGACTCCTCTTTTGGGGAGGGCACAGGGAGGAACGGGGTGCTCCTTCTACCGCGCATGCTTGTAATTAGAGCCTAGCGTGTTTACACCACTAACTGAACGCTGGTTTCGTCTAGCGTCCCCAGCAGGGCTGAGGTAGGGTGATCAGGTCCACAGCAGAGGGACCGAATCATCACCAGAACTGCTGACCACGAGGCCAAAGGCCCTGGTCTAGTTGACATCAGCGCTGCATTGTCGGTCTCCAGCGGCCGTGACCCGCAGGAATGCCGGGCCAGGGTGCCCCGGGTCGCAGGGAGAGACAGGGTCTGGGTGCTCAGAGCAGTACCCTGTCCCCCATGCAGCCTGCTGACGGCTCAGTGAGGCTTGTTTTTGTCTGGACTGGCAACGGACGTAAGGACAGACGAGCAGAGTTACCGAGTCACCCTGATTTCCTTGCTTAATATCTAGATTTTAAATTTTTTTTAATTTATTTAATTATTGTTCGAGTACAGTTTTCTGTGTTATATTCCCAGCCCTGCCCACCCCACAGTGCTCCCCACCTCCCTCCCATCTCTGCCCCCACCTTAGTTATTGTCCATGTGTCCTTTATACTTGTTCATGGGAGTCCTTCCCCTTTTCCCCTGTGATTCTCTCCCCTCTCCCCTCTGGACCCTGTCAGCATGTTCTGTATTTCAGTGTCTTTGGTCATATTTTGCTTGCTCGTTTGTTTTGTTGTTTAGATTCCTGTTAACGGTGATATCATATGGTATTTGTCTTTCACCGCCTGGCTTATTTCGCTCAGCATAACGCTTTCCAGTTCCATCCATGATGATGCAAAGGGTAGTAGTTCCTTCTTCCTTTCTGCAGCATAGAATTCCATTGTGTAAATGTACCATAGTTTTTTGATCCAGTCATTTAGAGATGGGCATATAGGTTGCTTCCAACTCTTGGCTATTGTAAATTGTGCTGCTATGAACATTGGGGTGCATAGGTTCTTTTGAATTGGTGTTTCAGGGTTCTTAGGATATACTCCTAATAGTGGAATTGCTGGGTCAAAAGGCACATTCATTTTTAGTTTTCTTAGAAAATTCCATACTGTTTTTCATAGTGGTTGCACCAGTCTGCAATCCCACCCACAGTGAACTAGGGTCCCCTTTTCCCCACAACCTCTCCAGCACTTGTTGTTTGTTTATGATAGCCATTCTGACTGGTGTTAAGTGGTATCTCATTTGTGGTTTTGATTTGCATCTCTCTGATAGCTAGTGATATCGAGCATCTTTTCATGTGTCTCTGGATCCTCTGTATGTCCTCCTTGGAAAAATGTCTGTTCAAGTCCTTTGCCCATTCATATCTAGATTTTTTAAAGGCAGAATGGCAAGATGCAGGGACGTCCTTTCAGGTCGAATGAGCGAGAGGCGGCCGCACCCCCTCCTTTGTGCCCTTCTGGTATTTGTTCGCCGCGAGCATGTGTGTCCGATTTTATCGTCGCTGCTGTCAGGGAATTTGGTCGTTTTTCCAACAGGTGAGCGTTTCCACAGACCACACCCCTGGCCTGTCCCCGCACAAGCTCCCCTAGCGCTCCGCCCCCTCCTACCCGTGCCGGCTCCCAATTTGTGCTGGCCACACCAAAGATTGTGTGCAGGACTCATTCCCTCATTCATTCACCAAATGGCTTGTACGGCGACCCCTGTCCTGAGCAGCCCTTAAACTTCACGGTTCACCATGCAGGAGACAGGTTGAAGTTCTAGTGGAACAGGTAGATAGTGATAGACAAATATACCCCTCCACCTGGAGAACACAAACGAGATTCTGAGATGGAAAAGGGCACAGGGGCGCCTCTTGTCGGTGGGGTGATCAGGGGGACGTCATTGAGAAAGTGACACTTCAGCTTTTCCTCGAAGGAAGTCATGTCAAGTGGGCGGTGGGGATGGAGTGGGAAGAAATTCTCGGCACAACGAAGGGCGAAAACCTTGAGTGGGAAGGAACTTGGCGTTTCCAAGAATATAAAGACAGGCGTGGCCGAGTCTAATGTGACTGACGTGGCAAGTGGCGTGAGACGTGTTGAGAAATGTGTGCAGAGATTGGATTTTCATTCAACGTGCAAAGTGGAAAATGATGGAGAGGTTGTAAGGGCCTCCCCCACCCCAGGTTGTGTTCAGAGGGGATGAGATCAATGGCCATGTGGGGGAAAGATTAGAGGGGACAACACGGAAGCTCGGAGAACAGTCAAAAGGCCGTGTCAGCATGACGGTGGCTCGGTCCTAAGTCACACAATTCAACATGAAGCACCGTTACATGGTGGAGACAAAAGGAAGGGCCTGTGTCGATAAATTGAATGTAGTTGTGATGGAAAAGGAGACATAAAAGTACAACCTAGCTTCCTGGCTTCACTGGACCGGTGTCGATGCATTTACAGGTCGGAGAAAGAGGGGAAATCAGGGCAGTTCAAAGGGGGTCAGGACTTCCACTTCCTGTTGAGGAGCAGGTACCATTCCCCGGTCCCAAACAATAGATCTGACAAGAGAGAAAGATCGAAGACCCGCCAGCACAAAGGGACTCAGCTGGGAAGAGAGAAGTGGACCCGGGACCAAGCTGCACTGTGGGACAGTGCTCAGCAGTCAGGCAGAGGAAGAGGACCCAACATGGCAGCTGCCAAGGCCAAGCCAAGGTCAAGGAGAATCCGTCGGTGATGGTGTTTTGAAAACCGACAAAGAAAAGGGTTACAGGAGGAGTTAACTGTATGTAATGCCATTGAGAAGTCACATGACATGAGGACAAATTGGTGGTGGCGCAAGGTCTGGCCAGCTGGGCACCAGGGGCACGAAGAGTCAAGGGCAAGGCCTTGACGGCTTCCGTGGCCTCCATGCATCTTCGGATAAAATCAAAGCCCTTCTAGGGCACAAGGCCTCTCAGCGTCTGTCTGTTCGCGCCCTCTGAAACGCCATCTTTTTCTTCTTCCTTGTGCCTGAGCGTTTTGTGACCTGGGGTGGAATCGACGTAGAACACTGTGTGAGTCGAGGGGCACAGCCTGTCCACGGGGCTCATTGGCGAGGGGCAGGATTCCAGGCTCTGGACCCTCCGCCTCTGGGGCACCGTCCACCATCGTCGAGTGGCGCTCTCTGCCTGGCGGTTCCTCTCTCTCCCCCCGGTGCCCTGAACGGCTGCCGATTGTTTAGGCCTGACTGCGCTGCTTTTTATTGCAGGCCAAGGTCCCTGGCCGTGTGACGAGGTCAGGTCCCCTGTACTCACTGCCATCACAACATCGAGAGCTCCCTGTGGGCCGAACTTGTCATGGTGATGAGCCGATTCCTTGCTGTCACCCCCACTGAAGTGCAGGCCCCCCGGGGGCAGCTGGTTTTGCTCACCGTTCTGTTTCGGGAAGCCCGACCTGCCTCGTGTCGGGGGACGAGTGTCTGTTCAAAGGATGATGGAATAACATCTGCTTCTGTAGTTAACCCCAGGTGACCTGTTCCTGCCTTTACGTAACTCCCACTATATGGGACTGAAGACCCTGGAAAGGAGTGATGAGGTGAAATACAATTGAACAGGAAATACCATCGCTGTTAAGACTCTATGAATGAGTCGTGATGATTTTGAAACTTTGTTGATCCAACTTGAGGTGGTTTTAGGTACACACCATTTCAACGACTCAACTTATGCCATGGAGCTCTGACACCCCTTCCTGGCCTCTTCCCAGCCTCAGTTCTTTTTTTTTTTACTCTATTTTATTTTTATTAAAAAACAACGTCAATTCGACTTGACGTTCAGTATTATATTCTGTATTAGTTTCAGGTGGGCAGCCTCGTGGTTAGACAGCCACATACTTTACAGAATGGTCCCCCCCAGTCTTTCCAGTGTCCGCCTGGTTCCATGCACAGTTATTGCAACACTGTTCAGTGTATTCTGTCTGCTGTCCTTCACATCCTGTGGCTGATTTGTAACTGCCAATCCGTGCTTCTTAATGCCCTCACCTCCTCTCCCAGCCCCCAAACCCCTCCCCGCTGACAGTTCTCAGTCCTCTCTTCTTGCCCAGGACACTCTGCTTCATTAGGGAGTTTTCTTCTTTCGTCCTTTCGATTCCACCTATAAGTGAAATGATATGACTCTGTCTGACTTATTTCACCGAACACGATACCCTCTAGGCCGGTCCACGCTGTTGCCGTTGGTAAGATTTCACTCTTTTGTATGGCCGAGTAGTGTTCTATTTTGTAAATACACCACAGCTTCTCCATCCAATGGTCCGTCGATGGGCACTTGAGTTCCTTCCAGGTCTGGCCCGTGGTAAATAACGCTGCCCTGAGCCCAGGGGTGCCTGCATCCTTTGGAATCGGTGTTTGGCTTTCCTTGGACACATATTCGGAAGCAGACTCACTGGGCCACAAGGCAGTTCTATCTTTGTTTTTTTGAGGAACCTCCACGCCATTTCCCGCAGTGGTTGTGCCAATTTGCATCCCCACCAACAGTAAACCGGGGTTCCCTTTTCTTCACGTCCTCGCCCACACTGGCTGTTTGTTGATTTACTGATGAACAGATCCTTCTGACTCTGTACGAGTTTTTATCTGCTGTGTGCTCAGGGCCCAACGCCAGGCCCAGACCTGAGAACACAGAGGTTGCCTCCGGTGCCCTGTGGAAGGCTAGCTGCTCCTGCTGAGGTGTCCAGATCAGAGGGGACCTGTGCTCTCAAAGGGGACCCGTGCTCTGTGTCCCATCAAGCTGCCAGGGCCTCCCTTCGGCTGTCCCCACCGACAGAAGTACCTTGGGGACGCGCACATCTGGCTTATTCCCGCCTCTATTGGAGAACCGCTGTACTGTGCACACACCTACCCGATGATTCCGGCTGCATCAGGCTGTCTTCGTTTGTACCACTCTGGCCGTGCAACGCAGACTTTGCGGCCGAAGTCCCGTGCTAACAGTGATCTCAACGTTAACACATTAAAACAAAACTTACATAACCCAACTCATTTGTCGATAGTTAATCTCTATTTGTTGGGTAGAACCCCTCTGCCCTCCCACCCACGTGGAACTGAATCTCCTAAGTTCTTGCTAGTTCTTCAAAGCACCTTCCTTTGAAGTGTCTGTTTAAGGCTAGAGCTTGTCACAGCGTGTATTTTATAGACTGAAGCCCCTTTTAAAAACTGGAGGTCGTGCACTTCCCCCCAAGTCAGATAGGGTGCCAGAGTGGCAAGTTCACAGAACGCAAGTATTTGCTTAATTAAAGGTCCCAGTGGTTTTCCACTGCGCATGCAGTTTGAGAAATAGGTGGTCGAGCCAAAGTGGACCCTCGGACAAGACGGGTTTCAACTATAAGAGTCCACTGTCCGCTGACACCCAGATTCTTTTTTCAATAAATACACAGTTGGTCCTCTGTACCCTTGGGTTTCAAATGTATGGATTCAACCAACCATGGATGGAAAACTGGATTTTCTGTCTGGTGTTGAGAACCCGTGAATGGGAGAGTAGGTGGTGACTGTGTGCATTATTCTGTGCCATTTTACAGAGGAGACTTGAGCACCCACAGATTTTGGTGTCCACAGAAGTCCCAGTGCCAACCCCCCTCCCTGGACACTGAGGGATGACTGTAGGTAAGTTTTCGGTGGGTCAAAAGTTATACTTAAATTTTTGACTGTGGGGGATCAGTGCCCCCAACCTTTGTGTTGTTTAAGGACAAACTATACTTCATTTTGTGACTTTTGACACATTTTTTAATAGGCCCCCCTCCTGAAAAGTAGGGCTCTCACATTTACTGCTCTTTTATTTGAAAATAGATTTGCAAAAAGAACAACATAATTTTTATGGAGCAAATGTTCTATCTTTTAGAGATTGGAAATTGTAAAAAAAGCTAGTGAAAATGACTGGGGAAAGAAAGGAGAAAAATGAAGGATGCCAGTAAGATGAGGAAGGAAAGTGAGATGAAACTTACATATTGTTCAAAGCATGACCTGCCTACACCCACCTGTGCGACCTTGGACACAGCACCTGACCTCTTGGGGCTTCCTGAAGAAACGGAGGGTTAATGACATCATGTACCCCAAACACCGCTGTGCAGAGTGTTGCGTTGACTTGTGTCTTTGAAGGGAAAAGGCTGGGGAGTATTGCTGAGGGCGCGAAGAGAAAGGCGAACTTTTGTAAAAGATGGGCCTTGACTTTGGTTGTGAGCCTGTCCCCCATCAACAGCGTCCAGAAGCAGGACTCTTCTGCAGCGGGGTTTGCGGAGCAGAAGGGAGTTCTGATTTCAGCCCTGGCCCCAGGGGGGAGCAGTGGGAGATTGGGGGCCAACCCGTGAAGCTCCCTGAGGGCTTTTGCATAGGAAATGGCCTGACTGTCCAACCCGCCACACGGCTGGGGTTTGAATGCCCTCCTCGTAAACGTGGTGAATGGCTTCCCAGACTAACCAGAGAAGGAGCTGTTTACCCAGGTATTTTCCACCGATTCAATGAGTGAATCACTCCACCATCACCTGGCCATGCTGAATCTGTGTAACCATCTCTTAGGCGAGAAAATTATTGGTTATTTGGGGGAGGATATGGTGTTTTAAACACGCCTCTTGTAAGGATGCTTACATGTGAATATTGGGATACTTAACAACATCTTCCTAAAAGGGAAAAAGGAGTCTTTCAATCAATACAGGCCTGCTAACTTAGTCTAATTACTTGGCTACTGACTTTCAATAAAAAGAGGCCCACTAGCTTCGTCTGATTGCTTGAATTAAGGAAGTTGAGACGCATCTGCACTGACTTTGAACAATTTTCTTGACTTCCTGCACAGAGGAGGTCGCCCGGTGTTTTTGGAGAAGTCAGTAAAACCGAATCTGACATCACCAGCGAGCCAGCAGGCGCTTCTTCTCCGGGTAGCGAGGGAGGAAATCGCTCGCCGCGTGATAGCACATCAGTGAGGAGTGTCAGCTCAGGTCTTATTTCTCTCATTCGGTTTCAGAGAGAGAAACGTCTGTGGAGGTGACCGCTCTTCTGCCTTTTCAGAGGGCGCATGCTGTTTCAGGGGCCCCGGCCGGTTTCCAGACGTGACCATGCACCTGCCGCTCAAGCTTCTGGCGTTCGTCTGCGTGCTGCTGGACCTCGGAGGGCTCGGCGAGGGTAAGTGCCCCGGGTGGCCGCGCCCCCACCTAGCTTTTCCTGGCGGAGGAACAGTGGTCTGAAAGAGGCACAGAAGGAAGTTTCGGGTCGGGGACCAGAAGTGGGGGGTGGGGGGGGCAGTCAGAGCTGTGGTAGCTCAGCCGGGTTTACTCTGAGACACAGCACAGGGTTTCTGCTGAAAAAGGCCAGAGATGGGTAGGGAGAAAAATCGCCATTTGAAAGGAAAACCTGTCTGTCTGTAGCTTTGTTTACAAACTCGCCAACAGTGTTACAAAAGCAGTTGTTACTTAACCCTTTGAGGTACCTGGACGCAAGCCCCTGTTAAGGCTAAAGACACTTTAATGACAACAGAAGTGGATTTTTATCCTTTGGACCAAATATGAATTTTTTAAAAGTTACCGTAGGCCTCTGGCTGCACGCAGCTACCCTTTCTTCCGGGGCCGGGGGAGTTGCTTCCTCAAATTTTGATTAACAGTAACACATTTGGTTGAATATTTCGTTAGGTGGTAGTTTAGAGGAATATACACTTGGCTACTTAATAAGATACGAACGTGTTGCATCTCCTTGTCACAGAATGCATTTTCAATCAAGTTTCTGGCTTCCTCCTGGTACTGCTCATGCCTCCGTGCTTTGGCAACCAGAGGGCCACCGCCCTTCCTGGGTGATGGGCCGATGCGAGGGCCCCGGGGAGGTAAAAATGCGGCATCTCAGCCACCAGGCCTGCGCCCTGCTCTGCAGAGAGTGTGGCTCCCCGGTCCCGAGGCCCCAGCTTCCGTGTGAGCTCTCGCTACCCCACTGGTCTGGTTAATGACCCTTGCTTCAGCGGTTTCAGTGTGGGGTACATTTTGTTTGGTTATTGAACATAGCAAGTAAATGGATATTTAATATTACTCCTTATGATGTAGTAGCTAAAGCTGGGGGGTTTTTTTGTTATTGAAATGGCAGTGAAGTGGTGTTTTGTAGAAATATCAAGTAAGTAAAAAAAAAGAAGACAATTCTTTTTAAAAATTTTGCTGGTCGGTGCCACTCTGAAATATATATATTTTGTCTCTCTGTCACTCTCCTTCCCTCCAAAAGGCAGGGCAGTGGCTAATTCCTGCGATCCTGTGAGCGATGTGATCTTGTCGGTCTATATTCTGTGCAACCCAGGACACAGAAAGTTGTGTGAGTGTGTGTGTGTTTAAGCTGCAAAAATAGGTTGAAGTGATTTTGCATAGGGACAGCATTTTCTCTTAGTACAGAAAAATGTTTATTAGTTGCCATCCTTATAAAGTTGCTTATCATAATTGAAGGGATTAAACAAAGAAAAAAACCTCACAGATACAGAGGCTACTGTGGTGGCTGCGGGGGGAAGGGAGGGAGGCAGGTAGAAGGGGAAGGGGGTAAACGGTGATGGGAGGAGACTGGGCTCCAGCTGGTGAATACACGGTACAATATAGGGATGATGTGTTCTAGAATTGTCCACCTGAAACCTGGATGACTTTATTAACCAATGTCACTGCAATACATTCAATTAAAAATTTTAAAAAGAACAGTAAGTTTAATACGGTGACAATATGTGTATTATCATAAATCAGAGCAAATTTCCATGAAACATTGACATTCGAGAACAGTTGCAGAGTGTCCCCAAAAGGGCACCAATGGACACAGAAATATTTTGTTGGTGACAAAGCAAATCACCATATGAATTTCAGCTCAGTCTGTTGGGGGTTTTTACCATAGGGAACATCTTTGAATTTGTAATCAAAATAAAAGTATAAAATGGTCTCAAAACCTTCATATTAATTCTGCTGGATAACTTATACTAGAAATAAATGAATAGGTAATCCATAGATTGGTTTTGAAAGATCAAATTTAACTTCAACTGCTCACCTAAGTACTATGTGCAAACATTCTTCTAAAAAATGTTGATCATAGTCTTCCTGAAACATAGAGTTTTGAAAATATCTGCACAGATACAATCCTCTGTATCTGCAAATCTTGCTTATCACACTTTTAAGATCTGAGAGGCATTTTGTGATTTAATGTATCATTTGGGAAGCTATTAATGCTTTAAATAATGTATTTTTTCTTTATGAGCAACAAATGCTGTGGATTATGTTTTGTTTTGATGTTTACACCTGAGTTTCGTGTTTGTGGGAAACATAAGACTTTGGGGCATCAAACTTACATCGCATATTCTCAAGTCTTAAAGGGATAGGAGCACCTGCAGAGAGAGACATCAGTGGAGAAATACAGGCACAATTCAGACGTTCTCTCATCTCTAAATACAGCAGCTCTGTAAAATCCTGTCACAGAGACAGCCATGTGGGCTTGAGTTTCACACAAAAGCTTGCCATCTCTCTGCTCCGTGCCTCTGTGCCGTGAAAACTGGAAACCAAAACTCTGGGCAGGAGTTCTAAGTAACTGCAAGGGGGGCAGCGATGGTTTTGAGAACACAGCTCTGAGTCATAACAGCCAAGATTCATTTCCTGGACCCCATTCTCCATTTTTCCGTCGACATGAAAAGGAAATACCTCCTGTTGCAAACACGTACGGTGCCTTGCACCTCTCAGGGGATCCGTACAAGTGATAAATTCAATTTTATAAGCAATCCTGTCGAATTCTAAATGCTGTACAATTTAGAGATTTGGGGCTGGGCGATTGCTTATTGAGTTTTCCAAAGTGTTTTGGTAAGAAGAACCTGCCTGTGAGCCTTATCACCACTAGAATTTAAGGTGCATTTTGTTAGGTCGTGTGTGCTGGGGTCTTTCTTCCTTTATCTCTATTGTTCTACTTGTTCCACTAACGTGGAATAAGTTCAGGGTCCAGGGGGTCCGCTTGGGTGGGGCCCAGTGCGTGACTCACATATACTAGTTCTATTTTCTAAGTATATGTTGGTCTAGAAATAAATGTACATATATTTTATATGTGGTCTCATGTATATTCTATATCAGTTTATCATCTGGCTCCCCGTATTTGCCTACTTTGAAAAACGACAGTTCTGGGGACTTCAGTTCTTGGCCATTTTTTTCTTTGTGTTTTCTGCACTCAGAGCCTCTTCTCGATTCTCACTGACGCTTGACTCTCTGTCTGCAGACTCATCTCTGAGGTGTGGAACATGGCTGCTTTTCTAAGTTTAATCTCGGTTTGTGTTTGCAAAAAAAAAAAAACTGAAATACATGTAGGTGCTCCCCAGAGTCTGTGATTGTAGTTTTCAGGACTTGCTGCGATCTCTCTCTCCCTCCTTCGTCTCTGCTGCTGGCCCCTTCATTCGGGGCCTCCTCGGTGGTCCCCTGGAGTGTTGTAACAGGCTCTGAATTCGTCCAGAGTCTCGTTCGTGTCTTCCCACACTCTCCAGCTCCAAACTACAAAGTGGACGCAGGGACGGCATCTGAGACCCTTGCGCTGCCCTCGGGGTGCGTCCTGAGCTCCTGGCCAGAGCCACTGAGCTCGCGGACGCGCGAGGCGTGGGGCCAGCGGAGCGGGGTGGGGATCTCCTTTGCTTTCTCTTAGGACCGAGGAAAGCAGCACAGCCATTGGCTTGTTTCCACACAGGCCCATTTGCCCGAGGTTGCCGAGGTTCTAAGCAGATTCCGTTGCCTCTCTCGGGTTCCCTTTTGTCTCTTTTGCCGCAAAAGACCGCCACTGAACTTGTACACTTTGCGCCCCTTTCCCTGGCATCTTTCACGTACCATTTCCAAGGGCTGTCGGAGGTGTTGCCTGTAGTTTTCCTTACTGGTCGGAGCGGTGACCGGCGCGAGAAGCTACCCGAGAGCAGAAGCCATCTCGGGCCTGGTTTCCTGTCTGCGCCCGGTTTCTTGTCAAGGACTGAAAAAGGATGTCTTGGGGCAAAACTGCAGATGATGACAAAGGAGGAGAAGGAAGAGGAGAACAACTCAGGGAGAGAGAGAGGCCAGACGTCTGGGGGAAGCAACGGGAGACAACAAAACATGAGAGGCGAACAAAGCAGATTGGAGGCAGTGAGGCCGCTTCATCAAGATTATTCTAGAGACACATTTTTACACACTTTTCCCAGACTCTCCTCCCCGACCCCCATTTCTTCTTCCGTCTCCTAGTTTACCTTTTATCTGGAAAGACTTTCTGACCTCTTACAAATGCATCGTTCGCTAACGTTGCCCCTGCATTTTCCGGGGCCTCCTGTGCGGATGTTCGTGCGGACGGGGTTTTGGCGATGGGTCGTGTGTGCTGTTCAGAGCTGGATGCTGAGGGCAGATCTGGGAGGGTGGGGAGGGGGACACCCCTCTCGCAGGGGGGCCAGATAGCAGTGCCAGGCGCCCCCCCTGAGAGTGCAGCTGCACTGGACGTGGGTGACTGTGCGGTGGGGTGTTTCCAAGCACAGGCGGAAGGCCTAGCACCCGCCTCGTTGCCTTCGTGCTATGGGGGGGTTTGTGTCATGGAGAGTCGGGGCCTCGTCTCCCACCGGACGATGTGATGACGAATTACAGTCTGATCTGCGTCCAAGCAGAATGGGCCGTCAGGGTGATGGACTGGGGGGGGGGGGGCGGGGGAGGTGGGGGTACAAGGCTAGCACAGGTGAGGCTGGGCACACAGACCACGTGCAGGTAAGCCACCTGGCTGCCGAGGAAGACATATCGCTGGTCGTTCCCCCTCGTGTGGTTATGGGGACATAGAGAAACCGGAATGAAAATGTAACTGGATCGCAGCTTCGGCCCGATTTCCACCTAGTCTAGATAGCTCTGTTAGCAGGAGAGACCCATCCCAGTTGCCTGTCACCACGGATCAGGGCTGTGACCTCACGTCCACAGAGGCAGGGCCCTTGAAAGGTCAAAAAGAGAAACAGAATATTGCAGGCAGGCCCTTTTGCAACATGGTGCGACTGATTTCACTGCTGCGTTGACTGACATAAGGCAACCGCTGGGCTGTGTTTTCACGCCCATAACCAGTATTTACATTAGAAAACATCTGAGTGTCGCCTAAACTCTTTCACATGCGTTCTTTTTTCCACATATCGGTGGGCTACTCCGATTTCAGTCCGTCTGGACTCTGGGGAATGGCGACTTGAAGCCGACCGTTGGATGTTCGGGACCCGCCACAGAAACAGGGAAACACAAACAATCAAAATTTTCCTGCCTCTTCAGCCAGAACAAGCATAAATATACATGAAGTCAACGTCAGGGCAATAAGCAGGCACCTTCCCCGTCCATCCCTACTGTCTTCAATCGAGCCACTTCCAGGAAGACAGTATGATCACCGATGTTTTCATTAGGTTCTTTACTAAAGACCCAAACTCGAAGAAACCTTGACACCTTCCCTGGTGCTCAGCTATGTGGGGTCTCTTTCCTGCTGAAAACGAGACATAAGAGTCTCTGTAAAGGCAACGTTCCCCGTTGTACGTGCTCCTTCAGTGGCTTCCTCCGCAGGACAGAATCCACCGGCCCCGCAATCTTGGCCCCAAGAGTTTTGACTCGGCCTTTATGAAAATACACATTTAATTACACTGTGCCAACATTTATGAGTTTTCCTTGAGGATAAGTTTTACAGAGGAAAAAAAAATCTATGAAGCCAATTTAATTCCCTGAGTATTTTTATATAGAGCCTGATTAGATCATGACCAAGTTTTTCCATTTTTATTTTTATTTTCCTGAACTAGTGTTCGGCAAAATCAATTTTCATTTAATTTTTATAATTACTATTAAATTTATGAATGAATTTTTCTCCACGTCATTTTTCTGATCATAGCTTGTGCCTCCGGCAATTTTCCCTCATGGCTACAGCCTGCAGAAGGGTGAGTTTGCCTGGAGAATGCTACAGATCTCAGTTTTCCAAAAGGCTTTTAACTCTTCTGTTTCATCTGAAACAACATTGCTTGTGTGCCATTTGGGCCATGGCTAGTTTTTTTTTTTTTCCTTTGGCTTTTTCATGTTACACAGAAAGTGATCCGTGTCATTTTGTTACTTTTGTCGACCTGGAGCTTGGACAGACAGCACCAGCTGTTCTCACACTTGGGGGTTGACGTTTGGGCCAGGCACCTTCGTGTTGCAGGGGAGAGCTGTTCACAGGACTCTGTGGAGATTCTGAGAGTTCTGGTTCTTTCTCCACGGGTGGGCACTGGGCAGCGCTGGCTGGACCGCTCGCTGTGTGGCCCGGAATCGTCCCCTTTTGATTCCCCTTCAGGTGTGTGTCCCTCCCCTGATTAGCCTGCGCACCGGTGCCATCTTCGTACTAGACGGTGGGGCACAGAACGCGGCAGGAAGAGGCCACACAGTCCATTTGAAACATCCTCCGTGTGCAGTGGTGGGTGGGGCCGCACCAAGGTGTCCATCGCCCGACCTCGGTCTTTGAATCTGGGGAAGGTACACACTGTTACCTGGAGCACGGGGTTCTAATCCGGCCCCTCCAGATGTCCCCTCTTCTATCAGTGACTCCTCTGTGGCACAATGATGCTGTCTCGTCACTAACTTGCACTGCACTGACATTGGAATGGTTTTCTGTCTCCAAACGGTTGGCCATGCAGTTTTCGTGACTTCTATGTGTCTACTGTTTAACGGGACAAACTCCAACTGCTGGTGGAAAGTCAGCCCCTGCCCCCCGCCCCCCGCGCCCCACCACCGCCCGAGAGAGGGGGCTGGCTGGGAGGGCCCGTGGAGGATGCAGTTGGGGGCCCCGGTCGGGCGTCGCTCAGTCACTAAGGCTGGTCACCAGGAGGAGGAGCCGGCCAGGAGCCGCCGTGTGTTTTAGTTGGTTTTTGTGATTTAAACGGAACATGAAAGATGTATTGGGAGAGAGATGGTAAAGCGCACACACGCACCCCACAAATAAATCCTCGACATTTTCGGTGACCTTCCACCCTCATGTGACGAGGTCACCAGCTGCCAGGGAGTGGAGCCCCGGAACTGAGGTGGCACCCTGGGTCTGTCTGCTTCTGGGTTTCTGCTTTTCCCACTGGGTTCTTCGGCCTGCTTAGCTGTTCCCTTAACGACCAGGGTGTCGAGGACATGGCCTCACACCGGCGGGCACATAACACCGAGACGGAGGGGCAGTGAGCCCCTTGTCCGAGGGCACTTAGGTGAAACGGACACTTGGCCTCGTCCGCCCAAACTGGCCATGTCGGTGGAGCTCGGTGCTCTGGGCCACTTCCATTCCTGTAGCAAGATCTCAGTCAGCTGCGGCCGCCGGTCTCTTCTGAAACGAAGCAAGCGTCTTGGACCCCTTTGCTTCGGCTGCGAGTGCCGCTGTCACCTTAGTAATGCGAAGGTGGCGTGTCTCTGCGCTGACAGGGCCCCGCACTGAGCCTGTCTCGGGCTGAGCGCCATGATGGAAGGACTGGGTCTCCCCCCCGCCCGACTGGTTTTTGGTATTACATAAAGCGAAAGGCATCGACTGCTTCATCAAAGCGTCTGGATTTTTTTTTTTTTTTTGAGTGCAAGGGAAGTAATTTGACCTTTTCCGAACACTTTGATCATGAAAAAAACACATGAGGTTCTCGTCCTGTTCCAGAAAGTGAGGGGACCGGGTACCCGATCCGTAGTCGGGCAGGAGCTGTCCCGCCGATTTGCACTCCAGGACAAGGTGGCAACACCTTCAGGGCCTGGAAAGAAAACATTCGTTTACTGTTTGGTTACTACAGCGAATGTCGGTTGCCAAAGGGATGAGTTAGGCCCAGTATTCTGTTTTCTCTTCTTCCACGTAGGCTTCCAAATCCTCCCGTCTTCTAAGTGAAGATTGTCACTGACTGCTCGCAACCCTAAGCCTCTCTACTTGTCAGCGGTCACGTGCTCGCACATTCTGAGTTCAGGTGCCGACACTTCAGGTGTGGGCAAGGCGCACAGGGCTGAGGGCGGGCGGCCGAGCAGAAGGTATCAGTTCCGAGTTTGGGCCGGGAGAGGAAGTGATGGGGGGGAAGTAGATAAGCAAATGAGAAGGGTCAGGGACCTGTGGAAAGTCCTTTGAAGAGATAACGCTTGCCCTGCCGGGCGCAGACAAGCTCTACTTTTGAATTACCCGGGAGTCGGTCTCGGACCCCTTGCCTGGACTCTGTCCTGGGCTTCCGGTGAGGAAACCCGAGGGACTTGCCTTTCAGAGTCTCAGTCTCCTCTTCTGCACTGCGGACATCCCAGCAGGAGCTACGGAGATGAGGTCACTCATGGCTTCAGCTGCTGTCGACAGAGCTCCTACTGTGTGCCAGGACCTATTCAGGTGCAGACGTGCAGTAAACAAAACAGAAAAAGCGAAACTTGCACGAGGCTTACCTCTTAGCAAGAAAGGTAATGAACAAAAAGCTAAGTAAATAAGAGAATTTCAGGTCCTCGTAAGGGCTGTGAAACGAAACCGTGTGCTAGGACGGGGCAGTTGGGGACAGGCCAGATTTGAAGGGAGCAGTTAGTGGTTCTTTAAACAGAGTGTCCCAGGAAGGCCTCTTTGGAGAGGTGTCACTCAGTCATCCGTTGGCTGACAAGATGTCAAGATTTGTGTGAACAGGAACTGGCAGGTGCAAAGGCCCCTTAGAAAAAAAAAAGCCAAAATTTGGCGGGCTCCAGGCGCCGACAGGAGGCAGGTGGCTGCAGGCGGTGGGCAGAAGCCGGGTCTCATGTGGGTGGCAAAGCTGGAGGCTCAGCCGAGGAGGCAGGGTCTGCAGGGCCTTGACGGGTGTGCCAAGAGTTTGCCTGTCGCCCCAAGTGGAATGGGAAGAAGCCACTTGGAATTTTTAAGCAGGAAAGGGCCTAGTTTTGTTTCTGTACTCAAGTGATTCACTTGGCTGCTGTGAGGAGACTACTTTGGGAGTGAGTCAGAGAGGGCAGCTGGGAGCCCGCTGGGCTGGGGGTGGGGCGATCGGGGTGCAAGTGGAGGGAAAGCGGAGAGTCACACAGGAGGGACAATGGGGCTGGGTGGGCAGGAGGTAGGAAGTCACACTGAATGACTCGCTTCCCAGTGAGCAGCTGGGACAGGAAACCACCCCCCCGGCAGGACCAGGCAGCTAACAAGGGTTGCGCTCTGTCCCTATTGATGCTTAAACTCTCATTCAACACCCAACCAGAGAGGTCTGGCAATCACGGGAACCATACATCTGCCAGTTGCAGTTTGCAGGGGGAACTTAAAGCCAGGGCACTGAGCGTGACATAGTGGGAGCCCGCTGAGACGGACAAGTACAGAGGACTCATCCTGAGTCCGGGCACACGTCACATTTGCAGGGACTGGAAGGAAAGGCAGAAAAATAAAGCAAGGAAAGGGCATCGGAGAGGAAGAGGAGGAAGATGTTTTACTCGGGATGTTGAAAACACAGATCTGATGACCTTAAAGAGCTTATTAGCATGCTTGCTGCCGCATAATGAGAATCCAGTAAATTCCATAAAAAAATCAGAACGCACATCTCCTCTCGAAAGCTTGGTGTGGACGTGCGAATCACTGTCACGGTCCAATGTCCCTTGGACATTAACATTACCAGGAAAGCAAATGCGAAGGAGGTTATAACAATATTTGGAAAAGTTGAATATCGTTTGTATCTCGCTGGCTTAGCTATCAAAAAGAGAGAGGTACAACCAAAGAATTTGTTTTAATAAAGCTCTGTGAGGTACATTGAAAGACGTGTCATGGGGGATTTAGTGCAAAATGCCTGCCCAAGGTAGTGCTCTCTAGTCTCGCCTTCCGGTGGGTGTTCTCTTTTGATGCTCGTTGGGAAAAATATGATAAAATACTACTGGAGCCAAGACTTGGGCAGGTTGGGAAGTCTGTGGCGAGTGACATGAAAGACTTATTTCTGAATCAAATTTTGCATCTTTCATTTCTGTCACAAATCTGAAAAATAATTGGTTATCACTTGGGCTTCTATTAGGTCAAGCCCAATAGCTTGGATGGTGACACGGCGTACAAATAGAGATTTGTTCTTTCGGGAACATATGGACATAAAATTTTAATTTCAGGCTTAGCAGGTTGTCTTAAAAGAGAGATATGTATTTAGAGCAACTTGTTTTGGTACTAACTGGTAGTTATTTAATAAGAGCGATCATTAGCTAATAGGGAAAACCATGCCAGACACCTGTTCTCAACATTTTATACGAGCGTGGTCTCATTTAACCTGAGTAGACCCGTCATTATGAAGTCTAGCCTATACTTGACCGTAAGTAAACTTGCTCACTTGTTTCCCCAGGTTTCTCATGAAAGGTACTGGTTATCATCTCCCAGAAGGGACTAGTTTGGTTTAATTTTCCTTGTTCTCACTTTGAGTACTAACCTGGAGAAGGAAGGAGCAAGGGGAGGAAAGGGCCCTGCAGCACGTCCCAAGTACCTGGTGCCTGGCAAGGTGTTTCACTCACCTCCACCATGTCTTCAGTGTCCTTGGGCCTTTGGATTCTGATTCTTCAGAGTATTAAGTAAAAGCTCAGACAATGTTTGGTCACTGGACTTAAGAGAGGGAAACAGAATTGCAGTGCATTCAAAACACTAAGTAATCTGCCCCGGCTGGTGTGGCTCAGTGGGTTGAGCGTGGGCTGGGAACCAGAGGGTAACCGGTTCGATTCCCGGTCCATTTGTCCATTGTTTCATGGGCACAGTTGGACGAGGGAAAGAAGTGTCCTTCTCAGTCACAGAGGGGTGGTCACGTCCCGTAGAGGCGAGGGGCTGTCAGGCCTCCTTGTACCTGATGACGTGTGACTGTTGGCCCCCCCTGGGTCCAACCCAAGGTTGGGGAAAGGGAGGCTGTCACACGGAGGAGATGAAAGGGTGACCCGCAGCAGAAAGCTGCCACAGCCTTTGAAATGGAGCGTCTTCCTGTGGCAAGAAGTCGAGGGCGGCTGGAAGGGGCGGATGAAAGACGGGCTGGGAATGGCCAGGGCCTCAAAGCCGTGGGACATCAACGCTCCGGAAGTGGGACCAGTGGATGCTTCAGAGACCGGAAGTAGGAGGCGCGTGATTAGAATATTACACCTCCAGCCGCGACCTGCAAAGTGGGTGCCAGTCCCCTCGTGCCCTGTTTTTCGGGAGTTCTGGAACCCTAAAGAGAGTATCAGTTAACACCAATATAACTACTCATGTTTCTCCCATCTATCTTAACCAGTCAGTCTTCAAAGAGGAAAAAAATGTGCATGATTCTCAAAGAATCCATAATGACTTTGGGGGCGGTTTTCTCAACAGAATGCCTACCCTTCATGTACATGTTAATATTTCTATTTCTAAGTAGAGGATGTTTGTAGAAAATGAATGTGAAAACACTGCATTACTTAAGGGTTTAGAAACCATAAAGGAATTTGGTTCTGTTCCTACTAGTATAATTGGCCTTTTTTGGCTTTTCACTCTAAGAGTTGGAATCAAAGTGGAAACCTTGATTGAAATAAAGAAGAAATGGTTCCTGTATTAACCTATAAATCTCAGGGCAGACACATGGAACATTCCACCCCTGTCAATGTGGATTTCCAGTTTGTAATTAAACGATTCCCTAACCATCTGTCTTTGCCAAAGAGGAAAGAGACTAAGGGAGACAAAGAAATGGACGCCGTACCCAAAGCCATGGCTTAGTACAATCTTTTCTTCACTGTAAGTTGTATCCCATTATTAAAAATGCTTATCATTTATCCGTGCGAACCAGAGGATCGCGGTTCGATTCCCAGTCAGGGCACATGCCTGGGTTGCAGGCTGGTTCCCTGCAGGCCAACTCCCAGCAGGGGACGCACGAAAGGCAACCATACATTGATGTTTCTCTCCCTCTCTCCTTCCCCTCTAAAGATAAATTTAAAAAAATAAAATTAAATTTAAAAAAAGAAAAAAAATGCTTATCACTTATCTAAATTTGCTGAAGAGTAGCCTTTATAGTTTAGGTCAAATTATGTACTTAATGGTGTTTCTGGAAAAAAAATTAAAATCCTGTGCCTCACATCTTAAGCCATCCATTATCCCACTCCATAGCTAACGTAGAAAATAATTAGCGTAATTCCTTCTAAACAAAAGTGAAGCATATAATTCATTGAAGAATGTCTTTTGGCTTCCCTTGTCTGTGGATTTTCTCCGAAGCGACACGTTCAGGGTACCCACTGCCATAACCCGCCTCTCACTCTCAGCCTGTTTTATGGCCCGAGCATCTGGATTTGATGGACGAGAAAACGGCTCCTTCTGCTGACTTTTCTAACAATCCTCTCTAACAGATACAAATGGATGCTGCGTGTTAATAAAATTGACATGATTTCCATACCTACTGTTTGAACACAATGAATTATGGAATTTTCAGGGGCCTTTTAAATTAAGTATCTTTTAAGCTCCCTTTTAAAGCAATTTTGGGAGCCCCTCTAAAAACTAGGAAGACCACAGATGTTTTCTTTTATCATATTAATTGATTTAAGATCCGTTCGAGTGTCCAGAGGTTAACGTAATCACGGCACATGGGTCAGATTAAAATTCTTTTTGTGTTAAAAAAATAATAAAATGATAGCTCAATTTCTTCCAATTGGAAAACATTTAGGGAGTGCAATGAAGTAACCCGCTGTCTAAAATGTCATTCTTTCATTTTACAATGAAATGGGATTGAAAATTAGGACTTCAGGGTTATATGGTACCCGCAAAATTGATGCACAAAGGTTACAAGTACTCTTCTATTCTCTCTTTTTATCTGCTGTCCTCCTGTGCCATTGTGGTGGTTAATCTACAGAATCTTCCGTCTAAAACATCCAGCAAATCACAAGCAACCTTGGTTCCTCTGTTGCTCTAAATACAATGCAGTGGACGTTGTAATCACCAATCACTGTTTCTGATCCACAATATTAAGCCTCCTAAGTGCGAAGTACAGATGGATGAACACTTTGGGAAACTTGTATCTCAAGAAATAGGTCGTGGGGTTGGGTCTGCCAAAACAATCCAGTCGATTCAGTAGCAACAGCCAGCTGTGTGCAGGGCCGATTTTCTTGCATTTTCATAGTTTTCACATGGCACCCCACACCTGTCACTTTGTTTCTGGATCATACATTTTATTCGGTTCTTCACTATTTTCTGGAAGGCGGGTATTGCTGGAGACACCGGGCTTTCTGAATCAGCAGTAATATTTCCTACTTCTGCTTGGGGTGGGATGTCTAGGGAAGGAGTTGACGAAGAGAGAAAAGGGATCTGGAGATTTGGAGACCGCCATAATGGAAGCAGCCTTACTTTCACAATAATACAATTTCAGAGGGAAAAGAGACCTTAGAAATCGCCCTTTTTACTCATCTATTTTACAGACGGGCAAACGGAGATGCAAAAAACGCCTAATGACTTGCTCTACGTTTTACCAAAAGCCGAGGGTTTGGTGAAGAATTCCCCCAGTGTAGCAGGAGGTTTTTACCCCCTCGTCCGATGGAACGAGTTTCAGATCAGACATTCGAGGACGAGTTTTGTGCCCCAACCCTCCCCCTAATCCCTTTTCACTGGACTTAGGTCCCGAGGGGTGGCGTTGGGTAGGTTTCTGCCTTCTTCAAGCCTTGTCCCTTGTTCAGGGACACGAGTGGCTTTGTCCATTTTGTCAGCCTCAGCCTGGTTCACACGCCGGGCTGCGTGATTGCCTGTCCTGGGCGCGGTAAGACGTTCAGCAGCGTCCTTGGCCTCTACGAACTACATGCAGCAGCTCCCCTCCCCTCTCCTCCCCTCCCCACAGTATCACAACCAAAACTGTCTCCAGGTTTGGCCAGATGTCCCTTCAGGGCAAAGCTGTCAGCTCTCACCACCTTCCTTAGGAGCTGCTGGGACAGTTGAAGTCATTTCCTAAAGGACGCTCTGCACAGTCACACTGTGCCATCCTAGACCACGTGGGGGACTCTGGGACACTTCGTCAGGAAGCACTCACTCTGTGTCACTCGGCATCAAGCCCCTGAGGTACCTTTTACAACAACCGAAGGGGGCATCCTACAGCAATTAGAAACTTAGGGTAAAACATCCGAAACACGCACAGGTGAGAATTCTGTAGTAGCAACGAGATGGACATGAAACACCAGAAAGGGCCAAGAAGGCTTAACAAAGTTCTGAAACTCCGCCCGCTGGACTGGCACACACTTCGTCCACATGAGAAACATCTGTGCGTTTACCCATCGCCCCAAACACACCACAACAGTTTGCCCGCTGATTGACAGACGTCCCCGCAAAGCCAGCTCCTCCTCGAGCCGGGTTTCTTTCTAACACTGTCTTCTCTGCGTGGGACTGTTGTTCTGAGATTTTGCTAGAACAGATACCAAGTGTTTCGCAGTGAAAAAGGGTCACAGGCCTAGGAAAGGGACACTTATTAATGTGCCTTTAAGTTCAAACATCTTGTTGCTTCTTTCTTTTTCTCCTGCACCCTCACTTCTCCCCCTGGGGTCCTGACGCCACCCGTAGAAGGTGACCCGGCTATTGCAGGCACAAGGTCATCAGACACTTGGGACAGCTGCGGGCACCCTGGGCCGCACACCGTGGGGTCACAGGGGTCTCGGCGTGCCCACGGTTCCCTGAGGAAGTTGGCTACCTTGCAGTTCACGAGAAACGCCCTCTGGGAGGTGGGGTGGGGCGGGGTGGGCAGGGGGCGGGCGCTGGGGCGAGTCTGGTCGCTGTAAAGTGGAAGCTGAGCGCTCAGCTAGGTTGGCTGTGTGCCGCCAGATGGAGATAAAAATGGAAGCGGCCACATCCTGTGACTAGAACCGGTTGAAGCCAGCAGACTTTTGTGGGGGGGGAGTGACAGTGTGCTCAGTCAAAGAGACGGACTTCAGCTGGGAAAATCCTTCCTGCTGAGCCTGGAAGATGTTTCTCGTGTGGGCAGACCTCCTGGCGCCCACCCCATGCGCCCACGAGAATGGCACACCTGCTGCATCCAGTGGGCAGAGCGCCTGCGGTGACTTGTCTTTCCCCGCTAAAGCAGGCTTTGGACTGACGGCCTCCGTGTTGGTACCCGGGGCACAGCCGTTAGCTGGGTCTTTTTTCCAAATCACAGTCTTGATGATGAGTCTTCCAGAAAGTTTTTCAGAGTTCACCAGTGGACAAAACGTTCTTGGAGAAAAGAAGCTTTTCTGACAATGAATACTGTCCCTAGATTACTGGGGCTTTAGATTCATTTTTATTAAAGAAAGGCAACTTTTATAAGCCTGGTCGTTTCTTGTTTGTATTGCAGTCACACATGGTGATTTTGTTTGTCCCCAAGCTAAGCTAAAGGATGTCAAGAACGGGGTTTTCGTTTGAAACAAAAAATAGATTCACTACAGATACTCACCTAAAATCCCAAACGTACCTGAATGAAGTGTGCTAAGTGTTGTGGATGAAAAAATTGGATTGCCATTTAAAAAAATAATGTATTCATTTTTCACGGCCTTGCTACTTCCGGGTTCTGACAGTAACAGAAGCGGAAGTTGGGAAACATTCTGAGAAAATTGTGTGCCCTTTTTTTTTCTTCCTTGAGAGGATCTCAGGGGCAGGGGAATGTGTGCCCTGCCTGGGAGATGAGAAAGCTTCCTCCCGAAACGAGTTCTTATGCCTCGTCCGCCCTTTCCCGTCCCTCTCACCCCTGGGAAGGTGGCCAACACTCCTTCGGTGTGTGTGGCCCAGGACGGTGAATGGAAACTCTCTCTCTCATGCACGCACACACACGCACACGCACACACACCTGTACAACAAGACACGGTGGGATTTCTCCTCTGCTCTTCCTATGCTGGTTTCTGGAACAGCACAGTCATTCGGGCCCTGCACAGCCTTCAAATGCAGCAGACCGTCGTCTGGTTGCTTTTCTTGATACCTGTTACAGAAATCCTGCTCTCTCTTTTCTTTGGAGTAAGTGTTTGGGAGAAAAAGTGTTTTGGGCTCCAGCCCTTTGAAGGTGAAGTCGAACAGGCCAGTGGTCCACCTTCCGGAAGTGTGTGGCCAGGTCCGCACGGGATGGCAGCCTTCTGCCTCCGTGGTGGCCGCCGAGAGTTAAGTGTTTTCTTCCCAGGTTTCTCAAAAGAACATTTTCAGAGAGGCTCCTCGATGAACTTGCAGTTAAAGACCAAGTTCTTTCAGGTGATAGGCACACTCTTGAAGACATGAGAGCCTGTCTCCTTACGGCGGACCAGCGAGACCCCTGGCTTAAGGCAGTGTCTCTCCGAGTCCTCAGATACCAAGAGAGATGTACCAGCTTCTTTGCGTTTTTGCCTGGGCTTGTCTTCTCGTCCTCTCCTGTCACCAGGAGACACATGCTACGTCACAGTGCATGTGTGCTTAGTGATTATACACACACAGGACTTGTATGGACTGGGACTGTCACACCCAACACATGCAAGTGTCACTGTGTGCCAGGGAGCAGTGACCAAGCCGTGGTCCGAAACCGTGGCTCCTCCCCATGTGGGGCTCCTTGGGTGGCCCCCACACCGTGGAGAAACAAAGGGACCATGTTTATTCTGAGGACACAAGAGGTGGGGTGACTGAGGGAAAGAACAAGGCATGTCTGATGAGCAAATCAGTTTAGTCCAAAAGGACAGTTTTCTTAATTCTTCTGTGGGATGAGCTCAGAAGTGTGGAATCAAAGATGAATATTTTGCCCTGACCGGCGTGGCTCAGTGGGTTGGGCACCGTGCCCCGGACTGAAAAGTCGCCAGTTCGAACCCCGGTCACAGCACTTGCCTGGGTTGTGAGTTCGTTTGGTCCCCAGTCTGGGCGCGCAGGAGAGGCCACCGATCGCTGTTTCTCTCGCACTTCGGTGTTTCTCCCCGGCTCCTTCCCCCTCTCTTGTCCGCTCCCATGTGGTTGTTTCCATCGTAGTCGCAGGGCTGGAGTCTCTATGGCGAAAACTGGGAGCATCTGGAGTCTTTCTCTGCAAATCAGTGACTGGCCTTTCAGAGAAGGCTTCCTGCCCGAGCTCCGCCTTGCAGTGTCCTCGAGTTTCCCCTCACACACACTCGCCGGAGCGGAAATCACTGTTTTTCCATTGTTTCCAAATAAGTGTTCATTCTATAGCTGCAAGAGCTGTTTCTCAACTTTTCTGTTTTGCATGCCATTTGACTTTTATCGTGGTTTTTTGGGTTTTGTTTCGTTTTTGCCTTTGCCCGTCATCCCTCACGTTTCCTCTGGGAACAGCATCCACACCCTCTTCCTTTGGCCTTTTGGGCCGCGGTGCGCGTTCTGGTGCAAAGTTGCGTGGGAGGGGAGAGGGACACGGACTGGCCACCTCGATCCAGACGGCAGAGCCGGGAGGAGGAGTCGCGCTGTGTCGGCAGTGCCCCGGGCTGCAAGAGAGACCAGCCATGCTGCTGCCGTTTCTTTTCTTTCAAAAGCTCTGAACTGTGAGTTTCTGGAATGGCCAAAGGAGGCTTGCGAGGTCGTCAGGGAGGCCGGCCTCCATCCCTCCCGGGAAGAGATCCCCGTCGGAAATGGGGGTGATGTGAGCAGTGTGCCCGAGCCCCCTCCTTCTCTCCAAGCCGCTGCGGGGGGCACCCTGCCCGCCGGGCCTCGCCCCGACCACACACCTCTCTGCACCTTTCTCAGAAGCCTCGTGAGAACTGTGATCTCGGGAGAGTCCCCTTTGCATTCCTTCTGCAGGGAACTGCACGATCGGACTTGATAATGGACTTGGAGGTTGTCAGCGCCCGTGCACGACCCCCCCCCCACGCCTCCCTGTGTGAATGTCTTCTGAAGACCGCTCTCTTAGAAGAAAAGCCTCACTTTGCAGGGAGCAGCTCCCGTTATTACAGAGCTGCAGTTTCAGAATCTCCCACGGGGCGGCTGAGAGCGTGGCTCCCGGGCGTTTTCGCCTCAACACTCCTTTGTCAACACCCTTGAAAAGAACATAAGCTCTTTCTTCAGCAGAACCGCGGCCCGAAGAACTTTTCTGCATGGGACTTACAGCTCTCGCTTCTACATTGCAATTTAAAACTGAGGGCTTACAAACATGCACTAACTCTTAATTGGATAATAATAATCATGGACCCCATATATATGTTCATGTAAATACATATTTTTATGAAAAGTAACCACACATTTAAAAAATATTTCAAAAGAATAGAGACATTGTTTTGTATTTATACACCTCTCTTTGCTCTCTGTGTTAGTATAAGAAGCTGAATTCTCGCATGCACTGTTGCCTTCCGTCTATTGTAATATGTCATACAGCTTCTGGGGACATCCGTGTCTACCAGCGAGAGAGAAAAAAGCAAATGGTATCTTAATATTGTTGTTAAGGTAGTTTTGACCTTGAAGACACCTTGAAAGTGTCTTGGGGAAGCCTCTTGAATCTCCAGAACACACTTTGAGAACCATTGACCTGAGAGCCGTCTGGATCAAAGTCCGCCCCGTACGTAAGAAGCGTAGGCTCCAACCACGTTTCCATGTAATTTCAAGCATTTGAGTGCATGTCTCGTGTCCTCCCGAGGCGTGTCCTCAGGGAAACACCCTCCCGTGTTTCTCCTCCTTAGTGCCTGCCGTCTGGTCAGCCTCTCCTGACGTGTCCCCCACCCTGGTCCCCACGGTGTGGTATCCCCGACAGGACACCACAACCCAGGGAGCTGGTTCCCTCACCCAACGCACACCCATCTTCCAAAAGGTGGGTTTGGGGGAGCTACCGTGCCCCACCTGTTGGCCAGCTTCTCATATTGTACCAAACACCAGCGACCTCGGCGTCCACACACCCAGGGGTGGGCAGTGCGCTCCCTCCGTGCTGCACAGGGTAGGCTTACACTACTAATCACGCGGGGTGTGCTCATCCCGGTTACTGACAGCGTTCGGCAGTGCAAACGGGCCGGGTGCTGTGTTTAACGTGCGTGTTCACTACTGCAGGTCTCGCGGGGACCCTGCGTGCGTGGCGATGTCTCATCTGCGTTTTATAGGGAGTGGGAGCCCCGGAGCGATCGGGCGAGGTGTTCAAGGGTACACAGCCAACCACAGGCAGAGCCGGGACTCAATCCCCGATCGTTTGAGCCCAGACTCATTTCTGACAAGGAATTTTCTAGGCGCTGTGCAGTTAGATAAATACATAAAAGCATAAACAAGTGTGCACGTTTGTATAGACATCAATATCAATGTGTATTTTAAACTAGCACGTCATACATGGGAGTGGTTTGTCCAGTGGGCATGAGAGGGCTGGGAGAGGATGAACAGAGAGAGAGAAGAAGGGGAAGGTAACTAAGAAAACTCAAAGTCCCAGAAACTCGCCCTCCCTGTGTTCTGGGCACGCCCACCTCTTCCACCTCCAAACTCACCACTGACTTTGCTCGCCCTGACCGGGTCCACCTGCTCCTTTTCTAGCACAGCCTCACAGACCGATTTCTCTGTGTTTCTGTCCCTTTGACACACCTGCCTCTGTCACTGTCATCTAGATGTTTGCACGGGACTCATGAAAACCAGAGTCTCCCTTAGCTCCGTGGACTTCAGGCCAAGCCCACATTCCGGACTCCGCGGTCCTCCTGTGAGTTGCTGTAACTACACTGCCCTGTGTCCCCTGTAGGGTCACAGGAGGAGGAGGCGCTGACTTTCCATGGTCCCCAGCCGGAGCTCCAGCCACTCGCCATCAGCGCGTCTGGTCTCCGCACTGGGCCAAGGCCAGGCACTCCTGAGCCTGCCGTCCCTGTCCTGCGGAACACGGGCACAATGGCCCGGCAGGCAGGGCTGACTGCGCTCCCTCTTCTGAATTCCCAGACCGGAGCCCTGCTGAGTACACCTGCTTCCTCTGTGCCTCGCTGCATTTGAATAACAATGGCCTTGAACTTTTTCTCTTTCTTCAAAAACTGGAGTTCTGAGGAGTCCTTTCAGGGCAAATTTTCTTTACCTGATGAATAAGCTTCAACGTCCTGTGAGGTATCAAAGGGCAGAGGAGGGCGTGGGGCATCCTGAGCCTGAGTGACGGGGGGGACTGGCAAGCTTCGGGAAACAGCGGAGGGGGACTCTGGTCAGCAGGGAGGTCTAACACCCAGGGGTGTCCCCCCCCCACCCTGACACATTCCGAAAGCTGCATGTGGCCCAGGATGGCTGTGGACGAGGCCCCATGCAAAGATGTAAATTTACTTCAAACCTTCCCTTTGCTCATCAGTTTCTGTTAGTGTTTGTGTATTTAATGTGTGGTCCAAGACAGTCCTTCTTCCCGTGTGGCCCAGAGATGCCAAAAGGTTGGACACCCCTGAAACAGACAACACCTTACCTAGGTATTAGCCACCTGCAGCCTCCCTCTGAGGCCAGAACCGGGCCCGTGACCTTGATAGGTATTGTGAATTACAGGGTAGTGTTGCGATTGATGGAGATGGCTGACTTCCATAAGGAAGGTTCGAAGATGAAAGTCCCAGCCCCGCCCCTTCCTGGGCGTCTTTGGAAAAGCTGCTTGGCCTCTCTGGGCCCGCATTCCCTCCTCGGTGAACGGCGAGCACGTGTGCGTCTACCCCACAGGCACCACGGAGCAGGGGGTTGGCACGTAGAAGGTGCGACCTCAGGTTGGCAGCTCTCACCGTGGCTCCATCCGTGCTCCTGTCACTGTTGCTTTATGCGCAACGTCACGCGACCTGTTTCCCAGCGGAAGAGCAGAAAACGAAGGGAAGGATTTTTCTTCGTAATCATAGCAGTAAGAATTCTCCCCAACGGCCCCGTAGGTCATCTCAGGACTGTCGTTGCGTCAAGCAGCCCAAAGGGGAAGGGAAGGACCCTTACGTCACATGCGCCCGGTGTCGTTTTCATAGGTCCCTACGGGCGCCTACGTTCTGAGAAATCGGTGCGTGGACAATGATGCGGGGAGTGCAGGTTTTTATTCTGCTTCCTTCGGACAGTATCTGGGGCCAGCTGTGAGAAAAAGGGAACAGGCCGCGTTCCTGCTTTTGAGAGGGAAGTTGTCGAGAATGGGAAAATATTTGCTCGAAATGGCTGTTTGTGTGAATTTAGCTGTGAAGTGTGTGACAGCCCAGGGGACTGCTGGGGGGACGAGAGGCGATGTCCAGATTCTTGCGTGGGTAGCAAAACTGAGTCCCCCGTCACCTATCCGGGAACAGATTCCGTGACAATGTGTTGCTCCCCCGGTCCATCCTTACAGCCGCCTCGCTGGGGCCCTGCTGTAGATGCTTCCCCGTAGGAAAACAACCCTCCTTTTTTCCTTTGTCAACCGACAATTTCTAACAGTCATGCTCCCTGCTGACCGAGTCGAGTAAAGTAGGCTTTCGTAGTCAGGGAACACTCCTGGGAAGTTTGGAAAGTGGCCACTTAGAGACGCCGGCTGCTGCTGTCATCTTGTGCCCGAAGTTTACCGTGGGCTCATGTGCGTCCAACCTCGGGGACAGGCTGTTTGGGGAAGGGTGCAGAGCTCCCCACTGAGGCCACGTGGCCCTAAGGGTTGCCACACTGGGGTCGAGGGCGAGTTCCCACCTACCTGTGTGTCCCTCGCAGCTCCCAACGCTGAGCAAACGCTCGGTCGGCGCTTTTCGCTGGGCTTTGTGATGCCCGCCAGCCGTGGGTTGTGACGGGACCAGACAGAGAACTGCTCCCTCAGTCCCCTCCAGGCGGCTGTTCTGGGGCCTTCCACGAGGAACCCAGGTCTCCCAATTTGGAGAGGATTTTGCAGCCTCTTGGGAGGCCGCCTGGGAGCAGAGCCAGTGCAAGGGCGATGCATTTGACCATTCGCTACGCTGCGGATGAGCGTGTTTTGGCATCAAAATGGGTCAAAGGGGTCACCTTGGGTGTGCAAAGAGTGTGAGCGGGCTGCCGCCCAGGCCATGGCACAGGGTGGCCACCTGCCAGGAGGACAGACCCTCGTGACGGCCTGAGACGGGGTCCTGCCTCGAGGCAGTGCAATGCCTAGGACAGTATCACAGTATCTCATCCTGACCACCCCCCCCCCCCCAGGCTCATAGTGTCTCCAAACACAGATCAACTTGGAACCCAGTCCCTCTGGCTTCCTCGCCCTCTGACTGCTAAACGGAACAGAAACCTTCCCACCCGCTCAGGGCAGTGCCCGGCCACAGGGACCCTGGCACAGACCCAGGGGCATAGTTGGCCAAGTGCCGAAGGGTTGGCAATAAACCTGATGGGCGCCTGAAGGATAAAATGAGACGAGGGAGGAGTGTGGACCTCGCCCTGGAAGAAGGCGCCCGTGCGCGCACAGTCTCTGTTGGTGCGGGCGTGTCCCTGCCTTCAAAGGGCGGCTCCTTCAACGCCCCCACCTGAAGAGGGGAGGCGAGCTGCGGCCGTGAGGCAGGCGAGCGTGTGCGTCTGGGGTAGAGTGTTTCTTTAGCTGCGCGGGGGAGGGGGGACAGGGACAAGGGACCACCCTTCTGGTGATCCCAGTGGCCCCCAAACAAACCCTCCAGACCTAACAGATCTTGTCGGGGGGCATTTGTTTCGGAAACTCTCTGTAAGACTGGCCTGTCTTAGAAAGAAATGGAAAGAACCGAAGCATCTGTGGAACCCCAGGGCCGGTTCACCCATAAACTGAGCGGCTTCTCCATCTGCGGAGGGTCGGAGCAGAGGTGGTGGTGAGCTGAGTTCATCACAGCCTTAGTCGGACCAGACACGGGAGTCAAGGGCAAAGGTATTCCGGGAGCAAAGTACTCAAAGCACTAGCTCTAAGGTAGACCCTGAATACTTCGAGCATGGATATAGTGTTTTAAGTGGCAGATTCCTCTTCCTTTGTCTTTGTGAGTTACTGATACTCTTGCCTGAATATAGATGGTGACGAACTTCAGGAACCCGCCCATGAGGTCCCTGTGTCAGCCAGCTTCGTAGTCAGCTGGCCAAGTAGAACGTGATTCCTAGTTGTTCGAACCGAGAGCAGCTGTGCCCTGGAGCCCTGGAGGGACTCGGATGCACAGGGTTGCCGTCCGCAGCACGGCCTCCTCCAGGAGTCTTCTCCTGTCCTGGTCTCTGGCTGTGGTCCCGCTTGCTGTCTCACGTCTCTTGGTGGCTGCTGTGTGCCCACTCCTTTCATCTGTCATCCAGCAAGAAGAAAAGGAAGGGCTACGTGGCGGGTCATTGTTTCCCACAGACAATGTCTATACACAGACTTTGTCTATACTCATTGGCCAGAAATATATCCTGGGACCCACTCATGGCTTTAGGGAGTTGGGGGGAGGCCCTGAGAACAAAAATATTCTGGCTTTCCGGCCTGTCTCAGAAAGTTAGACAAGGATTAATGGGATTACAGAAAGCTTCTGAGTATTTGCAGTGTCTGCTGGTTGCAGTGGCCGGTGGTCCCTTCATGGGGTTGAATCTGTGTGAGGTCGTTTGTCTGACAAGCTTCCCGATGTACGAAGATCCAGGGAAAGCCGGAACTTGCCTCAGATGGGAATGATTCTGTCTCCTAAGAAGCGGTGATGGAAGAAGCCAACTTCTGTGGCCAAAGGAGTCCGGGACGCCGAGGTGTTGTGGTGGTGGCGTTGTTGTTGGACAGCGAAGGGTAGGGCCATTCACCATTCATAGTCATGCCCTCATTCGTTCATTCATTGGTTCGCACATTCCAGCTGCCACTGGATCCTTACTAAGTGCCCACCCATGAGCTCCGCAGTGGGAAGAGCCCCGAAAAGAAAAAGTCAGGGTCCCCGCCCTGCAAACGTGTCTTCCCTGTTTGTGGAGCAAGTCACGTACCCATGTAAGAAACCAGCGATCCACACCACGCCACGGAAGCATAGGAAACAACATACTGATGAAAGCTGGACCGTGCGGAGAAATACTCAGGTCCCTGCTGGAATTCAAATCCTAAGATTCAGACACACAGTCTCTGGGTCGCAGACGTTTGGGGCAGTCCACAGAGTGAGAAAACACGGGAATAAAGACAAACAGGGCAGTGTGAGGGGCCGGGCGGCCTGGGCGTCTGCGGAGTGAGCGAGGTCAGGCCATCACACGGGGCTTTAGCCGGTCACCGACCCTGAACGCGGACGGCGGAGTTCCAACGTGGGAGCCGAGGGACAGTGATGGATCGAGGGGTCAGGATGGCATTCCAGGAAAGACCCTGGACCGAGATCAGAGGCGGTGAGGCCACCCACATGGGAATCTGTGGGAAGAGCACCCCAGGTACTCAGGTCGAAGGGGAAAACACAGTGCGATCCGCTTTATATAAACACACGCACTGAGGGACGTGGTAGTAGAGAGTAACATCGTCTGACCCAGGGTGGGGCAGACCACCCAACAGTGAGTGGGGCTGGGGGGGAGGTAACACAAGGAGGACGCAGGAGGCCCTGGGGCACGTGAGGAGCGAACCTGCACTTCTGTGGAGGCCTCGAGTTCTGCCGGCACCGTCCTTACCGTTACTGAGAGCAAATGAGATTCAGAAAAAGGAAGTGAGGGGTCTGGGGAGTTACCGAAAGGCCCTGCCTTCGGCGAGGAAACACCAAATAAGGGTAATAGTTCTAACTGCATGGCTGGGAGGAAAGACAAATGATCAAGGTCACAGTGGGAATGGGTGATAAGGCTGTGGGGGGGCGGTCTGTGTCAGGAAATTTAAAGGGGGAAGAGAGACATGCAGCCGTCGCTAAAATGCGCTCAGGAGGCATCCAGAAACTTTTCGGATGAGGTGAGGAGGTTGCGTAAGAGCGAGAGGCAAGCAGCAGAGAAGACGAGAGGAAAGAAGGTTCTAGAGGAGGAGGCAAACAGGGGTCAGAGGGATTTCGGGCTCCGGGAGGCGTCAGAAGAGGTTTCTGCCTTTCAGACGGGGACATGCATTTCTCTCCGCGGAAGAATTACAGTCCTTTGGTGAACAGTTATATATATGTCAGGGACGTGAGAGATTTCAACCAAAGCCTGTACTGCGAGCAGAAAACCCCTGAGGGCTACACTGCCTTGTAGAGACCTTCGCATGCACAGTGGGTGACGTGTGACATAGAGGCTGGGACGTGTGAAATTGGTACAAAATCACCATTTGATGTGACTCAGCCTAATGGCACTTGTTTCAAAGGAGCAACGTCTGTACCTACAGCTGATATGTTGGGCGAAAATGACAGAGAGGTCACTAAATGGCTGCAGAGTAACCACAGAAGGTGATCCAACTTATTTTCGGAATTCAGATGGAGGTGAATTTTAGACCATGTTTGGAAATGACTGAGGTATCCCATTGTTCTTTCTGGCCCCGAGTCCCTCTGGGAGGCCGTGCCTGGTCTTGCTCACGGTGGCCGCTGGCCGGCTGCCAGTCAGCCCTTCGGGGGTGCACCCGCCCACCTGCACCCCCACACTTCCCTTTGCTGTGTTCAGACTCCTCCCGGGCACTTCCTGGACCCCGCCCACCGCCCCATCTGCTGTGAGCTCCTGAAACCAGATTTTTGAGAAAACCTTCCCAACCTTCACTCTTGAATACGACAGTTAGCCGACTCTTAGGGAATTGCTCTGCTTCACAGACGAAGATTCTGTTTGTGGGTACATGTGTGTTTCTGGACAGAAGGTCCCACACTTATTTCTATACTAACTAGAAGTGATCGTGTGTTTAGAAAAGATACCAACTCTTCTGATTGGCTGAGAAATAATTCAATGACTCAGAACATCTCCCTAAAGCCTTTGTTGATGTAAGGACTGACAGGATCATTGAACAGTTCGATCAAGATTTTTTCTTAAATTATAAACAACAAACTGTCTGGCTTCAAAGAAATTATGCCATTAGATTTAAAAGTTAAATATTCCTTTTAAAATATTTTGCTTCATTTTAAAGTCTCCACGTGATTTCCATACCACCTTCGGACCTTTGCTAAACATGTCACTGCTGAATGCTTCGGGTCTGGACACCCAGGGTCCGGTCAAGCCCGGACTCGCTGTTCTGTTAGAAGCAGGGACGGGACGGGGTCTAATCCACTTCCCAACCCCTTCTCTCCTCTGAGCGAACAAAAAACCCGATTCTTGTACAAAGGGATATAGTTGGGAAATTTGTAGCAATCAGGTTGCATTTTAACTCAACTAACGATGCCCTAGTATCTGAGCTTTCAATTCCAGTGGATAACGGGATCAATATTTCCAAACTGTACCGTCCTCTTCTCCACTTTTTGTCCTGAACACTGAATTTGCTCAGGGAAAGAACTTAAATCATGTATTTCATTGGCATCTCTCAGAGGATCTCAGTAAAGAAAAACGGTGTTCCTCCTGCATTTTTCCACTGTGTCTTAATGCAGAACTGTGAAACCAATGCTATTTCTTACGCTACATGAAGTCTCAAGGTATTATCAGCTTCTAATTTGAATCCATTTTTTTACCGATCTTAGGAGTTTTGATACCACTAAAGACATGACACTTGTGGGCTGCATTTGGCACATGCAAATTAGGTCACAAGTGGCACAGGCCCTGGCCTCACGTGGGAAGGGCCCCCATGACAGACTGAACCCTAAATACTAACTTCGAGTGTTTTTATTGTCGATTTGTCTTAGCGTCACAAGACACTGGAAGCCAAATTCTCCATGGCCACATTTTCATAATAATTTATTATACAGTAGTTATATGGCCCCATTATATATAAAATTATATCCAACTTTCTAAATATGAAGCCTGATCATTTGGGGATAAAGTATTGGTAATAAAAGTAAATACCAAAACACAGAAAAAGGAACCCAAGATAACTTTGGGTACATCCAGTGATTAAAAGAGAACAAAGACTTAAAAAAAGACTTGAAAAACTTTCTGATGGATTTAGTAGACAATAAACTCCAGAAATATTTACATTACGGTTTTTTTCATCTAGAGCTTTCTTTCCTTGGATTCCAAAGAATTTGGAATTTTGGTCAAAGCACACTTTGAGGGAAGCAATTTTAACAACAGCGCAATTAGATAAACAAACATCTTCATTCCAAAAGTGTCTGGCAGCTTCGCCAGCTCTGTCTTCCCCTCCACAGACTGTAAAATACGGTTTTGCAACCTCAGAATCCGCGTTTTCTCACTTTGCATTTGCTTCTCGGCCTCCCGCTTTCCGGCTTCTTCTCCCAGAAGCCCCTGAGACGTCCCAAATAAACGCCCCAGTATCCCCGACGCTGCTCCCCAGTTTCCAAGCACCTCAGCCCAGCAGACCGAACCTGAGCCCCTCCCTCCTCTCCTTCATGCCTCAGGGACACTTGACCTTACTGACAACTTCCCCCCATTTGAGAACCTCTCCTGCCTGCGTTGTCGTGACACACGGAACTGCCTTCTCCGGGTTGTCGTGCTGATCTCAGTCCTGGTTCTGACTCCTCTCTCTCTCTGCCGGCCCCTCCCACGTCCCTGTTGAATCTTTCGGGGGGGTGGGGCGTCATTCACCCCATTGCTCAGCTCATCTTCTCGGAGTTGGCAGCTCCTACACCTCCTCCCCAGCCCTGCATCTCCTTGTCCAGCCGCACCCTGGACACCCCCCGGCACCCCCTGGTGTCTGCCACCCAGCATCGCCAACGCTGGGCTCATGCTCCCTCCCTGCGCCGGCCTCGCGTTCACACCTCGCATCCCATCAGCTTCCACACAGTCGCCCGAGCCAGAAACCCCTCCACCCCTGCTGACCTAGCACTGGCTTCCCAGCCACGAGGAGCGACGTCCCCAGGTTCTCAGCTCTGGGCCACCCCGTGCCCTGTCTGCAAGACTCACCCTCCTGCCTGACCCTCCGTGTCCTTGTGGACGCAGATGTTCCTTTTTTCAGGAATTCTTTCATTATTTTCCATATGGGTGGGGCTCGCTTTCTCTGTCTCCACAGCCCTGGGCCTGCCTCCCCTGTAGCTTAGCTCCCTTCGGGAAGGAAAGTATTGGAAACCGCCCTCTGCCAGATCAGGACGATGACTTCTGCCACATCGGGATGCTGGCCGTGCGTCCCTCACCTGGTCCCCATGGCCGCGGAAGCTCCTAGATGCGCGCAGACCCACAGATAGTATCATGCGCCCATCACCATCATGGCCGGGCCTGTGTGATTTGCTGAGGGCGCAGACTGTGTGCCATCGCGTCGAACATACTGTCTACTGCGTCCTAGGGCTTTAAAGCTATTTAGTGGGTGAGGAAGGATCAGCGACTTGGTTTTAAAAGCACACGAGGACCTCGTCTGGGTCCTTCCCGCCAGACAGGCGGGGCCCCACCGTCCCAGCCTGGGCTGGCTCTGGGGAGGGGTGAAGGAGCCCGTGCTCATCCCCGCTCCGGCGGTGAGCAGGGAAACGCGCTCTCGGGGGGACGAAGTTCCTGCGTCCCCTCTGAACCTTTCATTTGGAATAATTTCAGGCCCACAGAAAAGTGGTCAGGACATTCCGTCCCCTCAGCGTCCCCTACAGTGGACGTTGATGTCACCACCTGCGTCCGTCAGCACTGGGACAGGACCGCTGGGGCGTCACTGGCTGGTCCTCCAACGTCCCTCTCTGTGACAGGGTCTGCCCCGGGCTCCCACGTCAGACTCGGTCATCGTGTCTCCTTGGTCCCCTCGGACCTGTGACAGGTTTTCAGTCTCCCCTTGTGCTTCCCGGTCAGGACACTCCAGGGAGGGACTGGTCAGCTTTTCGTAAGATAGAATGCCTTCAAAGTGGGGCGTGTCTGGTGTACCCATCGAATTCAGATGCCCTTTCTCGAACACAGATGCGAATCATAAGTAGTTTGGGGGGAGTTGTGTTATTAAAAGATTCATGGTTGTTTTAGGACCGAGAAATTTACTGTGCGGTCTCAAACAGGCTATCACTTATTTTCATCGTGACGCCGCCGCTCGGAGATCAGAGGCCGCTAATTATGTCTCAGCGCTACAGGGACCCCAGTGCTTCCTCCCCTTGTACATGCGACCTTGACCTCCCCTCTGTGAATGTCATGGGTACAGTCCCCTCCACAGATACTCAGGGTCCCAGGTCGCCTTTTAGGGACTCCCCACCCACTAATGTCTGTCTGCAGCTGGTCATGCCTCGCTTCAGGTCTGTGTCCCGGCCATGAAAGCAGCAGGCACTTACAGAGACAAGAAATATTCTTCCGTATCTGTGAATTAGGTGCACGTTGCAGACACGCGTGAATGAGTCCATAATTAGGAGACACTGGCCCATTTCCTGAGGACAGGTTTTACCGTCGCCACAGGAAGCCAGGTCTCCCCTTCCTTCGTTCGACCTTTATTTATCGGGCCAGCGGCTGCATTCCTGCAGCCGAAGGCGTGCACCGTTTCCATGGACACTGCTGATTTCATTTAATAGGGTGACTGGAGAACAGGAGAGGCCCCATGTCAGAGCTGTGCCCCTGTGAGAACAGTGTTCCCACCCCCAAACCAAAATCAAGGCCTATCCCCCCACGCGGAGGCTGCAGCTGCTGCTGGACACTGAGACTGCCCCTTAAGGTCAAAAGTAAGTCAAAGGGATGGTTCACGTGATGGACCGGCAGTGAGCAATTTCATCAGTACCGAGGCCTCTACCTGCGCCCTCTCCAAATGTGGCCAAAGCACTTGGACTGTTATCCCTGTGCTTAAGTAACTCCATCAGGCGCAGCTGACGGTCCCAAAAGGCGACTGTTGTAGCTCAGGTTTGTTGTAAGCCTACGGTGCTCTCCGGCGTCTGGGGACCCCTCGGCCCTTGAACGAGGAGGACCCCTGAACTGAATACGAGGTGGGACAGGCCGTGCCTTCCTCCAGCTGGGGAAACCTGGTCTTGAAACGGGTGGTAGGTCTCCGCAGTCGGCGAGGGGCTTCTGCGCAGGTTTCCGGATGATGGGCGGGAAGCTGACCCTGTCTGTGAGGAGGCCTGGGACTCGGACCCCTGGGAGGCAGTGGCCAACGCTGTTGGCGCCGAGATAGACTCATGGACAATAGGTCGCTGAAAAGTCGTGTGTTTTTGAGGGCTGGTATCTCGATTGTAAGCCTTGCTCCTGATCAGGTTTCCTCAAATCGCTCCCAGGGACCAGAGGAAGCGAGGAAGGAACGGGATAAACTCCAGCATCAAATCAGGCAGCACGTTGGAGTGGAGGGGCCCCCTGAACCCCAGAATCTGGGAAGAGCACTCACTTCCTCTCACACTGGGCGGTGTAGAAAGTCTACCCAAGAGTCCTGAATTCATGACAGATGGGCCTGGGAACTCTTAACTAACTCGTAATGAAACATTAAATGAGATTCCGTGTGCCGGCAAAATGAATAGATGACTCAGCCCCGAGGACCTCAAAAGGTAGTTTTAATTCTCACTGGATCCCCGAACTTTGTGTGAAGTTGCGGCCGCCCAGGGCCCCAGGCAGGCCAGGCAGAGGGGTTAAGGGTGACGAAGAGTTTGGGGCTCCGCGGCTTGGGAAACCCTCTGCAGGTATCACTGCATCCAACCCTCACGTAACCCCGTGGGAACAGCAGTAGAATGCACCTGTTCCCTCCCCAAACACAGGCAGGTCTCATCGAACCCGCAGGAGGGCCCAGTTGGCTGAGCCCAGCCCCTGCGGGCGGTGGCTTTGCATGTGGCTGTTCCTTGCAAACGACGTGAATAGAGCTACGTACCAAAG
Source organism: Sturnira hondurensis (assembly GCF_014824575.4). Lineage (NCBI taxonomy): Eukaryota > Metazoa > Chordata > Mammalia > Chiroptera > Phyllostomidae > Sturnira > Sturnira hondurensis. The sequence continues at coordinate 726,590 of NW_028091436.1, forward strand.
TGCGAACCCAGCAAGCGTGTCAACAGGAAATGCAATGCCAGCTCAGGAAATGAGAAGTTGCACATGCCCCGTCTTACAGTGAGTTTCAAAAGAACGTTGCTCAAAGTTTTGTTACCATGCAACCACTGGGACAGACATTAGGACCGAGGCCCCAGAGATTTCTTTACCTTCCACCAACCAGCCACGCTGAGGGTACAAGGGTCACCGGACCACCGGTGCCCTTCAGAAGCAGAGTTCCCGAGGCACATGTCACTTTGGTGGGTGACGTGTTTACTGCCATCCACTGGGTCCCCGGACAGGCAGTTCTAAGCCCTCACTTGCAAAGTTGCTCCACAGGCACTGTCCTGCTTAATGCCCACGACAGCCCTCTGGGTAGACAGCCTGGATTCACTGGAAAGGAGTTGATGTTCAGAGAGGGTCAGTCACTTTTCCAAGGACACACAGCTACACAGTGGCAGAGCGGCGGTTCAGACCCCTGCGGGCTGTTTCCAGAGTCTGTGATCTTAACTAGGACCCCCCCCATAATATAAAAAGGGAACTGATTACTGGATAGATAAGCCGACCTACCTGATGTGGCCCTGTCTGCAGTGGCCACAGTTCTTATTCTAAGTGTCCGCATGCCCTGATAGCCAGGGGCCTGCAGGAAAATGCTCATGCCCTTGGCATTTGAACAAAACCTGCGGGTGGCTGTCATCCAGGGGCATCAATAGGAAGAGAGATGTAGAATAATGTCAGAGGGAAAAGGGGAGAGGAGACACACTCAGAAGCCTTCCGGGGTCACAATGGAGATGTCGGGGCTGAAGTTGAGGTGAGCCGTTTCCTTTAAGCGTGTTGCTAATGTTATTGGAAAGGCGGGTTGGGGTGGATTGTGGAGGGCTTCCAACAACAACAGCAGAGACGTCAGAACCTCCCACCAAAAACCTTCATGGGAAAGAAACGATGCACCTTCAGGTAGGCGGATGGGCGGAGCCTGGCACGGAGGCTGCAGGGCGGGGGAGGCTGTCATTGAGAACCCGGAGCGAAAGGTGGTGAGAGGGGAACATGACCAGGACTGTGATGAGGGCAGAGGCCGTGTAGAGGGAACGAAACACAGGTTCTAGACCCAAGGCATCCAAGGACCGCGTGCCTAAGCTGGCGAGAATGATGTGAAATGTGTCCCAGAAGGGGGCGTCACGGGATTAGTAGGAAACCCGGAGGCCTGGGCATCTGGTAGACCTGGGACTGAGCTATTGCCGTTTTACTGGGTTGCCCCAAACGTCCCTTTGCTTTTTCCCATAGAAAGACTCCAGTGGTACTTAGTTCTTTCACTTCACTCCAAACATTTGTGTTAGATTGTGCTGTGACAGCTGTCATCTCGGCAGGTATTTAAAAAGAGCTTATCAAAATTGGTGGGTTTTTGTGTCGCCATTTTAACACTGAAGATGAAAGAAAATAAGCAACCTTTTCAGCGTAGTATGCTTTATTATCTCAAGAAAGGCAAAAACACAGCTGAAACACACACACACACACACACACACAAATATTTGGGCAGGGCATGGAGAAGGTGCTAGGGCTGATCACATATGTCAAAGTGGCTTTTGAAGTTTCATGGTAGAGATTTCCCGCTGGACAATGCTCCGAGGTCGGGGAGACCAGTGGAGGTTGATACGATCAAATCAAGACATTAACTGCGGACAGTCCGTGGTATACCACGTGGGAGATGGCCAACAAAATATCCAAATCAATGAAGGTATTGATGAAAAGGAAAAATATGTCTTTTATTTTGCAAAAACACAGGATAGAGTTTTTGGCCAAGCCAGTACTTACCCATTCTGTATCAGAGCAATTTATTTAAGCTGTCATTGTGTTTACCTCCTCATGGATAAAACAAGAGCAATAACCCTGGCTGGTGTAGCTCAATGGATTGAGCGTGGGCCTGCGAACCAGAGGATCTCGGTTCGATTCCCAGTCAGGGCACAGGCCTAGGTTGTGGGCCGGTTCCCAGCAGGGGACTCACAAGAGGCAACCATACATTGATATTTCTCTCCCTCTCTCCTTCCCTTCCCCTCTAAAGATAAATAAAATAAAATTATTTAAAAAATAAAATACAAATAAATAAAATAAGAGCAATAATACTACTTGTCACATACAGATATGAGGATTCTAAACAAAGCATGTATGTATGTATTTTTTAAACTCAGGATAGAGAAAAATGATTCTGACACAAAAAGGCATGAAAAACTGACCCAATATGAATTTCACTAAAGCCGTTAAATAAAACGTTACCTTCTAACCTTTTCCAGGATTTCTAATTTGTGGGTGTCTGATACTGTCTACACCACGAGACAATTATTTTTAGTGAAAACATAAGACGATGGGTAGACAGGCTCCGCGTGGAGAATTGTCACCGCCCAGGGCTGAAGCGTGTCAGGGACCACGGCAAAACGACCCTCTGTGTCTGTTCTGACACTGTCTTAGTGACCCCTCCAGCCTGACACTGAGGAAGTCACTCAGCTCACTGAGCACAGGACAGGGCTTGCGCAGGGTCGGTTGTGCTGTGTGGCAGAGGCGGAGCTCTCAGATGGGACCATAACGGAGCTCTTGGTAAACGTGAGATCGCTTCACCTTGTCCGCTTGGCCACCATACGGTCTTGAGGACCAAGAAGCGAGGGTCCTGTTTCAAAGTGAGCAGGCTTACTCCGCCTTTTCGTTTGTCCTCCATTTCCTCCAAGTTTCATTGTGCAATTAATCCGTCGCACGTCGTCCTCGCTGGCCAAGGGGAGGCCTACCTGTTGTGCTGCGGGAGACGAGATTGGTGGCTTTTGATTTTTTTTTTCCCTCCCCAAAATCTCTTTGGTCAAGGGTTTTCGAAAAGAGCTATTTCTGAAGCAAAGTGAACCCTCCTCCACCTAATCAACTTTATCTTTGAAATGCATTTTGGGTGGGGGTGGGGGCTGGTCAATGTCTCATCAGATAGCGCGGACCTGACCTGGAGAAACAGGCCCGCCCCTCCCGCACCCGCCCCCCCCCCCCCGGCACCCCCCCACACACACACAGGGCTGGTTCAGCTGGTGCCATAGCAACCCGTTGCACCACTGGGGAGCGACGTTGACTTCCACCACAGGGGCCACGCCTCTTCCTCTGCTACAAAGACCCTGCAGCAGAAACGCAGCAGCTCCGGGCGGAGGAGAAACCACAGGCCGCGGACCGTGCAGCGCTCGGAGCTGTGCACCCAGCAGCCCGGTGGGAACGCCGGGGTCAAAGGCTTCAGCTTCACACTGCAGGTCCGCTGCGGGGCCTGGGTTCCCGGAACGCTGCCCAGGGTGAACAGGAGTTTGTGAGCAGAGTCCTCGTCGTCGTCAGCTAGGGGAAGTGGGCAGAAGTCAGCAGGGTCTTTGTGGGTCGGATTCCTGGCCTCGGGGACGTTTGATGAGACTCGTTGGTTAAGTGGACTCCCCACGGACTCCCCGTAACCTGGCGTTTATTGTCTGTTTAGTGCTTATTGCCTTGTACTTAGTTCACACACACACACACACACACACACACACGCAGAGCATCATCCAGACGTCCCTTCCCGGTCCCTGGGAGAAGTTTCTGTGGACAGTGCACCGAGTAACCGGCCGCAGGACCGTGCAAAGGCACCCCCCTCACTCTCCCTCCGGTTGCCACTTCTTCCCCCGCCCCCGGACTCCGCTTCACCCATTCACTTCCTCCCACCACCTTTTCGACAAGACACAAGCTTCTTCCGGTTTGCACAAGGGTAAACCATTTTCAAGCACGTTCAATTTTTCCCTCCTGGAGGGTTTGGGTAAGAGTTCTGAAGGCCAAGTTCATACACCATGGTTGTCTGGGGCCTGTTCACGTTACACCTCCCCCAGGTTTCCCCCCTCCCTTAAACAATAAGATTCTAACTATTTTATAGTCATTGTTCAGCAATTTACAATTTTAAAAGATAAATCTGAATGTGTGACTTCCTCCGACAGCCACTTTGATGGCTCTTACATGACTGTCACTCATTCCCAGCTCTCTGACAGCTCAGTGTCACCTGGGGCAGGGACAGAGCTGCCTCTCTGAAATCAGGATCTTTCTGCCGTGAGCTCTGGAGTCTTGCTTAGATTTATTTGCTCCCGAGCCTTCATCTGTACTAGAGGATAACGCTGTCTGCTTGGTAGGGTCCCTGTAAGGATTAGATAGAGCCATACGGAAAGTCATTCAGCGTGGTGCCACCCACGTGGCAGCAGGTTACGAGACAGCCAGGGTCACCCACCCCCCAGGGGCCCTGACCGGACCGTTCACCCCTGGTGCCTGAGCTCCCCCAGCCCAGAGGAAGCAGAGAGCTGCAGCAGCATGCACTACCGAAGGGATGGACAGCGTTGAAACGTTTTTGCTGCCCAAAGTACACTCGCTAAGTTAGGTATTTACCCCAGGGTTTAGGTAAATGAAAAGAGACGTTTTCATAAGAAAGAAAAAGACTCCTTAGGAGAACCCACCTCTCCCTGGGAAATGCTTTTACAGAGTCTGCCTGAGGGGGTCTCTTTGCCGATTGCTCCGAGCCCAGTTCCTACCCCACTCACCTTTGGAGCTTTAAGAAAAGACCAGCGCCCAGAGCCCCGCCCCCCACCCACCCACCGAACTCAGGTGTGCTGAACTTGACTTTACAGAGTGGGGCCCGGGACCTTCCTTCTGATGAGCTCTGCGGAAGTCTCCGTCTCAGTCTGATGCACAGCCGGGAGAGTACAAAGCCCAATTTCGTGGTCATCCGCAGTCCGGCCTCTTCCTTCTCCCATGCACGCTCTCTCCCCTGCCGCCTCTGTTTTCTCTCTGTGTGTGAATACGCCACAAAACTGATGCACACCCGAGCCGTAGGCCGTGTCCCCAGGAACATGGGGTTCCCAGACCGCATCTCCAACATCCCCAGGGGGAGGAAAGTGAATCCGCGACAAACGCGTCTGGGAGATTCGGGGTGGCAGAAAGCTGCGTACCTTTCCCTTGGCCTGTAATACATGAACACACTTCATGACTCTCCCTCAGGGCCAAGCTTCATGCAACGTTTCTGAGAGAAACTCGGCTTTGGGACATTTGAACACACGGAAATCTAAAGCAGAGACTGGACACAGGGAGTGACCATCTCGTGGTTCTTCCCCCCTTAGAGATAAGTGTTTGAAGGCGGATCATGAGGCAAAGCTGTCAGTCTCGCAGAAAGCGTCATCTCGTCTCTACTAATGTTTTTGTCGTTCGCTTAGCTACCCAACGTGGCTGCGCGGGATACCATGACACTTTAAGCCCCAAATAAAAATACATCAAAGTGCATGCCTAGTTTTACAGGTGTGCACGCATGTCTGCACTCACACGTGAGCAGCCGGTCATGGCGAGGCCCATGAGAAAACTCTTTGGGCAGCTGCTAGATCTCACGGCTGTCCTTAGAAGTAACGAATCCCTCGATTTTTATTGCACCCCAGAGCTCCGGACCTTCCCCCCTTGTATCCTCAGTTTTCAGCATTGACGCCTTTCCTTTCTGACTCGCGTTTTCATTCCAATGTGCGCCAGAAGCTTTCCCCACGGTGACAAGGTGACAGCGGCAACAAAAAGCCATCCTCTGTCTCCAAACGGCTCCCTGGCCTGGGCTCCCGCTTCCCAGAGGCAAACTCCAGCTTTGGGAGATACGTCACCACCTCCGAGTGGTATTTTCTGCTATAGTGTATCTTCTTTTTCTTCCTCCCCCCGCCCCCAAGATTTTCCCCAGGACCCATGGACTTCTCTCTGTTCTCAGCCTGAAAGGCGGCATTTCCCAACTCCTTGCTCGCAGATGCGCTGGCCTCATTTCGGAGAACGGGAGCCGCTCTTGGTCTTGCGTGGCTCCTGCGTTCTCTCCGCTTCTCCCGGTTTCTCTGCTGGTTCTCTCGGCCTGTGTCACGTCTGAGGCTTTGGTCTGGGGTTTCTTGGATGTCCCTTAGTATTTAAGAGTGAAGACGCCCCAAAAGGCAGGCTGAGATTCTGTGGCGAGGGGCGGGCTCATAGATCACAGCCTGAGTGAAGTGGGTTTAAGTCCGTGGAGCCTCTCAAAGCGACTAGATATCCGTGTGTATTAACATCGCATGTTCCCTGCGTGTCGAAACGTCTGAAGTTTCCCTTCTGCAAGGGAAATGGCAACGGCTTGACCCACCGGATTCCGGGCGTAATAACAATACCCCAATGTGCTCACATAAAGAGTAAGAAAATGAGCCCTGGATGGTGTCGCTCAGTGGATTAAGCGCAGGCCTGTGAACCAGAGGATCAATTCCCAGTCAGGGCACGTGCCTGGGTCTCGGGGCAGTTCCCAGCAGGGGACACACCAGAGGCAACTGTACATTGATGTTTCTTTCCCTCTCTCCTTCCCTTCCCCTCTGAATATAAATAAATAAAATTTTAAAAAAGAGTAAGAAAATTATTAGTGGGCACACACTCTTTTACATCTAACACTTCCTAGGCGTGTCGACTGCGCAATTCACCAACCTCTTCAGCCTCCACGTCATTCCCTAGAAAAGAGAAAAAAGAATGGCCCCATCCTCGATTAAATGCAGAACCCTGGGTGAGCCAGGGGTTTGCATCCTGCTGCCCGCCACACGATAAGAGGCCACTCACAGGCGCGGTCCTCACGGATTTACCGGGGAACTGGAGGAGGGAGGGCAGTTAGTTCCCCTGGCTCTCTGACGCGCAGACGAGAACTCGCCGATTGCACGGGGTGCTCGCTCCGCGAATGCTCGCTCACTGGGGACGGCTTCTTGGAGTCTCCGTCTGTGGCCCGTCCGCCAGGGTTTCGGGGTAAGGAGGGCTGGGGCCCGCCTACCTCTGTGTGCGTTACTCTCCAGCCTCACTAAGCGAGGAACACCGTGCGGGTCTGGTGGTTTGGCTGGCCCTTATTTTTTGTCTCGATCTGCTTTTCCCATTTGTTGTAAGAGATGTGGAGAATGAGTCTGTATTCCATCTATTTCATTTCACCCTTCTGACCTTGTGCCTTTGCGGGATTTGTCAAAGCAGTCCCGTATCAATCCCTGTGGGAATGGCATTTAGCTCCTTGGGGGGCAGGGATGGGGGGGGGGGAAGGGAGGGGAGGGGAGGGTGGGAAGGTGGTTTTGGCAGCCCAGGTGCATCTTTCCAAATGTCATTTTCACTCAACGGATTCCTAGTTTCTGCTGAAATCCAATGGGGACTTGGGGGTGTGACTTCGGGTAACTGAATTGTCATCACAGAAACATGTTGAGTTGTAAAGAAACATATTGGGAGAGGTAAATTCAGGGCCAATACAGGACTTAGAATAACGCAGCTTGAAAGGTCAAGGGCTCCGTTATCTGAATCTTAATCTGTGTACAGTCCAAGGTCAATTCCATTGGTTGATTCTCTACACAGTTGCAGGAGCCCTGCCTTATGGTTGGCAGATTTTTGGTGCTATAGCGCCACCTACTGGAATGTCTGTAGAAACACCTTTGTCTAAATGAAAACCCAGATACTTAACATTGAAAAATTATGTGTTTATGTGTGTGTAGATAGATAGATAGATAGACAGATGATAGATACAGATAGAAATGCATGTATTTCTCAAGGGAATAAAGTCAAGGGATAATATATTAAAGCACTAAGTATATTTCTGTGTTCTATTTTATTCAATTTGGTGTGATTATAGAATCTAAGAGAGTTAAAAAATGCAGTTTTTATTTTAGAAATAGGGTTACCTTATATTTATTACAACTCACCCTTTCGTGTTTGTAATTTGAGATTTGCAGTTAACTATTTATATTTAAAAATAACTGAAATTAAAAGATTATGCAATCTAATGGGTATGCCTTACTGAATGAATGAAACTGTTGCTTCAGGTTCCACTGCTCCTAGGACCCGAATATTTTCTTAAGGATCTTGCCTTCACTCTGGGAATGGCTTGCATTTAAAAAAAATTATTTGAGAGTGCTTCCATGATTCTCAAGTGCCTAATAACTCTCCTGGGATTGAGGACATCAACTAACAGTGTTTCAGTGGCTCCGACGTCTGCTGATAAACACTTTGCAACTACAAGAAAGAGCGAACCATTGAAGTTCTACCCAGAGTCCAACCTGTGATGCTGAAGGGGTGGGGTTTTCTTTCCAAAAGACAAAAGGCTGTTTGTGTGCGATTGATTCCCTAAGGAAAATGAAATAAACCGCAAGATAAGCCGCAGTGTGTTAGTAGAGTCTCACGGTCACTCCGTGCGGAAATTCAGACTCAGAGTCCAAGACAGCTCGGTGTAAAAAGTGCACCTTCCGTGTGTGAATCCTCTGTGGGAAGCGAGTGTGAACGCAGAAGGAAGAGAAGTGGGGGTCATCTTTCCCTGTGACGGCGACTTCCCCGGGTGCTAAATTTTGTTGCGTTAAAGAGTAAAGGGCTGGAGGGGTGCTGGCTGTGGAGCCGTGACAAAACCGGTCACCCAGACCCAGACATGAGCTCCGATGAGCCACAAAGAGGTGTGAGTACAGGCCCAGGGAGAGGGAGAGAGGGAAGGAGCTTATTCAGGTCCCCAGCGCCAGAGCCTCCTTCCTCCCAGCGAAGCCGGAGGCCCCTGACTTGGGTGTCACCGCAGCCTGACTTGCCTGTCAAGATAATATCCTGTGCCAAATTAAACCGACACCCCTCTGAGTTTTCTCATGGCTGTCTGTGCCATCTATGTAGAACTGATCTGAATCCCTATAGTGAGGGTCCAGTTTGTTCTAGCCATCCAGTTTGTTTGTCCAGTTTGTTTGAACTCATTTACTCCAAAGTCCAGTTCTGTCTACGGTGATTTGTGCTTAGCTTGAGAGATTTTTTTTGTAAACACGAATCTCCACAGAACCTAAACCAAGGGCCAGGTCTGCTGGAGAGAGCGGGCCGTGAGGAGGAGAAAGGCAGGACGAGGGGGAGTTCAGAGCGTGGCCTGCAGAGTCCAACAGGCACCGGGTCAAGCCTGGCCGAGGCCACGCTAGCCTTGCGAACTTGGCCACACACCGGACTTCTCTAAGCTTCTTGGGGTGGTTGTGCTGCTTAAGAGAGAAAACACTAGCAAAGGGTGTAATAATACGCCATGGTTCAATTTAGTCTTTAAAAAAGGTGAAATCTCTAGAAATCACCTTGTCCACTCTGGTCTCCTTTTCAAATCTTGGATTAAAATGCGCCATGCTGCGTGTTTCCTTCGGAAAGGCATTGCCCGTGAACCGGTTGGGGTGAAATCAGTGTCTCTGGGGCCCTGAGCATGGAAGGGGGGGCTGGTGAAGACCCCACTGGCCGGAGACATGTCCAGCACAGTTACTACTCCCAGTCCGGTTGTTAAAAAAGACAGAGTTTCCTTCTATCTGCAGCCTCCTTCTCCTCGTTTCCACAATGAGCACGCGATGGCCTTTATCCTTTTTAGAGAATGCCGTGCACGTGTATTGGTGGCAATAAATCAGAGCCACAGAGCCTCAGACTGTGGATTTGGTGACAGAGCCACGTGACTGTCTGCCTTTCTCCACCACCCACCGAAGCCACCGTCGGATTTCTCCTCCATGTTCCTGCGGCCGGTGGCCTCCTTCCCTCAGGGGATGCCAGCCTCCTTGTCACTGGCCTGTTGTCTCAGCCACTCCACGGCATTTCTGAGTCTTTTGGTCCACATTTCACACCGACCCGAGCTTATCTGGGGCAGGAAAGTACTCTGTTCTGGTCATATTTCGTCGTGGAGCGCGGCACCACGTCTAGCACACAGTAGTAGCTCAATAAACAGTCGTTGCCTAAAAGAGCGGTGGTGCATTTGGAAAAACTTTCCAAAGTCTTTTGCAGGCCTGAAAGGCACCCCAGTAGCCCTCCTTTGTCCTGTTATTTTTCCTATTTTACCTGAGAATTGGAAAACTTATAGCATAGTTCTGACTCATTTAGGCTTTATAAACCTAGCATCGAGGGAACGAAGGTAGTTTCACTGGGGTTAAAGGTACTGAAAATTGTCACTTTGTGATGTTAACTAACAGAAATGATATATATATATGACTTATATCTATATACGTACAGGTGAAATTTGAAACTTTCTAAGAGATGTCTGGTTTCTTTTTTTTTTTCAGGAAATACCACTGTTGCCACCATTCCTGGTAAGAATTAATATTTGCATTTTACTTATTTTATTCTTCGTTGCAAAGTTTGTGTTTATTGTTGATGGAATTTTTTAAAATTATCTAGTGAAATCATTCTATAAGGTCAATCTTTCATAACTAGAACATTTTCATGTTCTTAGTGTTTCTGCTTATAAGATATAAAGTTTGACCACTACCTGAACATATTATTATTTGTATATATGCTATTGTGCATGAAGTATAGCTTTTCTTTAACTTTATAGAAAATCACACCACAGTTTCCAATCTCTTTACATTTTAACTTTGCACATAAATCAACTCAAGTTAGGTCACAAAACCATATTTTAAAAAAAACAGGTTAAGGAATTCTTTGAGAGATTAGAGAGAAGTTTAATCATAATTATTTGTAAAACTTATGTTCCTCCAGGGAAAAGCTTTGAGAGTATTTGGATATTTTGTGGGAATTATTTCTAAATTCTAATGGCACACCTGAATGTAGACCTATCAAGTGTCCCGATCCTGTGATACATTAAATGGAAACAACATAGATGCTGAAAATAAATGTATACGTTACACTCAAAGTAAGAGAGCAGTATTGGGTTGCATTTAGTTATTCTGCCACTTAAATGTTCCTGCTGTTGAGAATGTCTTCTTAGTGTCCTGATTAACTATGTGGCTGACATCACAAATCAGGAGAGTGAGTGGAGCCGAAAGGCCGTTCGGCTGCAAACGGCACTCACGAGGCCCAGCCCAACGAGGCCCGCTGGAAACGTCCTGAGGACTGGGTCATTAAGAGAAGCCCTGTTGTAATTAGTGAAAACTTGTTCCAGAGCGTGGACCCAAAGAACCGTGCCAAATAGTAACGAAACCCCCCTGGGTGTTTCGCATGAGGAGCACACTCTTTTATTTCTTCAAAAGTTCTGATGTTGGAACTCCGTACTTCTGTGATGTGGCAGAGACGTGTTGCAAAGCTGGGGGCGCCCTGGACGCCTTAGCACCTCGGGGGGGGGTCTAGGCCCACCCGGCACCTGCACCTTTTAGGGCAGGGCAGGCTCATCTCAACCGTAGAAACTCGCGGTTCTTGCAGGAGGGGATGGGGGGGGGTCGGGGGAGGGAGTGTCTCAAATGCTGGATGACTCACCCCTTCCCTGAGAGAACTGCTGTCATGGGCCCTGGTCCTGTGGTCACAAGCCTCCCCACGATGAGCCCAGGTAAGTTAAAATCGGGACCCCAAATGCAAGTGAGAACCGTCTCTCCCCGGAAACCAGAAGCACCTCCAAAGTGGGGGTGCAGGGGTTAGGTAGGCTCTTTCCTAACCCTACACGGACTTCTTACCGGAGGAACCAGGGAGTCCATGCCGAGGACATCGGGCTTCTAGGGAGCTTTTGTCCACCCACCTGGACTGACGTTCTTTCTCTGGAAGCCACCTGCCTGCATGGTGCTCACCCAAATGACACCGTACGGCGGCGTGCGGTGCTTGGAGTGACCTCCCTCTGGTCTCTGTCACTCACGTCTGACCAGAGAGAGGGGTTCGGAAGTAAAGGGAGAAGGTGGCATCATTTTCTCCGAGCAGAAGCGATCCCTCAGACCCTGCCGACAATGAAGTTAATCTAACCTAAAACGGCAAACCGATCGCTGGCCAACTCTCCGATGATGAGAGAGGGTGTGAGGGCCCCCCTTCCCTCCTTTTCCAGCTTCACCTCTCTCCCCCTCCCTTCCCGCTGTCTTTTCTCCACCTTCCTCTCTGTCTTTTGGTGAGACAGAGCAGGTAACAAGGGAGGGACCAACGCTAGGCGTACGGTGTCCCACGGCAGACGGGAAGCAGCCACCTGTCTGCGCGTCAGCTGTCGGGGCAGGTACCGATGGGCGAACGTTCACCAGCGGGTCTGCGAGTTCCTAGGCTGTGAGACGGGAGGAACTGGGAGTTTTCTCGGGGAAGTAACACACAACAGCTGGACTATCACTCAGATTTCTGCGATCACTGAAAAGTCCGTAGTGTTTTATGACCACCATAGCCGTTCAGTTAGTTTGGGGTGGGGGGGGCGCAGTTTAGCTGAATCTAGTAAAACCTGATTTCACTTTATCTTTGATATTGATGAACAAAGCTAGGACTTCCGGCTGTCATTTCTATTTGCATATTCCTAAGTTCCTGTCCAGTGAGCTCTCTAGTCCAGTTCTTAATTCTTTCCCGTCTTACCATGACTATGCATTTTGCTGGCTTCCCCCACTCTGTCTTCCCAGAGTTAGGCCATTTCCTTTTACCCAAACTTGTTGAACTGAATCACCTAAAATACTCGAGGGGCCCAGTCCACTTTTGGCTCATGAAACATTGAAAACTGTAAATTCGTTGTTCATCGAAGTAAACACCTATGACATACAGAAAATTTAGAAACCTTCCACTTGTATAATCCCCAGACCCACAGATCACAATGCGCTTTTTTTGTCTTTTAAAAAACAACTTTGGTGTATCTCCCCGTGTCTGTTCCACGGAAATGCACTCGCTAAGCGGAACCCACATGAAAACAAGGGGTGTGCCCCGTGGCACAGGCTCGCCTGCCCTGCAGGACCTGGTGTGCTCACATCAGCCCTGCACACGCCTGTCCCCTCCCCACGCGCACGCCCGTCTTCTCCCCCAAAACTGAGTCTGGACACCGTGTGTCCTGGACCTCCGTGGGGCGCCCTTGGTTACCAAAAATGGACCTTTTCCTGTTCCCTTGGGTCATTTGTATACACACCTGTTTGTGAATTTTGTTTGCTTGTCTTTCACCCAGCGTTTGCTTTCTCTGAATTTGAGTTATTTAAGAAATTTGGTGAGTCTGTAGGCTCCGGTCTTTCCCCTCTTCCTCTTGCAGAGCTCTCCCTCCCTCCACTCCCTGTGCGACTCCCTCTTTCTCTGTTCTTTCCCTCGTGGCTCAGCCTTTTCCCGTTTCTTTCCACGGGCTTCACTTCCTGCGCCTCGTCCCTCCGACCCCCACTGCCCTGGGCAGGCGGGAGCCCAGTGCTCGGCCAGCCAGACGGCGGGGAATGGCCGTTTTAACAGCACTAGCCCGTGCGTTGTCTTCAGCCGCTGCTCAGCCGCTGGACTTAGGACAGAGTCCGTATTCTCACACCCCTGTTTCTGTAGGCATCTATTTGCACGCGTGCACGGGCACAGACGTGCATGCATTTACAAACACGCGCGCGCGCACGTCCACGTGAATACTGTGTACCACACCTGGACGGAGTGTGTGTGCACACACGTGCGTGGATGCGGGTCACAGACGGGGCGCGAGGACGGGGAGGCCTCCCGGGGTACGGGGCGCACACTCACTTTCTCCTCCTCTGTCTCCCACCTCTGTCGCAGGGCTGAACACCCCGGAGGGCGCTCAGCCTTCAGCCGCCCGCTCATCTGCCCACACCACGTCACCCTCACCCGCAAGCACCTCTGAGCCGGACAGGGGCTCCCCAGAGGCCGTGCCGTCTCCTCGGGCCGGGGGCCCTTCCCCAGAGATGCCCCTCCGGGACAGTGCCGGTGGGTCCGGCGTGACAGGTCGGCACACGCGGCGCCTGACACGGGGAGACGGGGGCTTGTCCTTCGGTTGTGATCGTTCTAAAGTTACCAGGGTGGCGTTTCTTTAACTGAACCCCGTGTTCGGTTTCCAGGCACGCGGTTCCGTTAAAGTGTCCAAAGTGCAAGGAATCCGGGTGTTTCTGAAACAGTGGCGGGTCAGAGTCAGGAAGGCACATCTTGTGGGGGTGGGAGAGGACGGGAGGTAGCCCCCCGCAGGGACGATCCAGGTGGCAGGTCGGGGGCTCTCGGGGGGCCGTCGGGGCTCCCCGGGCTGCGCTGCCTCCGGTCCGTGCTCACTTCTGTTCCTGGAGCCGGAACGAACGCCCTGCCCCGGCTCCGTCAGCCCCGCGCTCTGGGCTGTGCCCTCAGAGCAGAGTCTTCTGTGGTTCTGTTCCAGATTCTCCGAACCAGAAGGTTATTGGAGACCATTTTTTAAAAACATACAGTGACGATTAAATCTAGCTTTGTTATTCAGGGTCCTCCCCCAGAGATATTTGCACTATTTTTTTTTCAACCATAAGGTAAATTAGTTAAATCCGGGCAGGCACGTGTTTTCATAGACTGGGTCATTTCAGAGTCGTAGCTATTGGCCCCTTGGAACCTCCCAGTATTTAACTTTCCGTCTGCCGTGGGGACATGTTGATGAACCAATGTCACTTCTTACCTTAGATGCCACATCAGCGCCGGTGGCCCTCTGGACACCATCCACAGACCCCCAGGCACCCACTGCCGGACCTCACTCTCAGGCACCCACCGTGGCTCCCCCACCCTCACTCACTCCGGCCCCCGGCGGCCAGGAGACAGCAGGTTTGTGGGGTTAGACTTGTGTGAATGCGTGGATGCGTGAAAACTGGCCAGCGTTTCAGGATGGGGTGCGGGGTTGAGACACAGGAAGGTGAAGGACCACCTGTTCGGTGGATGGATGGGTGGGTGGCTCATAGTCCACCTGCGGGACCCCGTCCCAGAGGCCCCCGTCCCAGAGAAGAAGCAGTAATTAGGAGGCAAGGGGAAACCGCACCGAGCGAGATTATGCGGAGCTTGTCTCTGCTCTGTCTCTTCATTCGGGCCACGTGTCTGCACAGGAGAGAGTTTTCCAGGCATAGAGCCCCGCATTCGGAGGAAGACCTTTCCCGAAAGACCTCCTCTGAGAAACCAGTGAAGAGCAGGTGGCTTTTGTTATCGCTGAGACATGGAATTGCTTTTGTAAAGGCTGAGGTAGTGAAAGGCCGTAGCTGCTCCTGTTCCCGTCGGAACAAACATGGAGACGCTCTGAGCTTCGCATCTTGGTGTCTGTAAACGCCAGGCAATGCGCCCCCCCCCCCCCGCCCTTGGCTTCCCAAAGTCAGTGTCGAAACCGCGTCTCGGTGCCCCTGCGGGTCCTGAAACGCAGACGTGCCTGTCGGGTGACAAGCCAGCTGGGCCCCAGGGATGACCCCGGGGCCCCAGCACCCAAAGGGCAGAGGTGCCCATGTGGCGCCCACAGGGCAGCCTGGCCGCATCAGAACCAAACCGGAGGGAGTGACGCGTGTCCAAGGGAACGATGGCCCTTCGGACGTCGTCAACCTGTTCCCTCCGCATAAAACCTCATCCCAGGCGACCTGCAAACTTTATGGCGGGGGAAAGAGTTGTTCGCACGCCCTGCCTGATTGCTGTTTCCCTGGCAGCTGCAGTAAGGAAAAAAAAAAAAAAAACATCTGGAGCTTTCAGCAAATCGGCAGATTTGGAAATTGTGGCCGGGAAGAAGCTGGAAAAGGACCAGAGGGGACCAGCCCGTCAGGTGGTCCCACAGACTGGTCCTTCCACTCTGTCCTGATGAAGGAGACCCCCCTCCCCCCCGCAGTGGCTAATGCCATTCATTAAAACCTATTAGAGTGAATTAGCCCCATTAAGTTGAAAACGCCTCTCCCACGCCTTCCTGGAGGCTCCCTGCATGAGGAACAGTGGCTGGCAGATAAAACAGGGTGTGACGGGGCTTGGGGAGGGGGACTCCGAGTGGCCTGGGCACCGGGGTCTCTCAGAGAAAGAAAAGCCCAAAAGGCTGGTTTGCCAACTCCACCGAGGCTCGGTTCTGTGTGCACCCCTCTTCCGAAAGGCGGCACAGCCTCTCCCCCCTTCTGGTCCCGTCGGGTCCTGCTCTGGGGACCACCCATGGGCCCATACTGGCCGCCTCTGCTGGACTTCTGAGCAACCGGGGCGCGTGGGGCACTGGACCATGCAAAGCCGCACATAACACGTGGCCTCTGCGGCTGCGTCCCCTCGTTCTGCCCCATGGGCTCTCCTACGACTGGAAAAGGAGGCTCATGACGTCAGGGTGCCAGGGACCACCCCTGGTTCTAAGCCAGTTTGATGTTTCTGGCCGGGGCGCCCGTGGAGTGAGAGCAGAATGGTTACCATCAGCAGGACAGGAAATACCTGGAGTCCACAGCTGCGCGGGCAGGAGAAGGCTCGGCCTCATTTTAAGAAAAACAGAACTAAGCAGCTGTGCCAGGGACCCCCTCTCCAGAGCAGGGCACACCCCTCGAGAGGCCCTTGGCATGCAGGGTGTCACGCCTCCTCCTGAGTCAACCTAACACAGCCTGCGACGCCCAGAGCGCTGTCTCCACCCTTGGGCCCCTGTCACTCGGCTGCAATTCGGGTTCCGCGTCTGTCTAAGCCGCCCCTCAAGGTCCCAAACACTTAACCTTCAGGCTCTGGTGGTAAACCCTTGGGGATTTCTGGCCGTCGGCCCTTGAGCTCCCCTCTCTCACCACCTCGCTGCACCCCAACATCGGGCAGGACGCAGACCCACGGCAGCTGTCTGGCCCCCCGGCCCCCCACCCCCGTGGGGCAGGACGGAGGGACCGTGCTGACGGCCTTTCTGATTGCAGGGACCCCGGCAGACACGGCCCCCTCCGGTGCCTCCCCGGCAGCCACGGCCGCCCCCAGCCCCGCACGCAGCAGCCCGGCTGCCTCACCCACACGCATCTCCAACAGCACCTCCAATTCCTCAGGTTGGGCCAGCGCGCGCGCGCGGGGGGCTGGGTGACGGTAAAGAAAGGGGAACCTGGAAGCTGAGCCCGGCAGCTCCGTGTGGCCACGGCAAATCCGTGGGCGGCTGCGCCCTCGGCACAGGTCTACATGTCGCTGTGGATTCGGGCGAGAGAAACGCGCCAGGAAGCTGTTTCTGGGCACATTTTATTTTCTTCTTCGTATCATAAGGGTGGATCGAGCCCTGGGACCAAAGCCTCACACCCCTGGTTGCCGACTCTGGCACACGGGACGGATACATCCTGCGTGTCGGTTGTCCCCCCTGTAAAATGGGTACGATGAGGTCATTTTACCGGACTGTAGTGAGGACTGAAGATATAAAAAGTCTGGTATGAAGTGGAAAGTGCAGGAGAGTCAGTGGCAGTCGTTAGTAGGAATTGCAATGAGGAAAGTTGGGGTTGATAGACCGGGAGGGAGCTGAGGACGCTCACACGCCAGGGAAGAGTCACACCAAGGAACCAACCCCTCCTTGGCTGTTAGCTCATACAACATTTAGTTCAGACTGCGTGGACCAGCAGTGATCTTAGAGATCCTCGTGGAGATAAACCTTCGAGGCACGAGCTTCTTTTGAAAACGGTGCCCGTCGGTTCCCAGGCTCTCTTTGCCCACCCGTCTCCCTCCCCATCGTCCGTCCCTGCGGCAAACGCGTTAACGATCACCCCTCTGTTCCTTTCCTTGCAGACCCGGGCACGACCCATGCAACACCAGCCCCTCAGAGCCCTGCGACAGACAACCTCACACTCACTACTGCAGCCCTAGGTGACAGCCTCACCCCCAGTCACGCAGTCACCGCACCAGCACGCGCCTGGGA
This sequence comes from Sturnira hondurensis, assembly GCF_014824575.4. Lineage (NCBI taxonomy): Eukaryota > Metazoa > Chordata > Mammalia > Chiroptera > Phyllostomidae > Sturnira > Sturnira hondurensis. Next base: position 744,036 of record NW_028091436.1, read on the forward strand.
CCCGCTCCCAGGGGGCTCTTCCTTGGAGACGTTCCATCGAGGGGTGTAGTCCGGGGGGGCACAGCAATGCGGCAGCGGGCAGTGGCAGGAAACAACGTGTAGAATGTCGAGGGTGTATACGATGGGATAGCCTATAGCATCCCTCCGGTAGCGTCCCCAGGAGTGTGACTTTATGAAAAATGTGGCAGCAGTGTCCACGTAGCCCGGGGCGTCTTTCTCTCAGAGTGGGGCTGGGTCTCGGTGTGAAACAGAGCAATGAGGCCCCCATCCCGGACACCGCCATCCAGGCGATGAGTCTCGAGGGTGTGGGCCCCAGCCACACGGCGTGAGCCGAGGCAGGGCCTCTGAGGGACAGACAGGCCCACTGTCGGAGTGCCCACGGGTGGTCAGTCACCAGGGCCGAGCCTGCCAGGCTACCCTCCTTGCACAGGTCCTTCAGCTCAAAGTCCAGAGTAGCAGAGTTCGCTCGGTTTCCGCCCCATTCTGTGAAATTTGACGCTCACGCAAGATACGTCCCCATCTGTTGGGGGAGCAACTTTTTAGAGTTTGCAAAGGCCAGAAGAGAGATCGAACCACCCTTGCCTGTGTTCTGATGTTTTTACACAAGCGTGTCCACCAAGTGGTCAAGACTCGAAGGGGCGTGCAACCCGCGGCCCAGCGTGGCTATAAATGCGGCCCACACAAACTCGCACGCTTACTTAACACGGGATGACATTTTATTCATGATCGTCTGTCACGATGTATTTCACGTGTGGCCCAAGACAACTCTTCTCCCTCCCGTGTGGCCCAGAGACACCAAAAGGTCGGCCGCCCGGGATTGTCATTATTTCAGCTCTAATTTGAGAGCAGTCAAGGGTCAAGGACCTGGACACTGTTCTCAACTGTGTGTCACCAGCCAGTCAGATGTGAGCCCCAAAAGATCTCGTTATTTTCATCGCCATTGTGTCAATTGGGTGGATTCACAAAAAATAGCTCCTAGAACCAGCCCCTTCGTTTAGCGAATTGTCCAGGCTGACTGTGTGGTCTCTTAAACCTCCCCCGACAGTCCCCACGTAGCCCCCCCATCCCCAAATGACTGGAGTAGGGATGGTCTAACACGAATTTTCTTTTTCCATTACAGTTACAACTCCACCCAAGCCGTCCTGCGGTAAGTTTGCCTCCCCGGAGGCAGCCTGTGGCGCGTCCGGGGGGCACTTTCTGTCATTGTTCCCTTCTCGGGTCGAGCTTCCGAGACCCCAGCAGGCGCCACTCACTGGCTCCAGTGTCTCCCCCAGGACGACTTCCACACCCGAGGAGCCCACGCCCTTCCTCTTTGGGGGCAGGAGGCTCTGATGTCGTCCCTGTCGGCCCAGGACTGACAGTCACGCACTCAACAATTTCGGCGTGGCTGGGGCGGGGGAGGGGGGGCGGCGCGGGGCACTTCCCTTCCCTTTGGGTGTTTGTGAGACGGAATGAGGGCGAGGCTGTTGGGGCGTGGGAGCGAGTGAGAGGGTGCCCACGAGATGTGGGTGACGCCTGTGTCCGTCCCTGTGTCTGTCTGTGTGTCCGTCTTGCCCAGCTGACTCACAGCGGGTGCCCGAGAACACCCTGGGCCCCCTCCCCTTCCCAGTGGAAGCCAAGTCCCTCTCCGGGGCCTGGGCCAAGCCCTGGTTTCTCCCGTCGGCAGGCGCCCTGTGCCTGGGTTCCCTTTTAGGGGCCCCCTGGGGCCTCCCCCCCCCACTCCTCCCTCAGGAGCCCACTTCTCCCTGTGGAGATGGGCCACACGCAATGCTTCTCCCCCTGCGGTGGAATGCCATCTGTGTTTCTACATTCTGATCGTGTGTTAAAACGCGAACTGATCAGTCGCTGCTTTCGGCTTTGTATCCCACACCCGAAGGAGACCTATTTCGGTTCTCGGCATCCTCGGACTCACCCGCTTGGCACGGCAGTCTCGGGGGCCACCCGGGTTGTCCCAAATGGCAGCATCTGCGCCTTTCTTGGGGCTGAGTGGTGCTCCGTGGTACCCACACACCACGTCTCTGCACAGCCTGTCGGAGGGCGCCCGGTTGTCTTCACGTGGCCAGGAGCACCAGGGCACGTGCATCTTTGCTAGTCAAGGTTTTCCAATTACCCAGCAGCGGAGAGGCTGGGTCACGTGGTACCTCTATTCCTAACTTTCCAAGGACGCCGCCCCCCCCCCCCCATGGTGTTTTCCATCCTGGCTGCATCAATTTACATTCTCACCAGCAGCACATGAGGCTATCATAGAACCGTACCCTGGAAACGATATGATTTTATTAACCCATGTCACTCTGATACTTTTTTATCGATTTTATTTATTTATTTTTAGAGAAAGGGGAAAGGAAGGAGAAAGAGTGGGAGAGAAACACCAATGTGTGGTCCCCTACTGGGGACCCAGCCCATGTGCCCTGACTGGGAATCGAACCGGTGACCCTTGGCTTCACAGGCCAGTGCTCAACCCACTGAGCTACACCAGCCAGGGCTGATACTTTCAATATAACTAAATAAAATGCAAACTTGGTCACCTCCTGGGAAAGGCGCTCCTGTTCCTCCAGCCCGAACAGGTCTCTGCCTGTGTATCTACTCTCATGTAATGTCGTGTATAATCCCGTGTGATTGTGAAGTGTCTCCATGTTCTCCGCAGTTTCTGTCATTGCCTGTCTCTCCGTTACGCTCTAGCTTGTCAAAGAGCAAACCTTCGTATTCCTAGCAGTTTGGACAGTGACTTGAGCATAATGCTAAGGCCTTACTCATTCTCATTGCATTCATAAATGAGCGAGTAAGTTTGTATTTGTTGAAAGGGCACTGTTAGCCCAGTCACCAGAATTGGTTTCAGTAAGGGCGAGAATGGGGGGTGAGCCTGACAAAGCCACCAAGGACGGTTTATTCTCCGTAAATCCGGGAAGGATGAGGCCTGGGGTCTCTACATAATTAATGTCCCCCGTGTTTGGAGGAACGGGAGATTGGGAACGGCATTTTAGAATGCAAAGGGAACCGAAAAGCAAAAAAAAAAATGTGTCGGACACGCTGTCCACTCAGTTGTCAGTTCAACCGGGATGAGAGACCCCCAGTGACAAGTGTCAGGCGAGCACCTGGATGGGTAGTGACGGTCCCGGTGGGCTGGCCTTTGCTGTCCCGGCATGTCCCGTCCAGACAGGAAGAGGGACGCCTGTCCTCCAGGCTGCACTTTGGAGCGGGGGGGACTTTGGTGAAGAAGTGGAGGGAGTTAGGGGAGATGCTTGCGGGGGGCGGGGGGAGGGCGCTGGCTGTGTTCCCTCTGTTTCCACACTCCTGGGGGTGTTTCCTGAGCGGTCTGATATTTTGTTAAAGCTTGTGTTCAGGAATCCTCATTAAATGTAGGTTTCTTTTGTGCTGAAAAGTAAAAATAGCCCTTCCTGCTCCATCTTCTTTCAGAGGACAAGTTTGCGGGCATCTCTGTGACCTATCGTCCGGACGGCGGAAATAATCAATTTAGGGCCACACTAGACGTCAGTGATGATGTGACATGTTCCCCCGAGCCATGTGCAAACCGCGCGATCACCGGCCTGGACGAATGTAGAACTCTCACTGTTAGCATAGAGCATGATTCATGCACTGAGCCAAAAAAAAGTTTAACATTATATGTCCCACCAGGTAAGTATAAATTGATGGCTGCTTGTATATGGACAAAAACAGTGCCTTGTCCTGCGTGGCGCCTTCCAGGACGCCCGGGAGTCGCCAAGTGACGGGACAGGGCTGAGGGGAAGGAAGCTAGCAGGACGAGTAGGGCAAGCTCTCGGGTCCGCTCCCCCCGCAGAAACGAGAAACCCAAGGACGCCGTCTGCGCGGGTCCTCGCCCCCTCCTACACGCCCCTCGAAGAGCGGTTCCTGCAGAGTTGCTCTAACTAACTCCGCCCACGGAGTGATGATCCCCCAGAGTCCACTTTTTCTCCTCTGCCTCCTATTTCTGCTTTTCAGCGTGGGTGTGTCTGGGACGCCCTGGGGGTGGGGGGTGCCCCAGCAAGGGCTCGATGCTGGCGGAGAGAACGAAGCTCCTTGCACACAGGAAAGGAGGGGTAGTGTCCCGGGAGGGCCTTCAGGAGATGTCGCTGGCGAGCCCTCTGTCGAGAGCAGGGCCCCTCCCTGACTGCCCCGCGACACGCCTGCGCAAGGACAGCAGGGACCGCGTCCACATGTGGGGTCTCTGGCGTCCTGTCGTCATTCGGGGTGACCGCTCAATTCATGAACACGGAAGTAGGCCGAGTCTAGTGTTTTTCTGGGAAAATGTGATTTCACCTATTCACTTGCTGTAAAGATTACTGAAATAAGTCATCTGTTAGAAACAGAAAGTCACAACTTTTTAAAAAGGCGTTCCCCAAGAAGAAGCCCCCGCACTCTGTGTGATGACCAGTCAGTGAAAAATCAAAGGGTAAAAACAAAGTGAAGATAGAAATAAGGAACTAAGATGGACCGGGTGTTCTGAAATGTGCAAAAATGCAATGTTATCTAGACGTGTCTTGCATTCTGTTTTTTAAAAGTAGCATATGTTTGAAATAACATGTTACCAAAACGTGTGATGTTAAAAGAAAGAATGAACAACAATCCAGAAACACAAAGCCCCGAGTTTAGAGTTTTTCGGAAGTAATCTTAATGCTTGTCTTGAACAGAATTTCTGGGTCATGCATGGGATTTCAGACCCGAGCATAGGACACAGGGTGTGACAAGTTAATCACCTCTTTCTGGATCTCCTTCGTGACAGGCCCTGACCATTTTCATCTGGAGAAATGCGCCCGGGAGCTGGACGACGCCGACACTTCAATTTGCTTAATTTGGAAACTTAAGGGAAATTTCACTTGTAACAAAAGTAAACTTCAGTACAGGCATCAATGTGGTAAGAACACAGTATTGATCCGAGAGTTTTTGTGATAGGAGGTTGTTTCCTTTCTTCCTCCCTTCTTTCCCTCCCTCTTCTCCCTCCCCTCCTCCTCCTCTTCCTCCTCTTCTTCCTCCTCCTCCTCCTCCTCCTCCTCCTCCTTCTCTCTTTCTCCCGCTCTCTCTCTCTCTGGTTTGTTTGGGGTCAGATCACTGTATTCTCTACAGCACTCAAAATTATAACACAGACAAATCTTCCCCCCACCAAAAAACTCCTGAATTAGTAGAAGTCCCTTCCTGTGCCGCTGCCCCACACAAGGCACCGTGGACGGACCCCTGGGGCAGGGCAAGGGGAGCACGCGTACGGTCACAGGGCACCGGAGCTCACTTGGTCAGCCCGCCGCCAGCAAAACTCACAGACAGCCTGGAGACCATGCCGATGACAGTGAAGCCGGGAAAGAGCCGTCCAGGGGTCCGAGTCTGGGTTTACATGAGTGAGGGGCGGTGACTGAGCCGGGATTTCCAACTGATGAGTATTGATTGAATGCTTTTTACATCCCTTCTTATTTCAATCGATTGAGGTGGAACCTCCCTCCCTTTACACAAAGCCATTTTCTGGGCCCTATTTGGGGAGACGGACAGACACCCGCCCCGCCGGGGCTGAGGACAGGGGACATGTGCAGCTGGGATGGAAGCGTAAGGAAAGCAAAGCCCAGACCGACCGCGAGTCAGGGACCTGATAGCCGTCTGTCAGGTGACAGTGACCTCAGGTGCGGTCTCACCTCTGAACACAGAGCCATGGACTGATTCCATCAGTTAAATAAGACACATTCTCAAAATTCACGAAAATTCCTAGCATTTTTCTTTAAAATTGAGTGTGGTAGAATAATGCATTGTGATCATAGTTTTCAGGATCTTTTATTCATTATTTTTGCTATTTGCATAGATCTGCAATCTAATAGATAGTAATTATAAATACAAAATCTAAAAAGAAAGTTGTGTGATATATTGTATTAATGCATTCATATGCAATATTTATTTCCTCCAGATGGTGTTACTTCAGATAAGATAATTAAAGCAGATGAGATGATTGAAGCAGACAACCTTCAACCTAGTACAAATTATAATTGTACTTCAGAAGTGTTGTATGACAACTACTCCGTTTCTAAAAAGCATCTGACTGTTCGAACAGAATCTGAGAGTGAGTATGGCACTGACATATATCCATCAGATTTTTTTCTTTTTATGTTGTTATGATTCTTGGAGTGTCACAGGAATTGACGTTGCAGATTTGGGGAAAGGGGATTCAGAAATGCCCTCGCGTCACCTTGGTAAAGCGCAGCGTAGAGATAAACCACCTCGGTCAAGGTTCGGCTGCGTTTGGTCCCTACGCCGCAGGCTGCTGTGAGCCGAGGTGCCCTCCTGGCCCGGGCAGCTCCGCCCAAGCACGACCCCCTCTCGGGGTCCTTGACAAGCACGCAAGTTAACTCAGAATGGACTGCAGACTTCCACTAAAGCTAAAACCGTCCAATGTCTCGATGAAGAAGACGTGAGAGAGGTGTGTCTGCCAATTTAGCATAGCAAAAGTTTCTTAGATGGCGCAGAGAGCAAGACTAACTTTAAAACTTACACGGATTGGACATCATCAAAATGGAACATTCTTGCTCTTTGAATAGCACCATGAAGGAAATAAAAGACCAAGTCATACATTGTGAAAAATAGCCACAATTAATTTATTTAGGCTAAGAACATTTTTCCAAAATCCAGAGGCTTCTTTCAACTACAAAATGAGACTTGGGTGTCTCAGTGAAAAATGGGCAAATATTTCGAACATATACTTGATCCAAAAAAAGAAAGAAAGAAAGAAAGAAAGAAAGAAAGAAAGAAAGAAAGAAAGAAAGAAAGAAAGACAGACACATGAATGGCCAATCAGCGTATCGGAAGGATGCTCCATGTCATTAGTCGTCTGGGAGACGCAACTGCAGACAGCGAAGGGAGGAAAACACATGCCCCTGTGAGGACTTCCGAGCACATAGGCCCCGCAGCTTCCTTCCTCATCACCGAAGGCCCAGGAGCAACGCCCACGTCCAGCAGCGGAGGGTGCAGAGGTCGGAGGTGGTGCACCCTCGCCGTCAAATGCCACTGTCCAGTGCTGCGTGCTGGACCCAGGCGGCCCCTGTCCTGGATTCATCTGTATGAAATAGGCAAGGAGACAGACCAAATCCGCAGGGACAGGAAGCAGGCCCAAGGGTGTCTGGGGGACCGACTTGACTGGGGTGATGCAAGCGCTGTCTGCCTGGATCGTGACGGGGACGCTGTGGGCCCCTCCGAGCGGTGTGCCCCTGCCTCTGATGTGAGCACTTATTCCCTTCTTCACCTCGAGTCCCAGTGACAAGTTCCTGGAATCGAGGAGAAGGGATACTTCCCATAACGACTGTCACCGATGTGTCAACAATGTGTCCTGCCAGTGACAGAGCTCTCGGCACAGGGAAGTCCAGAAACCCCAGGTGGCTGGACTGTGACACGCATGAGAGAAAGCAGGGTCCCCAGATAACCTGTGAGTCAGTGGATTGCCTCCGGTCACAGTGACTCTGTGAAGGGACCTAAAAACAAATTCGATGTGACCAGTCGTCTTTTGTACAATGTCATTATGAATCCGGCATTCACTAAAATATGGCTATTCATAACACATGCTTACACCGTGAAGGGTGTTTTCCCATGTCTCGATTTTTACGTTTTCTCCTCATTCTCTCTGCAGTCCCAGGGCAGCTGCAGAACCTGACCTGTACAGCATCTGAGACAGAAGCGGAGGTCGCCTGGGTGCCACCATCGACTTTCTTTCGTGATTTTCTTTTTTGTTGCAAACCAGGTAATTAACACCACAGGTAGTTCCGTGTCGGGAAAGAGAGACCGGGAATGGGAAGGCACTAGACACGGGGACTGAGGCAGTGAGCCCGGTGCCCTCTGCACGGCCTTGGGGACCTGCCACCTGTGGGCCGCGTTCCAGACCCCCGTCCAATCGCCGTGACCTCGCCAGCCCCTGAAATGACCGAAGCCCAGTGCATCCCAACACCTGCGTGTCTTTCTTGGTCTTAGTTCCCGTCTCCATACCCCAAAGGCTGGAGAAAGGCGCTCTCTGGAAGACCACCTTGTCCTCCAAATTTATGCATGGGAGTGAGTTACGCTGCTTCAAGCTCATGGTCCAGGCTCACGAACAAACATCTTCCGACCCTCGGTCCCCACAGAATGCTGGCTGCCAAACTGGCTAGGATAAGAGCTTCGTGACACCTCATAAACAAAGTTCCTTTCCATCTAGAATGGTGGGGGTTAAGGCAACCAACTCCAGCTTCAGGGGGTTCTGAGAAACAGACCCTTCACGAGGCAAGAACACATCCTTCCTCTCACTGTCTAGCTGCCCACGGTAACACGGGGACCGTGGCTGCGTCACTGAGACAAGGATCGTGCACATGTCAGGCGAGATCTTTTCCGTGGCATTTCTGCAAGTCCGTGGGCATGGCCGTCTGGGACACAGAAGCGAGGTGGCCAGCACTAAGAGCAAGCTCGGGCCCACTGCAGACCCTTGTCCCTTGTCCACACCAGACAGAACACACAGTGGACCTGGAACCTCCAGGCCCAGGGCCATCGGGCTTTGCTCTTCCTGCCCGCGAGGTCACACGTAGATCCCCGAGGGCGGGTGTGGTCAACCCGTGGCCCACACGGTGCGTGGGCCCGACACAAAATTCCGCGTTTACTTAAAACATTGCCTAGTTTTATTACTGAGTTTTACACTAAGTTTTATTACCTCAATACGTACATTTTCTACATTAGTGATCCCAAATTTGGGACCTGCTCAGTGATTTTAAAAGATTCTCAAAAAGGCCGCGTGATGAGGGCGACCATGCGAGGACTTCTGTTGCTCATCTGTGTTGGCCGCCATCACTGAAATGACGCGCGGACCTGCTTCTCGCTCATCAGTTTTTGTTGGCGTTTGTGTGTTCGCTGTGTGGCCCAAGACAAGTCTTCTTCCAGTGCGGCCCGGAGACGCCCAGGTCGGCTCAGACGGGACCGCCTGGCTCAGTGTCGCCCCTTTTCTCATCTGTAAAATCAGATGCGAGGAAGGCCGGGGCACTCCTTCCCACCCCTTAAAACAGTGCTTGGCACATAGAGAGATCTGTGCGTTATGTGTATCATGACTGTGTTAACACTTTCAAAGAGATTTTACTTACTTATTTTTCAGAAGGAAGAGACGGGTGTATCCAAGAGAAGAAAGACCCCACAATGCATACTGGGATCCTGACCTGTACATCAGGTATGTGCTCTGACCGGGAGTTGAACCCGTGACCTTTTGGGTTGCGGGACAGTGTCCAACCCCCTGAGGCACACCAGTCAGGGTGCATGGTATTAATACTATTGTCACGGTAACTGCTGTCCGGTAGCGGGGTGCCACTGTTATCGTCCTGTAACACTTCTGTCTGGATGCCACGGGACCACCCGGAAACCATCAGTGGGCTAGTGATTTCTCACCTTCACAAATGCCGACTCTTGTGCCTGGGTGTTCAAACACGTTTGAACCAGTCCGACCACTCACGGGACTCCCCAGCCAGCACCCGCAGTCTGACTTGGGCTCGTCCCTCAATCCTGAGGCGCCCTGGCTTCCGTAATGGTTTTCTCTCGGCCCCTCCACCGACTCAGTCTCCCCCATCTTTCAGTGAGAGGTCACTCACGGTTTTCCTCCCAACGTGACCTTTCCCCTCACTTCTCAGACGCCGCCCATGACCGTCCAGCAGACCTGGTTATTCATGGTCGACCGGATGGTGCGTCTGAAACCCCTCAACAGTAGCCCGTAGCGAGGGTCCAAGTTTGGAGGTTAAGTATTAGAAAAAGCTTCACTTAAAAAAATCGTTTTTCTGAAACGTCCCAAGTCGAGACTTTCAGAATATCCACGGTGAGCTGTTCTCTCAGAAAGGGAAGACCATCTTTGTAAACGTGCCTCGACGTGTTAAATTGTTTATTTACCAAGTGAATCACAGGCCACCATCATTTTTTAATGGTTGCCTTTGTTTATCACGATGGAATTGGTTCAAGACAATCGCTGGTCACAGCAAGCGCTTCTGAACACCAAGGGTATACTCACGCGTATTTTCTCGACCCCTCGGCTTCCAGCTGGCTCGCCATGATGTCGGGTGGACGTCGAATTAAGTGTGTGGCACTCTGGACTTGTAAGGACTTAGTAAATGTTTTCTCCTCCTCCCCGAGGTGGCTCCTGGCTTAGACTGAGCAAGAATGACACCAGGGGTTCTTTGAGGGAGCTGGAGCCTTATACAAAGTACTGTGTCACCATGTACGCCTCCGTCCAGGGGAAGAGGCCACGCAATGGACCTCCCAGAAAATGTACATTTCAAACAAAAGAAGGACGTAAGTTACACGCTCTAATGCCTCCTTTTTTCTAAGAATGGCCAGGGCAAAGTGGGAGCATTTTCAACATGCGGTATCCCTGTCTCCATGCTTTACTCGGGAGATGCCTGGGTCTGGCCTATTTGTTTACGTGTAGGCTTTGCGGTTTTTAAAAAACAATGATTTAAAAATGTTTCCTGGGTCCTCTGCTTCAGCTACCATCGTAAGGACTATAAAAGCACGAGGGCGAATGAGCTGGTGCCACGCACGCGATTTCAGACCCAGAGGTCCCTGACCCACAGACTTTAGAGAGGTGTGGTCCACTGCGGTCCTCGGTGTCCCGAGCGCCATTGCTCAAACACCCCATGCCACCTGGCTCACAAAGCCGTCCCCAGCTGACCTCTGCTCTTCTGACCCAATGCCTCTTCAAACCAAAATGTCTCGTTAGCACGTTTCTGTCTTTGGGTCGCCCTGTCCGCCTGGGGCTCTCTTTCACCCGCTTGGCGTCTCTGTGGTTTCCAGGCCCCGAGCTACACCTGCTCAGAGGTGACTGCTGGGCCCAGGAGGTCGGGCGACCGGAGGCGCCATGGGCAAGCCGACAGGGCAGCCCCAGAGGGCCCCGCTGGCAGGAAGGCAGCTTGTCTTACTCGAAGCTGGACATAAAATGTTCTTCCTGCCCTCGAGGTTTGGGTTGAAAACGTCCAGGTTCTCAGGCGTTCAGCTTTTGTCGCCATCCTGGATTTCTGTGACGTCCCAGAAAACAGAGACCAGTTGCAGCGGCTGCCTCGGGGTCCCAGAAAGAAGGCTGCAGGCAGCACACAGGGTGGCCCGCACCCCCGCTCCTACCCGCCCCCTCTCTTCCTTTCCCCTCGGTCCTGCAATTCTGCGCATCTTCCTGGCCGGGTGGCAGGAACGCTCGAGGCTTCGAATGCAACCCAGAAGCCAGCGGTCCCTGAGCGAATAGGTGGTTTACTCCTCGATGTTTCGCTCCAGTTTTCTCACCGAAGTCCTGCTGCTACTCTCTCCTCCATACCCCCTAAGGAACACTTAAAAGTGTTTATGTGGTAAACACACAGCGTCCAGCAGACATTTACCACATGACTGGCCAATGCTGCTTCCTTTTGACAGTCCCATCCAAGGTCAAGGACATCAACGTCTTGCTGATGACAGATAACAGTGTGCTGGTGACTTGTCAGAGACCCGACCAAATCCACGGCCCCAAAACAAACTACAGCCTGTCAGTCAAGACTGGGGGCGCTGAGGTTCAACGTCGCTGGGAGAAGGAGTGCAGATTCGTTGTGAAAGATCTTAGCTATTCAACACAATATTCCTTTGAGGTAAGATGGTAATTGCTGTACTCACTCGAGTCCTCACATGCACTGGAATGCTCGTTACACGGCACTTGAATACTGCAGAACTGGGCTCACGGGGACAGGAGAAGCCCCAAAGTCTAAGGCAGTCACCCGGTAAAAGTCTTGAAAGTTGGACTGCAACCTTTCCCCCACTGTAGCAAAAACAGAACTTTAAGGCAAATATTTTGTCAGAATATATTTTAAGGTAAATTTCTTTTTTTTAAAGATTTTTAAAATTTATTTTTAGAGAGAGGGGAAGGGATGGAGAAAGAGGAGAGAAGCGTCAAGGTGTGGCTGCCTCTCTAGCACCCCCTACTGGGGACACCTGTTCCACAACCCAGGCAGGTGCCCTGACTGGGAATCGAACCTGCAACCCTTTGGTTCACAGGCCAGCACTACAGTCCACTGAACTACACCAGCCAGACCTGCCAAAATATTTTTGACCTCCAATAATATACCAATATATTACCTTTAGATGATCGATCTATCACATATCATTAATCTATGATATCATCAACATGTCATGCTCCTCTCTCTTTCCAGGATTTTCTTTTCCCATCTGTTGAATAAGGTTAAGTTATTCTGGAAAATTATAGGTAAACATCATATTAAAATGCAATCCTAAAATTCACATGAGGAGATCATTATTGAGTTACTCACCCTCTGCCCCCTCTCCCAGACTTGTTCTCGGCAGGCACTTCCGATGGCGCCTCAGTCTCTGCTCCCCCATTCACACCTTCGTAGGGGGCTGCCCTTTGAGCTTTGTTCGTCATTATGACCGCTGGCTCATAAACGAATCAAGCTGTTCTTATTACTGTGACTTCATTACTGTTCTTTTTTTGTAGGTTTATTTTGATGCTCTTCTGGTAGTTTTTCAGCCATGTAGTTCTCTTTCTTTTAATGAGCTAAAGAAAGTTAAAGCTTTTATAAAATTTTGACTGTATCTCCTGTCTATATTACTTATTACCAATTTCTCAATGACTGACAAAATTATATAATGAGTGGATTATTAAAGTGCTCTTATTGATAATTTCTAAAGAGTTTAGAATTGCATTTTGAAAGAGTTTTAATGTACCTATTTTTTAGAGACAGTGTTTCCATATTTCTGGTGCTTGGTTTTTTTTTACAACTGCTGCCTTTTGGAATTTCTTTTTTTTTTAATTTATTTATCCTTAGAGGGGAAGGGAAGGAGAGGAGAAAAATATCAATGTATGATTGCCTCTCATGCGTCCCCTGCAGGGAACTGGCCTGCAGCCCAGGCATGTGCCCTGACTGGGAATCGAACCGCGATTGTGTGGTTCGCAGGCCCGCGCTCAGTCCACTGAGCCACACCAGCCAGGGCTGGAATTTCTGAAGTATTTCTTACAGCTCATTATCTGATACATGTACATGAATATTCTGTGGCTTCTGGGGAGATTACAAACCCCCCATAGGGTTCATGCTTACATATATATTTTCCAGATTAATAAGCTTGCAAATTTTTTTTATTTATCATTAATCTCTTTAAAAATATGATTCACTTAGCCTTTTTCACTAAATTTATTTTTACTTAAACTTGGGTGGTTGTTTTTTGGTTTCCTTTTTTGTGATTTTTGGTTTTTGTTTTTTTCGCCACTCTGCCTCCTTCCTCTTGTCGGTTCCTCCGTGCATCTAAACGGGTTTCCGATCTCACGAGATGCAGGTACCGAAGCTGATGGCATCCCTACGGTAGATTGGGCCCCATGTCACTCAGAGCCTGGGACTTTGCCACTGCGATGCTGGTGGCCTAACTCTCCTGCGAAGAGAAACACTGAGACTGTTACATTATAGTGTTTAGTTTGCCGCTGGAGGACTTTTATGTGCCCCTTCGGTGGTGCTCTCGTCCACACTGAATGGTAGATGTTTACTTTCAAAATAAAATGTGACGACATTAGCCTATCAATAGGGAATTTAACTTTAAATTACGAATGGCTTGAAGTGCTGGATTTTATTCCTTCTGTTTCTTTATTCTTCTGGATATAATATCATTGCTAAATGGGCTAAGATTTCTTTATCTATTTTTCACTGTTAAACACTGTCTTTTAAACAATATCTGGTAAAAAAATATAGGGGCATTGGCTTCAGGTTCCCACTCGAAATTAAAGGTAGCCAGTGTATGTTTAATAAAAATGAAAATTGTTGTGTGAGAAATGCATATGTTGCATTAGAATACGTAAATTCACGTGATAAAATGACCTTCTCTTTTGTTACTGAAATTCAGATCTTTTTGAACAACGGGGAACACAGTGGACCCACAGTATCTGCTACTGGATCGACATCGTGTAAGTGCTTCACTATTTGCTGTGCTCGTATTCAAAAATATGAGAGCACACACACACAGCTCGAGTATTTTATGCTCATGCCATGTCCAATCATCACATGTTTAAGTGACATATATTTTATAAGCACGAGAGTGTATGTTATCTGAAAAAAACCGCATAGATGAACATCATATTGAAATACAGCATGAAATGCAAACAAGGAAATTCAATTATTCAAAGAGTGTCAATTTCATGACATTGGTCCTAAGAGGATTGACCCGCATAGACTATTAAGTTACACTTACAAAACGGGTTTGTTCCATGTGCTTTGGAGACCGGGGCCTGTTTTACCCCGTTCTGTCCCTCACCAGTCCCCGGGGCAGAAGCAGGTACTGGTCACTCCTCTGCCCCTGAGTTGCCTAACTAAGGCGAAGATCAGCATCGCCTCGTAATAAGACGGCTACTTAATTTTGTATCAATAACATTAAAAGTGTGTCAAGCGAGATGAATGCGCATGCAAATAAACAAACCCACATAAAAAGTCATCGTCATCATGAGAATAACAGGCCTCCCCCACCCCCTGCAGAACAGCCGCACATCACGCCCTGCGTTTCCCTGTTCTCTTCGCTTCGCCGTGGGGACGCGTGGCCTGCCGCCCCGTCTGGATTTGTTGGCGTTGCCAGCTGGGCGGGGCTGGTGGGGGAAGGAGACTGGGGTCACTGTCTGCAGCCCTCCCTCCTTGGCGGTGTGGCGAATAAAATCAGACAGCTGGACGCTCTGGTCCGTCCCTCTCCCGGCCACTTCCTGCGCTGTGTCACTTGTGCGTGTGTGTGGCTGTCACTGAGGCTGCGTTTGCCCGAGAGGGAAGATACACAAGCAGCTGTCTTTGCATTCTGCTGGACTCACGTAGAAATTTCTCACGTAGAAATTTAGCGGCAGTGGCCCAGACGTAGAACAGAAAACTCCTCATGTTAGATGCCAAGCAAATTCAGCCACACACCTTTGACTGTATGCGCATGTGAATATTTTATAATCTCTTACGATAAAAACAGGGTCCTCGAGTGTTTCCGATTATGTGAACCATCTGTGGCGATGGGGCCTACGCTCGGGGGCCACAGACTCAGGGGGACGAGTCACGGGCACGTTTCCCGGGCCTGGGGGAGCCAGTGGTAGCGGTCCTGAACGCGGTCCAGAGTTTGCGCCCTTCTGTCTTTCCTTGTCTGTTTGCGCCCCAGCCCAGTGACCCCACGAAAACCGCTGTTGTCCAATTTCACAAGGCCCTCCCTTCTAGTGAGGCAAGGGGTCAGTTCCCAGGGCTTATCGACCTTGGCCAATCGTCACCTCTGTCATCATCGACTATTGGTTCCTCCTAGAAACCCTTCCTTTGGAGCTGGTTTCCCGGGGACGCCCCCTCCCTGTTAGTCTCCTTGGCCGGTTCCTTCTTTCCCTCTAGAGGTTTAACTTGGCCGAGTCTCAGGGCTCAGTCTTGGGATTCCTTTCCTCTCCATCTGACCTATTCTTCAGGCTTATAAATTAAACAACAACTCTCGAAGACTCAAATTCATGTCCAGTGCCAGACGCGCTCTGGGAAGATTTGTGGCAGAGCGCGCCGAGGTGCCCCCTCTGACTTCCTCCTCAGCTCCCTCCCTCAGGTGTCTGACCCTTTCCTCGTGTTCCCAAATGCACTCCAAGCTCCTGCTACCTGGAGCCTGCTGGACGCACAGCCTGCCCGACCCCCACAGCGGCCACTGCGCGGGGCTGCTTCCCCCGCTGCAGAGCTTTGGACCTGGGCTGGACCAGTCACGGTTCGCCTGGACCGTGGGATTCACAATGAGTGTTCAAAAATGTCTGTGAAATGCGCGAGTCAGAGTCTCTTTCCTCTCTACTCCACATCCTACAGGGGCCACGCATTTAACTCACACCAACGTGGCCTTCGCATGGTTTTCAGTGACCCCCAAATCCGACCCTTGCGCTCCCTGGATCCCCGTCACGGGCGGCCCTGCTGTTACCTGGCTGCGCGGGGCATGTCTGTGCTCCAGGTTCTTGCCCTGCCTGCCCGTCTGCCTCACGTGCTGTTTTTTTTTTTTTTTTTGAAAACTGCTAAATAAGTGAAAATACTGAAGTGTTACACACATTCAGGGTGCTTAGCCCAAGGATCCAGCTAACTTGGTGACGTACTCATCTCTCTTCGTGTGCTATGTTCCATTTCTAGATAATTCTAAGGCACTGATCGCATTTCTGGTGTTTCTGATCGTGGTGACCACAGTAGCCCTGCTCATTGTTCTCTATAAAATCTATGACTTGCACAAGAGAAGATCCAGGTGAGTGTTGATTTCGAAAGACACACAATGGTAACCACAATGGTGGGAGCGTGTGATGAAGGCCTCGGCCCGTGAGGCAGGGGCGGAACCAGGGAAGGGGGGAAGGCGGAGACCCCACGAAGCCTAGGCCATCACTGAACCCTGGGTCGAAGCTTTTCAGCGTGGCCTCGTTGGGTTATAGTAAACATCAGCATTTTCTACATTCATGGATCACGGTATGGACTTCTTGCAATATTAACCAGTAACAAGGACATGTGTCCATCTGTACAGAGTGGGTCAGAGGAATGATGACTAAAGAAGGGAGAAACTCCTTAGGGATGTATATGTAGCCTCTCGGCCAGGGACAATGAACGCTTTATGAAAAACAGGAGTTTTAAAATAAAATAATTTCGCCACTTATCTGAGCTTAACAGACAACCCTTGGTTTTCTTCCTCCCTCCCTTTTCCTTACGTTTTACTCCCCTCCTCTCCCATCATTTCCCGGTTCTTCTTTCTTTCCTTCCTCCCCTGCACCCTTCCCTCCCCTCCCCCTCCCCCTCCCCTCCCCCTCCTCTCTCCTCCCCCTCCCCCTCCCCTCCTCTCCCATCATTTCCCGGTTCTTCTTTCTTTCCTTCCTCCCCTGCACCTTTCCCTCCCCCTCCCCCTCCCCCCTCCCTCCTCTGTCTCCTCTCTTCCCTCATTATCCTCCCTGCCTCCACCTCCTCCTTTTTAAAATATATTTATTAAATATGAGTTAAATGCCAACTGAATTCCATGTCTCAGACTAGACACTTACATTTCTTATTTTCGCAGCAATTTAGATGAACAACAGGAACTTGTTGAGAGGGGTAAGTATGCCTATTTTTACACTGAGGAATTACGCAGCTGCCCCGGCCCCACATTTGAATCCCCTCATTTAAACTAAGAATTCCACACTTCCTATCTCACTGGGACTGCCTCTGTTGATACCGAGACAAGGCTTAAACGTGCTTATTTAATCGGCAAGGGTTAAATCCAAGATGTAAACTTAGCGACAGGAGAGTGAACCTTTGAACGACAGACGTAACCCTGGCCTTGACTCTTTCGTCTGCTTAATAAAGATGATGAGAAGCAGCTGATGAACGTGGAACCCATCCACACCGACGTCTTGCTGGAGACCTACAAGAGGAAGATCGCCGATGAGGGGAGGCTTTTCCTGGCCGAGTTCCAGGTGGGTGCTCTCCGCGGGGTGCCAGGGGAGAGCTCACGCAGCGAGCGCGGTCCCCAACCGAAATTCGCCTCTATAAGATACACGCGCAGGGTCGCAACACCATCAGAGCGGACTTGGGCCGCCGAAACCCGCAGAGCAGGAGAGAGACCCGCAGGAAACCGGCTGATGTCCCAAACCAACGCTCTGTCCTATTTATTCACGCACCTGATGAAATTGTGCCACAAGACCTTCGTGGCTGATTTAGTGCTGGGATTCTCACGAATCACTCAACTTGTGTTTTGCTTTTTGTCTTCGAGTATTTTATTCAATGTATTGGGGTGACATTGGTGAATGAGATGACACAGACGTCAAGCGTACAATTCTATGTTACATCACCTGTCGATGGCACTGTGTTCACCAGCCAAGGTCAAATCTGCGTCCGTCACCGTATATCTGGCCCCCTTAACCCTTGACGACGCCTCCCCCTCTTCCTGCTGGGAACTACTGTGTTGTTGTCTGTGTCGGTGCGTTTTTGTCTGTTTGCTTTCCCTCTTTGATGTCTACCCTGGAGTTGATGAACAATCATGTATTATTTTCAGGTATACGACCCCGTGTCAGACAGTTGTAGAACTGACAAAGCGATCACCCCCATGAGTCTAGCACCCATCTGACACCGTAGGGAGTTATGGAAACGGTATGGTGCTTCTGAATGACTTCAGAAGTGGGAGAACAATTCGTGCTGAATTTCCTGTCCCGGAGGGTTTAGTCTCCAAGTGCAGAATTTGTTCCGGGGTGTTTTTGGTTGTTTTTTTTTAGTGTTTTTTGCCTCATTCCTCCACGTTCATTTCAGTGGCTGCACGCAACTTGCCTGTCAGCACGAAGGCAGCAGGTTACAGCCTGTCCCCTCCCCACGCCACAGCCGGTGAGGCTGACGCGGTGCCCCGGAGCCCGCGGTGACCCGGCGGTCTTCGTCTCTTTCAGAGTATCCCTCGGGTGTTCAGCAAGTTCCCAATCAAAGAGGCTCGGAAGTCCTGCAACCAGAACAAGAACCGATACGTGGACATCCTTCCCTGTAAGCTGCCCTGGAGAGTGGGGTCTCCCGGGGCGGGGGGGGGGGGCTGCTCGGTGATTCACCGTCACACTCACTGGCCTTCCTGTCCCTCTGACAGATGATTACAACCGTGTGGAGCTGTCAGAAATAAGCGGAGATGCAGGGTCCAACTACATCAATGCCAGCTACATTGACGTGAGTGCCGTGCCAACTCCAGGGTCACTGCACGTCTGTGTCATTCACCTTCCATCCCTCCTTGTCACGGCAAGATTTTAAGAGCTGTTGCATGATGTCACTGCTCCAAACGACAAACTCACTAATATTTGCAGGAAGAGTTACTTGTTATTTGTGTGGCATGAGATTTTTCTCTGCAAACAAAGTAGTGGCAAAAATCGAAATACTCTGGGTCCCAGGATGTTAGAGTGGGTGGTCTAGGCAGCGATTTCTCACCGGAGCCCACACTGGCTCCCCCCGTGTGCCCTGTCATTGTGCGGGTGGGCAGCAGGGGGCTCTGGGCATTTAATCACCTAGTCCTGGTTCCAGGGGGAGAGGCCTGAGCTAGGACTCGGGCCCCTGCAGCCTGGCCCCACACCGCTGTGCGTCCAGGACACAGCATCGCAGGTCGGCAGGGTGTTCTCCTGACCCACGTACACTGCTCACTCTAGTCATTCAGNAGAGTTACTTGTTATTTGTGTGGCATGAGATTTTTCTCTGCAAACAGAGTAGTGGCAAAAATCGAAATACTCTGGGTCCCAGGATGTTAGAGTGGGTGGTCTAGGCAGCGATTTCTCACCGGAGCCCACACTAGCTCCCCCCGTGTGCCCTGTCATTGTGCGGGTGGGCAGCAGGGGGCTCTGGGCATTTAATCGCCTAGTCCTGGTTCCAGGGGGAGAGGCCTGAGCTAGGACTCGGGCCCCTGCAGCCTGGCCCCACACCGCTGTGCGTCCAGGACACAGCATCGCAGGTCGGCAGGGTGTTCTCCTGACCCACGTACACTGCTCACTCTAGTCATTCAGATACAAACACCGTGCGTGGGGATTTACCCAAAATAGTTAAAAACGGGGTTTCCTATATACCTGTTAGATGACTAGTGCATTGCACTGCAGATTTTTAAGCAGAATACATTTATAGAGAGACTGGAGAGCGTGTTTCTTTCACCCGCCCACCATTCGACCCGCGCCTTCACCCACCAGCTAGACTCGTACGTATCCAGCCCTAGTGCCTTTCTCCGTGAACATGAAAACTCTCAAATTCATTATTCCCCGCTTTATCCAAAAATGCTAGCGTCATATTCACACCTTTCTGGACCTTAATTTACCTAACACCTTCCATGTTGGGTATACAGGGCCCGGCACAAGTAACGCCTGCTGGAGTGTGGTTGGGGGGGGGACGACGTGGGCGTACCGATGTGTAGCTTTAATTTAAACCTTTCACCCGACATGTCGGGGGGTGTGCTTGGGTGGGACACTGGGTTGTTACTGAAGGACATACTTACGATTTTCTAATAAAAGCTTTGGTAATAAAAGGGGGCATTATTTGGGCCGGACCTTGTATATCACATCATTATGAAGAGTCACGTTTCTTCAAGGAAAAGCAATTCAAATTAAGGGTTTTTGTTTTCTGTTTGTCTGTTTCGACCTACTCGAATGTACAAACTCTCAGTGGAGCAGATGAAGTGGTCAGATGACGCGAGTATGTGTAGCAACCTCGGCAGCGCATTGGTTTGCCGGGGGCAAGCCGCACGAGCGTGGCGCGGGCGGCTGAAACCCGCAGAAACGCCTTCTTCCACGGCCCCCCGGCGGCTGGGGGTCAAGGTGTCAGCAGGATTATTACGCTCCCTTTGACTTTTTATTTCTACCAGAATTTAGATAGTCTTTGGCGGGGGGGGGGTGGAGAACCGCTCTATTTTCTGTTCAAATACAAATGGCGATTGTGCTATTGACCACACGTGTGTTTAGAGCCGTGTGCCCCTGGCGGCGGTTACAGGCTGACGCAGCGCAGCCCCGCAGTGGCCGCCTGTCAGATACGTGGATGCGGGAGCCACGCTGTGTGACGCGAAGGTTCAGGAAGTGACCGGAAGTAATCGTGGCCTTGGTGTGGCCTGTGTGACTGGGCCTCATCCTTTTTTAAAAAATATATTTTATTGGTTATGCTATGACAGTTGTCCCATTTCCCCCCTTTTATTCCCCTCCACCTTGTACCCCCTCCCTCCAGCATCCCCCCCTTTGTTCACGTCCATGGGTCGTGCATATAAGTTCTCTGGCTTCTCCATTTCCCATACTATTCTTAACCTCCCCTTGTCTATTTTGTACCTGCCTTTTATGCTACTTATTCCCTGTACCTTTTCCCCCATTCTCCCCCCCACCCCCCACTGATAACCCTCCATGTGATCTCCATTTCTGTGATTCTGTTTCTGTTCCAGTTGTTTGCTTAGTTTGCTTTTGATTTAGGTGTGGTTGTTAATAACTTTTTTATTAACAGTTTATTAACAGTTTGCTGTCTTTCTACTGATCGTATGGTTTATCTTCTCTTTCTTAGATAAGTCCCTTTAACATCTCATGTAGTAAGAGTTTGGGGATGATGGCCTCCTTGAACTCGACCTTATCTGGGAAGCACTTTATCTGCCCTTCCATTCTAAATGAAAGCTCTGCTGGATAGAGCAATCTTGGATGTAGGTCTTTGGATTTCATAACTTGGAATACTTCTTTCCAGCCCCTTCTTGTCTGTAAGATTGATTTGGAGAAATCAGCTGATAGTCTTATGGGAACTCCCTTGTAGATAACTGTCTCCTTTTCTCTTGCTACTTTTAAGATTTTCTCCTCTTTGATCTTGGGTAATGTAATTATGATGTGCCTTGGTGTGTTCCTCCTTGGGTCCACCTTCTTTGGGACTCTCTGAGCTTCCTGGACTTCCTGGAAGTGTATTGCTTTTGCCAGACTGGGGAAGTTCTCCTTCCTTATCAAATAAGTTTTTAATTTCTTGCTCTTCCTCTTCTCCTTCTGGCACCCCTGTGATTCAGATGTTGGAACGTTTAAAGATGTCCTGGAGGTTCCTGAGCCTCTCCTCATTTTTTTGAATTCCTGTTTCTTCATTCTATTCTGGTTGAATGTTTCTTTCTTCCTTCTGGCCCAAACCACTGATTCAAGTCCCAGTTTCCTTCCCGTCACTGTCGGTTCCCTGTATTTTTTCCTTTATTTCACTTTTTATAGCCTTCACTTTTCCCTCTAATTTGTGACCAAATTCAACCAATTCTGTGAGCATCCTGATCACCAATATCTTGAACTGTGCATCTGATAGGTTGACTATCTCTTCATTGTTTAGTTGTGTTTTTTCTGGTGCTTTGATCTGTTCTTTTGTGTTGGCCATTTTTTTGTCTTGTCACACCTGTTACCTATGAAGGGCAGAGCCTTAGGTGTTCCCCGGGGCGGGGCAGCCCACGTCGCTGGGTGATGATGCTGTATGTGGGGAGGGGTCCGAGACGGAACAAGGGTGCTTGTTCCACTCTCTGCAGGTTTTCAGTCACTTCCCCTGCTTTCCCCAAGCCAACTGGGCCCTTCCGGTGCTGATTGCTGGGTGGGTGGGCTTGTGTGCACTCCAGGACCCCGTGGGTCTCTCCACTGAGCTCTGCTGTGAGGCTGGGCATTTCTTCCCCTGCCGCGGCAAATGCCACAGCTGTTTTCAATCCGAGGTTTGAGGCCTTGTTTCCCCGCTGGAGCCCGGGTCGTGTGGTCCGTCTTGGTCCCCAGTTGTTCCTCCCATTTTATCTGCTTGCAAATGTGGGACTGCCCGGTCCACCAGCCACCGCCCCGCCTGCCCTGGTCCTCCAGCTGCTGCGTGGCCGCGCCTTCTCCCCACCAGGCTGCCTGTCTCCGCCCGTCCTACCGGTCTGGATGAATGTTTCTTCTTTAACTCCTTGGTTGTCAGTCTTCCATACAGTTCAATTTTCCTGCAGTTCTGGTTGCTTTTTGTTTTTAAATTTGTCGTTGTCCCTCTTTTGGTGGTGCGAGGAGGCACCGTGTGTCCACCGACGCCTCCATCTTGTGGGTTCCGTTTTGCGGCAGAGTCTTTCTCTGCAGGGCTGCCCTGATGAATGAGGTGAATTGAAGGATTTCAGAAAGTCTGTAGGAAATTAGCCCAGGATCCTGCTGCCTTCGTCCCCCTCCTTCCCCTCGGCAGCAGGAGGAGAGAGAGCAGACTTTGCAGGTGATGAGGTGAATGTCACCACACCGCTTCTCTGGAACGGAGTCTAGGTAGACAAGTCCCAGGGAAGCCTCGCTCTTCCAGATTATTCTGGGTGCAGAGCAAAGAAAGACACACGAAGGCCTGACGGTGGTTTGTAAATGCCACCTGGCACGTTTAGCACGGTCAAATGCCTGATTGCGCGTTCCTAAACGCCCCCTTTGAACTTGCAAAGGCCCTGGGAAATCCCGGCCAAGGGCACCGCGGCCCACGGCCGTGAAGGAGTCCCCGAGAGCCCCGTGACTGACCCACTCCTCTGTATGTGTTTCAACAGGGTTTCAAAGAGCCCAGGAAGTACATCGCTGCACAAGGTAACCTCCCTGACTGTTCGGAGTCCTTCCCAAACCGCGCGCTGCAGCTCTTTAAAAAAAAGAGCGAGAATTCTTAGTTGGCATCTGTTCACCTCCTAGGTCCCAGGGATGAGACGGTTGGTGATTTTTGGAGGATGATCTGGGAACAGAAGGCCACGGTTATTGTCATGGTCACGCGATGCGAGGAAGGGAACAGGGTAAGGACCTGGAAGATTCTCAGAGCAGAAGCTGGGAGTAAGATAGGACAGCGTTGGGGTGCACTGTCCAAAGCCCAAACACATGTTCCGTAACTAAAAGGGACGGCTGTTTTAATCAGCGAGACACTCGACTGAAATTTTTCATACAGGTACAGAAATAAAATCTCTGCATGTGTACCTCTGTGTACATGGGAATAAGTTTAAACATTCCTGATGGGCTTAAATTTGATTCCTAGGTCTTGACAGTATTGTTGTTAGGTCAGCACCGTTCTCTTTTTAAATATTTTATTTATATATTTATGGAGAGGGGGAAAGGATGGAGAAGGTGGGGAGAGACACATTGATGTGAGGCAGAAACACTGATTAGAAACGCCGACCGGTGCCTCTCGTGCCCACTCTGAATGGGAACAAACCCACAGCCCAGGCCGGTGCCCTGACCGGGAATTGAACCGGTGACGTTTCGCCACGTGGGATGACACCCAACTCACTGAGCCCCACGGGTCAGGGCGAGGTCCGCACATTTCCACGAGCCGATGTCACCGATGCTTGTGAATACTTGAAACAGAACTGACCTCAAGTGGACGGGTGGTCACTCGCCTAACGTGACTCAGAGAGGAAGGAAAGCTTCCTCACCGGCCACCACGTCACTTTGCTGGCCACTGAGCGTGCCCTCCCTCGTGGCGCAGCGACCCCGTGCAGGGCGCCCTCTGCGACGCAGGAGGAAGCCCATCCTCAGGACCTGGTCACGGAGAACGGAAGCCGTCTCAAGCTTCCGTCTCCCGTCTCAAGGCGTGCATGGATTTTAGAAGGACCAGACGGATGTTCTGGGAATTTCCGTGACTTAGTCCCTGTTTGAGTATTGCTGTCTAAAGAGCGTGTGGTAAACACTGTCTTAAGTGGGAAGCTGAATGATTGGTGGTTTCTGAACGACAGAACAAGTGTGCAGAGTACTGGCCGTCCATGGGCGAGGGCGCCCGGGAGTACGGAGACGTCCTCGTGAGGGTCAACGAGCACAAAACCTGCCCCGACTACGTCATCCAGAAGTTCAGCATCGCAAACGTGAGTGTGCCTTACCGCCTCACTTTCCTTTGCGTACTCTTTGCCCAAAAATGCAATTGTGGACTATTCGGTGTGAGGAGTTAAACTACACTTGGGGGAAGTGATTTTTTTCTGACCTGCAGGGGGAAAGTTTGGGTGGGAAGCAGGGTCAGGTCAAGTCGCATCAGAGCTATGTCTAACGCTGACTCATGAAATGTGTTGGGTCGGTGAGTGACTTTCTGAATGACACAATGACCTCTGTTCTCAGCGGGTCTGTCACCAATATGGGAAGAATATCTGTACACAAGGCAGGATTCGAGATTACTGCACAAAGTGCAAAGTTCTGTGCAGGAGAAGGAGTACAAGGTTTAATTCAGAAAACTGTCAGTGTGTCCTTGACGAGTAATTAAAAGTGGAGGTCTTCGCATGCGTGTGTGATTCCACTTACGAAAAGCCCAGGACGGGCAGAGTCGTAGACAGAAAGCTGGTCAGCAGTTGCTTGGGGCTCAGAGGGTAGAGCAGACTTTTGGGATGGCAGCTAAGAAGTGAGTTTTTTTGTTGTGGGGGGGTGGATATCCTGTAATTAGGTCGTGGTGATGATTTTACAACCCTGTCAATACAATACAAAAATGTACACTTTAAATGAATTATGGTATGTGAAGAATATCTAAAAAAATCTTAAAATTAGAGGTCTTTCCAGACCAGGTTGAAATTTTCTCTGCATTTCACTTACGAAAGAAGGGTTTTCGGTAAATTGTATTTCCTTACGGTCCACATGTATCTCCTGCGATAAAAACAAACAAACAAACATGAATTCTGTATATACCCGAAGGTCCTCCAAGGTTTCCGTGGTCTCACTAATTGTCACACCCACAGAAGGCCGTGGAAGACTCCCACCAATGGCTCCTGGTTGAATAAGTCATGAGGGCCCCAGTGTGTAGACATGGATGCCAACTAGAGGTCAATGCCAATCTGGTTACCTTGACTGGTTGGATGTCCCTGTTCTTGGTCAACTTACTTCCTATCAGCAAAGTACAACCAACCAAGTTCTGTTGTTTCTTTGGTATGGAAATGTAGGTGGTCCCTCTTCCCCGCTGGTCAGAGAACCATGAATTCTGCATCTTCTCCTGGTGCCTTGAAATTGGGACCAACCTGAGCCGTACTCTGGGCTGCCTGTCCTGGGTTCTCTGTCCACAGTTGCCATTTCTAAGATGAGGGGGCCTTGGAAACAGTTTAATCCAACCATTGGCCGGACTTTCTATGTGGGACAGGTGTCCTGTTCGCTGGCCCACCGAGCAGGAGTATTTCAGTCGGCCGTGAGAAGGGCCTTCTGTTTGCAGGCCCGCCCCCTGGCCCATTGTCTCTGTGGGTGCCCGGGGGTTGGTTGGTTGGTTTGTTTTTGGCGTGGTGGCAGGAAAGTTCCTGGCAGTCTCAGCAACACTCACGTACCTCACTTAGCTTCCTGGTAAGTCACTGCCGACGGGCNATCCAACCAGTGGCTAGACTTTCTGCGTGGGACAGGTGTCCTGTTCGCTGGCCCACCGAGCAGGAGTATTTCAGTCGGCCGTGAGAAGGGCCTTCTGTTTGCAGGCCCGCCCCCCGGCCCTTTGTCTCTGTGGGTGCCCGGGGGTTGGTTGGTTTGTTTGTTTTTGGCGTGGTGGCAGGAAAGTTCCTGGCAGTCTCAGCAACACTCACGTACCTCACTTAGCTTCCTGGTAAGTCACTGCCGACGGGCTAGTGTGTGCCAGTCATGCGTGACATCGCGATGACCGCTATTTGTTAGAGAAGATGTAGCCACAGCTGAAAAAATGTGCAGGGGGCGTTATTTGTCCCGGTCGCCCCTCCCTCTTATTTATGTCAGGTAGTTGGTTTTGGAGAAAAATAAACTCAAGGAACATGTGGTCTCTTGGCTAGAAAAAAGAGAAGACAGCTGGAAGGGAGGTCACCCACATCCAGTTCACCAGCTGGCCGGACCACGGGGTGCCCGAGGACCCCCACCTGCTCCTCAAGCTGCGCAGGAGGGTGAACGCCTTCAGCAACTTCTTCAGTGGCCCCATTGTGGTGCACTGCAGGTGAGGGGCTCCGGCCACAAGCCCGGGCCCCCCGTAAGGGGCACCTCCCGTGGGCAGCGGCTGTACTGGGGGCAGTCTGTGCGGAGAAACCCAACCTCTCTTCTCTGCTTTACCCGTGTTGTCTTTTCCACACCCGGGCCCACCATGACCATGACCATGACCATGACCATGACCATGACCTGACTTGCCGCCCTGTTTCTGTTCCCAGCGCTGGCGTGGGGCGCACGGGCACCTACATCGGCATCGACGCCATGCTGGAGGGTCTGGAGGCCGAGAACAAGGTGGACGTGTACGGCTACGTGGTCAAGCTGCGGCGGCAAAGGTGCCTGATGGTGCAAGTCGAGGTCCGTTCTCCCTCGCTTTGGCTCCCTGACTTGGATTTTGGGGGGCGGAAGTGGGGGATCGTTAAGGAAACCAAACTCTTCTCAGTCTCAACCAGGGGGCGAAAGTCATTTTCATTTTCATTCCTGACCGCTAAGGCGTGTGCTAAGCACCCACCGCAGAAGCATTTGCATCTGTGGCTGAGCGTACGGTGGAAGACAAATGACTGAAAAATATATATATTTTAATAGTGTAACACCACCCACATGTATCATAGTGGGAAAAGAATAAAAATACTGAAAATCCATTTGGCAGCATAGCACAAAATGAAAACTAGGCAGGCGGAAGAGCACCATGGTTCGGAGCTTGCTTTGGGGGACTAGACCTCCAGCGTTCAAGCCTCGCTCCTCGTTCCTAGTACTGTGCGTCCCTTTAAAAGTTGTCATGTATCCATTCCTCATTTAAGTCATCTGTGACATGGGGGTAGGGGCGGGTTCACCTTACAGAGTTAGGACAAAAGGCGACTCAAGTAGGCGACTTAGACGAGGGTCCGGCACCTGCCCGGAGCCAGTAATTGTGAAGTGGTGGCTTTGAGTGACAGCGTCCACACTGGACCCCTCAATCCCACACGCACCGGAGAGTCACTCCCAAGAGA
This sequence comes from Sturnira hondurensis, assembly GCF_014824575.4. Taxonomy (NCBI): domain Eukaryota; kingdom Metazoa; phylum Chordata; class Mammalia; order Chiroptera; family Phyllostomidae; genus Sturnira; species Sturnira hondurensis. Next base: position 771,285 of record NW_028091436.1, read on the forward strand.
AGCACTTACAAGGTTCACAGCCAGAAACACATGCCAGGGTGTTCACTGCATTCCACGGCGTTGGGGTGGCTAGGAAATTGGGAACACCCGAAATGTCTATCAGCTGAGAAGTGGGCGAGCAAAATGCGGTCACGCGGACTCTTTGGGGACCCGCCACGCTGGCCTTGACAGGAGTAACCTTGGTCTGTGCCCATCCGTGTGGCGAGAACTCAGATGAAAACAGAGAGCGAATCAAGTCACCAGGAAAACAGTAGGATGCAGCTAATGTAATTTTAAAGAAAACACACAAAAACGCACGATGCTTATAGATACACAGCTGTTAGTATAGGGATATAAACACTGATTGTTCACCGGGGGGCGGGGGGGAGTATTTCATGTGGAAAAATACACAGAATTGAAGGGTACAACCAAACCCAGGGAACCAGAGGTGGGCAAAAGAGGCTGGAACTTGCTCAGAAATGTACCTCATATTTTACATTATGATTTAAATGTGATAAAGTTTGGAGTTTCTGGCTTTGGCATATTGCATCTAAAAAACTTAATTTCTGTTTTAAAAGGTTTTCGAAAACTCTTCTAAAATGTGTTCTATGGAATATAAACTTCCTTGTTTCTCTCATATATGTGAAATTTATTAGTGTTCTATGTTAGTGATTTGACTTAATGACTCCGCAATAGTCACTGAAGGACATAACAGACACATATATTTTTTAATTTTTAGGAATAAAGTAAAACCTAGGCACTACCCAGTAGGGGTCTCATCTATTTAGCAAGCTATTTTTTTCTGAAAAAAAAGTCAGAGATGAAACTTGCTCACATCACGAGAACCAACTCTCAGAATCTTTAAACATTGGCGATAACTCTTTTCCCTATATTGTCCCAAGAGGAGCACAATTATGGGACTACGTAATCTGTTTAAACGTGACTTACAAGACAGTAAGCTCCCGGTCAATCGTCCCTATTTTCCTCTGAAATCGCAGGCGCAGTACATCCTCATCCATCAGGCCTTGGTGGAGTACAATCAGTTCGGGGAGACGGAGGTGGGCCTGGCTGAGCTGCACCAATACCTGTCCAACCTGAAGAAGCGGGACCCGCCCAGCGAGCCCTCTCCGCTGGAGGCCGAGTTCCAGGTACCGACCATGACAGCGATGTTGGCGGCCCTTACAGACACCCCTCCCCGAGGGCTGTTCCCCACGGCCGTGGAGATCACACGGCTGTTTGGTGGGCTTGCTTACATGTAGAAATCTGAGTCTGTGGCCAAGGATTTTAACCATTCCCCATTAAGCGGGTTCGAGACGAAGGTTAAAAGTAACAGCAGGCAGCCACCGCACTGGCCCGCCAAAGGCCATGTAGCCGCCAGCCGTAAAAACGCACCTGGTTCTGGTTTGTGGAGGAAGTCATTAGAGGGCTTTATGGCTCTTTAGGAAGTGGGGCTGGCGGGAGTCGAGGACAGGAACTGAGAGAGAAAGACGTGTGTCCCAACCCTTTTATGGGGCAATTACTCTGAAAGCCACCGCAAGACGCCGTTCACGGCGATCCCAGAGTGCCGGCGTGGTGATCTCGGAATGGCTCACTTCTCAAAAAACATGTGTTGTAACTTCCCCCCTCACCTATGACTTCCAGTTTCCCGAACCCTCTGGCAGCGACCCAATGGGTCTGTTCAGAGAGTTTCTTCACCCACTGGGACTGTGCTTTTAATCAGAGGCGGAATCGTTGAAGGTTGTGGCTCAGAAGGGGGCCGAGGGTCAGGGGTGCTGGGATCACAGGCCACGCAACCCCCGTGGGCCTGCCCTACAGGGAAGGAGGGGACAAGGCAGCCTTCCCCTCAGGGTCTCCTTGTGCACCTCTGGCTCTTTCAGCTGATAAACCAACCCCAGTCAACACCCTAATCTTTCTAAACAGCCTGTGCGCACACACTGTATGGACGTGCTTACTGATTGAAACACTCATCCCTGAAGTCACTAAAAGAAAGTTATTTCTCTAGACAAATAGGATTGAGTCTGTGCTGTGTGCCCAGTGCCGTTCTAGAGTCGAAGTGAGGTGTGCGGGTGGGCACGGGAGACGGGGTGGCCCGAGCCAGCTAGTGACCGTCACTCGGTGGGAACAGCGAGACCACTCTGGGCACCAGAGACGACAGAAGGTGACAGCGGAGATGTAGGTCAGCTGGCACATTGGTGATGGGAGATGGAGGCAGTTCTTATCCAGCTGCCTTTTCTTTCTCCAGAAAATAGGGAGCAAGGCCATCAGTTGCGAGTCTAGGGGGACGGGAGCAAGCAGAGCACAGAAGCTCATGCTTGAGGGAGGGGGAGGGTAGCAAATGTTCGCATCGCAGTGGAAAAGCAATCTCACTAAGGCAGAGGGAGTAGGGCTTTGTGTCGGAAGGTCTTGTTGGATCGCTGGAGATTTAGGGTCATGGATTTAAGGAGAGGTCAGTCGGTGGCTCTGGGGACGGGCGCTGTGGATGCAGAAAGTTGAGTTGACTCCATCATGGGTTTTTGACGTGACCCTTTGATCGTCGGGACACAAAGGAGTGGAGGGTATGTGCAAACGGACGATAGCCAGTGGGTGATAAGGAGCAACTGGGCCACAGAAGGATCCGAGGCACACAGAGAAAGTAGCCAGGACTACTTCTAAGTTGGGGACAGTAGAGTAAGTGCCTAGGAAGAATAGAGGTGATTTGCAATGACAGCAATGGTTGGAACCATAGTTTTCAAGGTGGTGCAGTGTCTGCAGAAAAACCCACCAAAGCAGAGCAGAAAATGCATGGCCGCCAAGCGGAGGGACCGGCGGTGGGAGCGAGGACGCTCAGCAGTGAAGGCCGGAGGGCTGGGTGGAGCATCCTTGTCCCCGTCGAGTGACCGAGTCCCATGACCGACCACGAGGAGCGGGCACGCAGCCAGCCAAGGGTGACGCTCAGTGAGGTGGCACGCTCTGAAATGGGGACCTGACAGTCCAGCTGAAGGCACAGGAAGTAGCAGGGTGGCGGGAGAGTCGCAGCTGGTCTTTGGAAGGACACAGGAGTAGAAATGGTTCCCAAGTAGGGGCGGGAAGCACACAGCACACACACACTTTCTCTCCAAGCTGTGGGCAAGTGGGGCAGGAGCGGTGACATCAGCTTTTTTAAAAAGCTGCTACATTCTTAGTGTTGTCTTTAAGGGAAAGCAGCTTTCACGGGGTGCCCTGCCCCCAACACTCCGAGAAATAAATACAAGGACAAAGGTGAAGGCACCGGCTGGCCGGCCGCTGCCTGACCACGATGGCAGGATGCAGATCGCGGGAGAGACGAGCTCCCTTTATGTGGGCTGCCGTCATGTGAGAAAGGACAGTGGGCCAGACGAAACAGAGAGAGAGAAAAGCAGGAGGGCTGAGAGCATGACCGGTAGGAAGGACGGGCTGGCTGATGGTCAGCCACTTTGAGTGGAGGGACAGCAGTCTGGGAAGGAGGAAGTAAATGACAGACTGACTCTTCACTGTGAGCCAAGAGTCCCACACTGAATGCTCCCTCTGGGGGGCGGGAGGGGTGTTTCCAGTCATTTAAAATCCTTCACCTTGGCTTTGCGCAATATGGGTAGTATCGGCGTCTGTGGGGTGCTTGCACCTTGCGCAAGAGCAAACTGTGCCACGTTGCTACCCAGGAGTTCATAAGGAAGAAGCGTGTTCTGTTTTATAATTGTGTGCATTTAGTTCAAACTTACCGTGTCAAAAGTACTAAATGCCGGAGCAACTAAAAGAGAAAATTCAGAGGCAAACTTCAGAATTGTGAACTATCGGGAATGTGGGTACGTTTCATAAACTGGATAAAAAACGTTTCTTTAGAGCCCCGCAGCAAAGTCCTGAGCCAGTACGCGCATGTGCGAAGGCGTTTCCCCTTCTCTTTGGTCTCCCCCCAGAGACTCCCCACGTACAGAGGCTGGAGAACCCAGCACACCGGAAACCAGGAAGAAAACAAGAGCAAGAACAGGATCTCCTCCGTCGTCCCATGTATGTAGTCTGTGTTATTTTATTTTTGTTGTGTCCAATAAGCTCAAGCTCCTGTGGATTTAACGGAAGACACACACACGCACAGATGATCTGGAAGCACATGTCTGACCTTGGGTTGGTACGGAGAGCAGGCAATGGGCTATTTAAAACTGGGTTAAAGCGAACGCTTTGACCCCAAACACTCACAGAGGACTTGGAGAGAGAGGCTGTACTTAGTGTTTTCTTTCCGCCAATTATTTCAGGGAAGGGCCGTCAGACAGGAGTTCCCTCCCCACCTTCCCCCGGAGCCAGGAGAGAAGGAAGCCCAGGGCCCTCCATCAGTCTGTCTCAGCTCCGCTGCGGGCCATGGACAGACAGCCACACAGTCTGTCCCCTTCTGGGCTTCTCTTTCTCCCGCCTTATCTCAGGGGGTTGAAAGTGGGTGATGAGTGCCCTCTGCCTGCCTCATTCCATTTCACAGGTCAGAATGCACTCAGTTTTCACGGCTTGAACTCCGCCATGTAAGCTGATTGGTAGAACCACACCCGGGACGGCTATAATTTTATTCAGATGAGCACACTAAAATTCGCCTGCACGGAATATAACTCTGGCTAATAAACTAGACAACCAAATAAATTGGATTGGTGCATGTTGACCTGGCTCATTTCTGGAGAATTCTTTATGAACTCTCCATAGTAGTTTAAAATATTAAATTGACAGTGATGTAGCTAATGAGATCATTCGATCAGGTTATTAAGTTTTTTAAATTGAGATACCAAGGAATTACAGAATACATTTCTTTATTAATAATTTATTGGAGATATTGATTTCATTAAGATGTTACTTAAAAGTTAATAGAATACAATAGAAAAATAAGTTCTTACCTAAGCGATGTATTTTATTAACGTATATGTATTTTTTTAATTTATATCAAACAGAATGCTAATATTCCCTGAACACTAAAGTATAGGTGTCAAAGGCTGAATACTCACATGGAAAGTTCTGACATCTGTGTTTTGTTTAGTACTGACTTATGTCCCGTGTGCGTTTCTGGAGCCCTTCTGGGCCCTTCTCTTTCTGTGACTTCTCTGTTGTGATGGGCTAACCCGCAAGCAGTGAGTTTCACTGCTTTCACGGAGGACCGCATGCCCTGTCAATCAATGCACTGACATGATGTCACCTCTAAAGCACGTCCTGATCCCCATGTGACCATGGGGCAGAGCGGTGCCACGTGGGAGGGGGACTCACTGCTGCCTCACTCTGTGCAGACGACTTCAACAGAGTGCAGCTGAGACACGAGCTGGACTTCAGCAAGGAGAGCGAGCAGGAGTCGGACGAGTCTTCGGACGACGACAGTGACGCTGATGAGAACAGCAGATACATCAACGCCTCCTTCGTGACGGTGGGTGCCCCCTCCCCAGAGCCGGGGTCCAGCCCTGTGAACTCCCCTGGTGGCCGACGAGGCCATTCTTAAGTGATTTTACAACAGAATGATGAGTGTGGCCGTGACTGTGTGTTGACAGACATGGAAGTTTCAATTCTTTTTTCTTCTTTAATGTTTATTCTTTTTATTGAATTTATTGGGGTGATGTTGGTTAACAGAAATTATATAGGTTTCAGTTTTTAATGCTATACTTTAACTAATTGAAAGACAAAGGCATTTAAATAAAATCTAACGAGTTGATGCAAAGTAAGACAATGCTGTTAGTTGCTATGTAGGACACATACAACTATAATATTAATTTGAAAAATGACATTTGAGCAAAATACAAGTGTTGGAAAATGTTTCCATTTAGTCACATACCCAAGTTGTAAGCAAACCCAAATCTGCATGTTTGTACATTTAAAAATGTTTAATTCAGATGATCCAAGCTACGAGGTGAGTCTGTGCCACATACCCTGGTTCTTCAATCGACTGAAAATCCGAACAGGAAACCTTCAGTCGCTCAGCACACACTTTTCACATCCATGCTAGGCATGTACTAAGAAGGCATGCAGCTTTTCTTCGGCAGGTTTTTTTAAACACACATTCACAAAACACTGATGTCATGATGAGCTATCACAAGAACATACAGACGGCAATGAAGTGGAACACAAGACAATTTGCAAGGCGAATGCAATTTCCTTTTACAACCACACTCACCTTTCTAGAAAATAAAAGACACATTTGGAAGGGATAAGTTGGTGGTTTTGTAAGACATGTTCTCAACGTGACTTCCCAGCTCAGTATGGTCATTAACTAGATAAGGATTTTCCCAACACATATCACGCTGTTTCTCGGGCCTCAGAATCTCTCCAGGTTTAGGAACGACACTGCTATCGATATGGTGTTGTCGGCACCCACCGCGGTCACCAGGGAGCGGCAGTAACAGAGACCCGCTTTCTGTGTTTAAAGAGTTACTGGAAACCGGATGTGATGATCGCTGCCCAGGGGCCGCTGAAGGAGACCACCGGGGACTTCTGGCAGATGGTCCTCCAGAGGAAAGTCAAGGTTATTGTGATGCTGACAGACCTGAAGAACGGAGACCAGGTGTGCACTTTGAATAGTCTTTCATCTCCACCTTGCTGTCATAAAATGCCGTCCGCCATCCACGCGGTGGCTCCTGGCATCTGCGTCTGGGTTCAAAGTCTCCAGTCCTGTCCGCTGCTCCGAGCCTCTCAGGCCAACCCTGGGCCAACCCTGGGCCAACCCAGGGTCACCTCGCTAAACTGACAGGCAACAGCCCCATCCTCCTTATTTCTTCAGTGCAAAAACCAAACTCCTCAGTCTAGGGTTTAAGACCTTCAATGATCTGGCCGCATCTAGCTTCCTGCTTTCCTCCTGTGTTTCTGTTTTCTATACTCCCCACTCCGGACGAGTAGGTTTGCTGGCAGAAACCTGACACTCCATTTACATTTTCATCCCCAGTCCTGACAGACCAATGTCCGGTCTCCTGCTGTCCCTTCCCCCCCAGTTTGACCTCACTCTGCTGGCAAGGCAGACCTCTGAGTCCTGCCTTCTCAGCATCCACATTGTGCTCACTGGCGTAAACTTCTACAGTCGGGGGTGAAGCTAAGATCCGACTTGACCTTCTGCTTAATGCCTGTGCTGTGCCCTTGATTCTCTCCCTCGTCCCGAGTTACCAAAATTTCCCTGTTTGTCACCACGCACTGTCTCTGACACACACGTTGAAGCTTATTGAATGAACAGCCTCATAGGCATGTGATTAGATCGTACCCCTTCTCTTTCTTCTTTCTCTGGTCTCCTACCCTGGACATACAAAGTTATTTTTTATTTTTACTTTTTTTTTCTTTTTTTCAAAAAGAGATGCTCGTTTACATTTGCAGCCATCTCCTCCTCCTCCTCAGTGTGGTAAAGGCTGGGAAACAGAACGGGGGCGCAGGCGGGAACGTCTGTCGGGCTCCGCAGCTGTGGGCGGGAGCTGATGGAGGCCCGTCTGCAGAAAGGACACACCTTGGGGGCTCACCTGCTCTTCCGTCTGACCCCCTAGATAGAAAGGCAGCCACCTGCGGGGCCGGCGCCCCAGCCACACAGACAAGCTGCAAAGATGCAAAACTTCCCTCGAGGGGCCGTGGGCAGGGGCAGCTAGACCTCAGCTGTGAAGTGGAACACACAGGGCCACGGCCCACGGTGCCTCAGCCCACGAACTGTGGAGAGGCGGCGACGGGGCGTGGCCGGGAGGAAGGAACCTCAAAGACCCTCCGCAGAGGGGACAGGGCTCTTCCCACGGTGTCCTGGCACCTGGGTCACTCCCAGGTTCCCTCGATCCGCACCGGGACACACCAGATGTGTTGAGTGGGTCTCCTCAAACTTAAAACAGGTGTCAGAGTTTGTCGGGCAGCTCGCAATTTCGGAACGCCGTTAGCAGTTTTAACTTAATAGAACGGAGGAGACAGGCACAGAGGACCCAGGTGTGGACGTGGTTGCCTCCTGTGTTCCCCCCCCCCCCCAGGAGGCCTGTGCGCAGTACTGGGGAGAAGGCAAGCAAACGCACGGAGACGTGGAAGTCAGCCTGAAAGACACGGCCCAGTCCTCCGCCTACACCCTCCGCATTTTCGAGCTGAGACACTCCAAGGTACGGTGGCCGCTTCCAGAGCGCGTCTCTCGGGCGGAAACACTCTGGTGTAAAAATGCGCATAAATGACTCCACGAAGGCAAAGCAACCGCCTGTAGAATGCTTTCAGGATGAAATGTGCGAATGGTTCAAACCCCCGTACTGGTGAGGGACACGTGACTGCCCGGGGGTCTGCCGGGCTGACACTCACCCGAGCCCGTGTCCCCTCCACTTCTGGTTGTAGCGGAAAGGGCCTCAGACCGTGTACCAGTACCAGTTCCGACACTGGCGGGCGGCCGAGCTCCCGGCGGAACCCAAGGAGCTGGTGGCTATGATCCAGGCTCTCAAGCAGAAGCTGCTCACGCGGGGCCCCGGCGACGGGCACAGACACCACAGGAGCGTGCCACTGCTGGTGCACTGCAGGTGGGTGCGGCCGGGCCCGCGTGCCCGGGGCGGGGGTAGGGGGCACCGTCCTCTCCACTCCCCGTGCCCTTCTACTCATCCCGGCGGGCAAGGCGCCCACCCCGGGAGGAGCCTCGTGGGGCGCTGGCGGCCCCCTGCTATGTCCGACAGCATAACTGTTGTAGAAATAGAGTAGCCGTGACTAGATCACGGCGCCGTACGTGTAGGCTGTGGCTTCCTCAGCTCCAGTGTCACGTCGCTTTCGAGGCCCCAGGGCCCACCTCACACGGACCACCCTGGAGTGGGTGTGTCCTGAACCAGTTAATGGCCGAACGGAAGGGCGTCTGAACAGACAGATGGGGGTGATGTCCAATGTACGCTTCTAAGCATCAGCCCTCTTAGTCGGCATGAACAGAACCCAGAGGACTGAAGGCTTTGTCTTCAACGAACACGGGATACGTGTGAACTCAAATCTTAATTCTTTGTGACTCTGATTTGAAAGCTACTGGTTGATTTTCTAAACTGACCCCTGAGGCGAAGATTTTACCAATAAGTGATTCTTCCTTTTATCAGTGAGCTTTCACCTGCAATACAAGCCTGCACGCCCACCTTAAGTAAGAGATTTGGGGGGAAGGTGGCATCCTAGAACACGTTCCCATAAAAATAGTACAGTGAACGAGAAACAGAGGCTTTCAAAAAGCCTCCTTATCGTGGTCAGAATTGCAGAGTCTAGGCCGAGCCCTGAGAGGCCCTCCTCGCCGTGTATGCGAGTTTTCCAAGGTGCCGCGGACACGGAGGGAAAGCCCAAGGAGCGTGGTTTAGGGTTTAAAACAGTGTGCGTGTCTCGGGGTGTGGCAGAACACCCACGACGTGCTCCTGGGTTGTGGACAATCTTCAATAACTCTGCCAGTAATAAATTCTTTAAATGAGATCTTCAGAATCCCGTAACGTACCTCCTCCGGGGGAGCGACCCATTTCGTCGCCCCCTTCCTAAAGAACCACGCCGCCAGACGCATTTTGCTCCGCATGCGGAAGTGTGGACATGGGTGAAACGCAGTAGAAGGACAAAGAGGAAAGGGAAAGGCGCGTGGCCTGGTCACCGACCAGACGCCAGGGCTTCTGGCCGCGTCAGTTTCTGGCTGTGACTTTATATCCCGAGCACGTGGCATCCTCACCCATCAAATTGGCACCATCCCACTCACCCCGACAACTTCCGAGGTGGATAAAAATGCACGATAACCTGAAAAGCACTCAACAGAACGAAAGTGTATTTTTTAGCCTAAGACAAATAGGGTTTGAACTACAGGATCCTTATATTTCCCCCCAAAATGTACTTAGCACAAATGTTTGGTCCTTAAGAGACTGGGGTAAAATAACCCAATAAGCATGTAGTGAAGGGTAGATTCTATCTCCTTGTCCAATTATAGTCTGCCGTCCTTTTTTCCTGTAAACTGTGAAATTCGTTTTAAAAACCGCTTCTCCCTTGCACAGAGACGGGTCTCAGCAAACGGGAGTGTTCTGTGCTTTGTTAAATCTCTTGGAAAGCGCGGAAACGGAAGACGTGATAGATGTTTTCCAAGTGGTGAAATCTCTACGCAAAGCCAGGCCGGCCATGGTCTCTACATTTGTAAGTTGATCTCGCCTTTGCTTTTGACACATTTTGTGTGGTTATTTTGACAATTTCTTCTCTTCTCCTCTTCTATTTTATCTCCCATTTTCACACAGTGATTCACATTAAATTATTGTCGATGGAAAAGACCTAATTAGAGTTCGGGGAGGAAGACCATTTATTTAAATGCTTGTGAATCTCACCCCTCCTCCCCTCTTTTTTGAAAAAAAAATATTTGTTTTTAGAGAGAGAGAGGGAGAGAAACATCAGTGTGTGGTTTCCTCTCATGTGCCCTTTACTGGGAACCTGGTCTGCAACCCAAGCATGTGCCCTGACTGGGAATCGAACTGGCGACCCTTTGCTTTGCAGGCCAGCAATCAATCCACTGAGCCACACCAGCCAGGGTTCCCTCCTTTAATCTTCTATCAGTTTGCAAGTTTCCAGAAGAACAGCAGCAAGGAGCCAGACCTCTCCAGGCCCAGGCTGGGACCTGTCCTAACCTGCCTTCCTCCGCATTTAATTTACTAGACAAGGCACAAGGCTCAGACTCGAGGGGCAGGGAAGTTCCTCTTGTCAAGAGGGAGGGCCTGCTCAGTCACGTGGCACAGAGGCGTGGGGACAGACAGGGTGGTCCATGTGGCATTTTTGTGTTCAGTCTCCATGTAGCCTAAGTGGTTGTAACCACAGATGACAGTCCGAGAATTAATTTGTAACTGGTCACTAATTAATTAGCAAACTCACCTGCTCCCGCCAATATACGCGGCATTTCATTATTTGGCACCAAGCTTGTGTGTGCTGATTGTCAAAGTGTATTGAGGGCCTGCTACGTACGCCTGCCACTGAGAGACTCCCTGTGTAGAGAAAAGGCGGAATTTGTCCCACAATGTGGTGAGTGAAGTTGACAGAGAAAGGGTAAGAACCTGAATGGGGACACCATGTAACCTGTGGTCATCAGGGTGGGCTTCCTGAAGGAGGGGACTCTGATGCTAGGTCATGCGTGGGTGCTAGCCAAGAGATTAGGTGCAAAACGTGGATGCCAGTTGGCATCCCGGGCCAACTGGCATCGTGAGTGCAGGTGTGGGAGTTGGACTGCGTGGCCCGTCTGGTGAGGCTACCGGGTATAGGTTGAAGAGTCCCCCGCAGCCCACCCTCTCCAAGTGAGGAGACAGGAAGCCCTGTCAGCTGTCCTCTCTCTGTAAACCCAGAAGCCGGGTCTCTGTTACCCGGGACTTCCGTGAGTGCCCAGTTCGTCCCCGCTGCTTCTCATCAGCTGCAAAACCCCAGGGGCGCCCCCCCCACCACCGAACTCTGGCTTCTCTCCGTCCCCAGGAGCAATACCAGTTCCTGTACGACGTCATCGCCAGCACCTACCCTGCCCAGACCAGGCAAGTGAAGAAGAGCCCCGATCGAGAGGATAAAATCGAATTCGACAACGAAGTGGACCCAACCCAACAGCAGGCGAATTCCACGTGTGCGCTCGGCAGCCCGGAGAAGGCGCGGGAAGGACGCAGAGAGGAGGGAGGCCCCGAGGAGCCAGAACATTCTGCCAACGGCCCGGCGAGTCCAGCCATGACCCAGAGCACATAGGAACAGCCATGGGGGGGATGGGGGCAGCTCAGAACCGTCTGTGAGATGTCATTTCTATTTTTCTACAAGTACAACATAGAGATACAGCGGAGTAACCGGGTGGTGGGGGACCAACTTTTCGGGCAAGCTTCTGTTGTTTTTGTTTACTATGGAAAATATTTAAGACCCTTTTGTACAGTCTCACGCTTATTTTAAAAGTTTGCCTATCACACAGCAAAAAGCAACTTCTCTGCAGCCTTTACACGTATGTGGGTTTGGGTGTGCACATGAGAGGGGGGATGCGGATTTCAAGTGAATCTAAGAGTTCCTGAAAACCTTTGCCTTCTTGTTCAGTTTTTTTTTTTTCCAAGAAGAACAAGGAAATGTTTTTACTGGAAGCCTGTGCTTGAAGCGTCTGTTTTCTGAAATCACAAATCACGAGTGGGCTGCGGAAGACGGCCGTGCGCCACTCGGGAACCGCCACCAGGGGTCCTCCCTGTCCCAACCACACACTCTCACCAGGGAACTGTTTTCCCGCGGGGGACAGACATGAGGTAGGAAGTGTGTGTGAGGTTCCTTCGGAAAAGCCACCCAAAGCAACATTTGGGAACCTCATATTCCATATGTTAGCATTTAGTGCAGTCTCTTTTCAAGCTTATTTCATCTAATTTAAAAATTTCAAGCAGGCCTATCTTGGTATCTTTACATGTTTACCTTTTGCATCCGGAGTTATTCTTTATATGATATGTGACATTCAGTGCTTGATACTTTTGACCCAAAGTTATATGTTTGTTAGGATTGAATTTAAATAAATATCTTGAAACAAATACAGCCCATATTAAATCCATAGAATAAAAATAGAATCATGCAAATGTATGTGTGCTAAATATTTACATATGAAACTTAATACAGCTATTTTCGTGGAATAAAACATTGATATGAGACATAAGATTTTGCATATGTGTATTTTCCACGTTAACGTTTCTCTGAAGTGCGTTCACTCTGAATATTTCAAATGCTTAGACCACTTTTCTCAGGAATTGGTACCAATAATCATAATAAAATTTAACCACTATTTTCTCTTGTCCGTAAAATAGTGTTACATGTTCACAAAATAGCTAACTAGGTACACAATGAAGTATGAATGTTATGCAGTTAACTTTTACAGAACAACTATACAGGTATTAATTTTAAAGGAAACATAGTTTCATAATTGTTTAGGTTCTAGGAAAAATTCAAAATGTTTTTTTTTCAAAAAATAAAACTTTCGTTGAATTGCGCATCAGCTTGTACAGTAGTTGCTTTTTGGTGGGGCTGGTTTTCTGTAGCTTCACTCCCCCGATTTTACCGATCTTAGAAAAATTTTTATTCTGTTTGACACGGTCTTATATTAGGTTCCGGATCGATTTTAAATGTCTTAGCCACACATCATCAGTTGCTTGTCATTCAACTCACGTTCATCTGGTGTTCGTCTTTGTAATCTTTTTTTTTTTTTAAGATTTCAAGCATTTTATTGCAGAAAAAAATGATCTTCTATAGCAGTAAATTTTATTTATTTTTTTAATTTATTTAACTTTTGTTCAAGTACAGTTTTCTTTCTTGTATTCCCAGCCTTGCACCCCCCCAGTGCTCCCCACCCCCCTCCCCTCTCCGCCCCCCGTCTTAGTTATTGTCCATGTGTCTTTCATACTTATTCATGTGAGTCCACCACCTTTTACTCTGTGCTTCTCTGTAATCTTTTATTATACACACAAAATTAGCAGTTACTCCTTACATTGTGGTTCAGCGCCTTGCGCACATACTTCAGAGTGAAGCAAGTCTCTAGTTACAGTGTTGACTCACTATCTCTCCCCTATTTGAGAAGATGGGGGTTGGGGGTCATCAATTAGGAGCTGACGAACACCAGAGGGAATAAGTTTTATGTCTCTCGTTAGTCATTCCAACTCTCACGCCTCAGTTTCTCCAGCGGAAACGGGACCCGTTGCCATTCACTGGGTAGTGTCGTTAACATGTATGGTCAGTTCTCATGTTCAGCAGACGAGCGTGCGTGTGTCTCTCTTACCTGTGAGCTGCTTGAAGATAGAAAAGGTAGAAGTTCTAAATGTGGGATAATCTGCAAGTAAAGATGTGATTCCGAGGATTTCAGCTGCAAGGGACTTCTGCCACACGCGGGGTCACATGTCCTAACTGGGGATTTGCCAAGGAAGTCTGTCTTTTCCGGAAGACACAAAGGACGCAATAAACACAGAGCTGTGGTGACTCCTAGTCATGTAGCAGCTGGGAAAATGTTTCTTTTCTGCATAGAAGTTGTGGCCGAGGGAGGGACGGTGGTGGGACCAAAGGCCCGGTAACTCTGGGAGGATATCTACTCATCAGAACCAGTCAGTGTTGACCAGTGGGGCCCACTGCACTAGGTCATGGCGTGACATGCCTACGATCTTCATCTTGAAAAAGAAAACAGTATGTAAAGCCCAGACCGACATCTATGACCACGAGTTGCATTCCTGAGTAATCTGTCACGAGATACAAAAGATTCATTTCCTAAAGTCTGGCACTGCCGTGCGTAATTCCGGGACCTCGTTGGGGAAATCCGGCAAAAAGTTCCAACTTAATACAGCCTGGTCCATTTCAGAGATAAAACTTAGGTTCCCTTGTATATTTGTTGGGCCGAAAGAAATCATGTTATGTTTCTTTTAAAGTTTATTTTATTTTTGATACCAGAGTTCACTGGGACTGAAACACATATTTAATATTCTCATAATTCAGGTCCCAACCCATTCACTTCTTTCGTGCGTAGGACGGAGTAAGAAAATTGTTACTTTTTCAAACGAATGTTTATTTTAAACCAAATATCTTTTATAAATACATATTTGCAGAAGAGAGAGAGACATTTTACTATTTCTTTGCCATGATAAAACTGCGTGATGTGATGAGCTGATCATCTTTGGTGATAATTTTAAAAACATAAGCTTCTCCTTAGAACTCATACAGTGAAATTTTCATACCAATTTTTGGTTTTTCCCCCCCCCGCACACACTGACTAAGAAGTTTGTTATTGCCTCCAGCTAACTAGGACCAGATTTCATGTTCACGTATACTGGGGATTTGCCGTAAAACGTTTCGGCTCCGTGTCAGTTGCTTCAGTGGCGGTGGCTGGCCTGGCCACAGGCCACATCTCCGAACGAGAGACCTTCAGACGCACGGCTTCAAAGGAAAAGAGGACCCGTTGAAACGAGCACGGAAGGCTCTGCTTCCATCCTCTGAGACCCATTTTGTCACCAGAACCATCCAAAGTTCTTCAAAGAGACATTCAAAACTGGGATTTTTTCCTTCCTTTTTTTTTTCAGGTCAAAAGATACCATCAAGGGTCCATTTTCTATCATCAACCTTTGAAAGCTCTTTATGCTACTTTTACATTTGCTTGGCTCAATACTAATGCCATCCAAGGCTATGCATCCTGTATCCTTATTTATAGACAAAAGTCTAATTATTATTTTAAGAACCAACATTTATTGAGGCAAGACCGACCCGGCCGTCAAATCTCCCATCACGCCGCGCGTACTGCAACATGTCTTCTCGGGCAATCGCCCCACACAAGCTGCCATTCACGTAAACACTCCATGGAACATGTTTGCGACGATTATTTTTACAGCATCTTTTAAAAACGTGTTCTTCTTGTCCCACACTGTCTTTCCTTACAGAGGCACACTGTAATTAAGTGACATCTTTAATCATCTATGGTCCTCCCTCCCTCCCAGAGGCTCCTTGGCTTCATTCCCCATACCATCTTGGAATATTAAGAAATCCTAAATAGCCCTGGCTGGTGTAGCTCAGTGGACTGAGCATGGGCTGTGAACCATAATGGTCGCCAGTTCGATTCCCAGTCAGGGCACATGCTTGGGTTGTGGACCAGGTCCCCAGCGGGGGCCACGTGAGAGGCAACCACACATTGCTGTTTCTCTCCTTCTCCCTCCCTTCCCCTCTCTCTAAATATAAATAAATAAAATCTTAAAAAAAAAAAGAAATCCTAAATAAGCCTGCCACCCCCTCGTACAAGGGCAGTATGATGGACCACACTTAGTTCCACGTACAAGAAGAGCGTTCAACAGCGGGAGTCGCAAGAATTCCACGAGGCAACGTGGACCCGTGACATCAATGTGGCCACACTGTGGCCTGAGCCTCTCGGGGTGGGAGTGTCCGTGGGCCTCCCCCACAATAGTCTGGTCTTTCTCCTCCGGGCTTGCAGTTGGTTTGAGTTTTGGAAAATGACTGCTTACACCAAACAAGTTGTTTCTGTAAGCAAAACCTGCTCTGTCAGTTCCCTCTTTGCTGAGAGGAGCGTTAAATCATGGAAGTCAAATTTCTCTTTCATGCAAATGGGTGGGAAAGAAACTCTTCTTCCAAGAAGTAGCAAAATATTTGTTCACAGTGTAAATGCAGGAAGTGGAGAAAGGTCAAAATCAGTCACATCAACAAGGTTAGGCGGATTAATAAAGCTCACCAAGTCTCTCTACAGATTGTCCCAGTGTCTTCGAAATCCATGCTCCGCGGTCATTCAGAGAGCAAATGAAATTCAGCGAAACCAACCTTATATTATGTGCAATTTAAAGGAAGGGATTAGTTTTATCTAGCATTGCAAGACCACACACTTTGTAGGCTATTCATTATTTAACGTAATTCGGTGGAGATTTACATATAAGATATCTTTCCGGGAATATTATCGGACCTCAGTGCTCTGGACTCACGCAGCAGTTGAAATTATTATACACGAAAGACATGTTGATATTAATTTCCACGAAAGGAAATGAGAACAAGAGAAATAGGACTGGGTTTGGCCTAGAATCCCCAGTCGCCCCGCGGAGCACGCGCCTCTCCCCCGCCCGCCCCCGCCGTGTTCCCTCGTCTGCCTCCGGGGGCGCCCCCTTCAAACCCCCAGCACCTGGCCCAGCCCTGCGGGCTAGCACGCTGCAGGTGCCACAGTCTCCCGTCTCCATCCCGACGCTCGGGGCTCCTCCCCGTCTTCCAGCGTCTTACCTGTTGGCTGGTCCTGAGAGGAGGTAGGTGGCACAGCACCTGGGACCTCCAGGGGCTCCGGGGACGATCACGCAAGGCCAACGCCAGCAGATGGACGGCTAAGAACCAGGGGGAGACCGGCTCCATCCACCCCGGGCCCTAATCTCGCCCTGGGTCACCCGCAGCCTCATTACTCGCCCCTTGTAACCCATTAGCGAGCGGAGCACCACCCCGCACACCTGCGACCGGACACAGACCTTCCTTATGAGGAAGCCGGTGTCAGGCGGGCGGGGCTCTTCTGGGAAGTCTCCGCCCCTTTGCTAGAAAAATCCTGGGCATTCCTCCCCTTGGTGAAGGATGGCATGCCCCGCCCCTCCGTTAAATGGGCCTCAGTACTGAAGTGACCCCACCCACGGTGTCTGCACCCCTTCCGAACCTGACCCTGAACTTGACTCAGAACTTCGGCCTTACTTTCCCGCTCTGCACGGATCCCCTTCACTATCCGTCCGTCCCCACTTGAGGCGTCTCCCCCCTGGCTGCTACTTGCCCCCAGTGCCCCTGCCGCGCGCACGCAACCCAGCGCCCGAATTTCCTTTCGTGCGTTTAAAACCGCACGTCCCTCCTTGCGTAGAGGCGCGTTCCCTGTCTTGCCTCAGAAGGTTCCCTGACATCAGGCCAAACTCTCCATCGGTAGTCTTCGTGTTTTTTAGACTGTTGTTTTTGCCACACTAATCCATTCTTACTATGTAAAAGCAAGCAGCACTGAAAAACACCAATTGAAAAATAATACACTGCCCCAAATCCGGCCGAAAACCGCCCAAGGAAAACAGCATCCAGGAAGTGAGAACCATGAAAGGCCCTAAATCCGTGACAGATGCTGAAGTTCACCCCTGCAGACACACGCAACTGAGATCCACGTGGGTGTGAGGAGTCATCGGTGGAAGGAACACACCCCCAAACCGGTCCACACCCCGTGGGCAGGGCTGAGGGGCAAACAAGGGTTTGGAGGGCCTGACCAGTACAAAACCACCACACAACGGGCAGTGGGACGAAAGTTACTGAATTTGCGTTTCTGCCCAGAAACCTGCGCACAGTTACCTACGAACGACGTGTTGCACCCGTCTTTGAGACGGAGATTACTGGAGATAACGCAACCGGTCACTGGCTTATCCTTCCAGGGATCCGCGCGTTTCTCAGTGTCCAAACTATTGACGTCACAAGCCCAGCGCCTCCTAGGAACTGAGACAACTGAGGTGCCCAGTGCAAACGCAGGTGCCGAGGGTAATGCGCACGGGGGCAGGGGGGCCGTGTGCACGAGGGGCCGCGAGCAGCGACTCAGCGCCAGGAAGAACGTAACCCCCAGGCATGGCCACATCCTGGGGACGAAGGGGCCTCCTTNTGTGAGGAGTCATGGTGGAAGGAACACACCCCCAAACCGGTCCACACCCCGTGGGCAGGGCTGAGGGGCAAACAAGGGTTTGGGGGGCCTGACCAGTACAAAACCACCACACAACGGGCAGTGGGACGAAAGTTACTGAATTTGCGTTTCTGCCCAGAAACCTGCGCACAGTTACTTACGAACGACGTGTTGCACCCGTCTTTGAGACGGAGATTACTGGAGATAACGCAACCGGTCACTGGCTTATCCTTCCAGGGATCCGCGCGTTTCTCAGTGTCCAAACTATTGACGTCACAAGCCCAGCGCCTCCTAGGAACTGAGACAACTGAGGTGCCCAGTGCAAACGCAGGTGCCGAGGGTAATGCGCACGGGGGCAGGGGGGCCGTGTGCACGAGGGGCCGCGAGCAGCAACTCAGCGCCGGGAAGAACGTAACCCCCAGGCATGGCCACATCCTGGGGACGCAGGGGCCTCCTTTGCTGGCCGGGACCAGGTGCCCTTGGAGAGCTTAGCCGGCCCCATGCCTCGGCCCTGACAGTGAACTTGCTGCTCTGCTTTATCAGGGTTATGGGGACCTGAGCGGCCCTGGGCAGGTGGATCTCAGTTTGGGGGCCCGCCAGGAGGGGCCGGGAACAGAATCTTCACCTGTTGGCTTCAGGATAAAGACGCAGGTTCTTCGCCAAAGGAATGTGATGTGCGTATTATTTCCCTTCCATTTCCCACAGTTCACCCTGCTCTGTGTGTTCGGGGTGGGGGTGGGTGGCAATTTCCTTTCTGTGTTGAATCTCCAAATTCCCTCCTTTTCTTACCGCCACGCTGCTGGTGTTTAACTCATTGTCTGTTTGGTCTTCTCTCCAAGGGTCTTTTTTTATTTATTTTTTAAATCTTACATTGACTGATTCCCTTAAAAACATGATGTACAAAATTCTTCTTTATTTATTCCCAGGCTCTTCATTTTCAGTCACATCACATGGTGGTTAAATGCAATGTGGAAACTCCAGGCCTTGTTTATACCCTTGCTGGATGAAAAAAATTTCTTCTATTAAAAAGTCTTGAAAGAGCAGTCAAAATTCTTTGAGTTTAAAGGGCGCTGACCCCAGTGACATGTAACCGAAAATGTTAGAGGAAGACCAGGTCTTCCCCGATTTCTCTCGCAACCCAAGTGGCTACTCTGTCCTTCCTTATGAGAAATAGATCCTTTGTGTGTAAGTTTTTTAAAGTTTTAAATAAGTTTTATAAGATTTGGTAAGCATGTAAGCTTTTCATGCAATATAAATGAATTTAGTGGGGATAGCATGCTAAGGAGAAAAGCAAATACGTTATCCCATTAATTTATACTTTTTTATTACTCTACATGGAATGTGCACTTATCAGTGAAGCCAAATATATTCAGTGTTTAAAGTTGGAATTTCTCACTATATTAATAAATTACCATTAACTTTAACTTCTTTCTTCAAATAAGACCAACTTATTCACTTTAAAAATATATTTTAAAGTTAATTCTATAGAAATAAATAACTCTGAGCAAAAGGCAAAAAAGTGTGTGAAGACTAGATTTTCAGCCCAGGACGATTTTTTTTATCCAAAATATGTATTTCCTTCCTGAATGATGCTGAATCAAAACAAATTTGAGAAAATGTAGGATTTTATTTTACCAATTTGGACTTATATTTAATTAAATAAGAGAGTAGTAAATTTTGTGGGAACAACTTCTCTTTTCTCTGCGATAATTGTGTTATTCTGAAGTATTTTTTTGCATAAAATGTACAAGGGCTTTGCTTCCCCTTGTTGTAGAATGCGGAGTGACCACCAGGTGGCGCTAAACCCCTTGCAATGGATGTATCCAGACAGGCGGTGCTTCCAAAGGTAACAACCTACAAGCCTAGGAGGATTAGGCCTGTAAGGGTCAATAGGTATGTGGTCTATTTATAGGCGCTTGCCCTACAGATTTTCCCGTGCACGCTGATATTTTATGCACACTTACTAAGAATGGTTCTGCTGAATCAATCATGTTCTTCCGGGAGGGAAATGATTACTTTCCTGGACCATCATCTCAAAGCGGACCAGCCTGCTCTCGGCACTTTCTCTGGACAGAAATCTGCCGGTCTCCCTGACGGCAGGACCCCCGGCGGTGAGGGCCTTTGGGGGTCCCAGCTTCCACACGTGGGCTCCCCCTCTGCCATCCACCCCACGGCGCACCAGCTCCTTCCCAGTCAGCAGCTCTGGGTTGGGTTGGTTTTTTCTTTACCCCAGATGAGAACGACGCTGCAAACGGCTATGTATCTGACAGACACAGAAATGCACCCACTGAGGCCTATGTCTACAGTGGCCTTGGGGCGCCTTGGAAGACCCTCAATCCAAGGTCTTTCAGGCCAAAGCCATCCGTTACTTATCAGACATGCAAGTTCAAGTCTTGGACTTCAACAGGCTCTTTGGAAAGCTTTGAGACGAGAGTCGAGGAGAAGCCAGGGACAAAATCTGATGGCGCACGAGAGAGAGGTTTAATAAAGATAACTGAGGAAATGCAGGTTTTAAAAACTGTGTGTGCATAAGTCTAAGTGTGCTGCACATTTTTATAAAAATCTCGAAACTGTTATGAGGGCTCTCAGTAGTCCCTCACCAGAAATAAGTTTTTCATTTACAAGCTGTGGACTTGTTTTCATACATTCCTTTCCCTGGACTGCCGTCTGCTGGGAGGAGCACCTTCAGAGGTTCTGCTTCTAAAAATGTTGGCTTCCTGGTCTTCCCAGAACCGCTCCAGGGCCGGAGCTGGCAAACCCCCGCGCCCTCAGAGGTCAGGAGAACAACAAGCGTGATCAAAGAGGTGCTCCACCAGTGCAGGCGGGCGGTGGCCTCCCAAACCTGGGAAACGCCCCCTCTCCCTGCACCAGGCACCCACACTCGGTCATTTCCAGGGGCGGTGCAGGCCTGGTGGGCACCAGCAGCCTGGACACTCGCCGAATCTGCAGTCCCGCGTCCCTTGTTTGACGCCGCTGCTGGGGTCTCCTCCCCCGCCCCCCACCCCCACCACCTGTTCCTCTGCTCTTGCCCACTGTCCATTCTCCACGCCCAAGTCAAGAGGGAGAAGGCGTGGAGGAGGGCCGTGTCTCCCCTTCTGCCTGAGGGCGCGGCTTCTTTGGCTTCCTTGTCCTTTGCACTCGCAACCTCACGTGGCCTCCGTGGGTCTCAGTTTCCCGCTACGGCTCTTTCCGGGGCTTTCTATTTCACTTGGATGGTGGTTCGTGTCCGTTTACTTCGCTGTGTGCCTGTCTGCCGCTGGGGGATGGCGATCTCGGGAGATCTCACACCGTCCCTAAGGCAAGGCCTGGTGGCCCTCGACATCTGTCCCCACCGCCCTCACACTGTTTCAGAGCCGTAAGAACTTTGAAGCTGTTCATCCCGGTGATTAGAGACCTCACAGAAGAACTGCAACTTCCCTGCGAGGGAGGAGGGGGGCCTCAAGGTCGGGGCGTTCTTCCTAAATGCTCTCCTTGCTAAGTGCCACAGTATTTTGCAGATGCGGCTGACACTCCGTGAGCTTGGTGGGAACCCCCACAGGTAAGTGTAGGCCACTGCCCGGGAGAAGTCGGTGTGTAATTGGCCAACAGTGTACAGAAGCCAAGGCCAAACCTGTCTTCCCGGAGACAGAGCTTTGGATGTGAACCACTCCCCCCAAAAAAGGTCTCCTTTACGGGCTCCAAGTAAATGAAACTCCCCGAGGAGAACAGGTCCTGTGCTTGAATACAACACCCTGAGGCAGCCAACCCCCTGCGTGTGGCAACACCTCCGTTTACTACCTGCTGCCGGTGTGCCTTTTACTAATACTTTCCCGTGTCTGTGCTCACGAGGAAGGCAGGCGCTGTCTTACGAGAGAGCAGGGGGCTCCTCGGGCGCGTGGGCAAGTGTTCGTGGTCTGCAGAGCGTCTCCACGGGACCGGTCCTCCGTCCTGAGGACCTGCGCCGACCTCAGGCTCGCCACGCACACTGGCCTCTGGGTTCCTGATCCCGACCGTGCAGCTCCATGTTTCGGAGCTTCCGGCCTGTCCACCGGGGCTGCAGGAAGCTGCCCCCCTCGCCCCCGAGGGCACCCCGAGAGGGAGGCCTTTTTCTTCCCCCCTTTCCCACAGCTTCGTGCCAGGGGGCAGAATGACCTTGCTTTCTATACACGTGCATTTTCTCCTTTGCAAACTGCCTCTGTCCCCAGAGAGGGACATTCTGTCATCAGCTCTACGTTGTCCTCGATGTGCCGTTTGTGACTGCCCCTCGGGGCTGCCCGACCTCACAGCTGGGGGTTTGCACCTCCCACTGCATGTGTGTCTGCGACGTTTCCGCCTCGTCAGTGAAGGCTGGCTGTGCCCTTCTGGCCCTGTGCTGCCGCTCGCTCGGGTGACTGTCCCTCCCACCCTGGACGACACCCCCTAACATCTCCATGTGCACACGCCCACTCCCGCCCGCTCTCGTACTTGGCCTTGCTCTGACCGTCGACGCCTGCCGGCCCAGAGCATCCCCCTCGGCCCATCTGACCCCCCTGCGTCCCAGACGATCCTCCTGGTTTTCCAGAGAGTGTTGGCATCGGCCTTGAACTTTACCCAGTTTCCCTAACAGCTAACCCTGGAGCATTTACATAAATGAATATAGAATTCTGCTCTCCTGTGTGGATTTCCTTCCCAGAAAAGAACTTCTGCTAGAAGGTAAATGTCAAGTCCTGGTCTTTTCTGGCTGCATCTCCCCCATCTCAAGTGTTAGGAGCCAGGACTTGCCGATGCTTCTCACCCTCCTCTCTAATGGGGGCTCTGGGGGGCACAGGAGCTCCTGCCTCCAGCTTCCCCGCCTTCCGAGAGACATTGGTATTAAAGCACCTTGTGGTGGAGAACTCTGCCAGGTGGTATGAGAGTCATTCAGGCATGAAAAGCTTAAGGGGATTCTACCTTGTATATGCAAAGATTTTTATTTCTAGAGACAAGGGAGAAAGGGAGGGAAACATTGACCAGTTGCCTCTTGCACACCCCCTACTGGGGACCTGGCCCAAAACCTAGGCATGTGCCCTGACTGGGGATCGAACCGGTGACCTTTGGGTTTGCAGGACAACCCACTGAGCCACACTGGTCAGGGCAATTTTTTTTTTTTATAAGGAGAGTAAAAGTGCCCTATTTCCTTCAGAAAGCATTGTGTAGACGAAAAAATGGCTGAGCGTTATAAGCGTCTGATTATAGCTTTTACTGACTTTCTTCTCTCTTGTGCCCAAGCCGTCCATTCTCTCTGGTGACCGCTCTGTCCAGCCACTGGTTCTCAGAGAGACTGCTTGGCTGCGCCTCTCTCCCGTGGCTAAAAATATACTCAAACTGTTCACATAGAATGTTTTCTTTTCCCCTAAGTAGTGCATTGACTAGCTCCCCCCCACCCCCCCCCAAAATAAAACCTCCACAGAGAGACTCAGAAAGAAAACAAAGCCGATCCTCCTTGCTTTTAGAACCCAAACTGATCAGCAAGATGACACCGGGTTCTAGGGGCTCCTCTCCCCAACGAAAAGCCGCGTGCAGAATGGGCTTAGGCCCCTTCCCTCCCCCAAGTTTACTTAAGGCTCTTTGGCAGGGACTTGTGTTGGAACAGACAGCTTCTTGGACGCTTTCTACTTGCAATTCGACACCTATTGGTTTTCCTCTTGGCTGAGAAACCCCATAAACAGAAGGCAAGCGAGGTCACGTGGCTGGGGCTGGAAGCAGCTGGGTCTGGGCACCGGCGGCGGGCAGGGCTTGGGGGCTGGAGAGGTCCTAGGCTGCGCGTGGAAGATGTATCGAACAGTAAAAACATCCCCTCTTAGAAGGACAAGGTCATGTCCTTAAACGCGGGGCCCTGCCAACCCTCAGAGAGCCGCTGGACAGGCTCCTGCAGCGGGGGGAGGGGCTGCGCGCCCCGCCCTGGTGGAAGCAGACACAGGGGCCAGGGTGAGGACGCTGCCCTGGGCCCTGTGTCTTGATCTTCCTACGATTCCACAGAAGTCACTGAGCTGTTTGGGGTTTTGTTTTTGTTTTGAGATTTTATTTATTTTTAGAGAGGGGGGAAGGGAAGACGAAAGGTGAACGAGAGAGAGGGAAACATCAATGTGTGGGTGCCTCTCCTGCGCCCCCTACTGGGGACCTGGCCTGCAACCAGGCACATGTCTCAACTGGGAATCGAACCTCCGGCCGGTGGTCAACCCATTGAGCTCCACCAGCCAGGGCGCACTGAGCTGTTCTTACCTTCACTGGTTCACCTCTGAGGCTGGGATGAGTATTTACACGTCACCACTGATTCAAGGCACGTGCCCAAGCCCCAGGCTCAGCCCTTCAGCTTTCCTCACTCAATCCTAAATGGAGAGGAACCGGCCCCCTGGAGCTTGACCTTGACCTTGACCGTGGTAAGACGCTCTGACCTCCCAGGTGGTTGTGATGGTGACCTGGGATGCTGCGTGAAATGGGACCGCAGTGACTGGTGCGTGATGGGAACTCAGCAGGTGAAGGCCCTCGATGTCGCCGTCTCGGTAAAGTGGTAGAAATTGGTAGCAGCCGCTAAGCAGCGGGCTGGGCGTCCGGCGGAGGTGCACGGGCTACCAAACCTCAGCGCAAACACCAGGCGTGCCCCTCCCTGTGCTGCGCCCCGGGTCCCTGAGTCACCCCGACATTCAGCCCCACGCTTCCAGTTCCCAGAGGGGTCCCGATCTGAGCGAGGAAGCCCCACCCCCGACTCAGTTCCTCCGCCCTCCAAGGCAGGCTGTCGAGTCACGCTTCCCGTCACCTCGCTTTGAAGACAAAGACACCGGCACCAACGGGAGTCCCCTGAGTTCACCAAAGAAAGCCACGCAGGGGTCTCAGGAGGGGGAAGCCCTGAGGTGCCCCCTCCCCTCGGCCCTCCAGGGGCCGCGCTGCCTGTCGGGTTCATGGGCCCCACTGTGAAGATCACAAGGTCAGGCGCGGCTCCCTGTTAACCACAGAACCGGGCGGGGACCGGCTCCTTGTGCGCATCCCAATATCCATCCCACTCCTCGAGGCAGCCATTGGGACCTACGTTGGAACCGAGGACACACACTTAGAGCGACTGCGTGATGGTTTTCACGCGTGTGTTTTTTCTAGCCCCGCCCTTCCTGTCGTTCCCCCCTCCCCCACAGCAGCCAGGCACACAGTGGGGCTGCTGACTGCACCGTTCCAGCCAAGAGCCTTCCGCGTGGGACTTGGGCTGGGCAGGTGTTGCAGGAGTCAGCTGGGGCCGACAAACTCTGCGTCTTCCCTTTTCTTATCTGCAAATCTCAGGGTCAGGAAGTTCCATCAAAGTCACCGTGCTTCTGTAAATGTTGGTTTCCACATCCAGGGCAACCATGTCCAGACAAAATGGGGATGGGGGCGGGCCAGAGCTCCCTGGGATGGTCTGAATCACCCAGTGTGGGCCCCACGCAGCCACGGCCTGGCTGGCCCTCCGGGTCAGCTGAGGTCAGGCAGGACGTGGCTGCCCAGGCCACCGCCCGCCGGAGAGGGACTTGGAAAACGTGGGCGGTGTTTACCCAGGGCCTGAGCCTCCCACTTCAGGGAGGACTGGTGTTCCCCCAATTTTCCCCCGAATTAAAAGAACTAACAAACTGTATTACAAAACCAAACAGAATTTGTTTTTTCTTTTAACAAATAAAAACTAATTTATGCTACAGCTTTGTTGCCTCGAACCCAGCCAGCCCCAGGGTCCCCTGCCAACGCTGCTCTCTCTTAACTTCCCAAGTTCGTCGAGCTTGGCCTTTTGCTGGAAAAAGTATAGGCTTCGCAAGCCACTAATTGGCCTAAAACGCTGCTCTATTTTATATAAACACACAGCATAGTATCAAAAATAGAGCTGCATTCATTAGCTTAAAAATCCAGCTTCCCCACTGAACCGTTGTTTTTTTTTTACAGCCCTCAAGATTTCGGTCTGCCACTAGACTCAAAGGAAAACTTGTCTTTTAAACGTGGACTCTGTAATTTCACACAAAAAGGAGATGGCTTTGATCTCTATTTTTGCCTGTGAATGTATTTTATGGGCAGGGAGGCAGAACGCTGAAGTCCTTCCCTCTGCTCTTCAGCGCTGACATTATTAGGGACGTGCGTCGGAAATCATGCAAAGACGGAGTAATGAAGGCAGGGACAACAGCAATGATAAAAGTGCGTTCCTGTGGGTCCTCACAGACCGGTGGTGAAACGCTCTCCAGTGCTGCAAAGCCACTGTTTGCGAGCCTTTCGGATTCTCCGGGGGGGAAAAATAAGCACAAGGAAATCTTTATGTCTATCATTATTCTAGGCCTTTTATTGGTAATAAATAAAGGAAAAGACACGTTTGCCGGTCTGGTCATTTAAGAAAACTTCTTTCGGGCCAGGAATTTGCCTTCAGAGGGCATTCAGGTGCCACGCGTTTTAGCCGTCTTGGGGGACCTTATCACCACCGCGGTCTCAATGCACAGGAGGCTGGGAGACAAGGGCCCGTCACCCATGTTCCGGGGCTGGAATCCACGGGGTCATTTTGCCCGAGAGGCCTGCACGCGCTCTCCATTCTCTTCCGATCTTACTGGGCACCACGAGTCCTCTGTGGCCAGCATTCGCAGCAAATGGCTGATGAGTGAAGGAACATTCTAGGCGGGAAGGAAGCCCGCTCCCCTCTTCATTTGGAACACGAAACCCTCCTTCAGGGCACGAAGTTTCCACGTGTTGTCATTAGCTCTTAGCATGAACAGGTAAATGGCACAGGCGTGGCCAGCTGTCTCCAAGAAAGCTTCGCGTTAATTCAAAACAGGGGTGAGCTCCTCCCCACGCCACCTAAAACCGCCTCAATCCCTGATGCTTTCACTCCCACACGCGTTATTAATTCCCAATCACACGTGTGGGGGATGCACGTGGCCCCATCCTGCCCCGTGATTACAATGAGCGACGCTTTGGGGTTTTCCTGACTCGTTAAGGTTGCAGACACTTTCTGTGGGCACACGTCACATCACACAAAGCGCATGGGTACAAGTCCACGGCCGACCTGCACTGCTTTGTCGGGCTCCCCGACATGTGGGACCGTTTACACGGCTCGCAGCATGGCACTTAGCGCACCGCGAGTGTTTGTCTCTCTGAATTCTGAAGAGGTTGCCAGTCCCGGCTGGTGCATTGGAAGCAGTAACTTTCCATCAGCCGAGCCAACGGCCTCCTTTCTCCGAAAATCGCGGCTGATTAAGCCGATTGCAACAGCTGTTAGTGATCATGTGATTGATGTGTTTTCAGAGACAGATGTTGAGCATTAAAGGCAGAGCCCTTAGGATTTCTCTCTTGTCCATGAATGTTTTTAAATGAGCTTTCTTTTTCCCCTGTTTTCCACCTGTTTTCTTACTTTGCTTGTCCTCTTTCTTTTTATGGCTGAGCAGAAATAATTTTAACCAAACAAGAGAAATATGTGCAGTGCCCTCACTCTCCAAAACAAATCCTGGGTAAAATGCATCTTGGAGGAGGGAGAGTTTTGTGAGCCCTTTTTTTAACAAAATTGTTCCGGACCCTCCTGGGATGGGGGCCCAAACCGAGGTCCCACTGCCCCACGCCCATCACGTCAGGAGAAGGGGGCTGAGCAGAGGGAAACGTCACCCTTTGATCCGAGGGTGGAGAAGGTGGGCGCAGATGCTGTGACCACACCTCCCCCACATGAGCGGAGCCTCCCGCTGTCCTGGGCCGTGGCGCTGGACGGCGATTCACTTCCTGTAGCTGCGTAGTCATCCTTTGGTTGCACGTGGCCCTTTGTGCACACCTGCCCTCCCTCATCCTGGTCTTTGCGCTCCGCCCGCCAACCTCTGCGCCCGACCCCCTGGTCCTTGCGCCTGGCCCGCCGGTCTCTGCGCCCGGCCCACCGGTCTCTGCACCCGGCCCGCCGGCCGATGCACCCGGCCCGACGGCCTCTTCACCCGGCCTGCCAGTCCATGCACTCGGCCCGACGGCCTCTGCGCCCGACCCCCTGGTCCTTGCGCCTGGCCCGACGGCCTCTGCACTCGGCCCGCCGGTCCATGCACTCGGCCCTCCGACCTCTGCACTCAGCCCGCTGGCTCTGCACCCGGCCCACTGGTCCATGCGCTCGGCCCGCCGGTCCATGCACTCGGGCCGCCAACCTCTGCGCCCGACCGCCTGGTCCTTGCGCCTGGCCCGACGGCCTCTGCGCCCGGCCCCCTGGTCTTTACGATCAGGAATCCCTTTGGGTTCTTGGAAGCAAGCTTAGCACGTGACATAGTTTAGGTATGGAGAAACGTTAGGGGCTTTTGAATGGCAGCCCAGTGACATATGCCATGTAAATATCTTTGGGTTCCAAGGGCACCGACACGCGGCATTCAGTTGGAGGGTTCCTAGATGCCCGAAATTACCCCAGAACGAATGTGTGTTCACTAGAGCCTGTGTTTCTAAATAACTGTGGTTTTCCATGTCAATGGTTTCATTAGCATGTCCTTAACCCCTCCCTCGCCAATAGGGACATTTTAAAGACACGGGTGCCTTGTGCCAAACTCTCTGAGCATTTAAAGCTGTGTGTCTCAGTGGCGTTCACAGTGGCGTTCCCCCGGCCCTCATTCCGTTTCCCGGGACTCTATATTCCGTAACGGGGCGATCGCCCCTAGGGTGGTCCTGCAGCTGTCCCAGGGGACCCTCGTCCAGGGCCTCTGCTGGACGGAGAGACCTGAAACGAGGGAGAGACCTAACACAACTCGGAGAACCGCAGCCTTTCACGGCTGGGAGGAGCTGTGGCAACCACTTCAGAGAGCATTTGAAACACCTGATCTTGTCACCGCTCGGGACCGACAGGTGATTCATCAGCACAGACCGCAGGGCCCGCGGGAGGGTTCTGGAGCACGCGTGCACGGTGCGGGTGGAACCTGACAGGAGACTCCAGGTCCGGGAGTCCCCAAGGAGCCTGGCGCTCCGGCCGGCTACCCGGCCCAAGTGGAAAAGCCGTCCATTCAATTAGCCCCAAACGAAGTCCCCCCAGCAGCTGGGAGGCCAGGTCTCCTGCTGGACACCGCACGCTCGTGGAGTGCCCGTCATCCTCGGGTGACCGGCGGGAAGCCGCAGTCTTATCCCCACTCCACACAGAGCGTGCAACAGTGATTTCTCGAAGTGCCCGCATACCCTCGGTTTTCTGTGAATGAAATCTGTGTTACTGGAAAGCGAGTCACCGGTTAGTCCCGTCCTTGAAGAGCGGCTTCTCGAAGAACCAGGGAGGCCGTACACACTCAGCTCGGAGGCCCGTGTGTTTTCCTTCTGCGTGTGGGAGGCAGCCAAGTCACACTCGGGGGCTGATTCTGTCTTTGCCAGCGAGTCATTTAGCACCGTTTATTTGGCTGTGGGAATTAGGATAATTTTTCAAGCCAATACTTACAGAACGGTATCTCTTCATAAGCCAAACAGAGAAATAACCACCCCAAAAGGGTGATGGATTGGTCACACCGCTGTTCCAGGCAACGGGAGAGGGGAGGATGGAGCCCAGACTCAGCGGGGCTGAACCTTCTCACAGGGAGGTGGTGTGGGAGCGACCGTGCCCAAGCCAGAGCGGGTTTCCAGCTGCCGGCACAAAAGTCAGGGTCCTCTGTTGCTAGGGGACAAAGTCACTGGGGTTGGTGGTTTCTCACCTCTGTCTGCAAAGAGGCCCCCTCACCCACACAGAAGCTAATTAACACCCCAAGGGTCTTTGGAGACTTTGGGGGGCTACCCGAGTGTCTCCTGGCCTAGATGAAACCCTGGAATGGTCCTCACAGACTCAGCACTCCCAGTCTAAATGCCCCGGCCAGAGTCCCTTCCCCCACGTCCCCCAAGCGCCCGACCTGGAGGGTCCCCAGCAGCGGCTGCCTGCTGGCTAAGGTCAGCTATAAGACTGGTAACATCAAAGCAACTTTTCTTGTTCTTAGTCATAAACACTTGGATCCAAGCAATTTCCCTGAAGCCAGGAACAAGCGGACACAAAATCCTATCACGCCAAGGCACCTGGGGGTGGCGGGGGAAGGATCCTCTCACTGCCCGTCATCAGGGTCCCCAGGCCCCGTGTGATTTGGACGTCACTGCTGTCTCCTCAGCATCGCACTCCGTCTCCCTGCCATCTGCAGGACTGTGGGGTGGTTTTCAACGATTTCCGCAGCCTTTCGAAGCCCGCGGGTCCCGCCTGGGCACCTGGGCATGGACAGCGTTGGGTCAACGCCACTTTCACCCACAAACGTCGGAGCAGATGCCGCCCCCATGGGGCGCAATGTCAGAGAAGGTGCTCAGAGGGCCCCCACGAGCGAGGTCCAGCTTTGGCGAAAAAGCAGCTCCGACCTGGTCCGGGAATATGCTGCGTTCTGAGCATCGGTTAATTGGCCAAAGGGATTTTTTCCATTTTTCCATTTTCAAACGTATAATCTGCAGATCTTAGTAAAAAAACATTACAAAAGTTGGATACACTTAGGGACATGTCATTATTAAGTAAACAAACGAATGTTTTTGTAATCACACTTATAATTCACCTGGATCCTGAGGTTTTAGTTTTTATCATTCTCTTATTATTGGCAATGTATCCCTATATTGTATAGCATCGTCAGCAGTGTCCCAGCTCTTACCACTGCACTCAATCAAAGTGAATAAACTCCAGTTTTCTCGAGCTGTGCCCTACATCCCAGCAACACCCACTTGCTGTGGTGGCCAGAACGAAGCTTGTATGTAAAGAGCCTTCGCCGTTTGTGAAATTCTCCCACACCAGAAGCACGTGAGCCTCAAAGAGAAACCCACTCTTTGCGGAAATCTGGGGGCAGACAGCTGTTTCCTTGGAAGCCTCCGTGCCGGGCAGGGTCTGAGAAACACGGGTTTTATTGCTGGTGCAGAACTGACTTCAGTCTTTCCATCTGTAGAGTGGTAAGATCGTCTGCTCTGAACACGTGCAGAAGGATGCGGTGGGGAGTGTGGGACACGCTTCTGCCCCTTCCAAGGCTGAGCACGCGTCATTCCGTTCCCTCTGTCCGAGCCCGGCACCGAGGACCCACCAAAGAACCGTAAACGGCTGGACCTACCTGCTTCGTGAACGGCCTCTGATGGCTCAGAGAACCTCGATCATCAGTTCAAAATGGCAACCTGCTTGGGTCATTACACAGTTGGCAGAGCGCGAGAAGGCAGGTTTGTGTGTCTCCTTTTGTAGCTGCAGACGTGGGGACGAGGCTGGCTGTTCCCCAGCCGGGCACCGAGCTGGTGAGTCGGGGGCAGGGGTGGGGGCGGGGGGGTGGGCGGGTCAGGGTGCGTCCCCACAGGAAACAGCGCTGGGCAGGCTCACGGGTGTTGGCGGCTCGCCTGTCCGTCAAAGCTAGAGTTCCCCCGTCATCTTCACCCCCCCTTCCACCTTGGGAACAGGGCCCTTGGACGAGTCATTTCCAGGTCAGGGTCTGGATTGCTGGCTCGGAGAATTTGCTCTGGGATTTTGGTGGGCAGATGGTGGACAAGTGGATGAGGAGAAGACAAATACCAGGAAGCTATTTTATTTATGCACAGGCACATATTTATTTGTTTATCTCTCTCGTGTCATGCTGAGATGGAGGTACTTCTATGTTGTCTATTTCTTGCATTTATCTACTTTGTATATTTTGTTTGAAAACACACGCTCACCCTTGTTCCGCTTCGGGTCACAGGCGCTGAGTCACCGACCCCAATGAAGCCAAAGCGAGGAGGGCGGGCAGAACGACAAGAGCGATGGGAATCTAGGTGATGGGTTGTGCTGACTGACTGAGGGCCTTGCTTTGGACTGTGTTCGGGGCTCTGGCCCTCGCTCTGGGGTTTGGTCTTTGACCTTGAGAGGTCTTTGTTCTGACCCAACGGAGCGCCCACCCATGGGCTCAGCAAGGCTTGTTCGCTGGGGCTGGTGGGAAATGCCGTCCCTCCCAGCCCAGCGTTCAGTGCCATGCTGAACGTGGGTGTCCTGGCCTGTGTGTCTGCAAAGCAGCTCTCGGGCAACCCACGGGGCTCATGGGAACCCGAGAGGGAGCCCACGAAGACTCAGGGGCCTCTCGGCCTGATCATTCCCTCCTTCCTGACATCTCAGCCCACTAACCCCAGTGGCCTCTGCAGTGCAGGCTCTAAGACCAGCTCTTTGGCCAGGATGGACCAGTGCCCCCCGCTGGGGCTCCAGCTCCGGCCACTGCAGGCTGGAATGTTCCTCCAGGCAGAGACTGGAGGTGAACACAGGTTCATTCTGTGTGTCTCCTTCCTCTCAAGGACTGTCCCTTTCTGCTTGCTGCTGTCTGATACCTTAAAGTGTTGTCCTGTGTACTTTATTCAGGGCTGAGGTTATTTTCTGGGTCCAGGAGTAACCGGGCGGTCCAGTGGACCTGCAGGACCCAGGCTGCTGCCAGTGAAAGTGCAAACACACCGGTTGTGGGACGCTGCGTCCAGTACCAGGAACCACCCGCGTCCCCAGGAAAGCCTGGCCCCACGAGAGTCCCCCTCTCGTCCCTTTTAAAAATCCGAGCGCAGTTGACGGCACCGTCTCAGCAAGTAGCTCAGAGCTGGGGGCCTGCGTCTCTTCTCTGGTTCGACACCACGTGTAAGTCGATCCCTTGTGTATCCGAAATGACAGCTGAGGGTGGCCTCTGAGCCTAGAAGCAGTGAGGACGAGGCATACACACAAACACAAATTAAAGAAAATAAATCTCCCGTGGGAGGCTTGCTTCTTCAAAAACAAAATTACTCAAAAGTCTACAAAACCCATGAAAGCAGGACCCACGGCTGCCATGAAAGACCTCCCAGAGAATTCTGGTTTCTTCCGGAACCAGCCTTCGGTCTGACCGCCAGTTCCTAGCGCCTGCGAAAGGCAAACGCCCGGTGTTAGAACGGTCAGTTCCACGAAAAGACCTGCTCCCAGCTGGCTATTGTATTTATTTGGTCGCGTGTTCAGTTCAGAAATAAAGTCCGTCCGTGCAGCCGGCGTAGCTGAAGTATAACTCCAGAAACTTGCAGATCTACTTCAGATGTGGGGACACACGACACCGAAATAACCTCCCACAAGCCCCCCTGTAGGGGTTGGACAGCCACTGTCTCCACCCAAGGGTTAACAATACCTTATGAATAGGGAAACGCGCTAAGCCCACCAGGTTGCTTTGGGTAGCGCCGATCTGACGCTACTCAACAGAACTGGGTAGGCAGAGGAAGCAGCCACAGCTCCCTCTCTGCCCCAGGATTTGACACGGAATTGAGTTCATTTATCCGCACACGCATTTCGCGGACTCTTGGTGAGGTTAAGGGGTTAACCGGGAGCCCCTGGCTCCCCGCATGATTGGTATCGCCTCCTGAACTCAGTAAGTCGGTGTGGCTACGAGCACAAACGACCAGCTACATCCAGACACTCTAACAGCTGGGCTCTGTACCCACGGAGGAACGTTGGTGGAGGGTCCGACACCTTCCAAGGGGTCAGCACCGTGGACGGCCAGATCTCAGGTGGTCGTGAAGTCAGGTTCAGAAGAGACCGCCGCACCCCCCATTTCCCCCAAATGCCGCTTCTTTGTCCGAGGGTCCCCAGCCCAGGTACGAACTTCCCCATTGAACTTACTGTTACCTAACAGTCCCTTGAAGTTTCTAGAAGCTGAGAAGATGTGCTGTATGGTGAGCTACCTGGTCAAGGCGGAGAAGCCTGCCTTTGGAGTTCAGGGAGAGCCCAGCTGAATGCGGTCCACTGCGCCCTCGTTTTCCGACCTGTCACACGGGGTTACCTGTGTGCATGTGTTTGTGCTACTTCTCCGATCTTGAGAAGATGAAATGAGAAAGTCATCTTATTATTCCGAGAGAGAGAGACAAATTCTGTCGCTATCTTCAGTAAACGGTGAAGGAGCTGGAGCTCAGAGAAACAGCAAATATCTCTCAGCGTCTGTAGGAGGTGGGAGGCAGGGCCCGCGTTCGACCCTGGGTTCCCCCCGCCCCGACTCTGCGTGGATACGGGAAGGTGCCCACGCAGAGCCGGCCCTGCTGTTACTTCTCCCGTGAACGCACCTCCCTTGTCCTACTCGGCGTGCACATGAGGAGAGTGGGACCAGCAGGACCTGCCTAAGTCTCGTCTCAGAGCTGTCCCCCAGAGGCCAAGGTCCCCACTCGCCAGAAGTTCGTGCCCCAGGTTGCCACGGAGCCCGGTGATCACTCCTGATACTTCCGTGTCCAAGGCCAGCAGGGAGTCTGGTTCCGCACGTGGCCCTATCAGGAAGGACTGGTATCAGGTGCTGAATCCCCCACAACCCGTCTGTTGAAGCCCCAACCCCCAGGACCTCTGACCATGCCTATGTTTGGAGGCAGGGCCCTTTAAGAGGTGGTTACATTTCACATGAGGTCCTTAGGCTACACCCTGACCCATCAGACCGGTGTCCTTGCAGGGAAAGCAGAGCAGGACCCAGACACACACAGAGGAAGAGCCCTGTGACACACGAGGAGAAGGCGCCGTCCACAAGCTAAGGTACAGGGGCCTCAGGAGGCGCCAACACGGCCAGCCCTTTGACCTGGGAGGTTTAGCCTCCAGAGTGGGAGCAAATACGTTTCTGTTGGTTAAGCCTCTCGGCCTGTGTCACGGCAGCCCCGGCAAACTGACACCCCCCCGTGGGAGACATCACCGTGTCCTCACAACTCGGGGTCAGGAGGCTGAAAGAACCTCAGTCTTCGCTCAGCCTGCACGCAGCCCCTGCACCGCGGTTCCCTCTTCCCCTCTGTTTCCTCCTGGGGACAGCGCTGGAATGAGGGCCACCGTGCTGGCGTGGTTACCGTCCCCGAGCACACCCAGCGGAGTCGAATGGGGATCCCCACGCCTGGAACAAAGCCACGAAAACCTGACTAGAGCGCGTCGGGTCCGATGTCCTCCTCCCACGGCGGACAGCACGCGGCTGCCCAGAGGCACAGGCCGGCGGGTCCCCGTTCCCGCCCCGGGGGAGGGACAGCGCTGAACGGGAAAGCGAGGCTGCTGGGCCGGCATGGCTCCCATTAGAAGCTGCGGCCTCTTCAAGGAATGGCGTGACGCTGCAATGAGCTGTGACACAGTGTTCCTGCCTTTCGAACATTTGGGAAATGACTCATGTATAGAGCAGACCCAGCAGGAAAGCAGGCCTGACGCATTTAGGAAACACAGCGACAGCTTCTCAGTCTGCTTCCAAGAACTACGGGGAGACACGCACCCCCGGATCGGGCGGGAGAGCCCGTGATCACACAAACCTCCCCGCACAGGGATTTCTCCACCACAGAGAGAGGGGCAGCCTGGGTGCACAGGAAAGGGCCGCCTTCCGGCTCCCCTTCACCCCGGAAAACCAGAGGTCCCCTCGGGCAGGCACAGCCAGTGTGTTGGCGCCATCCCGCTCTCCCCTCCCCCCTCTTCCCTCGTAAAATGACACTCGATGGCCCTCCAATGCTGCGCCTCCCGCCCAGAGAATCAGAACAAGAGATCAAAAGCCTCCCGATAAGCAACATCCAGGCCCAGATGGCCTCCCTGGTGAGTTTTACCAGACTTTCAGACAAGAATGAACACCAGTCCTCCTCAAACTCTTCCAAAACACACAGGGGGGCGGGAGGGACTCTCCCAAAGACTTTTTACGAGGCCAGCGTTGCCCTGATACCAGAACCAGAAAAGGATCCCACAAATAAAAGAAAACGACAGGCCAACATTTCTGATAAACAGGGATGTAAAAACCCTCAACGAAATATGAGCAAACTGCATTGAACAATGTATGAAAAGGATCACAGGCCACAGTCAAGCGGGATTTATTCCAGGGATGCAAGGGTGGTTCGACATTTGCAAACCAGTCCAACGATACATCCCATTAACAACACGAGGGGGTGAAGAGTACGTGATCGTCTCAGTAAGTGAAGAAGCAGCATCTGACAAAATCCAATACCCGTTCAGGGTAAAACCTCCAACAACGTGGTTAGGAAGGGCTCGTACCTCACACCACAGAGGCCGTATCCAGCGAGCCCACTGCTAACAGCTCGCTCGGTGCTGAAGAGCCGGAGGCTTTTCCTGGAAGACCGGAAATGAAAGGAGGCTGTCCGCCCGCCACTCCACTCAACCCAGTGTAGGGTGTCCTAACCGGAGCAGTCGGCAAAGAGAAGGAACCAACAGGCATCCAAATTGGAAAGGAGAAGGCAAAACTATTTCCAGATGATATAATATTACATATAAGAAACCCTAAAGACTGAGCCAAAAAATTTTTAGAATAAACAAATGTAGTAAATTTACAGGATACAAAAGTTCATACATGATTATCTAGTGCATCTCTTTACACTGATGATAAACTATCAGAAAGGGAACTTAAAACAATCCCATATACAATTACATGAACATAATAAAAATATCTAGGGATAAATTTAGCCAAGGAGATGAAAGATCTTTGTATTGAAAACTGTAAGACATTAATGAAAGAAATGAAAAAAGGCACAAATAAATAAAAAGATATTCCATGTTTATGGACTGGAAAAGTTCATATTAGTAAAATGTCCATGCTACCCAAAGCAGTATATAGATTCAATGCAACGCATATCAAAATTTGAAGGTATTTTTCCCTGAAGTGAGACAAAGAATCCTAAAATTTGTATGGAATCACCAAAGAGCTTGACTAGCAAAAGTCATTTTGACAAAGAAGAGCAAACCTGGAGGCATCATGGTCCCTAATTTTAAACCATGTTATGAAGATATCGTCACTGAAACAGTGTGGCATCGGCGTAACACATAGACCAATGAAACAGCATAGAGAGCCCAGAAACAAACCCACAAATATATGGTCGATTAATTTGTGAGAAAAAACCAAGAACATACGATGGGGAAAGAACAGTCTCTTCAACAAACGGCACTATGAAAACTGGGCAGCCACATGCAAATGAGTGAAACTAGACTGCCTTTTTACACCATACACAAAACAAACTCAAAATGCAACTACACAAAACGAAAAGCCTTCCGCCCAGGGAAGGAAACCATGCACAAAACGAATGGCCACCTACTGCGTGGAAGACAATAACCGCAAATCACATGTCCAAAAATAGGCCAATACCCACAATAATGAACTCGTTCCCCTCAATAGCAAAAAACTCCCAGAGGATAAAATGACAAACCGGGCCGCAGATCCGAACGAGCGTTTTGCCAAAGACCACACAGGTGGCCGACCGGCACAGGGAAGGGCGCTCAGCACCATTAAGCACCGGGGAGATGCAAACTGAAACCACAGCGAGCTAACTCCTTGCAGCTGCTGGCGTGACTCGGCATGAAAAAGGCAACAAATAGCAAGTGGGGGTGAGAATACGGAAACAAGGAGCCCTCTGCAACATTTGTAAGAATGTAAACTGGCGCCACGACTAAGAAAAACCGTTTGGAGGGTCCTCACAAAACTAAAAATAGAAACTACCCTGTGATCCAGCAATTCCATTTCCGGGTATTTATCTAAAGAACAGAAAACACAAAACCACACCAACGCGTCCTCCCCTCTGAAGAGCTCTCTCCACCCCATACCCATTACAGCGTTATTTACAGTAGCCAAGAAATGGAAACAGCCTGTGGATGGATGAATAGATTTAAAAAATGTGCCGTAGGTAAGCAATGGAATATTTTTCAGCCACAAGAATGAAGTCTTTCCATTTGCAACAACATAGATGGACCTCATTATACCTAGGGGTACAATGTGAAGTGAAATGAGTCGGACAGGAAGAGAATATTGTATGATGTCCCTTATATACGGAATCTTTAAAAAATCAAGCCACGGAGCATGAGTGGACGGTAGCAAGGAGCAGGGAGTGGGGGTGGGGTGAAATGCAGGACTGCTTCCCGAGAAAGGAAAGAGGAGGAGGAAGATGTGGCAGGTGAGCAGGGCCGTGTCCGACTCCCACGGTCCTGGCCGCCCAAACTGAGGTTCCGGAGCCTCCCCAGGCGGAGGACGTCAGAGCTCCGACTCGGGCACGTCATGTGCATTACCCCTCCCAGTGGGCCCACAGGCCGCTGGATAAACAGACTGGAACTCAGAGGCAGGGTTTGGGCAGGACCAAAACAACGGCACCACCACCACCACCAGAACCAGGAGAACACCCCCGGCAGGGTCATCGGGAGTCTGTGGCCAGGACACCGAGCTCTGCGGGGAAATCGCCCTGCCTGGGCTCTCCCCCTCCCACTGCCTTCTCGCCCAAGGCCAGTTGGTGGTAAAAATAGGAATTTCTGAATTTTCCACAGGCTGCCTCCGTCCCTGACCTTGGGTGGCTCTTCAAGGACGTGGCTGCTGTGTTCTCCGTCCCCAGGCAGTGCCTGGTGAGGATACAGCTCCAAGTTTACAGGGAGCACAGACCTCGTTGCCCAAGGCACAATCCGTTNCAAGCTCTGCGGGGAAATCGCCCTGCCCGGGCTCTCCCCCTCCCACTGCCTTCTCGCCCAAGGCCAGTTGGTGGTAAAAATAGGAATTTCTGAATTTTCCACAGGCTGCCTCCGTCCCTGACCTTGGGTGGCTCTTCAAGGACGTGGCTGCTGTGTTCTCCGTCCCCAGGCAGTGCCTGGTGAGGATACAGCTCCAAGTTTACAGGGAGCACAGACCTCGTTGCCCAAGGCACAATCCGTTTCACTGAAGTCCAGTAGGAGAAGAGGCCAGGCAGACAAAAATATGTCCAAGTTGGCAAAAGCTTAAACTCGGCAGGCTGGAGGGTCGGAGAACGTTATAAACTAGGTGTTCTCCCTTCCCGAAGCCTTCCGTCAGCCGGGGAAGCAGACCCAGCCCATCAGGGACCCCACCTGCCTGGCCTAATAGGCACAGCCGCCCCCTCTGGCCTTCCTTCCAGAGTCTGCAGGGCCGGGCGACCAGGACGGTCACAGACCCGGCTGGAACTGTTCCTTGTTCTCACACTCACTCGCCCGACTCACTACCATTTCTCCTGTGGACTTGGGAAGTCACCTCCTGACCGCACGGGCTCTCGCCTCCGGCAGTCCATCCCTGACCCACAGACTCGGCTCTAGAAGATGGAGTTCCCATGGCATGCACACAACCCACCCGTCTACTCGGACCCTGGGACCAAGTCTCCGGGTGGTCGACACGGCCCGATTTCATTGAAGTCCTTCCTGACGTACGTTTTCATCTCCTTCCCACGTCTGAGAGGCCACCCCCCCCCCCCCCCGTTCCTCTCCGCCCTTCGGACAGGCTGTCTTCTCTGTCACCCGGGGCTTCCCTCCGTCATTTTCTCTGGCCAGATGGTCTCCTTCGTCAGCCCTCCCTAGGCGTCCTCCACTGCCTCTCGGTAGCTCTGGCCAGAAGCCCCACCCAGCAGAGCCTCACAGAGCATTGATCGCATCCACACCCGTGTCTGAGTGGCAGTGTGAGCGGGGAGGCACCCGCCCTGCCATGGATGCGTTTCCAGGAGCCGGCAAAGTGCCCCGGATGCAACAGCCACTTAAAAGTACGTTTGGTTTGCA
Source organism: Sturnira hondurensis (assembly GCF_014824575.4). NCBI lineage: Eukaryota > Metazoa > Chordata > Mammalia > Chiroptera > Phyllostomidae > Sturnira > Sturnira hondurensis. The sequence continues at coordinate 810,695 of NW_028091436.1, forward strand.
GCTATTTCCTGCAATCGTCCCCGTATTTCTCAGGTCTCATTATGAATATTTGTTCTCAGGAAGCGTCTGCTGAAAGATGATGATTAGCTGAAGGGGGCCGGGGTGGGGCAGAAGGAATAAGCAAAGGTGGGGGAGAGAAGGATATTGGCACAGAGGAACAGGAGCAGGCCCACTGAGGGGTGCACTGACATAAGGAACGCTGGAAAGAGCAGAAAATGCGAAAAGGGACGCTGACCCAGACGGTGTGGGGGGGTGGGGGAGGTATCCAAAGAGCAAGAAACACCCTTGGACACACAGACTAGACTCCCGTTAGTGTCTCTTGCTTTCTGTACCCAGACATCGGCCTAGAAAGCAGCTCCGTGTTCCGGGCCACTAACCAGACGGTGTGTGTCTGGCCTTCCCGGACCTCCCAGGCCGACACCCGGGTCTGAGCAGCACTCCGGACTGCTCCACGGTCCATCGGGCGTGAAACACCGCAGGTCTCCAGGGGTCTCCAGGCCGATGAGCAGAGCCGCTCCGTTCGGCCAGTAGGATGTTCCTGGCTCAGTCAGCACAGTGGGCTCCGGCCACGCGAGGTCCCACGGGGACCACCCCCCTCCCACGGAGGGCCTCGGTTCTCATCGTGCTCTGCGGCGCGCCCGTGCTCGAGCTCTGTGACCTCAAATCCAGACTGGGGTTCTGGGAACACACCCCCCCCCAGACAGAAAATCCCATCACCCAGCACCCCTCCGCACAAGGTCTGGGATCCACTTCCACTCCGTTCTGCCCTGGCCCAAAGACTCAGCGTGGCAAACAGAAGCCATTCTTTCATTTGTTTTGTGAGACTAAGAAATTGAGCAGAGCAGTGGTTCAACGCTGTCCTGACCCCGGGGTTTATTCACCTGCTCCCCGGCTGCCGTCGCCTCCCTATGCACCCCGGCAGCGTTCCAGCCAGACAGGGCGAGAAGGCAGGGGGAGCCCACTAAACCCACCAGGCTCTTCTGCTGCCGACTTGATGGCTAGGAGTGCGGTGATCTCCTTGGGCTTCAAGGGAGGCAAGAATGCCTGTAGGGTGTGTGTGTGTGTGTGTTGGGGGTTTTTGGTTGTGGTTGGCTTGTTTACTGTGCGCGTGTTTACATTTTGGGTTTCTTTTTCTGAAGGTCAGCACATTGTCCCTCAACACCCTCAGTCTACGAGACAATTCAGCAATCTCTCAAACTAGCAATGTGCCAAGATCGTCTCACTGTAAAGGGTTTTCATTTTTCATTTTGACACTAAATCCGGACGCAAACGTGAAACACACGCGTTAAGACACCCTTGGACCGGCCCTGTTCCTGAGGATCGATGTGGGCTTCCTGGGTTGTCGTGGTTTCTCCTACACCCTTCCGCCGGTGAGAGACGGCATTAGGAATGACAATTTTGAGGAGAAAAGAACTGATCCGTAGTTGGTGTATCTGGCTGTCACTTTTATAATTGATTCCGTGTTTGCCTGAGGAGCTATGAGCAGCTATGGTGGTGAGGAGCAAAGTCCCAGACCTGTTAAAGGACACGAATTCTTTCTTCCTGGGCTCTCTCCCCTTCACCGGGGAAGGTGCTTTCCCAGGATGGACTCCCAGGGGACCCCCCAGTTCCCTGGTGAACAAAACATTGTTATCTTCTCCCTCCTTCCAGACTGGCCCAGAAGGAGACATGAGACTGAGAAGTGAGAGTTTCTACTCTTCCTTCTGCTAAAACTTCCCTTTGAAACTCACTTTCTACTTTTGTGAATGAAGGTGGTAACAGTTAGCTTCTTAACATCAGAGGTCGCTGTAAATACACAGGGAGGAAGGAAAAACACGGCAAGAGATTTCAAAGTGCTGTGTAGGCAATGATCGACCTAGGGTAGTTTGCAGCATGTTGCTCAGAGGTGCAACGAGGACTTCCCATGAACTGCCCCAGAACGTTCCGTGGGGAACGGAAACTTAGGGAGGGGGCCAAGGCGAGGCGAGGGAAAGGCAGGGGGAAAGGCGAGCGTTACACAGAACGTTTATACCTCAGTTCCAACCATGTGTCTTGGGGTAAAATAATAGCCATTGGAAAATCTTTAACATCTAATTTCTACCTTCAAAGTTGTCAAGGAATGTCAGTAGCAACCATAATAATTTTCAGTGATGACTGGGCGACTCATCGTCACAGCCCCTCGGCATGAGGGCGCTCGCTGGCTCTGTCTTACACAGGAGGACGCCGGGACACAAGGGGGCGAGACATCTGCAGGCGTTCCAGGCGGGACAACTGTCCAGGCTTCTGGCTGTCCAGTGGGGGTTCCGGGGCCTATCTACGACGTGACGACCGCGGGTGGCAGCTTAGGGGGTCAAGTCAAGAGGAGAAGGGATTTGTCTCATTCTCAAGACAGGGAAAACAAATCACGCTAAGTCACAGCTCTCCTCACAGGTACAGTGCTGGTTTTCCTCAGCCAGGGGATCACTGGTCCAACCAGAGACGGGGGTCCAAATGGTGGTTCTTGTTCTTCCCAATGGAAAACGGCAAATCAGAAAGTGATTTCAAATGCAAGTGTAACAAAACAAAGCGAAACAGAGACTCCCAAACACAAAAAGCAAAGCAATGGAGTCCAAGGGGAGGAGGGAGGGGGAATGGACGAAAAAGGGGAAGGGGAATCAGGGGTACAAACCTCCAGTTATAAAAAATAAATTATATATTTAAATTATAAATTATATATTACATCCCTGAGACTATAAATTAGTCTCAGGGATGTAATATATAACTTAGGAAATACAGTTAATAATGGTGTAACAACTTTGCACAGTGACAGACAGTGGCTAGACAGCATGGTGAACACTTCATAAGATACATAAACGTTGTACACTGACACTCATATCATCTTAAAGGTCAACGGCACTTTCATAAAAAAAATTAACGATTAGTAGAAATTGCATTTACAATCAACTCCTTGACTTCAAACCCAGGGGGTCCCCTGAAGACCCTGCAAACGGAGACTGTAAGCTGCCGTTGTTAGAATTGTAATAAAAGTCACAAACGTGAGTTCAGGAGAAAAGCACTTCCTTGTCCACCACAAAAAACATTTAGACCAACTTTGGGCCAGAAAAATGAGCGCAATGCATGGATTTTTGGGAATGACTTATTGGCAATTCTAAATGTGAAGACATTTGTACTGTCGACACACTTTAAAATCATTTCTTGAGCGTGGTTTACGGATGATTCTATGTAAAAACCAAGTAAGACACACTTTTAAGAATAGATTTTAAGAAGCCTGAGAAGTAGGGAAGGAACTAAGTGAAGTTCTCACTGACTGGCTTAGCAACAGCCACGTTTGAATCTTACCTCAAGGGAGCTATTGAGTAAACTCGGGGGAGACAGTTTTTCGTTTACATGGAACTGTGACTTTACAGTGTCTAACAAGGCGTCGCCCCCCAGCACAGCAAAAGCCTCAGGGTCCCACCTGCTGGACTGCAGGAGAAGCCCTGGGCCCCCGGGGGCCTGAACTGACCTTGCAGTCCAGGGCTCTGGACCAGGAACGGGGACTGTGCGCAGGCGCCGCCCCGGAAGCCTCTCGGACTCACATTTCCTCCCTCCCGGTTTTCCGCCGCTGCTTCTGAGTGCTTCGGCTCGCTCTAACCGTGCCCAATAATAGTTTCCCAGTCTCCTTACCTACCCGACAGCCCGCATTTAAATTCACCGCACCCCCCGGGGGGTTAGCACGCAAGCCGCCTGTCACTCGGCAGAGTGCAAAGAGCGTGCACGAGTTTGCAGGAACCGAAGCTGATACCGGAACTCTGAAGGCTGACGTCTCACCACTGTGTGTGTTTGGGGGTCCACACACCTCCTGTGTCCGGGGTCCTTCATCCTGAAGACCGTGGTCCTTCTTCGCCGCAGGACTTCGTGCTCCACGTGGCGTTCCCCAGGCCTGGCAGTGCACACGTGGGTGCCCGGACTCTCCTTCCATCCCAGCCTCTCAGAGGCCACGTGGCCAATTTCAGAAACTTCTGGCCGAGGTCCTGCGACGCTGGCAGCGGGATGGCTCAGAACTCTCCTGCTTTGCACTCACCTGTCCTTACACCGAAGAGTCCGCCCCTAAACCAGACACTGCGCAGCCGCGGAAACGTGGGCGCCATAACAGGGTGGGGACCGCACCCAGCTCTGACTTTGCTGATTCCCAGTCGCACCACCTGAACAAGCATCTTCACGCTACTTTGAGGAGCACATCCCGCCACATAACTTACAAACCACTGGGCCGACGTCCCCCGAGAGTCCACCGCCTTCCATGGCAACGGTGTCTGCAGGGACCCGAAGGCACCTCCTCCCGTCTGTCTTCTGGAAAAAGGTCTTTCCCTTGCGCTCAATGGTGGGAGTTCAGTCCCAGCAGTCATGGATTTACAGGACCCTGCCCCCTAGCCAATCAGCAGTTAGGATTTACAGGACCCTGCCCCCTAGCCAATCAGCAGTTAGGATTTACAGGATCCTGCCCCTAGTCTGTCAGCAGTCGAGGGTTCACAGGATCCTGCCCCATAGCCACTCAGCAGTCATGGATTTACAGGACCCTGCCCCCTAGCCAATCAGCAGTCATGGATTTACAGGATCCTGCCCCCTAGCCAATCAGCAGTCATGGATTTACAGGACACTGACTCCTTAGCCAATCAGGTTGTGACTGGCCTATGTGGATCGATTCCACCGGAGCCCGGTCCCCAGACTCTGGATACAAAGTACTCTGGGTGCGTTATGAGTCACTCTGAGTCCCGCTCGGTTTGCAAAGCTGGGAGACGCGTGTCCAGGCAGCTTCGCGGTCATAATACTCACTGTGCAGAGAGCTCCCCTCTGTGACAGTAAAGCCAGTGGGAAGGGGGAACCTGCAGTGGGGGGAGCCGGGGGGCGGGGGGGGGGAGCGGGTTCTGGCAGCTGACAAACGCCTGGGCCCACCTCCCTCTCGCCGCCCTGCAGGTTGGAAGCCGATGGGCAGGCAGAGCTCGTTGCGTGCCCTGGAGGCCCTTCTCTCGTCCCCTCCCAACAGCGTGGAGGCGGAGTCTCTGCTCTAATGAGCACGGCCGGAGTTCTCCCTAAAAGTTACTGAATGTTAATAAAACAGAAAGGGCACCGTCTAGGACGTTGAGCTTATATTCTCTAAAGGTAGTGAATTTGCCGAAGTGGACTACCTCCGATCCTCATGTTGTTTACAAATACATCACGTCCTCATCCTTCACCTTACACCATTCTCAGAACCACTCACACTTAAACCATTTACATTTCTCGTGGTGTCTATCTGCACACACGAGTTTCGGCAAAAAGCTACATGTTAGGAAAATAGGCAGTAAGGAAAGTGGAGAGGAGTACGCACTGCAGAGGGGTGGAGAGTGCTATCGAGTCTTTGTTTAAAGCGACCTAATAAGGGTGACCAGCTCACCCAGCAGGCTCTGCACGTCAGTCGCCTACGCCTGTGTCACCAGCCACCCCGAATGTGAATGTGAGCACTTGAAAGACCAGAGGACTTCCTGCCTCGCAGTCGCTCAGCGGGGTTGCCCTTGGTCTCCTGGGCCACCAGCAAGGTACTGGGTCCTCTCCACCGCAGGTGTTCCCCACGCGGTGTGACTCAGGACAGCACAAGAGAGAACCACCAGGACTTGAAAACACAGGCTTGAGTGACTTCTCGGGGGTGACACTATCACCCCAACTCCCTCCAGTGTGTCAGAACTGCGTCACCAGGTCCTGCCCCCTGGAAGAGGAGGTGGGTACCAAAGTCCATCCAGGAGAACACGGGGGCCCATTAGGAGGGGGCCAACCGCCGTCTCCAAGACAGAGAGCGAAGCACCGTGACAGACCAGCCACTCCGGCGCGCGGGTGCTCTCGTTATTCGCTGTCCTCACTCCGCCCCCGCGTTCATCCTGAAACCACCCAGAGTAGCCGGGGAACAGCGCCCCCTACCGGTAACTCACCACCTCCGCTCTGACCTGCACGTGCCTCCTCTGCTCCGTCCGCAGCTCAGCCAGCAAACGCTCCACTTCGCCCTGCAGGGTCGCCAAAGCGAGGCTTTGGAAACACAAGACCAGAACCCCCTACCCTCCACCTCCGCTCCCACCTTCGGTTTTAAAACCCTGCTGCGGGTTCCCAGGACCGCACACGACATTTTCAACACGGCTTGTACACTCTTCTTCGACCTTGAATTCCAACCACACTGCACGGTCCCCTCTCTCCTGTCCTCAAACTGCCTTTCTCACCCCAGTTCTGGTGTCTGGTCATGTTCGTTCCTTTTCCTGCCCCCGTGTCCCCGACAACGTCACCCGTTCCCTTTTACATCTGTACATGGAGGATTCTCCAGTGCAGCCACGCCCGCCCAGACGGTATCAAAACTGGATTTCCCCTCCACCAGCTCTACCCAGCTCAAGCTCACACAGACCTTGACCCTCCAATGACTGCGGTGCACGAAACTCTTCCTGGACGCAACCGAAGACCCTCTGCAGACCAACCAACCAGCTTCCCCCACCGTGCCTAGACCCGGGCTGCCCTGGTGTCTCACCCAGAGCTGCGTTTCAGTCCCTGCCTAGCGCGCCAGCAAGGACGCCCCGCCTGGCACGCACACACCCGTCTCTCGTCCCCGCCGGGGGACGGCCCGGCGAATGTCGTCACTGGTATGTATTCCCTGGCTTTCCGAGTTGATAAGACTCCTCTTTGATGGTTTTTGTCATTTTTAACATCCTGGTGGTTTCTCTTTTGTTCTCTAGCCTTTTCCATCTCCAATGACGCAGCTGTGTGGTGAACGTCTTTCTCTGCTGCCTGACTTCAAGGTCTCAGGAGGTGGGGACCATGCTCGCATGGTGTGCCCAGCACTGAATGAAAGTCCAATAAATAAATAGGCTCCCGATGTATACTTGTTGAATGGGAGACTAAACTGCTTTTCATCTTATGAGTTTATATCCTAAACTAAGAAATCGCACACAGTGAACTTCATACCCTGCTCCCCGCCGCCCCAGGGGTTTAGGTCTTAGATGGTGAGGCCAAGACGGGCATTTTTTATTTGGTAGAGATGCTTCTATCTTAACCGAGTGTTTGCTCACTGCAAAGGCACTGAGCACTCTGGAGAAGGTGGTGTGGGCCCCCTGGCCTCTGACATCACCGGCCGCGTGCTTGGAGGGCTGTGTGGTGCTGTCCAGGGCACAGACACGGCCTTCTGGAGAGCACAGGCGATCACATTGCACGCCAAAGCCTGAGATCCGATCACTCTTATATAGTCACCTGCAAAGTTACGAATGTCATTAGCGGTCATTACATTACTGGACTTGGCTTTCCACAGGCAGTGCTGGCACGAGGCACACAGATGTGTCCTGGCTGGAAATCCCACACATTTTCATGGGGTTGCACATTCTTTGACGGGTTCTGTGTGTTACGGTCAGAACGTGACCCTCAGTAACACACCTAGACACGGAGCCCCAGAGCCCTAATGGAGGGTTGTGGAAGTGCAAGGCTGGGAGCCGAGCGTGTGAACATCACTGTGCCCCAGCGGCCTTGTCCGCCCCTTCCAGTGCCCCCCCATTTTTTGCTGTGTGCAAGCAATTCAATTCTGGCCTCGTTTGAATCTCTAAACCGTATCCCTTCCTGCCCTTGCAATGCCTGTGGCAGCGTGTCCAGCAGGAGGGCTTGCCGGGGTCAGAGCATCGAGCACAGAGACCAGGCGTCTTAGAAACGGCTTTGTCACGTGGCGCCCTCGCTGGGGCTCCATGCACGAGGCCCCAGCTGTCTGTCCAGGGCGGAGAGACTTGCCTGGGTGCGCAGAGTGGAGTCTTTTACTCTTATTCCCTGGCGTTGATTTTTTCAGGAAAATGTGCACATGGAAGGGTGGGTTGAACGGACTCTGAAAGTATTCACAGCCCCCTCTCCTAGAGAGAGGGAAGAATGAGCGGCCTGTCTCTGGGATGGGGAGGGACTCGGACACTGTGATTAAGACCCAGGACAGTTATATGGGGTCGTCCGTGGCTCCATGGAATATAAAAGGAAGGATTAGTGAAAATACACATTTGGCTGCTAAATATATGGAGCTATTCTTACTGACTATCATTTCTAATCTTAGGAAATAAGAACAATCTGTTTGTAATGAGGAATTTTTCTTACCTTAAGGTTAGATTTCCAAGTCAGCATCTAAGACAAAAATTATTTACAGCCCAAATCACCCTCAGACACCCTTTACACGCTCGTCGTAAAGTTCAAACCACACCTGTCCGCTATGGACCCTGGCAGGGAAAATGATTCAAGTCATACCCAAATCGTCCCCTCACTCCCCTCTGACGCACGTTACCTTTTCCGGTTTAACTGCCTCTGTAGTGTAACACCAGGCAGCGGCCCGTCGCCGGCGGAGTTCTGAGAACAGACGCTGTGCACCACCCACTCCGAGATGCCCCTCTCTGTGTTTCCACATCTCTGGCGTTGCAAGGCATCAGGTCACGGACGGCATTTGAAATTGGCCACGGCTGGGAGGCTTGCTTTCATTCTTTCTCTCCTGACTGCTTCATGCAAGGATGGTTAGTCTTACCATTAAGGGTCTAGGAGATGGGAACAAATATAGTCATTGAATCCCTATATGCTAAATATATATAAGTAAATGTTAGGCTGGAAGGAATGCCACTGTGGTGTATATTGTTTTCTAAAAAGAAAACAGAAGAAAAACAAAATACACATACAAAGTCTGCACCTTCAGTAAGCCTCAACCTGCACTCCGAGCGCCTGACTGAAGCTGTTACAGGGGTCAGGGCTCGGAGGTGCTCTGGCGGAGCGGACGCGCTCCGGACCCGGTCACTCTGCAGGTCCACTGAGCTGCAACGGTACGTTTGGCAACGCTCTCGGTGCCAGGCTGGGACAGCAAGTGAAACAGGCCAACCCTCCCGTTTTCAGAGGGCTTGCTCTGATGACCAAGAACGGGTTTCAAATCACTTCAGTGATACAGCCCTCCTTCTAAACGTGGCGTCTGGGGAGACAAATTTTGTCCTCAGACCCTGTCCTTATACTTTTCTGTGATCCGAGTGAAGTGAACTCAGACTGAGCTATTGTTTTTAAAATATATACCTGTAGAACCAGTGAACCATCAAATTCCAACTGTTCAGGTTGTGCCTGTAGACTGGGCGGGGTGGTTTGGGGCCATCGGCCCATCTGTGCCACGAATGCAGCCCTGCTGCGCTCTGTCCCCACCCTCAAAACAGCCCAACCCTGGTCCCAAAGCGGACGCCAGGGGGCTGAGTATACATCCCCGGGCCAGTGTAAGGAAGGAAGTAACGAGCCTACGTAACTATGTTTCCTTTTGCAACTGAACAACAGTTAAGTATAATCCGGGGTGTGATTCTTTCTCTGAACCAAAACCACGGAGTCTTCTAGGACTAGGTCTATCGTGTCAGTTGGAAACAAAATAAAGAAAAACCAAACAAAAGAAGAACAAAATGACCAACACCCCAGCCCTGAGGTAAAGAAACATAGGGACCTTTGCATCACAGGATCCTAGCACAGACAGGACAGCGTTTACTACCACTGCGAAGTCGCTACACAGTGGCAGGCATCGCGGTAGAATCATCACACGCAATAGTTCACGTATCCTCAAAACAACAGTATCAAGCAGGGATTGGTATACCTGCTGCATGGATGCAAAAACCGAAGTTCAGGAAGGTGAAACGTGTGTGTGTGTGACAGACTCCATGCAGACTCCACGCACAAAGCACTATGAGCCCCTTTTTCAAAGCTTCCCTATTTATACCACACAGACGCGTGGAGAACAAACACGCGTCTTCAACTGGCGCCTTAAACGCACGACCCGCGGAGAGCAGATCAACCTGCAAAACGAGACGCCGGCGCTCTTTCTGTGGGTGCGTCCCTCGGAGCCGGGCCCGCGCCGGGGCGACGACAGTCGAAAGTGGGGCCACGACAGTTGAAAGTGGGGCCACAGTGCCATTCATTGTTCAGCGAGCTTGTCTACACAATCCAACCCACCGACAGCAATGAATGTTGATTGTGACCTTCAGACAAACGCCCTCTCTGCTCGGGGAAGGGACGTCCCGGCGCGGCCCGCTCTGGGCTCCGGTGTCCGGTCTCCGGCACGTTCCGGGGTCACGCGTAGGGGACGGTTGGCCACAGGGTACAATCAACGGTCGATGGTTTTGACTTTAACACCAAACTCACCGACAGCGTTGAATGTTCACCAGAGCCACCTCGCACTCGGAGTTCTGCCGAGCTCACGGTCCCTGCAAGTGCGGGGCGGGGGTCAGAGACGAACAACAGTACTTTCGGTCCTACATTCTGTGCATCTGAAGCCATTTCAAAGAGTAAAAACGAAGAAGCGTGATTCTCCCAGCCAAGAGCTTGGCAAACCTCCCTGTCACATTGTGGGAGAAGTAGGTCTGTTTCATTGAACAAAAAATAAAAAATAAAAAAAGCTCGCCTTGGCTTAGTTTCAGAGACGGAATTATCGCATGGTTAATGACAAAGAGAATGTGTTATTCCAAGTAGCTGGAGGTACCCGATCAAAGCAGTAGCTTATCATTTAAATATTGCTATGCTTAGAGTAGGTAAACATAAAGTATTTAGACCACATCGATTAAACAGAATTTTCTTAGATTCCCTAAAATCAAACGCATGGGAGTCAGTGCTACTCTCCAGTATTTTATACTTTTCTCTCATAGAAGGTTATAGAATGAGTACAGGAAGCTCCTGAATGATAGTAAGTGAAGAACCAGCTGGACGTGTTTTTCTTAGCTCACAGCAGAGACACCACGGGTGCTCGGAAGGTGACTGTGGGTTCCGTGTGGGACACAGCCACGCAGGCCCCGCTGGTTCGGGTGTGAAAATCTGTGCACTTCCACCCTATGCTTTGCCTACCTCCTTTCTCCCAGAGTGCTTTGTGAGCTGTTTATTTGTTCAATTATTACTAGCTCAGTTAGATATATTTTTGGGCCACTTGCAGTAATTTTCTATCATGAATCCTAAAAAAGTCACTTTGGATGTCCCCAAACCAAGACAGGAAGGAAGCCAACCTTTCCTACGGGACCAGCGTCCAAGGCGGTCAGAACTGGCTGCGGTCGGCCAGCCCACAGGCACTTGGGACCTTAATCTGAAGGTGGCCGTCATCTGCGCAAGCGAGGCAACTGTCCTCCACGCAGAAGGGACGTTCACCCTCCAACGTTACGCATTCTAATATTTCATTCAGAACACTGTTTTATATCTGTGCAATAAAATCTATGATTTTTAACTTATTTCCAGTTACAATCTAGAAATTATTTAACAAAAATATCAAAATAGAAACAATATATTTTCTTTTCAAAAAACGAAAATAAGTATATTGCTAAGAAATATAACCAAAAATTGTCTTTAACATTAATTAACCAGAATCTTCAGTAGTTGGCTTTGTAAAACGTTTCTAACAGTCACTGTGAATAACATTGCTACACTCAATGGGAACCTAATCAACAAAACAAACAAGCAAGCAAAATATAACCAAAGACACTGAAATTGCGAACAGGCTGACAGTGACCAGAGGGGAAGGGAGGGGATAATGGAGGAAAAGGGTGAAGGGTTGGCAGAAACAAGTATAAAGGACACAGGGACAATAACAAGGCGGGGGGGCGTGGAAAGGGGACAGGAGTGGGCAGGGCTGAGGTGGCGGGGAGGGTGGGGGGAAAGGCAAAAAACTGTACTTGAATAATAAAAAATGTTTAAAAAATATTACTAAATAAACACCTATGGCATTGAAAAAACCAACCAACATTTGATAAATGTGTCACTTATCAAAATACGTTTTCCAAGTGCTGTGAGCAGTACTTAGCTTTGAGCATTCAGAGTATATTAAAGCCATTAATTTTTAGTGCTTTCTAGACATTGTTTACACGGAACCCGATTTTTTTTACGGGAAGACGCTTTATTGAGTGTGCATATTGAGAGAGGCGACAAGGTCGCTGAGAATGTCCACTAGTCCGCATTCTGCTGCGTCGAAGTCCTTTGAACCGAGCGATTTCTCTTCCCGACTGAACAAAACTCCTTCGAGGGTCTCCTTCTCAGTAGGCATTGCCGCGTCGCTCCTCGGACAGTGTCCCCCCCGCCCCCCAACCCGGACTCGGCTGCCTGCCGCTCTCGGAGGACCGCGGAGAGCATCGCGCGCCTGGCCGGCCGGCATCCTGCCTTCCGGGGGCGCGAGCGCCAGGTCGGCGCACCACCGTTTCCTGTCGTGCCCGCCCACCTCCCGCGGCAGCTGCGAGCATTTGCGGGACCGGGACGCAGTGACGAGAGACTGAACTGTGTACTGGCATCAGCGCGAAGGAGGCATTTGGCCTACCAACAGGCAAAGCTGGAGGGCACCGCACGGCCGCATTTCGGTTTGTTCCCCAAAATGCTTCCCTAGAGGTCTTCTGCAGAATACGATTAACGGAACATTCTTGCATATAAAAGGATTCGCTTGGGACACTAGAACATTACGTTAAATGTCTTGTGCGCGTAAAACCGCAGTAGCCCGCACACGGGCAATTCCCATCCGTCCTGGGACTGGACTGGGGGCGCGCTTCACACGGTGTCGCTCGTTGAAAGCGAAAGCTCATCTCTGGGCGCTTGAACTGTTTTCCACAACGGAAACACGCCTGCTGGGGCTCGGGCTTCCACGCACTCTGGGGGCGGGGAGGCGAGGAAACTGGGGGGGGGGGGGGCCCGCGTTCTCCAACATGTGAGTTCCACCTAGAGAAATCCGTCTCCGGGCTGGTCGGCTCGGTGTCCTGCCCCCGCGCGTGCGCGCTCCTGGCGCATCGCCGTTTCCTACTTCCGCCTCGGTTTGCCCGACCGATTCCCGGGCCGCGAGCCGGGGGTGTCGCGAGCGCGGCAATGCGCGGCACTGAGCCGTCCCGCTTGCCGCGAGGGGTGCCCTTTTCAGTGACCGGTCTCGGTTCCAGGATTCTAAGTCAATGGCAGCGGTCTCCATTCCCGCATAGTGTCCCTGGAATGACAAGAGCCGCCAGCGAGAGGCCGATGGGGACAGAGACCTCCCTCGCCCCGCCCTTAGTTTAGGAGGGGCGTGCCAGCGGGACGGACCGACTCGCGTCCCCCCGAGACGCGTTTTAGCTGATTCCTACCCCCGCAGCGGCCGCGGAGCACGGGCGGCATTTCGGTATGGCTTATGGTTTGGAGATTGTAAATAAACCATAGCCATTTCTTTGCCCTGAGCCAAGACGGTCACAGGGTGCGCGAAAGCGCCCGCGTGAGCGCCGCCAAGCTAACGTGGCCCGACAAGGGCGCAAGGGGACATGGGGCGTGCTGCATAGAAGACCGCGGGGCTGCGGGCCGCGGCGGCTGTCTCTTCCGGGCATGACGTCTAGCCGCTCTGACGACCCGTATTTAATTTAAGTGACGGCCTCCGCCGGGCTTCCGCGGGGCAGATGCGTAGCTGGGGCGTCTGCGCCCCGCCTCCAGCCCCTCCCTACTCCGGGCGCCTGGACCTACAGGGGGCGCCTGGGCGTGGACGTGGCCCGGTGAAAGGGACCCTTCGCTCTGGTTGGTGCGAACATTTTACGGGGAGCGGGAGCCGTACGTCGGTAGTTTAACCCATGTTTAACATTCACGGAAGTGAATCACGAAAAAGCGTGGCGTTAGGTCAGGTGACCAGCGTGTCGGTTCCGAAACCCCATCCTGGTGTCCGTTTCTACTTTCTTGAAGGGCTTCTCCCGCCGCTCATGACGCGCATGCTCACGGAGCGTTCCAGCACCACCCCGTTCCCCTAGATGACGCGGCCACCCCGCCTGTCTCAGAAAGGCCCAGCTGGGGCGTGGCCATGGTGAACGTGGGGACTGGACACTTGAGTAGGAGGCGGTGGAGAGGAGACCCTGCCCAGCCATGCAGACAGCTGACGTGAATGGGGACACGCCCTTCCCCGTAACAGGGCCGCACCAGGAGGCGGGCGCCGGACAGGGGCGTGGCCTTGAACTTAATGGGTACAGGCTGCTTCGCTCCTGGGCGCAGCAATGGGCCTGACACACTTCTCTACAACTCACTTTGAGAAAGGGGTCTGGATTTGCTTCGGCTGTACTGGATTTCCAGTACCACCTTTGGACTATTTGGCAATGGGGAAAAAAATGACTTTTATATTCGTATTAACTGGATTTAGACATAAAATCCGTACCGTATATATTCCAAAGAGACTGTGAGGGATTTTAAAGTATTTTTCACAAACAGATCAGTCCAACTGGCAGAGACTGAGCCCTTACAATTTTAAAAGGAAATTATATTTTCTGGAAAGATTTGGAAATCTGCATTCTAGCCATCTTTGCGGTGTTTGTTCTTGGACATCAATATGCGTGTGCTGTTTGTTGAAAAACTATACAGTGCCTCAAATACTTAAGAGTTTATTCTAATGAAGGGTTTTGTTTTTTTTAAAGAAACTTAGTAGCTCCAACATGAAGGTCCTTTAGTCAGAGCCTGGAATCACCGACAGTGTTTGCTCATCTTACAGTCCTTCATGTGTCCACAATTTACTATCACAAGCCGATTTCAACTTCGCTTCTCAGGGTGTAGCCGTTCGACCCGGGTCCACGTGGATGAAGGTTTGTGTGTGCAAGACGCGCAGCTGTTTCAAAGGTGCTCATTTCCTGGGCAGCTCCGCGTAATGACTAAACGAAGCAGCACAGGCCGAGTTCGAGGACGAGACCACCGCTCCCTGGCTGGGTTATGTCCCCTCGCCCATCTTCCATCTCCTACAGAAAGTGTGGATGCTAAAATCACCCTCACAGACACCCATTCATGTTTCCCCTACATAATCCTTCATAATGGACATTCTGCCATGGGCAGCATGAAACTCATTATGTAAGGGACAGACTTAGGTCTAGAATCTAGGTAAAATTACTTTCCAAATCGCCTTGAAATATACCTTAAAAAATGCAGCATCACAATGTTCCCGGTGAGTTCAGCAGGCCGCCGTGCCCTTTCTTACCTGGAAGGTGCACTGACGGGCAGGCAGCTCTCTGGAGGACACGTGTGATGTCTCCACTCAAAAGGTACAGTCACTCACGTCCCCTGAACTCAGGAGCCCCCCGATTACCTACTGCAGTCACGCAGCCTTGGGGACTCAGATGGACTCAGGACGGCTGTGGCTGATTCCCTTTCAAAATCGTTTCTGGTCCCCGAGCTTACGCCCTAAGTCATTTTAAATCAAATCAACACGCCATCAGCTCGGCACAGAAAGAGACTAGTGTATCACCGCGTTCTTAAACACCCATCAGCTCTCCACATTTTTTAATGTTTCAAGGGTTTGTGTACCAGAAAAACAGGCCAGCGTTCCTTTGCTTCAAATCGAGACTTCCTCCTGAAGGGAAGAGAAAACATGTATGTTACTACATTTTCCTCAAAGCCCATGGAGCTTATATTTAAGTTAAATTATGCTGGTCTTTGAAAATTTCTCCTCTATGAATAATTAATCATTTAAAGAACCAATCAACAAGAAAAGAAAGTCTTTTTTGAAAAAAGAGAAAAACCTTTTTGAATAGAAAAGACCCCAAGGATAGTATGAAGTTTGGAGTGAAGCGAATATAATGAAAAATTCAAATCATAGTTGGAGCTAGATTTTGTTGTTTTATAAAAACATTTTTATACCGAAAAGCTGCGGTCACTAGCGCGCTGCCACGGTGACTGCAGAAGCCAGGCCAGGCTGCGGTCCGCAGGGTTTATTTTCAGTGAGGCGACGCAGCCTCCTCGACTCTACAGGAATGCTGGGTGAACCCCTCGAGGTCTTGTGGGCTGGGGGTCAAAATAATTTCAAAGTGAACCCCCAAGACCACCACCAAGTCCCAGGCACCACTCGGCTGTTACGATTGACCATGGAAATGAACCTTGGAAACTTAACGGTAACATGCGTGTAACACAAAGTAGGCATTTTTTTCTCAGAAAACAAGTATTTGTGTCTTTAAAATGATGGTAGAACTCCTGCTTATGTAGACTTTAAAATTTGTTGGTGGAGGAGACCAGAAATGCATCGCTGAGAAACAGGCTCAGGTGTTTTTAATCTTCACGTGACACAATCAACTGACTTTATGATTACATCATATTCCATTACACGCTGAGTGTGCTCTCGTATTTCTAGAATATTGATAACATCTTTCAAACCTTCAACGCTCCATTCAAAATTCAGTCTACAACCTAGCTCTCCCAAGCTTTCTGACTTCATTCCCCACTAATGATGTTATTTGCATGCCTTACTATTTCTGGGAGATATTGTGAATGTATTCCTGGCCTCATAAATTATACAAGCATCTGTTCTTTCAATCGACAGGATGGAATGTTTTTTGCATCAACCTGTGTGAGACAATGTGTATCATACAATTTTATTTCCCATGAGCCGTTAGTGAATACTGATTTGGTAATAAAAGTCAGTATTGCATGATTAGGATGGAGGAGGACGGATGCAAAATAGCAAATACCAAGTGCATCCCAAAGTCCTGTCGGTAGGAATTTCAGAAAAAAACTTACGATATTGAAATAGCTATGACAACATTCTAGGTTTCTAGTCTGCAGAGAAAGGTCAAACTAGGTGAGATTAGCTGAACGTGGCAATTTCACAGCTGCCCGCAAGTCTCTTCCTCCCGGCTTTACTATCAAATAAAACACTATCGTTGGAGAAGGGGGGAGCTGGTAAGACTTCTCCATACTGAGTTCTGATGCGCCCTGTGGACGCTGGTTTCCTCCGGCCAAACCCCCACTGTAAGGACTGACCTTGAAGAAGGTTGATCTAGAGTGGGCTTGCCCAATCAGGAGCCTCGCCCAGAGTGGCCAGGAGTGGGAAGGGGTGGGGCCACGCTGCCCCCCCCCCCCGACTGTGGGCTGAGATTGGGGTCCCAGCCAAAGATCACATCACTCAGTACCTCTCCCTGAAATGAAATACTTCGGCATGAGGTCTTCATCAAACACGCACCGTGCAATGTGTATGGATTGTTTTAAGAATTCATGCATTGATTTTGAACCTTGATTAATGACCTTTTCCAAACCTGAGGGCCTGTGATTTTTTAAAAAGTTTTTCCCCTACTTTTCATTTCCTTAAAGAGAAGGATTCTACAGGGCTCAATCAGCATCCCCTCACGCCTCATTTTAGCAAACACACAGGCCCAAACTCGGTACAATTCAGTCAGCAGCTCACGTGCGTTTTTTGTATGAAATATTAACGGGGCGGCTTGTTCCTTGAACAATAGGACCACAGGGCACCCCGGTTCCCTGAAATCGTCATTGAGGAGAGAAAAACAAAGACTTCCTCCGCTCAGCGGTCACTCCGTGTTTGTACCACCCTATGCGGGGCCTCATGGAATGTGTAATCCGAACACTTGAGCAACTTTAAACCACTCGTTGTACCCTTTCTGTCTCTCTTCCAAAAAGTCATGCAGAAATATATATATGGGGGGGGAGGGGGAGGAGAGGGCTGGCTCGCCCCCTCCCACACAAACTGTCCAATCTTCAGTACTGAGCTGCTTTCATTTTCTTTTCCAATTACAGTTTATGAACTATTATTTTGTACTCGCTGCACTGTGTGTAGCCTAGAGGTTAGACAACCATATACTTTACCAAATGCCCCCCCCCCCCGGATTTCCAGTGCCCACGTGGCCCCATACAGTTATCAGGATGTTATCGACTCTGTTCCCTGCGCGGAACTCTGTAGCCCTGTGGCCGCTGTGACCACGTCGACACTTCTCGGTCCCCTTCCTCCTTTTCACAGCCCCCCAAATCCACCCCGCACAGCGGTCTGTTCCCCTGGTCTGTTCCCCTTCGTTTGCTTGTTTGTTCTGTTCTTTCGAGTCCACACCTCAGTGAGAGCATGGCTTTGTCTGGCTTATTTCCCTTAGCAGAAAACCCTGTAGGTCCACCCATGCTGTGGCGAATGGTAGGATTTAGTCATCTCCATTGTATGTAGGTACCAAGACTTTCTGAATAGATGTTTAGCATCACTACCACCAGAGAAATGCAAATGAAACCCACAGTGAGGTATCATCGCACACCTGTCCGAATGCCTACCCTGAGAAACCAACCCGGGAGTGGGTAGAATGCAGATCGGTGCAGCCACTGTGGAAAGCAGTACGGAGTTTCCTCGAAGAAAACAAAAAACGGATCCGGTGCCTCCACTTCGGGGACTCCCCTGGAGAACCCCGAAACACTAACTCACCAGAATACAGGCGCCCCCCCACCGTGTTCACTGCAGCGTCACGCACGACAGCAGAGCTACGGAGGCAGCCGAGTGCCCACCAGACGAGTGGGCAGGGGCTTCTCTCTCTAACA
Source organism: Sturnira hondurensis (assembly GCF_014824575.4). Lineage (NCBI taxonomy): Eukaryota > Metazoa > Chordata > Mammalia > Chiroptera > Phyllostomidae > Sturnira > Sturnira hondurensis. The sequence continues at coordinate 828,938 of NW_028091436.1, forward strand.
CTTTTTTGGTTGTGGAAGGATCAGCTCGTTTTTTCCAAACTTACACAGAAGACAACAGGACGTGTACCCCGAGACTTCCAGGCCATCTGATCGACCCAGCAGGGTTTTAAACTGAGGCACAAGAGGGACAAGGAACGGAAGGACGGCCCAAGCACCCGGGGGACACAGGGTCCAGGTCCCGTGCAGGATCTCCGTCCCCGAGACACGTCCTTTAGGAGCAAACAGCTGCTGCCGCGGCTCATTTTTTAAAAATGAGAACTCAGCCCACGTGCCTCTCTCTTAGTCCGTTTCCCCTGCGGGACATGGGTCCCCAAGGTCGGGAATGGTTTCCGGTTCCTCTCTCGGCCGGAGCCCCCGTCTTTCCTTGAAGGCGGCAGGGACTGGGGAGGTGTGTGCTGCCTGTCCCCCAAATCTCTGGTGCCCAACAAGACCCAACCCGTGTCCCCTCTTTACCTGACTTTCTGGGGAGCAGGGTGGGAGCTGCTGACTTCCACGCGGGCGCCCCCGGCGGCTGGATGCCCTGGAACCTGAATGCTGCGTCCCAGCAGGTGGTCACCCTCCAAGGCAGCATCATCGCGTCACACGGGCAGGCACATCGCGGACCTGGCACAGAAACACCGTGAGTCAGTGTATTCTAGAGCCTTCTTTTCCCAGCACCTCCACATCTCAGAAGTGGGCGACCATTTCATTGTCCTGCTTTCACACCTGTGTCGTGTTTCGGCAGGGCTTTCTCGCCAGATGCTGATTCACGCAGTGTCTTCTGCGTTCGACACACCCCCCAAACGGCAATTCTTCACGTGACAGTGAATTCCTGCTTATCGCTCAAGACAAGAAACTCTGACCCCAAAGCAACAAACTGTATTATAATAGTTACCTGGAAGGCTGAACACCTTCAAACAGTTCCCAACTCACTGGAGCAAGTCAGTCAGAATCTGCCCTCACCCCAGGGGAGGCAGACCCTCCCGTTATGAAGTGTCCTTCTGGACGGAGAGCTATAAAAATACTTTACGCTTCCAGCTATTTTCAGCTTTTATTTTCTGGCAATAACTGGTCAAAGAAAACTCCTCCATTCTTTTTTTAGTGGTTTTGGGGGTAACAAAAATAGCTGGCTCAGTGGAGTTCTTTGAGCTAAATATTCACTTTTAAAAAGTTTCTGTCACATTCTCAGTTCTAAACAGTGCCCTGTTCTGTAAGATCACCTGAATGGCGCACAATTTTGTTCACGTACAGAATCGTAACGTGTGATTGCTGATTTAAGAGCAACCCTAACAACACACCGCTCTACGGGCCCGCAGTACAAGGCTGCACCTCCGACCAACAAGATTAGCTCCACGCAGTATTCCAACGAGCACTTCTGAGTTCCCGAGCTCTACCAGAGACCGCCAGGGGCACCCCCCCAGACACGTTATCATTTGTCATTAAGGACCAGAACGAAACAGTCAAAGATGTCTGTGGGAGACGAGAGGTATCGACNGATCACCTGAATGGTGCACAATTTTGTTCACGTACAGAATCGTAACGTGTGATTGCTGATTTAAGAGCAACCCTAACAACGCACCGCTCTACGGGCCCGCAGTACAAGGCTGCACCTCCGACCAACAAGATTAGCTCCACGCAGTATTCCAACGAGCACTTCTGAGTTCCCGAGCTCTACCAGAGACCGCCAGGGGCACCCCCCCAGACACGTTATCATTTGTCATTAAGGACCAGAACGAAACAGTCAAAGATGTCTGTGGGAGACGAGAGGTATCGACCAATCAGCTTTCCTTTCTGTTTGGGCAGCAGCCCAAGCGGAAGGAAGGAGCCCGTTTCCCTACCACCTTTAAATACAGCTTGTTCCATCGGTTGCAATCAGTATCGTATTGGAAGCGCAACTTTTGGAAACCTCTGTGGTTACTAAAGAAATTTTACTGGAATGGACAGTAAACTTTTAAAATTAGATGCACATCCATTATCACGAGTCTGGAATATTTTAGGAGAAATAATGGAATAAAAATATACACGGCATACTGAGAAACACAAAACAGATGTCTCCTAAATTTCACCGTATTTATACACCGGGAAATAGTGTATTTTTCCGTAACATGGCATTTCTTCTTTAGGGCAGTTCGTGTGCCTTTGTGGGAGGGCGGGGGTGGCCCGCATTTATCCCCAGTTCCGCTCCCAAAGCCGCCTAAGCCAGTTGCTCAAAGTGCGACGGAGCCGTTCTCTGGAGAATTTGAGCAAATACAGATGGACGGTTTGCACAGAGATGCTTACTGCCCTGCCTTCGTCCACGTCCGACAGGCGGTTTGCACATCACTCACTCCTGGTCTCGTGTTTTCAAGGGTCCCGGAGACCAGTCCCTCCCCATCTGCTTTGGAGCTGCGCTCCTTACGCTTGTTCCTACAGGAATGGGCTGAAGTGGGAGGCGGTGTTCACTCCCCGGCTCCACGGTTGGCTCCACGGTTTGACCGTTTGCTTTGGAACTCCCAGCAGAGTCCGTTCAGGTAGTTGATGCAAGCCCTGGGGAAGGTAAGGAGAGTCTTCCGCAATCGGAAGTTCAAGTTCCCAAATGGAAACCGTCTGCTGGATAAGAAAGGAGCGAGTGCCCCATGCTGCCTCCCTAGCTACTCAGCAGCCCCAGAGCCCCCAGCACAGGGAAGCAAACATCCGTCCGCCTGAAGCTGCTTCCTGGGTGCAGTGCAACCGAGAAGACACGCGGGAGGGCGGGGGGGGGGGGGGGCACCCCGNGGGGGGGGGGGGGGGGGGGGGGGGGCACACAGGGAAGGCCTCTACAGGGGCAGGGGCCGTGTCCTGGCAGTTTTACCTCAAAAAAAGGAAAAGAAACAGAAACCGCCTTCTCTTCGTTTTCCCTCATGAAATTCAAAGTTATGAAAGTCTGTGGTTTAATTTTAGAGAGTATCAAATGAGGAATTGATACCAAATAGGGTATGTGTTTTACTTTAAATAGATCTGTTCTGCTTCTTTGGTTATAGATTATTAACGGAAAGTGAGTATAAATTTGAATTTTTTCCCACTCAGTGAAGAGCTTAAACATTCATTCTCATAAAACGGAATTTTAAGAACTCCTAAAATAATGATTTATTAAAAAATGCTGACCAACTGTTCAAAGTCATTCTATTCCCATTATTATGAAGCATATCCTAAGGTCGTATTTCCTATCAAAATAGATTAGTAACTAAATTTCCAGTTCCTTGGACTTTTTTATTCACCTAGTATAAGTGAGTCGGTTTATCTCATAGAAGAGGAAATGGATACTTCCCAAGTTTGAGAGACTTTCCTTATGTTCTCTAAGGACACAGAGACAGAGCCTGCAGCCAGTTCCTAACCAGGGCCCTTTCCTGGGCTCACTTCCTCCTTGAGGCACTGAGTCAAGTTCATGGTCAAGCTGAACCTCTTGTCCCAACTTTCCAAACCATCATCATTGCTCCAGCCCTTGTGTGACTTACGGTTCATCTTCTGAGTTTCTTGTGTGTGCTGTTTCAGTCAAGAAGTAATACAATACCTACAGTTTCATAATACTTCGTGACATAATTTACCCCTATTCTGCTTGTTTCTCTCTCTTTTTAATGCATTTGAGAACCTAGCATTGGCGGTCCCCTCCCATCAGCGTCACGCTCTCATGCCCCCTGGACAGCGAGTGCTCTCTCTAGTCGGCCCTTCCCTCCCACATCCCCAAAGCCACCGGCAAATACACTTGATCTCAAACTGTCACAACACATAAACCTCCATTTATGTTTCCTCTGAAGAGCAGGGAGGCTTACTGGGTTCCTCCTTTGTTATTTTTCCCTAGGACACGGAGTCACATGCCTTCTATTTTTGCAATAAATAAAACTTTTACCTGGTTCTGAGACCTTTGGACACACCACCACCCCCCCCTCCTTTTTCAAGAGCAGCCAAGTCACTTCCCCACATTTGAAATTAAGGAGGACAGATCAAAAGCTGGAGAAGGAAAAAATGCCACCTGGGGGGATACGCAGCCCCCTTACCACTGTACCGTCTCCACATAGCTGCCCGTCATTCTATCGGCAGCCCGGGGGGCACCCTTCCTTAGGTTAATTCTAGAACCATCTGACGGCAGGGAGATGTGGTCCCCAGTGGAGAGACTGGCCACGTCATTTGCCCCTCTCTTCCTGCCTCAGTCTCCCCAGCTGCAGAATGAAAGGTGTGCTGGATAACCCCTCCATCCTCTTCCATCTTCACCGTCTCTTTTCTCTAACCATCAGGTCCCTGCAGGTACCTGGAAGTCAACTGAATAATTGCTGCCCATTAAAAAGATGAGTAGAAACGACCCCGGAAGAAAATGGACAGAGGCGCGTTGGGGAGAAAGGAACTCGGCTCCTTCAGACACCCCCTGCCTCTCCGGTCACACTGGTCTGGCCCCTGCACACTGGTTCCCTAGCGCAGACGAGCCACGTTCTGTGAACCCCCCAAAATCGCCTGAACGTGGTACGGGAGGAAAGCTGGTCATTCTCTGCTTTGGCCGGATCCTCTTAACTTTAATCCCCGTTTCCCACATTTAAGATAAATGCAGGCCGTCCGTATTAAGGTGACCAAAAGGGTTTCTGGCTTCCTCCTCCTCATGTCTAATGGGTCTGGAGAGAATGGAGGATTGGTTTAGCGAGGCCGGCGTTTTACGGAGCGGCCCAAGAGCCGCTCCCAACTCTGCACGGGCAGGACGGATACGGCTGCGGCGAGAAACCCTCGTCAGGTCTCTAGAAAGAAAGCCTTTCTCTCTGCTCGCTCACGGCGGCCTCTGCATTCACCTTTCAGGCAACTGCCCTTCTGCAGGCACGAAGACTCAGACCCAGAAATCCCTGTTCTAGCAACGGCCTCAACACTGAGGCTCAGAAACTCCTACTGTAGGAACCCTCTGGAGTGTTTTTGGCCCGTGGGTCGCAGAAGGCACCCCCAACAGCCGAGTGACTGGATTGCAACGACCCGAATGTCAAGGAAGAAAAAAATGAGGACGTATATACATACCGGGCAAGCTCATGCAGCAGGGAAGGAACACGTAACTATATGCACCCATGTCGACACGGTGCAGAAACGCAATGTTGAGTGAGAAAGGCCAGTTCTAGGGGGACCACGCAGAAAACCGTTTTTGCAAAGGTCAAAGGAGCTACACAATCCCCACACAGGAACGCACTGCCAAGGCAGCTCAGGCCGGCAGCAAGGCCACTGTGAAAATGTGCGTGGGTCACGCAGCACACACGCCAAGGGGCATTGTTCCGGTCAGGCCCAGGCGGGTGTGGGGGGGGGGGGGCAGCTCCTAAATTTGTGAAGGACTCACCTTGCACCCGTGTGTGCGGCGGCCTTGGCAGTGGGAATGTCTGGGTGGGGGTGGGAGAGGGGGAGTGGCCACGTTTCACGCTNCCGGTCAGGCCCAGGCGGGTGTGAGGGGGGGCAGCTCCTAAATTTGTGAAGGACTCACCTTGCACCCGTGTGTGCGGCGGCCTTGGCAGTGGGAATGTCTGGGTGGGGGTGGGAGAGGGGGAGTGGCCACGTTTCACGCTGCTCTGGTCCCCGGCAGGGTGGTAGATTAACCAGTGTTCACAACGCGGCGTCTGATCTTGCTGTTTATCAGGGAAGAGATTCCCAGAAATAAACCGAGCCTGCTGGCTGGGTTTTGAGTAGGAGAGAATGTGGGTACAAAACTAACCCCGTTCCACCTATGGAGGGTTTTTCAATCTTCTCTATTGTTTTGCTCCCAGAATCTCCAATTTTTTTTTGCTTCCAATACAAGAAAAACAGATACTTCAAATCAAAATACTGCAGTATATATATATGGCCCCATTGAGCTACATCAGATTCTATGAGTCATGATTTTCTTCCCAATGTCAACTCAGTGTGGCGACCTCTGGTCCCGATTCTGTGAAAGGAGGTGCGTTCACTCACCCCCAAGCCACACGAGTACCCTCAGTGTCTGCCCTGGTGCCGAAAGCATGCAAAGACCCCGGGCATTTCGGGGAATGCAGCGCGCTCCCCAAACCTCCTAGCCCCCTGCCGAGCCCTTCACTTCTACTCTGCACGCAGCCTGCAGAAGGTAGAATTTTTTCCTCCCAAAAATACTAGGAATAAAAGATGCCCATATTGCTTGGAAATTTAGCAATTAATGTGTTCGTAGGGCTTGTCTTTTTCCAAAGCAGATAAGACACATTCTAGTAATACACGCTCTGTTATTTCAGCTGGAGCAGCATCATTTTAATTAAAAAATAAACAGAAGTGCGTCCCAAGGGCGTGTTAAACTCACTTATTCTCAACAAGCCTCTTGCATCTCAATCTTGGTATGATTTAAAAACTCATTACATTTTTCAAATAATTTAAATTACTGGAAAATACATGAAGTCTCGTGTTGTATGTTTGGAGCATGAAAACAAAGTCATCCATCAGTTACTAATCTAATGCATGCTCCTAAACAAAATATGTTTTGCTTTTAAAATAACTATATATATATATGTGTGTGTGTGTATATATATATATACATATATATACATATATATAACATTGGATTGTATGAAAGTATTAAATAACTGATCATATATTTCTGCCTATCTGTATTTAAGAAAATGCTCACTACTTCTGGAAGAATGTAACAACTCAATTTTATATCTGCAGGAACAGTTTAAGTAAAGCGTTAATTTTTAGGAGGTTTTTACTGTTAAGTCATTATAATAAACATTCTTCCAAAAGAACGTCTTCAAATGAAAACTTTTCTCTCTGTTGACATTTGAAACACAATCTGTGTTGTGTGCTATAGAAGAATTCGGAGAACAGTGTTAATTTATATATAATAACTCTATTATACATCAGTGTAACATAAACCACTTCCCTTTGAGAGAACAATATTTTGCCTATAATTCTCTAATTCTTGACCACCATTTAATGTGTCTATAATAATATACCACCATCATCGACATGCTTAAAAATCAAATAAACAAAATGTGGGCGGGGGGGGGGGGACACGCAGAAAAAAGGGGGGAATCTATACACTAGTTAAATAACAAAGTTAATATAAACCAAAACGTGCCTCCCCTCCCCCCTCCGCTTGCCTAGGCCACTCCCAGACCTGGTCTGAAAGATACTTTGATTTTTCTACCAGCAGAGAACAAGGACAAGCCCGAGAGAGAAGAGGTTTGAAATAAGACGCCCTGACAGATTATAACAGGCTGTCCCCGCCACTGACACGGTGTTTGGACCGCCGGGCCCCGCAAGGCTGTAATTTAGATGCCATCCAAGACACGTAAGCCCGATCATGGACACGGGAGCCTTGCAAAAGTGCTTTTGGTCTGTAATCTCAATGCAGATAAAACGGTCCCCGTGGTCGTGCCCTGCCGGAGCCCGTGTCCAGAGGGGAGACGTCTTTGTGCTCCTGTCTCGAGCTAAGACAGATTTCGTTTTCCACCTAAATCATTTTGTTAACACCACATAAAAAGCAAAGTGTATTGTATCAGCAGGGCGGAGTGTCCTCCATTGCTATTTTAGGTTACTTTATGACTGCATAGGTTACTTTATGACTGTAGCGNATAACAGGCTGTCCCCGCCACTGACGCGGTGTTTGGACCGCCGGGCCCCGCAAGGCTGTAATTTAGATGCCATCCAAGACACGTAAGCCCGATCACGGACACGGGAGCCTTGCAAAAGTGCTTTTGGTCTGTAATCTCGATGCAGATAAAACGGTCCCCTTGGTCGTGCCCTGCCGGAGCCCGTGTCCAGAGGGGAGACGTCTTTGTGCTCCTGTCTCGAGCTAAGACAGATTTCGTTTTCCACCTAAATCATTTTGTTAACACCACATAAAAAGCAAAGTGTATTGTATCAGCAGGGCGGAGTGTCCTCCATTGCTATTTTAGGTTACTTTATGACTGCATAGGTTACTTTATGACTGTAGCGCTCCAAAAATGGGCCCCAAATACCCACATCTGGGTTCACAGTGATGAGACGTGAACTTCCAATGTCTCCGTGTGAGCCATCCAGCAGCGCCTGTAGCTTAGAAATGAAGAACACTGCCGTTTTCCTCTCTTTTGTATACCTTTTTTCCTTGAAGAACGGGGCATGTTTTGTTTCTGAGACTTAGCAAAACACACATGCGCACACACGTGTGTCTGACTCAGGAGGAAATGCAGCCACGCACCATCTGTAACGAGACACGCGCTGCAACGACGTGCAATATCGCGGGGACCCTGTCCTGAGCGCACCTCTCAGTTCCCTGGAACACGGTGACATGTGAACACTCGAGGGCTTTAAATTATGACTTCAAAGGTGCATGGTACACGTTCAGAGGAAGCTCTGCTTGGGAGTTTTTCAGCAAGTTCACGACATCTCGTTCTCTGAAACCAGACAGAGGGCTGAGCCCCGGTCCTGTGCCCACTCTTGGTCCCTTGTCCCATGGGTCCCGCTGACATTTGGGTCAGAAACACACGGGGCACGTTGTCTCCGGACTGCAGAATGCCAGTGGTATTTCCAGGTTATAGTGAACCTTAGGTCTTCAGTGTTTATGGTTTGATTCTTTTTTCTTTAACATTAAATATGAGAAATAACTTTTTTAAAAAGTAGGCACTGAGTGAGGACTATTTTTGCCAAGACTGAATCTAATATTATAAATATCATTTCTCCCCATCTCTTTCATCTCATTATACTTCAGGACGACTTCTAGTTTGTCTTCTGGGTGACAATTTGGGGATGACTGACAGCAGCCTGTCTCACGACCCAAAATGACACTGTTATTCTGCGGAACCTATGCTCTCGGGTGGGGAACCTTGGCATCAACAACTGGACTCGGGTGCGAATGAAGGAAAGCTGCCGCCTGCACACCTCGTCTGCCTCTTTTTCTTCTTTCTGCCTTGACATATTTTATTATACTGCGGCATCACACATTCCTAAAAGTCCTCTCTTTCTGACTGGGAATTCTCTGGAACATGAGAAGTGACTTTAAAAGTTAATGAAAATATTTAAAAGCTCAGTTGGCACGATTTCTGGAAACAAAGTAAAACCATCCAATCGCCTTAGACATTTTCACAAAACGCCCATCCACAGGCAACCTGCAACCTCTGAACAGAGAAGCCTGTCCCGCGCGTCTGAGTGCGGTGCGCTCAGCGGAAAGCCCTCCGAGTGGGCACCCTTGGGGGCGCTCCCGGCGTGCGAGTCACCCACCTGTGGCAGGACGACGAAGGTTCCAGCGCCGCACCTCCCAAAGCTCAGGACCGGGCCCCGTGACGCAAGCCCCCACTTGGCGACAGGAGCGGAGCTTCCCAGCTGCAGAGGGATTCCGGGCGAACGGAGAGTCCACGACGGCCACGTCGCCCAAACCCCTGCAAAATATAAACAGTGGTGTGTAAAAATGCCAGGATACAAAAAAAAATGAACTCTGCTACGGATTCTAAAAAGTTCTCTACGAAACTGGAGGAACAGCCCAAGACAATGCAGAAGTTCCTGCGACCCAGGGCACAGGGGTAAGAAGGGAAGGACAGCAAACAAGACCCTGGATCTCTCATGTCTGTCTTCAAAATTCATTTTTAAAAAATTCGCATTGACACTTTCCTGGAACCCACATTGCTAACGGTTGCAAGGATCAGCCCGAGGCTGAGTTCCTGACAAGATCTCCTGGAGCAGGGAAGGCAGGCGAACCAAAGACTACGCAAGCAAACAGGGCTTTCGTGGCTAACAAAACAGTCCGTGGACACAGGGATGGTAAAACGTCTGCTGGTTTCCATAGGGGCAGTTCAATAAACCCGACCCATGCGTATGTACAGACAGAATCAGCAGCATTGAAAACACGTGGGCAAGAGCGTCAAACCATTTCTAACCAGAAGAGGACACCAGAGACGACTATGGGCACTGGAACAGAAGGCATCGTAATTATTTGAAATCAACTATCAAATCATGAGAGGGCTTGAACCACCAGGAGCGTAACATTCCAGAAGAAATCATTAAACAGAGAGGGACTGAATTAAACTGGCGGTGAAGGCAAATAAAAGTATATCGTGGAGAACGCCCCTGGGTTTTGGGGGATGCGTGGGAAGGAGGAAATCACTAGAAATTTGGAAACTAAACATCTCGTCACTGCTTTTCTGCAGAGGTGCCCCCGTCGACTCCGAGGGCCCCTGGGCCCGGTCCACAGCCAGCCGGCCCCAACTCACCGGTCATAATTTTGATTAATAAGGTAATCGTAGGGTGTTAGGAAAATTCATGCCATTCTTCATTTGCTGAGTAAAATGCACCCATGCTCTTATAAATAAAGATAATTAGCATCTGTAGCCACCTTAAAGATAGATTAATTCAGTTGGCATGCCATTTTTAAGGAATAAAAGCATTCTGAATAAACATATGTAGATGTTACCAGCCCAAAACCAGGAAATTGTTCTAGGCATCGAGGGAGCCCAACTTAGTTGGTTTTGCTCAGCATTCAACAATTCTGCAGGACTTTTGGGCATCTCCTGATTTTTGGCAATCGGATGGGTGTCTGAAAACCTAATGACGGAGACACCATGTGAGCCAAAACGGGGGGGGGGGGGGGGGGGGGGAGACATCCGGAATCANACATGCTTTTAATAATAGCTAATAACCAAATAATTCTCTACAAAAATACTTCAGGGGGAACCTATCTTTGGGGGGGGGGGGGCTTCTTACACCATAAGCCCGTGAGAAAATTAGAGACAGAATCGGGACTACACCATGGACACAACCAGGGCCAGGAACAGAAGCTGGTGTCATTCTCAAAGAACACACTCCTCACTCAACGTGGGGGGACTGGGAATCGGTCCCCAAGGCACGGAGGGGTGTCACCAAGGGCAGTACCTGCCAGTGCTTCCCACTGTGACAGGTCACACTTCTGTGTCCGGGTCCCAAACAGGATGGGTGCCGAGGGGCGTGCTCTCCGTATCCCAGCTTCTGCAGCTGCCAGAGAAAAGAACCAAACAATTAGGACGAAGTGGAGCTGACTTCCTGCCACGGGACAGACGGGACCCATGGCTGCTACTGTGACAGGGTCCCCAGATGGCAGGGCTGCACGGACAGGGAGGTAATTACAGGCAGGCAGGCAGGGACACAATTCTGCTATCACAAGCTCACCCTCCCCCGTTGAACTCGGTGGCCCAGCGCTGACGTCAGCACTTTGGGGACGCACACGTGAGCCGCAGGTCATGGTGGGGAGGAAGTGGGCGTGGGCGCCGCCCCTGTGGGAAGGGACGGGCCCCAAGCACTGAGCTGTGTAGGAGTGTTGTTGGCCTCCCAGGGCGTCTGTGAGTGCCGGGACACGTCACCCGCTAATGCGGGTCTTGCAAAGACAAGAAGCAAATAATGAGGTTCATCTCTGCGTGCCCCAGCACTACGGCTCGCCCACGTCATAAAAAGAAGATAATGTGTCGACACAGATTTAATAAGCAGCTCTCCGTGAAGCTGTCGTTGCTTATTAGCGTCTGAGGAGAGCGACCAGGAGGCCGATTTGCCCGTCAGCAAGGGACCAAGCCCTCCCTCTACAGGTCTTCATGCCGCGGTGAGGAACAAGGGGCCGAGTCTCTGTAGGAGAATTTTTAAGACGACGGGACATGGGCATATTTCACGGGCGAAACCAAGACACATTCATGCACAAGTTACTGAGACTCACTGAACAATCCCTTGCTTTCTGAGGTTCTCAGTTACTCAGTGCTGAGCACAGGACATTGGCTGACTCTTCTCTGTAGCTGAACAGCACAGTGGACGCTTCGGTCCACCTACCAACGGTCGGTTCTAGACTCATCCCCAGAGAGAGGGACCTGCCCTCTCCTCCGCCTCGGAAACCCTGTCCTGTCCAGCTGCTGGGCTCTCCCTGGGCCGCGGGAGCAGCGTGGGCCACGCTTTTCTGACTCACGCTGAGCTAACGAACGGGGGACCACTCAACAGCCATCAACCATCGCGGGCAACTTCTAAGCCTCGTCTGCCTCGCTCTGGCGAATTTTGGAGTTAGGACAAGAATATTACAGGCCCTGGCTGGTATAGCTCAGAGGATTGAGCATGGGCCTGTGAACCAGAGGATCACGGTTCGATTCCCAGTCAGGGCACATGCCTGGGTTGTGGGCCAGTTCCCGGCAGGGGACACACGGTACATTGTGTGTCCTTGGCAGAGGCAACCATACATTGATATTTCTCTCCTTCTCTCCTTCCTGTCCCCCTCTAAAGATAAATAAAATATTAAAAAAAAAAGAATATTATGCCTGTCTTGTTAAATCTGGCCTATTGTTTCAGGCCAAGGAACTCCCAACGGCACAATCGCAGAGAGTACCTGTCACACCATCGTCTGTACCCACATGTCACCACGAGGTGTCCAGTGCGTGGCTCCATGGCCACAGGTGACAACCTTGAATACCTCTGAAAATATATCTATCTATCTATCTATCTATCTATCTATAGAGAGAGAATCCTGAATGATTTGTTCAACACACTAGAGGTTCTGTCGTTTACTGGCATCTCACATTTCATAGGACCTCACCAAAGTTTCAATATGAATTGGTAAGGTTTCGCAGTGCCCCTAAAAGCTACAAAATCTATCGGGACGAGCTATTGCACACTTCGCGGGGGGGAACCTCAACGAGGGAGGATGATTAATTTCTTTCCTGGCAGGTGGACAGAGGATGACTAAGAAACAGTGTGAACAAAATATTGGTAGTTCAGGAAAATGACACACAGGCATTTTTTTTTTAAACAGGAGGAGGGCTCAGTCCTCCCCCTGGGAGTCCGTGCACACTCACTGGGCACTGACGGAGGCAGACCCAGACAGGAAAACCCTCATGATTTAATGCATCGGAATCGGTCACGTAGCTTTTTCTGTGACAGCCAAATCAAGCGAAGACTTCCTGGTTTATTTAACAACGTCCACGGGTAGAAGAATAGTGTAGTGTATTTTTCCTACGGTCTAAGTGTTAAGGTTCCCTCATTCCTGGATTCCAAGGACTTCTCTTGCCTCCCAGACTTCCTTGCGCCTATTGTTTTCCCTTCCTTTCAATATATTCATACACACACACAACGCACTGCAAACACAGCAAGTTAGTATCTCCTCTATTCTCTCCTTGTTGTTCCTATAAAAACTAGTGGACAGTCTGTATTTTAGATGCATGGTTTTCGGCCTGTCTGCAGGTTGACGGCCCAGGTTCTATGCTGGTTCTTTCCTTCCGTCCTTGGTATTTTGGGGACCGTCCCAGGAGAGCGGTGGCGTAGTGCACAGGTAACGCCACTGTCTGTGGGAAGGGCCAGAGCTCATCTTGTGCTGTTGTGAGTTCTGTGAAAAATCGCCCCGCCAGGTCTTACTTATTCCCCGCTGCTAACGTTCCCTCTGAAAGCCGATACATTCAACGGCTCCCCTGACGGCCCGCGGGGAGACCTTTCCCGTGCACTCAGAAGCGCACATCTTCCGCCTAAACTGACCTGGTCTACGTCGCAGGTTTTCACACATGGCACGAGTTCACGTTCAAGGTCCCTTGGAATCTGTGCGTTTCAGTGCAACGTGGAGTATTTCAGGTGAGGGAGCTCCACTTAGGCATTTCTATCGCACGGTAGTTACATGGCATCGCATATACATCTTAACGATTACATCTCTTCTCAAACATCCCTAACCAGTTTCTGGGAAAATATTTTCTTGGCCTAAGTACAGGCAAAACTAAAGCGCGGGCGAGCAGGCAGAATGACCTTGAACAGGCTTTTCTGCCGCTGCCTTCGCACCATTCTGACGAGAGCCGAACTACAGACTCCCTCTGCTCTCGTCAGCCTGGTGCCTCTGTTCTCGTTAGTGAAACTCAAACAAAAGGCCCAGATCACAGTGAGCATCACGTAAGCTAGACAGGCGCCCACGTGTCATGTTACTGGTGGCTCTGTCACTGTAACATGTCACTGTAACGGCTGGTTCGTCCTACAAACCACCGTCCACACCTTGGGCTTTCTGACTCCCACAGGGGCATCACATCACGTTCTCTGACATCATTCTGGGCTGGGACTCCTTCTGAACGTCTACAGCCACAGCACGTTTAAACATGAACGAGACTCGGGTGCGGTGACGCAGTCCGCACCATGGGCTGAAGTCTGGAGCCAAGCAAGTCACGTTTAAAAAAAACAAAGTGAGAAAGGTAATCAGGGGGGAGGAGGGAGAGCAGGACACCCAACTGTCCCGGACAGACACGGGGTATATGGGAGGTGGGGGGCGCGGCATGGGGAAGCGGGGTAAGACCGGGGCCTGGACCCCCAGGACAACCTGAGGGACCTTCTCCCCAGACTCCATGGAGCGCCCACACCTTTCACTGCCCGACTCCAGCCGCGGCTGCCACCGCAGAAAAAGAAATTACAGCTTCCAACCCGTCATTTCCTCTCTTACCTATAATCCCCCCGTTCCAGTCTGTCTGGCCACTTGGCAAAGTTGTGGGGGTTTTTTGTTTGTTTTAGGTTGTCTTTTTTTTCTTGTTAAAAAACCTGCGTGCAGCTTTGGGGGACCACCCCCACACGCTCTCCACACGGAAGGAAGCAGAAGCCTGTCCTGGAAACCCTCGATGAGGAAGAACGCCCTGCCGGGATGTGAAGGGGCACGGAAGACACGCGGGACAGCTTCTCGTAATGGAGAGGGTCACAGGCGCCACTAAAAGCCATCGCCTGCTGCAGGCCATCCTTCCAAACCCGCCCCGAGGCCCGGCAGACCGGACAGAGGGCCTCCCGAAGGCCTGCCCACCTGCTGCGCACGCGCGCCGATGGGCTGGGCCCACGGAGAGCTCCTGCGTTCTTTTACTGCTATGTTCAAAAAGAGCAAAGACGAAGGCTATATCATCTGACACTGTGTCGCGTTCAGTGGCACTGAAACAGTGTTATAATGGCCCCAGCTCCCCGCGGTCCCCAAAGTGTATTTATGTGTCCCCCCACAGGGCCGTCTCGGTGACCTGGCCAGCATTCCGTGAAAAAGCAAAGAAAGAGAGCCAGGGTGGGGGGCGGTGGTCTGCACAGAGCAAACAAGCATGCCACCTGGCCCGGGAGAGGGGACCGACGCACCTGAGCCCAGCCCACGTTTCGGGCAGAGCACGCTTGTGTTTGGAGGCGAACCATCTCTCTCTCCAGCGCTTGGGGGACGGCTGTCCAAGGTGCAGATGAAACCGCCTTCGGGTTCCATGACCGATTAGCTGGTGATTCTGCCAATATCCCTGTCGGAAAAAAACAAAACAAAAAGGGAGATAGTACGTGAAACTCAGGTCACTCTAAGCAAATTGCCATTCACGGAGGTTAAAAGTGATTTTTATCCTTTCAGGGGAATGTTTTCCAATCCAGCCCATTCATAGTTCTGCCAACTTTTCACATCCTAGCGTTTTCCTTTTAGGGCTACCAATTTGGCCCCAGAAAACACTGTTTGGGTTCACCCCACGTTCACTAGGTCTGGGAAGACAGCAACCGGAGCCCGAGGAAAAGATGAAACAATAGTTTTGGCCGCGTCATTAATGGTCAAATCTGTTCTCACTCGGACACATCTCCCACGTGGAAAAAGGTTTGAAACTATTAACTCATAGTCATGCATTTGTTAGACAAATCTAGATTGCACTGCCAAACATATTAAGTACATTTGCTTTGCCTTTAATCATTTCTCTAAGGAGACTAATTAATCTATCTGAATTATACCACGTTATCGTCTTATCATCTTTCTAGTCCGTGATAATAGTTGAATTTTCTAAAGGAAAATCTTGAATGTGATTAAGCAACTTGTGTCCCTTTCAATTAGACTCAATGAAGGCAAGCAAATGTGTTTCTTTCCTTTTTACTAAAGAATTAGAGAATCCTGGCATTCTGCTTAAAAACTACTGGAAGAGACACTGTCCAGACAAAGGGCTATATAAATAAATAGGTCAGATATACTTGAAGACATGCAATTCACAAGGAAATCAGACTTGCAGTTACAGAGGCTGAGACGCTCTGAAAAGGCCACAGGAACAGCAACCAACTGGCCCGAGTGGTGACGACCCTGTGGTGCTGGACTGGCCCGTCACCCAGTTTACCCAGAGGGCCGTCCTCACGCATCAGGGCTGCTGCCTCGAGCCCCGCCTGACAGTTGGAAGGCTCCAAACGCCGCCCGAGTTCTGCCCTTTCCTCCCACGCACGGGCCGCTCGCCTTTAGGAGGCAACACTGCTCTCATAGATCAGTGGTCAAGAACTTCCTGGGACTGGCAAAACTCGTTTCAGATGGGGAAACTGAGGCTCAGAGATTCCCAAAGGCATGCAAACAAGGTCCCCAAACTTCTGCACGGGCGCTCAGTCAAGCCCCCATTTGACGGCGAACAGGTGAACGCTTTGCTGCACTTAGATTATTTTAGATGCAAAGGGGACAAGACACCATCACACCATCCACTGAAAACTTTTGACAGAACTCTGCTGTTTAAAAGTCCCTCCTCACATAAAACAGAGTCTACGTCACATGTGGATAAAAGTAAAGGAATATAAGCACACAGCAGAGTCACAAATCTCAGAGGGCAGCCGGGAGAAGACCCATCCTTTGCGTAAGAAAGATTATTTTAAATTAATTATTTCAAGCTTTCTCCCTTCCCCCCACCCCATTACTTCCGGCTATGCTATGAGTTAATGACCAAGTCCTTTTCCTCATTTTCTTTCCCCACATATTTGCCTCTTCATCTCTGAAAGTCGTCCTGGCCTATGTGAGTTCAGGCAAGAGCAGCCTGCCCTTCTGGGGTGAGCGACGGCTCCCCTTTGTCCCTGAGCCTTTGTACCCACTCGCCTAGCCTGGCGTGGAGGCCGAGCAGACAGCCCTCCCCGCGAGACGCCAAGGGCCCTGGGCTCACAAGCTCCAGCCCGCCTGCTTGGCAGGGCCCAGATGCTGAGGTCTGCATCTCTCATAAACCCTCGCTGCCTCTCCAGTAACGACAGCCTGGGGCTGCTGGGAGCGGCATCCTTTTCTAGGAAACACGCTCACAAGGATGTATTATCTTGCTGAATCCTTTGATTCATCAGGGTTTCTTCTGCTCCCTCCCTTTATTCTGCAGACCCAGTGAAGGGAGGCCGGGTTCATTTTTATGCAACAACGTCTTTCTGCTGAGCTCAAGATCTTTTTCACCATGTGCTTAAAAAAAAATTCTCGCCACTGAATGTCTTTCTACAGGCTGAAAGGACTTTTAGGTTCAACAACATTTGCTAGGCTTTGATGCAATCAGATGCAATTTCAGCCTCCTTGAAACTCGCAGCCCGTGGCTCCCTCCCCCCCAAAGTCACACACGTGTGTCGGCTCACGTCGCTCCTCCTGGGCGACGTGCACATGCCACCTATTTTCCCCGAGAAAAACGGGGTCTTTGTCTTTGTCTGTGGGTGCTGCTCTCCAGCGAGTCCTGGCAGATCCGGGGCCGTGGAGACTGGGGTGGGGGCGGGGCCTGGCAGGCCCTTCTGTTCCTGTCATTTCTGGCCACTCAGCAGTATTCGAAGGTCTCAGAGGGGCCCGGAGGGAGGGCGGCTGTTCACTGATGAAAGCCGGACTCGGAGGACTGCCCCATGCTAATGACCACGGGGAGCGGGGGGAGTCGGAGAAACTTTTACGGGGCTCTCATGAAAAAGACTCTTTGGAAATGGCTCATTTACAAAATTGCACATGGTAACATTTCCAGATCTCAGGGCAGAAAGCCCCTCTCCGCATTAGGTTACGAGTTTCATGGCTCTCAGCCTGGCCTGGGCCCACGCAGCTGGTTTAATTTTCCACCGGCTGCTTCTGGTTCTTTCTGCCCTCATTTCCTCGTACCCTGACTGACAGCCCCAATTAAACATCTGCAGTTTTTAAATCTGGAACCCCCCCCCAAACTATTTTGCTTTCCTTCTAAAACTTCCAGATGTTCTGGCTCCTCCGTGACTTTAATGCACGCAAGTGTATATGCCGCTGTCACAGACAGCAAGATGAGCTGACCAGACATTTCCACAGGAAAAGCTTTGTGACACGCTGGTGATCAGGTCACTGTTGCTGTCTCTTCAGCGTCGCCTTCACGTTAGAATGTATCTTACTGCCTTGGTGTTTGAAACATTCTCCTGGGCTACAAAAGAGTTCAAAACTGATACCGTGATCACTCCATTCACTGTCATGTCCAACGAAGAAAGTCTCCAACTTTGTCACCTGCAGGTCTAGGAATAGGACAAGAGGTTGCTGCTTCTGTTTTTCTAGTTCTGTCTTTTTAGTTTTTTTTCTGTGAGAGATAAGAAGGTGTAAGCTTTGTGAGACAACAATGTATTTTAACTTGGTTTCCGGCTTCGGATACACAGAAAGGATTCATCAGTATCTTGCCCTAAGTCTCTGGCTGTGTTAAAAGAATCTTGAATGTATTTCAAGAAAACCCGTTTCCCATAATTAATAACAGGAAGTGGGGTAAACAGACATTTGCTGACAACTGAAACAGCCACACACACGCACGCACGCACATAGAGGCGTGGGAGTGGGCCAGGGAGGCGCTGTGCATACCTACCCCCAAAGGGGCCTGGTGCCCAAGTCCACAGGCAAAACTCACATAAAACACCACGGAAAACGGTCACTCCTTTCGCATTTCAAGGTGATTTCTGACCATTTAAGTACATACTTGCAGAATGCAGTCATTTCTCCCACCAGCCACTATGTGAACGTGGTCTCAGGCTGTTCATGTGCGTTGAACATCAGGCAGAAAACCCTTATTTCCTGGGGTACAGCTTTTCCAGGCAGTCAAGTGGACATGACAAAGAACAATCTTTTCCTTATTAAAAAATTATTAGGAGGTTTCTGAAGGCTGCTCTGGCCACACACTCCTGGAAATGCGAAGGCCAGAGAGGGTGACCTTGGGGTGCGTCTGGTGTTGCTTTAGGGGTGGGGGAAGCATATTCCTGAGACCTTAGCCAAATTACATGCCAGTCATTAATTCAACAAGAAGGATCACGGGGCACGCACCTTGCCCCACACACGTGCGCACGAAGCCCCAGACGGAGATTCACGGAGATTCAGACGGGAGGGCATGTCTCTGCCCCCCGTGGAGCCCTGGAGCCCCTACGCACAGCAGGCTGACTTGTGGTGCCGCTTCCCGCGTCCCTAGAAACCCTGAGCTCAGTGTGACTTCAGAGGATTTTCACAGTTTGCTGCTTAAAATGAAGTTTCCAGGATGCACGCCTTGACCCTTCAACGTGAAAAACGTTTACTACGTCCAAGGAAGATGAACCCAAAATGTTTATTTCCGGTGTAGTGGGAGGAGCAGGTGAGGCGGGGTGACAGTGACGGAGGGGCCTGCCTGTGCTCTGCGACACACTGTGGTGTTGCCAAAGGGCCGGGGGCGGACGATCGCAGGGTCCTGACGAGAAACCTGAACTGCCTCCCGTGGCCCGAGGTGCGAGCGTTGCTGGGAAGCCCCTAGGAAGTGACGTCTCGAAGCCGGACCAGTGAGGGCACTGGGGCCTGGGAGTCAGGGCCAGAGGCTTCTGGCTGTATCTAACGCACGGAGTGGGTGCGGCACAAAAGCGCCCCCTCTTTACCACAAACTGTCATTACAAAATCACAGGCATGTCATTCTGGAACATCACATTATCATATTCCAGCACACCACATGACATGTTAGGTGCTCAAATGAAAACTGTAATTATGACCTTCGTACGATCGCCCACCGGCCACACTCCAGCAGCCCTTACTTCTCAGACCCCGTCCATCCACACAGAACTGGCCTCGCTGCTGAAATGCACACCTTCCCTTTTTTTTCTTCTAGCTAAATCTGCAGCAGACACAAATGCAAAGCAGAGGGGTTATGCTCAGAGCTGATTAGATTTGAGTAAAAATGCATTTACTGCTTCCTATTTTGTGGGTACTTGCATGAAGAAACGTGAGCATGAGAACTCCTAGCTCTGGACTCTTGTAATTTGTTAGAAAATTTGGAGCCTACCAAATACATTTTAAAAAAAACCCACAATTTTATGGAAAAAATATCAGTGTGAGGATTGTTTATCACAAGTGAAAGGAAGACACTAAGGTGTAAAATTTTAGTGAGCTTGGAGAAATAAGGAAAGTATGTAAAAACTTAAAGGGCCGAAATGTCAAGGGCTGATTTGGGTTTTTGCCCAAGGGGACGCACTGCATATGCTGGTTATTAGGGTCACAGGGATCCTTCAACGTGGTGTTTGTTCAAAAAAAGGGGGCATATTAACGAATCCTAAATTACAAAACAAAAAAAGCACCACAGCTCTCTTTTGTTAGCTCTTCCGGGAAGAAACGCAATGCCCTGCAGGGCTAATGCCGTAATTACACCATTAGCAAACTAATGCTTTGGGAAATATAAACTTTTTAGCTAAGGATTCTTGAAGACTTTTACGTATAAACCATAGACTTTAAAGTATTAAACAAGTTTTTGTGGAAACAAGGAAGAGCAGCCAATTTAAAAACAACCCTTTTTACAGGTAGATTGTCAAGCTCTTTGAAGTTGCTCTTAAAGCAGGCCATCAAAAAGACCCTGCTGAGTCTAGGGGCCACCCGTTCAGTGGGGAATGACACTCCCCCCAGATCCCCCCCCCCCCCCCCCCCCCCCCGCGCCNCCCCCCCCCCCCCCCCCGCCGCCAGAGCTGGTGGCGTCTGCTGCTCAGGTAGGTTGTGCCGAATGGAATTACCAGCCCCTGGGCCAGGATAGCGGCCCCCTCCCTTCTCCGGCTCCATCAAAGCGGCAGGTGTGCACCTTCGGGTGGGACCCACGGGCAGGAGCTGGGAGTCCCGCGCAGAAGTGTGGGGTCAGTGCTTCATCTCCTGTGTGTGGCAAAGTACGCACTAAGGTTCCTGTCTTAAAAATGAGATCGGAGCAAAAAATAAGTGACACCCACGAACCTCAGCCGAATATCAGGCATGGACCAATGCTCTGACCAGGGTTAAAACGTATACTAAAGCAAAGTTCCAGGTCAGCCTGTGTCAATTTTGTGACCGTCACGTCCAAAGGTGCTGGGCGGCTTCTTCGTCACCCGTTTTCTGGTTTCTATGGGCCTTTAGGAAACCTCCCTCAAGAGAAACTGAAAGTCGACTTCCCGACTTTGTCCTTTTACTTCTAAATTTTTATTTATGTATATATGTGTCTTTTTATCTTTATGGTGTATGTGTTTATTTGTCTACTTAGCCCCTTGCAAATATTCTCGAAAGGGCACTTTAGAGAAGAACTCAAACAGGAGTGCAAGCTGGAGCGCTCTTCCTGCCTCCTACCCCTCTAGCGCCCCCTGGTGTCTGCTTGGTGCCTAGCAAGGGTCCAGCCCCAGCCTGGAACACGGCCTGCCAGCTGGGAGCAGGGGACCTGTCCTCCACTGGCTGGGGAGCCCAGGAACCTGTGGGGATGGCCCGAGTCTCCCACGCAGGACCCCCAGTTCCAAACCCTGCGCACCCCCGACTGCCCCTCCTCCCGCTGCGTGGTCATCCTCAGGTACAGCTCTCAGACCAGTCCCTGCTCCTGGGAGCAGGGGCGCCCTTCCAGCCCCACGTGGGTGCCTGCGGATCTGGGAGTCCCGCACCCTGTGTGCGGCAGTCCGCACATCTTGGTCTGGGTCAATGACATTTTCCCAAACACCGCCCCCTGCGACACACCTCAGACCCAGCAGCGGGTGTTACTGCGTTCATAGTGGCGTGCCGGCAGCAGGGCCGTGAGGATGAAAGGGCGGGGTGTGCGCAGCCACGCCTGAGTAAGTGGTGGTTGGGACAGGGCTGGCGTGGAAGCAGCAGTTAAGATTGTTTTATTCAGGGTTAAGTGTAGGTCAGGGTGGACAGGGGCGTGGTCTGCAGCCCTTAGGGATGCTGACTCTTCTGTTGTAAACAACAGATCATGCCTGAGACATCAAAGTCATCTTTTTAAGAAATTTTTTTGGCCTTCAGCCCTGGCTGGTGTAGTTCAGTGGTTAGAGCGCGGGCCTGTGAACCAAAGGGTCACCAGTTTGATTCCCAGTCAGGGCACATGCCTGGGTTGTGGGCCAGGTCCCCAGTGGGGAGCATGTGAGAGGCAACCACATGGACGTTTCCCTCCCTCCCCCGCTCTCTAAAAATAACTAAATAAAATCTTTTTTAAAGTATTTTTTCTTTGCCTTCAGTAAGAGCAAAATGGTAAACTATCGCTGCCAAGCAATTACTATTCTTCTTCCTTTCCCATCCCTTCCACCTTCAAAAGAAACCCCATTTGCTTTGCTAGAGGGGAAACGATGCTGCTCAATTTTCACTTCAGAAAGTAAAAGCACGAGTTTCTTGGGGGATCTAACAGGGAGAGTGTGCTTTCTCTCTCATATATTCCCACAAGCTTAGTTCTACTTTACAAAATCTATAAATATTTAAGAATAAAGTCGTTTTTAAGTACAAGTTACATTTTCAGTTTAAATAAAACATGCTAATGACACTGCTTAAAAGAATTCCCAACTTTTTAAGAAATTCTTTTTTTAAGAATTTGCGTAAAGGCCGCTTAGAAAAGCTAAGTGTGCCCCACGAACTTCGTTGGATTTTACCTGTTTCCAGGAAAAAGGTTTACTGAGACTTTCAAAACACGGGACACAAGTTCTCCCTGGAAGAAAACTGGAGCAGCGAGCGCGCAGCCTTTAGGCACTGGTGCCGTCCCATTCCGCGGTTCACTCCACACGGGGCCCCCTCTCCGAAAGGTTCCCTGCGCTTTCACTGAAGTGGGACAAACGGGCGGTGGCATCCTGGGCAAGCCCAGGCATCGGCTCAGCCGGCTCCTGTCGCCCCTCCTTCCCCCATTAAGTGTCTTCCACACTCAGGGCTCTCCCTCAGTGTCTCCCGTTCTCTACGTAGGAACTCGCACCCTGGTTTTTCTCAAGGCCCTGGCTTCCCTGCCTCCTGCATTTCACAGGCCTGGATGGAGTCCACGGCCGATATTGTACTGTCTCTGGGGGAAAGACTCAACAAACAGGAAAACCTCAGATCTTCCCCGTCTTGGGTATGTTTCACAGTTTTTTCCTCGTAAATTCTATGTCAATAAACAGCCATCAAGCCAACCTATGAGTTTAAATTACAGTTTCATATAATAAAAATTCTTCCTTTTAGAATGGATGTTAAGCAAAACCATTCGATGTTTATTTTTCCTTCACCATAATACACAATTTTAATTATACGTAATGCAGCAAAATTTTTCCTAATAATTAGCTCTTGCTAACTGTGAAGATTATAGAATTGTCAAAACATTATAAATGGAGAACTTCCCTATTTTTTACATTATATTACTATAATTTTAAGAAGATTTGGTTATAGTCTTAAAGCTCTATAAGAAAATATTCCTAATGCTAATTATTAGCTTCATAAACAAATATTTTGAGATATTTGTGGTTTTAAGGGGCGATGTGTGTGTGTGCGTGTGCGTTAATGAGTTAGAAAACTTTAGACCCAGGGACCTAACAAAACTACCCAAGAGCCCTTTCATCCTACTCCCTCATAACATTTAGTGCGTTTGCCAAAAAGGGACCAAACAGTGCTAAACAGGAGACACAAAGGACAGTACACGCCAATTTCTCCTCTTACATATTCTTGCAAACATCTCGAACATGCAATCAGGGTTTAAGCTGACTGTCCCCGAATTTAATTTCCGTAAGGATGGGGCTAAGCATCAGTAACCCTGAGACAATATATCCCTGGACCCACAGCGGAACCACACGCATCCCTTACAGCATCTTCCAAGGCCAGAGGGGTTCCCTTAACGTCTGCGCGGGAGCGGAAGAGGCTCCCATTGGAGGAGGGGCCAGAACCGCCTGCCCAATGGCCGAGCTCCCTCCCCACAGACACGGAGGACCCTCCTGACCACGCCCTGGGTGAAACGGAGACCCTTGGGGGACACAGTGACTCTCAGACACGTGCGGGGGGAAGACTGCGGAATGCCAAGGTCCTGCTTTCTGATCAGGACACGGACACCTGCCTCGCACTCCAGCGTTCTGCGCAGAAGAGCGGCACGGAGGCCCCGAGATTATTCAAGAACAGAAAGGGAGAGGGCTCCGCGGAGCGAGATCCGGCGACACCGCCGCCTGACACAGCCGCATCGTCACCACGAACCCACTCGCCAGCCGGCTGGCTCACGTTTACGAGTAAACGCAGGGGTGAGTTAGACACTTTTCAGCATTTTCAGGGTGAGTAAGTGCGTGCCTAGTGAGGACTGAGAATAATAAACTTACGTTTTCTACCTCCAGGAATGGTGTTAAAAGTTACCTACAGGTATGCTTTTAGGAACATTTATATTTTGAACACGTATTAACAAGGCAACGCAGAACATATCCCTAAGTGAATGCAAGGATCCCTCCATATTGTGTGCTTCCTAAATTGCCCAAATAAGGATTATTGCATCGTTGTTTGGGGCCCAAATTCAAAGCAATGCTAAAATCCCCACGCTGAGCTTCTGAACAGAAACGCCGCTGATAGCTTTTTTATGAGGCTAACTGCCCGTTCAGGCAACACCGAATTCTCCTTACGCTTGAAATATTTCACATATAGCCTTTTAGATCAAAACTCCTCCTAGTATGGAAAAGAAGAAACGCAGTGACAGGGACAGCAGTTCGGAGCTCTGGGGCCTGGCTAGACTTTGGTCCCCCAGGTCTGGGGGACCCTAACACGCGAGGTCCCCAGTGGACAAGTCAGGATAATTGCCTCTGTAAATATGGTATTCTGGGGTCCCCCCCAAGAAAAGAGACTTATCTTCCATCTCCACCTGGTAGAGTCCTACTTCATAAACATCTGAAAAAACAATGTGATCTTGGTTCTAACTTAAGCTATCTCCAGAAACCAGCCACTTGTCACCTCGTCCTCTGGGGGGCACCGCAAGGTCCCTACCATAAGGCACCTGCGTCTCCTGCAGGGGTTATCGGCACATGGTCCAAAGTGGACCCCTTCCTCATTCCTTGCTCACACCACCCCCCACCCCAGCTGCACTTTGCTCAGGAGCCAGACAGCCCTGGTAAAGCTGCAGGCAGATCACATCGAGTCTCCTGCCACAACTCTCCCAGATTCCCGCCCCTCTCAGGACCAAGCCCCAAGTCTCAATCATGTCCTGCAAAGCCGGACACGATGTTCCCCAGCCCCTTCAGAGTCCCCTGCCACTGACCCCTCATTCACTCGGTTTTGAGTCTCACAGGCTTACACTTCCCCAAGCACCTAATACACTCTTACCCCAGGCCATTTGCACGTGCTGTGCCTGGAAAGCCCTCGTCTGAGCGTTGCTGCTGCTCCGGCCTCCCTTTCACTGAAGGCTCTGCTCACCTGTGGCCTTATCCTAGGGGTCCCCCGATCACTTTATAGAAAATGCCCTAGTTGACTTCCTCGCCCCTTGCGGGTTCTGTACCTGTTTACTGTCTGTCTGTTTACCACCGTCTCCTCGGGGCGCCGGACTCCAGGCATCGGTGCTCAGAACACAGGTGTGAATAAAAGACTGGACAGTGGTCAGTCTCTAAGGCGCAGAAGCACCAAAGGCTAGGGTCCCGCCGTTCCCGTGCCCCGCGGTCGTGTCCTCTCCACGCCTCCTAAAGGCAGGTCTGTTCCATGTCACCCCTTTATTTCCTGAGGTTTCTCCTTGATGAGCTTTCTCTGCACTTTTTAATGACTGATACCGGCACACAGTCCACATTACGGTCTATGAACGCAATCATGGCCTTCAGTGTGGGCTGTGGAGTGAGCACAGATTCGTGAAGTCACAGGAAAGAGGAAACGCAGTTCATGTAATAAAATCAAACAACGTTTACCTGCTCTCCCTTAGTTCCTAAGGCTTTTGGAAAGACAACTGGGACCGTTTCATTACTACGATTTAGACAGCAAACACTTCATACCCCCAGAACCGCTAGAGCTACTTCCATCCCAAGACAGGCTCTTGGATTTCCACAGGGTTTTTCTGAGTCTCTCCCCATCATTCAACATTTCAGCAACCATGCACTTCTCAGCCGTGGGACTGAGACCGCACGCTGAGCGGTGGGGGGACCAGTCTTCCGCAGGCAAAAGACCACAACCCAGGGGGCAGAGCGGGGCTACTAAGGGGTAGCAGGAGCGGAGAGCGGAGGCGCTCGGGCTGGGCTCATCTGGGCCTTCCGAGAAGAGCAGGGGAAGCGAGTTCAATGGCAGGAAACTGCGCCGGCACACTCGGGAGGCACATGGAAAGCAGAACAATAGGTTCCCAGGATGCCGCAGGACCGCGGGCGCTGGATGTTTACACGCTCCGGCTCTCCGCGGAGGCGCACACGGACGTGCACACGGCCTCCCTGTCCCCGCACGTGCGTGTACACCTGGCCACACGCACGGGGAAAATGAGGACTTTCTACTCTTTCTCTAGTTGCGTGGCTTTAAAAAGAAATCCTCAATAACCCAGGCAGGTTACGATACTCGATAAGTAACAGCTACATCTAGGCACTAGGCCTTGAGCCTTTGCAGGAAAATAAAGGGAAAAAATAGCATAAATGTTAAAATCTTCTTCACAGTCAGTTTAACTAGGACCTGTGCTACTCACATTTGGTCACATTTTGAGTGTGTTGGGAGGATCAGATCTCTGCTTATAGGGCAAGAGGTGTGCCTCCCTGTACAGCCACTCCTGAAAATAAACACTTGTCTTCTCTTGAGCTCTCTCCACACACATGCACACACGCGCACGCACGTAGTGTCACCTGTTTCCATGGAGAACCCCGATGGACATAGGAAGGTGGACACTCCTCAGCCCTTTGTGACAACATGGTCGGACCTGGAGAACACCGTGCTAAGTGAAACGTGTTAGATGGAAAAAGGTAAGAGCCGTATTTCATTCATTCACATGGGACGCAAAACTGAAGCCCACAGACCAACAACAGTGTGGAGGTGACCGGAGGGAAGGGGGTGGGGGTCAGTGAGGAGCGAAGGGGTCCAACACATGGTGACGGAAGACTTGACCTTGGGTGGTGGACGCCCAGGGCCATGTATAGACCCGGTCTCTCGGGAACGCACACTTAAAACCCACATAATCTAATTACTCAACGCCAACCCAATAGCTTTAAATACAAAGTGTCCGTGATACCACCAGCCCTTCAGACGTGTTCGCCCGTGTGACTCCTCAGGGCAACCCTCACACGCCGCCTCCCGTTTCAGAGCAAGAAGCTGCAGGGGACTCTGCCCGGTGTGCTGGCCTCCTTGGGCACTGCCCTCATCTCCGCGGGTGAGACCGTCCCTGGGGTCGCAAACCCTCCCCAGGCCGCCCTCCCCGAAAGGGCAGTTCTGAAAAGGCTGCTGTGGCCGGACATCTGCCCGAGCAGAGGACCAAGAGGAGGGCGGCCCCCACCAACCCGGTGGGCAAAGTCGTTTCTACCCTCTGCAAAAAAACCTCATTAATTCCACTTCCTGGGGTGACTTGGCTACAGATATTTTCGGCTTGAGATTATGACGCAGGACTTTTCAGTGTTGGTAGAAGACGAACCTTGGGTGAGAGGACTCTTCATACAACAAAATGCTTTTCCTAGACACTCGCTGTGTATTTATGTTCGTACTAACGACAGGGAGGCAGTTTGAGAAGGACCCTCTGTAGACCTGGGGAATGGAATCCTTTATCGTAAAGAACATGCTCAATTCGACGGCGATGCTAGTGCCGAGTGGTAGGCGGGGGGACAGAAGGTCGCCAGGGCTGCTTGGGGGGAGCACCGACCTTCCCTGCCCTTTACGGTTTGGAAACCCACCCCCGAGTCCCGGGGGAGCGACGGACACATGCCTGTGGGGCCCACCTCCCAGCGCTCTTCACCCCGGCTCTCCATGGAAGTTTCTAGCAATCGCACCAGCCTTCGCTCACAATTCTCCTCTGTGGGGAGCCCTCCCCACACCACCATGGCTGTGTAGGTTGTTAGCTCTCTTCGTGAATATTTACTTAAAGAATCAAAGATGGGATTCTTTTACTTTAAAGCTGTCTTTCATTGTTTCACCTACTTTATATTCTACTGACTTTTACGCACATCCTCACGGAGAGAAGTTTCTTCTGCCCTAGACTTTTCTGCGTAGCGATCGTACCGCTGTCTCTGGGCTGCCTTACTACTCCTTCTACCCCAGGCAGGCATCTCGTCGGCAAGTTCGGAAGGAACGCCAGGCGAGTGGGCTGCTCTCCCTCACCCCCCCTTCCCCGTGTCTGCGTTTCCCCCCTGCCTCCCGTTCTCTCCCTTTCTCCCCCCAGGGACTGGTCTGCCCGCACAACCCACAGTCCCGGGCGACCCTCCCCACGCAGCCACATCAGCCCCCGTGCTGGGGGTACACGCCACCCTCTCCAAACTGACCTGCAGCAACAGGAATCAATACAGGAGACACGGTCTCCGCCTGCTTGACTTCTTGCTCTATCTCGGCACTTGGGCGGGAAGGAGGGCGCCGTTTACCGCGTGCCTTGAGCAGCCGCACCACCCAAAGCACGGATGCTTGTCTTGTGCAGGAAAACAAAGCATTGCCAACGTATTCTATCCACGTTTTGTATTATTATGATGAGACACCATTTTCTTTTTTAATTGCGACTCAGAACCATGAGCGGCGCGGGACCCGATGTGATATCTTATTTTCTCTTTAAACCACCTAAATCAATTTCTCCGTCGAGTTGCGCTGACACTTCATTTTCTCTGCGTTTAAATGGTAATCTGTGGCTAAATTAGTATAATAAATCAAATGAATACAGATTGGGACTTTTGATGGCAAACACCTGTATCGTGATGCCTGCCTCTGCTCTGTCAGGGAACATGCGTTTGGCCACACACGGGGCAAACAGCCCGAACGATTTCCCTTTCTGAGTGTTCGCACCGCGATGGTGCTGTCTGGCGGGGCTGACGTCCGCAACCGCTGCGAACCTTTAACTCCACGTGCCTCGTAGACCGAGGAGGCGGCGCCAAGGAAGAGGGGGCCGCTTCCCAGGTAACTCCTGAGCCCCCATTAATTCAGAGGTAGTGTGTCACCCCCGTGAGAAAACCCACGGAAACCAAGAGTAAAACACAACTCTCCCCTCTCGTTCCCTGTCTCAGCCAATGAAACCTGGTTCCACTCTACACTCATACTGTTCACCCAATAAAAACGGCAGCGATGGAGTGGCAACTGGAAACTGGTCCTCCAGGAGGCGTGGGGACACCGCGTGGACTAAAGGACATGATCGAGACCATGCGTGGGACACAGTCGGCACTTCGGAGGTGGCCCTGAAGAACCACCTACCTCCACACAGGAGGCTCCCGGGCAGGGAAGGAGCTGAGCAAGCGGGAAACGGGGTCGCTCACTCCCAGGGAGCGTCCAGGGGGCATCAGAGCCGACCCCCACCCACACCCGAGTGCCACTTCCACGGAAGTGCGAGAAAAGGACGAATTGCTGGGGCTACCTGTGGTGACCCCGCCACGTGTTTGAGGGAGCGTGCCCCACGGCCCCCACGGGGTCCCAGAGGGCCCCTCCGCTCCCTCCCTGGAGCACCGTTCTCTGTAGAGAGCAGTTCCAGTCGTGATCTTGCCTGGCAGGTCCCCTCTGAGGTCCACCCCCACAAGGACGCACACTCTAGCAATTTCTAGCACGTGGATTCCACCACCTGGCTCAGGCACCCGTCAGGTTGGCTGTGGAGGAGTCCGCACCAAAAGAAGCCCCCACCCCCGTTTTTCCTGCACAGAGAAAGGACCGCAGGTGATGACAGGGATGCCGCCGAGGGCAGGGGTTAAGGTGAGGAAGAGAAAGCGTCCGA
Organism: Sturnira hondurensis; assembly: GCF_014824575.4. NCBI lineage: Eukaryota > Metazoa > Chordata > Mammalia > Chiroptera > Phyllostomidae > Sturnira > Sturnira hondurensis. Next base: position 858,562 of record NW_028091436.1, read on the forward strand.
GAAACATAAGCCCTGCTGTCAACTTGGCCAACGACTCTCAACCCAGTGATGCCATGAGCTACAGTCCAGATCCTTCCAGAAGTTAGTGTGGTGGAGCACTGTCTCCACCGGCCTGACCTCGGGCCTCTGGGAACCCCACCCATTTCACACCCTGGACTGAACCTGGGGGCCACCGCGCTCTGGTGCTCAGTCCGTGCAACAGACTACCTGGGAGGGCTCTCCGAAGCCGAAAGCACAGCACAGGCCCGTGGCCAGCATGGATGAAGCAGACAGGGGGGCCGAGTCGCCCCCGACAGAGCACAGCCTCCCGCGCTCCAGCTTAGCCTACCTCCACTCCCGGAGACCGGCGTGGGGCGCGTGCGGGGCGACACCCACGCACTGGAAGATGCTGGGGCCTCTCCCGAAAGGTATCTGGGCTCCTCCCCGAGCCTGTGGGTCAGCCGAGACTTTCTTCCCACGGCAGAAGGCACCTGCTGTTCCTCTCTGGACACACACCTGCCCCACAACCCCAGAGAACGTGGTCGCAGCCGTGAGTTGGGATTTTAACCGTCCACGCCCAGGGCAGTCACTGGGGGCAGAAGTACTCTGAGCCACGTGAATGCAGGTACGCCTTTTTCTGAAAACGAACGGATATATCTGGTTAATCCTCAGGTCCCCATTTTTAAATACTCAAGGAATCAAAGGAAACAATGATCCCAAAGTTATACTGGACATCACCCAGTGTTCGCTTTCGCAATCCTGAGAGTTCAGTGTATTTACAGGGATGGGCAAAGTAGGTTATGAATAATGTGATAATTAGCGCATGCATAATAACACCAGAATAAACTCTGTTTCATGTAGTCACAACTCTAAAGTGCTCTGGTCCTCAGTGTGAAGATCATCCTAGAAAATGACTGAATAAGGACAATTTTGAAAATGTAATTCCTTGACATTTCTGCTCACTTTGGATTGAGTGCTTTGTACGTTGCTACCCTCAAGTTTAAGATGTTTTGCATAAAATGTTCTTCTCCCAGATAGAAAGTTAGTTTTTTTTTTTAAATTTCAGCCTCTATTTTGATTTTCTAAAAAAGTTAATTACTTTGAGCAATGTAAGTGTTATTCCATTTTGAATCAACTTAATTAGGGAACACCTCGAGGGTGGGGAATGGGTTTTTCTCAAGTTCCGATGCCCTCCGTCCCACGCAGCCGTCGTGTTGAGAATAAACAAGAACCCAGTGAAGAGAAAGCGTTTCTCCTCGACCAGGGGCTACACACTTTGCTCAGCATCTTTTTCTTTCTCCTCCTAGAGACATCATGTTGGTTTACCTTTACTCTTTACATGTGGTAAAAAGAAGAGACTATGATAACCCATGAATGTTTTGCTGAATAATTAAAAAATCACATGTCCATGAAGGCTGGACAGAAAACTGGGTGTAAACAATGAACAAATAGTCAACTACAAAAGCTTCCTAATCAAAGTTCCTTCGGAAACCTTAACAACAGCTGTGCAGTAGCATCTGAAAGACGGGTCAGAGAACTTGATTTTTAGGAATAAAACCTTATCTGATACACAGTAACCTCCTTCAGGGCAGCCCACAGGACTTGAGACAATTTCCCATCTACTGTAAACTTCCTTAGATTTCAGAGCGATCCTGCAGACAGGAAGCTGCCACAGTAGCTTCCGGTCACTTGTTATTATGCTGCTCTTGACCTTCAGTGAAAGCCTGCACCACCGCAGCCGAGACTGCACACGAGACACGCCAGACGCGTGTTTTTAAGTGTAGTGAACGCCTTCAAGGGTATTTCAAGAGAATAAAACACCCTACATAGACAGTAGCAATTCCTTCCACTGTGGCACATGAAAAACAGAAAGCTTTCCTCTTGTTTGTGGCATAGATGATTTTCTGTAGCGAGTTTCACTACCTGACATAAAAGAGAGAACTATTTTTTTTTTCTTTGTAGAAAACTGAGAACCAACAAGAAAACTTTCTGGCAATGACTTAACATTTCTTCTCCAAGAAAGAAGTTGATTTTTGAGTCGAGAGTTTCACATCTAGAAACGTCCAGTTGTTTAAAGAATCACGAGAGGGTCTTGTGAGCACAGCCAGGGCTCCGAGCAAAACAAGTTTCGGTCGTGTGCAGAAACCGGGGGAAATGGCGGGGCGGGGGGGTATGGAGAGGTGCGAGATTGCTAAGCACAGGGTTTTAATTCTGCAAAGACCCGGGCCCAATGTTACAATCGTGGACAGACTTTCTTTGTAAACCCCGAGAACACAGACTAGGTTCATGTCCAATTACCCCCTCAGAGGCAGCCTCCAACACACTCAGAGGTTTAGGAAGGAGCTACATTGTAACAGTCTGAGAACCTGCGTCCCTCGTCCCTCGCAAGACTGATTGGTGGCTGCATTCATTAGGGTGGCGGCCATTGCAGCCCAGTGCACTGCATTTACGAAAATGCCGCCAGGTTAGGTTACTTTCGAAAGCCTGACTTTAGTTTAGATGGAATAGCTGGATATGTTGATTATGTAAAGGAGCTAAGAAAAGAGGCAAGTCATGAGCCATAAGGACCTTGACCGAGGACAAACTGATTTCAAAGAAATACAGTCGGTGTGAAAACGAAGGTGCATGACCCACATGGTCAGGTCTTGCTATTGTGACTGTCTCGAGTTTTCAGTGCACAGAAAGTTTACATAAACAAGGGTAATACATGGGCTTTTGCCTGGTTGTATCTTTATCTTCACTCAACACGGTATCCTTTCTAAAATTAAGTCTCACGTTCATAAAATGCTTCACTGCACGTACGTTTTCCCCGCCCATGTTACAGCCTATTTCAGCAAGAAAATGGGAGAAAAGCCACTCGATGCCGAAGGTGAGGCTGGTCTTTGGGTCCAAATGCTAGCCCCACCCGACGGGCGTCAGGGCACCCCTGAATTTGCTACTCAGCCAGTCTACTCCTAGGTTCCCTCGTTTCCAGAAACAGGGAGATAGGACACAGACCACCTTTTAATATTTGCAGACTAGATGCTGCGTGCCCAGCGCTGAGCTTCACTGGAAGGTGCACGGAATAAACCTCCCCAGTGGCAGGAGCCAGGCAGGGCGTGTGCGGAAGGCTGGCCAGTGAGGAGGCCAAGTGCTTCTGAGGGGTTTGACGTTTCTCATTAAACCAAGTGGGCTCTGTTTTATCTGCAGCTGGACTTTTATCAGAACTAATGTGATTGACCAAAGGCACCACTGTGCTTTCATCTGTGTAGGTCTCCCTTTATCCCGCCATTTGTAAAGAGCGAGGGAAAGAATCCTATCGTCCAGATCATCGACCCCAGGAATGTGGACCAAGGGCCTCTCGCTTTGCGGGCCCGTTTCTTGGTCTGCGTATGAACTTGAAGGCCCTTTTCTAGTTGAATAGTATGACTTCACTGACTAGATAATCAAACTCTGGAGCTCTGAGGTGTGACTTATAAATAAATGTCTTACATTAAAAGAAAAGGAATTTTCACTTTGATCGTAAAAATGTTGATGCATTTTATTTTGCGCACTTAGGCTCTGCTATTTGCTAGGTCAGTTCTTCCTCAGTTTACCCCCCCACTGGAAAAATTGTAATGAAAATTCAGATGCATAAATTCAATTTACCCTCGACAGCACTTACGAAATTAAGGTTCTTTCTACCAAGGCCAAACGTCACCATGAATAATATCCCGGTGTTTATTAATGTGCGCCTGTCCACAAGGTATCGCAGCTCCCACAAGGACACACAACACCCAAACCTGAAATAACTACTTCCGAAAATGCACATGAATTTCAATGAAATGATTTCACATTTCCAGTTAAGAGTCTACTTTCTAGATTCCCTATCATCTGCTGTCAGATCCTTCAGTTTTCTCCTTCATTTCCCCCCATCTCATGGGTGGGCTTATACGACTATTTGAACAAAACGATTTTTTTTAAAAGGAGGATGGAGAAAATGACAGTCACTCCCCCCATTTCATGGTACAGCTACCCTGGTGGCTGGATTTCTGTGTGCTGTGGGATCTACAAAAGCAGCTTCATTTGCATCTATTCTTTGTTTATACAATATTCTAGAGCCAGAGATAATTTGGGTGGACAAGTAAGTTTAAGAAATTAGTTTCTAATTGTCTGCTTTATTGACATGATCTGAATAGTTTTTGATTACAATTTCTGAAAAGAAATTAAACCTTTTGTGCAGACTTTAGTAGAAAAAAGTCTCCATGTAGTTATAACTTCATATAGAAAGTGCGTCTTTGGGATTCATTCTGTATTTATTATTCCTCCCTATATGCCCATGACCAGGCTGTACTCTTGATTTTTGGATTTTTAATATCATCTCGGCTTCTGACATTTGAAACACTAAATTCTGTTCATCCACTCGCTCCCTGCGGATGTTCGGGACGCATACTCCGCCATTACAGATTAGCTGGGCCTGAATTAGAAGAATTTATGACTTACCTAGCTTGTTCATAAACCAGAAACCTGAGTAACTCTGCATTGCTAAAATTCAGGGTCACAACGTTGGCAAGATCCCTCAGTGGCCAACTTCCCTGTAATAAAAACAGTAAGCGTGTTTCCTCGCAATACAGTCACTTTGTACATCTCTAGGACCTGCTTCCAAACTGCTGGCGTGAATGTCTAAATCAGCATTCAGGGGACCGCCCCCGGCAGTCACATGACCTAAGTGATGACCCTTAAGGTCTGTCCTGCGGTGAACCCCCCCTTTTGCTGAGCGGCCCCACGGCCCCAGACCATTACCGAGATTGCCCAGGTACCCGAGTCAGGAAGGGCCTGTACAGAGAGGCGTCTGGGCCGTTTCCTGCCCTTCGTGGCTTGTTGGAAAAGCGCATCCTCAGAACGAGCTTGTCCTCCTTAAGCTGTTTCCCTAAGACACTTTGAGGAGGACGTGGGCAGGAAGTCGGATTCCCATGAGGAACACGCTCTGGGGGGCACATGCAGTCGGGGTTTCTACATGAAGGAATGTGAAAGGTGCAGACTCGATACTGAAAAGGACTAGTCCGGAAATCAGTGTCACTGCGACCACAGGTTCCCACCGTGGACCACTCTGACACTGGACTGCTCTGAGCTCTTGGGACGGGGCGACCCACGAATCGTCTCACTTTCAGTGAACCCCAGAGAGGTATGTCCCAGGACCTGGGAGACCCACCAGCCCTGACTCCCTAAACTGCTGGTGAGGTCAAGTGTCACCCAGGTCACGAGTAAAACATCTTCTCACTCCTTACCCAGCGCTGCTCCCACTTGCGGTGGGACTGTCATGAGAAACAGACATGTTAATCTTAGGCAGCTTGGGGAGCCGAACGGCTAATGGAGGAGATGAGCAGCAGAGATGGAGAGGACTCCTGTGAACATGTAGTGGCCAAGTGTGGGTGTCTTGTGTCTGTGGAAGAGGGGAGCCTTTAGAGACCGGCTTTCCACACCCCTCAACTTGTGGGGTGAAAATGCGATGTCTTTGAATGAACATGTTGTGCACAGCCCTGAGAGAAGAAATCAGATCTAAAGAAGCTGCATCCAAAAATACTGTTTCCTTTAAGAAACCGTGTGGTCAGTCATGGAATCTTTATTTGCACCTAACATAAAAGATCAGACATCACACTGATTGAGGGCACACGGTCCTCAGGTGTGAACCTGACAGTCCTGCACCCGTCTGTCTTCACCACTGGACAACGTCCACCTACACATCGCCTGGAGCAAGCACTTCCTAGTGGTGACCTACTGTCCGCTCCTGAAATAGCCTCTAGTCCACAGACGTGGGCTGGAAATAGCCCAGGTGGTGAGCAACCTTAGGCGCCTGATCGAGGGACCGTGGCGGCACCTTTTCCCTTTAAAGAGGCATCAAGACCTTGACTTAGTTTTTGACGGACAGCTGGCATCTCTAGGTATCGCTGCCCAACTGGCAAAGGGCGTGTGGGGGGGAGCTAGAGTTTTCCCTCCGTAGATGTTACGAAAACACAGGGCAGCCAGGTGCCCACGCCAACTTCTGCTCTGCCGCCCTCAGGTCCCTGTGGCCGCGACACATGACCACACGGTCTGTGCCAACCCCCGGTGACACCGCATCCGCATGCGGCTCTGGGTGGGTCTCAACCCCCCTTTCAGGAAGGAGTCTGCTCCTTTCCAAGAGCCGCGATTCCCCGAGAAGAGGCACAGCCCACGCCTGCTGGTGGCACTCACCTCTTCACCTGTCCTGCTGCCGGTACCTTCTCAGCCCTGAGCCAAAGGGGGCTGTTCTGGCTCCTCGGAGCGTTCCAAAATGAGCATCCTTACAAGACACCATGAAAGTAAGAAATATGAAAATTAACATGCAGGCGTGAAGCTCCCTGTAACATGTGCTCATGTATGAAACCGGTAAAAGGGGAGCAATGGAGACGTTAAAATGTAATGACTTAACCGTATGACCAATCCTCTGTGTAAGGTGAACATGGGTAGAATTTAAAAATTGTAAAGAATCTTAGTAAGAGGGAGGTAGGGGTCTATTTTCTTCATTTCTGCCACCAGGGAAGTTAACTGAAGCAGGATAAAGACATCTTTTTGGTGTGGTCTGAAATATCTGTGAGTTAAAAATAATTCCTTCCTACTTGTTAACTGTGGCTGAAATGACACATTTATACGTGATTCCTTTGGTCCTTGTTTCCCTCGTAAGTTAGAGATTTCATTTTCTTCAGAGTCCAAAAATATGTGTTTAAAAGGGGGAAATTTATATCATTTAGAGAATTGCTAAAGAAAATTCAGCAAAAAGATAAAATCAATGTTTTACTATATTTCAGGGTAAAATACTACAGCATTTTGTGTTTTCTTCTCGTAGTTAATGCAACTTTTTAAAGTAAAATTAATTTTCAAAGCCAGAACATGAGACCATCATGTGTACCTTAGAGTGTGTATGTGAAAAATCAGAAAAAAATCATTAAAGACACTTTTGTAAATTCATGTCCAAGAGAATTTGTTTAGACAGAAATTACCATTGTGAAAATTCCTGCAAAGGTTCATCCTAAGGGCCACCACACCCGGCTGTTTAAATGCAATTTGCACCTGAATAGCCTCAGCTACCATCTGAACTGCCTTCACCGTTTATTAATCGTAAAAGAAGATGGAAGTTTGTGGATCTTAACTTTTTGCAAATGCAGGCGTCATCTCTGCTGCGCTGGTTTGCAGCTCAGCGCCCTCTGTCCGCTCAGGAATTCACAGCACTTGCAAAAAATGCTGCCCCTGGAACAGGGAGGGGCGAGGGGAGCAGAGCTCCAAGGGGAGCCTTCAGAAGCACTGCGGGCCGGGCCCGGAGACTCAGAAGGAGCCCCAGGACCCCCTGCCAGTCACCTCCCAGCTCTGGTTCCTCCTTTTCAAGAGGTGGGTAACCCACAAACACAAGCAAATCACCAGCAGCTTCCCCTTTCCCTTGGTTTCCCTCCGCTCCCCCGACCCCACCCAGCGACAGAGGTTTGAAGCCTTAACCCTTTCTGCCCTCAGCCTCACCCTAGTGCCCGCGGTCAGCTTGAATCTTCAAGTCCCTCCAGGGCCAGAGGCCCTTGGGGAAGTGGCTGAGCACCTCATTCCCCACCCCCCACCCCAGCAATATCCTGACAGGTGACCGACGGTGACAGGACCACGGGGTGACCATCCCAACACCAGGAACTCTGTCTGTTCCACGCATGTTTCTAAGCCACCAACTTTAGTACCTAAGACCTGGAATGGGATTATCCGTTCCAGTGTGGCTCCCCCAAACGCCGAAGTCACACGGACAGGCTTCCAGACAATCCACGCGCGTGTGCCGCAAACATCTGTGACCGACTTCCCGACCGGTCTCCTCACTCTGGATTGCCGAGTACCGTCCACTCTCATATTCCTATGGACGCGTCCCTTTGGACAGATGGGGTGTTTTTCCCTCTCTGGGTCAACAGCTCTGCACAGAGAAGTTAGGCCCTTTACATGAAAACAGCCATTTCCCTGCAGGGAATCGGCCGAGTCAGCTTCCCTCGGGCCCCACCCCGAGGCGGCCCCTGTCGGCCAGCGCCAGGGGGAGCTGTCCAGTCTTTCTCGGCGACTTCAGTGTGAGCTCACTGCCCATTTGCAGGTCGCTGCCTGCCCCTCACACCTAGGCCACGATTGCTCCGTTAGCACCACCTCCTTCACAGTCTAAAAATGCAGAATGTGGAAAAAACATGCAGCCCTGACTGTGAACCAAAGCTGCACACTTAAGGGCGAGGTGAAGCCGTACGCAGGCAGCTGTGGCTGAGAACCCAGCGCCCGGGGGTGGGGGGGGGAGGCCTCAGGAGCAGGTGTGCCTGCTGGTCGGGGTGGGGGTGGGGGTTGGCAGATCCCTTCAGGAAGAGCCAGGGAACAGAGAGGGTGTCCTGGGAGGGGGAAGGGGGCCAGCAGGTGTCTCAGACCCTGTTTCCGATGGATCGCCGGAGTCCCCGGGACAGGAAAGGGGCGCAGGAGGGGCAGGCACCGCACACAGCTGCGAAGCCCAGGCCACAGCACCGGCGACCCCCCCCACCGAGACCCCAGACGGATGTAAACATCACAGCCCCCTGGGTGTTTGGGATGATCTGTGCTCCTACAGAGCCAAGACCAAGGCAGAGAACCCTGGAGAGGCTCCGAGCTCCCCCATTTACGTCTCTTTGCGAGCATCTTAGCTGCAATCGCGGTGCCAATGCGACTTCTGCAATTTTCCCCAAGACCCCATCGTCCATCCCCTCCCACGTCCAGGGCTAGACTCACTGCTAATTAATATCTGTTGTTACAGGAGTAAAACCAAGGTAAAAATATGTGTAACTGAATACCTTAGACTTGGTATTATGCTTAGGTTTTCTGTTTACATTTCGATTTCTTTGAGAAATAATGTCCTGTGCGTTTGGGGCAGTAAAACAAGACTAAATCATTGCCACATATCCAGTTTTCTGGTGGATTTTTATCATCCATAAATCAGTGGGGAAAACATGTGAGGTGTGTTCACCAACACATTCTTAATGGCATGAGGAGAGCTCTTCTATTTTGGTAACATGAATGGACACGGGTGTGTGTACATGCACACAGGGACACACACAGGACAAAGTCAGAAACGTAAATTTCCCAAAGCTCATAAAGAACGGACTTCTTTACCCGTGGTCCCACGGCGGTGACTGAGAACAGGCCTTGTTCTCAGCTGTGAAGGCCACGGGCAACCGCACGTTCATCTGGTGTAGTCCGGATGCAGAGAAACCCTCACCAATGCTAGTCATGAGACGCCTTTCCCAGGCATCCGCACCAGCGAGGCCCCCGGTGGGACACCCCGTTTGGCGCCCAGCAGATTGTCCCGAGACAGGACGTTAACTGGGGGAGGGACGAGGAATTCCAACTAGAGGCAGGGCTGCTGCGAGGCCCAACTTGAAGGTTTTCCTCATCTCGATCATACATTTTTAAAATAGGCAGCTGCAGCGCAGGTCTCTACTGGTAAAAATAATGTATCAGAAGGGTACCTTGTTTTCATCTCACAATGTCACGTTTCTTAAATTTTTTAAAAAGGAGCATATCTTTTGAGTCTTTGCAGTAACAAACAAGGGGGAAATTATCAGAGTCCAGAACTTGCAGGGGAGAGAAAACAGCCCCAAACGGGTGCACCCCGTCTTACTGCAGAGGCCAGGCACCAGGCTGCCGTGTTTATCTCCTTAAACCCCTGACATTTTTTTACTAATCCAAGACCAAATAAAATCCCCAGAGACTTTTTGTTTATATAATGACTATGCAAATAATGGACCAAGAATCTTAGGTATTGCCCGTTTTCACGGTGTAGGTAAAAGTATGTATGTATTTATAGACACTCCAAAAGTGATGACTTATTCCAGCTACAAGGAAACGAAATGCGGCATCACCGGGCTTTTGTCTGGACTCGATCACGATGCCAACGTGCTCACGTACTTTGAACCAATGACTTGCTTTCTCTGTATCTAGTCGGGAGGCCCTGGAAGTGTATGACTTTGTTTTCTTATTACTTGTGATCATACACGGCAGAAACAGCCAAGTCCAACAGTTTGCACGGGGCCCTATTAATATTAATACAAAGGCGGCGAGGTCCATGAGCTTAGGCCGGCCAGCAGGGGAAGCACGCAGGGTCACCCCTGCAGCCGCCAGCCTCACAATGCTGCCACTGAGCTCCCCCCTCCCCCCTGCACATGGCCAATTAGCATTGAAAATCCTGGGCTGATTTCATTCGCTGGAATTTTTAAGCGGGTCAAGAAGAAAGATGGCATTGAAAGGAGGCGCCTCATCTAAATGAGAAAGGCGCACGTGGCCACCTGGTCAGAGCTGCACAGAGAAGCTGTCTCAGCTGAACCGCGGGGCTGGCTCTCGAAAAAGATGGGCCCCAAATCAACCCCTAATCCCTTGATGGTGAAATAACCTAAACGCTTCTTTTTGAACCTCCACACCCGGTCTGGGATGCAGGAGCCCCCTGGAACCCAGCTGAATGTCCCATCACTGTGCAAACACATTGCCTTCATGGTACCACCAGGGCCTTGGGTCTTTGGAAAACTGTGAGAACAACCTGATAGTTTTCACAGACATGCGTGATTTGGGAGACGACCATTTGAGGCAGGAAGCAGCCAAACCAGCTCACAGCCTTTGCTCACTGAGGCTGCAGCCCCCACCCCGCCCCCCACCCCAATCCCACTGCCTGCTCAGTGCGGAGGGGCCGGAGGGGCCGACCGCACGCACCGGAAACAATTTCAGGCCCTGTGCCCACAGGCTAAGTTTTGGGGAGCCCTAATTGCTCCACAAACAGAAAATGTGCTTGTGAGTGCACTTTTAGAAATCAGCTTCATCCTGGTAAGAAAGAGAGATATTAATAAAAAGAACATTTTATACTCTTTGCCAAATTAGAGTCGTGTCTTTTGATAGGATTCAGTTTTTTTCTGATTCAAGGCAACTGCAATAATCACACCCTCCCTACATTAATGTGGCCACCGTCAGAGCAAGGCCCACCACCGGCAGACACACAGCTGGCTGATGGCCGCTCCCAAATCTCATTGTATTAAAATATGCTAATATCCTAACTCTAGAGCATTAAAAAAAACTCTGCTCGTAAGACAATACCAATGATTAGTTTTTCCATATGGCTATATTTAAATAAGCATTTTTACATACTGCACGTACTACATGCAAATAGGATATGTGACTATTAACGTGGGCTGAGCGAGAGTGTAGTTTTAACTAAAGTCTTCAGATAAATAAATAATTGGACTAAGTATTCTAACACATGGAACAAGAGGATCTTGATAGGTCCCTGGCGGAATACATCACTGGCTGTTTTTTGTGTATTTACTTTGTTCAGCCCTTTCCAATAAATTGTTACTATTGTGTGGGGAGAATGGACTGGACTGTAGCAAATTGTTCTTCCTCATCGGGCTCTGAAAAACCATTTGTTCCAAATGGGCGTTACGTAGTTCAACTGTTTCGATCAGTCCGTGATCTTGTTTTCTTTGAAACATGCCTTTTTAGTAATGAGTGTTCCCTGTGGGCAGTGCCGTGGTTTGTTTTCAAAAAGTAGGTGAAATTGGAAGTCTAACTCTTCCCTCGTTTTTGATCTCTGATGAAACAATTGCATAATTCATCCCCAAGCAAGAGCCCCACTGGATGACGAGAAAACTGTTTATGAGCACATTGCATCAGGCCCCAGAATTTCTCAAAGTTATTTGTTCGACCACATGGCTTTCTTACCTCCTTAGAATGTCACCTAACTCGTGTAGCTTGTTCCCCCCTCCCCCGCCCCAAGGACAAAATGTCTCCGTTCTTTAAGCTCTATACTTTTCTCAATAGGAACACGAGAGCAAAAAAGAACAAAACACCCTTCTCACTTATTTGAAAACAACTGCACAAATCCATCAGCAAAATTAATCTCATTACTGCGTGCAGTAAAAATTGTGCCGTCCCTGTATGCTTGCCTCGTAATCCTTTCAAAATTAATCCTTTTGTAAGTATGTGAGAAAGAAGTTCTTGGGGCAAATATCGCAATATGAAGAAAATAATATATCAGGAAATTGGTATGTGAGAACTGGTAAGTATACCCAGCGATCCTTTATGAATGAAGATTAATTTATGTATACATTAAAACTCGGTAATTAAGAGACATTGTATACACAGTTGTTTTATATTTACATCTCAGATACGGTAATATGTTTTGGTAAAATTATTAAACTTTTTCTATTTAAGTAAAATAAAACAATGTACTTAAATCTACATATTTCTAAAACGTGAACACTTGTTTTGTAGAGAACTGTTTAGTGTAAGACCCATAAAACAGACCTGAAAATAAATCCAAACGCTGCCCCAGCACATAACATTTTAGCCTACCGACCATGGAAACAAGAGTCCATGAAACCAGAATTACTTTTAAATCATTTGTGTGTAACCTCTCCTTAAGCAGAAATAGTCAAAAAGCTTTCACGGCTGCAAAAATTTAAATGCGAGTAAGAATCACCAAGTCCTCGCACCCATCGGGCCGCACTGGAGCGTTTCCTCCAAGTGATTTCAAAGGCGCTCACCGTTCCTGCACCCTGTGCATGGCCATTGAAATTCAGCCACCTCTCCCGTCTTCCGCCTGCATGTTAATAAGGCTTCCTAGAACCAGCAAACTCTGCCTGGCGAGGTACAACCTTGAAAAACATGTCCGCACTGCCCCCCAAACGCATCTTCAGGAAAGAGAAAGAGCGCGCTGCAAACAAAACAGTCCCTTCCTGCGGGGGTCGGGTGGCCCCGCAGCCACGTGAGGTTCCTTTGAGCACACACCCAACAGACCCTGGCGAGCAGGGGGGTGCGCGTGGCGCCCACAAAGGCGAAGTGCTCTGGTGACATCACCAGCAAACCTGGTTTCTCTGCGATACCATGATAGGGTTGCCTGGCTGAGTGTGTCTCGAGTGTGAGTGTGTGTGTGTGAGGGAGAGGGAGACAGAGAGATGGGGGGGGCTGCTTAAAGAACAGCAGTCAGGAAATAGCACAACCTTCTGCAAGGTTTGCAAAAATCTTTCCCCAGATCTTCGACTTGTTCCAGACTTCAGACAGCTCCAGCTCATCAAGAACGCGCCTCCCTGCACGAGCAGGCCGAGCTCCGGTTGGGGCCACACGGCGGAGCCTGAGATGTCTGGGGTGGGTCTGTGCCCGCGCCTCGCTGCCCAGGGAGCAGCGCGCGCTTCTACCGTGTGCGGGGTCCCCTGAGAGCTGCCCCGGAGCGGGAAGGAGTCTTGCCTTTCGAGGCCATGAAAGGGTTAAGCGCCCAGGCTGTCTGGGGTAAGAGAAAGGGGATATTGTCTTTAATCTTTCCGCAGCCGGACTCCCAGCCCCTCTGCACGGAGCGGGGACCTGGGGCAGGGCAGGGCGGGCAGGGCAGGCACTGCGTGCAGGCTGCTGGCCGCGGGGTGGGGGCCCTGGCTGGAGGCCGGGCGGCTGAGCTCTGCCGGTCATTACGTGTCTCGCCTTCAGGTGTCCCCACATGCGGGGGGGGGGGTGGAGAGGGGAGGGGGGAGTGGAGTGGGGGGGAGTGGAGTGGGGGGGGTTGGTGGTGGTGGCTGGGGGGGATGGGGATAACGTGAGAGCAGACAAAGAAAAAAATGGTGTATTTCACTGAGATTATGTGAAAATGTGTGTCCGGGTCCTCTTTAAGAAAAAAAAAAAAGAAAGAAAGAAAGAATCCTAACGTCTTGGACTTTTATAATTAGAGCACCCAGGCTCTGCTCCGGCGGAGCTCTCGAAGCCGTAATTAGTTATGTCTGGAGCCTGCGAATAATTCCTTTCAATAATTGATGGAGTTAATATCCTTCTTTTAAAAACGAGGAGGGCAACGGCTCCTCCCAAACACACTCACACACTCACACTCACTCACTCTCTCTCTCTCTCTCTCTCTCTCTCTCGGGGCTTTGTTGTTCGAAACCTTCATCAGTCACAACCGCGTCCATCTGGTCTGCCTTTTAATTTCTTACCAGACTTAGCCGATAACTTTCCAAGGCTTTGGCTGATTCCAGAAGTAAAGGCGCAAACATGGCTGGATTACGCTCGCTGCACGTGAAAGAAAAGCAGTGGCCCGCCTTCCCCCACCCCATTTGATTCCAAATATTTTATAAATTAAAAAAAAAAAAAACCTGCTTTGTAGGTTGCTTCTGTTTGAAACTCCACCAAAAAAATCTTACCGTGAACGTAACTTGAAGGCTACCTTTTTGCCTGTTTGTGAGAAGAGACCCCAAATTATTTCATCCTTCCAGCATTCTTCCATAAAGGAGCTTCCGCGTGCTTCCTCCCCACCCCCACCCCCTCACTCCACCCTGTTCGGAATTTCAAAAAAAAAAAAAAAAAAACCTTTCTACAGGGAAGGCTGGGTCTTGGGACGGAAGCCGCCTCCTCCCTCCGGTCTCCACACTGGCCGTCTGGGACCCCCCCCCCTTCATTTCTGCCAGGACCTGACTGTACGTTTTGTGGGCGAAAACACCGAAACCAGTTCGGCCTCCATCGTTGTTACTACGAAGCGCTAAGTGGGGGCTAAAAAATAAATTCAAAGAAGCCCTGGCCTGAAGCCATTGTTCAGAATGGAAGAGCTCTTCGCCCCAAGTGCCTCGGCCGCGTTTCGCCGCGAATCCTAACGACCGCCCGAGGGCTGGGGGCCTGGAGGGGGCTCTGGTCAGCGGCGTCAGCAAAGTTTGTCTTTTATTTCCCCGGGGCCCAGGGCGGACCTGCCCGGACGGCGGGCGCGGAGGGCGGGGCGCGGAGGGCGGGCACGCGTGTGCGCCTCCGTCTCTCCTTGGGAACAAAGCAGCACGCGGGGGCTCCGTTCCGGGACCGCGGCGCCCGCGGCCGCGCCATGCAGGGCCCGACTTTCTCTCCCATTCTTCCTCCCTCCCCGCCCCAAGCAACAATTGGGCCCCGGAGAACTCCCTGCCCCTGGGATATACCCTCCCGACCCCGCGCAGGAAAGGGGAGCCTTCGAAACCGCCCAGCACTCGGTGCGGATGACCTCAAACTCTCGGAGCCAGGGCGCTGGCGGGGGAGGAAGGCGCACTCACCGTCTGCAGATGGCCCTCGGCGCTGGCTCCGCGTCCCCGGGGGCAGCGCGGGGGCCGGAGCCAGACTGCGCCCGCCGCAGGTGCAGAGCCCCGCTCCCGGCGGGGGGAAGGGTGTGGGGGTGGGGGGGCTCGGTCCGGTCGGTCCCGCGACGCGGCCCGGAGCTCCGGCGTCCCGCTCCGGCGAGGGCTGCACTGGCCGCAGTTCTGAATTGAACTCCGGCGCAGCGCCCGAGAAAGGCAGGGGCGGCGGGTCACGTGGGGCGCACGCCGCCCGCCCATTGGCCGGGCACCCAGCTCAGGCCTTCTGCCTGCGCCGCGCATTGGCGAGGAGTTAAAACTGAAAGCATGGAGGGCCGCCCCTTGGGCTTATTTGTCCTTTATGTGTGGAAGAATGACTGTAGGATTTCACCGAGGCAGACTTCGTGCGGAAAGGGAGGGAAGCTGCCCTTGCAGGGGCCGGTGGGGGAGGGGACTGGGACCTGAGCTTTTTCAAGGATTTTTTTCCCCCCTTCCTATCCCCTCTGCCCTGCATTCGTACTGTGATTTGCCCGTTTTGCTTGTCAGAAAAAAAAAAAAAAAGACACAGTTGTGGGTTTGGGATTTTTTTTTTTTCCTTCCTCGGTTAACTTTGTAAGCAAACTCTCATTCCTCGGCGGAACTCGGTCCTGTTTTCCGGGACAAACGCAATTCTTTTCTTAAGGATGCGAGTTCCGCTCGGATTTCGGTGTTTGCAGAAGTTTGATTTCAGCCCTAAACCAACAGCTTAGTTCTAAATTGTTCATTAGTGACCCTAGACACGGAATTCACTTTTTCAAGTAGCAATTACATTGTGGGAAAGGCAGGGGGAAAATAATGGGAGAATATTAAAAGGCAGCCATGTCAAGTAAGTCAAAGCAAGGGCTTCAGCGGAGACGAGATCAAGAGGAAACAGGATTTTTCCCAAAGTCATTCTTATTGTATCTCTTTGGGTAATGCAGAATGTCCGTAAAACCGGCAGCCAGGAGGTATTGTTTTCAGGGATTTCCAGATTACTTTATTCACTGGAGTCCAAGCCATCTCTGGCGCAGGCGAAAGGGTTAGAGGCGTAAATTCCTAGGCGGCCATCAGCCCCCACCCTCCCCGGGTGAAAGGGGAGCCCGCTGGGCTGGGTCGAATGAAACTGTGCTAACCTGCACGTCTCCACCGAGTTATTAAAATTAACTCTGTAACCCCAAATTAACAGAGGGGATGTTGAAATAAGCAGCAGTTGGCTCTCTCTGGCACACCTACTGGGAGCTGGGTTTATAATCGTCACAACAACCTAGAGACTCAGTTTTATTACTTCCATTTCTTGGAGGCACCAACGGGCATGGACCCTGCACTGTTACCGTAGAGCCTGATATGAATCCATATGGAACCGAGCTCATGCCCACGTTTTTCACGAGGACGGGTTCTCCCAAACAGTAATGCGTGTCTCCCGCAGCTGCCTTCCCGCTGTGCGTGCCAGGTGGGGAAGGCACCCTCCATCACCCAGCCCCGTCCGCCGGACTGCTGTCTGTCTGCTTTGTTCTGAGCCCCAATGCAGAGGGGCAATGGGGTTTGTAGCCCCAGCACGCTGGGAGCTGGTGGCTCTTGTTCAAACCAACTCTCTCCCTCTTTACACCCCATATGGATTCTCGTTGTGGTGTAGAGTTAGGATTTGTTATTTTTGTTTTTTCTGGCGTAACACATTTGAATATTTCAGCCTACATGAGAATATCACTCTTGTTGTGTAAGCGTGTTTGGTTCAGACCCAGATCACACCACGGAGTGACCCCCACATTGGACAGTAAACGGGCGTTAGCTAGAGGGACAGTCAAAGACTCATATTGTAGGGGTCCCCCAGCATATTAGTTTGGGGCTAACAGGTCCCCCACTGGCTGAGACTGGAAACCGTCCATCGATGGGGCCCACAAGCACGGGCTCTTCCCGAAATGGCACCAACAGCTTCATTTCAGGCCTGGAGGCACAGCAGCCCTGGGGGAGCTGCCTGGGTGGCCCCCTCCCCCAACCTGGTGCAAAGCAGAGGAACTTTGGTCCACCCTGGAGCGGTCTGACCGCTGCGGACGTGACTGCAGGGAGGGCGAGCCAGGGCAGGTTAGGCAAGTCCTGGGTGGATTAGAAGCCCATTTGTAGTGCTTGCCTTTTTTTTCTTTCTTTCTTTCAGTGAATGGTGCTTGGTACCCCCCCGCCCCCCCCGGCCAACTCAGGATGTACAGGTGACTGTATCTTCCTGGGAGAGAGCAGTGATGATCTGAAATGGCTTCTGATGGACGTGCAGGAGGGACACGCTAGAGCAGAACTGTGTCTCAACACTGAGGAGACGAAGATGGCCACGGAAGACATACCCGACTTCAGCGCAGATGACGAAGACCTCGAAACTGAAGAGCTGTCACTCACCTTGGCTTAGTGGTCAATTCAGATGGAGCCTGGGCCAAGGGCTGGAGAGGCGGCCCAGACCCAGAAGGGCGGCCACAGGAGAGTCAGGAAAGGTCACCAAGAGCACAGATGTGTCATTGGAGAGCGAGGCCAAGACGACCACACCCTCCCATTCCACTCATAACTGAATATGGCGGGGAGCTTACTGCAAAATGGGCCTTAAATGCAATCGCCTCTCGCCAGGCCCTCTGCTGCTGTGTGCGTTCAAACCACGAGTGTCTCCCGTGCATTACTGCACTCAGCTCTCGGAGCCCTCTGGCTCCGCACGCACGCTCACGCCCACCCTGGCATGCTCCACGGAGCGGCAGGCACTGAAATCATGAACACATCGCGGCGCTCGCTTGCCTGGAGTTCTCCAGGTGCTTCCCGCTCTGTTCTTACCAACCTCCCGACTCCTCGCCGTCACGCACCACTCCCCAATGGGACTAGGTCCCGAGAAATGTGTCCTGAGAAGCGTCCTTAGGTGATTTTTGTCCCTGCGCTGACCGCACAGAGGGCACTTCACACACCTCCCAATATGTACGGCAGGGCCTGCTGCTCCTGGGCCACACGCCTGTGCAGCGGGCCACTGTGCCGAGTACCGCAGGCGACTGTAACACGACTTGGGTCTCTAGACGTAGCTCGTTGTGGACAGGGTGCAGTAGAAATGCACCGTGAGGGACAGAATCGGTGCACCTGCTCGGGACGCTGACCGGAGCCTGCAGGGTGGGCATTGCTCCAGGTGAGCCGTGAGTGAGTGGGGAGTGACATGAGGGTGTGGGCCACCGCCGCACAGGGCATGGACTCTCTACGCACTGTGCACTGTGCACGTAGGCTACGCTGAGCCAGTAAAACAACACAGGATGAAACCCAGCCTGGGAGAAAACGACGCCTTCGAGAGACGCAGTGAACACAAGGGGGGGGTGGGGGGTGGCTGCTTTCACCATTCTGAAGGAGCGCCTCTTCAACAACGAGCCTCCCTGAGTGCAGAACTGGACTTCCCAAACGGGTGGGATGTCCATCCCAATTGGATGATGTTCAGGCTCCTAACTTGGCCTCGACCTCGCACTCTAAAAGGAAGGACGCATAGAAATGTCCGCCTTTCACATTGTAAACTTCGCTCTTGGGAGTAATTTTGCTTGTTTGTCATGGGTGGTCTGAGACTTGGGTGGGAAAATTGGAATCAGATGAGAATGAGAGATAACCGCACAGGAAGTTTCTCAACGGGGCCGAATTTATAATGGGCGCAAATTAGGGTGTGCGGTCAGATCTTTGGAAGTGGAGCCAAACACGCCAAAGGAGTCTCTCTCTCTCTCTCTCTTTGGGTTGTTTTTTTTTTTTTTTGAACTCTGTAAGAGACAAACCTTTTTATGAAGTTAGGTTTTTACATTTAAGTGACTAAAGTACTTTAGGGTTTTCTTGGTTTATTTTCTTGTCTTGAGCATGTAGACCACATTTCCTACAAGTAAGTAAAAGTTAAACATTTCAGCATAAAGGACTTCCCAAGTATGCGTATGATTTATATAGAAGAAAGTTTTAAAAAACTCGCTATTTTGGTTTTCATTTTCTGTGTGGAAAAGGAAAAAAATAGTTGAGCTACTATTGTCTTCAATCTCCCAATGTCCAATGTCTGAGTTGATGAAAGGCAAAAATATATGTCCTGTTTTCTCCCAATCATACAGAACCATCTGTGTAGTCAGCACGAACCTACAAACAGAGGCTTGAATGTTGAGAATTAAATTTACCAAAACAAAGCACCATTATTAGTTGGCCCCAAGTTAAAATAACACAATTCTATCGATCCGGGCTAGATAATTTTATCAGAGTCCTAATTTCACTGATCAGTACATCCTCGGAGGGTTTCTATCTAGACCCCACACGGCCACGCTTTGCCCACATTCACGTGGGCAGGAAATGTCTCCATTACCTGCACTTTGTTCGAATGCAGAGACAGAATCTGCAAGGGGGAGGGGGGTCATGGACTCTCTGTCTGTCTCTAGAACCGTCTCCTTGGTGGTGCTGCCTTGGAGGCCACTCAGAAGTGGTAAGATCAGGACAGAATCGGAGAGCAACTACCCAGTCGGCTTCTCTGATCACCTGCAATGAGACAGCCCGCCTCCACCCCACCCCCACCCCCCTGGCCCCAGGACCCTGTTCCTTTTTCTCCTCTGCCGTGGACTCTTACCCTCCAAGCTCCATCCCCTGACAGCATGAGGTACCTCCTGCTGTTGCTCAATCCCAGGGCCATGAGAATGCTGCTCTGATTTTCTGAGAGGCCTCAGAGCAAAACAGAACCTACAGAAATGCAGCCGGACGACCCTGCGGCTCCCCTTTCCGGTTCCCCTGCCTTATGTGTCTCTCCCAGCTTTGGAGCGTCTCTGTCATTTACAGCTTGAACTCTGGTCGGCTTCCGCTCAGCTCTGGATTTTTATTTTATTATTTTGGCTCAGATATAGAGCGTGGTTTAGCTTTGTCTCCACGCCGAAGGGAGTTTGAGAATAACCGAGAGATTTGATGAAAGGTCTGCTGGACGGATCTCGTAGAGAACCTCTCAGTGGAGGTGTTCAGCCTGACAGCGTCCACGCAAGTGAGTTCATCCACCTGGTTGTCCGGTGGCGAAAACTCCAGGCAATGACCACCTGGAGAGAAACATTTTGGTAAAAGAACCCCATGGGAGATTCACGAAGTAGTCTCCCCAAGTGACTCTCTACTGTGCTCTGGTTTTCGTGTTTCTAGTCCTTCTGATAGCCACACCTGTGATTAACCGAAGGGGCCCTAGCTCCCTCGGTGTAGACTGGGCATCCAGGTGGCCGTAACACCATGGCGTGTCAAGGTCAAAGCACGTGTCACCCTATTTGGAGCGTCATAAATATTCATGGACACTTCTGCTGAATATTCTTTTACTCTTCCTGGGTCATCTTCTTACAAAGGTTTCTGTTTGTTTTTCTAACTTAGCTTCAAAAATATTCTTCATGCCATGAAAATGCCTGGAGAGTCTGTTTCATGAAAGCAAGCACCATAAAGGTTATTCACTTAGAGAAATTATCGTGTTGACCCTAGAAAATAAAATGGAGAAGGCCCGGGGATGCCTGCGCGCTCCGAGACTCGAGCCTCTTCCCCTGGGTGGGCACGTGGCTTTTTCACAGACACGGCGAGTTGGCCGTGGAGGTCTCCAATTAGGGAAATTGGTAGGCCGACCAGACATCACAGTGCTTCTGAACTGCAACTACATTCACTCCCCACGCCACTTCCAACTCTTGGGTGGTCGAAAATTGAGGTCATTAATTAAACCCTTTGAAAAGCATCTGCCATCCACATTTTGTCTTGGATGAAAGAAATTATTTCATGCTTTACTTAAAGAAAGTCAATACCCGAAGGCTTCACATTAGCACTGTCTTGAATTAGATCTTACCAAACCGAAGATTGCCTACTCCCATGCAGTCTCCTTTAATAACATAAAATTTTAAATTAAAGTGGATTAATAATGTACAAAGGAAGTTTTGTGAGGGAAGCTTAACACTTTTAAGCTGTCGAATAAGCAGTAAAAAGCATCGGTTAGGAAAGGGGTCCTGCGTGCACACCAGGACGTGCATGTGAACGTCCCGTGGACGTTCACACGCTTCCCAAGCCGCCGAGACCAGGCCCTGCAGGCACGTCTCAGGGATTAGCTCTCTGATGTTCTCTGGTGCGAGTCCGTTCCGTGATTTCGCTGAAGTTCTTTGGGGGAGTTTTCCATCAACATTCCTAGTTCATCTGCATCATTGCCCCTCCAGGGGTCCTCTCCCTGAACTGGGGCCACATCAGCTCCTGAGCGAGAGAGGGAGCTCACCTCTGATTCTCCCTTCCAACCCTAAATGGAAGCTTCCCCCGCAACAGTCAGCGTTTTAGAAATAAAAAGATATCACTTTTCTTATTCGCTTAGCCTCATGAAAGCCAGAGTGAGACCCCAACTTCTCATCCACCCAGTGAATTTCAATCACCAGCGCGTTTCTGCCTCTGCCTTCCCCTCTCAAAGCCATGTCCTCTGGACCGGTAGCAGGTCCAGGGCACCGCAGACCGAGTTCCGCTCAGGTGCCAGTGGTGAGATGTGCAGCCCCTAACTCCCAGCTCCGACAGCCCTCCCTTCCTGGTCCGATCTGCTCTGCTGTTTTAGGGGAGGAGAAGTTGGCTAGGGTCCCCTGTCCTCTTGAGCAGGCACGCTGCCATCACAAAGTGTTCGTAGAGACGTGCATCTTTTTGCCGTCGAGATGTCTCTACAACTCGGGACTGGTAAATAAATACATCTGAGCTGCCCTTTAATGCCATTTTCCAGAATATTAGGGCATCTAATTAAATTATGCATGCTGCTTTGACCAAATAAGGCGTTTGCTTCATTGCAGTGGGGGATGACTTTATTTTTCTTAGCCTAAAAGAATTCCAAGGAGTTTTCATTGTAACGAAGGCTAATTTTATCTCTACTCTCAGTAACTATGCAGAAATAAACACACAACTTCGGTTGGTGTGCTTGCTTTTCTGACTCGCCCTCTTACGTTGCAGAGGTATGCTTTTCTTACGTGCATCTAAAAAAATGAACAATAGGCTTGCTCTCTGACTTGGGCTTTTCATCCCGGTGTTACGGCATGTGCACCACTCCCATCCCCAGCTTGTGAACTGAGCCTGTCATTGGAATGCGCAACGGAGAATCAACATAATTATTTTAAATGGGTCCTTCCGCACGTTTCGGATGACTATTGAGATTTCCACAATGGGGTCAGATTGCAATTTACAAACTTGTGTGCACGCGGAGAGCGATTTCTTCGGCGGGGCCGTGTTTTCAGCAGATGACGAGGACGGCAGTTACCCTCTGCGGGTCTGAATTTCATTTCAGTCATTTTTTATTCATGATATTCTAATCCACGGCGTATTAAAGAGTGTTTAGAGGGACTTCTAAAAGCGCTGAAATCTCTTTGAGGCGCCATTTGTCCTACTGTTAAACGCTGTACCTCACGAGCAAACAATCGACGCGGAAAAACGAGCCTGTTCTTGGGGGGGAGGCTAACAGCTGCAAGGTCCAAGGCAGGGGGAACTAGAGCAGAGATAATGGAGGTTGGAGGTTTTCTCTTGCTTAAGTGAGGCATCAAATCGATGTTCCGCAGTCTTTTTCCTCTTATGTTATTTACATGGAGACTGTCACAATTTTGCATTAAAGCGTCTGTTTCAGAAGAAATCTTTTTCTCAGTTCCCAACTTCACTCGATCAGTGTTCTTTAGACTCTTTCTATATGCAGATTACCAACTATTTCCAGCGCATCGCTCTCCTTCTCAATGACCGTCACGCCCCCCCCCCCGCCCCGTCCCCTGTCACAGCACATGGGGTCACGTCTGCCTGCCTTTCACGCGCTCCGGTGCCTGGGCTTCTCCCCAGCGCTGCAGTATGGCTTCCTGGTACAGCCCGTACTCTCCCTAACCTGGCTTCCCACCGCCTCTTAAGCAGGTCAGGCCAGCCTCACCCCGCCCCCCAACAATGCAGTCCTCTTCTTCCTCCTCACCCCTCTCCTTTGCTCCTTAAACGCCGACGACCCTTCTCCCTAGAAAGCCTTCTCTCACTCCCTCAAGGAAAATGGTCATCTTAAAAAATTCCTGCACGTGTAGGCACACGAGTCCCTAACCACGTCTTATGGGTCTTCATATGCTTCCTTTTCTTCTACGAGCCATTATCCTGTATTGAAAGGCTTACCCTGTCTGGTCACTTGGCCTACACAAATACAGCAAGGTCAAAGATCTGTCCCCTCTTATGTGCCGTGCCGGGCTCAACAGAACACCATGTCTGAATTCGGACACTCAGTCCCTGCACTGTGTGTCGCGTGAGGACTTTCTCCATTGACACACTCCTGTGTCGGTGACTGCGCGTGCAGCACTGGCCGGAGGAAGACCGTAGGAGTGCCCACGGGCCTTTCGGACCCACTGTGCTGGCGGACGGCGTGCGGTTACTCTTTCCAGACGGGAGTGAAACGCTGAGGACGTACTTGGCACTCAGCAGAAAACATTCCCATTAAGAGTGTGTGACTTGGAGCCGCGATTATAAGGAATTTAGGCAAATCCATTTGATTTATGTGTATTGGAACTTAAATAAATACGTCATTGGTAACGGCTGTCATAAAATCTTCAGGTAAGAACTAAAAAAGTACCTACCAAAAGGTGAGTGTGGAAATGTGTTTGTTCGTGAATAACTAACCTGACTTAAAAAACGAACGGGGTATTATTGCGCGGTACTTGTGGAAGGAAAAGACAAGATATTTTTTACATACAAACATGAAAATGAGAACTGGGTAGGCTGACATTGAAACACAATCAAAATAAGCCCACGGGTATCAGTAAGACGGCTCTCTCGTGGTTTCTCGTGTAGCCGCCTCTAGTACTCCGTGAACACTTGGCAAGACTGGGGAGCTCTGTGCGCACCTCTGAAAAACGGCCGAAACACCTAGCCTTCCTTGGCATCGACGTTTGCAAGCATTTAATTTTTCTCAAGGCAATGGGGTGAGAGAAGCAGGCTGATGCTAAACCCTGATGCCTACATTCTGCGGAGGGGTGATTCCGTGGCTCCAGATGGGGCGTCTCGAGATTATTCGGGGGGGGGGGCGCGGCAAAGTCTCCAAGGCCTGGACACCTGCCACACGCAGAAGGAAAGTGATGGGGACACGGCGGGGGGCAGAGACTGGCTCACTTGGGGCAGCAGCCCCTGGGGGCTGGAGGAGAGGGGGGCTCCTCAGCACGGCCTCTGGAGGGGTGTGGCCTGCTGGCACTGCGATCTTGGCCCGGTGTCACTGATTAAGGGCCCCGGCTTCTGGAACTGTGACGAAATGCCTATTTTTAAGTCACTAAGATTGTGGCGATTTGTCACTTACAGCAGCCACGAGACAGGCACGCGAATGACCTCTATTGGTCTCCGAACCACACCGCGTGGTGTTAAGGGGCAATGAAAACAAGTGAAAAATAATAGCAGCGCTACATAATATTTCCTGATGTATCCAAATCATTCACTTATCCTTATAAATAATGTTTCACTTGGGTGTACACTCTCCTCTGAGCTTTCCCCCACTCTTCTCCCAGAAGAAAGATATAAAATATTGATTTTGAAATTAAGAATCATGTTATCAATCACGCTGAATCTGTTGTTGAGCTGAACTCTAGGCCTTGTGGCGACAGCCCCGAAAGGTAAGCCGACGAGACTTGTGAATTGAGACTTGCCCTTTATAAAATCCGATGATCCGACTACAAATTTGGTGATGAGGCTGATTACACACCAAACGTGCGTGGGGAGTGGGTTTTTAAGCAGGGTTTCTCGTGGAGTGTGGGACTCTGGGAGGGGGGCACGGGGAGCCGGGAGCGAGCCCCGGTTCACCGCCTCTGCTGATTTCCGTGGCGCAAAGCTGCTATGACGCAAAGCTGCTATGACGCAAATCTGCTAACGGCACTGAGTGACGTCACCGGAAAGCTGGGGGCAGGGCGCGCAGGGGCGCTTGCTAACCCTCCCAGCGGGCGTCAGCGCCAGCCCTTAGAGGTTTTTCACTTTTACACCAGACTTTCAAAGCAGATTGCTGCGAATCTGCTCGCTGTGGTTGCGTATGTTCAGTTTTTCCTGCGTCAAGTTACTTGACTTTGTAAGAAATTATCTATGTGCCATAAAAAAAAAAATTCCAGCAGCGCTCTGCAGAGAGTTAAATAACAAACCAACCCAATAAGGAAAGGTCGTGTTCTTCTGTCACGTGCTTTTCCGAGGAGCCCCCACACAGGAGTGACTATTTTCTAGGCAGGTTCAAAGAAGGCTTCAGGGAAGGGGTATTTGTAGATTCAGATGGTCTAAAAGAAAACAGAAAAGGCTATAGTGGTTTATAAATGAAGGGCTTGGAGCTTTGAGTAAAAGAGTAAGACATTCAAATCAAATTTGTTCATTTATTTCTAGGGCAGTAGTAGCTCGGGGGGCAGCATGAGGATTGAACTGGTGTAATTCGCCTTCCTGTTGGGACGTGCATTCGGGCTTTGCTTGTCTACAGATTTCTCGTTTTACTTTGACAAACCTCAGTTTCTTTATACCTTAGAAAACTTAATTTCTGTTTAGTAAGCCTTGAGATGGAGCGTTCCTAGGTACTGCGGCCTGACCGGCCCCTGGGTGTTTTAAATGCAGACTAAATGGCCCCAGAACTGGTTTAAACTAAAAAGTTAAGATCAAAGAGCCTCGGAGCTGCTCTGGGCGAGACCCCGCTGCGGGGCCCACCGGGGTGTTTGCATTGTGTGATGTGTGCCTTGCCGGTGGAATTTGTCCTTGTCCGGTGGTGAGTAAATATGGCCTTGGGGACTGTGTGTCTCAGTAGGCAAAAAGGCCTGATAACACGGCTGGGGCAGGAAAAAACCAGGATAGAAACTGCCATTAACCTCTGCTTGGTGTACGGCGCGGTGTGTGCTGTGGGACAGAGTGAGACAGGGCGGGCTGATCAGGGGAGCCCGGGGGCGGGGGGGTGGTCAGAAGGCCAGGGAGCAGGACTGCCTGGCTTTGGTTTGTCCCAGCAGAGAAGGGGGGTGAGGGTGTGTCCCCAAAGAGTGGAAAAGGCATTAGAGAATCTCTCAGACACCCCAGAAAATGGCGGGAGGAACACGGGAGACCCTGAGTCGGGGAGTGAGNCCGGGGGCGGGGGGGGGGGTCAGAAGGCCAGGGAGCAGGACTGCCTGGCTTTGGTTTGTCCCAGCAGAGAAGGGGGGTGAGGGTGTGTCCCCAAAGAGTGGAAAAGGCATTAGAGAATCTCTCAGACACCCCAGAAAATGGCGGGAGGAACACGGGAGACCCTGAGTCGGGGAGTGAGAGCCATTCTGGAGACAAAGAGGGAGGGAAATACTAACTAACAGCAAGAAGAGAGGACAGGCCACAAGGGCATAAATGTCGTAACTTTCTAGTGCTCCTTGCCAGGCAAGTCTCCTAGAGACGCACCCCCTCCATTTTTGTGCGTCTCTGTTTCTCCTCACTTTCGGAGGACTGTTTCTCCGGGTGCAGGATTCTGGCTTGGTGGCTTTGTTCTCTCCAAGCTGTAAGTTGTTTTACTTGCTCACCAGGTTTCTGAGGAGTTAGACCTAATTCTTATTTTTGTTCCTCAACATGTAAGATGTATTTTCCCTCTGGCTTCTTTCGGGATTTTTTTTCTCTATCTTTGATTTTCTGTGATTTGAAAATGATAGGCCCAAGTGAAGGTTTGGGTTTTTTTTTTTATTTTTTTAATTTTGCTTTTTATTTTGTTTTGTTTTCAGTTCATCCTCCAAGCTCCCTGAAACTGTGGTGCGGCATCTGACATTAATTTGGGAGAAATTCTCAGTCATTACTGTTTCCAATATTTCTTTTGTTCCTTTCTCCCTTTCTTCCCCTTCCGGCACGCACGTTGCCTGTGTGCTACCTTTTCTAGTTGTCCCGCAATGCATGAATATTCTGTTCTGTTGGTGTGTTTGTTTTTTTAAAATTCCGTCTTTTTCCTCTTTGCTTTTCGGTTTTGGAGGATTCTGTGGCACTAGCTCCACGCTCCGAGATTGTCTCCTCGGCCTGGGAGGCCAGTCCACCCACGAGCCCCTCAGAGGCGTCCTCCGGCTCCATTTCAGGGCTTTTGACCTCCCACATTTCTCTTCGGGCCTTTCTCAGGGCTGCGGCTCCCCGCTTGCATTGCCCATCTGTTCTTGCTGTCTGCTTTCCCCTTCAGAGCCCTTGGAATGTTAATGACTGTTGTTTTAAAGCCCTGGTCTGAAAATTCCAGCATTTCTGCCGTATCTGATTCTGATGTTTGCTCTGTCTCTTGGAATTGTGTATTTTTGCCTTTTGCAATGCCTTACGATGTTTTTTTTCGAAGCGGGCAGCCTATAGGGAGACCTTTCGAATGGGGTGATGAGGGGCGGGTGAACCTGGCTGAGCTCCAGGAGTTAAATGTCACGCACGGTGGGGCCCCCGTGATGGGGCCCCGCTGGAGTTGTTAAGTCTTACGGAACCTTTTGATTCTCATTCAGGATTCCCTCCCCCCAGCTCTGGTTCCCGTGGTGGTGGTGGGGGGGGGTTCTGCCGGCACGCTGCTGCCCCTGTAAGCTCTGACTCCCTGAGTTCCCCTGTGTCTCTGGGGCCCACCATTCGCCCCTCTGCATCCGACGACACATGTTCATCGTCGAGTCTGCCCAGCGTTTGACTTGCTGTAAAACAGATAAAGTGGAGAACTCGCAGCAGCTCCCATGCTGAGCTGGGAACCGGACGTCCCCCCATGACTGTCCAGTGGAAATGGAAACCGTGGAAGCCCGCCCCCGACAGGGGTGGCAGGGAGACCCTGAGCTTTGAAAAAGAGTAGGTGGGATGCCCAGGTGGGGCTGCCTGCAAACCCAGAGTGACGTTGAGGAAGTGTCTATAGGTTCAGTCCATCCCAGTAACAAAGCACAGAGAGGAGAGGAAGAGCTTGGGAACTAGACTCATGCCCAGCCAGAAAGAATGGGGAAACCATTCTTTCCTCTGGAAGGAAGGGAGGCAGGGATCCCAGTATCTGGCTTTTAAAACAAGGAATGCAAAAGCTGAAACTGACCTTTCTCCCCTAGACACTGGAGTGGGGAAACACCAGGAGAAAAACGGAGGCAGCAAAACCAGGACTACTGCCCCCAGCCCTCCGCCCCCAGGCCCTAAACCCAAACTTGAAAAGGTGATGGATGTCGTAAGTGACCCTGGGGTAGGGGGAGGCCCAGGGCTGGGGTTGAGACACTATCCGTCCAACAGAGACCACGTCTGTCTGAAGACCATCATATTGCCCTAATGAGAAACAGATTGGAACGCTCTCCAGCTATTCCTGTTTAATTTCAGCCCAAAGGACAGGCGAGGGGGCAATCTGGCCGTAGGCTGTCAGGGGTGATGCAGCTGAACTGAGCGGCTAAGCCGGTGTCCTCTCCCTCCAGCCCCCGGGGGCCACCGAAAACACAAATGTCCTGCCCAGAAAGGGCCTCCTTCCTGCAAAGCTGTTCAGCGTGAACGGGGTCTCCGAATGGTCCACCCAACTCGGTTTTTGTTTGTAATTAACGTCTTTATCTTCTCTGACCAGCACCGGATGAGTCTGGAGCCTTCCATCCCGCTGGGCTCAGTGTCCTGTTTCGCAGGGATGCCTGGAACTCCGCGGGGGGGTTGGCTGTTTTCCAGGGGAATCTGCTTTGAGAAGAGGCCTTATGGAAGCACTTTCGTCCCTCTGGCCATGGTGTTCCCTTATCACATTAGTATTTCCAACGGTTTGGGAGCTGTAACCCAATACTTTCTAATGTCCCTGTAAAAAAGCGTTTACAATAAAATACTTTCGAGGTAAGTTTTATGATACTTCTTGCCTGATTTGTAACAAAACTGAAAACAAACTTATTTTTTTCATTTCCAGTAAATATCTACTTGTCATTGGCTTATTCATTTGAATATAACACTTTGGGGGGAAATTCATACATGTCAGATACATAAAAAGGATTCCAGTGGTGTTTTTTGGAGCTCCACTTACATCTTGGGGTTTTTTTTCAAGTAATATTTTACTTTAGAAAGGTTACAGCTGAAATAGCACATTCCACATGTGTCACACTTCAAACAGAAATATAAATAATGCTGGGTCTCTGGTACCCAGAGTGGGTACCCTTGTGTATCTGTGCACTTTTGGGTGCATCACCATGTATCTGTGCACTTCCGTGCATCACTGTGTGTCTGTGCACTTTTGTGCATTGCTGTGTATCTGTGCACTTCTGGGTGCATCACTGTGTGTCTGTGCACCTTTGTGCATCGCTGTGTATCTGTGCACTTCTGGGTGCATCACTGTGTGTCTGTGCACTTTTGTGCATCGCTGTGTATCTGTGCCCTTCTGGGTGCATCACTGTGTGTCTGCACCTTTGTGCATCTCTGTGTATCTGTGCCCTTCTGGGTGCATCACTGTGTGTCTGTGCACCTTTGTGCATCGCTGTGTATCAGTGCACTTCTGGGTGCATCCCTGTGTGTCTGTGCACTTCTGGGTGCATCCCTGTGTGTCTGTGCACTTCTGGGTGCATCCCTGTGTGTCTGTGCACTTCTGGGTGCATCCCTGTGTATCTGTGCACTTCTGGGTGCATCCCTGTGTGTCTGTGCACTTCTGGGTGCACCACCGTGTGTCTGTGCACTTCCGTGCATCACTGTGTGTCTGTGCACTTTTGTGCATTGCTGTGTATCTGTGCACTTCTGTGCATCAGTGTCTACTTGGGTCTTGGTGATCACTCAGGATGATGTATGACTTCTATATCCAAAATGTATCAGTTCAGGTTCTCTAAGAATTTGTGTGAGACCATGGTTTCCCCGTAATACTCATGCCAGTAACTGAAATTTAAGGACAATTTGAATATAAGGGGAAAGCCCAAAACCATCCTTTGAGTTCTTTTAAACAATTTTGTCTTTCCTGAATGTGCACTCCTATAGTGGGTATCTATTACAAAATGATTTTTTTGATGGTAAGAACTTTTTTCCTAGGAATTCTTGTCACTTGGCATCTAGGACTGAGTGGACGGGGCCTTTCATCAGAGTTCCACTGACATCCATATATTAAATTATCTTGGAGAAAAACGAACATCTTCAGGCTTCTACACGTGTGCTCACGGGATCACCTGAGCGGGGCTGTTCGGTTCGCCCAAGGGGGCCGCTCTGGCTTCCCCATAATTGGATCTCATTCAGTTAATGGATGACCCTTTTAGCCCTCGTAATGTCTCTTCTGTAATGAGCAGGAGAAAGAGGAAAAAAAGCTGTTGAAACTCCATCAGGTAGGAACTGCACCAAGATGACGAGAAGGTTCCATTTCACGTGGAACATAACTAACCAGTGACCGGGACCCTTCCCCGTGAGCCTGCCCCCCACCCCCGGGGGCCACGTCGGAAAATGAAGTCCAGCCCTTCGGGACTTGGGGGGTTGGACAGGGCCACGAATTGCGGGCTAGTGTGTGCTTCATTGGCTCCCCCCTTTCTCGGTTAACAGTATACAGTCAAGGCCATGGCAAGACAGATGAAACTACTTAGAATCCAACTTTGCATTTGGGGAAATGAGGGAACCATTTCCAGAGAGAAAACAATGTCAGGTGGTGGAGGTAGCTTTACTTGGATGTACCCCACCACCCTCCTGTCCATAAGGTTGGGCACATTAGCCCTGGCAGTGGGTGGCTCAATGGGTTGGAGCATTGTCCTGCGCACCAAAAGGTTGTGGGTTCGATCCCCAGTCGGGGTGCGTACGAGAGGCAGCTGACCAATGCTTGTCTCTCACACCCATGCTTCTCTCCTTCTCTCTGTCTCTGTTTTTTCTTTTTTCCTCTTCTTCTCGCTCTAAAATCAGTAAACATGTCTCGAGGTGAGGATTACAAGACACTGGACAAAAGAGGTTATCTGGTTATTTTAAATCTCAGCAGAGCAAAGGCACGCGGGCAGTGACGGGGCTTGGCTGGGCAGCTTTGGTGCTGCTCGGCGTGCTTCCAGGGGCCCGTCCCCCAGGACCCGCTTCCGTCCGGGCGGGACTGGTCATTGCTGTCAGAGGGGCTCACGCTGCCGTGGGACAAAAAGGAGGAAGTCCTTCTTGTTTTAAATACGCCCAGAATTGAACGGTCAGAAGAGTTACGCACGAAGGCATTGCGAGAACTTTCCAAAGTGCCTCCAGGAACTTGGGGGAAACCTACGGAGGGTGGAAATGCTTCCGCACGAATTAAGAAACAGAGTCGTGCAGGTTTTTGTGAAGGGTCGATAATGAAACGTTCCTGAAACTAGAGACTCACAGGGTGGCTGTGAATTCCTGACCACGGGCGAGAATAACACCCGGAGAAGGCTGAGCAGAGTGACGGGGAAGCAGGTGAGAAATGACCGAAAAGAAGCCGGGAGACTTTGGTTTACAGGGAAAACTTGCCCATTGGGGACGCAGAGGAAGACATTTTCTGAAAAGAGATCACACTGAAAACTAGTTAGATCCCACGTGGTTCTGGGGGGACAGACCATCCCCCAAATTACTGGGGCTCAGAGGGTGATCGGTTTCCCGGGAATCTGAGGCGCTTGTAAATGTAAGGGCTACAAAAGCCAGGACCGCCCGGCCACCTGGAGTTAAATCATAGGTTAGATGAGCACCCCTCATGTTCTCAAATAGCAAAAGCTCCCCCAAGCCCCCCAAAACCTTCCCAGGCTCTGTCGGTTATTCTCATTTAAACCCACGCCAGCTTCTTCTCGCTCCTGAGAATACTCTGGCTGTCCCATTTTTAAAACCAAATATAATTCGCCCTTTACATTTTTGTTTCTAGTCACTCGGCCTGGATGGCAAGATCTTAAACTGACGAGATCTTGGTGATGACTCCGCAGGCACAGGCCAGGTGAGGGCAACCCTGTGGACTTGCCCTCCATCTGTGCGGGGCTGGGTCAGGGGCTGTTGTCCAGTTGCTTTGCACGGACAGGCACAGGCAATGGAAATACTTGACTTTATCTCCTTCCTCTCTGACAAGGAGCAGGGAAGGAATGTGAGTATCACATGCCGTAGGCCCAAGGCTGATCTTGCTTGGGTTTGAAGCTGTTTCTGGCAGACCTGGATATTCTCACAAAGAAAAAACAGGGCGGAGACTTTCACATGTCCACGGAATCCCAGGACGCCCGGCCACGCGGTGGAACGACCAGGGGGTCCCTCACTCTCCTTCCCTCTGAGTGGGTTTGAACTTGGAATGAGCAGGGAATGAACTTGGAATCCGCCACAGGGGAGAGCCGCTCGTGGCTACCCCTCCCTGGGGGTGGACGGGGGCTTCTGTCCACAGCCTGCACGCCCGGGGGCTCTGTCTCCTCCGGCTCCTGGTGGAGGGAAGCGAGCCAAAGCAAAAGGCAACAAAGATGATGAGACGGAGAAAACCGAGCCCGTTCTGGGTGATCCCTGACAATGCAGTCACAGCAGTGTCCCCGTTTGTCTCTGGCGGGTCAGAAGGCAAAGCGTCATTACAATCGACGGCTGAACGGCCGGGCTTGTCCTGGTGTCATTTTCAGAGAGACAAAATTCAGGGAGGAACAGGCTGGGGGGCTTTGGTGGGTGACCAGAGGGAGAGCAAATATAAAGATGGAGTTTGAGATGCTTCTGAGGCATTGATTTACGAGGCTATGTCAAGTGAGACATGAGTTTGGCACTTGGAATGATCCCAACTGGAGCAAACGAATGGAAAAATCTCTGTATTTATGTAGTATCAGAACAGCAAGAAAAGGACATCCAGGGGTGTTTAGAGAGCCAGAGAGGGAAACGGAGGCGGAAGTACCAAAAGGGAGGCAGACCAGGTTAGCACGCACCTTCCCTACAGGGGTGCACCCGGAGGGAGGGACAGAGAATTTGCCCAGAATTCCAGTGAGGCAGCTGAGCCCCCCTTCCCCAGACACTTTTGAAGAGATGCGGGAACTGTAACATTTAGGACAGACCATGGCAAGACTGGACTGGTGGGAGGGGTGGGAAGACGAGGCTGCAATTTAAATACGGTCGCAGGGTTGGGCTTGCCCCGGCATGGGGCACGGACCCGGTGGCAGGGAGGGACGATCCCAGGCGCCTCCAGGACATGGAGTAACAGACTGTCCTTGGAGGCGCCTGGTAGGAAATGCTGGCATCTGACCCCCCACCATGTACGGCTCCTGAGACACCAGCCTTTCAGCCACTTCCCCGCCAGCTGGAAGCCCACCGTTGCCCGGAAATCAGCTCAAGATCACAGCCGCCGCCCGACCTCAGAGATGAAATGATAGCATTGCTCTTCCCACCGAAGCCACCGGGTGGGGGGGGGCCAACGCTCTCCAGAGTGGACATCAGTGACTCCCCACCCCCGACACTCCACTGTCCCCTCTCCCCTCCCAGGGGACACACTTGTTTGGCTCCCTGATGCCCCTCACAAAACGCTCAGGTTCATCACCTCAACGTCAGCCAGGTCATGCTGTTGTCCTCACGAACCCCGCCCAAGGCCCTCTTCACGTGCTGACAATAAAGCCCATGACTTCCAGGGTTGCTCACGTCCGGGTTCCCGGCTCTCTGTCCCTCCCTGTCCCCGGCCATTTGGCCTTCTGTATTCTCAGACCTAAGACCCCAAGGCCCTAAGACCCCACCTGCCTAATTTCACTGG
Organism: Sturnira hondurensis; assembly: GCF_014824575.4. NCBI lineage: Eukaryota > Metazoa > Chordata > Mammalia > Chiroptera > Phyllostomidae > Sturnira > Sturnira hondurensis. Next base: position 892,141 of record NW_028091436.1, read on the forward strand.
TTCTCCTCGCACAGAATGCGCTTGCCCAGCTCCGAAGGAAGGTCCTGTTCTCCCCTCGGTCTTCAGCGTGTGTCTCTTTCTCACGGGGGCTAACCAAACACCCTATTTAGAAGGGGTTTCCTCTCTCATTCCCTCAGCTCACCCTGTTCTTTCTCTTTTCCACCCGAGTTAGTAATGAAGTGTTTACTGCTCCAGGCTTACTTGTCCCCCGGGCCACGAACTCCTCGAGGGGCAAGAACTGGGGCGGTTTCGTTGGTCACAGCCCCAGGGCGCAGCAGGGCCACGCTAACATGAGCTGTATTGACTGGAGGAATCTAATCGGAAACCATTGTACTCAACACCAAAGTGGAAGTCCTCGAGGAAGCCTCACTTAAGCTTTGAAAGATACGTGCAAACGTCATGATGTATTATTTTGAACAAAAGTAAAAAAGAGCCATCCACATTTCCACTTGTCCTAAGAGAGGTGTCATGATTTGGGGAGGGGGGGAAGAGCTATAAATTATTACCGTATTTCCTCCAGTCATAAATAAATTAATCGCGTTAACATTTGTTCCCATTTCAGGAGCACAGAGATGAATTACTAACGCACTTCGGTGTTGAACAAGCGCAAGGAAAGGCTCCCCCTACCTTTGTTAGCCTGAGCTGAACCACAAGCCAGGAACCGACCAGAACCATCATGCATCGTTCATGACCTTGGCTGGGAACAGACACAACTCAGTTTGTCTGAGAACTCCCGGCGAAGGGTGTGCGCAGAGTTAAAGGAACCTACAAGGTTTTCCGAAGCCCCTGATCTCTGCCTCTTCCTGTCCCTGGTCTTCCACCCATGAGCCCCGTTGGCCAAAGCCCACTGGGAGAAGCCAACCGGGCAGCCTTCGATACGTCCGAGGTCAGCCCGTGCTCCGGGGCCGAGGAGGGGCAGAGAGGGGTTTGTTCCGGGGCCACGCCAGACGGAATGGCTGTCAGAGGGACCGGCGTGGCGCTCAGCCCCTGTCAGGGTGGTGGGTCCCACTGGGTTCTGCTCCAGAAGCCACACGGAAACGGGTCCAGGATTTGGAAGGAAGCAGACGTTTAGTGAACTCTCCTTGAATTTTTAAAAATGAGTTTTATGATAATGATGGTAAGATCTCAAGGAGGCTACCCCTCCTTTTCCTGTTTCATTTTGCTTCTTATTTCCCTGCCTCACGTAAGCTGTAGTGTTACCTCTGGGGCACTAACCTGAAAGTGGACAAAGACAGAAACCAGACAACTGAAACTGGGTGTGCTCTCACAGAAGGAGCGGGCTCAGGCTGCCCTGCGTCAGGAGGGGATCAGGGGTTGCCAGTCGGTGGGGCCGTTGCCAGGGCCCAGGTGCTTCAGCCCAGAGAGTGGAGGCAGGGCGTGCACGGACGAGGAGGCAGCGGGTGGCACTGGGCACCCTGGGGCTCTGGGTAGGAAGGTGATGGTACAAGGCAGCCTTGGAGAAGGGCGGGCTTCCCCTCCAGTGGCAGCCACGTGGGCCTAGGAAGGCTGGGTTTTTGTGGGTTTAGGTCAAATGGAGACCCACTAAGGAGCAAGAGCCGGGGGAGAACTAATTACTTTGGAAGCTTGCTCGGCTGGTCACACAGATTCTGCCTTCTGAGCAGAAAATGTGGGTGCAATTTAATTCAGGATTAAATTGGTTTTCACCCTGGGGGAAATAAACCACGATGGGGCAAAAAACCCACCTAGAAACAGTGATTGCGTTGTTTCCATTGTGATCAATAGGGGCTCCTCAGATGTTTTACAATGACAGGGTCAAATATTCAATTAATAACTAACCAGGAAGAGGAAGCTATAAATGTTGCACCAGACCGCGAATTTGGCTGTGGCTGTGGCCTAAGTCCCCAGACAAAGCCCATAAAACAGTGGGGAAAGCAGAGCCGCCATTCACGTTTGTGCGAACAAACGCCACCCGTTTGTGCGAACTGGGGGCTCTGACACCGGAGAGAGGCTGTGAGGATGGGCGCCGACGCTTCCGGGCAGCGGCTGACCGCGAGCTCTCCGCAGGAGGGGCGGGCAAGCAGGCGCTGCTTTCCGGAGGCCCGTCTCCAGCAACTGCGTGCATTCTGCGTCCATGAACAAGGAAGGCAGGCGCGATGCTGAGGGGGGCTGCCTTGATCAGCGCCGCTGCCCTCGCCAGGGCACAGGGGCACGATGGTTGGCACCAGTACTGAGTCCCCCGAAGGATTGGCTAGTTCGGTTGAGTTCAAAAGCGGGCTACACTCAATAGAGCTGAGATGCCAGAAACGTATTCATCTTAATATGGAAGAAAAAAAAACCCCCAAAGAATCAACTTCACCTTCAGCCAGACTTGACTTTAAAAAATGGGGAAGGGTGCATGGTCCGCTTCCACAGTAATCCCGTGGGAATGTTCTGTTTACCCCGGATGCTGGCAGGGGACTCTGGAGTAGATTTATTTCAAGCGAGATGGGAGATGTTGGGCCTGCCGGGCGGTGGCCTGGAAACTGTCACTCAGGGGAGCCGGGAACTAGACAGACGGGCCGAGCCTGCTCACTGCCTGGCTCCCATTGGCCGACTTCGAGTAACCGTGGAGGCCCTCTGGGGTCGAAGAAGTTGAGCAACTCACAACAATCTTCTAAATTATAGGAGAAACCTGTGATCCTGCCTCCTCAGGTCATAAATAAATCAACTGTATTATCTGTAGAGCTATTCCCACGCTCGGTGACAAGCCTGCTTTGTCAGCTCGTGCCCTCCACGGTGGTCACTGGACGTCTCCCCTCTCCCAGCGCCCTGGGGTCTCTGCCTGGCTCACAGCTCCTGGCATTTCCCCTCCACCCCCACCCATGCGCAGTGGGCACCTGCCCCAGAGCACAGGGTCCCCCGAAGCAGGTCTCCAGGTGCCTTTCTCAGAACCGCTCTCTTCTGTTTGGCCCCCTGCCCGCAATTTCCATCACACCCACAGTCCGTGTTTCCTTGTCTTGTTGAGGGGCTGCCCGGTGTTTTCCAAAATACAGACAGGAACATAAAGGCACCCCATGGGTGTGAGTATAAAGCATTGATAAGCCAAATCATAGAGGATGTAAGCAAAGGTGAAATTGGTAAGGAAATACTATAAAGGATGAGAGACAGGAAATTAGGTAAAATCCACACAGAGAGACAGGGAAGGGAGCACGGATAGGTGACGAGGTCCCTGGTGTGCCTGCCACCTGCCCAGGGAGGGGACAGAGGGCTTCACCTCCCCGAGTTCGCTCGGCCAGAGGAAAGCACTCAGCTCTGGGGGGGGGTTACTCCGCACCCCACTCTCCCCGCGGTTGCCACAGAAGTAGCTGGATAGAGTCACCCTCGAATGAGTTAATTCGGGGCAATAAAATGTTTTTACAAAGGACCTATTTTATGTGCTTGTCACATTTAGAATGCTAACCGACCAGGGCAACAGCCCCGTTCTCCTCCACAGGTGCTGCTCAATGCCGTCTTAGGGCGTGGCTTTAAGGCTGCGCCGAGTTCATCTTTACCATCAAGACACCCAGGAGAACAAGAGGGTCACTGCATTGAGGGCCGCTGTTGGGTGTGTTGGACAAAATTATTCAGTGCTTGTAGATTCGACTGGTAAGACATTAGAACTATTGTAAAAGGACACAGAAGAACGAAAAGGAAATTGTGTTGCAAAACCTGCACCAGAGCGACGCTCTTGCGTGCTGAGAGCCCACCACCAGGACGCGGAACCCCCGATCAAGGGTGCTTCGCGGCACGCATGTCGGCGTTCTCTCCTCCCGCCTTCGTGTGTGAGTTCATTTCTGCCCCCACTGTGGACTCGAAGGTTCGTTACGGCGAAGACTGTGCCGCTGTTTGCTCCTTATTTAGTCCCCGGCGAAGTGCTCAGGGCAGGCCCTTGCAATACATTTTGAGCTAAGATGAACGGCATTTTTGATTATGCAACAGGGCAAATATGAATCCTCTTTATATTGAGGTCAATGTAGATATATGTGTAAGTATAACGCAAATGTTCCATTTATTTCTCAGGTAAAATATGAAACATAAAATCGACTCAGCTTCCAACGGCTATTCTGTTTCTATATCTATCCAAGTTAAGAGTGACGTCGAGCAGAGCCTAGATTAATGTTTGGTTTCCTTTGTAAACGTACTAAGCTCATCTAAGCATATATGAAGCTCTGTTTATGTTCCTGACATTCTACTTCCTTCTGAAGAGGGAATGTGGGTGGTGCAGCCTCTGGCGTGCCACGAATACCAGAGGACTTAACCTTGACTCTGGGGGAGGGGGGTGTTTTCTCCACAAGGAAAGACAAGAACGACGGGGGAGGGGACAGGGGACACCTGGCGATACCGTGTCAGACCACCTCGTTCTCCCTTCTCCCCCAAACCCTCTGACCAAGCTCCAAGTTGCCTGAAATCTTGGTTTTGACATAGAATGCCGTGACTTTATCTCAAAGTTGGAACGGTGATTTTTCTTCATTAGTCGTGTTTATCTTAGCTTGAATATTCATCAGAAATATTCGCACTAAAAAGTTTGAAGGTGACCAATTTAACAAATGACAACCGGAACCAAGCGCAGCTATGAGTTGTTTGTATCTGTGGGACTCTGCCACGGGGGACACTGCGAAGCAGTGAAGGGACGGAGTGAGAGCTTGAAACGAGCACACCGTGTGTGCAGGGTAATGGCCACGTCTGATTCTTCCCGAGTCCCGACGTCCACTGGGTCTCCATAAATGTTCGTTCTGGGACGGAGCTGGGACACGGTGGCCTGACGGCAGCATGAACCAGACGAAAAGACTGTGGAGATGATGTATGCAGAAAGCACTCGCGGAAGAACAGCCACTGTGAGCCACGAAGAAAGACCAGAGGCAGAAAAGGTAGAAACGCAAAGGCAGTGACGCTGTGGAGGGGTGTGTCGTAGGCGCTCCGCCCCTGGGGCCCCGGGGTGACAGGGTAGCCACGGGTGCCCAGTCTGCACATGGCTCCTGACCCTGATGCAGGACACACGCAGCCATTTCGAGGCACCAAGGCAGCCCGTGTCCACCTTCACAGTCACAAGTTCCTCCTCTTGACCTCCAAGGGTCCGGAAGGAAATACTAATCACCTTTTTCTGGAAGGACTGCCGCTGTAAAGGCTCACATGGAAGGGGCTGGAAAGACGGGGGGGAACTATAAACTCCCAAAAGTGACTCTGTGGGAGGGACCCCCACGCATCCTGGAACAGAAGGCTCTCAGAGTCTCCCTCTGGCTCCCATCTTGGTCCATCACACCTACGATAAAATGTCCTCCGACACTCCTGTCTGTGGGCAACTTTACTTAGGGCGACAAAAACTCACCAGGACATCTCAAACCGCGCGAGAGAAAGGGGGTACAATTCTGGGTTTCGGGAATGGAGTGATCCCCACTCCCGGTAGAGGCAACGAAGACAAAGCTGTCTTTGCGTGGATGCATCCCCGGTGTCCACCACCATTCACGCCCCCGGGTCCAGATGAATGGTCAGCGAATAGCTGACAAAGAACTGAGCTACTACGGCTCACATAATCTAACCGATCAATGCCACAAGCAAGCCACTGCGCTCGGCACTCACAGGGACACAAACCTGGGTGGCCCATCGACTCGGCGGTGAGCTGGAAAGACGTCCTCATGAAGGTGAGAGGGACGGGACGGAGGGGCCGACCTCGGCATTTCGCCAGACACGTAACGCACTGGAGACTCAGTTCCTTCGTCTGCGAAGTGGGGACCCACGCGCTGCCTCGTTGGCAACCACGAGTATTAACCAGCGTGTGTTACCACTTCCAAGACGTTTCCTCCAAAGCACCGAGCGTGGATTGAACTTCCCAGTCCCTGCCCTCCTTACGAGAGAGTACACACCCCTCGTCTCCCAGCCCAGGTGACTGGCTTGGCCGGCGCTGCTCCCAGGCAGCCTCGCTCGCAGGATGACCAGGCACCCTGAGCCTGCCCTGCGCTCAGGAGCCCACCTGCCGGCGCGGGCGTGCGATGGGAACAGTGAACAGGTGTGTCAAACAGGCAAGGGCAACAGGACCAGGCGAATGGAACACATAGCAGGATGCCTGCCTGCAATGAGCATCTCACGAAGTTATCTCACTCCATAAATATCGTCTACTTAAGATGGATAACATGAACCTGTAGTTACCTTTATTTGTCACTTTGTGTCCCCTGCTTTTCTGAGAAATCTGCCAGATGTGGAGGGACACATCGACCAGTGTGAAGTCATCTCATGTTTGCAAAATGTAGGCAAGTGGATATGTGAGGACAAGACCGTTTGATGGACGCTATCGCCACATGGTAAAGTTAGAGCTGACGTCTGGTTTATTTAACGTGTGTTTCAATTTTCCCTATTTCTGGTGAAGATGTACTCATTTTTCAGTCAGAAAAATGAGAGTTGACTCTTCAACAATGGAGGTTAGCGGCACTGACTGCTCACGCCATAGAAATTCTCTTAAAATTTTGGACGCCCCCCCACGCCGCCCCAACAACTGCTGGTAGCCCAGAGCCTTCCTGATGCTACAGCCAACACGTATGTTGTATGTCCCATGTGTTACACACTGTGTTCTCACAGTAAAGCAAGCGAGAGAAAAGGGCCGGCTGTGTACTGCATAAAGGATCTGCTAAGATTGAAGAACCGAACTCAGCGTCATGGGCTCCAAGGTGGACCATGAACGGACAGGTCCAGAATGCTCGACCGAATTTCAACACGCCGTGGGGTAAGTAATCACATTTCAGATGATCCCCCTGGGCAGTCCACATGGTTGCCTCTGTTTAAACAATTGTCATGACTTTTTACATCTTACCACCACTAACGAGTAGCTCTAAATAGGGAAAGGCTTTGCGCTGCTGTTTTCCTCTTTGTTTTGCTTTTATTTTCGTGGTATCTTCAACCCCTATTTTAGTCCCAGAGCCTTTTTCATCCCTTGCCCAGTTTGGGAAGCTTTGAGTTTTTAAACGCCAGGAGTATCATCTGCAAAGCCAGCCAGACACACAGACACCGCCGTCCGAGGCGCCCAAACGGTCGGGTGTGGGAGGAAGCCGCCGGGACGCCTTTCAAACTAGACACACCAAGAGGCTGAAGTTCATGGACCGAGGTTTGCGGCCCCTTCCTGCTGACAGTTCACGGAGATGCCAGACTTAGCTTTGGGGAAGGCGGGGGACCACGGTGGTGGTGAGGATTTTGACTTATCGGGATCAAGTCTCCGGTTTGTGGGACATCTGTGGGAGTGGAGTGGCGATGGCCAGACTCCGCTTCCAGGGTCCAGGCAGCCGCTGGGGCTGGGGCTTGACTCTGGTGTCCCAGTCCCTACACCGCAGCCTCCAGCTGACATCTGCGGTCACAGCCTCCTGAAGCCCCCCCCACCCCCGCCTCCGACTCTGGCAGCTGGAGCTCACCTGGGAGATCCAGACCACCGTGGCCTGTCAATCATTCTGGGAGGGTCACCGTTGGACCCATCACCGCGGCACTTGCCACGGTTCTGAAAGAGGCTTCTCTCCTGGGCCCCGGAGACCTGCCTGTTTCCTTCGCTGAGACCGGATCCACGGGCCAATCCAACTCGGAGGGTTAGCGGGGCGCCCATTCGGAATTAAACACGGAAAACTGCCGGCAGAGAAGAACCGCAGACCCATCGGGCTCCGTTTAGCATCCCCACAACGTGCCCATTTACCGCGGGATGACAAACGTGGCCATATTTAGCAGCCCCTGCCCAATTTCAAAATTTATGAGATAATTCCTCAGAAAATTAAGTGACTACGACTTATGAGGCACAGTTCACCAGACTGCGCTTAACGTCTCCATCCATCACACCCGAACTGAAGTAATTTATTTCTGAAAGCACTTTACTAGCAGAAAAAAGAAAAGAAGATTCGCTTCTGTAAATAAACTCCTAATAAAATCATAAAGGATCATTCTATTAGAAAAACAAGCTACCTTCTTAAGGACACCAGTACATCCCTTTTTATGGCTAAAATATTTGATACAGTTGTGATTTATAGCATCTCAATTAGACAACCTAAGAAGGTAAAGTGTACTCTTTTCAGAATTTGCCATAAATATTCAGTGCGCTCAGCTCATATCCATTATCTTTTATTGCTGGATTTCAGAAAATATGGGAAGGACACAAACGTGTGGCCTTTAAAAAGGAAGTCGACTGTTTTCTTTATGTGAGAGTAACACAGAGCAGGTGTTTATCGGGCCAGAAGAACCAGTCCCGCCGGACACCGAGCGGGCCATCAGTCACTGCGTGTAGAATGCACAGTGACTTACCAGAGTCCAAACCAGACAGAAAAATGGTTTGGAAAATTGCCACGGGTGAGGCTGGAGATTCGAACCCAGGACATATCGAGCAGGCATTGTGATAAAGAGGCCCAAACGTGTGCTTCGGAACCAGGCCACCTGGCATAGCTTCCTGATATGTCCCTTAGGTACCGTTCACGTTCGCACATGACACAACGTCTCAAAGGTCGAGTTCCCTCCTTTGGGAAGCCGGGAACACAAACGTCCCTCGCACAGAGGTGACCCGGGTTACGTAGCAGGTGCTCAGGAAAAAGTGCTTGGATAGGTATCACGTCAGCATTTTATCAGACCTGGGAGGAGCAAAGCCAGGTGTCTCTGGGGGGCCTGGCATTGCTGGGAAGGTGTGCCCCCCCACCCCGCAACTCCCGTGAAAGAAGACTGAATTCAGCACCGTGTCCGATGCTCTCTGCGGTTGGAGCATCTGCTGTACGGGATTTTTCCACCCACAGGAAGAGAAGTGTCGATGTGTGAAGCTGTTTCTGCTTTGAATCCAAACTTCAGGGAGTGTTTTTTTCTGCCCTTTAAAATTGTGCTGGTGAAGGTTAAATGACAAGTGTGTAGACATCACGCCAGGGGTGTCCACACACGCATGTCATTGTGCAAGTTTCCACAAAGGCCGGGGAGTCCTTGCACGGGACATGAGGTGTCCACGCCCCCCAGGACACCCGGGAAGGAGCAGACAACTGTGCAGTGATGAGCAAAGCTGGAAATGAGGAGGAGACACAGAAGTTTGGCTGATTCTCAGCGTGATTTTAAAATCAATTTCCAGTTTAAAATTGTAGCTGTATTACTGCGTATACACACGCACATACACACACATATACATATATATATATATATATATACACGCAGCTACACAGCTACAGTTTATGTTATATAAAATTTAAGACATTCTTCAGTTTATGAATTCTGCAGGTTCACCCCCAAATCATGCCCAGTTCTCAGAGAAAGTGTCCATTCGCTACTCCATTACCCAGAGACCAGCACGGCACCGCCGGAGGAGGTGGACACGCCTCGGAGCTTGGAGTTCACTTCGAAAGGCCTCGTTAAAGCAGAAATACCTAGTGCGTGGGAAGCGCAGGAGACTGGAGTTAATTTATTCGTATTTACTTTCAACATGCATTTATTAAAAACGAATTACATAGACATTTCTGCCTGTTCTCACAGCGACGTACTGCCAAGGCCATCGGGGTGTTTCCTGGTTCCAAACTTTTCAAACACAAGCGCCCATTTCAAAAAAGGTTTCCGTGTCTTTCCTCGCGGCAGATCCACACGACACACAGGACACGGTCAACAGCAAAAGCGTTGATGAAGTTCATCTCACCTGTGCATAGACGAAGTCCATAGACATATATATGGTGAGACCCTCATCGGCAGAAGGTCAGCCGTTTGGATGTCCGCAATAATAACTGTTCTCTGTTACACACTAATGGGAGCAATCTAGGGCTGTCGCCAGCAGAGGGGAAATGGAGACAAAAACTGCTTCCCAGCTGGGACAGAAGTTTGCCTTCCGAGCTTCACATTGTAACTAACACAAAGTGATGGAGAGTGGCGTTTCTGTGATGCTGGTGACATGAGGGTTCTGAGCTCGCAGACGACTTCCCAAAGCCCCCCTCCCCCCGCCAAGCCCCCCTTTCCCAGATGTGGCATCGCGCACGTGTGAATTTCACACGTGGACGTTGGAGCTGTGTCGTTGGCTGGGCTGAGAGAAACCGTGGCCATTAACAAGCCTGAAGAGGTCATCTGGAAATAGGGGGTGTTTACGGTGACCGTTCCCCCCTTTTCTGTTTTATCTCGCGTCTCACAGGCCTCTTCTTCCCCCTTCGTCTGGAGAGTAACCAGCTGAAGGTCACGCCCCTGAAATCTGTCACAGAACACTGCACGGTGTTCACACGGTCCAGCGTGGTCGCCCTTTCAGGTGTCCCTTGCCCTACCCACAGGGACTGACTCCCCGCAGGGAGAGACCATCAGCTCGGCTCCAAATGGACGAGGAAGCCCCTGAAGTTTCTTTAGTCAGATTTAAAGCTTGGTCGGTACGCCTATACTCCTTATGTTTTTATACCCAAAGAAGTAAAATCATTAAGCTGGAGAGAATACCGGGCTATGTCTTTATACATCAGCATTATGAGACTACCTGCGTGATGGGAAGAATGTATTAGGAGCTCGGCCCTGTGAGCACGCACGCGTGATGAGCGTGGACGGGCATATCTCGCACGAGTTCCCCTGCGAGGAAGCGTTGGTTCCTCGAGAGCCCGGTCCGGCCAGAGACGCTCTCGGTGCATCCACTGTGTGACGGTCCGCAGCCCACGCAGGGCGGGCGTTCGGGCCCACACACTCACAGGAGAGCAAAGGTCCCAGCTGCCTTCTCCGTGTCCTCCCCCGACGGAACCGGAGGCAAAAAGACCGAGACCCTGGAATCTCTCTCCAATGCTGTACCCCGCCCGCCGAGTGGAAGGAGACCCTGCGTCCACCTGTTGGTGAAGACCTGGGCTCTGGGTCAAAATTCTGGGCCGTCTAGGCTCGTCTGCGTTTGGTTCCAAAACATCTACATTCTGACCTGTTCGGGAGGGGCTCTGAGGTGGGTCGTGGGGAGTTCAGGGCCAAAACAGGGTTTCTATTCGCATTGGAACGGCCACCATCCTCACACAACCAACCAAGGAAGGCCTCATTATTTATGTTCCCCCAGAACTGACAGACATCCCCCCACACTAGTTTTCAAACGGGAACAAGTGGAGGGGTTGAGTGATCGCTTTTGCCCTCAGAAGAGGACAAGGACACGGCCGTGCCCCGCCCCACCCCCGCCACCTCACTTCCCTGAAGGGGAACATCGGTTAGTGTGGTTACTGTCCTGGGTGTAAGTAATTCCGCAGGAAGTGGGAATGACTCCTCTCTTCGGTTTCAATGTGCACAAAACTTTCAATGCAAAAGACACCACATTTCATTTCCCATCGGATTCCCTAGCATTTCAAATGTGAAGATGGACATTTAAGCTTAATCAATGTGCCAGAATAAAGTGGGGCAGCAACAGATGCTCTGAGGTGCTCTGTGTCAGAATCATTGTTAACAGGCTAAACCATTTTTTGTTCATGATTAAAAGGAAAAAAAATAAAAACCACCCCTTACGCCAACCAAGAGAAGCCCTTGTAAGATCTGACGGTTTCTGTGATCTGAGATAAGCATTCCAGCTTACCTTCAAATGACAGCGGTATTGATTACACGGGCATCAAAGTGCCTCCACTGATATTGATAACTGTATCGGCATTTAATTAATAGAGCAAGTGGAGTCCCAGCAGTAATGAAATCAGGTATGTGAAAAGCGTATTCACTGGCTTACTTAGAAAGACAGCGGGGACAACGTAATAAGGACAATTTCTGCAGCTCTCCCAAGTCGACCTGTACGTGCTTGCTACTATACCAGCTAATTAATGAGCAGCTAATAACGGCCATTGGATCACCATATGGCCAGACTAATGTCACTATTTCGAATGGTCCAAATAATGTGCGGGGCCATTTCACTCCGTTCTGTGAATCTGTTAAAACCTTCTGTACGTACACATTTGATCAACAGCACAGTCACCTGGGTCATAAACTCCCAATTCCAGCCTGCAGTGGTATCGGTTGGTGACAGGAAAAAACACTAAATCTCAACGGCTGCAATGTTCTGCTCATGCTACCTGCCTGCTGAGCACGGCCGCATTCCACCCCCGGGCGCCGAGGTCGCTGTCTGCTGGGCTGGAGAGGCGGAGCGTCCAAAGGCAAGCGTATGCTTGAAATATGCGGAGGCCCACGAACACCCTGAGGGCAGTTTTCTATAGAGTTGAGAACAAACAGGACTCCACCAAGGCAACGGCAGGGAGCAGAAGAATTTGCACGTCAGTAACAGGCCACCGAGGGAAGACCTTTTCCCCAGCTCCGCCCGCTCTTTACGCTGGGACCGTGAGCCTCAGCACAGACCGCCACCCCACACTTTCCCAATGGGCACACCTCTGGTGCTTTGGACACTTACACGTCTGACCAAATGGCAAAAGGCACGATTCAAAGTTGCCAGAGTATAGGAAGCAGGCATCAGATGCGTATGGGTGTCAAGGAACGTTTTAAATAATAGATAACACTGGTCAGTTAAGGGCGTCTGTCAGTCCACACGTAGGTGTGTTGTCTGACACCGTGCTCTGTGCCAAATAACTGGTGTCCAGATAAACAATATCGCAATTCCTCGTGGGTGAAGCAAATACATGGGGTACCTTGAAAGAAGAACAAAGAATACCCCTTCTAGATTTTGGCTTTAATCATCGCCACCTGTAAACAGAGATTTTTAAGTATTTCCTGTTCAATAACGAACATATGTTAAGGGGCCTGGGTTGGACATGGAGGTGAGACCTGAGAAGAGGGACACGGATTTGGGGACAGAGTCCTGTGTGAAGAGAAGAGTCCAGGAGCCTGGAAACCAAGGTCCCGGGATTCGACTGCCCTTGGCTTTTCTGTCCGTCTCCGGGCAGCGCCCAGCCTTGGGGTCTCCGTCTTGAACACGATGCAAGCGAGCTAAAGAATCGCTCAGATCTTTCCCACCAAAATCCTTTCTAGAGTGCGAGGCCCGTTCTCCCTTCCTCAATGTCCACATCGCAGCTCTTCTTTGCTTGGAAGGTCCTTCCCCTCTCGTCCCATCAGGGTCGTTTCCTCCTTTGTGTCCCCACAACATTTCGTCCGGAAATCTTGTCGCGTCTCCAGCACACCCCAGAGTAACCTCGTGCGAGCTCACGATCTGTCTGTGTCGAGCACATTGAGCGCTTCCCGGAGCAGACATCAGTGATTTTCATTCCTGGTGCTTGACACGTGCTTGGCACAGACTGTCTGCTGAACAGATATTTATCACAGTAAATACAGATGGACAGAAGTGTGCAAAACACTAAACCAACAGTAACTAACTTCAGAAAAATGAAAGGCAAGCACGTGCACACACATTATGCAATTTTCTGCATACTTTCATACTCTGGGGAGAGCGGATCTTGCCCTCCAGTACAGGCAGTAAACCTGTCCCAGGATAAAATTTAGTGCTTTTTTTCCCCCAGTGCTTTCTGAATTTCTGCATCAATAATAGCTCACAAGATTTGTCCCTGCCAATGTGTTCTAATTAGGGAATAATTCTGACATTGTTTGAGAGGTGGTAAGTAATTATTGCTTTTAGACACTTTCTCCACAAAGATGTTTGCATCCACGCTGCGTGCGTGGAGATTCCGTCACAGCTCGGTGGGGCTCCATTGCCACACGAGCCTGGCTCCTCGCTCACCCCCTGTTATCGAGGTTGCTCTCTCAGCAGGGCTGTGCGGTCAGAGCTGCTGAGTTCACTTCTCTCTCCGTGGCATCTGGACCACGGGGCTCCTGAGCCCGTTGGAGACCCAGGCAGCCTCCCGCGGCCTCATTTCTCCCGAGCAGATGTTTGTAGACTTCCTTTCAACGAGTTTTCCTCTAAGACTCAGACTTAACGTGAGAATTATTCCCAAGACTGCACAGTGGGGGGTGAAGAAAGGAACCTGGAGAGCGGGCACCGGAGCCCAGGGCACGCCTCTCTGACTCCGCCGAGTTCTCCCACTGACTGGGGTCTGCTCACCGTTGTCCGCATTTCCCGCAGCGAGCCCCTGGGCCCGGGGCCACCTCAGCCTATGCACCGGCCCCCTGGCCACTTTGGGTCCCCGGTGAGAACAGAAACCCAAAGTCCCTACAATGCAAGCAGATCGCACTTGGAGAATGAGCCTCGTGAGACTGGTTCTCAAAAGTGTCATGAAATCCCTGCGGGTCTAGTTTACGAGGCGGATCAAAGAACAACCCTACCTGTCGGGAAAAAACAGTACAATTCGAGTAATTCCAAAAGCTTTACTTGAATAACACAATTAACAGATGGAAGTGTGTTTCCATTTTGTAAGTAAATATGTAGTAAAATGATCTCACAAGGGGAGGTTTTTCTTTTTTGCCATCACACGCTACTGAAGTTGGGTCCGTGCTAACTAGTTGGCAGTAATGGGTCCTGTGATACAAAATGGTAATTTCGCTTAAAAATCGTGTTTCCTCTGCAGCCCTTCCTCATTTGAATAGGTTCACTTACCCAATGTCAGCCTTGGTTCCTATTATTTTTACTTTAATTTTTTCAGCGGCAATGACTGGAAGAGAACTGGGTAGGGTAAATTGGGAGGGTCATGTTGTACGGGCGGCTACCTCTTCAGTCCCACCAAATTTTCCTAAACAGACATAACCTATAACCATGTAGAGTTCGTGGGATCTTTTACGGGAAAAAAGAACAGGAAGAACGACTCTCACCTGAGCTGGGCTGAGAATTGGAGCCTGTGCCTCGGCTGAAAAACACGGGCTGCCGTGAAGGGACTATGGACGCTGCAGGGACGCAGGCGGGGTTTAATTCGAACACTGTTAGTTTATTTACTAAAGAAATTCTAGAAGGCAAAAATGGAAAAGACTATAAAGTCCCTCCCAGGGATTTTGCCTCCCCCGGGAGGAAGAGTCCCCTCACCCCGTCTTCGTGTCCTTGCACTTTACATCATGACTTCGTACAACCATTTATTAAGAAAAAATACGCTTCTTGGCCTGTGGCAGGCGATTTCCCAGGTAACATGGGATACAGGCTACGGGCCAACGCATTCATTTCTTTCCTGAAATAGTCACGCCCTAAACGCTCGGCACTGAACTTCAGGTCGTTTCCGAGCACGGGCCAAGTTCAGAATAGCTTAGACAATTTAATTCCACTGTCAGAAAACACACCGGACATATTGAATGCCCGGCACACAAATATCATTTAAATTGGGCAGGAGCACCTCCAGGACTGACCTTTAAATGGATATTAATACTTTCATTATGCAAATATGAAAATAAACCCACTCAGGGTTTCTTCTTTTAATAAAATCAGGCGAAAGCCAAGGGCACGTAAATGTGTTTAAATGTCCCCGAAGTAATGAACGGGCTGCCCGGCCCCACCAAGCGCCCATGGAAACAGGCCCAAGGTATTTCGGGAGCTTGGTGAGTGAGGTTTAGGGCTTCGGCTGGACACGGGTTTCTACGGCACTTTTGTTCGCCCTTCCCAGGGTTTGTCTCTTTGTGTATTTCACAGAGATTTAATCACCGAGAGCCTGGTTCATTTACCTTCCTTGCATCGGAGTGCTATTTTGCAAGAGATGGGTATTGGATATCCAGTTATCTCTTCTGAGTCTTTCTCGTCACGGGGGAAAATGTGTGTTTTGCCAAGAGCAAATGGAAATCAAACTGCAGAAATATGTGAGTTTGGTAGGTTCCAAAGTCAGGTAGGTTCCTGTGGTCTGAAACCCATGCGTACCCCCCACTCTCGGTGCCTCATGACAGAGGGCGGGGCTCACTCAGAGCCCCCCAAAATGAGGAGAACATGGGTTCTGGATCCACGGAGCAGCTCCAAGTGGTCTTCTCTGTCCGTGGAGTCCTTAAAATACTTAAAGGCCCATTATCACGAGACAGATACTGTTCTAAATACTCTACAAACCTAGCGTCGCGCCTCCCACCTGGTGCGTGACGGGGATCAGGGCAAGCCCAGGGCTGGGGACGCAGGAGTGTGAGGTGAGCCGCTCGGGGCCGGGGGTGTAGACAGAGCGGAGTTGGAACCCCAGACAGCAGAGCCCCCCCGACCTGTGCTTCCGGTCATTCTGCTGCGTCTCTCAGGGCGCGTGTGCGTCGATTAGGAGGGTGATGCCCACATTGGCTTCTCAGAGACGGGGGCGGTGGGGGAGGCCCACGAATCTGACTCAGCAACGAAAAGGTGCTCCCTGGACCCGAGCCACACTCACGAGTGGACGGTAATTCCAGGGGAAGTGAGGAGCAGGGCCTCCTGTCCCTCGGGGGTCCCTCACTCCCACGCGCACGCCTTGCGCTCTGGGCACCGGGTGTCTGACCCACCCTGTGCCCTGCCGTCCGTCCCTCGGAAGGTAGACACCCCAACGTGCCCGGATCCTGCCCATTTTGGAGCCGAGGCCATTCCGGGCTGTCCATTCAGAGCAGGGCTTGCCATCTGCATGATATTTAAGGCCCCCTTTACCACCCGGTTCTAACCAGAACACTCAGCCTCACTGCGCCAGCGTGGTTTCAGTGGAGCGGTGACAACGGGAATGCACGTGTGATGTGTGCAAGTGTGGATCAACGTGAGAGGTGAAGAGCCTGGAACGAGGCAACCGCGTGGTGCTACGGACTGAGGGCATTTGCGTTCAGGGAAGCTGCCTGCCTGGAGCCACCCCACAGGGACAGAGACCTGGAGAACTGCCCGCGGTCCGTGCTCTGCGCTGCAGAAGGTTCTGGGTGGCCGTCAGGGCCGCCTCCAGCAGCACGTGGGGCTTTCGCAGGAGACAGGCGCTAATGCACCCCATGTGGGGCACGTGCGACACAGAGGGTGTTCTCCCACCCCCGTGGCAAAGGAACTCAAGTTACATTAGGGCCTTCCTTTGCCCCTTGAACTGCATCACAGAGTCTTCATAGGGACCCTCATGGATGACCAGCCCCCGGCGAGGGTCCAATCTGTAGACAATCGATCGTTACTTTCCAAGTCTGTTCTGTACGGAGCTTTGCCCAGAGACCCCGGGAATCTCCCGGTGGGAGGTTGTTATCTTAGGCTGACTTGGAGCATCCCTCTTTCATGTTTATTTTTTACTTTTTATTTTTTATTGTTTTGCTGTTTCCCTAGGTGCCTCGATCAAGCGCTGGGGAGCAAGCTCTCGGGGCTGCTTCCCCAGCCCATTCCCCCCCCCCCGGACTCCCCACACCTCTGCGGCGTGTGCAGGCGTGAGTACAGTCTCCGAGTCTGTACGTCTGCGATCCCACACGTCTTCTCACGTGAGCGTCTCTGCTCCTGCGCCCAGGGCCCCTGAGAGCCGCGCAAGCTGCCGGGAAACCACGCGTGGTGGTGTGAGGTTTGTTGGGGCGAATTCTGTGTTATTTTGGGTGACGACGGAATAGTGAAAATTCAACACTTGAGCTAAACGTGTACAAAGAATTGCTTGCACAACCTATTTGGGGGCTTTCTTACATGAAAAAAAAATACGACAGAGACACTTTGGAAATGGTTGGCCTTACACGGGTTGACGGAAGAACGGCACACCACGGGAAATGAATGTACACAGCGCGCCCAGCGGTCACATCCTCACCTGTAGCTACACGGAAATCCGTAAGAAGAAAGAAGTTTTAAAGCAAGGAGACTGTGAAGCTCCCATACATGGAAGTTAGTTTAGGTGGATGAGCAGCTTTGTCATTTCGACAACATTGTGGCTCTTAGTCTGCAGGGTGTCACGTCGCCCAGGGAATCACTTCTCCTTCCGGGGACTTGATATGAAATCAGTGTGCATTTCCCCTTCCTTCCCTGGAGACTCGCAGACTGGGGGAAAGGCTCGCCCACTCCTGACCGGGCGTCCATCCGGCCCGACCCATTTTTCTTCTCCCTCCTTCCTGCGTTGGCGACGGGACCACCCCAGAGAGAACCTGCCCCTCATATCCCAGAAGCACAGGGAGAGTGTCCCGGTCACAATGACCCTCGCGGCTTCCCCTGCTCTGTTCCCCAGACGGGTGGGCTCCCTCGCCCCTCCGATGGCGAGAAGGTCAGTTCAAGGTGTCTGCTTTCTTTCTCATGAGAACATGTGAGCGTTTATTTATGGGCTTTCTCTTAATGCATTCCACATTACAAAAGGCCAAGAGTACCACATGTCTTTCAAAATTCAAATTTCTTGAGAAACAGAGAGGCAGGAAGGAGGAGGGGGCGTTAGCTTGGCAGACAGGGTTGGAAATATTTTGCGAAAGGGGCCCCCTCAGGAGCCGTCAGCTCAACTCCCACCCTTTTGCCGTGAGAAGTGACTGTGTTTTCTGGCTCCGATCGGTGTGATTCTTAACCGTTCTCACAGGTTGGAGTAAAACAGAAATAACGGTTTGAACGTATCCACGACTGTCCATGACCGAATTGTCTGTGTTAATTACAGAGGGAATTTTTTATTTTTCTACGGAAAGCGTCACGGATGGCTGGTTTTTCTCAGCCTTCCCAGAAGGCTGAGGAGGGGCCTTGCTCAGGCTTAAGCCAGGAGCTTTGCCCTTGTTTGCATGGGCTTGACCTTGGAGGGCGAGTCCCCCTCTCGAGAACGCACTGACGTTGCTGAAAAGGTCACCCATTCGTTGTCTTTTTCCTGATTGTCTGAATTAGCAGCTAATAATGGCTCTGCAGTGTGAATGGAGTATCAGCAACGAGGCGTATTTTGGGGGGGCCGGGAAATATTACAGGACAATGAATGTGCTTTAGCGGCGCTGTGCTCCCAGCAGATGGCCTGTAATTACTGGGTTTAAGAGTTCTGTGCTTCCAATAAATTACAGCCTTTACACTGCCTGCCTTTAGAAGTCATATCTGAAACGTATTCAGTTTATTCCCCGGCCCTCTCTCTTCTGTTCTGATTCTGCCACTTCCATTTGGATTTAAATACAGTCTTTTTATGAATTAAAATAAATCAGCAGATGGTACGCAGTGTGGGTGTTTATAAAATAGGGAAAATGGGTGCAGACATGTTTTAAATGGTCATCGATCGATGGTTTTTATTGATATTATTGACTGGCTGCTCACCCCTTCATTGCTGGAAGGCAAACGCTTTCCCATCTCAAAGAGTTTGCGATCTGGTATTTCCGAAAGCATTGTCCCAGTTTATTCGTATCTGGTGGGGTAGTGGAACTCGCTTTGGGAATGGCTGTGCGTTCCGTACCCTCTAGAATTCCACAATCACCTCCTAATTTTTAAAGGCCACACCCCCAGCACCTTCCATGTCTCCTCTCAACACTGGCCTGCCACCGCGGGCTTGGTTCCCACTGGTTTTAGAGACAAGGTTTTACAGTGAGCGGAGTGAAAAATTCTCTCCTCCCCTGTAATGGACACCTTCGACTCACAGAGTCCCACGAAGCGGCAAGCCGTGTACTCGACCCAGTCGCGGAGGGAAGATGCTGGACAATCCACGGAGCCCTACGGCACAGCGCCAGCACGTGGTCCTTCGATCCTGACAACTCCTCGTGGGGACACCTGGTTCCTAGGCAGTGATTGCCCCGTCGGGTATACAAAGGTCCAACAATGACGTGGTCCTCCTGAAATCAACATCACGCCGCACGCCAACTCTTCTTCAATTACAGCTGCTTTCAAATGCACCCAAAAATGCTCAGTTTCCTCTTACTGGCCTTGTGTCTGTCATCACAAGGCCAAGTGCACTGTTTGGAGAAGAGTTCCTCCTCCAACCTGAGGGCGGATATATTCGGCCAAGGGGGAAGGTACGGCAGGAGAAGAAGAATGAGTGACCAAGAAAAGGAAATCCAGCCGATGTCCTTATTTGTCCATCACTATCCTTCCGGAACTGTAGAGAAAGTTTAACAGAGTTAGAAAAACAGAACAAAAAAGGATGAGGGCTGAGAAAAATCATCCCGGCATTAAAATATAAGGGTCTCAAACTTTGAAACAGATACACTCCGTCCCGTAGCCCCTAATGTAGTGGGTCATCCTGGGAACAAAAGCCCACTACACATCACCCACGAAACTGAATTTTTTAGAAGTACTTAGTTCTTCATTCTAACATATTTGGGACACTTTAACTAGACTTTTCCTAACTGTTTCTGAATCAATTGTTAAAAATAAATAGTTTTAGAATACTTCTGTAGGTCATTGGTAACCCCAAACCATCGTCTGCCGGGCACAGGCTTCTGACAAAGCACCAGACGCGTGGTGGTCGGAACACCGTGGCCCCACCTTTGAAAGACTCCTCAGTTCATGGGGATCAGCACGGGCACTCAACAGGGTTGAAGCGTTTTGTGTAAAAGCCGACGGGCCACTCCCAGGCACCTGGTCGCTGTGCGTCCATCACGCACAGAAGGGCACATCTGACCAAGTCACAGGGTGTCGCTCCCGGGAAAAAACGGCTGCTCGGTCAGACATTAGGGACCCCCTGCGGTCCGAGACGCAGCCAGTCCAAGTGCTCCTGGCAGGAGGCCCGTGCACGTGGGACAACAATGGCCTGTCGGATCCAGGTCTTGGGTGCGGAGCAGCCAGAGTAGGGTGGAGAAGAGACGAGGCCTGGAGACGGGCGTGGGGACCACTGGAGCTGTGAAAGGGCTGTCCCCTTTCGAGACGAGAAAGCAGTTGTTCACACCCGGAATGGAGATGTGTGACCGTGACCCATTACAAAGGGGCCTGGTGGTCTGGTTGGAGTTGGATGGGCCGGGGGTCAAGGGCCTGTGGCGGTGATTCTGGCACCCGCCCCTGGTGTCTTCTGGGACGGGACGCCTCCTTCTACATTAAGAAACTGTTCGTGCTTTCCATTCTTGAGAAGAATCAAGCTAACATGCTTTTGAGTTTAAAGGGAAATCAACAACTCAAGATTATAACAAAAAGCAGTGATCGTCAGAGGCATGAAAAGGGAACACTAAAGTGTAATTTCAGTGAAAATTGTGAAATTGTGATTCCTGATAGAATTTTATTGAGAGGAGAGAGAGAGGAAAGGCGAGCATGTGGTTTTGTGGTGCAAAAGTGTTCATTTCCATGTGACATCATAGAAAGCCATCGATCACAGTAATGTATATATATATTACTTAGTAATCAGGAGACTGAGGAAAGAGAAAATAGAAATAAAAGTTCTATCAAAATAAAACAGAAAAAGATTCTAGTATCTATGGTTTTTTTTCACTCGCGCCACTATTTTGGTAAAGCTTATCCCCCCCAGGAGGAGTGCATGATCACGTAGTTTGAGACCTGATAGATCTGAAGTTGGCTTTTCCATCCCTCCTTTCTGATCGGTTCACAAAGCACAGGATTCCAGGTTGAAATCAACCTCCCTTTAGAAGCGTCATGGTATGGCCCAGCCCCCATCCCGGGTGACCCCGCTTGTCTCCCTGGGAGCTCATCCTTCCAGTCCTGTGATCCCAAGCGTCACCACTTTCAACATTTACGTACTTCTAAATATGTGTTTTTTACGTATTATGTTGTCTGCTCAGCACACATTTCCATTTACTTCAACAGATGTGTGCCGAGTGATGCCAACATCCTCACTTCCATCTTAGATGTGGGGAAAATTAGAGCTTCNCCCCAGGAGGAGTGCATGATCATGTAGTTTGAGACCTGATAGATCTGAAGTTGGCTTTTCCATCTCTCCTTTCTGATTGGTTCACAAAGCACAGGATTCCAGGTTGAAATCAACCTCCCTTTAGAAGCGTCATGGTATGGCCCAGCTCCCATCCCGGGTGACCCCGCTTGTCTCTCTGGGAGCTCATCCTTCCAGTCCTGTGATCCCAAGCGTCACCACTTTCAACATTTACGTACTTCTAAATATGTGTTTTTTACGTATTATGTTGTCTGCTCAGCACACATTTCCATTTACTTCAACAGATGTGTGCTGAGTGATGCCAACATCCTCACTTCCATCTTAGATGTGGGGAAAATTAGAGCTTCACTCTCCTAAACTCTTGGGAATTCCACTCAGTTCTTTCCCGTGTTATCCTACTGGGTTCCACGGCCACAGGAGACAAACAGACCCCCAGGAGAGAGCGGAGACGAACGAAGCGGAGTCCACGGCAATGCAGAGGGACAGGAAGACAGCGCCACAGAGGCCGAGAGGGATGGTCAGGGAAGCGAGGTGAGACTCCGCCACTCAGTCCCTCAGCACACCTCCTGCTTCGACACCTGTCCTTCTTCTGCCCCTGGACCTCAAAGTGGACAGGAGCCACCATTGTCCCCTGCCTCTCACCTGTGTCACGGTGTGCCCACTGGTCCCCACTCTCCTCAGCCCACAGGCAGTGGCTACTCCTCTCGTGTTCTCTCCACTCCCTTCACGGCCCACGGCGAGGCTCTCACCCCCCCAGCCCTCTTGCGGTTCAGAATTCTTCCTCGCGAATGCTGCCTGTTCAGATCAGCGTGTGGTGGGCCTGCCCTGACGCGCCCTGACTGATGCACCAAATAAACAAAAATCAATGGATAGCCATAAATAAAATCGTACCTCTCCAACGAGATCAATGTCACTTGCCTCTGGACATATTACCGTCACTTTGATCATCTGCGTTTTGTAAGTCCTTAGAAGGAAAAGGGATTATACTGTGGTAACGAAAATATCACCATGCTTTCTAAACCCTAAAATGAAATGTTTTTACCCCCCAAATTATGAAGCAATAAAAAATTATCCGCCATTACTTCCTATTACTCAGTATGGTTTAATTTAGGTTCTTTGTGCCAAGTTCATATACGGGAGGAGAAACTGAGAGAGAAATGATCACCAGAGAAAGCCAGAGTCATGGGCCTGTCTCCAGTTCGAATTCATGGTCCAAACTAACTCACGATGTGTTCGTGTCGATGGACCACGAGGACGAATTATTTCTGGGACTGGGGTCGACGTGGGACAGAAAGATTAGGGTTTCGGCTTTCCCGGGATGTGGGCCAAACTCAGTCTTTCTGGCCTCAAACCGCACTGGTGTCCGTGTTGAATCTTTACTTCCAGGGGGTGCAGGCGCGTTTTAAACCTTTTCGATGCCATTTGAACTCTGGCGGAAATGTTCTTTATCCAAATCAGAAATTGAACTCAACAGAAACAATCTAACGTGGAAAAGAAGCCCCCACTTTAAAATCGAGTTTCTACCAGCGATGATGCCCCAGGACAGGGGAACGCTGAGCAGACAAAGCCCCGGTAGCCCGCCCGCCCTGGGCGCACTGGGTCCGCGCTGTAAAGGGGAAGAGACGCACCGTGAACCAAATGGTTTCCCTCAGCGGGGGTTCGGACAGGAAAGTGATTTTTAAACACTGGCCGTTTCTCCCTCTCAGAAAACACATTACTCTCCCCTTCGACTTGGCTCCAAATTAACTTGCCTTTGTAGCTTGTGCGTTAGTGGAATCCGGTGTGGCCACAGGTGTTAGGGCCCCATCCGTCCACTGTCGGAAAACTTATACGCAATGCGGCGTCTTATACTTTCCTGTGCACTGAAATTGGAAATCGCCTTATTTGCATTTACACACAACGGTGCCGCAGTCATTTCAAGGGCGTCACGAGGGCGTTAGCAGTTCGTTTGACCTTTCCCGACTCAGCCCGAAATCTCTGCCCTGGGAAAGGGAAATTCACAGATTTCACATGGGGACCTGGGTGCGGCGGCACGAATGTGGCGAAGGTGTGCTCTACGAATAAACCACGATGCTTCCTCTCGGGAATTGAAGGCTTTCAGCAGAATTTCAAAAATGTGGAAAAGGCAGCAGCCCCCACNTTACACACAACGGTGCCGCAGTCATTTTAAGGGCGTCACGAGGGCGTTAGCAGTTCGTTTGACTTTTCCCGACTCAGCCCGAAATCTCTGCCCTGGGAAAGGGAAATTCACAGATTTCACATGGGGACCTGGGTGCGGCGGCACGAATGTGGCGAAGGTGTGCTCTACGAATAAACCACGATGCTTCCTCTCGGGAATTGAAGGCTTTCAGCAGAATTTCAAAAATGTGGAAAAGGCAGCAGCCCCCACGCCGTGGTCCGATGCTGCCTCTCAGAGCCGTGGAGCTGGGCTCGGATTTCACGTGACCCGTGGGCGCCGAGCATCAGGGGCTCTCGCGGTGGCGTGGAAACTCACCCTGGACGCGTCACCGCAGACAGAACACACCTGAGAGCCACGGCTGTATTCTTACCCCCAATTTCACTAGGATTTCCAGTGTTTCTACTTCGCGACTCACTCGGAACACCCTCCAGAGCACCCCCGAGGGGGATTCCTCATCCTGGGACATCACCGCCTTCGCTGTCTATGTCGACCTCAGTTCACTCCTACGGAGACCTCCGTCTGACCTCCCGAAATGTAGGATAGTGACATCTCGTCCTAGCGGCTGTCGGAATGGAAGAGCTCCCTGTTCATACGCGACTCTGGTTCATTTCTGGTTCACGTTGTCAGATTCAGAGACACTTGAACGCTGCGGTTTCCAAATTCAGCGAAGCCCTTTGGGCTTGCGGTTCTGCCTGGCAGGGGCGCGGTGTGAACCTCGTTTCTGAATAGAAATTCCCTTGGCCCCGTCGCAGTCTGGCTGCGCGCTCAGCAGACACGGGTTCTTCTCCGAAATAAACCCTCCCCCTTTATTGGAAGAGTGGGGGAGCTCTGGGGGCCCCGATAATAAAAGGTGAAACTGCTAGAACTGGCCCTGCCCCTCCCAAGCAGAACTGAGCCCTTGGGTTTAGGGCGTGGTGTTTTTTCAAAAAGCGGGGGCGGGGTCCCGTTTAGTCCCGTTGCTTCCTTTCTCTTGCCTCCAGGAGCTAAAGCGAACTCAGTTCCTCAGGTTGCCATTCGTTTGGTTTTATTAAAGAGGATCTTGCCGAACTATTGTTTTTTCTTGAAGAATAAACCGTCCTGCACAGTGTGACAGGTACGCGGGGTTTGCTTTCACCACGTCAGAGGGATTCCCTTTCTCCTGGGACACTCAGGCTACACGTTCCTGAACGAGGAGGGTGTGGAGGACACCGACAGAGGCGGTGGGCCAGGGCACACCCTCAGGCGTTTATGTTCCCCAGTCAGGGCCATGCAGTCATCATTTAGGCACTTCGGTGTCCCCAAGTCTCAGGTCAGAGGACGGAGGGTCCAGGTCGGGGACTGACTTCCCGAATGTCATGCTTTAAGCGGGAGAACCAGGCTTGGGGCCTGAGCCGCCTGTCTCCAGAACGTGCCCCGGCCACCCTGCCCTGCACTAACTCAAAGGCTGTGCTCCCTCTGAACCACGTGCCTGGGGACCCAGGCTTCCCCCACGGTGGCCCATGTCGGGCAAGCTGGCGGGTGTTTCGTAGCAAAGCCGGCTCCCCAGCCTGCCGACTGGCGCTGCAGAGATGCCCGCCTGTGTCCCCCCTGCATACCTGAGGTTCAGACGGCGCCCGACCACAAGGTGATGGACTCCCAGAAGCTTCCCACGTGCACCTGGCCTGCTGCTGGCGCTGTGCACATTCTGTTCGCATGCTCAGGAACACACACCACGGGCAGTGACACAACCCCTGGCGTTTCCACGCTCAGCACCCCTTCCCCTCCCTGCTGGTCTGCGCCCCGGCTGGCTGTCCTTCCCTTTGGCTCCCATTCTAACATCCTCGCCGGGCTTCCCCGTGTGCCTTACTGTCCCCTGCCCAAGTCATGCACGGTCGAGCCCAGCCAACGCTGGTGCTGGGTAAATGAAGGACACAGGGAAGAAACTGCTGAACCAGACAGCCTCACGTCGCTGTCCCCGAGATCCTCGTCTTTCAACACAGAGGGTGAGAGAACATTTTGTGGGCAGATGCCTGAAGGCCACCAGCGCACCCAGAGAGGGCAAATACAGCCTCTTCTCCACACCTATGGCCCACCTTGCAAGAGACATTCAGAGAGGTCTCTGGAGAAAGGGGACAGTAAGACCCAAACGTCAGTAAAGTCCCTTCTGAAAACACTTTGGGAGGAAAACGCCCACCTCTCAGCAGGGCCCTCTCCACCGGCAGCCGACGCCGGAACGCGTGGACACGCTCCTCTGTGAGGACTGGAGGGTGTCTGCGCAAAGCGCCCTCCATGGAACTCAGGGTCGTTGGGTCCCCTCCTGCGTCTTTCAGCCATTGGCCCCACCGTTGTCATAAATCAGTCATGTACACAAGAGCTACTTCTTACATTCCTCTGTTACCTTGTGAGCAGGGTCACCGAAGTCACCGTCCCTGTGCCCTCGTTTCTGCAGACAGGACTTAAAAAAAAAATTAATGGGAGTTTGAAGGGATATAAAGGATGGAAGGATTTACAAGAACCCAAAATAAACAAATCTGTAGAACTCTATCTTTTGTACCCATGTTCAATGCTCTCCAACGTGCAAATGCCCCGTTTCCCACAGACACACCGGGCAGGCCGTGTCCACGTTGGTGTCCCTTTAAAGAGGCCGGCGGCCCCCAGGCAGGAAGAAGGAGACTCAGAAGTCAGCCTCGGGCTGCAGCGGCAGGAAATGAGCCACCGCCACCGCCCAGGAGCCTCCAGAGCAGCCGAAACCTCCGACCCCCCGCCCCCGCCCCTCCTTTCCCGTTCTGAGTTCTGCCTTTTCCTTCTTCACCGGGAGCGTCCTGGTTTCACAATCAATATTTACCGCTAGCGCTTCTCGACAGGTTTTGTTTTTCCACCCAAAATCACGTTTTCGTGGACATGTTCTCTGGTAGACGAACGGTATTAAGAACCCCCTCTTGCTCAGAGTAGGTATCCGGACGGTGACGGGCTGCCGGAATGAACAGGCTTTGGCTCGCAAAGGCGTCCGTGGGATTACGCCGCTGTGAGGCCCTGTGGCAAAGAGGGGGCTCACGTGCGCCACCCCCTCCAGCCCTACCTCCTCCTCGGCCATCCTCGTCGAAAGTGCCAAAATTAGTCTCGTAACAGAGCAGGCAGCGACCCTAACTGCGCTTCTCGAAGATGAATAATGTAACTACCAGAGCGTGATAAAGCCGCGCAAACGATGTCAAATCCGCAAAGGGATTTGCAAACTACACAGAAAACTACTGTGTGTTTACCAGGGAGCAGGGCGATGAGGTGGGGTTCGGGGACGGTTTGGTTACCCCCACAGAACGACAAAGGTTTGGAGGGTGAGGATCACGTCCGTTTGTAACTATGGGCCAGACCTAGGGTAGGGCCCAACCTGTGTCCTGGCTCAGGAAATACTTGTTGATGAAATGATATCCGTATTTTTAATTTATTGATTTTAG
This sequence comes from Sturnira hondurensis, assembly GCF_014824575.4. Classification (NCBI taxonomy): domain Eukaryota; kingdom Metazoa; phylum Chordata; class Mammalia; order Chiroptera; family Phyllostomidae; genus Sturnira; species Sturnira hondurensis. The sequence continues at coordinate 919,125 of NW_028091436.1, forward strand.
AGAGAGGAAGGGAGGGGAGAGAAGAGACAAAGACAGAGGAGGGGGAAGAGGTGGGGGGCTGTTGCTCCATGTACTGAGGCATCCATCACTGTTTCTTGCATGTGCCCTGACACGGGGTGAACCCGCAACCTTGGCTTGTGGGTACCCGGCCAGGGCAAATGATATGTTATTCATTTTTCTTTTTTGCTTAGGGTTTCACAAAGGGTAAATATTACTTTTCTGGCCATAAAATAAACATGAAAAAAACTCTGCCATATGCCACAGGGTAGGCCCTCCGTAAATCTCGCTGAGCGGGGAGCCCAAGCAGACACCGACTTCTGCCGTGCGCACTGGGAAGCCCCGGCCGCTGTTCGTGAGCAGTATGGAAACCTCGCTTCCTCAGTCAGGACGCAACCGAGAGCCCAGCCCGGGCCTGCACAGGGGGCCTGGGATCCGGCCCTTCCCGGCAGTCTGGGGGCTCCCCGGGTGCTCAGGAGCCCAGCGGTGCCTCTGTGGGCTTCTCCGCCCTGTCTCTGCTGCACCACCGATGTCTCCTTATCTTCTTGCCTTCTCCCCTGCATCCCTCCGGGCAGCAGGCAGAAGGGCCGTTTTCTGTCTCTGAAACTCACCCCTCTACCTGCAGCCTGATTCTATCCCCGCCCCCCTGCTCCGGCTGGTCCTGTCAATCATGTCTTTTGTTTACCGTGCAATCCCACGTGTCCAAACACGAAACCCAAACTCTCAGCGCCCAAAGAGTTGATCAAACAATGATTATTCATCGAGCAACTTCCCTTCCCCGGAAGGTAAGTTATTCGCTAAACATCTGGGTGGTGTTGGAAGCCACGTGGGGTGTACCCTGACTTATTTTTCTGGTCTTCACTGCAGGACAGTTTTCATTGTTTTTAGAGGGAGAGGAAGAGAAGTGAAGGGAGAGAGAAATATCGTGCAGGAGAGAAGCACGGATTGGTTGCCTCCGATATGTGCCCTAGACTGGGATGTAACCCCTCATCCAGGTATGGGCCCTGACCAGAATCGAACCCGCAACCCTTTGGCTGTGGATGGCACTCCCACTGAGCCACACCAGCCAGGGCAAGGCCTGAGACGTGTGAAGTAGGTCATGAACCCGCAAGGTGCCCCCCACTGGGCGGGCTGGGCTCCTCCCATTATTTGCGTTTCCGATTCACCGTTCTGATTGCTGTATTTGCCTTGTGCGGCTCCGCACCAGCCTGCCTGTACCGAGATGTGTGATGACCAAATCTACATACACACCAACAGGCTAATGTCTTAATAGCAGCAAGTGCCAGTCTACCGAGAGATATTAAATTGTTCTCAAAGTTATTTACAGACAGCTTGTTTTACTAGGAGGGGGTGATCTTTTGCTATCAGACATTGGGAAGTATTATTCTGGATCCCCAAAATCTCTAGAATAGATAAAACGAATAAAAGCCGCACAAAAAGTCATGCCTTGAAACGCTTCCTGCCAGCCCGCACCATACTATTAGCATTCAGAAACAGCTCTGAAATCCACCCACGTCCACGGCGTGTTTACCTGCCGGAGTCTCTGTTGTCATTTTGTAAAATTACTTTGAAGTCTGCGTCTCCTGGCATGTGAAACGCTATTGTCAAAAAGAGTCATAACACGGCATTTCACAGAACCCATTAAGTCCTACATTCCTGTATAGAAGCTCCCATAATGCTCTTGGCTGAAATCTTCAGCAAGTATCTTCCGTTGTGTTTTTCAACCGTTTGTCCTCGCGTGGGGGATTTGTAAACGCAGGAGCTCCCAGCTGAGCTCTTCCGCAAGGCGATCGTTTCAGGATTAGCACGACAATGAGTGTGTCCTGTAAAAAGGTAAATATCTAAAAGCTGGTGTGCCGTCGTCACCTCCCAATCTGCACGTGGATGTATTGTGCCTTAGGACTCTTGATTTTTGTCTGCTTTCCGCTCCTGCGTGCATGTTCCTGGAGAACGGTTGGAGGGATCCCTTAAAAACGACATCTGAGGGCACCGTTCGCGACGTCAAGTACCTGGTATCTCCCACCACGCCGAGGGTGCGTCCCCGCCGCTCGGTGGCTCGTCGCGTTCTCTTCATGGTCCCTCATCCTCTCTCACCTGGTCTTCTAGGGTCCTGCCCCAGTTGGAGGTGCCACGGTCACGGTGCTCTAGTTCTGGCCTTTGAAAGCCCAGAATCTCTCAAGATGTTCCTCTGTGGTGTGGTTCCGGCTGCCTCCTCTTCTTCGTCTTCCAAGCTCAGCTCATGGCCTTTGCAACATGCAAATTTCAGCTTCCACGGCAGCTTGGCCGGAGCATCTTTGGGAGTCACCCACCCTAAAGTACCTGCCCTCCTCCAGCCATTGACCCTAGGCTCGCCCTGGCTCATGTTTGTCTTTGCTGTTACCATCTGGACGTGGGGGGGTCCACACTCACTGTCGGTCACACGCAACCGGAAACATGTCGCCTGGCAGGCAGCAGGTGTGTGTGAAGGAAGGAGTGAAGCGTCAGGGCAGAGAGGGCTTGCTGCCCGGTCGTTACCGATCCGAAAGTTCCCCTGCTTCCTCCATTTGTGGTAGCCACTGGCAACTACTCAAATTCCCACTTCCCCATCCACAGAAATGAATTCAGAATGTCTACTTCATAAGGATCCTCGGGGTAACACATGAGATGATGCGTACTCAGCATTTGACCTGTGAACTGCCCATGGGAAGACACGCAAAGCTGGTAGCTTTTCCACTGGTGCCTGTCACACGCGCGTGTGCAGGCAGAGAGATGGGGGGACGAAGGCACAGACTCATCCTCGGTATCTGATATCTGATCCGAAACAGATAGTTCATGTCAGTGGGGAATATTCTAGGATCTATAAAATAACATTTATGAGGAAGAAACTCAGTTTTGATGGTTAGGAGAAAAAAAGGCCCCTCCACAGTGGGAGCGAGGTACTTGAATTTAAAAGTAACCTTGTCAACGTCTTTTCAAGTTACTTTTAAAAACTGTGTTTAATTGAAAATGTAAAAAAAAAAAATCAAAGAACACACAAGTACATAAAATAAGCTTCGAAAGGCGCTCACCAACCCAACTGTGTGATTATCAGCTTCTTCTCACAAAGTCTGTTTTCGGAAAAGCAAGCAAAGTCAAGCGCTCTATGGTTTTTGTAACTTCAGGGGTATTGGAAATAAACATCACTTAAAAAATTAACTTACTGATGGGCAGACAGTAACTGTTATTTGATAAGAGCAAATAGTACTTTTTAAATGTTTTGAAGTATGACTGAGGGAGAATTTATACTTTCATATAACATATTATTTTCACTTCTCCAGAAAATTTAATTATCTCAAATTTAGAATTTCCTATGCTTCTATAAGAGCCTCCTGTCTCGCAAAATTATCGGAAATGTATTCTCTCAGAGTCTTCATTTAAAATGTGGATTTTAAATGACAAAATAGGGGCTTTCATGTAACCTCAGGAGCTGTCAGGGGAAGAAAATTTACAAGAATGAACGGATTTACAATATTCGGAGACAGGAAATGACGGGTTCCTTCCCCGAGTCACTGACTACGCGGCTCTGGGCGGGCCGGTGTGCAAATGTTGACTTGGGAGAGATACGGCACTCAAGCGAGGCGCGCCCCCCTCACAGGCGGCACGCAGGGGGACCCCCCAAAGGGGAAAAGATGGGGGCGCTTCAGGGTGCTCTGAAGAGGCGAAGTCATGGTGCTCTTCGTACCGCGTCTACGGCTTTCTTTAGTGAAAATGGACAGTCACGGCTGTAAAAGGAAAGACTGATCCCAATTAACTGGCTCTCCCCCACCGGTCGGGCAGAGCTCTGAGTGACTTTTGTTATTTTAGAAAAGTGTGTGTTACAGCGAAGAGGAACCACATGGTTTTGGCTTTCCTCCCCCCCTCGCCCCCCCCAAAGGAAACACGAAAGGTTTTGCCGAGAAGACGACCACACCAGAGGACAGATTGACTTTGTTGTATGTTTGTTAAGAAGCTCTAATAATTCTGTTTCTTCTCACCAAGAATAAAGAGTGGTGGTAATTCGGCTGGTGGGGTTTGGAGCACAGCGAGGTATTTCCAGAGGGTGCAAATAAGTAGACGTAGTGGAGCTGAGATAGAAAATATACACTCTAAAGATTCAGACGCCAATGCTCCCTGCTCCTGTTGAATAGAAATTTATCAAATATTTAGAGATTATTTGTTGAGGAAAACTATTCAAGAAGGAGATGTATTGCTTATTAGTAATAAACAATGAAAAAGGACTCTTGGTTTATTTGGGGAACAGATTTGAATGGCAAGCATGAGAAATGCTTTGGGAGGTTTTTTTTTTTTGAAACGACAGGCTATTGTCCCATTATGCATCAGGGACAGCTAAAAAGGTTCCATATGGCTGCCGCTCCAGTCACCGGCCGGTAATTAAAGGCTGCGTGATGTCTCTACTTAGCCATGGCCCTGTAACCATAATTACTGAGGGGCTGAAGAGAACCATAGTTTTTCTCCAGCCCAACCCTATCATTTCACAGTTGAAGAAACTGAGGTTCAGTCACAGGAATTTGCTCACCCAGGGCCACCGGCAAGTTGGCGGCGGGAGAAGGATGAACCCACATTTGCCGCCTCTCGGGAGGGGACCCCTGCCCCCAGCTCCGGGCCGCTCCTCGGGCGCAAACAGCACAGGTTGTAAGCATTTCATGGGGCGGCCCTTCTCCCTGGGTGTCCCGGCCTCGGTCGCCCTGAAGGCTCATGGTCCACGTGGCCGTGACGAGGACCTAGATTAATTTCCCCTTTCTGTCCCACGTACATCTGCAAGAACTCACCTTTGTCTCCCACCGAAAACTCGCTTTGTTTTTCTCTTTCACTTAAAAGGCACAGCAGGTAATGAGCACCTCAGAAACATACTGGTGTCTAATGGCGTTGTTTCCAGGCTGTGATTTTTATATCACTTTGGATGGTTTCAAGGAAAATTCGTAATTAAAGTCATTGGAGTTAATATAACGAGTACATCTTCCTTCCCATCACTGGTCTCAGGCACCTGGCAGGTGAACAGACTCCAATGGTACCTTAAATAACTAACACGAAGGTAAATACATCTGTTCATTTTTTTTATTTTTATTTTTTTAAAGATTTTTTAAAAGATGTTATTTATTTATTTATCTTTAGAGGGGAAGGAGAGGGAGAGAAACATGGATGTATGGTTGCCTTTCGTGCGTCCCCTGCTGGGAGTTGGCCTGCAGGGAACCAGCCTGCAACCCAGGCACGTACCCTGACTGGGAATCGAACCGCGATCCTCTGGTTCGCAGGCCCGCGCTCAATCCCCTGAGCTACACCAGCCAGGGCCCATCTGTTCATTTTTTACATAAACGCAGTCTCATGAATGAGGCGTGACAGAAGTTGACCTCTGCCTCTCCCGTTTCCTTTNACTTTGGATGGTTTCAAGGAAAATTCGTAATTAAAGTCATTGGAGTTAATATAACGAGTACATCTTCCTTCCCATCACTGGTCTCAGGCACCTGGCAGGTGAACAGACTCCAATGGTACCTTAAATAACTAACACGAAGGTAAATACATCTGTTCATTTTTTTTATTTTTATTTTTTTAAAGATTTTTTAAAATATTTTATTTATTTATTTATCTTTAGAGGGGAAGGAGAGGGAGAGAAACATCGATGTATGGTTGCCTTTCGTGCGTCCCCTGCTGGGAGTTGGCCTGCAGGGAACCAGCCTGCAACCCAGGCATGTGCCCTGACTGGGAATCGAACCGCGATCCTCTGGTTCGCAGGCCTGCGCTCAATCCCCTGAGCTACACCAGCCAGGGCCCATCTGTTCATTTTTTACATAAACGCAGTCTCATGAATGAGGCGTGACAGAAGTTGACCTCTGCCTCTCCCCTGTTCCCTTTCTCCTAATAAATTATTTTGAGGTTCCCCCCTTGTTTTACATCGTCATAGTTTTCTTCCTTAAGAACAAAATTCAATTTGTATGTACGGCTTATATCAAGCAATTAACCGAATGGATGGATATGCTTTTATTTTAGTCTGGGCAACTTCAAAGCACAACAGGAATAGAAGCTGCCTCTTCAGTTTGGACAGGGCAACTTTCTGTGTAGGTAGAAGGGCGATCACATTGCATTTTCTGACTATAAGAATTAAGACAAGTGAGTAATCTGCGCTGTAATTAGTTAATCAGATTGGGTTCCATTCCTTTCGAGATTTCTAACCAATGTAGGGAAGAGAAGGGAATTTTCAGATGATCCATGTTCCAGGGGGTGCCCTGGAAGGGGTGCCCTGGTGGGCACCCAAGTGAGGGCGGAGGCCCCGGGCTGCAGGAGGCAGAAGCCACAGAAAGAGGGGAGCCTGCCAGCCCTGCTGCTGTGCCCAACCGGGCTGGCCCTCCCTGCCCGTGCGTGGTCTTCCTTCTCGGATTCATGGCACATTTTCTTGGGGCGTGCGTCAACCAGGCACGTGTCCATAGCCTTTCTCTAACCTGTTTTCATTCCACGGTTGTGTGCCACTGAACAGGCGAGGGAAAATAACGTACCTCGCTGCCTGAAACCTCTCCCCGAGGCGTTTGGAGCTTCTGCCCCAGCGGGCCGGGGAGCCTGCCTTGCCCAGACCCTCTCTGCTCGCTCGTTCCCAGTTCCCGGTACCAGCGTCTCGTCCCCGCTGGCCGGGAATCCGGCGCCCGCTGGCTGCCCAGCCTGCACAGGTTCAGCGCGTGCGCGGGCTCCTGCCACTCTGCGAGGCCCCTCCTGGGATCGTGCCTTCCCTGGTGCCGAAATGACACCTGTTCTGGTGTTAACATCCAGTCTCCTGTTCCTTTTTTACTTTGTGTTTTTCCTTATTTGGGGGACACTCTTCCCCACCCAGGCTCCCTGCGAGAGTCGTTTCAGCTGTGAGTCATAAACACCGAGTGCCCTGTTGCTGCCTCTGTGCTCAATGCGGTGACGTGCCCGCAGCGGGAAAAGCCATCCTGTTCACCGGTAAAGATCCACACACCCATGCCGAGTGCCCGCCATATTCTTTTTTTCCCTTTCTGTCTCTTTTTTAAGTTGGCCAAATGGCTACTCTCTGTTTTCCCCTTTCATTCGTCTGTACTTAAATCATATTTTCCCACTCTGTTACAAACACTTGTCCCTGATTCCTGCTCTCCAACTCAGACACCTGGGACTCGACTCTCATATGACAAAAGCAACACCCGCCGCCTCACCCGGCACTCAGGGTCCTCTGGCCTCTCCCCTTCCCTCGCCACGACAGCAAGGACGAGATAGCAACCCTTGCAAGAGTGACACCAAGTCTTCCCACTCCTTGTGGTGTGTCCTTTCAGCTTCAAGAGCTCTCATTTTGCATTAAAGCACACTGCACTAGACTTTGTCGGTTTAGATATGAAGTTACAGACTGATGAAGAGAAACATTAGTGGGTGGTGGGTGGATGGATGGTGGATGGATGGATGGTGGATGGATAGACAGTAGTTGGTTGGATGGATAGATGGATGGATAGATGGTGGGTGGTTGGATGGCGGATGGATGGATGGATGGTGGTTGGTTGGATGGTGGATGGATGGATGGATGGTGGTTGGTTGGATGGATAGATGGATGGATGGATGGTGGATGGTTGGATGGCGGATGGATGGGTGCACAGGTATATAAATCACCACCTCCTTCTTTCTTCTTCATCATTCTCTTTATTGAAATGTTTTGATCGGTGAGAGTCTTTTTTCAAGTATTTTCTTCATGAAGAGTATTGAGGAAATACGTCTTCTAAATTCTTGTATATTTTTAAATAAACACTATCTCAGGTAATTGTGGGATCCTTAAGAACACCTGGCTGCTTCAACTATCACTAATAAAAAATACAATGCGAAATGCACTTTGCCCCTTTGTAGGTCATTTTATTTCTTCTTGGGAGCTCATGTGTTTGTGAGTCTTTGACTTGAGAATTTTATGTGTTAGGTGGGTTCCCACAGCCACCAACTTTGTTCACAGCTCTGAGGGAGCTTCTCTCCCACAGACTTGCTTCCCCGAGCCAGGAGATGTCTCTGATACGACTCCATCGCTGCCCGTCCTTTCTGTTCTTCCTTCTGGAAACCCTCTCATGTATATTGTATCTGCTGGATCTGGACTTAAATTCCTTGTTTTTTCCCAAACAGTTGCCATCTCTCCATACATTTTGCTTTGTTATTTGAAACATTAATGGCACTGGGTCTCACAGACCAGCTACTCTGATTCCTATGCTAGCCCATCTTCCTTTTCAATGCAACTGATACATTGCTTCCTCTGAAATAAGGACTTTTGTTTTGTTTTTCTGAACACCGGGCTCATCCTAGGAGTTAATTCTTTATGCTCCTTTCTACCAGGCAGTAAGTATTTTCTCCTGCAGCTTCCCACACCCCGGTCCTTTCTGCTGGGATCCCAGCAGAGGCCGGTTGTCCGCGAGTTCCCAGATTGCTTTAGTCAATGGAGCCCAAAAGCTTGCAACGGGAGATGACAGAGAAAAGCAGGTAGTCTTGCAGCCTGAGTCCCTCTTCCCGACAACTACTTCTGTAGCACTTAAAAGAGTGAGCTGGTCAGATAATACGCTCGCTCACTCAGGAAACACTCGACTCCGTGCTACAATACCAGAGAACTCCGCCATTGAACTTGCCCCTCCCCCAGCAAGTCCGTTCCAGGAAGGCAGATGCGAGAATCTGTACTACTTCCGCTCCGTCCAATGGCTTCGCTCCCTTGTTGAAGGTCGGCTGCCTCTGTTTACGAGGGTCTCTCTACTCTGCTCCACTGATCTACTTGTCTGCTCTCTCACCATGACTTCACTACGAAGTGTTTTACTAAATGAGATACATTTTAAGCACCAAGGCGAAGGACCCTCCGGAAGTAAGCTTCCCATAACTATTGGTCTGTCACCATCACCCCACCATTATTGTCATGATGAACAGAAATGACCTTTGTCACATAGGTGGAAACTGGTGCAGCGACGTGTCTGTTACCGCGGTTGACCCACGGGGAGGACTCCAGTCCAGGCCACCTGCTTCTGAGCGCAGTGTTCCCTCCGCCCCTCCACGCAGTGGGTGCCGAGCCCGTGAGTGAGCTCGAAACTCTTTTTCTCATCAGTTTTTTTCCCCTGATAAAATTTTTACGACACCATGTAGTAGACAGTGAACGATGGATTTTGTGATGAAGTTAAACCCAGCTCCTAGGGGTGATTTTATTGAGTCTTGCCCTTTCTCGAATCTATAAAACTTCTTATTGTCTAGACAGGGGAGGGGAAAAAGTATGGCTTAAATAATGTGGTCTAGTTGGAGGATGGTTTACATGAAATGTTATAGGTATTTGGGGGTTTTCCACAGAGACACAGCCTGATACATAGGAGAAAAGATCATAGTTTTTGGTTCCAGAAGTTTTTAAAGAAATTCACTTGGTTCCTCTGAAACTCAAATGAGATACTATAAAAATTCCCTGAACACTATAAAGGACAACTCCATTACACTATAATGATTCATATGTCATTTTAGAAATTATAAGTATGTAATACTTAGGGTGCAATAGGGTATCAATAAATATTTGATAAATGTATAAATGCGATAAATTCATAGCGGCTCTTCTAATGGTTATTATATTTGATATTATGTAAGTAGTTGTGGCATTCGAACTATTTAAACATGTAAGTATTAAATTATAACATTAAATTTAAGTTATAAAACTAAAATGTCTACTATAGTTCAAGTGCAGATATTTCATTAACATTTTTGCAGTATGATAACTTCACGTCAACAGGGTCATAAATGATGCAACAGCTTTGGCCTTGGAGAAGTTCGACTTTTTGCTAGAATAACTTTATTAACGGCCTTTCTTGACTTCAACTGCCTGAAACCACGCACAAATACACAACACATGTTAGCATCGTCCTCTCCCTCCACACTGAATGTTGTTACAGTTAAACCTTAAAATTTGGTATTACTTGACCAAGGAAAGGAAAGCGAATACATGGCAAACTAATTCCGAGGGTTATCTGAATCATTTTGCGGGGGGATGGTATTAGACATCTCAGTATGTTTACAGGTTTCACTGTAACGCCTGTAAGATCTGGGTATCAACAGGGAGGAATAACAGGAATTCAAAACAAGTTACCAGGGGAAATTTCTGCAGGTGAACGGTACAGTTGCAGAACAGGCCTGGCAGCCAAAGCAGAGAGGCGCTGGGCCGGGGCAAACCCTTGCCTGGTGACTGGCAGTGGCTTTCCCCCCTGACTCCCCGCTCCCCGCCGTCCAGTCTCCAGGACACTTCCGATACAACCCACTCACCTCGAACCCCCGCGACCCCACTGTGCGCCCAGGGCAAAGGAAGGGTCGCCGGACGGGACCATCCGCACAGACCCCCTCTGTGACTCCGCTGGACTTGGAGATTCGAGCTTCGAGCCCCCACCCTCGAGAAGGCAAGGGTGAGACATTTTGGCCGTCACTCCACCCCACGTGAGAATGCCTCCGGGGGACACATTCTCCCTCCCACAGAAAAAAGGGGAAAAGAATCCCAGGGGAAACGCCAGACTGTGGGGGAGAGCTTGCCCTGGATTGGAAGTGGGTACAGAGCTGCCTCTGAGTGGGAGGCGAAGCGCTCTCCGGAACCGATGGTTCCTGGTCTGGAAAAGCACCTACTTGCCCGGCTCCTTAAGCGGCACGAGAAGTGGGCGACTTTGGGGAGGAGGCGCAAGGGGGGTGTGGATACACAGAGAAACAGATAAACCGAGGTGCGTGCTCACTCACATGTGCCTGTGTATGTGATTATTATAAATGCTCACATACTGTAAGTTACTTTAGGCCATTTTCCATAGCTGTGGACCTGTGGAGGACTTCCTTCCAGGAGACTCTGTAGGTCTCCTTTCTATCTCCCCCAGACTTAGGACCACGGCTCCCGTCACTGGGGAGGAGGAGAATTCGGCCCCCGTTTGCCAACAGACTGTACATCATTTCTCTCCTTACTGTCTTCTTTCTCAGCTTAGCAGTGACAGATGAATATTAAACTACACTGCTAGGCACCACCTGAAAGGCTTGGTCTCTCCCCTAAATGGGTAGGTCCCACTGGGATGTCGCCCACCACGGGAGAGGACGCTGGCACTCAGTGAGCCTGTTCCCTCCTCGCCTGGGCCCTCCGCAGACTCCTTCCTGCATCACCCCAAAGGCGGACGGGGCCCTCGGCCAGAAGGCCAGGAGTGACACCGATGGACCCCATCTTCAGATCCGTCGCCTCAACACTCTTGGGTTCCTTGCTCTCTCTCCTGGCTCATCACCCACTAGGTGGAGGGGTCCCACCGAGGACAGGAAGGCCTCGGGGCAGAGACACACAGGGGACCTGGCCCCTGGGGCCACAGGGCACAGGAAGGCTGCAGGACACAGGAAGGCCTCAGGGCAGAGACACACAGGGGAGTCAGTCCCCAGGGCCACAGGACACAGGAAGGCCTCAGGGCAGAGATGCACTGGGCAGCCGGCCCCCTGGGCCACAGGGACGCAGAACCCTGCTCCCCCATGACCTGCATCAGAGTGTGGGAGGAACGAACAGCAAATCTGCGGTGTACTCGACTCGGATTCCAGACCGGCACAGAATTCAGGAGGGATGAACGTGTGTCCTGGTGCCTGGAGCCTGGGTCTCTGCCCCTCCCTCAGCAGCAACAGACACTTCTGGCACGTACTGAGCTCAGGCTTCCACGCCGTCCAGGTGTGATGGTGAGGGGCGACCGCAGGTGCGCACTGTTCTCCCTAGACGCGGCTGAGCAGGGGTCATTTTCCCAGACCACACATCCGGCCGCGCCATCAAACACCTCAGAATTCAAAGAGCGTGCCTACGCCTTCCAAGTCCTGCTTCGTTGCATATTCATTCCTACTCTCTTCCATAAATAACCTTTAGTCCTCCTAGGTGTCAGGCTCTGTCCCAGACGCTCAGGGATATGATGGGAGACAGCCTGCAGCACCTCGCAGAGCCCTATGCACACAGTAGGCACTCAACAAACAATGCGGCGATGCAAAAAAGACAGATTCAGGGGAAGCAAATTCAGTAGGAAAACTGGGGGCTCCTCTCCCCCTCTGGACATGGAAAGGACACAAGAAATGTAGAAAGGACTCCCCATAAACAGTGCTCTGGGCTGACTGAAGGATTGCAACAGAGACACTTCCTGTGATCCCGTGGCAGGCGAGATAAGCAGCCAGCCACCTCTCGCCGGCTGGGCCTGCCCTCTCCAGCAGACCTCTAGAGATCCGTGTACACGCACGCACACACGCACACACACACACACCCCGTACGCACAAATACAATGAGGTCTGAACCAATCTGAACCCTGTTCATCAGCGCTCTGTCACCCCGAGGGTAACGACAAAATGGATGTGTCCGTCCAACGCATTCTGGTTTCGAAAGCAGAATTGTGGGAGGGGAGGGGAGGTCTAAAGAGTACGAACTAGTCGATTCTCTTTTTTAATTTTATTATTACAAAACGCTTTATTACCAAGCACGGAGGCCTAAGATTCCCGGCCAGTGATTCTGTGTTTAGACCGTCGGACGTCCGGGCAACGTTTCCCTGCGTGTCAATGACGGGGACGCACCAGCAGACCCTTGACCAGGAGAGAGACAGCGGGTCCCAAGCCCAGCTCAACAGCAAGCAGCTGCCACTGCCCTTGTGGGCAGGTGACCCTTGGTTCCCGCTTGTCATCCCCTACTAAAGGAAATGATTCTGTGTCAACCTCGTGTGCTGGGTAACTTGAGGATGTTTATGAAGTCGTTGGAGGGAACTATAGCTAAACAATATAGATTCCTTCGACATATGTATTTGTACATATGCACATATATTTATTGGTGCAAACATCACAGGGAAACCACAGTATGAAATTGGCCTGCGGAGTAATACCGAATACAGCCTTTATCATTCGCTTGTTTGTGTGTGTTCCTTCATGCCCCCCAGATGGCCGGAACACTCACACTGTGCGCACTACGTGGGGAGTCCCTGCGTGGATGAAGATCGTCACGGCAAACACGCGCCCAGGCACACGGGTGCTGACCCCCTCTCGTCCTCCCGTCCTCTCCCAAACCGGAGAGCGCCCAGCGGAGCCTGCAGTTCCCCCCAGGCAGCGTCCCTGCCTCTGAAAGGGTGCTTTTCGGTCTTTGTCTCTGGGACATCCTTGACTCTCAAAGTGTTTCATCAGCAGTGGAAATCGGGGTGACTTTGGGGAACCTGCAAGATGAGGCGTGGGAGAATGCACCGTCCTTGACTCTCAAAGTGTTTCATCAGCAGTGGAAATCGGGGTGACTTTGGGGAACCTGCAAGAAGTGGCGTGGGAGAATGCACCGGACACGGGGGGCCTACCCACCAGGCGCTGCGCCCAGTGGAAGTGTGGGGAGGTCAGCCTCCTCTGACACCGCTTGCTGTCCCTGCAGCACACGGGTTCCAGCGCCACGAAAAAGAGCGAGTGCAGCCTGAATACCTACCGGGTCACCCACCCTCTTNGGGACATCCTTGACTCTCAAAGTGTTTCATCAGCAGTGGAAATCGGGGTGACTTTGGGGAACCTGCGAGACGAGGGTTTCTGGGGGCAGTGGCGTGGGAGAATGCACCGGACGCAGGGCCTACCCACCAGGCGCTGCGCCCAGTGGAAGTGTGGGGAGGTCAGCCTCCTCTGACACCGCTTGCTGTCCCTGCAGCACACGGGTTCCAGCGCCACGAAAAAGAGCGAGTGCAGCCTGAATACCTACCGGGTCACCCACCCTCTTCCCATCTCTGCTCTCCTGAAAGAGCGCAGAATTTTGAGAGACCGGCTTTCCCCTTCTGCTCCTGCGGTGAAAACGGACGGCACACTCCCCAGGCCCCCTGCCCTGAACTGGCCCGAGTGGCAGCTGGGGACGCAGCAGTAGGCCCAGGGACAAACGAGAGTGTGGTCTCCTTCACGGTTTCTCTCGGGAGCCCCGCTGTCACCCCAGAAATGTCGTCGAGGTTGAGCCGCGCGTTCAGGGAGTGCCCCACTGCCATCGCGGGACACTGGGGGGTGAGGTCCCCACCTTCCTGTGATGCCTCTTTAATTATTTCAGCGACGAGAAAGACAGCTTTTTTGGATTCTTCTCTCGGCCCCCTCCGCCCTTCCTCTCTCCCCAGAAACCATTCACCCACGACCCAAGCCACACAAGCCGCTGTGACGTGGCCCCTCCCTATTCTCCCCACGCTTCTCTCCTCGGGGGCCAGTTCCCACGCTCTCGGCAGCCTCGCAGGACTTCCCACCACTGGCCACTTGAACCAGGCGTGTGACTCGGTGCCCACAGCGAGGGCCTCTCAGCTCAACACCTTGCCCAGTTCTCTGCCCTCATCCTGCGTTACCGAAATTTAAATCTGAAGGGCTCTGGCTGACGCATGAGAATCGAGTCCTGCCAGGCTATCTCTTTAAGGAAAACGCATCACGTATTTCTTCTGGCTGCTTTAGTTTGAAAATCCAAAAGCTTCCAGGCAACAGCAACATCATAGAAAACAGCTAGAACAGCGTCATCGCGGTGCCCATGAAAACACGTCCTTAGACTCGGTCGCGGCTGACATTAAACCTTACCAGTCAGAATGATACTTGGTGACGTCCTGACAGAGACGTAGTCACGGTGTGACCATTTGTGTCTTCTGGGACGGAGCAGACTCACAACCAGGGACTGTGATCTCAGACCCCCTGGAGTATTTCCTCCAAGCACATCCTCATGTCTCAGCACCTTCTCTACCAGGAGGTAAAAGTGGGTTCATCTCTCAACGAGAGCTACATGCTTGTTCGCACTCAGAAAAAATCACAAACAAATAGCAGCCCCAATGTTGACATAAAAATCATATTTTTGAAAATAATATTTTATTAAAAGTACCTTTACAAGTATTAACATTGTGTATGATATGCTACAGTCATGGGAACGCTTAGCAGTATTTGAAATGTAACCCCATCCATGAAATAGCATGCAAACCCTAAGTAAATGTGAACGGGAGACAGATTTAAGATGTCCAGAACATGGTATTTAAAATAAAACAGTTTTTAATAAATTTTAGCCTGTCGAGACAAGTGAGCACAAAGAAACATATGTATACATTCTTACTTACAGTAGCTATTACTCATTTATCTTATAGAATTGATGGCTTGCACGAATCTTATCTAATTGGTCAAAATATTTCAGTTCATATCACAACTTCCCTTTCAAAACTGAAACAACAGATGCTCGGTGACCTTCATGAAATCCCTTCAGTTCTGAGACTGAGAGAGTGACTGAGTTTGAGGTTGAACGTCAGTGTCCTGGAGAGCAAGGGGCACGCTCACTCTGCTGCCGAACTTACCTTGAAGTCAGCTGACCCAACAATGGGGATGTCAAGGAGTATGTGTTTTAGCTCAACCAGTTAAATACTTGAACAATAACCCTACCTTTCCAGGGAGTCCTCCTGTGAGTGTTGCTGAAGGAGAAGCTCGGAAAACACCCCAGGCAGGAGTCTGAGAGCAAACAGCCCCGGGGTTCAAAGGCTGGGGCCGAGAGCCTTTGGAAGGAGAAGAGAGCTTGGCCGAGGGAGGTCACCCACAGAGCAGCAGTCGGAAGGTGCAGGGGGAGAGCGACACCCAGGACCTGCAGGGCAGCTCGGAAACGCTCTTTGAGGAGAGGAACACGCAGCTGCACGCGCCCAGTCCCTCCCTAGGAGTTTGCGTTGGTTCTATCAAGTGATTTGAGGGGGTTCGCTCTGGAAGCAGTCGCCCTCCGGATCCAATGGGACCAGAGGAGGGTCATCACCCCCAAACACAGTTCAGGTCTTGAGCCCTCAAAATCGGAACAGGTGTGGATGGGTGGGGATGGGCAGGTCCAACCGTTACCTCTCAGGCCTGAGCAAATTCACTGATGTCATATTTTCCTCCTGAAATAGGATCCGTTGGACATTCAAAGGGCATCTGAACTACGTTCACCACTCACTTTCCATTTGACCTGAGCCTCTGCCACCCAGGCCTCGTTGACCAGGCCAACTCTCGGCCATACCAATGAAGCACAGTGTTCTGGAAGGGAGAGGACAGCAGGACCCCCTGGCCAATCCCGGCCGAGCAGCACTCCCCTGAGCCGTGAAATGAGAGCACCAGATAGCGCAGGTGGTCCTTTGATGCTTTAATCCTGGGAACCAGCGACATTTCAAAACCCCAAGGAGCCACGTTAAAGGAAGAGACGCCAGAGCAACTGTGGACGGACTCGCAGAAAGTTTCAGACACGAATCCCATAGTCCCTGCATCGCTGTTCCCAGCAGAAAGCTTTGTTCCTGAGGCCGCTCTGTCATCACTCTCTGGCCATCAAAGGACACTGGAGCCAGCCTGGCAACGCACCCCCAAGGGACTGGGGCATGCTTGTCCATCACACAGAAATGGGCTCCTAGACACATGTCAGCAAAGATGATACAGAGTCGATGAGAAAGTCGTTGAAATCGTCTGTTAAGCTGATGTCAGTTCAATGAGAGTCTGGACCAGGAAGACACCGTTCCATGGGGAAAGGACTGCACACGAACTTGTCGTCGTGTGTGAGAGAAGGGACTGGAAGTGACGGGAAGTGCCAGGGGACTCGGGAGTGGGTGAGCCAGGCCACCTGCTCGTGAGAGGTGGCCTGGTGGTGCAGCATGCACACAAGTCACAGGTCCCCTGCCTGAAGGAGACCAGGGCGAAGGGGAAGGGAAGGGCGAGTGGACGGCCCTTCTGCTTAGGCTCTGGAGGCCAAGTACAAAGTCCACGGGAGTGGCTTTCTTAGACCAGAGCACCTCCCAACAGGGAATCTACTGAACGGGTAAGAAGACAGAAAGAATACACAGAACAGCTTTCTGTGCATGGGGATGGCCTCAAGTCCGAGGTCACAGACCAGGGGGTCTGCCTTGGGGATTTGCCCCCACCCCGGGAGTGGGACCCGAAGTGCTTGCGCAAATGACTGACATAGTTGAACCCGGATGAACAGCACATCGTGAAGGGCCCCTGCATCAAGCTGTTCCCGAGGTTCATTGCCACTCCTCAGGTGCCTCTCTGCTTTCTGCTCCTCTCCCCCACATTCCATGCAAAAACACGTAATTATCGCATGCGAGCGGGCCCTTGACTCGCAGCCATCGTGGCGTTGTCGGAGCATGTCTAGTTTCAAAGCGCTCAACCTGAAATCGCTCTGGTATGTCAAAATATTATGGGAGAGGAAGAGTTTAAAAACAGAGTAATAATTTAGTAGACGGTACCGGTAGCCACGCCTTTCTGGGAGAGCGTTTCCAAACTTTTCTCTGGGGGTGAAATAGGAGGATGCATGCGGAGGGTAGCTGTGAAACACTGGGAGAAAAAATAACTCAAAATAGAAGCGAGAACTCAACGAAACCAGAATGTAATTATTTTGACGTTGGCTCCAAATATTTTAGTGGCAATAGCCACCTATGTTGAACAAACACAAACTCCACATCCCTGGATCCCAGCCCCCAGTCCCGTGACGCCGGTCAAGAGCGTCGGCCCCGTCGGGTCTGTGTGCTCACCGGGAGAACGTGGGCTGTTGTTCCAGGCTCACAGGATTTTCAGTGTCATTGAGTAAAAGTAAGGCAATACTCAGTAAGTGAGTGAAAGAGAGCCACTCTGTTATTGTTAGCACTTCTTGTAAGTATCTGCATTTATTTTATTCTTAATACCTACCACGTGTTTAAATAAACACATACCATAACATAATATCTACAAAATAGAAGTTTTATTATTTCTAACAACCACTTCCGTTCGAAGGCACTCAGGAAGAGCTGGATTACAAAACGGGAGTTTTGTTTTGTTTTGTGGACTTGGTTTTCAGTGCCCCACTGACACTCCTCTGCTTTCTCAAAATGACCGAGTGTGGGTCTTTACGCGAAACACCGTTTCTGGGAAGACCCGTAGTTCTGCACTCTGTGAAAAGCACAGTGAGTAGCTCTCGCGGCTTTAAAATATTTGGGTTCCTCTCTCCCTGCACCCCCCCGTGCACCTCCCCCCTCCTCGGTCACCAGTGGAGTTGTACAAACTCCCTCCAGCTATCAAGTGTTATCGGTGTAGAATCTTCTCCGCAGCTGGACACGGTTCTTTCAAGGGCCTCCGTGTTTCCTGTGTGGCGAGGCCGCCCCTCCTAACGACTGTTTCCCATCAGCACCACAAAGACCTACCTTCTCAACCGCTGGTTCAACGGTTTCTCACCACTTCCACCTTTCTCTGCAACCCGTCGCTGGGAAGGAAGTTCACAAATACTTGCTCGCTGGGCTGCTCAGGCTGATAGTATCTCTTGGGACTTGAACTTGGATGTATAAAGTCTCATTTTTTTTAAAAAAAATGCAACTGTCAAGCATCAGCAGATAATACCCAAAATGAAAACAAACTTTTTTCTCTCTCACAGTCACAATGAGACAGTTACTTGTTCTGCTGTTTTGGAAAATATAACTCTTTACATGTTTCTAAAAATAAAAAGTGATTTATTTTTATCTATTGGCTAACTTGAATAGAATTTTAATATAATTAGGCTGTAAATTGTGTGCTTTATGGATAAATGTGTTATTTTTAAGGAGCAAATATAGACCTGAGAGCAGAAGATAAAATTGGATTGACAAACATGAAGACATAAATTTAAATTTTTATAAGAAATTAGAGAATTTCAGCATCTTATTTTTAGTAAAACAAGCCTTCTTCTACATGCCCCCCAAATTTTCATCTAAAACTAAAATTACTAATTGAAGAAATGAACTATTCACAGGCCTGGGCTGTAACAGAATTTTAATTTTAATTCTTTATAGAGTATTCTAAACAGTCCTTGGGCTCTCTAATTGTTTTACCTGCTGATTTTTAAAATGCAAATTTTATTTGAATCATCTTTCATGAATCTAGGAGCTACAGAAGGCTTGCCTCCTGTGGTCTTTGCTGGGTCGAGAGCGCTTTCTTTCCATTTCTATGACTAGTTTCCAAGACATTTTCAAACAGGTGGGTTTCGCCCAGCTGAAGCCAAACTAGAAAGCCTTTGTATGTGATGATTTGAACTCTCTATGGCTCCGAATTAGCCCTCTCCCCCAGGACACACACACAGTGATCAGCGGCGGTGGTTGTGAGGAGTAAGAACGAGAAGCCGGTGCGATGCGGAGACCACGGGAGGCAGAATCGCCTGCGTGTCTGTCCCTGCCCGGCCGACACGCCAAAGATTCTACGACGTGATAAGATTCGGGAATTTCTTGCTGAGATTAAAGTACAGCAGCACTTCAGGAGGACTTTTAATTTGTCCACACAAAGAGCATTCCAGAGCAGCACCCAGTTCAGACCCCTTAACACCCCTTCTGAAACTGTAAAACACGGTTGGGTGCCACTGGTCTCTCACAGGACAGTACAGATCGTTAAGGGGGGGCTCTGCTTACACAGGGCGGGGCCAAGGTGGGTTTCCACGTGGGAGTACTCGAAACACACTCCGTCCTTGCATTATTACTTATCAGCTATGGTGTGGTGTTCCCTATGAACAACCCTAACCCACCTTTGCCCCAGCCTGTGTGTCTGTCTCACCACAGCGGCCCCTCCGAGACAGCAGAGTGGGGGCCCAGCACGAGGCCGGGCTGCCCCCGGGGCGGGGGCGTCCACAGGCTCCGTCTCCAGTGGGGCATTTACAGAGAAGCCAGCGGCCTGCTGATGCTGGATGTCCACTCCAAGGGGAGAGAGAGCAGTCGTCACACAGTCCGGAGCACCAGGGACAGGACTGTGCAGGGCCGTCACTCCCACGGGCCGAGCCGCACACACCTGTGCTCATGTCTCCGCACCCTCACCGCCTACGGCCCCACCAGAAATGAACACAGAAAGCTACACTCAGCTACACGCAAGTTTGCAGTGCACGACTCCAGGAGAACGCTCCCCACGAAATGGTCTCTTGAGTTTTGTTGACGTTTGCATTTTCACTATTTTCAAAATAGAACATTGGGGTAGGGACTGTATTTTTCAAGTTCTCTCTCTGTTCCTCACTCACCACCATGGGTCAAAAATCAGTAGAGTGTGTCATAGAAATGTGCTTCCCTTGTTAATAACTAGTCACACTGTTAATAAATACAGAGGTGCTGGGACCAGGTTGACGATCTCTACTCCGTGGGGGCGAGACCACCGGACGCCGCAGTGTCCGGTTGTGACCGAGTCGGGTGGCATCTGGGGCAGCACACGACGAGAGGTCCATCGATTTCTGAGAAACACCTGCTGGGTTTCTCCGGAAGTTCTCGCAGGTGGAAGGCAGGGAGTGAGTGGTGGGCACGTGACCACGAGCTCCCCGTGGGGGGTTGAAGGAACCGCCCAAATTTGTCAGGCTCTAACCCACTGTCGGCCCAGGGCCGGGTGACAGGCACCGGGCACTGTTTCCTTCAACAGCTTCACCAATGGCTCAAGTGAAAACGAAGGTACACTCGTTATCAAAGGAGAGGCAGGGGAAAATATTAGGATTAAAGGCAGATGGAAATCAGGGCACGAAATGAAGAGGATAAAATCTGGAGCAGCGCACCACGTTAGCACGACGTTCTGAAAGGGCTCGCGGTTCAACCCCTAATTTTATGGACAAGGAAAGTGATGTCCGGAGAGGGGACGTGATGTCCCCGAGGTGGAGTGTGACAGAGGCCGGCTAGAAGTCCACACGGCTTTGTCCTCTCTCACCTGTAATGTCCTCAGACAGCCTCAAAACGCCCTGCAGAACATCACTTCTCATCTGCCAAGCGGCGTCAAAACCGCGCTGATCGTGGTGGGATGCTGTATTCCATCCAAGACAAAAACGGCTTCACATGCGCAGGGTGGACAAAGGCGGAAGGAAAACCGTGTGGGGGGTGTTCGGCCACGACGGGTCTCTGAACTGCGATGTGACTTCACCGAGAGCGGACTCAGGGTCCGACCGCATCGGCAGACGCGCGACACTCAGACCGAGGGCTCTTCCTGGCTTCCTGCCGGGCGGTGGCCAGACCTCTTCCCTGCCCCTGCGTCGGGGGCTGGGCCGCTCCCTGCCGGGCAGACGGCGTGCCTCCCAGAACGAATCACCTGCGCGGTGTAAACGGTGAAATGAGGGTTCATTCGCTATCTAAAATGAAAAGTTCTCCTGCGATCTTAGCTCGCTTATTTTATCGCTGTTCTTCTTGGGTATCTTCCTAAAACGGAGAGATTAAAGGACATCGAATCGCCCCCAAATGGAATCGTCAGGACGGCTTTGCCCCTCTTCTCTCTCAGGCGGAGAGGCGACCGTTCTTGAACTGTTTGGACAAAGGGCGATGAGTGTTCACACCTCCCGGTAACCTTTGTATTAAGGTCTGTCCGAACCACCTCGTTCCTTGGTTTTACCTTCTCATTGCTCTGCCGCGTCCAGAGTCGTGACAAAGCAGGATAGGTTTCAGGAGAAAGGACTCCCCCACAACCCACCCTGAGAAACTTGTCTAGAGGGGGGGGGGTGGAGTACAAGAGCCGGTTTGCAATAACAGCCCCGACTCCGTCGTTAGAGAAATACGTGCCATTTGCCTGGGGTTTCCCACAGGCTGCCATTATCATTAGCCAGTTTTGATCAAGAGTTTGGCCAGGTATTTTTTTTTCCTCTTTGATTCAAACTGCTCTCCCTCGAGAAATCGCCCATGGGGATGTAATCTTCGTCCAAATTTGCTGCACTGAGACCACAGACAATCCCGGCCTCCGAAACCCCTAAAATCATTCAGTCAGATAATGNCTTCTCATTGCGTTGCCGCGTCCAGAGTCGTGACAAAGCAGGGTAGGTTTTAGAGACGGGTGGGGTGGGGGGGGTGGAGTACAAGAGCCGGTTTGCAATAACAGCCCCGACTCCGTCGTTAGAGAAATACGTGCCATTCGCCTGGGGTTTCCCACAGGCTGCCATTATCATTAGCCAGTTTTGATCAAGAGTTTGGCCAGGTATTTTTTTTTCCTCTTTGATTCAAACTGCTCTCCCTCGAGAAATCGCCCATGGGGATGTAATCTTCGTCCAAATTTGCTGCGCCGAGACCACAGACAATCCCGGCCTCCGAAACCCCTAAAATCATTCAGTCAGATAATGGCTATTTATGTAAAGCTCGGGGCGGGGGGCAAAATCCATTCCAGATGTCCTAGACCCCAGCATCC
This sequence comes from Sturnira hondurensis, assembly GCF_014824575.4. Lineage (NCBI taxonomy): Eukaryota > Metazoa > Chordata > Mammalia > Chiroptera > Phyllostomidae > Sturnira > Sturnira hondurensis. Next base: position 941,187 of record NW_028091436.1, read on the forward strand.
CCATTAGCAGGGCGCGGATACGAAGTGCGTGTGCGGGGCGGGGCCGAGGTGGGCTTAGGGTTGCCAGTCCAAAAAACGCAGGGTCGATTCTCACGTTATCCGTTGTTCATTACCGCATCATTTTCCAGACGGACAACCGTGAACCTCCTTCTGCCCCACCCTGTCGTCTCTCCTACAGGCGCTGATGAAACAACTGGCCATCCACACGCACACAAAAAGGAAACTAAATGCAGACCCTACGGCCCCCGCAAAAATTCAGTCAAAATGTGCTGTAGCCCCACGTGCAAAAAATGCAGAACTAGAGAACTGGAAAATAACGGCGGAAAACGCCTAGACGGCCTCGGACACGGTGAGGCCTTTAGAGACAACACCGAGACACGGTCCGTGACAGACAGAACTCCTACTGGGCTTCATTAACGTGAACAACTTCTCTGCGAAGACGTGGTCAAGAGAGTGAGCAGACAAGCCCCCGACGGGGGGTGGGGGGTGGAGGGGGACAATTCTTGCAGAGACTTATCCAGAGGGTCCCCTTTCTTCCCGAGAAAGCGACAGCCCTGGAGGTACAGCGCACGCACGGCGCGGGCTCCCGGCCCCACGTTGGGGTCAGCCCCTGATCCGCCTGCCGCAAGGTAAAAATACCTAAGTCAAAACTGTAGCTGACGCGCGCGGCCTGGCCCACCCTCCACGTGCTCGGGACGCTAAACCCCAGCTACCTGGGCAATTACCCGGCTTTCACCTCGGCAGTAGATGCCTTCCTCTCCTTCCCACCAGAAGAAGCCACCGACAGGCACTCCGTAGGCGTGATGGGCCACGAAACGCGAAGCCCAATACCCACACGCCCCGGCCTGCCGGCCAGTGTGGCGTCTCGGCTGTTTATTTCCCCCCGCGGCCACATGACTGACCGGGCCCTAACACTTCTCCCGCTGCCCAGCCGTGAAATATAGGCAGCAAGCCCTGAGTCGCTTTTTGAAACGAAATGTTCGCGCCTTTTCACTTTACTCGTGACCGGGGAGTCTTAATGGACTGCATTCGATGGACCACGTGGGAGTGGAGGACTAGTAAGCTGTGTTGCAGATGTGTTTTGAACCGCCAACAGTCTGAAAGAAAAACAGGAAATTCTAAGGCTGGTCTGCTGCCGACGTGTGCCATTGTTTTTGCAAACAGGAAGGCGTGTCGTCGGTTTATCTGACGTGTCTCCCATGTGAGGCCACACCCCTCAACAGCCTCATTTTCAGTCTCACTCAGGGAACGGACGGGCCCACCAGCTCTGCCACTTTCTACGGGACTGATCTGGTGGCTCTATTTACTGGGTTCCCGAGCCCTTGACCATGTCTATGGGCCTCTCACACATAACCATCATTAGCAGTTTAAGTGTGGGTGTATTGCTGAGACCCTGGAAAACAGGTTTAAAGCCACTCAAGAGTCCCAAGAAAAAGAGGCTTGTTCGATGGCACTTAGCCGTCCCCGGTTGGATCTGCGAGCGGCAGCCTGCCATTCCTCTCTGTTTGTCCAAGGCCAGGAAGTAATCTCTAGAACTTTTGGGCCATTTGTCTTTGCGTTTGCCTTTGGACATTGATTGAAAGCAGAAGCCCACCTGTTTTCTAACAGCCACTTGGCCCCCGCAGACGAAAGCGAATGCCGGGCTGTGGATCAAGTGTGCACGCCTCTAGTCTCCCTGTGGTTTATCTACGCGAACTTCCTTCGGAGCCCCTCGCCCGAAGCAGGGACCGACGCGCTTGAATCTTGCTGGCCGGTGAGGTGGTGGAACGGAACGTCCGTCTTTATACTTCCCTGCCTCCCCCTCAGCAGTAGCTGAGGAGAATCACCTCTGTGCCTAGAGAGCTTAAAATGTAATCCCTTCCACATCTGTCTGCTTCCAAACTGGGTTCGGCATTCCCGCACGGCCAATGTAACGTGGAATGAGCAATGGAAGCCTGTTCAGTTTCATGTCTAATCACAGACATGTGTAAGCGTGTGAAGGATTACACAGAGGTATAATTAGCAATATTAACTACCGGAAAACTGCGATGCATCTTTTATGTTTCTGCTTCTTCGTTTCCTGACACATCATGTCAGATAGACACCCTCAGGTGGGGGCAGCTTGCACTGACCTTTTGAAGGCTGCCATTCGCATTGTGCTGCGAAGTTTGCCGACGAGGGCATCTGTTCCAAACGGGACCTAATGTCATGGACCTAACCAGCAGTTGCTTGGACAGTTAGGAGAGACTCCAGCAATCAGCCGCCCTCCCACTTCCGGCTGCCGGCTCCCGTGGGAGGGGCTGCCTGTTCTCTTCGCCCACACACGGAATCCACTTACCTCGGCTTCCTCGGACGAACTTCGGGGACCATCTACAGTGGTTATTATGTTATGGCACCCGCGCTGACCCTTCCAAGCCTTCCTCTACGGCGGCTTTTCTAGGAAGTGTTTGTTCTAGCCTTTCCTCTCTAGGTAAACAACAGTTCCAAACTGTTTCAAACCCTTCCTCCGATTCTGTGTCGTAGACATTTGGGGTATTTGTCACGTCCCTCTCGCAGGAGGGTACAGTCTTCCTGCAACCGAACCACCCGTGGAAGTCATTGGGTTTTTTTCATCGGTGTCAAACCCAAACCACCTAGATCCCAGTGCGTCACGACACTCACATGGTTACTGCCACAGCGAATGTTATGTCCCCCATGTCGCCTACTCGGGGGGAATGTACTGGAACCGTAGCAGGGTGAGTGAGATCATGCGGATGACCGCAAGCTCCCTTTTCCACCCCGTCATTCCAAGAAACCCCCGGGTGCGTGCATTTCACCGAGTCTGCCGCCCTGAGAAGCTGCGATAGACACAGCGCCCTCCACGTTCAATCCCTAAACGCCTCCCCATCTGTGGTCCCATTTGCTCTTCAGCAAGGCGGTGTCCTTGGAGTTTCTGTACCTCCCAGGGCCCCTGAAAAACAGGGCGTCTTAGCCCCGGGCTGCTCCTTGGGGCTTCTTCCAAATTAGCATTCCCACAGAATAAAGGGGGGCTGCCTTCCACTCAGGGCGCCTTTCTGAGCGACACTTCCCAGTCGGTTTAATCTCATGGCTCGCACAGCGCTGCGTCTGAACGTCCGAATGACCCGTGCGGCTTCTGCTCTGCCTGCCCTTGGGCTCTGGCTTTGGATTCAGCCCACAGTGAAATGCCCACCTGAGGGGTAATGGTGGGGAGTCACACCCTATCTGTGACGTATCTTTCTCCGACAGCCTCGCAGATATAAAAACACAGGGCGTTTGAGTGTGGGAACCTCTGAAAACAAGAGGCACGATTCAGGTGGTCTGAGTGTCACCTCCCTTGCCTTGTGACTGAGTTTGAAAATGTAAAATGGACTCTGGACTTGAGCTTGTTCTTCCTTAAAAAAAAAAAACAAAAAACGTCGGAAAGGAAGAAAATGCGTCCATGTTTTGGAGGCCAGCTGGGAGGAATGACTGTATTGCAGCCACGGGACCCAGACGCCTCCCCGGGAAGCCTGGGAGCTTCAGGAAGCCCGCCTACCGGCGCCGTGCAGGGGGACGAGACGTGGACACGCTCCCACGCCCTTCCCCGGCCACGTTTCTGTCGCAGAAGCCCAGGCCAACGGGCGGCACCAAATTAGTGGGCCGGAAAACCAGAGACCAGGCAGCCAGGCCTACCCAACAATTTCACATCCCTTCCTGAACTATTTTTAAAATGTTTACAAGTAACGAGGCTCCTGGTTTCCACCCCGTGCTGCTCCGCACAACTCAACATTAAACACTCGTTTCCCCTCTGCAAAAAGGAGTTAACGCGTAGCTACAGAAATTTTGCTGAGTGTACAAGAATTTAGATAAGTCCCCCAGGAAAAGCCCTGGAGAACTTGGTTGGGAGTTTAGGGCCACCACCGTTCGAATTCCTGTCATAGGTAAAGGACACGTCTGTGGCATTTATGTCACCGTGAGGAAGCAGGGTCTTCTGTCCACCCCAGCGACCAGGGGTGACAGAGGCTGTTTCGGGACGCACCACTGTCCCTGCCCTTTCTCAGCGCAGCGGCTGGCGGCCACATGCCTGAGTCATGAAAACCGGGCGGGGCTCTCGGGCACCAGCCCCGGGCTTTCCTCTTGGCCGACACTAAAAATAACCTGCCGAATTTGTAATTTTCAAGATAATTCGGGCTCTGGTTTTGGGATGCCTTGCATCTGGGCTCCGTCTTCTACCCCCGACACTCTGGACACACCAGCTCTTAGACTGGAGCAGATGAATTCACAGTAAGTTATTTTGGTTTAGGAGCTATGTGGGAAGGGAAAGTGAGGGCAAATATTTTGAAGAGTTTCAGCACACAGGTGACCTAACACACTTCACCTAAGAAATAACGTCTATGAGTAGAATGTATTAGTTTACTGAGGCTTAACACATTTGGCTGCAAATTAATGCAATACTTCATTTCCAGCTGCTTCCCGTGTGCTTCAGACACAGAAAAAAGATGTGCGGTTGAAAAGCAACCGAAAGTATTTTTAGGTTCTGACAAGTTTTCCAACTTTCATCTTGTGGGTGCTAATTATATGCACAGAAGGGTGAAAGGCCTCCTTTTGTCACCCTCGGATCCTGTGACAAGTCGGGAGGGGGACTTCCAGGAGTCTGCGGCCTCCGCCCAGCAGGCGACAGGCCCTTGGGCACTGTGGACCGGCCGGCGGCGTGGAGAAGGCGGAGTGGATGGGAACCTACCGCGCCTCCCTGGGCAGCCCCGGCCTGCTCCTAAACGTGCAGCCAAAAGGCCGTCTGATCTTTATTAGAAAGTCACCGAGTCGTAAGTGGAAGACTTGGGTGAATCTTAGAAGCCTTCGCGCAGGCCCCATTATGGTTCCCCCTGGGGCCCCACTTCCTCCTGGGCCTCGGTGGGCAGCCCGGAAACATCCGGCCAGGAGTGTCGCAGGTGTGTCTAGGTCGGAAGGGAGGGAGGAAGGAGGAGCGGGAGGGAAGGCAGGAGGGGGCAGAAGCAGAGGAGGACAGGCAGGAGGGAAGAAGACAAAGAGAAAGAATAGCAAGAAGCAAAAGAAGTTGTGGCATTTTCTCTCTTCGGATGACAACCCGGGTGAAATACACCGTCCCAACTCGCTCGTGGACCGAGGTCTCCCCCACTGGACTTGGCTGGTGCGAAAGAGAGCTCCGCATGGCGTCTTTTCTTAAAATGAAGTTCAGCTGCTCGGGACAGCGCGCCGATTCTTCGGGGGCAGGGAAAGTGGCCTGGGCTTTGCTCTTCCCAGAGATGACAGGGAGGGTGCCCTGCGACGGTGGGCACGTCACCACAGAGTGGGCTAGTCCAAACTCTCTTGGAGACTTCAGTCCTTGGAAGACTGCAGGGAATTTGTGACTTTTTAAAACACCCACCAAGTACCCCCCACGGGGACAAAAGTCCAGGCATGCAACTCCACAGAAGAGGCACACACCTTAAAGGGCTCTGCCCAGCTGGGAGAGGGTCCCCCTCCCCCATCCCTCCCTGTCCCAGGTGTGCGAGGGTCCCTCTGGGTCAGAGGAGAAGCAGCTGTCTCTTTGTCAGCCGGACTGGGCCCCAGGCAAACATGTTTTCGCTTCCTCCGCGAGTCTCACACACTGTGCAGGTGTGGTGATAAGCTGACCTCTTGGCACAGAACGTACTTTGTCCTCTCTGTCTCCTCCAGGCTTTTCTGGGGCGGGACCCGTGCCTTATTTATCTGCAGAAAGATTACTTGTGCTGAGGCCCTCGGTCTAGTTTCCCAAACACAGTGTGGGGAAGGAGTGAGTGTGGAAGCAGAGGAGACGCAGAGAACTACCCGGGGAAGCTTAGAGGTTATCTGATGAATTCTTGTTAGAACAGAGGGAAGGAGGAGACACAAATTAAGGAAATGGGGGGGGGGGTGTTTCAGGGACAGGGGGTGGGGAGCGGTGGGGAAGGCAAGGGGCAGGAGGGGCCCCCTGTGGGAACAGCGGGGCAGCAGCGATGGGGGCTGCGGGGGAGAATGCTCCAGGCTGTAACTCGAGCCTGTGGGAACGAGGTCCCGAGGAAAAGTTGGTTACTTTTTGCGTAAGGAGGGAAGAAGGAATTCGTGGGAAAATGGCGAGGGCTACCCCAAAACGCTTGTTTGGAAAGGAAGGCGTCACCAGCTCTGTCCTGAGCAAGGCGCTGCTGGAGGCAGTGTGGCAAGACAGGTCGCCGACCAGCTGACCTGTCTGGCATTTTTCCGGTGCCCGCAGGGCCAGCAGGAGGCTTCGATTCAGGGGGATGTCATTTGATCCTTGCAACGGCCCTACCAGGGCCACAGGGCAACTGTCAGTAACCCGATTTCATAAATGAAGACACTGGACTCGTTCTCAGGGGACTGTCACCAGTCAAGGTGCCAAAACACAGAGAGGAGAGGGAACAAAAAGGCAACAGGAGCGGTGGCAGTGGGGGTGGTGGCGAAGGGTGGTTGTGCACTCCCCAGGACTGCTGCCCCGGCTCACGGTGCGAAGGGGCCAGGGACACAGCGGCTCACTCCACCAAGTGCAGGACAGCCCCCACAACACAGGAACAGTCCCCCTCAGATGTCACTAGTGCCACCGGTGAACAGTCTTTGTATACAGGTGCCCACCCACACCCATGGCGGAGATGTTCCGAGATCCCTGGTGGGTGTCCATGCCCAAGGGGGGTGCCAAGGGTTCTTTACAATGAGACACACCTGTGATCGCGTTTCATCCATCAATCAGACACAGTGGGGGTTACCAACAATAACCAATAATAAAGCAGAACAATCACAACAGACTGTAATACAAGCTACATAAACGTGGTCTCCCCACCCTTCCCCCTGATAATTGGACTGCTGACCAGGGGGCTGGTAAGTGAGCTAAATGGGCAGGTCAGAGCAGAGGACCAGCGATTTCATCAACCTACGAGAAACGGCGTGTAGTTTAAAACATAGGAATTCTTATTTCTGTCATCTTCCAGTGAATATCTCTGGGTAAACAAACCACAGGTAACGGAAACCACGGGGAGGGATCCTGTGGATTGGGGTGACCACTGTGTAAAAACCCACTAAGGACATCTGTTTAGACGAATTGTTTGCCCAAATAGATAAGCATTAAATAGTATTAGTGGGGATTTCAAAAGGTACTCTTCCCTCGCTGGTAAGGAGGTAACTGCTGCTTTGTTGCACTATCTATGAAAAAAATCAATAAGTTTAAAAACGTTTGGTTCAATAAAGAAATAGTCACTGCTCAAAATAACCAAATCCAAACTATGGAACCCTCTACGGGATGAAGGAATCAGTGTCTTCCAAATACACACCCGAAAGAGAGGGAGGGAAACCCACTGGTCAAACAAAACTGAAGGACAGACGTATCGACCAATCGCCATAGACGTGTTTTGTTTGAATACCAGTCTGAACAAAGACCTCTTCAAAATGTTGTAAGAGAAGAAAGAAACAACATTAAACGCACATCTTATAATATGAAGGAATTTGTTTAAGTTTTTAGGAGTGGTAATAAAATCATGTTACAGTATGTTATAAAAAAGAGACCTTTATCTTTCAGACAGACGTCCTGAAAGTCTGCCTGATTAACTCGTGTGCTGTCTGGGGTATGTGGGAAGTGCTGATACGGTGAAAAGTGACGGGTCACCAACAGGTTTGGAAGAAGGTGATGGGGGGGTAGGTTTATTAACACGGAATGACTATTCACATTTCTTTAATGCTGTGTGCTTGTGATGCAGCCTCCCTTTCCCCCGTATGCACCGTATATGTTTATACGGCAACCTGATCCGTCCCGAAGCCCACACGCCGGTGAGGTGGAAAACGCAGCTGGTCAGTAAACGGTAAACGGCGTCACGTCAATGGATTACTCATGGGAGAGAGAGAAAAATTTCTTCGCCGCCGCCCACGAACACCGACCAAAACTGGCCCTATTCCAAGTGAGAAGGTAAACCTCCAGCAGCTTCGGGTGAAAGCACCGGTGACCGTCTCCCCGCCTTGAGTAGGTCAAGTTTCCCGAAACACAGCACGGAGAGCTCGACCCTTAAAGAGACAAGCCAATAACTTCTGCTCCTCCAGTGGTGATGTCAACAGAACAGAAAAGGAAGAAGTGTACAAAGCACCTACCCTACAAAAAAAATCCTGTCTAGGCTGAGCAAAGAACAGGAATAACCGATAAGGAAGTACAGCAAACCTAATGAAAAAATAAGCAAAACAGGTCAGCAATCGACACAGAAGCACAGCCGCTCCCCACACGCACGGAACAGGCGTGCATCCGTGTTGGGTGCAGGTAGGTAGATGAACACACGCACCCGGTACCGGCCACTGGAAGTTTGCTGCGTTGTTGGCAGGAGAGAGAGCTTCCCACCAGCTCCTAGGAAAGGCTTTTGGCCATGAACTCTACCACTGAACGTGCGCACACAGTAGGCACACACGACAGAAGTGCACACACGTGTTCTGAACCCCTGCGCCACACCGTGCAAGATACCAGTGCCCCTCGATATCAGCAAAAGGAACTAATCACAGCTCAAGGCGGAAACAGCGGTCCATCTCCCGAACATGATCTCAGACGGGAAGCCACGCAAAACAAACTACGTATGATTTCGTTTCACTTTAATAAACTTCAAAGACAGGCTGTGGTTCCAGAAGTCCACGGGGATCAACCCCGGGGAGGAGCCTGGTGATAACCGGAGTTGGGGGAGGGGTGAGGGGCGGGGCTCTGAGACTGGCCACGCCCCTTCGGTGGGTCAGGGATTGGTGGCACACTCGTGCTCGGTTTCTGAACAGTCTTCCAGCAGCGCATCTCCGGACAAAGGGCCGAAAGCCCCTCCTAGCCCGACTCCACGGTCTCGCGCGTGCTCCTGGGGTCGCCTGCTTGTCCTGGATGGAGGGCGGGGTCGGTCGGTTCTCAACAGTGTTAGTTACAGCGCGTCCAACAACGTGACGTGACGACAGAATAACTGTGTCCTTAAAAACAGAAATAGATCATCATGATAAGAAGTCAAATACTGCCCCAGGCTGATGACGGATATTAGTTTTGATGAAATATCAAAGAGACTGGATGGAGGATTATTACTGTATTTTCATGATTCAAATAAAATGAACTGATCAAGATATGCACAGATGTACTCGATGAAACCATGTAATATCCTATGTCATTTGGAATATAAAACTTGGATTATTTTCTTCTTAACAAGTCCTTGCTCAAAACAAAACAGGGAAGAAAATATTGTCATCGAAGTGGCATTTCCCCCAAAATGCCATTATTTACAAACTGTGAATCGCCTTTCGTGGGGGAGATAAACCTTTGATATCTATCAGCTGGTTCTCAATAATGTTTTTTAATATCGGCAACGTGTTGTCGCGGCGGGAAACGGGGAAGTGCATATTAAAGAGGAGAGCGGTACAAAAATGTTCCCTCTGGAGGAAGGCCGGTTCTCGGAACGCTATGCGATGGGACCCGCCGCTTGATCAATAGAAGGGGGAAAACGGGAACGTTCTAGATGGAATTCTGTGACTGCGGCCAGTGGGGGAGGCAGACAAGAAAGCCACAGAGGGGCAGGGCAAAGATGCGGGTCACCGCCCGCAGTCACACCCCATGGTTCACCGGCCTGGAGAATGAGGACAGGCACGAAACCGTGGGGACCAACCTCCATCAGCACCCAGAGGTCTAAGAAGGGCTGGTCCGGGATTCCATCTTGGGAGGGGAGAGAAATTTGACGGAGTTCATGTAAAGAAGAGACATTGAGAAAAAAAAAACAGCCTTTATTTTAATGATTACCATACTAAGTTTCACCTACTCCAAAAATGTATAGTTCTTAAGTACCTCACTTAATGTGCACAAGACTGGCTTTTAAAAGTTACGAAATTAGCACACAGAAAGGAAAGCCTAGGAAGAGGTATTGTGTGTTTTCTCAGGTTCTGTTCTTCGTTAAGCAGGGTGCTGGATACATCTCTTCCAGGACCCCAGTTAGTCCTCACAGGACCCCACCGGAGAGGTGGGCACCTCCCATTGGCAGACGGAGGAAGAGCCGAAAGAAACCAAGCAACTCCGACTGTGTCGGAGCACAGACCTCCCCTCCACCTACCCAAGGCCGAGGAGCTCACGCCTTCTGCCTTGAGGGGTCTACAAAAATGAACCACATGGGGACTCTCAGCTGAGCACGGAGATCATTGGTCCACGGACGACCTCGTGAGATTCCTAAAAGGAGAAGATTGGGGCTTGCAGGAGACTGCTGGGGGAGGGTATGTCTGGTGACTTTGCCCAATACTGCCAACCGTCCCTTGGTTCTGTTTGGAAGGCAAACAGCACCGGGATCTCAGAAAGGGAAACGTTCCAGATCTTTCCATGGAAGCCTGTAATACTGCCTCTGAGGTCCGGATACCGAAGTATTGCACGCCCGTAATCTACTTGAGGAAATGCCCAGATGCCCAGATATGGGAAATGGTGGGGGTGGGATGACGGACTCTGTGGGAAACGCTCCTCCCTGTCGGGTATGTATCTGGACGCATCAGCACACACTGGGACACTGTGCAGTTTGCAGGCCCCTTGCCGCGCTGGGTGTGACGGGCTCAGGGAACACGTGGGCTCCTTGCGCCTGGGTCCCACCCCGGGGAAGGATGGAAGATGCCAGCAGCGAAGTCTCGGGAGAATCCGTTCCATCTGAAAGGCACACTGCCTTCCACAGGGACACAGAACGTCAGGGCGGGTTACTGCTTACACAGGGGGCATTTGTCACCATAGAGAGGGTCTAAGTGCAAATGGAGTGAGGACTTGGAGTAACACTGTGACAATCAGCCATTTCTAGGACCTGAACGCCGCAGTGAATTCGCCCAACGACGGCCAGGAACGGACGATTCCGGACCGGGGATCGGAAGACACGGCTCGCTGGCAGCGCCCGCTGGGTGACCTTGACCAAGAAGCCGCTCCTTTCCAGTTTTAACCCCTGTCCTGAGTACAGATACAACACTGTGTGTTTTCTGTATCAGAGGCTGACCGCCCAGCAGCGTCCGGATACATGAACTATTTGGGGACAGTGACGTGGCTGTTGGGTTGGGAACTCCATCCCTCTCTGCAGAATTCTGCTTTTCGATGTCCAAAGACCTGAGAAAAATGTAGCTGTGCAGGGCCCAGGAAACAAGCCGTCCTCGATGCATCCTTGAGGCGTGAGTGCTGCCTGGCACGGGGTCACCAGACTCTGCTGATGGCGGTTCGGTCGCATTTCTTTCTTCCTTAAAAAACGGTGTTGGATGAACTTCAAGCTTACGTGTAGCATTCTGTCCTCATCCTGTTCCCGGGTGGGTCCGATCAAGCCACACACTGTCGCTGTGACAGATTTGAACTGCCACCCATGGGGACCCCTCCTTCCACCCTAAATGGTGCTATACCCAGGCTCTCAGCCACGTAGCAACGTCCTCGCCCCCGCCTTCCTAAACATGTCAAGGTTCCGTGGAAATGGTAGCCGTGGGACTTTACACGGATTCTTCCCACACAAAACAAAAGGGAGGGGCTTTGCTTTATTGAAATAAAATGTCTACTTTTAGGACAGAAGAGGATCCCAGGCCACGTGTTGGTCATATGACCCGGGCCAGGATTCCACCATGGGTTAAGCGGAAGAGATTAAGGGGGTGGGGGCGTGGCTCTGGGGGCGAATTGGTGGTAGATTCTGTGGACTCACATTTTTTCATGGTAGCGCTGCTGAGAGTTGGCAACAGGATTCCAAAGGTAAGACACTGGGAGGAAGCCACGTCCTTTCCCGTCCTGAATTGCCGGCTCGGCCCCCCAACACGGAAGCCACTGAAAGCTAGGAGCGGCCTAGTGGGGTGCGAACGAGAGGCGCGTTTTGTGGGGAGGCTGGGTCTATCAACACCCGATCAGAACAAGAACAGCCATCTCCACCAACATCGGCAACATGCAAATGTTAAACTGTAAGTTTTACGGATGTTCAGGTGTAAACGGCTGTGGTTTCACCCGATTGCCCAGATTGCCACCATTTTAATCTGTTAAGTGATTTCTTCTGAACAAGTCACCAAAACCTGGATCTTCTGCAAAGGCTGTCTGAGGAGAATCAGACATGGGTAGCTGAGGATGGGCATCAGTGGAGAAATCATGTGTTTAGAGTGTGTTTAGAGTTCTCACGTGGGGGTGAGTGAAAAAGTGTTTCTATATGTCCATATGGATTTCCTACTTGGAAATGCCATTTGTCAGCTGACTCCTGGTGGACGACTAGGTCACCAGCGTCCCTTTGAAACAGCCGGGCCCGTTTGCAAAACGAAGCCCACCCTTCCCTCCAAACAGCTCCAAGTAGGTTTAAAGCAAGAGTTCAATTAAGCCCAGAGTAACTGGAGCATAACTTTCTGGTCTGTTTACTTTGATATTTATTTGTTCTTGGAGTCCGAAAAATCTTTTATCAGATGATCCGCCCATTCGCAGTCTGGAACCGGAGCCTGCTCAAAACATCCTTGCAAGTGAGTTTAGTGACTGTTCCTGGTCTGCACCCGGCGGCTCTCTCAGCTGCTCCTCCTTTTCACAATTAGATTTACTATTCGCCTCACGCCGGAAGTGGCTTTGAGAGACTGGACGTAATAATCTATGCAGAATCGAGCCGGCCACACGAGAAACCAGGCTCCAAGGGGCCTCAGGAACCTTTGCTCTGCGGGCACCGTACGAACAATCTTGGTGACAGGCGGGATTTTTTGACTCTGCGGCCGTAGAGAATCTTTAACCAAAACCTCTCTCTGAAAAGCAAGGAGAGTGAGAAAGATCAGTCCCCTCATTCTGTGTGGGATGTAAAAATGATTTACTCTCCGTTTTCTCTGCAGGGTAAGCAGACACCTGCTGGCCTCTCTCGTGACCCCTGGCAGATTCTCACGAACTGATGCACTTTAATGGATGAAGATTGTCCGCTGTGGTTGCTGGGTCAGTAATTTGAGACCCTCGCTCACAGGCACGGAGACAAAGTGCATTCCAGTGTTTAAATGAACTGAAAACGTCAATGACAAGCCTGCAGCCTTCTCTGGCGAGAGGGGGCAAAAAACGGACTGAACTCAGAACTAAAACTGCGGAGCCCTACAAACTAATAAAAACAGAGAAACCTGAAGAAGAAGGTTAAGAAGTAAAAGCCCGTGTGTGGACGTGATTATTCACTCCCTCGGGACGTTCCAAACTCTTTGGAATCCACCGTGTCATTTATGTGCCACACTGGCTGAATGACCCCAGCGCTGGAGCTCACACAATGGAGGGCATAATCCCGGGGGCTTGCCGCCTCCTGGCCCCCAACCCCCGGTGGTGGTGGCTACTTCTCCCAAGGTGGACGCCGTGAATCAGAGGAAAACTGAACACCAAACAATGAGCAAAGGGGAACCTCGAGGGTGCTCATTAATAAGCGCCCCTTGCTTTGAAGCCCCGAGAGCTCTGCGTGCGCGCTGCGGATGGTGCCGGGGAGCATCGTCCCCAACCCCTCGGTGGTAGCTGACGTGACCTTGGGCAGACGACTTGCCTTCCTGGGTCTCAGTTTCTTCCTCGGTAAAGTGAGCCCCGTCGGGTTAGAACGCCACGGGTGGCTTTCTAACCGCTCCATAAATATTTAAAAAACTAGAGAAAATATTTCTAGAAATCCGTGATTTTAAATTTCGCTGCTTAGGTCACTCTCTAAACGATTTGAGTGCTTATTCTATGGTAGTCCATTTTCCAACTGCTTCACACAATGTGACGGCGTGACCCCGTCACTAAATCCTATCAGCCCAGCCACACTGCGGTGGGCCCTCCACGAGTAACCTGAAGTCTCCGAAGCTCGGAGCTAGTTCACACTGAGAGTGGGGTTTGGACGCAGGCACTTCAGTCTGTGCGTTAACTACTTTGCCGCTTTCTCTAGGTCTCTCCAAAGCGTCCTCTGAAACACCGGTTCTTCAAAACGATTGTGAAAAGAAAGGATTTAAGGCCTGTGAGTTGTGGCTATCTCATGTTTAAAGTGACAGAAATAAATATTAATCCAAACCGACGCAAACAAAAAGAAAGAGTGTGAGCTCAATAGGCTGACACGTCTGGGGCGGGGGTGACCCTGGTTTGGGGAGTTTTGATTCGGATTCTGTCACTAGGATGCCACGGCGCTGCCTTCCTCTCTGGTGGCTCCTTGGACGCCAGGCCATAGCAAGACGGCTCCAGGAACTCTGCTCCCGCCGTCTTGGCCCCCCACCACAGAGAGTCATGGGCTCTTGCACAAGCCCCAGCACAAATACATTTGTGTCATCCGATCTCCGAGCGGTTCACATGTCCATCTCCAAATCGATCCCTGTGGCTAGGAAAATTCCACTGACTGGTTCCGTGCCTGGCTGCCACACTCCACCCACAGTTCCTGGCGGAACGGCCTTCACCAAACCCACAAGGTTTGGTGGGAAGGGGTGTGTTTTCCCAGACAGAAATCAGGGTGTGGTGGCTGACACCCGTTGGTGGATGTCCATAAATGTCCAAGACGCTGCTTAAAGGTTATTTTGGAAATATGTCATGATTCGTTTCTATCTCAGAGGTCATCCATACGCGTGGACATCCTAAAACCTCCAAGTTCTGGAGTGGTGGTCATTTAACTCATCACTTCCCAAATTCTCTGATGCGGGACCCGTGATTCCCACGGGATTTAGTAGCATCTTTCTGCACCAGTATTCTGCAGGACTAAAGCCAGGGAGGCGCTGCGAACCGCCAGCCCCGCGCCTGCCTTCGGCCACCTCCGAAAGGCCGCCCAGCTCTGAGAGCCTGCGGAACGGACCTGGCCTGGTGGCCGCCTCATGACAGTGCCAGGCCTCCTTCTGCCCGCTGCTGCCCGCCGCCCTTCCTCCCGCTCCCCCACCTCAGAGTCTGTTTTCGGGGACTCCCACCCAACGAAGCCTCAGCCACACCCCCTAGACCTTACCGAACAGGCTAATCCTTAAAGCCCAGGATTCCCCTTCATTCATCCACAGATGTTACTTCAGGCCAGATCTCCAGCCGGTCAGATGTTTGCTACACATGTGGGACCACCAGAGGCCGGGTGCCCGGGTTCCGCGCACACACCCTTTCAGGCTGTGGCCTGACGCCCACGATTCACTTGAGCACTTAACCCGTTTGCTCAGCAAACTCAATCTGGGGTCGCGGTAAGCAGAGTTGAGGAGCACTGCAGGCGATCGTAAGAATGACCACCGCTCCCTCTCTGTTCTGGTGTGTGCCCTGCGGGCCTCTCCGAATGGGCCGTTGCAACTGCTTCTTCGGGAGATGGGTTTGGGCGCGTCACTCGCCATGACTGGGCTCTTACGCAGGACGATGAAAGCAGAGCTTTGGAAAGGCCTTGCGCTCACTCACGGGTCTTCTGAAACACGAAACCGCCAGAATACGGAGGCCCGGCTTGCTCACCTGGGCAGGAGAGGACCCACGAAGCAGAGAGAAGCCACCCCGGGGCGGCCGGCTCCCCGAACCCCAGACCAGAGGAGGAGGCCGCTCTGCCCCCGCTCATTGGGCCCAGTCCAGGGGGACTGCCCAGCCAACCCACCAAATCATAACAAATAATAAATACCTGTGGCTTTAAACTGCTAGATTGGGCTCAAATTTTGCGAAAGCCAATAGAAACGCCTTGTCAATGACGCAGACACTCAGACGTGTGATTGCGCTCCCCACCAGACTTTCAGAATTCCACAAGGCTGCTCTGGAAAGGCGTAATGAGCTGTGTGTTGAGTTTTATTTTTTAACACCAATCGCTGCAAGGCAGATTTCCGTGAGTCTGTCGACGGTGTGTGAAACATGAAATGAGCGGTTACCTGCACGCCGTGTGCACGGGGTGAGTTTCTAAATGTCGCAGGCAGAGTCTTCCGTGAAAGCCCCCACGTAGCTATTTGAAAAACACTTGGCTTACTCTTTGCAAGTCCTTAGGATTTTGGAATTTTATTCCAATTTGTTATAAAGTTAAGAAACTACATGTCATGAACGTTTCTAGAAAACCCAGTTTTTAAACACTGTCTTATTGTCGACACAAAAGTTAGAGGTGATCTAAACTCCCCGATGTCTCGTTGGGGCTCACACCTCCAATGTGTCTTTCTTGCCCCGGATTTGAAATATGTGTGCATCGCGACTTCCTGGCTAAAAATACTTGCAGATGGACTCACTCCTTGGCTTTATTTATTAATTGTTGAATTGTATCTCCTGTAACCTAGGAATGTTCAAATGTCCTTCATCTCCCTAAACTGCTTTCACGGGCGACACAGGAGTCGGAGTCGGAAGGCCCGCGAGGCAGCCATCTGGTTTCCGCCTTCCATCGGCGGGAAATGTGTCAGACAGGGCAACAGAGATCGCCAGTTACCATTTACACACCCAGTGGTGTTGCGCTTGGCGTTAGTTCTGCTCGTAGAACCAAGGGTCTTCGAAGGTGTTTGCCATCACGACCGGAGTAATAAACCAGGGCTGAGAAGGTCCCAGCAGCTTCTCCGTTGTCATTCATTTCAGTTTCTGCCAGTGCTGACCAAGATCGCGACCGTAGGCAGCCCATTTTCAGAGGGATTATCGCAGGATTGATCTTACAAAAAGACAGAGTTTGAAACATGTATTTTATAACCTGAACATTTCTAAGATACTTCATGCCTTAAAGTATCAAGCTTATTCCAAGGAACAAACTTGATTTAAAGCGTAGTTAGAACATTCCAAATTATTTATATTGCTTTCGAATGCTTCTTGTAAACCTATTTCGTGATGGTTACAGCATAAAGCTGGGACATCTGAAATCTCGTAAACGGAATCACAGGACAGGGGACAGAGCCTTGAGGTTCGCTCTGTGACCTCTTCACTCTCTTTCCCTCGTTCTTTCTGGAAAAGGTGCCCCCCTCTCTGAGCGAATGCAAAGCGCTCTTCAAATTAAGTTATTATGGCTTGCTTTCCTGTATTTTCTCTCATAGTTCTTGGATCGGGAGACATAATTTAATCTATAAAATAATAGAGAAGAATGCCACTTTATATTCTATCACAATTGAATTATGCAAGTATGAAACGAGAAAAACGTGCGTGAATAATTACATTTGGGTCATTTATGAACAACCCGGGAAGGGCCTTGTGTCTGCGAGACTGCAACTTTCAAAAAAGCAAAACGCACGAGGCACGTTGAATACACTCCATGCTCCTTACTGGTTCATTTTCAAAAATTAAAAGGAATGTATATCACCACACGCTCGAATTCACGTAAAGACCCAGAAGTAAAGTAAAACACGCAGTCACTCGTGAGGTTGGTGACGATTAACAGGTTGGTAATGCGTCGCGTTACCCACGTCAGAACACGGGCACATGCTGTTGACACGGTAAAACGCAGTCGTTAAACCGCTATTACCAAAAAGCATTTGTTTCCGTATATTTGTACTTTGTCTTGTGCTGTTTTTTTAGAGTGGGTAGCCACGACGGCTAGATTAGTCCTCATTGATCTGCGTTTACAAACAGACATTGCTCTGGGCAACGTCCATTTGTTACATAGATTTGATCAATGTGTGGCTAAAGCAGCAATTTTGAACAATAACCCCTGCTGAGTACTTAGTCATCAATACGGGCTTGCACAGGTAATCGGACAGTTTTGCCTTAATGACTCAAGCGTCTATATGATCCATTCGATGTGGCCATTTATAAGGTAATCAATTGTTTTAATTATTGATCTGTAAATGACATATCCAGGAAATCACATGAAGCTGGTCTCCGGCTCTTTTAGAATATAATTCAAATGTACTTCTGGTCACCTACGCCCCAGATTCGCAGCCTGGCACTATAGACACGGGCCACATGAGTAACGCAAAGAAATTCAAGTTTTAGCCCTTTACTTTGACTTTCAAGGTGGAAAGTACAATTGGAAGGATTTTTTGTGGCTGTTTTTACTTTAAATGCCCATGAAAAGAAGCTGCATTGAAATCCCAGGGGCACAAATGCAGGTGTGACGTGGAAATGCAACGTTACTCCCCACGCTGAAAAATCGTGCCTGTCCCTCCCCCACTTTAGACTGTGACAGACGTTTCCATGTTTAATTAAAAATCCTGTGTTCACGTGTTAAAAGGAAAAGCTAAGGACAGTTGACATCTTTCCATCCAATTAATTAACTTAAGTTTTCATTCATTTTAGCAAGAAACAATAACATACCGAATAGTGTTTGGGAGACCTAGGGACAGACAGAAACAATGAGGGCAATAAAAGTCCGTCACGGTTTTCTTTAGTGAAAAGTAGGCTTCCTTCCTGGAGAGCGCCCTTCCCCCCTCCTAGGGACCCCACTGAAATGACCGCCGGCGCTTGCGAGAGCTATTTTCCTGCCATAACGGGGGAGGGAGAGGGTCCCGGGTAGGTATCTGCTCGAATCGTCTTTCAAGTTTAAAAGTTTATTTCTGAGAGGTGGGTTGGGCTATGGGGGTCCTTTCTCTTTGTTTCTTTATTTTCTGAAATTGTTTTTGCCCTGAATGTGCATGGATATACAATGAGGTCCGTCTGGAAAAGTCCAGCCGTTGTTAATATAAGGAGAAGGGTTCGCGCCACAGGCGTGTAAGCTGGCAGTCAAGGAGGGTGGACCGGAATGCGCATGTGTGAACAACAACGTCACTGCATTAGTCAGTGGGGGCGGTAGATGCTGTTG
The DNA here is from genome assembly GCF_014824575.4 of Sturnira hondurensis. Lineage (NCBI taxonomy): Eukaryota > Metazoa > Chordata > Mammalia > Chiroptera > Phyllostomidae > Sturnira > Sturnira hondurensis. The sequence continues at coordinate 959,753 of NW_028091436.1, forward strand.
AGTGCGCGTGTGTACTGTGTGGCCGTCGCATTCAAAATAACTGAGCAAATAGAGCAACGAATCTGCATTACATTTTGCAGTAAGCTGGAACATTCCTCCGTGGAAACTATTCAGGTGATCCAGGAGGCCGCAGCTGTGGGCACCTGGTGATTGGCAGCTTCGTCCCAGCAGCGCGCCTGCCCAGGCATCACGTCTCGTGCAGAGTTTTTTGGAGAAACGTCCGATCCCCCAGGTGACTCAGCCCCCTACAGCCCAGACTGGGTGCCCTGTGACTGCTGGCTTTTCCCAAAACTAAAATCACCTTTGAGAGGGAAGAGATTTCAGACTGTTGATGAGATTCAGGAAAACACGACAGGGCAGCTGATGGCGATTGGGAGAACAACTGGGTGAGGTCCCAAGGGTGCCTCCTTTCAAGGGGACTGAGGTGTCACTGTCCTGTGTACCATGTTTCTTGTGTCTTCTTCAATACATGTCTCTATTTTTCATATTATGTGGCTGGACACCTTCTGGACCAACCTCGCAGAGCCAGGATGGGAAACTGTTCAAGTATAAACAAGAATTGAAATGGATGATACTTTCAAAAGAAAATCTGTATCTTCATAACAATAACCTGCATTCTTAAAACGACTTGATGTTATTTTTCTTAATACCCTAAAACATCAGGGTAGGTATTATTTATCTCGTTGAATTTGTTTGGCATGTTAGCTGTTTCCTCAGGAAACCAAAGGTGGATTTGGGGTAGAACTAAAGGGATTCAGTGTTTCTCTCTCACCAAACATCGGGATGAGGATTGTAACTGCTACTTTATCTCACTGAATTCTGCTTCTTCAAGGCCATCTCTGCTTTAACACAGGATTTTGTTTTGTGAACCTGCAGACATTTTCGTTATAAACAATTTGGGAAGTTTCATGAGAGCTCATTAAATTCTTGGCACGCCAAACCTACTCAGCCGAGTAGTTTGGAGGATATAGGTTACTATGCTTCTACTTTCTGCCTCTATACACACTTTTCTGAGAAGAATGCAAGATTAAGCTCAGATAATTTGCTTTTTTTACTCTTTTTAATTTAATCTTTGTGTTTTTCCACCGTCACCACTTAGCCCCCTTACCCCCGCCTCCTGATAAGTTGCTTTAAAATACTGTCAATTGCTTTTGCGAAGATAAGAGTTACTGAGACGCAAGCACTTAGTACGTGGGAAAGAAGCCTCCAACTCTACTTTGACACAAGAGCAGCAGCAACCAACACTTTTCCAATAATTCGTTACATTCATGTAATCCACAGAGAACAAGCGTGCAACCTGGTAACCACTGAATCTTAGGTGTTGGACACAAGACACCAAAACCGTTACAACTGGCACACCCTCCCGGTCCGATGTCGTTGTGCACACTTCAGTGGCTCTTACATGTGTTGTCTCCATGACGCAAAAATCTTACAAGAGCAACAGTTATAATGATAAAAAAAAAGCCTTTCGGTCTAAATCGAGACCCCACTTCCGGTCTCTTCTGTACTAAGTCTTGCTGATATAACTACTCGGCTGTGGTCCATGACTCACTGTTTTCTCGAGGAGGCCGGCGACCGATCTAAGCCCAGCCGTGCATCTTGGGTCTGTGACTCGTTCCAGAAGAGGAAAAATAAACCCAAACCTTCCATGAGTGCCTATTACGGGCCTGGTGTTTTATATTTATTATCTTGATTAAATCTTAATTTAAAACCCTGAGCTTGGTATTGAAATTCTAATATTTCACATGAGGAAGCTGAGGTTCGGAGAGGCCGATGAACTCGTCCTAAGCCTCGTTTATAAAGGCGGGGGCTGGAATGGGGAAAGTCATTCATTTGGCTTTGAAGCCGGTGACATTGTCAATATATCAATGCTCCCCACCGCCCACACGACACCAGCGAGGGAAACTTGTTGACCTACAGATTCCAGTGCACCAGAGCAAACTTGTGGAATCCCGGGGAGGGGGGCAGACCACTCTGAGGAGGCCACCCCCCCCACCAGGCCCGCACGCCCCCAGCCCCGAGCCCACCTCGCAGTCACAGCGCGCCCCCTTCTTTCCCTCCTAGCACCGAGGCACCCGTCAGCAGGTGATTAGATGTCCCTGGGACAGTTTCTTTCCGCTCACTTTTTCATTCTTAATGACGAAGGCTAAGCATTGCCTGGTGGGGACAGACTGGGCATTGTCTGCCGACTGGAATAGAGATAGAACGTGGGTCAAACCAATTACGGGCGCTGAGCAGGGAGTCGGGGCGCTGGAGGAGAGCGAGTTACTGGCAAATGATCTCGACCAGAGAGAGCGACAGGCGACCCAAACAGAAAAGGTAGGGGGAGAGACGCTGTGTGCTGCAAAGGAGGTCTGGGACTGTCCGCCCCGCCCACCCCCCCCCCCACCCCCGCCGTGAGCAGCACAGGGAAGAGGGGCTCAGCCTAAAGCCCTGTGGAAAAGACCGCTCCCCTCAACGACACAGGAAAAAAAAACCCAACCTCAAACAACGTCATGTGGTCGTAGGCTTCCACGGAGCAGAGTACGGGAAACTGCAGTTTTGCTTTTTGCCCTTTGATTTTGCGCCAGTCAAACGTGCCTCTGGTCTGAGTTCTGAACGCCACAGCTGAACGACGGCACCCACCAACCGCGTGGCACCCCGAGACGATTGCCCCCAAGGTGGGGAGTGTGGTGCCACGTCCCGGGGGGGGGGGACACACTGGGGACCTGGGTCGTGTCCAGCCCGAGGAGAAGAAAAGGAGGCAGTAGCTGTATGAACCCCCCCTAGAAAAGAGCTGGGTTTATTCCACAGGCTACTGAATTCTACTTCAGAGCAAGACGTGGACGCTTTAAAGATTCCAGATCAACATATGGAAGGAATTCTTCAATGATTAGAGGCATTTCAAAGACAGGGAACAGCTTTCTTTCCAAATACAAAGCCGCTTGCTCGGGGTGTTGTGGGGCGGGGCGGGCCTGCCTCAGATCTGATCCTTCCGCTCCACGGCGACCCACGCCTTGCCTGTCTCGATGGCCACGTTCTCCCTAGCCTTGGCCGGAAGTCGTCCCCTCATAAATAGTTGTCCAGAAGCCCATGCTGAGGCCTCTCGGAGTCTGAATCACCAGAGACCTTGTCCTTGTCTGCCCGTCGGAGAGGAGGAAGCGACACCCATCTTCCTGCCAACCCCATCTCAGCGGCCTGGGCTCAGCCCTCGTCTGCCTCCAGCCAGCCGGAGGACACCCGCCTCCCCCCGGTGAACCGCGGTAACCCCCTGGGAGCTTGAAACTGCCTTGCCTGCAGTCCTTGCGTTCCTGTGAGTTCGGCAAACAAACCACTCTTTGGTGGTCCAGATGGGCTGGTCCCCGGACCGGACTTCCGTGAGCTACGGGTGAGGACCCCAAACGGAGAAGGCGGATGGCAAAGAGGACAACAGGACGATATGGTCGCGAATGAACTTGAGTTCACACAGAGCTGAGATGCTGACGAGCAAAGGGGTACCTTCAAAATGGTCTTCAAGGCCATGGGGAGGGTGTGTGTAATAATAAAAGCCGCGATGACCCCCAGCCGGACGACGTGCGAACCGCACCAGTAGAGTTGATACTAATTAATAGATTATTATTATTGCTTTGATCTATGCCCACATCTTGGGCAGGAGGAGAAAAGACGTTCAGAGCTTCCAGCCTGTGTGAAATAATGACGCATCTTCTTATTACACAGGACACACCCGGCCTCAGCGAGGGCAGGAGCGGGGAGCAGCGCCAGCCAGGACTGGGGCTCAGAAATGTGTGTGAGTGTGTGTGTGTGTGTGTGTGTGGGTGTGTGCAGGGCGGAGGTCTTTGGGGCTCAGTGCACGGACTTGCTCGGTGGGTGATGGGTTCCGAGTCACGCATTCCCCCTGCTCTGCTTCCTTCAGGCAGATGTCACTTTCAGTCAGTCCTCTTCACCATCGACACGCGAGGTGCTCGGAACTGGGTCAGAGCGACGGTCCTCACGAGGGTGGCCCGGCTTACCTGCCCCTCCCTCCTCTTGGAACAATTTGCGCTGAGGGATATTCTTTCCAAATGAAATCTTTTTAGTGGTTACACGTCCCGGCTCTCTCTGTTCTGCTATTTATTTCTGTTCGATGTTTCTCAGGCACAGGGTGAGGTGAATATGCCCAAGATGCCTCCCAACGTTTTGTCCCCTGTGATGCATTGTCTGCCACCGGCCAAAGTTGGAAAGCAATAATGGAAACTGGCGGGCGCGTTATAAATCTGCTGTAACCACGTGCGCCTCCTAAACCACAAGACACTCCTGAATGCAAGTCGTGCTGAGAACAGGTAGATTATCTGGTGTAATTTGATATTCACTGGCCAAGAAAAGCCTTCCCAATTACTGTATCCCAGAGAGTTTGTCACCGTCCTTAAGGCGGGTGGGGCCACACGGAGCAAAGGCATTGCCCCCTCCCCGCAAAGTGGGGACGTTGGGAGAATGAGGAAGGGAACACTTCATCTTTACATCAACCAGTTTTCTTACACAGAACCCAACAGCAGGAGGTGCATAGTTCAGAACTTCTTTCCGTACGTTTTATATCACTGGGCAACCCTTGTACTAGCCTGTGACCCCAGAAGGTTGATTACTCAGTTCAGACACTTTTAACTATGCTTGCAGCCTGACTACATGGTGTACCACTGGCGGGGGGGGGGGTTGTTACGACCCCACGGAAAGTAGGAGCTCAGACCAATGATGGGAAGACTTCAGGTCTCAACCGCTCCTGGGGTTTCCGGTTTGAGGTGGTGTGAACATCATAGCTGGGTCTCTACTTTGGTTTCCTTACAAAGACCTCTGCCCTGCACAAACACACACACACACACTCACACACTCACACACACACACACACACACACCCCAGAATGACCTACATGTGGGAGACCCCAACAGTAAAGAGACACAGGAAACAAAGAAGAATTTCTTCAAAGCAGGAGGGAGTCGCGTGGTGTGGCCACGCCAGAACGAGGTGAGGGGGAGGGCTGACGGGGCAGCCGTCGGGGCCCACGCGGGGAGTGGGGCGAGCCACCACTCCGGACGGCGGCGTCAAGTGAGAGGAAGTGAACTGAAGAATTAGGCATGCGGTAAACGGACGTTTCTCGGGGATTAACCGCAGGTCGGGGTTCTCGGCTCTCTCCAGCCAAATTTCTCCTTGGTTACTCTCTCCGACACCCCCTCTAGTTCCTGAACTATTCTTTATACACTTCTTGTAATTGATTGCAGCATGAGGTTTGTCTTTTAAGTATTGACATTTTCCATGGATTTTTCCTCAGTCTGCATTAGTCACTTACGTATGCATTCGTTCATTCATTCATTCATTCATTATTCACAGCTGCTGAGTGCACCTAGCCCGTTTTCCGAGGCACCTGAAACGCAGAGCTGTTCAGGGCCCATCCTGACAATACGCCTGCGGCCTCATGGACAGCAAACCTCGGAAAAGGCCAGGCGCGCGGGAACCGAAACCGGAGTACCCTTTCCTGGAGGCGAGGGTTACAGAATTATGTCCTTCAGCCGAAACAGCAACATCATGCCGGACTTACGTGAGAACCTAAACAAATATTTGCTGAGTTCTTTACAATTTAATACGCTATTCTGACTAGGTTAATGTTAACTCTTCATCTCCAGTACCGGCAGAGCCACAGCAAGCTACCGGTAAGTCCCGGGAGACAAGAGCTGAAGGCCACTTGGCCCCATTAACCATTCGTGTCCCCTAGGCCAGGTCCACCAACCCGACCATACTGACAGATGAAGAAGTTGCCCGTCAGACGGGCTCTGTTCACATGCATAGGATGTGATTATTCTGTGAGTTCCCAGTAACACCATGATCTCTGTAATTACGCATGGAGTTATTTATCTATCTTACCCCTGGGTCGTTCAGGACTGCGTGTTTCCTTAAGTATTGAACCAGTTCCCAGAAGCCAGGGCAAGAGCCTATTGAGAAGGCCACTGGCCACCTGCCTGGGGACTTCGCATCAGTTTGTCCTCGATGGGCAGAGGTGGAAAAAGGAGGGTCGTGTACGGTGACGGATGGCCAGTGGACTATGTCTCCTTCTCTGTCCCTTCTCCTTAGTAGTTCAAGTACAAATACTAACGATTGACACGCTTCGACTGACAAACGCGCACAGAACAATGCAGTTGGAAAAGGAAGAATTTCTTTTAGAACCTGTGATGTCTGAGTCACCGCACTGGGCACCCCGGAGATTTTTAAAAGCTACCTACCGCATGGGGCTCCGGTGCTAATGCGTAACGGAGACACAACCTTAAATACTTCTGAGGGCTTGACGGAAGCTCTCCCAGCTCCGCCACGGATTCGACCTTCGCTAGGAAGCCCTTTCTTAATTTGAAAGTCACTGATACTAATAATGAGGCTATTTTGTTTAAAGCCCAGCAATCCCTGGTCTTTTATTTTTTAAAGTGGCTTCTTTAGCTTACCTTTCTCCTCCCCCCTGCCCCTGCAAGATAAAGCTGGGGGCACCTTGATAATTCTGCCCGGAAATCTTAGCTGGAACACCCCCCCATCAGATTTGGTTTTTAGTGGCCACCAGGCAACTGTGCTGTGGAACTTCCCCCTCTGACTTCCCAGAAAATTTCCTCCACTTTCCCATCAGACCCCACAAGCAGCTGCCCTCAGGACTCTCGAACTTGAACTAATGGGCTCTTCTCGGCCCTTGGAAATGACTCTGATGCTTTACTCACACTCCTTCCAGCTGTTTTCACCTGCGTCTTGCCGCCGAAGCCCCACACTGTAGGCTTGGTGATGGCGGAATCTTGCTCCCAGCACCAAAACCATTCCGGGCAGGACAACTGTGTAACAAACCACCCCACATTCAGTGGCCAACAAGCCACATTGCGATCTTGGAGTCTTGGGGTTGGGGTTGGAGACAGGAAGCCCAGCAAAGGCCCATCTGCCACATTCTGCCTCAGCCGGGGACACCCAAGACCTGGACCAAATATTTGCAGAACAAACCGGCCACACAAAAAGTAGAATGCATTGATAACCAGGTAGAACTCACCCAGGGGTGCCAGACTGGTTCATGTGAAACAGCACGACTCACCAACGTCACAGAATAAAGGAGGAAAAATACAGCGCAGTGAGAAGAATAATGCCTTTTCGTCCAGTCCGTGAGTGGGCCTGCGTGTACAAGGTCACTGGCTTTGACAAAAGTTCTGATACGCCCAAGGTTAAGTATCTTCTCTCCTCCAAAAATACGCAGGGACAACTGAATATTTACAAAGGAAAAACAAACGTTGGCTACAACCCTGCAATGTATGAAAAATTAATTTGAAATGGATCATAGACTGAACTCTAAAAGCAAAAACTATAAGACTTCTGGAATAACGTGCAAGAGAAAACCTTCGATTTGGTGGTACATGATTTCGAGATGGGTTTTTTCACTCTAAGAAATAAATCTGTGTTTTTACAAATCAAATACCGAACCAGGGTTTTTATTACAGAGATGAGACCGTCTTTCTGGCTAGGTGTATTTTGGACTTAGGTTAAAACTAATACGGAGAAAACGGAATGACCTAGGAAAGACTGGACTTTATTAGGATTTAAAACTTTCACGTCCGGGAATCACTAGTGAACAGGATTTCCGTCAGATATAAAGGGACTTGCGTTAGGAGTCTAAAGAGCAACACAACCACGTGGGAATCAGAAACCGAACATGCCAATCCAAGGGGAGTTGGTTTGCGTTTCCGTGTCTCCTTGGGCAGAGACTTGAGTGGACGAAAGCCCTTCGCTCTCTGAACACCATGGTCCCGCGTGGTCCTGCAGTGGGGGTGGGGGGGCAGACGCAGGGGTACTGGAGGAAGTGACGGGTATTTCCGGGCAGCGTGGAGCACCAGGGGTCAGAGGACAGAGCTCCCATCCTTCCCCTTCCATGGAAACAGGCTCTGCTCTAGAACATTCTTCAGCAGTAGGAGCAGGCGGGACTTCAGGAAGCAAATTTGTCCACAGTGGATTTGTGCATGTGTACCCGCGTGTGTGTTTGCGACAGAGGACCCCTCCCTCCAGCCTCAACAGAACACACTTCCGCGGTTATTCAGGGTGGGAGGCACCCTCCTCTGGCCCCAGGCCGAGCGGGGGCTGCCGCTGCCCGGCCGCCCCCCTGGCCCGCGGCGAACGTTCCCCTTCCCACACACGGCAAGGCACGGGTTTGTTTCAGGTCCACATCGAGGGAAACGAGTCTAGCGCCTCAGGCCAAACCTAGTTACATACGGCCCAAGGACCCACGGGATTTGGGTAAGGCAGTGTTGGACTGTCTACCAATTGTCCTTTTAATATTGCCTCTCTGAAAATTTACTATAGCAGCAGTTTTCTGTGGCTGATCCTGTCTGTTATCTACAGACTTTCAGGGTTTACATTATAAATGAGGGACCCAGAGAGGCGTATTTAGGAGACATAATTTTTTCTTTTCACAGTGAAACTGGAAGTTCATTTCACTCCACCAGGAACACGACGATAGTTTTCCATTGTAAATCACTTTGTCATCGCCCCTCACACACTTCGTCTCAGATACACACACACATATGCGTATGTATGTGTGTGTGTGTATGTCTGTGTGTGTGTGTGTGTATATATATATATATATATATATATATATATATGAGAGAGAGAGCACCTTTCACAGCTTTTTGCTCAGACAAGCTCTTTTTGTACTTTGTGCTGGAAGGCACACTGGGCCTGGCTAGTTCCGCCCTATCCTCTCTTGTTAGGAACCTGTCACCGTGGTCCAATGGCTTCATGTCTGATTCGAAGGTGGCCTTTCACAGAAGCCACCCTTGCCTGCCACGCAAACATCACGACTGCGGCAAGGCTGAGGACAGACGCCGGGGAGTCATCGTCACCTGAAGGGGACTCTTGTTCCACTGCCGATGTCACAGCCCCCGCCTCCTGACACCGTGTGGGGTGGGCGTGCAGGAGGGACCCCGAGCAGTCCGCTCCTGGGAGAGAGCGGCCCACATTAGCCTGGGTGTCCGTGACCCTGTCCTATGACATTTACCAAAGGGCAGGAGAGAGAAGGGCTGGGTGAGTCCACATCACGCCAGTCCCGGAACTGCCTGGGGGTGACGGTGCGGTTAGCACCCCGCAACCCATCCAGCAGGCACTAACGCGGCTGGCAAAGGCCCATGGCGGGTCGTGGCGCTGCGCCACGGAATGGATTCCTTCCTGTCCATCCTCCACGCGTAACCGCGCAGGACTCCCGGGCGCCCGCAGCACGGGAGGGCAGTGATCCAGGAGGCACTCGCCGCCGGCAGGCTCCCTGCCAGTGACTCGGGTGGCAACAACGCCGTGCCCGCCCGCGGCGACACCGCGCTGCCATTTCCAATCACAAGAGCAGAGGGCTGTGTGGGCACGTGTGCGTCACAGCGGATTAAGCGGGCTTTGCGGGGTCAAGCTCAGCGACACTGCACGTCGTCGGATGACATGAAAACGAATCATGAACCAAACCCTGCAGTTCCCCAGATTTCAAACTGTAACCCCAGGAACCAATCTCGGCTTCTCTTTCCTTAGTGCCAATGATACCTCCAACGAGTTCAGGATTTGGTACACTTTGAAAATATTTCGACCTCTACACTTATTCTTATTTTTTGTTCTTTTCAGAGTAAATGTAAGTAACTTCTGAAATACATATTAGATGTGAACCCTGGGTCTCCATTATACAGAAATATAAAGAATTCATTATCTTATGATGAATATGTAAAAACATTCCAGAAATAAAAGCTAGCCTCATAAATCTGTTGAGTAAATTATTAATCGCCCTAGGCAAGAAAAGCATCTACCGTCAAGACGAAAATAAACCTTTGATTTTTGCCTAGAAAGGTTAGTAGCCGTCGAGAAAGTAGGTCAGTGAATTCGCTGGATGGCTGGAAGTAATCGGAACCGACAGGCGACGACCAAGGGTCCGCAGGCTCTAGACTTTCGATTCAAATGCTTTTTGTAAAGACGGCACGTCTTGGAAGATAGGTGAAAATGAACAAGATTACGCTAATTGACCACACACACTACACTGTTTTGGAAGCCAAATATCACGGAAGAGTTTACCGTTAGAAAATTATGTGAGATGTAACCATTCTAGTGCCAGGTTTGTTCCGTAGTTTTCCAAACCAGGAACCTTTCAAAATCCTGTCCCGTTAATGTGACTATTTGCAGATGCGTGTCCCTGGAGTAAGGTGTTTTGTTCTGTTTAACCTCAAGATGACGGTGAAATTTCCAGTGCTGCGTTGTATTTTTAGGTTCAGGCAGTAAGAGGATTCTAAATGATAGAAATGGGTCTAAACCACTGCAAATGGTATTTTTAAGAGCTAGTTCTCTATAAATTTAATACTGCTGAACTATTATACTTTACAGATCTCGCCTTAAAATGTAGCAGAAGGCTGGAGTTTCAGAGAAGGGTGATGATGGCTTGACGCATGCAGGTCACGTTTTCGATGTGGCATTTTTCTGCGATGGCTTCTTAGGTCCCCTGTGGTTGTCACTACATTCTCTGGGTTCCAAATTGGTGGCGCCTGCCTTAGTCCCCCGTTGAAGATCCCATCGCTAACACGCTGTCTGCAAAAATAACAAGAATCGTCGAATAAATGCATCCTTCTAAGGTGTGTGTTAAGTCTATTAGTAAGGGCACTTTCCACCCTGATAATTTGCATAGAACGCACATGAAGCAAAGCCAAGCCTTCCAGCAAGATGTTAATAAGGTCACGAAGAAAAAAAATCATTTTAACTACATTCTGCCCAGCACGGCTTGTCTTCCCCTAAAATAGGCTGGGGGTCCCCTTGTTGCTGTCACTGCAACAATTAGGAACTCTTTCAGATAAAATTTACCTTCCCCCCTTTTCTGAAGGAAGTTATTACACACTGCTCTTAACTGATCTATTTTTAGGAGCCCAAAGCAGCAGGGTGTGTCAGAAAGGGCTGCTTCGTGAATTATGTATTTGTCCTTTTTCCACTTGGCCACATCCCCTTTTTTATGAACCCTTAAACTCCTAAGAGTGATAAGATTTAGGCCGAAATTTTCCAAGTCCCCCAGCCCCATGATCAGTTGTCCAGTTACGTGTTTCTGCTGACCCCTTGCCCCAAGAGAGACCGAGTCCTGCCCTGTTTCTTCAAGTGTGTTCAACAGATTCCTTGTCTCCCGTGGAGGTTGCCGGCCGCTGGGATCCCTCCTGTTCCCGTCGCAAGGGTGCCAGTCGCTGCCGGTATCATTTTCAGATGCCTGACGTCGTAGTTGGGGTCTTGATCAACGTGCACTCTGCTCCTCAAAGCTACATTGCACCCTGGAGCGCAGGTTTCGTTACGGCTTTACTGCTATACCAGAAGACGGGAGCAAGTTACTAGAGTAGCTGGTTGTCCAAGTCCTAGCGTTCCTATTAGTAAGATTTGGTAGCTACAAACTTATAAAACGCACTTGGATGGCGGGGGAACGTGGTGGCAGGAAAATGGAAAACAAATGACCTTGAACCACAATAAAACATAGTCATAATCTGCTGATGCCTGGGACTAACACTCCGGAAATAAGGGAGCCTTTTCTTCTGACCTGAGCTGAATATTGAACAGGAAATACTGATGGGCCCCTCATTGTCCCCAGGACATCTACTCAGAAGTGAACAGGAGGGACCGACCGTGTGACTGAGCGGAGCCATCTCTCTGCCCCTGCAACCTTTTGTCCCCGTCCAGCTGCACTGTCTCCGCAGCCAGAGACCCACATGCACGGGTGAGAGGGGTGGCGCCATGGCTTCCTCCCCTGGCCCCCCGCATCGGCCTTCTCCTTTCTTGGCCCCTCAAAACCCTGGGGGGAAAAAGTAACCGTTTGGCTCTCTGACCCCAAAGCCTGTTCAGCTCCGCACTCCCACTGGGGAGGTGGGAGTCATAGCAGGTGAAACTCCCCTTCCGTGGGCTGGTTTTCTAACCTTAGGAGTCGCACTTCACTTAAATAGGACAGCAAATGTGATTTTAGCCTTTTAATCATCAAGCCAGCAAAAAAAAAAAAAGTGCAGAAGCTAGTTTAGAGTTAAAAGCTGGTTGGAGACCTTTTCCAATCAGCTTTTCAGAGGCTGGGGTCATCTTTATTGATGATTTTCTTTACTTTGAGGAGATCAGAAATAATATCACCTAAAATAAAAGGGCACTGTTTAAAAAGAATAACTTTTTCCTTGTGAAATGATTTTTCTCTCGTCAAGAATAATTTAATTTGCAACAAACAATTTTTACATTTTCAATAGAATAATATTCTGCATGGAAGTGCTTTCCAATAAAATAAAATCAGCACTCCATTTTTTTCTATTCAAAACATTAAAACTTTTGTAACTTCTAGTGATGTTGAAATACAGCAACAGGTCAAGTGTGAGCAGAATTAAGTGTGAGCAGAATGCGGTGACGTGAAGAGATGCACCAGCATAGAAAATGATAACGTTCTATAACTTTAAAATCATTGTGGGAGGAAAAAAGTTACCACCTGTGTACATACATTTTATGTGTTGAAAACAATGTCTGCAACCAACACACGAGAGAAGTATCCCTCTGGGTCCCACTCTCTTACTTTTATGGCAGCTGGGCCTGTTAGAGGTTCTTTTCAAACACACACTCTCTCTCACACACACACACACACACACACACACGAGAGCTCGGGTTGGCGAGGACGTGGAGAAAATGGGACTCTCGTGAACTACTGGTGGAATCTCAAACTGGTGTATCCACTGTGGAGAGCCGTATGAAGATCTTCCACAAAAGTGAAGAACAGAACTGCCACTCGCTCTCGTGTGTGTGTGTGTGTGTGTGTGTGTGTGTGTGTGTGAGAGTGTGTGTTTGAAGAGAACCTCTGCGGTTTGGCTTCTGGGACTCTTTCCGGAGGGAGAGAGAGCTCTGTGTGGGGAGGCAGCTACCTGACCCACGCTCATTACGGCGTCCTTTCCAGTGGCCAAGCCACGGACACGACGGGACCGCCCGTGAGTGGGTGAAGAAAATGTGGGACGTACAGACCCAAGGGAGGGTTCTGCCCCCGTAAAACCAAAAGCAAGGCTGCCATTCATGACCTGAGTGGGCCTTCAGCGCGCTTATGCCCAATGAAATAGGTCGCGAGTACGGCATGATCTCCCTTACAGGTGAGGTGGGGGTGCAAACTGTCGGCAGATGGCCCAAAGGCACAACCCCCCGGTTTTATGATCGGCGAGCACCGCACCATGACAATAGTTCACGCTGCTGTACGGTCGGTACGGGAACTGTTCAGAAGGCAGATCCGGAAAGTTCTCATCCCGAGAAAAAGGACGCTATTTTGTATCCCCGTGAGATGGAGAACGTTCACTAAATTTACTGTGGTGACCACTCCACAGTATAGGTAAGTACTGTAAGTACTATGCTTTAAATTGCTACAGTGCTGAACGTCCATTATCTCAACAAAACTAGAAAAGAAAAGGCAAAGGCCACAGTACCCAGAAAGAACATTGTGCTCTTTGCTGGAAAGTTCTAGATGCTCCGACCTTGGCCATGCAGGACAACAATGAGGCGGGGAGACGTGAGCACGTGTAACTCTGCTCGTTGCCTCAGAACAGAACCTTGCTGTTCCCACCGTCGTAATGATATCCTTCATCACCAATCGCCAGCCGAGAAACGAAATCCTTTTTCGATGTGCGCTGAGTGGCAGTTTCTCTCCACCCGCATACGCGATCCCTTCCGGCTGCGGAATATCACACCGTTTCCCACTCGGGACACAGACAAAGCTGTTCTTCATACCCCAACCAGGGTGCGGTCCGAAGACAGCACGGACTGCGGTGCGAGGCCACCGGATGCGACCGGGAGCAGAGTCACCCGCTGCCCCGAGAGGGACGACTCTCTGCTTTGAGTGTCTTACGGACAGTTTCAATAAGAGCAAATTCTGTGTGTGCGTAACGCGAACTCTGGAAGCCAGCGGGCAGCCATCACGGAAAATGGGGGCGTTTCAGTGTTGGCTCCAGTTCTCACCGAGGTATCGAAGAAGCAGCCCCAAACTGGTAGATGGCGGAGATGAGCCCAGCAGCGGGGGATCCCCTCTGTCTTCTTCAGCGATGCCAACGGGTGCCCACCATGCAGTGGTCGCCTTCTCTCCTCACCAAGGGCCATGACAGTGGCCCAGACACGAGAAAACAATCCAGGAAGAGCTCCTATGAAGCCACCAAAACTGCGTGCGGAGGGTGTGCCCGCGGCCCGCCTTTCACGGGGAGGCACCTGCGTGCGCCTGGCGCTCCACACTCCCAGGTGTCCTTGGGAGTCTGTTCCCGGTGGCCTTGGCTCACACCGTGTCCTCGTCCCCACCTTGCTCCGGGTTCTCCAAGTCCCCTTACAGCGACTTCAAACAGCGTCCTTCTCTGAGACCCTTCCAGCCTCCGTTTTCCAAACGCCGCCTCACCAGGGCACGCGTCGCCCTTCCTCCATTCACCCGTTAGCCTTTCAACGACTCCCGGGTTCTCTCCGTCCCGTCCCACCCCTGGCTGCGGCCCACCAACGCAGGACGGCACGGGTGAACGGAAAAGACGCCGTGGCCGACCCCCCATCTGGGCACGAGAAAATGCACTGCGCTCACATCTCGCCCCAGGATCCGCTTCAAATGAACGCCTCCCCCTCCCTTCTTTATGGTCCGACCCTCGGCTAGGGTCTTCAGAGAAAAAACGGGGGATTTCGGCCACAGCGATGTCACTGCTGCAGACTTCCTCACTCATCAAACAACTTTGCCAACTGCACTTACAGGCTGTGAGGAGACCCGGTGTGTCTGTGGGATAATACCATGGTATGCAAGGACAACTCACTTACTGGGGACGCACAACAAATCCCACATCGCCCCCCTTTCGGCCCCGTACCCATGGCCCAAGCTGTTTCTGAAACGAGAGGAAGGAAACGGTCCCCCGAATCATGCCCCAATCAATCGTGTCCTTTAAAGCAGTGACCTGCGCCTACCAGGGCTGTCTCTAAATAGTCTCCTGACTCGAGCAAGCAACGCACTTTTTGCAGTCTCCTCCCCGCGGAATAGAGTTCAGATCCTTTGCAAACCATCCCCATGGGCGGAAATCACACTGAGTCTCGGCCTCCATTGCCAAGGGCTGGAAGGAACAGGCTCCAGGGGAAACCTGCAGATGGACAGATGCAGGGGGTGGGGGGGCTGGTTTTTCTGAAAAAGTGCGCCCAGGACGGGCAGCGTGGGGCTCCCCCATCTCGGACGTGCAGGGAACTGTCGCTCGCCGGCGGCGTGATGGCTGAGAGGCGGCAGAGTGAGGAAACATGTTTGATTTGATTCGCATTTCACGGCCTCGGCGGCGTTGGCGTCTAGGGCCCGGCCGTTCACTGTCGGGGGGAACATGGGTGGCTGTCCTCACCACACGCGCTCAGAGCATGCGTGCCCCTGAGCCACTCGGTGTTGCTACCAGTACCCCCAGTGCCTGCCTCCAGCCTCAGTGTCTCTAGACACCGGCCAGTGTTCCCGGGTGAACAGAGTCGCCTTGGCTGAGAACCGCCGATTCAGTGCGAGCCTTCCTAGAAGACTTTAGCCCCAGAATTTCTCCTAAAATTCCCGTTGGCACCAATGTAGTGCCATCGGGGAAAGTCACTGAAAATGGTCTGAGTCCCCCTGTCCTACCCGCAAGGACAGGCTCTCGTACCAATCACTGAGGAGGGGACACGCGCTTTCCTAAGCTCCTTTCACTAAAACCCATGCGACTGACACCCCAGCAGCTCAGACACTGCGGAGGTCCCGTTGTTTTGGGACACTTGTCTCACTCATGAAGAGGGACACAGAGTGATTTTTTTAAACTTTGTCTTCGACACCGAAGGTAGAGGGATCCAGAGAGTAGGAGACCAGCCAAGAGATTTGTGAGACGCGTCAGATGAAAGACTGCTACCCAGGACCTATTCAGAACGCCCAGGGCTCAGCATTAAAAATGTTGACAACCTGAAGCACTTCATCAAAGATGTTCTGGTGGCAAATAAGCCCAAGAAAAATGCTCTAGAAGCCATCAGGAAGATGCAGATTGAAACCACAACGAGAGACCACTGCACACCTGTCGGCATAACCAAAACCCAGATCGCCGACAGCCCCAAACACTGGGGAGGACGTGGAGCGCCCGGAACGCTCGGCCACTGCTGGTGGACGCACAGCGTGGCGCAGCCGCCCTGGCAGACAGCGCGGCGCTCCCCTACCAAACCGAACAGACCTCAGCACGTGATTGGGCATTCGGGCTCTTTGGCCTTTACGCCCCCAAACTGAAATCCTGTGTCTACCCTGACACCTGCACACCGGTGTTCATGAAAGCATTCTTCGCATTTTCTCCTAACTTTCAGGCAACCAACATGCCCTTCGGCGGGTGAGGGAACAAAGAACCAGTGGCCCCTCCAGACCGTGGAATGTTGTCAGTCGGGACTGAAAAGAAATGAGCTATGGGGCCAGCGAAGCCAGGGAGGAATCTGAGGTGCGTGTTACCGAGCGAAAGAAGCCCCTGGGAAAAGGCCTCGCCCTGCGCGAGTCCTGCTCTGTGACATTCCGATGAGCAGAACTCTGGAGATGGTGCCGAGATTGGGGGTTTCCGGGGAGAGAAGGGGGTGAGCGGGCCGAGCGCACAGGCTGCTGAGGGCGTGACGCTGTTCTGCTCAGCAACAGCGGGCACCACTACCCTACCTTCGCGCAGGCCCACAGAGCGTGCACCAGGAGGGACCCCTAACGCCAACCACGGATGCTGCGTGACGGTGACGGTGACGGGCTGGCCTGGGCCCGCCATTCACAACACATGCACCCTCCGGCCGTGTGTGTCTGTGTGAGGTCAGGGCGCATGGGCAGACTCTGTGTCTCTGCCCGACCTTGCCATGAACCTCCCACTCCCCTAAAACACAGTGTCTCCCGGAAAACATGTAGGGCGTGGACAGTGCCGGGCCGGTTCTCGTGGGTCCGTGTGAACCCTGCGTCCTTTCTGCACAGGCGTCCTGCCAAGCGGGACTCCCACCTAAAGGGCTGACGGGGGCGGGAGGCACCGCCCAGCCCTGGACGGGCCCCGGGCACAGGGGGCACGGTGACCTCATGCTCTTCCGCCCGAGAGTCTGGGCTGAGTCCCGGTGAGAGGAAACTGGACGCAGGACAGAGCCTGTCTCCCGGGAGCTCCGGCTCCCCCCCCCCAGTCACCCCCCTTGCTCCCTTGCTCTTTTCCGTCACGCATTGCTCGCAAATTGTGGAGAGAGCAAAGCAGGAGACGTTCGTGGCCGGGAATTGTGGGTAGGGTGCCCGGCGTCAGGAAGGCCATGAACGTGTAGCTCTGTCTCCAGAGACAGCGCTCCTGATGCCTGGCATTTCTGCCCTCCATCAGGGTCCCCTGGGCGTGACCCCAGACCCCCATTCAGCTGGACCTCAGCATTTCCTCCTTCTTTAGTCACTTCCTCAAAGCGTCTCTCAGCCCCATCTGTCCTGTGAGAGGTGAGGTCTCCTCGTTGAATCAGAAAGACTCATTTACCATTGGTTGGTGCGGCAGATGGAGCGTCGCAGGCTTGGCTCGGGGCCCCGAGGCCAGGTGCTCGCCCCAGAGGGTGCCTTCAGAGTCGCCCCGGGGCCATCCTTCCAGGGCCCTGGGCTCCTGAGAAAGCTCCGGACGGCTGCTCCTAAAATGCGGGTGCAGAGTCCGCGACCCCGTGTCATTCAGGAAGCGATCTTGATAAATCAGAGTTGTGTCGTCTCCACAACTTACACGGGGCCGGTGGAGCTCGTAGCAAAATGCCATGGGAAAGGAAGCATGCCCTCTTTGGACGTTTATCGTCTCTGCTTGTATTTTAGTTCCATCAGAACACTGGTACCAACAGCTGTGGTTGCTGAATAACACAATAGCCCATAACGACGCATAGTCACAAATTCTCAAACCTGGTTGGATGGGTGAGGCGGCCGTGTATGCACTGGGGGCTTGTCCTGTGCCT
Source organism: Sturnira hondurensis (assembly GCF_014824575.4). Lineage (NCBI taxonomy): Eukaryota > Metazoa > Chordata > Mammalia > Chiroptera > Phyllostomidae > Sturnira > Sturnira hondurensis. Next base: position 977,672 of record NW_028091436.1, read on the forward strand.
TGGGTTTCTCACAGGCTGCCCGTGGGTACCCTCTTTCTTAAGCAATGGGGAAATTGAGGCTTAGGGCTGAGGCCAGCCTGCCCACGTTCACCCGGCTGGTGACGGGCAACACTGGGGCATGAGACTGTTTGCTGTCTCTGGTCGTCACGCTCTCGACAGAGAAATGCAAGATGGCAGAGCGCAAACCCGAGACAGCGGGCCCGTGGTCCTGACCTTCCCTCGTGCACCCTTTCGGGTGCCTGGGGACGTGCCAGTGGCATGACGCAAAGTGGCCGTGAACTTGGCAGCTGCTGGAAAGCCACGGGTCTCTGGAACAAGACTCGCCGGGGTCTCAATGTCAGCGTGGTGATGTGAGAGGGGCGTGATTTGGGGAAGATTATTTAAGCTGCCGCCTCTATTCCTGTAAGCCAGTAACACCCGCTTCCCAGGAAGAAACGGACGTGAAATCTGGAGCATGTATTTGGCTCTGCGAAAACAAAAACACGCGTCAAATCCAGGCCCTGGTATTTGGTGGTCAATAGCCGAACACTCAACTGTAGATGGTGAATCATTAAGTCTCATCCGTGTATGGAATCAACGTGGGTTGAGTGCCGATGACGTGCCAAGGTTCTGAGACCCCCGGGCGTTACCTAGGTGAGTCAGGTCTGGCCGGTCTCAGGTATGGTGAGGAGCGTCCAGTCTGGTGGGAGAAGCGGGCAACCACGAAAGCACGGTCCTGGGGTGGACGGGTGTTGGGGGGAGCATGGGATGCCCCCTCTACAGCCCAAGAAGGAAATAATCAATCCAGCCGCAGAGGTCCAAGGGGGACAGCGGGCTCCACGTGAGGAGAGGCTCTTGGACCGGATCTTCCCCAAGCAGGTGGCCAATAACTGCTGGTTGATTCACGACATAACCTGGCCCGAGCTAATTAATGTCTCGAGCAGCCTCAACACGACCCCTGCCCTGCTATGGGTCCCGATCGCACGTTTACCAAATCATCCGTTCGCTGCCCCAGACGCAGTGGCGCCGTGGCTTCATCGGCGTTGGTGATGTGAAGTCCATCTCTGGGCCACAGAAACTCCAAGGCACCGCCAATGGGCGGGGTGGTGCTGTAGAGGGGACACCCTTCCAGCGACACCTGGCCGTCACCGCCGAGCCTGGGCCAGGGCAGCCAGCCTTGCCTCCGGAGCCCTTTGCTCAGGGTAGCTGTTCTGTCTGGGCGGGCTTTCTACGCAAGAGACACCTGCCTCTGTCCTGACTCGGGTCTCCTCTCTCCTCCGTGTTCTAAGATTAAAGGTACAGCAGAGGTTCTTCCGCCTACGCGTTTCCAAGTCAGATGAATCAATGTGAAACAGGCAAAGGCTGAGGATCCCTTCAAATATTCTGTGATCTCGTAGCACTAACCACAAAACTCAAAGTTCAACATGACTGCACCAGGCAGAGGCCAGCAAACTAACTTAACAGTCACCCGCCCCATTTTTCCTCCTTTGCCGACACTCCCTGACCATCCGCTTTCATGCAAATCTTTTTGGTAATATTTTTAAAAAGACAGTAGGAGAGGAAAAGCAATTCTAATCTTCATAAGTTTCACTTTTCCCAAAATGGAGTCAAACACCTTTGACAGCATGGATTTGTGGTTCCAGGAAACCCCAATAAAAACGTTCGTGTTTGAAGACTTCAGTAAATCCCCCGATGGGGCTATGGTCGCCCCGGGACGAGTTCGAAGGGCTCCGCCCTCTGGGTGTATTTCCTCTGCACGGTTCCCGTCCAGAGAATTCCCGGGGTCACGGACTCTTACTGCTGGGCACTGGCGTCCTGATATACAAAGTCCCCGCGCCCGTATGAACACCGAGCTGGACGCCCAAATGCAAACATCGAATCAGCCCCTTAGCGGTCGTTTCGCTCCATGCTCCCCACCCCTTCTCATCCCAGCCCAGCCCGCACCTCACAGCCTGAACAGTGGGGATCCGAAGACTGGGGTGCGTGTTATTTTGGGAGGAGAACCATGTATCCAAATGGGCGGACGGCTTTACCTGACTCCCACGGACAAGACCACTCCCAACCGTCGCCTTCGTTTCTGTCAATGGCTCCTCTGTCCTTTTAGTCTGATGGCTTCTGCCAAAATCTCTTTCCAAAAATGGGAGGGAAATTTTTTAACATAGTGCGTGTACAGAAAAACCTTCATAAAAACGCTCTTCTTCCCCCGAAGAGTCCGCATGAAGATCTACAATGTTCGCTTGTTGAACGTCGCTCGAAGCCAGCGAGGTCAATAGCCGATGGAAGTCACACGACTTTCCATTTTCCTCTGGGTCAGGTGGAAGCCGAAACGATTGGCCCTAAGGCAAAGCGCAAGTCGGTGACGTGGCAGCGGGATGGCCCTTGCTGCCTGTTTTGTGCGAGTGAACACCCGCTCGGTGTCAGCGCCCTTCGCTGAGCAAGTGTGGAGCCAACTCGACGGCACCTCGCTGTTTCGATAAATGCCTGACCCGAGACTCGCTTCTCAACTTCCCTCCGGCTTCCCACCCGTTAGTCTCTCCACCGAACTGCGTGTCACTCTGATGACCGGCGCTCTAGGTGGCGGATTTATTAGTCGGGGAAACAGCAGTCTTGCCATCTCTGCCAGTCACCCTCGCGTCTGACGGGGGCGGGGGTCGGCAGAGTAAAATGACACGTAGGATTCCGTGAAGGGCAAACCAGGGAACTCGTCTCTGCCTACATTCACGACCAGCCTCGGCCAACGGACTCCTGTCGGCTCAGGAGGGCCCTCTCCAGGCTCCACAGCCAGGGTGAGTTTAAACTCTCCCGTTGCTATGGTGATATCACAAGGCAGAGGGTCCCTGGGTCCCCCAGCTGCCAGATACACTAGCCGCCTATCGGCGCACAACAGGGGGCCACCAAAGAAGCACGTAGGACGTCACCGTTCCCGGGGCCTCCCCGCGGGGCTCACTCGGAGCGGGGCGATTAGAGGCGCGTCCCCAGCGAAGGCGCGAGACGGTGCCCGGGACGAAAGCCATGGTCTCTCTCTGTACCCTAAGCTGGGAAGCGGTGCCCTGCCCTCCCACAGTGTCACGCTCACCGGAGGGAGTCACTGAGCCCCGTCCGCGCCTGGGAAGAGGGGACGACCCACAGAGAGGTACAGGGGTCAACACAAGGAGACGGGGGCCCTGCAGACCTCCCTTAAGGCTGCTTCCTGTACCAGATGAAAGGGAACACCCACTTCTCTGGTCGGGGTGTCCACGTCCCCCCCAAAATTCATCTGGTGAAACCATACGCCCCAGGGTGATGGTGGTCAGACGGGGGGGCCTTTGGGAGCTAGGTGGGACGTGTCCATGGAGTCCTCGTGAATAGGGTGGTGCCGTCGTAAAACATGCCTGAGGTGGCTCCGTCACCATGTATGTCCACCCCGTGAGGGTCCGAGAGAAGACAGTTGGCCACCAGTGAAGGACACAGGCTCCAACAGCCACCAAACCTCCCAGCGCCACCATCTTGGACTTCGCAGCTTCACGAACTGTCAAATAAACTCCAGTTCTTTACCCACCTCGCGGTCTTTCATTACGGCAGCCGGGATGAACTAAGGTGGCTCATCGTCGTCGCCCAGGTAAGAAGGACACCTGTGTCCTCTGCTCTGGAGACTCCTGAGCTGTTGATCCTTCAGGGAAATTGCTTCTGTCACGGCCAAGAAAAGCGCTAACCGGACCCAGAACTGAGCTGAGCCAGCACCGCAGACCGACCTGGCAGAGTGCAGTGCGCCTCCGAGCCGCATTCCAACCGGATGCTCGCCCCGAATCTGCAAACCTGACTCGGCCCGCCCCTCAGACGTGACTGCGTGCGTACCGCTTCCTTCGCGTTCCCGCTCCGGCCGTGCGTGGATGGCGTCAAGCCCCGGGGGCGCTCCGAAGTGATGCTGTGCACGGAACAGTCTCGGGCTGTCTGCACTGTGCGTGGCTGTGAACACACGTCTCGCCACGTCCCAGACGCATGGTCCTTCGGACCCTCGCGCAGGCTGTCAGCGTGACAGAGAAACTAACAGCTTTCTAGAATCTCGTGTAACTCGACTTCCTCCCCTTACGTACTCACGAAACCCATTTTCTCCCTCTTTCCCCCCTCACACCCCCAGCTGGGATCCTCTAAAGTGGGTCGGCAGCATCTGACTCAGGGAAGGTGTGAAGTCAGACGCCTCTAACGCGTTCACAGGGAAAACCAGCGCCGGGAGCCGAAATAGGAGAGGTGTCCAAGCCGTTTCCTAACGAGGCGACGCGTCGCCCAGCTCCCCTACTCCCTGAGAGCGTGGGAAGGGTTTGGGAACTGGTGTCCGCAGAACTCGGGGTGCGCGTCGGGTTCAGTCACTATAAGAAGGCCTGGCCCCCTCCGCTTCTGGGTTCGCTGCCTTTCCGCACCTGTCCCATTTCTGGGCTCTGAAACCCGAGTCCCAGCCCCACAAGACACGTCAAGGAGAGGCTCGGGGTCAGAGGGCATTCTGGCTGAAACTCGCGAATTTGGCCTTATTCGGAAATGAGCTCCCAGCCCTCGAGTTCTAAAATACAACATCTTATTTCCTCTCGTGTACATACCGTTATAATTATAGTTTCAGTTGTAAGTATGCATACATGTTACATATATGTATATACCTTTGAACACATATATACACACACCACCACGTGACAAAGTGCATCACAGAAGTGACCGACTTCTGTCTAAGACACTGGAATGAGTCCTTTGGTAGAAAGATGACAATAGCCGAGCTGATGGGAAGGAAATATTTTTTTGAATATTTGAGGAATTAAAGGAAATGCAGGAGTTCCGCGCACACAATACAGTTCTGACCGGTGTATCAGCCGAGGCTAGGGTTGAGTCTGTACCACTGGCCCTGAGGTGACCAGCGAGGGTGTCGAGACATTCCAACCCCATCAAAGGGCCCATTGCCACTGCAGCTGCCTCACCTGGATCCTGTTAAGGGATTCGAATCTGACGTGGAGATGCATTTTTGGGGGTAGGATTCCACGGTCAGTAAAATCCCAGCCACCCCTGAGTGCTGAGAGGTATGGTGAAGGGGAACGGGTGGAGAAATGTAACAGAGAGCGAGTCGTGGGGTACGGGGGTGGCCAGACCCAAAGACGTCCCGGCAGGAGCTGGCTGTCTGCACCAGGCCCGGGAAACACGGCCTTTACGGCGCCCTTCCGGACACAAAACTGATTCTCTCTGAGCGAGATTCTTTTCCAAAAGAACGCCACGTCCCGGAGAACCCGCACGGCCCAGAAGACCGGGACTTCATGCGCGTTTGCCGCAGGAGAGCCGTCCACGGAGAATGCGAAAGGGTAAAACTGAAAACCGCCAAAGCCCTGTGGTGTCAGACGGGAGAAGAATTAGTTCACAATTAAGCTGATCTGCTCCTGGAAGTCATCTGTCAGCACCCTCCCCACTCCGGGATGAAAACGAAAACCAAGAAACAGTCACCGTATGGGGGACGGGGGCAGGCACTGGAGTAAAAACCGTCCCCAAAACGCTCCGAAGGAGGCCACACCTTCTGAAGAGAAAAACACACGGCTGCCGGAGCGGGTAAGCGCTCTTCCATCCCTCCAAGCCGGGTCCCCGAGGAAATCCAGCCTGGAGGATTCGAGGGGCAGACTTTGCAGCCCCCCCGCCCGCCCCGTGCGAGTTCCAGCTCAAACCCTGACCCAGCTTCTCTGAGCTCAGTGGGGACACCAACAATCCCACCGCCAAGAACCTTATGAGGATAACCACCGCGTGCCGGGCGTGTCCTGAGTCACCGGCGTTACTTTTGTTATTATTATTGAAAGCCGAGGAGAGGACTGAGTTTGCTTCGTCGAATACGGTGTAGTCACTTCTCTGAGAAGCTGGCCCCGTAGGCAAATGATCTCTTCTCGTTTTCTTAGTTTTTACCTTTACAGGATGGAAACGTTTTCTACAAACTAGGGTTGAGAGTCAAATGAGATGATGTATCTAAAATCAATGTTTCAAGTTTCAAGTGACCTACCAACCCCAGTTGTTATTTCCCCCTGCCCTGCCAGGTAAGTGACCTTGGATTAACCTGCAGGGACCCAGACGGTGGAGGTGGCTGGGGGAGGGGACTCTTTAGGGAGGTGCGAGCACCGGGCTCCAGGTCAGCGCCGAGTTACAGTCTTCTCCTTTCTCAGAAGGCCTGCTCTTGGATTGCCCTTCCACGACGACTTTTGTCTGGGATTAAATTTAATTGGCATGTGGAGGTGCACCCCCCCCACACTCTGGATCATGCTTTTCTCGGGTCGCAGAAAATGAGCTGGATTCTGTAGCACAAACTGGCTTGTGTTTTCCTTCCCAGATCAGTGTCTGCAGCCTTCCTGCTTTCAAAAGGAACGAGGGGCGGGGGAAGAAGCATGAATTATTTCCCATCTGCAGGTACCGTGAAGTGGCTGAATTATTTTCCAGCTCCTCAGACCTGCACACAAGTAACAAAGGAGCTTAAATTTAGGTCTGTTCCATTTCCTTCTCTTTCTATGGGGCGATGCTAAGAAGCAACATAAGAATCAAGCGAGCAAAGCACTACGCTTTCAAATATTTCCAAAACTGAGCTATTAGCCCCCGAGTGATCGGGCATGTGCCATCTTGAATGTTTTCTCTGAGTGCCGTTCCTTTTCAGGGTACGCGACAAAGAGTGGGAAAAGCCCGAAGACCCAGTCTCAGGACAAGGGACGGGTTACGGTCCAAGAACACCTATTGTCTCCCCAGTGTTCCGAAGCAGAGCCACCACTGTGAGACCCAGCCCCTCGCCGCTTTCCGGGTGTGTGCACAGCGTGGTGCCATGTTCTTTGTAGGAAAAGGAATGAAAACTTCAAAAGCAGTGCGGGCTGGAAGCTTGTAATTCGAGCTTCTCGGGGCAAAAAGTGTGCACGGCGGGCCCATTTTTTATTTTAAATGAAAATACATATTTTCCCAATATGCCACTTCAGCCCCACAAAGAGAAGCAGTCAGGGCCCTTTCTGGTGAAATATTTAAAGAGAACCTTGAACCCTGGCCAAAAAAATGCCTTTAAGCTCTCTTAAAACAACTCAGATGTGGGACTTTATTTTCTCATTAGGCTCGTGAGGGGCGCGGGCAGACTTTCACGAAGAAAGAAAAAGAAGAATTTCTTTCTCGGTTATACCTCTAGTGGCTTTGTAAATTATTGAAGAACCGAAGCTGCAGTGAGGGGGCCTCCTGCTTCCGAGCGCGGCCCCGCCAGGACGGGTGGGGGAGGGAGAACTCAGCCAGAGAGCGGAAAAGGGACTGACGTAGATAGAGTGAATCCGAGACATTCCAGGTGCCGTCCGTGAGGTCAGAGAAAGCCCCCTGAAGCTCTTCGAGCGACCACGGCCACGCCTCAGCCTGAGACGGGGGTGGGTTCGCTCTTGGCCCCGCCTTGGGGTGAATGCACGGCCCCAGAAGGGACCGCATGCCTCCCCTCAAGACGACGAGGGGAGCCTTCTGCCGCAAATTCGCTCCCTCTCGGTTTGGGGTCTCAACCCGCCCAATCCAATTCTTTCCACACCGAGGCTAACTCAGATGTTTAACTTCTCCCAGGAAAACGTAATGATTTCCCCTAAAAGCATCAACCTTCGCCGCAAAATCTCCCTGCAGCCTGCGTGTATCTCCCTGTAAGGCGACGCTCCGTGAGCCTGCAGAGCGCGCGGGGCCCGGGCCCGGGTGTCTTCCCCCAGAGAGCCTGGCCCATCAAGGTGCCCAGGCCAGGGGCACTGCCCATGTTATTCCAAGGGCATCGGGCAAACTCCGCCCCAGCTCCGATGGAAGAGGGGGTCGTGGGGTGCGGCGTTTGAAGATGCGCCCCGGGAAGACAGCTCCCGCTGCGTTGGCCCCCTGGCTCTCAAAGCAGGGCTTCTGCGCGGCTCTGCTGGGTGAACGGCATCCCGTGTGGGCATGACACGCACCGAACTTCTCCTGGGTGCCGGCAGAACCCGGGTCCACACACAGATCCTGCAGCCACTCACGACGGGGCCCTCCCATCTCTTCAAATCGGGAGAGTCCAGAGACTGGGTGACCGGGGTAAGGACAAGAGGGAGACAGTGACAAACCCACACGAGGAGGAGCCGTGAGGGTGGAAATTCTTTAAAACACCGAAGGATTGGCTCATCGCCCCGGGTGGAGAACACTGAGAAGCTGGGGAAATGCCTGAAGGGATAATACTACAGGAGAAAGTTTGTGTCTGGTACGGAGCACAGTTCAAAGACGTTTCCCAGGACGCTCATCTTCCGACACACCGCCACAGGCCGTTTCGGAGCAGCGACCATGGAGGACACACTGGGATCGAGTTTCTCGAAGAGGCCGGAACCGTACAGCGACGCCGCACCAGTCACACCGAAGTCTTTAACAGTCCTGTCTTTAATAGTCCTTCAAGTTAAACATGAAGGAGACTGTGCTGCCAACATGTGACCTCCTCGAGTCTCGTCTAGGACCTGGGAAGTCCGTTCATGCCGTCGGAGGGTCTGCAGAGCTCCCCACCTGCCCACATTAGAAGTCCCAACTCAGCCCCCTCGGGAATCATTGCCCCAAGCTGACTGGAGCGTCTGCCTCTGCCCAGCGCCCTCTCCGGGCCCACCCACCCCACCGGCACGGTGGCAGGCTGTGCACCCGAGAGAAGCCCCCATGTGCTGTCCTCTTCCCAAATGTCCCCGCTGACCCTGCTTTCCTGGCCACTCCACCCCTTCCGGGGCTGGGTGGAGTTGACTGGCCCAGTGACCCATCCCGGAAGCTCAGGCACGTGCGTGCATTTACTGTAGCATTTCTTACCTGTGTCACTGTGACTGTCACTGGAACTACCAGCTTTGTCTCGTGACTATTTCAGCCACCGGCGCAGGGAGCGAGGCCCTCACATCAGCCATCCCGGAAACCCCCCAAGTCAGCAGAGTTCCGCAGGGCAGCACCAGGTTTTACGGGGCGCCCCCACTCCTCACAGTCCCCTGGGAGAGCCCCCGATTAAACGGGTCACCCGGCTCTCTTCGCCACCGGCCCTCTCCTCGACCTCAGGGTGCAAACGGGCATCGGCTCACCCCGAACAAGCCGGGGGTGCCCCCCGCTGCTGGGTTTTAATTGCGGCCAGGGCGTGTTTGGTAGTCAGCCGCCTTCCTGGCACATGGCAGATACTCTGAAAATGCTTGTGAACTGAACAAGCAAGACAATTACTTTTACACTGTCGGTTACTCAAGTTGTCCTCGAGTGCGGAGTTCTCGGCAGACGGGGCGCTCTGCTCGGGGGTTCAGCCGTCACGTGGAAAACTAGGGTTCCTACGTCTTCCGGGCCATGAGGTCCACCGCCCGTCACACGCCTGTCACCCTCCATCAGCACCACGGCGGAGCCCGGCAACAGCCCCGTGGCACTGGGCTCTGTGGGAACACAACTTGCGGGGGAGGTATATGATTATTGACTGAAACGATTATAAAAAAAAAACTAGCAGTTTGCTTTGGGGTGGATAAAAAGACCTGGTCTGTCTCATTTTGCCTGAGATGTAATCAGTATTTAGGGCCATCATGAATAAGCCTTTCATTTTGGTTTAGTGGTGATTCTTACATAAAGCAAACCATTTCCTTGAGCAAAAGAAAGAAAAGCAAAGCAGTCCCCCCACCCCCAACCGTCTACTCCAACTAATTCCTTCAAAGTCATGGGAAAAAAGTAGACATGTTTTCTCTGGTTTCTCTCTAAGTTCCCTGAATGCACTTAATTAAAACCTTCACATAAAAAGCACACGAAACAGATGTCCAAAGCCCTGTAATCTGGGCCATTCTCAGGGGCCAGCACCTTGCTGCACTGAAGGGCCCTCGGGGGGGAAAACCCTCTGAAGCCGTCACGCACGAGGGGTCGCTCAGAAGGTCGCCCCTGCTTGCCTCACTCGGGGCTTCCTCATCCTTGTAAGCCAGCCACTGACTCCATCGTTAAAATGCCTTTCCAACATGGAAACGCAAACCGTGCCCCTGAGTGGTTCCGTGTGTTTTCGCTCTGCTCCAGATTAAACGCATATTTCTCACCAGAAGGAGCAGAGCGCTGTGTCTGGCCGAGTCACACAAAGGGAGCTGGCTGACAAGAATATCTGGCCCTGACCCTGACCCTGGGAGAGTCCAGCTCCCACCTGGAAGCGCAGGTCCCAACTTGTTTATCGGCTGCCGCGGCCTTTGTCCTTGGTGCTTCCTGGCGAATGGTATCCATGGAGAACGATTGTTGCGGTGAAACAATATAACCCCATTGTATTCGGCGAACTTTGGGGAAGGGCACACGAAGCCCACACGTTTCATCCACACTCACGAAGCGAAAATTACTAAAGTCAGATTCACTGCTTCGTTCAGCAAATACCTGGGGCGCTCTGGGCTCTGAGCTGCAGCAGTGAGCCAAAGGGACGCCAAGTCTTCCCTGATGGACGGACAGACAGACGGACACTCTTTCAGCCACATCTGCTTGTCTCTCTTCCTCCTCCAGACCCGGCACCCACTTTCCAGCTTTTTCAGGCCCGTTCCCCTGTGAAGTTCTCCAGCTTTCTGGGTGCTCTGAGTAAGGTCGGCTCTGGCATGAGAAAAACCGGAACGCCGACCTCCATGCTCAGAGGACGCTCACGAGGTGACTGATGGGGAGGGAGGGGCCTTCGTTTCCAATGACTTCCAGGTACTATGTGTGTGCCCAGGAAGCTGGTCGGCCCCGCGTCACCAGGAAGGGGAACTGGGTACATCCTCCAACTCCCGGCCCCTCAAATGTGTCCTCAGTTGAAAGGTGGCCCTGAGTGACACCTTCACTCAGAACTGTTCCTTTGCCTGATTTCTGGTGGGTGGAAATGCACGGGAGACAGGGAGTTCACGGGGTGTGTTTTTGATTCCGGACCCGGCTACCCCATGACGCAAACCATGTCACGCAAGGTCTGAGAAAACCTCCGAGTCCGGATTTCAGAGCTGGGAGAGGCAGCCGGGAACCGCGTCACCCTGCTCGGGATCCATCCACACGTAGGAGCTGGAGGTACGGGAAATCGGAGGTGCCGACACAGCCTTTACAGTGAGTGTTGGCCCCGGCAGGCGTGAGTCACACCTGTGGGTCCCGACGTACCACCTTCGGGTCTGGGTAGGTCACAACACACGTTCAACAGGCCACAGAGCAGAGCCGTGAGTTCTCATGAGGCTAAATATATTAAATTTAAAACGCAAGTCTTTGTTCTAACGTTATGCCTATTGTTTCTTTTCTGGGACATCAGATTGATTTCCACTTCTATTACGTAATGGCGACAAAAGACGGCGGTATTTTTTTCCTTTCGGTCCCTTTGTTGCTTCAAATTTGTACTGGACGAAACCAAAGTCAACCCTTTTTGCTGGATGGCATTTTTTGATTTTTACCCGTGAAATCACAGAGTCTGGGAACCGCTGACTTAGACCTTGAGGTCAGGCCCCAAGGTTCACATACACCCTGGGAAGGAGTCCCCTGTACCCAGTGGACAGTGCACATAGTCAGTATCCGGAGCCTGGTCACACTGTGTGCAGGCCGTTGGCGTGATTACACCTTTTGGTCCTCCTAGATTTTCGGAATGAAAGCACAATTTCTATCTTTCTCACTTCCTGTCAGTTTATGTCCAGTTCTTGCAGCCGAGGCTGACGACTGTGCTGTGAGTAGCAAACCTCTCCATCAGGAAAAATGGTCTTTGAGATTTATAATGGAAAAAAGATAACATATTAGAATTAGCAAATTAGAAGTAAAAGGTGAGATGAGCTGAAATCAGCCTGTTTCACAGTCTCTGAGCCCCTGGTACCTGCCACTGTGCCTTGGACCTGAGGTTCACAGCCTCAAAGCGTCTGACTGGGGTCTGAGAGCCACTTACTGGAAAACTAAAACCCTGAGTGTGACTGTTCTGCTCCCACCGCATCAGGCAGCAAGCCCAGGCGACGGGTCTGCTCAGAGGCTGTCCCGGCTGCCTGTCAACCCGCCCCCAATTCCACTGGGACCTTCACCCCCCAGGACAGCCTCACAACCTCACACTGTGCGGTGTCTCCCCGCTGTTTGCCACTGGCCGCATCCGCACCGGCTGTGGGTCCTTCGTCCAACCACCTGCGGACACCCGTGAGCATGTCTTCCCCACGCGGAGATGGTCAGATTGTTACGCGGCCACCCAACCCCCTAGACAGCGCACCGCGGCCGTCAGCTACTTAAGGCCTCCCCACTCTGACACGGCTCGTGTTTCTGGACTTCCGACTAAAATCTGCAGAACAGCATCTAAACGAGTCGCTTTCACGGGAAGGAGAGGGGAGAGGACACTGGCCATTCCTGTGAGTCTCCCGGTGTGAGAGCAGGAAACACACACAGGCCCACGTCCTCCTCCCCGAAATCACGTGATAGCTGTCACTGTTAGGATTTTGCAGATGACGGGTCCTCAGACGCTCAGGACGAGCGTGGAGACTTTACAGAATAGGCGGAAGTTTATCAAAGTAAAGAGCACGGCGGCTGGGGGTCGAGCCTGTCTGCCCCTCAGATTTCTCCTTTTCCCCCTAACTCTGCCCCTTTTTGATTTGAGAAATAAATTTCTGTCCCAGACTCAAGTGATGACCAGTACCAGCTGGTAAATGACGACCACTCAGCAAAAGAACCCAACGCTTCCCTGAAGCTTCGGGAACCACAGCACGTACTCGGCCCTTCACCTGTCCTGTTCGGGACAGTAGCTCTGAAAGTCCAACGAGGGAACCTGGACGAGGGAACCTGCCCACGACGCCGAGCTCTGGTACTGTCCCCGATGCCGTTTCCACCTGATGTTTCGGTACCAAGAGGGGCGCCTGAGCGATCACATCTCCCGTTGCTGGGCGTCCCTGGCCCAGGGTGGGAGAGCAACCCCCAGTGGCTTATTCGACCCACAGTCAGCAACGGAGCCAACGGGAGAAGAATGGTGACAGGACCTCCCGAAGGTCACAGGGCTCGGGGGGCGGGGCAAGGCCGTGTGGACGGGTGTGGAAATGCCCCGTGATTATTGGTTAACCTGACATTTTCTCAAAACAAAATAAATGACCCCTGACGNTAGCTCTGAAAGTCCAACGAGGGAACCTGGACGAGGGAACCTGCCCACGACGCCGAGCTCTGGTACTGTCCCCGATGTCATTTCCACCTGATGTTTCGGTACCGAGAGGGCCGCCTGAGCGATCACATCTCCCGTTGCTGGGCGTCCCTGGCCCAGGGTGGGAGAGCAACCCCCAGTGGCTTATTCGACCCACAGTCAGCAACGGAGCCAACGGCAGAAGAATGGTGACGGGACCTCCCGAAGGTCACAGGGCTCGGGGGGCGGGGCAAGGCCGTGTGGACGGGTGTGGAAATGCCCCGTGATTATTGGTTAACCTGACATTTTCTCAAAACAAAATAAATGACCCCTGACGTCTTATATTACAGAGAACATAAATGCACTTTAAAGTTTTCACCATTATTTTAATATTTAACAGTTTCTTTTTAAAAAGCACAACCACTAGATACTGAGTGTTGACAAGGCTGGAAGACCGAGAAAATGTAATTAAATACATGGGAACACTTAAGAGTGTCCCCTGATCGGGATCCTGAAGACACACAGGGCGGGCGTAGAAGAAGAGGAGAAAACACCTCCCTGGGCCAAAGCCACGCCCCCTGCCCCCCGACCCCAGGTCCACGGTCACGGCTGAGCTATGTCGAGGCCTCGGCAGCTCCGCGGGCACCACGGAGCCAGGTGGGGCGTGGCTTGCACAATGACGTGCGCTTCCACCGCTGAGCGAACTGCGAGAGAACAGGGGCCGAAAAGCCGTGGCCGACGTGGGAGTACGCGGGCCGGTCGAGGGGCGGGAGTCGGCCAGGGTGCCCGGGGGCAGCTCACAGACGCGTCTCGGAGGAGAGGCATGCAGTGGGGGCTCGGACCCAAGGCTCCGTTGGGCTCTATTTTTTGACAACCCCAATTCCAAGCGTTCTCTCCTCACGTCTGGTACCTATTTCTGAGAAATGTGTGAATTCCTGGAGCATGACCCCTCTTTCCCGGGTTTCGTCTCCCGGCCCCCCCCACCCCCCGGCACTGTGTCTTCGAACGGGGCAGTTCTAATCGTTCCAACACCCGCTGAGAGATGTAGACGGCTCTCAGAACCACTTACAGACGGAAACACTCCACCATGCACACCAGTCTAATCCGCGGTATCTGCACGTGCCCAGATGTCTGCATACACGTGAAGGGCTCGCGGGTTTGTTTTATTTTTCTTAAGGGCATTTTCAGCAGCTTGAAATTCCTATGCATTATACATACCCAGAACTCTTCCTTCCAAAGTAAAGCATGCTGGGAAATTTGAAGAGGTTGAATAATTTAACATTACCCTGTGTATGGCTCAGGGCTCACGTACTGCACAAATTCAGGGACCCTCTCAACTTTGAAGCCTTTCAATAATTTTAAATTAGTAGGCGCGCCTAGATTTCATTCTTGGTTGGATTTTGACTTACGGTCACCCTGCACGGGCCGAGTGAAAAACAGAGACAACCTTTCCCCAGACACGCCCAGCGGCTCACTTTCCTTGTCAAGGATCCATTGCGGTGCCCACTAGGTCTGTCTGCCTCAACAGAGCGAAAGCATCACAGGTTGAAGAGGTGTGTTTGCTCCACAAACAACTTAACCTTGACTCTGTTTGCTGCATTGAGCCTGAAAACGCCCGTCCAGCGGTGTGTTTGGCTCCCGGCACTCCGAGCCGCGTTCCCACGAGGCTGACATTTGGCCCCCCGCACGGAGTGTGGTGACTGGCAGGGTTGGAAGGCAGCGAAGTACTTCGCCTGTCCCCGAACGGAACTCGCCGGGAGAACCTGGAGAGGGAGGACGCCCCCCTCCCCCCCAAGAGGCACCCAAGAGCTCGGATTTTATGCTCTCTGTTGGTGGTCGCGTTTCATTTCATCGCACGGAGCTGACGCCCATGGAACCTAATCAACAAAACACGCAAGCAAGCAAATTATAACCAGAGGCATTGAAATAAAGAACTGACAGGAAGCAGAGGGGAGCGGGGAGGGGAGTAATGGGGGTAAAAAAGGAGGCAGGGCTGTCGAGGAACATGTATGAAGGACACATGGACAGAGCCAAAGGGGGGTGGGATGGAGGGTGGGAGGGGGAGTGGGTTGGGCGTGGGGGAGTGTTCGGGGACAACTGTACGTGAACGACAATAAAAAAAAGAATGAAATAAAACAAAGAGCACAGACTCGAAGAGGCACGCGTGATTGCACGGAGGGTCAAGACGGAGCCCCTGGCATCTCGCAGCCCGTCTGCAGGGTTCCTCGTACCGCGTGCCTGATGAGTGAGCAGGAGCCCTGTGCCTGGTGGTTCAGGGGGCACTGGAGGAGCTCAGCCCCCACCCAGCACCCCCCTAAAAAGCAGAGGTGGTCAAAGCGGAAGGGAAGGAGCCTGCCTGCCGTCTGATCTCACGGAGCAGCGCCGCAGGAAGTCTCTCGTGCACCATGACGGACGAGACCTGTCCAGTACCCTGCCCCTCACGCTCATAAATTACATTTGCTGTAACAGCCCCATGGACACAGAGGGGGATCGCAGAGCCGAACAACAAAAGCAAGACTGAAATTAAGGGTATTGATCATTTGCCTCAGAAAGGGCAACGCCAACTCTTCTAAAATGGTTACGAGATGCTCGCCCAGCTTCCTCGTCTCCCGGCAGAAACCGGACATTATTTTCGCTACAATTAACACTAAATCCACTGTCGTTTTTCACTCAGTCGTCCAAGTGTTCTGTCCCATGTCCAGAGCGTCATCAGGAATCATTTTTAAGTGGCTGTAAGGATTTATTTGCAGGCCTTACGGGCTTAAGTTCACGGGCAGGCAGGGGTTGCTCCCTCTCGCCTGGAGTGCACAGGCGGCGTGGTGGTGGAGTTGTTCTGCACAGACAGGCGGGAATCAAGCTCCCGCTCCACCCCGCACCCTGGGAAGGCTGGAAATGCTCTTTCCCGCCCTGCGTCCCACGGGAAGGGCCGTGGGTGCGTGTCCGCAGCTGGGACCAGGGGGAAAGATACACGGCCATTGGACCTCTGTCTCGGATGCCAAGTAGAGAATAGATTTTAAGCAGAGGTGAGGGTCAGGCCGGGTCGGACATCTGATGCCCCAGGTCAGGCCCCTTCAGTCCGCCAGCCACCAAGACGGCCCTTCCCGCGCTCGCTCTTTTCAGACAAAAGCCGCCGAAACAAAGCATTTTAATACAATCCGTACCCATTAGGCTTCCAAGTTAGAACAAAGGGGCCTGCTGACCAAAGGGACGTGAAGCCTTCCTTAATTTATGGCAATTAAAAAGTGTGTCCTGGCCAAGTAACGGCTTGTGTGAAGAGGGACGTGACACAAGTTTTCCTGTTCTCCAAGTTGCAGGAAAATCGTTTTTCCCAACCAAGGGGATTACACAGCCCAACGGATGTTTGAATCTCTGCTGTTTCATAGCCAACACATCCAACCACGGGGAAAAAAAAGAAAGAAAGAAAACAGAGAGAACAGCCCTGGAGGAAACACAAAGGAAGAGGCGCACGGAGCTGGATTGGGCCCATTATGCACAAGTGAAAAATTCCTTTGTGCGCGCGGCAGGGGAGGGGGGACCTCCGGGCAAAACCTGACAGGCCGGCCCCAGCCCAGACAAATCCCTGCACTGGCGGGGGTCTGATCCGGGCACACGTGGGAGATCTCGGTCCCGGGCCAGTGTGTTTGCAGGGAGGAGGTCCCTGTGTGGGTCTGGAATATAAATGAGGCGCGGGTGAGTGCACCAGGAACATTCCAGGGAAGGAGGGCTGCGCCCCCACTCTGAAACTGGAGAATTGAGAATTCCGCGCCGCAGAACCGCCCATGCCTTGGGGGCATGGTGAGCCCATGGGAGCTCCAGAAACGCTCCGTGTCTCCCCTGTGAGGTTCCCACGCTGCCCACTCTTTAATTTTCAGTGAGTGACGGGAGCGGGGTCATCCCTCAGACAGATAATATTTAGGAAATAAGTAAATATGCAACATACACCTACTATAAGGACCACTGACACCTTACCCATAACACCACCACAACTCTTTTCAAGAAATAGGCTCAAAGAAGGTTTAAAGCGTATTTTTCTGGTTTTAGTATCCCTTTTCACATTGGAGCTCTGGAGGCCCTTACTAAAAGGAATTGGTTATTTTATTTCTCCATTTGCCTGAGCTGAGCTACAATGTTAGTTAAACCTCCCCAAACGGTAAGACGCCCCTCCCCACGCGATAATCTCCCACAAAGGGAGGCGCTGGGCTCCCGCCCTCCCCCCTCCTCCCCCTGCACGCAGGTCGGGCGGACACAGAGCACAGCTCAGCGAAGGAGCCGGTGCGGCCTCGATTCCTTTTCTGGGAAACACCTCTCTCTTCTCCTACGTCCTGGGTGCAGACAAAGACGCTGGGAGGGAGGGATCGGCCGCGGGAGTGCTGGGAGGGCAGACGCTGGGCCCTTGTGATGGAGCGGCTGCCCGTGAGAGACGAACAGAGAAGTCAGGCTTTCACCCCAACTCTTCATGGACAGACAGCCGGTAGTCACACAAAGGGAAGGGGTACAAGGGGCCTACGCGGTGTAAGCCAAGCGCTACGCATGTGTGAGCATTTGTGTTTCATCGCTTTTTAAGACGGGGAATCGGGGTCACATTTGGAAACCACGAAACGAGTCGGCGCGCAGGCAGAGGGGCCGAGTGAGGCCAGCCGGACATCAGGAGGACGTTTTCTCGGGTCTTTCACAAAGAACGGCCATCAAACTGCAAGCCCAGAGATAGATCCCTAACTCGGCATCCCCCTTGGCGGTCGGGCAAACAGTTTCCCAGAACAGACCGGAGCATGGCCGGCATCGTTCCGGAGATCCTGGCTGGGAAAGCTCCTGGGGCGTGCGTGGGGCCCCTGCCGCGCTCTCTTGGCGCCCACCCTGGAATGTGGGGGTACAGGCTACTTGGCCGTATATCCTTGCTTTGGGGAGTCACATGTACATGAGATGCCAGCCTCAGTAAAAAGAGAAATGTCATGAACATTTAGCAGACGGTGTGTGGGTTGGAACCCCCCGTCCCAGAGATGGCTAACAGCCCTTAGTAACATGAAGATACGTCCGTATCACGCGTATCTTACTCGGCCAGTCCCAGCATTCGCACAGCCCAGCCCCTTCGAGCACCGTCCACATTTATCGGGGTCCCCTGGCTCTCCCTGCCAAGCGAGCCTGCAAACCCTCCCGGTTTTGACTGTTGTCCTCATCTTGGTTTCCTCAGCCCCCCAGAAGTGTTCCTCAGCGTCTTGGGGTTCTCGGGCAAACGGGGCCACCTGGAGTCCCACCACTTCGTCTGGGCCGTCCCCTGCGCCCGGGGCTGGCCGCCGTCCATGGCACGGCCCCCCGCATCGCGTGCCACGGTGTGTGGGGGGCCTCGGTTTAGTTTTAGGTTCTCAGTGGGTCTTCCAAGTGCTTTCGGTGTTGCTGACCTATTCTGGCAGCTGTCTTGACTTTGAGGAGGGGATGTGAAGGGGTACAAAACTAATCTGCTACTATCGTGTAAAGAAAAGTTTTAACTTTTTATCATTTATTTATGCCAATGAAAGATACTTAAAAACAGCATCGCTAAATCTTTTAAATCGCTGTTGTGTTGTGAAGGTCTTCCGTTACCCCTTCTTGTTTCCTTAGTTGTAAAATACAGACACAACACCCCTATTGCAATTAAGGCCTGTTGGCACAGGCATGTCTGTGTCCAGGTGTGAGCGTGTGTCCATGCGTAGGTGTCAGGGGAGGGAAACCGAGGTGACTTCCTCCCCTCTGCGCCGTGTTTACACTCGGAACGTCTTTCTCTACCACTCGACGCACGGGGGGGGGGCTGTCCCCACCAGCAGGAGGCCCGCCCAGAGTGAGGGCGGCAGACGTTCCTGTCACGGACGGTTAGGGTGGGGATGTTTACTGTGGAAACTCAATTCTGATCATGCCAGCACAGGTCTGTGAAGTGCTTTTTGTGGGAAACAGCAAAAGCAGGGTAAAATGGTGAGCTTGGGTTGGATAAAACAGGAGAAGCGGCAGAACTGACCTGAATTTCGATTTTCTTGGATTACTAGACGCAACCAGGGCTTTGGGGTGGAGGACGTCTGCGTTTTTCCTTCACAAGTGGAGCAGGGAGTCGGCCGTGAGCCATGACACCCGAAAGGGCTGACTCAGGCCACGTTGTCCTTGGGGTCCTTTCATTCACCGACGCGTGAGCGTATGTTGGCGACGCACGCCAGGGGACGATGTCACGTGTGTCATCTTTCGAGGTTTCTAGGAGGAAGGAAAATTAATCTTCAGTGCAGAGGCACGAGAAACTGTCATCCCGCGGGTCAGCACTCAGAGCAGGCACAGAAGACGACGGAGCAGCTTCTGGTGGACGCCCACACTCCGGGCCCGTGGACCGGCGCCCATCACCACGCGCGTGTTTCCATACAGACGTGGATCCGTGTGATAACCTCGCCAAAAGGGGTGATGGTCCAGAGCCCCAGGTGCTAGAGCTGCCTCTGCTACCGAGCTCTGTGACTCCAAGTTACTCACGGAAACTGCGACACCGACTCAGCGATTTCTCAGAAAAGGCATTTGTCTCAACACATTGCTGGGCTCCCCGAAGGTCGTGATGCGGCTCCCCGGCATGCGTGCACTCCATCTCCGGTAGGCCCTCCTGAGGGTGGAGGCAGGGCCCCACCTCCTACCCTGCAAGCCACGTGGAGGGGGCTGCCTCCGCTTAGTCCCGGACAGTTAGAGAACGGGCAGGTGGCTTCGGCACTGCATCAGATCTCTGAATGTGAAGGTGGGTGGCTGTATTCGAAGCAGCGGCTAGGTGATATTTCAGCGACCGTGGGCCCTTGGGGGCAAGTGACAGACGAGTGGTGATGGACAAACCTCACCTCAGTTACCACTGAAATAATCCTCGCCCGCGGGTTCTCTTGCCTCTCGGTGGGTTCCAAAAGTTACGATGAATCTTCCCCGGTTTCTGCCTTTGCCGCTTCCCATAAGTAGCGCTGGTTTCTGCCATTTGCAGCCAATGGCCTCGGAAACCAAACGTTTGTGGTATTCGACACGGAACCGAAGCTGCTAGCCATTTAAACCAAAAGAGTTTAATAAAGAGTTCCACATCAAAAATTGAGGTTACTTTCAATTATTTGCCTTTTTACTGAAAAATAGCAATAAGGTACTATCAAGTGGTAATTATTTTTTGAATTCTTCTCACTTTATCCGTTTCAACCGTGAGTCCCAAACAGTGGTACATGTGCAGCTTACTATTTTTTAAATAAAAATATAAAACAATCGAATTGACTTGGGGTGGTGGACAGACCATACAATATACAGCTATGAGGTATTATAGAATTGTACACCTCAAACCTGCATAATTGTGTTAAGCGAGGTTACCCTGATCAATTTAATACATTTTCAAAAACAACAAAAACCAAGACTGCTCAGATACAGAATTGCCATTTCCCCAAACCCAGTTCCACCACTTAGCGGATCGTGATGTTGGAAAAATCACTCTCTCTAACCGCCGGCTGTGTTGGGGGTTAAGGCACGCGGGGGAGAAAGGCACCCCTCTGCCAGGAAGAATGAATTGGGTAGCCCTGAGTTTTCTAGTCCTTTAATATCTCGTGTAATACTTTTGTGTCAGGCACCTGTCTGTGGGCTGCTGTAAAAACAAGTCACCTAAAGTCAGACGGCACTGTCGTCCACGCTGTTACATACGGACACAAATCATGCATTTGTACATACACAAAATGAGAAGCAAACGATTGGACCCAATAAAGGAGCCGAACCCTTTTGCAAAGTCCTTATGTATTGTAAGTCAGGAGAATTCTGGAGGGGGAAATCTCCTTGACTTAATTCTGTTCAGAGAAAAATTCTGAATGGAGAAGCATTCTGAAACCGAATGCACGTGATCCCAGGCAATCATACTAGAATAAGGAGATTTTTTAATCATCTCGCAGTGCAGACGACCGAACAACAAAGCCGACCGCACAGTGTGAAAAATTTCTTTCTGCTTTCTGACTTCGACACGGCTAACCACTTGCGTGGACTGCCAAAGCGCTCTCTTTTTTAAGCCTTCCCCCTCATGTCTTATTCGGCACACACTCAGAGGACAGCTGGAGGCGTGTACCCTGATTTACAGTAACAACCGAAGAGGGAGACTGATGGGCGAAGGAAGACGAGGAGGAAGTTCTTCGGCGGAGGCGGAGGGAAAGCTGAGATGCCTGTGTAGAGCCGAGCGCATTTGCAATGAGTGCGGGTGGCCGAGCTCAGACATGAGGATGCGGCGGGAAGGATGCTGTGAGGCGACTCTGGGAGCCATAGCAACCTCTGACATCCTGGGACGCTCTGCCTGGGGCGGGTAGGGGGACCACGGGGCTAGCAATTCAACGACTCCACTGGGCGAGAATCCGGGGGAAGCTCACTGGAATTCACTCTTGTGTTTTCACCTCGAGGACTTTGCTCCGTGGAAAGCCTGTTTTATTTGAAAAGTCAAGAAATCTAGTAGAAGCCAGTGTTTTGTTACATAAGGGGACAGACATGAAAGGTAATTGACTTTGAGAGAAAAATTAATTTAATTTTCTATGGAAATTGGGTTGAGGGGCAGAGAGTAAGACTTTCACATAGCGTTTCCACCACGGTCAATATTCGATTTAAAGAAAATTATAATCCTTCCTTAAGCAGTACAAGAATTAGACTTCACAAAATTGTTTTTGAAAGATTTTCAGGAGGTAGATCTTGAGGAGACACATCATTCTCTACGCCTTTACTCCTTCTCTTTTCAGTGGTGGGTTTGTTCCCTCGAGTCCAACGTTATGTCCTAATTGCGTCTGTTCTGGTTAAAATCATATTTCTTTGCAGTGCTCCAGGGGGTGGGGGTGGGGGCGCAGTTAATCATAGGAAGTTACTGGCGCACAAGGGTTTCCTAAATCAAGGCAAAGGCCCCCCGCAGCCAAGGAGAATGGACTGGAACGCACGTACATAAACAATGATGACTTCACTGTTAGTCAGTGGGAGCGGTAGACGTTGTTGAGTGCGCGTGTGCACTGTGTGGACGTCATATTCAAAATAACCAAGAGGGAACAGCAACAAATCCGCATCCGATTTTGCGTTAAGCTGGGATGTTCCTCTGTGGAAACTATTTGGAATATCCAGGAGGCCCCAGCTACAGGCAACTGGTGAAGATTGGCAGCTTCACCTCAACAACAGGCCCACTCGTGCATTATGTTTCGTGCAGAGTGTTTCAGTAAAACGTCAGATCACCCAGGTGACTCAGCCCCCTTCAGCCCAGACTGGGTGCCCTGTGACTTCTAGCTTTTCTCAAAACTAAAATCACCTTGGAAAGGGAAGAGATTTCACACTGTTGATGAGATTCAGGAAAGTACCGTGGGATAGTTGGTGGTGCTGGGGAGAACTGTGGGAGGCCCCAAGGTGCCTGCTTTGAAGGGACTGAGGCATCCTTGGTCCTGCGCACAGTGTTTCTTGTATCTCCTTCAATAAACATCTCGATTTTTCATAGTACGTGGCTGGATACTTTCTGGACAGGCTTCATATCGCAGGTTCGCACACCCTAGCAACAGGCGGGAGGAATCTTGGTATTTCCCCCGGTCACGGTCAGGCAGTGACAAATCGGCACAGTGGCAACTGCGTGGACATCACGCCTGCAGAGGGTACCTGAAGTGGGGGGGCGGGAAGGCCCAGGGGTACCGGACCAGCTGGTGACGGCCGCCTCTGCTCTCCAGGTGGGGCACGCGCACGAGACGCACCTGCAGTCGGCCCCGAAGGCAGGGACAGTTTGGGCGGAGAACTGAAGCGCACGGCCTGCAGAGAGAGCGTGGCGGAGCCGGATGTAATTTTTCACACAGACCCTAAAAGTGCTCTAAGCGGAGACTGTTGGCAAAAGTGCCCCCGCGTGTGTCCGGAGGGCTGCGGGGGGTGTGCCTGGCAGACCCTCTCGCGCGCCGGCTCCGTCAAGACACCCCGAGATGAATTTCAGCGTGGCGCTTCACGGTGACCAAAACATGCACGGCGGCCCCACGCACAACGGCGGGAAAGTCCTTCGGTGACGGACAGACGGGGGAATTTCTGATGAGAATCGGCAGGATGAGAGTCGGGGGACAAATGTCATCTCCACCCCGGAGACGAACGTACCAAATATACGAACACACACACACACACACACACACACACACACGGAAGCCTCCCAGAAACTCCGTCTGCTGCCAGGAAAACCACTTTCCAAGTAACTCAGAATCTGGAAGGAGCCAGCGAGAGACCCACCCACGGTGACGGAACAATAGAGGAGGGAGACACCAGGACAGAGAATAAAATGAGGAGGAAAACAGGGTTTCCAATTTTTGTTTAACGTATTGGGGTTTTTTAGACAGAGCGAAAGAAAGAGAGAGATGGCCGTCTGGGTCCCACTCATCTGTGCCTTCGCCGGCGGATTCTCGTACGAGCCCTCGTGGGGATCCCACCCACCCCCGGGTGAGTTGGGACGGTGCGCTCACCCCCTGAGCTGCCTGGCCAGGGCTGGAAAACCGCTTTAACGAAGGAACCACCTTTATGGGAAACAAAAAGAGAGATACAGAGCTCGGATCAGAGGTGACTAAAGAATGAGCTGGTGAGGCTCCAGAAAGCGGGGGGAGGGAGGAAGCCCAGGTTGTCCCAGAGCCGACGGCCACGCCGAAGGCAACGGGACCAGGTGTGGAGGTGACTGGTCACACAGGAATGCACAGATGGACAGCAGAGATGGGGACAGGCAGGGGCCGAGGTCAGAGAGCCAGGACTGCAGAGTAGCTCCAGAGAAAATGTCCGCCCGCAGCACCCATAAAGGAGATGGGTACGTAGCGGGTGTTTTCAAAGGAGAAACGCGACCGTGGTCAATACAAACAACACAGCATTCAAAGACCCCTTCCGAATGGTCCCCATGGCGGTGCGCCACAACCCAGCCGTTGCCCGAACACAGACATGTGGCCCCTAGCGGATGGCGCAAGAGGGGAGATCAACTCTGAGCCTCCTTCCTCTCCCACGAAGTCTCTAGGAAGTGGGCACGACAGGGAAAAATGTGTGCATTTTCTGAAGCCCTCAGCCGCCTCTGCCGCTCCCGGCCCACCCCACTGTAACACTTCTGACAGGCATCTCGGGCAGTACGTGCGGTGAGTCACAGCCCCGGGTCAGCATTAGGACACGCGTCGCGGCCTGAAGGGAGAGGACGCAGCTGTGTGGGTCAAGGGTTTCAGGGCCGAATGTGCACGCTGCGTGTGACCTGGACAGAGGCAGGCATGCTGCTCGGGGACAGCCCGGGAGTCCTGTCGTGTCCCCGAGACGACTCCCCCAGGTCGGGTGCCCACGGGAACTCGCACCGTGGGCTTCGGTCCTGCAGCCTCTGACGACAATCCAGAGGTCAGCCTGATTTCTCACAGCTGTTTGAAAAGCCACAGGCCAGGTTCATTTGGGGGTTGTCCCCTGCCTTTTGAGGACAAAATGTAAAGCATTCGGATGACACCAGAGCAGCCTGGGGGCTCAGGGCGCGGTCCTCCCCGCCTCCCCCCCCCCCGCCTCCTCCTTTACTGGGGCACCTTCCCCTCCTGGGGACACCCGGGACACAGGTCGGTGCTGAGACACCAGACGCAGATGCCCTGAGTCATCCCTCAGGCCTCTCAGGGCAGTCCCACTCATTTCCTGCGTGTCCTCTGCAGAAGCGTCCCGTGTCACGAACAGGGTCTCTGAGCTCTTTCCAGACCTGCCCCCCAGCGGCTCTGGGCAGAGGACACCTGCCTCCTGGGATTGGGGGGCCGGGGGGGGGACACACATCTGCAGCCAAGTTCTCCGACGTGCTCGTTCGAGGTTCCAGCAGCTGCCCCAGGTTCAGGAGACTTCATTTGCCAAGTGCTTTTTTTTTTTAAATCAGCCCTGCTGATGTCCATGGTTTTATACCCTGTCGTCGTGTCTCTCTTACCAGATTGTAAACGCAAAATCCGCGTAGGCCGGGGCCACGTCTCACGCGTGTGAGCCGTGCCAGGTCCTCGGGCAAGGCGCCCAGGGCCAGCATGCACCTCGGACCCCCTGGCCCGCTGCCTCGCTTGCACCCCTAACTGCAGGGCCCACTCTACGTACACACTGGGAACGCCTTGCAATGTACCACGTATTTTTTTCTTAATTTGACGAATGATCACTTGAGGGGGAGACTTCAAAGCGGGATCACAAAGCACCGTATCAATCAATCTCCTGATCCAGCCCCACAACTCCGTGCGGCCCGCCCCGCCCTCCCTGGAAAATCCCCCGGCAACAGTGACTAAGGAGGAAGGCATTTCCTGACAGCTACCCAGCAGCTCGGGGGAGCTCGCTCCTGACCCGGGGCCAGCTTCCCTCAGCCCCCCCACCGGCTGCCGCCAAGACCGGACACGCCAAGGCCTCCCTCGCAGGGCGCTGCGTGTTTATTTATACACGGTTAGTATGGTAACGAGAACTGCAGATGGGACCCTGCTCAGGTGCCGGGATGCAGCCGGGCCCTCCATCGCTCTGCTGCCCCGGTGCTTCTTCCCCTGCACCCGTGGGCTCGAACACTCAGCGCAGTTCGGTTTGGGAAGCAAAGAGGAGGCACGAAGGAGATGAGAGCAGTGAGAAGAAACTGAGGCCCAGAGAGGCGACAGCAACTTGCCCGGGAGCCAACGGCAGCTCGGAGCCGGGCTTTGGTCGAAGGCTCTGGAGAGCCGACTCCGGTTTCATGTTACAGCGGCTCCACAGACAACCACGAAAACCAGACACAGCAAAACACTACGCAAGCCGTTATCAGTGAGCTGCGATCAACCAAACGCCTTGCATGTGCTGCGCAGTATCGTTTATCTGTGAGGCGGCCTCCAATTTGTACGTGGAAGTGTACTTGGGAGGTACAAAAATGGTCCTCCGTTGCCTTCCACAACGCCCAACGAAGGGCACAAAGTACCCCCCCCATTTTTAAATTTAAAAAGCAAATTGTCCACGAGGTTATTTCCAGAGTCCATGAAAATCTTGAGATGGTTTGTGTGTCCCTGGGACAGTTTTCCCAGGAACTCGCCGTGGACATGAGTCTGAGCGGAGAGGAAGGAGCCGGCCGCCGCCCCCTCGCTGTCTGGCAGAGCTCTCCCCGCCCCCCTTCCTGCGAACAGCCCACTCTTTGGCACATCACCTCAGCTGAAAAATCTCCCAGGTGGAGACCACCTGAGTGCCCCCTGCAGAGAGACAGCCCCACCCGCTCACCCCAGGCATCACTCCACCCGCCTCCCCGCCCCACAGCTTCCTGCCCCGCCCTGGGCTGGGCCAGCAGCTGGAATGGGGTGCAGGGCGCTGCCTCATTTGGGACCCTGACAGTCTGGCTTGTCCTGGCTGTTGTGAGACCCCACCCAGGGGGTCTCCAGGAGGACACAGAGACGGAGATGGAGGGACGCTTCCCTCAGATGCCGCGCTGTGCCCGCCCTTCGGAGGCACCTGCAGGCGAGGCAGGGGTCTGCTCCAGACTCTACCCCTGGGAGCCGGGGCGGCCGTGTCCCTGCACTGGGCAGGCCTCCTGCAGCGGAGCCCGGGCCCGGGTGTGCGTCCTCCCAGGCCCCTCCGCTGTGCCCTCTGCCGCCTGCAGCTCCGCGTCCGCCGGGCGTCCTCCCCTGGGCTGCGGCCAGGCCCAGAGTAGTGGGCAGTTGTCGGGTCAGGTCGAGAGGAGCCGCGCTGCCCTCCCTCTGCGCCTGGGCGGCGTCGCCTGCACTTCAAAACTTCGGCACAGCCTTCCCTGGCTGCAGAGCGGCCGCCCACCGCAACATGGGGGGTCCGTCCCCCCTCAACTGGCGGGCGCATTCGGGTCTCTCTGGCGATGGCATGATGGGGGAGGGTCACCTGCCCATCACCACCCTATGGGCAACTGACTCAAACACAAGCTAACCAGGCACTTCACACTCACGAGCCACTGTGATGCCCACGGCAGCCGTCGGCACATGGGTGCCGCTGACCCCCCCAAGGCCGCGGCCGAGCAGAGAGACACGCAGGCTGTGAGCAGTGCCACAGCCACGCTATGACCCCCAAAGAGGCAACATGTTCACTGATGTGAGAAAGAGAAAACATCGATGTGAGAAGAAAGCCCTGAGTGGTTGCCTCCCGTACGGGCCGAGACCGGGGATCGAACCCATAACCTTCTGGTGCAGGGACGATGTTCCAACCAACTGAGCCACCCGACCAGGGCTGTAACCCAGTCTTTTCTGAGGAAACACTCACTGTGGGTGAGGGGGTTGTGAGGCCCACTTCAAACCCACTCTGACTTCACATTGTGTGCGTGTCTATAAAGCATGTTTGTGTCATGTGCTTGTGATTGAAAGCTGCATGAAGGAGCAACACCCCTCACCAGTGACCACCTCTCGTCAACCTGTCATTCAAAGTCACCGGTCTAACAAGCTCATAGGCCAACATCCTGTGGGGGTGACTTCTGTATTTCCAAAAGTGTAAACACACCCGGTCTAGGCTGGGTCATTGCTATGGGGACTGAACTGTGTCCTCTCCAAAGAAACACGTGTTAACATCCTAACCCCACCACCCCAGACCTCCGAATGTGGCTGTATGTGGAAATAGGGCCTGTTAAGAGGCCATTCAAGCAGAACAGGTCCTACGAATGGGCCCTGATCTGATATGACTGGTATCCTTATAAGAACAGGGGACCAGGACACAGACACACAAGGAGAACGTGGGGAGGACGTGGGGAGAAGGCGGCCATCCACAGGCCAAGGGGAGGGCCCCTGGGAGGAACCGGTCCTGGGGACACCTCACCGCCGACTCCAGCCTCCAGAACCGCGGGCGGTGAATCTCTCGTGCGCCCCAGGCTCCGGTCGTTTGCTGTGGCTGCCGGTGCCAACCAGGAAGTCATTCAACCCGAATGACCCAATCTCCCTGTTGCCAGATTTTTGCTCCACATTTATGACAATTTACTGGGGGAAAAATGCCTGGGTTGGGAATCAGATATTGTGTGTTTGTACTCATAGCTTTCCTGCTGACTACCTTTGGCAAACTAAGGCCTTGGCCTCCATCACGTCTACAAAATTAGATATTTGCCCGGGTTTGGACTCCCTTCGCCGCTTCAAACAGAATTCCACTTTTATTGACGTTTTACATGATGGACTTGCGGAAGATTTCATTTGAAAAAGACGACTTAAGTCACTTAAGATGTTTTGGAAACCGCCGAACGAAAATAACGTTTAGGACCAAAGCCAGATTCCACAATTGCATGTGTTAGCCATCTACTCGAACTTCATTGTCTTGTGATAATTGTCAATAATATTATATTTGGAAACATATAAACTTTGTGAGTCTATGATACGGGCTGGTTTAAAGTTAATGGTTTCATGGTTTTGGTCCCTGGCATCCATTTAGGACTTCATCTCTGAGTTAGTCCATAGGTACTTGATCATTAGCAAATGAGTGGGAATTAGACTCCACAATAGTCCTTCTAACCCTCATACTAACTTGAGACAGATCTGCAGGGAAGGCTCTTTTGTTCCATGCTGCTCACAGTTAAGGAGCAACGTGGGCCAGGCAGGCCTGGGCGGAAGTTTACATTTACGAAAATCGCTGACGCGGCTGCTTTCTGGGTTTGGTGACCTTCAAGGGAAACATAAAAGCTGCCCCCTCTTCCATATTCTCATGGGTCTCCTGAAGCCGTGAATAGGCACAAAATCCAACAAGTGTTGCTGGTGGCCTTTTGAATCTCATTCCGTAACATTGCAGTGTGACCAGGGTTGCTGTATTTTTAGACGCATTGACCGATACGTCTAAAAATACCGTGCATCAAATGCACCTGAAAATGCATTTAAAGGTGCATGCCCATGGCTCCGCTGTGGTCTGAGGATTGGTTGGGGGAGCAGCTGAGAGACTCGAAAGCTGCTGACGGGGCGAGAGGAGGGAAGCTTCAGGAAAACACTTTGTCCTGGGGGTGGGGGGGATTGGGGGCAGGGAGAGGCAGAAAGGGGGGTGAGGAGGAACGAACCTCATCCGTGTGGACATAAACCACAGATCCCTCAACATTTCCATCCGAACCACTTTCATGTGTTCACACAGCTGTGAGCCGAATTCTCCAAAGAACCAAGAGTACGTGGATTCAAGCGCAGAGCGTCCCACTCACCCCCAAGGGTGTTTTCAATAATGAATGGACCCTATATTTCCCCTTAATTTTTCTGTAGCCTTTCAAAATGCCAGACATCTGGCAATCCTAGAATAAATCAAAACTCCCTTTAGGCGGGCTACATTCCTTGCTGATTGAGCTGAAAATACATCTCCGGTTGCACGTGGAAAAATAGGTGGCAGGGCACTTCCTGTGTAGCACTGTCAACATCCCCCCCGCAGCCCGGATCAGCATGGTTCCTGTTTAACATTCACCCCCTCCCCCTGTCACACACGGATGCAGACAGCACAGATGGGAAAGAAAAGGACAAAGATTCGTGTGTGTCTCCTTGAGGCACTCAGGCCCAGAGCTCCGGCAATCACAAACACATCCGTTGCCCTTCTTAGCTCTGTTTGTCTTTTACACTTTTTGGTCCCCATTTTCATATAATCGCAGCCTTCTATGATCTGGTCTAGAAACTCCACCAAGACACAGAGCTGCCTCTGGGGAATTTGTGCTGCGGGGTAAGCGCCTGGTGTTGCCACAGGCGCTGCACCATCTCACCTGCCACGGGTCTACAACTACCATCTGCCGCCCCCGCCCCCCGCCCCCAGCCCGCCTGCCAGGGTCCTGCCCAGGGTGTCTGCGTTGTTATCCNATCGCAGCCTTCTATGATCTGGTCTAGAAACTCCACCAAGACACAGAGCTGCCTCCGGGGAATTTGTGCTGCGGGGTAAGCGCCTGGTGTTGCCACAGGCACTGCACCATCTCACCTGCCACGGGTCTACAACTACCATCTGCCGCCCCCGCCCCCCGCCCCCAGCCCGCCTGCCAGGGTCCTGCCCAGGGTGTCTGCGTTGTTATCCGACCATAAGGAATCCAGAGGACTCCAAATACCAGAGCACTGCTGGTGGGACAGGCTGTTATTACCTTTCCATTATGCAAAAGCTGTCATTATAAGATATTTTTCTTTTCTTTATCCAAGCAGCTTTATTACCCTTCTGAGAGGTTCTTTTTTTTTTTTTTAACTGAATAGTTTTAACCTCCAGGCCGGCACTCTGATGGTTGGACATACTGCGCTGTATTTCACCGGTGTCTGGCTGCTGCCTTTGGGTGCTGAAATTCCTGCTCACGAAGCCCCCCGTTGTCGTGGTTCGGGGTGTGTCTGCCAGACGGGAGAGCTACGGCCACGTGGCACCGGAACCAGCCGGGTTTGCAGGGGAGCAGTTCCGTGTTTTCTGGTCATCGAGGTTCGTGCCCCTTGCAGGTCAGAAGCCAACGAGGGCGCGTTCACCCTGCTTCGGTGTTCGGCCCAGAGCGCCCCCAGCTCCGACCCGCTGGCAGGCACAGTGGGGGGAAACCGTTGACCGTATCACGTCTCGGTCCGGTCATCTGGAGAAGAGGGGGAGACCCTGTTCATGGAACATGTGCCCCGTGTGCTTCTTAACAAAAATGTGCTCATTATTTAGTCTCCTTTTCAAAACAGCGAGCATACTTCTCCATGTGCCAAGGTAGAGTGTCTGCATCACGAATCCAACCAGTTATCCCATTTATTTACTGGTGCATTTTAATCTCTAACTTAGACTCTATTGTTTTTAATTGACTGTTAATGTTACATATAAATGTAAAAGATGCACAAGAATATATTACAGGAAGGTGTTTACTCCTCGTGTCGAAAATAAGTAATAAAATCACATACAGCCCTACTTTATCTCTCTGTACTTCTCTACCAATATTCTAATTAATGATCAAAAGTAGGTAAGATGCAATTGCTATATCTGGGTTTTTTTGTATATTAAAAAAGTATCACTAACTCAGAATTTTGTTGCTTAAAGCCAGTTCCTATTACCTTACTAAATACAGTTTCAAAATACCATTTCAAAGCGTACTCGTAAGCACCAAGCACTTAGTTTAAGGGAGTGTTCAGAATCAAAGACTCAGGGGTCTGGACACTGCTCCCGTGGTCTGTGCTGCTTTGAGAAAGTTTGAGGAGAAGATCATCTCACGTAACACACGTCTGTGAAACAGATGCCGTAATAACTAATTCCAGTTCGTTGGTATGCATTTTGCAGCTTAAGACAAACAGAATCTTGGAAACTGTAAAACTCGTTTTGTGAACTATTCCCGCTTCCCCACGCTAACCCCTGCAGCCCACAACCAGCCTCTGGAATGTGCGTGATTCCAGTCTACGGACACCGCAGAAGACGGTCTTTTTCACAACACACTGAGCCGCTGGCTGTAGAACTCCGTGTCAAAGGCAGCCTTCCAAAATCACCGTGCAGTTCCTGGGCTCCCATCTTTCTACCCACCCGCTCCGAGTTGCCGAGTTCCCACTCCAGACACCGCAAACCCCCGGAGGTCTGCACAGAAGAGAAACGCACAAAGACCCTGCCCACTCCTCCTACACCTCGGCAGGCAAGACACGGCTGACCTTAACCTGGACCCCGTCAGAACGGGACCCCGTCAGCCGGCCCTGCCTGGATGTGGGTGAGCTCCGAAGGTGGGGCCCAGGAGGGCAGGAAGAAAGCCCCTCGGGGCAGTGGGACCTGAGGGAGACTTCCAGTTTGCCCCAGCACAGGCAGGGATAGGAAGCAGTTCGGGAAAGCCAGGGTCCTGTGAAGGAAGTCATGAGGACTTCATGTGGCTGAGGGGCCTCCCGAGGAAGCAGCAGGACAGAGCCCGGGACAGTGTGGAACAGTCAGGGGTGGGGCGAGGGTCCTCCGTGCTGGCCTAAGCCACCTGGACTTTCGTGACCCGTGTGCCCAGCAGGCTGCCGTGTCCTACAAGCCTCAGCCTCGACTGACTTTTCCAACGGTGCCTGTGTTGCTCAGTTCACGTCGGCCAGTGTGCACGGCGCTGAAGGTGAATCCCAGCTGTGCCTTCCCAGGCCCTCTGCTGCTGGGGTGCGCTTCCTGGCACCTCCCACACGCAGCCTGAGGTCGCAAGCTCTGCACTTTGCCCCTGTCTGTGCTGCTTATTGACTCCCCTTTTTCGTCACCACAGTCCATTCTGAACCCCCCAGCTCAAAACAAGCCCCATCTCTCAGGATTCTTTCCCAGGTTCCCCAAAGCACTGGTGATGTCCTGCAGTGCAGTGCAGTGACTGGAATGCGCTTTTCCCTTTTCAGGAGAGTTTTAAATCCTTCTCAGTGCAAACGGGGGGAAGTTCACAGTGCTCTCGTTGCATTCCGGAGAAATGGCACCAGCACATACGGACGGATGCCGGAGAGGACGGGAAGGACTCGGTGGGGCTGGTGTGAGATGCACAGGCAGACCCAGTCAGTAAACAGGAAAGGCTCTGCGCTGGGTTATAAACCTTCCAGAGAAATCCAGGCCTGCCCCACGTAGCCATGGGAACTGCACAAGAGAATCCCTATTAGTGAGCTCCTCCCCCCCCCCCCCCCCCCGTGACCAGCAGAGCAGTGGGAGAAGTGAGACCAAGGCTACGAATCTGCGACTGGAACGTCTCTAAAGCTGGTGGGGGAGCAGTGACTTGCAGGTCTCCCCTGCGAACTCCATCTTGCCAGAGGTACTTTCTCGCCGCCTGTGCCGGGAGCTGGGAAAGCGTTTAACTCACTGCATCCAAAAGTGTGGCCGGGGCCCGCTGTCCAGAAATGCCAGGTGAAAGAGCAGACCACCAGATGCACGCAGCTGGCCGCGCCGCGCCTCTCCTGGTCATCCAAGTTCACGGCGTGTCAGCTCAGCAGTTTTGGGGGGCTGGAGACAATCCAGGGGAAAGAAAGGGAAAGTTGTGTTGGTGGTAGTGTGCGGGAGTCCTCTGGCCGGTGTTCCTGCTCCGTTCCTCTCCCAGATGTCTGTGGTTTGTTTGTCTTTTCAGCTGTGGCCACGGTTAATGCTGTTGACGGGGAACTCATTTGCCCAGCTGGGCAGAGCTCTGGAAAGTCGTGAGTTTACTGAATGTTAATCTGCAGGTGTCCAAATATGAGCTGTTGGAGAACCGGTGTCACCGTGGCCTACACCCTGAAGATTTGCACCCGTCGGGGAGATGGGCCAAGCTTTCATTTCTAAACCCTTCACTGCCCACTCTGTGTGCCTGAATCCAGATTCGTTCCACTGTCTGTTCTACTCGTTGACACAACCGGAACTGCGAGTTACCTGCACAGTGAGGACCCGGCACTGGGTGCTTGCTGAGATCAAACTCTCCTCAGTGTGCGTGAGAAGGGCAAGTCTCCCAAGGGTCCTTCACGAGGTCAGGGCCGGGACGGTTCTGCCGGCCCACGACGATCCCTCCCCTGGACTATCCGCCTGTTTCACGGGGTATTCGATTTCTTCCTGTGCTTGAACGTGAGAGTCATTCTTTTTCTCTGTTACTTTTCAGCACTGAGCCCCTCTCCCCCCAAAATATTTCACATGGCCTCTCTCCGTCCTCTCCTGCAGAGTGTGAACATCGACCAAAGAGCAACGCTTGTGTCGGGGTCCACAGCTGAGGCTGAGAGCAGCTTCTTCAAATCTCTGATGCACAGGACACAGAGGCCGGAATGGGGCTCCGCGTCAGCAGCCCCCAATGCTCCGGTCTCCCGTGAGCCCCGCACACCTGCACCTTGGGCAGGACCCCCAGCTAGGACTGTTTTCTCCATTTCCCCTGACAATGGGGGAGAGAGTGGCTGTCCCATTCTCGAATTTTCCACAGATAATAAGTGAGGCATGTTCAAAGAGTTATGAAAATTATACCATAGTCTAAGGCTTGTACTTAAACAAAACATGCTGTGTGTGTGTACCCTTCTCAGGGGTCTACCATGGTTTAAGTGAACTTTGAGATTTTTTAATTTAATGATGAATATGGGAGGGTTCTCTTTTGACAAGTTAGAATTGAATTTCTTTGAGGATTTGGTCAAAATCCCCTAATCCCTGTGAATTCTCCAATGTCCCTTGTCATGAAAGCATTCAATGAAGTTATTGCATTAGCTAATTCACTCAGTGCCCCTGCCTGGGACAGGAGCATTGGCCAAGAAAAGGGTCAGGTTTCGGTGCCTCCACAGTGGTGCCCCCAAATTATGAGCCTTATTTTTTCCCTTCCACTTTGAAAAGACTCGAAGGCTAGAGATCAAATCACATGAGCTTTAAGGTTTCTTTTCAGCTCCTCAAGGCTAGATTGGAGTGGCCCGTGGCCGTGACTTGACCGTGGCCCTCAGCCTTGGCTCCCCTCAGGGTCCCCACAGCCACTGCTGATTTGCAGGGCACGGCGTCCAGACTAAGTCCCTTCTGAGTCCCCTGGACCAAATGCAAATGGGATCGGCAACCTCAGAGACCCACGCTTTGATTTCGACAGCCAAGAAATTATCTCCGGTTCCGCTTTCAAAGAAAACCAACATGTCAGAAAGAGAGAGAGGCTGATAGAAATGTAAGTACTTTAAAAATATATTCGCAAGCTCCAAGCTTGCACTGTGGCAGGACTGGCTTTTCTCTCGCACAACAGGAGAGGGTTTGCATTATTCCAGCTTGGCTCCCTAAGAGGACAGTCTCAGCACTGATGTGCCATCCGGGAATGCCCGGCGGGGGCTTTCCACGTTGGTGCTCACGCCGTCCAACCAGACTTCCCTGCAAAGTACCGTAACACGCACAGGAAACGGGAGGCTCAGGTCCCGTGACCGGAATGAGAACATCTGCGGGAGAACCGGCAGCGCTCCCCCGGGACCGCTCCCCCGCGGCGGGAGGGGAGGGGTAGCCGGCGGTGGGCGAAGAGCCTGAGAAACTGAGGCCCATGCCAGAAAAACACAGGCTCGGGACAGTCCTTTGTACTTTATGGAGTCATAAAACCTTTCTTCTGGAAAGTTCAAAGCCCTCGACAGACATTTCATTAGTCCTCCCTCGCTCCCGTGAGGCCCACAGATGGCGAGTGTAATTACTGTCGTTTTTATGAATGGAAAAACACAAGGCGCAGGAGGCTAAGGACATGTTCAAAGTCCCGCAAAGTCCCACACGCGGGAGGCAGCCCCTCCCTGCGGCTCCTCGGATGCCTGATGGCCTCCCGCACGGCACTGTGCTTTCTATCCTCCCTTTTCTAAAAGAAACTGCCTAGAAAGACCTTTTCTACTCTCTATACATGCTGTTTCCTAAAATGG
Organism: Sturnira hondurensis; assembly: GCF_014824575.4. Taxonomy (NCBI): domain Eukaryota; kingdom Metazoa; phylum Chordata; class Mammalia; order Chiroptera; family Phyllostomidae; genus Sturnira; species Sturnira hondurensis. Next base: position 1,012,823 of record NW_028091436.1, read on the forward strand.
AAGGAAAAAAATGGGGGTGGGCAGTTTTAAAACAACCAAGGTCTTGGCCTCTGTCCCAAGCAGCCAAACCATTCTTCCAAAGCTCCCGAGAGACCTCATTCTACCAACTTTATCACGTTTTCACGAAACTTTCGGTTCGGTTCCTCGGCGCCCCCAACCTTAGAAACCTTCCTGACCCGCGTTGCTCCTCCACGTCCTCTGATCTAACGTCTGGACGTCGGCAGGAACTCTGCACGACACCTGAGCACGTCAGAGAAGGCGAGTCGCGTGCCCGGCTGTGCGTGCCCGGAGAGGAGAAGGAGCCCCTGTCCCCGGCACCAGCAGGGGACCACCGCACGGCCACGCTGAGCCGCACGCTGGGCAGCCCACCTGGGGGGCCTGAAAAGACACGTCTGCTCGCCCGCGGCGCCAGGTGAGGCCTGAGAAAAATCAGTGGCGATGGGGACCGCGTGGGAAGAGCTGGGATGACCAGGGAAAAGGAGAATTTTTAACTTCCAAGAAGACATTAGAAAGTAGGAACTTTGCCAAACCCCTTACTGCCCCTGAGGTGGCCGGAATCAACCAGGGTCGTTACGAACAACACGCTCCAAATACGAGCGTGAACGGGTGTTGACGGAAAAAGGCACCGTGTCAGCATTCCTGAGGGTCTTTCTGTTTTTCACTTAATTTACTTCCAACATGAGGTGCCCCAGTTACATAACGCCGCGCCGACTCGGCACACGGGCGCAGACCTGAGCCGCAGACACTTCCGCGTGTCCGCGGGCTGCGGGGCGACACACCCGCCACTTCTGTTCCTGCCTTTTTCCTCCAGGCACAAGGTGCAGCAGCAACCATTTAAATCTGGAAAGAGGGTCAAGTTGGCGCTTTGAAGATGCCTTTGGGAAGATCGACCTGGTCTCCAACGTGCAGTCTGGCTGGGACAATGTCACCCAGACAAACCTCTGTCTCTCTTCCTGCTAAAACGTGAGTTGAAAACTCATCGCGTGGTTACCTTATAAGGATAATTTGATGGTGTTCGCACTGCCCAGTAATATAGAGTTCTTTTTTCTCAGCTACCTTTAATAAATGAACAAAATGGAAACGATGAAGCAAAAACAACTGGCTTAGCTTTATCCCAGGGATTGCTAATTGCTCTCATATCAATATGTGAACATAGTTTTATGTAAAAATGCCACATTCCCCCTTTGTCTTTTGATAGACTAAAATAAATACAGAGTTCCAGACACTGGGCTTTGAAGCTGGTCTCAGACTAACTCGGCGACTGTCAAATGTGATACTGATTTAGTAATAACTCCCACATGGCGGAAAAAAACGGCCCCTTCCAGGCTTTGACGTCTTCCAACCGCAGCAGCTAATCCGGGGCCGACCCGGTTCCCTGATTATTCCTGCCTGGTTCCTGGGCACAAGCGGGTCCTGACTCATTTTACTTGCCAGCGAGTCTCACGGCCCTGGAGCGCCTTCTGTCCTGCCAGAAACACTGGGAGGACCCCGTGGGAGAGGGGCACAGTGCTCGGGTGGGGTGCCGCTGCATTCCAAGCACACGTGAGACTCTCCACTCTGCCGTGAAGGGGCCTTCTCCACCCTCCCCTCCTGGGCCCGTGGTGAATAGTAGCTACTTCTACGCTTTAGCATCTTTCAAAATATTCTCTTTTTCCGAAGGGAAAAAAGAGCCTGTGGAGATTGGCACGTGTCGTGAAGCACGAAGCACGTCACCAGTACAGGGTCTACGGGAGCAGGGATGTTGGTCATGGTTTCGGGATCAGTACAACCCCTGCTGTCCGTAAGGGGGAAAGAGTTTTATTTCTCGAAGGCACCACCGGGAAACGGAGCTTCAGGGGGCTGATGGGTGGGAGCGCTCCGCAGCGCCAAGGCTGCGTTTCGGCTTCTCTCCCGGGCCTTCTTTGCTCCTCGGACATTCTTAACAGCACAGGCGGGGCCGCGGTCATTTCCCTGGGTCCCAGGAGCATCTCCCTTTTCCTGTGAAACAGGCCAGGGCAGGGGCAGGGGCACAGCGGTGAGCACGCAAAGCAGAGCTCGTTCTTGCATTGTCGTAGCCTTTTCCGGACGAACAACCGTGCGCCTGCTTTGGCCCCTCCCGGAATATAAAACACCCGCTCGGTCCCAGGGTTCTTCCACGACACGCTGCCTCCCAACCGGTCATTTTCTTTCTTTTTTAAAAAGATTTTATTTATTTATTTTAGAGAGAGGGGAAGGAAAGGAGAAAGGGAGGAAGAGAGGGAGAAAAACATCAATGTGTGGTTGCCTCTCTCACACCCCCCCGCTGGGAACCTGGTCCGTAACCCAGGCGCGTGCCCTGACTGGGGATCGAACCGGTGACCCTTTGGTTCACAGGCCGGCGCTCCATCCACTGAGCCACACCAGCCAGGACTCAAGGTCGTTTTCTCCTCCTCCTCGCCACCTACTGTTCTAGAATGACACTTGCGCCCTCGCCTCCCATCTTCTCAGCGTTACTGTCCAGTTCCTGGAATCGGTTCCCCACTGCGCATCCGACTGCTTCCTCACTCATTTCTTCCGTAACCTTTCTGACCCAGTGAAAACCTGCGAGGGGGACCCCATGCTGTTTCAAAATGAACTGCACTTCGAACCCTCGCGAGGAGTATGATTTATTTCACTCACTCATCTTGGTGACGCAGAAGCTCATGCATGGTGCTATAACCCCTAACAAAGAGAGCAGCGATGACAATCATAACAACATCTGACACGTAAAATACCTAATATGCGTCTTCCACCTCGCTAAGTGTTTCTCACGGACCCTTACAAAACCCTCCCGCAGTCCTTCGCGGGTGGGGCAGATAATGTTTCTGTTCCCACACTTCAGAGGTGGAAACTGCAGCTCAGAGCCGAGGCGCGGACGGCCGAGAGGGGGCGCTGGGCCGCAGACCCCGGCGGTCTGGCGCTGCTCCGACGAAGCAGCCGAGGGCATTTGTGTCGGAGATTGGGTTTGGCCGCTTACTCTCAGTACTTCTCTCGAGTCCCGCCCTCCGTCACCACATGCGCCGCCTCGTTCCTTCATTCTCACGACGGACTTTGATCCGGAAGGAAGCGATCTAAAGAAAAGGGCCGCAAATGCACTCGGCTTCCCTCGCCAGCTGCACTTCATCGGCAGAAGGTGCCTCGGAAACTGTCCCTGGAAGAAGGCTGACGTCCCATAGGACATCTGAGGGCACCCACCATACGGGTCTCGCACTGCAGCCAGGTCCAACCTGCCTGGCTTTCATGTTCAGCTTCGGCTCCTAACCTGTAGAATTAACCTTCGATTCGGCTCCTAACCTTCAGGTTTCCGAGGACACACATGTCTTTGTACTTAGTAACACGCATGCGGAACTCTGGTACAGATGTCGAAGGAGCCATTTTTCTATTCCGACTCTAATGAAATGAGACTAATAATCTGGTTTTACCAGAGACCGTGTAAAACCGAAAACACATCCACGCTGATGTTGAAAGCACACGAGGCATAACTCATCCTCTTGTTCAGGAGGCCTCGTCGCTCCCCCAGGCCATCTGGCTGGGTGTTGGTGAACAGGGCCCTGAAGTACGGTGCTGAGAGCGGACCCAGGCAGTCTGCACGGTGGGGGGCGGAGCCGGGGTGCTGGGGCCGTGACCCCTGGGGGGGCGCTGCTTGCCCCACCCCTCTTCTCAGCTCTGGACCTCAGCTCTTCATCTGAAAAATGGGGGTGACACAGACATTACCCGCGGTCTCTAAAGCACCGTGGAGCACACAGCAAGCGCTGCTCCGTAGGTCCCGGTTGTTTCTCATTTCAGGGCACGAAGCAGAAAACTGACCCGAGTTCCTCGTCACTGAAGACAAACGTTGAGTTTCGTTGGCATGAGTGCTTGTGCATGCGTGCACATACGTTTATTTGACTTGGGTAAATTCATATTTTTCCTTATTTCCTTATCGCATTTTTCTTAAGACTAGAAAAGGTCCTCCTTGCACTAAACACAGATACTCGTACGTCCTGGTACGTGAGCTGTTCCGGACACGCGGACTGTTTAACCTGGTTTACCAGGTCCCGGACTGAGCGTCCGTGTTCCCCAGGCACTAACGTGCTGAAACCCCAGCCCCCAGCGGGGCAGTGCCAGGAGGTGGAGCCTTCAGTGGGCCATCAGGGTTAGACGCGGCCGTGAGGGGGGAGGCCCCGTCGGTGGGACCCGCGCCTTTCTGTGAGTCTGCAGAAAAGTCCCATCTCTGCCCTCCACCTGGGGAAGACACGACACGAAGGCGACGACCGTGTGCGACTCGGAAGAGGGACCCCAGCCCCACCTGCCTGGCCGCAGTCTGCTCCCAGACTCCCAGCCCCCGGAACCATGAGGAACACAGTCTCTGTCATGTGCGAGTCCCCAGTCTGTGGCACTTTGGCATGGTGGCGGGAACTAACGCATGGTTCCCTCCTCTCTATGCCCAGGAGGCAGACGAGGCGTCAAATAGCACCCCCTCCAGCATACACTCTCCGCCTGTAAAACATGAGCAGGAAGTTACAGGAGGACATCCACTGGGTTTATGTGTAAATAAATTCTTTTCAGAGGCGTCAACTGAGGATCAGCAGGTCCACGGAGCGGTGTTCAGCAGCCCCAATCACCAGGGACCTGTAGATCCACCCACAATGAGCTGCCGCCTCACACCTGTTCGCGTGGCTGCCATCACAACGGCAAGAAATAACAGGTGTTGGCCAGGACGCGGAGAAGAGGGAGCCCTTGTGCCCTGTGGGTGGGGCTGTCCGTTGGTGCAGACACTGTGGAAACCAGTATGGAGATCCGCCCCCCCAATTAAAAATGGATCTACCATACGACCCAGCTATTCCACGTCTGGGTGTTTAACGGGAGAAAATGAAAGAAAGCAGCAGCTCAGAGAGACGTGCGCGCCCGCCGTGTTCACCGCAGCGTGACTTGCGGCCGGCAGACCTGGAGGCAACGTGGGTGTCCGTGGAAGGAGGGGTGGGTGAGGACAATGGGCACGCACATACCAAGGATCTTATTCCACCGTGAGAAAGAACAAAATCGTGCCATTTGCCACCACATACACGGACTTCGAGTGCCGTACTCAGACAGGGAAACACAAACACGGTACGGTCTCTCTTGCGGGCGAAATCTTAAAAAGAACAAAACCAAAACCAAAACCCAAGCGCATACGTCCAGACACCGCGTTGCTGGCTGTCGGAGGCGGGGGGCGGGGGCTGAGAGAAGCGCGGAGAGGGGTCTGAGGAAGGCGAAGGAGGCGCGTGGGAGGGGAGGGCCCACCGTGACTTCCCTGTTGAAGCTGAGTGGCATGGAGTTGGGTTCCTTGCACTATTTTTAAAGAAGAGTTCGTTGGTCTCCCTTCTTAAATTCCAAAGGGCGGCCTACACTCATTCTGTTTTTCCCCAGGGAGATTTTGCTTCCTCCTCCTCCTCCTCCTCGTGGTGGAGGCGGGGGTGGGGTGGGGGGAGCTTCTATTTGAACCCCGGGCCGAGCAGGGTGTTGCAAACCGGGTGGAATTTGTACCCCACGTGGGCCGACAAGGTAGGGTGCCGAGAGCCAGGTCGGCCCCGGGGACGGCAGCCCCAGTGGGGACCAGATTTCAAAATAAGCACAGAGTTCTGTCTCGGGTGATCTCTGATTCGAGACCACTCGAAGGGATAATAATTGCCATTATAGGCAACGGTCTGCTAAAGATGGGCACGTCAGAACTTAAAATATGATCGCTGACTCCGAATACCCAAACCAGTTTCTAAAAAGAAATACATTATTCAAGTGTGAAAGTATTTGGCTTGTTTTCTCTTGCCAGGGCTCCTCCTCCTATCTGTCAGCGCCAGGGGCCCCAACGTGCTGGAGAATTCTGCCTTCTCCGTCTGCGGCCCCCCGGGGAAGAACGCGGGGGCCCTGTGGGCGCTGGATTTGCAGCTGCAGATACCGAGGGTTAGATAAGCTTTGAGAAGCATTCCAACATTCCGTGGATTTAACCACATCAGGTCCGAGCTGTGCGTGTAGCCCGTCGCCCAGCCTTGCAGGGAACTGGCATGAGATCACTCCATGCAGGTCTCCCGGGGACTGGGGCTTCACCCAGGACCCCGGAAGGTAAAAGAGAAACAGGCCGCCCCTCCCCACAACGCCGAGTCCTGCTGTTGGTGTTGTGTGATTATCAAAGAAGCCCTGAGGATCTGTCCGACGGGGGTCCAGAAAGAGCACATACGCCCTTCACCTACACTCGGCACCGCGGCCCCCTTGGAACTGCAGAGGGCAGGTTCCTGCCAACGTCAGAGCCTTTGAGACTTGCGCTCTGAGTGGATCCCACAGCCTGCAGCCCCGGGGTGGGCAATCCCCCCAAGCGCTGGTGGCGGGAGAGGCAGAGGGAGACGGGGACGGGCACTGCGGAGGGCGCCAGCTCCCACGAGTCCCACTCTCCAGGGGCGGAAGATTCGGCCACTGCTGGTAAGGCCAACACGCAGCCGTGGGCGCCTTCTGCCTCTTTCAAACTAACCACTCGGGGAGCCTGGCCGGGAAGCTCAGTTGGTTAGAGCACCCGCCCCACCCCCGGGGACGTGGGTTCGATCCCCCATCAGGCCACATAGAAGTAGCAACCAATGAATGCCTCAATACATGGAACAACAAATCAACGTTTCCCTCCCCTCCTTTCCTCTTCCCTCTCTCTCTCCCTCTCAAAAAAAAAAAAAAATCAAACTACAGGCTCAGAGCGTCCCACGCACCCCCCTGTGTGATCATTAGAAATCTTCGTAGGAGGAATCAGGGATGTCCAGCTCATTCGCGCTGGACATGTTTCGCTGGGAGAGTGTGGAGGTGGCCCCTCCTGGTTGCAGGCCCATAAAGACCCAGTTCCAGGGCCGAAGAGCCTGGGTCTCCTGGAAGCAGGAGCATCTGTGGGCAGCCGAGAGGGGGTCGCACGCCACTGTGCCTGCTCCGTGTTTGCCACCAGCCACGGACACCCTTCCAGTACAACTCCTTTGGATGAACCGCCGAGCCTGATGTGATCAATTACTCCGTAAAACACGCTTTTAGAAGTGTTTCCACTGCCGACGAGGGAGGAACGTGGTGTTTAAGCACTGAAGGCACGTGATAGATGTTCACGAAGGGATGTGGCCACTGGAGACGCTTGTGAAGAATTAGTTCTCAGTGACCCAGAGCTCACGTCCATGAACGTGGCCCGTCCATAACCCCGTGATGTACTCCGTGGAAAGGGCTGAGGACAGCAAAGTCGCTGGCGTGTCACAGATGTCCTCAGCACAGCAGTTTCCAGAAATCCCAGTTTGCTTTAACTGGGGCCACACACGCACCAGGCCTTTTATTTCTCAATGTCCGAAAGGAACCCCGCGCTTTCCCCGCAGACAGTCCTGATCCCAGGTGTGCACGCTTCTGGCCAGGACACGAGCTTCCTCCCCAAAGTACCGAGGAGACGCGAATATGCCGGAACCTTTTCGGCAGAAATAAATCTCTGTCACAAGCGTGTCATGAGCTCAGCCACGCCAAGGTCAACAGCAGCTGTCTAGGGGCGGGGCGTTGGGTCAGAACCCTGAATCCTCACCCCCCCCAAAACCTCCTGCACCGAGGACCACCCACTTTCGTCAGATGAGACTGGTCTGCCTAGAATCTGAGGACGAGGTGGAAACTCATCAACGTGGGAAAAGTGTTCCCTTCTCAGAGATGATGCTTTTCTTTTGCCTCCGTGCCTCGTCTCCTTTCCATTCACCCCTAAACACCCCCCTCCATTCCTCAACTGAATTATTTAGTAGCTGCGTTGGTCGGACCTGGGCTTGTGCTCTGAGGCTTTCCGATGTGTTTCCTTCCCCGCCCCGCCCCAACAGACACCTGGGGAACCTGTGACCCGTGCACCTGGGTCACATGGCCCCCCCTGCGACCAGCCAGCCGCAGGGCGCTGCGTCAGCTGGGCTCGCCCCCCCGCCCCCGAGCTTCGATGTTGACCCCGTGCTCTCTCTGCTGCTAACGATAATGCTGTGTGACATGGATGGCGGCCGTGACACCAGGTGGCCCAGATTCCTCCGCCGGCCTCGTCCGTTTCTTGGACTCTTGCTCCTTCGTTACTGTTCCAGGCTGGCGGGCTCACTGCTTCCTCTTCCCCTTTGCAACCTTGGTGCCACCCCCACCCCCACCCCCCGTTGGTGCTACTTGACCTGAAGAAGCTCAGGGTCGGGCAGACCCACCCCCCAGCCAGCCAGAGACGAAGGCAGCAGCTTTCGGTGGAGTGTGCAACCTCCCAGACTTAAAGAGAAAATCCAAATCTTAAACCAAAGGACTGACTTTCAAAAGGTGGAACTGGAGAATTTGGGCAAAGAGAGAGCATGGGGATCCGGGGTCCCTCCAGGACCCGGTCCTGGTGCCTGCTGGGGCTCAGGGCCCGCTCGGTCACCCAGGGGCAGTCTCACAGGCTTCATCTGAGCCACAGGCGGGGAACCTGCAGGTTAGACTCCGATCGGTCAAGGAGGGAGCGGTGCGTGTTCCCAGGAGCCACGACTAGACTCCCAATTTGTGATTCCCGTGCCCCTTACACGTCAGGTGTGCTGGCGGGTCAGAACAGTTTCTCTTTGACGAGCAGCGTTTTCCAGGGCGCCTGGGTCCGGCCCGTCCGTGCGGCGGTTCCTGGTGAGACCCCTCGAGCCTGCTCCCCGTTAACGTCAACTGCATAATACGCTCTGACTCGGTTTGGGATTTTCTGCTGCGGTAACCTGACCTCTCTCAAGTCCGAACTGAGGCATCCAAGAACACCTTGGAAATGGAAAAGTCTGAGTGCCATCTTGAGTCTCCTTGACCCAGTCTTGGGTCTTATGTCTGCAACAGTCGGTACCGTGCAAAAATAAAACAAAAAACTATGGCTCAGAGATCTTCAGATCCACAGTTTGGGGAGAGAGAGACTGTGTGTGTGTGTGTGTTTTCTTTTTAAGATTTTGGATTGTTTATCCCATTTAATCACACTTTGTAAATTCTCCTACATTATTCGTTGGAGTATAGTGGGAGAAGAATAAATGAATACATATTCTCCTTTCTATTTATTTATTGTGTTTTCCTTAAATTCTCCCACCCCATTTTTTTTTCCCAAATCCAAAGGTGAAGAGGTGGATGGAATCCCTATTCTGCTCTGTTCTTACTCAGAAGTTACGGGTTAAGAGTCTCAATCACTCTTTGTGTTTTCCTAGTGAAACCGTTCCAGGTCCTAAGTGGACCTCTTATTCGGGTGATGAAACACTCAGAATAATGGAGAAGAGAAGCTGAAATTTCTCCTTCCAGGAGGCCAATTTCAGAGGAGGCTGCGAGTGAGTAAAAGTGGTCGTACCTGATGGATACGCCTTCTTTTTTATCAAAAAAGTCCACTCCGCCCCCACAACGCAAAGCCAACTATTTGGTGCACTAAAGCCCAGCTTCGGCCAGACGCAGGAAGACAGACCTTACGGCCCCAAGTTCCTTCCGTCTCCATGCGTAATTAATTCTCAGATATAAAAAATGTAGCTCAGATCCATGAAATCCAATGAGATGAAACGGGGCTACGTTCCTCGCCCCTCTTCCAAGTCCCATACCTGGCGTCGCAGTGAATAAAAACCGTCCCTGCACCACGTCACCCTCGTACCTCTCCCCCCGGGACATCAGGTCAAATTCATTTTCGTTCCCGGGATCTGGGATCCGAGCTGGACCGTACCCAGATGTGGGCGCGTGGGTCACGGGATGGGGAGGCGAGGGGTGAGGAACCACGCAAAGGCCCGGCGCCCACCCACTTCCTGATTGGCGTCCCAGCGCCTTCTGCTGAAACACATGCAGTGACGTGTGGCAATTCGGGGCCGGTTTTATGGCTCCATCTGGCCTGCATTCTGCCTGCACACTCCCACATCAGGAGTCGGCCTGCAATTCTGGTTTATGTCCCTCCGTTCTGTTTGATCTGAAAACGAAATTTCTCTCCGCGCTGAAGCAGTTGGCTACGAGGAGTCTTTATATCGCTTTAAAATGAACCAGATAGACCTTAAATCTTTAAGATTATGTCTGGAACCAAAGGAGATTGTCTCTGGAAACAATGAATCATACCTTCCGACGCGTACCCACGGCCGGCTTTTTGCGAGATCAGTTTTTCCTTTTCCATTCATTACGACACTTGGTGGTATTAGCCTTTACGAAACACCTGTGGGTGCCGGCGACCATTCGGGGCCCATGAAAGAGGCGGCCCCTGAATTGAAAGTCTCAGAGAGCCGTGATGTGCGATCGTGCGTACTCGCACGCCGGCCAGAGAGGAAGCGTCTTGGCCACCACCCGTCAGAGCCGCTGATTCTGTTCACAAGCCGCATCTGTCCCTCACGTGCGCCGCCGGGGCGGTCCCCCGAGTCCCCGGGCAGGATTTTGAGGGTGCATCTCTGCATCCCAAGAGTACACTTTTCCCCCCAAAATGAAATGACATTTTAAAAATAGAGCAAGAAAGAAGATGAAAGCGAGTCAATGGTACCTGAAAAAAGGGGGAAAGGACATTTAGCAAGGACATGAGGAAGCACTTTCTCGTGCTGCAAGGAGTGAGTGTTGGGNTTGGCCACCGCCCGTCAGAGCCGCTGATTCTGTTCACAAGCCACATCTGTCCCTCACGTGCGCCGCCGGGGCAGTCCCCCGAGTCCCCGGGCAGGATTTTGAGGGTGCATCTCTGCATCCCAAGAGTACACTTTTCCCCCCAAAATGAAATGACATTTTAAAAATAGAGCAAGAAAGAAGATGAAAGCGAGTCAATGGTACCTGAAAAAAGGGGGAAAGGACATTTAGCAAGGACATGAGGAAGCACTTTCTCGTGCTGCAAGGAGTGAGTGTTGGGAGTGGCCCCCGGCCCAGGGCATCTGAGGTGAAGGACGCAGGGTTCCATCAACCCTGGGAGACCCCGCTCCGGTGAACCCGGATCTGCCCAGCCGTCCTTTTCCTACTTCCTGCGCGGCGACGAGTCACCAAGCAGACAGTGGAGCTCAGTCCCTAATTGGAAACAAACCCACACCAAGGACATTCCTGAGAAAGCCTACGAGGCGAACGGCGGGAAGTACGGGGTCCGCGGAGGAAAGCCCAGAGTCGGAGCCGCACCCTTCAAATCGCAGACACGCGGGGAAGCACACGGGGGCCTCCGACGCCTCCGACGCGAACCCCATCAGAAGGATCACGAGCGTTCTGGCTTTCCTCGGGGCGTGGATCTAACCTGCTTCTTAGGGGTCGTTTACTTGGTAATTGTACAATATTAATGCGAAGCAGAGTTACCGCCTTGTTTGCGGAATTACGTGTGTGATAGAGGCATCTCTCTCTCACACACACACCGTGTCTATAATATGCAACTTAAGTAGCACTTCCTTTTCGGTTAAAAAACAAAATGGAGGAGCTTTCGCCCTCACCCCTCTGCACACAGAAGTCCGCACCAGGTGGCACGAGGCACGTGGCTTACCCACGGGGGCCCGACGGTACAGCGCAGCTGCTTTTGGCTCTGGAAACTTGTGCTAAGTCACAACGTTTCCTTCCTCCCCTCCGTCCCTCCCTCCCTCCCTTTCTTCTTTCCTTCTTCCATTCCGTGTCTCCACAGATGCTTAATGAACATCACCAGGCTACGCGGTAGGGGCAGAAAGATGATCAAAACAGCACCGTAGGCCTTCAGGGGGTTAAGGGGCAGGGGCACAAACAAGACGACTGAGAATGACGGCACTGCAAGGTGTCGGAGCAGGACGCGTGTGTGACGGGGACAGGCGCACACACTGCCTGGGCAGCCCCGGGGGACTCTCGAAGGACCCCACGCAGAGGAGAGGCTTGCGCCGAGTCTTCAAGGTCAAGGAGAAGCTTGCTGAACAGAGCAGGTCGCCAAGGACATTTGAAGCTCAGGGATGGACCTGCGGAAGGGGCGCCGCGGAGGGTCGGGCCCCCGCGGGGGGCACTCAGCCCGGCACGGCGGAGGGGGGCTGGAGAGAGGCAGTCTGCCGTTAGGGGCTTAACTGGACCGTCTTTGGCGCGGCTTTGCCATGGACAGCCAGCGGGGTACTGAAGGCCAGGCCCGGTGCCGGACGTGAGTCTGCCCGGAGGAATGTCCAGCGTCAGGGAGGCCGCGTCGGTGAGCAGCAGAGTCCTCATGAGGGTCCTTTGGGAGCAGACAGGTCTCCTAGGCAACACCCAAGACCCAGTGACCCGCGGTGCGTGGGGACCGCATGGAATGGGAAACCTGGTATCACGCTCAGTCTTCCCGCATGAGAAAGCAGGAGCCAGGAAGGGTTTGGGGAGAGGGTTACTCATTTCCTATTGCGTCTCACAGTCCCAGGCATTCCGGGACGCAGACCAGCAGGGAGCCGGCCGGGCCCCGTGCCGAAGAGCCGGACATTGGTCTGGACGCTCAGCGCCGGGGACTGCAGAGGAGGCTGACGGACAGCCCTGAGATGCGGTCTGCGGGCACGGTTACAGTGTGTCCGTATGGAGAACTAGTTCACCGAGGAGAAGAACTGTTTCCACCCCCGGCTCCACGATGCAGTCTGGAAAACGACTCCAGACGCGCGTGAATGTTTTCCCAATCCACGTCGAAAGCCCTGTTTTTATAGAGCAGGCATTGGATGGCCCACTGCTACTCCCTATTATTAAGTCTCCTGCCTGGGGGCTTTTATGATGTTTTTCAAATTTTCTTTATGCATAGGTGTTAGTATTCTTCTGAAACGGTGGACTCCGGGACCTTTAGATGCTTCTATTTGATCGACGCTGTGAGCTCAATGTGCCCGCTGTAAACTCGGCTGACTGTGCAGTGTTTTGGCCAATACCTCGTGTCCACCTTTACCTGCGGAGTAGGACTGGGCTGCAGGGTTTGAGAAGGAGGGGGCTGGTCAAGGAGGTCGTCAAGGCCGGTCTCACTGAGTGAAAGCCCTCGCCGATGAGACGGGAGTGAAGAGAGGACGGTCCCCGAAGGACCAAGAACATTCTGGGTGGAGGGAGCCCACGGGCGACGACTCTGTCATTCACGGGCTTGAGAAGCAGCAAGAAGGGCAGCGGGAGGAGGGGCCCAGGACCCGCAGGGAGGACACGTGGGATGGCGGCCCGAACCCCCCGGAAGCCTTTGGGGGACGCCGGGAAGCCCCCACTTGCCACGCAGGCCAGAGGTCTAGGGGAAGGGCAAGGTCTCGACCGCGTGTGTGTCCCTCTGGCTGCCCTGTGCAGGTCATTCACCAAAGCTGGCTTAGCCGAACGTCCGTAGGTGCTCACCGACCTCCGAGGGGAGCTCAGCAGCCCATCCTTCATGACTAGGATCCTCGGAGTCTCTTTGACATCTGGCCTTGCTTTATTAGACAATGACCGGATGTGTGTTACCCTGAGATGTTAACTAAGTTACGAGTTTAGTGGGTTAGACAGGCGAAGGAAAATGTGTCGGTTAATCTCAAAAAAAGAAAAAGGTCTGATGTCAGCGATCAAGGTCAAGGAGCCAGGGAAACAGCCTGGGAGACGTTTTCCCAGGAAGGAGCATGTTGAGAGAGGGGACCACACTGTCAGCGGGAAAGGAGGGGAGCCGGGGGTCCGGCAGCAGGCGGGCGGGGCAGCAGTCCCCCGCACGTTTGCGAATGTGGGCACTTCAGAGTCTGCTGGAAACACTACAGCCCTCTGGAGAAAAGACATGTGAGCACCTGTGCATAAGAGTCTCCATGCAGGCACCCGAGAGGCAGTTGGGAACACCTTGTCTAGGGCACGGACGTGAAGGCTGCGTTTAAGGTCCGAGTACGTGGGGGACCTGGGAGCGATTGGAAGGGCGCAGCCAGGGATGGAGCTGTGCCCCCCTTCCTCGTCCACGGGTAAAGGTGGTGACAAACATAGAGTCTCATGGCCCTAAGGAAAACGAACCTGGACATGGTGCTTCTGGACAGGGGCCTGCGGGCAGGACAGGTCTCCGCTTCCCAGAAACTGAACGAGCCCCTTTTCCTGGGGAGCAAGCGTCTCCTCGGCAGCACCCCGTAGAAATCACACACAGTGGGCAGCGTACTTCGTAGTACATTTGTGAGCGTCTTGTCACATCACACTTTGACTTTTATGGCAAGCCGGAGAGAGCCGGTTGCCAAGGCAACCACACCCTAACCCTCCCTGAAAAACCCAAGGGACTGTCCAACAAGATCTTGGGGAGGGGGGTGACTATTTAATCATCCACAGCCCCGTGCAGGCTTCCCTTTGATCTGTGGACGGCGGCATTAGTGTCTCCGTTCATGTGACTTCATAAATCAGTAGAAACGCTGAGCCTCATTTCCTCACAGATAGGAGACGCCTCCCGTGGAAGACGCCCTGGGCCTCCTCTCTCTCTCCTGGACTCGCTCGCGGGGTTTGGTGCCGACGAAGACGAGCTCACGGGAGCAGCACAGAGCGCTCTAGGGAGAGCGTGAGGTCACGTTCCCGAGACAACGCTTCCCGGCTCTCCCAATCATGTATGTGGTGGCCTCCTGCTTTTCACGTGGAAGGGGACGTAATGGCTCTGTCGTCCAGGCAGTTGAGGAAACCAAGGGACGTGGTGGAATGCGACCATTTCATGAATCACGGGGCCCAAAGGCGACCGTGACCGGAGGTGGGTGGGGGCAGAGCGCCTGCAGAGGCGGACAACCTGGCACCTGCCGCTCTCCGCCGGGGAGCCTCCCGCACTGTTGGCATGGCGACCGTGTCACACACCCAGAGAGGCGGGCGTCTCCTCCACCCACGGCGCGTGGGGGCCTGCACCACAGACCCCACGGCTCGCAGGCTCGGCTTCGAACAGCTCCGTCGGCAAATTATCTGACCTTTCTGAAATTTCATTACGTCTCTGTGTTCTCTGGGACAAGGCGAAGTCCGTTCACGTAAATTCCTGGCTGTGAAACCCCCCCCTCCCTGCCCTTCAGCTCAAGTTGCGTATCCCCGGATGAAATGTTACCTCCCACAGGTCAGCCTAAGAGTGAAACGGCCACACAGCAGAGCCAGGCAACGAGGCCGCCCTTTTGTGGGCGAGACCGGACTGGAAGGTTGGACCTTTGGGAGAAAGCGCGGTCTACGGTGAAACGCAGGCAGCAGAGGTTCTCAGTTCCTCGGGCGGGTCTCGTTTGGTCGGTGCCGTCTCCCAGGTGTCCACACGCACAGTGGTGGCCGTCACAGCCTGAACCGACATTCCTCTACCCGCTTCCCCGGCTTCTGTTGGGCAAATGCTAGAGGGACCATTCGAGATGGTGCTTTCTTCTCACACCTTCTAGAAAAGTAGGCCTGTGATTAACATGGGCAGCCTGACCCTGTTCCCTGGGACTTGTCATCCTGCGTAACACGTGGGACTTCAAAGAGCTACACGTCTGAAACGGGCAGCAGCGTCCACGAGATGAAGGGGCACCTTGGGCCCCCATTGGGGCCAGTGGAGCTCTCCGAACAGCAGCTCCTTGTGCGATTCCCAGCGCACCGGCTGCACTTGGACCTGGTAAAGACCGGGCCTTGGCGGTGTCTGTACTTCCCCCACCCACCCTTACTCCCCTTGTTCACACATCGGAGGATGGAGCAGAGAGGTGGGACGGTTTTTCCGGGATCGTGGTGCTGTCCGTAGCCGAGGCGCCAGTTTGTGACGGGTGGTCCACGCGCTTTCACGATGCAGGGTGACGTTGCAGAATCAGGCTCCCCGGTCGGTGCCAAGCCGTGCCCTCCCCGGCGGCTCCCTCCTCCCCCGCAGCCCCGCCCCCAGGGGTGGCCAGGAAGAGACCCAGCTCACACCCACCAACCTGTGGGGTTCTCCGCCCACCCCCCTGGAGCTCCAGGAGGTGGGGAGAAAAACAGCCTTCGTGAGAATTCAGTAAAATGCTGTGTTTGTGCCTAGACATTTCTGGAAGATTTATGCAACAAAGGTCACGACTTCGGAGCCAAAATCGTGGGCAGAGCTTGTGTCCCGGTGAGCGTCGTCGAGACCCCCAAAGGTCCAGCCCCCACAGCGAGGACAGACAGACCCCCTCCTTCTGGAAAGCCTCGTGCAAAAAAACGGAGCCACACAAGCTGCTGCTAAGAGCCCCCGGTGCCCCAAGGAAAGCCCCCCAGCCCCTCCTCTCATTCATAAGAGACGAGGACATTTGAAGGGCGTCTGGCCTTTAGGGACGTCGTATAAAACCAACCAACCACCGGAGGCTGTGTGTGCATGTTTTCTAGTCACGGCCACGAATTCGGTGGCTGGCGTTTGTTTCGGCTTGGAATTGATTTTCCCTGCCGGCGAAATGTAGAAGCTAGTCATTTTTTACAAACTGACACTCTTTAAGCAATCCCTCCGTAACAGAAAAGGAGATTTTTTCCCCCCAAGTCAGCACAACAATGGGCAGGTGGTGTTTCCAACCAAGGCTGGGTGTCAGCCTCACTCCTGCACCACTCGGCTCCCCGAGGTGGGGGCGTGGTGACCGCAGCGATCAGGCGATGGGCCGCTGACACCGTGTCGCTGACACCGTGTCGTGAGCACCAGGCGCAGCTCGGAGGCAGGTCCTGCTCAGGTGGGGTTCCAGGCACCCTCCCTGGTCACCCAGCAGAGCGAGGGAGGGGCCGGCCACCATCCTGGCCGATTTTCACCACAGATGGCGCTCTCTCGCCCTGACCATCTCGGCCCTTCCTGGCTCCGAACGCTTTGCGGAGCTGGTCCTCGGCTGAGGGAGAGGAGGAGAGATAGAAGATGCCCCACCGATACCCAGGTCCCAAGGTCACCTCGCTTGTTCCTGCTACACTCAGTGCAGACAGGGCCGCGATGGGATTCGAACCAGGGACCTGGGATCCCGGCTCAGGTTAGCATGTGGCAGGAGGCGAACAGCAAATGGGGTTCTCTGTGCCACATCACTGTCAATTTCTTATTTTAGGAGAGGAGGGGAGGGAAGAGAGAGGGGACAATATTCCATTTTCAGCAACCAGCTGGGCCTTGTTGCCCAGCAAGGCCCGCTCTCGGACACCCTGGTCACTAAGGGAAAGGCGTGAAAAGCGCCACCATCTTGAGAAAGACATTAATCGCAGGCAACTCAAAAGCCCCGGCTAGCATTTGGCAGAGACACTTGTGACGCCCGTGCACCGGGGTCCCTGATTCCTCTTGTCCCCGTGCCACCCACCCGAGAATTCCCACGGAAAGTTGCGTTTCCTGCAGGGCCGCCGGGACACGCCGACTCCCAAAGCTCTCCTTCCCGGCTGTCCACTGAAGCCCCAGGAAACGGCTCATTACGCGGTCACGGCCAAGTCTCCGTTTTTCAGTGTCGTGAAACCACATCCGTCCGCGGGAGCGGCCTTGGGTTCTATCTGTTATAGGGGCTCACACAGTCACTCATCTGCCGAATTTCACAGTTTGCTAGTCGCAGCAAAAATGTGTTCCGCATTCAAGTCCGCATAGGCGTAAGAGGGCTCTGCGCGCTCCCGAAAAATGAAGAGACGAGTGTGGAAATACCAAGAACGACGTCACGGGACGTAACGCATCTTCGGGACTCGATGTGAGACCGCACCGCCCCCTGTAATCTGAGTTAGAGTAACGCTCCGGGCTGGGCGGCGCCCCAGGTGGACTTTAGGGATCCGCACGCTTCACCCCGACAGCGCCCTCACCCGGCCAGCACTTCGGGCATCCTCGCCTCCCTAGAGGCGAACTGCGGACCACCCGGGGGGGAGCAGGGGGGCACACGTGAGACTCGGGTGCCAGCGGTCGGTCTCGGCAGTAGGCTTTCCAACCTCAGCACTTTTAATGTCCAGGGCCAGGTTTGGGGGGGTGGCTGTTCTGTACCCCCTCCAGCGCTGAGCAGCCTCTCTGGCCTCTACTCTGGATATCCAGCCTCCAAAGGGGACGCTAGCGCCCCCGAGAGGGCAAAATTTGGTTCTGGGGCACAAAACCAACCCTGCTTTTCAAGTGTGTGTATACAAGGCAGATGCAGGCCCACGATCCACGCGTGGGGATAGAATCCCGTAGCAGGGTCAGCAGAAAGGCCCGAGAAGCTCCTGGGGAGCGCAGCAGTGAGAAGGAGGGGACAGACCAGGCCGGAGCCCGGGCCTCTGAGCTCTGGGCCGCCGCGGGGCAGGCCAGGTGTGCAGGCCCGGACCCAGGGCAGCCCCCAGCGTCGAGGGCTCCCCCACAACGGTCAAGGACGCACTCCCCCCAGAACGAGACCGTTACCTTCACCTTCCAGAGGGTTTGACATCACCACCTCAACCCCCTGGGCTGCAAATGCGGGGCTTGGAGCTTCGGGTCCCACAAAACACTCCCGACTGTTCTCCAAACATTTTCATCCCAGCAAAAACGACGCAAGGGGACTTGCCGAGAGCTATTTTTCTTAAACTCTTTAATCCTGGGTGTATTTCAAAGGAAATTTATCCATATGGTTCTCATTCATTTACTCTTAATTCATCAAGCTGTTGTCTGGTAAAAGCCCGTTGACAACCAAGGAGCCGAACGCAGGTTTTTTTTTTTTGTTTTTTTTGTTTTAACCTGAACCAGGAAGTGGGCTTTGCTTGGGCTGAACAGAATTCAAAGCCCCTTAAGTTTTCTCTACGTGGCTAATCATTAATTTGGACTCTACCTTTCTGGGGTAAAGTGTTTTATAGCAGAAGAACTAAGAGAAAAAGTACACTGAGAGAAACTTTCAAAACTGGAACGTAGGCCCACGGATGTGGCCAGAAAATTGCCTGTTTGCAGAACCCATGACTTCTGTAATCTGACTTGCACCAGGCTATACTTAGCAATGCAGGAATTACATACCTCTGCTGGAAGGTGGGGCTCTAATTGCCCCGTATTCCTCGGTTTGGGATAATGGTGTATACTTAGGAGGCTTGCTCGAGGCCCCTGGCCCCTCCCACCCGCCTCCCACCCTCGCACAGGCTTCCAGCTTCTCTTTGAACGGACAGGCTCCGAACAGAAACAGCAGCCCCTGCTGAGAGCTGCCGCCTGCAGGGACGGGAAGGGCGCCATGGAAACCCAGCCCGGGTCTTTGAAAGGCGCTCTGCACATGTTGCACGCGGTGAAGGGTTCACCGTTGACTCCAGACGTAAATTTTAAACTTTGAGACATGCTATTTAAAGAAAAAAAAAAACCACTCACGTGGTTTGGAAAGAGGCTTTTGAACCCCTCAGTAAGTTCTCCCTTGAGAAGCTCTAGGGAGAGAGAGGCGCTGTTCCCTGTGCTGGGGAACGGGGGGCCGGCGTTTCCCACTGCTGTTCCGTCGCTGACCCCGCTCCTGTGTGGGGGGCAAACCTTTTACAATCAGCGAAAACATGGAACTCAAGGAATAAATCATAAAAGATATTTTAATGCAATAGCAAGATGTGGAATTACGCCCGCATAAGGTAGGTTGGGAGGTATTTCCAAATCATTTCGTCGCAGACACATCCCTACTGAACGAACAGGACCTGGCCCCAGCTGCAAAGCTCCTGAGCCGGAATCTCCACCAGGGCCAGGCGGCTGCATCCCACCGGCGTCCCCGTCTGTGCACGGCAGGGCCGGAGCCTGCCGGACGGAGCGGGAACTGGCCACCGGCCTACCCAGGGGTCGGATTGCCAGCACGCGCTCGCACGAGGCTGAGATCTTACCCCGTGTCCCCTTTACCTGGTATCTGGAGCACTCAGAAACCTCCTCCGGGGCAGCGAGAGGACTGCTCCCCAGGTCCCCTCCCACTCTGGACCTGCCCCTCTGGCCCCGAAGAGGTGGGGTCCCTACGTGAGGCACAGGGCTGGCTGGCACAGTGGGGAGCAGTTCAGCCACCAGAGGCCACCGCGGCCCCCACCCATCTGGGTTCTCCCTACTCCCACAAGCCTTAGCTCCGGGCGTTTGCACACACAAGGTCTTTGCCTCCCAGCAGGCGTTACAGGCCGGTGGCCGAGAGTCCCGTGGGAACCGGGAAACGACCCTTTTACTGCTACTGGGCCCTGTTCTAACAGGACGGAGTGGGTCGATGGCCACTACTGAGCCCCCCCTCCCAAATTTGAATGTGATGGACACTTGACAGCCCCAGACCATCAGGTCTCAGTGAGGCAGGGCCACCGGGACAGGCCCAGAGAAACCACACAGGGTGTGGGTGCTCCCGTGTGGGGCCTTCTCTGTGTCCCCCGCCTGGGTGTCCATCACCGCCCTCCTCCCGAGTCTCATGGAACCGAGACCTCCGCTGTAACTGCTTCTTCACCAGTGTCTCTAATATTTGGTCATGGGTCGGCTTTCCTCTCCTGCAGGCTAATTGTTTCTGATCGATGACCGCTTCCATTTGTTGGGACAACCTCCAAGTTGACAGCAGTAGAAATATGCAAGAATTAAATTAATCATTATGAGATTCTGGTGATAAAAGGTAAATATTGTTGCTCTTTTCAGAATTTAAATGAATTCTGCACACGACAGAGGCTCTTGGCATGTTTGTGAGATAATTAAATGCAAATAAAAATTTTTAATGGTTTAAATACTTTCCTCTTGAAGTGAAAATACCACCCATCCCTTTCACTTGACAGATAAAATTAGATTCATGGGGTGTCATCTCCATTCATTTGTTTTAAAAAGTCTGGGGTTTAAAGCTTGGGAAAGTTATACTTCAAACTTACTGCATTTTAAAGATTCGGAACATCAAAACTCACTGTGTTTAAGGCCAGCAGAGTTTACCCAGGGCCATGGCCCCCACCGGAAGTTGCTGGAAGTTACCGAGACGGCCCCCATCAATCTTCCAGGGGTAAACACCAACTCTGCGCTTGAATTTTTAGAACATCAGGGACCCTCTGTGGGTGCCAATGGCCAGGGTACCACCCAGCAGGCGGGAGCAGCCGGTGACCCCTTAGAAAGAGGGTCAGCCCCCCAATCCAGGCTTCCACTGAGCAGTCATTGAGCCCTTGAACAAATCGGTTATTGTCACGTATGTCATGCCTTCGATCACACGCGACATGATAGCTCAGAGGAAGCCGCACAGGAGCACTGACCAAAAAAATCGGAGGCTGATGCATGGGCGCACAGAGTGTTCAGGCCGAGGCTGCTGTTGGGAGCGGAAGGGGGCTGAGCTCGTGACCGGGAGGCCGGCCTGGAGGTGGGACATTCTGGTCTTTGGGCTTGTGGCTCACATGTCCATCCTTTTTCCTCACAGCCTGACAACACGAGAGTGGAAACTACTTTACATCTCTACTCCAACGTCTTTGGAGCCTTGGGCAAACGTTCACCGTAGGCGCATTCACGAGGGAAATCCGTAGTGCCCTGCAGTACAGACCGGGTTTCTGACCTAAGGGTCCGCGTGCCCGTAAGCTGTCTGCCCGGAGTGCGGCCGGTGCCCCAGGGAACCGGACTGCAAACCTGCGGCTCCCGCAAGCCCTAGCCAGGGGGTAAAAACATTGTAAAAACATTCATAACACAGGTTCTTATTCCGCTTTTATCTCGCAAACATTAACTGCCAGGGAGACATACGATCAACGAAAAGAAATTAAAGATGTTTACTGTCCCCGACAGAGCGAGATGACAAGTGTATCTTAGGGTTGCCTCCATCAGAATGGGAGCTCTGGAAATTTTAATTCTCTTAAACCCAATTCCAGACAGCGAAGCGATGGCGCTTAGGTTCTCTCGGCAGCTGCTACCATTCCTAGCTCATCTTCTTCCTCTGAGTGCTCTGTGGGTGCTGTGACCCGGGAAGGAGAGAAAGCTCAGGGAGGCGACCGAGTTTCGTGGCCATACTTCCGAGTGACCCTGCCAAAGGAAAGCCACGAGAGACGCCTCCTCGTAGCACAGCGGGACAACTGTGAACCCTGACGCATCTGGTCTTTTTCTCAGCAGCACTTGGGTATCTAAGCCTACGGCCGGGGATGCGGTGTGAGGACGATACAGAAATGACTGCGGTAGACGCTGAAATGCACTTACACCTGGTTTTCTCCCCAGTAAACGGGGCTGGGACAGCAGCGTCTCCCACCGCCATCTACTGCATTGCCGCCTCCTGCCAGGAAGCTCCCCTACTTACCGTATGTGTGCTACTTTCTGACGGGATGCCAGGCGCTTTATTTAATTTCATTACAAAGTCAGATAGTGAGTTTACCCAACCCAACCCCCGACTACAGATGAGAAAGTTGTTACTGAGAGAAAAAAAAAAGATTAGTGGTTCATCCAACTCCAAGTGGCTTGTAAGTGATAGAATCAGGGTTCAGATCCAACCTGTTTCACATGAAAGCCTCAACGATACGTAATGTTAACCAATCAGGAAATTAAACACGGAGGAAAAAATAATTTTTAAAAAAAACTAGAAAAAATATGTACAAAGATAAAAGCAAAAAATGAAAGATGCTAAAAAACTGAGACAAAACTAAAAGATAGAGTTGAGCGAAAATTATGGGAAAACCCTTCTGAAATGAAAACTGTTAGATTGAAGCTGTAACAAGCTAAAAGCAGACTGAAAATAAGCGGAAGTGCTGTTCTGGGGTTTCGAACCCTTGCTCAGGCCTCAGCTGGGGCGTCTCCCACAGCCTGAGGTCCCTCCTTTCGGTGACAACACAGACGTGACCCTATAGGTTTGAAAATCCCTCCAAAAAATGGCAGCTAGCATGTATTAGGTTCTCACTACGTGACAGGCAGTGTTCACATTTACTACCTCCCCTAACCCCCGTCACAACACACTGTGACGTCCGTGGGACACCAGGTCTGTTCTACCGATGTAGGACCCGAGGACTGCAAGGAATGTGCCTGGGTTTAGACCTCGAGGAGAGAGGGTGGAGTCAGGATTTCAACCACCAAGTTCAGGATAACAGAGAAAGAGACACCGGGACAGGGGGGCGGGAAAACTTAGACTTTCAAGGAAAGAGGCAAGTATTAAAAGAGAAATCTGAAATCTTCAGGATTTGCCAGGTAGACACCCTTATCGCGGCTCCGAGAAACCCGCTGGGAGACCGATGTCACTCAGCAAGGGCTGAGCCTCAGACCCGCGGTTTGGGTTTGGTTCCGTGCGGTCTGGGATGAATGGGGGCCTTCATGTTGGTCTTTAAATACCGGCGGGGCCTCACCGACCTCCTGCACCCGCCCCTCAGAGATTAACGGGGGCTGTCAGCCCAGAACCACACGTGAAAACCAAGATGTTTGCACAGATCTTCCCCCTGGCCCTCGCTTTAAATTAACCTCGGTCTCCGTGTGGGTGAAGTGATGCGCGTCCACGTGACTCGTCCTGTGACTTCATCAATAGCGCAGAGAGAACCCTTTCACTGGGTGGGGAGCTCCGCCCAGAGAGGAAGAGGAGGTCAGGGAAGGAGAAGGCGCAGAACTAACCGCCCCTTTTCCGGGCAGATGGGGCCGGGGGCAGACACCGCGCAAACGGGCGTGTGTGACAGTGACATTGACGGGCAAGGGAAACGACAATGGCTGTCACCGTCGGTAAACAAGTGCAGACAACAGCCTTCAGGTGGGGATGCCAGAACGCCCCCTTCTAGGAGGTGGCTTTTCATCCGCTCAGGGAGCCCTGTTTCAGCACCAAGTCAGAGACCTTTTGCTGAAAATCATGCCCAGACAGGACCACATTCTCTGCTTTGTCAAGAGTTAAATCCTATGGAGGAATAATCAATACACAGTCATACAATTAATAATACAATAAAATGATATAATGTTTCCTCTCCTTAAACTCTTCATCACAGTGAGTTCTTATTTCTGTTTTTCCGATTAAATATATGAGGGTGACATTGGTTAATAAAATTTTGTAGGTTCCAAGTGTACAATTCTACGACCCATCACCGGTATCCTGCACTGTGTCAGTGTGCTGGAGTCAGCCTTTGAAAACCCAGATGAAGAGAAAGGTAACAAGACCAGTTGACTCTCGGATCTGCCATTAAGTGAACCTTTTCCAAGTTTGCAGACTCAAGTCTATTATTGCAATTAGGGCTCGGAAAGCTAATTCCGAGAACAACATCAACCTTAGCCTTTTTCTGAACTGAACGGAACCTTTGGGGGGTTCATAGGAATTCACTTGGAACCTTGGAAAAACACTCTGTTTCTGATTAGGACGACGCTCCGGAACGGCTCGCTGCCGTCACTCCGTGTTAACCAGGCGTGTTTCCGGCCAGCTCGGTTCAGGGCCGTATTTCATGCGTCTTGTCTGTCCACCTCCCGGCACCGTTTCCTCAGGCTCAGCATCTATTAGTGATTAATTGAAGCAATGATAGGATTGATGAACAAAAATAATAGCAGCTCCATAAGAAAGATTAAGAACTTGAACAATTTTTGAAATTTAGAAAAAATGACCGTATACAACGTCTTAGAGGCCGAGAACCCCCAAAAAGTTGCTACGCTTCCCCTTTCCCCCGGGGGTAGGAGGGCAGCGAAGGTTTGACTACTGGGTGAGCACTCACTGAGGACCATGCGATTTCAGTGGCTTTCACGTCCAGTTTCAGACTTTAGTCTTAGAACCACATTTCAAATTCTTTTATTCAAGACGGCTGCACTTCCGAACCCCGCCCCCTCCACCCCGACAATTTCTGCCTCCTCTAGGCGACTTCTGCCACAACCTCTCCCACGTGAAAACTGCCCCGGACCCCGCTGCCCCCCTCCGGGGTCATTCGGCCTCACTGGTTGCCAGGAAGGCAGTGCTGGCCCCTTCTCACTGGGTATTCAGAGGGAGGCAGAGGTGAGGGACTCGGGGGCGGGGACCACCTGAGAGTCAGCTTAGTCCCTGCAAACAGAGAGGCGATTAGTAGATGGCCTGGCTTTATGAAATGACTGGTTAACATAACTGCCTTGCAGAGTATAATAACACATTTGTCTCTCTCGTGTGTGTGTATATAAATATATATGTGTCCTGCTCTGAAATCGATCATTTAACTATGTGATATATTGCACATACCCCATATATCCTATGTTTTATAATGGCCGCATGAAACATAGCAGCAATAATACCCGCCACAGTGGGACCCAAAGCCCTGCTGGTGCCAGCCGGACGCCGCTCGCAAGGACACACACGGCGAGGACACGCACGGGGGCACCTCACAGGGCAGGTGAGCCAGCTGGCGAGACAGGTGTATTTCCCAACACAGGACCGGACAGCGTCCCAGCTGCATTTCCCGGCCTCCTCCCCGAGGCGCCCTCCAGGAGGCCTTGCCCGCCGACGGGTAGGACCCAGCCGAAGCGAGGAAGGCAGCCCAGGCAACGAGCACAAGGGGCTCATTCATTCCCGCTCTGCCCTCTGTGTGCTGAGCGACAGGGGGATCGGTGCCCCTCGGCACCACCGTCAGACCCTGCCCGAGGTGCAGCCGTGTGTGGATCCCAGGAGGCAGGGGCTGCTCAGACCGCTTCCCTTCCACCAATCCACTAATGTGCATCAGGACGATCAGAGAAAAGGGGACACGGTAGGTGTGCCCGGAACGGCAGAGACACGAGCTTTGGAGGGGAGCCTGCCCCCGAGCTCGAGTTCCCTGCGAAGCCGCAGTGGGGGCGGGGAAGGTCCTGAAGGTCCCCTCTGCCTGGGCAGGGCTCACCAGAGGCCGGCTTCAGGGAGACGGGAGCGGGCAGGCGCAGCTGTGGGTCATTAGCAACGGCCAGAGCCCGCCTCCCGGGAGGAAGCGGAGCGTGAGTATCTGCAAGAAGCCATCTGGCCCAGGCAGTTTCGAATCAACGCCAGGAAGGGAATTTTATCCTCTTCGACTTTCTTTAAAGTCCCCGCGTAGCCCATGCCTCTGCTTTGGCTTTGATATTGGGGACTGAGAAGCCCCAAAGAACAGCCCACCTCTGGGTTGCAGCAGCAGCAGCAGCAGCAGCAGGGTGACGCCCTCCCTGAAAGTTCAGGGCCTAACGGGTGCTTATGCCCCTTGCTGGGGTGGGGGAGGGGGTTGTCCCTGCAGGCCCGGGGCTCCAGGCCAAGGAGCATTCTCTTCGGGGTGGACTGACCAGCCCTATCGTTGCCGTCTGGAAGAAATGTTAATGTGCTTATAATTGCCTCTTTATTTAAAAATCCAGCCCTAATATTTATTTAGAAATAAAAGAAACTGAAGGAAATATTTTCAAGGCAAAGGGGGGAAAAAAAAGGAAGAAGGAACCAACGCCAAAGCCCAGTTGGCAAATGCAGCCTAAGATGAGCCAAAAACTTCGGCATTCTCACCCAAAAAGAATCCTGTTCGTCTCCAGCAGAATCCCATCTGTCTCCTGGTTGAGCATTTAAGGTTGAATCAGAGTAACCGTGTTGGAGATGAGTAAAGACTGTGACATTAAGGGAGAGATGGTACTTCGTCCAATTTTAGCCAGAAAAACAGAGCTTTCGTCTGCTCCGTGTTATTTTACAGCATGTTTAATGTATGACCTAGCATTTCAAATTAGTGTAGGTTTGCTAGAGAGACCTTCGGTACACACTTGATGGAGCGAAAATGAAGCAAATATAATTGTGTGTGTGGTATTTTTAGACATTACTTAAGAGAAGAAGAGGCTTTTGTTGTTGGCTTGATTTTCGCAATAAAGAACAGATGAGATTTTATTTGCTCTGCTCGGAGGTATTTTTAAAGGGTTACATATTTAGCCCTGTTTAAACTGATCAATCAAGACAGGAGGCTGGAAAGCTGGTCATGCTGTCTGACGCTCAGAACCTTTTTGTGTGAGGTTGACTCAGTGAGTTATGCCAGTTAGATTTTTTTTTTCCTCAAGATCTAACTGGAGCTTGGTTTACAAAACTCAGAACGACTCCAACAAAAATAAGCTGAAGGCAGCCTCGCTGTCCTCATTTGTCCCGCCGTCCTCTTTTTGAGCTATTTTCCCCCTGGTGGTCAAGGTTTTACTCTGGGGTTTGTGAAATAGCATCGCTGGCCATATTTACGCTTTGAGTACCTAGTCATGTGGAAGTCTCAGTTCTCTGTTGACACAGAGAATGTGTCAATATTCAGCTTGGAATGACGGGCTTCTTTGAGAAGGGTCCAGATAGAATGTTCTGGATTCACAAACAGCTGATGCCACCCTTTCTGTGCTGACTGGAGAGGGGGAAAAAACCCCACAAGTCTCTGCAGTCACGGAACGGCCCCCGAAACTGTGGGCAGCGCTGCGAGAATTATTGACTCAGTTCCTGTCGCAGAGGGTGTCCCGCCAGAGAGGGGACCCGGGCAGGATCAGTCACTGTCATTGCCAAGGGAGGCTGCAGCACAGGACGGGATACAAGGAAAGACCGCCGTCACCTTGGAGGCACCCGGGGAAGCGTTCCTGGGAGGAAAGGCCACCTGAAGGCTGCCAAAGGGACTTCAGGAAGAAGGGTAAAGACAGGAGTAGAAGCTCCTGTCCCCAAACAGAGAGCCCCTGAGAGTCTGGGGGGCCCAGTGAGTTTAAAAGGGGGGGGCCTGTTGGAGTCTGAGGCACCTGGGGCCCGCTCACCTGTATCACGGCTCTGGGGCCGTTTCCCACCTGAGCGCCGACTGCGCTGAGAAGCCTTCTGCTTGGCCCGGTATTGAACCCGATACTGGGGAGCCACCTGGCTGCACAGAGCTGCTGGGAGGGCGCCCTGCCCGGCTTCGGGACGCTGACGCCGGCTGCGGCCAGAACCCCCGCTTCCCGAAGCTCATACCCACCCGCACTGCCTCTGTGACTCAGCTTCCATGTGTGAACACGTAATCTTCGCCTTCTCATCTCCTCCTGGGTGTGTTAGAAACGCTTCCCAGCGTCCACAACAGGGCTCTGGACTGTCCCGGGAGTTGCTTCCTGATCCTGCGCCGTCGCATCTCAGTAAATCCTCTCCTGTCACCTCCAGGAGTCATCCATCCTTCACGCTCCTCTCTCTCCCGTGCCTCTCATCCAGTTCGGGGACGGTTTTCTACCAGCTCTGCTCCCAGAACACGCCCCAGGCTCCCTGTGCTGCTACCTCTCCAGGCAACGCCCTCGTCGGAGACGGGGACAGCAGGCTCCCCTCTGGTCCCTCTCGTTCCTCCACAGGTGACCCAGCGTTCATGGCGACAAAAGTCATCACCTGCCTTTGCCTCGGCCCTCCCAAGGTCTTTGCACAGCGCTCAGAATAAGTCCGGCCCCCTCGCCATCGCTGACGAGACCCCACGGAAAACTTCTCTGAACCCACCCCTGTGTCGGTCACACCCACGCGGGTCTGTGTGCCCCACCCAAGCCAAGTTTGTTGTGCCCTGAGACCCTATGTGTTGCTGGGAAGTGGGCACAATGAGACCACGAGACGGGACAGACCGTGTGCGGCCACCACACACCCATCTCCTCTGGCCCAGCGTCTAAGGGTTTGGGGGCACTCGATGGCTCCAGGGCCCCGCAGGAACGTAGCCGGTGGAGGACTCCGCTGCCAGGACTGCCGAGTGCTCTCTCCTGTTCCGCCGCTTATGAAATCCGCAGCGTTGAGGAAGGCACCGAACGTCTCGAAGACTCCATTCTCTCACCTAGAAACGGGACTGGCTGGTGTCCTCCTGTGCACAATGTACAAATCCTGGCAGAGGGTGAGCAGGAAGAAGGCAGCTACAATGACCACGTGGTTTCACGGGCAACTTGGGGGGCAGCACGGCCGTGGGGCAGCAGGAGAAACCTGGAGCCCTCTTGTCTGATGTGGGAGGAATGAAAACCAGGCCCTTCCCAGGCGGCCATTGCGCTTCACCGTCTCTCTGCACTTGAACTCCGGGTTCAACGCAATTTGCTCTCAAAATAATGACTTAAACGAGAGAATGCCAAAAAGCCAACTTCCTCCTCCAGGCGGTAATTGTGATAAATTCAAAATGTGTTCTGGGAGAGTGATACATTGACCCAGATTCACTGAAGTAGTTCTAATTATGCTCTTGTTTATCGCTGTGACAAGGATTTGGCCACGGGCTGATCCTGGGAACGGGAGAGGCTTTGTGCACGCAAAACAAGTTTCCTCAAGTATGGGGGCTGTGTTTTGAGCAAACTGCAGCCCCAGTGTTAGCAGGCTGGTTTTCACAGGCTCCAAGAAATCTACAGATAGACAATCCTTGTTACTTCAAAGGGATAAGAGGACAAAAACGTTTTTGTGTTTCTCGTGAACAGAGACGGAGTTAACCGTTCGTGGGCCAAGGGAAGCAGTTTGCCTACTTCCATGGACTTCAGCAAACGGACTGTGAATATATTGAATTAAAACGTGTTGAGATATTCCCAGGGTTTGGTTGGAATAACCATTTTGGAAAGTAGGGAGGAAATGCTCTTGACCTCTGGCGTCCATTCGACAACTGCCGGGCTAGAGGGCCACCACCATGTCACCTGGAAGCTGGCGGGGACAGTCGCCCAGACAGAACTCGGGGTGTTTGCAGAGCACCGCTCGCTCCAAGTCTCCAGCAGATCCCCGGTAAGAACATGCGAGCGAGCGAGTGCCCTGAGACCAGGGGAGGAACCGTCCCCGGGGCTGGCACGGGACCTAGAACGGCTGGGCTTCCACCAGCCATAGTGCGAAAACCCTGGGTCGAAATCACTCCCGGACCACAGCGGCTCTGATCCCGCCCAGGAGGGTTTAAAACAAGCCTTGAATAATCCAACTCTTTCTACGTAATTGTCCGTGCCCTCGCAACATAAAAACACAGTAAGAAGTAGAGCAATGGTAAAATGAGGGATGACTTCAAGCAGCCTAACCCTCATGGAGCTGGGGGGAAGCGGAGAGAGGGGTGGGCACGTAAAAAGTCCTTGAAGAAACAGCGGCTCACGTTTTTCCAAATTTGATGGAAATTCTAACCCTGCCCATGGAGGAAGCTCAAACCACCGTGGAAGAGTCCTTCAGGAAACCACTCAAAGACCCGTCATAATCCAACCACTTAGAGCCAGAGATAAGGAGAAAACACGAAACGGGGGGAAAAACACCTACAGAGGAATAAAAACAAAATGCTTATCAAAACAAAACATGTTGGAGCAACAGAAAGTTTTAAAGGAAGCGCTTGTCAGCCGAGCATTCTGTGCTGGGCAAAAGTACCTATCCAAAGGAAAAAGAAACACGTTCTTCCAATGCACCGAATCTGAAAGCACCTTCGCCAGCGCGCGGGACGTCAGAGTCGTTGGCCCACGCCCCCATTCGCTGCATAGGCGCCTGGTCGCTCCGGTGAGAAATGGACATCGTGGCCACCCAGCAAAGACCCAGCCCCCTGGCTGCCGGCTGCTCGCCCCCGTCCTGTGATTCCTTCTCAAACACTTGCCAGACGTCACTGAATTATTCAAAAACAACCACCGAAAGAGGAAGAACTCACCTTTCTGTTTTATCTGAGCTTTAAATGGTTTGTTTGGAGAGGTAAATATAGAAAATTCAACACAGAAAACGTAAGTGACTTTGAGGAGTCTGGCTAACGTTAGGGAACTGGACATCGCTGCCTTCTTGGGTCCGTGTAAATCCAGCCCTGTGCACGGGGTTGGTACAGGTGGGGACGGGCCCGACTCCGATTCTTCCCGAAACACGGCCAGTTGCCAATTCCTGCATTCTCTCATCTGACTTCAAACCCAGAGCTGCTCATAATTGTCAAATGGTTGGAGGGAGCTACTTAAAGATAGATCAAGAAATACAAATTATCGGCAGGAGTGATAAGACTTAACGCACAGCATTGAGGAACAGGGGCATTGACGCCCCAAAGAACACCCCTGGTCACTGGACTCAGCAACTGACCAACTTCCTTCGGCGGCGATACTTCCGCCTCCCATCACGCCGCCCCACCTGTCGGCCCCTGAATTGTCCTGCCCAACAAAAGGACTTCTGCTGGCACTTGCAGAAGACATGCAACAGCTGTGTTTACGATGGCATCGAGACGGGGCGGGGGGGAGCGGGGGCAGGGCCCAGGAGCGCAGATGGACCGTGTCACAGAGGCCGGGTGCTTCCAGGCCATTTCCAGGGGAATGCGCTCTCGATCGTTTCCTTTGATGTCATTAATCACTTCCCAAGACGCATTTCTGTGTCCCGGCGCACCCTCCCAAACCGATTGATCTCGCAGCCCAGTCAGTGACTCTCCAAACCCACTTCAAAGACAAAACTGCGTTCAGATACCAGTTGCCTTAGAAAAATACAAATCATAGCGATGTCTGATGGCTGTTGGAAGCAGAGGAACGCACAGAAACCGAAACCCACCACAGGAGAGCAAGTAACTTGTCTTGGACCCAAAACGCATTCGACTATGACTGTGGTATTCCGACGCAAGTATTCTGTATTTTTAACAAGTCAACGAGGAGCCACTAATTGGGGGGGTGACACTGTTTGCGTGTTTCATGGAATTTCTTTCCTTGTCCTTCAGTTAGACAGTTGCTGTCTAAAGACACATGAACCCCCTCCCCCCTTGCTTCTGGAGAATATATGAGGCGACAAGACACCAGGGGGCAAAGAATTCTGGGTTTCCATGCCTTTCCCTTGGCCTTGCTTTACGAGGCTCAACACAGGGTGTACTTTACGGGGTCTGGGGGGAGTTGTCTTTTGGTTTGGGGCCATTGACGGCTCGTTACTTCTGGAGTAAGACCAGCAAGTAGGTTTCATTTTAGAGCTTCACGCAGCCCTTCGCGGACGCTCGCAGGCAGACAGACGTCGACCTGCACGAACTTGGTGGCGTCACTCCACTCCCCGGCCCCCGAACCGAATGAAGCCGGCCTTGTGGTCACTGCTCTCTCCGTCCAGCCACCGCCTTTCGGGGTCTGGTGTCATTCCAGTCTGGTCCTTTACTAGAAATCCTGCTAAATCACATCAGTTGAAACACAGCGGTATCATGATTTGAACAGCCTCATTGAGGACCTAGAACTTCAATGTGATACAATTCCCCTGCGAACAACGGGCAAGTCATGGGTGTAGAACACTCACAGCAAAAAGCCCGCTCCCTCCCCTCGGTCCCGCATCCCTAGACGGCCGCTCACTCCTGTCCAGAGATGTGTCTACTCTGCATACTTCACAAAACAGAACCAGACCACCGCGGCCTTTGCTGACAGGCTTCTTCTACTCCTCACCAAGTTTTCAAGGTGCATCTTCATTGTGCGTCACTCCTATGGGCCTGAATGATATTCCGTCGTTACCCAGTCATAAGCGAGTGGACATTCGGGGCGTTTCCACTCCTCGCGTTACGAATAATCGTCCGACGGACGCTCGTTCGAGATTTTAGGGGCATGCAGGGTTTCATTTCTCTGGGGCGGATGCCTCGGAGTGACGTGGCGCCCGCCAGCTCTGCTTCACGTTCTGCCCGGTCACTTTCCAAAGTGGCCGCGCGATGCTCCATCTGCACCAGCCCTGCCCGTGTGTCCCTCCTCCTGGGCCCCGCCGACACACGCCATTCAATGGTAACTCACGGTGGGTGGAAGTGGCGTTTCATGGTGGTGGTGTGGGCGTGCATTTCTGTGCCAATTAACGATGCTAAACATATTTTCGGGTGCTCACTGTCCACGTACATATCTCCTGTAGAGAAATGTCGGTTCAGATCCTTTGTGGATTTTAAAATTATATGGTCTTTTTCTTTATGGTGGAGTTGTAAGAATTCTAAATAGGTTCTGGATGCAAGTCCCTTGTCAGATAAACAGCGGGCCAGTTTTTCCCATTCTGTGGGTTCGCTTTACGCTGTCTTTGCACTTTCACTATTACGGTACCAGGAGATACCACGCTGGATCAGTAGGGACTGCGGGAGAAGCAGTAACAAGGCCCCTTTCCTCCTGTCACCAGAGGCCAAGGGGACCCAAAACTCCGGTCCCTGCTGCCCAGGAACACGGTGCCCCGTGGCGCCCCCTAGAGGGACTGGGGTAGAGCCAACATCAGATGAGTCCGTGAGGAGCAAAGAACGCGATATCGAGACAGAGCTTTACGTTTTGTCCACATCCGCTTTCATTTTTCTCCATCAGCCTTTTTACCAGAAGGAGTGGCAGAAAAGAAAAATGCAGGGATAAACATGTTCACTCTAGACTCTGATAAATAAAGAAATGAACGTAAAAACCAAGATGCAGTTTCAGGAGGTGTTAGCGTACAGGCGAGGGCTGTCTACAGACCACCAGATACATTATGAGTAATATGCTGACGGTATTAATAAATAAGTTGATTAAAATAAGTTGAGGCTTAGTTCAGCCCAGTGATAAGCGTCAGAGGAGTCAGTGTTGTAACTTGATGCGATTAGACTCCCATTGGGCGTGAAATGACCGCAGTGTGACTTAAGTTAAAGAGGCGTGATCAGTGCGGGTGGCGTGTTCTGGCAGCCCCGCAGGAGAGAGGAAGAGCCTGCAGCCGAAACCCAGGGACGTAAGGGGCATGCATTTTGCCTGGCTCTGATGAGAAGGCGGAAAAGGAAGAACGGATAAGACTGATATGCGTGAGTATAAACCACAAAGCAAGAAGGAAGAAAGCGAAGGGTGCTTCATGAACATAAGGCGCAAATTTGACAACTATAATGTGGAGCCTTAAAAATAGTGGGATGACTCTTTTGGGGAAAAGTGAGAACATTTTGAAAATTCTTTTCTTGTTTTTCTGAAAAATTTAACACCTATGAATTACATTTTAGTGGGGAATAAAGGCAGTAAACAGTAAAAAATAAGAAAAAATGTAATTGATAAACTTCTCTGAAACACAAAAAATAGAAGCATGATGATAAAAAATCACACATACTACTGTGTGTCACTGATAAGAGATAATACAAAGAAAAACTGAGTTTCTTAATCTTTTGCTTCTAACTTGTCTGTCAAATAAAATTATTTCTCCTGCCAAAAGGAATGAACAAACTTTGATAAAATGAATTTAAGTCCAAGATTAGTAAGACGATAATAAATGGCACTTTGATTCTTTTTTAAATCTCCAGCATCCAGTATAAATGGGGTGAAATGCGTTATATAGCAGATGATGGGCTGTCGTCGGGGTAGACTGATGACCCAACCTAAGATAATATAATCGGATAGCAATAAATACAAAAACTTCCCTGGTGGCCAGAAAACAGAACGTCACAGGCACGGAAGAGGGGGGACCTGCTGTCTCTTATGTCCTGGTTCTTCACCAGACAAGGTCACTCAAACGTGAGGGATAACAGCTAAGAGCGAAGATGAAAATAGCAACTGCGGCGTTGCGTCCTGGGGGAGGGGACGATAAGGACTTGGGTAGGAAGCCGAAATCCCGTCAAGGACGAGGCAGAGATTAGTTGGGTCAGACACTGTGATACTTTAAACGCCACTTCCGAGTCACGCCTGGGGACCAGCCGAACCATAACCCCTAAGATGATCAATAATCAAACCACGAGGAGACAGAACGCGGGTCCCTAGGCGGCACGGGATGGACCCAGACGGGCCATTGTGAACAGAAGCCCCACCGCGCCGGCATCTTGTTAAAGACAGGCGGCTTCGCCCCGCACCCAGAACCGCGGTGGGGCATCGGGGGCTCCGCGTGCCCGGGGAAGCTCTGCAGAGGCGCCGGCCTCCCTGGGGGCAGACGGGAGAGGCCGACGCCAGGAGGAGACGACACAGTGGCCATCTCAGGGGCGGGTCTTCAGGTCTTCGGTGCTCCAGTCTCACTGGGACCTCGTGGACAGGTCCGGCAGTGACTGAGGCGGAGGCCCAGGTCCCCAGGGGTGGGGGTCCTGCCCGAGAGAAAGAGAAGGTTGGCGGAAGGGAAGGGCTCGGAAAAGGCATCGACACACCCCCGTCCCTGCCCAGAGAGACGTTTGGCCTGGAGACGGTTTCGGGTCACCCGTTGGAAGGCAGGGGGTGCTTCCCCAGGGAATCTCCGAGGCACGAACTCTGCCTGCCTGCCTGGGGCGAGGCCTCATCAAGGGACAGGAATAGGGCGTGAGGTCCTGGGGCGAGGACAGACCCGGAAGACAGAAGTCCCCCGGGGACAGGCGTTGTGAGACCTGTGCTAACCCTTGGGGACCATCGTCTTCCTCCTGCTCCATCTTATGTTTCTGACCACCCGTGCTTTCCCACCCACCAGTCGGAGAACTGCTACGGCCGGCCGCGACCCCATCTGCACATACCTCTGAGTGTGTGTGTGTGTGTGTGTGTGCGTGCGAGATTTTCTGAGGGTGTTGTCCTGATTGTGCTATCACTCTGCCTGCAGGGAAAGAGCCTCAGAGCTCGGACCCCGTCCTGCCTTGAGGGTTTTAACCCAAGGAGGCGGTGATGTCAGATTGAGTCCCAAGGAGCCGAGCAGGAAATGGGGTGAGACAACGTGCAACCCTTTCTCCCCCCTCCTCTGTCTCTTTGTCACAGCAGTCCCTCCGCCCAAACCCCCGGCCTCAACCGGGGAACAACATTCCTGAGCAGGGCTGGAGAAACCGGAAATACTTTCTGATGGAGGGCAGAGTGAGAGAGCTGAGCCATCAAACCTGGGAAGCTAAGGAGGTAAAACAGCCTTAAATACAGAAGAGGTTTTTACTTTAATGGATGATTTTAAATGTAGGTAACCTATAGATTCAGGGCAAGGTATATGAGAATTCAGTGATCTTTGTACAGAAATGAAAATTTAAAAAACGTATTCCACTTGAAAATCGTTGTTTTTAAGACAGAACACAGCACCAAGATAAACATTAAGATAAGAAACAAATCCGTGGCTCACAGGAATCCGTCAGGCTCAGCGTTTTTTGTGGGGGGTTTGCATACTTGGGCCTTGCATGTTAACAGTTTGGGTCAACTCTTGCTGACTTGGAAGATAAGCTCTTACTTCTGGCTGGGACCCCCTCAGTAAAAATGCCTTTTCAGTGGCAGAAACTGTCTTCCTATGCAACAAACACACAACGCATGAAACATTAAAGGCCTTAAACAGCAAAACGGCACGATGCCAGACAGGACTCCTTCACGCCCGCGGTGCCACCACAGTGCCACCGCGGCCGTGAGAGCCCCGCTCTGTCCTCACTGAAACCCAGGTGGGGGTTCAGTCCCGTCGCCCTTCACCGACCTGTGCAGTTAACCAACAACATTTCAGCCAGGCTCCCAGGAGCTACAGCATTGAACAGGCAAGAAACCCAAAGCCCGGCTCCCGGGATAACATGCCACTTCAATACCAAACCATTAAATACATTTTCTAAAGCCACATGAACCCAATGAAAAAGAAAACACTGTGCATCAAAGCATCATCCGTGTGAATTAATTAATTCTAGACCAGGGGTCATCAGCGCTCTTAAAAAACGCAAGTTTTAATACGATGATAAGACACTGATTTAGAAGATACGT
This sequence comes from Sturnira hondurensis, assembly GCF_014824575.4. Lineage (NCBI taxonomy): Eukaryota > Metazoa > Chordata > Mammalia > Chiroptera > Phyllostomidae > Sturnira > Sturnira hondurensis. The sequence continues at coordinate 1,048,791 of NW_028091436.1, forward strand.
ATTATTGATCACAGAAACCCGCCGGTAACGTGGTACGAAGGGAAACGAAATTCCCGAAGCCAGTAATTCGCAACATTTATAGCCTGGCAAAGCGAAATCAAATGGTTCCGAAGCAAACTGATGTTGCTGCAAATTTGGGGCAGACGTGAACGAGAGGTTCTGCTTATTTTCCCCCCTCAGAATGTCTCTTTTTAATTATTTTTTCTGGGGAGAAGAAGTCGGTAAGAACCAGCACAACACGCACGCGCTCCGTCCAGTTCCCGACGGTCAGTTTTATGACAACCCTTTCCCCCGACACTCCCCAAAGGCAGGTCATTGTCGCACACCGCTATTCCGGCCTCAGTTTCCCTGCGTTCTGTGGACCAGCTGGGGCAGGTCTTGGACGTGTTTAGCGTTTGGTTTTCACTCTGTGTCATTATTCTCTCTTTTTTTACTTCAATTTACTGGGGTGTCATTGGGTAATAAGATCGCGCGGGTTTCGCGGGTGCGATTCTGTGATACGTCATCTGTCTGTTGCCCTGTGTGCCCACCACCCAAAGTCAAGGCTTCTTCTGTCGCGGCACGCTGGTTCTCCTTACCTTTTACTGCGCCCGACCCCCCCCCATACCCATCTGCTTTTTATACATTTTTAAGACCATTTAAGACCATTTCTAGTNACCGCACTGTTGACCGCGCCCGTGCGTTTTGGTTTGTTTTTCTTGTTCGTGTGCGGGTTTCGGTTTTTTTTTTTTTTAGATTTTATTTATTTATCTTTAGAGCAGAAAGGAAGGAGAGAAGGAGAGAAATATCAATGTGTGGTTGCCTCTCGTGAGTCCCCTGCTGGGAACTGGCCTGCAACCCAGGCATGTGCCCCGACTGGGAATCGAACCTCGATCGTGTGGTCCGCAGGCCCGCGCTCAATCCCCTGAGCCACACCAGCCAGGGCCGTGCGTGTGTCTTGACTTCAAGGCTGCCTGGGACCTAGCCCCGGCTGAGGTCCCCACGGCCGCGCCAGGGCCCCGAGCTGGCCTCACCGAGAGACCTCCCTACCTCGGAAAGCAGAGCCGGGTGTGCCCCCGGGGCTGGTGGTGCTGACACGCCTGTCTGGGACTCCGACTCCCGGGTTTCCTGTGATGTGGACGCAGCGTGGAACCGCTCTGCCCGAGGAAAGAGACCATCTGGCAGTGGTCATCGACGCCGCCACTCAGCAAAAAGACACCAAAAATATGCTGCCTGGGAAGTTTCAGAGGAACAGCATGAGTCCGCTGGTCAGAACTCTGCCGGTACCTGTACATACGGTCTACTCAGTCCTTCTCGGTGCCTGACACTCACCCACGAAGACATCACCCTCCGTACCACCGCTTACAGGGAGCCTGCCGCGTGGCTCCGTAACCAATGCTCCTTAAGCAGAGAATAACATGTGTGTGCTGTACCCGTGGTAGGCAGAACCAGATTAATTTGGGAACGGTGATAAAGAACCGAACACTGCCAAAATGCTCGGGTTGAGGGAGACGCAGTCGATGAACGTTTATTTGGCTCTGACTACATGCTGAGCGCGTCCACATGCAGCATTTCATTAAGCATTTCATTCGTCTGTGCTGGGGCAGTGGGTGTCGCCCTCGGCTGAGGAACGAACGCCCACGGAATGCAAGGAGTGTCCCTAAGAGCCCCCTGCTGATAAGTGGCAGAGCTAAACATGGATAAGCTGCATCTAATCTCTGAATTCTCCCTCTTTCCCCTGACCCAACAGAGATAAAATAGAGGCTCCTGTCCGAAACAGATCTGAATACCGCAAGGCGCTTCGTCGTTTCAAGCCCACGACTGTCCCTTTCGGAGGGAGATGCACAGGGGGTCTCCCCGTCTCCCCGGGGACCGGATGACAGACGGACATGGGGACTTCTCTCCTGAGCCTGTGCCCTCATCGGTGGCAGAGATCTGACAACTGTCTCTGGTGAGTCAAGCCTGGGAAGCACAGCGTCGCATAAAGCCTTCTGTCCCGAAACCCACGTCATTGACAGGGTTCAAATGCAAAGCACGGGCACCTGCATTGTATCTGGACATCGTTAGACACGCCTTCAAGGAATGGGGAGGGACCAGGGCCATCTGAAGTCATTTAGTGACCTTTGAGACTGTCCCCCGGCAACCCTAGGTCCTGGAAGACCACCATATACCCAGAACAGTTGTGGGGGAACCGCTGTCCCAGGTGGGCGCCGATGTGAGGAGGGGCAGGAACAGCAGCATCGGGGCGGCACGTCTCCCAGACCCAGGAGCCAGGAGAAGACACGCTCTCCCCGCCTCCTTTCTTGCTCGCAGGTGCGTGCAATCACTCACAGCCGAACGGCAGGAATGGCTCTCGCACAAGCAGTTAACAGGCACTAGAATTTTCCCAGTAACCAGATGGCGGGCATTCCATACCCGGCTTGTTGAAATAAGAACCGAAATCATCTGCCAATAAGTTGCAGGAAGTTTTCCACAGTCTCCTTAGGTGACCTCGTTTAAGATGTTGAATTTTTTTTTGAGGTCAGAAAGCTCATAAATATTCAGTTCCTAGTGACTCACTTTCAGGGCTGCGGTGGAAGAATTCTAGAATAACGCCAGTTAGCCACCAGTGAAAACATTCTGACTTTAGCTTACGCCGGATTGCACTTTCCTCCACCGCCATGGGCTCGTTTTCCACGCAGCCCTGACTCAAAGCGCCACCTACAGAAACACCCGGGAGCCGGAAACGCCAGGGACAGCGCCGTTCTCTGTGACGAGAGTCGTCACCCCTGGCTGGGAGTCCAACACTTTAGAGGATGCAGGGAAGTCCTGAAATTAGACTTCAAACTTTGGTTCAAAGCAGTAAACATGGTTTTGGCCTCAACAGTACTAGCACCTCGCCCAGTGGTCACATGCCTCAAGCCAGCCTGTCTGAGCCAGTGAAACACAACCGTATGATTTTTGTTAAAATTGGTGGAAGAAATGTCTTTCTTTTCCTTGGGACTTAAAGGGTATAAATTGCAAGCACGAAGATGCAAGGGGCTGGTAGGCAGCTTGCTCCCACGTAAAGGGCCTCGTCTGAGAAGAGAGCCAGAGGAGAAAGAGCCCTCAGAGATGGAGCAGGAAGCGGGGCGGGGGGGGGGGAGGGAGAGAGAGAGAGAGAGAGAGAAGGTGGGAGGGGGGAAGGAACCCCAGATGCCGCTGGGGTCTAATTCCCCTCCCAGAGTGTTTTCAGCCGGAAGACACATTACAGCCCCCGGTTACCTAAGTCAGTGTGAACTGTTTCCTGCTACTTAGAACCGAGAGTCTTGGGTTATATAGGCAGCAAATTACGTCTCTGCTCTCTCTGACTCTGGAAAAAACAACCCTGTGTTCCCAAGCATTGATTAAACCGCTGCTCAAATCTGGAATAGAATTCATTTTCTTAGAAATACGAATCAAAACTCTCGTTCTGTCTAAGTCAGCCGAGACATGCATGGTCTGCGTGTCCAGGGCTCACGGAGACAGGGGGCCCTGGAGGAGAACTCGCTCCCCAACCCACGGGTCTGTCCCTCGCGGACGGCTGGCCCTCTGTCCGCGTTTTTCATCTTCTCCTTGCGCCCGCCGCCACGTACCTGTTACAGGCACAGTCCTTCCTGGTTCCGTCACCGGCTCTGCCCCTTCTCCTTCAGGTGTCCCAACTCTCGCAGCTGCCTCGGGACAAGAGCATCCTGGATGCCGTCCCCCCTTTCGGGGTCCCATACCACGGGGAGCCGTCAGTACCTTCAACCTATGTCCGGCTGTGTCTCCCGCTGACCCTCTCGTGATTAGCTTTGGCCATGTGACCCGAGGTGGCCGGACTGGTGAGTGACAGGGACATGCGGTTGTCAGTGCGAGGTTGTCCAGGGGTCACTTTCTGTCTGCTGGGACCTGTTCGTACTCGAGACCGTGGACAGGTAGTGCATGAACACCCGCGTCACCCCTCACCGCTGTGAGGGTGTCACCATGGCTCACGCTGGCTCAGGCTGAGTGGACTTACTTTCGGCGTCACCTCCGAGGAGCCAAACACTCAGCCTCTGGCCGTGGCCTCTACGGTTCGCTGCCTGATCCTGTTTCTTAAGCACAGGTTGCAGGCTGTTGCCCTCCCAGGGCCCTCGATTCCCTACGTGACCCTCGTCCAAACCGCTCACGGCAGCACTGAGAGACCACCACCAGCAGCAGCCCCCTCCCCGGGTCACCCCCTCCCCTCTGCCGATCTCTGCTCCCAGGGTCCTCGTCCCAAACACATGCCAACCGCACTGGACGTCACCCTGCCTCGGCCAGCGAACCCCTTGAGCCTTCTGAAACACAGATCTGATCGTGCGGTCTCTGCTTTAGACACTGTCCTGGGATCGCGTCTTTGCCTTTCAGACAAAACACAGGCCCTCCGTCGTCAGCCTCGTCTCAAGCCCGGAGCTGGGGAAAGGGGGACGAGGTCCGGTTCTGCCTCTGAGGTTGCTCACCATCTCACAACGAGACGCAGGAGCGTCCTGGGAGCTTGGTTCCTGCCCTGCAGCCTGGCTGGATAACTACCGCCAGTTCTCCGAGCACAGCCGGCTCCCTCACCAACCAAGGAAGACACCCCGGTGTCCACCCCGCCCTCGTCCAGCTCGGTGTTCCTCCCCTGGACTCCTGGAGTGGCCTCCTGGCTTCTTTCACGACATCACATTACCGTATGGGAGGTCCACCGACCCAGGGCGGCCACGGGAACGGGCTGGTCACTCCTGCAGTGGCTGGCCCAAGCCACGAGACGGCGGGCCTCCGTTCTGATTATTCACATACAAGTACGATGCTTGGATTCTCTCCTCCAGAGAGAAAAGGGCCGTGTTCGGAAGTGACTAAGCACCACCCCTTCCTTAAGGGAACTGACCTTAACCCACAGGCCCTGCCCTCTCCTTTTCCCACAGACCTATGCTCCTGTCCCTCCGTATTTACTTTTTTCAAATGTATTTTAAAGATTTTATTTATTTATCTTTAGAGAGAGGGGAGGAAAGGGAGAGAAACATCGATGTGAGAAACATCAACCGGTCTTCTCTTGCACACTCTCGACCAGGGACCCAGCGTGCAACCCAGGCTGGTGCCCGGACCAGGAATCGAACTAGCGACCCTTCGTCTGCAGGACAAGGCCCAACTTGCCGAGCCATATTTACTTTTCGTTGCTCCCCTCCGGGCTCCTCTCCTACCCAGGCCCTCTCCCACCCAGGCCGTCTCCTGTACGGGCGGGCGCTGCTAGCCTGGGCCGTGTTTCTGAGCGTATCATTCGCTGACAGGTGGGCTCGGGCCAGGGGCACCTGGTTTCAAACTAGCGTGGCTGTGATGAGACACAGATGGTCACCTCCCCTGCCTCAGTATTGTCACGTGGCGAGTGGGGGCGCGAAAGACTGTCCTACCGAATCGTTGGGAGTTTGAAAATTGATACCTCGTGAAAAGCCACGGCATCCCGGCGTGTTGGAGAAAATCTCTGTCTGCTCCTCCTTCCTTCTCTGTGTGTCCCTCCGTCACGGCTCTCCCCAGGAACGCCGTGTATTCGGCTCCGTGTTTCTACCACGGTCACGGTGCAGAGAGGGCAGAACTGGGGGTTTAACCCCTGGCGCCTTCGGACGCACAGCTGCTGCAGAGCCCCAACCACTGAGCCCAGGAACAAACCCGGAGAGCGCCCGGCTCCCTCCTGCACGCGGCAGAAACTCGCCTCCTGCTTCCCCGAGAAACTGACGCCGTGGGCCCCGTGGCCCTGTGACACCTCACTGCCAACCTCAGGGCCGGCGGCCAGTGGGGCTAGGGACTGTGCCTCCCGCGTGTCTCAGAGACGCCTGCCTCGGGGACCCTCATCCTCTCTAGGTCTTGAACCACTCACTCTACAGATTCCTTCCCCTCATTGGGGACTGTCACCGTCACTGTGCCCTGAGTCCTCAGTCTGTGGCTGCTTCAGTCCAGCTGAAGGGGCTGGGCACCACTTGCAGTGTGAATAAAGAAATCAGAGTCCTAGGGTGAGAGAGGTGGGCCTTCCCTGGCTGGGAGTTCCTGCCACCTCTGTGGCACCACGCGGTCCTAAATGAGGTCACCACAACCTTCGCTTGGACTCTTGGGCTTCTCGTTCCGTTCAGTCAACGCCAGCATCCTTCCAGTGGCCTACGAAGACTTCAGGGTGCTCCTGCCTTGTGGCTCCGGTGCCATCTCTTCCGTCCACCCGGAAGGTGCACAGAGAAGAATGTCTCCAGCAGGTGCAGCCCGAGGCCCATGCAAGGGTCCCAGGGCCGCCTGAGGTGCAGGACACAGCTGGGCTCGGACCCACCCAGGGCTTCCCCAGGGAGCCCGGTGGTGATGAAGACAATCACGCATCCGAAGCGGCTGCGTTAACAAGCAGAGACCCTGTTAACTCTGAACGTGGAGAAAAAATACAAGGGTCCGAGAGGGTAAGCGCGGAGAGCCCCAGAAAGCACACTCAGACACGAGCAGCCACGACGATAAATTAATCCTACAGCCCCCGGGGTTTTGCCAAGAGACCTGCCAACACCGGGGCTCAGACCGTCACGAGACCTGTTTAGCAGAGCACTGAAAAAGTCCGTTTTCACTGCCTTTACCCAGCAGAGAACTAAAAAAACAGGTAAATGTAAATACAATATACAATACAAAGGTATGTGTGTGAAGTTCCCCATCGCAATCCAGCCCGTAGGTTACACGAAAATTCCTATTTTTCACAGCATCTGTTCTCCAGGACACGGAGAAGCTTTGTCTCCCTTGTCAAGGTGGAGCATTCAATTCACTAAAAAAAACCCCTACTCATCAATCCCTCTTTGAAAGGGGTCCTGGAAGGTCCCCGGATGAAAGGAGAGGAGCCCAGCTAACGCCGTCGTCGCTTTCGGATTCTCGCTGCGCCCTTTGCTAACAGCCCTCGCCACAAGCCGGTCCGTCTCACCGGGAATTCCGCCCAGAAAGCCCGCGGGTTAGACCACTGTCCACTTTACAAAGTGTTTCCAGCCCCCACCTGGCATCTCCCACGGGCATCGCAATATCATGCACGAGTCGCTCTGTGTTCTACTTTACAAAATTTGTTTAAAAAAATTTCTTTAAACCCTGCCACCGATCAAAACAATTAAATTAAAGGAATAAATAACATTTAAAGTTTTTTTTTTAAAAGGACGGGACGAGCACAGCATGAGCCCCATGGGTTCCCTTCCCTGCAAGCTCCGTAAACACCGCGCCTGTGCGTGGGTACAAGGACAGGGGCCCCCTGCCTCCGGCTTCCATCGCCGGTGCTTCACACGTCACGGGCTCATCGACTTCCCCGACTCATACTGGGCGCTTACCGTGGGCCAGGCTTTCAGAGAGAGCCTTGCTCGTCGGGACCCGGTGAGCACGGGGGGAGACCGTGAACTCTGCGTGAACCCGGCACTTGGCAGTCCTATGACGGTGGAGAGGCTGGTGAATTAATGCCGCCACCAGGATAAACATCTTAAGAGTGATTATTGTTTTTTCTTCCTTTTTCAGCTGTTCCTTCCATCTTAAAGTGTAGGCTCCCAAGAAGCACGCACTGCTTCCAGGGTGTTTTTCCTTTTCTAGTCAATGTGCCACATGGGAAGTCCTGGACATTTTCTACAGGTGTTGACTCAACTACAAACAAGTAAGCACACAAAATATAATAATTACTTATTAGAGCAAAATGCAAAATGTGGGTTGAAAGAGTGTAATTAAGTAAAAGTGCGTGCGTATTGTTTGCAGGCAATCCAACCACCCACTCACCCACCCATCCACCTATCCATCCATTCATGTCACCATCACTTTTTATGGAGATGTTACTACGTGTTAAGAACGGAGCCAGATCTAAGAAGAACAGAGTGAAACCCCAGAGATGGTTCTGTGATCTTAGGGAGAGTGTATTCTTTTGAAGGAGAAAGTAAACAAATAAGCCCAAAATTACACGGTGTGGCAAGGGCAAAGAAAGAACCACGAAGGCAGGCGTCCTAGAAAGAACAATGCGGAGCGGTTGCCCGAGCTGATCCTGCTCCCTGAGGCGGCATTTCGTAAGAACTTACGGAAGCAGGGAAGCTGAGTCACCTTCTGAAGTGCAACGCCACGGGCAGAGACGGAACCGGGTGGCCCCTGCTGTCCCGGGTGAAACAGAGCCCCCTTGGAACGACGCATCGCCCCAGAACCTCTGAATGGGACCTCGTGCGGACATATGTAATCAAGGGATAATGAGGTCACAGGAGGGAGGGCGGGCCCCCACTCAGTGATGAGCAGCCTTATAAAAACAGAAAGATTCGGGCGGAGACGCAGGGAAGGAGACCACCCAACAAGGGACAGAGATTCAAGTCGTGTTGCCGCAGCCGAGGACACCAGGGGCCCCGAGAGGGAAAAAGAGGCAGGAAGCCTCTTCCCCAGACGTGGAGAGGGAGCGTGGCCCTGCCGGCACCTCCATGTCGTCCTTGGGGCCTCCTGAAGAGCGAAAAGGTAAGTTTCCACGGTCTTCGGCCATTGAGGTCGTGGCAGTTGTACGGGCGGCCCCGGGAAGGTTACGCGCCCAGGAAAGGCCCGAAGACTTCTGCCAGAGCGACGGGGACGGACGCCGTCCCCGCTGGAGCTGCTCCTCCTAGGAATGCAGACGCGATTACTATGCCGTGACACTGAGTAATGGCCAGAGACCACATCTGATCAGTTCATTAGGGTTCAAAGAGAAAGGAAGGCAGGCAGACGGAGAAGGCGGGGAAGAAGGAAGGAGGGTGGGGGCGGGGAGGGAAACACACACACACACACACACACACACACACGCCCTTCCCCACGCCCCCTCACGGCTTCTTCAGAGCAGAAGTGACAGTCTCTACTCCAGAGTCCCTCAGAGCAACCCTGCATCCGGCTGGATGCTAATCATGAGTGTGCCGCTGAGGCCTTGAACTCCAAACGCCATCGGGGTCGGGACTGCCCGTGCGCTGTTCACAGGGCACCCACTGACGCTGGTCCTCTTCCTACGAGTAAATAATAATCTATAAAATTTTTCCGGACACGATGAAGAAAACCCCTGTATTCCAAGAAGGCGAGCCACAGAAAATGGCTTGCCTCGGCTTCTAGATCCTCAGTCGTATAACCGTAGGACGCTCCTCGACATTTTCTAGAGAAGGAAACCAAGTTTGCCGTTCTTCACCCAGCAGGACGCGGGGCTGACGTCTGAGGGTGGGTCTGGGCAGCCTTTGCTGGTGCGACCCGGGTTCGAGCGCACTCCGATGGCTGCTGCTGAGTCCTGCGGACGGCCGTGAGGACCTGTGAATCGGGCGAGACTGGGCTGCCTGGGGAAGCCACTCCAGCCCGGGAGAAATCCTGTCCCCAGGAGTCCTTCCTGAAGAAAGCCACTAGGGCCTCTGTCGCATGCAAAAAAGAAACTGACCCCGTGTCTGCGAAAACTGATGGGCAGGGATTCCTGGGAGACCGAGAGGTAGTGAAATAAAGCAAGGCAAACACATGTTTTTGCATTAGAGCCCCCCAAATGTGGGGTTGCTGAACTAGGAACAATAATAAACAGGAGCCAAACAAGCCTGATTTCTCCCCTTCTCCTGTAACCTTCTTCGAATCTCAAAAGCCAAACCATCCATGATTCCAGCGAAACTCACATTCTTCCAAAATGATTTTACTCCGATGACGTGTAAGTCCAAGTTCAGTTAAGCACACGCTCTGTGTGATTTCGGTGCTGTGGGTCGCTGGAGAACATCACTGAATTTGAGAAACGGAAGCGAAGTTCCGACATTTACAGCTAACTTCCCAGGGAGCTCAGCACTGCCTTCTTACCTGACGACTCGCCGAATCCATGGGGCTGGTTAACGTCTTTACTGGTAAGGAGAGCCCCAGGAGAGACCCTTGTTCACGGGAACGAGGGAGGCCTGGTCAGACCACCGTGCCCAGGACCCGGGGCAGGGCGAGGACAGCCAGCCCAAGGTGCCCGGGAGGGGCTCCTGAAGGAGGAGGCTTCTTTGGGGCAGGGGGTCTGTTTCCTCTGAAGAAAAGTAAACCAGCAGAAAGGGCGGCGTACATAGCCTGGCGTCTTTGAAAAACCACACGAGTTATTTGGGAAGATGATGCCCAGAGGGTAAGTGAGACTAAGTCGGGGAAGAGTATTTTCGGCAGCGAAAACTAAGTGTGGGACGCCTCTGGGGAGAGGAGGGCCCAGGCACACTGGCAAACCTGAAGCACGGCCATTGTGGTCGGAGCAAACCAAGGTCACGGTGGGTGACTGGGGGGGGGGGGGGAGGGGACTCCTGCTGTGTCCAAGACTGTGCTTCGTCCTCAGTTCACAGAGAGAGTCTGAAGGGTTCTACCGAGGAGTGCTATTTTTAAGTGACGAATCCGGACACCACTTGGAAAAAGGGTGACGAGGCAGGGTGACCACAGAGTGACCACAGAGAAAGCCAGGGCAGGACTTCTCATCTGCCCAGGAGAGAAGAGACAGGGGTTTGGACCGGGTTTGCGGGCCTGAAGAAAGTCAGAAAAATGAATGCAAATGACGAGACCACGTGAATTCAGGAGAGAAGGATGACTTTGTTCTGCAGCTGTAGAAATAGATTCAGGAATTTTAAGGTTTTAAGCGGGACGGATGTGACAATAATGTGGAAGACTGGCGAAGGAACGGCCACGGGATTTTTTTTTTTAATAATCAGTCAATGGCAAAACGAAAGAGAAAATACGAAATCAGTGAGGGGGGCAGAGCTGGCTCTGACCGAGTGACCACGGACAGGGCCGCTGCAGGGGGTCGGACGAGCAGACCTTTGGCACGAGTGCTGGAGGCAGGGCTGTGACTCGGAGGGAGAAGGGACGAGAGGTGCCCGGCAGGAGATTTGGGGAACAGGCAGCAAACCAGTTTCCTCCAGTTGCAGTGTCTGCGTGGGGGTGGCGCTGGGGCTGGGGCAGGAGGCCAGGACGGGGCGGGGAGGACCTGAGTCCCCACAGTGCGGGGCACAGTTGAAGACCGGGGCTGGGATGATCGCCCAGGAAGAATACTTTGAACAACTAAGATTCTAACCCCCTTTTCCGCCGTTCTGCCCAGCACACGGGAAGCTGAAGGCGCGTGCCTCTCCCTACCGGTCCTTCCCTCCCACAGTGACAACTGAAATGAAAATAAACCCATATTGTCACACTCTCCACCCCACCCCCGAACACCTACCGACATAGATGAATAATTGTAGGCATCTCTGAGGAACACTGGCAGTGCCTCAAATCACAGCCCTCGCACGCAGGCTCCCCCAAAGCGTGTCCAATGTTGACCAAGGGGACAGAAAACACCAAGAGAAGGAAGATGGGAAACTAGGAAAGAATCCAAGAAATTACAAACTCAACGTAATAATGGTCGAAAAAAGGCGGATGGGTGTACCACACTCTATTTTAATTATTTCCCTCTTCCCCCTCCTCTAAGTACCAAATCGCAGGCCACTGTCCATCAAAAACAATAATAGTCACTTCCAGCCACCTCTGAGCGGTGTCCCCAACAAGGGGGATTCAGGACGGACGGACTCGGTCCCCACGGCAAACACAGGCACACACCGCACAATGACGATTTGGTCCACCACAGACCGAGTGCGCCGTGGCCCGGCGAGATTCTAATGGGGCAGGCAGATTCCGGTGACATCACAGTTGTAGAACGTCCTCGCCCAGCACATGCCTCACGCGTGGGCCGTGACCCTGGTGTAAACAAGCCCAGTGTGCTTCCCGCCCCTGATGCGCCCCTCGGTGACGACCTCAAAGGTCTCTGTCACTGGCTCCTGCACTCACCACACTGCACCCTCCCCCCGTATTTCCGAGGGCCCTCTTCCCGCCTGTGCACGGATGTTTCTCCCGGACACGGATGTGTCCCCCTGTGCTGTTTTGCAGACCTGGTGTGGCCTGGGTATACAGTGATCATACAGTCCACATCACGTGCGGTCGTGTCCCAGACTCTCACGTCACTCCCCACTCACTCACGGCTCACCGGAGCTGCTGCCGCCAGTCCTGCAGGCCCGGTCTGGGCCCCGCGCCCTGCACGGGTGCACCGGTGTTTATCTCGCACACCGTGTTTTCACCACACCGTCTCTGTGTTAGACACACACACTCGCTGTTGGGTCACAGTTTCCTACCGGGTTCACGGCGGTGACCGGCCAAGTGGACACGTAGCCCGGGGGCTGTAGGCTGCGCCGTGTGGCCCAGGACCGCAGGACACTACCCAGGTGGGTGTGTGCTGAGCGTACTCTGTGCTGTCCACACAAGCACAGACTCGCCTAACAACGCATTTCTCAGGGTGTATTCCCGTCGACAGGCAGCTCGTGGCTGCATCGGAACGCCAGTGAATAAAAATGATTTTATTTTGGGGATGGCCTGCTGATAAGAGCAAACCACCCCCAGGAAGTTGTTGAAAAACAAGTATTAGTAACAACGTGTGTAAGGCACACCCCACAGGGGACCACAGTGCCACAACCTCGCACCGGGGAGCTGAGTCCCCCTCAACTCTACCCCTCAGACAAACGGCGACGCTCCGCCTGTGCTCGGTGAAGGACCGTGGACTGAACCCCAGCCGCGGCCCGCAGCCCCCTGTCCTCTGCCTGCGGGATGCTCCTCACCTGGCGCGTCCCGCCTCTGGCTGGCTGCCACCTACTCCTCCTCCCCCCTCACACGACCCTCCCAGTTACCCCTCCCCCTCGGACCCAGGGCTCCGTCAGACGCCCCATGTGCACGTGGCTGAAGCTGGGGAGCAACTCCAGGGAGAGCAACATACACCCCCATCCATGCTGGGCGATGCTGGGACTTGGAGGGGGAGGACCAGGACTGCTGCCCAACACCCCGCAACACGCAGGGGTGCCCCACAACTAAAAAGGCCCAGCACAAACACCAGTCACGCTGCGGGGCAGGGGGAGAGAGCCCCGAGCTCCAGCATCTTCTGCGCGGCTCTCCGTGACCCTGCCACGCGCATTCCAGCGTGGGGTGCCTGTCTGCACACCGCACCCAGTAAACGGACGAAGTCTCGCCCGTTTCACTCTGGCTCACCCGCAGCGTAGGTGACAACGCCGCACTCACACACCGAGCACCGTGAGTCTATGTGCTGGTGTCTGGCCTCACAGCCGAAGGACGATAGAGGGTGGACCGAACGTACGTCGCCTCACCCTCGACGGCTTCAAACTCATCTCTCAGGCCCCAGCCTGCTCATGTGGTCTTGGAGAACTTGGCCTTCAGAGCTAGGACGTGCTGCTGTGTGTGAACGTGGGGTCGGTGGTCCTTAGGACCATGTACAAAATCGTGAAAGGAAACCGTTTCCAACTCAAGCCTTCAACTTTCCTGCACGCACGTGGCCCCGTCTTATAAAGGACCGCCCACCCCTTCCTTCTCTGCCTGTTACTGTGCCCTGGGCTGGGGACACAGGCCACACGCTCAGGGCGATGACTCGGCCCACTCGGTGTGTCCCTGGGGACAGGGTCTTGAAAGCCTGTTTGACTCACGGTGTGGCCGGTGGTCCAGCCTCCTCAGCGAGTCCACTCAGCCCCTCCTGGCACTGGCCCGGCCCAGGTCGGCTGGGGGCGACCTCCTTTCACAGGGAGAGAACCCTGAGGCCCAGCCTCCCATTGCTTCCGTGTTAAATGTTCAGTGGATTTGGTTTCACGCCTTTTCAGCTCATGTCTCGTGCGCCCCCCTCAAAAGCTATTATTAGCTGCTCTGAACAATGAGGACGAGAGGCGCCCACCCCTGGACTGAGGGGGCTGGCAGGGGGGCTCCTGCGTGACCCCTGACCCCCTGCCGGGGCTGTCTAATGCTGTCCCCAAGGTGCGTGTCTTCCCCTAAGCTCCGTGGCACCACCGATGGAGCGGGCGTGACATTCGCTCCCAGTGTGTGTTTGAGACGGGAGGTCACCACAGGACAGCACAGACAGACGAGGCCTCTGGGGTCCAAAGGACCTGCCTTCGGGGTTCAGCACAGGCCTTCGTGACTGTGGCCAGAACCCTTCCCAGCGCACTTTCTCACCTTCGAGCCGGAGATGACGTCCACGTCAGACGTGGAATGAACTAAACGTGTGCACAGCCAGCGAGGCCCTGGCCTGCGTGGGGTGTTCAACAAATCAGAGCATCTCATTGTCCTGGCACGTCAGTAACGGTGCCTCCCAGAGCTCGGCACGGCACCCGCACGGAAACCCTTCTTGCAGCCGAAGAGCGAGGAGCGCACTGTGTCATGGCCACAGACTTGGTCCCCGGCACGAGGACAGAGGACGACACGGAGGAGCATGGAACACACGTGTGTCCCAGCGGCTCTGACACAGAGCCGGCGGAGGCACTCAGAGGAGGCGCCCCCGGGTGAGACGCTGTCTCGGGCAAGCAGCGCACTGGACTTCTATTCATCGCAATGTCCCTCCCAGTTGCAAGGAGTGGAGGTTCCCACCAGCCCAGAAGTCACACGCTGGGCAGGAAATGCTGTTTTCAGTGAAAGCTCTGTGTGAGGAATGCAGATAACACATACAAGTCATCTTGCTTTTTCGACGTTTCCATACTTTTTTGCATAGATACTCAGAGGATGCCTTCCGAGTCTCCCCAGTGGCCTGTCGCAGCTCCCCTCGAGAGAAACACAGCCACAGCAGCCGAGTCCCAAGGAGTCCGTGACTGCAAGTGGCTGCGAGTCTCGGGGGCTGCCCTCCTGCTCGTGTCCTTCCCCACAGACGGACTCCGTGCCTGGCTGATCCCTGTCCCTCGGTCTCACGGGGGAACAGGGTCTCGGCCGCTGCCCCCGCACGTGTAGGACGGCACGGGCCTGTGGCTGCTGAGACGTGCACACCGCGCTCGTGGGGCTGCCTACAAGTGCGTGTTCACCGGCAGTAACCGGCCTCCTCTGCTTTGGGGATGGGGGGCTGGCTCACCGCAACGCGGCAGCTTCTCGGAGCTCCGCAGGGCACCGCAGCATCATTAGGAATGAGCGCACACTACAGCCCAGGACAGAGCTGATCAGAGAGCTCTGTCTGTCTCGCCAGGCCGCCGGCGACCTGTGGTTTAACTAAGGTCCGAGCTCGGGTTCCTGTTTCCGACTTGTTCATCGTGGCCACCTCAGATCTCCTCAGGAGGTCCTACCCCATTTTCACGTGAAGTGAACGCCTGAAACACACCGAAGAGGGGACCAGCTGGAAGCCCTTGGCGTCCCGGTGTCCGCCCAGGAGGGCAGAGAAAGTCACTGCAAAGGAGACGCGTTTTCTGTCCAGACAACAGGCAAATGGAACGTGAAGTTTACCGATATTTCCACGGACCAGAGAATCAAAAACACAATTCTCAAGGATAAGTGAAGAAAGAAGTGTCAGGACCCTGAAAACTGCAAAATACTGCTGAGAGGAAGTGAAGAAAACCCGAAGAAACGGCGAGCTCGATCACCGTGAGAACTGGAGGGTGATGTCCTTAAAGTAGAGTGTCCAAAAATGAACGCTTTGATTCAGTACAATTCCGGGCCCTTTGAGTGGAATCAATTACAGTTCTGATTCTTCGATTTATTGGACGTGTGATAGACCTCGAGTGGCTAAAGTGTGTTTGAAAAAGAGAAAGAACTTTGCAAGCTTTACCCGGCCCGACTCTCTGGTTCGTCGCAAAGTTACAGGAATCAAGAGGACGCGGTATTGGTGTAACGAGAATACGGACCTCCTTCTGGACCAAAAGAAGGACCCGCGGACTGAGAACATCCGCCACACTGGAGAGTATGGGGACGCAGTAGCACACGAGCCAGGTTCGGTGAATGAAAGGATGGCCACGCAGGTAGATGCCCCTGGGGCGCACCAGGTGCTGACCGTGGGTTCGCAGCCCGTGTGGCTGTGCCAGCAGGCGAGGAGGAGCGCTGAGGAAGAGCACTGGGACTGGGGGGGTGGGGGGGCCCTGTTCATGGGATTGTTAACACGCCGTCCTGATGTCACGGCGAGTCCTTCAGCCGAACGACACGAGCAGCGCCCCGAGACCTTCTAGCGTGGGAAGGGACCTGGGCGCGGTGAGGTGGAAGTCCCCACCTCCCTGCAGGTTGTAATTTGAAGCTAATTATCTAGGATAAACATCTGCTAATTACTAGTTTGAGAGTGCGTCAAGCCCAGGGGTGTGGCTCAGCTGGTTGGTGCACGGTCCCCAACACTAACAGGCGGCAGGGTCCGTCCCCGTTGGGGCGCATAAGCTGCAGGTTTGATGTCTCCCTGGGGCGTGAATGGGGGAAACCGATCAATGCTTCTCTCTCTCTCCCTCCCTCTCTCTCTAAAATGAATAAACACACCCTCGAGTGAGCATTGAAAAGAACGACGTGACCCATGTCATAGAAAAGCCGAAGTAAAAATGAAGATGGAGGATGGCACCCAGTTGGCCACAAGGAGTCGTGAGTGACCGTTGAGAACGGTTCGCCAGAACGACGGGATCACAGGCCAGACTGCAGGGGGTTGAGGAAGGGGCCGAAAAGGTGGCACCATTTGCTGTCCCCGGAATAATTGGATTATTACCAGGGAACGCGAGTCACCTGTTCTCTCAGGTTCAAGTAGAATCAACAGGGGAAAATTAAAGGCGGATTTTAACTCAGCCCAGGAAGGCTTCCCCTGCCCTTGAAGAATAATGAGCAGGACAACAGCGTTCGAAAACGCCCGCCGGCAAGTTGTGACCTGTAGGGAGTGTAGCTTTGCCATTTTCTCAGAACAAGTGGGAAATCGTCCTGAAACATTCTGAAATGTCTTCAAGGCCCTGGATCGTATGCCTCTCGCCGTCCTCCAAGCCTTCAGACCTGGGTGTAGAGAAGGAAGAAGCCAAGGAGGGCGGGTTGGCAGGCAGGTGACGGGAGGGCATGGCCCGGGGTCCCCCGGGGAGAGGCCTTCGGAGGAGCGAGAGGAGGAGTGGGTGGCACTGAAGTACTGAGCTGGGGCGCAGGTGGGCCGGCTGTGGTGGCCCTGACGAGCGAAGTGTTCCTCCCTTATTTTCTGAGGTCACACAAATCTTTGAAGATGGACACCCTCGTCCTGACTTGTCCTCTTCTCTGCTCACCTATTCTTTCTCTGAAGGACGGTCCTGTTGGCAACTCTGGCAACTCCCCAGCTGCCCACTTCTCCCGAGGCAGGCGCACACGGTGGTGTCGAATCCCATCTCCTCGGCTGCACAGCTTCTCAGACAGGGCTCTGACCGGCCCAGCTGTGGTTGGGTCGGTTCACTGCAAAAGACATGCTCTGTCCAACGCATCGCAACTCCATGACACTCATGCGCTATTTTAACCAGCAGACCGGTGCTGAGTGTTTTCCCAGACTCTGGTTGCCCAGGAAGGGAGCCAGCCTGTGGCCCTGCGTGGGCGGGAGGGATCCACACCAATGACATCATCCTCGTTTTCCATAATTAAAAGAATCAAGGCGTCTTAGTACAAGAAAACACAAGACGTCTTGGAAACACCTGACTCCGAATGTGTCTTGAAATTCAATCCACTGAGATGCTTTTCTCCAAATTAAAGAAAAATAGGCCTGCTCCCAGACGGAGGCGTGGGCGTGTCAAATTTCAGCCTCCGGTGGATTTTTTGACGGCGAACTTAGCAATCTCCGAAATGAGGGTGCACGCGGAGCGGCTGACTCAGCCTTCTGCGCGCAAACTCCTCCCTGGCGCTGGTGTCTCGGGGCCGCAGCCAGCAACGCCGGCCCACGACGCTTAGTCTCAGAGAAAACAGGATTGGAGTTCGATCAGAAACTGCCTTTTGGGAGCTAGTACCCTCTCCCTGAATTTTTAGTGACGTCACTATTGAACACAGCGTCCCCAAAATGGCTTCTCAACCTCTAAGGGATTCCAAACCCAAATCTGGGGCTCAAAACAGGATTTTTCAGGTAATTACGCTATCTTGAAACGGTGAGATTAAAAAAAAAACCATGAAAGAATCCCATCCTCACCTGCTTTGTTTACAAATGGAATGAAAGTTCAGGAATGGAATGAACACCTTCACTTTGCATATTGCAAAGGTTCCCCTTGCCTCATTTTCTGCTCCTGGGAAGGTGGGCGAGTTAGTTTAGGAATCAGAAAAGGAGAATTTATGTTACGAAGCGAGCAAGACACGCTTTTACCTGGACAACATTTTTTATTTCACCAAATAATGTTCCTAGGACTAACAGGACACAATATTGAGAAATTTCACCCTCTATGAACCAAAAAAAAAAGTGCTAAACTTCAGAATGTGTAAAACATTTAAATTTCTTAAGTCAAAGGCCTACCTCTGATAGTTTGTCAGTTACACAAAGTAGGAACACTTCATTATTCATAAAAATACATGTCTTGATGCGTGAAGAAAGACATCGTTATCGGGTTCCGTTTAAAGCTATGATGGCCTTTGAATATTGTGAGTCATTGTGGACGAAATTAGCAGCTTCAAACCCCCTACCCACCACCTCCTGGGTCCGGAGGTCATAGTTTTGAAATGGGGCTCACAGGGCTGAGATGGAAGTCAGTCGGGAGGGCTGTGCTCCGCTCTGGGCACGGAGGGACCATCCGCCAGCGGCTCCGGTCAACTCCAAGGCCGCCGTCCACCTGCCATGGCCTGGGATCCCATCCCACGTCTGCAGGGCCAGTAACTGCAGGGCCAGGCCTCCTCACGTCTCACCACTCTGACCTCGTCTCCTGCCTCCTGCCTCCCTCCTGAAGGGCCTGCGGGGTCACGCTGGGCCCAGCCGCATCACCCGGAGTCGCAGAAAGAGGCCCCAGGGGGGAGCAGAGCCGCGTGGGTTCGATATACCGCGGCGCACCCTGGGAGAAGTAGGGCGTTCAAATCTAAGCCAGGGAGTGGAAAACGAACGTGGACACGTGGGTGTATTTCCCCGAATCTGGTGCTTTTTGACCCTAATACCTGTGAAAGAAGAAGTTGTAAAATAGAAGGGTATCTTTGTAGGCGTTTGAAGCCAAGGGAAATACACAAGTACGAGTTTGTATAGTTCAATTTTTAAATGCGGGAGGGAGGATGTCTTTGAACAAGAGGCCATGTTTATTAACCCACAAGCTGCCTCTCGGGCCTACACCTACGTTCCCTGGTCTGGTTCCTACTTTGGTGCGTCATCAAGGCCTGGAGCTGGGTTCCGCTGTCAGCCGGTTCCAAAGCTCATCTCCGTTACCAATTTAATGAACACTAAAGGCTTTTATTGCTCTTCGAGTTGAAATGCCACACGGATCTTGGGGGTGGGGACTGAAAACTCTGACTCCTAAACACACTGGTGCCAAAGAATGCCTTGCAACCCCCGCGCTGGAGCTGGAATGCCTGCGAGGTGTCATCCCTTTGTTCTGGCGCGAATGAAATCATCGGAGGGGCCGCGCCATCCCGCTCTCAGGCTCCACAAACTGAACTCAGAGCGCCCTGGAGCCGGAGGCAGGAGGGAGGGTCCAAACCAGGCATGCGCCTCCTCGCGCTGAGGTTCAGAAACAGGCGGTCCGCTGGTCCACAGCATGCTCTTTGCTTTTTAACAAATAAAACGTTCTTCAAAAAAACTCAGCTGTTCTTGGCATTCTGGCCCGAGCGGCTAAATCCTAAAACGCATCTCATAGCAGAAAACAGGAATAATAACTGGGAAAGGGAGGTTAAACAGTTTTACGAATCTAGCGCTGGCTGGTGCGGCTCAGTGGATTGAGTGCGGCTGAGAACCAAAGGGTCACCGGTTCAATTCTCACTCAGTGCACAGGCCTGGGTTGCGGGCCAGGCTCCCAGTAGGGGGCGTGCGAGAGGCAAGCACACATTGATGTTTTCCTCCCTCTCTTTCTCCTTCTCTTCCCCTCTCTCTAAAAATGAATACCCAAAATCTCCAAAAAACAAAAAGTTTTACAAATCCAAGTTCAAAGAGGGATGGTAGAGGTTGCCAAGCTCATCTTGGTGCCTCGGACCCTCCCTCCTCCCCCCCCACACACACATGCACACACACACACACCCCCTCGGGGACAGAGCACAAACACAGTGCGTGGCTGGCATTGCGGCTTTTTCTGACACAAAGAACGATGCATGCATCGCACCTTTAGAACCCCCGTTTCCTCATCTGCAACATGCAATTGCTGTTCTTACCTCACAGACACTGGTGACATGTTAAGAACATGAGTACAGGGCACTTGCGAAGGGTAAAGCGCTAGGTGAACGGGCACTGGTCCCCTTCTGGGCGCTGCGCCGTGGCCAAGAGACGGGCGGGCTGGGGCGGACGGGGCCCTGCCTCGTGCTCCGGGGGGGAGGGCTGGGAGGCCATCGGCGCGCGGTGTCCTCTGATCTTCAGCCCATCTGAGGAGCTGACCTCTACTGTGAGCCCGCTACACGGGGTCCCGTGATGGGCAGTTTGCTGCATTTTTAGGCAGTTTATTCCATTAATGGAAACAGAAATTTTCTCCTTAAGTCGAATTGAAATCTCCTCCATTGTCTCCAATCTAATCAGACTCAGAGCTCG
Source organism: Sturnira hondurensis (assembly GCF_014824575.4). NCBI lineage: Eukaryota > Metazoa > Chordata > Mammalia > Chiroptera > Phyllostomidae > Sturnira > Sturnira hondurensis. Next base: position 1,069,138 of record NW_028091436.1, read on the forward strand.
GAGGCTTTCCTCTCTCTCTATCTTTAAATGGGCTGTGAAGGTCCCCGTGCCTGGCCCGGCCCGGTGGCTCGGCTGCTCGGAGTGTCGTCCCCGCGTCCAAAGGCCGCTGCGGGTTAAACCCCCGGGCCGGCCGCGTGTGGGAGGCAACTGATCCACATTTCTCTCCCATGTGGATGTCTCCCTCTCCGCCGGCCCCTCTCTCCAAAGTCACGAGGAGCGAAAACAGGGAGGACCGCTCCCGGCCCTGGGCAGCAGGGAGAGGAGGCCACTGAACAGGGTCCCCGGGGGACACGGAGATGCCGGCTTTGAAGATGAAGGGAGGGGTCCCTGAACCAAGAGATGTGGGCGCATCCAGGACCTGGAAACGGCAGGAGGCGGACCCTCCGGGAGCCCCGGGAAAGGGACGCGTCTGCGGACGATAGCTCCGTAAGACTCCTCCTGGACAGCGCAGGGAGGGGCGGTCACAGGCCAACAGCCCTCCAGGACGGGTCCGCGAAGACCGCCAGCCTTGAGTCTAAATCCGAAATACACGCGGCTGGTTTTCTGCTCCCGTTAGGGCAGCGGGTCATGCAGTCGGGCTGAGAGGGAAGTGACCGACAGACGTCGCAAACCCCACAGGTTTGGGGGTTCTCCAAGGCTGAGCCCACCGCTTTGTCAAAGGGGCAACCCGGCTCGTTTTCTTCCTATCGAGTTGAAAAAAACCTACACGCTCACTTTTCTGATGTCCACTCACAGGGTCTCCTCATCATTGTTAAAGGCACTGGATGGCTTCCTACCCGCGGTCTCCAACCTGCGAACAATATTTATCACGGCGGCACCTTTGTGAAGAGGCGAGGATTAACACTTCTTAGCTGTTCTATTCTGTCACCCCTTCCCTTGACCTTGAGAACTGAGTGTGAACATTGGCATGTCTCTTTCTCTCCCCCCGGGGACAGCAGCAGAAAGTCCCCGGCCGTGGGGCCTCACGGCACACAGCCCAAACGCCTCACTGAAAACCCCAAACACTGAGCACGCCATTTCCCTTCCTTTTCATGGTGAGGAGCCCCCCTCCTCTGAGAGGCGCGCTGCCCCTCTGCGCCAGAGCGCTTTGAATAACAATGGCCTCCTTCATCTCCCCGGCACCCGGAGAAGAATCCCGAAGAAGAGCAGGCGGTCACATCCACAACAGAAAAGAAAATTGCCCATTTTTCCCCCGAAACGGCTCTTATTTTCTTCCACATTTCCGAAGCAATTTTGTCTTTTGAAATGTAAATACGTGTGAGAGATCAGGAAAAAATACCCGGTTATTAACGTTTCAGGTGTAATTACCACTCTCTCTAATCCCCGCCTTCTCTGAGAAGGGGCTTCTTTATAAGAAGTGTGATTACCTTTACACACTTCTTGTAAAGTGTGATTACCTTCCCACCTGGGGGGCCCTCGGGCCCCTTCAGCGTGCGTCTGGAGGAGGGACTCGGTTGTCAAGGCTGGGGGCCATTCCTGTCGCCGCTGCACCGAGGTGTGAAGAGTGGACGGCCGCCGGATTTCCACATGGAGCTCCGATGACGGCACCGCTCCATGGCCTGTGACCCACGAGAGAGGGGAGCCCACCGCACCCCCCAGGCGGGAGTCGGTCGGTGCTGACAGGCGTCCTGGGCACTGAGGGGTCTGCTGGCTTCCCGGTGCCCAGCAGCCGGTGGCATGCTTGCCCGTGAGAACCCAGCCCGAGAAGGGGCCGCCTGGAGCCCGGGCCACACGCCGCCGCCTTGGAGAAGGTTGGCCGGCCCCTGGGACAGCAACCAGCAGGCCCCCGTTCCCACGTTCACCTTGGCTGCTGCGAAGGACAGGACTGTCAGGGGCTCCCAGACCTCCCCACCCTCTGGCTCGGAAATCCTTGCCACACTCAGAAATCTTGACTGTGTGGACCACCTTCCACCCACCTGATGGGTCCCAGTCATTTACTTAATAATCCGTTCACCCGAGGGCTTCGTGGGTCCGGCGGTGAGTGCTAACTGAGCGTGTACTACGTGCACTGAGGACTGGCTCCCACGCTGGGCAAACAAGAAAACATAAAGTAGTCCTGGACGGACCCCATCAGTGGGGGACTCAGACGGCAAGGCTGGGAGCGGGGACCTCGGCAGCAGGGCGGGGAACAAAGACTGCCCCCTGGGCAGTGAGGTGGGCCTCACGGCGGGGACTGTCCCCCCAGGCTTTGTAGAATAAGGACTCTGGGAGGGAGCAGTTGGTTCGTTTTATAGTGCGTTCTTTATAGGGTCAGTGGGCCTCTCACCTGCCCCCGCCCCCGCCAAAACAAATCATGATTATAAGCTAAGAACAGTGTTTTGCTCTTTGGTGTCAAGAAAGCCCAACTCCGGAAAGACCCCATTAAAATGGGAGGAGGCTTGCTCATGCACCCCGTGTGGGAATGTTCATAGTCCTGGTGCAGCCTGGGACTGAGCCGGGGTCAAGGAAAAGACACCGGGCAACCACGTCCTGCGGACATTGTAAGTCCAATGCAAGGGTTAGCGATATCATCACCTCGATGACTGTCACCGAGGTGTTACCCCTATGATCCCAGCAAGCGCATTCTCACTTCCATAAGGACGGTTTCATCCGTTTTAACTGGGAGGAGCCCGAAAAGGCAGTATAACGGGGAGGAGCCTGAAAAGGACAACTGGTCGGGCGGCACGGGATTTCACAGCGGCCACTTCCGAAAAGGCTCACGGGGGAAACCAGCTTGACGCCGCCACCAGGAAAGCAGCACGTTGGTCGCCTGCAACAGGGGCACACGAGGGAGGTTTCGCCCGGGCGCGGCTGGCCCCGACAACCCACGCACCCCCCAGCAAAGACGCCCGCTGTGTGGTGGCCCCGACCATTGACTTAAAACCTACTGCGCGCCAGGGTCTTTGCAAATATCTTGTCATTGAACACACCCGTATTCTTACAGTGACATATATTCATATTTACCCTAAGTGGCAAAAGTAAGACCCGGTAGCTATGCATGATTTCAGGCCAAGATTTACCGCAAACTGAATGTACTCAAATTTATTGTTATTTTTTAAAAAGATTTTATTTATTTATCTTTAGAGGGGAAGGGAAGGAGAGAGGGAGGGAAATATCAATGTATAGTTGCCTCTTGTGCGTCCCCTGCAACCCAGGCATGTGCCCTGACTGGGAATCAAACCGCGATCCTTTGGTTCACAGGCCTACGCTCAATCCACTGACCTATGCCAGCCAGGGCCTCAAATTTATTTTTAAATGTTCGGTTTTCTGTTAATAGGAAAGCCACAGGCCGCAAGAAGTCACGACTTCCAGGGCATGTATGTGACAGGGCTCGGGCCCAAACTACATAAAGAAATCCAACAAAGCAACAATTTTAAAATCCTAGAAAGTGGGCAAAACAATTGTGAACCACTCCGTAAAACAGGATGTGCACACGGCCCAGGGCTCACCACCAGGAAACGTCCGTCAGACTCACAGGGCAACACCGCCCCCTGCCCACGAGGACACCTACGCCCCCAAAACCAAGACCGACCCCACTGAATGCTGCTGGTGGGCGCACAAAAGGGACCACCTGCTTTAGAGACGGATTCCACCCCCCCCCGTAAATGAAGGGTCTCCCTTAGGACCCGAAACTTCATCCCCAGGTGTTCACCCAAGAAAAATGAACACGCACCCACAAAAAGACCTGCGTGAGGAGGGTCATATCCCCGGCATCGGTGCGTGCCGACAATGGGAAACCTCCCAGGTGTGTATCCAAGTGTGTTATGTTTATAGAATGCATGCGACCGAAGACAAAAGAAACCTAATTCTGATGTGGTCAGGATGAACCTCAAAACGCCTTTGGATGAAAGACTTCAGACGCAAAGGACAGCGTGCTCTGTGACTGTTTCGGTGACGTCCAGGACAGGCAGAACCAGTCTGCGGTGATGGAAATCAGACAGCAGTTCCTGGGAGGGTCCGGCGGGGGCCGGGGGCAGGGGAAACAGCTTGCAAGACAAGAAAACTTGGGGGGAAGGGCGCGCGCCACACCTCGTGTGGGGAAGACAGAGCTGCGCCCAGGGAGACTCACCTAACCGGACACTCGGGAGCTGCGAATCTGTGTGAGTCCCACATGGACTGTTTTCAGAATTGTGTGGAGTGTGGAATGGCAGGCATGGGTCTGCGGGTCTGTGTGAAAGGCTTATGCCCTGACAAAGCGTGTGTCTAATGGAGGAGGTTGAATCCACTCTGTAGCAGGAGGAATTCTGCGCTGAGGACTGCTGGCCTGGGACTTCCGCGTGGCATCTGCCGCATTTTCCTGGGCCGACCCTGCCCGGTTCGACCTGGCAAACTGGTTAGGCTCACTTCAAAGACAGAAAACGTGATTCGGCCTTTGGCGCCTCCGGGTGCCCCCCAGTCAGACACACCCAGAAACTCACGTTCGCATCTAGACAAAAGCCCCGCAGCCCTATCTGGCGACCGCCTTTCCTGCACCCACACCCCCCCCCGCCCCCCGGTCGTCACCCAGCTGACGGGGAGAGTCACGCTGAGCAGTGAGACTTCACTCGTCACTGCTCACGGCTGAGGGGTCCGCACATGGCCCCCGCTGCCCTCCCACTCCTGCGGGCCCCGTGGGTTTCGACGTGTCCCGCCACGTGGCCATGCTGGGCCTTGGGCATCCTCTTCAGATAGGGGGGGGCAGACGCGCGACTCCAGCAGGGAGCCCCCGCCCCCCACTCGGCAAGTGGACCAGCTGCCACAGTTAAGGTGCCCTGGGGAATTCGGAGTGAGGACCTTCAAACCAGACTGCCTCGTCTCCACTTCAGTGCTGGCCTTGGGAGGGCAAAAACCCAGGATTCTCCTTCCACCCCTGTCCGCAGTCAACGCTCCTTTGTATCTCAGTGAGCTTCTGCCACAAAGAAAATTCGAAATCGGGGTGATCTTTGGTCTTCAGATGTGTTAGGTGTTTCTCACAGTCCGTGGGGAAACGCCCCCTCGCTTATCACCACAGAAGTCCCTGTCTTGGATGGGAATGATCAGAAAAGTCCATAAGACATCTGGCAGCTGCAATGAACTGCGGTGGTGACGCCGCCCTCCAGACAGCTCGCGGCCTTTTCCAGGAGGGGGCAGTGCAGGACAGACGGCAGGGCACGTTGGGTGGCAGCTGTCCCTCCTGGCCACGGACCCACGGACACTCTCCTCCCCCGTTAAGAGAGGGTGACACTATCTCCTTTAGTGACAATTTGGAAGGGTTACAGGAAGAATGCACAAAGACCCTGTTTATAAACGTTCAGCAGAGAAGTGTCCCGCTGAACTTTTCTCTGCAAATTATCGCACAAACCATCTCCTTTCCCTTTGCCTCGATTCCCTCGCCAGGCGAGGAGAGAGAATGTCCGTGCCCGACGTGGGGGCCCGGGAAAGGCCCAGAAGGCAGCGGGAGCAATGGCTGACCAGATGCAGGCCCACGGGAGGCCCTGAGTGACGATTCTCTCCCGCACAAGACCGCTGCCTGGTTGGTGCTGGGCGGGCGCTCCGCCTTCACACCGCAGGGCCCAGGCGGTGACAGCTGACCCTGGTCCCAACTCTATCACGCGAAGGACATGCGGCTGCTTTGCACGCACTGTGTCACTTAATCCTCACAAAAGCCCAGGGTGTCCACGGGGCCGTTTCTCAGGTGGGACGCTCAGAATGTGCGCCTCCCCCACACACGCCCTGGGTCTCCATTCCCTCCCCGCCCGCCGCCCTCTCCTGCCTCGCACAGGGCCTCCCGTGCTTCTCCTCTCGGCCCCTCCCCGCCCTCCCTCCCTCAGCATAAGTGTTGCTCTTCAAGAATCTCCCTGGCATCTTGTGACCCAGTGGCGTCCCCCTCTGCACAGCAGCGACACCTCCGAGTTGCTGATAACCTCACATGGTCACTTTTGACCACGTGATGCCCGTAAGTCACCCAGCAGCGCCCGGCAGAATGCTGCCTACGACGCTCTTTCTGGACCCGAGTCAGACTGGCCCTGGGCTCGAAAACAAGCGCCCCCCCCACCCCCCCGGACTGGTGAAGTCCAGGTCGCCCCTCGGAGCTGCCCTGCGAGCTACAGGACCCCGGGGAGGTTACCTAATCCCCTGCTGAGTCTCTCAAGAGGCCGGTTTAATCAGGAACTACCTTGAAGTGGCGTTCAGTTCTTTGGCTCAAGTGACTGCGGGGAGAACTTCCCCAGACGTCGGCTTCCTGTCTCAAAGCCCTAAGAGCTTCTGTTCCCGGAGACGCGGCCTCCCTCCTGTTGCTGTAGATAAACTGCCCATTTTCCCCCAAACCCCTCAGTCCCACCCCCCGCCGCGCCTGCGCAGGGGGCCCGGCAGTCCCTCCCCCTCACTCACCTACCCCCCTGTTTTTCTCTCCCTTTGGCAGCGTTCCCACCGACCTACACATTGGCCGTGATCCCTTCTGTCTCAGAAGAAGAAACAAACCAAAGAGGACACAGGAGAACACCCTCTCGTTCCTGTCCCAGCCCAACGCCGCCTTGTTTCCACACTTCCCTTCACAGCAAGAACTCACCGCCAAGGGTCCCGGGCTCCTCTTGTCCACCCCCTGCATTGACCCAAACATGGAAGCCTCTCTCCCTTTACGAGTCACTGAGATCCCAGGGGAAAATTCAGCTTCAGCTGCTCAATGGGCAACACAATTGGCTGACGCTGGGCCACCGGGCCACTCTTCCTGGGCACCGAATCCTGGGATCGGTGGCCTCGTGGGAACCACAGGCCGGAGCTCAGTGGCACCGCCGGACGGTGGCCAAACCTGACAGAATCTAACAGGCTGGAAACACACAAAGATGACCCCCACGCTGTCCTATTTCTTAAATGTTTCCTTTCCTATTATCCTGATCCTAATTCCACTTTGCCCCCTCTCCTTTTATGCATAGGTTATTTTTTAAAGCCATGTCTTTGACTGGAATATTCAAAACCCGGAAAATATCACCCCAATCCTTAAGATGCAAAAAAAAAAAAAAGAGTGACGTCGAAAGCAGGGGAAGGGACACTGACACAGTCGCAGTTTGTGCCTAATCAATACTTGATGGCGGCAGTCACAGTGCGAGCTCCTCCGTGGGCGATGGGTGAGGTGTGCCCGTGCGCGCACCCGCTACCCAGCAGGACCAGGTCCCAGTATTCACTGCACTTTAGTCATGGCCACACTCAGGGATGAAACGGTCGCTTCCCAGCATCACGAGGCCACTAGACAGTGGGTCCTGAATCGAGGTCTGGCTTCCTCAATGTGTGCGTTGGAAGCTTCTTACTCTACCACCCTGCTCACTCTCACACATTTTACTGGCAAGTAACACGTTTTGCCCCTGGAGTTTCCCCAGTGGCTCGGGTCTCACCCAGCCCCCACTCAGCACCCACCACAAGGAGACAGTCCCAGACTTCCCTCCCGCCAGACCGAGCCCGTTCTTGGCAACACAGCCAACTGTAGGCCCCTCTCTTCCACGCCATCGACACAGGAGAGGCTGACGTGCGTGGAAAACATGTGGGTGTTGGCTGCCTCCCACCCCATCTCCAGGGTCGGCGTCCCCAGGCCATGTTTTACCTGCTGTGACAGAATCAGTCCGAAATCCCTGAGGCCTGGGAATTCCGAGCGTGACTGCAGGTGGGTGTGCGCCCACGCTGTCCCGGTCCCCTCTCCAGCAGCGAGTCAGAAGCATTTCAAGAAAGGGTTTCATGAAAGACTTAAAAATGGACTCCTACCGGCTTGGGTGTGAATGCATAGCTCTTACTGCTCCTGGGCCGGGAAACACACTTCGTACAAAATCAGGTACCGGTTTCGAGCTAACGCGTCCCCTTCCCACAGAGCAGGGGAAATATCGTCACTGAAGCACTGGCAGTCACTTCACGTGTGGGAGGGGGACTGAAGAGCTGGCACCCTGAGGCTGGGAGGTCCCCGTGGGGAAGTCAGCGTTGTCCCTCACTGCCGCGTGGCTGCAGGGGCTGCCGCCGCCTCTCCTCCTCCCCGGGAAACCGAGACGGCCGAGTCCCCGTGCAGAGGAGCTCGGGACGGGAGGGGCGCCGGTGAGGCTCAGCTTGGCCCGCACCGTCCCCACGAGCTGCGGGGATGGAGCGAGTGGGTGATGCTGACGGCCAGTGTCTAATTCCACAGTCACCCTCCCAGGGGCCTGGCGCGTGTACCCGCGGAATGACTGCCCGACCTGGGCACCAGACTAATGCAAACATTCTCATCTCTCTCTAGGTGGGGCAGAATTGCCACACGACCGGTGGGCCTCAGGAGTTCGTGACCAGAATTTTTAAAGAACCTAGTGACAAGGTGTCTCCTGCTTGGGTGCTCCTCAAAGGCCCGTGACACCGAGACCCGGGTGGGCAGATGGGCCACGAGCTGGCGCCCACGCTACCTTGACCCACTACCCCGCTGTGTCCTCACCCCGAATTCCATCGAGACACTTCTTCCTGGCTTCTAATGTCAGAAACCACTGTTTTCTAAAAACAAACTTTTCATCTAAAATGATTTCAAAAGTGGATTTGTGAGATGCTAGGAAAAAAGTAAATACACCAACAAAAAAAGGAATTACACTTCTACCAATAAAAAATTATGACAGACACCTTCCAATTTTTTAATAGGCCTCCATGAGCTCGTTAGACTTGACTAGTAATTTCAGGTGACAACGGTGGCGACAACGTGAGGGTTGAGTCCCCGGTGACACTGGGGTGTGGAAATAATGACTTGTTTCCGACCACACTCGGATGGAGGAGATACACATGTACACAAATAACTGTACGCGAAAACAGTTTCTCGGGACAGAACCGCCACTCACAACGTCCCGAAAGCAGAAGGCCGGGGTGACCCATGGCCTTCCCCCCTTGGAAGCCTCTGCGGTCAGTCGCGCCCAGTGTCTTCCCAGTTTCCCCACAGGATTTCCCGATCCGCCTCCTCTCCGCCCCTCAGCCTCTACCCCGGCCCGGCCCTTGGCGCTGCCTCCTAGACTCGGAATGGCTCCGTGGTCAGGCCCCCTCTCTAACCCAGGACCCATTCCCTCCGCCTTCCCGTACAAAGACGGTCTGTCTCATTTAGAAGTCTAGCCACGGGCTTCTCACGCTCTCAGTCGGTTCATGAAGTCGTTGTGATGCGAGAGGGACTTAACAGCCCAAAGAAGTTCAAGTCCCAGCTCTGCCACGTACTGAACGTGTGACTGGGCCATTATTCATGCCCTTTGCTCCTGAGATGAAACCCGTTGGTAACAATATCTCGGCCACCGCAGAGAAAAACGAGAACACTCCAGTGGAACTCGAGGCGAGCAGTCATCACTCAGTGAAAAACCAACCACAGCCATCATTCCACGCCCATCTGTGCGGTGGCCTTGACCTAGCCCTGCAGTCTGAGCCCCAGCCTCGCTCCATCTTGGACTTCGGGCTCCAGCACTGTATAAACACTGGCCGTCACCCGGGGGTCTCTGCTTCCCCACACTGTCGTGGCCCTCCCCACTCTCAGAGCTCAGTGTGGAACACCCTTTCTTCTTGGGAGAGTGGCCAGCAGGAAGCCACCTCACCTGTGGCCACCGCTTCCTGAAGCGACCCGCACCTGGTGCCTAGGCTGGGCCAGGGTCGGGAAGGCCGCCATTTTGGCCGGAAGTCTGTTGGACACAGCACTGCCCCCAGTAACCTCCCGGGCCTCCCCATGCACCCCCACCGATCCCCGAGGGGCCGTCCTGCTAGGGGTCCCACAAGATCACGTGCACGCCCATCAAGCCCCCTTCCCTCCGATTGCTAATTGCTTCTTTTTCTGTTTGTCTGCCCCCCTCCTTGAGATACAGATGTCCTGACAGGAGCGTCTGCATGTACCCCACTGCCACTGTTTACCTAGCACAGGTCACAGCGCTTCACAAAGCTGGGCAGCACCCAAGGACTCGGTAAATACTTACTGAATGACCAGCGGGACACAGAGCAAGACAGTGAAACCATGGAAACCAGGCAGGGGAGGGCCTGGTTGCACCAGCCTGTGATCGGGTCTCACTGAGCAGGAGATGGGCGGTCAGTGCCCTCTGGAATGACCCCGGCCAGATGCGGCGAGCACAGGTCCCCGGGGTCACGGCCTTCCTTGGGCAGTGACTTGCAGTGGGAACCTGAGGCACACACCTGCCCCTTCAGGGAGGGGGAGGAAGGCGCTCCGGGAGCAAACTGCTCCCGGGACCGCTCCTCGCTTCTCTCGCCAGTTGCCTGGACTCTCGGACAGAGTCCCGCCAACCCGAGCCCAGGGTCTGGGTGCCACGTGCCCGATGCCGTACCTGCTGCTGACACGGTGGGACTCAGTGGCTCTGAATTCTGGCCTTGACTTTGCCACCAAGCTCACGTGTTCTTCTGTGGTCGGGGGCCATTTCTGGGTGGCCAGTTCTGCGCCCATCTTTACCTCGAGGGAGAACTCTCCATTCTCCCCAAAGAAAGCCCAACCCTCGTCTCCATGGACTCCTTCATTTGGGACCTGAAAATGTCATCATTGTTGTACTATGTACTTAAAATTTTCCATCGAGAAGCCATAAATGTGATATTCATCTTTCTGAGTTCACAAGAATCCCACGTGAGAGAATGTGGTCAGGCCTCCTGGACCGGCGACAGTCTGAAGGTCATCGGAATGAGGAATGACATCTTATGAAGTCATCAGAAACTGGTGTCGCTTCAATCAGACACGAGAAGTTGACACGCCCAAGAACATAACTTAAGCAGACAATTCTGACCTTATTATATCACTTTCGAAAAACCCGTAATTTCTCAGAGGGACATCTCTGTAAAAGGGAAAGCAGGCCAGAAATGCAGAGTATTTCCTAAGTGCTTTTTCTTCCCTGCTGACCCACCTTCCTTCTCCAGCGAGGAGGCCACACGGCTTTGCCAGGAGGGCCACACAACCTCTGGGGCGGAGCAGGACCCAGAGCGCGGCGGCAGCCCAGCTGGGCCCCGCGGGCAGCCGGCGAGGCCCGGCCACGGGTCTGCCGGGCTGTCAGCCCCAGTGAGCTCAGCGGGCAGGCGGGGAAAGCAACCGGCACCGAGGTGGAGGACGGGGGACTCACAACAAAAGACTAGCCGGTTTCAAAGGACAGGGACGAGCAGGCCCCAGAAAACATCACAGACGAGGAATTCCTGCCACGGCCCACGCCAGACGTCAGCCTAGGGCACCGTGGTGGCCCCTGCAGGCGACGCTCCTGTGAGCCACGTGGAATGGGCTTCCTTCTACCTCACGTTCAAGCTCTTGGACCCCATGTCTCTGAAAGGTCACAGTCGGAAAATCCAGAGGGACTGTAGCCATCAGCACAGCTCATTTTGGCAGCGGATGTGCGGATCCCCCAGCGCCTGGAGGGGCTCCTCGGGCCCCGAGTGCCTCCTCCTCGTCTCGGGGCTCAGCAGCATTGTCAGCTCCCACAAGGAGACAAATAAATCACGTGCGGACGCAGGGAAACCCCCGAGCGCCATTTCTTGGGTGAGCTCCCCGCACCCGCCTTCCTTCCTCCCCTTCAGAACGTGGGATGCGTGCTTTCCGCTCACAGCTTACAACACGAACAGGCCCCTTGCGGATCCTTGGGTTTCTAATATATGTGTGTGTGTGTGTGCAAATCTGAAAGAAATGGATACATGCCTGCACGTGTGCCGACGCGGGGCGAGAGCGACGTCTCAGACGCAGGGTGAGCAGCGGTGCCTTCGGAGAGAGAGCGAACACAAAGGCCGGGCCCCTGACGTCGGGACGTGGCGACAAGGCCGGGAGCTGTCAAGCAGAGGGCACTGCCACCCAGAGGCAGAGAGCCAGCGGCCGGCGCACCTGGTCACCCTTCTACTTTGTCATCGTCGTCAGCCAAGAAAAACGTGGGTGTGGTTGCAATTCTGCTCATGAAATAACCCAAGAACGGGTATCAGACACCCTGAACGTGTGTCCTCGGGCCTGTGGTCCTCCTGCCGTCCTGAAGGACGAGACCCACGCACGCAGCGCCCTTCCCGGCTCCGCCCCGAGAAGGGGGGACGGTGCCGCGCGGGAGGAGGCTGACTGCGTCTGCAGACTCTCCCAGTGCAAATGCATAAAACAGCTTGGAAAGGAACCTTTGGCATTTCTTCAAAAATAGGCATTTTTCGGGGGTTGCGGCCATACGATACCCCAATGGGGACCCTGAAATGAATGTTTCTGGTGGCGGAGGGAGGCAGCCCCTTAGGCCTCGGCACGGGTAAAATATGAAATTTCCTGGCTGTGAGAATTCTGTTTAGACCCTAGTTATCCATCACACAAAATGGTGCTCAGCCTCTGAACGTGGGCTTCCAAAAGTACATATGACGTACACAGCGAGGAACCTTAGTGGAATTAGTGAGTGAAATGCTGAAAGACCCTGCATAGCGGAAAAGCCACAAAAGAGGTCCTTACAGCCGGGCTCAGAGTCGTGCATTCTCTAGGGCTGACACATGTAGAACCTGCCGCCCGAGCGCGCAAGGGTCAGTTGGACGGCCGCGTCCCCTCTGTCGCTCGGCGAACGCGTTGGTTCTGGAGTGAGTCTGCTGGTTGGCGTGGGGTCGCAAACCCGGACTCCAGACCAGAGTCCCCTGTGTTTCTGACACGGAGTAAATAATGAGGCCAGGCTGCGTCTGCCGTTCCTAGACACTTTCTGTGCCTGTGACAGGCACAGAGGTCCCCCCTTTGAATACTTTCTAAAACTTCGAACACACACACACACACACACACACACACGTGCACGCGCAATCAGAACGATAAGTCAAGTAAAAGCACAAGCCTTCTGTTAACCAGGCTTGCATCAACCCTTTAACCAACTGACTCAAAGGTTTTCAGTGTGGGAACATTCTGCACCAAATAAAATAATTTAGAATTAGGTACAAAAATACTACTAAATACCATTTTCACTCCACTAAAATTATTTACTGCGTAGGCTAGAACATTTTTAGAAGCCCACATTCGAACGGGGGAGTGGGGAAGGCTCCACCCATGTGTAGAATAAACAGTTTTAACTTCCAAAAAAAAACCCACAAACACCAACAACCCACATCGCCGCAGGCGCCCTCGCAGAACCCCGCCATTTGCGTCTGTCCCCTCCGGGTTCTCCATCGCAGGGTCGCCAGCGCCCTCTGCTGGCCTTCCGGCCGAAGTAGCAAAGGAGAAACGGGAGAGAAAAGAGGGCGGAGCAGTCCTCCCAGCGCTGGGGGACCGGATTCTCCTGACCGGGGAGGGGGAAGAAACAAACCCCAAACCCGTGCTCCTGTGCGCTGGTTTGCGGGCTTGCTGTCCTGAAGAACCGTTCACGCCGCAGACCGATGGGGGCGGCTTCTTTCTGAGAGGCCCCCACTGTTCGTGGGCCCAGTCCCGCTCCAGGAAAGGGCGAGGCCGCACAGAAGGGGAGGGAGGAGCTGAGAATTCACGGCCGAAGCTCTGTCTGTGGGCCCCCTCTGCACACGAGCCATGTGGGAAAGACCTGGGAAAGGCCGGGGGCACCCCTGGCTGCAGAGGCCCCTGACGGAAGGGGGGCTCGGAGTCCAGGATGTGGGGCTGTGTCCCCCTCCACCGACTCCACACGAGGGCGTTTCCAGGATCCCAGCACGGACAGCCTTTCGGCCTCCTCTCCAGAGTCCCTGCTCCTCCAGGCCTGACCTCCCTGCGTCCCTGCGGGCCTTCCTGGGGTCAGCCCCCAAACGCAGCCAAGCACCTCCCATCCTTTCTGAAGTAAAACTGGCCTGGTTTGCTCCTCACATTCCCGGGGAGCTGGAACCAGGCCTGGAGCCGAGCAGATGCACCAACTGTGTTCTCAGTGTCTGATCACAGACAGACAAGACGGTACTGAGGTATTGACTGTGCGGTCTTTTTAAAACACGACTGATTTTCTTTTCTTTTTTTAAAGTTATTTATGTATTTATTTTTAAAGGGAGGGCAAGGGAGCAAGAAAGAGAAGAGAAACATCTATGTGTGGTTGCCTTTCACGTGGCCCCCACTGGGGACCTGGCCCGCAACCCAGGCGTGTGCCCCGACTGGGAATTGAACCGGCGACCCTTTGCTTTGCGGCTCACTCTCACTCCACTGAGTCACACCAGCCAGGGCCGTCTGTGCGGGTTTTCAAGGAAAGAACATTCACCTCGATGAAAGTGAAGCTGGGCAGTCACTACCGATCCCACACGTCGCCTCTCTGCGTCTCCCTTGTCTCACGGCCCGAGGTCTCCGGTACTTGCTCTGACACACAAACAGCCCCGCCATGGGGGCTCAGAGTGGGGGGTTCTGTCCTCTGCTGTTTTCTGATGCCAACGGGCTGGCACCACACAGGCGATGAGCCCCTGGGGACCAGGTGACATGGAGCTCTCGCCACCCTACGCCTTCAGGGAGTCACTTACAACTTAAACTGTAGTCGCCTATTTATGCTTCAATGTTGGACACGGGGACTGCGACGGTGCTGAATTCACAGGCGAGGGAAGTGAGACACAGAGAGATTAAACATCACTCCTGAAGTCACATCAGTTAGTGAGTGACACACCCGAATGCCCACTCCTCCGTCACCCGGGCCACCCCAGACCTGGGGTGGTCAGCAAAGGAATGCGGGGAGCCGACGGGCTTTGCCGAAGGAGGCCCCACCGCGATCGGCGATGCAGCGCACGGGAGGCGTGTGTATGTGTGTGTGTGTGTGTGTGTCTGCACAGCACCACGGCTCGGCTAGGACGGGAAACAGGGAAGTGGGCCCTGTGTGGACAAACAACAGCTAGCAACGTGAGTGTCCGTCACAGACAGAGGGACAGCTGAGTGAGGGATTCCATGTCACAAAGCAAGTTCCACGAGGAACGAGGCCCCGAAAATCGAGGACAACGCCGAAGGAGAGGAGACGTGCAGAGAGGAAGACCGGAAAGCACTGCAAGAATAATTATGCAAAACCGCACAGGCGGATGAACGCGGAGAAAACTGTGTTTACATTTTTATTTTTAGATGGCCCTTATTCTTGATTTATTATTGTTTGTGTAGCGAAGAAAGAGAAAACCAGTCATCAGCATCGATTTTGCTGAAACCCCACTGCAGACGAGGGCTCTGAATGCAACGCGGGCCAGGCCACAGCCCAGGAAAGCGGCACAGACGGTTTCGGCCGGCTGAAAGGGCCCGCGCGCCACATTCCCGCGCTCCCCGCCCCGCTGCCCTCCCCTCAGGTCGCCGCTCCTCTCTCACTCCGTGTGCCCCCCCCCCCGTTCCAGAGCCCGCCTCCCACGGCACATCCCCCCACGTCGAACCTGTCACGCTGTCCCCCGTGAAACTCTCAGCAGAGTCGACGCCTCAGTTCCGTGTGTGAGGCCGTGTGCACTTGCAAACTGGTCGTTCCGGAAGAACTGTGAAAGCTCAGACGCTAAGTAGCCACTTGACCAGGCTACACTGCTCACGGGTGACATGGTTTTCTTGGGGGGAGAGGAGGAAGTGGGGTTGGGGTGCCTGGTGGAGGGGCACCACTCCTTTCCTGGCACTGTAGCCCACCAATCGAACATTTTTAACGGAAATAACTAAAATCACACCATTCTCCTGCACGTTGTTAACCTGCCTGTGTGCTGTGCACGCGTGACAAATGCTTCCTTATCTTTGCCCGTGGCTGTGCCGCTCGCCCGGGTGCGCTGGAAGGACCGCTGGCCGTCTTGGCGCGTTGGTGCCATCGTCCTCCCCTCTACGTTTAAAAGTCAAACTACCATCAGCAGCGTCCACCTGCTGACCAGGGTGTGGTTCGAATCCAACTGGCCCCGGGCGTCTCTTCCGACGGCACATCTGGCCAGGAGGGCTTTCCGCGGTGGGAGCCCCGAGGGCGTGTGATGTCTGTCTGGGGCCCGTTAGCCCTGGTCACCCCACGTCCAGACGACTTCAAGTCAGGAACCCAGACAACTGGCCCCTGAAGGCCCCTGACAACATCCCAGACCCGGAACACCTGCCGAGTGCAGGGCGGACGAGCACGGAGGACAAGCAGCAGAGACGAGAGGGACCCCCTGCACCACCAGGCACAGGGCTCCCGGAAACGAGGCGCGAGTTCCACAAGGGCACAGCGGAACGTCCGCGGGGTCCCCCTTCAGGTGTCAAACCGGTGGATTCAAAGCAACGGGCGCAGCCGTAGGCAGAGCTGGCGTGCATTGAAACAAGTGGGGACCNCCGTTAGCCCTGGTCACCCCACGTCCAGGCGACTTCAAGTCAGGAACCCAGACAACTGGCCCCTGAAGGTCCCTGACAACATCCCAGACCCAGAACACCTGCCGAGTGCAGGGCGGACGAGCACGGAGGACAAGCAGCAGAGACGAGAGGGACCCCCTGCACCACCAGACACAGGGCTCCCGGAAACGAGGCGCGAGTTCCACAAGGGCACAGCGGAACGTCCGCGGGGTCCCCCTTCAGGTGTCAAACCGGTGGATTCAAAGCAACGGGCGCAGCCGTAGGCAGAGCTGGCGTGCATTGAAACAAGTGGGGACCATAACCCCAGGCTCCGCGCGGCGGCTCCTGCTGCCGCGGAGAGAGCACAGTGTGAGGGGGATGGGCGAGGAGCGGGGCTGCGGGCCTGTGTGCAGCCTCCCTGTCTCTCCGGCCCCTGTGAGAGACTCCGGGCATTTAGTACATTAGTTTGGTCGTTTTTATGCCCACATTTCCCCGCTGGAAAGATGGCTTATATCCTAGAGTCCACAGGGGAGCGCCAGGCCCACCAGGACTGGGACGCTTCGAGCCAGTGACGGAGCCGCCCGAGCCTGGGGCATGGGAATAGCTAGTGATGCTGACCTCGCGGACGGAGGGAGAGGCTCTGCCGCTAACGCACGTGGGGCCCTCCCACGGCGCCGAACACGGGAATCTCAGCCCGTGGGGCTGTCGTTACCTGCATACCCCTCACCCCCCGTCTCTTGGACCCCATTTTCCTGGGATTAGGCTGTCCCACAGCTTGGTCAGAAGACCCTCACCAGCTAGCACGCAGCTCACTGCCCCTCCTCCACCACGGCACACGAAAGAGCAGGCGGTCCTCGCGGGACCCCACGTGGCACCTCGTCTAAGTGGGCCGCCGCTCTGCGTTCATTTGCGAACACATACGCAAAATTATCGGAAAAATCCCACCTCTTGGTCGGCTGCGAAATAGGCCTCTCTCTGGGCTGGAGCTAATTCCAGACTCGCATTTAAGCAAAGCAGGTAAATGAGCTGCTCACGGGCCTTCGCGGATCTTAATAACTTCCTCTTCTCTGTTCAATGAGCGCCCTGCTCTGGGGAGGGCCCTTCGGCTCAGCGTGGATAAGCAGCGTGGAGTCTCTTACTGCCCTTCCGACCGAGAGGAGAAAACAAACGCACCCACCAAGGACAGGCAAGGGAGCAAAGGGTCTCCTGTCTGCTCGTGTGGCCCAGTTCAATCCCCCGGAACATCTCGTGACGAAAGAGAGAAAAGAAACTCGTTTCCTCAGACTAATTTGCGGTTTTTTGCTATGGTACGTCACTGCTCCTCGAAAACAAAATGTTTGAATAGCGGTGCCCATGGCCAGGATGCTGTACTGGTCCCCGGTCTGTCCAGACACGGACAAATGTAGAAAACGGGGGGGAAACAGCTTCGAGTGGAAAGGACACAGGAATCGCCACTGTGAAGTCACACTCCACAGGCCACACCAAGACCCTCGCCGGCCGGCGGTCCCACTGCGTGCCTGTTAGTTGCAAAAGTCCACCTTCACCTTCTCCTTTCTAAATACAGAGAAAATGATGGAGGAAGTTTCCGAAAGATTGTAAGTGTTAGAGGGGAAGTCTGAATCGTTGCTTTCAGTTCCGGCATTTTTCCTGCTCTCCAGCTTTCCAGGGCTTTGCTCTTCCCAGAAGATGGGGCTGTTCGGCCTGAAACTGTGTGGTCCGCTTAGAACATGGGAGCACACAGACGAGGGTTAGGGGTGGGAACAAGGTCCCCGGGGCCGTCCTGGCCAAACGGAACGAAAACGCCCCCCGAGGGAGGCCCTCGGCGGGGAAGCCCCCAAAACAGGGCGAACGCCCTTCGATGCCAACACTTTTCAGGGAGGGCTGGAGGAAAGTCGTGGCTCATGGTCAAGATTTCCATTTCCGAGGCGCCACATTATGTGTTCCGCGTCCCTCTTAACCTGATTTTTAAACAGGAGGCCCCAGGGGTCAGGGGGAGAAGCTGGGAAATCCGTCTTTGTCCACGTGGTCAGCCACGGAACCTGAAGCGGAGGGCCTGCAGAGGAGCACGTTGTGACCGTCTCCGGAAGCGCCTTTTCCAGCGCAGGGACGTGAATGTTAAGGCAGGACCTGGCGGCCAGCTGTTTTCGCTCCCGTTCCCATAAAACTCCTCTGGGTGTGCGGACAGAGGCCACCGGGCGGACCCGAGCTCTCCTGCTCGGCGAGACATCCCACCCAGCACCCTGTCCGTGGCGCTGAGCGGCCCACCACGACGATGTTTAATGAAGTTGGTAGTTTGAGGGGACAAGTCTCAGGACACGTGCCCCTAGGCGCACTGGCTGCAGAGCAGACCGGTGTCACCGCTGCCTCCCCACGCGATGATCTATGTCGATAGCAGGGGCGAGGCAATCGATCTCGCAGGTAATAGATGACTCCAGAGTAATAGCGTCCAAGGAGAGCAGGACAGAAATCACCGGAGCCCCGACTCCAAATGCCGGGGATGGAAAATGAGCTTTCGTGGGAGCCTAAGCCCCGAACGGCCTGGGTTCTTCTCTCCCCGAACATCTCTAAAATCCACTCCACTTTAAAGTCTGTGCGTGCTGATCAAAGAAAGAGATTTTATTCCATGTAAACCGTGGTTAGGCTAACACGGCCCATGAGATGGATGGGGTGATCCTCAAAATCCTAGATGTAATTTTCCACCGCACTGGACCAGCTAAATACACATATTATAAAGTGTTTGGCAACAGTTTTCTCTTCATCGTCGGTGGTTGTTTTTTTTTTTTAAAACCCTGACAGAAACAGAGAGGAAATCCTCCAAAGAATGAAATCATTACAGTGAGTTCCATTTGTATATTTTTAGACAATCAGAACAGTTCTTTGAAGGCAGTTCGTGGTAATAATTTTAGGCACGTTTTCCTATATGGCTTGCGCCTGGAATCTGCCCCGAGCTGGCTTCCTGGCCGCCTGCCCTCCCGTCTACACTCGAAATGAAATGCTGCCACGAGGAATTGTCTGTGAGACTGGCCCGAGTGTCCGTGGCGGGCTGGGTGGGAAAACAAACCCGCAGAGAGGTTGGAAAACAAACCCACGGGCCAGTTCAAGGTATTACACCGAAATGCACTGTGAGCCCTTCCCTGGAGCTGTGGGCGTCCCTGCTCTGAGCACCGAGCAGACACCCACGATGGGAGCCCCGCGCCGGGCATCGAGGGAGCTTAACCCCTTCCACAGCCTGACACTCTTCTCCCAGCTCTGCCCGGACAGAGGGTAAGGAGAAGAGGCTTCATCTGGGGGCCCTGGCCAGAGGCAGCTCCTCGGCCCAGCCCCCAACCTGGACGAGCCCTGTTCCAGCGCGCCCGGCCATTGGCTGGCCGACGGGGCGCGCACTTCGGGGGCTGCAGCCAGCTGAGTCCAACCCCGATAGAGCGTGATGGAATAGTGTCTCCCATGGAGAACGAGCGAGTTCCATTATCATCCACCTCGCCCCCCGCCCTCCACCCCGGACCTGCCTCCGGAGAAGTGCCCCTGGGCCTGAACACAGGCCAGGGGGAGGGCAGCAACGAGGGAAGAGTGGGCCGTGCCGTGCCGACTTGAGAGCCAGACGGAAGAACATTCAAATCTGTTTTGAGAAATAACTTCCAATTCTATCTCGTCTCTCCCAGCAAATGGGGCTGACTTCCGCTCTCCAATTATAAGAACAGATAAAATAAAATAGAGTAAGAGGCCATTTGAAATCAAATGCACTGTGATGTGACCNCCAGGGGGAGGGCAGCAACGAGGGAAGAGTGGGCCGTGCCGTGCCGACTCGAGAGCCAGATGGAAGAACATTCAAATCTGTTTTGAGAAATAACTTCCAATTCTATCTCGTCTCTCCCAGCAAATGGGGCTGACTTCCGCTCTCCAATTATAAGAACAGATAAAATAAAATAGAGTAAGAGGCCATTTGAAATCAAATGCACTGTGATGTGACCTTCAGTGCGTGTCAGAAAACCCCTGTTTTCAGTATAAAGTGATGTCATTTTCACCGGTGCAAAATTGCTTTCCACCAGACACCACTAGGTGAACGATGAACAAGATACTTGAATGTCACTTTGGCTGGGGCTCCAAGCTATTAGGAGTGTGTAGTAGTTCAAATATCTTGCATGACCCATGCATTTATTTACTCCTCCGTTCCACAGATGGTTGGGACATCAGCACCTAAGGAGGAAGCCGTGGGCAAGCATGAGATATGATCTCTGCCTTCTCAGAGCGAGGGGAGCAGAGATGCCTACATCGCATTCTTGAAACAGCGTATAAAGTGTACGTGGTTTCCTCTCATGCACAAAGTGCCCCGTTTTATCCTCAGAATGAGAAGGGAAGTGGACACAGTGTCTCCCTGAGGTCACGGCTACTGAGAACTTAAGGAAGGGGACCGTGGTTCGAGAGAGAGCCGGCGGTGTAGACAGAAGCCTGCGGCGGGTGTAGACAGTCAGGGCGCGGTGCGGGACGGTCCCCTCTCCGTCCAGCGCTGCTGACGCGGTTGAGGGTGCGCCCCACACCGAGCTGTCCGGGAGGTGTGGACACAGAGGAAGGACTCCCAGCCCCACCCCAGTTCTGCCCTGAAAGGGGCGGGGACCGGAGCACCTCTGAGCCTCCGTCTCCTCTTCGGAAAGGCGGGGGCTCTGCCTGTCCCCTGAAGTTAACTTGAACAAAACGCGACTTCGCCGAACCGAGGCCGAGGGTCCCGTTCCCGTCGGCGTCGTTAACAGAAGCACCCCCAAGTGTGTGTGTGTGTGCCCGCGCGGTGGCGCTGGGCTTCGCGGCGGTCTGAGTGTACCTTGGGAATTTATCTGTAAAGGTAAAGATGATCTCCACACAGGCGTCTCCCTCAGTCGGTGACACATGGGAAGCTGCGTGTGAAGAGCAAAGCATTCAACGGAGTCTTTGGACGTTTCATCAATGCTGAGCCCCCCCAGCCAGAGCTGGCCTCACACAGGGGCGGGGAGGGACCCCTGCCTCCCGGCGGTGAGTGGGGGGCTCTCTTTCTCCATCGTACCTGTCGCTGGACCTGAAACTCCAGCACGACTGGCTTATGTCTTCTGGTTAAGACAGGACCTCTGGGATTTCTCTTCCAAGAGGCAAATACCTAGAGCGTTCTCTACAGGAAGCCCAGAGCCCCGGAGAGATTAAGGAGGGAAAACTCCTGGCGCGTGTGTTTTGATGACTCGGGGAAAGAAATCATGGAGAAGCTCAGGCAGTCGCAGCCGGACACGGGCAGTGTGCTGGGGTCAGCGAAAGAACCGCTGAGCGAGGTGGGCTGTGCCGAGGACACTCTGTCCACCTTCCTGCCCCTCCGGGGGGGGGCGGGGGGGGCCTCGGGCCAGATGTTTGTCATCTGGGCGGGGAGACTCTGAGTGGTTGGACTCTCCACCTTTAATCCTCAAACATTTTAATTGTTCGGATATGTTCATGGGCACGTCAAGAGTGGTTGAACTTAAGTGAGATGTTGCACATGAAGTGATTTGTCTCAGCTCCAAAGTATGAAACAGATGTTACTGTTTTCATTTGATGGGGGACGCAAGGGCAGGGGGCTTTAGGGGAGGAAGGGTAAGGGGAGTAGCTCTATAAATACATAAAATTGTATCTGGCAGCATAAGCTAATTTGGCCCAAAAGGCAATTTTGTCCTCCCTCAACCGTAACACGCAACCCTCACTCGGAGAAGCAACACAGCGAAAACCCAGTTGCGTGCCGGGCTGGGCTCCTGCCTGCACAGGAAGAGGGTCCGGAGCGGGGCCCCCCGACGTGCCCAGGAGACGCTGGGGTCCACCTCAGAGGGGCCAGTTCCGTGTCAGGCAGGAAAGAAGTGGCACAGAGCAGTTCCCGCGAGCAGCGAGGACTCATGGAGTGGCTCTGGAGAAGCTGGCGCCGAGCCCCTCCGGGCAGACCCCTGAGAGTGAGCACGAGCTGAGTCTTGATGGAATCGGCGAGTCGCTACCGCGGTGAGGAGCAGAACTGTCTAAGACGGTCCTCGTTGCACCAAGGTTCTCGCCCGCAGCCCCGCCCGCTGACCAGCAGTCACTCAAACTGCGCCCTCTGCTCCCTGTTGGTCAAATCGCCGGGCCTGGTACTGGGAGGCCCTCACCGGGGCCCCGCCCTGTGGCCCCCTCTGCTGCTGCCGCCGCACCGGGGGCAACCAACAAAGATCCGAATGCCCCGCAGCGGTGACCCCATCCTTCATTCTCCCGTACGCCAGATCGGCCCGTCCTGTCCTTGCCTTCACCCTGGCACCGGGCACCCAGGCGGACGCGGCGGATTTCTCACTCACCCTGCCAGACGCAACTCCTGTGTAACCGGCCCCTGGCCCCTGGAAACCCGAGGGGCCCTCGCTCTACATTCAAGAGATAAGCCGTCTGCGTGATTTTGACTCCCACCCCTCGGGGCCACGGGAACGCAGGGACGGGGACTCGAGGGTTCCCCGCAGCCTCTGCCCGACTCCCGACTCACAGTGCAGGCTCCAACTCCTGTCTGAGCCAAGCAGACAGGAGGGAGGCAGGATCGGGCTGAACGAGTGTTTTCAGATGTCGTCGTGGAGAGACTCCGGGCCCAAGGACAGGGCAGGGCCACAGGTCCAGGCAGGTGAGGGTGCCCCCAGTTAGGGTCGCAGGTCAGCTGCATGTGGCTTTTAAGCTGGGGGTGGGGGCCGTTACTCAGGCAACCAAATGTCAACCCCTGGGCAGGACACCAGGAAGGCAGCCCTGGATTGGACACCAGTGACTTCAAAGAGGACTGTCTGTGAACCCTGGGCTGGAGACGAGGGCTGGTCTCAGATGGTGGGGTGACCCCAAACCCAAGCTGGCAGGAAGTCACAATAAGTTGCTCATGTGGGCAGCCAAGGGACCGAGAACCAACAGGTTTTGGAATAACTGAAGTCGCTCAAAGGGAGCCCAGTAAGACGAAACAACCCCCTCACACCCGTGTGGGAAATGTGGGGGACAGACAGTCTCACAGAAACACAGCAGGAGGAGAGGAAACGCTGGCCTCCGCCCCTGTCACTCCCATGCTCGTTCTGGCCATTGCGCGCTCCGGTGCAGGAGAACGATGTTACCACCCCAGCAGACCCACAGGG
Source organism: Sturnira hondurensis (assembly GCF_014824575.4). Lineage (NCBI taxonomy): Eukaryota > Metazoa > Chordata > Mammalia > Chiroptera > Phyllostomidae > Sturnira > Sturnira hondurensis. The sequence goes on from NW_028091436.1 coordinate 1,092,322, forward strand.
GGCGCCGTGCAGCCCCGCAGAAGCAGCGAGGACAACACCTCCTTTCTGACAGTGGCCCAGTGCGTCTGACTCAGACTCAGACGTGATAAAGCCTCTGGTTCAAATCAAATCACATTGATTTAAGCTCCCTAACCGTATCTTTCTTTCTATGTCTTAAGAAACAGGGTGTTTGATGTCGGTCTGCAGGTTTACTTACAGGAAAGTCAAGCTCCACCGTGAAAGGCAGCTTCCACGGACACCGTCTACGATCTCCAAGAGCTGTTCTCGCTGCAAAGCCGGCTTCCTCCTGCCGCCCCCTCGGCTTCCGACTTTGCTGGGGGGGCGGGCAGGGGGGCAGGGGGCAGGTCAGTCCCTTCCCCAAAGCCCCCACAACTGTCTGCCACGGCGTACGTGCCACCGGAGGAAAACGCCAGGATAATACCCTGGAGCAGGGTATTAGGCAAATATTGCCCCATAAACTACTATTCCATCTACTTTATCATCTCGGTATGAGCTCATTTCAGTTTCTTTAAAATATTCTTTTCGAGTTAAGAAAATGGAGAAATTTACTCAGACAGTAAAATGAGCAAATTACCTTGGATTTGCAAGGCTATTAATTGTCCCCCTCTGGTATTTCTTGGCAGGCTCGGGAGACTTTGTGCAACGGAGCGCTACCTGGAGTTGGCAAAGCCCTTCAGGCCACTGGAAGCGTCACAAGCGTCGTTTTCCAGGCCAGGTTCAAATTGAAAACACGTTCAGACTCTGCGCACAATTCTGTCATACGCGACGGCTCCTGGGTGAACTCCCCGTCATTCCAAGGGCCTTTTTTTCTTTTTTTCTAAGTAAAATTATTTGTGGGGGCGACGTGTGGCAAATCTCGACAGACCAAGTGAAAAACAGACTTGTTCAAAACTGCCCACTTCTTTTTATTAAAAAAACATTTCAGATGTTACTATTCATCAGACGCGGCAAACGGACCGTAAAATGCTGTAGGCGTCCCCCAGCTAGCCGTGCCGTGTCCCGGTTAGTCAGGACTGTCCCCGAGTTCCCTGGGGACAAGTGAGGTGAAGACACGTGGTCAAGGGCAGAGTTCAGAAAAGCAGGGCAGAAAAGCAGTCTTGCACACTGAGTTCTAGCTGCATGGTCTGCCCACAGGACTTTTTCCACTAGAATAATGTGACTTTTTATTACGGTGCAGAGGCCCCTGGTGGTTGGAGCCGCCTGTGACGTGAGCCATTCAATGGTGGCTCAGACATCAGATGGTGAACTGGGGGAGATGAGAGTGCCGTGTGCGGAGGCCCAGCCTCGCCAGTCCGCCGGAGGACGGAGGAGCCCACCGGGCGAGAGGTCGTGGGGAGGCAGGAGGGGTGAGGACTGACCGAAGACACTTGCCGTGGCTGGAGGTGAACAGGGAGGAATCAGTTAATGCTACCCCGATCTCCAGCTTGCCCTGCTGCACATGGCTGCCCTGTGTCCAAACGGCTGCAGACGATTTGTAGAAGCCGATGCAGTTATGGACTTTACACTGGCCGTAAAACCTTACTGTCTTTTTTTTACTTTCCTAGACCCCTCGTTAACCTTCATAGACATAAATCGCCCACCCTCAGTACTTTTCTCCAAAAGGAATGGCTAATTTTTTAAAAGATTTTATTTTATTTTTAGAGAGGGAGAAAGAGAGGAAGAGAAACATTGACGTGTGGTTGCCTCTCAAGCGCCCCCTACTGGGGACCTGGCCCACAACCTAGGCATGTGCCCTGATTGGGAATCGAACCGGCGACCCTTTGGTTTGCAGGCTGGTGCTCAGCCCACTGAACCACACCAGCCAGGGCAAGGAATGATTGATTATTGAAAAATATGGTGAAACCTTAAAGAGGTGAAGGAGAAAGTAGAAAGCACCGTGAAATTTCAAAACACAGGCCTCAGCAAACACCTGCAGACTTGAAGCCATGCCAGTGAGTCACGAACTCAGTCGAGGTATCGGACTGAGTTTTACTAGAACATTAAAAGCACTACACTCAGAAAGCCCTCCAAGGAAACGTTCTTGGTTAGGCATTCTGTCACCGAGACTGAAACAGCAAGTAATGACAAATGTCGGCACTCTGAACGGAGAGCAGGCCTTTGGTGGGAGGACAAAAGGCCGGGGGCGGGCTCGTCTCCCGGGGCACGGGCCCTGATCCGCCGGGAGGAGGGCGCACAGGCCCAGAGGCTGGTCTGAGACAGCACCTGCTCCGACCCTACCACGAAAGCGACCGATAGGAGAAAATGAAGTGCACTGGGGGGCCTGGCATGTGTAGGCATCTGAGCAAGTGAAAGAAAGAAGAACAAAGGAAAAGAGGTTGTAAAAAACGTTTTGAAGCATAAGGAACCTGGGACGGCAACAGACGAGCAGGAGACATCAAGCTAGGCTCGTGGTCGCGACGCGGCGTTCCCGTTAGTGGCGGGACTCACAGATTTTGTGTTCTGGGCGTCTGCTTCGCTTGGACAAGTTTCATGGGCCAAGCAGTAGGACGAGTGATCCCTCTGGGGCAGTTTCAATGAGGGCTGCCCATGCCGGGGCCTCTTCGACCACCAATACAGAGCGAGGTGTTTAGATGCACGCCATCCATCACAGCTACTTCTCTGCACGGCCCGCAGTTTTCCTGAGATGGCTTAGCCAGAACAAACATGAGAATCGATAAATCAATAGTCTGGTGACACGGTGGGGGGGGGTGGGGGGGGTGCAGGGGCTGCGGCTGCTGTCTTAGCTCCGGAATTCCATTTTGGCGCTCACAAAAGAACTCATTAACTGATTTTTACTGAATACATGTTATCAGGGGCAACTTCCAAAAAGACATTTATCCAAAAAAAAATATATATATATAGCACTTGGGATCTGTTCTCTGCGGTGAGCTCACAATTAGAATTTTTCTGGGACGAAAGGACCCTGCTGCTTTGAAACGTGCGGATCAGCGGCGGCTGTGCACGATGCCACTCGGCAAATAAAGTAACGCCTGCCGCAGGAGAGAAATGAGTGCTGAAGGCGTGAACACGCTACTTAGTATCTTTCCGTTGCAACACAGAGGGGAAAGTACTTTCTGTTGCGTTCCCTTGACCTCCAGAGCAAAGCCTTAGCAGAAGCACTAGCATATTCTCAAAGGACTACTCATCGGCAACATCCTTAAGAAGAAAGCACGCCGTTAAAGGGGCTGAAGTGACACAAGTCGGAGCACTCCCCCAGGCAGAGCCCTGCAGGCCTCGTCACCCTCTAACTCGTGATTACACACGAGGACGCCTGCCCGCGTGGTGGCCACAGTGATGCACCCCGAGCAAAGCGGTCAGCCCCACCGCCGCCTCGGGGGGTGCCGTGTCCTCTGCCGAACGCGCCACACACTCCTCTCTTTCCCAGAGCCCGGTCAGGGGGTGCCGCTGTGGCCAGGCCCCCCTCTTCACCCTGCCCCACCAGGAACGGGACGGCCCAGCAGCAGGCCTGCCCTTTCCCAGGCCTTTCTCGTCAGGATAAACACACTGGTCCCACATTTTTTTTAAACTTGTAGAAGCCTTCTCTAACGTCAACTTGTCCCACCAGGTGCCCCCTTGCATGCTTTCCTCCTCTTCATAGTAAAACGTCCCGAAAGGGTGGTGCGTACACGCTGCCTGCAGTTTCCGTCTCTCTCTCTGAAATCCGCTCCCTGTGGCCTTAGGTCACTGTCACTGTTGATGAGTCACCGGTCACCTCCACATTTCAGGAGCCGGCGACTGAGCCTCCGCCCGCACAGTTGGACTCGGCAGGACTCGGCTGACCCTCCCTCCTCCCGCCACTTGGTTCCCCGGACCCCACGGTCCCCTGGGTCTTGTTCCTTCTTAGTGTCCTTTGTCCGCTCTTCCTCACCATGGGCGCTGGGGTGCCACGGAGCACCCCCCGTGTCTTTCTTCCTCATCGTCGCTCCCTGGGAGACCCCACTCCGGCATCACCTCCGAGACCATCTACATGCCAGAACCCCTGACTTCGCATCTCCCACCCTGACCCTCTCCCCACACCAGACTCAGCGACCGCCTGTAGCCTGAGACCCCCGTCCGTGTGTTTGGTGCACAGGCCCCTCCCGGCACCAGCCGCCAAACCCCCTCCACCTGCCGCGTGCACGACGGCCCCCACGCCACCCCCCTCCACCCCTCTCCTCCTCTACATCCCATTCTCAGCAAATTCTGTTGCCTTTGCCTCCAAAAACGCTTCACAATCCCCTCCCCCCACCTCTCCCAGTCCTCTCTCCCTGACCGAGTCCTCCTGCCTCTGTCCGAGACCCCGAGTTGGGCCCCGCTGCCCCCGCCCCCGACTGAAAATAACAGTAAAACAATCACCGACACTTGGACGGCTCCGGCACCCCTGGGAGGGCCCCCCACATTTGCCCGGGAGGCTGCAGCCATTGGTTAGCGCGTGAAGGGTAACGGAACGCAGTGCACCAGAGGCCTGTGGGTTTCTTTTAATATATCATATTGATTATGCTATTACATTTGTCCCATTTTTTCTTCCCTTTTATTCCCCTCCACCCTGCACACCCCTCCCACCAGCATCCCCCCACCTCAGGTCATGTCCACGGGTTGTACGTGTAAGTTCCTTGGCTTCTCCGTTTCCCATGCCATTCTGGACCTCCCCCAGTGGTTTTGTACCTACCAGTTACGCTTCTTATTCCCCGTGCCTTTCTCCCTCCCTCCCCACTGTTAACGGTCCGTGTGACCTCACCAGTATCTTTGATTAAGGCGTCCAGCTCCAGATAAACTCAGAGAGGTTTACTCAGAAAACCTGAAATCGCCGCTGTGCTGTAAACCAAAGTACAGTCAACAAGGCACTGGGGAAGGAAGGATGGTGGGCCCCTCTACCATGGAGGCTATACTGAAGGTCGGAAGTTCGCGTGAAGACCCCAGACCCAGAACACGGGGTCCGATGGTCACCCGTGAAGGAGGGCTTTGCGAGGTGGAGGCTTCCCTTCACATGGGGGCTTTGTAGGAAGGACCCCACTCCCCTGTGCTGCCCGGGACACCACCTTCGGTCCTGCCTAGCGTGTGGTCTGCTAATCCCCACTTTCTTTAGACACTTACACTCTTACATAATCGACCAAATCTCCTCGGCAGCTTCATCTCAGACCTGGAACCAACCCCAGTCACACTGCTTGGCCCGGGCCTCCTCATCCACAAACGCACGAGTTCCCTTCGGGCCCAAGCACCATCAGAGACCCCGCCTCTCGGAGACCCGGGCCAGCGGCTTTGGGATCAGACCTGGTTCTCTCTCTGCAAGCAAGCTCTGGTGGGCCTGCCCGCCCATCTAGGCCTCAATGCCCGAGCCTGCACAGAAGGAGCAGGAAAGCCTATTTTCGGGTCTGCCAAGATGATGAAATTATGTGCATGAAATACAACGTCCCGCCCAAAGCGAGGACTCAACCCTGCACAGAGGCCCTTGTCCACAGTCTCAGTCCCTCTCCACTGTGTTTCTACTGACGTCGGTCTTCCAACTCAGCCTGCCTTTCCTTCCTCCCACTTTCCTTCCTCCCGAAAGAGGGAGACACCGACGCCCCCCCCCCGCCTCTGTGCTGGCCGCAGGGGTCTGCCTCGACTTCCTGTGAGTGGACGCACGCCCGAGGCAAAGGTAGGCGTACTGTCCGAGGCAACGCACCCTCCATGGACCTGACGGCGGGGAGGTCCCCCCCCCTCCCCCTCCGCCCCAGCCGGGAGCTAATCACAACCCTCTGGTTTTCCAGCTTCGGCAAGGCGGCCTGCTGCCGCCGTCCTCCCCACCGCGTTTCGTGGAAATCAGGGCGCCCGTGAACTTCTGCTTTGGTGACGCTCCCCAGAGTGAGCGGCAGGGACCATGCACCCTCTGGCCTTTATAACTCCCAGACCGTTTCTCGTTGCTTTTCTTTGCGAGAGGAATCTGTTCGCCTCTAATTGGATGTGGCTTTCTTAAACCTTTACAGTTGGTAGCTTAATGTATTTTTGTTTTATTTCCAGTACAAAGGCGATCGTCTGCTTTTGTTGGCGTCCGTGCGGGCCCGTGCGCCAGCCCCGTAATTGCGTTCCCTGCACTCTGTCAGCCCCGCCGAGCGCCTCGGGCCCCGCAGGTGGGGCCCGGATAAGGTCCTGGCAAATCAAAGGGGTGGGGCGGTTATTCCTTTTGTCAAATGATAATTAAAAACAGAGGCGTGGAAAATGGAGCTTACGTGTTTCCCGGTTTTTAAACGGGGCGCAACATCCAGTACAAATTATTTTCTGTAACAAAGGCCCATCAGTGAGGAAGCACATTGTCTGCCTGAGTGTGCGGGCCTCGCGTCCGCCGAGTTCACTCCGTGACCCCGAGCTGCCTGACCCCGAGCTGCCCGCTGGGCTGCGCGGGGTCCTGGCCTCTCCACCTCGCAGGAATTTGGGAGAAGGCACATCAGGCGATGCCGGAACCTGAGCAGGAGATTTAGACATCGTTCTCTACTGCCTTACAGAATATGAGGAAACTCCGCACGTAGGAATGACCTGGGCGAGGAGGAGAGTATTGAAATGCAGGTTCCGGTTCAGTCAGCCCAGGACCTACACAGAGTCTGTATTTCTCACGAGCTCCCCGGCGACTCCACGCTTCCAGGTCACACACACACACACACACACACACACACACACACACACACACAGTTTCCCCAGGGCCCTCCCTCGGACCCCTCTGTTGGGAAAACCTGGAGCTCACAGAAGAGCAGACTGTAAATCTGTACACACGACAAGACCCAGAGCCCCAGGGTTCCCTCCACCCTGCTCCTGAGAGCCCTTCAGATAAAGTCTTCCTCAGGACTACAAAATGCAACGTCAAGTACACGCACGCAATCTGTTTCTGCATTTGGAAATAATTTTTAAAAACTAGAAAAACACTGTGCATTAACAACAAACCTTCTGGCCTTATATTTCTCGGAAAGAATCAAAAACGTTGAGTTGTAATCAAAAGTCACAGGTCCACGTCTCCTGGAGACTGTGTTTACTAGGCGTTGAATATGCAAACTGAAATCGCCTTGAAACATATAATTTACTACAGCGCTTGCAAACAAATTACACATATTTTATGAAAATGCTTGAGTTTGTTTTGTTTTGACGCTTTTACTTCAGACGCTGTTTCACTTGTGAAAGGTTTTTACAATAGTCCAAACCTTCCTCCCCAATAATACAACTTTATAGGCTTTAAAAGAAAATAATCGCATGAGTCACAGAGCGGGCCGTGGTAGAAAGTGTGGTAAACCAGCATAAACACGCATAAACAAATACATAGGTAAACGCAATTGTTCCCCGGTTTTCTTGCAGGCTGTAGGTTAGAGGGTCATGGTTTTGTATTTTTCTTGGCCTGCAGAAGTCACAGTTTTGGGGGGAGAGGGGAGAGGGGTTGGGGGCTGGGTGCAAAAGGGGAAGGGACCAAGCAACAAACAAACCAACCAACTCACAGACGCAGACAACAGCATGGTGAAGAGCAGAGGGAAGGGGTGGGGGCGATGGGAGCGGTAAAGGGGGGACAAATAGCGACGGAAGGGGATTCAACTTGGGTGCTGAACGCCCCACACAATATACAGACGGTGTGTCATAGAATTGTACACCTGAAACTTGGATAACTGTATTTCCCAATATCACCCCAATCATTCAGTGAAAAAATAAGTACAAACACCAGTCGATGTCCATAATAAGAAAAAAGTATTAAAGGGACAAGTTGTGGGGATTCTTCAGCGATTGACAGCCGAGCAGCTAAGTAGAGCCGTCTCCTTAATTAGGGCCGTCACCACGCCGCCTCCGGTCTCCCGGCCGTCGCGGTTCCCCGTGACACGCAGCTCGGCAGTCACGCGGCAGGACCCGGGCGACGCTGCTCGTTAGGGAAAACATAATTAGCTGCAAAACCAAAGGCCGAATGGGAAGACACTGTATTGATTTTAGTTGTTTTTCTCTTTTCTTTTGGGAAACATGAATTATCTTTTCCTTTCAGCGGTATTGTAACCAGCAACTTCAATTCATTTAAACTGCCAGTCACCCACGCGTCGGCAAACGGGTTGTTCAAGCCGATCACACCCCTCTTTATCCGCTTCTGAAGCCCCTTTTTGGGTCTATCGGGTGCCGGCTAAAAGGTTGCACAGAATCTGGGGCGTGGTGTGCCCCTCTCCGCTGATTCTGTCCTTCTTTAGACATTAATTCTTTATTGTTTTTTGGTGAGTTCTGCCTGAGGAGGATTTCAAAAGAAGTTGCTAGACCACTGTTTGGGGACACCGCTGGCTCTGTTCTCTCTCTCTCTCTCTCTCTCTCTCTCTCTCTCACGTCCAGGGCACACCCATGTCCCCCATTTCTCTAACTGGTCACTCAGCCCAGTGCCCGGCAAACTGGTCACTCCATGCAGGTGAAGGATGGATGCACAGAGATCGAAGGAAATTTCTGGTCTTCCCGCTGGTTGTCACTCTGCTGTGTCCCGACAGGTCACTTCGCAGAGGTCATGGATTTTATCCAAAAAGTGACAGGGGTCAAGGCCGGCATCAAGACTTCGTATCTGTACCGTTTACTCTATGGTATTCAGCCTCTGAAATTACTGACACTCAGTTTAATGTCACTAAGGCTTCTGTGTATTGCAGCAAGTTTTTATATATGTAGTTCCATATTTTACACGTGTATCTAAACATTGAAATGAATGCAATGAACAACACATGTAGAGTGTGTACACGTGAGCAATGCAGATTGGCCCAAAGACATCTGTCACTATATGTAGGTGTGTGTTTAGTACTGTATGGTAATTATAATCAGTAACGTACCATAACTTGCACCACGCTGCCCACACGGACTTCTGCCCCCCAACGGCGTCCCCTGCAACCTGGCCCCCTCCTGCAGAGACGCAGCTCGGAGCCCTTTCCCGGCGACCTGAGACCCGCGGCTCTCTCCGAGGTGCTTCTCCCCGGCGGGGCGGGGTCAGCCTGCTCAGCGTCCCCTGTCCTAGGCCACAGACAGTGGTTTCAGAGAATGTCAGAGTTTGGGCGCACTTTGTGGGTGTCCCCTGCCGCCGTGGTCTGCAGACTGTCCAACATGGGGACTCGAATGCTCTCGGCCTTGCTCATCCGGGGCAGCCAGGCTGAGCCCCACACCCAGGCCACGGAACCCTTGCCGGCGTCCTAGGAAACGCAGCCACGCAGCCTCCCTAACCGGGCCACCTCTTCTGCGCCGTGTGGCTTGTTCTCCGGGACGTTGCACTTCTTCGTTCGCGTTCTGAAAGGAGGGTGGGATTTTCTCTAAAAGTGCACAGTGCTGCTGTGATAAGACAGCCCGAAGAGGGGGGGTCACTGGGACGGTGGCAGGGAGCAGAGCTGCTCTCCTGGGGCCCCTGCAACCTGGTACAGACGGGAGCTCTCTGCTCCCCACCGCCCACTCCTACCCGGGCCTCGCCTTCGCAGCCCCGCTGCCCCGGGGCTCGCCGGGAGGTGCGCATAGAGAGGTCCCTGTGCAGGCAGAAGGTTTGGGTTCGAACACGCACTCCATCAGAGGTGGCCGGTCCTTGGCATCGCAGGCCCCGCGGGGTTTTACTGCCCAGACGGTTCGTCCAGCTGCCACGTGGCAGATCCCAGGTGGGGCGCTTTACCAGGCTGAGAAGCGTCCTTGAGGGACAGGGGACACCCACGTTGGCAGCTGTGGGCCCCTCAGGCCCAGACCCCAAGGCCTAACAGAGGCAGAAAGCAGGGGTCTCCGTGTGCTTTCTGGCTAATGTACTGGCTACAGATTAACGGGGCAAATATAAAGCAGATTTAGGGGGCAAATCAGGTCAATTTGCTGTTGAGTTTTCGTGGAAATTGTTGGAAATAAACTTTAATTGGCCTCTCATTGCAGTTAGTCAACTATCTTTGAAATATCTTTGCCATGGAGACGATCACTGAGTCCCCTTCTCAGAAGAAATGATCAGAGAGTGGCATTTCGTTAAAAAAACCTCATGGACCCCTGGCTGGTGTAGCTCAGTGGATTGAGCGCGAGCCTGAGAACCAGAGGATCGCGGTTTGATTCCCAGTCAGGGCACATGCCTGGGTTGCAGGCGGGTTCCCAGCAGGCCAACTCCCAGCAGGGGACGCACAAAAGGCAACCATACATTGATGTTTCTCTCCCTCTCCTTCCCCTCTAAAGATAAATAAATAAATAAATAAATAAATAAATAAATAAATAAATAACTTTATTAAAAAAAAACCTCATGGATACAAACGGATTTTCATGGGGGTCTATTATCCCCTCAACGTTTGCTCGCAACTTCATTAATATTGATGCGAGGGAGACGGACGAATTGACGGGGGACACATGGGCTCTTGCGTTCTCTGTGCGATTGTGCGGCTTGTCCAGGGACCTGCAGCGTTGAACTTCACCGGAGCTGCCGGCTACCACCGAACGGGAAGGGAAAACGTTCTCTCGGGTCACTCCTTTCTTCTTCTCCCTCTCTCTTAAGGAAACGCCGCGTCCTGCGGGACCAGGGAATTTTAAACACGAGCACTCGCTGGTTGGGGAGATTTTGCTTCAAGTGACAAGCTCGCACCCTGCACGAATAATTAAAGAGCTGGGAGTGAATGTGTAGCCGGGGGTCCCGTGTCTCCGAGGGCTCAGGTCCATTTCTGTAAACGCTCCTGGACGCCAACTCCGTGCCGATGCGTCTGCCACTCTGAGGGTCCTCTGTGGCTCTTTCTGGGTGCCCTGAGGTCACCAGAGATGTGCTGGTCACTGACCCGCTGGCGCTGGACGTGAGTGAAAAGATGATGTGGTGCCGACACTCTGGCCACATGGTCAGCTTGTGGCCAGACCAGGAAAGGGCTCCTGAGACGTCATTTTCCTTAGATAATGTCACTCCATTCTTCCCATCACCTCCATGGCCACGAAGCGCTGTGACTGAGAACAAAGGTCCGTGTATCTCACAGCCGGTCGGTCCCATGGATGCGCTAATGGGTCACCTGGGCCTTGTGGTCTTGGCTTCACTCGCCAAGAACATGCCGCTAAAAACCCACNGCCCCTGCAACCTGGTGCAGACGGGAGCTCTCTGCTCCCCACCGCCCACTCCTACCTCAGCCTCGCCTTCGCAGCCCAGCTGCCCCGGGGCTCGCCGGGAGGTGCGCATAGAGAGGTCCCTGTGCAGGCAGAAGGTTTGGGTTCGAACACGCACTCCATCAGAGGTGGCCGGTCCTCGGCATCGCACAGCCCCGCGGGGTTTTACTGCCCAGACGGTTCGTCCAGCTGCCACGTGGCAGATCCCAGGTGGGGCTGCTTTACCAGGCTGAGAAGCGTCCTTGAGGGACAGGGGATGCCCACGTTGGCAGCTGTGGGCCCCTCAGGCCCAGACCCCAAGGCCTAACAGAGGCAGAAAGCAGGGGTCTCCGTGCGCTTTCCGGCTAATGTACTGGCTACAGATTAATGGGGCAAATATAAAACGGATTTAGGGGGGAAATCAGGTCAATTTGCTGTTGAGTTTTCGTGGAAATTGTTGGAAATAAACTTTAATTGGCCTCTCATTGCAGTTAGTCAACTATCTTTGAAATATCTTTGCCATGGAGACGATCACTGAATCCCCTTCTCAGAAGAAATGATTGGAGAGTGGCATTTCGTTAAAAAACCTCATGGACCCCTGGCTGGTGTAGCTCAGTGGATTGAGCGCGGGCCTGCGAACCAGAGGACTGCGGTTTGATTCCCAGTCAGGGCACATGCCTGGGTTGCAGGCTGGTTCCCTGCAGGCCAACTCCCAGCAGGGGATGCACAAAAGGCAACCATACATTGATGTTTCTCTCCCTCTCCTTCCCCTCTAAAGATAAATAAATAAATAAATAAATAATAAATAGCTTTATTAAAAAAAAACCTCATGGATACAAACGGATTTTCATGGGGGTCTATTATCCCCTCAACGTTTGCTCGCAACTTCATTAATATTGATGCGAGGGAGACGGACGAATTGACGGGGGACACATGGGCTCTTGCGTTCTCTGTGCGATTGTGCGGCTTGTCCAGGGACCTGCAGCGTTGAACTTCACCGGAGCTGCCGGCTACCACCGAACGGGAAGGGAAAACGTTCTCTCGGGTCACTCCTTTCTTCTTCTCCCTCTCTCTTAAGGAAACGCCCCGTCCTGCGGGACCAGGGAATTTTAAACACGAGCACTCGCTGGTTGGGGAGATTTTGCTTCAAGTGACAAGCTCGCACCCTGCACGAATAATTAAAGAGCTGGGAGTGAATGTGTAGCCGGGGGTCCCGTGTCTCCGAGGGCTCAGGTCCATTTCTGTAAACGCTCCTGGACGCCAACTCCGTGCCGATGCGTCTGCCGCTCTGAGGGTCCTCTGTGGCTCTTTCTGGGTGCCCTGAGGTCACTGACCCGCTGGCGCTGGATGTGAGTGAAAAGATGATGTGGTGCCGACACTCTGGCCACATGGTCAGCTTGTGGCCAGACCAGGAAAGGGCTCCTGAGACGTCATTTTCCTTAGATAATGTCACTCCATTCTTCCCATCACCTCCATGGCCACGAAGCGCTGTGACTGAGAACAAAGGTCCGTGTATCTCACAGCCGGTCGGTCCCATGGATGCGGTAATGGGTCACCTGGGCCTTGTGGTCTTGGCTTCACTCGCCAAGAACATGCCGCTAAAAACCCACTCAGCCCCTCCCGAGAGAGGGCATCAATCTCCGGGGGACGTCGGCGAGTGAACCCCCGCCGCCCGCCCGCATCATTTCCACACTTCAGAAGATTCTGTCCAGACGCCCAGACACGCCCAATTTAACGGGCGGCGTGTGTCAGCACGGTACTCACCGCCCCGGCCAGGTAGCTCAGTTGGTCAGAGCTTCGTCCTGATATGCCAAGGTTGTGGGTTCAATCCCCAGTCAGGGCACATCCGCGAATCAACCAGTGAATGCACAGATAAGCAGAACAACAAGTTGATTTTTCTCTCTCTCTCTCTGAAAGTCAATTAAAAAAAATTTGAAAAATGAGTGGCCCTGTCTTTCCTTTTGTCACGTGACGGGGTACAGTTTGAGCTACGTACTGAGGGCTCAGGTGGGGGAAAGAGCCCTGTTTGGTTTATGGAGGTTCGCACAGGACCCTGTGGGGGCGGGTGGAGGAACTGCTGTGACTCCGGTGGGACGAGCGGCAGTGGGCGGAGCCAGGTGGGGACCCCAGGAGGAAGTGTGTCACGTCCCCTCCCCTCCCCATCCTCGGTCTAGACGTCGGCCTCGAACCCCCTGCTCTCCGGTCCCTGACCCTCGCCTCCCTGAGCTGATGAGATGGTGCACATTCGGGGGGCCGGTAAAAAGAGAAATGTGAAGAAAAGGGTATTTGATTAGAAAGGGGGGGATACAGGATGACGGCAAAAATACAATTTAAAAAATTTAAAAACAGAAAGAAGAAAGGACCCTCCTCTGAATTATACAGGAAATGTCTTGCTGGATTTCAAAGCTACAATGCTCAATTTCACAATCAAAAGTCCAAAAGAACTCTCTGTGACTTTCAGCCCATCCCCACTCAGGCACCGTCTGCTCGCAGCCCCTCTGGTTCCAGGACACAGTGGGGACACCTGAGCTGCCACACAGTCACACACAAAACACGCGGCGTGTGGCTGACAGGCTTTATCAGTGTCGAGCCCCCTGGAGCCGCGTGTTCGAGGCGAGGAGACAACCGCAAGTTTTTCAGGGCCAAATGCACCTAATACGTGGGCAGACGAGCTACCCGGTGTTGCTCTGATTTTTTTTTTAATTTTCTAAACTTATTCACACACTCATTCACTGACTTATTCCACAAATATTTTTCAAGTTCACTGGGTGTGCCAGGCCCAGTTTCGATGGCTGGGGACGCAGCCGAGGACCCAACACGAACCCCGTTTTCAGCACACACGTGTGCGTGCCCTCACAGCGTGGGGTGGGGGGATAAAACGGCAGGTGTTGGTGAGTCCCGGGAGGGTGAGGAGAGTGACCCGTGGGGGCCCCTTTAGACAGGGTGGGCGGCCAGGGAGGCCTTCTCTGATGAGGGGCAAGGCCAGTCCAGGGAAGGACAGTGGTGTTTCCTGCGGATCAGGCCGCCCTCCTCTGTGGGACCACCCCAGTCGCGCTGTTCGGCAGCCCCACAGCGGCCCTGTCTCGCCCTGCTCCCGTGGAAACATCTCCACATGTGCCCGGGAAACCAAGCCGACGCCCAGGCGTTTGCGCCCTGTCCACAAGCCACCGCGGCCGGCAGTGTTGTATGTCCGGAGTCCAGGTGGAGAGGCGATCCCAGGAGGGGCTCCGTTTCACGATTAGCCACCTGCCTTTCTCGTTAAGAGTTTTCTAGAAGTGCCGAGCTGGAAACTTCCCAAAAGAGAAAAAGTGCAGAGCTTACGAGAAGTTTTCAGAAAACGTCTAATTCGTGTGCCTGCTCTTTCAACCCATCTGAGGAGGACGTCCGTCTAGCCTTTGTCCGATCGTTTGTTTAAATTCCCCGGAAGAGACCCACCCCTCTCCTGATCCTCAGACTTCCCCGGAGATCGGACGGAACTAGTGTCAGACGCGGTGGCCGGCCGAAACCGTTGTTCAGGGTTTTCTGAAACACGCGTCTCCAGACACGCTCCTCGGTGAGTCACCCGAGAAACGCTTTCTTCTGCAGCCCCTCCCGGCCCCCCGCCCAGTAATCCACTGTCTCCGGCAGAAACCGGGCGAAGCTTAGACCCCACTCGGGTTCCCAAGACTTTCTTCTTGTCCGAAGAGCTCAGCATCTCCTGACGTGAGAGTCTAGACAAGTGTGCCCATCTCCCCCCGCCCAGCCGATGCCACTGATACGTGCCCATCGCTTTGAGAGCGGGGTTGTCAAAGCCGGTATCTTCTTTGGTAAAAATCCATCGTCGTTTCTGGAACCCGTGGAACCTGAACCCCTGACTCACCATGGCCACTGTCACTGCCACTGAACCGGGGTCCGGCTCCGCTTGCTGGTTGTTCTAAGATGTGGCCGTGCATGGAGCTGACTGGACGGACGGCGGGCTGGTGTCCCTTTCACGCGTCCCTGTTCCTCGCTGCCACTCACTGCTCCTTCTACTCGCCCTGTCCCTTCGGACACCAGGAAGCCTTGGGTTTCGGAGGGAACGGGGAGCCACAGGGAGGAGCCCCGGGAGCCCTGGGCCCTGGTCGGCCGCCACCCCCCTGGAAGGTGTCGTTGAATCACAGGTGGGTTTCGCTTCATTGCTGTTCGCGGAAGACGGGGCCGGTTTTCACCCCGACGATCGCCGGGCAGATCCACTCCGGGAAAGCGGCCTCACAGTCTCTCCCCACACCTGTCCGCCTTTGGACCGGAGTTCGCGCAGAGCGGGTAGGAGAGGGGCCCTGGGGACTGGGTGACTCCCAGGGTCGTCCATGTGAACGGGTCACGGGTCCCCCCCTGCCAACCCCAGCCCTGTCACCCCCTGTTTCATCCTCGGCGAAGACGTGTTCTTCTCTGGAATCACAGGCCCTCCCTGAGGAGGTCCACGGTGGAACACAGACGTCCGGGAGGAAACCCAGGAGAACCCCGCAGTGACCGGGCAGAGCGAAGGCTCGGTTTCTCACGCGCGCCCCCACTCACCGCCCACCCCCCCTCAAAGCAGCCTGGCACCTCACCCAAAGGCCCAGGACGGGGCCCGAGGGTCCTTGTCCCCAGCCACACGCAGACTGCGCAGCAGCCTGTGCGGCAGGAAGGCAGGGCTGGGTTTGTCTGCTGGAATCCACCCTCTGTCGTAACCAAGCGCCAGGGACACATCTGTCCTGTGAGGACGCCCATCACGAAACATCAGCTGACACATTCTCAGCACGTCATCCTAAAAATGGGAGGGTTTTTTTCCCTTCCTGAAAATGGGGACATCCCCCAAATTTTTTAAGCATCCCTTTGTTCCATCTCTGTCTCCGGGCTCAGGAGCTGCCTGCCCGCCTTGAAGCTCAGTGACAAATGAGTCAGTCTCTCCTCCTCCCCACGAAACTGCGTGTGAGTGCCGTCTGGGGTTGGGGTGGGGGGTGGGACCCAGGCACTCCAGTTACCCGAGCCTCGAGACCCCATGAGGAAGCCCCCCGTGCTCCTCACACACACCTCACCCAGCGCGAAAAATGACCGCGAGAGCCCCTCGTCCCCGCGCACGAGCAGCCTCCCGTGACCTCTGAAACACCATCGGCAGAACCTGGCGGGCCGCCCGCAGGTCCCTGAATCGACCCACACTTCTCGCTGGGCATCCTGCTCCTTAAGCAATGTCTGGGCACCACCGCTACCCTGACGGATGGATGGGAGACGCGCACCGCGGCGCAGGGCCCTTAACCTGTCCTCTCCGCCCGCGTGACGGCCGAATGGCCGTAAGTGATGGGGGCCCTGTCTGCGGGGTGGACAATTGATTGGGCCTGATGGCCTCCAGCCTCTAATGGACTTTGTGGCCGGGTCCCCCGAGAGATAAAATATGTCCGTGCGGACGGAGGCGGCTGTCCAGGGCAGGCCTGCCTCTCACGGTGGCCCCCACGGGGCTCCCAGCCGTTCCGGGTGCGAGAGCAGGCATGATCAACACCCAAACCATTTTTTTAAAGCGTTGCCCTCGGTCGATCTATTTCTGTTATTTTTTCCCCTGCCAAGCAGCGTTTTACGAACCTTGGTGAGATCTTTGTCTACACGCATGCACAGCCCTCTCTTTGGTTTATTTGGACTTGATTTTTCCTCATCTATTCAGTCTATTGACTACTTGATTGCACAAACGTCCTTGGACATTAGATAGTGAATTCCTCATTTTGTTGGGTTCACACTGAAGTTTTTAATTTGTGGCAAGAAGGAAGGTTATCAAAGAGAAAAATGTGATAGGAAATACAACAAACAAAGAAAGAGACGGTAATAAGGAAAATGATGCTGGATAAAGTACAAAACGGAGCAAAAATCAGATGTCAGAAATTGTTTTTCGGGTTAAATGGGTGGTTTTTTTTTTTGTACTTCACATAATACGTGAGAAGAAATTGTCAGGGCCAGCGTACTGAAATGCTAACTTCACTAATTACTAGTGTTAAGAAGTGAAGACCAATGATGAAAACAAAATAGCTCCTCTTTTCGATGGAAACACGAAGGAAACCCCACGCGTGTCCCCAGGCGCCGCTGAGGGAAGAGGCAGCAGCAATGCCGGGAGAGACGCCAGGCAGAGGGGGGAAGTGAAACAGACACCAGGAGAGAACCTCCGTGAGCAGCTGACCCCTGGGTGGAGAGGAGAGCTGGCCTCGAAGAACCGTGAGCCCCACCCTGCCGGGTACAAGGAGTGTCCCTCCGGGAGTGTGTTCGTGGGTTCTGTGATCTGGGAAACCCACGCACGAGGCGGCTTCGCCGTCTGGAAGATACATCGCAAAGAGCAGTCTCCAGAGGTCCCTTTTCTTTAAAAATGCACAGAGCCAGGTTTTTGACGTTCATTCAACAGAGGCTGAGTGATGCTCTGGACAAAACACTGGGCACGACCACGAGGGGGCACAGGGACAGGCGAGACACCCATTCCCGCCCCCCTCGGCGGCCGTAACCAAGCCAACCTCAGTCCGAGGCCGGCGCGGCGGGTCCCACCGCAGCAAGTCCCACCAACGGCGGGGCTTATAGAGGAGCGAGAACCGCCACGTCCTGTCGGAGCCAAGAACAGCTCCTGGGAGGTTGACTCTGAGCCGAATCCAAATGCAAACTACCGCAAAAACGAGCTTAAAGCCGCAAACATCTCCAGAAACCGGGTATATCAGGGAGACGGTGTTCCTAAGGATTCTTCCTGTGTCCTATGTGTAATTACGTAGCCTCTCTCGGACCTGCACGCTGAGTCCCACATTCGGGGCAGGAAACCCTCTCCAGAAAGGGCCTGGGAGCACGTTTTTGCCCTGTTGGCGGGATGTGTTTTCTCCATTGCACTCACTCCACCCCATCAGACACTGCGTAAGTGAGTGAGCGAGGCTGTGTTCCAATAAAACTTTATTTATAGACACCGGAATCTGAATTTCATGCCGTTTTCCCTTGGAAAAAAATATCACTCTTTTTAAAAAAAAAATTTCAACTATTTAAAAATGTTAAAAGCTGTTCTTAGCACCCCGACGGGAAGAAACAGATGGTGCGCTGGGTTTGGCCGCCACGCTGAGGAGGTGTAGTGTCTCCCCCCAGACACACGTTGCTTTGTAACTTCCCCCCAGGCGCATCTCCCTCCGATTTTATCTTGGTAAACAATGTTTCTAGGACACCCAGAGACACCCAGAGAAAAAGAAAAGCCACCCCCCTTCCTGCCCCCGTCGGCGGTGACGCTTCTTTGAAGCCTCTCAGCTCTCCCCTGATTTCCTTGGAGCGAACCAATGGCCCGTGCCTGGTGCTCGCGGGCCCGGGGCGTCACACGGCGTGGGACAGGGTCTGGCTTTCTGAGAGGGCCGGGCTGCAGTTCTTGGCGGGGCTCTGCACTCCTGCGCCCTCCCAGCCCCAGCGCTCCCACGGTGCTCTGCTCGGGACCCCGCTTTACAGGTCAGGGAAACTGAGGCACGACTAGAGTGCCCAACGCACCAAACCGCTGAGAGCGGGGCCGGCATTCGAACCCCAGTCTGCCTCCAGAACCCTCGCTCCGACGCGCCCGTGATGACGCCGAAATGACGCGTCATGGGTCACGCGGCTGCTGGGAGTGCAAACCTGTGTCTGCACTAACACGCGTTCCCCTGCGAGGTGACCGACACCCGCCCGGTGCTTCCCACTGTGCACCCACGGCCTGCGCTCTCTGCGGCCCCCCGGGCGCCGGTCTGCCTAGAGCCACTGCAGGGGACGCGGCCGCCTCGCTTGCAGGCTTGGGGAATTCCAGAGTCTCGGTCCCGGACCCTCTCCTATGTCACAGCTGCTCACACGTGGGACAGAGGAGACCACCGTGAGGCGCAGAGCTCAGGTAACAACGAAGCTGGGGACTTTTTCTGCACTTTCTGGGTCTGTGACTTCCCATCCGAGTGAATTTGCAAGTACGTCAGCCAAGAATCCAGGGGTTGGGAGTGTGGAGACCTCTCTACCCCCCAAATCTACTTCAGCTTCCAATAAATGTAGCCAGACAGGGCTATAACTGCCAACCGCCGCCCCCCCCACACACACACACACACAGCACGAGGTGGTTGACGGTCCCAGTCACAGGGCAGCATCTTTGTGAAAGGAGCCGGGATGTGCACCTGTGGCCTCGGTGGGGTGGCTGAGTACAGACCACCTTCCCACCCCAGACGCAGTGAAATCAGACAGAACAGACGGAACCACGCTTTTCCCATGCTGGCTCGCTGGTGTCACGGGACCCGGACCCCCAAGAGACGCACCCTGCAAGGTGAAGCCCATGTCTGTTTCCCGCCTGAAGATTCACCTGGACGGGGCCCCAACGGGTGGGGAGCAGGTGGGACGCAGCGGCCTTGCGGAACCGAGGGGCCAGGGCAGCGGGGGAGGTGTGGTCTGCAGAGAGAGTCTCGGCAGGAAGTGTCTGGACGAAGGAGAAATCCCAGAAAATCCTCAAGGTCAAGGTCAGGGAGGGGAANTCGGTGGGGTGGCTGAGTACAGACCACCTTCCCACCCCAGACGTAGTGAAATCGGACAGAACAGACGGAACCACGCTTTTCCCATGCTGGCTCGCTGGTGTCACGGGACCCGGACCCCCAAGAGACGCACCCCGCAAGGTGAAGCCCATGTCTGTTTCCCGCCTGAAGATTCACCTGGACGGGGCCCCAACGGGTGGGGAGCAGGTGGGACGCAGCGGCCTTGCGGAACCGAGGGGCCAGGGCAGCGGGGGAGGGGTGGTCGGCAGAGAGAGTCTCGGCAGGAAGTGTCTGGACGAAGGAGAAATCCCAGAAAATCCTCAAGGTCAAGGTCAGGGAGGGGGAAAGACGTGGCAGCTGGGGCCTGGATGGGGTTTCTGAAGGTTGCCTGGGGTTGGGAAGCAATTTCTCAGCAGTGAGATCTCCCTCCAGGCTTTCAAGTGGGACCCCCAAACCCCTAAGCTGTCGGAGGAGGCTGCTTCAGCCTTGGAGGGAAGGCGACTCTGGGATCACCCGACAGAGGTTGAAAATGAACCCCAAAATGGTGGCGCTGCCCCTCCAGTAACGTAAGCCCCTGCCAGAGACGCCACAACGCCCACCGAGGGGAACTCGGACACTCCGGCCACCAAGCCGACCACGTGGCAGCCACGCTTCCCAGCACCGTGCAAGGGACGGACCAAGACAAGCCCCACCAGCAAGGGAAGGAAAACACCCCGTAGGAGCAGACCCCAGGATGACAGGGCCGTTGACACTGGCGGAGAACAGCGCGGCGACTTGGTCACACCCACTGCCACCGGCCCGGGACGCCAGCTCCACGCTGAGCCCCCTGGAGTCCCACCTGCTGGCAGGTGCAGAGGAGCACGAGCCACCTGCCCCGCGTCCGAAGCAACCGGAGCGTTTCTGGGAAATGAGCCGCATCCACGCGGCACATGCATGTGACCTGCCGCGCAGTCTGCACCCTGGCTGCCCTCACCGACGAGTCCCCTTCCCCACGGCGCGGCATCTTTGACGGGGAGCGGAGTGGGCAGGACAGTAAGTTCTTCTGAGGAAAACACCTTCGAGGAAGCCTGCATTTTACTGTGAAAACCTACACGATGGCACACACGTCAAATATGCTTCACGGTCATGACTGACCACCAAAGCCTCGCCGATGGAGACTGGGGCCCTGCAACAGAACCCAGCGCGGTCCCCTCGTCCCATCCCCAGGGCCTGCACCCAAGAAGGCCTTCACCGAAACCGTCGGCCCCCTCCCCCTAAGACCGGGCTCTGACTGCATGGCCTGTGGGTGTTTCCACAGCCAGCAGGGTTCCAAGGCTTCTGTTGGGACGGAGGTGGCGCTGGTTCCCCAAAATGTCCCACGCTCAGAACGTCTCACTGGAGTGGCCCATTCTTTGGGGTGTTTTCAACAGTAATGAGTGAAATTTTCTGGTGGGGAAGAAATTACATCCGTTCCACTCATCACTGATGGACCTTAGAGTCTTAGAACTAGAGACCGTGGGGGCCCCTGCGTCCAACCGCACGCCCAGCTTCCCATCAGGGCAGACTAGACCGTGCCCGACCTCTCTTTCTCTCTCTCAAGCAGGTAAGTAAAAATCAAAAAGGTGAAAATGATGAGCATCGCAATGCCGTGCGGATATTCGTAGAGTCCACAGCCCATTTTACTGCCCCGCCAGCCTATTTCAGTCCTTCCAGGCAGGCTGACCACACCCCGACGTCCGCGGTCTTTCCTCCAGCCCCCGCTGCTGTGCGTCCCCTCCCAGCGCTCAAAGCGAGGCTCCTCGTTCACAGAAGCCTCCCGTTTCTTTCATTTCCACTCCTTTCTGCAGCCGTGACGGCCTGGAAGGCGGTGGGTTTGTTTGGCTTGGGTTTGGGTTTTTATGGCCCCCAGCAGAACACACGGAAGGGAAGGCGGGCTGAGACGCGACCCCGGCTCTGCCCACTAGGGGTCAGTCGCGCCGTGCGCTGGGGCCACACCCGCGCCCCTGAGCTTCGCAGGCGGGTTAGGTGCGGGCTGGGTGTGGACGCGGCTCCTCTGTGCGAGTTCCACCCGAAGCAGGGCCCGCAGGGTCTGGGACGCTGCGTGCCCGGGACGCAGCTCGGCTCCGGGAGAACCGCCGGCCTGCTCCGGGGAGACCCCCAGCCGGCGGTGAAACGCAGGCTTCTCCGGCTGTCACTCCCGGCGAGGCCAGCGGGGGGCGCTTGCGAGTGACGAGCTGACGGGCGCCGAGGGCAACTGAGCTTTGGACCACGGAGCTGGTGCAGACAGGGAAGCAGAAAGGAGGCGTTGTCTTGCACGTGTAACATTCAGAATATTTCAGAGGACCCCCTCCTCCCCCTGCTCCCCCAGAATGCTGCTTCTCTTGGAAGTAGAGCATTCTTGAGGAAAGGGCCTTCCCAGGAGGAAACCTGCTGGGCTGCTGCCGCCAAAATTGCAAATGAGTTCTGTGCCCCTCCACGCCTGATGTGCTCTCCTCGGTAAAACGGGGAGACAGGGTCCTTAAGGGTCTCAAAGGAAAATGTCAGGCAAGGGACTGACTGTTGCTCAGGCGCCAACTGACTGATCACCGACAGGCCCACGGTCACCAGGGACCACGGTGCAGCCCCTCGGACTGTGGGGGCGAGCTCCCCGTCGGGCCAGGCATTCCAGACGGTTCCTGGGCAGACCTGGCGGAGCAGACACAGCATGCAGATCGGACCAGGCCCCATAAGGACCGCGGGGAAAGTCTCGCTTCCCTCTCCAGAAAATGAGGACCGAGCTGGTTAGTCTCCAGCGTATTTCCCCCCCTCGACCATTTTGAGAGTCTGTGATGCAAATGAGTTCTTTTCCTCAAAACAGTGGGGCTCTGTTCTGATGACTTGCTTGTCCCCAGGGACAGAGGAACACAAATATGCGGTCACCCACGAGGTCACTCACCAACAACCCTGACCTCGGGCTCCTGTGGTCTAAGGGTTTATCATTTTCCCCTCGCGTGTCCAACGAGGGTCAAGGATTTCTCTTCCAGAGACTGGGCTGCCAGCCCTCCCGCTTCTCAACCCAACCCCAGCTCAACGTCCCTGTCCCCAAGCCCCGCGGCCCCCACCACACAGGGTCCCCTGTGAAGACCGAGTGAGATGCTCCCCTGTGTAAATCCCGTTGCAGACAGAGTCCAGGCCAGGAGCCGTGGGTAGGATGTGTCTCGTGATTTGGGGGCAGCCAGGGACGTGCTGGAGACGCCGCGGTGATGATGGAGCCTCCAGCGCTCGGCTCCGCACCTGGGAATCCAAGGAGCCCGGGATCTGACCCGCACACGCACATGGAGAGGAGCAGGAGGCGGGACCTGGGATGTCTGGTGGGGACACGCAGCCCCCGCGCTCCATCGGGGGCCCTGCACTGCTACGTGTGCCCTTTGTGACGCCCTGCGTCTGGCCAGCCTGGGTCCAGCGCAGGCCCCGCCTGGGAGGTGCCACGTGATGGATGTACGGAGGGAGCTTCCGGCGGGAAATGAGGTCCCCGCAGGGGTGTCATGGCGACAGCACTGGAACAGCACAGCCACCAGCCACCCTGTACAGGGAACCTCCCGCGGCACCGAGTCGGTGGGCTTCTCGCAAGCGTGAGTCCTCCGTGGCAGGCGGCCGTGCTGGAGATTCCGGAACCACCATCCAGACCCCCACTAACCCGGGGGAAGTGGGGTGCATAGCCGGGGGCACAGCCAGAGCACCCCTCCTGCGGTTCCTCCATCCGAATCCCGGGGCCCCACGGGAACCCAGAGATTCTGCTGTTGAGGGAGCAGCGTCCAGCCGCTGTTTCGGTGATGATTTTATCTTTATTTTCTCAGAAACCTTACTGAAGTGTGTTGCCAACTGCAAGAGAGAGAGAACACGCTGAGATAGAAAGCTGTCCCTCCCTCCTTCATACTTGGCCCCTTGACTCCCAGGGAAGAAGTGTGAGCGGAAAGCGCAGGAAGGCCCCCTGCCCGTCCTGCTCTCCAGCGACCCAACCTGTGGAGGAGAAAACGCCTCACGGTCTGTCCCAAGGGCAAAGCCCATCCGCCCTTGGCTCTACGGGGACACCGTGGGCCCGAATGGAGGCAGATACACATGACAATGTAAGTCTCTCTACTTTCAAAAGGCAGGACACGCAGCCAGCGGACATTCGTGAACGCGTGTCTGGCCCGTTCCACTTCGTAAGCGGCTCTCGCTTGGTTCATGAGCCCGTGACCGGCAGCTGCACCCCTTTCCGTGACCCCGAGGGCAGATCACCCAAGTCCACAGGTTCGTGTGAACACGCCGGGACATTAGGGACCGTGCAGGACCACCAAGGACCAGAAGGGGGGGTGGACTTTGGGGCAAGCGTGACTCTTAGAAGGCAGGAGGAGGAGAAGGTACCAGATGCCGATGAGCCAAGTCTCCAGAAGCTAAAATGACCTGCTCGAGACCACAGGGCGACATCAGTCCCCGGTCATCAGAAGCCTCGGTCAGTAGCCTTTCCGATGCTCCGTGTTTCTCTGAACCACAGGGAAGGGGTGGGAGGCCATTGTCTGCGGAAGGGCTCGGATAGACACCGGGGATTCCGGGTTCTGTGGGCACATGACCTCACGGGAGCCTCACGGCTACCGTGAAAGTCCCAGATGAGGAAACTGAGCCTCGGGCTGGAGCAGCTCCTGGTCACCCGGGACGATAGGAGGCCTGGATTTGAACTTGGGTCTGTTTTCAAAAGCGCACGATATCTTCAGAACTATTCATGTGGCTTCCCCTTCTACCACGCTTCTTTCTTTGTGTGTTTTCCACAGTACCTCCACCTTTGTTAGGGGACTTAGTACGCATGTTCATAATCAGAACCGTGTGCACTGAGTCTTGAGACGGGTGAGGTTGCTTGCTGCCCAGATACCCAGAGGGACATCGCGAAAAACATGAACATACTTCAATCAACAAGCAAAGGAATATATTGACACAAGATACTGCCTGAATGGAATTAAACAGACACCTAACAAAAAAAAGATTGAGCAACTGGATAACCTAAATTTTAGTTACCTATAAACAAACGAATGCTTTTACAATGTTGAGCAAATATTTGGTTACCAACTTGTTCACACAACTAATTTGATTAACATTCCAAGGCAACATGGACTCATATTGATAACAGTCAAAAATGTGCACGTAATAGGTTCTCTTTTTACAGAGAAAATGTCGTCAGCCATGTAGGTGGCTGTAGAAAAGATGGCTGAATATTGATTTTCCTTAACCCTTAAATTATATTTCCGTTACCAAATGGGGGTGGATTCTATTAGAAAAGTGAGATACCGTGTTACCAAGCAAACATTTATTCCTTATCCCTGTCTTGAAGTGAACTGTTCCAATACTGACCATATTCGGGCATGAAGAATGATCAGATTTTTGTCTCAGACAAAGGAGACCGTAAACTGCGCCCATTCAGGCCCCAGAAATGCTCGGCGCTGAGGCAAACAACCTCAGAATTGTTCCCCATCCGGAAAGTCGTTCATCTGTATCCTCTGCGGTTTCCGCGCGGCCCCGACCTGCCCCCGGGGGCTGCGCCCGCCCCGCAGCCGCCCGACCAGGGCAGGGCACACGCGCGCGTGGCCGCCGTCTTTCAAGCACCCGCGTCCTCGGGTTTCCTCCGCTCCGCGCCAGGCCGCCGGCGAGGTCATCCCCCGCAGCGAACTGTGGCACCTGGGCCCTGGTGACCCCGGGCTCCCCTCCGCCCCCTCCCCGGCCCGCCCGCCCCCCGGGCCGCGCCCCCCGTCCCCCCCCCTCCCCTGGCCCAGGCAACAAACGTCTTCCTCTACGGCAGGAATGCCAGAATTCCCCCTTGGCAAGGAAGTACTTCAATGTAATCAGAGGATCTTCCTTTGTTTTATTTTTTTTTCCGAGGGAAATTCTTCCCTCCAAGGCATTCGATGTATGCTTTTGCTCTTCCGCGGGGCCACGTGGTCCCCCAGCGGCTGCTCTGAAGGGGTCACAACTGGCAGACGCCACTGAGGGTCTCCCCCACCCCCGAAGGGCCAGACGCGCCTGGTCTCCCCCAGGCCCTAATGGACACTTAGCTTCCATTAAACCCTCTGAAACCCGACTGCCCTGCCCCTCCCCCGCCCAGCACCCGGAGGGCCCCCGCAGCCCATGGCAGGGCGGGGTCCCACAGCTGCCCCTCCCGGCCTGCGGGCCCCTGCCCCTGTCGCTCAGGTCCGTGCTCCCCACCCAGGACAAGTGCAGGTCGGGCCAGTGTCAGGCAGCTCCTAGCAGAGAAGGCGGCCTCCATTGTACGTCCTCATAAGGTTCAGGGCCAAAGGGGTCAGACCTCTGCCCCCCGCAGCAGCTGTGCCAGCCCGGATGAGTCACCTGACCTCTCTGAGCCCCCTGTGGTCATCTACCGAGAGGTGGGGTCAGGCCCGGTGCCTGGGGCTGCTGGGAGCACTGCAGGGATCGTGTGCAGAAGGTTCCAGCACTGTCCCTTCCTCCCCACGCTGCCAGGTGGCACTTCCTGAGTGTCCCCCCCCCCCCCCCCCCNGGACAAGTGCAGGTCGGGCCAGTGTCAGGCAGCTCCGAGCAGAGAAGGCGGCCTCCATTGTACGTCCTCATAAGGTTCAGGGCCAAAGGGGTCAGACCTCTGCTCCCCGCAGCAGCTGTGCCAGCCCGGATGAGTCACCTGACCTCTCTGAGCCCCCTGTGGTCATCTACCGAGAGGTGGGGTCAGGCCCGGTGCCTGGGGCTGCTGGGAGCACTGCAGGGATCGTGTGCAGAAGGTTCCAGCACTGTCCCTTCCTCCCCACGCTGCCAGGTGGCACTTCCTGAGTGTCCCCCCCCCCCCCCCCCCCCCNGTCCCCGGCCCCCCCCCCCCCCCGTTGAGATCCAGACAGAGCTGTGGGTGGAAGTGGTTCCCAGTCCCGCCAGGGTCAGGGTCCCCGGGACAGTCCCTGTGAACACAGACTTCTGGGGAGGGGGCAGTGTTGAGAGTGAAGTGTATGTCTCTCCCCCCGCCCCCCCCACTGTTGCCACTGGCAAAGGGGACCACATTTGAGCACCACCCCTTTCAGGACAGGAAAATGAGCAGATTGGGGACACAGGGGCCACCCAAAAGTAAATGAGTATTTTGTGAAAATTCCTATGACCAGAACCCAAGTGTGGGGGTTTTGAGGGAGCATCCCGGAGGGGACCCCGGGAAGCCCCACAGGGAAACACACTCCCCAGCCCTGCTGGTTCAGGGGGGGTCCTGGGGGGGTTCATTTGATTTGTTGTTTTTAGATGAGCATTGTTTATTTTCTCTTCCCTATTTTTTTTTCTAACAGAGGTGATGTTAAAGCTTACCTTGTCGCCTGCAGAGGTTGATCTCCCAACACCCCCCCCTTGGTGACCACCTCCTGACAGTTGTCACCTCCTGTGGACTGCGTGGTGACCAGTGAGGGGATGTGCCCCCAGACTCCCTGCTGACCAGCTGTGGGGAGGGAGCCGGGAAGCCCCCCTGGACCTGCTGCTAACTCCCTTCTCCCCCCACCCCCAGCCCAAAAGGTGGATTTGACTGTCCTCACCTCACTGGGCACAAGACTCACACACCTGTCCCGGGCCCATTCCCCCAGTCATTCATCATGTCACCTGACACGTGCAGGTCTGACCCTCGGGTTTTATTTCCAATCGGCCATTCCAGTCCCTTTTCTGCAAAACGAGGGGTTTTGAACTGCGAGCCAGGTTCCTTCGGGCTGGTTCTTTGCGCCGCTGACGAGGTTTTCTCTTCTGCATGTGCAGTGAAGTCCCAATTTTGTCACGTGCACACAACCACAGGAAGAGGGTCATTCTCCCCAACTCTCGAACTCGTTGACCCAGAGCATTTCACAGGACCGATCTTCCCAGCAGCACTTGGTCTGAAAGACGGTGTCCTTTGCAAGGCTGGCCATTTCCGCCCAGGTGGCCGACCACGAACCAGGGGCGCTTTCTGCATCCAGGTGAGTGAGGAACGCTCAGTGAGGCAGTGAGGGCGGTGAGGTGGCAGTGCCGGATTTAGCCAATAAGAGCACGGGCTCCCCAGCTAAGTCCGCATTTCGGGCCCATAAGGACTGATCTCTCCGTGTGCCTTCACCCTGTGCAAAAAGCGGATGTAGTCGTACCAGAACATTTTTCTGGAACTGTCCGAAGCGCACATGCAACTAAGCACCCGGTGTCTCGTGCGCACACAGTGGGACGCAAAGGAGGGGGGTTCCTCAGAGGTGTGGCTGCCATCAGAACACAGGGCAGAGGGAAGCCCTGCCCTGCCAATCACGGCACGGGACACAGTGGCCAGGGACACGTGTCAATACCAGCTCCAACAAGTCCTCACTCGCTTCCTGCCATTGACATGGCCGGACAGCAAGGGACAACTTGGGAGTCCCCATCTCGACGCCGAGCCCTCGCTCAGCGAGGGCACACCGCACGGTTTGGTACAGAGCGCTGTCCCTGAGCCAAGCCCCCCCCCGCCCCCCACCCCGTCACCACCCTTTCAAAGGAGGAAGGCAGGGCCTACTTGAGTCTTCACAGATCAAGGAGGAAATAACCCCCAGGGCAGGGTAGCCCAGCCCAAAGGGCAGGTGAGAGAGAGAGAACACATTGAAGGAAAGCAAATGACGACAGAGAGAGTGGATCACTTAGAAGGACAGAGTTGGGGACAGGAGAGGGGCCAGGGCGTGAGCAGAAGACAGGCCCGTCCCACCCTGCCGCCGAGCTCCGACCCCTTCGGCTGCATCACGTTACGGGGTCACGGAAGTCCACCACGTGCTCCGGAAAGCGGTGTATGTTTATTCTTTGTCTAGGAGTTAAAACCCACGGGGGTTTTCCTGCTTCTTTTAAACATATAAAGAGCAATCCTCAGGAGACTCCCCTTTATCCAAAGTATGAAAATAAACTTTGCGCGTAGCTCTCATGGTGTGGCGGCACCGTCACCCTGAACCAAGGGTGCGATCCTTCAAGGCAGGTGTGGCCCCAAATCATCTCAGGTTTAGGTCTGAGCAGGGGGTGGGGGGACGGGGGGTTGGGGGCGGGGAGCTGCCATGCAGAGAGAAGGAAGGAAGGAAGGAAGGAAGGAAGGACAGAGGCTGGAGATGGCAGAATCCTCGGGAGGGTGGAAGGAAAGACCCCGCCACCCCCACGGCGTGACACCAGCATCGCCCGCCCGCTCCACCCACCCCTCCGCCCTGACCCCGAGCTCTGTCCCAATGGTCACTTGCAGGGCCAGTGCCTGAGTATTTCAAATGCCTCTCGGATCCATACAGTTGGTTCTTCTGCTCTTTCTGCCTCCCCGCCCTGTTGTACACCAACAACGTCTTCCAAGGTGCAGCTCAACGCTCACTCCCCCAGAATTTTCTGAGAGAAATGCCTGCCCCTGGGGTGTAGAGCTGACCCCGCCCTCTTTACCTCTCCTTTCTTCGCTGACAACACACAGTTCCAGCGAAGCTCCAGTTGGACTGTGTCAGACGCAGCGTTCAAATCTGCCGCTAACACTATGCTGAGTGGCAAAGGCTGAATGCCCAACACAGGGAGCCACGCAAGGGTGTCCTTTCTCACAACTCCTACTGAACCTAGTACCAGAAGTACTAGCCAATGCAATAAAGAAAGATTTTTAAAAGGTATTCGGATGCTAAAGGAAGAAAAAAGACTTTCTATCTGAAGACAACAAAACTGTTATAAAGAAATTTCAAATAACCGACAAAACCTACTAGACCTGAGAGCTGAAATCACAGAACATAAGGTCAACATACACAGATAAATTGCATTTCTGTACAACAGCAATAAATAATTCGAACCCAGATTTGTTTTCAAGGTCTCTCATACATGCCTTGGCCTACGCCCGCACGCTCGCGTTCGCAGCAGCTGGACTCGCAGCCCTCAGAGCTGCGTGTGGCATTCTTACCGAAACACATAACCCCAAACTACTCGCGGGAAAACCCCACCCGACGGATGTGACATCATGACCAAGCAGCACTTCTCACACCGTCAAAGCCATGCGGCACACGGAAGGCGGAGAGGACGGTGCGGACGGAGGAGATGAGGGGGCAGGACCACCCGACGCCACCTGAGACCCTGAGTGGGTCCCGGGAAGCCAAAGTGGCAATGCCGGTGGCGTCCAAATAAAACCTCTAGTTCGCGTGCTGGTGTTGTGCTTGCGGGAATTCCTTCGTTTGGATCACTTCCCTAAGCCTACGTCAGACGCAAATATTAGAGAAAGCTGGGTCAACGTTGTACAAGAACTCTGGGCTGCTCATTCGCAGCCTCTCTGCAAGACTAAAATTATTTTGAAATAAAAAGTCAAAATACACATTTAACATGTGTATTTGAGCACCAGCACAGTTGCCGTCGTGGTTCGGGGACTCGACCTGGGGACAGTCGTCTGGTTTGGGAATCCAGCTTTCTATATTCTTCCCCAAAGAGAAGGGCTGTAGTTCCACGGCAGGCGAATTAATAGAGTGGCCAAATTCAGGGGGAAGGATACCGATTCTCCCCCAGCATTCCCCAGCACCTCGCAGGAGTAGACAAAACCTCGGGAACTCTTTCTAAACTTTCCTAAAATCAGACTTTTTGAATGGCATCAACACTTTGGACACTGATTTGTGTGTTTCTTCTCAGAGGCCTTCTCAGTCGCGTTAGGGAACCTAGGGCCAGCTGCTGTTTGGAGAAGGCACCCTGTTCCCTCACAGCAGAGCTCTCGCACCATCGGTCAGAGTTTTGTGATCTTGAAAAGTGCATGGAAGGTCTGTCCAGTTTCAGGCAGCTCCCAGCAGAGAAGGTGGCCTCCATTGTACGTCCTCATAAGGTTCAGGGCCAGAGGGGTCAGACCTCTGCTCCCCGCTGCAGCTGTGCCAGCCGGGATGAGTCACCTGACCTCTCTGAGCCCCCTGTGGTCATCTACCGAGAGGTGGGGTCAGGCCCGGTGCCTGGGGCTGCTGGGAGCACTGCAGGGATCACGTGCAGAAGGTTCCAGCACTGTCCCTTCCTCCTCCAGTGCATGGAAGTCCCGGGACAGGTGATAAAGGTCCTATGGACAATATAATGGAATCGTTAGCATGTTACGATCGGTGTCTATTGTGTAATTATGGGCACGTGTGAGCACTCTTGCAAATGCCTTGGTGTCCTGGGCATCTTTAGTTGAATCCTCAGGATACTGAGTAATTTCCAGGCTTCCATTTCCTGTGAATGTCCCAGATCATCGAAAAGCAGCGATGTGACCTGCAGGGGTGTCAGGGAAAGAATACTCGCCACCTGTCTGTCACACAGGTTGCGTCCAGTCCCATCCCGTCTCCTCGAAGTCCCTTGGAGTCACCAGCTGCCCAGCTAAAGAGAGAACACATTGGACTTCACAGAGGTAGATGAGGCCTGGCATGTACCCAAGTTCACGGTCCTGTACCTCTGAGCAGGACTTGACTGTCAACTCAACTCGCGTGGTATTCAGCGTGAGAGTCGGGCTTGTTTCCCTTTGCCCGTGGCGCTCGTTTCCCCCTGTGGTCCAGCCTCTGTCCCTGGGGAGTCCGGGCCCCGGGGGTCTGACGCCTCCGAGTGACTGTCCCAGACCCTCTTCCACCGTCCGGCATGATCTGCCCTGCGCAGATGCACAACGCAGGCGCAGAACGCCTCCCCCTCCTCCTAAGCCACCAAGAGAGAAACTGGCGGGGCTGTTAGATGGTCAGGAAAAATTTTAAGCCACTGATCACTTTCGGGAAACTTTTAAAGATATTTTTAATACAGAAAATAATTTTTTCTAACTGTGGCTGATGTGGAATTTAAGTCTCAGCTCCACGCATCTACCCCATGAGTAAACCAACTTAGAGACTGGTGTTCACTTAACCCACCAGGCAATTTCTTTCCTCCTTATTGTGGAATTGAATCCTAAATTAATTTCTCTACAAGTTTGCAGGCAGCCCAGTTCAGAAATACGCACACCTACACTATCCCCTGGATATTCATTGTAAATGTAGAAAATCCTGACCCTTAAATGACCACT
Source organism: Sturnira hondurensis (assembly GCF_014824575.4). Lineage (NCBI taxonomy): Eukaryota > Metazoa > Chordata > Mammalia > Chiroptera > Phyllostomidae > Sturnira > Sturnira hondurensis. Next base: position 1,123,729 of record NW_028091436.1, read on the forward strand.
TCTAGTTAGAATTTTAAGGTAAACAATACCAATCCCTGTCTTTAAAAAATAACTTTTGCCCTGGCTGGTGTGGCTCAGTGAATTGAGCGCCAGCCTTGGAACAGGAAGGTCGCTGGTTCAATTCCCGATCGGGGCACATGCTTGGGTTGCGGGCCAGGTGCCCCGGTTGGGGGCAAGCAAGAGGCAACCAATCGATGTTTTGCTCCCTCTCTTTCTGTCTCCCTGTACTCCCTCTCTAAAAAGAATAAATAATAACATAAAATGATTTAAAAAACAATGTTAGGTGACTTGAGTATTTCAGAAATGCGTGTGACTCCATGGAATGACCTGAAACGTCCTTCCAACGTGGCCGCGGAGTCCTGTAGCTAAATGTCCGGTGTGTGTCTAGGTAGGGTACTTCTGAGCCCCCCCGAGTAACCCGCTGCTTCACCAGAGCTGGGAGAGTTCAACTTTTCCTAGACCAGCAAAGTAACAATTCAGCATGTTCGCAGAGCGCGCACACAGCTCCGCTGATCCTGTATTTACAGCCCCATCCATCCCTCGTGATTGCCCCGTCTCCTCCCTCCCGGGCTCTCCATCAGTCAGTCAGTGAAGGTCAGGCTCACCTCGAGGGCTGGGCACGGCCTTCTTGTCCCCGCGCCATGCGAATCCTGACAATGCTGACCTGATTGTTTTCCGAGCTATGGATGGCGGCTATCAAGTCCCGCAGCTCGGTGGGGTCGGTGTCTGGGGTGGGAAAGGCAGGAAGAGAAGCCGCAGCCCCCTGCCCCCACCCCTGTCGCCCCCTGCCCCGACTCAGGCCTTAGTGGGCTGCGGGCGTGATGAGAATGGACCGCAGCAGCAGCCCGCGGGGCTGGCTCTGGTCCCCGCGCTCCTGACCCCCCTGGGCTGGGGCCATAGATCAGCGCCCCCAGCGGCCCGCGGTGAGCGATGGGCAGCGTGGCGAGGGGAGGTCAGCGGGGAGCGCACGGGCCTGGCGGGCGGGGGTGATGAGCAAGGCACTGACACCCGGACAGATGGCAGGTAGCCCCGAGAGCAGTGCCGGGGGCTGTAAATCTCCCACCTGACGTCCCCTTCGGCGGGAGACAGACTCGATGAATCTTGCTCCCGGCGGTGCCCGAGCCATGTCACACAAGGGTGCTCTGTCCCCACATAACTCTCAACCTAAAACGCTTTTCTTGGCAGAAACAGATACTTTTCACCGCAGTTTCTCCACAAGTATTTGATCTTTAACAGAATAATCATGAAACTGAAGCCTTTTGGCTCCTATATGTTTTCTCCCCAGACTGCCTTCTTTCGCATTCTGTGATTGCTTTGAAAGCGCCCCTCGTTACGGCAGGCTGAGACGACCCCTGGCCTGGCGCTGAGTGATTGACAACTGTTTCACCGGGGCCTCAGCAAGCCCAGATCAGCAGCTCCACTTCGGGGAGGAGAAGGCCGAGGTGAAGGGGAGAAAAGGGTTTGGCCGCAGTCCCGTAACCACGAAGTTCCAGAAACCAGACTGGCCCCCAGGACACCCACCCTGAGCTTGAGTTTAAACTCTGTGTATGTCAAAGGTGCAAATGAGGGGACGAGCCCACTCCACACCCCCGGGCCCTTGGCCTGGCTCTGGGCCAGGGGCTGAGGATCGGTCATCGCCCCTCTGGTGTTGCAGAACCAAGCCTGTGCCCAGATACTTTCCTGGCAAAGGTGCAGCTGCAATAACCCAGGGCTCACTCCTTGCTCCTTCTGGACCAGACAGAGTGAAACCCTCCACCTCCTTCACCGAATGCAAACTCACGTCTCACCCAGGTCAGTACGACAGGGATCCCCATTTCACGAATCGGAAACACAAAGCCCAAGGACATCTGGTCGCTGGCCTAGGACAGCCAGCTGTGACGGGGTGGCTGTGAGATACAGAGGGGACAGCAGAGTGTGCAACTGTGTGGATGATGGGCGAGAGGCCACAGAAGAACATGGCTCCCTCCAGCTGGGAAAAATCAGGGAAGACTTCCTGGCAGAGGCGGCACGTGATTTAGAGCTTGAATTCTGGGAAGAAGGACGAAAATAAGCTAAGACACAGGTGCGGAGAAATACTGGCAAATGCTGAGAGCTGTAAATAACGCAGAACTGCAGCCGTAATAAGTAAAACCATGCTGACAGGTTTGGAAACCTTGAAGGTTGCTGGGGACAAACGCCTATTTCCTCCTACCCTCAGGGCTGGGGTGGGTGGACAGCACTCCCCACTTCCTAAGGCCACCGGGAGCTCGCAGGCAGGGGGCCGAACCATGGAGGTCAGAGGGAGGAAGGGGGACCAGGTACCAGGAGGTCAAAAGAGGGTGCGGCGGTCACAGACATAGAAACGTGCTCAGCACACATACCCCCAGTGCCGAAACCCCAGGAACAGATGGTTTGGGTAGTCACCCAAACGGGAGACTTCCCCGATGTGTGTTGAATCTTTCAGATTATCGCACAGGACCACGTGACCTTAGTGACTGTCCTGACAAACGGCTTCTCACACTTTGACAGGGAACGGGCTCTCCAGGGACGAAGACACTGGAGCAATCACGCGGTGGCTCTCAGATTCACACAAAAGAACCTCCAAGAACGACCGTTTGCCGTTCGTTTCCGTGGTTAAAGGGACTTTTCGAAATGTCTGTGCAGGTCTTCGTGGAAACCTGCACTTAGGTCGGGGGTGGGAAGAGCGCTTATGAAGATGAAGTGAGACAGGTGTGCAAGCCCCACCCCCCAAAACAGGGGCTCGGGGCCTCGGGGCTCTCATTGTCTGAGAAGAAACACTTCCAACGGCTCAGTCTGTATACAGGATACAGCGCTGGTCAAAAAGTGACCAGTCAATGTCCAGTGTGGTATTGCCAGTAGGCGAACGTATTTCAGAATTCTCTCGTTTAGCAACCTCAGCCGCAGGCAGATGCCCCGGCAGGTCTGGCTGACCACGAGTGGCTTTTCCCCACCCCTGCCCAGAAGGGACAAAGCAGCCCAGCGAGTAGGGAGTTGGACTCTGAAGCCAGACAGCTGAGTCTGAACTTGACAGTGCCCCGCAGAGCTGGGCGTTTTCTGTCCCCACGTCTGGAAAGCTGTAATAATGATGTGTCGACCTCAACAGCCTCCCAAGGTCGTTACGAGGCTAGCCTGAGTCAATGTCAGGGCCGGCCCTTCGGGAAGGGCTGTGTCAGGGGTCAGCTTCCCACGAGCCCTGAACCGTGGGATGAACTGGGCGCTGGGAGGAGGTCTCCTTCTCTGACACATGGGCTGGCCGCCCGGCATTAGCTAACACGCACGGGTCACTCGTACGGCTAACTCTCGGCTTAGAAAGCACAGGAGAAAAGATCAATAAACATGCAATTAAAAAGAAAAGGCATGAAAGTCTTCACAGGCACATCCCCCCCCCCCCCAACCCCGTAAGAGCCTTCCTGATAAACACTCACAGATGCTCAGTCTGTGACCGTGGGGGGCAGAGGGGGGTGAAGACCACACCTCCTGAGAAACAGGCAGCGACGGGGAGGGGGGTGGTTCACGTCCTCGAGGACAGACGAGAGGCAGGCTGATTTCTGATCGCAGATTGAATGAGGCTGGTTCAAACACCGCGTGGGTTCTAATGAGGGGAAGGCGTTCCCTCCGACGGGCTCCCTCCTGCCCCCGTCGGCCTCCGTGGGGTTGATGACTGCTCTTCCCTGAGGGGGTCTGGGCGCCTCCCAAACATCCACCCCTTAGAGGCGCGCCTCGCTCGGCACGAAGGTCCCAGACCCCCAGGGCATCTGAGCACCCTCGGATTGCAACGACCTGCCGGACACCTGGGTGCCTTCTCCGCCGAGGGTAAGACTGAGTTTCGCCTTTCTCCCTGGTGGCCAAGAAAGAAGGAAGGAGAAACCCGCTCTGGTTTAATCCTCCCTTTGTGGAATAAAACACATGCACAGAGCTTATCACCTCTGAGCGGGTCTCCCTGGTCCCCCGGTTCTGACTTTATCCGTTTTCAATGCTCCTTGACAGGCAGGCCCCTTTGGTCGGCTCCGTGTCCTCGCCGCAGAAGAATTCATCGGTCAAAGCTGTCTCCCGCTGCGCGCCTTCCCCTTGGGGCTGTCGTGCTGACCAACACCGTCCACTCACTCGTTCATTCATTCACTGGTCAACAAGGTTCATCTACCCTGGCTCTCCCAGCCCAGCCCCGGAACCGCACGGCACTCAGCCAGTCCTGGTAACAGCACAGAAACCGCCTAGAGGGGCCCCAGTCACGGAGATAAGAGGGGGTGAACCCCAAGTTCCCACAGAACAGTGCTCTTCCTTACTCAGCCCCTTCTCCACGTATCTGGGGCTCCCGTGACTGAGGTGAGGACCCCCAGCATGGCGGGCCCCTGGCCTGGAGGGTGCAGGAAGGACATTCCATGGAGAGCAGCGTGGCACTGACCTTGGGAAGGTAGTGATTTTTGAGGGATAAGCGAGGGGTGCGTGTGCCAGGAAAGGAGGAGGATGAGGGGAGAAGTTACCGGTGGGTGAGGCTGCGCCGAACCCTAGTCTCACGGAAGGACAGACTTCAGCCAGCCACTTGGGGCTGCTGGACAGCCGTACGATCTCCCACCCACAGTCAGGACTTCGCCCTGCAGAGAGTGGGGACCCCCACAGGGGTCCCTGCACTGATCATTCACGGTGAAGATACTGGGACTCGCGTCCAAATGGCTTCAGGATAGGAGGCAATTCCAATTTATTTCGCTTCTGACCCCGCTGACCCCAGGGAATATTTAGACAGGAAGCGTCCAGCGTTCTCCTGAAAGACGCTGTTAAAACAGGACACCTGCCCCCCAAACGGCAGTGCCTGGGGGAGGTGGCGGGGTCGGGGCGGGGGGTGGGGGGAGGACAACACTGCCGATGTTAACGGACTGTGCCCAGCGCCTGACTCAGGAGACGCAGTGGGAAGAGGAGATCAGAGCTGGCCGTTAGTGAATACCACCCACAGTGCTGGTGACCTTTTGGGGGGGGGATCAAAGAGAAGGCGCACAGCCCCGGGGGGCCAGCAGCTGTCGGCTCGTTAGCGTGAGATGACTTCCGAGGAAGGGCTGGACGCCCCGGCTCTTTCAGGCCCTGCGATGGTTGTGGCTGCGGCGTTTTTGAAGTGACGTTCCTTCCGTAAACAGAGTTTTGGGGGGCATGTGATCGGGCTAGGGTCGCCCCATGTGCCGTGTACTATTGGCTATAGTTTTGCAATACTTCTTCTTACAACCAAGGTGACTGAAACCCTGTAAGAAGTGAAGCGTGTTATTCTCACTTTTGAATCTGCCGTTGGATCCGTAAGGGCCTGGAAGGCCCTGCGTCCCCCCTTCTCCTCCCGCAGCCGCAGCCGCAGCCGAGAGGCTGGTCTGGGTGCTCGGCGTCAGCGAGTTGAGGCCGGTGCGTTCTGGCGCTCGGGGCCCTGAAGGCTCTGGTCTGTACACAGAGTCCCAGCGGCCTCCCAGGAGAATCATTTCCTTCGATGACGTGGGCTGGACGCCACCCCCGGCCGGCACCGCTCACTCTGAGTGTTTCAGTGACGTCGAGGACTGTCGCGCCACCTTTCAGCGTGGACCGAGGCCCGGCGGGCGAAGGACATGTGGACGGCCCCCGTGCTGCCTGGGGACCGCACAATCCGTAGCTCCTACTGACAGGTGGGCACTCCGTCCGCGTTCTCGTTTCTCCCCAACCAAGAACGGAAGTCCTTATCCTAGAAGGTGTCGGTGTATTGGTAGAAAAACAACGATCTCACGGTGCTGAAAATAAACTGACGTCCGGTGTGATTACAGGAGTCCGTGTCCTCAGCCTCCTCACCACTGACATAGAACAGCCAATGACGTCCGTTCTGCTCTCGACTTCCTGTCATTGGCATTTACGTGACAAGCTCGGTGAGGACCCAGGACAGGTGCTGGGGGACCCTGGGGACCCTGGGACGACCCGGACTCAGGCGGTCCAGGGGGCTTTCTAGGCGTTTTCCTCGTGGCCGTGTGTCCTCCCCTCCCCTGCGTGGGGCGCTGGGAACTGGCACTTTCCACACCTGCGCGGACGGGGAAGGTCGTCACTCCTTCCTAGAGCAAGGGGAGCAGGCCAAAGCCTGCCTTCTCTTTAAACTTTCCGTTATGTGGAAAGAGACTTGGTCGCTCTCTGATACCTGTGTTGGAGAGCAGAGAATGGGCAAAATGCAAATCTAAAGCTGGTAGTAAAACGGCCCATCTCCTTGGCTAACCTCTGGAGGTGGCCCTGCAGCTTCTGCAGCTGAGGGACCAGCGGTGGAGGTGGCGGGGGGGGGGGGGGTGACAAGGAACAAGACTGGGGGCTGCTGGTCCCAGCTGGCGGATGAGTTTCCGCCTTCCTGGCCCCAGGGAGGGTCCCGAGATGTGCTAGGGGAGCCCATCGGCCACTGTGGCCCCCTCGGACTCCCCTCTGCTGTGACTGTGTGGCGTTCCGTGGGCCGCTCCGGGGACCCCCGAGGGCCGGCCGGTGTCGCTTTATTCCGTACTCAGCACAGTTTCCTTCCGGAAGCATTTTCTTTCCCTCCTCGTGCGGGCGTTCGCTCAGAAAACTAGAACATCAGTCCAGCTCAAAGGCGAAGATATTCACGGCAACCTCCACTCTTTCCAAACGAATTAAGCGGATAAAATGTGCACGTTTGCTCTTTACAAGTGACCCCCGGGGCTGCGATGAAAGTCTTAATTTTATATTTAAAAGAGTCTGTTTGATCCGCAATCATTTGCTGGCCTCGCGCTCCGTGGCACACGTTATTTCCCGACGTAAACTAACCTCAGAGGTCTAGCTGTGCACCAGGCAGTAAACTGCACGGCGTCACACTAGCCGCCTCCACGCGTTGCACGTACAGCAAGTTCAAGGGTGCGTGTGTGTTTGTGGACATATCTGTGAGCCTGCGGCCGAGCTGAACCCGCCGAACGCAGCATGGCCCACCGAATTCGCTCAAGTTGCACTTTGGAAATGTGTTCCTTTTCAAAGTTGTCAAGTATTCACAAAAGCTGAATAAATGTGCAAAAATTTGCATTGATGGATGTTTCTTATCCCCCATCAGGAAATGATGTACTTGAAACTCATTATAGACCCTCATGGCAACCCGACGGAACGTGCCTTGGGCTTTGCACTCATCAGCACAAACGGAGCCGCCTGCATAATTCATATCTCTGGTGTCACACTTAATGTATAACACGAATTTCCTGTTAATTATGAAAGCAAAAACACATCGCCTATTCTAAGAGCGTAATTACAAAAGGGCTGAAGAAAATGTGTAAGCGTGAGGCCTCTTCGCCGATTTCTCTTTGAAACCCACAACGTGGGAGAGTTATTTTCTCTCGCTCCTTAAAAACCAGTTGAACAAACAATGCTCCTTTTTGCCCTTGCACCGGACTGGACAGAATGATGTAGGGACTCCAAGCACAGGACGCAGGAAATAATAGAGACAGAGGAGTGACCGACTCTCTCGTCTCAGAACGTTGAGACAAATAAATAAAGCGGACTCGGGACGTTCCGCACAGACCCAGATTGTGCTGCGGGCAGGAAGACCAGCACAGTGCACTGATCAGTGATTCATTCCTTTTTCTCTTTCAGACACACCATTTTTTATACATTTGCAGTTCCCGGGAAAACAAAATTCCAGAGGGACCCTGACCCTGCCGGTCCCCGGCAGCCAGAACCCCCCTCGAGAACGTCTCCCTTTGTAGAGAGGACATGTATCTCGGAATCAAAATTCTAACGGCTCCGTAATGACGGTCTGGCCGGAGGGGCCTCTCTGTAAAGAAGCGTGTGGGGTTCCGTCAGTCCTGAACCGCATGGGGGGGGCTGTAACCCGCATCACGGCGTGCGTGCGCACACCTACACACCACACGAGCTCCAGGGGCCTGTGGCGGCCTCCTCTGCGGTCACTGAACAGGCGCGACTTAAAGTGTAATTAGCTGCACAGCCAATGCAGCAGACGTGCCCTCGGCAGTCACTGTGCCTCTCCTCTCTGGGCTCACAGGAGAGAAAGCTTTGGGCATTAAAATCGAGCGGGTTAACCGGGTCCTCTGCGTAAGAGCCGGGCGGGCAGTGTGACTTGCATCCAATGTGAGCTTTTCCGCAGAGTCTCCTTAACTCCCCAAAGAGACTCTTCGTTGCCACCAAAAACTCTACCTGAAACAGGGGGCTCACTTGTTCCTTAATGCACGTAACGTTCACAAACGTGCTTCCTCTTCGACTCACTCCTTCACCCACAAGTCCTGTCGGACGGAAGGATCACACACGTTCCTATTCGCAGGAATCACGAGTCGGTGTTATCGCCGGTCCCTCCTCACGCGTTGGCACTGGCCGCCCACGATGCCCGAACGCGCTGAGCAAACTCACGATAAAGCGGTTGTTAATCAGTTTTGTTGTGGCTGCTGTGCAGACAGTTGCTACACGTGACTCACGTGTGACAGACGCAATTCCAGAAGCGTGTGCCCCAAACAGAACCACCCCCTTCCCTCACGAGGCTGTAGGGAACGAGTCCCCTGGCCAGCTGAGACACCCGGCAGTCACAGCGAGGTGACGAGGGGGACGCTGCTGGCTGGAACGGGCCCGAGGACCGGGGACTGGAGGGACATGTGGCTCGAGAAAGGTGTGGAAGTGCGTGCCAGGCGGACCAGGCTGGACAGGCATGGCCGGCAATGACACCAACTGGGGTCGAGGACGCCCTTCTGGACACGTTCTGTAGCCTCACGGAGGAGCGCGGGCTGCGTTGGCTGAGCGGGGAGAGGCCCCTGACAAAACCTCAGAAACAGGACTGGCTGGGCGCGCACATTCGCTGGGCTTTTTGTTCTTCACCGGCTCGTGTTTCTCAGAGAGGCACTACATGGCCACACCCACGCGTTTGCACGTCTGGGTTCCACACTCACGTACTCACGCACGCTGGGTTGCCGGTGTTAATTCCTATGCAATCCGTTTCCCCAGCAGACTATCCAAAGCAAAGATTTCTCTTTACTCAGTTATGACTGTTCTGTGCAGTCCTTCCACATTAGAGAGACACCTGAAGTCTCACCTGCGGTGTGGCACTGCCCTTCGATAACAAAAAAATCCCAAGCGATATTTTAATAGAGATCTTCAAATCTGCGTGTCTCCTTAGGGTTTCCTTGTTGATGACATTCTTCAACATACATAGCACAGAGATGCCGGTGTTTCTGGGTTTGCTCAAATGTGTCAAGGCAGAGTTGAAAAAGGAAAGAAAAGAACAAGAAAACCGTTGAAGCTCTTTATTAGACGATCTTGGTTTCTAGGCCAGGGCAAATTGCTTCCCGTTTCCCCACACCTGCTCCTTCTCCATCAAAACAAAAAACAAAGACAAACAAACAAACAAACAAACAAAAACCCCCGGTGCTGTGAGGAGGGAACGAGAGGGGGCGTGAGAATGCCCCTCCCGGGGCAGGTGGCTGCGGAGCGGGCTGTGTGCACACCAGGGCTGAGCGCAGGTGAGCCCCCTCGCTCACGCCTCAGCCCGAAGGGCCCCCCCGTGAGTGGGGGGCCTGTGTCGCGTCAGTCCTGCCTTGGAGGAACCCACAGCGGCGGGGCGGCGGGAATAAAAGACGTCAAAGGCCGTTGGCTTGGGGAACCGTCCACTCGAAAATTGGCCCACCTGCGGTTCACAGACGATGGCCTCCGTAAGCTTTTTTAAATCGTTATTTAAGAGCAAGCCTTTTAAATGATTCCCAAATCAGGAGGTTGGTTATCGGAGGGGACCCAGTGGTGAGTTTGAAAGACTGACACGCTGTGTTTAAAACAGCGGATTCCCTCAGGGCTCCGAGCCTCCCTTTGCCGAGTTCCTTTGAAGCCCCGGTCACCAGTCCCAGGAGGGGGGACCACCGTGGGGAATAGTCTAGTTTGTCCTCGGGGTGGAACCGGCTCTCCCTTTGCCCTTTTCCTCCTCCGTCCTGCGAAGATTTATTCCCTAACTTGCTTCCTCTGCCCCACGATCCATCATTCCAGGCCTGTGGTTGCTCGCGCAGACCAGGCTGGACGTCCCACGCCCCGCACGCGCTGGGGTTCTTACCGTGCCCCTGCCCCCCTGGGGAGCGCAAGGGGCTGACTTCCTGCATCGCTTTCTCTTCCCTTTTTCTGTTTATATTTTGGTTCCCTGCGTAAATACTCTGGATATTCACTCTCCGCAGAATCGAGGAAATCGTAAGAAAAAATCATTCTGATGCGAGTGGATGGGGGAGTTATTGCCAAGCTCAGGAAGTCAGGGTGGAGAAGATGGGCCTAACCCACCAGCCGACGGAAGTCAGGGCTCACGAGTGAGGAGGGACGACCCAGCGTGCACACACGTGTGTGTGTCTGAGTGTGTGTGTATGCATGTGTGTGTGGGGGGCTGAGACTGGGAACAGCCCTGGTGGTCCACAAAGAAATGCAGGAGAGAAGGTTCCCTGGAGTGCACCTGGCCCCCCAAGGAGAGGAGGGAGCGGTCCCCCGATTGTGGCGCGCTTCCGAGACCCAGTTGTAACGCCGCTCCTTCGCCAGAGGTAACCCCCCATGGCTCCCAAGCCCACCCCAGGCTCACACCTTCCTGTCTCTCGCCACGTTCTGGGGACGGGGACCAGCGGACCCCAGCCGGTCCTCGCGCGGAGGTGAACCACGGGGACTCCCAGTTGGCCTGGCAGTGCGCATCCCTCTGAACTTCCTTCTGGAACACTCTGTACTTTACCCCCCGGACTTCCGTGGGACTTCAGGAAGGAAACACAGTGTTACCTGTCTAACTCGCAAACCACCCACGGCACCTGCTCTAGAGCTGCCCCTCCCCACCCCGGTTTTCTCGGGAAGAACTCCGTTCCAGGCGGGCTCCGCACGTCTCGGGGGGTCGCCACGGGGCCGCGTTCCCTGCTCTCTCGCCGGCCCTTGTCCCGAAAGCCTCTGACCTGCTCGGGACCGCTCTTCTCTCTGAACCTTCGCCGCTCCGCAGGCCGGCGCCCGCGTGGGCAAGCCGGGACGGGACCCTGCTCACCAAGCACTCCGGGGTTTTTCTCCTGTCATTTCTGACTTGGCAGTGGGCTCACATCGAATCTCGTCCTGGGGCCGGATCAGAGTGGGGCAGCTGCCACCCGGGGCGGACGGACCCCAAACTGAACAATGTGGAGATTGTACAAGGGCGCCTCCTCCCCTTTTCCCGTCTTTTCTGGTCCTTCCCGGTAGATCACAGAGAACGTCTCAGTCTGGGGCTGATGTGACCTGAAGCCCCAACTCTGCCCAACACGCGGCCGGGTCTCGGTGATGAAGGGACCTGAACCTCGGGCACAAACCCCTCCGCACGACACAGGCGACAGTCGGAACTCAGTGACTGGGTCAGTGTGCTGACACCTTCCGTCTACGGAGCACAGCCTGGGCTTTCCTCTCATGGGAGGGCTACGCATCTTCTTTTCAATTAAAATGTGTGCACGTTTTAAAGGTCAATTTAAAAGGATAATAAATGCGTGACTGGTGATAATAGACACAGGGAGAATCCTGAAGGCGATTCGAGACTGACTCATGTTAGGAACGGGGAGAAAGGCTAAGTGTCACTATTTTACCGAGGGCCCACCCCGACATTCTTCACCCACAGTGGGAACACGGTGTCTGTGAGTCCCCAGGTGTTTTGGGTCACGTGGACTATTTTCTCATGTTAGTGAGAGGCCTCTTTTGGAAGAAAGCAGACGCTTCCCCCAGGTAACTGAGGGGGAGGGGGCGTAGGTTAGGGTCGCTGGGCCCCAGTGAGAGCAGATGTGGCGGGGGGGACGAGCTCAAAGGGGACAGAGCCTCTCTCCTCGGCTCTGGAGGGTCTGGTGCTGAGCCACCACGGGGTGGGGGGCTGGTGGCAGGGAATAGATTTTGCAAGGTAGGTACCAGGAGGTCAGTGTGGCCCAGAGGGAAAGACGAAAATAAAAAGGTGTCACCTTCGTGTCTGAGAGGGAAGACCAGCCCCAAGACCTCGAACTCACACCCTGAGCGGGCAGCTCCGTGGGTTAGGCGTCACCCGGGGAAGCAAAAAGTTCTCTTTCACGTTGATGCCTCTCTCCCCGCGGCCCTCCCCTCTCTCTAAACAAGTAAAATCTTTAAAGAACAAGATTCCGACTCGATCCCCGGCCCCAACGAGCCACCTGTCACTTCTCCGTCTTCTCTGCACGCCCTGGACCCTCCGCATTTCCGCCCCGCACGCCCTCCCTGCGAACAAGCCCCGGGGAGCCCCCGGCCTCTGCACAAGCCCAGCCGGCCTTCCAGAAACGCGGAGATGCCCGGCGGCTCCCCGTTTGTGAGCCGTGTGTTCTCTCAGCCTCCCCCTCACAGCTTCCTGTACAGGGCCCCCACACTGCACAGCCCCCCATCCCAAAACCGCCCCAGTCGTCATTTAGAGGAAATGTCCTACAGATTCAGCAAGGCCACCACTCCAACAGCACAATACGAATGGATGCACTCGGGGAACAGTGAAGGAGGGGCCTTGCCCAGGGTCTGCAGTTCAGAGACACGAGCAGAATGTGGACACGGGGCCCAGAGCTGCACGGGCAGGAGGTGTGGGGTGGAGCTTTAACTCCGTCCGAGGCCGGCGAGTCCCGGAAGTCGTCAGTGCTTTTCCTATCGGGTCTGTTTTTAGAATAGAATCCAACCACCTGGGGCCTGTTTCTAGGAGCTTTGCACTCAGCACCTTTTAAAAAACTGGGTCACTAATTGGAAGTGTTATTTGAGCACTCTTTGGAATTCTCCCCCAAATTAACGAGGGCGTGTAGGACATAAAGATGAACAGAGGGAGACGTCACGGGGAGACCATGAGCACCTCGCACAAACGCGGCTGACGAGCAAGTTCACGGCGCGCGTGAAGACGGCCATGAGCACGTCCCCCCGAGAGCCCCGGGCCGGCTTCCCACCCCCGAGCAGCGTTCCTGAGATTTGCCACGGACCCCCCAGGCCTGCTGTGATACCACGCCAACCCTGTGTGTCTGCATAAACAGTTTGCGTTATTTTCTCTCTCACCATCTCTATGGCTGCTGTATATTAACCTTGCGCTTTCTTGGAAGGAAAAGACACGTCTTTGTCCATCATTCGGAGAGTCCACCAATTCTTCAAATGTGAGGAGGATTCCTGCAATATCGTGCACTGCCCCCCCAACTGCTGGGCTGTCCCCGTCCGAACGAACAGGACGTAGAATGACAGCCAGGAGACCTTGAACTCCTTCAGTGTTTTATGAGGGGGGTTCCCATTTCCAGCAAAGGTCCCGATTTGTTTTCCGGACCCTCCCTCCCCTCGTTCGCTCCTGATGGAAGAGGCAGGTGTTCTCGCATCTCACGAGAGCTTTGTGTCACGGAAGGCACAGAAAACGGAAGACAGTCTGTGACCATGACTCGAACGCTTCCAGTATCAAATTACTTCACGAAGAACATTTCCACGCTGATCTCCAATCCCGACTGGAGCTGTGCCGGCATTGCAGACTAACTCTTCCCTAACCAGCGGTCTCAAAACACAGGACAGAGTGGGCGTTTTGTCCCTTTATTAACTCCTCACAGTTCACTGTTTCCCTGAGAGTTGAACAATGACTCCCTCCTGCAAAGCTCATCTACCCCGCCGTCCATGGATTCCCCCCTGTCTTTTTCTGCACGGCTGCAAACAGAAGCACCCACTTCCCCGAGCCCAGGAGACATGTAAGAGGTCATCGGGGTACGGTGTGCCGGGGACCTGGGCGTGTGCAAGAGACACCTGTGATGGAACGTGAAGAACGGAGAACGGCGGCCCAGACAGTGGGGAGTGACGGGAAGGTTTAAAGACCCAACCTTGGCTTTGGACCCAAACCATCCATCAGAAAATCAAAAAGCCTGTCTGCACCTTCCGACGCCGCCGGCCACTTTGCAGATGCTGGGTCCAGCCCTCCCCAGCCTCGCAGGTTGTGCAGACCCAGGCCTTTCCCGACTAACAAATGGTTTGGGTGATTGGAGTGGTGTTTTGAAAGCCCTCTGAACTTCCACGTGCACAGACCCGCCCTCCACTAGTCCTGGACCAGAGGGATCGGGGAACGCAGCTGCGGGCCGGGGCATACATCATTTGCTTCACGGTTTCCCTAATTCGTCACCAGGTCTCCCTCTGCGACTGGCTCCCAAACAGTGTTGATCTGCGCTTTCCCAGAGCAGGCCACCCCGGCCCGATCGAACCCGTCTCTGCCAGTAACCGTTTCTCCAGGAGACAGTTCTGTTCAAGACGTTTCAGAGGCCGTGGAGTTATCGGCCCGTGGAAGGGGGCGGTGGGGGAAGCGATGAGAGACAGGCAGCCTCAGCTGGCCGCTGTGAGCAGGACCCAGTCTGGTATGATTGGAAGGGCAGCCGGTATATGCCAGGCCTTATGGAAAATAGTTGGATAATACATCTTGACCCAGAACTTATTAAAAAACCCATTACCTTTTTAATTCAAGTTCATAATGCCCTTTGGGATTTCAATTTAGGTATTTCTTACCAAAATAATAGGCAGCTTTGTTCCTGAACATGGGACACAGTCTCTCGCGTTGGCGACTCCGTGACATGAGGAGAACACAGGAGGGCCGTTCATGGGTCGCGGGCAAATGCGTGTTCTGCTCTTCAAAAATGAGGCGGGGGTGTGTCTCTGTTCCTTCGGAGGGGTCTGGGACCAGGGCCACCGCCTCGTGTCAATCTCGGGGGGGGGTGCCTGCTGTCTATGGGCTGCTCCCTCCGACCAGCAGGACAAGGCCCAAGCCCCGAGCTGCCCACAAAACCCGTCCCCTGGAGACCGTCCGCTTTGAAAACGCTAGGACACACACAGGGAGAAAGGATGGCCCATGCTGGACGCGCTGTCGCGTTGGCCGCCGACGCTAACACCAAAGGCCACACGTGGCTGCCACTGCTTGTCACAGCCACCAGCAGTGGTGGCCGGGGACGGTTGCCTGCTCCCCTCCTGACACACTCACGGGACAGACACACCCTCCGTGGGGAAGAACAGCCCTCTGAGCTGACGCGTTTTCTCCCCACGCGTCCCGGGCTGTGAAATGCGCCTGTGGTGTCGAGTTGGCGGTACGTGATCCCTACAGGTCGGCCACTGTGACACCCCCCGGACGCCTCCTCTTGCCTGCAGGCCTTTCTCTGGCCTCCCCCCTCGTGTTCCCGAGTCTCTTACGTCCCTTCCAGATACCCGGGCACCACTCGCCTGCCCACAGGGGCCGCCGCCAGCAGGCGAGCAGGCCGTGCCCCCCACCGTCCTGCTGTGTGTCCTGGGGCCCGGCTGGCGCGGCCTGCTGCCCAGAGGTCCCCCGGCCTCCTCCTGAAACACTCCACTGGCCGCGGACTGTCTGACGCTGGCTGCGTTGGCAGCCCCAAGGAACCAGCCAGTCTGCTCGGCACACTCAGTGTGGCGGGTCACACCGTCCCTGCCTTCATTGCTTCACGCTGCCATGGGCCACAGGGCCCCCGGACGCACCCGGCTGGCCAGTGCAGGATTATGATTCGGGGCACGGCCCGAACGTCTGCAAAGGGCTGCACCCACCACAGATTCCTTGCTATTTGTCTAAAAAGCATCCAAGCAGCATGCATGTCTCTGCAGGGATTGTGGGAAATATGTAAATTACCATGTAAATGCCGTAGCCGAGGCAAGAGGGGCCAGGAAAGCCAGGTCTGTGTTGACTGCGCAGTGTTAATGCTGGCCTTCACTTCTGGCTTCTTAATGAACGAGCAAGTCCCCTTTCTCCATCTCGGCCTGGGCCTCTCCCGGGAGGGCAGCAGCCCAGGAGGACTCCAGGCAGTCTCCACTCAGCACAAGAGCCCTCGAGGCGGGATCGGTGCCTTTGGGGGCGAAGGGGGCCCTTCGGACCCTCAGCACTTAGAGATACCTTAGCTCGTCCTGACGGCCCATCCTCACAACGGTTTCTGAAAGAACAGAAAGCGCCCCTCTGTGTGAACACTTTCCCTTCCCGGGGGTTCTCGGGGCGATCCGTTCCCAGCTCACCGCGGCTCCTCCTCGGGGAACGTGGTTTGGGGCAAGGTTTCAGCCCTCCTCTTTATTTCTCCGCGCCCTTTTATGGTGACAGACCTGTCGTCACCCACTGCCCTCCTAAGAAAAATGACGCAGGGCTTTTAAATGAACAGGGTTTGGTTTCCCAGGCGACGGCGTCCGCGTTTTCCCAATAAGGAGACCAACCTCGTGGCTCGTCCACGTTCACACGACCAGGGGGTGCCTGACCTGGGGCCAACACAGGCGCGCCGGCTGCGGCGTCGGCCATCTTTCCCCGGACACCGTGCTGCTTTAGAAGCTGTCCTCGCCGCCACTTTACACAGAGTGACTCTTCGCCAGTGCGCCGCAGGAATTTGTGAAGCCGGCAACGCCTGACTACTCAGTGCAGAGCACGGGCCCCTTTCCCCTCCGACTGTCAGATAAAAGATGACAACAGCCAACACCACAGTAGCCACCAGTGTGGATGAGTCAAAATTCTACCTACTTCTTTGTCACACCGGCAAAATTCTAGTTTTTGGTGTGCCGAGAAATTTTGAGGATTAGTTCCTGGGTGCTTCGAGATGAAAAACACCGAAAACTGCTGTTCTATAGCAACGGGGCAGAACAATGGAACAGAGGCTAACGAGACACGGAGATGACGCTCCTCGTCTCACCGACTTGCCCCTACCGCCGTCGGCGGGGAGACCAGCAATCACGCGGCTCACTTTGCCGACACCTTCACCACAGCAGGGAGAAATCCCATCTCTAGCCGTTTTGTCCCCGAAAGCACACGTTCAAGACGCCATCAACAGACGTAAGGGGAGCTCGTCCCCACGACCCATGTGGACACATGGATGACACATGTGGATGAGGCGCCAGAGCCAACATGAGGCCATGTCGTCCACGAGCTGGGGTCAAGTTGCCGCTCTGCGGAGTTCACCAAAGCCGGGGTGCGGGGGGAGCGAACACGAGGACAGCACGTGCCTCTCCCACGGAGCAACCGGCTTCCTCCTCCCTCCCGCCACGTCCGAAGCGGTGCGTCCAGCATTCACCGCCCTTTGCGGTCCGATGCTCCTGAAAACCACTCCCACGGACAGCGCACGAGGCGTGTCCATCACCGAGGCCAGGCCTTCAGGCCCAGGTCCACCCGAGAGAATGCCGTCGTGGAAAGCACGACGGAGAGAGAGAATGGAGGAGAGAAGGGAGAGGGGGGCTGCTGTGACGAGCCCTGCTCCTGGCTTGGTCGTGCACACGGGCCTCAGAGAGCAGAGTACAGCTCGGGGACGCGGGTGTGCAGTGGGGCAGGGGGGAGAGAGAACATTTGGAACCGGGGTCCCTTAGGCGGCAGCCAGACCTGAGGACGGGGCCACATGAGGACAGGGCTCCAGCCGAGGAGGGGGCGTCAGGCCCCGGGGGAGGGACTTGGCCAACCCGACACTGCTCTCTGGGACCCCAGGCCAGAGACCATTGGGACTGGCTGGCTGTGGCCCCGAAGTCTCCGCTGTGGTGACGTGCTGCCTCCCAATCTGTCCCCAAGGACCCAGAGCTGGGAGCTGAAGGTGTGAGTCACCAGTGTGCCTTCCGCCCACCTCACCCCGTATTTCTGCCCATCTTCCTGGAGCCTCTTTTGAACACAAGATTAAATTTCTCTGTGAGCCGAGTTCGGAGCCCAAACCTGAACAATGCCAGCAATTTAAAACGGCCCGTGGCAACCCCACCGTGACCGAGTATCACGCGGTGAACACCCACAGCAGTGGGGGCGGGCTGCTCGTGTGGACGTCTGTAGGGAGGGGTCTCGGCGCCTGGACGTTCGACGTTCTGGGAAGAGACAAAGTCATCCTCTGCTTAACGAAAAGCCCGGTGACCTTAGGAGGACGCCGTCTCAGAACGGGACGGACGCCTCGCACCAGGTGCGCTCCTCTCAGGTAATCTCCATGGCAACCCACCAGGACACCGCTGCGAGTGGGCCCTTTATAGGCTCCACGCAGAGGCAGAAAGAAGATCCTCCCCAGGAGCCAGCGCCAGCAACGGCCGGGACCAGGACTTGGGGCCCACTCTCTCGCCGAGGGGATGGCCCATTTTTTCTGTAAAGGGCCCGATAGTAAATATTCTCAGCTCTGCAGGACATACAGCCTCTGTCATAATGGGTCATGTCGGCCAGGACACCCACAGACACTGTGACAACAAGCATGGCGCTGTCAATGAAACTTTATGTACAAAAGCAGGCCAGCGATGACCAGATCTGGTCTGTGGCAGCTCTGTGTGCCAGTCCCACGCTTGCAGGTACCATTCCTGCTGGACCTGGGTGGCCCTTGGTCATACCCTGGTCCTGTCATTGACTTCAGTAGCCCAGGTACACCACAGGCTGAAAATGTAGGGCTCGCTTGACAACTGCTTGAGTTTCAGCCCTGATGGCCGACTGAAGGATCTTTAAGGACAACCCCTAATTCGTCTCCCTGAAATGGGCCCGAGAGGCTGTATTTCACACCTGACGTCGCCCCCAAGGCCCTCAATTCTCAAGAAAACACAGCCTCGCACTTGAAAGGCCACCCCTCTGCAGGGCATCGGCTGGGCAGTGGGCTGTTCGTGCCTGAGGACCAACTGACCCTGTGACACAGTCCGATGACCCCGGACAGACATAGGAGTAAAGTCCAAGCTGAAAAGACTCTGGGGAACTTCACTGGTGACCCGAGGCACTCCCACCAGCCACGCAGCACGTCGGAGTCTGGAAAACATGCCGTCCTGGCCAGTCCCGGTGTCCCTCTGAGCCCCCGCCGCCCACAGCGCTGCTCCAGGAGGAGCGGCGAGAGCGGCTAACCATGTCACCAGGGGCACCGACGTGGCTTCGGTTCCCCTCTCCTTCCCCAAACGCCGCAGACTGGCCAGGACCGGCTTCTGCAGCAACCCCGAGGCCACCCGGGATGCGTGCTGCCCTCGGCGTTGGGTGTGGCTGTCCCTGCTGTGCCTGACCTCTCCTCGGAGGGTCGGTGTGCTGGTTGCGTCTGGGTGCCGCGGGATGCACCCAAGTCCTGGGGGAACGGGCAGTGACTCTGAAGTGTCCAGACAGGCACCGCCATCCGCAGTGGGGACCGGCCAGTCCCCTCCCCAGTCCGCGGTCCCCACATCCCAGCGGGAGGGTGTAAGGGCAGCAGCTGGGTCTGCGGGTTGTTTCCTCGTCCACAGCCTCCTTACCCGCCGCCGTCCCCCTGGTCTGCACCTGATTACCTGTTTCTATAGCTACTAATGGCAAAGCGGCCATCGGGACGCTAATGGAGTCTGCCTCTCTCGTCCTTAGTTTAAAGAAGAGAGAAAATTGAGTGCTTTAAAACTTGGTGGGTTCCTGCTTTTTAATCGCTCTCTTGCCGACGGCAAACCTACCTCGCCACGCCCGATGTTGCCATTTGAAGCGGGGGCCACCACTGGCCACGTGTACATTCCGGGGCAGGCGACGTCATCTTTTCTTGGACCGAATTCTGGGAAATAAACGGGTATCCTTGTTCCCAGTAGGGAGGGAGAGGTCATCAGACCCACATGTATTTGCACGAATCTTTCAGGCTACCTCTCTGACCTGAGAGAGAACGTGTCCTCATTCCAATTTTAACAGTTCCGATTCCAATTTTAAGTACAGCGTGAAATGCACGTGAATTACCAAAAAATATGTTCTCTTTTAGGCCTGGGGGGGGCAGAAAATAATTCAGCAAATTTATGGCAAAGCAAATTTTTTCCCATCACTCCATCCCCCAAGGGGCATTCCAGGGTCTCACGGAAGCCCACTGCAGAAGATGGTGCAAGAGACGGAGGAAGATGGCGGAGAAGTGGGGGGGTGCGGGGCACCCCCGGTACCCAAGGTCCACCGACCCTGCCCTCGGTCCAGATAACGAATTCACAGCACATCAAACCGCGAGGCGGGGAGGGCTGCTATGCACGGGCGGTGTCGGCATAAAAAGCGTTATTGATTTAGCCGCTGCGTCACGTCGAGGGCGGACAGCAAACACCACTGCGCATCCCGTCCCTGGGACGGAGGAGACCGTTGTGAAGGACACACAGGTGCAGAAGTGCATTCGGACGCACTTAGTCAGCGCCCCCGCCCCCCCCAGGTGTTCCGAGGGCGAGTGAGGAGGGCAATTAGAACCACCCGACGCACCTCGTGAGTATTGACAAGCCAGCACTCCAGAAATTAGATACGGGGGTGTGGTAACGATCCCGTTTACAGGAAAGGTCTGAAATAGCTCCCGGCCCCTGCCAAACCCCACCATTGATATTTATTAAATAAAATATGAGCGTGCCATTCATTCTAAGCAGCTGACGCGGATCGAAGCTCTCTTCCTCCTGACGTGTGAACTTGAGAGCAGAGAGGCCACGCGAGCCCGAAGCCCTGTGGTTCTGGAGATGCCAAGAGAACCAGGTACCCATTTTAAAGGTCAAGTGACTTCCTCACTAGTATTACCAGCACATGGGGGACGGAGGAGACGAGGAGTAAATCGCTGGGACGCAAGTCCTCGGTGACCAAGGACACTCGCCGAGTGTCGCTGAAGCCACAGTAATTGCCTCTGAGAAGCAGAAAGGAGAACACTCGCCGGTGTTCCAGGCTCACGGGGCTGAAGACAGAAACACATGAGATCTCACACACTTGGAAGCCATCGGCAACGTGCCATCCTACCGACACCTGCCGTAAAAATCATGTCACTCGAAAATCCACTCTTGATGAGAGCTTTTTAAAGGGGACGCATTTCTAAACACGGCTTCCTAACACATCACAGGTTCTCTCCATCTTTCCTACGTGGTTGACCCTGGAAGGACCTATTTTAGGTGGGCAGACAAGAGGGAGGCGTGCCTATCATTGGCAGAGCAAAACATAAAATTCTAGGAAATGTCGCCGAAACGTCAGGGCACTCCCGAGCCTGTGGGTCAAGGCGACACAACGCGACTCCTTTCCCGAGCTCAAGGGCGTCTCTGTGAACCTGAAGCTCCGTGGAGAGCAGTGCCCGGAAGGGTTTGTCTCCTTGCACACACCACACACACGTGCTGTGCCTCTCACGCAGAGCTGGTAGGTACTTCTCGCAACAGCAATAGAGGCACAGCCCAGCGGAGCGGCCGTGAACCACAGGCAGGTGTGCAGAGTCAAAGCGATTAAATTTGTCAAATTAGAAATTCAGTCCTTCCGTCTGCCTCCCGCCCTGCTCAGAGAGCCGGGCACGCTGGCCGGCCCCTCTTCCTCCCTCTCCCTCGGCCAGCTCGCCGCCTCGGAGAGGTGCTGACCCCCACCCAGCCAAGCCGCCTCGGTGGAGTCCCCAGCCGCAGAGCCCAACCTTGGATGTCGGGGTGTGAATGACTCAGTCACGGGCTGTGGTCGGGAAGGGGGACGGGGAGGGGCAGCAGCCGAGGGCAGAGCTGGGCCCACACAGGGAGGTCATCTCAACGGGAGGCCGGAGCTGCCGAACCAGCAGAGAGCTCTGCCAGTTGCCCAGCTGACCCAAAAACCTCCCCTCCCTCCCTCCCCCTGTCCTTGCTCCAGTCATTACCGGCCACCACCGTCAAGGTGTTAGCAGAGCAAAGGCGGCCCAGCCGAGGCTTCCTCTCTCACAGCTCCCAGAGCGCCGCGGGGAAGAGGAAGCACAACACAGGGAGCAAAAGGCAACACCACGCAGGTGAAGCAGCTGGAAGGAGCGATCAACACGCCCTGCACCAGGAAGGGAGCCGGGTGGGCAGCGGCACCCACGTCCAAGCTGGGGTGGAGACGTCAGCCGAGGTCCGCCCTACGGACCACAGGGAACACCAACCAGGCGGAGGGGACAGGACGCAGGGCGTCTCAGAGGGGTGACGCGCCATGGGGAGTCGGACTCACACACTGAGCAGTAGGGGAACTCGGCACTTCTCCCGTTGGCCTCCAAGTGGTCGCCTAGTCTAACGTCAGCTTTGAATAAAAAATTCTAAAACCGTATATATATATATATATTTTAAATTTTTTTAGAGAGGAAGGGAGGGAGAGAAATTCGGCCGTGAGAGAGAAACATCAGTAGGTTGCCTCTCACGTGTGCCCCAACCAGGGAGCGAACCTGCAAACCTAGGCAAGTGCCCTGCCCGGGAATTGAACCAGCAACTCTTTCCTTTGCAGGATGACAGCCAACCAACTGACCCAGCTGGTCAGGGCAAAAACTATATTATTTTTCAAGTCCAGGAAGAATAACTCATGTAACCTTAATACATTACATTTTTATCTACAATCTATCTCTACAGAGGCAAAATTATTAAATTATATTGCATTACAAGTTGCTCATCGTCCCAAACTAGGCAGGGATGAGGCAAAAAGAGGAACAAATTTCATTTCAAAGTGAAGTCAAAGCAGAAAAAATATATAGTGTTTAATTTTTTTTTTAAAGCAGGCTTTTCCAGTCCCCTCCCTCTCAATCGGTAGCTTCAGCCGCGCAGACAATCGTTGCATCTCCGCTCTGCTCCCCAGCGCAGGGCTCGTGGGCCACGGCCGATGACGGACGGGCCTGGAGCTACCAGGAGACGCCTGCCTGGGAAGAAGCTGGGCGGTGCCCACCCAGAGCCCACCCGCCTGGGGCTCCACAGGGCAAGTGGGTCCCATGCCAGCGAGGCCGGAGGTCATCTGCGGGCCACCAGGGAGGATGAATGCCTGGCTGATTTTATGGGGCCTGCGGAGAGATAAGAGCAGGCGGCAGCTCTGAGTGCTGCAAGGTCAAGAAGCAACCAAAAGTGAAAACAAGCGTGAAGTAGGCGGCGGGGTGTTGCAAATGACAGGAGAGCGAGAGAGAGAGAGAGAGAGAGAGAGAAAGAGGGATCCCTGAAAATAACACGAGATAAAGAACGTGCCGGAAAACAACCCTAGCTGGGCGTCTAGCCTCCTGGCGGCCACGTTGAGTAACCAAGTGCCCATGGCATGTCTGTGAGGGAAGGAGTCAATGGGCCAGTCACACCTCAGCCTTTATTGCCAGGCCCCTGAGTATTATTAACTTTTACACCCCCCATAAAGTAGGATTTACCGCTGCAGCGGTTTGCTCTGTGTCAGGGTTCAGCATGTTTCAGCACGCCCCTGCTCATTAAATGAGATGTTTTTACTTAATGACCCAAGGGTGGCCTTTGTATTTAACATCTGAACTGTTTTCTAACGCTTTCTTCTTATCATAGCTCGGTGCGTCGCCCCCAAAGACTGTGGTTTTCGTTTCACCACGTCGAAGGAAAACAATTCCAACAGTCGTTAAATGCGGGTGTCAGTTTTAAGCTTCGCTAACCACCAAGACCCAGAATCGCGAGAGTGCGCAATCAGGAAAGGGCTTTCTTTCCCGCCGGTGTGCAACTCCTGCCGAGGTGCAGATCCTGCCGCCCTGGAACGGAAGTCTCCGTGGATGGTTTAAAGCAGAGCCTCGCCCTCACCGCTCAAATAAAAAGTTCCGCTCGGAGGCGGCACAGAAAGTCTGAATCGAATCGCCCAGGGCTGCGGGCGGCGTCTGGAAGCTCCAGCGTCCAAGCCAGGGGGCCCTGTGACGGGGGAGACCGGCGGCTTGACCTCCCTTCCCACGCCGCAGACCAGAGCTGGAGAACCAAACCCCGTGTGTCCCGAATCACCCTCCAGTCCTCTCCCATTCTAAGCAGCTAAGGGACCTGTGCTCGCGCCAGGCCGGGGAAGAGGGAGAGTGAGGGGTCTTCGGTCGGAGTGCTGCCCACAGAAGGGTCCCATGAGCCCACAGGGTTTACGACTCCACACGACAGAGGTGAATATATGCCTTAATATGAACCTCTGTCTGGGGGACAGCACGCTGGACCTAGCACGATGCACCACGACCCCACCAGGGAGCGTGTGGTCACAGCACAGTGAGGGGGAGCAGAATGCAGAGGCCTGAGAGCAGAACAGTCGAGGCCCATTTTCGGTTCATCGTTTAGGGAATTCGAATGCTTTCTCCTGCTTTCTCACTCAGAACCAATTCCCACTCTCTGGTCCTTGCATAACCTTTCCGACCCATGACCATGACCGTGGGCCAAACCACCACCAGACCGCGGGGGCTGAGGCCCCTCAGCACCACAGCCGCGCCGCTCAGGAGCCCCCCGTGGTCGCGTGAGCTCGACGTGCCGCCTAGGGTGGCCCTCCCAGACTCGGGGCACATCTCAGCGCCCCACAGAGAAACACCGGCCTGTCCTGGAGCGTCTTGAATTACACTCGTTTCTCCCATTATTGGGCCACAGGGACCTCTGGTCCGAAACCGCCTCTGAGTGTTCCTTTGAGCTCAGGTTCCCTCTGACGCCATTTGGGAGACCTGACCAATTCAGTCTCCGGTCGAGTCCGCGAGGGCGTTCAGTGCTCAGAAAATGGCCTTCCCCACACGCCACGTCCCCGCAGGGCTCCCAGGACCAGCAGCCTCTCACATACCTGTGAGGCCCCACATGTGCACATATATGTGTGTACATACATGCCTTCTCACGTGTGTGCACGCACATCGGGCCTGAGGGCCTGGCTGCCCCTGCCCTATATTCGGTCTTTCTAAGTGTTCGGGTGTGGAGGGTCTGACTTTCACAGATGGAACAGTCATCATTTTAAATTAGTCCCTAAACTATGTTCAGTTAACTTACTATTAACACTATGATTCATTTTAAAAATTACCCCAAGTCCTGATGTACTATGAATTCCTAGTTAACATAGTCCAACATTTAAAAAAAATTAGTGAGTCCGGATCCCTTGGGTCAAACGCACAGGAAACGGGGCAGTTACCAAGGACTCGATCCCACGAACGGGCGAGGGCTGAGCCTTCGAACGGTGTGCGTTCCCCAAGGTCCGCAGGCGACGGTGGTCCCGCCACCTCCTCCAGTTACCTGACACCCTGGAAATGCAAGGCATTGCCACACTTTCTCTTCTACTCCAATTGCAGTTCCTCTCCGCGAGGCATGGACAGCGTGGGACGTAGAACGATCACGGTGACCAGGTGCTACACCGTGTGAGACGTCCCTACACACACACACACACACACACACACACACGGCCTCCCTCCGGCCCCCCGGCCCCTGGGAGCCTGGCTTGGCCACGCCTCCTGCCACAGTCGGGTGTGCCTCTCACGGTGACAGAAATGCCCCTTCTCTCACCCGTCCCACACTCCGTCACCGCCGTCGCAGTGACTGGGCACCCGTGGAAGCTCAGAGACTGGGAGCCGAGGAAGGAGTGTGTGAGTGAACGCCAAACCTCGTGGAAAGGGTGCCCCCGTGGGGCATTCTCGGTCTCCACCCGGCCACCCAAGGGACCAGGGAGGAGGGCAGAGGCCTCGGGAAGGGTTATCGCTTCTCTGCAGCATTTTGCTCTGTTTGTTTATGCGTCTGGTTTTATTTTAAAGGAAGTGAAAGGGGAGGCACGTGTTTTCCAGGACTTTCCACCTAGCTGTGTATCCCACGCCCCGAGGAACTTGGTGGTGCTCATTCTCAGCAGAGCCGACGGTGAAGTCTGCTGGCAGAAAATAGAACGTGCGGGGCAAACCTGATTTTGCCAAATGGGTAAAAGAAAGTTGAGTTACTTTTGCCTCACAGGAGGCCATCTTGTGGTTTGGCTAACGGAGGGAGAGCCTAGTTCCAATCAGACATGTCAGACAATTAAAACATCCCCAAGTAGCCCTGGCTGGTGTGGCTCGGTGGATTAAGCAACAGCCTGTGAACCAAATGGTTGTCGGTTCCATTCCCAGTTGGGGCACATGCCTAGTTTTCAGGCCAGGTCCCCAGTAGAGGGCGCACAAGAGGCAACCACACATGGATGCTTCTCTCCCTCTCTCCTTCCCTTCCTTTCTAAAATAAATAAGTGAAGTCTTTAAAAAAAACAGGCAAATTTGTTTTACATCACAGGCAGGTGACCCTACAGGCAGCGCAAGCTCCCCAGGGACCGAAAGCGAAAACGCAGCCCCAGCAGCAAGCGTGGCAGAATTACACAAGCGTGAATACCTCCAGCCTCTGCAGGCTTGCTTCCAGTCTTCGGCGGGGAACGCTGTCATTTCCGCGTTCAGTCAGCTCAGGACTTTCTGCGAATTCGAGACGCACAGTAGCTGCGTTCGCTGGTGCTATAAGCAAAGCCACAGCCGAAACAACACACTGTGATAATTAAAATGTTATTACGCTGACACCCTGCTTCTTCTAGGGCCTTGTAACAACTGCATGGACTGTGTGATAAGCATTGATTATCTGGAGTGATGTCAATATTTGAGGAGCGAATAACAATCAGGAATTCAGTACATGCCCAGACACCAGAGATAAATCACAGGAAATTCGGATCAAAGCGGGTTTGGGAATCCGCGTTGGGAGTTAATGGCTAACTCTGCAGAGCGCACTCGCGGGTTTGTTCCCCGGTGCCGTGTGCGGGGAAGCAGCGTCAGAGGGAGCCGGCCTGCGGGTCGCGTCTGCACATCTGCAGATTTCCATCTGTATGGTAAGGGGGGGGGGGCAGCACTACAAAGGCCGAATTGATCCAATCCATCAAGTGCTTCACATGCACTTTTAAAATCATTAAAAAGTTCTTTGAATTATTAAGACCTTTTCTCAAAAGGGAAAAAAAAAGCCCACCCCTTATAAATCTTGCATTTCCTGAGAGGTTGATTTGAGGATGCGGGGGTCAGCAGCTACCCACGTCCAGCGAGGACCCTGAAATCTCCCCTCGAGGACGGATGGCCTGGGGCTGTCGGCTTCTTTTTCTTTCTCTTCCTCTGCTTTTTAAGGACATGTCATGCAGTCTCACAATGACACACCTTGCACTCATCATGAGCTCTGTCGTGAAGGGGGAGCACATGCCTAATGCACCCAACGGGAGGCTTCTTAATTTACTAAAGGGGCACAGAGGGGACAGGTGCCCCGGGACCGCCCCTCACACACTGCCGGGGCGGGGGGCGGGGGGCGCACAGAACCACCGCAGAACGGGTCACCCCCCTCACCTCAGTCTGCAAGCCCGGAAGCCGGCCGCTCCCTTCTCCTGGCCGCTCCCATCACCATGGGGTTTCTTGCAAAGCTGCCTCCTCCCTTCCTCGCTGACCCACCACCCCTCGCACCTCCTGGGAGCCCCGTCTGCGGGCAACACACTTCCTGGGCTGCCAGGGTCCACCGTAACGCAACCAAGTCTTCATATCCCCTGGACGCTGTCCCCTGGTGCCCCCACTCCAGGTCAAGTGCACTTCCAAGATTCTCCCACAACACCCTGGACACCTTGCCAGCAAACTGGCGACCCCAAGGGGCCGAAGGGGCCGTCTGCCTGTCCGTCTCCCCACAGACGCACAGGCTCCAGGACGCACAGGTGAGCTTTGTTCCCCTTTACGTTCCCAGGCGCTGCACCCGGCATCCGCTCAGCAGGTGCTCAGGGACAGAAGTGCACCCATGACAGGCACCCTGGTGACGTCCTTTGACTCTGAGAAGACCCTACCAGGGTTGTCCCACGTCCACACAGGAACACACACTTGTTCTAAGCAAGCTTCCGGGACCCAGAGGGCCGGAGACTAGTCCCCGCCGTTTGGGGACCTAGGCCCCTGTGAGCTCTAGGAGCAAAGCAAGAAGAGGCCAGGAGGAAAACTAGAACCGGCCCAGATGTGGGCCTCCGAACAAGGCTGACAGGTGGGCAATGTGAGAACTGACACGTTCCAGACTCTCGTAAGCTGGTGAAAGGCTTCCCAGTGCCGATTGATCCCACACCTGTGTTCACCCCACAGGTGGGGGGCGGGGTGGAACGGAACACGCGTGCATGACAACACATGCTGGAGGCCGCAGCTTCACCAACAAGAGCCGGGAACCGGAGCCCGCACCCCGACCGCAGGTTTTTCCCCACCTTCCACAAATCAGTGTCCACGGTTCCACCAACAGACGATGAAACACGCCATGAGGGAAAAGCAAAGAAGCCAGTAAATCGAGAGCTCACCCACCGTGGCAAAGTAATACCACAGAGCCTCTCACCGGGCAGGTGTCGGGACCCGTGCACCCGGGGCAGGTACGGCAGAACAAACATGGAAAAGCAGAGCGCTCGAGAGAGCGTGCGAATGACCGCGCCCGCCCACCTGGCCGCCTTTGTGCTGTGCCTGAAGGGTGCCACACGGTGACGGCAGCGCAGCTGGCCAGGACAGTAGCTGAGCCATGCCACCCCTGTGAGCCTCGGCGACTTCCCGTGAGACAGGGTGGCCTTCCCCGACTGGCATCCGTCCTGGGTCCAAGAAGGGCACCCGGAGAGAATCTGGGATGCTTGCTTCAACTTGAAATTTGAATAAACTGAAT
Source organism: Sturnira hondurensis (assembly GCF_014824575.4). Classification (NCBI taxonomy): domain Eukaryota; kingdom Metazoa; phylum Chordata; class Mammalia; order Chiroptera; family Phyllostomidae; genus Sturnira; species Sturnira hondurensis. The sequence continues at coordinate 1,151,881 of NW_028091436.1, forward strand.
TTTCTCCAGTATAAGCAGGTCCCTACTGCCTGACACAAACATGCACTATGACACAATTAGGACTCACTTGGTATTCAAATTTAAGTGGACATCGGCCCTGCTTGCTGGTTGTCTGTCTTCAGCTGAACCTGCAGGCCAGATAAAGGCTGCCCTTCCGAGTGGACCCCCACAGCTCCCCCCCCCGGCCTCTTGTGAGGCCCAGCGCTGGACACAGGGAGCAAGGACTTTGAGCCAGGAGCGTGTGACATCTGGCACAGGCTTTGAAATCTGGCCGAGACACCAGCTGAGGTCCCGCCCCAAGAAGCACCAGCGCCGACCCCTCCACAGGGCCCCGTCTTCACAGACACGCGGACACACGCTTCACGTCCCGTGTTCGGCAGACGTGAAGTCCGTCCGCCCTTCCTTCACAGTGCCAATGTCTTCGCTCTCATGCCCTGCCCCCATTAAGGATTCTTCGTGTAAGCTTTTTATGTTTTTCTTAAAGACCACGATCAAGGTCTCGCGGTCGGCAGCCTGGCAGGGCCCCCCCCCCGCCGCCCGGCGGCTGTGACAGTGTGTACCGCACCCGGGCCGGGATTCATTGTGTCCCCTCCGGTCATTATCTTGTCCTTGTTGTTTTCAGACTTGTGGCCTCTGAAATTTTTCAAAACAGCTCGGGGCCTAACGAGACCTCCTCACAATTGCACGAACGCTCGCTCGGTAGGCCCAACAATGGGGCTTTATGGCACCTCACAAAACGACTTTAATTACATTCAGATTGCTGGTTTTATTCAGAGAGACTCATTCTCCTCTGAGGACGCCGGTGGACGCTCAGGGATAGAATGGTAACACACTGTTCTAGGAAGTCGGTTACAGGAGTCTCCCGCTCCTGGAAAAAAAAATGAAACAAGGATTGGATTTGTATGCTGTTTTGTTTTGTTTTTTTTAAGCTTTAGGTATTAATGGAACAGGGAGGTCGTGATGCTAGATAGAATATGACTGGAAAGCCTGGTGCCTGGAGACGAAGTTTTGTCTCCGTGGGTCCTAGCCTTGGCCCCCCACGGCAACCGAATTGTCACAATCGGCTGGCTGCCTGCCAGACCTCTGCTTGACACTGGCCAGCCGCTTCGGACACAACATCTCAGCCACCCGTGTCTTTGCCCTCGGCCTCCACTAAAGTGATGCCACGTTTGTGGTCCCTATGTCCAAGTTCCTGGAGTCTATGGGCCACGTCGCTGCCAAAGAGACACAATTTGCAAACTCTGATTTCATAAGACTAATTCAGCTGGAGTGTGTGGAACACGTACTCCGTCCAACACCGTGCTGGGCGCCTCGTTGCTGTGACCTGGTCCAATCGTTATGACAGGTCCATGAGCTGCCTCGACCGGCCCCACCCCGCAGAGAGGAAACTGAGTCAGAGGGAAGTTGAGCCGCTTGTCCAAAGTCGGAAGCAAGTGGTGTTGTCAGGATTCAAAGCCCAGACTCCAGAGAAGCCCAGGAGACAACCTGGGCTTGTGGCTGGCATCTGAGGTGGGGGTGGGGCCGTCTTGTAGGGCTGGGCCTCACCTGGGGGGCCAAGGATCTCTCCGCGTGGTGGAGTTAATTCTCAGGCACCCACCTAGAGTGGGGGTGTTGCTGCGTATTGTGTGGGAAACTCCCCTGCACACACACACACACACACACACCCGGTGGAACTGGCCCTGAAACACCAAAAGACCCCCCCCTTCTTAAGACCTCCAGCTTCCTCTCGTAGAAACTTCTCTCTTCCCTCCGCACGCCTTCCACGGCCGTCCCTCCGCAGGCGGAGGGCAGGCGCAGGCGGAGGGAAGCTGCAGCAGGTTCTCTAATCCCGGGTGATGTGTCCCGCGGGGTGACTCCTGGGCTCTCGGTCTGCGGGTGCGGAGGCATCGGGGACGAAGAGCCCCCTCAAGGCAGCCCCCACCAGCCTCAGGCACTCTCAGGCCTGGGGTCAGGGATGACTACCTCGAGCCACCACCCACCTCCCTTCCTTACGGTCACAGGGGAGAAGGAAAGAGCACCTATGCCTTCAGCATTTCAAGTAGGAGTCAAAGTCCAGGGTATTTGCAGAAAGTGTAAGTAGCCCTGTGGTAGACTTTGGGCTGAAGCAAGAAGCCCCCACAAAACTGAAAGCGAGGTTAACAAACCCCACTGTGATGTTTAGGGGATAAAGAAGGCTTCTGGAGGCCTGGGTGCTGTGAGGCCCAGCTCGCACTTGGCCGTGGACTTGGACGACCGTCTCCCAGCGGGACTCCCGCTGCTCCCCGATGGCCGGCACTTCCATCACACGGCCATTGCTAGTACAAACCTTCGGAGCATAAAGGCTAGAATGTGGGTTTAAGTGAGGAGAGAAACGATACCTTTCCGCTGTACACAGAGAGTTTCCCATGCCTTTTTAGGTGAATGGCAATGAGTCACAAGTTGCTCTGACAGTTCAATGCCACCCAGTTAAAAAAGCGATGCCACCGTGAACTTCAGTTCGAAGGTACTCTGTCTCCGGGCACACCGATTCCATATCCACGCCCTTGAACTCACGTGCTGAAGGGCGGGTCTGAAGAGGACCTCTCCCCTGCTCTCCTCCCAGTTGTCTCTGCCCCCTTCACAGAAGAAAGGCCATAGTACAGTGTGGTGTCCTCGTACAGCCCATCATCCCCAGGGAGACAATGGGACAGTGGCGAACGTGGGTGTCCCCCAAGCCTCGGTCCCTCGGGACGCGTCTCCTCCTCCCAGCGGTTCTCCGAGACGGCTCTGCAGCCAAAGCCGTGAGGGGTGGCAAATATTCTTACTGTTCGTGTTGCCTGAGCGGTCCTCGTGGCCTTGGGGTCTTCTCTCACCCAATAGGCTTTTGGGGGAAACACGTGTAGAAATAGCCCATGAAAGAGCCAACCAGAGTGATTACGTCCTTCTAATTTTTAAATTTCAACTTACATTCCATCTATTTGCTACATCCAAAGCTAAGAAAATTAACCTCTTAAAGACCATTTGTCTTTTATAGTTGTGCTTCTATTTTAAACCTACAAATGTGTCACGCTTGTGAATTTTATCCTGTACTGATAAATACCGAGGCTCTTTGCAACTCCACCTGTTTGTCTTGAACTTGAACAAAACCAGAGTCTCCGTCTCTGCCTCTCTCTTTGTTCGGTCAGCTTTATCATTTCCTTGAAAGCTTTCGTAGAAATTAGAAATGATAAGTTCTTGGATTCTTTCAACCTCATCTGAGAAATGTCGCCTTTTCACCTGACATTTTAACTCTTTAGCCATTTTTGGCGGCTAAAACATTGGCTTTTGCTTCTTCGGGGGTTTCTTCCCTGACTCCTCTTCCCGCCTGGGCTGTGGATTCTGCCCGGGGGCTTCCGTCTGCTGCGTGCCCCTCTCGGGGGACTCAGGTGCTGGGACCACCAGCCTTCGGCCTCCCCCTCATCCCCATTCTTGGTATCTCCTCTTTTTAAGGCCGTATTTGTACTGCCGTTGAACTTCTTTCTCGAAACTAAAAGTATGCATTCTACGTCCTATAGCTCAGTGCTTCTGATATTCCCTGGCCCTTCTCCGAGGGCACCTTGACCCCTGATTTCTGTATCATTCACCAGGTGACAGATGTGAGCAATTGTTTTTCAAGATAGGAAGAGGGACCACAGAAGCCGGAGCACTTGGCCGTGAATTATGTGTCTGGCTGTGGGGGAGTGACAGTCTTTCTTCCTCCGAGTCTTCTGACCTGTGACATCGCAGCAGATAAAACTGAGAGCACCCTGGTGTTTTGCAGGTCAACCCTTTTCTCCTTATATGTATATAAAGTACTTTTTTAACTTAACTTTTTAATTAAGGAGGAGCTTATTTTCCCAAAATAAGTCAACAATCCTCTCCAATACCCCAGGTCCTCTGACTCATCTCGCAGAGCTGACTCCTCCCAATGACAAAATCAAGGCTGCATGGGGAAGGCAAGTCGGAGAAATGCCGCCGGTCCACTCACGCACTTGGACTCCAGGCCACCCCCAGGCTCCGTTCCCCAGGGCCTATCGAGGGCCACGTTCCCGCCGGAACACCGGCAGCAGGCTCCCTTCCTGGCAAATTTGCCAGAGTGCCCGCCCTGCCCTTCGGGGCAAGACCCTCAAATCCATATTCAATTACTTATGAGTTTCAGTTTTTAATTAACACGGGTCTCCACTGGAAGGCTGCATGGTCCTTTGTACTTTGAGAAGTCATTATCAGGGGTGTGATCTTTGGCTTCGAGAAAGAGACTCACTCAATTATTTATCAAGGGTAGGGTGTGCACGGTCTCGCACCTCCAGGCGCCCGGTGGGAGAGCTGACTGAGCAGGACTAGAGTCTGCAGCTGCCGGTTCCCTGCGGCCGCTCTCACGGCAGCACGGCGGGGAAAGGGCCGAAAGACCTCCCCGCTCGCACGAGGAGTCGGTCGGAGCCCCCACACGAGCCCACACGCACACTCGTGTGCCCACACGCACACCACTCAGAACCCGCACCTTCCTATCAACCTGCAAGGCCACTTCTCCACGGAGGAGTGGGATGTTTGGGGCCAGAGTTACTGCTTCACTTTGCAGAAATAGTTGACGGCCTTGGAGAGGCTAGACGTCCTGCAACGGAGCCAAAACGCCACTCGGGGATGATTTGCAGACAACCACGCGGACAGAAAGGACACGATGACTCTCATCTCTAGACCTAGGAAGGAGAAGGGCCGTCATCGGCCGTGGCAGGACACCCTCCATGTAACCACAACCAAAAACAGCACTCCGGGCCAAGCAGCCTGCTAAGAATCTATACGTGTCGCCTTCGTTCGTTTCCCCAAGTGCCCGCGAAGGCAGGCGCTGCCGTCTCCGTTCTACGGCCGGCGGAGAACTTTTGGCGTCGGGATCACCAGGCAGGGGAGTGAGAGAGAGCGGAGGTTCTGGCCCAACCACGCTGTTCCCCCAAACCCACGCTTTGCCCACAGTCGGACCACCTCTTCCAGCCACTGACAGGGACTTAGCATTACAGGCACGAGTGGGATTTTTTTTCCCTTAAACTCGTTTTCAAAATATCCACCCACGTCCAGCCTTTACCACAAAACGTGTGGAAGGACCGGCATAACGCTGTCTGTGGAGACAGCATCTCTCCGTGGTCCCGCGACACAGCCGCCTGCGCGGGGAACCGGTCCATGGCGCCCACGCCGAAGGGAGGCTTGCTGTCCTGCGCCTGCTCCCCGTTCCATCCTGTGCTATGGCTTTTGTCCTCGCCGGCCGGCCTGCACGCCATTGTTCCCAAATGGCAGGGCGATTGTGAGGGACGTTAAATAGAAAACGAAGGAAGGGGAAGAACACAACAGCCGCGGCGCGGCCGACCTTGGCTCCGAACAAACCGCCCGGCTGCCAGCGAGCCCCCTCGCAGGCTCGCCGGGCGACGCCCCTTTGTGCAGTGCGCCCGCTCGGCCCTGACAAAGCGGGACGGCAGGGGCATCATGAGACCCCCACCCTACAGACGACCTGGCGGGAGCGTCTTCCAGGCGTCCTGCGCCTCTCCGGCCAATGAAAGAACACAGAAGTCTAAATGTTCCATGCTGACATCAAACACTGATTATAAAGGCTTTAATATTCATAGCCACCTTGGGCGGGAGAGGCTCGGACGGGGGCATGGCCTTTGGGTACAGCTGATCGGGGCGACGGCTATGAGAACAGCCCCGTGGGGAAGGGGCTCGGGCACGGCGCCCTTAATCTCCTTAACCTTCCCCTCTCCGCCTTCATCTGGAATCGGCTTTCTCTCAAATTCTAATAGATTCTTCTTCTTCTTTTTAAACCTGAGGCCCTGTACTGCTCCGCGACTGGGGATATTTAAATGGCTCTCCACCCCTCTGCAGGGGTTTTCCTGGCGGTGCCCCAAGGACGACAGCACCTGGCGACTCCAGGCCAAACGTCCTCCCGCGGAATATCGAAGTATTCTGAGCCCATGAAGGTGAAGGTCCCACTTTAGCCATTGAAGCAAGGTGGGCCGGGGAAGTAGCGTCTGAAATTCAACTGAGTGCAGGCTCCCCTAGGCGTGGCAGGTGCCGGGCGCCATTCCGACAGACGGGTGCGCCCGTGCTAGAGACGGTAAAACCGAGGTAGAGTCATCAGGAAGCTTGCTCGAAGGTCACCTGGCCGGTGCACAGCCGAGCTGGGACGTGAACCCCAGCAGCCAGACCCCGGGCCAGCCCTCTCAATCCCCGCCCTCCTGGACACTGGCCACGGAGGTAGAACGGGGTGGGGTGGGGCCGCGGGAGAAGGGAGGCGCGGGAGAAGGGAGCTGTCCACAGCCAGCACCTGGTAACCCACTGCCACCGGTGACCACAAACCTCATCGTCACTCCTGAGGTGAGAGCAGCCCGGGCCACGCCGGAGCTGCCCCCACCCCCTGGCCCTGGAGTCCCAGGTGCGAGAGGCCAGCCTGCACCCTCGGCAGCTCACCCGTGCGCAGCCGGCCGATGGGGGAACCCGCCGTCCCCACCCTCTTCTCCTTCTGCAGGCCGTCCTGGTCATTTGTGCTCTTTCCAAGAATCCTGGACATGAGCTCTCTGTTCACAAGCACAACATGTCACCCAGCCGTCCTCCTCCCGGGAGAGAGAAGTCCCCTGTCCTGGCAGCCCCCACCGGGTCTGCCTCTGCGTGCGGCCCAGCCCCCTCCCGTGAATCTGCATCTTGCTTTGGAATTACTTAGGCTGTGCCTGTTCCCCACCAGTGGGTAAGCACCTCCTCCCCCCACCCTTTCCCATGCTCCATAACCCCCCGCAGACCCAGAGCATGGCTCCTCCCAGCCCACCAGGGCCGGCGTCTCCAACCACAGTTTGCAGGAAAAAATCCTGCCTTTGGAAATACTGCCTCAATGTATATTCTTAAAAAATGTTTTCCTTTAAAGTCTTGCCTATTGTTCTTTGACACTGGATGAGAGATTTTCCTGACATCTGCTGCTGTGCCCGATTGGGGCCTGATGTCCAGGCCCCGGAACGTGAAGAACGGCCTGTCACCGTCACATGGATCGGCGTTCGGGCTGGCGGAGGTTGCGCCCGAGAGAGGTGCTGTCGGGGGAGAAAACCTGGGGCCGGGGGCTCCTTCTGGCCGCCCACCGAGGACGTTCGCGTGGCGGCTTCACGCCCGGAGGGCCATTTCGGGACAGAGATTAGAAATGAAAGCAGAAATGGCCGTGCGTCGAAATCATGCCCTGTGGTGGGTCATCGGCACCCCAGGGCACCGACCTCCAGGCCCCCCGCGCTCAGTTCAGGGGGCTGCGTGGGCCAACCTGCTCCCGGGTCAGAGAGCCGCGATGACATCACGGCCTGTGGACCGTCTCGGCTCTTGGGGAGCTCGGGCTGGGCAAGGGGCTTTCTCTTCAAGCGTCTTATCTGGCTGTGCACCGGACACTAAAATCTGTCTTTGCACATCGGTGGGACCAATCGGGAGAAGGAAGAGTATTCAACTAAGTGGGGAGTTGGCCTATTCAGAGACTGTGGAGAGGTTAGAGACCTCGGACGTGACTAGGTGCACCCCGAGTCCGGAAGGTGTGGAAAGCATCGCAGTGGAGAGACTCCCTAACACAGGTGTCGCTCGGTGGTGAGAACAGGCGAAGAATTCGGGACACCAGCCCCCACAAACCGTACGTTTTCCTCTGGATATAAACAAAATGCTACTTATTCAAAGCTCCTGTTAATAATTACAGTTCAAGATATTTTTTTAATGGCAGAAGCCTAAAATGAGGATGGAAGGTCCTGTTTTCCTACACGACTCTGAACTTAGGAGTTGGCACAGTATCGGGTCACTTTTCTGGAGTCACGTAAACCAAGGTTTTCCTCTCTCTCCTTTCTCTCTTTCAGCCTGCAAAGGATGCAGGTGAAACAAAGGAGCCTGTAAATAGTATCTTCTTCATGTCTTAGGACCCTGCCCTTGACCTCGACATAGCAATGGGAGGAGTTTTAAAGGGAACGNGCAGAAGCCCAAAATGAGGATGGAAGGTCCTGTTTTCCTACACGACTCTGAACTTAGGAGTTGGCACAGTACTGGGTCACTTTTCTGGAGTCATGTAAACCAAGGTTTTCCTCTCTCTCCTTTCTCTCTTTCAGCCTGCAAAGGATGCAGGTGAAACAAAGGAGCCTGTAAATAGTATCTTCTTCATGTCTTAGGACCCTGCCCTTGACCTCGACATAGCAATGGGAGGAGTTTTAAAGGGAACGAGAAAGGGAAGGAGGGATCAAGAGACACAGAGCCACCCTGGGAAACGGGGAGTGGAGGACTCAGAGGCCAGGTGTCCCTCTGGCCCGGCCAGGAGAGCCGGTCCGGGGACCGGGACCCACACCCTGCCCACAGCACCGCCGGCTACCCACTCAGACCTCAGGCTACCTCTTCGCGGGGGCTTCGCCTGCCTGGAGACAACGTGCGGACAGACAGACAGATGGCACTTTGGGATCCTTCGACACAGACAAAAAGATCCATGGAGTGGCTGATTCTGCCACTTTTAAACCAGCTGGATGGCATTTTCCAGGCACACAGTGAGGACGGCAACGCCCCGTCCTCCCTTCCTGACCCGCAGCCAGAGCGGAGCTGGGGGACGCCCGGGGGGAGCGCAGATGGGGGGCAGGGGCTCCTCGGAGGAGGGACGGGGTCACCCTCATTGACCTCCCTGAGCACGAGGGCCGCTCTCCAGCCGCCACCAGAGCACTCAGAGGTTCTCTTAAAGACGAGTCGGGTTACACGGCTTCCTCTCAGGCCAATCAGCCTGCCGGGGTCCAGGGAGGGGTCCACCCGCCCTCTCCACCCTGGGGACTCCATCCAAGAGGCCACCCTGAATTTCCGGCCTGTCAGCCGGGAGCTGAGACCCCTCTGTCAGTGACCTCAGCACCAGCAGCTGCCCCCACCCGGCCCGGCCCTGCCCGCACCTGTGCAGACCTGCTCCTCACAGCGGCGCGACCCACAAGGCCCGCGGGGGGTGGGGTCCGCCGCCTCCCTGCCTTCCCGCACACTTCAGAGCTGCCCGCCCACAGCCCCACCACACCGAGGGGCGGTCTGCTCGTTTGGGACAGGCCATGACATCCGTGCGCCCTCACATCTTCACCTTCTCATCTTGTTCTCTTTCTCGAAGGTAACCATTCCATGTGTTGTGATAAAATGTAAAGGTGTTCAATGTATTTGCATTTTCAGATTTACTATTAAAGGAATGAGCTTAAAACAGTCATTGAATTTCTATAGCTTTCATTATTTATAATTCTTTGTAAAAACACACTGTTGAATATATTTCAAGGAATTTCATTTTTGAAAGTGACTAAGAGTATTTCAACATCAAGGCATGATTTCTAATTCAAAAATAGGCTGTTTTCCTGGAGTTTAAGAGACAATCTCCTTATGGAAGCTTAATAATTCTATGTATTTATTAAATTCACCTACTTGTAAAAGAAGAAAATGCCAATAGAGCCTTCTATGTGAATTTTCTCTTGAGATTTTTTTCTCAGTATTTTCGTGTTTAGAATATTTTTCACTTGCAATACGAAGATTTTTCTCCCGGGGTCAAGATACATCGATGGAAACATGATATTATGGGATTTTCTATGCACTAGAATAGCGTTTCTTTTGAATTAATTCACGGAGCGTTAAGAAATTTCTCTCCTAACCCCCCAAAGAATAATGCTACCCAGAACTTTCACAAACCCGTCCTACACCGAAACACAGCCTTCAAGACAATGCCAGCAGTAAAAAGGTAAAAGGCCTGTAAACAGCCCAGTTTTCCGATCAATATATTGAAGCCATAGGATGTTTATGGCGCACCGATCACTTCAGGGACTCGCGGAAGGGAGGCCGGAGCTGCCGTCAGGGGCATAGACTAAACAACGGGACTCTCAGGTCGGGGCACCAGTTAAAGAATAATGGGGAATCTGATGCGGCTGAGCCCTCCTGGGGCCACTTGCTTTTAATGGACAGTAACAGATTGGAAACACAACCCGCAGGTTCCGCCCGAGGGTCACTTGTGTTTTGAAAGCGGACCCCTCATGGCCACTCAGTCATTCCACCAGCAAGCACTTTTTAGCGCCTCCTACAGGCACAGAGAGAAAAATCACAACCCCTGGCCTCACGGAGCTTCCAGTTCAGAGACCCCACGGGCCGAAACCGGCCCCCGGGGGAGGCCCTGCCTGACTCGGCACCTCGGACGCGCAGTAGGAGGGGGGAGTGAGGGACATCCTAAGAAATGAGCCTGGAGGTGGCAGCATTCCAGAAGGGGAGAGACTCGGGAAGACCTCGCCACACGTTCGTGTTCGTGTTAAGTGCCGGCCGTTAACGGTCCAGTGTCAGGGGGACCCCGGCGAACCACTGGCCGAGTTCCCACTCTTTCGTTTCCATGTACCTCGCGGCCTTTATGAGAAGGCACCTCCCTTACAGCAGGAGGCGTGGGGACAGGAGGCCCCCCGGGGAGCCCAGGCAGCCCCTTGCAGAGAGAGCAGCAGGGTGTACCTGGAGGGAGTGGGGGACGGGGGTGTGGAACCCTGCAGGGAGGCGAGCGAGTCCCGGCAGTCCCAGTGTTGCATTTTCAGAAGGTCGCCCTGGGTGGCCCGGTGGGTGCGCACCCAGCAAGGAACCAGACGCCCACCCTGTGCCTGGGCTCCCGGCGGCCCCATCTCTCAGACAAGCCTTCGTGGTGACCACCAACAGGAGCGAGGTAGCCCTCGGACCTTGTCACTGAGGGAAATAATAAGGAAGCGTTTCGAAGGAATAACTATAAGGAACAGAAGTGGGGAGCAGAGGCCCCCCTGTTGCCTCGGTGACGGATCCCCTCACCTGAAGTCGGGAAGGCCAGGGGCCTCCGGAACACGAAGGGCGGCGTGAAGCCCTTTCCCGGACCCGCTCCCCGCTGGAGCATCGGTAAGGCAAAGCCTCACTCATGATCAGGGATACAGGACGGGAGGGGCTCGGAGCCCCCGCCCACCGGCTGCTGGGCGCCCGGCCGTCCTCAGGAAGCCTCCCCGAGCGGTCAGACTGGGTCACGCGTCACCGAGCAGTTCGCATGTTCGCACCCCGTGTTCTGATGCCTGGAGCACGTCGGGCATTTATACGAATGAGGACGTTTTCACTCCTACCCACTATACAGCAGAGACAAGTTTTCCCAACCTGTTACCAGGTTTAGAAAATAAGAAATACACGAAAATTTTTCTCAAATCTGCCCAAGACATGCCCCTCTCTTAGCGTATCGGGTTGTCCCTCCGGTGTGCCTGCTCGGTGCCCGGCCTGACGCCGAGCGTTCGCACGGGCTGTTTTATTATTTAGCTCCGAATCGACAAGAGCCACCATCTTCTTTTTAGAGATGAGGAAGCCGAGAAGTGACCCGACGGCCCCAAGGCCACATGGTTAGTGACAAGCAGGTGACGAACTCAGATCCGAGTCTGGCCCTGGAAGGGAATGTTGCGCAGACGAGACTCGGAAGGGAGACGGGGCACAGCACCCGGCGGGGACGGCGCTCCTTCCACGCGGGGCCCAGGTTGTGGGGCCACCAAAGGAACCAGCCAAATGCGGCGAGTGGTGGTGAGAAATCCATGGAAACCATTAAAAACACGTAAGGCAGACAAAGACCACACATAAGAGTAACCCCCAAAGCCATTCTTCTCCCCTTAAAACATTATAGTTTTCAGATTCAGTTTTTAAGGAAGAAGCAAAACTCGACTCAACTCGGCTTTATAGAAACAAGCGGCAGAGGGTCCCAGGCCGGGTGGGGGCTCTGAGCCAGGCGGGGGAGGGCTGGATGGGAGCCCCGTGTCGCAGCGGAAGCTGGCATCCCAACCAGACGTGAACCACCCCACATCGCCCAGGGGCAGGACCCCAAAGTGCCGTGCAAAATGTGGCCTCACCGGTCCTGCTGTGCAGTCCCCGAGGACTGCAGCGCAACCTGACCATTGGGGTCTCCTGAGCACTAACAATGCCCCCCATCGACGCTGAGACCTTCGGGGTTTGCTCATTGGCTACTCTTGTCTATTTGGGAGACCACACCCCTCAATAGGAACCCCCAGAGTGAAGCGCGTACTCTACCTAAGGCAAACGAAATGCCACCGACCGAGCGAAAGAACAGAAACCACCTTTACAGCCATTTCCGTTCCCACAGACGACCCAGGGCACTTAAACGGGCTCAGAGGGGCCCTTCTGGGGGCCCGGCAGGGGCTTCCCCTGCGACTCCAGCGAGCCCTCCTCTGCGACTAATTACGCTTTTCCCCAAAACCACCCAGGCTCTCGATTTGAGCCCTAAAAACCGTGTTGATGCGCAGCAGTTACCCTTGAACAGGAATTAACCGCAGAATTAGTCTCCCTGAGAAAAGTACCAAGCGCCCTCAATTTTTACTGCTGTAAGATTTTGGTTAAAAACCATAATCATCCACTCATTCGGAGTCCACTTACAAAATCCAGGCTTCCCAAATCAGAGACAGTAGAGAAGACTTTCCAAACGCTGGAAAGCTTGACCCGAGTGCCCTGTCGCACGGGAAGCTGTTTTGTTTACCGGAGACTGCGGTGTTCTTTGAGGGCACCGGTCCGTCCGCCGGCCCGTCGTTCTGCTCCAGCGGCACCAGGACGCCCTCCGCCTGCCCTGTGCAGACACTCGCGCGTTGGCATTTACGAAACCAGAGGCGCACAAGGCCATCGGCACCCAAGGCCATCGGCACGTGTGACGTGTCTCAGTCACTCCCCCCACCCCTGGGCGAGAGGTGTGAGGAGGACCTCTGTTTTAGAGATGGGCGCGTGGGAGCTACGCCGCCGGAGAAGCCACGGCTGAAGTAACGTGGGCCTCGGGGATAGGCCTACCCATCCTCTTCCTCGCGCTTTCTAGGTCCTACAGAGGAGAGAGACCCAACTCAACCCTTCAGCCCCATTTCTGTCTTCCACAGTCCCCAACTCCCTGGTCCTCAGGGCGGAACTCTGTCCCACACCTCCGAGGCCTCAGCCACAGGCTCTGGCTGCCCGGCGGGTTTTAGGGCTGTGGGTGTGGCGTGGGACGCCAGCAGGGAGGTGTGCGTGCCGGGCCCCGTCCTGGCCTTGGCAACCCCCGAGGCCCCAGCTTCACGCTTCTGTCTCCTCCCCCTCCTGGTGGGAAGGAGCCTGAAACCGAAAGAGCGTTTTAATCATTGACTGGTTTCATCGTTCCCATCCCGGGGGCCTGAGTTTCTCTGATTTTATACTGTGCTTCCCAAAAGGCTTCCCCGTTGGTATCACCCAGTTGGTGTGTCTCTTTACTTAGGCCTTTCTGATTTGTTTAAGCTCGTGTCAGTAAGAAGTTACCAGTTCCTAGTGAACAACTTCAGTAACGTTTCAAGGCAAAATTGTCCTAAACCTTACCGGCCGTCGACATTCCGTGCCCTTAGCCATCACGCCCTCCCCTGGCAGAATCGGCTAAGACCGAGTGTCACACTGGGGAGTTCGGACCCGATCTAAAATACCACAACAAAAACGGCAAGGAAAACGCGCGCATTGCCCTCGGCGCGCTCTTCCCGGCACCGGCAGACAGTTGTCTCTCCCTGTGTCCGCCCACACCGTCCCATGAGCAAGCTGGCCCATCGCCCATCCTACACATGAGCCCTTGGTCCGAGAGTCCTGTGGCTCTGAGAAGACACGCAGGGCAGTCAGCACGAAGTCAGAGTGGGGCACGGAAACACGCCACAGCACTCACCCCAGGGATGTGTAAATGGAATGTTCGAAGGCAACTGTTGTAACAAGCCCCAAAGAGTCGAAAGGGGTGAGAAGACAGGTCATTCCTGGGGACCCGAGCCCGTGGACGGGGACTGCGTCGTGTGGGACCAGCTCTGGGGGCCCAGTTTCGATTCTCAGGATCCCTGGTGTCACCGTGAGTAGTGATCGGTGACTGCCACTCCGGTTTTTACACATTCTTCCTGTCTCGGGCATTTGACTTCCTTCTCTTTATTTTTTTAAAATATATTTTATTGATTATACCTTTACAGTTGTTCTATTCCCCCCTTCATTCCCCTCCACCCGCACACTCCCTCCCCTACTATTCTCCCCCCTTAGTTTATAACCACATGTCTCAATTTCCTTAGATTCTATATTTCCCCCACTATTCTCGCCCTCCCCCTATCTATTTTCTACCTGCCCTCTACGCTATTTTCTGTGCCTTCTCCCCCCTTCTCCCCCTCCCACCCCCCTGTTTCTAACCCTCCATGTGTTCTTCATTTCTATGGTTCCACTCCTGATCTAGCTGTCCTCTTGGTTTGCTTTTATTTTAGGTGTGGTTGTTAATAACTGTGAGTTTGCTGTCCTTCCACTGTTAATATTTTTCATCATCTCTTTTTTATATAAGTCCCTTTAGCATTTCATATAATAAGGGCTTGGTGATGATGAACTCCTTGAACTTGACCTTATCTGAGAAGCACTTTATCTGTCCTTCCATTCTAAATGAAAGTTTTGCTGGATAAAGCAATCTTGGCTGTAGGTCTTTGGATTTCATGACTTGGAATACTTCTTTCCAGCCCCTTCTTGCCTGTAAGGTCTCTTTTGAGAAATCCGCTGACAGTCTGATGGGAACTCCTTTGTAGGTGACTGTCCCCTTATCCCTTGCTGCTTCTAGGATTCTCTCCTTCATTTTAGGCTTGGCTAATGTCATTATGATGTGCCTTGGTGTGTTCCTTCTGGGGCCCAACTTCTTTGGCACTCTCTGAGCTTCCTGGATTTCCTCCTTCTCTTTAAACTCTGAACGTTTGGGGCACGAGGAAGGGTCCAGGGGACGTCTTCCTCTGTCCTCTTCCTTGGGAACAACCCAGCGCGGGCCAGGACAACGGCGCAGCGGGCACGTGCAGGTGCGCCACCTCACTGGGCTCCCGCCCCGCCACCCGCGCTCCGCTCCTTCAGTCTCTGCAGCAAGCAGCACCAGGAGGGGCGCACCTCAGTCCCGAGACACTCCAGGCGAGAAGAACAGATGCCTCAAACCCGTTCGTTGCTCCACCTAGAGCTTGGGAGGCCACCTGTGTTCCCCACATGCTGAGCCCCAAGTTTGGGGTGCGCCCTGCGGGACGACTTGGACCGTTCATTGTCACGGAACACACGGCTTGTCTCCTGGTTGTTCCCAACGCAAACGCAACCAGGGGGGCACAGGAAGTTGATTCCACCCGATTTTAAAACAGACGTCAGCTCTGCCGACAGGTTCCGTCAGGGGCTCTGACTTTGTCCTTGACATTGTAGCGGAGGCAGCCAGCTCTGGTAACGAGCGACCGACCTCGGAGGTATGTAGATTTGTAGTTAAATGAGGACAACTTGACTTCCATTCAGAAGGTGCCTAGTAACATCAGTGCGAATCGGTGCCTGTTCAGAAGGCCACGTGCCACAAACAATGAAACTTGAACTGTAATCACCCACAACAATCTTGGTGATGAGTGGCCAAGGCTGTCCTTCAAAGGGGGGAGAGAGCGAGGTGGACGGTGGGGGAAAGAGACTTTAAAAACAGGGGTTTGCGCTCACCCTAGTACCTCCAGGCGTTTTTAAAAGTCTTTGTTTTCAGGAGACACACCATTATTTCTGAATCTTGTCTGCAAGCACAAGTAGACTGGATTCAAGTGCAATTTCCTGACGCACGCATGCCGAGAAAGCAGTGTTGGGGTGAATACACACACGTACACAGTCGGTAACTGGGGCCGGAGACCTGTGCTTGGGGACACGGCCCACAGGGGTGAAGGCCACCAGCACGCGGCCAGGGAGTCCGGCTGGAAAGGCGCGTTCTCCCGCCTCACGGGTGCACACGCCTGACGCCTGCAGAGCCCACGGGTCCCGGTGCTTCAGTGCTTCCCGGTTGGTGCCTGCTCATCGTCTCCATCGACCGGCGTCCCCCGCATGGGACCCCAGATCTCTTCTCTAAGCTGCCGTGGTGACCTCAGATCTCGTGGGGTGACCCGCCCAGTTTGGTCCTGGACAAACTCAGCAGGACGGGGCAGAGCCCCCCCAAATCAAAGGGTCCCCACAGGGATCCATCCTGTCTCTCCGTCTGAGGCAAAACGGGCCCTTGTCCTCACTCATTCCTCAGAATGCCTGTCAACTCACAAGCAGCCAGCGTGCCTGCCGCCTTCTCTGGGACCTGGAGGGACCGCTGGCCACGCCTGTCTGCGAGTCCCGTGTCCACCACGTCCGTGACGGGGACTCCCCAGCAAAGGGAACGGCCCATGCTCGGAGTGGTCTCGGGTGGAGGAGCAAAGGAATGAATGCAGATCGCTGATGTTATCAGAGTGTGTCCCCTTGAGATCGCTCACCGGTTTGAGTGAGCCAAACCGCCTCCCAGAGACTGACACTCAGTCACAACACACAGACGTCTGCGAATGGCAGGTGTTCGACGCGGTTGTCCTGGGGGCTGCTCCCCTGCTCCGAGGGCCTCTTCGTCCTCACGGGGGTCCCTGTCTCTCAGCATCCGCATCGGGATGCTGAGCGCGAAGAGAAGTTTCCTGCAGCTGTCAGGAGTGCGCTACAGGACGTTTTGTGCGGATTTTTTTTAATGACCCTGCGCAGGAGGACTGAACGCCCCTTGGGGACCTCTCTTCCTGGAACGGCTTTTCCAGGAATGCGGTGCGGCCTCTTGATTGGATTTCCTGCCCCCGAGAAAGGCCCCAGGTTTCCACCTTAGAAGTGGGGCGTCCCTCCGGGGAAGGCCCCTGCCAGCTCGAAACACACACAGCTGCAGTGACCTCCGCCCACTGTCCCGTCCCCGCCCACGTGCCCAGGGAAGACAGTGCCCAGAGCCAACACAGGAATCGGAGGCACACTGGCGGGGGGACTCGGTGCAGGCCGGGGGAAGCGGGACAGCGGCGACAACCCAGGAGCCTCACGACAGGGGTGCCCACCTGCACCAGCTGTCACCTGCGGCTCCTCCTCCGTCTCCCCCCGCCAGCCGGGGCCACCGCCGCTCTGCACTCACGCAGGCGCCCGTATTTTCCGAGGTGATCATGGGCCGCAGCTGGCAGATCCGGGCAGCCTCAAGGTTTCCGTCCGCCCTCCCACGGAAACCAGAGACAGTCACTGAGGGTTGTGTGGTGTCCCTCCGGGCCCCCGGCACTTGGGAGGGTGACTGGATTTGGGAACGGGGTCTTGGCGGGCGTCACTGAGTTAGGACGAGGTCAGGCGGGGTGAGGATGGGCCTCGATGGGATGACTGGTGCGTGGCCACAGGGGACAGACCCACAGAGGGGCTCGGCAGCCGCCAGCAAGGACCAGACACGGGGTCTCCCTCAGAGCCATCGGTGGGGACAGTGCCTCGGTCTCAACCTGCTGGCCCCGAGGACTGTGGAAGAAGCATGTTCTGTGCTTTGCCACCACCGGGTGCGTGGCCGTCTGCAGCGGTAGCCCCGGGGGACTATCGGACAAGCTCTCGGGAGATGCTGGTTCTGCATCCAGACAGGGACCGCTGTGCAGAGGAGAAGAGAGCAGGCCTTGGGGGGGGGGGGGGCGTCACAGGGGTGGGAAATCGGTTCCGGGGCAGTGTGTGGGAGCGGCGTTTGAACCGGGTCGTGAGGGTAAGCAGGCGTGCGGCAGGAAGAGGACACGCAATGCTTTGCAGGGAGGGACGGCGGTGGCACAGGCCTGTGACTGCAGGGCTGGGTCCTGTGTCCGTCGCCGAGGGAGAATCTCATCCCCTCCTCGATGGACGGGGGGCTCTGAGAGCCCGGACACCCTGCCTGGCTGGACGCGGCTCAACAGAAAAGAATGCCGGGCTAATCGGGAATTCTGACAACATTATGACTCGCAGATACATTATCTGCACATTTACTTCGTGTTCCCCAAATGTTCCAGCCCCAGACTCAAGCCCAACCGTTCTGCTTAAGGTCACCCAATCTCTCTCTCCCCCTCTCTCTCTCTCTCTCTCTCTCTCTCGTGGGGCGGGCTTGCCGAATGCCTCCTCCAGCCGCCGTCCGAGTGACGGCTGCCCAGGCCTGGCCCCGTTCCATGACCCTGGGGTCCTATCTCACGGCTCCAGCGAGTTAAACCGCCCTGAGATAATAATAATTATTGTTATTCCCTGCGAGGCACCCAGAGCTGGGCTCTGCTTGGAGCAGAAGCAAGAAAAGCATCCCTCCCTGGACCCGTGTTCAAGCAACGGACAGCCTAGCCGGGGAGACAGGCCCCAGAATCAGGACATGATTGGGGACAGTCACAGCCGCTGAGCGGACGCGGCCACACGTGTGACAGAGCCGCCCCACACAGGCTCTGGGGACGCCCTTCTCGGGGACACTGCTGCTCACAGACACCGGGGGGTAGAGTAGACCCTCGGAGGACCGTCCTGAAACAACAGCCCCCTCCGAGTTCAAGTTCAGCTGAGTGGGAGCTGACCAGCGCTGACCCAGCAGAGGCTGCGTGGCGGCATCGGGAGACCGTGCAGGGAGGAAGGGAGGGCTGGGCAGCTTCTGACCCCACGGGCGTCTCCCTCACCATTTTGCATTATTTCGTAACCAACCCTGTCGCTGTTTTTAAAAGTGGAATGAATTTACCCTTCAGCCAAACAACAATGTGATCTGTAGATGGACTCAGACGCAGGCATTGCCCACCAGAATTTAAAATATTTAGCCCGTGGGAAACCGCTCATAAGTAGGGAACAGAGAGCCAGAAATCTGTGGGCAGCGCAGTCAGAATCCCCACCAAGGGAGGTGGGGGGAGGACGTGCACCCTGTGCTCCTGACGTTAATTCTGAGGTCACCTCTGCTGGAAGGTCGAGCTCCCCGGGGCTGCCTTGGCCCAAGTCCACGGTCATGGCGGCCAGCCACCCCCCCACCCACAGAGGTGGGCCCTCGCCCTCGAGGCCTCCCTGCCTCGCCTGGAATGCAGGCCCCAGCAGAGACGCGCAGTCTGAAATGACGTGATAAAACATTCTGGGACGACGATGAAGGGGCACCGAACGTCCCTGAGCCCGTGAATCAGAGTGAGTTTGTTTTACTTGAATCTGTTATTTAGTTTTCCTGAGTGTCTCCTCAATCAGAGGGCCGGAGACGCACTGAAGCTCCAGATTTAAAAAAAAAGAAAAGAAAGAAAGAAAAAGACCCAGAGATCTGATCTGATGATATTTCTGGTTTTACAGACCTTTAACCATGTATCTGAATATAAGTTATTTTACTTAATTTTATTTACAATCACAGACTAAAGTGAGATGTGAGGAGTATATGAGGCACCTGTTGAAGGAATGAGGTGAAATTGTTTTGTGGGGGTTCAGTCATGTTTAATATCCACTCCCCCCATAAACACACACACATATTCACGTGTACGAATTGAACATGCATGTGTGCCTGCGCCCAAACACACGCACACATATAAACACATATGTTTACGCATACACACATGAACTTAACATTTCCAGTCTTCCATCAATGTCTCCTCTTCCACAGGACCAGACAAAACACTCCAGCCACTGCCCAGAAGACTCCCAACCCCACACACACAGAGTCAGGCACGGTCCCCACTAAGGGTGCAGACACGCCCCCCCCCCCCCCCGCAGGTCCAGGCCACGCTGGCCCCCACTCACACAGCCCACACAGCAGTGCCACAGTAGGACACCTCAGCAGGCAGCCCCAGAAGGTCCAGAAGGGGCGAGAGACCACGGGACCTTGGAGGGGGTCAGCTGCAGAGCACAGGTCCTCGCTGGCACTGGGTCTCCCTGGGGCCAGACTGACTGACCTCCAAGACAAACGGTGTGGCGGGGCCTGGCCACAGTGACCAGCTGAGCATGGCCAGTGTCTGCTGCTAGAACCTTCTTCGGGCAAGAGGCCAGCCCACGTGGATAGCACCCGTCAGACACCAGAAACGGGGATGGAGAAAGCAAAGTCCCCACACTCAGCCGGGACAGAGGACATTTATGGCGACCCTGCTGAGAACACGCACCTAGGGACCAAAGTGTCCCGGAGAAGAAGGCCGGTCCCTGCCTCTGCAGAGACCACTCTGCACTATTTCACATCAACTTGAGGGAACCAAAACTATCATTAAACTTGCGGTAACTGGACAGCGCCGTAATTCTCCTGTTTATGCTGCTTTTCAGAGCCTGCGATTCTGCACCCTCGTGTGTTCCGATGTCCCAGTACAAGAAGCCCTTCCCCTCGGCCTTGGATTTTCCTCCAGAAAGTGAGGTTTGACATCGAAGAGTGAGGAGCAATGGACATGATTTCCAAAATGTCAGCCTCGAGGTACCCACCCCCATGCCACATCCAGTGATTTCTGAGTTGAGTCAACCTTCACCGAATTATCTGAGATTTGTGACTGTCGGGATGAGGAAACAATGGTGTGAATTAAGGGGCATGAGATGAGATTTGAAAGACTCTAGGACCCCACCGTGACCTGGAGTCTTCTAAAAACTTCTCCCCTTTCTCTGCTTTTCAAGTGTTTACTTCCCTCCCGAAATCCCCAACTCCCTGTCTTCAAAATGCATGTGAACGTTTTCACGTCATCTGCTTGACAGTTCCTACCAAATAAGAGGCAAGTTGATCGTCCTCTTTCTTAAGCCCAGACATGAGCAAAGGTGCTTGCTTGCTCGGATCGGATGTTTGGTTTGTA
The DNA here is from genome assembly GCF_014824575.4 of Sturnira hondurensis. Taxonomy (NCBI): domain Eukaryota; kingdom Metazoa; phylum Chordata; class Mammalia; order Chiroptera; family Phyllostomidae; genus Sturnira; species Sturnira hondurensis. The sequence goes on from NW_028091436.1 coordinate 1,172,376, forward strand.
CACTCCAGTGCCTGCTGGGAACCGGTGCCCTGATGAGAGGCACAGACAAGACCCCACACCTGACCACAATCCAGAAATCTCGGTTTCAGACGCCACCCAATCGCCGGCCCCTTTTCATCCCTTGAGCCCCAGCTGCAGAACTGCCGATGAATGGGCCGCCTGCCTCTGCCCCAAGGGGCCGATGTCAGTAGGAAGCGGTGAGGAAAACCACTTTGTAACGGGAAGAGGCGGGAGCCCGGGAGACACCTGAGGGCTCTTCAGCCCAGGAAGGAGGAAGTCGCCTGTTGCAGCCCACGGCCAGTTCTTTCCCGTGGCTGAGCGGAAACAGGACTCGGGAGAGGGAAAGGAGGCAGCTAGCATGCGTTTGGTTGCTTAGCAACAGAGGACCGAAGCCACGGTGCAGCGCGGAGGCCATCTGTCTGAGCCAGACGGAGGAGTCGCAGCTGTTCACAACAAAGAGAAAGCGCGGGGGAGAATAAAATAAGTTTTCGACGAACGCAGGAGGGCCCGTGCTCGTTTTTGAAAGGGTATTTGCGGCGCAGTCCCGAATCCTTCGGTTGCTATTTCAGCCCCATCTTGAAGAGCTGATTTTAGCACGTCTCTTGTGAAGCCAATCCCCTGGCCTGTACTGCACCCCTTGTTTCGGACCAAGCACCCGCCTCAGAACTTTCCAGAAGGGGCTTTGCGGGGTGAGGTGGGTGCAGGGGGGAGTGTTTACGGACTTGTGAGGGCGGAGGCCCTGTTCGGGGCGGAGACGCAATTCCGCCCCAGAAGTCAGTGTCCGGTGAAACACAACGGTCAACGGACTCTTCCGGGAAACTCTGTCCCCGTGGAACGATCAGAGCTGAGAATGGTCCGAACTGGACGCGGCTGCGTTGCTGACGGGGAAACGGGGCGTCTGATGGGAAAGAAGCAGAGCAGAGCGTTAAGGAGGCAGGAGTGCAAAGCGGGGAAATATTCACGGGCGATTTCTGCGCCCCAGCAGGAAGACTCGGCCAGTTGGCTCCTAACTCTGAAGTCTGCACTGCATGTCAATAGGGAGTGGGCAGACGGAGGGGGTGCGGACAGGCAGTGGAAGAGCCGAAGGGAAGGGAGGGAGGGCAGAGAACGGAGGAAGAGGGAGGCAGGGACCGGGATGGGTGCTGGCCGCAGGTTCCAGCCCTGCCCCCGACCTCCCGCAGCTGCAGGACGTGGAAGGGACTGGACACCGCCGGCGCCCGCGTCCTGCCCTCTGCAGTGAGAATGACCGTTTCTGCTAAGACTGCCACAGAGCCCCCGGGCTCGGTGCCCCGAACACGCTCAGTCCACCAGCGACGGTGCTCACGTGCTCAGTGACCAGTCACCGGACCAACGAGCCACCGTCTGCGGCCCCACGTGCTTCCCTGGAGAGCCCGGCCGTCTTCTCTGCGCCTTCGCAAAATGGTTTCGCGCCTCATTCATCTTCCAAAGTTTACATCCTACAAGCCCATGGCTGTCCCCAACTTTATAAAACAGGGGACGTTGTGTCATTGGAGCCCCTGCTATAGGGACTGAGTCCTGACGCCCCCCAACCCCCCAGGAGGGAGGCAGAACCAAGATGACCGTCCCCGCTTGGCACCTACGACGACGAAGGGCCACTGTGGTCCGCATAGCGCTCGCAGCCAGCGGGTGCTCTGCTCTCTGCCCGGAGTCTGGCTCCTCTGAGCCCGGAGCCTGACCCAGGCAGCTCCCGGGAAAGGGTTCTCCAGACGCTGCCACTGCCGCCGCCACTGCTGCCTTCACCCCTCCGTGGCCAGTGAGCGAGGACACATTGTCCCCGGCATGTGGCACCAGGAGGAAAGAAGCCACCCTGTCACTGCCAGGGCCACCTCTCTGCCTCTGCTGAGATTCAAATCCCTGTGGGCGGGGGGTGGGGGGGCCGGTGAGTGTTTCAGAAGATGAAGCACTTTGATTCCATTTCATTTCCTGGCCCGCATACACTTTAAAATGAGCGTGTAGCTGAGCACATCTTCCGAGGCTCCCAGCCTGTAATTGTGGAGGAAATGACCGTGCGGCGTCGGTCTCAGCTGATGTATGGCCACACGCGGCACCGGGCTGAACTGCGAGAAATGGGGACATCCCTGGTTGTGCGTGCAGGGCGGGGCGTCCCCACCCCAGAGGGCGCGTATTGAGTTTTCACAGGAGGTGTGCAAGAGTCCGAGATTTCGTGATTAGAAGAAGGTGGAGGGAGGGGACACTGCGCCTGGCTGGGTACAGGTTTGGCTGCGAGCGAGTGTAAACGTGTGACCCGGGGGCCCCTGGGAGATGATGAGGGGCCGGTTCTGCGATTCTGAGTGGGAGGGGGTGGGCGGTCACCTGCCTCTCGCTGACGCCGCTGCCTGCCCCTTCGTGCACAGAATCCCGACGCCACACGCATGGGTCCCTCACAACCCCAAACCATAGTTTGGGGTTCCACCAAACTTAGCTCCCACGGGACCCCAAGGTTGGCAGGCGAGTTCTCTGGTTTTATGGCCGCAAACCCAAAACCGCAAAGGGCATCAAAGTGCATTCGAAGTAACCTCCATAGCTACTCAACAGACAATGTCTCCCTGGAACAATGCTGGCCCCATTTAAACATAGAGGTTGCCTCGGACCCTTTCCCCAAGCCCCACGCACAACAGTAAAATTTAAAAACACATTTTCAAAAAAGGCTGAAGAGATTTTATGTAAGACAGACAACTAAAGAGAATTCAGAACGGTCCTCAATAGAAAGAGAAATAAGCAGAACTGGGGAGCCAAATGCTAGGAAGACGTGGGAAAACCCGAAAAGCCCACCGTGCACGGAGGAGAGACGAGGCACGGTCTCACCGCGCTGTGGCGGCGAGATGGACGAGAGGGACACAGCTGCTCCCGCCACAGCGCCACCCCCAGAGCGTCACGGCCGCCAAGGCGAGACCCAAATGATCGTGTCTGATTATCCCGTTCACATCAGCCTCAACCAGGGAGCCAAATGAATTCCTGTGGCGTAGAGCGGCATCCACAGGTAGGAAAATACAAATAAAAGCAAGGGCACGATGAATAAGAGTATCAGGAGAGTCACAAAGAGCCACACGGAGACTTCCTTGGAGCCAGCGCTGGGCCATTTATTGGCCGACTGGTAGCTCAGCCACCGTCACTTCAAAAGTCACTCACGACACAACACATGAACGCCCGATATTCCCGTCTACTGGTGTGTGCTGTGTTGTGATGTAAAAGGAGACAGACCAGCGGTGACAAAGGCCACAGACCAGAGCCAGCCGAAGCAACGCATTTGAGGTCATTCTAAATATATACACACTTTTTCTAACACAGACTCCTATACCCAGCCCAACGTGCACCCAACCCAAAGGTCGCATCGGGGCATTGCCCACACTCCGGGGGGCCGCAAGGGCGTCTCTGGTGACCTCCCTCGGAAAGCCACTGGCACTTCAAAAACAAGGCCAACAAACAGCACGCCAATGACCGCAGGGCACATGAGCGTCTGGCCAGGACCCCGTACGGTTCATCGGCGAAAAGGACGAACCAGAAAACCCTGAGCCCTGAGTTTACACACAACCAGCACCATCCCAGGACCCTAATGGAAGCATTGAACTTCACTCCTAACATCCGTCCACGTTTCCCATCGCTGGTGAAGCAACTGAGCGCAAATCGAGCAGCTGAAATAAACGTGAATTTGGGGTCTTACGGTTCTGGAGGTCCAGGTGTGCGGCCACGCTGTGTTCTTCTCTGGAGGTTGGGTGGGGGGGGAGTTATTTTCTTACTTTTTCCTGTGGGTGGCAGGTCTGTGTTCTTTCTTGGAAGTTCTAGGAGGGAAAAAAAAAGTTGTCTTACATTTCCAGCGGGCATCAGGTGTCTGTTCCTTCTTACAGGTTCGAGGGAAGTCCTGTTTTCTCACTTTTTTTCAGCCCCAAGACGCTGTCCCATTCCTCCGGCTCCCAACAGCCAGGGAGCAGCGGGTCCCTCTCACAACGCATGAGCGTCACCTCCGAGCTCTGCGTCCGCGCGCCCATGCTCCTAACCCTGCAGCTTTAGCTAATGGTCAGAAGTTTGGGCAAAGGCAAGTTTTAAACACGGAAGAGAAGTGACTCCTGAAACCAAACATGAGCCTGTATTGACAATGGGCTCATCGTCTCATCGCTCCTTAGAAGCACTAGTTTTTATAAATTATGTATAACCTGACGCTCCAGACAACCTCAACCTGAAGTTCAAAGTGAATGAGTCGGTGCCGGGATAACGGGGGGGGGGGGGCGGGGGGGGGGGGGTGTAAATAAATACACAAAACCAGGGCTTTCTCTCTGGGCTTGGCTAGAAAAGCCCGATTCCATCGCAAATATTTTGAAGGTGTCATAAACCACACTCCCCTGACATCAGTCGGGCCACCTACCTGGCAAAGTGACATCGCCGATGTCTGTTATCTGGCTGTGAGTGACAGCCCGCTGACCCTGGGCTCACCCAAGGGCTAGGCCAGGCCGGGCACCGAAAGCTGGGTTGGCTCTAAACACAGGATTTTTTTTTTAAGTCAATGCACTCGTGGTCTAGAATGTCTCCCTGCCCCTCCTAAACAAACATTTTCTCAGCTCGGACCGACAGTAACTGCCGGGTGGTTCCACCTCTGTACCCGAAGTAACGTCATGGCCGGGGGTGGGGGTGGGGGCGGCGGGAGGCGAGGTGTCTAATGTGGAAGCCGTGCTGGTACACAGACCTTCGAGTAAAAGCCAAAAAGCATGTGTGTGAAGGGGAGGCATCTCCTGAGAGTTCCAAGTCCGCCTTTAGCATATCAATTTTTCACAAAATCAATCCTTGTATCACTGTTTTTCAGGAATCCGTCAATGGTGTGCTATTTTCGCAAGTTCTGACTTTCACTGCCCCCCCCCCTTCGAGCCTTCCATCCAGCTTCTCACTCGGACCTTTTCCTGTGCGTGTAGCTTTTCAGCTCCTGTCCGAACTCATTCCACTTTTATTTTCATCAAACCTCCGTTTCTTTGTTTTCCAATTAAAGTCTGTACTCAGTGTTGCTCTTTATCAGCTTCAGGTGTACGGCATAGCGGCCAGACAACCACACACTCCACAAAGTGCCACCCCCCCCACCCCGCCCCGATACGTCCGGCACACACCTGGCCCCCTGCAGACTTCCTCCGGTGTCAGTACCTGTGTCCTCTGGGCTGAACTTCCTGTCCCTTGACTGGCGTGTGACTGCCAGTCTGTGCCCATTGCCCTACAACCTTCTCGGCCCAGCCCCCTGCCCCCTCCCCTCTGGGAACCATAAGCCTGATCGCTGGATCTGTGAGTCTGTTCCTGTTTGGTCAACACCCATTTGAAAAGTCACCTCCTCCATGGAGTCTTCCGTGACTCCGGTCAGCAACTCACCCCTGTCCCCGTCTGTCTGCCGTTCTGGGACCACCCGCCTGTCTCTGCCTCCAGGCCCCTCGTGTTTCTGGCACAGAGCACAGTGCCCGAGGCTGTCATCTCCTTAAATGGCAGATTTTCAGGGTCACCAGCATCAAGGCAGAGAATGAAGTCACGGGCCGCTCCCTCGTCACTCCTGGCCCTGAGACACTGGGCTGTGTGAGCACAGCTCCGCTTTACGAAGATGTGCCGCCCTGGGCCTTGCGTCTCCTCGCGTCTGTCAGCAAGCGGGGCCCCAGCTGCGGTCACAGAACCAGACGCCCTCCCCTCCTGCTCTGAAGACCCAGTGGGCACCGCCCACCCCCACGGCCCCACCTGCTGGCCGCAGGCTGGCCAGCTCCCGAAGCAGCCCCTTGAGCGTGGACACCCAATGTGTCCATCTGAACATCGCAGACTTTGCATGTTCACACTTGAACTGCCTCACAGTCGGGCGCTTCCCACTGGTGCCATGGGCACCCCGTCCAGCACCCACACCCCACCCCCACCGCTTTCTCAACGGCCCGCTGCGCGCCCCGGCAATCTGCACTTCTGCTCTGTGATGTCCTCAAGGAGTGTCCGCCCCCACCCACTCCCTTCCCTCAGGCCCCACTTGCTGACCCCCGACTGTCCTCTAACCCCCACCTGCCTCGCTCTCACCAGGACCAACCCATCGGAAGGTCACTCTTGTTTTAAAACCCCAATCCCCTCCCCCTCTGTGACGGAGTCCACACTCCTCATGGAACGTCAGGTGCTCCGCTGATCCGGCTTCTCATGTCTTCCGTCTCGAGACCTGTCCCCTCCCTGACCACTGAGATGAGAGCTACTGAGCTCCCTCCCCCGCCAAAACGCACACCCCCCTCAAACGCCCCCACCTTTGCATGTGAGGTGCGGGCTGCCCCACAAACCAGGCATGCCACACGCCCAGGCTACAGATTTCTGGGTGCGGCTCCGAGGGAGTTTCCTCTAGGACACCTGCCCCGACCTTTCACTCCCCCCCCCCGCTGCAGCCTGCGTGCCCCCCGCACCCCCAGAGCCCACGGTGCCCGAGGCCGCTCGGCTTGTGGCTGGGAAAAGCGCTCATCTGCTGTGTCCTCCGTGCACAGGTGTTCCTGGAGGGGAGGGCCCTGCATGCAAATAGCTGGCCCCCAGGCAGCATCCTGCTGGGCCACAAATGAGAATTGTCACACTTGCTATTTAAGCAAAACTTTGTGATCGATTGGGGCCCTTCCAGGTCCAGGATATGGGACCTTTATTGTCAGTGAAGGATCCAGACAATTCTACTCGAGACCATCCAGGCAGCACAGGCTCATTCCTTCCCTGCCCGGAAGCCCGATGTCACGGATGAAGACGTCCCCATCCCGTGAGTGGCCCTCCCTGTTCAGCTTGCTGCTCAGAACCCGTGGGGATGAGTGCACGTTATCTGCTCTCAGAGCGAAGGGCACTTCAGCCAGACCACAGAAAAACCAGAAACGCTGCAAACGGAAGTGTACAGAAGCATCCCAGGTCCCTCCCTCGGGCTCTGCCTGCCAGGGCAGCCTGGGCCCACGGCTCTCCGACCACTTTCAGCCTCGAAACCTCGTCCCCTGGGGACTGGACTCAGAGCTGATGACGGGGACGACTAGAAGGGCCCCGTGAACGTGAGCCCCACACCACAGGCCGGCTAATGCTCCCGGCCCGGCTCCCCTTGGGCGCTCCTCGGGGAATGTCAGCCTGCAGTTACAGTCACGGGAGGCCAGGGAAACCTGGAGGAACAGAGAGTCAAATTCAGCCCTGGGAAGATGCTTTAAAACCATCGCTGATGGGAGGAGGGACGGGAGAGGAGCAGACGGCCGTCTGGAGGCCGGCGTGTTGTGTGGTTCAGGAGTCGGCTTCCTCTCGTTGGGCCGCAGCGGAGAGACGCTCTGAACCTCACGGTGCCAGACCAGAGACCCCAGCCCCCACCAAGGTCCTGGACAGGACAGGGTAGAAAGGGACAGGCCACCCCCAGGTCCCTCTCAGTTACAAGCGCATGGCTCTGGCTCTCTGACCAGAACACAGAATTCTGAAGACCTAACTCGGTACGGCATCGTCAAAGCAGAAGGGCAAGCAGCTTGGCCTTCGGCAAAATCTATGGAGATGGAAGGAAATGGGGGAATAAATGGGCGAAGGTGTCTCAGGGCAGAAGGCGGTTTGCCTCTCCCCTCCCGTCTCCCGGGTCGATGCCTCAGGTCTGCCCCTCCACGCACCCCCCAGGATGCCCACTGCCCCCAGCCTCTCCGCCTCCCTCCCGGCCCCGTGCAGCCTCCTCGGTGCCTTCTCTCAATGAGCGCCAAGCCTTCCACTTTCCGCGCAGCACGAGGGACCCGGGCGTCCCTCCTTTCTCGTGAGCCCCCGGCCATCCACAGAGGGCACGCGGCGCCGGAGTTAGCCCCTGACCCTACGGGTGAAAAGAGGGCTGGGTCCAACAGGGGTGTCCAACCGTTGGGCGTCTCTGGGCCACCCTGGAAGATGAAGCGTTGTCTTGGACCATGCGTGGAATACATTGCAACACGCGATCATAAAAAATCTCGTTTTGGGGGTGCGTTCACGATTTTGTGTTGGGCCGCATGCGGAACCACCCTGGGCCGCACAGGGACCTCTGCCCCTCTGTGCGCAGCCCCAGGACCCTGGCCTGGGCCTGGGAGGAAGGGGCGGAGCCTCCACCAAAGCTCCAGCAGCCGATTTCCGCAGTAAACGCAGGCCGTCTCAGGGCAGGCGCATCGGCCGTTCCAGGCAGCAGGAGCACCTGAACGGGAGGCGGACCTGTCCTTTCCTTCGTCAGTAAAAACCTCAGAAAAACTGTGTCACTGCTGCCACTTGGGCTCAGTCACCGATGCCCCACACATCTGAAGAGCTCACCCAGCCCTGCCCGGGGTGGCTCTGCAGTCTGGGTGTCATCCTGCAAAGGAGATGTCGCTGGATCGATCCCCGTCAGGGCGTCCATGAGAGGCAACTAATCAGTGCTTCTCTCTCTCTCTCTCTCTCTCTCTCTCGTCCTCCCTCCCTCCCCCTCTGTCTAAAACCAAACCAATGGAGTTAGGACAAAACAAGAGGTTGCCCAGACACCACCCTCTGTCCGAGGAGCCGGCCCTGACTGCAGTCCATGGCAGGATTTCCAGCTTACCCCACACAGACCACTCCTTTGAAGCAATGTTTCCAGACCTTGGCACTGTGACCATGACCGTGACCTTCGGACAGCAGCTTCCAGGGTACAGCGCAGTGCCCCACCCCCCAGGGTACGCATGGAGGGTGATGCCAACAGCATCTCCACGTTAAACATTGAAGGGCCCCCGCCAAATCTGACTTAGGTTTGATCTGAAAACTTGTGGGTGTTGCGGTCCTGTGGTTTTAGAAAAAGAAACACTCAGGGCGGCGGCGGCTGGATTGAGTAGGCTGCCTGGGTTAAAACGGAAACATTTCTCCCTTGGTTTGTGGCTAACCGATTCATGGACTGCTTCAGAAGCTGGAGCTGGTGAGCCGGCCCCAGGTGTGGGCTCCTGGTTCAGTTCCGTTCAAGTTCCTGGCAGAAGGATTTCCTCAGAAAGACAGAGGAATCCTACCTCGCCACGCACTGACTATCACGACCTCCGCAAAAACCACAAACCTTCCACAAACCGCTCCCTCCGGGGACGTAACTAGGAAGCGCCCCCAGTGAGAGCCGCCCGTGTGCCGGCCCCCGAGCCGCGCCTCTGAGACAAGCACCTAGTCTGGGAGCGAGGAGTCAACGCAATTTAAACACCAAAACGAGCTGCATGGAACCATCTTAATTTAGTGCCGGACACAGTGTCCATCCCATTCTCTTCCCCTTTGGTGCACGCGATGCTGACGCCTAAGACAGCTGAAAGATGTTGGGTGCAGTTACGGGTGTTGGGTGCTCTGTTGTATCGATACCGAGTTTAAATGGATAAATTCTGCTTCCTCCTTCATATTCGCTAGGAACTTACAGGCATCTACTATAACTAATCACCATTAAATGAATGTAGCCGTAATAAGCAACCAAACACTACAGAATGCCATTCAGCAGAGTTTTGTGAGGGTGCCCTCTGAGAAAAAACATTCGCAGTTTGGGTGCACACACAGTGAACGTGGGGAGACACGCACAGGAACGCGGAACTTGTCTCGGGTCAAGAACAAGACCAAGAAGCAGGAACTGAGTTCTCCCCCTCCCAGAGGTCTGCCTCCGCCTGGAAACAGCAGCAGCTGTGGCCCTTGGCACTGGGAATGTGTGACATCGGTGGGTGCCACGGCACGCGGACTGGGGTGTCCCCGCCTTACCCGTGTACCTCCGACGTAAACCAGCTAACTCTGCCGCCAGTTCCTCTCCCAAAAGAAGTCCATCTGGCTCCTTCCAGAACCTTCTACATGAGCCCATCGCAGAAGCAGAACAAAACTGGAAGCAGGCAAAGGCGCATGTTTGTCTCGGACGCTCACAGATCGGCCGGCAAGGCCTCCCGGTGCGCCCAGAAAGCGGGGCACCCAGAAAGCGGGGCACCCAAAGAGCAAACGCAAGTCACCAGGTCTCTGTCGTGCCTGAACTCACTGCCAGAACCACCTTCTGGGACACGGGATGAGCCTGCCACGTTGGCGGGGGGTATGGCGCGGCGTGTGAGCCCCCGAAGCGGAAAGAGGGGCCATCCTGCGTCGGGGTGATGGGAGGCAGGGTGTCCGTGCTCCTGAGAAACGAAGCACTGCTCCCCCCAGCCCTCTGCGTTGCTGAGACGTGAGGCGGCCACGGAGCCGGACTGGCCGCATCTACACGCGTCGGCTGAATCCGAAGACGAAACCACCGTCGCATCCTGTGCAGGGCCCGGGGCATCATGCCGCTGTGGATACTGGGCCCGCAGTGCACCCCTCACACCCTCCAGCCAATCACTGGTCTCATGTGCCCCCCTCCCTGTTGGAGATTAAAGCCCATAGAAGTACCTTTGGAACCCCTGAAAAGCCAAGATGATGTTGGGGTCTCTGGAAGGAGCTATTCAAGAGGTGTGTCTCCCAAGACCAGGCAGGGAACAGTAGGCGCCACGGAGGAGACTTAATTTGCAAAAGTGCAGACAGGGCGGTGCCCAGGGTGGGAACTATGGGTACATTTATCGCCCCTGGGACCCAAGGGTCAAGGGCAGGGCAAGGTCACTGGAGTATAGACATAAAAAACACTGAGCAGGAAGGAGCACCCTACAGGAGTTATGACCTTACAGGAGGGACACTCCCAGCTAGAGCCACCTGTGGGGACAAGGATGAGTGCCACCCCCTCACCCTAGCCCCCCCAGCCACCCCCTCACCCTAGCCCCCCCCAGCCACCCCCTCACCCTAGCCTCCCGTAGGTGCCACCAGTGACCAAACCCAACGGCCAGCCAGGACCAGGGAACCCGTGGAAGTTGTCCCAGGGGCATGGAGCCCAGCGGTCAGCCGGTGGAGTGGACCTGAAGTGGGGAGAGGAATACGCTCAAGGTAAGTGGAAAAGTGGGATTCTCGTCCCAGTAACCTCGCGTTTCCCCTCCGTCTCCGCTGGACTGGTGACGCCCCCCCATGACGTTATTTGCTTGGTCAGCTCCCAGCTCCCACCCTTCTAACTGACCAGGGGGTGGGGACAGCAGTCCCAAGTAGCCAATTTCCTGAAGCATTTCCAGCTCACGTCCTCTCCTGCTTCCCCACAGAAGTCAGGAATCCTCATTCCAATCCCCGGGGGAATATTTATTTTCATCCTGCAAAGAATGTCTGCTGTTGAGAGGTGACTTCTTCCGAAAGAGAATAATCAAAGCTGGCAGTTTTCTCCTGTTACCAATCGGGTGAGCGGGGACTTCCTCTGAACGGCGACGAGTTCTGGCTGCCGGCAAGCCCCGGCCATCGATCAGCAGGAACATCAGGACGCTTGTCCCCGGCTGCTGGTCGCGGCCTTCTCGCTGCTCGGTCGGGAGCGCAGCAGACGCGTCATCGTGATAAATGATCCCTCCTGGTAGGTCACTCTTTTTACCCAGAGTCACAACTGGCTCCTTCCTCTGGGTCACCACTTGGCTTCTCAGGGCGACAGACTTATTGCTGACTCTGTGGAGTCAGCCAAGTAGCCGGCCTTGCAGGAGACACGGTCCGGTCACGGGCCCGTGGCTCTGTCCCAGGGGTGCGGCCAAGCGTGCGTGTTCCCATTTGAATACGGAGACCAGGGCCATTCCTGCTTCTCTGGGCGGGAGAAGCGGGTCTGGGGGTCTTCTCTGTGGGTCTGGGCCAGAATCCGGTACCTAGGTGTAAGCCGCGGTGAGCTCCTGACGTTGAGTGTCTTGGCAGAGTCTTGGGGATCTGCTCTTCTCCTGAGGGAGCTCAAAGAGCAGAGCCAGCGGCTCCGTCTGCTCCCCCAAAGCAAGCCTTTCCTCCAGTGGCCCATTTTCCGGGCCCCCGTCCCCCAGGCTCCCGTGAAACGTCCCTAAACCCTGAGGAGGCCGTTGGGACGTTGACAATCAGGTTGCAAGGTGGACGTCTCCCAGTGGGACACGGAACACAGTCACCGACGGCCCTCCCAGGCGGGTCCGCAGTCCCCCCCTCAGTCCCCCCTGCTTCCTGCCCGATCTCCCACCCGGCCCCCGGCCATCGGCCCCCTGGACACCCCAGGCCACGCTCTGCCACAGGGAGCCTCAGCGCCTTGCTCCCCTGCCTCGCCCCGCCTCCACCCCGCCCAGCATCCGTTCCCTGTCCCTCGCCAGCTGACCACTCCATCCGTTCGCCCAGGGCCATCCGCATCCCGCCGAGAACGGGCCCCTCTCTGGTGGCTCTGCTCGGCGTCCAGGGCACCAACCAGGAAAACCCTCCAGGCCGGCTCTCTTCCCCGACCCCGCATCTGAGAAGTTATCGGATTCCCGAATGGGCCTCCACACGGCGGACTAGGTGCCCCGACTTCAAAACACACTAATAATAAAGGGCTCAAAAACTCCTGCACGCTTCACGGTGGATGAACCCGACACAGTCTGAGAGGGGACACGTCACGGGGGACACACATGGCAGGATTCTGTCTCTACTGCATGGGAGTGAAACGCTTTTTCACCCCATCATGCCCGGCATTTAGAAAAGGTTGCGAGTCGAAGCCAGAGAGGGGTGGCTGTGGTCCGTACCCCTCCTTCTGTCCGCGATGCCTGGGTTCTCAAGGAGAGACCTACTCCAGTGACGGACACAGGATCCGCACAGGGGACCCTGAAAGTTCCCCGAAAATCCAGCCAAACTCTTCACGGGCTGCCCCAGAACCTCCCGACGTCCGCCCACGCCCAGCCTCAGGTCTCAGCTCCTCCTGCCTCACCCTCGGCCCCCCGGGCCCCTGCCAGTGTGTCGCAGGGCGAGAAGCAGGTTCCGCAGTCCAGGCTCAAATCGCTGTTGCAGGGCTTCTCCCGAGGGTCAGAGCCAGGCGTCCGACCCCTCGTACCCGGGCTGCCCAGCCCTCACGCAGACCCGAGTGGGGCCCACGTGCAGAAAGCTCAGCCCTGCAAACTCGCAGAGACCATTCGCTGCTCCCCGTCCCCACCCCGTCCTTACCGCCTTCCCAGCACACTCACACTCACGCTCACACTCACGCTCACACTCACGCTCACACCCCCAGGGAATGGAGGTGCCTGTCCCTCTGAAATGACCGTCGTTAGCCTTTTTTCTCTCTCCCATCTGCATGCAGACTTCGGGCCTGTCCAGTTTCCTAGGGCAGGGCCAGCGCCCAAGACAGCGGCCACTAAACCCTGACTCTCCCAGGGTGACCCGCCCGGGCGGGGTCCCAGCACCTTCCGTCTTAATGGCTCCATTTCCGTGGGTTTAATCCCTCATAAGCAAGTAAAAGCAACGGTTGTGACAATTCCCCAGAGAATTCAGATGCAAAAGGTCCACGGGGACCTCAAATATCCATCTCAAGAGGAGGCGGACCTTTCCAGTTCCTTCTGTTCTGGACACTGGTTTCAGGTGTAAATCGGGCTGCACCCACCCTCTTTCCTGCTGAGAGCGGGCAGCGGGTTTCCGGGTCTCCACAGCAAGGGAGTTCCAGATCCCAGAGGCTCTGAGGAATGAGGGAGAGGGGTGTGGGTTTTCCCTCGTTACTCAGAACAGAATTGGACCCCAAACGGCTCTGGTCTCCACCGCGTGAGCCACTCACAGCTGAGGGGCCTGTCCACTCTGAATGATAAGGTTGGGCTGATCGTAGGTCGTTTCCTCCGTGTCTAAACAGTAGGCATTTTTCTATGATTCCAGGACAATCTACAAGCAAAATTCTGTGGTTTTGTCTTAACCTCGGGGAAGAAAGCTTAGTTCCTTTTTCATCCACGCCTTAAATGCATGTCCCCTGTTAATTTCTGCTCGCCACAAAGTCTCGGAGATGTTTGTGAACAAAGATGATTGTGAAAGGATTTTCTGGTCACCCCTGACCCACCCGAATGCTCCACTTGGACTGAAGAGGCACCTGTCCTCAGTTCACTACCCGTTTCAAAGGGTCTCAGGTCCATGGTCACTGCACGTCAGCTTTGCGGAGCGGTCAGGACAGAGCCGCCTCTGCTGTGCAAGTGGAGAAGCCGAGGAGCCCGGTGGGTGCGGGAAGTGACCTCGCGTCAAGCGTGTAAACGGCAGGTGCCAGACTGGGCTCTGGGCAGGGCCCGGAGCTCACAGTGCAGCCCCTGGGCTCTGCTCACTCCAGTTGCGCCCCCCCACCCCGGGACAGATGTGGCATTTAAACACAGTTACGGGATGTTTCGATACATGGATTCGCCTACTTAAAATGAACACTGTGCTGTGTCAGAAAACAGCACATCAACAGCACACCGCAAAAAGAACAAACACACGCCGATCTACACGAGCGCATCGTCTGATCCTGGCTATCTGATAAGCGCAAGCTGAAACAGAGCAATGTGGGGCCTGTGAAATGTGGTTTTTCTCACCCTGATACTTTCACCGAGGCAGTTCACGGGCATGTAAACAGGCCCAACCTTTCTGGGAATTTTTTCTAGAGAAACTAGGACAGTAAAAGTCATCACTCATAAGTGAAGAAAAATGGTGAAAATCTTAATAATTGCTGGACCTAAGAGACAAGAATTGGGGGGTTCAATTTGTTTAGACTCAAGTTTTTTGTTTGCTTGAATTTTTCACTTTACAAGTGTTTTCAAATTTTTTTTTAAATTTAAAAACACTCAGTTCTTTTTATGCAACAACTCACAAAGCATATGTACAAGATTACTCCTCTTGGCCTCATTCACAACAGCCAAAAATCACCAAAAATGCATTTCCGACAATAGAAAGTTTTTTTTAAAACAGTGCTCAATGAATATAATAGAATATGAAGCGACTATCCAGAAAATCATATGTACCAAGAGTGTTCCAGGACATGAGAAAGTATTACTGGTAAAACATCAAATGGAAACAAAAGAAAGCTACGAGATTTCATGCTCTTCAAAAACATATTTATGCCCCTAGAAAGTCTGAAAGAAAATTCTCAAATTATACACAGATTTTCTTTGATGGTAGGAGTATAATTTAAAATTTTCTTTATACCTTTAAAAATATTTTCTACATTTTTCTACCTGAAGTAATATCACAGTGAGGGGGAAATGTAATGTATACATTGAAGACAGAAAGAAAAGCAAGTAAAGATAGATGCATAAATTAGCCCTGGCTGGTGTGGCTCAGTGGATGGAACATGGGCTGTGAATCAAAAGCTCACAGGTTCAATTCTCAGTCAGGGCACATGCCTGGGTTGCCAGCCAGGTCCCCAGTAGGGGGCGCACGAGAGGCAAGTACACATTGATGTTTCTCTCCCTCTCTCCCTTCCTCCTTTCCCCTCTCTAAAAACTAAAATCGAAATTAACAAATCCCGTGAATCCACTCAGTTGAGTTGTCCACACAGTGACATCACGCATGGTCTCGTCTCGCACCACTGCCCACCTCCCCTGAGGGCGCGCTCTTGTCAAGTCGGAGAATCTTAGAAGTCCCGGTATTCAACCAAAGAAGCAAAACAGGGCAGACCCCAACTTCCAATGACAGGGCGACCGCCTGAGAACCACGCGTCCAGCCCACCCAGGGGAACCGGGTCCGGGTGGGCCGCAGGTGGTGGGAGGCAGCGTCAGGGGCCCGGGGCGGGGGCCGGCGGGAGCCCCACCAGCTCTCCCAGCTGAGTGCATTGCACGAGGATGGATAGTTCTCTGGGGGACCGAGACGTTATACACCACGGAAACTGCTAAAGACAGCCGACAATACAAGCAATCGTGTCTCCTGGTCCTTCATCGGTATCCACCATCGCTCCTTCGCTGTTTCTTAATGTCCTTCAAAACAGAAAGTCTGGGCGATGCCTCTCGGCAAGTGGGTTGTTGATTTTTCTGTGGTCAGCAATCAAATGACCGGGGCTTGAAGGTGGACGAGACGGCCGATAATACATCTCCAGATGGAAGGCATTTGAGGAAAATTCAACAGAATGTCAAAATGTTTATAAAATATGAGAGGAGAGAATTTGGTGATACAGAACAGATAGACAAAATAAACAAAGTTAGTTCTCTGCCACCTCCTGGGTCTCCTTCCAAATCTCTGAACTCCCTGAACCCCCTGAACCGAGAGCCTGAGTTGGCTCAGCCAGGGGGCAGGCGGGGAGGGGGGGGGTTGAGAGGAACCGAGAGCCACACACCAAAGGGAGGGACACGGCGGCTGAATGACGCCCCCTCTGAGTGACGCCCCCTCCGGTGCTGCAGGCCCAGCTGTGAGCTGCCCCGGCCCAGCTTCCGCGTCTGCACGGCCAAGTGCTGTCCCTGGGGAGCCCTCCGTGGACAGAGGGGCTCGGTGACCGTGCACCGGGGTGACCGGGGGGTCCCTCAAAATCAAAGGGGTAGCTTTGAAGGGATATTCGAGAGGCAAGAAACACTAGAAATACAACTTTGAGGGTAGGACGAGGCCAATTATTTCTAAGAGTGTGGTTTTCACAAGAAGCAGACACGAGAATTTTCAATCGCCGCTGAAAACCCAAATCCCTCACATAGGTCTCCCTAGCCAGGCTGCACTTTAAAAAATTTTACCGTGGTCATCTGAAATGACTCTAAAAAAAAAGAAACTTATGTGAGTCTATTACTCGCTGGTGCGCTCTCAAAATTTCCTTTAGTGGAGTTTTTTTTTGAGCAGTTACGTTCCCAGCAAAACTGAGAGGGAGGGACAGAGACCTCCCATGGACCCCTTCGCTGCCCCACAGGCACGGCCCCCCGTGGTCAGCACTGGCCCACGAGGTAGTGCATTTGGCATCATAACGAGGGATTGTTGCGCCGACACGCCGTTGTCACCCGGGGTCCACAGCTGCCAGGAGGGTCGCTCCCGGTGTCCTGCCTGCCACGGGCTTGGACAAGTGCGGTGACGTGTGTCCACCACCGTCCTGGGCTCTGCCTCCCGTGGGTGCTGTCTGCTGCCGCTGTCCCCCTCCCCCGTCCCCACAGAATCCCCACGCCCCCGTCACCGGGGCCCCACTCAAGAGCAATACGAGGCCAACACCCAAATGTCCCGACAGCGATGTCCGGCCCTCCGGCCCGCAGAGCAATTAAATAAGATTACTCAGTGAGTGACCTCAGTTGTCTTTCGTCGTTGTGGCTGTTTCGGGGGAAAACGTCCGGTGTCCCAGGCTGTCCATCATCGCACTTGTCCTTCCCGGTCACTTCAGGGCTGTCTGTCTGGTTCAGCCACGGCTTCCCGAGGGCATTGTGGTCGCCCGAGCCCCTTCACCTGTCTTTAGGGCACTGCTCGCCCAGACGTCCCGCATTCGTCCCATCCCCATCGCCCTTCAGGGGCCGCCTGTCTCCTCTCTCAGCCGCCAGCCGTGTCGTCCCCCCTCTGAACCTCTCCCCGTCACTGTCCCGACATTTGACTCCGAAGACTTAGATTGTGGTTTTGACTGCAAGTCATTTTCACGTGCGGGGGGCGGGGGGGGGGCTCATCTGCCCAACTGAACTGTGAACACTAACCCGCGAGGACTGGGTCCTCCCTTTAAGAGGACACGCAGGCCCTGGCAGGGGAGCTCGGTGGGTTGGAGTGTCACCCAGGTGTGCCCGGGTGTGGGTGTGACCCCTGCTCCGGGCACACGCAGGCGTCAACCAAGCAATGAACTGGCGAGTGGGCGGGGCAGTGGGTTGAGGTTCCTCTCCCTCTCTCTCCCCTTTTCTCTAAAAAGAGAGGAAGGAAGGAGAGAAAGAAAGGAGGGAAGGGGAGGAGAGTGAGAGAAAGAACACGGAGCCCCATGCATAAAGATGCAGCTCAGCAGATTCCTTACATTTTTAACTCAGAGACATCCACGCAAGTCCACACTGTTTCCACCGTCGGAGGGACCGGCACATCAGAAGGCCATAAAGTCCAGGCCTGTGATGCTGTCATTGAGCTTGAACCCTAAACCTGCGTCAGTGGCCCTTGCCCTGGCGAGTCCAGACTTTCCTCCAAGCAAAGCTTCCCGGTCAGGGACGGGCACGCCGATTCCCGCTTCCCCGGATGACGCAATNCTTTAAGAGGACACGCAGGCCCTGGCAGGGGAGCTCAGTGGGTTGGAGTGTCACCCAGGTGTGCCCGGGTGTGGGTGTGACCCCTGCTCCGGGCACACGCAGGCGTCAACCAAGCAATGAACTGGCGAGTGGGCGGAGCAGTGGGTTGAGGTTCCTCTCCCTCTCTCTCCCCTTTTCTCTAAAAAGAGAGGAAGGAAGGAGAGAAAGAAAGGAGGGAAGGGGAGGAGAGAGAGAGAAAGAACACGGAGCCCCATGCATAGAGATGCAGCTCAGCAGATTCCTTACATTTTTAACTCAGAGACATCCACGCAAGTCCACACTGTTTCCACCGTCGGAGGGACCGGCACATCAGAAGGCCATAAAGTCCAGGCCTGTGATGCTGTCATTGAGCTTGAACCCTAAACCTGCGTCAGTGGCCCTTGCCCTGGCGAGTCCAGACTTTCCTCCAAGCAAAGCTTCCCGGTCAGGGACGGGCACGCCGATTCCCGCTTCCCCGGATGACGCAATGGCCCGCGGCTCAGCAGGCCGGCTGCCCCCACGCTCCACAGCCCGCAGGTGTGGCCGGCCCAGCAGCAGGCCCTGGGGTGGCATCCGACGTGAGCACGAGGCCGGCCTTCCTGAGAAGCCAGCCCGCCCGCCCGGACGCGCCCTCGAGAAGGCCAGCTCCCAGGCCCCGCTGGAAAACTCAGCCCCTTCACAAACGCGTCTCTGCAGATGCGTTTTCTGCACAACCCTCCCAGAGTCCCGCACGCAGGGAAGCAATCCGAACGCTAAGGGACCGAGCTGAGGGAGGTGTGTGTTGGGGGTGACAGTCACCCATCTTGGTGGACAGAAGGCTGTTTTTCGCCTGAAAAGCTGTTCCCTCAGTGGCGTAAGAGAAGCCCCCTCTCCTTATGGACGCCCCCACGCCTTAGAAGAAAAATAAATGTGGCCCTTCCCTCTGCTACTGGGTGATGCAGGGGAGGTGGCAGGTCTCCCTGTCCACGCCGGGGTCTCCCAACACAGTGAAAATGCGTGGAGTCCCCCCGCCACAGTGACTTCAATGGAGCGGCCAAATCACAGATTTTTCTGGCTAGAACA
This sequence comes from Sturnira hondurensis, assembly GCF_014824575.4. Taxonomy (NCBI): domain Eukaryota; kingdom Metazoa; phylum Chordata; class Mammalia; order Chiroptera; family Phyllostomidae; genus Sturnira; species Sturnira hondurensis. The sequence continues at coordinate 1,191,320 of NW_028091436.1, forward strand.
GTCGCAATGGTAATGAGAGAAAAACGAAGGTGTTGGGACAACTAGCTGGACCAAAAAGGGAGGTGAGACAATCCCTAGAACCCAGAGTTCACGCTTTCTCTCCCGGAGTGCCACCCAGAGCAGCCTTCGGCGTAGAAGGTGCACCCGATGACGATATTTTTTGTACAGACAAAGGAAGAGGCCGCAGGGCAACTGCGCACAGGGGGGGGGGAGTCTTCCCTCCCTCTGCAATGGAGCGCCCTGGGGGTGCCCGGAACGAGGGCCAGGTGGGGCCGGGCAACCCGCTTCAATGAGAAAAGTCCCTCACGAACTCGAGCTCCAGGTGACAAGAGCCATGCCAGATGACTATTTAGGACAGGACATTTCAGGGGGAAAAACAGCCTTCCGAGTGCCCCCTCTGGCAGCCAGCTCACCCGAAAGCTCCTCTTAGAACCAGTTGGCTGTGGCCTCACGCAGAAAGGTCCCGGAGCTTCCCGGCCAACATGTCCCAGAGAGCAGACAAGTCATGGTGTCCCCACAGGGCCCACATGGCTGACCACGCCACTCAGTTTCACTGGTCGTGTATTTAACAGTTCGCTCAGTCGAGTCCAGCAAAGGGAGAAGAGAGAGCGACAATAGGAACGAGCCTGGTCCACTTCCACACCACCCCAGGCGCCGAGGGGGTGGGGGTGGGGTGCGGGACAGCCACCTGAAGGGGCCACCGCATCGCTCGGTGGCTCGGGCGCGCGTGGACCCCATGAAGCTCAGGGACAGGACCTTGCACGGTGACTTCACACACAGGTGGTCCTGCCATGCCTGCTCCCGTCATCCCCACCCCTGGTACCCACCGGGTGCTCCAGCTCACAAAACACTTCCCGTCCTTCATCCCATGGGATGCTCACAAGAGCCCGCCACAACGTGAGCGCCCTCCCTCCGGACCCCGTCCACGCACGTGGGCCTGCGGCTGAGTGAGGCCACTTGAAGGGCTCTCCCTGCGTCCCCAGGCGGGGGAAGGTGTCTCGGGTGACTCCGACCCTGACCGGGGAGCTGGGGGCTCAGTTTCAGTGCTGGGCGGGCAACACCAAAATGCTGTGTTTCCTCAAAGTGCCGACGAAGCCTGTTCCGGTTCCTGGTCCTGGTGCGCAAAGTTGTGGCCCTGGAGGGGCTGCGGACAGTGGCAGGTCACAGTCCTCGTCCTCGAGAGGGTGGCAGATTGGCGTGGGTCTCCTTGAAAAATTCCATTTTGGACACACGAAGATGAGTGACAACTCGGTCAAGGTTGGGGGAGACCAGAGCACGCGCACCCACACGAAGATGGGCACGCCGTGCCGTGGCCTTGAAAGCAGGGTGGGGACGCAGGCGATCCACTGGTCGGAACACTGAGGAGAAGATTCAGGGACGCCCGTCTCCACTCGGCCATGCGTGGACCAGGTCGCCGCGTGGGACCTGCCTGCCGACTCGGAGAGCACGGGGCCCTGGCTTCGCCCGCTGCAGGCTGCCGTGTTTCTGAGTCCGGATCTGAGCGTTGGGGCTGGAGAGAGGTGCCAAGAAACAGTGATTCTACCAGAAGGATCGGAAGAGGCCTCCCCAACGCCACAGGGAGGCATCTCTGCGCTACGGCGTGTGGACCCAAAGCACCGTGTGGGAGTCAAACCCCACGAGAGCATGGATGCAGCAGAAGACCCCCGTGGCCCCGTGCTGCTGACACGCAGTGTTCCACACGCAATCCAACGAGGTCAGGTCCGCCCCTCGGATGGGACGAACTCTTATTAAAATTAACTGAGCACTCGGGCATTACCAGATTGCATAGTTTTCTGGAGAAGTGCCCGTTTGTTGGAGGTGTTGCTCAATTAAGTGGAAGAGAAGATTCATCGAGGTAATTATGAACCGAAGGGGCAGGATCCCGGCCATTCTTTTCAGCCTCTGCCATCACTCGAAAAGACAATGTACCCTGTTTCTGTCTGTCGCCGTCCCAAGGCCCACCAGGAAGGGGCGTGGGAATAGACACGAAACATCGATGACGCCTTATGGGCAGTAATACCGTCAGACTGGGGGGTTACTCAGTGAATGCAAGGTGCTGCCACAACCTCACTTCACTCTTTAACTTTTTCAGCGTCAGAAAGCCGAGTCGGGGACGGCGGACTGCCTGCTGGACGGCGTCAGCGGACCTGGCCAGGTCCAGGCTGGCTGTTGGCTGGGTCCCAGGACCCGGACCACCCACTCCCGGTTCCGTGAGAGCCTCGCTCAGCCTGGAGCCTTCCCTGTTCCCCCACAAGCATCCAGCAGGTGCCTATATACTTCTCATCGCATAAAAGGGTCATTGAAAGCGGGTGTGAGAGTTAATGGTTAAGCCCATTGTCTGTGGTTCCCTGAATGCAGGTCACAGTAGGCGGCAGCCTTCAGACGGAAGGTGCCCACAGAAGTCGGGCAGCTCAGGACCTTGTGACAACCTGCCTGTCAAACCCAGAGGACAAACAATGCACTGGATTGATTTAAAGGGAAAAAAAAAAAAAAGAAAGGAAAGAAAAATCTGGCAGAGAGCCCTCCTGGTGCCTTTAGCCCCAAACCTTGCCCCCAGAGAAAACTGGAAGTCGTGCTCCTGAGTCACCTCCCCAGGACCGGCCCCTTCTCGGGCAACGCCCACGAGTTCCCCCTTCCCTCCCATGGGTGCAGCTGCTGGCAGCCCAGAGTTGTCAGGAAGGAGACAGTTGTCCCCGGATGCAGAGCAGACCAAGACCCACCCGCCCCACCCCCAAGAACAGCCAAGTAAATGCTCCCTTCCAGCTCCAGCATGGTGGCTCCTGCCAGCTCCCATCTTCTTACGTAGGGGACAGGCCGAGGACGTTCCCCGCAGAGGACCGGGACCCCTGGAGGGCAGCTCAGAGAGGGGCCCAGTTCATGGGCGGCCCCTTTGACCTCTGAAACTCAGGCGACAGCTGACGTCACTCCCAGTTCCCCCAGGCAACCCAATGGGGGCTCTCATCACATTCGACTGTCGTCCCCATGTGACCCATTAAAAATGAGGAGCCGGTGGGAGAAGCAATGATAAAATGAAACACTAGCTAGGTTTCAAAGTGATACAGTCTTCAAATTCCAAATAAGACTTGGAGTGTTTTTAACACGCCTACCCACGCACACAAACACACTCTAGCTCTTGCTGTGGAAGGATGTTTTCGCCTGAGCTGAGAAGAGGAAACTATTCGGTGTCGATCACCAGGGCTGGGAAGGGAACCTTCGCGGAGTCACAAGGGCTAACTCTCCTGTCGGGCGTAGGAAAGCACCTACTTCGTGAAGGGCTCTGGAGTAATTTCCCCACCACCCACTCCGCAGTGTGAAACAGCAGGCTTGTGACTGCAGCTGGTTTTGCAGTTGAGTGACCAGGAGAAGGAGAGCGTCGCAAAAAATTCAGATTTAAGCTCGCGACACAAAACTGCCTACACACCACCCACCTCGCCAGACCAGGCTCCTGGGGTCCCCTGGCACCAACTCTGATATCAACAACTCTGATATCAGCAAAGGGCTTCGAAGCAGCTTCACGGAAATGGCGACTCCCAGTGTGGCCCACAAGGAGCCTTTTGGAAGTTTTCTATCGATGTGTATGTAGGTTTAAGATGAATAGACGGTGCCTGGAATCAATTCCAATCAGCATTCCATAAATTTTTAGCTCCAGTCAAAAATGCTCAACAACCCCCGGACACAGGTATAACTACTGCCCGCATTTTGTAGATGAAGAAATGGAAGCACAGAGAGGTCGAGTGACTGGGCCAAGGTCACCCAGCACAGCTGAGTTGACGTCAACCCAGCTGTGGCCTCTGGCACCGAAACTCAGCCCTCTACTGCCTCTGGGTAAACACACACACACACACACACACAACACAGGCATGTGTATACACACTCATACACTCGCAAACACACATGTACACACAGAGATACACACACACACACACACACTCAGGTAGGAAACGGTGCTGGCCCGACTCTCTGACCCTTGCACCTCCTCTGGCCTCCTGCGCACGTGTCGTCCCCACCTCACCCGCCTCTCCATCTCCCCACCTCAGTCACCCCGACTCTCCATCTCCCCACCTCAGTCTCCCCGCCTCCCTGGAACCGGTGCTGCTAAACCCACACAGGTGGGCGGGAGGAGGACATGATGTAAGGGACAAGGGGACAGTGCCACTTGCTTCCCCACCCCAGCTGTTATCTCTCTCTCCCCTCATGACCCCCTTCTGAGAGCTGCCTGAAGCTGGACCCTGAGTCTGCTAACTAGCCACCCCCATGCTGTCCCCTCCCAGGCAGGGACAGTGACCAGGGGCAGGCTGTGACCAGGGCCTCCCCTGGGACTAGAGTGGAACCACTGCGTGGCGGACGTCCACCCCTGAGCACGGGAATGAACCATCCCTCATCCCGAGTCCACCTGTGGTCCCCAGTTTTCTCTCCCCGAGGACTCGTGGGCAATGAGAAGACGGACGAGGCTCTGCAGACCACCCACCAAGCATCACGACTACCGGGGACAACGGCGTGACCGCTGCGGACCTTCAGCTCGGTCCGCAGAAGGGCTTGGCCGCCCTCTCTCAGGGTCACGCTGACCTTCCGGATCCAGCTTCCTGGTGGACAGCCACGTAAGAATGTCAATGACTGCGTGACCGACTAGCAGAGCGGAGCCAGGCCGCCTGTGCCATTTACCCCGGTGACTGGAGAAACCACACTTGACCTTACTGGACAGACGCTGAAGCCAGGCGCAAGCTGCCTAGAGCACCGGGGAGGAGGGGGCATGGGCCCCGAGGCTCCACACCAGACAGCCCCACGAACCGGCCGACTGACCTCGGGCAAATAATCGGACTTCAGGAGTCTCTACTTACCCCACCCGCACGGCGGTTCAGGGGGACGTTTGCCCCATGGAGGAACGAACCCCATCGACCTAACGCGGGGGCTTAGGTGAAATGAGGCCGCCTGTGTCGGAGCGCAGCCGGGCGCCTGCTCGCTGCTCCCCACGTGGCGCCACCACGCTCCCCGGGGTATGGTCATCTCGCTCAGTTTGTCCCCCCAGTGACCGGCCTGGCCACCACCACAGAGCCCCGCCCCTCCCATTACCTTCCAGTGCTTTCCCTGCCTCGCCTCCTCTGCCCCCCTAACAGTTCCACCCCCTTCCCGGGACCATTAGTCCCTTTCCTCTCTGCTCCCTTAATGACGTTGAGTCTCCTTTGTCCGAGCCACTGCGCCGGGCGCTGGCTTGGACAAATGGAAGACGCACGTCTCAGCGAACAGGTGAGAGAGGACAGAAGTCCCCCCGGTGCCGAGAGAGACCCGCTCCAGCGGAGTGACCTGTGTGAGCCCGAGGACGGCCCTTGCGGAGCCCCAGGACCCCGCCTGTCTCGGACATCACACACGCCGTGTGTTCACTGCAGCCATGGGACTTCAAAAAACCCAAACTATGTAGTGCCCAAAGTAAACCCTGCTTGATGGCTGGAAGGTATAACTTGTTAGAGCACTGGAAATAAAACTCCCAGGGAAAAGTAAGCCCACTTCTTGGCAATGCGTTTTTGTCCTGGCCACGGCACAGGAGGAATGACCTTTCTAAGTGTCTCCATGGCTTTGTTTTTTCAAATGATCCTTTCTCTTCGGGCTTTTCCTCGTCTTTCCCAAAATACAGTGGAAACTATGACCTACGTATGCCTTTCTCACGGAGTGATGTTTGGATCAGTCACAGATGTCTGTGTGCTGAGAAACTGTATACGGGACGGGTATTTTTCAATCCTACCTCATTTACCGTTTCTGATTAAACCTTCCCCTTTTCAGCGGGGCATGAGAGGTCAACACCAGCGCCCACTCGAATGACTGAAGCTACTTCCTTTGCCCTGAATAAAGATGGGAGCCGCAAGCCATCAGACAAACATCGCAGGCTGCGGTAACCGTGGGGCGCTCGACCCGGGCCTCCCCAAGGAGTGAGTTGCAGACGCCGTGATGGCCGAGAGTGACCGAGGCTGTTTAATGATTAGTGCCATAAAAAGTGAGTGATATTTGCCTGGCCATAACAGTACCGTGTCAAAGTTGCTTATCTCTCCGGCCAGGTGGCACTTCTCACAGTTATTAATAAGTTTGGGGATGAGGGGGGTGGTCAAGGTAGCCGGTTTCTTTTAAAGTGTCAAACAGCCCAGGTCCTGAACAAAGTCGGTGGCAAATGCCTGTTAGGCAAGGGGACAAGCTCAGCAATAGTTTTGCAGGGACTGACTGGTTCTGCATTTTTATGTTTTCTGCAAACCACCCCCGCCCCCGCCCGCAGTATTCAAGGCAACCAGTGCATTTGAATGACGAGTGATTTAGGTGCCGGTTCTTAATACCCCTGAATTACGGGCACACCCAAGGGGCCCTCCCAGTGGGCGCTCCGGCATGTGCCCGCCAGAGTTCCGACGTTCCAAGAACGTCAGTTTTGCGACTGGCCCATCGCCAGGCCTTCGGTGAGAGTTCTCAGGAAGTTGGCAGGGACTGTAACTCATTAACTGAACTTGAACACTGTCGTGCAACATGTGGGTGCTCGTGACACGGTTAAGGCCTTTCGGATTTTGGCAAAGACGGCTTGGATGCATGGGTTAGCTGTCAATCACTCCTGAGCCCTTCCTGACATCGGTGGGCAGACACCCTTCCATCCGCTCCTCTCTCTTCCCCCCCCCCCCCCCCCGGCCGCTGTCTGAGCGCCCGCCCCGCCCCGTGGCGGCTCTAGCTCGGAGGGTGCCTGGAACAGGAGGAGGGAGTGGAAAATGCCCGCGGCTGCCAACAGGAAGTGGCCCGACGGTGCCTTGTCGGAGAAAAAGGGTCACTAAGAACTGAGGCTGCGATGGGTTTTGCGTTCTTCCCCCAGGTAGGAGTGGGGGGGCGGGACAGGGAAGTTCCGAGTTCCCAGCACCTGCGGTTGGTGCCACACGTGCGTGACCACCACCTAGGTCCTCTTTCACAAAACCACGTTCGTTTCTCACAGCGCGCTGAAAATCTGTCTCTATGCACCCGCTAGACAAGCTTCCAAAGACCCGATGCACGCGTTCGTGCGACGTTGCCGCAGCACGCCGCTCAGCGCGGCAGGGCCACGAGTCAGAGGGCGACGGAGCGTGTTTCTGCAAGACCCTCCAAGGACCGAGCAAGAACCTGGTAACGCTGTCTGCCAGCGCTCGGTGTTCTGTGTGCGTCTCGTAGAATTGCCCCGTCTGGTCAGAACCACAGAACGGAGCATGAAGTCCAGTCGTTCCGTTGTTACCTGTGTTATGAGCCTCGTTCAAAGAGGAGGAGGATCAGACCAAACCCGTCTAAGGCCTTCAGCTAGAAGAACCCCGCGAGACCTTCTGAACGGCGGCAGATGGTGTCTGTGGCTGGCACACGGTGAAGGAAATGAGGAGGTCTTTCCAAGGTCACCAAGGGGGCTGTGTCTCTCCCCAGGGCCCAAGTCACCCATCCACACTGGCTTCACAGGACATCTGTGCACGTGTAAAGCCCTTTCAGTCATGACACGGAGCACTTTCTTTATGTCTTCTTATCTACTTCTCACCAAGAAACAGGATTGCAGCCCGCGGTTTTTGTCATTTTTATTATAAAGAATTTGGGGCTCAGAGAAGTCGGGCGTGATGTTGTCTTGGGTCCTTTAAAGCATACAAAAGAGTGTTTTTAGTGGCGCCGTGTTGTCGTTTGATTATTTAAAGAAATAACTGCCAAGGACGGACATGAATGATTATAATCAGCCAAGTCTTTTTTGTTTAAAATACGTAGTTACTAGTCCAGCTAAAATACTTCACTTCCCAGCCTCCCTTGCAGCTAGGTGTATGTATAGGTTGAATTTCTGCCTAGTGAGATGTAAGCAGTAGTTGGTGGTACTTCCAGGAAGTGCCTTGTCTCCCCTTCCTCCACACTGCTTCCCGGCAGTAATGGCCGGAACTCTAGCAGCTCTTTTGGAACATGAGGACTTGGGAGGTAGTAGATGGAAGGAACCAGGTTCCCAGCAACTCTGGGGAGCTCTTGTGGGAGACTTGGATTCCGAACTTCTTTTATAAGAGAGAAATAAATGTCTTACGTAAGCCTTCCTTGTTACTTGTTATTCTGGTTTCTCTGTTATATGCAGTGAAATCTAATCCCCTGAAATACAATTCTGATGGGGAAAATGCTGTTCATAAACAATCTGAGTTTTCCAAATAGGAAGAAGTCAGACTGAAAAAAGTTTGCTCCATTAGCAAAATCAAAACACACCGGAAAACACACGCATTGCTCTGAGGAATCCAGATCTTACGACTCTGAGGAGCAACGGGGGTAAGTCAGGGAAACCTAGAACGGCTCTTGTGAGTCTGAGTGACGGTTCCCTGATCCAGCCTCTCCCCTGGAAGTGAGCAAAGAATGACTTAGATCACGGGAAATGTACTACGCAGTCATCACTGTGCCAGCATTAACTCCAAAGGATACCTTTTCGTTCACTGGGGGTAAAAAGACAGGCCTGCCCAGAGTTGTGCCTTTTCAACTCTCGGCAGGCACACAGGCGTGACGCAAACACCGCTGGAAAAAACAGGCAGAGCCGCCGGCGAAGTCTCGACGTGTCAGCCCTATCTCTAGCCATCACTTAGAGGACTGATATCTGCCAACGTTATCACGCAAAACATATTTACGGAGGCCCGAGGAGCTGCATCTGCCTGCCCCTCTGCAAAGAGGCGGTGACATCAGGGGCCGTGTCACCAGCCCGGGCCGAGTGGGTGGGGGGATTGGAGCCGGTGTGCAGCTTTACCCGCTGCTCTGATCCCCTGACCCCTCAGCCCCGCAGCCTTCTCCGCTCAGCCCAGCACAGCGCCTCTCCACGCCTGGGTTAATCATTTCTTTACCAGTATCTGCCAAGAGTTCTTATCTGTTTTGCTGTCACTTTATAACAGGGTCCCCTTATCACCCTGCCTAGAGTCACGTGACACCGCCGAGCCTATGAAAAGTTCCCGTTTTTCTAATTAGACACCATCGCGAAACTGGATGTGTGGTTTACGGCGGGTCACGAATGCTAAAAAAAGTACAGAGTCCAGGGAGAGACTTACTTGGAACTTTCTGAATTCTTGGATTTTTTTTTTTTTTTTTTTTGCTTTTTTCATGCTTTCAGGATGGGTCAGCGCAGTCAGCTGTGTCCTCTCGCAAGTCCGCAAAATTTGACAAGCTGCCCTTTTCCTTAAGCCTAATGATTTCTGCTGTGCACCCAAGGCCCACCCGTGCTTCCACGGAGAATGTCTTCCCGGGTGGACTCTGGGGGGTTACCGGACTCTCTGAAGCACACGCGTGCACCTGCTGGTAAGTAGGAGTCGCTCTACTGATTATCTGTGTATCGTTGGGCTCTTACCTGAATATGTGGCATTTAATCTCATTGATAGTTTCAGTCTTGTCTCCACTTTCCCTCCGTGTTATTGAACGCACACACGCCCATCTATAGCACACATTGATCTTTCCTGAAGTTCAACAAAAGCAGATGGCTATTTCGACGATTATTCACGATCGGCGCTATTGGTGGATATAATTCTGTTGGCCCAAAAGTAGCTGGGGAAATATGTCCATTTCATCCCGAATATTTTCCGAGACTTTTAATCGGAAATAATAAGCTAAAATTTGAACAGCCTGAAATAAATGAACCATACGGACGAATCGATCGCTGATCAAACTTCACCGGATGGCTTTCAAACATTTGTGAAGTTTCGGGCCGCACCACAGCGCCCTGTCTCATTCATAGCAGATACCATAGAAAATCTTTTGCTTCTCTGGCAATTAAGTCATACCAAAAACACCGCACATACAATCATTAGTTAAGCATTAGAAGTTAAGGATTACTGTCTGTCTTGTTTTTATAAACAGGAGTAAGCCCGTGATGATAATTTTCATTTTTTAAAAAGAGTCAAAAACTTGTTAATGTCTCGGCAAGAACGCACTAGGTCGGGCCGAAAGCCAGGGACCAGAGGGGATGGAACCCCAGAGGTCTGCAGCGACCGGCCTCTTGGAGGTCCAGTGCCTCTCCCCGCCCCCGTTTTGAAGGCCTTTCCTGGGCACTGTCCTGGGCCGCCCCGGCCCCAGCCTCTGCCCGGCCGAGGAGGACCGCCGCGGCCCGGGCGCCCCCGCCCGCTCCCCAGAGGACCAGCTGACCCCACTGAGCGCAGTGATTGCCTTTTTATGGGCGCACTATACGCTGGAGTGTATCAATGAGGAAATGGTTACCGAAAAGACGTCCTGTACTATGGAAAACAAACGCCCGGGAATGGCACGCAGGGGGCACCAGGGGATCGATTGCCCGGCAGATAAAAGGCGCTGCGGGCACGGGAACTCGGCTGACAGGGGAGCACGGGACGGTTCCAAGTCGCTTCCGCGGGCGACAAGTCCCTGCAGGCCGCGGCCGCGAGGGGCTATCTGCGGGCTCGGCCTCGGCCTCGGGGGCGCGCGGGGAGGGCGAGCTCAGCCGGGGACGCGGGCAGCGCGCGCGCGGGGCGGGGCCGCGAGACCACACACTCGGGTCGCCGGGCGCAGCGCTCCGGCCGCCGGTCGGTTCTACAGGGTCAGGGGTGGGAGGAGACGCGCGTGCATTTCCCTCAATCTCAGCCACCCGCGCCGGAGCGGCGGGGGCGTCCGTTCCCAGCGCGCGAAACACCTGCCGCTGGGGGGTGGGCTGGCTGCAGGGGCTGGGAACGCGCGGGACCGGGAGAAAGTACCGAGGGAGGCGCCCAGCCAGCCTCCCCCACACCCTGAACGTATTATCCCGGGTCCGCTGGCTTCCCTGAGCCGGAGCCCGGGATAACAAAAGTCCAGGCCATTTCCCGATAAACGAGGACTTCTTTCCGGATCTCGCGCGCAGCCACCCGCCCCTTCCCGGCCCGGCCCACTCCGCCGCGTTCCCTGGTATTGCAGCCCTACCAGTGGCTGAGATACCGCGGATTGGAACCTCTGAGTCACCCACAGGAGGCTGCTGGCAGGGCCCATGCGTCCACGGGGCAGCCTCGGAGGAGTGCTGGGCAGTCCATCAGTCCCGGGTTCTTGGATGGACAGACTCACGGGAAGGGCTGACTGAGAGGAAGAGGGGCCAGTGCAGTCATCAGACAGAACAGTTGATCCCAACAGGCGGACCCCCCCCCCCCCGACGAGTGGACTGGGTTCCAACTGCCCAGGGCTGGCCCTCTGGGCAGAAGCCCTGGCCACAGCTGTTCACAGTGTCTGAGGTCGCCTGGCAGCGTTGAGATGGGACAGGGGACAGAGCAGTTCTCAAAACTGAGCCCAGGGTATGGAGGGGCCCACCAGCATTGCCCACTCCACATTAATTCTGTGTGTCTCCTGGCACGTGGGCCCCTGTTTACTTAGAAGCTGTCTCTCTGGGTCCCTGCTGGGCACGAGGGTGTCCTGCTCTGTGGTCCCCTTCGCCTCCTGGAGTCTCGTTGTATCGCAGTGACCACCTCCGGGAAGCCCTGTGCCCAGGAGGTTCTCAGTGGTGGAAACCGAGAGCCCGTGTGTCCTGCTGACCCTTAGCATGACTGGAAGCTGAGCCCTGCCACCCCCCTCCTCCCCACCCCGGCCCAACACCCACCAGTGCTTTCGGCAACCTCCGCCCACAGCTGGGACTCGAGCTAAAGTGTTTCTTCAGTGCCTCTGAATAAACGGAGAGGTGTGTGGAGGGAGGGAGGACAGAGGCCTGGAAATGACCCTTTCACCCAGACACCCCGTCTAGTGTTATCTGGGACTCAGCCTTGAACTTGAGCCGAGCCAGAGAAGGGCCCTGGGAAGGCCGCCACCTGCAGGCCCAGCCCCCACCTGCACCCCCAGGGACTGTCCTCAGGGAGCAGGCTTCAGAATCAGCCCCGCCCCCAGCCCAGAACCCGGCGCAGGGTAAAGCTACTTGGGGGGGGGGCTGCGAGTCCTCACTCGGCCCCTTCTTGGAACAAAAACTTCCCAGAGAAATGCAGTTGCCTTCCAGGAACTAGGGGAGTTGGGGGGGGGCACTGTGGTCTGGGGGGACCCAGAGAAGTGAGCTGTGCCAGGGAGCTTGAGTAAACCTGGGGGGGGGGGGTCCATGAGGACTGAAAGCGGCCAGACACATCCCTGAAGGGCGCCGCTTCCTAAGCCTCGTGCGTGACGAAAAGACACAAACCCAACTTCTCAGCTCCAAATGCCATGACCGCAGAAGGGCAGAGGCAGCTGGGTGAGCAGTCTCAGCTGGGGGAAGGGAGCTGGTCCCTGAGGACGGGGAGCGCCCTGGCCGGCCAGCCAGTCACCTTAGTCACCGTCGCTGCCCAAGGGCCCCCTCCGGTCAGCTTCCTGACAGAGGTGCGTTGGGGGGAGGTCAGGGGAGAAGAGGCAGTGAAGGAGGGCAGAGCCGAACGCGGGGCATCGATGCTGCTTCCCTGGTTTGGTCGGGGGAGCCTATGTGGCTGACTTTGTTAAAACCCTGTTTTACCGGGGAAAGTGCAACAGAGAGGTGGAGTGCTTTACCCAGGGCCACACAGCGTGTCGGGGGAGCGAACTGCAAACAGAACTCGGAGTGTGAATCTGAGGCGCTTGCTCTCTCCTCAAAGGAGCACCTCACCCCCCTCACTGCCAGGAAGGGGTTCCAACCTAAAACAAGTGGCTGCATTCAGACCCTCTTCGGAAAGGCATTTGGGATTAAGAAAGGGGGGTGTCCACGGCTCCTTATCTCCCTGTTCATTGCACAAGGGAAGGGAGACTTGAATCCCCCATAGGCGGGGGCCTCAGGGTGGGGGCAGCCCTGGGTGCCCTGGGGCCCAGCAGGGCAGGATGAAGTTTCACTGGTACGGTGGCAAGGGACAGAGCAGGAGAGGACACGTGGAGACAACTCAGTGCCTCCGTGGGTCGTAATTGGCAGGTCTGAGGATGGCAGGGACCCACTCCAAATGAGTGCCTGCCTTTAGAAAGAAGAGGTCCTGCCACCTAAGTAACCAACCCAAGGTCCCCAGGGGGATGGGACAGGGAGAAAGCCTTTAAGTGCCACCACCCTTTTCCTAAGCACTTGTGATGAGTCTGGGTGTGTCTCCAGCAGAGCCATGCGGGTCCCAAGCCCGCCCGCACTCTCCCTCGGTGCCCACCCCCCAGTCTCTGCATCTGCATTCCAGACTCCGCAGCCTGCACCCCACCTGCTCCTGCGGCCCCGACAGGACCACCCCCCACCCTCGCCAGGTGCCGGAAGCGACTTCCCAGTTTCCAGACCAGAAACCCGGGGGGGGGGGAAGCGAAAGGACCTCCCCCACCTCAGGGCACACTAGCCACCATCTCTGAGTCACAAATGCTGTCTGTAGGTCAGCGGGGAGCTGACACGCCCCTCCCCAACCGCACAACCCCGACATGTCCCCAAGTACGCGGGACCGTGCCTTCGCAGGCCCTGCCTCCGCCAACACCCACTGTCCTCGCCGCCCAAGAGGGACACCAACTGTTCGAGGCCACAGCTTGACGCCCCTGGCTCTGTGATCTTCAGACCCAGCGACCCGGGGCTCGCGGCTCCCCCAGGGCAGCAGCCCCGCGTGACCAGCAATTAGCGAGCGTTCCCTCTGGCATCTTCCAGTCCGGCCCAGCTCTGGTGACCGCTAGGTGGGAACAACCAGGACAGGTTGAGGAGGGGCTTGGGGACGAGGGGAATGGGACCCCAAGGCTCCGCTGGCTTCACTGAGGGCTGGATGGCTCACTCCGTTTCAATCAGAGAGAGGAAGAGGGGGATTAAACCGGACCTGGACCACCCGCCCCAACTTGTGTCCCCAGCCACCCATCTCCGCGAGGTCGCTCAGAAAGTCATGGGGGTTCCCAAGGCGGGAGGTGCTGGGCCCCTGGGCAGGCACAGGGCGCCCTAGAGAAAATAATGCTGCAGGGAATCCTTTACCCGGGAGCCGCGGACCGCCAAAATCCGGGGCAACTGCTCTGCCTCCCTTTCCCGCCGCCCGGGCGAGGGTGGGAAGCGGCCTGAGGAGGGGGGGCGGAGCCTGGAGGCGCGCAGGTCCCCGCGACCCTCAGCCCGCTCAGCCCGGGGACGGACAAGGCCGGGCTGGCGACCAGGCGCAGCCAGAGCAGCGCCCCGCGGCGCCCTGACAGCAGCCCCGCGGTCATTTACACAGACGGTAGAAAGGGTTGTTTTGTCTGGTTTTTTAAACAAAGCAGGACTTCTCGCCTATTCACGTTTATCTCTTCAAAGCCTCAGCCAATACGAAGTTCCTTGTAATTCATAGATTTGAGCTGCAACTTAATTCTCTACTTAAAATCTAGTGCTGGGCACTCCACGTGGGGGGCGTGGGGGGCGCGGACAGCCCTGCGCTCAGCAGTGGACTCTGGAGCTCGTGCTAAACTTCATTTTTGGAGAAAAGCAAAGCGCTTCTCTCCGGCTTTTTGAGTGGGAAGGGCGGTCAGTTAGGCGAGCCCGAGGTCAGGGGGCTGAGAAGCCGCCTCTTCTGGAGTTTCTGGTTACAGATTTTTCGGCGGGGCGATGGAGAAATCTAGACTGTTGATTTTCTGGGGCTGAAAAAGTAGACACGTGCTATAAGAAAAGCAATGCCTAATTCTGATTTCTCGGAAAAACACCAAAAAGTAGGGCACCAAAAAGAAGCTCTAGTTATTGTTTCCAAGGATGTAGATTCTCGCAAGTCTGGTGGGGGCGGGGGTCCGGTGAGGTTCGCCCCCAACCGCCGGGACAGGTGCGTCTTCCTGAGACGCAGCCGCCTGAGTTGGCTGAGCCCAGGACATTTGAACCGCCGCTGAGGACCTTGACGTTGTGCCCCTTTGCAGCCGTCGGCGTTCAGTCCAGGTCAAGGGCAGGCCGCTCCCCGAGCTGCGGGAGGGGAAGAGAGGCGGCGGGTGGGGGTGCGTGCGGCGGCGGCGGCGGCGGCTCCCGGCCTGCGACGCGGAGCCGGGATGAAATATGCCAAGACCCCGCTCCCCGCGCTTGTCAAGGCTGCGGGAGCCTCCCCAAGCCCTCAGCCTTTATCATTGCAACCGTCAGTCAACGCTTTCGGACCGTGGGAACCGCACGGAGGAGCCCTGGAGACCCCCCCGCCCCAGTCAGAAAGAAGGAAGGGGAGGGGAGTGTGCCCCAAGGCTGCAGGCGCGCAAGTAAGACCCTCAGACCCAGCACCAGGCCTGTGGATATCTGAGCTTGTCCCCAACAACGGGCGGCGTCCCGCAGAGAAGGGGGGTGCCCGGTCCCTTCAACCAGTGTGTGTATCTGCCCGGCAGCCCAGCCCCCTCCTCCCCGCCCGCCTCTTGGTCTCCCCTCCCTGCTCGCCCTGCGGCCTCGGCCACCTGGACCCATTCCCCCCGGTAACAAACCCAAGGCAGCGCCTGCGGCGCGGCTCCTCCTCTCCAGCTCTCGTGGGGAGGGTGTTCTGGGGCGCCCAGACTCGGCACAGGGCAAGTGAGAGCCCAGTTCTGGGCGTGGGGTGGGGGGACACGCCGCGGAATGGAGGGCTCAAGGGACCAGAGGTGAGGGGTCACACGGGGGCAGAGAGAGGGTGCTGGCGACGCGCCTGGCGGAGGAAGCCAGCCACCGCCCCTCCCTCTGCATCTGCCGCAGGGATGGGACTCCGCTGCTGAGACCCAGGAGCCCGGAGCGTGTCCTGTCCTCTCTGAGAAGAGCCAGCGCCAGCCGCCCCCTTCCCCACAGTGCCTGACCCGATGCGGGGGTGGGGCGGGATTCCGAGGTCACCTAGGGCATCTGGATGGGGCCGGCCCTGGTCAGCAGGAGGCCTCCTGCGCCTTCGGTGCCCCTTGGTTTTGCTGCCCACCAAGCAGGGCGTGAGCCTGGGCTGGACCTTCGGCGAAAGCCGAAAGCCCCGAGCCTCTCCCCCTTCCCAGGACTGCGCGCTGTTCTCAGGGCGGATCTTTAAAACCGGGGCCCCAGCCCTACTTGCCCCTGACGGCCCCTCGCCCCTTTCGTTAGTGAGGAGGCCAAGGAATACCAGCCGTCCTTCCATCCCCAACAGCCCCGATCTTTGGGGGAGGGGTAAAGGTGGGAGGGCGCACGGGCTTGACCCTGAAGGTCGCTCTGGGTTAGTCCTGAACACGAAGCTCCCCAGGGCTGGGTCGGCCCCACCTCGAGTGCAGACGCTGCGCTCGGCCCTCACCAAGGCTCTGCGCCTTTCCCCCTCCTCCCGCCCCTCTCTCCAGCGGACCCGGCTGCCAGCCCGAGTTGGGGAGGCACCCTCAGTGGCCCCACAAGCTCTGTGATGGCTGGGGAGGGACCGGTCCTAAACTAAGGCTTTGCACCAAACCGATTTGCTGATTTTCAATGTTCGCCTGAATCTACGGGCAAAGGCCTGATTTGGGCCCTGAAATTAACTCCTGTTCTGATATATATATATATATAAAATTGCACAGTGATATTCAAAACAAGTAGTCGTCCACTGTGCTGAAAATGGATCGACATATCAGGAAAATGTGAGCATCTTAATCACTAATTTAGCAACTCCAGCCCACTCCCCTTTGCAAATTGATGGTCACCCCCCCCACCCCCAGTTTCAATGTTTCCATGAAACCTGAGGCTGCGTTTCAAACCGAAATTTCAGTAAATTGTGAATAGATACGGAGGAGCAACGGGATCAGTCCGCGCGGAGGGTCGGCGCCCGCCGTCGGAGGCGCGCGCGCGTGGGTGGGGAACGAGGCTTCCCGCGCCCAGTGCGATCGTGCGCAGCAGGGGTCGGAGCTGCTCTCCGAGCGCCGCACACCGCCCGGCCGTTTGAACAGGAGACACGCAGATCTTTTGAGATTCGAACCCAGCCCCACTCGCGTGGACTCGGGCCATCACCCCAGTCCCACCACACACTGACCAGGAGGCGCCTCACAGGCCGCCAGGAGGCTCGTACGAACTGGCTTCACCCCGTCGGGATGGGATCTGGAAGCCTGTGAGAGGGGGCTGAGCTGGTGGCCGAGGAGCCCGCCCAGCAGATGGCCCTTTAAAACTTCGGGCAGTGCTGGGCCTCTGGGCCTCCTGCGGCCCGGCCCGCCGCGGAGACACCGGAGCGGACGAGGAAAGCCCAGGCTGACGTTGGCGTCCTACACGGGGCGCAGTTCCACAAAACCTAGGAAGCCCTGTCGCCAAGACCATCTCGGGTTGGGGTGCGGGGCGGGCGGCGGGGAGGCGTGCTTAAGTGAGTAAAGGAACTGGACAAGAGAAAAGGGGGTAGGTGTTCCTCCAGTTTCAGGCAAGCGAGGGAACTCTCGGCGGCGGCGGCGTGGCTGTCCCCTCCGTGAGCCGAGCCGCTCGGCCACGCCAGGGCGCCGGGGATCGGCGCAGACTGAGCGTCTCTGGGAAGGGAGCCTGGAGACCCTGGCGAGGCAGTCAGCTCTGCTTTTGAAAAGAGCGGCCAGCTGAATGCAACATCTTTCCCCTTTAGATTGGTGAATAGGGTGTTTAACCCCCCCCACACCCCACCTTCAGCCCCTCACCCGACGTACACACGAGGGCGCACCCCACACCCCATCCCTCCGCTCCGCTCTCCCTCGGCTCACGGAAATCGCAGCCCCAGCCTTCCAGCCGCCGCAGCTGCATTCAGACAGAGGTCGCCTCTCGCCCGCCGTAAGACCCGGAAGCATCCCGGTCCCCCGCCCCGGGCCAGGGTGCGGTGGGAGGGGGGTTAGGCGGGGTGAAGAGGTTGGGGCTAGCGCGGGGACTGGGGCATGCGCCGCCTCCTCATTGGCTGGCGCCTGGGGTCCGACCCGAGTCCGGAACCCGAGTCCCCGGTCACTGTCATCAGCCCTCAGCGCAGGCTCCCCTGCCCCCGGCCCACTTACCTCCCTTCTCCCCCTGGTCCCCTCTTCCCTTCCTGCACCGCCACCCTCGGGGCTGCAAAGAGCTGCCCTGGGACCCACGGGAGGCGTGAAGGAGGCGGGAGAGCGAGGCTGGAACTTCACACTCCTCACTTGTGACTGCGCGCGCCGGGGAGCAGGGACAGGGAAGAGGCGGAGAGGAGAGAAGTGCAGCGCGCGCCAGAGAGACCCCGGCCGATCCTGAGCTCGGAGGCGCACGGAGGGTGGACGTCGCGGAGCCGATCCGCCGCGGAGACCGCGGCCCGGCTGTGCTGCGGCACCTCCGCCCCACTGCCCGTGCTGTGCACCAAGAGCTCGGCGCGTCCTGATCCGCGCTCCGGGCAGCTGTGCCCTCGCCGCCGCCGCCCTCGCCGAGCCGAACCAGCGCGCTCAGGCTCCGCCGGGTCTCGAGCCCTCTGTCTCCTCCTCGCGGCTCCGGGTGGCTCAGAACTGCGGGACTGGACGGAGCACAGGGGTCCGGACTCGCAGCCCCGCAGGAGGCCGAGGCACGCTCCAGCGAGCGGGCGGGCGAGTGGACCCCCGGCGCCCTTTCGTTCTTACCGCCGGAGCTGAATCTGTGGTCGCGCCCAGGCGCGGGGCTTCCTCACGGACACCAAGCCCCTCTCCCCGCCCGCAGCTGCCTTGTCATGCTGCCTAAAGTGGAGACGGAAGCCCTGGGCCTGGCTCGATCGCATGGAGACCAGGGGCAGATGCCGGAAAACATGCAAGGTAAGCGGTGCGGCGCTTCGGCTCCAGCGGCCACAGCGCCTGGACTGCTCGCGTCTGGTGTGGCTGGGCGGCCACGCGCGGGCGTCAGGCCCCCTCTCCAGGCGGGCATAAAAGTTCGTGGCTCTAGAACCATGCGGGGCGGGGGCACGTTTTCCAAGTAATGCCTAATTGGCCGCCTCTAATTCAGAAGACAGACGCTTCGAGCTCTCTGGCCACCCGAGTGGAGGCTTCAAGCTCGAGGTAGTTGAGAATGGAAAGGAGTGAGTCACTGGGAACTCGAGCAGGCTCTCGGTCCTCGGAATCGGTGGGGAGGTGACCAGTGCGCCGGTGTGGAGGAGAGCAGTCTGCTCAGGAAGGTCTCCCGCAGAGACAGAAGGTGACCGCGGCAAGGCCTGTCTCCGGCGTTAGAATGCGGATGGGCGCCCCCGGGGCCCCGCCAAGCTCAAAAGAGCGGGCAGAACTGAAGGACCAGACGTGGCCCCGACCCCACGCTCTGCGCAGGCCCTTCTGGAAGGGGTGCGGGAGGGTGGGGCCGGGTAGCTTCGCACCTGGTCGCAGCCCCAGAGCGAGGCACATGTCGGTCCTGTGTATTTCTCCCTGCTCCTGATCACTAACAAAAACAGCGGCTCTCGCTGACTGCGTTTCCGCCGAATTCCCAAATCACGACTCTGGCTCTGGCTGCAAGAAGCCCTTCAGAAGTTTGCCGCAGTGGCCCTGGGCCGGGCCGGGAACAATGAATGCTCGGAAGAGTCACGGGTCTCCACACTCGCCCCTGCCCGCGCGCGCGCAGGATGTACGGGCAGGCCAGCCTGCGATCCCTGAACGCTTCCTGCGGTCCCCGGAGCAAACTTGAAAGGGCCGGGAGGTTTCGGGAGCGGAGTTCAGGGCCGGTGAGCTCACCGCTCGGCCGCGCGGAGAAAACCGGCTGGCGGGGGGCGGGGGCGTTGGTGTGCGGCCAGCCTGGGGTCTCTGCGATCCTGGGGTTCCTCCAACCCTCCAGGAAAGGCTGTGGAAGTCCCCTGGGCTGAGGTCCCTGGGACCAACTTAGGGGAACCGGATTGGCCCAAAGTGGCCTTTCCTGGTGGTCCCTGGGGTCCCCACGCAGTGGCGGCTTGGGGGCGCGGCGTGGAAAAGCCCATCTGACGCCAGGGAAGCCGTATCTGGGGACCCCAGGCTCCAGCTGCCGAGAGAGAGGATTCCTCTGGGCGACCGTGAGGCCGGCGCGATTTTTGAGTCCAAAAGGGAAGTTCCTGCTTCTCATCCTGACTCGGGTGTTTCCGAGGGACCCATGAAGACGCTAGAGCCTGAAATTTAAGGGAGCGAAGTGGGAGGAAAATGCTTATAACATTTTCTTTGTAAAGTTTGAGAGGGGCGTTCTTGACACGAGCTACCACCCCAAAGCAGAACTCTCATTTTCCCTGTGCCCCAGGCTCCAGAAAAGCCGCTGGCCGCGCGCACGCGCGCGCGCGCTTAGCCTTGGGCACGAAAGTGCCCGCCTAGGCTTCCTCTAGGCCACACGGCCCGAGAGGAACCCCTGGGGAGGAGCCCATCGGGACTCGGTCCCCATTCCCACATTTGCTCTGGTCTCAGCCTGCGACGCGCCAAAGTCCGACGCGTGGGGAGAACGGGCTGCAAAGTGCCGCGCGCCCAACTTCGGGGGAACTCCTCCGAGGGCCTCTGAGGCCTCAGCTTTCCAAGGCCCCACCTCCCCTCCACTTTCTCAAGATAGGGACTTCTTTGGCGCGACAGATTCCGTTCTCCAAACGCCTTCCTGGGTTACACACCGCCTGGGGACTCTGAAAGACGCCCCGGTGTTGCACAAAGGCGTCGGTCTCTCTGCACGACTTCGGTATTTGAATTTTCCGAGAGTGTCCCCACTCCAGTCTTTTCGGTGTAGGGTTCCCACAGTGGCCTCCGAGTCCCCTGTAAACGGCGGTCTCTCTTCGCCCCTTAGGTGCGAAGTTGGCGTTGACTTTTGGCGGACAGGGAGGTAGGAAGTAACAGAAGTAACAGGCGTGGTAAAGTACACTTTTTCTCCGTCCCTAAAACTTGCCGCAGACGATAGTCACGAGTTTTAGGAGAGATGGGACTGCATCGAACTTCTCCAACCTTCCACCTCCCCAGACCCCAGGTTCTCAAAACCGGGGGGCCACCCGCTTCCGGCGGGGACCCAGGCTGGCGCCCCGGCGGTCCGGGCGGGGCGAGGGGCTTCTTATTTCTGTCCCCGGAGCCCAGCGGCTGGCTCTGCCCGAACACTTTTCCCCCATTCCGCCCCCGGCAAACTGTGCCTGACTCCGGGTTAAACCCCAGCCCGGGGCTCTGAGTCTGCGGGGCTGCTCTGCCCCTCCGCGCGGCCCCTTCCGGGGCCCACAGAATCCTAGTGGGGGGAGGGGGGAGAAAAAGACTGAGAGAAAGCAAATCCTGGCAAGGAGGCCACTAGGGAGACGGAGCGGCCAGGTATTTGGCGATGGGGGCGGCCACCTCTCTTTCCTTTTTGGTAAACAAATCAGGAAACTTCGGCGCGGTCACCGGCTCCCCACCCCCCCCACCCCGCCCCCTGCGAATGCCACTGATTAACTTAAAACAAACCCAGCCGGTGTTTGCGCGCCTGTGTTGGCGGAGGTTGAGCAACCGCGAGAGGCTAGTGGGTCCCGCGGGTTCACAGGACGGTGCCCGAGGGCGCGCGACCCGGGCGGGCGGCGCAGACTCCGAGTCTCGGGCAGGGGACTGGACCAGGTACGGTCTAGGGCCGCTCCGGCCACTGCCCTTCTGGGCACCGACGACCCACCCTCGCTGAGCGAAGCTGCTCGGCGGGGCGGCGGGGCTTCGTCCTGGGAAGGCGGTGGCCGGAGCCCCGCGGCGCGGCCCGCGGCCTCATTTCGGGCTGCCTGGAACCGGGCGGTCTCGGGGTGTTTCTATTCTGCAGTAACGACCGAAAACAGGTGAAGTTCATGCCAGGACTTCCGTGGGGGAACGAGCCCAGACCCTCTGGTGTCTCTTTTTCCCTTTTCCCCCCCACCTTCCTTCTCCCGCCTTCCCTTTTCCTTCTCGTTCTTACAGAAGGTTTTCAGATGGCAGCGACGAGAGTACCCGGGTCGGGGAGACCCGGTTTCCTCTGTCCCCACTGACCTGAACCTCCTGCGACACTGGCTGTCGGGGAGGGGGCCGCTCAGACCCGGTTTCCGGGGTCAGGCTGAGTTTCTCCGCCAAGGGCCAGCAGTTCCTCGTGGCGACGTGCTGGCCACGAACTTCCTCCCAGAGGGGGGAACATTGGGCGTGCTTCTTTCTGTCCCTCGGGCAAAGGTGACATTTTTTTGGAACTTCTAAGGAAGTTTCAAAGAAATCCGAAATTGTTACTTAGGCAATTCCTCTTTCTAGTTGGATGGGTTCCGTTGCAGGCGTGTGTTCCACCGGGGTCAGTGGGTGAATGTTGGAGACACCGGAGTTATTTTTAAGTTTAAGAAAGGATATATGAACTGCACACTCCTGGGTGCGGAGAGAGGTTCTACCTGCAGAGCTGGTCTCTAAAGAACCCCGGGGTGGAAATGGTTGTATCCTCCCGCGGGGTTTGCCCACCAGCCCCCACGGTGCTGTTGGGGCCAGGGGAAGCCTACCGGGGGAATTAACTGGGCCCCTGTGTCCTTGTCTTCTCTTTCAGTGTCTCAGTTTAAAATGGTGAACTACTCCTACGACGAAGACCTGGAGGAGCTGTGCCCGGTGTGTGGGGACAGAGTGTCTGGGTACCACTACGGGCTCCTCACCTGCGAGAGCTGCAAGGTGGGGTTCCACGGTGCTGCCGGACAAGTGGGGTGCTGGGGGCCTGGTCAGCCACCGGGTGGTTCGGGGCCGCTCCGAGAGAGGGCCGTTTTAGACCCAATTAAAAAAGGAGAGAGAGACCTCGGTCCTGGGGAAATGCTTCTCAGAAATGTGTGTCTGATTGAGTGGAGAAGGCAAAGACGCGTGTGTATGCTGTTTAGAAAACTTTGCCATTCTCGGGGCTTGGAAGCGTTTTACTGCGGGGGAGTGATGTAGCTGTAGAGATACTTCTTCTAACAGTCCTGAGTATTGATTTTGCTTGACTTATATATATTTAAAGCATCGTTGTTCTCCAGAAGGGGTCATGACAGAGTGTTTCCCAGATACCTTTTCACTTCAGAGCCTGCTGTGCTGCTCGAACATTTATTATCCCCAGGCGTAAAAGTCCAAATTCCCGACTGTGTGATTTCACCCTGATTTACTCCAGAAATAATTTTTAAGACTTTTAGAAATTTATATCATGAAAGAACAAGAAACCGGGTCTTAGTTTATAATAGAATAGTTTCCACGAATATATGACCTATTTAAATGGAAGGAAGCAATCTGAGAAAAGTACTATATTGTTACTAATATCAGTTAGGCGTGAAGGGTTTATCTTCGTCCTTTTATATATATATTCCCAGTATATTTGATACTCGCTGTTTTTTCAACATTTTTTTTTGAAGTGGAAAACCCAGTACAATTACTTAAAACTCTGCCAGGAAAGTGCCTCCCCCCCTCCACGACCAAGCTCGTTTCGCTTTATGGCTGGAAGGGTGAACAGAAGAACTTAGCGCCCCGGTTTGCGCTGTTATTGTACCCTGAAGCCCCGGCTTTGTTCCCGGGGACCCTCCGAGTGAAACACAAGGCCGGCACACGCCCCGCGCTGAGCTCCATCTCTGCTCTACTTGCTCTCTTGTTAGTTTCACTTTTTTTTTTAAACCGTTCCCACACTGGAACGCATTCCAGTGGAATTATGAACATTTTCCCATTTTCACTCTTGAAATCCTTGTGCTTTTAACCGCCCCGTGTTGACATTTGTGAGGATCTGCGGTGTTGGGCTGGTCCGTTCCGCACCGGCACTGGGCCACGGTCTGTCGCCGGAGTTGCGCCGGAGTTGACGCCGGGAACCAGGCCGGCCGGCCCCACGGTCTCCATCTGGGTGTGCAGGGCGGTGGGGGGGAAGCACCGGCCCCTACGAGGAGTATTTTTCTCTGACTGTTGCCACGAAGTGGTGGTCAGCCAGACCCTCCCCGGGTTTGATGTGACATTTCAGGAACAGACCTCTGATGCCAGAACCACCAGCACGGGGCCCTGGCACTTTGGGGGGTGCCAGGTGTAAAACCAACCAGAGACCCACAAAGGGCCTGGACCGGGCCGTGCAGAGATCTGTGGGCGATTTCCTTCCGAAGGAAACCATGGAAGAGAGACGAGTGTTAGGTATACAATGTGTCTCACACTTTTCTCTGTCTTACAGGGATTTTTTAAGCGAACAGTCCAAAATAACAAGAGGTACACGTGTATAGAAAACCAGAACTGTCAGATTGACAAAACACAGAGGAAACGTTGCCCTTACTGCAGATTCCAAAAATGTCTCAGTGTGGGAATGAAGTTAGAAGGTAAGGTTCCTCCAAACACGCCTGCCTGTTAGCCCTCCGGGGACGCGGGATTTGAAACAAGGTTGCATCTGCAATAGAGTAACATTATCATCCTAGACTTTTACTACCCCTGACCGGGATGTAAGACTTGGTGTTTTGTCCACGGAAGAGACGGAGTTTCATTTTAACCCTGGTGAAATCAGCCAGGAAAAACAATTTAATAGGAGCCATGCCCCCTTTTGGGGTTTTTTTTTGGGGGGGGGTGGTGGAAATAGCTGCATTTGAT
Source organism: Sturnira hondurensis (assembly GCF_014824575.4). Lineage (NCBI taxonomy): Eukaryota > Metazoa > Chordata > Mammalia > Chiroptera > Phyllostomidae > Sturnira > Sturnira hondurensis. The sequence goes on from NW_028091436.1 coordinate 1,215,476, forward strand.
GGTAAAACTAAAAATAGCCTAGATGAAAATAAGACACAAGCAATTCAACCGAGNTTTACTACCCCTGACCGGGATGTAAGACCTGGTGTTTTGTCCATGGAAGAGACGGAGTTTCATTTTAACCCTGGTGAAATCAGCCAGGAAAAACAATTTAATAGGAGCCATGCCCCCTTTTGGGGTTTTTTTTTGGGGGGGGGTGGTGGAAATAGCTGCATTTGATGGTAAAACTAAAAATAGCCTAGATGAAAATAAGACACAAGCAATTCAACCGAGAACAAATAAAAATAACCTGCAAAAAAACCATCCTCAAGCTTTCAACTCAGAATGCCCGTGTAAAAGTTCGACTGGAACCTTTTTCCAAGTCGATGTGCCCGGTCTAAGTGTGGCTACCGATTGCACGCTTCCTGGCTAAGGATGAAAAGCTGCTCGCCGTCCAAAGGACCGTCTCATGGAGAGTGTCAATTTGGATAGTGTGGGAAAACACTTTTTTTAAAAAAAATTAAGATCATGACTGAGCCTGCAAAATATAAAAAAAAAAAAATCAAGAAGCAGGAAGCTTGAAAAATAACAAACAGTTCGAAAGCCACCTTCAACTTGACGTTGAAAGAGCAGAGCCAGGCCCGACAATGACTGTGCAGATTGGCAGTCAGGGAAGCTCCTGTGGGCCTGCCGCTCGTAAAATCTGTCATTTGTGGGTGACTGCGGTGTGTCGCTGCTCTTCAGACGCCCACCTACCGACCCCCCCACACACACACACACACAGATCGCGTGGGCTGCGAATGACTCGGGAGAGGCCCTGCACACGGCGGGTGCACACCGGCACGAGAGACCGCTGTCTGATTGGTGAGGCGCAGGCTGGTTGTGTTGGGGGGTTTTTCCGGTTATGCAGAAGCGGACTGGCGAGACGTACCCCCCAAATCCCAGTAGTAAATCTGCCGAATCGCTAATAGACTCCTTCCTCATAGAAGCAGCCAGTTTGGTTACCACCAGCCCTGTTCCGTCTGTGTTACTTTTCAGAAGAGAGTGAAAGGAAGTAATGGGGGTTGATTAATTTATCAGTACTCACTTCTTTTTCAAAAGCCAAACAATGTCATAGAGGCTTACTGTAGTAGGAGAACTAGAAAATAAAATGTCAGAAGCTCCATGTTGTGGTTTCCTAGGATGTCATTGATTTTTTTTTTTTAACAAGAGAAAAAGGTTGCGTTTCTTTACCTGAAAAAATATATGTACTTTCTTAACTGTAAGTCACTTGCATTCCCAGTGCAATGGAAAAACTGAGTATTCAGCAAATTCTCACCCACACGGAGAACTCTGCTCTCTCCGGATGCCTAGTATTTGCCATAGATTGTTAATGCTGTACTAATCCTGAGATAAAAACCTCAAAAACGTCACCTCCAGCCATTTCAGCATGTCACAAGCTGTCAGAGGTCACTGGTGTCTGTCTAATCCCCACTGGCCACTATGGGCTTGGAGGGAATGACCCACTTGGGAGGCGTGGCCCCGGACTCCGTGCCGCACTGTGACAGCGGACTGTCAGGACCCCTTCTGAAGTGAATTTGCTTTCATTATGTCCGGTTTGGCTAAGCTTAAACACAATCGCCAGATCGGGTGACTTGACGTGTGTCCATCAAGTCCGGGGGAACATCGTTTGGTAAAGAGAAGTGTGTTCCCAACCCTTTCCCAGCAAATGAGCCAACGGGGCTTTGAAGGAGGAGGAGCACGGTCTAAGAGAGAACATTCACAGTCCCACCTAGAAATGGGTTGCCGGGATGTCTTTTTTCTCTGGGCGAGAGAATCACAATGTAACTGGCATAGTAGCAGCGGATGCCTAGGAGAAAAAGTGACCCTCCTGAGCGACACAAAGTGCCCTCTAGGGGTGCAGGTATCTCTGCCGGGCGCCCCGGGCTACGAGGTCCCTCCACACCCCCAATATTTTGGGGTGATAAATACCCTTGGAGGAAACAATTCCTAAACATTGAGGGCAAGGCTTTGGGGGGCAGCTTGGAGGACTGTGGCCAAGAAAACCACGCACTCCGCTCTGGTCAGTGTGCCGTATTTTGAGACAGCGGGCTGGCTGGGGAGCGCTAGTCTCTTACACCTGACTGATACCCTGACTCCCTTTGCCGCCCCAACAGCGGTGAGGGCCGACCGCATGCGCGGAGGGAGGAATAAATTCGGGCCGATGTACAAGAGAGACAGGGCCCTGAAGCAGCAGAAGAAAGCTCTCATCCGCGCCAACGGGCTGAAGCTGGAAGCCATGTCCCAGGTGATCCAGGCGGTGCCGCCCGAGCTGGGCCTGCCCTCCGCCATGCAGAACGCCCACCCCGCCTCCAAGGGCCTACCTCTGAGCCACGCCGCCTTGCCTCCCACCGACTACGACCGGAGCCCCTTTGTCGCCCCCCCCATCAGCATGACCATGCCGCCTCACGGCAGCCTGCAGGGTTACCAGACCTACGGCCACTTCCCCAGCCGGGCCATCAAGTCCGAGTACCCTGACCCCTACACCAGCTCCCCGGAGTCCCTCCTGGGCTACTCCTACGTGGACGGCTACCAGACCAGCTCCCCGGCCAGCATCCCGCCCCTGATCCTGGAACTTCTGAAGTGCGAGCCTGACGAGCCGCAAGTGCAGGCCAAGATCATGGCCTACCTGCAGCAGGAACAGGCTGCCCGGAGCCGGCACGAGAAGCTGAGCACCTTCGGGCTGATGTGCAAGATGGCGGACCAGACGCTCTTCTCCATCGTCGAGTGGGCCCGGAGCAGCGTCTTCTTCCGGGAGCTGAAGGTAGGTCACCTGCCGCCCCCGCGCGCGGGGGGCCGCGCGGGCGCCGGGATCGATGCCCTCGGTCGTCCCCCTCTTTGGTGACGGACAGAGAGGCGCCCTGACTTCAGGGTGCCTGTGGCTCGATTTTTTGCGGGGCTGCTGTGTAGCTCTTAATTTGGAGGGGTGGCATTTAAGGGAAATTATGGGAAACGGGCTCTTTTTTTTTTTTCCTGGAAAGTACAAGGTCTTTACTTATTCCCTTTAACTCCGATGGTTTATGGCTAGATAATTTAAGTCCATGGGAAACAGCACCTAGTAAACGTGAAAAAAAAATGACCGGGCCCAGAACTAGCTTAGAATGGTGTCATTTGAAAAGAAAAAAGGAAGTGGCAACGTTGCGCTGTGGTTAAACCCAGACCCCGCCGCTGGTTCGCGGGGTCAGGGCGGTATTTACTACCTGTTTGCCTTGCCTTTCGGGTGGTAAAGGCTTATTTGGGGGGCAAACTCCACGGGGATGTTTACTGGCCTTGCAGAGGGGGCGGGCCCTGCCGAGGGCCGGCCTGCCTGGCGCAGGGTCAGGTCTCCGAACCCACGCCTGTGGCTGATGCTAATGGATTGGTACATTGTAAACACAGGGCTTGTTGGCATAAGGATCTCTGTTTAACGACGTCATTATTTTATTTCCTGAAACTTAAGGCTGAATTAATATGGGAACGTTATATAGATGCTGGGAACCTCGGCGTGACGAGCAAAGCCCACTCGGTAGTCCGCGGTTCCGTTCTCTGCTGTGAAAACAAAAGTGAATTCTGGGTTTGATTTCCAAGTGCCTATGCCAGGGAGACGGCGTCCTCTGGCTGTCTCGGTGGGGCGACGTGCCTGCTTGATATTCGTGGCCTCTGAGCACCTGGGACAGCTGGGGAGGGCTTTAACGCCGCACGAGGACCAGACAAAGCAGACTTCTCCTCTACAGGGTTTCTGCTAAAAACTGTCCCTGCAGAAGGACGGGGGGCTGGGGGAGCCGCGTGGGAGTGGGGCGTCGTGCGTCTCACAGTGGGTCCCGTAGGTGGGAAAGTTTCACCTGAATGGATCCGCCTAGGTGGGGGGAGCCCGGCAGCATGCGTGGGGGCGGCTGAGGCCCCCCAGTCTTCGGTCCCACCCAGCTGCTTTCTTGCAGAGTGGAAGGTGCCGGAGTTGGGGCGCTCTGGAGGCCGAGGACTGCCCCCCGGGTGACCGGCGCCAGGCCAGCGGCGAGTCCTCACCCAGACAAAACCCGCCCGGTGTTCTCTCATTTACTATTTCTTCGCCCGGATGGGAACAGGGAAGGTCTTTGAAATGAGGAGGAGGAGGATGGTTTTAGATGCCCCGGAGAGGCCAGGGCACGGAGGGCGGAGGGGCCGGCGTTGCCGTGCGCTGCACTGGCTCTGAGTGACTTCGCTGCCCCTCCGTCCCTGTGCGGGGGCAGGGGGTCCGTCCGTCCTGCAGGCTGGTGTTCTCAGTGGTTGGACCTCGCATGTGGCGTTTAGGGGCAGGAGGTGGGAGGGAGCGACACTTGGACAGGTTTTGCGAGGAGTGCAGGAGACCCTGTGGGCACGGTGCCCAGGCCCGGGGGCCGGCACACAGAAGGTGACTCGGCCAGTGGGCACCTTGCTGGGCTGGGACCAGCAGGCACGGAGGCTCTGCGCGGCTCGGGTCTGTTCAGGAAGGAGTGGGCACGCGTCCTCTCTTCCTAGTTCAATGCGGAGACACAAGGTTGCCGCCTCTGTTTGGAGGACCGTGATTGTGTAATAAACAGTCGTTAATGACTCACTGAACCGCCAGTTGCCAGGCAGAGAGAGCTGGGTGTAAGATGAAGGCTGATTTGAGTAAGACAACATATTGCCTCTCAAAGGTGTTATGAGAAGACAGTTTCGTCAATCACTATGAGAAGAAAAAAAAAACCCCGAAAACCCTGAAGTTGTATTTCACAAACCCACAGGGAAAGAAATCACGTATATTGTTTTTAAGTAAAAAGCCAACGTCGGGAAGGAAACATACACAGCCACCGGTCAGGACTTCAGGGCTGCTTAGGAAAACACACTTTCTCTCCAAACTCCTCTTTTCCTCCGCCGGCGCTAAAATTCCAGGAGTCTTTAACAGGGCGTGAGGTTTGCTGTTTGGCTGAAACATAAATGCCCCTGGGACCCGGCATGGTAAAGCGGCGGTAAGCAGTCATATGGCTGTGTGATGGGGGGACCAGGGTTTGGGGAGCCTGCGGCTTGAAAGGCAGAGGCAAGTCCAAACCACTGGGGGCTTCTGCAGGGTGCAGGGAGGTGCCCCCCCAAAAGAAAGACCAACTAGACCCCGCCTGCCTTGGGCGTCCATGGGAAGGAGTGATTCAACCGAGGTGTTTTTCAGAGGAGGAAACGCAGAATTCAGAATGACTGAGCGAGAGTTCAACATAGAGCCGTCGGGTGACTTTCCCGTTCCTTCGGAAGAGTCCCTTGTCCTCTTGTTTACGAAGGGACTCGGTCAGCGCCGGGCCGGGCGTTGGAAGCTGGCACAGAGGGATGGCCGGGCGTGAACTTTGCCATGCCTTTCAAATGTTTTTAACTCTGACCCACAGCAGGAAATATATTTTGCACTAGAATTTGGTGAACCAAGCACGCCCCCCCCCCCCCACACACACACACCACTGAACCAAAGTTTCACTAGACAGCACGCCACCTTCTCTGCGCTTTGAAACTTTCTGGTATGTTCTACCTATTTATTTCATGTTCTTAAAAAATTCCTGGTCGTGACCCACTAAACTGATTTGACAAGGCACGAGTGAGGCATGACCGGCAGCCCAGGAAACCCCGCCCCAGGCAAGGGGTGGTGGGGTGTCCCCCCGGCCTCGCCCACCTGCCTTGGGTGAGGCCTGCCCCCGAAAAAGGCCTCTAGCTCCTGGAGTGGCCTCCCAGCCCCGCCCCCCCCCTCCCGCCCCGGAGCCCGCAGTCCGGTCCTCAGCCTACCTACGTGCCTGCGAAAGTTGCCCTCTTCAAATGTCAGAAAGAAAGATGAATCCTTCCCTTTAAACATTAGTCTTTTTCTTTCAACCTCACAGCAAATTAGCCATCAAGAGATAAACATACAGGGCAGATTGCTTATGACTACGCCACCCACCCCAAGATGAAAAGTCCCCCATTGGCTCCCAGAACCTAATAGGATAATGAGGCAATTTTGCAAATGACCCCTTGCTCTCTCTCCCAGCCTTACTTTCTCTGCCCTGGATGCAAGAGAATCCAGAGTTCATTTGCTTGCTATTTAAGGGGGCAGAGGGCCGAGGGGAATGTGGTGGGTTGTTTAGTATTTCCACATGTTTACTGGGTGCACAAAAGATACCTGGTTTGGGTCCAAAATGCTGGAATGAGGAGGAGGAATTCACGGCCCCCAGCTTGCAGCTGGTGGCATGGACAGCCACAGAGACGAGGGCGGTGCGTTCGAGGACAAACCGCCATTTCAGAGCTGCGGGCCATCGGGGAAGAGGCGCAGAGGCCCCCGGGGCCGCTCAGCCTCACCTTGCGCCTGCAAGGGTCAGTTTGGTCGGCACCCCCAGCCAGGGCACACAGGGACGGAGGCTTGGCAGCAGGCAGCTGCCGAAACAGCACATGGACCTCAGCAGCCTCCTGGCCTAGAAAGCAGGGGGTTTCAGAGCCGGGAGAGGTGGGGGAGGGGCTTGGACCCCACTCACTGCTTCCTGCGTATTTGAAGAAACAGAGTCAGGAGAGGGGATGTGACTTGCCCAGTATTATTCGGCGACTGAGTGGCAGCCTGAGGACCGGCCGACGCCAGTCCAAAGGGGCAGCACGTGGGTGAGCCACCCTGCCCTGGCCACCCCATCCCAGCACGCACACACACACACAGCATTTCCTTTGACCGTGAGCACACAGGCCTTGCCCAGGGAGGTCAGGGCAGATCTCTGGGTGATCAGAAGTCCTCAGTGACTGAATCACTGGCCATCTGTGAGACAGGTCTCCTCCAAGCCCAGATGACCCCTGGGGAGTGCGTGAGTCACTTCAGAAGCGACAGTAATCCCTTCAGGCCATCGGGGGGGTCGTTCAGCAACTGGGTCTCCCCACCGGCTCCACGCCTCGCTGTCCGCCGGCTGCTTGTTCCCCCCCGAGGTTCTGGCTCCAAGGGCCCATGGGATAGGGTTTCCGTGTGTTTGTGAAAAGAGGCAGGAAGAGGCCACCGCACTGAGGCCAGGGGACGGATGAGCAGGGAGGCGTGGAAATAGGAGGGACGTGTCTCAGCCACATTGAATGCAACGCCTCACTTCCACCGCACCTCCAAATCCACACCCAGCTGCGTCTGAGGGCAGCCTGTGCTCTCGACTTCTTCCTCGGGTTCTGGGGGACGTGGGGAGCAGATGCCAGGCCGCCCCCCACCCCCACCCCCACCCCCACCCCCACTGAAAGAGCCGTCTCTGTGAGTGAGAAGCTGCTGCTGATCTGCCCAGGCTGCTTCTCTCCTCTGGGCCCCGAGCCCACCACCGCCCCCTCCACACGCCGTCAGTGAGTAATGAACTTGCAGCATCTATCCGATCTTCTAATGAGACCAGACGTCCTGAGAGGATTCTGGGAACCGAGCGAGAAGGACTTGCCCTCGACAAACGATTCTGATACGGGGAGGAATCCAAAAAAGCACCTGACATTCACCCTGTGTGAAACACCCAGCCTGCGGCGCGTCCGCGGAAAATAGCCCCGCAGACTTGGGGAGACTGCCGGACGGGCAGAAGCCGGTCCCTCAGCACAGCTCTCTCTAAACTCGGGCGTCTGGGGCCAGTGGGGTGCGGCGAGCAGGGGGAGGACACCTTCCCTTTTCTGGTCCATTAGAGAAGCTTTCTGAGCAGAGTTTCCTTTATTTGTTTATTTTTGAACAGTCTAGATGCCTTTTCCAAGCTGTGTTTACTTCTGCCAACCAGGGCAGGTCTGCAGTCCCAAGTTTAAGGTCTCTACCCCAAATGGTGCGCTATATTCTGCAGTCAACTTTGCCCTTCTTTCTTTTTCTTTTTTAAATTTTATTTATAGAGAGAGGGGAAGGGAGGAAGAGGGAGAGAAACATCAGTGTGCCGTTGCCTCTCGTGCGCCCCCTCCCGGGGACCTGGATTTGCTCTGCACCCCAGGCCTGTGCCCTGACTGGGTTTTGAATTGGCAACCCTTCGGTTTGCAGGCCAGCCCTCCATCCACTGAGCCCCCCACCAGCCAGGGCTCAGTTAGCCCTTCTATTCAGTGAGGAATTAGTTGGGGGTGGGAGGGGCGTCTGCACGGTGCCCCCCACTCCGCCTGGGGACTGAGGTCCAACACCCCGGAGTCCCACCAGCCCCCACAGGCTGCCGTGACACCCAGAGTCGCGGGTGCCACTCCGCTGCACCGAGCTTTTGTTTCTCCGGGGCTAAGGGGTCACCCCTGGGAGGGGGCGGGCAGCAGGACGCAAACCCTGGCAGCAGGAAGACACCCTCCAGACGGGACAGGGAAGCCCAGGGAGACGCGACCCTTTCACCAGGTCGCCGGTGGCACCAGAGTCAGACCAGTGCAGCCGCCCCAGGTTGACCGGGAGGTGGTCACGGGTGACCTCTTGTCTTGGGGCTTTGGAGGGAATGCTGGAGCAGCAGGCTCGACCTGGTCTCTCGGGGCTTCAGGTGGTCCACTCTGAGGACTTCCTCCAGGCAGCCCTCCAGGCTGTCGGGCCTCTGCTCCAGCCCTCTGGTCCGGTGGGGCATGTTGAGAAGCCATGTGCTCTCACAGGGGTCACCGCACTCGTGTCCACCACTGACGTAGGGACCCGCAGTTTCAGCTCCTTGTTCACTAGCCACTGAGCGGCTTCTCCTGCGGGCGATGCCTCGTTGTTCAGTGGGAAGGCCCCCTGCCTGTGACGAGGTGTCCCCCAAGTCCCCAGGCAGCCGCCGTGGGGATGCACGCCGAAGTACTTTCCCTCAAGTGCTCCATTTGCTTCCTTCAGTGAGTCGACCGATCTCTGCCAGGCAGGCGCAGTGCGACCTCCCCTCCCGCCCGCAGCTCGGGTCAGCCCGCTGTGCTCCGGTGGCTCCCGTGTGGAGGCGTCCTGCCCTCCCCGGGGAGCCGGGCCAGCCGGCAGGAGCCGCGGTGGCGGTGATCCCGGTGCCACGCTGGGCTCCCTAAGCTCCCGCCCCCACCCACCTGCCCGCTGTCTCCCAGGGTCACGGGGAGAGCCGGGACTTGAACTCGCCTGGCCACTGTCAGGCACTCTGGTGTGAACAGAGCCGTTTCCCTCGCTCGGCTCTGGGGCAGGTGGCAGAGGGGACGGATGGGAAGGAGCTGACCGGGGGCCCCCTGTCCCCTGCTGTAGACCCAGTGCCCTCGGGTCCTTCTCTGGTCCCCAGGTGTCCTTCGCAGGGAGAGTAGGAGCAGCAGCCTCTGACCCTTGCCACCAAGCACACGCCTGGGCCAGGCGCCACGCTCGTGCTCAGGGTGGTGGTGACCCGCTGGGACACCACGCGTGCTGCCTCATGAAACGTTGCTGACTAGTTTTCAACTAAATCAGCCCTCTTAGTTCGGCACAAGGAACAAGGAAGACAGGGCAGGGGACAGGGGTGGGGACCAGGCCAACATGGGGAGAAAGGGTCAGTCTCCGGCCCTGCCCTGAGGCACGAAGTTCCCTTCCCAGGTGAAGGTTTAGGGGACAGAAAGGACCTCCAGCTGCCCCCGGGCTCCAGTTCCAACAATGGGTGATATGGGTGATAATACCAGCCGCGGTCGGGGCCGGGGTTTTTCGATGAGTCAGACGACTGTTCCACGCTTTACATGTTATCTCATTCGAGGCCGGGGGGTCCCCGAGCCGGAGGGGTAAGCGTTCCTGCTGCACAGATGGGACTGCGTCCCGAGACCGGGACACAGGTCCGGACTTGCCCGTAACCACAGTGCTAACAGGCAGAGATGCCACGGCCCAGACGAAGAGGGGGCGCGGTGTCTTTGGAAAAGGTCGAGTCCTTTATGAAGGTCACCGCCATCACTGCTCCCCAGCACCCCGTTGCAGTAATAGCTCTTCCAGGACCTGGGTCACCTCCAAACGGCAGAGAGCAGTTTATCTTAAACTGGCCCAAGGAGGTGTCCGGTTTTCCTTAATCAGAGGGGACATCGTAGGAACCACCCAGAGCTGCCAAGCTCCCCTGGGAAGGGTCAGTCGTGTGTCCTCAGAGGCAGAGGCAAGTGGCCCTGGAGCTCCTTGGCCTTCACTGGTGAGACTGGAGGGGGCAGAGGATGAGGCCGGCAGGGGAAGAGGTGGCAGGCAGTGTGGTCCCCAACCTGAGCAGGCTCTGCCCCTCCCCCCCAGCCCCCCCCCCAGCCCCCGCCTGAGCAGAAGACTCGTCTGTCTGCTCGACACTCCCTGTGTGGGGGGAATAATCGGGACACCCAAAATGCCCCCAGATCCTACAGGAAGTCTGCCCGTGTTAGCTGCTCTCCGCCGGGCCAGGCAGCCCCCCAGTCCCTGGGCCCTCCCTGTGCACGGGGCCCACTGCCGCCACGTCAGCTCAGGGGTGGAAGAAGACCAACCAGGAGTGCGATTCACCTGTGAGCCCCCCGGCACACTGCTGAAGGGCGAGCCCGACGAGCCCGCAAGGTGTGAAGTCCGCTCCCGCTCCTCCGGGCTGAGCCGAGTGGAGAATGACTTACTCCCCTGCCTCCTGGGAAGCGGGTCACACAAACCTCAGAGGGCTCGGCACCCATTTGCAGAATGGCCGCCCGGAAGCTGGGCGTCTCGGCTACTCTCCACCTTAGAGGCATCCCTCTCTAACCCAAGGACCCCACGGGACTCGCGAGCAGACACGCGCTCTCCATCACCGATGCCGGCGGCCGGGGCTTCCTTAGCACTCCAGACCCAGTCCCCGCGGCTCTCCCGTGTCCCCTACAGCAGGGGCAGCCGGCACCTCTGGAGACGCCGACCCCCCCGCCCCCGCCCTGCTTTCTTTGCCTTCTCCTGGCCCTGCCCCCGCCACCTCGCCCTGTCTGTCCGTCCAGGCCCCCTTTCTTAGCTCCCTTCCTTCCCCTCCTCCACCACAGGCCTCCCCCAGCGTGGTGGCTCCAGGGGCCCTGCATCCCCTTGCTGCAAAGCGCACTGCATCTTGGGGGCAGCCGAAAGTCTGCAGGTCTGAGCAGGGGCGGGGGAGGCAAGAGAAACCCTGGGCAGAGCAGTCGGCGTAGAAACGGGCTGGATTCGCTGACAGTGGACAGAATGGGTGGGTCCACCCAGCGGGCAAGGTGACCCCACGCAGTGGCCCTTTCTGTGGGAGCCTCAGGCCAGAGCCCAGAGTCAGGGGCGAGAAGGGATTTGGAGGCCACGGGCTTGGCAGGCGAGGCCGTGTGGACCCGTGTGACTCTTCCGCAGAAACGACGTTAAAATCCTCTTTTCTCCCAAAGCGGCACCTGTGTTGGGGCGCAGGGGCGGGCACCTGTGTTGTCTTCACTCTTAACTGGCCCCTGGAAAGTCACACCCGTGTGCCCTGGTTTGACCCTGGGACAGACTCTGCACCTGGTGCTCTGGGAAGACCCCGAGCTGGGAGACGCGCCCGGTGCTCCGGGGTGGCACCATGGCTGTCCCTTCACTCTGGACACTCGGGGGAAACCAGGGGTCCTCAAAAGTTTGGAAACCTCCCTAGGATTGCGCAACACTCAGGGTTGACACGACGGCCCGACTCCATCCGACTCCACGTTCCCGAGGACACTTTTCCTTCCCATAGTGGAGAGGGTGACGACGGGCCGACTGGGGGTCTGCAGTCTGCCCCTCCTCCGCCAGCATGGGGGCGTTTGGGGGGCAGGGCGTCCCCTGTGCCCAGGCCCTTCCAAGGCACTGGACTCTGCCCTGCCTTTCACTCAGGGGGCACAGATGTCACAGGCCTTGGGTCAATGGGACACAGTGTCCACGGAAGGAGCACCCCCCGCCCCCCCCCCCAGTGAGTCAGCACCTGGATGAATAACCTGCTGCTGAATGTTGTACCTGGCGGGGCAGGAGCATCGTCGCACGTAGACGGGAAGTGCGCTTCTGTGGGGACACGGCCCAGGCCGCCCGGGAAGTCACCCGCTGAGTCAGAGCTCTGAGCACACGCCGTGTTTCCAGACACGTTCTCCGAAATGTGGTTGGTTATTTTACTGACTTATTTTTAGTGAGAGGGGAAGGAAGCGAGAGACACACCGACAAGAGAGAAACACTGATCGGTTGCCTCTCTCATGGACCCCAGCCAGAGACCAAACCCTCAACCTGGGCATGTGCCCTGACCGGGAATCGAACCAGTGACCTCTTGCCTTGAAGGAAGACATCCAACCCGCTGAGCCACACCGGCCAGGGCTGAAACGCTGGTTCATTCGAGGGCCCTCTGTACCCCCTGCCCTCCCCCCCGATGCCGTCCACCCTCACACTTACGCTTTCTTGATCTCAAGTTGTGATGGAGAGCAGGCTTTGTGTACCGCCTAATTAACCAAAAAACTGAAGCAATACTGCCTGTCCCCTTGTGAACTAATGGCACAGGTGGGTGTGCGTGTGGCGGGGCTGGCGACAGAGCCCTTCGCAGGCTGTCCCCTGCTCTGCTGTGCAGGCTCGATGATCAAAGGTGACGGCGGCTTGAGGTGCCTCGGTGTCAGCCGGCATCAAAGCGGAGGCGGGGCCGGTGGAGCCGGTGAATGGCCGCACTCGGTGCCCGGTGGATCTGATCTGACGCCGAGAGCGAGAGAGCAGCCAGGCCGGGTCCGGAATGCCCTGGCCCGTGAGCTGCGGTGTGAGCTGGCGAACGCGTCATTCCATGTTTTAATTGACTCTTGCTCCAGCTTTGGAGAGAAGGGGGGGAAAACAAACCCCAGATCCGTGTGGCGAGAAGATTACCGAGGGGAGACTAGACTATGGCACTAGATTCATGTCCAGTCACTGCGGGGGAAACAGTGGCCCTCTCACTTTGCGGGATATGATTTGCTTTAAACGCACGAATAGTTTGCGCCCGCACATTGGGGTTTGTGGCTCTGAATGTTTTCAGGGGCGTTTTATTTGACCACGCAAGGTGACTTCTGTAGTTTTCTCAGTGGCACGTGCCGCCTGGAACATATAACTTCATTCCACTCACATGACCAGGTGGCTCCAACTGAGCTTTTAAAAAGGATCGAGACACAGTGTACGTGCTCTTCACCCGATGTGGCACTTTTCTTACAAGCAGAATCCCACCCGTGGGTGTCCCTAAGCCTTCCCGGGTGTCACTGCTCAGCTGTGACCTCGCGTTAGGCCAGACCCGGGTTTTGTGCATTTATTGAGTCCCTGTTCGGTAGCACACCTCCAATGTCTGAGCTCCAGCGGAACGTCCACCCCTGTGCTGGATTCCTGGGGGTCAGGACAGAGGCCGCATCCCCCAAACAAGTGTGTTCCCCCCGTACTTTCCTCAGTGGGAGCCCCGACTCGGAGGCCAGTTCGTGTGACAGACACACAGGTGACCCCCACCACACATGCACTGGGGGCCAAGATTCTATCTGAACTGACAACTGCCATTTAACTCGCCTAGCCAGCAGGCCACCCCTTCAGAATCATGTCCTCAGTCCAATGATGCTTAAAGCAAAAACCGAGACTGGCCCAGAATGCAGTGCAAGCCCTCTGGGGATGCTGGCCCCGGGGGACAGGGGGCCGTGATGCTGATGGGGAGCCCTGGGGGGTGAGCAGGAGGGTGGGACCGATGAGCAGGTGGGACCAAGGGCTCAGGGAGGCGTTCCTTGCAGAGAAGGACTTGTGTGAAAGCACAGAGGCACTGGCATTGAACTTGGGGAGGGCAGGTGTGAGGGGACCGCGTCACCCTGTGGCCGTGAGGGCCAGCGTGCGAGGACACTGAAGGGCTCAGGCGGGCAGGTGAGCCAGGGCCCTGGCGCTGGGTTCTTCCGTGTAGTTTTCTCCGAGGCAAAGGGGAGTGAAGGCCAGGGGACCAGCGTGCCCGGCATCGTGTGACCGCGTGGCTCTGGCCTGGGCAGGGCTTTCCCGTTGTCCCCTAACAGTGCGCCGGAAGCTCATTTCAGTGGGTCCCGCTCTCCTCTGCCGCTGCCGCGGAGAAGGTGGGGAGCTGGTGCCTCGGACGGACTCAGTGACTCTGGTTATTCTTTCGGGGGGACGCTGCCTCCGCGGTGAGCGCCAGCCACCCTTGGTGACCTGTAGATGCTTGAGGTCTTGGTTCTCGTTTCGTGTTTAGTTTAAGCAAATAATGTTTTAAACAGTCTTCGGTATAACAAAACAAGACAGAAATGTTTTTTGGTTTGGGCTTCTTTTGACCTCGGACGGATCTGTGGCTATTTATTTCCTCGTCATCGGTTCGATGGCACCAAACAGCCTTCTGAGTCACACACATGCAGGGGCGGGGTCCAGCCCAGCGTATAGAGAGTGACCGCCTGCCCACTTCTCCAGGGACCTGCTCCCAGGCCCCACATCCGCCCCAATGGAGCATCCATCCATTCACCCAACACGTGTCAGTCAAGTGCCCACCGTGCCAAGGCCTGGTCTGGCTCAGGGGACACTGTCGTGACCAAGAGCAACAAGGGAGCCGCTTTCACTGGGGCTTGCCTTCTAATGGGAGGGGAACAAGTGTAATGATAATAATAAGAATAATGATAAGATGATGATGATAAAGAATTGGTAGAACAAAAGAGCGAGGGAGGTACAGGGAGGGCGAAGGTCCAAGGGGTTCACAGCACACAGCTCTGAAGGGTTGACTCTGGTGCCCTGGCTGGTGTGGCTCAGTGGATCGAGCACTGGCTTGTGAGCCAAAGGGTCGCAAGTTCCATTCCCAGTCAGGGCACATGCCTGGGTTGTAGGCCAGGTCCCCAGGAGGGGCTACCTAAGAGGCTACCACCGAATGATGTTTCTCCCCCTCTCTCCTTCCCTTCCCCTCTCTCTAAATATAAGTAAATGAGACCTTTAAAATAAAAAAAAAAAGATTTGACACTGGCTCTGAGCTCTCAGGAGCAGGGCTGAGCCGGCCCCCCTGAACCCCGTACCACGCCATCGACACAGGATCAGCAGGCTCAGTGGCCTTGTGGGGAGGCGCGCTTGGCGTCTCCGGGAGCCCCCAGGACAGCCAGTGCCCCAAGACCAGCTCTCAACGGGGTCCGACAGGCTGACCAGGCCCGGCTCAGGCAGGGCTCGGGTTCTAGTCCATTTGGCCGTGGAAATCAGTGGAGGGTTGTAAGCCATGGAGTGACCCTGTCGGACTGTCACTGTAAGAAACGCTGCTCGGGACGCAGGAGGGAAGCGCAGGGAAAGGAAGAGGGAAGGGAGTGAGGGTGCAGCGAGCCCGGAGAGAGGGGACGGTGGCTCTGACCAGGGCGGGACCGAGGACAGGACAGGGCGGGAGTGGGTGCACTCGGGATACGAGGGCACGTTGATGCCGCGGAGTTTGTTTACAAAGCCTCTGGGATAAAAAGGTGAGACGAGCAAGATCAGGTTTTGGCTTGAGCCACTGAGAGCCCTTGGTGGGGATGGGCCCCCGAGTCCCCAGGAGCCAGGCCCGCAAATTCCCTACAGAGCTCCCTGGTCGATGGGGCCAGCCGCCAGGACTTGTCCCTGGGTGCTCCCATGGGGCACCACGGATGGCTCCCAGCCCCCACTTTTGTTTGAGAGGACACAGCAAAGCCACCCTGGGCAGACCTGACGGAGGTGGATGGAGACACTGTCCTTCTAGGGACTTGGGTCCTTCCCTCGGCAATGCGGGCCACGCCCTCCACGTCCCTCTCACAGGCCGACATGCGGCCAACCTCGGACTTGGTTGCTAGGCTTGTAGCTGCATGGAAACCCATGGTCCCCACTCGGTCACGAAGGGACCCCGGCGTCCCTCAGCGATCCGGTCCGAGGGGTCTCGTTCAGAGGGGCCCCTGGGCCGACAAACTGGCCAGGTTGCAAATTCAGTCAGCAGCACACAGGGCAACTCACGGCCCACAACTCGAGGTGCTGCTCGCCCGGGACACCCTGTCCTAGGACTGGCTCAGAGGTGAAGGAAGGGGGCTGCTCGGGACCCCTGGGGTTCAAGGGGGTGAACGTTACTGCGGAGAGCACTTTTCTTACCTGAAAACCGAGTCTGCGGAAGCCAAGGACCCAGAGGTGGAGGCGGTCAGCCCCCGGACGGGGTGCAGTGTCCCCCCTCAGTCCTGTCTGTGAGGACAAGCTCACTCTTTTAAGCGTCCTCTCTAAGCTTTGTCTCCGACTCCTTAGCAATCACTGTTGCTCTAAGGACCTTTTTCATTTTTTTCCTACAGTAACACAGAATAGCCAAGCTAGTTTTGCGTTTTGTTCTGGTTGTTGGTTTTTGTGCGGTTTTTTTTATGCTTCTCTCTCCGCCACGCAGAGCTCTGGGCGGTGTTTGGATTATAAAACAAATCCAGGGATTTATCTGCAACGTTACAGACGAGCACGAATATGTCATACATGCTAGAATCGATAACTCTGCTAATAATGAGTGTTTTATCTATGCTAATTCTTAAATCTCCTCGTATTCCAAAAGGAGCCTGGTCTCCCACCACTAAGGACCTGACTTCATTCACTCCAGCCACTGGGGCGGGGGAGGGGAGCTGATACGCTTTTGTCTGATATCTCTGTGGGCGAAACACCTTCTTGCATGTTCATTTATGGCCCCAAGTCCAGGGTCACTGACAGCGGGAACTGGTCCCAGGTGTGTGGACCTCAGAGCCCGGGCCATGCGGGAAGCTCTGGATGGAAGAGGGTGCAAACATGGGTGTCTTCTCTTTTGCCTGTTTTGCGAACACCTGCGCTCTCCCGGGATGGGAGCTCAGACCCAGGGAGGATCACTGCACAAGCTTGGGCCGTGCTCCCTCGGACAGGCTCTGAGCCCCACGGCACTTCACGTGGGAAGCCGGAAGGGGCCGCAGGCCACGACCCCCCGCCGACATCGCAAGGACATCTGAACGCAGTTGGCCGCACTGAGGGGTCTGAGCCAGGGAGCATCTACCTCCCTTTCCCTCCATCGAAACCGAGTCGGGGGGGGCACACTGAACCGACGCAGCACGAGGGTGTCCCCAGCACCCCATTTCCTTGCCCCTGAGTGCAGGGCACACGGACCTGTCAAACCGCCCCCCGAGAATTGGTGAACAACAGCCACATAATTGCTCCCACTTTCCCCCATCCTCAGTTTGATCGGTTTTAGAGCAGAAGAGAAAAAAGTATTTCTATTTAAAAACGGGCTTTTGAGATGGAACGCTTGAATTAGTGGCTGGCTCTTTCTCTCAATAGACCTTTGGACAAAAAAAAAAACTAATTATCTCCGTGCTCGTGGGTGTGGAGGTTGTGAGGGAAAGCTGGGCGGATGTTCCCTGGCACTGGGGGAGAGCCAGGGCCACCTGTGTGACTCAGCCTCTTAGCCTCAGCCCCCGGGGACAAGGCCAGTCCTCGCATGGGGCACACCTTTTCCCCCAAAGGTCTGAACTGTAGATACCGTGGAAGGGTCATGCCCCACCTGCCTTGACTCTGAGGCCAAACCAGTCCAACCAGGTCATGCCTCACGTTGGGGGCTGGTCCCCAGATGCGAATTTCTGTGAGTTTTCTAGATGCAGGGTAGAAATTGCCTTATCTTTGCTGTGGCCGACTCCACAAGGAAGTACGGGGAGAGGGGCCGGGGGCTT
Source organism: Sturnira hondurensis (assembly GCF_014824575.4). Taxonomy (NCBI): domain Eukaryota; kingdom Metazoa; phylum Chordata; class Mammalia; order Chiroptera; family Phyllostomidae; genus Sturnira; species Sturnira hondurensis. The sequence goes on from NW_028091436.1 coordinate 1,232,879, forward strand.
CCAGCCTCGCCAGAAGTCCGGGTACAGGGATCACATGGAGGAAAGGCAGCAAAATTGACCTTTCTGATTCTGGACGCTTCTCATCTTGGAAAACTCGTCATCTCCAAAGGGAATCTCTGGGTGCGACCATTTGTCGGGATGTGTATTCTGGTCAGCAGTCGGGGGCTGGGGGCTGGGGGAAGAGGGGGCATTTTTAACTGTTGTCTTTTCTAACTACATTATATAGCAACCCAATGTGTTTTTAAGTCAAGACTTTGTTGATTAATTAATTCTGCATGGATTAGCTGTCCTGGCTATTTTGTTTCAGTATCAAACAACAAACCTTGAGAACACACGACCTAGCCCCGAAAGGGCACGAGATTCTTTTCATCCAAACAGCTAAAGGTCGAATAATGTTTCATGTAAAAGTTGGAAAGAAAACACAGTCGTATGCCCCTCCCCCCCCATTGAAATCTGTTTTTAGTGCATCGGAAATGGGAGTAAAATATCTTATTGAGGCTAAATATAGGCTGTCATATATTAAAAGAAAAGCTATTTACAGGTGATGTGTTACTAAATAAACTCCTGGAGGAACACTTTTAATTACCAGAAAGGTAAGGCAACAACACCCACAGGAACTATACACGCATAAACCGCTCCCAGAGTCCTGTGGCTCAGGGGACTATAAATAGTCCCCCAGCTCTGCCTCTATTATTAGCATCAGTGAACAAAAGAAGATTCCAGAAACAGAAAGGGAAGAGCATGGTGGGGAGCCTCGTATTCCCCTGCACAGGAAATGTTTCTAGCGAGCTCGTGAGTTGAGGGGGTTAATGGGTGTTTAAAAAGGACATTTCCATGCGGTCTGTTTGCCAAGGAAATTCTTCGGCCAGCGTGTTTGTGGGACGGGCAGGCCAGAGCTTCCTCTGGGGACGGAGGTGTGATGAGGAATTTTATCTGCACTTCCTCCCTGAAGTCGGCCCTGATGGCTCCCCCGCTGTGAGCTTATTTGGTTATTGGCAGATGGCACCCCCAGAGGATCCCCTAACGCAGCTGCAGATGGGAGGGGGCGTGGGGTGTGCTGTGTGGGGCACAGCCCTGGACCAGGAGCCAGGTCCCCTTTTCTCCTGAGCCACCAGGGAGCCCCAGGCCCTGGGCAGAGCTCCATGCGATCCCTGCGCCCATTTTCCTGACGGATGGGTTAGTAGACAGCGCCGGAGCCCCCAATAGTCCCGTCACACTGCTGGGCACTGCGGAGACGAAGCACCTAAAAATACCCAGAGGGACAGACTTGCAAACACATAATGACAATTTACAAAGAATGTATCAAGGGGATGATACATGCGCAAGGGCCCGGAGCTGCTCCGTCTGTGGAGGGGGCGCCAGGGAAACCTACAGAGACGGGCTGCTGGAGTCCGCTCAGCCTTGCAGAGAGCCGCAGAGGAAACGAAGCTTCCCACGGCAGGCAGGAGGCCTGTGAGGAGCTGGTGCGAGGCCGTGAAAGAGACAGGAGAGCACAGCAGACGAAATGCCCACGGACTGCCCTCGGCCTGTGCGGCACCCCACCCACCTGGGGCGCACCCCATTTCTATGACAAAGGGGCTTCTAATTTCCTGTTGCCTGTGGGTCGATCCTTTCCTTTTTGGGTGGCAACTGGGAGCATCATCGTTCGAGAACCGGTGGGAGAGCTGCAGAGAGAGGGAGAGACCCAAATCGCGTGCACGTGCGTTAGTTGGGTTTTCCGCCCGGGCAGACCGGCGTCCGACGAAGCGCGAGTAACTCCCCCGAATTCGGATACATGTCCCCGTAAGTAGTAAAGGTACCCATCCATTGCAAATCCGCCGGTCTGGGGTGTTTTTGGGGGACGTGAACTCCTGTAGATGTGAGACGGAGTGAGAAGGTCCTTCTCTAAGCTTCCGTTGCTTCGTCTCCCGCCCCAGGTGTGTTCTGGTTGAGAAAGAGAGCGTTTCTCGAGCAAAACAAAGGCGAGAATTCTCTCCTGCCCGCAGAACGTTATCGCTGCCCGCGTTCAGCCGCGCGGCTCTGGGACTGTTTCGTCTCGGGATTTATCCCCGCATGTTTGAGAGTCTCCTGCATGCAGTGTCGGCCACGGCGAAGGACACGTTAGACGCCGTGCTCCGGTGTCTTTTAGAAACGTTTAAAGAACACAGGCGAGTCCGAGGTTGCCTGCACCTCCCCCCACCCCCCCCCAGCATTTCCGTGAATCCATGATGCCACTTTTAGCCACCAAATGGGAGGGAGAGCCCCCCCCCCTTGCTTCGGCAGAACGCACATTCATTTGGAGCGGGCGTCGGTGTCGAATCAGCGGACGACGCCTGGCACCTCCGTTTTTGGCTTTTCTTGGGAGGGAAAGCCGCCCACAGAGAAGGTGTAAAGGAGAGCAGGAAGCTGCCCTGTGCGTTGGCACGGGCATTGATTTAGAGCCCAAGTTCAAGGGCAGAGGAGGGAGTCCCGTGCCGTGTCCGGCGGCCGCCCCCCGCCTGCCCCGCCCCACTGGCGTCTCTCTCTCTTGGCGTCTCTCAGCACTCTCACCCCACCGGGCTGGGCCGAGGGTCCCGCGGGCAGAAGGCTCTGAGCCCTCGTCCCCAGGTCCTCAGAAAATAGGAGCTTGGTGGTTTGAATTTAGAAAAAAACCCACAAGCGTGTATAAAAGCTCTTCTGGTTTCGTTTGATTTCTGTTAGAAACAATAGTGTTTATTTGTCATATTTGGCTTAGAATGTCTTTGGTGTTCGGTCCTTTCAATTTGAACAAGAAGCTCGACTCAATAACATCTTTAAGAAACAAAACAGTTTTCAGCTGAGGGTGGGGGGGACTTCAGATGAAGGTGAGTGGGAATTTCAGCCCAAGGACAAAATAGACGAGAAACCATTTCCCCCTCCCTTTTCCTCAGAAGCCGTCTTCCGCGTGGTTTAATGTGCTAACGTAACCCCGGCTCCCATATTTCAAAAGAGGCAGAACTCCCCAGCACGGTGATAAAGTTTTCCTGTGTTCCAATAATACAGCCCGAGCCCGCCATTCCCAGTTCCTCTGGGCTCAGCGACTTGTGAAGAGGGCCGGCCCGGCAGGCTGGCAACAGTATCAGTGTGGAGGTCGGAAACAGATGTCCGCGGGACAATGCTATTTGTTGTCACTGTCGATACGATGTGGCAACTTCCCCCAACAAGATTGTTTGCGGATGGAAAAGAATGTGGGCAGTGATTCGTGCCCAGGAATTCTTTTTTCTTTTTCTTTTTTCTTTTTGGCTGCAGGCAAACCATATTTTATTTGTTTTAAATCCTAGAACGTGAGGACAAGTTAGCTATGAGAGTGTCTTTTCCATTTGGGGGGCCAGCATTTCCTTCTGAAAGGAAAGGAGTGTTGGAGGCGGCTTCCTGGAAATATGAAATGCCTTACTTCTACCTGCGAATTCAGAGAAATAATGACATGCCTTGCTTAGTGTTTTTGTAAATAACTCTGTTATTTTTTTTTAATTTTGTGAGTAATGTGTGTAGAGAATTCAAAGTAATCTGGCGTGAAGCAGAAACACATTTATTGGTAATAGGTGACATTTGCGTGAGCCCGGCTGCAAATTTCCGTGACTCTTGCAAAGGGCCACACGCTGACTGACACTGTCAGACAATGGATTGATCTGGGCCAATTAAATATTAATTTATAGAGAAGCTTAAACTGCTCGCGACGAAACAGGCAGGACGGAGCTCCCCGAACACGAGACCCACCGTGTCTCATCGCACATGCGCACACCGGTGTCGGCAGGGAGCGAGCGGAACACGGATTCGGGCGCACTGTCCCCCGTCCCTAGTGCTGTTTCTATTGGTCCGCAAAGGAAGGTCCTGGAGCACTTATTCCGAACAACAGATGCCCACGGCCAGCATGAGGAATGCTCTGTTATTCTAAACGCATAGATATTTCTTACGCTAAGGTTTCTGTGTACACCAGGAAAAGGACTTTCAGGGACTGGAGACAAAAGCTGCCTGTGAACAGCAGTGTGGGCAATGACGGTGGCCGGTGTCAGGGCCGCTCAGAGTAGGAAGAAGGGGCTGGAGTCCCCCACTTCTGCCAGTTGTCCTCTTAGTGGGGTGGGGAGGCTCCCTCACGCTCCATCTTTTCTGTCTCTGGAAGGTGACGGATGGTCAGGCTGGGTGCCTTTGGGGTCCTTCAGGGCGAGCCCAGGTTTTTCTAGTTGCTGGGAGAGAACTTCGAGGCCCCGCCCCCGTTCTGCTTTGGGGACTTCTCGGAACAGAAACTCCTCTGGGCACCCGACGAAAAAGAGGCAGACCCCCCCCCCAGGGAACGAGGTCTGCCTGAAAACCCCGCCGCTTCCCAGCTGGTGGTTCCAGGGTGACAGAGAAAAGCGGGGAATCCTCGCGTTCCTGTGGCAGTCGGACTTGGCTTTAGCCTGAGAACTTTTCTTTTGGGGGGGTTATTTTTATTTCCAAACATTTTCACGTGTCGGAAATTAGACGCTTGGTGTCAGCACTTGTGAGGGACGGCCACACACGCATTGGCCAACGAAAGGCCACTGTGAACTCGAGAGAGACACCGTGCGTGCCCAAGGGGGATGCAGGGTGACAAGGACGCCTCTGTCCCGGGGCCTGTCCCTGCTTTGGAACAGGAAGGGAATCAGCTGAGGTGCCTGTCACTCGGTGCCTGTGGCTCCCTGAGCCGAGACTGGTGCTGGGGGTGGTGTTTAACTTACGAAAAACTCGCAACCAGATGCCCCGTCACAGAGGTAAGGGGCCCAGGGGCGCCCGTGTCGACAGAGAATACCCACGATGACTGGAGGAAGCAGGGGCTTAAGTAGCAAACGCAAACCAGAAATTCCTTCTGATTCGAGTGTAAGAATATTTACACGGGCCGCTTCCTTCCAGGAAACACATCTGTTTGCTTCTCCCGGCCGTGCCTCGGTGAGCCTGCGTGTTCCCAAGTTCTAATGTCATTTGCAGAAAGCTTTGGACTGTGGACTTGCGTGCACACGATTCTGTTGGATCCTTTACTGCCGTGTTTTTTTACACGTGAGTTGTAAGTAACGAAACCCGTAGGATTCGGTCTGGTGCAAAATGCAGCGAGTCCCTTAGCTTGAGCGAGACTTTCTTTTTACCTCCCTCACCGTCCCTCTCGGTTCTCAAACCGGCGAAGGGTTCACGGGCTCACGCTCAGCATCTCCCCCCAGGTTCTCCGCATTAGGGAGAAAGTGGGTTCGCGTTGCCCATTCCTGGCATTTGCGGCGGTATCAACAACGCAGAAGCTCCGGCCCCGGTGTCACGGGGAAGCCCCCGGTTTCTGCCAGGCGTGACTTCGGTCGGAAGTCCCTGCCCTGTCTTCCCGGGGTCACCTGCACAGATGTTCCTGGAAGAAGGGGACGTCCCGGGAGACTGGATGCCCGCCGACTGCGGAGCAGAGTCCCCCGGAGCCCCCGCAGCCCGCCTTCGATCTCGGTGGTATTTTTCTCTGTTATGTCACAGAGGTCACCTGGCTCATGTGTGACAAACTGCCTGCATAAGTCACAGTGCCTGTGGCAGAGATTTGTGACCGTGCCCCTGGTCCATTGCCTCTGAGTTATTTCCCGGGCCCGCTGCTTCACATTTACTCTGGGCCGGGAGATGAGCAGGGGCAGGGGGAAATCCAAGGGCAGGGTCTCATGCTGAAGGACAAGGGGAACAGGTGGAAGGTTAATGGCCCTGCAGCCATTCCGCCAGCCTCTCAGCCTTGATATATGGGCCTCGGGCCTGGAACGGGCATTGGCTTTCAAAGATATATTATTTCATTTGAGCAGAGACATTCTGGAGTCCCTGCGTTTGTCTGCTGATAGATGACCCCCGTCCGCAATCGGCCGCGGCGTGCGAGTCTTCCGCGGGCTCCCGGACATAAAAATTCTGCTGAGCTCTCCAACCCCTCGCCGGCCTCACGAATGGGGCGCGGCGGCGGCTCTTCTGGCTGCTCCTTTCGAACCGGGAGGCGAGGGGTGGGGGGGCGAAAGGCACTTGCGTTCATCCACCTATAACTTGATGAGGCGGCGGCGCCCCTAAAAAGGGCTGTGAAGGGTGTCGGGGGTCAGACACGAGCATGGGCCTGGGTTTCAAACATCGCCTGCGCGGAAGGTGGACGCCGCCGCGGAACAGCTGCTTTGGACCCCCGCCCCACCCCCAGAGCTTTTGACAAACAGCTTTGAAGTGGTCTGGGGACGGGGCAAGGACAGGCAGGTGGAAAAAGATGCTTCTACCCAGGGAGCGATGACGGGTGTTCTGGAGCCGCTGGGCAGTGCCGCCAGAAACCGCGCCCGAGGGCTCGCAGGGCACAGACGAGTTCGGCCGGGCACTAAACTGGCGTCAGGGGCCACTGGAGTTCACCCCATGTGGCCTCTCAGAAGCTGTGTCACAGCTGAGATGGCCCCGGACCTTGGTCCACAGATACAGTGATATTCATCAACACTTTAGGAATTCGACTCTGCCTTGATTTGTGAGTGATCGAAATTAATTACTAACTCCAGTGTGGGGGAGATACACATGTCTATGTCTATGTACATGGATGTATAGGGAACTTGCGAGTCCAAGTTCCTGATGACGGATGCCAGCCCCGCTGGGGAGACGGTGCTGACTTTTGTGGAAAGCAGGAAGGGACAATGAGCTCCGTCAACTCCGACCCGGACAGAAGATGAGTTTTCCTGTTCTTTTGCGTCCCCCAGTGCCCTTGTGCCTGGCGACCTCTCACGCCACCGTCTGAAATGTCCACATCCCATGAGCGGACGCGGTGACCCCAAGTGGCTTTGTCAGAAGCAGATTCTTCACGTGGACAGTCTCCCCATGATGGCCAGAGACGCGTCGGTATTTCTAAGAAGTTAGTGTCGGGCGACCGACCCAGTAGTAGATGAGGACCGATCGGCACTTAATTTTTGAGTGAGGGAGGGAGGGACACGCTGTGTGACAGGTCACAGAAAGACCCACAGACATGGGCGGGGCACCCCCACCCCATCTTCATGCAGAGGCAGCGAGCTCAGCCCTGGCGGGGCGGGGGGGGGGGGGGACGGGGTGTCTGACCATCTTCCAGNGGGGGGGGGGGGGGGGGGGGACGGGGTGTCTGACCATCTTCCAGGACGGCTGACCCCACGCTGGGAGAATATGGGCTGTGAGGGGCTACAAAGCCGTCCCTCCTTTTTCCCCTGGAATCCCCAAAAGCGCGGTCTGGCCCGGGAAGACCGAGGAGTTGTGTTCGCCGCTGCAGGAAGAATGTCTGACACTGTTTTTAAAGGAAAGCTTCAGACTCGGGAGCAGCCCAGAGTCGGGTGGCCGGCGTCGCCACGAAGGGAGCCTGCCTGTCATTCCTTGTGGCTAGGACCAGCGGATAAGAGCTTGCTGGCCACGTCAGCCCCCGCCCCGCCCCCGTGGTGGGGGAGGGGGGCTGAACCCATCCCCCCAGAAGGGCGGGTCCCACACCCCACAGGCCTGCCTCCCAGTCACAGCACCTGCGGCCACTGGGTGCTTTTCTGCCTGTGACCCGAACGCCTCTCTCGCATCTGAAAAGTTTCCAACTTAATTTCAGTCCCCTTCACCCTCCCATGGACCACGGTCCTGTGCTCCTGTCCCCGGCATAAGCCAGGCTCCCATCAGAGGGGCTCAGAGAAGGGACGCTCCTTCTGAACCAGGCAGGGACTCAGTCCCCCACATCTGTCCATGTCCCGGCCCAGGCGGACCCCTCTCTAAGCCGATCCGCAGGAAGGCGCTTGTGAGGGACGGCCCCTACGGCTCATTTGCAGTCGGACAAAACGCTACACACAGAAAGACTTCAAAGCCAGTGGAACCGGGATCTCAATACACAGAGTCGCTTATTGTCGCAGAATCAGAATAACAAATGCTCTCAGCGTGAAGCCACCATAAACTTGCCCGCGTATTATCCGACCTGAGATGCGTTGGACTTGTTTTTTAAACAGCCGGGAAGAGGCCTGCTCCGCGCTGTTATCCTCTGCTGTTCTTTTTAATGACATAGCTAGGTCCCCGCCACACTTTGTATTTGTACGTGTAATTACCCGTATTAAAAAAAAAAACACTCATTAGTGTTCTGTTCCACTGACTTAATTATGCCCTTAATTAAATCTTGACTAACTGGAGGTCACCGCCGTGGCACTGGGATTTGTCACTGTTTGTCAGCAGGTGTCTGGTCGCGTCTAGTTCTGGTCTCCCTGCGGTGTGACTGTTTCAGAGCTTCCTTCCCCACCCCCACCCCCTGAGATGCCAGAGGGAGACAGACCATCTCACTGGCGGGAGGAACAGCGTGTACTGGACGGGCAGCCGCCACCCCCCCCCCCGCCCCGAAAGCTTGTTTGTGGGAGAACATCGTTGTCCCCATGAGTACAGGAAAATCTCCAGCTTGTGGGAAGGACGCCAAAAAGGAACTTGGGCACGAGAGACGCGCCTTCGAAGAGACAACGGTGTTTACCTACTAGAAATATGCACCACAGTGGTGTGGACGAGTCTGAAAGTTCCCTGAAGAACAAAACCCAATTTCCCGTTGTTGTTATGGCAACGGTCGCGTCTGATGTTTTGTGCCGGGGGACTTTGTATCATCAGTTCTTTATTGGGGCGCGGTTGTCACTGTAAGACTAGGAATTCGACTGCAGAAATGAGCCCACCCTCCATGGGTCTGGTGCACACACACGAGTCAGCTCTTTATTGGGAAAGACTGTTCATGGTGTATTGAGGTGCTAAGCCTCCCCGTTTCACAGTGGAAGGTTTCTGACTCGCAATTTTCACACGTGACTTCGGGGAAATATAATTCCCGTGTCTACATGTATAAAAGGCACCTAGTGTTGATCTGGGTAATTGACTCATCCCGGCAAGCTTTTATAATTAGTTACCAGCCTTTCAACCTAAACCCCCCAAAACACTTGGCTGTGAATCTACAAAGCTTTTATATTTATTAATCGGTTTTTAATCTAAAAATGTGTGCGAGCTATCGGAAAAGCATTTTTTTTTCCTGAAATTAAGATGCTTCTCTGGCATGAGCCCTAAGAAACCAAACTCAGACCAGACAGATGCCTCTCAGTTTTTCAGTCTAGGGGGTTCTGGACTGGGAAATTCTGCTTTTTAAATAATGACATGAATTTTCATTTAAAGGGGAAAAGTCACAATTTTTCTACCGGTTAAGTTTTTTTCAGAACTCAGATTGCTAGTGGTAACTTTGTAACATGCTATCACCTGTGTGAAATACTATCATAACTTTGCTGTCATATTTTGTCAATACAGAAGCAATTTTTATTGTTTTGACCTGTAAATGGGGTATGGCAGAGTACGAAGGAATTTTAAAGGAAATGTATACAAGCATTCCATTTACTGTGTTTCTGAAATTCAATTTCATTTCATCCGGAAGCATTCATTTCCAAAGCCGCCTCTTCTGAAGTAACAAATATTCTCATTTGTAATTCAAATAATTCTCAAAGCAATTCTCATTTGATGTTTCCTCTAAGTTTCTTATCATTTCTAAGTAATTTAAAATGTAAATATGTGAGCGAGTGTCCTGGTCCCGACGCCAATCCAAATGGTGAAAGATGGGAGTTTTGCGTCCTCGGCACAGTTCCGGCCAGCCGCTAACTGGCCTGGGTCGGGACGTGCGGGTCGGGAGACCACAGGTGCCTGCCGGGGCCCCAGGGGAGCGCCGGGGGCCCGGGTTTCCCGACCCCCAATGGGGTGGAGCAGCAGACAGACCAGTTCACTACCGCAGGAGGGTCCGAGGTTGCCGGGTCCCTTTGTCTGGTCAGTGACTCCTTACCCAGTGTCACTTGTGCGGCGGTCGGCTTGGTGGATGCGGACACCCTGCCCAGAGAGCGCAAGCAAATCCCTGGTCTGGAGGGACACGTTTTATTTTATGTGTATTTCAGTGATCGCGAGTATTTCTAACTATGCAAACTTATCAGAAGTATTTATAATTCAGCAGCAAACTAGCCAGTCCAAGATTAAAAAAACCGCAAATGATGGGGTGATTCTGTGCCCCCAGTAATGATTAAGGAAAACCAATAATGTTTTCCTTGCATTGACAATCAGTAACTTTGTGTAGGTGAACTTCCCTCAGAGAAGGGTGGACATCGTGTGAATAAACGATGATTTTAAAGCTGGTGGAGTCTCCAGGACGTGTGTCCGTCTCACAGCTAAACCCCAGAAGCTCACACTCCCATCTGCTCTGCACACCCACATGTTTCCCAGAAGGAGGACTCGCGAGGCATTCGGTTTTATTGAAGAAGAGGCGGGACCCTTTGGTAGAAAGCTCTCCGGCCCATTGATTTGTTAATACCCGAACCAGTCAAACCTGGAGCACAAGAAAGGGCAGCAAACTAGGCTGGACCTGAACCCTCGGTGACCTTGGCCGGTGAACCTTGGCCTTGTCTTCTCAACCTCCTCCCCATCTCGTGTCCCCGAGACCCCTTCCCTCCAGACGCCCAGGTCCTGCCCCTTGTTCTTCTCCTACTGCTCCCTGCTGGCTTTCTCCCCAGCCCGGAAACCCCGTTTTGCTGCAAGTTCTCCAGTCGGTCCCCTTCCCTCTCACAGACACGGCACATTCGCAGCGATTTCCCCCGCGAACACAGAGGCGCCTTTCTCCCAGGGCCCGCACGGCACCTGGCCCGGCTTGCGAGCACACATGCTCATCGCCAACATCACCTCTGGTCTCTCGCTTCCTGCGCCTTCAGGGGACACGTCCCTTCCACCCCAGTTTCCCGACTTGCTCCAGTCACTCTGCACGTCCCGTGACACCGACAAAAAGAACGAGGGCTCCCGGACAGGTTCCCGCCTCCATCACCTCTCCATCCGCCCCAACTCCGCACAGACCCCTCCCTCCGCCCCCACACCTGTGCTTTGGCGCACCTGCCCCCACTGCAGGACATTGTCCCCCCTTAACTGGCCGGCACTGGGGAAATAAAGCATTGGTCAGAAGGGGGCGGGGTGGGGGGGTGACAGTATATCGGCACTGTGCATTTCCAGGCAGTAACGTCCCTCCTTCCAGGTTGCAGTCGATCGGTGGGGTGGGGAGTCCTTCACGTCACCTGGCTGGGCTGTGGGAAGGGCTCCTGCCACCAGCAGTGAGGTGACGACTCAGTGTCTCCCAGGGACCCTGAGAAGCCAGGCGCGCCCAGTGCAGAGGTGACCCCCAATGCTGGCCCAGTGGGGACAGCAGGGAAGTGTCCCACACTCTGTGGGGACCCACGGGACTCACCCTGATGAGGTTGCCTGTGGGAAAGGTCCCAACTCAGAGTAAGTGTTTGTTCGCCTAGATGTAGCTTCAGGAACACCCAGTCGGCCCCGTCGCGTAATAATTAGTGCACATTCGACACTCGGGAGGGAGAGCAGCTTGTGTCTCTGGGCTCCGTGCTGGTCTTGGTGCTGGTCTGTCCCGGCAGAGCCACAGACCTGCCCCTGTGTCCACACAGGCCCCTGGGGAGCCGGACGGTGCGAGGTCTCAGTTCGCGCACCCCCATCCCAGTCGCCTTCAGAGCCTTCCCCTCGCCCCCCACCTCCGAGAACTGAGAGCTTCCATCTGGACTTCACATCCACGCTCGGCTAGGCCCGTCCCCTGGCGGCTCTGTCTGTGTCTCCAAAGGGCGCGGGTCCTCAAATTTCAACCCCCTGCACGCTTCCAGTAGCAAAATCAAATCTCCCTCAGCAGGATGCCTGGTGGGAAGGAAATCGAGGCGACGCTGTATGTAAACAATAAACTTCCAGAGAGAAGAGGAGGTTGCTCCGTCACCCCAGGTAGAGGGGCCCAGCGATGGCCCGTGGGCTGGGGTCTCCACACCTGGATTCCCACCTCGTTCTGTCTGTCACCTGAGCCACCCTGTCAACATCACACTGAGGGTGAGTGTCCCCTGTGAAGGAACCCGAGGGGACACCAGGTGCCTTCAGTGCTGATCGATCAAATGCTAATTAAGCCCCTACAGTCGGTCCAGAGCCAGGGGGGGGGGGTTGCAGTAGAACAGCATGGGGAACTCTCACCCCACCGGGCAGGGGCGCCGTCCACAGTGTCCGAGACCGGGGGGCCAGTGGGAGCTCTCGGCATCCGTAACACACTCTGCAACATATACGTCTGGGGGGCCACGTGCCCACAGCAGGAACGGTGGGGTTTACCTGAAAACGGCCCCCCCACAAGTCCCCATCTGGGGTCTCTGAGGCACAAACTGTCCGTCTGTCCACTCGGCTCCGCGGCCTGGAGGGAGAACCCGAACTGGGTGGAGGGAGTGTGTCCTCTGCCGGCCCGGGGACACGGACAGAGGGAGGCTCCTGGGAGCCCTTGTTCCCAGCCGTCCCTGTCCCTGTCACCACACCAGCCACAGGGACCGCACCTTCGCCTCTGCCCTCCTCTCGGTTGTGTTTTTAATGAGTGCTGTTTGGGACCCTTGGGCTCTTTCCTCCCTCTCTTGGCCAACTGCCCACGCGGAGCTGCCGGCCAAGGGGACCCAAGGACGTTTTCCCCTCTAGGAAGGTTTTTTTCTTTCTGGCTCTGAAATGCAGTCCACAAAGGGAGACATGATGTGGAGACCGTCCAGGAGTCACTCCGTGGCCTCACCTGTCCCTTTCTTCCCCGAGAACTTCAGCTGTGGGCCCACGCCCCCCTGGCATAGGGCGGCCCAAGCCTTCCTCAGTTTACACCTTAATCACGGGTGTCCAGGGAGGGGATGGCCCACCACACTCCTGGCATCGGTGCCTGGGACCCGAAGGTCACAGACGTGCCCCGACTCCCCCAGTCCAGAAACGACGGCCGTAAGTACGTGCTTTAGGGACGTTCCAACCTGCAAAAGAAAACCTGTCACGTTAAAGGGCTTCACTGTCACGGCTCGACGATGTCTGCCTGGTGAGACCTGTGGGCGCGTCCCTTCAATTAGCCAGGGGACAGCTCTGGGCGACAGGAAGCAGGTCGTGGTGGGCAGGGAAACAGCACCCAGTGAGGAAAGCCCTGGAAGACACGTCCCATTAGCCCCCGTGAAATATTTTTGCTTCTCGTCGTCGATGGACTCTTCCAGGCCCTGAGGGGCTCTTCTGTGTCCCCTGCCTCTTAGGGCCTCTCACAGTTTGCCCCTCGTATTTGTCCGGGTTGAGATCCGACGGCCATTCCCAGGTGTCTTCTTTGGGGGCTGGGCCTGCTCTCGCGTAATGTGTTTCTCCGCCGTCACTTCCCTCCGATGCCCGCGTCCTCCTGGGCCCCCCCGCCGGTCTCCTACCCTCTGTGCCCATTACCTGCTTCCCGTCTTGTATTTAAGGGCGTGGCTGTGCGCACGGGTGTATACGGTAGAGATGCTCACATTCTAATTATTAGAGGCCAAACCAATCATACGTCTGGTTTGTTCTGTTCACTTGGAAGTTCCTTGAGGGTAGGAAGTAGTTTTGTTTTGCTGTGTTTCTTACTAACGTGTGGTTGACGACACAAGAACAAGCTCCCCATGTAGTCCCGTCCCCGTAGCGCCCAGCGCGGGAGGCGGCCGCTGGACCTGGTGTTGGTTGGCTCCCGCCCACACGGGAGAAGACACGCGGGGCCCGGGCTGCCGCGCCCACACACCGACCTTCCTTTTAGTGTGTGTTCCCCGAACTCCGGGCTGGGCTGGCCCCGGCGTCCATCCGGGAGCTGACCCCTGTCGCGGGGGCTTGGCACAGGCACGGCCTCTGGTCCTGCCGGCCGACTCATCCCCGGGAGGCAGCTCAGGGGGGCGGGCAGGGACGCCCTCGCCGCGTCTTCCTACAGAAGCGCGGTCCGCGGGGACTTCGAGGCTGTGCAACATGGTGACCCCACAGCGCAGGGAGAGGGGCCCCGTGCCGCCGTCCTGGGATCTGAGAGCGGTGGCATGGGGTGGCTGTGTACAGACACCGAGACGGAAGAGGCCAGGGTACCGTGTGGAAATTCCTACCTGCCCACAGGTGTGCGTGTAATGAGTGCGTATTTCAACAGGAAGCTTCTGGAAGCGGGGGTGAGAGGAGGAGGAAAAGCCGGGCGAAGTGTATCGTTAGATTTCACACATTCCCAGAATGCAACTCGGAAGGGCGGCGGGCCTGGCGGCGATGGACAAGACAGGAAGCTGGGAGCCACAGAGGCAGCGGGAGGGAGGGGACCGGCTGGGAGGTGGACGGACTCCATGAAAGGGCCCCGGCTGCTCACACGGCCCGTTCCGGTGACTCTCCGGTGACTCGTGGTCGTGGGCACCTGCTGTGAAACCCACTTACGGCCGTTCCCTCCGGGCCTCTGAGTGTCCCGGCCACTCCGTGTGGAGGTATAAGAGGTGCCGGCTGGTGGTTCTATGTCCCGCCTCCTCTCTCTGCCCACGGCTCTCTCCCTCACCCGTCGCCCAATCCCTGTTCTCGCCCCCACGTTACACCCGATCGTGTGGAGGTGGGGCGGGGCCAGGATGTCCCCACTTCCCCGGAGGTTAAGGACTCAGCCGTGTGACAGCCACTTCCCACCCTTACCTGCTGGGTTTCTGCCATTGGGGCCGCCTGGGGCCACCAGGGCGGCAGACGGGGGCTCATTCCAGCACGCGCTGGCTCTGGAGGTCTGCCTGCTTGGGCAGAGACCCTCAGAGGGAAACACAGGGAATTTAGGATGAGTTTTTGTCCAAAGGGCTGGCACGACGGAGGCAGGTCATTCCAGTGCCAGGGCTGCTGTGTCGGAACACGGGGAGGAGTGAGCAGCTGGCCGTGGCCGGGGGGCGGGGGGCACGGGGCTGCAGGGGGCTCGGCTCAGACGGGGTTTGGGGGCGGAAAGGGGCAGGGGTCATGGAGTGAGAGCCCCCACCTCCTGCTTCTGCCGCCCAATAGGAGTCTACGCCCCAGGGGCAGAAAACACCGTGCACCCCTGCCCCCGTGCGTAGAGAGGGGCCGGAAGCACAAGGCTCCAGGCCGCCTGTTGACAGCAGAGTCCCCGGCACCCGCCTCTCTTATCTGGAGCTGGGAAGGGCCGCTGGTTATAAATCCACCCGGTATTCCAGCAGCCAGCAGGGAGCCCTCCCGGCTGTGACTTCTCTGGAGCAGTGTTGCTCTTCGCGCTTGTTTAATCATTGCTCATGTGAGGTCCTTTCTTTCTTGGACTTTGTAGCAGTTTGCAGTCACTGGGGTGCTTGGTATAAACAGTGGGGGGTGAGCGAGGTGGTTGCCTGGCCGCCTGCCCCCCTCCCTCCCCCCCCCCGCGGGTTCTCCTTGAGGATGGTGAGGTTGCTTCTGATTGGTCTCGGTTTAGTTTCCTCCACCCCCCCCCCCACACACACTTCGGCACAGACCCCCATCGATGTCACTGTCACCACAGAAGAAACTGTAAAGGAGGTGGGGGCCCCAGGCAGCGTGGCGCAGGGGGGCTGGGCTCATCCTGCAAGCGGAAAGGCTGTGGGTTCGATTCCCAGTCAGTGCCTGGGTTAAGCGTTCCGCCCCTGGTTGGCGCACATGTGACAGGCTACCGATCGATGTTTCTCTCTGTTCCTCCCTCCCTTCCCTCTCTCTGCGTCAGTAAAAAATAAGTAAATAAATGGGGGTCCGCCTCCAGGAATTTTTGTTTACTTTTTGCCAAAAAGCAGAAGTAACAAGGACACTACCAACAACAACTGGACCTCATTGGGGACGATTCTGAAGAACCCTCGCGTCACCTTTTAAGTACTTTGTTCCAGGATTTCTAACGGAAGCTCCGTGAGGAAGCATTCGCTGGGTGCTTCTGTAACGCAGAAGCTGCTGAGGCTGACCCCTCAAAGACGCTCCCGGAGCCCCTGGGCACCTCCCCAGGAACTGAACCGAGGAAAGTGCCTCGGCTCCCAGGGACCTGCGATTATGGCGGCCGGTGGCACTTCCGTCTCCTGTCCTTGAAGGCAGCGGCTGTGTGTTAGTCACCGACTTTCCGTCAAGGTTCTCACCCACGGGCCCGGCACACCGGCTCAGGGAGCGGATTTAAGAAATGGGTGCAGGTCGGGAGAACAGTGTCCCGCGAGCCTCTTTCCCGAAGCTCAGCCGCAAAGAATCGTCACGCCCCCTTCCGACACCCAGCAAGAGCGAACCCCAGCCCGGCTGCTGGACGGTGGAAAGGGCAAGGGAGGGGGCGACCGAAAGGTTTTGACAAGTTCAATGTGGGCTTGAGAAAGATCCACACATTTTTCTTCCTCAGGCTGTTTGCCCACTGGCCCGTTCTTCTGAGAAAGCGCAGGTTTCTAATGATTAACCCTCTGGGTTGTGGGAGCTGAACTCCGCAACAATACGTGGCTTGTGCTCCTTCCCACACTCGTCCAGGGCATCGGTGCAAACAGCTTCCCCGATGAGTGACTCGCTTTCTGAGATAAGCCTGCCTTTTATTACAGCTGATAACCCAGGACCGACTGTACGAGACGGCGATTGCCAAGTTCTGGGGAGGCACATGCCATCGGTGCCCCTTCCCAAATGGCCCCTCTTAAACTGTTTATTGCTGGCGCTGGGGGGTGAAAAATCGACTCCAAGACCCAGATCGTTTTTCTCCTGTGCCCCCACCCAGCTCATTTGCTAAAGGAAGAGTGTCCTGTAAATTACCAACCTTCCTTATCTGCAGATAAGGAATACGTTGGCCATCACATCGACCCTGTCCTTTTATTCAGAGATGCACAGAAACGATGTCACCCACAGCCCCGCGGAGCTGTGTCCCCGCCAGTGTCCAGGAAACAGAAAATGCGACGTCACCAATTATGGAAAATGCCGAGACAGAAAGTTGGCTTGGAAAGCCGCCTCGGGAGGGGGTGAAACTGGAGTCAGTGGCTCGGGAAGGGTGTTACAAGTACAGTCGGTCAGGAAGCTGTCACCCAGGGCCCCAGGAAGGCGGGTCCAGCCCCGTGGCTGTGCAGAGGGTCCCGTGCACAAGCAGCTGCTCACTCAGCCGGGGACTTGGGGCCCAGGACGCTCAGGGAAGAGCGGGAACACGCAGAACTGAAGGCTGTCCCATCGTTCATCCCATCCTGCACAAGCTCTTACAAAACGCACCGTTTCTGGCGGTAGGACAGGCTCTGCACAAACGGCTGCCCGGTCCTCTGGCCCCGCCCCGAGGGATGCAGACAGGTAACCTGCGCAGGCGAGGCCGTCACAGAGACCCTCCGGGGCGTGCCGCAGAGGAGTGAAGCCAGACACCACCGAGCACAGCACCGAACGCCAAGCACCAACGGGAAGACAACTGGGCGGTCTCCCCCTCCCCCACTCTTCCGAGGGAGAGAGTCGGGAATAGGGACTGAAGGCCACGCCCCAACTCCTGTTCTGAACATGACGCCAAACCACATTTGTCTTTGCAACTATATATTCAAAACCCCCAAAGAACAGGCGGCCGGGGAACCTCAGTTCTTACCTTGCAATCGGAAGGATCGGCGTTCCGCGGCACGTGAAGGTCAGGGGCTGTCTGGGCCAACGGAGGGTGGAGGCCTGTGACCGGGCCCCTCCTGTCCCTCACCTCGCCTTCCCCGTCCGTGTGGCTGGTGGCCACTCTCGGCTCCTTCATCCTCCACCTGCACAGAGGAAACCAGACACGTCCTTGCTGTGAATAGGCCCATAAACTGGCATGCCCCCCGGTGCCCCTAAATGCACCCCAGGGCCTCTCCTTTCCCCCGCCCAACTTGAAGTTATCACCAACATTAACATGCACGTAACTGTTTTGGGGGAGACCATTGCAAAGCACAGTGTTTTCGGCCTCCCGTAAAGAGTTGAAGAAATCAGTGAAGCTTCACGTCACAGGGAAAAAAGTGTCGTGGAGCCGAGTGGCCCTCCGGGGTCTGTGCACGTCAGCTGGGACACTGAGCCGGTGTCGGCTGTCTGGAGAACACGGTGGCACCCCCGGAGCCAAGCGCTCTGAGCTGAAAATTCCCCCAGCCTCTGGGGCAGCAGCGCCCGCTGGCTGCCCAAGCCCCACACAGGACAGCACACAAACAGAGACTTTCCCTGGAAACGAGGAGCGGTGCCTGGCACCGACCGTCGCCCCCCCCAAAGCGGCGGCGTCACAGGGAGGGGACGGCGCTGAGCCCAGGCCTGGCCCCCCACACGTCTGTGTACTGAACGAAGGGACCTCTGCGGACGGGGACAGACCAGCTGGCGGAGGTGTCCACCTGATCGCAGGGTCCGGCTGTCCCTTCGACTTCCACGGTCGTCTTGACGCGTCGAACGGGGCATGTGTCTCCGTTCAGTGTGTATAGTTTCACACCCCACGAAGGGGTCTGTGGCCCACCATCGTGCTCCTGCCCCATGACAAGAACCATCTTGTGGGTTTGGGGGGAGAGGCAGGGGCCTGGCCTGGCTCTCGCAGGTGGAGACCGGATGGCTGTGGCTCTAATCCTTGTCACAGCTCTGAGCTCGGGGCTGGAGACCACGAGGACTGGGGACCGTGGTCCCCAGGTCCGGACTCGTGGACACAGCTGCAGGGTCATGTCCCTACTAATGTGCAAGGGGAGCCTTCCTAAGACCCATCCAGCTTTGTTTTACCCAGAGTGCTACGGCGTGGCCGCGTCCTTGAGAAGGTGTTAAAAGTGAGTTAGGTTTACGTGGTTTCTAAAACTCCAGCGCCTCTTAACGTGACCTGGAGAGAGCCTGGTGCGTGGGTGGAGGAGACGCCGGGGCGGCCGCCCACCCTCTCTGGGACCCTAGGGGCACCGGGTCTGCTCACACCCAGGGTGTGTCCTGGGACTCCAAACCAGAGCCTCACCAGTGCCAGGCGCTGTGTTTGGGGACCCAGGAGCCGGCCGGGGAGCCGCAGGACCACCCTGCTCTGCGCAGAGTCTGGCACAACCTGGACGCTCGGTTTTGCCAACAGCGGCAGGGTGCGCCCACCAAAGTCCCTGGTGCTGTGAGACTAGCTGTCCTCTGTATAAATCCTCCCGGGTGGGCAGCTGATGGGTGTCCGCTTCGGTTCGGTGAGTTAGCCTCCAGACCCACGCGCACGAGCCACCCGGGGTCATCCCAGAGGCGGGTAGGGAGGATGGGCGCCTGCACCACCCGCCCTCCCCCCCCCCCCAGCAGACTCTACCAGCTCTGTTCACGTCGGGCAGACCGATGTCCTGGAGCGCCTTTTCCCAGCGGCTCGCCGACTGTAAATAGTTAGCGTTAGCTACTTCTAGGTGGACAAAAAAAGATTCGCCTAGATGAGATGATGATTTTCAGGAGCAATGCTGTAAACTGGGCATCCCTGCCTTGATGGCCATGGGTGGGGACCCCCCTGCTTATGGGGGGGCTCTCTGATGCCCAGAAACTGTGGGACAACAGCAGCGTGGGGGGTAACCTTGTCGGCTTTTCTGTCTCTGCCGCAGGTGGACGACCAGATGAAGCTACTTCAGAACTGCTGGAGTGAGCTCCTGATTCTCGACCACGTTTACCGGCAGGTGGTCCACGGGAAGGAAGGATGCATCTTCCTGGTTACCGGGCAACAAGTGAGTGCAGAGATCCGAAAGCGTCTTTTTATTAAGCGTGTTCAGAACGGCAGGGACGTAACTGGGTCAGAAGTGTTCTTGTGCTGCAAAGGGCGAGGCGGGCAGCAGGGGATGGACAAGGGCGCCTGGTGCACCGTGTTCCTGCCCCGGCGGTTACATTTGAACTTGACCGGGCAGACAGGATCTCAGAGACACGGCCGCGGCCGGCCTGCCGGGCTGTGCAGGGTCAAAATGATCGCTAAGCCCAGGCGATGGAGGGGGCCCGGGGTTCCTTCCTCGAGCTTCTCCTACTTGCTTCATCGGTGTGGCGGTGACTAGAAAACCGTATCAGCCGTGGAACCCGGAAGGCTTTGGGTTCACGTGGGTGGAAGGGGCGGGCTCGGATGCCACAGACAATCTGCGTGTTCAGCCTCGAGGAAGGAGAGTGATGAGGGTCTGGAGGCTTCGTTGTCCGGGACAGGGTGTCATTCAACAGGAAGGTGGCAGGGAGAAATTGCTGCTGGTTCCTGCTGCTTTGGGAAAACATCTTGTGTTGTCAACGACTGTTTGTGGAACGCTCTGTTCTGGGGTTTGGCACGGGTTAGTGGACGGACAGGAAGGATGGGCGCCCTCGTGGAAAGCAGGGCGCTCTCCTCGCGGGGAGCCGTGGGCAGGCAACAAATAACCCCCATAAACAGACCTCTACCGTCGCAGAGGCCAGGGTGCTGTTGAAGAGAGCAGAAAAGGGTCATCGCAGAAAGGGACATTGGCTCGTATCCGTGACCCACGCGCGCCAGGGCACACGCAGTGGACGGTGTGGCCTTGGCACAGACCTGACGGGGGGAGACGGCCAGCTGGGCGGGTGTCTGGGGCAGAGGACGTCGGCTCAGGGGACCCCGTTCCAACCTCACGGGACTGGGGCGTGCCCTCGTATTTCTGGGGACTGGGGCGTGCCCTCGTATTTCTGACCCTCTCTCCTGTGGCTGAGCTCTCACCAAAATAAACACACAGGACAGCGGCGTCCCGTGGGGGGGGACACTGTCCCTGCTCAGCCGCTGCTGTGGTGTTCAACCACACTTCGGCCGTACTGTGCCCGGCACCGGGGATGGCGGCCGTAAACTCTGCTGGGCCGAGAAACTCTGGGAGTGAGAGGCTGTCTCCACGCCGTTTCCCCGTTGTAAATACGTCGTGTTTTCCCAGTCCAATGAAAGGCAAGCGCGGTTCGGGGGGTTTTGCGAACTGGGTCCATTCCAGCCTCTTCGTGGCTACCGGCCCTGCTTTCTGGGTCTCTGCTGGGAAAAGATGCCAGGTCAGGGCACACAGCCCGATCGGTGGGGCTGCCTGGCTGCGCTTTCCGACGACGTTGGCTTGGGGCTCCCGCCCCGTGCCCCGTGTCTTTGCAGGGAACGTACCCATTTCCAGAGTCACGTCGCTCTGCCTCCCCGCCCCCTCCCACCCTCGCCGAGCTCGGAGCTGCATTAGGAGGACGGGACTCAGCCCACAAATTAATGTGATTTCATTTCCTTCTGAGTTTCAGCAGCGAAATGGGTTCTGCCATTCTCCCCCAGAGCACTTCCATCCCAGCTCTTTAGAAATATTCCTTATTTCACATTTCATTTTCCCTTAAGTGCCGACTCTGGGCAGGCGTAATTACCGCTTAAAAAGTAGAGAAAGTGCATTTCTTGTCTTTCTGTTCCAAACCAAGAGCAGCCCAGGCACGGACGCCATTTGTGGTCCCCTGTCTCGGGCATTGTTGCCCCCACCGCTGGGGGGAGGGGTCCCCTCCTCCCCCAGCCCCTGCAGCCTAGTGCTCCTCCCCCACCACACTTTTCTCAAAAACTATTTTAGAATTACAGTTGACGGTAAACGCCATATTAGTTGCAGGTGCACCGAGGGACCCGGTGTTTAAGAACCACGCAGAGTGACCACCTGCGTGCGTCTGGCACGCTGCCTGGTTCCTACGCTATTATTGACAAGGCGCGCGTGCACTTTCCCAGACGGCCGGGTCTCTGTCGCCCCCCCCCACCACCTGCCCTTTCCCTCTGGCCCAGGTGAAGACCCTAACAAGGATTCCTCCCACCAGACCCTCCCATTTACTGAGGCAAGTCTTGGCTTTCACGGAACAAGCCGGATAAAACGTTGTAAATCGATCTCTGCGCGCTCTGCGATTTCCGAAGGGGGACGTGACCACGGAGGACGCCCCAAAGCACAGGAGGGGGAGGGAGTTTCCACCCAGGTGCTCGGCACCATTTATATCTCCACGACACCTGTGTAATGCTGAGGGTGTCGGGCACTAAAGGACACGAGCTGAGTGGACTGGCTTAGAACTCAATGTGTCCCCAACCCAACTGCTTAATGAAAACGAGTTAACTCGGCCTCAAGATCCAGAGTGTCCGCCCCCACACCTCATCCCGCCCCCCTTCTCCCCAGGCTTAGACACCACCAGGCTCCTGCAGCAATAAATCCCTTAGGGAAAGGGGGGTCTTTCGTAATGCTACCTCCCCAAATCAGCCATTTCTGTAATAGTTCTCTCCCAATCTTTAGAGTAAACATGCTAAGGCCGGGGGGGGGGGGTCTTACTTTCCTAAATCAAGTAAACCCATCTGCCACAGAGACACGTCGACCCCCTGGCCTGGATTTGTGCAGAGGGAGCCGTGAAGCCAGGACAGAAGCCTGTGTCTGTGATGCGCCGTGTGAAATCAGCACAGCACTATCACAGGGAGAAGTTACACGGCATTATTTCAAAGAAGCGCGGAGAATACCTGAACACCCACTCACTGGGCGGGGATGACTTCCCCAGGTGGTTTAAGGCTAGGTCTGAAGGCCCCGTCGATGAAGGGACATTGGAGATGTGAAGGGCAAACACTAGACGCTTTTCCACACCTGCCACAGATGGTGGGTATAACCCACCCTCACTGACGGGCTGGGCCCCCGGCTCCCCCGGGCTCCCCCAGGGGGCCCCACGGCCGGGCTCGGCGAGCTGGGAGGAAGGGGCTGCGGAGGAAGGTCCTGGAGAATTTGAGGGGCCTTTGGAGCTCTCTGGGTGCCTTATCCGCGGGGGGAGGGGCTGACCACGGTCCCCCTCCCCAGGTTAGGTGACAAGGAACTGCTGGGCAGACCTTGAATCCACTGCCTTCTCAGGTTCAACCAGAAGAAACCCAGCACAATACTCCCTGATCACTCATCATAAATTTCCAGGGTTCCTCCCAGACTTTTCTCCATGGCCCTGTGACCATCCCTTTTGAACAGCTGGAAGTGTTTATTTGCATGGGTGTTTTTTTTTAGATTTTATTTATTTATTTTCAGAGAGAGGAGAAGGGAGGGAGAAAGAGAGGGAGAGAAACATCAATGTCTGGTTGCCTCTCGCACGCCCCCAACTGGAGACCTGGCCCACAACCCAGGCACGCGCCCCGACCAGGACTCAAACCTGCAACCTTTTGGTTCGCAGGCAAGCACTCAATCCACTGAGCCACGCCAGCCAGGGCAAAAGTCAGCTACTGTGCTTCAACTCTGTCTGGGAACCAGGCATCCATATAAGTATATACTAAATAACCTGGTCAAGCAAAAAGGAACGAATGATGGTCACAAACAGTAAGCATTATCAAATCAATTCTATATGGGTGGTATCTTACAACTATGGCAAGGGTCCGTCTCTGCCCAACACTGTAAAACTAAATGCACCCCAAACCTATACGAGATACAATAGAGCACCCTGTGTGGAGACTGCCTTTGGTCTTGGCACGTTGTAGCTAATTACCAGCCACTGGAACATCACCCTCAGGTCTGCTGGCAACTTACTATCTTCTGTTAGGGCGAATCGTATTAAAATGACAGGCATCTTACAACATTCAGCTCATCAAAAGTTTTGGCTGTTAGAACCAAAAGCATCTTAGCTCACACCGTGCCTACCCTCACCATGGGTGAATTCATCTGCAGGGAACACCACCAGCCGCTGGTATCTCTTCAGTCCCTGCCTTGAGTCTCATGGCACGCAGACGACGTGAAAGAAGGCGATCGATTAATTTTACTAAGTACATAAAAGGCAAGGCCAGCGGCCCCTGAGACAGGCGCGCACTCCGCCTTCGACAATGAGAATGTAATTACGTTTGCAATAAAACGTGAGGACCTCGTGGCTGTGTGCGCTGGTCTGCAAACAAATCGCGCGGCTCCTCCTTCGGAGCCCCGCCGTTTGATAAATTATCCTCGGGGGAGGTGTTATCAGAGCCCCTGTGTAATACCAAGCATGTTTGGGCTCTCGAGTCAGCATGTAAGTGCATGTCCAGCTCTGAAGGTGCTGACGTGCCCGTGGGTTCCCGAGTCCACCTCGCTGGGCACCGGGGTCCCGTGCCACAGCCGCCACACTGCATCCGCACAGATGAGCCTGGAGCGGTTACGCTTGTTACTTCACGCCTTCCAGAACGCCAGGCGCATCGAGTTCGAACGCACCCATCTCGTCATAGGAAAATCAGCTAGTTAGGCTCTTCGCAGTTTCTGGGCACTGCCTCTGCACGTGTGAAGGTCTGGGGTTTGAACTGACGGCACCCCTGTCGAACGGCACACAAACTGGGTGGACTCGTCTTCACCGCCGAGTTAACGCCAGCATGTTCATGGTGTCAGGACGCCTTCCCGAGCCGGGCCTGCCTGGTGGCTCTGAGCAAAGCGTGCTGTGTGCGCACGAAGCTGCGGCTGCACCACAACCCCCCTGACTCTGAGCGTCGGTGGGTAGGGCTGTTCCCACTGCTCGCCCTCCCTGAGAATCACAGGAGGGGAGGGGCCTCATCACCATCTGGCTTCACAGCCTTATTTCTGGGCTCTGAGGGGCAGAGACGTCCGATGACTTGCCCAAGGCGCGGCGTTCAAAACGGGCCGCGTTGGCCGAGGTCTTGTGTGGCTGCGTCCCGGGCTTGTTCCACTTCTGTGGCCCCGACTGTCCTCCACTGCCCCGTCCTGTTTGCTTCTGCAGGGTCTCTGTCACCCTGATCTGGAGCAGTTAGAGCAAGAACAGTTCCGGAGAGACGCAGAGCTCAGGCACCATGTTACGTAAGAAAAACTTCCTTGGAGTGGCCATTTCCATAAGGAAACTGGCAAAAGGATCCCGGACGTGTCCTTTTGTGCTGGGCAGCTGACCACTGGGGGCCCCCAGGCTCCACCTGCTCCCAGCTCAAGGCCCGAGCCCCCGTGCAGGGCTGTTCCTTCACACACGCAAGACGGAAGCCGAAGGAGCCCCTAGAAGCCCCGATGCGCAGGCGTCCGGGACGGAAGCCACAGGCGCCCCAGGGCAGACAGGGCCTCCCCGGCGGGCACGAGCACTGTGGCATTTTCACACATCGTTGACTCTGTACAAACTGATTGACACCTTTGGGGGTCGTCTTTCCACGGACTCATAATTTTTCTCACTCTTAAAGCACGTTTCTGTACACCCAGGATTCTCTAGGTAAAGTTGAAAATTCAACTCATCATATTTACACAATAAAAACAAAATCCATTCTGCCTTGTTTTTAATTGCAAATTCTCCTCCGGGGAGCAGCCCGCCTGCTCGGGAGGCGGCCCCGTGCCGTCTCCTAGACAGGCGAGCGCAGTCAATTATGGTAATGAAATGTCAATAAATATAAAAATTTCATACAGCCTGCTCCAGCTGACTGGCACTCGAGCCCTCGCCTCCCAGACAGATTTGCTGCCTCTGCAAGATTAAACGCACCTGAAAGAGGCGTGTGCCGGAGCGCGCGGCGGCCAGGAAGGAGGGCGCGCCAGGTACCGGCTGGGCTTTCCCGTCAGACTGTAATGGGTCACTGACGACCAGCCCAACGTCTTATTATCAGAAAAGCGACCTCCCGTGTCCCCGCGAATAGCCCCAGATTGGTGCATCGCGGCACCAGTTCTGACGAGAAAGGACATAAGCCTTTTTTTTTGTTTTGTTTCTTCCGTGGAGAAACTCTTCTTAGAAACAAGACCGGGGCTGTCTCTGGAGAGAAATGTATCCGTAATCACACGGCAACAGTCGCTGTAGCTCTGTAGGAAGCCGCAAGCTGCGGAACAATGTAACTGGGACGCTTTCCGCGCCCACCAGCACGCGATCTATCCGGGCTTTGAAACACAGTCTCTGAGTAGAAAGGTTTTTCCGCCTCCCTGTTCCTCGCAGGCTCATTCCCACCAAGCACTGTGTACTCAGAGTGCTGTGTTGAATGAACTCGTTTTTCATGGACAGTGTCTTTGAGCTTGTTCATGAGACATAACGTCTTAATCTTGTGTGATAATGCAATTTCACAATAGAAAAGGGAGATAGATAGATAGATAGATAGATAGATACAGATATGTATTTTACTAAAAAACCATTCCCTACAAAGCTATGAAACAATTAGACCCATCAGACTAATTGCGGCACCTTTTCTAATGATACAAAGTGTCCTCGGCTCCTTGTCTGGGGAAGGCCACCTGTTACAAATCCGCATCACAGGTGGGAAAGGGCTCAAGGGAACTGTGCCTTTCTGAGCTCGACCATTGTTCTGTGTTGCAGGTGGATTACGCCATGATAGCATCGCAGGCTGGGGCCACCCTGAACAACCTCATGAGCCACGCCCAGGAGCTGGTGGCGAAACTGCGCTCTCTCCAGTTGGACCAGCGGGAGTTCGTGTGTCTGAAATTCTTGGTGCTCTTTAGCTTAGGTAAGGAAACTCGTCCTCATTGCCGCGCCCAGCCAAACGTCACGGCGGGCTGCCGGGCTCTGCGTGTCTTCAATTTTGTGCGTGGTTTTTGTTTGTTTGTTTTTAAAGATTTTATTCATTTCTCTTTAGAGGGGAAGGGAAGGAGAGAGGGAGAGATATATCAATGTATGGTTGCCTCTCGTGAGTCCCCTGCTGGGAACTGGCCTGCAACCCAGGCATGTGCCCTGACGGGGAATCGAACCGCGATCGTGTGGTTCACAGGCCTGCACTCAATCCACCGTCAAATCGTCCACTGTGACTAGAACGCCTCCGTGGGCAGGTTGGGGTGTGGAAGGGGAGTTATGAGACCGAGGTCCTGAATTTTCGTCCTTAGTGGTTATAACGAGGAAGTGGCAGTCATGGGAAGTTGTGACAGAAGGTGTAACGGAGACAGCTTGGGAAAGAGAGATGACATCGGATCCAAGCCACCTTTCTGTCATTTGTTTGTGGATTGTCTCCGTGGGTCTTTCGTTTTAGCTTGCTTCCTGCTGCTACGTTTATTCTTGTCAAGACAGATAGTAATTAGGAACCTGCGTTTTCATTCTACCTCAGGGTGAACTGGAGAGCGTTTGGGACCAGAGGGGCCACTGTGCACGTGCGGAAGGTGGCCGCAGTCAGGGGGAGGGACTCGCCGTTAGGGATGCGCCGTTAGGGAAGCTCCGGAGGAGAAAGATAACAGAGCAAGACCGATTAGCCAAATCAAGGTTCTCGGTGAGTCAGATGAGAAAAATCACCACTCCTTGCAATAAAAGAAGGATTAAGGAGATGGATTTTTATTGACTTCAAAGGAACAGATTTTTCTGCCTGTCCCAGACTTGATTTCTGCACTTTGTTGGGTTAATAAAGCCAACTTAAATAAACTTTTTGCCAAGTCCATTTATTACTTATTGGCAGACGGCTGAGGGAGGCAACGTCCCTTGAATGAAAAAATGCAGAAATCAGATTTACCAACATATGTTTTTTCTTTAGTCTTCGGCTATAAGATAGTTGTGAATTCATATCCCGAGAAATAAAATAAAACAAACTGCAACGTGAAACAGATGTGTCTAACTCTCCAAATTCGGTGCTTTGGTTGGGAAAATCCTCTTTGACATGCCTGCACAACATAAAAGAAGAGTTTGAAGTAACAGAACCAGAGGTAATTTTTCACATGTAGTCAACATTTAAAGTAGAAAGAACATTTTTATGTTTTGGAAAATGTGATCCATGTAGAGGAGAGACAGGGCGCTGAGAATTGGAAAAGACGACAGAGTCTCGCAGATGTGGCGTTCAAAGGTTTCCACGCCGGGGCCGAGTCCCGCGTGGTTGCCACGTTGACCACAATAGACGGGGAAGCCCCAGCTGAGCGACTCCCCGCCTGCTACCCAAGAACAGACTTTAGAAAAACCAAGAGGACGCTGGCATGGGCTGCTGGCCGCGATCACACAGGCCGCTCTGGGCTGTGACAAGAGATTCGTCTCTTGGACTTGTGCATTTGCGTCTGTGGCTGAGAAATCCTGCAGCAACTCTGTGGCAAAATACTTTGAGTTGCCGCCCATCGGTGGGGTTTTGAATTAGTTGGATCCCTGCGTGACGATGGAAGAGGGAGGGATGAATTGTGAGCCAGGTTTGGTTTTCATCACTTTTATCTTCCCGTCATCGTTTTTCAAAATCATTATATTCTGTGCCAATGCCACAGAACGCGGGGAGTGCTGAACCTCACGCCTGAGCTTCCTGAGGGATGGGGCCAGGTACCCGCTGTCCCTTCTGCTGTTGAATGACTGTATCTACCATCCCTTCTCCAGTTGAATGGCTGTATCTACCATCCCTTCTGCTGTTGAATGGCTGTGCCTACCATCCCTTCTGCTGTCAAATGACTGTACCTACTGTCCCTTCTGCTGTTGAATGACTGTGCCTACCATCCCTTCTCCAGTTGAATGGCTGTATCTACCATCCCTTCTGCTGTTGAATGGCTGTATCTACCATCCCTTCTCCTATTGAATGACTGTATCTACCATCCCTTCTCCTGTTGAATGGCTGTATCTACCATCCCTTCTGCTGTTGAATGACTGTATCTACCATCCCTTCTGCTGTCGAATGACTGTACCTACCATCCCTTCTCCAGTTGAATGGCTGTATCTACCATCCCTTCTGCTGTTGAATGGCTGTATCTACCATCCCTTCTCCAGTTGAATGGCTGTATCTACCATCCCTTCTGCTGTTGAATGGCTGTACCTACTGTCCCTTCTGCTGTTGAATGACTGTATCTACCATCCCTTCTGCTATTGAATGAATGTGTCTACCATCCCTTCTGCTATTGAATGGCTGTAACTACCATCCCTTCTCCTGTTGAATGAGTTTGTCTACCATCTCTTCTGCTGTCGAATGACTGTGCCTACCGTCCCTTCTCCAGTTGAATGACTGTACCTACCGTCCCTTCTGCTGTCAAATGACTGTATCTACCATCCCTTCTGCTGTTGAATGACTGTATCTACCATCCCTTCTCCTGTTGAATGACTGTACCTACCGTCCCTTCTGCTGTCGAATGACTGTACCTACCATCCCTTCTCCTGTTGAATGACTGTATTTACCATCCCTTCTCCTGTTGAATGACTGTACCTACCGTCCCTTCTGCTGTTGAATGAATGTGTCTACCATCCCTTCTGCTATTGAATGGCTGTACCTACCATCCCTTCTCCTGTTGAATGAGTTTGTCTACCATCTCTTCTGCTGTCGAATGACTGTACCTACCGTCCCTTCTGCTGTCGAATGACTGTACCTACCGTCCCTTCTGCTGTCGAATGACTGTATCTACCATCCCTTCTGCTGTCGAATGACTGTACCTACCATCTCTTCTGCTGTCGAATGGCTGTATCTACCGTCCCTTCTCCAGTTGAATGGCTGTATCTACCGTCCCTTCTCCTGCTGAATGGCTGTATCTACCGTCCCTTCTCCTGTTGAATGAGTGTGTCTACCGTCCCTTCTCCTGCTGAATGGCTGTATCTACCATCCCTTCTCCTGTTGAATGAGTGTGCCTACCATCCCTTCTCCAGTTGAATGGCTGTATCTACCATCCCTTCTACTGTCTAATGCGTGTGACTCTCTCAGCGGCCCAGGCACCAGTGACTGACTAGCCTGGAAGCCCCTTAGACCTCTGCCTAGTGTTTAAAGAAGAAAGAAAAGCACAGCTTCCAGATAAGAGATGAACAGTTTCAGCCAAGAGTTTATTTTTGAAGAAGTGGATATAACATAACAGGTGGCAAAGTTGGCATAGTTCCCCATTTGTGAAGGGAAGACCCTCCCCCCATTCTAGAAACAATTAATGATCAGTCTTGGTGTGGGAGGGGCACCTTGGGTGAAGTGCACGGGCGCTGAACCCTCAGGTCTCTGGGCTAGCCCACAAGTGGCTGCTTGACCTCGAAAGCCGAGCCCAGGTCCGAAGCCAGGATCTGCCGTCCCCAAACCCTCCCGAACCTTGCTCCCCATGTCTGGAACCCGAAACCTGTGATCCCAGCCCAGCCTCGCTGACCCCTCGGGCTGAGGCAGGGGTGAGAGAGGGCTGCACTGCATCCCCCACCCCGGTGAGATATGAAGGCGTGTTTTGCGGTAGATTTGGTGAGAGGAGATGGGGCATGAGCCACACACGTGTGGTCAGATTCCTGTCCCTGGGTCCCCCGAAAACAAGCAGAGCTTGGGAGCAGCCCCCAGGTTCTTACTGCAGCATCTGAACACACTGTCCCGAGTTGAAGCGTCGGGGACACTGATGTGGCCGATGTGCCTCAAGTGACTGGACTTGGCCAACTCAGATGTTCCTCCAGCCGTTGGGTCTTCTTAGCCTGGAGACTCAATGGCTGGACGTGACGGGGCTGTTGCATGTCCCCAGTGGCAAGAGACAACCCTGGGGGGGCCTGTCACATCCTGTTTCCCCTCAAGCAGCCCTGACCTGCTGTGAGTCACTGTGTGTCCTGGCCAGCCAGGACCCCTGGAGGCACTTCCTTGTCCCCAGTCAGGTCCAAGGGACGGTCACGGCGCTGGTTCTTCTCGCCGAGGGGTGACGCAGCCCTCGCTCCAGGCTGAGTCTCGGGCAGTGGGTGGACTCTGCTTGGCTCTCTGAGCGCCTCTGGGCAAGAGGGTTCCCGCTCGGGCCTCTGTCTCTCCTGGGCTTCTTTCTGTCGATCCCAGGCTCCCAGCACGGCACTGGGCACTCACCTTTGGGCTTAGGAAATGGTGCTGAGAACACAGGGGCACAGGTGGCCCGATGTCATTCTAAACCAGAAGCAAAGCCTTTACCAAAGTAGTTTGTAGTTTGTGATACGTAACTCGGGGGGGTGGTTTGGTTGAAAAGACTTGTATCGAGTGCAGGTTAGTTTTCTGGGACTGGTGCTCCCAAACAATCTCCACCAAGCATTGGTGGAGGTATCTCCTCAACGCTAAACTATCCTCTTACCAGTTTGCATCCCCCCAGTGTATGGCGGGAAGGTGGGGTGCTCACTTATGAGCTCTTTGGGAAAGCCAACCTGCTGGAAGATGCACAACTGTCCCAGCAAGTGCAAGCCCACCGGCTCTCCGCCCACACCAACCAACGGCCGCTGAGAAAGGGGCGCGGCTCCTTGGCGTGGGCAGAGTCCCGTGAGCCGATTCGGGGACCGACGCCCCAGGTGCACGGTTGTGCCGGGCTTGAGGTGGTCTCACCTGGGAAGGTCGTGACATTAGACGCCTCCTCAAACTGCCACCTGGTCCCTTAGGCAGCACGCACGGGCGACGTTTGCTTTAGGCTAGCCCTGACGTAACTCTACTTCACTGTGATCACGACTGCGCACACTCACGCACGCTCACAGCTCACGCACACACATCCCACGTGCCCTCAGAGTCGAAGGGCAGCAAACGTCCACCCCTGCCTTCTGCCACTTGTCAGGTCCCTGGTTCCCCGAGAGGCCAGGTGGGCAACGCCGACCCCCAGGGTTCTTCTTACCATTTGCTCCCAGTCTCCCTTTTTACCGTCTCCCGTGGGCTATTCCGACTTAGAAAAACACTCACTAGACATCTGTCAAACCACCACGCACGTCCCTACAGCAGCGCCTCGCTGACGGGCCGGGGGCTGGCAGGTGAACCCTGCCCCCAACGGGAGCCCGCAGCGGGAAGTCAGGGGCATTGATCAGCAACCCGGCGAGGCCGCCGCTCAATATTTACGCCGCCGAGAGCCGGCCGGAGCAAATACCAGCACATAAAGTTGATGCTTGTCTTAATTAAATGCACTGTAATAGGTGTTGTGTGGGTTTTTCCTTCCTTGCAGTGAGCAAAGCAGTTTAGCAAGGGCCAGAGATAATTCATTTTGGAGTTCGAAGTTTGAACTTAATCGATATGTACTTACAGCCGCAGAGGAAGGGTCGGCCATTTCTTCTCTGCCGGCCCAGGGATGTAATTGCCTAAATAGCCCTTATTCAGGCACATTTCTGAAGAGCTTATACTTAGAAATGCTTACTATTTGGGGGGGTGTAAATACTGATGTTGTCATTTCACAAACTCCTGCTCTGGAGGGGATGACTCCTGGGCGACGGGTGGGTCTCTGCTCCTGCTTTAGAAGCAGCGTCCCCCGCCCTGGTGGCTCCAAATCCACTCCTGTCCTCCGCTCCCCGCCGGAGCTGGGATGGTCAACCTGGGCAGCCGGGATCCCGCAGGCTGGTTGGCTCGGGGCCTCGGGTATGTTCTAGAACAGGCTCAGTCCACCCATGACTCACAGCCAAGTCACCCACCAACCCCTCTCCACTTCCCCGATAAGACCCAGCAGGAAACGGTTCTATTTGGTTCAGAGGGTTAAATTCCAGACAGACTGGGTCAGGCCAGGCACCACAGGCTACCCTGATGTTCGTTAATGGCCTTCGTCCCTTTCAAAGATAAAATTTCACAAAACGGACCCAACAACCGAAGGAGCAAAACCATTGTAAAGGACAGTGTCAGCGCCGGCCGCGTGCCATCTTTCCAAAGAGAAGGGCCCCTCAGCGGGACTCGGACCAGCACTTTGGACCTGGGGACGTTGTTCTGAACCAGGCCCGGCACGGCTGGCCATGCCCCCCCCCACAGCATACTGCTCTCTGCCCCGGGAGCCCAACCACGCACCTTCCCCACGAAGGGGTGGGCGTCGGGCCTGTTTCGTGAGCGGAAACCTCTTTCTCAAGTCACACAGACCTGACGGGGGGCAGCCCAGACCCTCTCATGAAAAGAGCTGGACACTGGGCACAGAGTCACCTCCAGGGGCCTCAGTGGGAACCCCTGGCCCCAACCCCCGCACCCCAAGCTTCCCGATTGTTAACAGAGACTCTGGCCTCAGCCCTGAAGGGACGGTGAACCCCAGAACCCTAGAGAGAGGCCTGTGCTGCTGCCAGGTGCACCCCCTCAGGCTGGACTTGGAGTCGGGGGCTCGGCTGAAGTGTCCGAGCCCACACGGCAGAAAGAGCCCAGGCCCGGTTCCCGCTGTGACCGAGGCCTGCGTCTGCCTTGTTTCCAAAATCAGGTCTAGAGAGTTCTCGACCCCCCCCCTCAAATTAAACCTAAAAATGTCACCCTTGTGGAGCGTGGTGTTGCCCGACTCACAAGGTGGGGGGCGCAGGGAGTTTCCGTGACCTGAGCGAGGGCCGCGGCAACCCGGTGACCGCGCCGACCTGGGATTGGGCAACGCTTCCCCCTCTCCCGGGGGAGGCGACGGCCACATGCCAGCCGAACGGTCTGTTCTGTCTTGGGGGCATGTTTGCGAGACGGAGGACACACCTGAAATAACCCTAACCCTCCCCACGCTCTGTCCCAGCATTGCTGCCCGCTGGGCAAGGCATGTGGGGTGGACTCAGATTGTTTTGTCAGTCACGTAACATCGCAGGGGGCAGGGGTTGCACAGCATGTGACGGGATGCGGGTGCGGTCTGCCCCCCAGCCAGGCTTTCAGGACCAGACCTGGACCCCCGGCCGTGCCCCATGGGACAGGCGCCTCGAGGTCCGGGTCAGGGTGACGCGGGAAGGGCTCGGGACGACACCTGGCACGTGGTGCTCGTGAATCGCCGCCCTTGGAGGCACCTGTGCTAACGTCGGCACGGTCCACGCGTGAGCTAAGCACCTGGGGTTTCGGGTCAGCCCGCGGCAAAGGAGGCTTCCTCGGGGGTGTGGCTGTTCTCAGAAAGTGGGAGCTGGGGGTCTGCGCGTCGTCCCGCAAAGCAAAAGGTGGCCGGTGCGAGCCCGGTCGGGGCGCATGCCTGCGTGGCAGGTTGGGTCCCCAGCCGGGGCATGTGAGAGACAACCCACCGATGTTTCTCTCCCTCTCTCTCCCCTCCCTTCCCCTCCCTCCAAAAATACATGAATAAAGTATTAAAACGAAGTCAGGTCAGTGGAGGCCCAGTACCACCTCTGGGGGACAGGTTGAGGGGAGGGTCTCCCTGTGTGTCTGAGACGACTGTCGTGGTCACTCGGCTGGTCAAGCTTGGAAAGTTCGACGCACTCGCCGCAGGCACCTTCGGGCCCCTGGGGACTTGGGATGTGTCACAGGAAGCAGACTCCAGCCCACGCCCCTTTTATTTTATCTACCACACGTCCGGGAATCAAACCGACGTCCGTCCGATGCTGACGAAAGAGCCCTCGGGTCTTAGTCGGGTGGCGCCCGTGCGGGGAAACGCTTCGGCCTTTGGGCTCCGGCCGTTGGGCTTCTGCCTTTGGGCTCTGGCGTTCCGGGGCTGCGAGTTCTCTGTGGGCCACTTTGCAAGTGAGGTCGTGCATCCTCCTTCCCGACTTATTCATACTCCATCTCTAACCCTAACAGCTCCGTAGAAGTTACGGCTGCAAACACAGAAAATTGAAGGTTTCACATAGAGGAGAGCCCAATTCTCTTGGCCCTGACTCCTGGATGACGTACTCCTTCCGAGGGAATTGTCAGAATCTGAGAACTGAAACCTTTTAGAGAAGTTAACTGGGGTCTTTGACAAATTTGAAGCAAAATGCTACTGTGCCTTATAAATAGTTGTCAGTAGTAACGGTATAAAGGCAAAATTAGCAGCTTCTCCCCTCTCCGGGGGCTGCGTGCACTTGGGGGGCAAACATGAACATGAGCCCATATTAAACCGTTTTCCTGGTTCTGAGACGTGGGGCTTTGGAGGTCGCCGCCCTGGGGTCTTCAGAAGCAGAACCAGGGGCCCGGGGAGGCGTGGCAGATGTTCGCTGTCTCCTACACGGTGAACCGTGCACAGAGGCCCAGGGCTCCCAGGGGCTGGTGTGGAGGTCCCGCCCCACATCCCAGGTCTGGGGGCCCGCGTCTGCTCCAGCCTCCCAGGCGGACCTGCCCTCCCTCCTCTGAGCTCCTGCTGCTACCTGAGGAACCGCCGCGAACCACGACTGCTGCCTCGTGTTTGCTGGGGCCGTCCCACCACGGGAATGTGCTGCCCCGTCTCCACGCGTGTTCTCGGCACCGAGCGCCGTGCTGGCGGAGAGCAATGCTTGCTTTGCATTCAGTACAACACATCTTCCAAGCCTGAGCCCCCCAGTACGTGTCCTTTCTGATCCCCACGGTGAGCCCCAGAGGACGAGTATGGCTGGCCGTTCCCGGTCTACCCGTCCCCAGGGTCAGAGCAGGACAACAAGCTAGAAAGGTTTGGGGCAGAGCTGTGCCCACGGCCCGCTCGAGCGCATCCCCCACCACTGAGGAGCCCACGCGTCGCGCCCTGTGCACCCGACCACACCACCCCCTCTGACCAGACCCGGCAGGAGTCCGGGGGGAGTCAGATCCTTGTCCACTGCATCTGATACTTTTTCTTGAAAGTGCCCTCTTGGGGGTAGTGGTGCCCCTCGCCGACACCCCTGCAGGTGCCCAGTGGGGTCACGTCCGGGGCCGCTTCTAGTCCCCGGTCTCAGGAATGGGGTGCGGGTCTGCCGGGCGAGAAGCACCGTGGAGAGGGCAGAGCGCGTGTCTCTCGTGCGGACCTGCCAGCTCTGTGCAGATTTTCTCATTAACGGCAAGAAGCACCTGGGGTCCGCACACCTGCCTCCTCGGGAATCCTGGCTGTGGGCGGGCCCGGACCCTTTACCGGGGCTGCTTCCTGTGGGCTGACCCCAGCGTCTCCGCTTCCTGTGATTTCTGGCTTCAGACCCAGAGGACTGGCCGGTGTCGAGTGGGAGGGTAGGAAATGGAACTCAAACAGTGGATTCATGCGTATTTTTAAGTGTTTCTAGGACACGAACATCAAACTTGCACCATAAAGTCCTCCGTGCATTTCTGATAGAGTCAGGATAGAGTGCAAATTTGGGAATTTGCAATGTCTTCAAAAATTTTTTTTTGTTTAAGTTGTTGTTCTCGCGGCCGCAAGCGATCCTAGGAGAAATCGGATCTCCACATGGACTGGCCGAGGTCCAGGGCGGTGTGGAGAGGGCGAGGTGGGGGGGTTACTGTAACAGTATCATTTCTAATTATAACTTCAAGGAACTTCCTCTCCCAGCGAGGGGGCCGCAGAAGCTTGTTCTTATCTGACAAAAAAAAAAAAAATCCGGCTTCTAGGATGGAAGACGTCGTCACTCACCCTGCTCGCTCCCAACCCGGGGGCCGTTTTCACTGGCCTGTGGCGTTTCACGACTGGACGTGCTGCACAAGGCATTGCTCCGAGCTCTGGCTGCTGGGAGTCTGTCCCCGGCAACGCTGAGGGAACTTTGTCGCCTGTCTTCCCGTACATACTTGGCTGGGCAGTCCTTCCGATTCTAGAAATCCCCCCACCATTCTCCGGGTGGCTGTGCTTCCTGGCCACCGTGGGGACCCGCTGGGGGGCGGCTCCCGTGTCTCCAAGCCACCAGCACCGTGACCGAAGCGCTGTCATTCTGGGTTAATTCACATTCTGCAGACAAGCGAGATTTGGGGTCATTTTCTCCGTCTCTCTGAAGGGCCTGTTCCCGTCCTTTGCCCACTGGACGCTGTGCCGTTCCTCATTGACCTGAAGGTCCCCCTTCCACGGATTAGGTTAGGTTAGGTCAGGTCAAACTAGATTAGAGTGGCTTTTCTTTTCACCTTATAATAGATCCGTTCTTTCGCAGAAGGAGCCATATTCTGGTTTTGTGTGTGTGTGTGTGTGTGTGTTTTGTAGTTTCTCTAGGAAATCCTACCTTGAAAGTCACAAAGTTCATTTCCCTTTCCCTTTTTTCCAAATGTGTTAAAACCGTGCACAGAACCGGCTCTCGCGTGCAGGGGCCTGGGGGGCCCAGTCTGTGTCGTCCCTGCTCTCGTTTTCCCTGCCACCGTTGCTGTCCCGGCTGCTGAGTGGCCTGTCCTCCCCCTGTTCGTCGCGCTGCCCTTTTTCTCACGACCCGTGTGCTGCTCTCTGGACTTCCAATGCCCCACTGGTCTACTTCATCACCACAGTGCCAATCACACATTTTAGGCCCTTTTTTTTTAAGATTTTATTTATTTATTTATCTTTAGAGGGGAAGGAGAGAGGGAGAGAAACATCAATGTATGGTTGCCTTTTGTGCGTCCCCTGCTGGGAGTTGGCCTGCAGGGAACCGGCCTGCAACCCAGGCACATGCCCTGACTGGGAATCGAACAGCGATCCTCTGGTTCGCAGGCCCGCGCTCAATCCACTGAGCTATACCAGCCAGGGCTCATTTTAGGCCCTTTTAAAAAAATAAGTCTTGATGTGTGGTTGAGCAGTCCCTCTACCCGTTGTTTCAAATCGACCTTCACAATGATCTTACACTTTGCCTTTCCATGTACGTTTTCGGGTTGGTTTGCTGCACTCCACAAAGAACGTAGTTGGGAATTTGAATAGAACTGCCTACGTTTAGAGATGAACTTGGGGGTCCTGACATCCCTCAATCCCCCACGACCAGCCCTCACACGCACACGCACACTGATCATGTGGAGCCCAAATGTCGCCTCTTTGAAGACACCTGCTTCACACCCTGCGGTGTGTTTGTACCAGGGCTTGAATTGCTTGTCTGAAGTCTGTACGCCAAAGCTCAGCACATAGTGGGTGTTCAAACCACACGGAATAGGTAGGTGGATGGACAGATGCATGGATGGGTGGAGGATGGACGGACCTGGATGGACGGATGGATGGATGGATGGAGGATGGATGGATGGACAGATGGACAGATGCATGGATGGATGGAGGATGGATGGATGGAGGATGGATGGATGGAGGATGGATGGATGGATGGAGGATGGATGGACAGATGGACAGATGCATGGATGGATGGAGGATGGTTGGATGGAGGATGGATGGATGGAGGATGGAGGATGGATGATGGATGGAGGATGGATGGATGGATAGATGGAGGATGGATGGATGGATGGAGGATGGAGGATGGATGGATGGAGGATGGATGGGTGGGTGAAGGATGGAGAATGGATGATGGATGGAGGATGGATGGATGGATAGATGGAGGATGGATGGATGGATGGATGGATGGAGGATAGATGGATGATGGATGGGTGGAGGATGGAGGATGGATGGATGGAGGATGGATGGATGGAGGATGGATGGATGATGGATGGGTGGAGGGTGGAGGATGGATGGGTGGAGGATGGATGGATGGATGGAGGATGGATGGATGGATGGAGGATGGATGGGTGGATGGATGGATGGATGGAGGATGGATGGAGGATGGATGGATGGAGGATGGATGGATGGATGGATGGATGGATGGGTGGAGGATGGATGGATGGATGGATGGATGGAGGATGGATGGAGGATGGATGGATGGATGGATGGATGGAGGATGGATGGATGGAGGGATAGATGCATGATGGATGGGTGATGGGTGGATGGAGGATGGATGGAGGATGGATGGCTGGAACACTCACTGGTTAGAAGCCATACCAAGCAGTTTTCATCCTCTACACACTTCGTCTCATGCTGTCCCAGTTCATTCCCCTCCCAGAAGGACACATATGTAAAAGGAAACTGAAGCCAAATGGCAACCTAAGAACCTAATGCCTGTTTCCTCACCCCTGGTGGATACTTTACTGCAGGAAATAGGGACTCGTTGTTTGTACGAGGAGTTCTTAGGTAAACCGGTTTGTCCATCACTCGCCTCAGTCTAGTGGAAAGGCAAAACCAGTCCTGAACGCCAGTAAGTATCATTTATATTTAATGCCTCTGTGTTTGTAACAGTAAAACCCCGGATGATTATCAGCACCACTTAAAAATACGGCTCCTTGGTAAATAATTAATACATTGATGGGGGTGAGCTTCAGGCAATGCTCAAAGCTCAGTAATTAATGGACTGATTACAAGATGCTTGTAAGATGGCTTAAACGCTGAAAGTACAGCACAGGTGTCACTGTTTTAGAGTTAACCTGTGTCTATAAAGGTGGGTAAGTGTTCGATGAAGGTGGTGGAGGCAGGGAGGGGAAGAGAGAGAACGAGAGAGGAGGGGGGTGGGAATAAGCGATCACACAATTCACAGGCCGGTTACTGATTTAAGGGTTGGTTCTAAGAGGCTCTGTAAGGCAGAACGCAGCATCCCTGGTGCCCCAGCCATTTTTCAAGCCTGTCTCCGATCCAATAGGCGCGTCAGCCGGGAGTCACGGGGCTCCCGGGACCTTTCCGGGAGGCACAAACCGCTGGGCGACCTTCCCTGGCCCAGCACCCGGAATCCCTCACAGACACTGCCCACGCCCCAGGGGAGCTCTGTCCCTCATTCCAGGCCCTCCCAGGTTCAGAACCAATGGCCGCTTGTGTGTCCCCCACTGCTCACTGTCCCCAGGAGAGGCCCACGCTCTGAGCCGTCTTAAAGTCTGTGCCATCCGGGCTCTAGAAAAGGGGGTGGGGGAGGGGAACCATGCTGCTGATGGCCAACCACCGGGCTGCAAGGTGCCCCCACCACCACCACTCCCCTCCCCCCTCCATCCCGAGGAGCAAACAGCCTCCTTTGGAGGATGACACATTGTCCTGTGCCCGTTGGCACCGTGCCGTTGGGACACACTGGGCAGCGCCAGGGCAGCTGTTTCAGGGACCAGCGGTCTGCCCCTCCGACGCTGCCACGATTTACTGTCCACACGCCACAAATCCCTGGTTTCTGCCTCCAGGGAAACACTGCCGCTTTGCGCCGCTATTGATGTATCAACTCTAATAGTTACAAACAGCTACAGAAAAATCAATAGGCGCTTGCTTGATGGTGAACATCCCCCGTGCAGAGCCCGGCTGCAGGGGCGGGCCTCATCCGTTACACAGTTATATCCCCACAAAGGATGGGGTCTTCAGCCTAAATGAAGACTGCAGAGCCCGACAGGCCACCTGTAGGGAGTTTAAGAGGCGGGGCTTTCTTGCAAATGGAAAAAGGGAGAGCCTGGGAGGGCCGTGCACAGGGCAGGGACAGGGGACACAATGGTGTTTCCAAACGAGAGCAGCCTTGCCCACGTGGGCATGCAGACGCCAAGGTCCTGCGTTCTGTCTTGAGACCCTCTCCCTGGGGTCACTCGGGCCCTGGGCACAAGTGCCAGGTGAATGTTTGCGGGGTGGACCCGCTCAGCACCAGCTGAGCAGCGACTCTGGAAAAAACAAGCGAATAGAGTGGACCGGCTGGAATCTGACCTCGAGGACCCAGCCCCCAGACCTGCGCCAACACAAAGTGTAATTCCCTTTCAAAGCAGACGAGGAAAAAAGGGGAAGACTTGGGAGGCAACAAATACCTGCGTTTGCCTCGGGGAGCGCATTAGCTACCAATTAGTGCATGTAAATGAAGAAGGCTGAGAAACAAAAACGGAGCGCTCCGTGCGCCTGGGGGCTGGTCAAGGCCTCGGGCCGACTGCACACTCCAGCATCAATTCCTCTGCAGGAAGAGGCGGTCTCCAAAGGAGACCCCGCTGAGTCCCGAGTCAGAGCCCCGTGAAGCCGGGAGGCCCGCTGAATCCCCCCCCCGTCTCAAAAACGCGCACCGTGAAGTGCATTCAAACACACACACACACACACACACACACACACACACTGATTTCCGATGGGAAATCTGCACACGGGTTTTTCGTATTTCACCCTTCGGGTCCAGCTCCCAGCCCTGGTTACCAAAATTGTCTTCAGACTTGATATGTGGAGGAGGAAGGTGGAAACCTGGCCCTTGCTAATTGTTTGCATTCGTGTCAGAGTCTTAAGGAGCAACACAAATATCGTCGGGAAATATCCCGGCAACAACACAGAAGTGCCTTTCTGGGGTGCACCCACCTCCCCAAACCCCAGTGGACCACGCTGATGAGCCGCGCAAGTGGGTGGGTTTGCTGGGAGGGGACGATTGTTTTCAGTGACGGATTTTTCAAACGTCCCACCTTCTCGTATAATTTTCCCAACTTCTGGGGGTTTTTTCCCCTCCACGTTTCTAGGCAACCAGAAATGTTCAAGGGGATCTTAAATTCCCCGTTGACGTCCACTCTCAGGACACCTGACGTTCACGGTGTCCCAGAACGCTCGCCCCCCCCGAGGAGTGTGGAGAGGCGACTTCCCCCGCACTGGGCGCACCTGAGGCCGGGACCTCAGAGCCCTGCGCCTGGGCAGCCCCGGGAGCAGCAGAAGCCACCGGGTTATTGGTACTTTCGCTCACCAAGATCCCTAACAATTAACACTGTAAAAATAACTCAGGTAATCCAATCGTGAGTTATAACGTTACTTCCGTTTACTTCTGTCCCTGTTTCCTTTGCTTATGTGCGTGCAGTATTTGTTTGTTTTTGTAACCTACTTCCCTGTGGTTGTCCCGACTGTAACGGGAGGGCTGAGGACCAGGGCGTGCCGTTCGGACGGTTTTCGGCCAGGTGGGATCACGGCATCTCCCTCCAGCTCCCATTCGCACTCATTTTAATAAGCCTGTCGTCTGGCAGGAAGTACCTTCTTCCCACGCACTTTGTCTCACGAGCCAGTCTGTGGCATGCGGAACCCACACACTGAACACGCCGGGGCTGCCTTCCCTTGCCGCCCAGGGGAACGTCCGCTCCCACAGCCCCGAGCGTCACGGCATCCCCACCGACACACCCCTGCTGCGGGACGACCTGGAGCAGACACCGCACCGCCAGGGCTTTCCAGGCCAGGCTCCTGAGCCCAGTGGAGTTGGGTTGCCAGGGGAACCCAGCAGATCAGCAAGTTTGCTGCGGACACGCTGGCTCCCCACCCCAGAGGCTAAGGTCCCGCTCCACGGGGGGCAGCAGGGGCTGAGGGCGTCTTAGAAGCAGAGCGAGAGGGTGCGGTTTGTGAGGGAACGGAGGGTCGGCGAGAATGAGGTGACCATGACAGAGCGAATAATCGGGAGACAGAGACAGGGAGGGAGTAGAGATGCCACTCTAGTCTTTTCATTGCCTCGTCACCAGATTTGAATTTTCTTCCCAATTAAGGAGAAGTGCAGAAGTCCACATGTCGGGGGGGCGGGAGAGGGGATGTTCTGAAATTGCGCCGGCCGGAGCATTAATCTGGGATCCAGCCGTGTTAGCACACGATTTATGCCGATTATCTGACAACTGTCACTGGACCTTCTTGTGTTTCGCAGTGTGTTCCTCGCTGTCACTGTGTCACGGCCGCCGCCTTCCCGAAGGCAGGGCTGCCCGTCTGCTCCGGCCTCCCCCAGCCCCCGGTGTGCGTCCGCGCGCGGTGTGAGCCACAGTCCTGAGGTTGCACGTGTGAGTGGGAGCAGGACGGAGAGTGTGTGAGTGCCTGTGAGTGTGAGCCGGACGGAGAGTCCCAGCACGTACCTGTGAGTACGTGTTTCCCAGATTTAAAATCCCCTCTTTTCATGGAAATGCACAGACTGATCACGTCTCAGAGCGTGCACATCTTCCACCTCGTACATCAATGATGCCTGGGTGTGCGAAGGCGGAGTGACCGCCGTGCTCCGGGCCCTCCCTACACGGGGCTCAGAACTGAGCGTCGCCTTGGATAAAACAGACACCCTCCGACACAAAGGGTTTCAGTCCCGCCAGGACCGCTGCCTTAGCAAACTCCATGGGTACACGTAAAAAAAGGTATCAAAATCAGAGGGTGGCTTTCTTTGCAAAATGTCATAAGCGCTTTTAAATGAAACTTTCCTGTTGTTTTCTCTGTTGCACGGTTGAAAACCACGAACCACGTGGGTAATATGGATTTTCTGTCTTTCGCATACAAATCCAGATCCCTGAGCCATTGGATGAATTATTAATTTCAGTTATGCAAAGAATTGATCCGTATTTGGCTTTAATGATCTTGTCGGGTGATCAGTTTGCTTCCCCCGTGTTTCTGGCCTCCGAAGGCCGCTTCGGTCTGTGCAGCCCAGAGAGTTCAGAGGAGGGGCGGGTCAGCTCGGTGATTTCCCCCCCTTCACTTCAACCCCTGCTCTTAGTGAGCCGAATCTTAATACGCTAAGGGGACTGACATAAGGAGAAGAAACAAGTATATCACGTTCGTCGAGAGCAGTTTCATTCTCGCTCTGCAGACTGGGAAAGCGCCCGGCTGCGCAGCACAGATACCCGGTCCTGGGGCAGGTGCGCAGCTGCGCAGGCCTTGACTGAGGGCGGGGCTGCTTTTGGCTACCAGCGGAAACAGGGCAGGCCCCGTCCGGGGCACCTCGCTAATTCAGAACCGGTCGTCCAACTGGCAGCGAAAAGCCGAAACGCGATTTTGGTGG
The DNA here is from genome assembly GCF_014824575.4 of Sturnira hondurensis. NCBI lineage: Eukaryota > Metazoa > Chordata > Mammalia > Chiroptera > Phyllostomidae > Sturnira > Sturnira hondurensis. The sequence continues at coordinate 1,275,494 of NW_028091436.1, forward strand.
CCTCCACCCAGTGCTTTGCCTCACATCCTGTGGCCAGCACTGTGAGGTCCCCTTCAAAGAGTTTGGGAGCATCGGACGTGACCCTGAAGTCCCCGCTGTCCCCCCCAGTTCTCCCACTGATTCCTCGTGTGTCTCTCAAAAAGGACAAGACTAGCCTTCCCGGAAGTGTTGGAAGATGCTCCTGAAGTAGAGGAAAGGGCTTGGAGGCAAGTCCAAAGAACGAAACACATGTGTTGTCCTCGGAAACCGTAACGTGGGCACTAGCTTACGTTTCATAAGCACCTTATGAAAGATCTTCCTTGTTTAAAATTAGGCTTTCAAAGAGAGGAGCCGTTCACCACCCTCCCTGTTCCTGGAACCTCTAGTTTGGTGGCCGGTCTGAGGTAGAGTGCATTTCTCCCGAGCGAGAGGCTCGGGGTCCAAACAGACAGGCGTTCTGCGAACTTCCGACGGAAAGGAGACCCGGCGCACCGAGGGGGGCGGCACAGCCACCCCATGGCCGAGTCTGTGTTAGTAAACCGGCCAGGGAGCTGTGCACAGTTTTCTGGCTTCTACCGTCCTGGCTGCTTGGGAGGGGGGTGTTTCCTGCCGGGCCAGGCGCCCTTGCGTGGACTGACTCTCGTGTGTCTGTTAAAGTGATCCACACTGATGCTTTTGAGTGACAAGGATGTCACGTTTGTGTCTTGGGCATGGCCTTCTGCTGAGACAGGGAGGTGAGTCCCAAGACCGTGGCTCGCTCACACCCAGCGACGTGTCGGCGGGAGGGTCTGTGGCCGCCGGAGTGTAAGTCCCAGGAAGGATGTGATGAGGTTTCCCACCCGGCAGCCAGCCGGCGATGCCTGGGGATGGCGAATGCTTCCCCCACGGTTCCGTGTTGCGAAGGCGTCTGAAGCGTGTTCTGCCCCGTAACTGCCCGTCCACCTCTTTCCCAGTGGACCCTCCTCCCTGCTCACCCCGATCCCTGGCCACCTCTGAGACCTACAGGAGCGGAAGCTGCTCCCGGCCATGCGAGCGCGCTGCGGCTGACGCGAGCCGTTTAAAAGAAAGGGATTTCTTTCAAATGCTGAATTATGGAGCAGTATTGATTGGGCCGGTGCAAACGCCTGGGAGCAGGCATCCTCCAGACTAACACTGCCATGTGGGGACAGGTTCCAAGTCAACGATTCGCATGTAGTGCCTCGTCTGCTAAATGCACATTTACACCCCCCAACGGTACCTCCGCCACTCTCTGAGGGGCACCCCCGAGAGCGCCGGCGCGAGAGCCGCGGACACTCCTGCGTCGCACACACAGCAGCGTCTGGGCCCTGAGCCACACGCACACAAGGTAATGTTTTCATTGGCGAAGCTAATATTTGATCCGGGCTCATGAAAGTTTGAAGTCAAATAATTAAATGCAAATACAGTCTTCATCCCAGAGACAATAAGAATGCCTTTAAGCTAATATTTTTAACAAGAACTGTTCGGCAGGCCCTCTTGTAAATTTTATCACACCCGAGGCGGTTTTCCCTTTTCGATTAGCTGGAAAGCTGGATTTATCCCGAGGCAAACCAGACATCTAGCGCGGGCTAAACTCAACCTCCGGAGCTGAAATTTGGTTTAATATATCCCCACTTGGATATGCCTGTTTAATTCTCTTTCATATGGTAACGTCGGTTTATCCGGAGTCCTGGCTTGCCACCTGAACAGACTGAACCTCGCACCTTATCTGCGAGAACAGGAGGACTTGGCGGAAAGCCCCGGAGTGTCTGGGTGCAAAGCGAGGCCCCCGTGCAACGCAAAACCTGTGTCGGGACGTGACCGCAGAACAGAGGGGCAAGCTGTTCTCCGCAGAGGGGCTGCTCTGGGTGAAGGGGACATTTCGGGGTCAGAGGGGACAGGTGGTCATCCTAGGATGAGAAGGACAGTGACCCCCAAGGCCCACGGTCGGGGCAGCTGTGATTCTGCGTCTTGGGTGCCGGCGAAGGCTACCTGGTTAGCAGACACTGCGTTTGCCCTCAGGGTTAGGTCTGCCCAGCCCCCCACTGTATCGAAACTTGGGACACGGGGAGTTGCCTCATCCTGTGCCCCTTGCCATTCTGTTTTCTGGCTCAAAGTATCCCATCGATCCCCAACCAGAGACCTTATGCTTCGCCTTTGATTTTCGTGCGTTTTTCTGTGGTTTCTCTGTCATCTGGGATGTAGATTGACGAACATACTTGCCTTAATTCATGAACTTCAACCCACTTTACGTAGCCTTCCTTCCTCGTTTTCTCCTCCCGAGAAGACGGAGAGTCGGGGTGCTCCACGTGGCCACGCAGACCCTCACGCAGCACAGCCCCCGACGGGTCCATAGCACCAGGTCAGAGCATCAGACACACCAAGGTCCCTCCTGCTCCCAGGCCTCCCCCTGGACGGCTTCAGTTTAGAGTCACATCGGGCTCCTCTGGGGACAGAGCTGTGTCCTGTCGGACCCGACAGTGGTGATGGACGTCGCAAGGGGGGGTGGCGTAAAGGCAGCTAGACCCTGCGCCCGGGGTGGGGGGGTCACAGTGACGGGGAGTTAGTTTGCAGGGGCTTTGTCCTCGTCACGGGAGCTTACTTCAAGTTAGCACGTTTCACGGCACGCGTGCAGTGTCCTTCGTGCAGGGCTCTGTACATACTTGTGCCACGTGCATGACTGGAGACAGCAGACCGGCTTCCTGCCTTTTGGGAGAACACAGTCCGGTGGGGCTGGGGGCGGGAGTGGGGCTGGGGGTGGGAGGGGCAGGGCCCAAACCCAGAAAAGCTTGACAAGGAAGACACAGGTGGACACATTTGGAAGACCTTCCAGACACCAGCAAGGGGTAGTGGGAACAGAGGCACAAAGGCACAGAGGCACAGTCTTTCCATCAAAAGTTGTGGAAGAGGTACGCACTCTGTCCGGGCACCGTGCAGGGCGGGCGAAGGTGGTGCGCCCTGCCCAGGGCCTTCCCACCGGTGTGTGTCCGTCAGGAGACCAGGCAACACCCAATCCTGCATGACAGGGGGACGGAATGAAAGAAAACAAGAGGCAGAGCAGGCTCAGAAAACATGTTTGCAAAGGACTTAACCGTGAGGAGTTTGAAACCTTGGGTGTTCCGTTTTGCTGGGAACAGCCAGGCTTGGACATCAGCCCGAGAAATGGCCCGTCCTTCCGCCTCCAGCCCCCCAAACAGCCGTTGCGCTCCAGCAAGTGGACGAAAGGACCCAGCATGTCGCTCTCCAGCCATTCCTCCCAGATGAGTTTTACAAATTATTTCAATGGAGCCCTTCAAAATGATTTTCAAAATGAGCTCCTTGCAGAAAATGCATTTCCTCTCCCCGGCCCTGCTTTATCACAGAGCACAGGGTTTCCTGGGGACAGAGTGTGCCAGTTTGCAGACTGTCCTCCTTCAGAAAACCTCAAGGGGAAGTGGTCCCCACGTTCCTACCTTTTAAAGGGCCAGATGGGACTCCCCCCACCACACTCATGTGAAAAATTAACAAAGGTATTCGTCTTCTCAGCAGAAGACAGCACCCTTCATGGCGGGCACCTGGCCCACACGCCACCCCTTGCTCGGTAAAGGACCAGCCGCTGAAAGGCGCTGACCGGGCTGGGGGGTCCCGGCTGAGCCGCCTGCTGGGGACCAGGACAGCAGAAACCAGCGTCTCCCTCTACAGACGGCGCCCGGCGCTGCGCACGGCCCCACACAGTGGGGGATGTAATGTATTCATGAAGACCTCAGGGTTTACTTTCCAGTGAGGATGGTGCTCACATCTGAGCACCCCCCACTGCAAGCTTATCACACATAGAAAGTTGGTAATTAGTCCCTGAGTGCACGGCGTGGGGTAGGTAAGAGATTGATATTTGGAGGAGCGGCCCGTCATCAAAATTTAACGGCACTCGAGACAGGCCGGAGAAAGTGCTTCTGACTGTTTACATGCTGTGTTCCACCCCGAGTGTGTCATGATCAGGCTCGTTACCTTGTGCCTTTTCATTGTATGAAAACGAAGCGTACACACGTTTCAAAGGGTCGCGGGGCATCCCCAATGCGAGTGGCTTTGAGGTCCAGCCCAAGAAGCCACAGAAGAATGGGGTGGGGGGCAGCGTTGTGGATCCTGGGACCACCTCTGGTCCTCCTCTAAATTCTAAATGGGGTGCATGCTACTCAGTGTGGGAACCCAACAGCTGACCTCAAGAACACACAGGTAGTCCTTCGTCCAGATTTTGTGTTTTCCGCAGTTTAATGTCAGTTCGTTGGTGGCTTTCGGTGCGACAATCTCCTGCCGTGGATGAGGGAAGATGCAGCCATTCTCGGAGGGGGGGGGGGGGGGGGGGGGGGGGGGGTGCTTGGTTTGTAGGAGGGAGGTCCCAGAGGATGCAGTTGTGACTTCAGTGCGTCTCATGTTTAAATCTTCGCACGGGGGAGTGACTTCACAGAAAAGCTAATTCCACGGGCATCCTGGGAGTACACGTGTTTCTGACGCTCCCTCGAAAGTGGGTACACGTGAACGGTGGAAAAAGGGACCCGCCGAGTCTCCTGAGAGCGGGTGTCGTCTGTGCCCCCCTTGGTCAGGGAGAGCTCTAGTCTGTACACCCACTTTTGAAAGCGGTCTTGGACTTAGGAAAAGAAAGGAGGTTGGCTTTTGAGATAGCTCCCGCAACGGGCGTGTTTGCACTGGTATCCCTCTTGGGTGAGTGTGCGAATGATACACAGCAAACGTGAGTTTTCTCCAGGGGCCGGGGGCCTTGAAGGAGACATAGTCCTCACCTCACACTGGACAGTTAATAAAACAGGGGGCCGTGCGGTGAAGGGGACACCCGGCTTCGGAGAGCCCAGAGCAGAGCGGAGGTCCAGGAGCCGCGGGGTCCGGAAGTGAGTAAGTCCATCCAAACCTTTCTCTTTCTTCGTGAACCTTACGGCTTAAATAGCAGGGTTTCGCCACCAAATTACAAATTGCCTGAAGGGACACAGAAACAAAATGGACAGGAGGCCAGTGAGCACCTTTGGGGAAATGAGCAGCCTCTGTCCTCTTTAGTCTCCCATCCAAGTACTAACCAGACCCGACCCTGCTTAGCTTCCGAGATCAGACGAGATCGGGCGCGTTCAGGGTGGTATGGCCGTAGACTGTCCTATTTAGTAATAAACTCACCGAAATAGCTGAATGGATAATTATTAATTCAGTCGTGTGGATTCCACTCAGAGGAACTTTAGAGAAAAGTTGCATATATGGCCAAGCGTGGAAAATCTGTACATCTTCTTCAGCAGGGAGCTGTGTATATTTTTAAACTTTGGGGACAAAGGGGCCAGAATGCTGAGCTGAAGGCTTTATTCTCTGCAATGACAGAATAAGCTGGAATGTGATCCATGCTTCGGTGGATGTTTCTCCAGTAGTTTCTTTTTTCTTTCTTAACGAAGTGCCGTGATTTATCAGAGGAGACAGAACCTAGTTTCTCAAAAGCACATTTATCAGAAAAAGAAAGTTTCAAAACCTACATCCTAAAAAAAATGACGTTTGCATCTTGCATTTCACACCGTGCAAGGGTCTCCATCCTGCATCCTAACCTCTGCGCCTGTTGTTAGCTTTTCTTGCTGGGAGAATAGCTTCCATTGTAGCACAAAATAATCCCCCATTTCTATTTTTTCCCCACAAACGTGTTTAAATCCTTGTTCCTCTGGATGCTGCTGGTTTTCTGCGGTGACCCCCCCCCTTGCCTTACCCACAAGAGGAAGCTGCTTTCGGTCGCGTCTCGGCTGGGCCGAGGGCAGAGAGGGGCAGCCTGGAGAAGCTGAACGGTGGACATCCGGGGGGACTGGTGTTCACCACCTTGGTTCTCTGCCGCGACCCTTGTGAGGGACCAGTGTCCCTGAGCAGGTGACCCTGTAGCAGTTCAACGGGGGGGGGGGGGGGGGGGGGGAGACGAAGCTAAGGCCAACGTCGGTTTTCCCGTCGTGGGCCCAGGCCCGGCGCATCCAAGGCGTTTCCAGTGGTTTACACATTGCAGGATGGAACCAAAGGTCCGGTCTTATAGGTACTTTTAAATCATTTCTAATCATGCCCAAATATTTTCAGTAAAACAGATGGGAATGTGGGAACGGCCGAGTGCCACGGGGGTGCTCGGTCAGCTTAGAGGCCAGAGGTCCTAATGGTGCAGCGTCCACCGTACTGTTCACTAATAAATAACCAACGATCTTTGATTCTCCCATCTCACCGAAGCTCACGAGAATTGTTTCAGTACCCGCTCCTCACTGATTTCACTTTGGGTCAGAGGCGGGGAATGGGTGGCGGGAGCGTGTTTAGTCTAAAATTAATGGCTCAGATGTAAACACAGGAATCACCACGGATGCATTTCGTCAGCAAATGCCAGGTGGCCTCATTGTCGAAGCATCCAGACGCCCCAGCGTGGGCGTGCACCAAGCCCGGGCTAACTCTCCCAGCAAGTAGTGCCTAAACCGGGGCGTAGGCGTTGCCATGGTAACTGCAGGCTGAGTTTGCCGCGCTGAACCTCTGAGTCACAGCACGCCGCGGCTCGCTGCAAACGCAGCAGGTGTGGGGAGTGGCTGGCCCGGGTCGCATCCTCACACGAGGTAAGGAAACGCGCACACGCGTCTCCGCACTTCCCTCCGGGGGCCTCTGCAAATCTGTCGTCTAAAAGCTGCTAACCCCTCAGTCAGCTTCAGAAGGGGAAGGCACCGTCACCACTTTCCTGCCCTCGTTCTCTGTGCGTGGGGACTTGGATGCCCGTCGTCTTCGTTCTGGCTCGGCCTCCCTGTCACTCGGTGATTATGAGGACCTCGAGGGCAGGGGCCTTAAAGCAATGGGATGGTCACCGGGAGGTGACCACTGGCTGAATGAACGGCCAGCATCCGTCACCTCTACCTGAATGGCCCGGGACGCAAAGACGAGCGAAGTGTCTGGCCGGAGCCTGCCCCCGACCCAGGGGAAAGGGCACCGGCCATCCCAGCCGGCGCTCTGCCGAAGGGGCCAGGCGTGCGTTCTCGCAAGCTCATTAGCCGCCGAGATGTGCGTCTGAGCACTCCCCGGGAGCCGGGCCCTGCCGGCAGGCACTGGAGTGTGCCAGATGGCCCATTAACATAGGCTCTTCGAGTCGGGGGCTTGCAGAGTCATTTGGAAAATGTCAGACAGAAACAAGAACCCTGTCACTTCTTATTAGAATTAACTACATCAGACCCTGGGCACAGACTTCACCTTGGGTCAGGAAAATTAATACCAAGTCGCACGACACACGGGCCAAGATGGGTCTCCCTCCAGGGACCCATTTGCCGGCGCTGTGACCGTCCCTCTTCCTCCCAAACCTGAACACTTTCCTTTGGTGACACTTGCAAAGAGCTGACCTTGCCCAAAACCCGTCGGTGTCTGGCTGACAGGAGGTACAGGCAGACTCCCGACAAGGCGCTCTCCCCGAGGCCGGTTTCTGACCACTCGCCCGAGGGCCTGGGTGCGTGGTGCCGATGGGCGCCTCCGCGGCGTCGACCGTGCGCGGTCAGTCAGGAGAACGATACCTCCCCGAACGGAGCCCAGGGCCGTAGGACACAGAAATGAAACGCCATGGAAATCACATGCTTTGTTTTGTTTTGTTTTGTTTTCTTTGAATCCAGATGTCAAAAACCTGGAGAACTTCCAGCTGGTGGAAGGGGTGCAGGAGCAAGTGAACGCCGCGCTGCTGGACTACACCACCTGCAACTACCCGCAGCAGGCGGAGAAGTTCCGGCAGCTGCTCCTGCGCCTGCCGGAGATCCGGGCTATCAGCGTGCAGGCCGAGGAGTACCTGTACTACAAGCACCTGAACGGGGACGTGCCCTACAACAACCTCCTCATCGAGATGCTGCACGCCAAGAGGGCCTGAGCCGCCGCGCCCCCCGGCCGAGCTCTGCTCCGGGGAAGGAAGGAGAGCCCGGCGGGGGTGGGCGAGGAGAACAGGAAGGGCGAAAGAAGGAAAACACTCTGAACTGCTCCCAGTAACACGAAGGGAAAACTTGGCTCAAAGGGACTGGATTGAGAAAGGCGTAATAATCAAATACTTCACAGCAAACAAGTGATGTATCAGGGTATTTGTACTGTAAACTGTGAATTGAGAGCTGCACGTCCCCCCCCCCCCCGGGAGGCCACGTGAGAGGCCGCAGAGTGCAGTGAGCACGCCGACGGGGCCAGGAGAGGAAACGCCGGCCAGCCGCGCCACCCCTGTGCGTTCTGTGCCCTCCACGGTGAAGCCCTGTGGGAACCTATCCTCGTCCCTGCAGCAGGCGATCTGAGCTCCCACAGTTCCTCCTCGGTGAAGCCGACCTGACACACTGCTCACGGCCCCGTCGGCCACCCCTGGAACAGTCCCCCTCTCTTCCCCTCAAGGACCCGGCACCTTCTGTCCTGCGATCGATCAGTAAAATCGATCGTGGAGCTTCTACCCAAGGACGCAGCCATGGCCACTCCCGGCTCCACCAAGTCTCAAAAAGCCTAATCTTCAATATCTGTGTCTGAGACGGGCTAAGAACTTAAAAGAACCGCCCAGCAACACGTTAGCTTGCCGCTTAAATATGTCCTGGTTTGTTTTGTCATGTGTCCATAATGTTTAAAAAAAAAAAAAAAGCAGGCGGTATTCTTCTTCTGATCGTACGCAAACCGCATTGGTCGGTGTTAAGGGCAATGACTATACACCCTCAAACACAGGCACCCACCACCCCCCCCGGCCAAAGCAAGGGAGACCTTATTTCTGCTACTGTTCCCCAAAGGCGGCTTGGGCACAGTTGGATTGCATTTAAAAAGTCCTGGCCAGAAGGCTTTGCGAGGATACGTCCGTCTCTACACGCATCCAAGTTCATAGTCCATTTAAAAAGACAACACACATCCTCTTTGCCTGGGATGTCTCATTGTCAAAGTTGTAAGAAGTTTAAAGCCACCCGGAGCCCGTGGGAAGCCACGTGGACTGGAGAGACAGGGTGAGCTGATCAGTCTGTCAGCTTGCTCGGATATGCCCTAACAAGCGATGGAAACGGGGGGTTCACCTGTGGCCGGAAAGACGGGGGCTTGGTGCAGGGCCTTCCCGGACCTGACGTCTCTGCCTCGCAGACCGAAGTCTGTGGAACGAATCCCGGCAGGCAGAGAACCGCGCACCGCCCTGCCAAAGGCCACCCTCGGCATCCCTGACACGCAGTGACGCGGGGGTGGAAGTCTTGCCTTATTTCACACGTCTGCACGGGGGCTGTGCCGATGGGAATCAGCATTTGAAATAAAGTATGAACACTTTTCAAGTCACCTACAATACAGTGTTTACATTCTCTAGGTCCTGTGGGGGGTGGGAGAGGGCCATGATGGGACAAAGTAGCTGAAGCAGTGATATCCTTAATGCCATTTCTCGGATTGGTAATTGTTTTGAAAAGTGCTGAATTGTCGTCGTGAGACACTAAAATCAAGATCGGGAATTGCATTTAAGACTTTAATTTCTTTTTTTTTTTTTGAGATTACCAGCGGCACAATCACTTGTAGAAACTGTAAAAAAAAAAAAAGTATCTTCTAGTCCCTTAATTTTTTCATAAGTGTTTCTGGCTTTTGAATAGTTTATTTATATTGTATATCATAGTTTCAACTGTAGACCACTATAATGCTAATTTATTGCTCCTCAGTCTCACCTCTGTACAGATACGGCCAAGACGAAAGAAACCAAATATGTGTGTGTGTACTGCGGCGTGTCTTCAAGTTGGTGGGACACAGTTCAGAGACAGAGAAGGGTCTTAATGAATTCAAATCGTTCACTTGATTACATGTCTGTAAATCTTCCTAATTATTTCTGTACTTTATTTAATGTCTATTGTAAATTATGTGACCCGTGGCTTCCTGTTTTCAAGCGAGTTTCTCGAGGGTGGCGTCTCCCCTGGTTCTCCTTTCCAAGCATTGTAAGGTGTAGACCAAAGATATTAGTTACTGCTTCTGTGTGTGCAAAGAGGGGTATTTTGTTATTTTGCCCAACCACCTCTACTCCTCGTCCATGTGAAGGGTACACGTTCGCCACGCGGAGTGTCCACAGCCCGTCACGCGGAGTCTCGGCGCCCTGGGCTCTCCTCGTGGCCCACAGGACAGCAGGAAGGGGCGGATCGGAGCCCGTGTCCAAAGCATGGGGCGGCTGCCTATTTCTCTCCAGTTCAAAACCCGGTTGGGCACAGAGGAGAAGCATCAACAGTTAATGTAAGGGTTCTGCCGTGTACGGAGGGCACGCGGGAGATTGAGGGGAAGTTATCTGGAGGGTCTTGAACATTGCAAACAACCCCCCCCCAAAAAAAACAAAAAAAAAACCCTCCCCAATGCATAAGAAACCTAAAAAATGTCAAACATGAGTATGTTGTTAGCCTAGTGAATTACACCGTGGGCGACACAGAGGGACCCCTCCACACTGCTGGGGGCCCCCCTGAAGCTGACAGGTAAAATGTCCCCAGTGTCCCTCGTTGACCTGTGTCACCAGACAGCTCCTTAGCAACGCGTCACCGACGCAGGACAGGGCTTCTTAGGAAAAGCGGACCCTGTAGAAAGCGTTGCGGCTCAGCCTGGTCGAGGCAGTGGGTCTGTCTGCCGGCAGGCGCCCTACAGTGTCCGAGCGTCTGTCCGCGCTGCTGCCTAGGGCCCGAACCCACGTCCAGAGTGTGCCGTCGGTCACGTGCTGACGTCTTCTTACTGTACCAGTGAAATGCACATTGTTGTGTCCGTTCTTGTCAGGAATTTGTCAACAAGATGTTTATTCCCCCCCCCCCAGTATTTCAATAAACATTCATATGTGCAGCCTGCCACTTAGGAGTTGCCTTTCTGTTCTCGCTCGACGGGAGACGGGCGCTCTGGGTGGTGGAGGCACCGGACCAGGGAGGGAGTCAAAGGAATTCCGCGCAGATCGACACGTTTCCCGTCCGGATGTTTCCGGGAGTGATCCAGCGTCCTTGGTCGGATGCTTGAAGCGTCCGACTCAACGTGGGCATCGCATGTCTACACACAAAATGAAACAATGTATGTCACTCACTGTTGGAACCGAGGGGCAGAAATACCTCACCACACCTAATTTTTTTGGTCGAGCTGCCGCGCTCTACCAGTTCTCCCGAGGACTTTGTTAACTCACTCCGGCCTCGGAACGGCCCTGGGAGCTGTCGTTTTCTTCTTCCGAAAGCTGCTCGCTGGACGCAAAGCACCCGTTGGTGGGGGCAGGTTTGAACCCAGGCAGCGTGGCCCCAGGATCTGTGCTGTCGGTCACACCCCGCCGTCCCTAACCCAGGGTCACCCTCAGGGTTTGCTCCAGAGAGAGAAGATCACAGGAATCCCCGCAGCCAGTCACCACACACACACACACACACACACGCACACACGCACACGACCGTAACTCAGAAGCAAAAGGCTTTGCACTCTGTGGGGTTGAACCCTGAGAAACAGCACGTGTGTGTTCCAGATATTAGCCTCCTTCCAGACAACTGAGTCTTCGGGGATGTTTGCAGAAAATAACCTGCAGACATCCGTTCCGGGAGTGAGCCATCACCTCTGTTACAAAGCAGTGCAAGAGCCGCAAAGCCCTTCACACGCAGTGTATGAGCCCGGGCGGCCCAGCGCTCCCCTCCTCCCGGCCCACCCCCCACCTCCTCACCCACGCTCCCCTTTCACCACACGGACTCTCTCAGGGTCTTGTGGAAAGACCCCAGGGGACCAGACCCAAACCTACGGAACCGAGACTTCTTCGAAGCAACTACTTCCTTAGTGGCAAACCACACCTGCCTCGTCAGCCGCTTGCTTGGGAGAACTTTTTAAAAAATAATTCTTGTTGACATTCCCGGGAATAGAAACATATATTCGTATTTAACTGGACCCACGTCCCAGACAGAGAGTGCACTGGGACCCACTCCTACACCTGAACACAGCCAGGTAACCGGCACACGGGTCAGGTGCACAAAGGGCGGCATCTTCAAAACGTCCTCACCGGAGGCCACGCGTGGTTTTTAAGGCAGGTGGGAGGGAGGCTCTCCAAAGCCCCAGGCGCGGCCCGCGGGGGTCACGGTGTGGGAACCGGGGCCGAGCCGCCGGCCCTTAGAACAACACGCGCGAAGGTGCTAAATCCATCAGTGTTGGGGGCGGGGTGCAGCCGGAGAGAAAACCAATGCAGCCGGCGGGTGCTGGATTGTCACGGCCGATCCTCGCGCTGCCTTGGGAGAGGTTCGTCCCTTTAACTGAGTTTGACATTCGGTTTGAGGCCACCTCTGATGGGTACTTTCACCAGAACCCCTCAGAGAGTGTGTTCGGCCTCGCGCAGGTCAAAGCGCAGCGAGACTGAGTGGTCTTGACAGGTCCCTGGGATTAGAAAGCCCGGGCTCCCCTCACACCAAACAGGAAGGGCCCAGTGGAGCCGCCCCACGGAACCGTTCCCGCAGCTCTGCCTTTCCCGGAGGCATCGGCTCCGTGTCAGGTGAAGGGTCGGTCCCACGGGGGCCCATCTTGGGCCGAGGCTGTGGTTCTGCCTGCAGACAGGCTGAGAGCTGATGGGAAACGCCGCGTGTGTGATTGTCACCAGGGGAGAGGGACGGAGGTACAGGGAGGGTGGCATTGGACGATTCACCGCGTCTCCCCGAAGTGAGTTGGACACAGAGGACTGAGTACCCCACAGAGTCGGGGGCGGGGGGCTGGCCCCACTCCATGCCTGAGCAGGGGCCAGCGTGGAGCAGAGCCCTGGGGAATGTGTCTATCTGCAGGTCCGAGGCCGGACCCCCAGGCCACTAGATCTGAGACTGTCCTCAGGCCACGTCCGTCCGAAGGAGCCAAGGGGAGACGGAGTCGTCCGTCCAGGGAGACACGCAGGCACCTGGTTTGCGTCTCACTTTTCAGGGAGGTAGGTTGCCCTTAGCGACCCCCAGACCCAACTGCGAGACTCTATCCACACGCCCCAGCCCGGCCCCTTAGTGCCCCGGTGAGCCTCGGGTGGGGGCGGGGGACTGCCCTTCTTTAAGTCGCTGTGTTTGGGGGCCTCTGTCTCCCAAGGGCAGCATTCACCCTAATGCCCGAAAGTGATTTCTTTGCGTCCCCTGCACAACCCCATCTTGGGACTAAGGAGCTGCCAACCCTCCCACAGCGGGGCAGAGACGGGGCAGGGGTCCCGCAGGTCGGGGTGGTTGTAAGCCACAGCCCCCCGCAGGGCCGACCTTCATTCACTAACAGCGTGTTTCCTTCAGAGTCAAAACAAGCGGCGCTGACAGGCGTGTTTTTTTAAGTGATAACACCAAAAACCAAACATGTTCTTGGCCCCCACACCAGCCTCAGCAGGCGTCCACTCCCGATGGGAGACCTCGCCATAACCACCTCGCCCGGCCCACAGACTCATCCCGGCGTTAAGAGTCACCCAGATTTTCTCAGGCCCCAGTCTGACCAGTCGCTTCCCCCGTTGCTGGAGAAGCACCCCCCACGGGTAAATTGCGGAGGGCTAGGAGAATAGCAGCCTCCTGTGCAAAGAGAAGAGGTTCCGTGCCGTCCTTCGACTCACCCCCACTGCCCTCGCTCCATTTCTCAAGTTCTCACTATTTAAAAAAAATAAACCGTGTCCGGACGAGGTTCCCCAGGCATAAGTGAGGGCCTCGCGCAGCTCCGCTCTGGGGCGCAGCGAGCCTCTTTCTATAAATAAGTGTGGAGGCACGTGCCCCAGCCCCGGAGCGCTGCTGTCCCGGGTTTGATCTCCTCTTTGCTCCCACCGTGCGGCCTCGTGTGGAGTGCCCAGCATCCCCCCGAGTGTCGTGTGGCCTGGACTCGGGCCAAGCTCCCCAGGCAGTTCCGGCCAGTGCCCACTCACCCTCCCCCCACCCTTGTCACCGGAACCTGAAAGCGGTGGCCCCACCTGGGTGGGGGACAGGGACTGTCAGACACTCAGCACTCGGCCACCATCAAAGCCCCGCCCTGCACCCAAGTCTCTCATGAAAATAAGGACGACGATGAGGGACAATGATTTTTGTTCCTGAAAGTGCTGAGCTCTCCATTACCTCCATCACCGTCTTAGTTCTCAAGACAGCCCCGCAGAGGGCAGGATCCGGAGCCCTGTGTGGACCAGGAAGGCGGGGCCTCCGGACTGGACGCTCCCAGAGGTCACACCGCTGGTCGGGGGCCAGGATGCCAACCCAGCCGGGCCCAACCACACGGCCGGGCATCCAACCCAGGCCGGGCGCACGTCTCCGTCTGGAGGGACGCAGGGTCTGTGAGATGAAATGCTGGCCGGACGGGCGGTTAGACGTGCGTCCACTTCTCCTCTGACTGCCCGTGTCCACATCGCTCCCTTCCCGACGTCAGCTGGGATGCGCCCGCACAGAAGGCAAGGAAACACCTCGTCGCCGCGCGGTCAGCCCAGGCCCTTGAAAACGGGCCCCTTGGTGGGACTGGACCCAAAGGCATGGCAGCGCGGCCCAGACGTTTCCACTGCGACGCTGCTTTTTCTGTGTTTTGCATGTTGGCCTCACTCCATTCTGATGTGCACGGGCCTCTGACCAGAACCTGGTCTACGCTCGACAGGAACACACAGGCGCCTCTTGCAGGCAGACAGCCCCCCAAAAGCAACCGACCGTCAGAGAGAAGCTGGCAGAGGGGCCGCGTTCAGTGTGGAGGCTGCTGACCAAGGCTGGCCGACCGGTGACCACAACAGGGGCCTCCCAGACCAGGACGCACGAGGCCAGCAGACCAGCCCCTGGGCGGGAGCTCGTAACACGGAGGGACTCTTTTTAAAGGCTGTCACACACACACAAAAGAAAACCCTGTAAGGGGGGACCAGCCAGGCACCAGTGAGAAGTGCCTTTCTTTCCCGACGCGCAAGCGGCCCCGGATCGCCGCCTGCCAGGGAGAATGGCAGCCAAGCAGGGCAGCGCTGCTGGGGGGGACAGGCGGGCTGCACAACCGAAGCACACTGGGCACATCCTGTGTCCCCTCTGCTGGGGCCACGGAGCCCGGGCCCTGGCCGGGGGGGTGGGGGGGGCAGGGAAGGGGCTTTCCATCTTCGCTGATTTACGGCCACGGAGAAGCCAGCTTCCTGTTTTCCCGCCTCCGCAGGAAACTTGCCCAAAGCTGCTGCGCTGTCCTCTGTCCGCAGAGGCGAGGGTCCGAGGGAGGGCGGGGCGGCTGCTGGCACACACAGGGGACACCTCGAGCTTGTGCGTGTGAGCACATGCGCACAGTTCACTGCCATCACAGGAAACGGGAAGGCGGGAGCTGTTTGCGAGCAGCTGGCCGACACCCGTCGTTAGTCCCCTCCCTTGGCTTCTCGGAGCCCCGAGCAGAGGGCAGCAGAGCGCCCTCTGCCTCCCGCCGGGGTTTCTCCTGCGGTCAGGTACGGGGACGCCTTGGGCCTTTGCGACCGTGCCCATGTGGGGTCTGCAGTTTCAGTGGTGGTCAGGGAAGGGCGTGACCATGGCTTCGCCGGCACGGACTGAGGGGCACACACAGTGTGTGTGAATGAAACTGTCAGGCTCCCAGAGATGGAGGGAGAGGGCACCTGTCCCCACCGCCCGTCCTCACCCTCCTCGGTGTGGTCAGCCACACCAAAATCAGCCCATCGCCCTCCTACACTGGCCCAGTCTATCTTCACCCCCAAAGCGCCCATCTACCCCCATCACTGCACCCACGGCCGCCAACATCATTCATGTGGTTTCACCCCCCTCAGACCGGGAGATTTCCCCCCACAGGGCGCTGGCTTCATCTCCGGGCCCCGGCACCTAATGATACACTGCGTAACCCTTAGCAGACACTCGGTGAGAATTCCCTGAGTAAACAATTCCTGTCTGTTACTGACCTCACTCTGAAAAGGACGCCTCTTTGGCCAAGTCTCTCGGGTTCTAGGTCCCTGGTCCTGGAAGTGTGCTCCGAGGACCAGCTGCGTCCGTCACCTGCGGGCTTCGCAGGTGTGGGACCCGCCCCACAGCCCCACACACTAACAAGGTCTCCAGGTGAGCACACACACACCTTTGGGTCAGGAAGGCCCCTGCTGCAGGTAACAGAAAGTAAGGCACCTTCATTTCTTCTTAAAAAGGTGTTTACTAAAACGCTAGCATGCACATTTCAGAAGTAATTTATCCTGAAAAATATAAAGTATCATCGACATGCAATACTATCACAGACACAGGGCTTTGGGGGCCATGAGGAAGGGTGGGGTGGGATGTGGGGGTGACATGGGGGTTCCCTAAAAACACTCTCCGGGAAGAGGTCTCAGAGCAGAGCACGTTCCTGATGGACAGGCACGCAGGGGCGCAGATGGTGCCGGCTGCTCGTGCGTCCCTCGTCACTGCGGGCTGTGCAGGGTGACCCAGACAGGGTGCCGGTGGCAGAGGGCGTGAGAGGAAGCCGAGGTGGGGCAAGGGGAGGGGAGGATTGGACGGCAAGGACAGGACATTAGAGAACCAGGCTCCGACACTGTAACGCTCACCCCAGGGACAGGCTGTGGGGCGGGGGATGGGGGCGTGCAGTCCGAAACCACAGAACCCGGGACATGACACGCACACCTGTTCCAAGGAACGGTCAGTTCAGATGAACCGGCGAGTGAGAGCAGTTATGCCATGAAGGCCGCGGGACAGAGTCCCCTGCCATTGGTTTGCAAAGTGGTCCCCTCCCTGGTGCTGAGAAAACTCTTCTTGCATGAAGAGGAGGGTATGTCTCATCCTGACACAATTAACTGGCCTATAAAACCCTGGAGGTAAAATTCAGAATCATCTCCGCCCTAAAACACCACGCCTTCCACATGGACGCAGACGATGGTGACTTCGCCGGCCTTTACCACTGTGTGTGAGTGGGCGTGACCACAGCAGCCACACCTGCCACGCCGAGCCGGCCACACCGGGCTTTGCGGCAGCCCTGAGCACTATCAGGGCAGCCGCAGGTCACCCAGAACTCAGGGCACTCCGCTCCCAAGAAACCGTATCGACACCCACGTTACAGTCTGAGTTCCTGAGACTTTTCAGTGCAAGAGCGAGACTTCGGCCTCCTCCACAGAGGAAGGAATAAGACGAACCCGCAGGCAAACGGTCACCAGACAGAGGCCGTGCAGTTTGTTTGCAGGGACAGGAGCAGCCCAGGGGACAAGGAGGCCCAGACAGTCCATCAGAAACGACAGTGTGACCCCCGGAGCAGAAAAACGCCCGGCCGCCATGGGCTCTCATCCCACGGGGCGGCAGCCANCCACGTTACAGTCTGAGTTCCTGAGACTTTTCAGTGCAAGAACGAGACTTCGGCCTCCTCCACGGAGGAAGGAATAAAACGAACCCGCAGGCAAACGGTCACCAGACAGAGGCCGTGCAGTTTGTTTGCAGGGACAGGAGCAGCCCAGGGGACAAGGAGGCCCAGACAGTCCATCAGAAATGACAGTGTGACCCCCGGAGCAGAAAAACGCCCGGCCGCCATGGGCTCTCATCCCACGGGGCGGCAGCCAGACTGCAGAGGGGAAGTGTGCATAAACATCACGCTGATGGAGAGGCCAGACGTAAGCAGTGGCTGATAAGCAAGTTTTAATCCGGAAAGACCCCAGGCGCGCTCTTCCCCCGGCGTTGAGGACACACTAACAGCCCGACTGCCATTGCCATGCTGTGTAAACAGGAGAAGAAGGAAAGTGGCCACACGCAGCCCACACTTGCCCGGTTTTCAGCCTCTCCTGAGGGGGTGCTCTCTACCCATTTGACAGAGGGGAGCACCAAGGTCAGAGACAGAACTGTGGAGTGACAGAACTGTGTCCTGTCCATGCCCTGTTCACGACAGCCCCGTGTGACTCTTTGTCCCTGAGAAATGACAGGGCCCACGGCCGCTCCTTCTAAGCAAACCTGTGCTTTCGGAGTATAAACAAAGCCAGGCCACCAAAACCGCTGGCGTTTGGGACATGGCTTCCCCAGTGGCCGCTCCCGCCTAGACGGACTGGCCTGCACGCCCCTGAAAGCCGCTCCTTTGTGAATTGTAGCCGAGTTGGCAACAGTTAATAAACATCGCAGAAAGCCACCCGCGAGAACACAGGGATGGCAGGGTTCTAAGGGCAGCGCCTGACGGACAGGCCCAGAAGGGCGGGGCACAGGGATCGTGTGCCCTCAGCCCCACGCGCTTCCCTACACCCAGAGGAGGGTCCCCTGGCCCAGCAGACCTCCACGAAGCCCGCTGGTCCCCGCTCCCTTGAGGTGTCAGGTAGAAGGTGCAGGTCACACTTGTCCCTCCACAGCCGTAGGGGGCACCGTCGAGCCCCTTTTTGTTCGTGGCCCGTGGTTTTCAGTGGGTTCATGTTGCCTTCCGTGGCCAGTCAGCACCCAGTGGTACGCCGGATCTTCACACCTCTCGGGACGTCCCCCACTCCTGCTGGTCTTCATGGAAACCGCGGGGGCCCAGGACCAACCCCCTTCGCCACAACCCCCGTCCCTAAGATTTACGTGTCAGCCGGGCTGCCGGACCCAGTTGCCTGATCCACCTCACGGGCGATGCTGTGTAGGTCAGGGATACTGACGCCACACACCTCTGTCCCCGAGACACGCCGCCCACACCCTGTCTACGGGGATCCACTGTCCTCTCCGGGTTCCTGAGTCACTCCCTTCCCCACGCCCCGAATCCCACGCGGCCACACCGCCTCTCCGACTCCCTCAGAGGCCCCCATTTGCTCAACTGTCCTGGTCCTAAATGGTACCCCTGAGCCTCTCCCCCTCGGTCTGCCCAAATCCCAGAGACAAGGTTGTCCGTCTGCCCCAGTTGTCCCCAAGGGTTCCCAAGGCCCCAGTAAGGCACTGCCCTTGCCTGGTGACACGGGCCCAAACCCACAGCCTCGGCACTTCCCTGGCACTGTGCCCCGCTTTCGAGTCATCACCAGGCCCTGGGCCTTTCTTCGGGGGGCCGGGCCTCGGTCCCAGGCCGGCTCTCCGGGCTCGGCCGCTCTGGCCAGAAGAACCAGGGACAGTGGTGTGGCCCTGCTCCCCCCACCCGCCCCACCCCGGCTGCATCAGCCTCAGCCTTAGCTTTTCATTAGACATCCGTGCGTACGAGTACGTATTAGAAAGATCCCCATTTGCCATTATTTTCACGAAGCAAGAGTATTTTTTATTAGCACGTAACAAGCCAGTCCCAAGTTGCATTTAGCCGAAACCAAAGGTACAGTTCGATTGATTTAAACCGTTTCTTATGAATAGACTCGGAGCGAAGGTCAATAAAACAGAACTCCCCGTGAGCGCGGCTCCCCTCGGCCCACAAGGAAGTCGGGAACTTTCGAGCACGAGGGCACGGTGTTCAGCATCCCAGTCATTAACCGAGCAGAACCTGGAATCGAAAAAGGGAAAGAGGTGAAATAAAACGACGCTTGGAAAACAAAGACAGGGCGCTCGGTCCCCTCGATGCAGACCCCGGCTGAACTCGGCGTCTGGGTGAGAAAGAAACAATTAGAGAGCACAGACTGAGGGACAGGCTACTCGTCACAGCATTCAAAGCACGCACCCCCGATTTCTGTTTTGAACATTTGAACCTTTCTTTTCTTTTTTTTGGGGGGGGGCTTCCTCATGTGGGTGACTTGGAAAGGTGTAACTTAAATATTAAACTGCCATTTATTTTTGTTTTCTTCACTTCTTTCCTTGAAAACCTTATGCTTCTCATCAATCAGAAAATCCTATCAACAACTTGGCAGCTGGTAGGTTCCGACTGCTTTGAATTTTTCTGAACACTTAGTTGAAGAAGACCCGGACGTGTCTAAGTGAAAAGGATAATGACGTCTCATTCCTTCCGTAGAAGAAGCCCCACCTGGTGCGTCAGGAGCGGTGGAGGCCGGGGTGCTCTGGGGGGGACAGGCCAAGTCCCATCTTTAAAGGCCTGGAATAATGAACTCTGCTTTCAGTCATCGTGCAAGGGCCCCATGAGGAGTGGGAGGAAGGGAAAACTCTAGCCCCGAGATGGAAATTGAGTGGGTGTCCTTCCGCGAGGTGGGGGGCACCGCGCTCCAAAGATGAGACCGCAATACGGAGTCCCAGAAGTTTTGTGTGTGTCCTGTCACGACTTCATTGTATTAAATAATCCATGAAAACAGCAAGTGATGGCAGGAGTGAGAAAATTGATTTTTCTCACTTGATTTGTCTTGAGTGGATGCTAACTGAGCCCCCACACGCCGCAGAGAACATTTAATGGCTGTTCTCGAAGAGCTGACCCGGCCTCCAGGTTACTCGGCTGTGACGAAATGCTCTGTGAAGGGACCCCGTGGCCGGAGAAGCAGGCTCGTGGGGTCGGCGCGTACGGCCATAAGAAACTCACCGGGGTGGTAACAGATTCAACTGAGTGCTTTGAATCTCCCAGGCAGAGCCCCCGTTAGTAACCACGCCACACAGCCCTGCTTTTGGCCCAGTCCGCAGCCTCGCACAGTCCGTTTTGCTGCCCTGGACCTCTGCCTCTTCATCGGTGTCGAAGGGCGGCTCGGCGAAGGGCCTCAGGGTTCCCTCAGCCCTGACATTTTGGGACCCCGTGAACACCCGCCCTCCACGCCCAGGACTAAATGCAGGCTAAGGGGGAAACACCGTACGGCACAGTCAGGCCACCAACATGTCAGCGCGGCTACAAGGCACCGATTTTCTAGATGGCTCGACATATTAAAAGATGCTCGACTTCCTTTTCCGTCTTAAAAGGCAAATAAGCACAACGATAACCCATTTGCACCTGCCAGGTGAGCAAAGATGAGACGTTTAGATGCCCCGAGGTGAGGGGCTGGGGGAAGCCAGCATTCTTGAAGCTGCTGGCTTGTGCAACACAATGCATGTCACCCAGAGAACAAGCACCTTCACTTCTAGGAACCCGGCGTATAGACACGCTTGCAAGAGCGTGCTACGGTGTGCGCACGGGAATGGGTGGGGCAGAGCTGTCTGAAACACAGCCCTGACTGTAACCCAAGTATCCATCGACCGGACAATGATGCAATAAGCGACAGTGTATCCATTTCACGGGGTATTATGCCGCTGCTAAAAAAATAGTCTTTGTGTGCCGATAGTCACCATGCACAGGGCCTGGCCAGCAGGAAATCCCACAGCATCCGAAACGCTCGGGACCAGCCATACTCTGTGGGAGCCTCTAGCCCACTGGCAAACCCAGCCGTCGGAGCAACTGGCACAAGGAACCGCCACAGGCCATCGGAAGATGTCCGCATGTCTCTCCTCGTGGGGGTCACGGCGCATCCTGGCTCGGAGGCCAGGAGCTCAGTGACTCAGCCCACTCACTCTCTCACCGCTGGCCTGACCCCTCCAACCACTCACAGGCCCAGGGAGATCTGGGGGCCCCGCGGGGCTGGAGGGGGACACCCCAGTCCCTCGCCACCCCCACCGCAGACTCGGACC
Source organism: Sturnira hondurensis (assembly GCF_014824575.4). NCBI lineage: Eukaryota > Metazoa > Chordata > Mammalia > Chiroptera > Phyllostomidae > Sturnira > Sturnira hondurensis. The sequence goes on from NW_028091436.1 coordinate 1,296,793, forward strand.
CCCATGGACAAGGCCCGCAGTAGACGGGGCAGCACAATGAGACGCCGGGGAGTGGGGGATGTGGATCAAAGGGAATGACGGAGCGGCATCTGTCAGCTCCAGCTGGGCGCCTGTGGCTTCGCCGGTGGAGGGACCGGCTGGCTGTGACCTGACTGTGCAGATGCGTGGGACTCCTGGGGACCCCGGAGGAGGTGCCGGCTGCATGTGTCTGCGTTGGGCTTTTTGGTCTCAGTCAACTCAAAGGCAGGTGTGAAACGAAGGAAACAGGAAACCTGAAAGAGAAACACCACTGGCGTGTTTCGGTCACCTGTCCTGCGGCCCTGTGACATTTACCTGGGGCCTGCCTGCCCCGACCCTGGGAGCACCCGGTGGAGTCTCGGTGTCCTGTTCCCCACGGGAGCAGGAGAAAACCCTGGGGCCATGAGGAAACACGGGGAACAGGAACCTGCTTGCAAGGAAGGCCCCGAGCCCTGCATCTTGACCCTCCACTCACGTGGCCAAGAAATGCTCTTGCTCACACAGGTGGGCCTGTCTCCTCTCAAACCCCCTTCCTTCCCTCCCTTTCCCCCCTCGTTCAGCTACAGTCGCTGTCCCCTCCCCTGCCGGTCCCTGTCCCCCTCCCCAGGCACACCTGTCCTTGACGACCCTGCCCAGGGAACACGAGGTTTGGAATCGGGCCCAGCTGGACTCCATGCCGTTAGTGTCCTCAAAAGGCCACGTACGGGCTTGGCATGAAGGCAGGTAAAGTCCTGCCTGGGCCCCGCCGGCCAAGCCGTGCGCGCCTTCTGGTCCTTCCCAGGCAAGAGATGTGTGGGGGGTGGGGTCACGGGAACAGAGGAGGCATCCGATCTGGGTCACCCCTGAGTCCCCACCGCTGAGCACAGGCGCAGTGCGCCCACAGGCTGGGGTAATTAGGGCGCATGCTAATTAAGGGCCCGTCCACTCAGGACCTCCTTCCTCGAAGGGCTGTCTAAATGCCGCTTGCTTGCCCCTAGTCTGCCGAGATCCCTCGGGGACTGTGCTAACCACGAATGCCTCTGGGAGGGGGAGGACGAGCTAAATCAATAGCATCTCAGCGGGAGTTAATTTACCCAAGATTGAAAAGTCAGTGGCTTTGCAAGATGCCAAGAAAACAGGATAAGGAACAGATGAATTCCAGAGGGGAAGAAAACTCCAGAAACGTCCCTCTTCACCCTCACCCCAGGCTCTGAGCGCCTTCTCTGACAAGGGATAGTTGTCACCAATTAGAAGGTGCCCTTCCTTCCCTCCTAAGATGTAAGGGTCACTTGACATTAATTCCTTTTCTACCATGTAGGTCAATGGAGATACCTGTCCACCATCGCACACCTGTTCTCCTTTCTGACGGCCCCATGACGTACTTTCAGCCCGGGATGGAATCCAGGCTGGGGGCTGGGGCCTGGGGGCAAGGGACGGAGGAGTACAGATTGCTATTTTCAGAGCAGTCGTGGAGATGCAGAGCCCAGCACAGGGAAGCTGGTCAACACCCATGGGAACAACTCTCTGCATGGGGCCCGGCGGGCCCTGGAAACATCGGGGGCCACTCTCTGAAGGGCACGACGGTCTGACCGCCACGCTGCGCACCTGAAACTGATACAGAATAATAACGAACGTCAGCTGTTATCGGGGGGAAACGTTTTTAGTGGGCGTTTCTAAAAGGAAAGAAAAATACCCAAACGTAGAACTCGAAACTACCCACCATTGTTATGAACACGGAACGCCCCCGGGTAGCTCCAACCGCACCCGGGGTGACGCAAGGTGTGTGGTTGGCAGCCTGAACATAAATGTCACCAAAGGTGGCCATGGCAGGCACGGATCGGGCCCAAATTCGAGTCCAGCTCTCTCTCCTCATTCCTGCACTAAGTCCCCGGCCCCGGGGTTCCTCACTTTACGTGGGTTTGTCAGCTCTCTTCCCCAGGCCCTTGACGAGCTGGTCCGACCTCTGTCGTTGCCCCCGCCCCCCCCCGCCCCCGCCGCTCTTCTGCAACACCCCAATTTCAGTCATTCCATCCACAAACACGGGGTCTTGCGTTTTACTCATTTTTGGCGAGTGCTTCCCGTCGGAAGCACTTGGGGACACACCCCAACTATCTATCGGGGAGAGAGAAGATGGGAGCAGCAGGGCCTGGTGATTCGGGACAGCCTCCGAGCAGGGTGCGTCCAGGGAGAGGCCTCAGTGATGACAACAACGCAGCCTCCAAAGCCGGTCAAGATCACGGATGAGTGTAAAAGTCTGAGACCGCAGGGAGCCCGTTCGAGGGGCAGAAGAAAGACCCAGCGGCCTCACAAGTGCCCGGGCTTCCGGCCAAGGGCACCAGCCTGGATACCACTCTATGTGCTGTGAGAAGCCGCTGCAGGGGCTGAGGGAGCCGGCGACGGGACAGGGCCCACGTTTAGAGACACCCGTTCTGGCTGCTGCGCACGGGACGAGTGTGTGGTGGGGACACGGCTGCCAGTCGGAGGCTGCCTGGCAGAATGACGAGACCAAGGCCCCCGCAGGGCTGCCCTCCGGGGCCGCGCCTCCCTCCGCCCTCAGCAGGCTGAGAGGGCAGACGGCACCCATTCTCCAAGGCCTTATCTGCAGATCAGGTGGCAGGTGAGGAAGGGTACAGGGCAGGCAGGTTTCCCTTTAAAGGGAGGCGAGCCAGAAATGAATTACAATGTCTGAAATCAGGTCCCTAGCCCTGACCCATGTGGCTCAGTGGGTCGGGCGTCGTCCCACAAAGGGAAAGGTTGTGGGTTCCATTCCTCATTGGGGCACAGGTTGGGGCTGCAGGTGTGGTCCCCCATTGGGGCGCACAGGAGAGGCAACCAAACGATGTTTCCATCCCTCCTTTCTCCCTCCCTTCCCCTCCGTCTATTTAAAAATAAATACATGAAACAACAAAACCAGGTGAAGAATAGCTGGCAGCCTTTCCGTGGGGATCGAATGGCTCAGGCAAGCAGTGCAGGGCTGGGGGCCCGGGGAAGCCTGGGCTGGCCCCTCCCCCTCTTCCCCCCCCCCCCCGCCCCGCTCCCATGGAAGCTCAGCCCCAGACACAGGTCCACTCGGACTCAGAGCACATGACTTCATGACTGCCCTTCACTCACCGCTGCGCCCGCCCCCCCGGGGGGAGCGGGACTCCGACACCGGTCCAGTCCCACAGACCTGCTTTTGTGGGTGTCACCGCTCCGCGAAGTTCAACTGCATTTCGGTCCAGAACCGCCCGCCACCTCCCTGCCCCGGACACACAGGCCCCAGTGTGCGGACCCAGAAGGCGGCGGCGTGCCGTGTCATGCATCACGAGGCCGACGGCGCCGTGACGATGTATGGTTCCAATAGATCATCGGAGCCGTGGCCCAGNGGGGGGAGCGGGACTCTGACGCCGGTCCAGTCCCACAGACCTGCTTTTGTGGGTGTCACCGCTCCGCGAAGTTCAACTGCATTTCGGTCCAGAACCGCCCGCCACCTCCCTGCCCCGGACACACAGGCCCCAGTGTGCGGACCCAGAAGGCGGCGGCGTGCCGTGTCATGCATCACGAGGCCGACGGCGCCGTGACGATGTATGGTTCCAATAGATCATCGGAGCCGTGGCCCAGCTGAGACGGATGACTTGCATCCATCACAGCAGTGCCTCGGCTTTCGTGATGGATTATGCAAAACCATGGCAACGGCTAGAAAAATCAAGATAAGTTTTGTGGTTTTTAAACGTATTCTTGGTAAATACGATTTCTTAAGTTTCCACAATAGAATATGTGTTCCCGGGCACGACCGGGACGCAAGTTCTGACAGGCGTTGCGATGTTTCCCTGGGTGTCCTCCTTCCACGGCTGACTGGGGTACCTGCTCCCCCAGGCTCGCTCCCCGATAACTTACTGGAATCTCCCGAGAACCAGCATCGCTGCTGAGCACACAACTCTGTGTCGTGTCCGGGGTCCCGGGGTCCTGGGGTTGCGGCGGCCGCAGCGACAGGGAAGGCNGATTTCTTAAGTTTCCACAATAGAATATGTGTTCCCAGGCACGACCGGGACGCAAGTTCTGACAGGCGTTGCGATGTTTCCCTGGGTGTCCTCCTTCCACAGCTGACTGGGGTACCTGCTCCCCCAGGCTCGCTCCCCGATAACTTACTGGAATCTCCCGAGAACCAGCATCGCTGCTGAGCACACAACTCTGTGTCGTGTCCGGGGTCCCGGGGTCCTGGGGTTGCGGCGGCCGCAGCGACAGGGAAGGCGTGTCTCCAACGGCAGTCCCAGCCTTTTGCAGACAACTCCCCAAAGGACCCTAGACCGGGCAGGGTCCTCAGCCGTATCTGGGCAGCAGCGTCCTCAGGACACTCACAGGTCAGCCAGGTTTCATACGTGACATGGAGCCGTCCCCACCCGCCTTGCTGCCACGTGTGTGCTTGTACATCTGTGCATGCGTGTGCAAGACCGGCGTTCTCCCAACATGCCAGAGGGATTTAAGTCTAAATCTCCAATCTCCCCCCATTTTTGGCACGAGGAGAACCGGCAAAGGGAGGAGAACTGTAGAATCGTACCGACTGCCTCGGTGACTGTACCATCAGTGACCGGTAAGCCTGCGGTCTGGACCCTCACAGCAAACCCCACCTATCTAGCTCACTGGGCAATGACCTGGACACGCACAGGGTCAGGCGGGGATGCCACGGTGGCCAAGCCGGCCCCCAAGCCGACCTGCCCAAAAGACCCTGACCTCCTACTCACTGCAGCCTCTGGGACTCAACCCTCAAAAACAAATTGGTAAGAACCAGAGCCGCTTAGCGAGGGGCGGCCTGGGCCTGGGCAGAGGTGGGAGCAGGTTTCTGGGACTTCTCAGGAATCCTGTCCAACTCAGCGTCAGCCGGTTGCGAAACTTAGGAGCATCCAGGCAACTAACTGCTGCGCACCAGCCCGATCTCCACACCGGGCGTCGTCTCTCGCCCTTTGCCCAGCACTGGAGTAAATCTCTCACCCACCCCCATGAACTGCCCCCACCCAGGGCAGGAAAGCCCCTGCTTGTTCCGAGTGCCTGACCGAGGGACTGAATTCCGTCCCCTTCCGTCTTCCTCTGGGCCGGAGTGAACAGGCTGGGCCCGGAATGATGACTCAGCACCCCTTCCTGCCCTGTGCTCCGACATCAGCTTAGTATCCGTCAGCAGAGAGAAAGGGAGAAAGCCTTGGGGGCGGGACGAGCAGAGCCACACCAGAGAGGGAAGGGGGAGAGAGGTCCCCACATCGAAATCGGGACATCTGTGGCAAGGGTGGGCGGAAGAAAAAGCAAATATTCTTGTTTGTCCTTGCAAGGAACTAGGGAGCCTGGCCACTCATAAACCACAACTAACCACAGAGCTGCCGGGAGCCTCGGAGAGGGGAGTCCAGCCCCTGGTTTCAGCAATGAGGCACATGACGGCTGGTGGCTCCTGCCACTCCCTGGGGCTCTGGTTTGGTGCCCGGGTGAGGGAGGGGTTCATGATCACTACACTCTGGCGCTCAAACAGGAAGAGAAGTTCTTCTCTGCCCAGCACCCACCCTCACCTTCTGCACTTGGCCAAGCCCTGCTGCTCCTTTAAAAGCCAAACCCAAGTGCCGCCTCCTCCAGGAAGCCTTCCTGACTTCCCCTGAGACTGCCTATCCCTTAGCTTTCCTCGTCTGCTACTTTGTGTTATCTCTTGCCCTTTCTAAATGATGTCCAGTTACTTCAACTTCAGGAACTTCAGAAAGAGCACCCTGGGTGCGGGGGGGGGGGGGAGTGGACACGTGAGCCTGCCCCTCGCAGGGCCAGACGTGGCGGTCAGAAGGGTCAAAGCACTTTCTCTGGGGGCAGAGAAGCAGGCCTGCCTCATGCTGTGTGCTGCCCTTGCAAAGCACCTTCCTCAAAGCGGCCATTTAACACGGGCTCCCCAAGAATCATGTGACACATTTCTCGTAAAGACTGAAGACACTCTGAATGTATATTACACATATCTGTCTGTTTCCTGACTTTAGGGATAACCTGTGTCGGTTACTTGCAAAGAGGAAGGAAGCTACACTTGCAAGTCCCTCAAATCAGGGCTCAAAATAAAACTTCTGCCTTTTCTTCACTATGATAGGCTGATCGTTTCTCCCTACAGTTTCACGTTGAATTGCTACAGTGTCATTTGGGGGTACGGTCAGCTACACGAAGATATCATTAGACACGTAGGGACATGTGCGCGCTACAGTTTCTTCCCCGTAAAGGACACTTGGAAACACCCACACATCTAAAGACCGCAAAGGACTTGGCGTTTTTGTCTGGCTTCTTTCAAGAAGATGAGAAACGGGTGGTTTTATCAGAATTCTTCCCAGGAAACAAACATGATCATACAGTTTCCTGTGGAGTCTGGTCTTTTTGAACACACATAAGTTAATGACTCCGAGGAAACAGAAGTTGTTCACGCTCATCCCAACGGGACTGTTCCTTAATTCTTGTAACGCTTCCACAAGCCAGTGTGAGCTAGGCAGGTAGACACGCCACACACTTCCGGTGCCTCTGCCTGGGGCGTCCACTGGATGGACACAGAGAGAGCCACGTGACCCTTTTCGGAGGCAAACACTTCTGCCCTGGGGCAGGGGTGGGAGCAAATACGGTCAGGCAAGCCATGCTTCCCCCGTAACTTGTCTCTTCTTGACCTTCCTTCCTGCTACTGTTACAGCCTTTATGACCGAGATAAGTTGTTTATGAAAGCGCCTGTACCGTGTACGGAGACCAGGGACACCAGCTCTCCCCGGTGGGATGCAGAGGTCCCAGCGGAATGCCAGGGGCAGACCAGAAACCAAAGACCACGCTCCCTTCCGAACTTGAACCCGACTATCCTCTGGATGCAAGGATCCGACCACCCACCCTGGAGTCACACACCTGCTCTGAAAACCACAGATGCTTTCAATGTCTCCCTCTCTCTGGTCTTGAACCTCTCTCCCAACACTTTGTACATTGTTTCTGAAATGTAAAGGTGCGTGTGTGCATGAGAGCCTGGTGTGTAGATAGCGACTGGACTTCCCGTGGTGGTCGTCACAGTGCGTACGGATGTCAGCTCGTTGGGTGGTGCACCTGAAACTAGTAGAATGTCACCTGCCAAGGAGACCTCCGTTTAACAGATACACTCGCCCCGGCCACACAGCTTGCTTTGGTGAGCACCTTCCTGCACACCAAAAGGTTGCGGGTTCGATTCCCACGTGTATGGGAGACAACCAATCAATGGGTTTCTCTCTCACATAGATGTTTCTCTCTCTCTTTCTTCCTTCCCCCCTCTGTACAAAGCAATGGAAAAAAATGTCCTTGCCTGAGGATAAAACATAAGAAGACGGACTTGTTCATGGCTCTGTCAGGTACAACAGGCACGTCCTGCTTGGCCGGCCCCCAGCAAGCTGGGGGCTCTGTCCTCCCCGCGCTGCGCACCCCCACACCAGCCCTGTCCACATCTGACTCCCCCGCCACCCCCTCCACCCTCCGCCTAGCCCATGTCTGCCGGCACCTCCAGCCTCAAACTGGGCTTCCCTTCCCCTGCAGCCCTGCCTGCCAGCCCTGCCTGCCTGTCCCTCAGCCCGAGGCTGTCCCTTGTCACATCAGCATTGCACGGCAATACACGTCTGCTTCCTGCTTGAGGTGCCTCCCACCGCGGAGGTTCCCCAGGGACAGGAACACTCTCATCACCGCCTCCCAGCACCCACCACGGCACAGCACCTTGGTGGCGTGGGTAGTGGACATGACCTCTGCACGCCCAAACACCTGAGAGTTTGAGATGAACAGCAGAGGCAAGCTCCCACCCCGAAAGCTGAGTGGAGATCGAGCCCGGCTCCCTCCCAGCTGCCAAGGCCCAGGACACCACCCCCTCTCTCCCTTGAACAGGCTCGGCTCCTTCCCGCCCCAAATGTTGTCCTCGAGTAGCTGGGTGCTGCCGCCCATCCTTCGCAGCTCAGCCGCAGGTCGCTCCGTGAGAGAGGCCACCCCGTGCCAGGCGGTCTAAACGGACTCACTAACGCGAGATCCCTTCGCGCTCGTCCTTCTCTGCCTGGCTCACGCCCCTGGCCTGCCGCCGTATTCCTGTACTTCCCAGTGTCGCTCCGCCGCCACCGGAACCGGAGCCCAAAGCGGGTGCAGACCTCCTCTGCGCCTTCTTCACGGCCATTTCCCCGGAGCCCAAACGCCACTGGCCCATGGGAGAGGACAAGTGAGTGAGTGAATGGACAAACACTCTGCAAGTTCCTCAATCGGAGCCAGAAACTGTGAGAATGTGCAGAAAGTGCTTCGAAATCAACTAGGAACACCACTAGGTGTGCACACCCTGTCTTGTCTCGGGGCAGCCTTTGAGCAAGACTAGAAAACGCGTCCCTTCTGGGTCTCCAAGGGCACCCGACACCCTTGAGGGCTCCGAGACACAGGGAAAGTCACCCGGCCCCGGAACCGTCCACGGGACAGTTAACCACCCCGACCAAGGTCCATGACACAGCACGCCAGGTCTGGGGGCCTCCACTTGGTACCCGTGTGGCAAGTCCCCAAACCCCTCTAAGCGACCGGTTCCCACCTGTGGTAAAACAACGTCACGATGCCCTCTCCGAGTCACGGGCAGCCCTCAACAAGGCGTACGAACCACTGAGCAAAGAGCAAAGTCTCGTTCTCGTTAACAAATAGAGGGAGTTGTTTTAAAACACGCACGTCACCGAGGCGAGAACCGGGACTCTGCATTTGGAGTCGCGTGGCTCCATTCGCAAAAAGAGCTGCCCTAGACTAGTTCGACGTCCGAAGCCGGGATCGCTACACGCCGGCTCTTTGCCCCTTTTTAAGAAATCCCTTTGAAATTGCGGGTCTATACGCTGAGATGGAAGGGTATTAACAGCATGTTATTGCTTCTCCAAAAGGAATTACATTGCACATCCGCAGGATGCCCTGCTCCTGGGCTATAATTAGTCCGTGTCCATTACACAGAGGTTGCGCAACTTCCTAGTAATTTACCGGCATCCTAAATTATAAGGCTGCTTTCTAAAAATGTGTTTTGCCTGCCTCGTTTCTCCCGCGCGGTCTCAGCTGCCGTCGGCAGGGCAGCACACAGGTTCTGAAGGCTTCCGCCTCGCTGGATTCTCCGCGTCACCCGCAGAGCGAGGAAGGTCACGCAGCCGCCGAGGACGTCGCCAGGCAAACGCAGTCTCTCGGGGCTCGCCCAGACACGGCGGCCTTCGCCACGCCGCTGCAGAGACCCGGGGCTGAGACGCACCGAGCCGTCCGTGATGCTGAGTGACCTCCAGACAGGCGGCTCAGGGGCAGTGCGCACCCCCGAGCAAGAAAACGCGGGTCTCCAAAGGGAGCGTCACCTTCCGATGAGGAGAGAGAAAGGGACCCTGGGATCGGTGTCCTCCCCAGTGCAACGGACTGTAACAACAAAAGAGACCTCAAAACCTCAAATCAGGGCATGCGATGAAAGTAAAAGGCAGAGCCATCATTTTAAAAAAGAGATAGTATCACACACAAAAATGCAATAGATGGGCGTTCATTTAGAAGATTTAAAGTAAACCAATATTGTATAAATTGCAGGTGGTGGAAATCGAGCAGCTAGGTTCGAGTGCGTAAGTGAGTGAGTGAGAGAGATCAGCCCTGGCTGGTGTGGCTCAGTGGACTGAGTGCCAGCCTACAAACCAAAAGGTCACTGGTTCGATTCCCAGTCAGGGCACAGGCCTGGGTTGCGGGGCAAGTCCCCAGCTGGGAGCATGCGAGAGGCAACCAATCTGCATATCTTTCACACACGGATGTTTCTCTTCCTCTCCTTCCCCCTCCCTTCCTCTCTAAAGAGAGAATAAATAAATCTTTAAATTGAAAAAAGGACCACCCACGCTGTTCCGTAGGGCGGCGCTACACGGAACCACCCAAAGCTCGACCTGCACCCTGAGTCAGGGACAAAGGTCTCTGCCCCGTCCCACCCGTGCCCTCAGACCTGTGGGAGGAGTTTCAAGGACACCCAAGAAAGGGACGGGTCACGGACTATGTTAACCCGCCAATGACGGGGTCGAACAGCGCCCACATCCCCTTGCCCGCCTGGGAGGGCCAGCCCTCTACTTCGCACAACGCCACCAAGGTCGGGGGGAGGGGCCCCGTTTGCAGGACTGTCCCGCCGACGACTCGGCCACCCTTAGACGAGCTTCGTTTCCACCTGCCTGTCACATCACTTCTCGCTCAGCTCCCACCAAACTGTACGGCCGAGTCTGCCAAGTTTGGGCCTGGGTCGTCTCGTTAGACTTGAGTGAAAAAGCCCCCTCCGCCCCTCCCATCCCAACTCAGCCTCACTAGGTTGGCTGCCCGTGGTGAGTGACGTCTGTTTGTCCCCGGTCAGACACATGAGGGACATTGGACTGGCAGGAAGTTCTCCTCTCGGGAGCAAGGGTGCAATAAATTGGAAATTCTTAGGTTTTCCAAATATGTAGCATTTCAAGAACTGCAACCTTGTGACAAGGAGGCTGAAAGGCAAACAAAGAGGAAGTTTTTTAATCCGCCCTCTCCTTGCGACACGGGGGCTCTCACTGGCCCTAGGGCACAGGACCCCCCAGGGGTGCGAGAGCTGTCACTGCGCCCCGCACTAGGAACGCACCTTGCACGGATCCACTCATTTAATCCTCGCAAGAACCTGTGAGCCAGGGCTGTCCCCCGACAGGAGCACACAGACATTGGAGGTGACAGACGGGGGTAGGACCGAAACCCACCCAGTGCAGCCCTCAGCCCCCCACTCGGCCCCTTTCTGGTCACATCCCGTCACCCCCTCGTGGCCCACTGGGGCTCCTAAGGGGCCTGAACCCTGGGAGCCGCGCCGGCTGGCCGACCCTCCTCTGCTCCTCTCTCACACGTGCTGTGGGGCTTCCCTCACCCGCCCTCCTGCCGTCCTGCATCCACCAGGAATGGGCCCTGCCTGGGGCCTGTTCCGAGGACGGGCTCCCGTGCCTGGTGCAGGGCGCAGCCGCGTCGGCCTTTCCCCGGGACTCCCGGGGCACTGAAAGGCGCTTCACACTATCGTGTGAACGTTTGCCCCTGAGCCACGAGGTACTCCGCCGTGTCCCCAGTGTGCGGCACACAGTAGGTCTACATAAACATTCGTGGGCTGAGCACATGTACGAGTCACCTTGTAGCTGTGTAGGGGACTCGCAGGACCGGCTACTGCTCACTGGGAGACCTGGTCACTCTTAGGAATTCAGCCGTGATACGAATAATTATTTTACAGCCTGCAACCCATGTGAAAATTGCCAAAAAAGCCCCGGATGGTGTGGCTCATTGGGCTGAGCACCGGCCTGTGAACTAAAAGGCCACTGGTTCGATTCCCAGTCAGGACACTTGCCTGGGCTGTGGGCCGGGTCCCCAGTTTGGGGCACGTGAGATCGATGTTTCTCTCCCTCTCTTTCTCCTTTCTCTTCCCCTCTCTCTAAAAATAAATAAAGCCTTCAAAATTTTTTCAATGAAAATTACCAAAACAGCTGTTGAAACTGTGAGTGGGGAGCCAACTAACCCTCGCAGCAACCTTGTAACGAGCCATTGGAAACAACGATACAGCATAACGACAACGGAAGCTGTGGCTCCTGCGTCCACGCAGAAGTTATCAGCAGCCAGGATTTTCTCAAGAAAAGAGGCAACAGACATCTCGGCAGTGAGTTGGGAAGGCCCAACTTCACCGAAATGACATGATCGTGGCCAGCAGGCCGGCCTCCTGAGGCCCTCTGGCTCCTCGGGCCGTCCCTCTGCAGCACATGAGACCTCTGCCCGCCCGTGGCCTTGATGGCCATGGGGCAGCCGGCCTCGGGGCCCTCTCCAGGTGACAGATACACGCAGGCCAGCACGTCACCACCCGTGAGCCCAAGTCTCCAAGGACGGCTGTGTTTGGGCGTTCTGCGGCCCTCGGGACACCCTGCCCTGCTTCCTCTGAGTGGCGCTTACAGACACGGCTGGCGGCACAGCGCTCGCCTTAGCCCCAAACGACGGCAATTCATGGCCATTTTCTTTAAGAAAATACAAAAGCAGGGAGCAGACGTGAGCAATACCGCCCGGTGTTCCGAATATAAAACGTCAGGCTCTGAAAGGAGCTGCTTTGGGGAAGTTCCGTGCATCTGGAGGTGAAGGCAAGGAATGAGAGAAAGGGACTGGATCAGGCAGCGTCGGACCCCAAGGGGCCCTTCCAGCTGCACCCCAAGGCCCGGTGGAATCCAGCCACAGCTTTTCTGTCCCATGAAACCATGTATTTAGCCTGGGGTGTCTCGGCCCAACTCAGATACTGAAGTGCCGAGTGTTTATGGAGTTCTCTGCCAAGTCTCGGTTTGTTTGGTTCTTTTAAATGATACAGGGACACACGCCCTTGAACTTTTAGTCCGTGTCTAACGTCATCACCCCAGCTGTCGGGTGTGTGAGAGGGAAACCCAGTGTTAATCTGATTAATCTGATCTCCCCCACCTTAACCTGGCGCTCTTTAGGAATCAGACAGCCAAGGGCCGAAAGATCTCTCCACCAGTTTCTGTGGGGCGAAAATGTTCCTCTCGGTGTGATAATCAAGGCAAAAGCTCCGACTAAATATCACACGTGTTATAGGAGCAACAAGGCACACAAGCAACATGCTTCCGTCAGAATGTGCATTTTTGTCGGCTTTTCAACCACAGCCCACCCATCACTATTTGTTTTGGACTGTTATTCCCCAAACACTCGAGTGGCAACGGATACCCAGTGCATGGAGGGCCTGCTTATGGGACTAAGTGAACAGGGGAATATTGAAAACTGGGATGGCATTTAAGGTTTTGGGTTAAAAATTGTTTTTTTTTTAAAGCCAATACGATTTCAAAGAGTACATAACATTCATAAACGTGAAAATCAAAAACGTTTGAAAGGATAGTGTGTCTTAGGAGAAACAAGAAGAAAATAAACCTGAGATACCCTTTCTGTTGGGGTAGAATTAGGAAATAGGATCATCAGACTTTGGTGAAAAATTTCTCAGGTGAGGTCAGACCACCTCTAAATTGAAATTGTTTTGAGAGGTGTGATGCTCCCGCCCACAAATGCAGGTGATCCGGCTTTGAAAAAGCGAGTTCTGCTTTGAGACGATCCCAGGGCACTGGACTTTGTGTGCGCCCCCAGAAATGCCTCTCCTTCTGAGTGGACTGAAGCCCAAGTCCCCAGAGCTGTATTTCCTTAGCTGGGCATTGTATCTTATCTTAAAATGCAAACAGCCCTGGGGAAGACGGACTAGTCAGCCAACTGTGGGGCACGCTGTTCTCTCTCCCGGGCTCCGGAGTGTTGATAAGGAGCAGCGAGAGCGGGGTTGGAGGGGAGTCTGGATACCGAGGAGGCAGGAAGACGAAAACAGCTGAGCTGGGACTGACTCAGGATTTGGCTGGAGCGACAGAGACTTCTAAACGTTGACCCGTTTCATGACCATGAAGTGCCTACACCGTCTCCAACTAGCAGACGGGTCTCGGCGGTCGTTAACCTCAGATTCCGCACCCCAGGGCTGGAAGGCCGTCCCCTTGGCATTCGCCCATGTCACAGACACCTGACCAGGTTTGTTTGGCAAAGGTGGCTTGATGAGGGCCCCGGGTAACAGTTACAAGTTAGCACTATCTCCTCCCGGGGAATGACAGCATTTTGCATGTGCTAAGTAAAACAGGAATTAACAAAATTCCAATGGCTTACTTGAATGATAAATAATGAGCCGCTCAAAGGAAGAGAACCCCTGGGGTGTGCGGAAAAACCTGGGACCCAGGGCGAGCTGCGGGAAGGGGGACTCTGCCCAGGCATAAACAGGAAAGCGGCGCCTCGCCTGTGGACCGGCAGACGGACGGCCGCCCGGCCACCGTGGGCACGGTGCGTGACCCTTGGCAGGCGTCGGAGCTCTTGTCGGGCTGACTTTATTTTCCCATCTGTACTGTCTGTGTGTTTCAAAATCCGAGGCAGTCGCTCCGAGCCATCCACAGAAAACTCCACGCATACCCACCACTAACGAAATGGTCTCTCAGGTTCGAATCTCAGAGCTTCCCCCACCCCGCCGCCGCCGCCGCCGGCTCCACACAGCCGTCAGCCAAAGCGGGGTCAGGGGACTCTTTCAAGTGCTGCGTCCCTGAACACAGAATGTAGTTGGTCTCACTTAACAATTTATGACCAATGTGTATTTTTTTTATAAAACTGACACATGGGAGCCCAGGCTTGGGCTCTCAGGCGACGTGCAAAGAAGATCTGTAACCCCACAAAAACAGGGGCGCCCCAAACCAGGTCCTTGACAAACGCTCCGAGAGGCTCCGACTTGGCCGGACAACCGTGAAAATGAAGGCGTCCCCGCGTGATGGCCGGGCCCCCTTTTCCTGTGCCCCTGAGCGCCCGCCTCCTTCCTTCTTTGGGGATAACGCAAATCACACGATTCAGTGTGGGGGCCACAGCAGAGGACGCGGCCCGACACCCATCTCGCTCTCGACTTAAGTGACGGTTGTCCCTGGGGAAAGCAGCCATCGGGTCACGTTTTCTCAGGCCCTGGGGTTCCGTCACGTGCCAGCTCACCCACGCTGACAAGCTCATCTGAAAACTCCGAGTGCGGCTCTTAGAAACGAGGCAACAAATGCCGTTTGACCCCTTTCCACGTGAATGAAACAGAACCCAAATGTGACGTAAACTTATGTTGAAATGGGCTATCCATACAGACAATGTTTACGCAAATGATTATTGAGCTTACACGTGTGAGGGTCTTTTCTGTTCCTGTTACATTGGGCTGGCCAAAAAGTTTGTGGTTTTCCCCTGTACGATGGCTCTCGTAGTGTTTAGTTGTCTTTCACTTCATTTGAAACCATTTTGTCACATTGTATCCCAACAGCTGTCACATCCACGTGCATTTAAAAGGCGCCTAGCAAAATTGGTGAATTTTCGTGCAGCCATTTTTATATTGAAGATGGAAGAAAATGCACAACATTTTTGGTGTATTATGCTTTATTATTTTAAGAAAGGTAAAAATGCAACTAAAACGCAAGAAAAGGTTTGTGCATTGTGTGGAGAAGGTGCTGTGACTGGTTGAATGCGTCAGAAGTGGTCTGTGAAGTTTCTTGGTGCTACAGACACTTTGGCCAAATGACCCTTCGCTGGGGGGCTGTCTCAGGCATCGGAGGACGTTCAGCAGCACCCCGGCCTCTGCCCACTAGCAGCCAATAGCAGGAGACAGCCGACCTACTCAGAATATCCAAATCAATGAAGTTACTGGTGAAAATGAAAAAAAAAGTGTCTTGTTTTATGGAAAAACGAAACGGACTCTCGGGCCGACCCAATGCCTCGAATTCCAGTGCAGACAAATCAACAGCTGCATTTAGCTGGGCCTCTTCTCTCCTTTTTTTTTTTTTTCTTGAGCTCTGTTATAAGAGAAGAAATCGGTAGTGACTCACAAAGCCGATCGCAGATACGGCTCTTCCAGAGAGTCCCGAACCAGGCATCAGCGGGCCCCTTGGGTTCGCGGGGTGGCTGGGGCGGCCCCACCAAGCCGCACAGCACAGCGGGGTGTGAGGGCTTCGTGCAGGAGCCCGGAGGAGGAAGAGGGGGAAATGCAGGCTTATCAGTCATGGATATCAATCCTGAACACGACAGGCCCTGATCTTCCCACCCCTGGGAGGAAGAAAACAAAGCCATTTGCTGCATAAATGTCCCCCGAGAGGAGTCCAGGAGGGGCCGAGGGCCTGTCTGCAGAGGCAGAGAGTGGAGACCCCTCCCCCACCACCCATGACTCCCTCCCACCAGACACGCGGCTCTGCTCTGTGTTTATTGATCAATATAGAGAATCAGGGGGCAAGTCACTCGGAAACTTGAACAGGACATGGCTAGCTGACGCTATGCAACGTGCTAACTCAGGTTCACTCCCCAGGGGGCTGCAGAGCGAGGCAGCGTGAGTGAGGGGCCGGCCTTCCTGGACAGTGACCAGCGGCTCTGCTCTGACGCCGTGTGACCCGCACTCCCCGAGCCCCTGAGGCTGATGTGAACAGCTTCTTGTGGCAGCGAGCAGTCGCTCGCTCTGTTTGGGCCATCCGGACGGCCCACTGTGCTGGGTCCAACACGACAGCCTCCGGGTGCGAGCTGATGTATAGGAAGTCCCAGCAGAGCGCCCGGACCCATCTGGGGACCTCACAGAAAAGTTTCCAGTGTGTGCGGGAATACTCCGCCCGATCCGGCCCAGCTGCCGGCCTCCCCCGTCCGTCCGTGGCTGCGTGCCAGAGTCCTCTCACAGGCGGGTGTCACGTTTACTGCTGGAAAGGGCAGGAGACTGGTGCCAGAGTTCTGCAGGGCAGCCTAGCGGGTGCTGCTGGCAGGCAGGGTCCTCTTCACGCGGGGAGGGGGTGGGGGGGAGAACCACAGACATGAGGGAGCACGGGCTCTGCTGGCAAAGAGCACCTGGCAACACCTCACCAATACACAGCCGGCGGCGGACATGCCAGAGAGGAGAGGAGACGGGTCCCTGGAAGCGCAGTTTTGTCTCGTGTGCTCTCCTCCTAACCAGGCGGCCCCCGTGTCCCTCCAATGGGGCACGAGGAGGGACAATTCAGGAGCGACACATGCCACCCGGAAGAGAGAGGGTGCTCCACGCGTCCACCTGAACAGGTGTGCACACCCACAGGCACCTGGGCGCCCTGCAGGGTGGCGGCTTTCCTTTCTGTTTTTTTTTTTACTATGCCCGTGTAAACACAGTTTCAGAAACGGAATTCCACTGTGTGCACAAGACATGGAAACTGGAGAATGGGTATAGGATGACCCGTTCTCAGATCGTTTGGATTAGAGACTCAATGACACCCCCTGTGTGGGGCCGGGCCAGATCTCCCAGCCGGGTTGGACAGCCCGAGAGCTGTATGCCTGAGTGGCATCTGTGCCTGTGACACAGATGCTGGTGGGGGTGCCCCTGCAGGGACAGAGGAGAGCAGACAGGTCACCTGTGCGGTAGGCATGCCCCGCCCACACCAACCGGGGGCTGAATGAACCACACTGGGTAGCCCGAGCTGCCCGGGACGGCGGGACGCACCTCCACAAATGGTGGTTGAAATATTAGTATCGGAAACTTCACGCTGAGAATTGGGTTCTGTCCAGTTGCTGCATTGGCAGATAGGGACCCTCAGCAATGATTTTTAAAATGCCTAAGTAGATGGCTGCTGATTCTTTAAGAGGTCTCCATGTTCTATTGAACGATTTATACCGAACTCTCCAACTTCCATGTATGGGTTAGTTCTGCACCGAGAACACGATCAGCCTCTGATCACTGCTAAAAATCCCGTCACTGAACTAGTTTCACGACTAAAAAGTAGGCGAAGAAAGCCTCTGCTTTAGTTTGAAAGACAAGGACACAGGAAAAAAGGCACTATATCTGTGGAATAAAACGGGTGTGCGCGCAAGTGTGCACGCTGAACGCGCCTCTCTGGGAATGACTCCGACGTGGCGGGAACAGAGGCCACTCGCTATGGAAGCACGGTAAGGGTTACCGGGATGCGTGAAAGGTCCCAGGCTCAGAATTCTTCACTGCAGAAATCTCAAATTTCAGCGAGCATCCAGCAGGATTGCCGGAACAGACGGTACCAGGAGGTTGCAGTGTAACAATCCAGAGCAACTGACCAAATAGTTGGAATTTCTGAAACAGCGTGGCTCCTTTTCGTCAGCACGTAACTGACTTTCGGAGGACGGTTCAGGGTGCGCTGACGGCGGCAGTTGCTACGGGTTTTTTTTTAATCCATGGTTTGTAGTCCTCACTGTAGGTCGTCTTATAGTTTACACATTTCGAAGTGATTTCGCACCGATTATCTCATTAAAAACCACCTATCTTTAGGCCTTTTTTCTGAAATAAAACACAAGTAGAGCGTGTTCTTTAAAGAATATAGTTGGATTATTCAAATTCGGTTTGATCTTCCATTTGCTTTTTACCTCTCTCTAATGGAGTCATATCCAAAATAGCACATGCGTACAAAGGTGTTGAACGCGTGATTTCTGTGGCAAATGGTATCGTCCACTGTGGGCCACCACCCCTGTCACCCCCGAGCTCCTTCACAGGTCCCTGTCCGACAGCCTGACCTTGAACCTGCTCCCTTCCAGGAGAAGCTTGAACTTGAGTAGATCCCCGGGACTGCCTCAGCCAGCCTCACCCAGGGCCCAGCTGATGGTCTGGGACACCCAAGGCTCGAATTTTAAAATTCCATGTCCTTCTGCCTTGCTTGAAGGCAGCCCGGGTAGCCAGTGGGGGGCCCACGTGGTGTGCCCCCCATACCCCACAGCCCTGGCTGAGCTCCCATCTGACAGCCAGTGCCAACCCACGAGCCACCAACCTTCCAGCCGGCACCTTCAAAGTGGACCCTCCAGCCCCTGGACCAGCCTCCCAGCAGATGGACTCCGAGCGGACGGAAGAGCCATGAATAAAACGCATGACGCCTTTGCCCCAGACCGCTCGCGTAGGGGGCAGTCCATTGCGCAGAAACAGGTCTAGTTCCTAAGATTGGGGTTCCCACTGCCTGCAAAGCGCTTCGTGTGCACTGTGTGCAATACTTTAAGTGACATCACACGTGCCGGCTTGCACCGCGTGACAAGTGCCGGGTCAGATCCGGGCAGACACACCCTACAGCTTCCGTGACATCTATCTGCCTTGTAGCTGCACAGCAGAGGCCACAAAACAGCCACGTGGCATGGGACGATTACCGCATGTAATTATGACTAAGCCAGTGCGTGCGCGGGGCCAGGGGTTTACGAGAAAAAGGGAGACAACCCTTTCCCGAAACCCGCAACTTGGTTGTTAATCCAACAAGAGAATGAAAGCAGGAAGAGACTTGGTAAACCGTGAGTCGCTCTACTAAGTGGAGATCTCAACATTTAAAAAAAAAAGGTATTTCAAAGTCGAACAGTGCGCTCCAGCTCGACACACAGGATCAGAATATTGTAAATAATGCATTTATAAACTCATTAGTCCTTTTTGAAATTCCAAACTAATGAAAAAGAGTGCATTTTTAAACAGCCGCTTGGGCAGCCAGGGATTGAGTCAGATGGCCTCCCTGAGTTCTCTGCACGGCCCCCCGCACCCCAGCAACACCAGCGGCCTCGTTCCGACGTGCACCAGCTCACGGAGGGCTGTGCGTCTAATTTTGATGGCTTACACTCTCTGAATTATACAAGAATGCCTTTATTAATGGTCCTCATTAAATCACGTTTCAGAACAAATAGCATTAACGTAAAGACCACTTGGTTCTGGAAAACGTGGATAGTATTTGCCTCTGTTTTATACATAATCTTTATTTTTTAATTTCTAAAATATAACAACCCGATAGTAGCTATTATAGCCAAAAAAATACCCCCCCCCAAAAGAGCTGTGATGATAAATTAACAGAATGTAGTCTTTCAGAGAGCATATTCCCAAATATTCATATTTCATGCAGGTCCTGAAGACGAGTAGTAAAATCTGAGGGACTTTTAAGTGTTTCATGGAATCATATGAATATTCATGACTCCATCTGCATAAGCTCACGGAGAGCTCCGAGTCCTCAGTTTTCCGTGTAAACATGTGCTGAGACATTTGCTACCTCAGAAACACGAACAGCGGCCACTGGGCCACTCAGACAATGACAGCAGAAGGGAGAAAGTACATGGGGATCACAGGCCGCGGTAGGCGTGAGCCGACGAGTCCGCCGCAGGGACCCAAGATGGGACGCCACCCGGGGTTCTTAGGACGGGAAGGCGCTAATCCTGCTGATGAAGATATTGTCCCCCCTCCCCCCGACCCCGGCCCCGGCCCCGTTCATTATGCAAGGGCTGCAGAACCGGCAATCCACGCCCGCTAATGATCTCCCACACCTGCTCATGTGGTGCGGTTTTAATTAACACTCCAAGGAGGTTTGTCAAGAGTAATCAAAAATATTGTCGCTTATAAAGCCGTGGCAAGAAATCAATAGTTTTCATCAGAAAAGGTAAGGTCTGGCATAACTGGACCATTTAATTGCTTCATTCCAATAAACAAAAACTGTACATTTTAATGACTGGATCCAGGGGATCGATGCCCGGGCACGCGGCGTGCGGGGCAGCAACTCGTGGTGGGATGTTTGGAGTCGTCCTCACACCCCAAGCAGCATCCTCTTTCTCACCGCGTCCCCAGGGGCGGGAGGTGGCCGCGCCGCCGTGACGCCCTGATTTATGGCGAGGGAGTGACCTCTGGGGCCGAGAGCCCGGAATGGGTGACTGGCTCTCAATGGGGAGCCCCTGGCGCTTGACAAAGTGCCCGCAGAGTGAATTCACTTCTCTCCCTGCCTCGGGCGTCACAGGCTCGCCCTGACCCCCACCCCGATCCTCTAACAAGCTCTCCTGTCGCAACCTGAAAAATGGACTGTCTCGTCCACCTCCTCACAGCTCGAGCGACTGCCCGTCACCGGCCATGAGGTGAGCCTGCCCGAGGCTGAAGTAAATGCCAGCCCCCCTGTCAACGCTGGAGAAGGGAGGGCGTCTCCCAGAGGCAGGCCGCGTCCGGAGGCAGGCCGCGTCCGGAGGCCCCTCTTTGGGAAAGGCTTCTGGGGGCTGCCTGTTTCACCGAACACAGGCTTTGGGCCCCCTCGAAACTCATGTATTCACGGGGCCCGGGGCTGGGAAGCTCTCGCTGAAACCGCAGGCCCTAAGAGCCGTGGGTGTGTCATTGGTTGTCACTCAAAGACTGAAGTCACATGCATTTAGGTGGATCTGAAAGGGGCTTGGAAATGCACTGAACGCCCCGGTGTCCTGGCGAGGTGAGTGTGCAAGTGTGGGGGAGGGAATAAAGACAGTCCTTATACATTTTAAGCGCCCCGGTGGGCTCGGACATCTGCCTTTGGGGCGGCATTTAAAACACATTGTCAATAAGCGCTTCCCAGCAGGGACCTCAAAGACCCTCGGATACTAAGTAGCGCGTCCTAACCACGGTCACTAGGAGAATGCACAAAACCGGCAGAACCCACATGGACGGGAGGCGCCCGGCCAGTCATCAGCCGCACGCCAACCCCGAGGCAGTTGAGAGGCTGACGAGGGAGGCTCAGTCCGTCTCCCCGAGGCCTGACGCCGAATTTCCGCCCCTCTTTAATTTTCCGTTCTTCTGCCTCCCTGCTGCCTGCTTCACGGCTCCCGGCTATTGGCTTTTACAATCTGTCCCCTGAGAGCAAGGAGTTATTGCCCCTGTCGATGGAAGAGAAAGCGGCGTTACTCCCTGTCACCTCTCGGCTCCGGCAGATTCCAGCGCTGATGGATCGCCTTCACTGCGGAGAGACGCCGAGACGCCGGCGGTGCCCGGCCCGGCAGCCCGTCCACCTGTGCCACCTGCCGGGCTGACATTCTGGGGTCAGGGTGACACCCAGTGACACTCTGAATCGACTCCAAAACTCCAGGAGCAACGGTGGCACGGCCTCTCGGTGGCCACGGCGGAACGGCCAGGACACATGTCTAGCCTGCGGAAGACAGAAGCCTGGAGCTTCTGTCTCTTTGGTGTCCTGGCAACAGCAAGAGTTTGCGTGCTGGCCAGAGCCCCCCACGCTGTCCCCAGCTGGTTTGTAAGGCACTGCGTGTGAAACGAACATTGGGACAACCTGTGAGAAAGCCGGGGACGCCTCCTTGAAAATGCCCGGGGACGCCGGGCCACTCGGTCACACCAGTGACGACCCTCTGGTTCCCCTGGTGGCCGTGGCCTCATCCTTGCCACAGAGCAGGTGAAAGACCGCCCGTCTCTGCTGAATCTGCCATGTTCATGCCCACCCAGCTCCCTGTCTCTCCTCCGGCGTCAAAACATGAGCACCTGCCTCCTCTGAGGGTCAAACCTCATGACTTAAAAGTTGCCTTCACCACTGAAATGGGCTATTCCACGCAGCTGGAATAAAGGTGGGTTTCCAGAGTTTGGCCGTGAGCTGCCCGCCCTGTTGGGGTCCCGGCCGCAGGACGGACCTTACAAAGGTGCGCAGCCTTTTCTCCTGTTTGGAGTTTGGTTTGCACCTCACTCCCGCTCTCCTCCCAGCCTGACTTCCCCCTCGGGTGGGCGATCCGTGGGGCGCAGTGGAAGCCGCCGCAGGCGGACCCTGCCCCGTGAGGCCCTCGTCCTGAGTGGCACATCAGGACTCCGTGGGCTCCAGCATCCTCTGGGCACAAGCCCTTACCAGGAAACACCCCCAAGCCCGCACCCTCAACCTGTGCTCCTTTCCTCACCTATCAATCGCGGACGCGGCAGGTCCCGCAGCATCCCCGCCCCACATCCTCAGAGCCAGGCGCGCCGCAGACTTCTTCCCATTTAGGCGAGGTCATAGAGGGCATAAACCACATGTTAGGTACCATTTGCACAGTGGGGGGCCCTAGGGCAGCACCCCGTGAGGAAGCACACCGAGGCCCCTGTGTGGGGAGATGTCCCTGCCGGGCTGAGAATAAACACGGCGAACGCCCACACACCAGCCAAGCCCCGTTCCGGCCTAGTCGTCAAAGATGCAAACTGACTTCCAGACACTGGGGCTGTGGATGAGGGGCTGGGAGCCTTCACCGTTGGGTGTGATGTTAAACACGCCCACGGCACAAAAGGAGCGAGGTAAGGGCATGAGGAGATGAGAACCGGGAAGGAACCCAGCACAGGGCGTGCCCGGAAAGCCACCGCCCGTCCAGGGGGACCGCCCGTCTCTGAGAGGCAGGACCCGGGGCCAGCGCCTCAGCCCCTCGGAAAATGCAAGCCCGTCCCCTGGTCTTGTCTGCGGTTCAGAGCCCTGAGGACACTCGCGCCTCCGGCCACCTGGCCTGCGGCACATGCAGAGCACAGTCCCCTTGCTACACCGACGTTTGTGTCAGTGAGGGGGAACACACGCCCGGGGCTGCAATTTTGCGTTCGCTGAAACTCTCCCAAGCCAGGGGGAGTAGCCGCGACTTTATTTCTCCAGGGCTAACCCGGGCTCATCATCTCTGGAAAGTAATATTTTAGGAAGAGTCAATAATCCATTTCCCCAAGTGACCTCCGCTCCCCGCAAGGGGCCGGGGGAATCGAGGAGCAAACTGGACCGTAGCGCACGGAGAAAGGGCAGGTTTTTTGCTTGAGATCCTCGGGGAAGGGGGTTTAAAAACTGTACCATGAAGCACTTTCCGCCAAGCGCCACCATCCATCACGAGCGCTCGCCCCCGACCCTGACGGCCGGTCCCCCACGCGGTCTCGCTCACCTCTCCTGTAATGAGAAGAGCGTGGAGAGGCCCCCGTGAAGGATTGGCCGTGTCAGGCAGCCCTGCACCTGCTCCTAAGTGTGGTAATTGCCTTTCTCGGGGTCTCCCCTCGGCTGGGACCTATTCTGCCTCCGTAAGGGCAGCGGTTTTCCCGTGATTGGCACCCCAGTGACCACGGTAGGGACTTGGGCAGAGAGGAGACGCCTCCCCCCGCCGTCCCTCCAACCATGCAGCCCAGGGGAGTCCCCTGGCTGGTGGGACAAAAAGATCATCTTCGCTGAGCCACGCGAGTTCACGCCAGCTGTGCGGCGTCCCTCCTGGCAGCACCCGGTGGGAATGCCCCACACCCTGAGTTGCTCTGACCACAGACAGGGCCTGTGTCCCAAGCCGAGAGGGGCCCGTCTGCCTGTCGCTCGTGCCGGCCTTTACAAACACGTCCAGGCCTCTTCTTCTTTTCAACAGAAAAGGCTTTCGACGCCCGGCGCTCTGGACCCCGCTGGGGCCCGGTCCACGTCAGGTCCATGTCAGGCCCAAGCGCCCAAACGGCCTGGAAGACAGGGCCTGTCCCCGAGGCCAGGAGCGAGGGACTTCACACCATCCCCTGGAGAAGGGCGTCGTCGTCGGTGCCTTTGTGAAATGCACCGCTCTTGTTGTCTCTCGTTTATGTCGCAGAGGCACCAAAAATCCCCCGTGACCTGAAGATGGTGGCGTCCGATGCAGCGTGGACACCTGGTCGGGCCCCAGGCGTGGGCCTCTGCCGTGTTCGGTGTCCCAGCCGCCCTCCCGGGAGGCCCGTCAGCCCTGCCCACAGGCCGAAAGATGCACACTTGCAGGGACGCTCTTGCTGCTTCCGTGAGGGCTCCTGGGGCCGCCCCCACCAACGTGCTTCCTCCCCAAGCTGCCCCCCCCCTCTGCCACTGCTGCTCCCCCTGCTCTGTGTCAAGGGGGCAGGAACCGTCATTTCTTTACTGAGACTGTCAACGTGGGCAGTGAAAGCAGACATCACCCCTCCCGCGTCACGGTGCCAACGTGCTCGCTGACCTAACCCTCACATTGGGTGCAGCCATGCCGGCGTTCCGGCTGCCGTGAGCCACGGTGCAGGGGGAACCAGGCCTCAAGTTCAAAGCCAAAGACGTCCCCTCCCGTCCCCTCCCCAACGTCACTGTCTTCTTCTCAGTAAAGACCCGGACGTTGCCTTACACGGCTCAATGTCACGGTCTGTCCCCACAGGTAATGATGACAGAAACAATACTACCGTGGACAGAGGACATGCAATAACTCCATGTTTCTCCCAGGGGTCAGAGACAACAGGTGGGTGACGACTTATCTAAACGACGGACGGGCTGCAAATGCTCCGGGCGAATGCGCCATGAATCCCGCTTCTCTCTGTAGAGCCTGGGGGAGGTGTTCGCATCCGTGAGTTCAAGGTTCCGTTTCCTGGTAAAAACCTGAAGAACAACTATGGTAGGTAGGCAGTTAAAGACAAAGCAGTTACCGGCGAGCTGTGTGTGTGTGTGTGTGTGTGTGTGAAACAGATAAGAACGCACCTTGGAACGCAGTCCCGAGAGATATAAAGAGCGCACATTCCTTTGCTTCCCTCCCCACGACCACCGCTCTTCCCACCTACTGATTCTGCTGGCACACCCCCTCCTGGAAGGCACGACGGGCCGCCGAGTTGCCACCTTGAAAATGAAGCACACCTTGAAACTGAAGCACACCGTGCTGGGACACACCGTGCAGGGGCACACACCACGCACCCCTGTAAAGTCACACCCAGGGAGGCGGTCCAGGAGGCAGCCCTTGAAACTGGAACCCACCCTTGCATGAACGAGGGCGCTATTGCTCTCCCCGAGGTTTGTAAAGGGCCCCCGTGGCTTTCAACGGTTCCTTTCGGGGCCAAGGACGCTGGTTTCAGGGGTGGCCAGGCTGCATGAGCAGCGTCTCAGTCGATGGAATTGAAACAGCGTGTTTGTGAGGGCCCACAATTTGGCAGATAATCTGCACTGAGCCACGGGCACAGGCGGCTGTCCCCGGACCAGGAGCTGCCCCCTGCCTCGCAAGGCGCTCACTTTGGTGATAAACACAGAGGTGCTCGTGGGGCGTGGGGCGTGGCGCACACCCGGGGCAGCAAGGCCGGGAGGACTTCTTCTGCCGGAGACGGGCCAGCGCCCAAGGGTGCTGTCCTGGCACGCGGCAGGCGCTCTGGACAGGGCCCCTCGCGTCCATTCACACTCACAGACCACGAGTCGGTGACCCCCGAGCCCCTTCCAGGGGCACCAGCGTCTGAGCCCCACCGCCTGTGAGGGCTGTGACGCCGCCGTCCGGGGGGCCTGCTTCAGCTCCCCTGTCAGGGAAGGTCCCTGCTCAGGGCTGCCCGTGGCCCCCCTCGTTTCCATCCGTCGGTTCAAAGGAGGGAAACAGCCCAGTTGCCTCTGAAGAGGTGAAGCCCGCGGGAAAGCCGGCCCCCCGCGCCAACCCACCCCGGGGCCGCGCGGTCCATTCTCTGATTGGTCAGAGGAGACCTCGGCCGCCTGCTCATTGATTTCGAAGTGCAAATCGGAGCACAGCTAATCTTCACATAAATAGAACCGGCCCAGCATTGATTGCTTCCCCTCGTGATCATATCAAAAATTAACCGGAGGGAGAGCGAGAAAGTCACGTGACGTCTGAGGTGGACGGTGATGAGTTAAAATGTCTGAAGCCACCATGGGGACACACACACACACACACACACACACACGAGGTGTCGACAAGTCAACAGAGATCAAACACAGCGCTAGTCACTGCTCCGTCTGCGAAAAGGGGGGCGCAAAGGGGGGAGGAGTGAGGGCAGACCGGTTGGGGGGGAGGCAACACGAAGACGGTGGGCTTGGCCCGACCCCCGTGAAAGCCCCAAGTGAAGCAGTGGCAGGGACTTCGAGACACAGGCGCCGGTGACGGTGACACTGGCCACCACTCGACACCTTTTAGTCTACGAGACCTTTGCTAACCCAGGGAACCTGTCTGTCTCTGCCACCTGTGTTGGGTGGTCACTGGCCCCACCTGGAAGGACACACGAATAGCTGAACAGATCACCGTCAGCTACAGACGCAGGTCACACGGTGGCTGTCCCCACACCGAGGCCGCTGCCTTCCCCAGGGAGCAGGGACTCACAGACGCACTCTGGACACAGAGATGCAAAGGCTCGCCCACTTCCTGCATTTGTGAGTCTGAAACACCCACTTTAGGCCCCCCAAAAAGAATTAAACACAGAAAAGTCGGGGTGTCTGTCACAGGCAGGGGCACAAACCCCTCCACGGACTGGACGTCGGGAACTGGGATGCCGTCTGCGCGCCCACAGCTGCCGACGTTTACAAATCAGAGCTTCCGGGTCGCGTGGACACGATAACACGGCGACATTTTTATAGCCAAGCAGGCTGCATCCCCGTGGCAAAGGATCCCCGGCCCCAGGCAGGCAGGAGTCTGAGAATTTCTGCTTTAAGAAGAGGGTTTAATTACATAGACAAAGATTAACGACAGACTCGCCCGCCTCCCCCCGTCCAGGCTCCGACCCCCGGGCCACAGCTGCACACGCCAGTGACCACGCTGCGTTCGCGGGGACAGGGAGAGGACACTGCACCGCGTCACGTCCCCAACCAACTGACGCGCTCACAGACGGGCCGCTGTTGGCTACCGCGGTTTTAGCCAACGAGGACCTGAACCCTGCAGTGGTAGACTTCCTGGACTGACCAATCCGCGACACTGACACGGGGCTGCTTAGGCAGGGGACCCTGGACAACACGTGCGTCACACCATGCCACCAGCACAACTTTGGAAAGAAACGAGACTTCAGAGTGAGGGTTTCTGCTCCAGGGCACCCTTCCCAGTCACGTCTCCTCTGACGCACATGCCAGCCACCTCCTACCGGCATCGCTGCGATGACCTCCTGACATATGACACAGGGCCCTGCCCAGACGCCAAATTCCTCACTCAGGCCCCGGGTGAGCTTTTGGAAGGTCAAGGCTGATGAGGACACTCTGCACTTGACTCAGTCTCCCGTGGCCTCTCCGTCCCCTCGCCCCATGGCTCTGAGCTCCCACCCCTCACCGCCCATCTCTCTCCAGCTGCACATCACGATAGCTCCCCATTTGATTGTTTAAAAAAAAAAGAAAAGAAAACAGGGAAAGCTCTCCAGCTCCTCATGTTTCCTTCTCTAGGCTACGCCCTCGAGCAGAGCCCTGCGTCCCTGCCTGCACACCATTAATAACATCGAGCTCTGTGGCCGGGCCATTCACCTGTTACTGCAGTTTGGGGCTAAAACAAATTATTGTTCTTACCAGGTTATAAACCCTAAAAAAAAAACCTTAATGGAAACACTAACAGCTCATTAACTATAATGAGAGCCATTGTCAAGGATACATTCCGGCCGAGCGGCAGCCGCCGCAGTTACCGGGTCTTTATCTTGGCCAGGGAGCTCGGTCCACACCAGGCAGTCGGTCGGTCCCCACAGCGGGGCCCACCGCTGGGGTGGTGGGTGACTGCTCCTGGCCCTCCGATCAGGCCTGGCAACCCCTGCTTATTTATACACCATGACTTCCACCTCGAGACAGCGATTTTCGGGCTTTTTCTTCTTTTAAATTGGTTTCAGAGAGAGAGACACCAGTTCGTTGTTCCACTTACTAAGACCTCACTGGTTGTTCCCCGTGTGTGCCCTGGTCGGGATTTGAACCCACCACCTCGGTGCATCGGGACTGTGCACTGAGCAACAGAGCTGCCCAGTCAGGGCTCAACCTTCTTCGTCTCATGGCACCCGTGAACTCGTTACTGAACCCCTGCGGCACACCAAAAAAATATATTGTTTCTTGCCAATCTGACAAAAAAAATAGGTCTAATTTTGTCTCGTCCAAAACAAACAGAGACTGTTGTGTTGGCGGCTATCATTTTTTAATTGGGGGGAAGAAGGCCAGCGCCCTGACTAAACAGCCAGGTGTTGCATGGGGCACATGGGTTGAAAATCGCTACCTCGAGGGAATGCCCCACGTGTGGGGGGTGGGGCAGCTGACAAAGAGGGGAAGTCAGCCGCCCCCACGAGCAGTGGGAACCTGGACACCGGGCTGCAGCCCCGGTCACAAACAAGCCCGGAGCTCCCCGAGCGCGTCTATTTCTGGAGGCCGTTTCCCGCAACGGAACGACTTACCACTGGGGCAGGGTTCAGCGCTCCGGCCTGGACGGATGCACGCCTGGAAAAACAAGGAGGGGAGACCCGAGTCAGAGCCGACCGAGGAGATAGGCCTCACGCCGGAGAGGTCGCACGGCCTGCAGTCAGACCACCGGCCAGTTCCAGATGACAGGATGAAAGCCACTGGGGCAGGAAACTGATGAACGGCTGACACTCTCCCCAGAGCCACCTCCCCAAAGGTTTGCTCACCAGAGCCGGCCACCGAGGGCGGAATGATCTGGTCCCCCAGGGGCTTACAGGCAGCTACCCTGAGTCCCCTGAGGACAGGCCTGGGACGAGCCACTTAGGGCAGGAGAATGACACTCCGGGGGTCTCGTGCCCTCCCTGAATTTTCATTGCCGTGTCTCCAGGGGCTGGCTCACCCATGACCCTCAAATCGTGACCACGGTCAGCCTCGAGTGGTGCCCTTTGCAAAGGCTGGTCCTTAGTCCCGGGCATCATTTGCTACTCGGAGCTTTTACCATAATTGCGCTTTCCTACGCGGCCCACAGGGAAGCGCCCACATGACTTTTCAACCACAGATGTGGAGAGTGGAATCCCTCGGACGCCTCGATTTCCGGGGCATTATCTTCACTGGTCAACACTCAGGGTCTGGCACAAGCAAAGCCTCTTGTTATTATAAAATCTGCCATCACAAAATCGTAAGCATGTCATGCTGTGACATCACAATACCATGCTCAAGCACACCGTGTGACATTTTAGGGGAAATGCTCCAATTAAAACTACAAATCAACACACCCTGACGATTACCCCACCGGCCACACCAAAGCAGCCCTTACTTCTGCCGGGCCCTGTGCGTGCCCTCTCCTTCATTTTTTGAATCCCCTTTTGCTTTCCCCACTCGCCCCCATCCCCCGTCCGCCCACCCCAGGCGGTCAGTGCCCGTCTGTTGGTTTGGATCTCGGGGTCGTGCCATGTGGGGCCCGTCCTTGTCTCTCAGCTGCTGACCCTCTGAGCCACGATTCCTTTCATGCCTGTCTCAGCCTCGTGCCTGTTTGACATTTTCCCCGTTTACGTAGTTTAAGCGGCACCAGAGGTGGAATGTTTGTGTCCCCGTTGTTTGTGGCACGGGTCCACCCTGGGACCGTTTTCTGGGCTCTGCTGCTGGCTTTCTCCTTAGCTTCCTGCACCCCCAGCAGGCGAGGTCTGCAAACAGCACAGACAGCCTCTGGCTGCCCCCTTCCCCCAGGGTCGCAGAGCTCCTGAAACAGTTCTGGGGGGGCAGGGGGAGGGGTCCAGTTTAACGGAAGTGCAGCCGTAACCGCACCTCGGCAGCTCGCTGCTTTCTTTTAAGAATATGCCATGGCCATTTCTCTAGGCCGGCCGACGCAGCGAGGACTCAGTCTTGCTGAGGGCTGCGTACTATTCCACAGTGGGACGTCCAGCGGCTCATGCGAGCGCGCCTCACGCCGGGGCCTTAGGCAGGGCTTAGCTTCCTACCGCCGGGAACCGGGCTGCAGAGCAGGTGTGCGCGGGAAGCCAAACGCACGGGCGGTTTTGTTCCTGCAGAACCCACTCCTGGGAACGGATTCCTCGGCTGACGCAGCACGCTCCGTGTCTCTCTTCACTGTGCGCCGCGTGTTTTCCAGGTCATCGACACCGTCACAGTTCACAGACCTCACCCAGCGGCGGTCCCGGCCGCCTCGTCCCCCACCCCCGGGGAGCCCCGGTCTCGTGTCACCCGCCACCCTCCCGCTGATGGGACATGATGACGCCACGGCGTACACGACACTTTTCAAAAATCGCCAAGAAGTTAACACCCTGGAAAAGCACCAAAGAGAGCAGAAACAATTCCAGCTTTTTTCAAAGCCGCCACATCTGAGTGTGGAACCTGGTTAGCACCAACCAGGGCCCAGCGAAGAGGGGGCAGTGGCGGGTGGGGGCCTCAAATTTCTGGAGACTCTCCCAGGGGCCGGGTGCTTTTCCATGGTAAGTAACAGCCGGGACAGTCGGCGTAGCTGCCAGGCACGTGTGCCCTGCACTGGGAAACCGCAAAAAGAGACAAAATGATCCCACGCGGGAACGTCAGCTGTTGGCACCCTTTCCTGTCCCCGCATCCAGTGCCAGAGCAGAGACTCTGAGGCCACATACGACTTTTCACATGACCGGAGGCCCTGCCCTTGTCAGCTCAGATTGCAGGGTCTTGTGCCAGGGACACGCAGGCCCAGAGGCCCAGTGAGGGCACGGTGAGCTGGCTGTCTGTTCGCCAAGAAGAACGAGCAGGGGATCCTGTGGGAAGGAGGAGCCTGAAGTTTAAAGCATTTGATAAAACTGCAGAATCCCCATCTGACCGAGCTCCTGGGTGCCCACGGACATAGAAAATGCACGCAGACACGCAGGACTGGTGGGCCAGGACGCCCGGACGCAGCAACGCCAAACACAGAACCAGCCCCACCTGGAGCAGAGGGGCGCCCCACAGAGGAAGCTGGGGTCTGCACCCGGAAACGAGTCGACTGTTGCCTCGGTCACTCTTCACGGCCACCTCAGGGTCACAGACGTCATCGACGGTACCTTTGTCATAGATGGGGGGGGGGGGGGGAGCNCAAACAGCACAGACAGCCTCTGGCTGCCCCCTTCCCCCAGGGTCACGGAGCTCCTGAAACAGTTCTGGGGGGGGGGCCAGGGGGAGGGGTCCAGTTTAACGGAAGTGCAGCCGTAACCCGCACCTCGGCAGCTCGCTGCTTTCTTTTAAGAATATGCCATGGCCATTTCTCTAGGCCAGCAGACGCAGCGAGGACTCAGTCTTGCTGAGGGCTGCGTACTATTCCACAGTGGGACATCCAGCGGCTCGTGTGAGCGCGCCTCATGCCGGGGCCTTAGGCAGGGCTCAGCTTCCTATCGCCGGGAACCGGGCTGCAGAGCAGGTGTGCGCGGGAAGCCAAACGCACGGGCGGTTTTGTTCCTGCAGAACCCACTCCTGGGAACGGATTCCTCAGCTGACGCAGCACGCTCCGTGTCTCTCTTCACTGTGTGCCGTGTGTTTTCCAGGCCATCGACACCGTCACAGTTCACAGACCTCACCCAGCGGCAGTTCGGGCCGCCTCGTCCCCCACCCCCGGGGAGCCCCGGTCTCGTGTCACCCGCCAACCTCCTGCTGATGGGACATGATGACGCCACGGCGTACACGACACTTTTCAAAAATCGCCAAGAAGTTAACACCCTGAAAAAGCACCAAAGAGAGCAGAAACAATTCCAGCTTTTTTCAAAGCCGCCACATCTGAGTGTGGAACCTGGTTAGCACCAACCAAGGCCCAGCGAAGAGGGGGCAGTGGCGGGTGGGGGCCTCAAATTTCTGGAGACTCTCCCAGGGGCCAGGTGCTTTTCCACGGTAAGTAACAGCCGGGACAGTCGGCGTAGCTGCCAGGCACGTGTGCCCCGCACTGGGAAACCGCAAAAAGAGACAAAATGATCCCACGCGGGAACGTCAGCTGTTGGCACCCTTTCCTGTCCCCGCATCCAGTGCCAGAGCAGAGACTCTGAGGCCACATACGACTTTTCACATGACCGGAGGCCCTGCCCTTGTCAGCTCAGATTGCAGGGTCTTGTGCCAGGGACACGCAGGCCCAGAGGCCCAGTGAGGGCACGGTGAGCTGGCTGTCTGTTCGCCAACAAGAACGAGCAGGGGATCCTGTGGGAAGGAGGAGCCTGAAGTTTAAACCATTTGATAAAACTGCAGAATCCCCATCTGACCGAGCTCCTGGGTGCCCACGGACATAGAAAATGCACGCAGACACGCAGGACTGGTGGGCCGGGACGCCCGGACGCAGCAACGCCAAACACAGAACCGGCCCCACCTGGGGCAGAGGGGCGCCCCACAGAGGAAGCTGGGGTCTGCACCCAGAAACGAGTCGACTGTTGCCTCGGTCACTCTTCACGGCCACCTCAGGGTCACAGACGTCATCGACGGTACCTTTGTCATAGATGGGGGGGGGGGGGGAGGCTCAAAGACGTTCATTAACTTGCTCTGAGTCTCCAGCCAGGAGTAGCACAGGAAACTGGATCCAGGTCTTTGTCACTCCGAAAACCCTGTGGCCCCTCCGTTTCCCTGCATTCAACCCTCCTCGGCCTTTCCCACAAAAGGGGGGGTGGGCGAGAGAGGACTGAGAGGAGGGGCTTTGAAGGGGGCTCAGCAGCGAGAAGGGGCTGGACTTTCCATGGAGGCCACTGGGGGGCGGTAGAGAAAGGAGGCAGGAGGGGCCCTGCCTGGGAGAGCCAGGCGTGGGGACCCGGCGGCCCCTTCTGTCCCTCCTGCAGGAAGCCCCCCGCGGATGCTGCCCACGCGACCACAGGCCCCATTCACCCACCCGAAGGGCTCGGTGCCCAAGGGCTCGGGGACCGTTTCTGGGTGGAAGGCAGAGGTGGGGCTGGGAGTTCAGGAGAGAGCGATGTGGATGGGGACACGGAGAAACCTCCACCAGAAATTCGGTGGGACCGGAGCAGCCCCGCTGCACTGGACCGGGGACGTCCGTTTTCCACCCGACACCACGCCAGGTCGTAACGCCCCGTCTCGTGACCCCGTCACCCCTGTGCCTCTTCGGTGAAGACGATGTCCCCATCACTGCCGCCTCCTTTCACCTGTCCTGCAGAATCTACAACAACGCGGGCGCACGCTCAAGGAACCGCCGAGAAAACCCGGTGTTCCCGCACGGACACGTTTGTAAACTGCTGATGAAAGTCTAAGACGTTCGCCATGAACGTCCTCCCCCAGGAGACCTCGATGCCCGGCCATACAGCCGGAAGCATCGTCGCTCTTCCTCCTAACCGCAGGCGCCAGAGAGGACGTCTCAGGAGGGCATGTCCCCAGCCCCTCGGCCTGTCCCGTGCCGGGAGTGTCCAGCGCGGCCATACTCTGCTGTGGCTCTGTCAGGGAGCAACCAGCCTGCGAGGTAATCTCTACCAATCTGACTAGTAACGTGACTCCTCGCATCCTAAATCAATCGCCTTAGTCCTGACGGGCGTGGCTCAGGGGGTTGGCACACCAACCCCGCAAATCGCAAGGGCACCGGCTCAGGTCACGGTCAGGGCGTGAGCCTCCTCTGTGGGTCTGGTGCCCAGCCAGGGCGTGAGCCAGAGCAACCAACCCAGGCTTCTCTCTCACACCGATGTTCCTCCCCTCTCTTTCTCCCTCCCTTCCCCTCTTTCTAGAATAAAAGAAAAGTGCTTTAAAATAAATAAACATAGAAAACAAATATGACCACCTGCATAAAGGCAGTATAAGAAATGTAACATCCAGCCACTGAATTAAGTGTTTGGTCAGAGCAGAAGGTCAGGCCCCCCGCATCATTGCCAGGTTCACGTGCAAGGCGGAGAGGAGATACCAGCTGGAGGAGCTTCGAGTTCGCCAGAGACGATGAGCCCGGGCAGGATCTCCAGACCCTCCAAACTCCCTGTTCTGGTGACTAACAACTACTCCCTCTCGGCCTGTTATTCCTGAGCCAAAGACACCCTCCCAGCTCAGGCCACTGGGTGACAGCTTAGTGTTCTCAGTCTCTCCCCACATGACCATGATTTTTCAACGCAAACTGCTTTGCTGCCGGGCAGCGAAAGACAGGACATTCCAGAGCGTCTGAGCCATACAGACACCAATATGACAAACGCTGGGAATCACACATACAAATTGAGGTCACCATGTCCTGGGGAGACGGTGGAATCTCTGGGAAGGAGTGCGGCCAGGTGGCAGGACACACTGCTCCGCGGCAGGGGGGGAAGGGGGGGGAAGAGCGAGGTCCACGGCGGTGCCCACACCCAGAACCAGCTTGGTGTCAAAGGCACGTCCGCAAGCGACGTCAGTCAACGGCAGGATAGTCCGCTCCACAACCTTTCAGCCTGGCAACGTAACTCTGGGTACGTATTAACTAACAACTTTTCTAGTTGGGCTTCGCCCGATTGAAGAAAAAGAAAAGGATGAGGAAAAAAACTGTTCCCATCAGCCTTTCTCAGCGAGAATCAGGGACCCACCACTCAGCCGGCTGCTGTCCCCCAGCCCCTGAGTTCTGGGAACTCAAGCCCTGCCGGTTTCATCTGCTACAAACCGAACTCCAGCCCATGGAAGAGGCCAGCGGTCAACATGTGCGTGCACACCTGTGC
This sequence comes from Sturnira hondurensis, assembly GCF_014824575.4. Classification (NCBI taxonomy): domain Eukaryota; kingdom Metazoa; phylum Chordata; class Mammalia; order Chiroptera; family Phyllostomidae; genus Sturnira; species Sturnira hondurensis. The sequence continues at coordinate 1,331,246 of NW_028091436.1, forward strand.
ACACACACATACAGTCTCACACGCCTCTAAGAAAACAGAAACCACGGCCGAAGCTGAGCCTCAGCACCATGTCAGAGAGGAGACGGGACCGCAAACACACCTTAGAATCAGTGGCGCATGTTGTGCTTGTTGAATCTCAGTTCCTTCTGACCCCAACGGGACCACCCAGTCAGGCCCCTTTCCTGGCCCCTGGCCCTGGGTCATGTCACCACCCAGCCAGTCCCCTCTGCTCCTGTCCCTTTAATCATTCTCCATTGCACTGCCGAAGCGACCATTTTCACGATGCAAATCTGGTCGTTCTTGGCTCCAAAGTTCCCAATAATCATTCCTTAATCATTCGCCTAGCTACGTTCCTTCCCAGCTTGATGTTCTAGGATGACTGCGACTCCTTGTCATCAGGACTGAGTTCCCCGTGTCTGGCACAGTGTCTGGTACCTGCACAGTATTCTGTGTTTGACGGACCAAAAAAAGAAAAAAGAAAAAGAAGTCTCGGATGCTGGCTCACGCTTGAGTGGTCCCTGGTCGTTTGGAACAGAGCGGTGTCCCCCAGGTAAACAGTCCCTGGGCACACGGTGTCCCCATGTGGATTCCTCAGGCTCTGCCACCCATTTCCCACGACACTGAGTTCTAAGAGGCCGTCGTGGTAACTCCCACAGCCCGGAGTCACACTGCGTGCTGACAGGCCCTCGGTACTGCGACGTGGATTGGCGTAGATTAGACGGCTTTGTGGCTTCACTTTAGAACCTGGACCCGTTTTCTCACGCAGTTGCTGTAAGAAAGGAGGTTGCCGGGAAATTCAGAAGCGATGAAAGTGCGCACCTCCCTCCCTTCACAGCCCGGGCTCCCCCCAGCCTCCTCCATTAGCTCGGGGGTCCAGGGCCCCACCTGGCACTGTCCTGCAGGTGGTGGACAGGGTCAAACCACTTCCAGCAATGGGGGAGGGGTGGACAGTGAGCACCGGTCAGCACTGGCCCTTCCCTCTCCGAACCAGTGCCCTTTCTTGTCCCTTTTGGTGTGTCGACCTTGCTCCTTTTTAAAACACGGGGTTTTCTTTAAGACACATCAAAGTCCGCAAAATGCTGACTTTGTATTCAGAGTGAGATGAGGGAGAAAGCGTTTCCTCTCTGTTGCTCACCTTCCCCCCGCCCCAACACCGTCTCCAGGAATAGCGCTCCGAGGACGCCACATTGCGTTCCGATAAAGCAGACAGGCCAGGCAAGCGTGTGCTGGCCCTCGGCGCTCACACGGGGCTCCGCCGACAGGTGCAGAGCGCTCCCCGCGGCTCCGTGGCATCTTGGGCGGTTGCCGGAGTCCCAGCCCACGGTCCCCTGCGGGCGATCCAGGTGTCAGCCACACTGCGCTGCTGCCTGGCCTTCCTGCCCAGGAACCCACACGAACCGAGGCAGGTTAGATCCATGCATGTTAGAGGAACTCTGTGTTGCCCCTCGGCGCCGCCCCGGGGCCCCAGGCACCAGGCCCGCGTGCCCAGAAGCAGCCCCGCGCCCTGCCGGCTACTCTGAGCCAGGCCGGGGCACTGAGCTCTTTGCAAATGAGGACGAAGTGTGATTGGCACACGTGCTTATCGGACCCTCTTGCACGGAAGAAGGGCCCCCACACGGCAAAGCGCTAGGGAGGCAGTCCGGCCCTTGTTTCTGGTTTTACTGCGACTTCTGTTCACACCTTCAGCCGATTATTCCGATTATTCCGCGGCGGCTTGGCGGTTGGAAAGGGGGCCGCTGTCTCCTCCCAAAACGCACCCCCAACCAGCACGGCGCGGCAGCTTCAGACGCTCCTGCAGGCTCAGGAATTTCAGTCCACCGTCGCTCCGCCCGACGTCCGGGGGGTGAGAATTAGAACCTGAGTTGCTGTCCCATCAGCAGGCTCATCGGTGAGAATCCTCACACCTTCCCCACGGTTTGGGACGTGCCTTTGTATCCACAATCTTATTGCGGACGCACATTAGTAAGCCCCCCATGAGAGACCTGCGGGAGTCTCCCAGACTTCCCCAGCTGGGACAAGAGGCTCTCTGTCACCCCCCCACCCAGCCCAGCGCAGGCTGCCCCTGCACGTAAGGTCTGTCCTTTTCCGCATGGCTTGCTACTGGAAGCACCACCTCCCACTAGGGAAGTACCTTCAGAGACTGCCACGAAATGAAACCACTGCCTGGCAATGACCTGACTTGTTCGTCCACAAGGGCAGGCTCTTCCCAACTGCCCGTGACCCCTGCTGTCAGGGTCTCCGCTGGGAAGTTCTGCACGCGAGGCCCCGGCTGGCCGGCCTGTTTCGGGAAAGGGGCCTCTTCAGAACGGGGGTCTGCACGAGACCCTTGTTTTAAATCGTGCCTGAGACGGTGCCTCATTTTAATGCCTCTTTACAGTTTCCCCCCAATTCATGTTTTAAAACGTGTGGTAACATGCATTTCCTTCTAAGATGTCCCTTCACTACTTATACCTGCCGGTTGCCTTTTTAGCCTGAGGTTTGGGTTTTTTTTTTAATTTGTTTTTGTGATCAGAAGGTAAGATGTATAATTGAAAGAGGTTTCACCCTTCAAAATAGACCCTTCACCATCTCCACCCTGCTAGGTCCACATTTCCTCTGATCAAGTCTTTTCCAACAAGAACAAATCCGTAAACAGGTGCCGCCCCAGGTGAAATTCTTAGCACACCTGTCCTGCCAGACCCTCCCCGGGAACGAAGGCGCCCTGCCCGTCCTCTGCTTCCGGTGTCTGCAGGTCACCCTAAGGCTCGTGGCCAAGAAAGTGGCCAAGCCCTGTGGTGCCTGGCCCTCCCCAGATTTGCACGTGCGACCGTTTTCCAAACAAGATGTATTACTGTGCTGCGGAACATTAGTTTCCAGGGTTTCGCTTTGGGAATTCATGGTTTCAACATCTAACCCATAGAATAACCACAGGTCCGATAAAACAGGTGAGTCAACACACTGCAGAAGCATCTTCCTTTTAGAGGATGAAGAGAAGCTTTTGTGAATTGCATAAAGCTACTGTGCTTTTTTTTTCTTAATGCTTTAAGTCCACGTGAATAGACACTGTGTCGGAGCCATGGAAACTACATAGACTCAGAAGGTTCCAGAAATAACCCTTTTCTCCCAGGGAAACTATAGCCCAAAGTGGGGTAGAGTCAGTCCACGTTGTTGAGTCAGCCTCTCCATCACCCAGTGCACCCGGACCGTGTGAAAACGGTCCCCACACAGAGCCCTGCAGTGCGCTGGGAAGTGAATCCTGAGCCCAGGAGAGGGGCTGCCCTTCCAAACCTGCTGTGCTGGCTGAATCCCATCTTCGCCTCCAAAAGATAACCTTGCAGCCCAGCGAGCTCTGTGCTCCCAGACCAGCCTGGCGGACAACCTCTCATGCGCTTTCTTCCCCATGTGGCGGAGCTAACAGAATAAAAAAATCGCACAAACACCACCCTTGAGAACAAGACACCCAAACTGGCAGAACGTCTGGACCAACCCTTAGTCAATGAAGACATTTTGTAGGAGGAACTTGGGTGTGTGAACACCTGGGTGAAAAGGGGCGGGGAGAAGCAGATGGACACTCTCGGGAAGGGGAACAGAGAATAGTCACGTGACAGCAGGTACCAAAGTGCCCTCAGTGCCCTGCCCGTGGAGACACCCGGCGGGGAGTGTGTGCCACACACACTGGGCACTCACACCCCAAGGCACCCGAGGCATCACTGAGAAATTAGGCATGAAATCTGTCTCATAGTCCTCACAACACTTAGCAGAGGGCTAGGCAAAAAAAACAAACCGAACTAATCAATTGATTAGCTAATTGATCTGCTAATGGCCCTTCTGAAGTCACTTGTTACCGGTGAGAAGCCGGGCTCAGGCCATGTTTGCCCTGGAGACTCTTTTTCCTTTTTCCAGGGAGCCCCCCAGTTTGACCCGGACGGAAAGACAAACCGACACAGGCGGCCAATGTTGCCCAGACGCCACACCGCCCAAAATTCGCGTCACCTTTGATGGGGGCTGTCAAACCCCCCTTCTGCCACACAGAACAGCCTGAAACTAAGCATCTTTGGTTGCTGTTACCTCATGGCAGTGCATTTTATGGGAACTTTTCAATGGAATAGCAACGATGGGCAAAGCCCACTCCATGCGCGCCCGCCAAAGGGCTGTTTTCTCAGCTGTCCCCTTACATGCCACCGAACAAACGAGTCTGCGGGGGGGACGTCACTGCCGCCAGCCCTCTGCCCCAGAAGCTGCTCCGCAAACGCCCAGCACTTGAGTCGGCAGGTGCGTTTAAGGTGGCCTGTGTGCGTGCAGTCACGAGTCGATGCGCAAACACCTATGTTTCCCCTGCTTCTCCAGAAAACGAAAGTGACACGCCATCAGCGAAACAGAAAGTCTGAACCTGCACCTGGGAAACAGCTTCCCTCCTTCCGTTATTCTCAGCCCCCCGAGGTGAGGAGGGACAGAGAGGTCTTTGGTGGGGGTGCCAAGAGGCTGTTCGTCATCGGCCGCTATCTTAAAGCGGCGTATACGGTGCTTACACAGTGATGCCGAGATACTGCGTGGTCAAAGGAGGGAGGTTCGGTTTCATGGGGGGTAAGTGCTCTGGAGCCCGCCCGGAATCAAGTCCTGTGCTTTTCGGGGACAGGGCACCAGTGCCTAACGAAGCCAACAAAACGGAACAAAGCAAAAACACCTGCATTCAGCCAATGCTGTCTTTCAGTGTGTGGGAACAAGCAGGCAGAACTGCCCACTCAGTTGCGCCCCCCTCCTCCCGGGATACGTGGGGGGGTTTGATGGGCCACGTCCACAGTCCACCCGAGCCAAAGCCAGCTTGCCCTGGGGTGGCACGCCCATGCGTCCTTGCATTTGCCCCGTGCAAGTTCTCTGGGGTCCGGGAAAGGGGGCAGCTGCAGGCAGGTGTCTAGGCCGCCACCTGTTGGCCTTCCGAGGAAATACATCCCAGGAGCGGCAAGGGGAACCCAACCAAGGGGAACCCAGGCAGGAAGTCTTCGTGCAGGGTGTGGGTTGGGGTCCCAACAGGCTCCTCTGGTGTGAGGAGGGGGGGCGCACAGACCCTCCAGAGAAAGCCGAGAATGCCCTGGGCCCTTCCCTGGAAACACCACACGCACAGAAGGTGTTGGCAGACCGCTCTGGACACCCCGCCGGCCGGCCCCTCGCCCTTCCTGCTCACATTCAGCGCAGCGACGGTTTTCTGGGCTGTGACAGATCTTCATAGAAGTGGAAGAAAGTGGGCATTCTGGGAGGGAGATTAAAATGCAAGATTCTGGAGGGGAAAAAATTGAAATCGAGTGATTTTTAGTTCCAAGTTCATAGTGATTGGAAGGAAAAATAAACCTCCCTTCGCTTCTCCCCGGGGCTGACGAGTTGGGCTCCCTTCTCCACGCTAACCCACGGGAAGGCTCTCTGAAAAGTCTGGGTGTGTCCCGCAGAATCAGTGAGCTTTCGACGCCTCCGCTGGGGACGTCTGAGTTTGGGTGGATGGGTGGCCGGTCAGGCGCACGTGGTCAGCTTGTCTGTTTACAGAAACGCCGTCTGCGTTCCCAGGAGCATTTCTGCAGCCCGGGCTGCCCCGCGCTGGTCTGCACATCCCCCAGACCCGGGGCTCCCCACCCCGCCTGGGAACGAAGCCAGGCCTCCCCTCCCACCCCGGGAGGGAAGCTGGCATGTCCTTCGGGCATCTGAGAAGAGGCGGAACTAATCCAGCCTGCCTCCCTCCCTAATGGAGTGACTGGCAGACACCTAAAGAGGTATCGATTGGTTCTGTCACTCAACACTCGGGGCCTTGTACCTGTCCGCACGGCCACGTGTTAACCCAGGGACGCCTGCCGCGGGGCATGCTTCCCCCATGAAATCCCCCCTCCCCGGTATCTGTCGTGGACGCCGAGAGGCAGCTGTCATCTCATCCGGAGTGACAGCCTGACCTCTCTGTCCGCCCAGAGGAACGGGAGGGTCTCTCCTTCTGTCTTCTGTCCCCACCGAGTTGGAGTTTGGTGGCTCTGATAACTGTCATGGAACGTGTTATTCCATCAACATGCAGTAATTCACCGTGGAAACACAACCTGCCTTGTCTTGGGGGGAAGGGCTGCCCAGCTGACAGGGAGTTAACGGGCTCCTGTGGGCCTCGCGAGCGTGCACATTTTATTGGTGTAATAAAGTGTGGCTTGTACAGTCATCTGCCGTGTGTAATTGCCAGTGCACCTCATCGCTACGACCAGGGTGATGCTTGAGTTTCCTTTCCCATCAATGCGAACTGCATTTCCTGCTTTAATTACACGAAGAATTAATGATGGCTTATACAAGTCTGCCTGCCCATGGATGCTCTGGAAGCAATTACCCTGGGAGCAGAGCAGCCCTCTCTTTAGTCACGGGTCCCGTGCCACGGGATGACCCCCAGCGCGCTTGCTCGCAGGTGCCCAGTGTTGCTGTACAAGGAATAAAGTGAGCCCGGGCGTGGAAAAGTCCGTGTTAGAGGAGAGCAGGGGGCGTGGGGCATGGCACCCGCGCCTGTGAAATTGCACCCGGAGGCATTCACACGCTGACGCTGTTCTTCGAGGGACAGAGAATGTCCGCAGCAGGGACCCAGAACGTGTCGCTCGTTCCGAATGGAGCCAGCACGGCTTCCTTCCTGGGTCCCCATCACAGGGAACAACCCACTGTCATCCAGGCCCCCAAACCTGTGTAAGATAGGGTGCAGAGCCCCAGGGTGAGCCCCACCGTCTCCCCGTGCCGGAACCAAGCTCGGCGGGCTTGCCTCCCCAGTGTCCTGGGGTCTGCGCCCTTCAGCCCGTGCCCTCAGTCACATCTAGGTCGAGCCATGTCATCACTTACCTGGGGCCCAAGTAACTGGAGCTGAAATCGGGGGGTTTACTGAAGGGCAAAAGCTTCTAGACACTTCTATCCACAAGAATGGAATGGACTTGGGCGGTGCCTGGAAGCCGAAGGGGAGAGGAGGTTGACGCCTTTAGTTCAGAGCGGAGACGAGGGCAGGTGGCCATGGGTCAGCCACCACGCCGGGCACTTGCTTGTGGGTCGTTTCGCTTGATTCACACACAGGCGCAGCCGCCTCCGTCCGGTCACCGTCTCACAGATGAAACACCTGACTCAAGACCATTGGTTTTTTCTGCTCAAGGCACCACGGCTCTTAGGGGCAGAATTAATGCCCGAGTCCCGTGCTGGCATTCGAGGGGATGCTTCCACGTAAACGGACGTCCCTGTGGACGCTCTGTCCCCTCTCCCACGTCTACAGGTAGCTCTCGACACGGAGTGGCCTGGAAGTCCCTTTCTCGTTCTCCACTGTTGTCATCGTGAGACTCCCATCAACACTTACCTCCCCTCCTCCGTTAGCTTCTAGAACGCTAAAACCAATGAACGGCACCTCATTCTTGTTTCAGGGACTCCTACCAGCCGAGGACACGTTTCCCTGGGTGTGACTGTTCGCTGCAGAGGTGCGGTGAACTTGGACCCTTCCCAGGAAGCCTGGGCCCACTGGCCCAGTGACATGTGGCGGGAAAGCATGTGAGTGAATCAGAGGCAAACTTCACCCACATCATTGATAACCGGTTATTCACATCCAAACCGGGGCTGACAGCAATCTGCTGCCCTGCGGAACCGACATCACTGGGCAAGGTCAAGGTTAAAACCGGGTAACGAACCAATTCAGGACTGATAGTCCCGGGCTTGCACGGACGCAGCGTGCCCCAGCCCCTCAGAAACATGGCTGCAATTCACATGCTTCTAAATTATTTTTTAATGTCCTCTGTGGCTTTAAATTATCTCAGGAGAGATTGTTTGAAACCTTATAAAAATTTCTTCTTTAGAACTGTTAGCCACAACACTCTTGACTTTTCCAGTCTGTGTCGAAAATCTCTGGCTACAGGAAGTTGAAGATTAGGGCGCGTGGACTTCTTCACGCCTGGAAGCAGCATCCTTCTGGGTCCGACCGGTTCTAACCGTATCGTGGGCCTCACGGCTAGTAGGGGAGAAAGCCCCCTGAGACTTCTTTTTAAAAGAAGCCGGAGTGACAGGCTCAGTGCCAGGAGCCCAGCCCTGAACTTGGGCACAGGGCCGCCGCGCCCGGGCCCCCAGACCCATTGGAAGGGGAAGCATGTGAAAAGAGGAAAGTTCGTTCCGAGATGGGGGGAGCCCCACCCACCTGCCCCCCTGCAGCTGCCCATGGACGATTCCCGGGAGAAGGAGCGCCCCGATTTCAAGAGCTGAGTCTCTCTCTGGACGACACGGGATGTTGGCGGATTTCTGGACCACCGCCCAGCCCACGCCATCTGCTGACCGGCAGACCATCCACACCACGTATGAGTCATGCCTTCACCCGCTTCAGAGACAAGCCCGGCGGTGAACGAGTCACCACGCCACCTCCACGGCACGGCCTCCGTGGCCACGCTCCTCCGGGCGGAAAACAACTGCAGCCCCCCTGCCCGGGCGCTCTCCTTCTCCAGACTCAGGCCGCCGCGGAGGGCGGGCACAGCAATGCAGCCGGAGCAGCGCCCGCCGGCCGCCACCATTTACATGCATTACATAGCCCGGAAAATATGTGGCTTATTAACGACTGATTTCCCAGCCTCCTCCGTACCCTCTTCTCGTGCTCGGCGCTCCGGAACCTGGGAGTGTCGCCCCGTCTGACGCCGCATGGGCCCCCTTTGCGGTGTGGAATGTGAAGGTCACACGGCCCGCGCATCCCCCGCGGTAAGAGAAGGATTGTTTTAAGGCTGAACAGCCTCGGTGTGATCAAGGAAGAGGAAGCCTTGCACAATGATAAATATTTTCATTAAAAAACTTTAAAACTAAAAGTTCAAAGATATGTTCTCCTCTCCTATTTCTTGTCAAAACATGACTTAAGACCCAAAACTAATCTACTTTCAATTTTATTCCATATTTCAGCCCTGTCAGGGCCCTCAGCAGAGAGTATTGGAACACGATCATTTTTTATTTTGTTGATGTTACCGACAGCTTTATTTCACAAAGCAATCTCGCACCACGTCTACCCGAGCGGGGGCACGGGGGTCAGGCCGTCCATCCTCGCAGGTGCGGGGCTTATTAAACGGCCCGTCTGTGGAACCCGATGGGCCCCATAAAGAAACATCCCGGCAAAATACTTTTAACATAGCTCAATGAAGATATGGTTCCAACGGGTAGTAAATAATTTAAACAGAGGCCCGCTGGGAATTTGTTACGCTTTTCACGAGCATCTTCAAAATTATATTTCAAACCAAGTGGTTAGAATAGAGGAGAACACAAAGGCCGCAGAGACCGGCGGACTCTCCACAGCCATCGGCCGGCGCCGCACTCGGCGGCCATCCGCACGCTCGTAAATCCAGGATGCGGCCTCCCGTTCCCGTAAGATAATCTCGGCATAAACGGTAGGTAATTGTGAGCAGAGAGTTCCCCTTCCTTGAGCAAATCTTCCCGGGCTCTGTTCTCACGGCTGTTTGGGATTTTTAAACTCTGCGTGTGGCCGCACCGGTCGAGGACCAAACTTCGCTCCTGAGAGAAGAAGTGCCTTGGAAGAGCAGAGCCGAAATAGCGTGAGAAGTAACTGTTGAGCCGTGACCTCCCTGTTGTTGCGAACACCTGCACGCGATCACACAGGTTTAGGAGAAAACATCGGTTCCCGGGGAGGGAACTTTCCTTACTCTGCTCAAACCTGCCATCCTTCCCATCACAGCGCCTCCTCCTGGGGGTGAGGAGCCATGCTCACAAAACATCCAGGGGCAACCAAAAATTTTTTCAAAACGTGAAATCCAAGCACACACACTCAATGTCTCATCCTCATGTGCTGGCCATGGTTTTCAACCAAACATAACCAATGGACTCAAACACTTTCAGTAAGTGCGTTGTAAGTTCTGTGTCTTGCCCTGGCCGGGTGGCTCAGTTGGTTAGAGCTCTCCCCTTACACCCAAAAGGTGGCAGGTTCGATCCCCGACCGGGGTGCAGATGGGAAGCAACCAATCGATGTTTCCCTCTCCTCTCTCTCTTCCTCTCCCTCTAAAATCAATAGTCCTTGGGTGAGGATTAAAACAGAAAAGTAATAATAAGTGAATACTGACTCTCTTCATCTGGAGACTAGACCACTTGTCCCCCACCAGGAATACAAACCCCCTGGTCGGAGTTACGAGCGGACACTCATAACTGGCAGGATAATCAATACAACCCAGAAGCCTGCCGCCTGCATGGCCTGGTCTCCCACCACCCCGCCTGCGGCCTCGCTCACAGCCCCTGCCCTCGCCTCAGAACCCGGTAAATCGTCCCCCTAAATGTGTTTGCACCCAATCATTTTTTAAAGTCACAATCTTCGTGGTGTCAACTTGTCAAGGGTCAAAGGGAAGAGCGGACGAGATTCTCAAATCAATCTGCTTGTAGAGACTGTCTCGTTTCATTTCGAATTACCTGCTGCAGCTGAAGCAGGCCGCGGACAAAGTGCCTTCCTCCATAAACCGTGACAGCCCAGGTCGAGCTGCTGTGATCGCTCATAGGGGGCGAGTCACGCTGGCTCTGTCATTAACTACTTTTAAACGGCTATGCTGGGTTAAGTGATCTCGCAGAGCAGCCTCGGACATAAATATTGTTTGGACAGTTTAATGTCAGGAGACAGCCCTGTGGGATTAGAATGGTGTGACCCGATGGGGCGGCCGTCGCTGGGAGGGTGGGGGTGTCCTGGTACCGCGACTAGAAGCCCTGGCCTCACCTGTGCTTTGTGGCAGTGACCCCCCAGCAGACCCCCAGTGGTGACTGTCTACAATCGGGGGTGTCCAACCTTTGGCGTCTCTGGGCCACACATCAAATACAATGTGACATGTATCACACACACACACCAAAAAAAAAAAAACCCTCATAACGTTTTAAGTAAATGTACCATTTCATGTTGGGTCACAAGCCGCCCATGGGTTGGACACCCCTGTATGCAACCTCTAGCCAGGGATCACGGGACATTCGGACTCACTTCCGGCACTCGGGGGCCCAGCCTCCCGGGAGGTGTCCTCAGAGAGTTTATGTGTCCTCCTGAGGCTGCGGGGAAAATGCCGTGGGCTCCCAAAGCCCGAGGTCGACAAGAAATCCCCAGGACCAAACGCTGCCCATAAAGCCCGGCTCCTCGGGTGCCGTTGCTGGTGCCAGGAAGAGGGACCCCTGAGAAATGAGGCCCAAACAATGGCCCCGCGTGCCGAGGCCAGCACCGGAGGCAAGCACCAGAACCACAGCAGACAACAATATTCACCCGTCCTCTGCGCGCCTCTGGCCCTGCTCCCACGCAGGCCCTCTCGTACATCCCACAGCAGCCCACGGAGGGCTCAGCCGCTGGTCCCACGCCACCGGCGAGGAAGCCGTGGGCCAGGGCAGGCAGCCTTCTGCCCCGGGTCACAGGGGGTGGCGATGGGGAAGGGGACACATATCATATGGTGCCAGACTCCAGAACCCGCTCCACCGCGATGCTACGCCATTTCTTGGGTGCCTCCTACAAGAAAGACTCCTCGCCTGACTTCTGAAGAGTGCGCCCCCTGCCGGCCCAGCTCTCTCTCACACACATGAGCCGCGTGACACACCAGGGTGCCGGTCGCCGAGAGGGAGAGTGGCTCAGGGCCTCGGAGAGCCGGTAAACCCCGCCCGGGGCACGTAGGGATCGCCCAGAGCACGTGCGGGCTCACAGCTGTACGGAGATCTATTTCCAAACCCCCAGCGTCCGTGCTTGCCGCCCTAAGACGGATGCCCCAGAGAAAATAGCCCACCGATTCCGATTTCCTGCCCGTGCTCCAACGTCCCCCCAAGCCTCACTTCGAAGGTGCGCCCCTCTCTCCCCAGACTCACCAGCCCCTCGGGGGAGGGTCTCCCTGTGACCAAAGACTGCGTCCCGGGCCCCTTCAGTTCCCTCTGCAATTTGTCCCATGAAGAGACGCATCTCAACCGAGAGGTTTCTGCATCCAAAATTCCTCCATCGGCCCCGGCTGGTGTGGCTCTGCAGGCTGGGCGTCATCCTGTGAACCAGAAAGTCACGGTTGGATTCCCGGGCAGAGCGCGTGCCTGGGTTCTGGGTGCAGCCGATGTTTCTCTCCCTCCCCACCTTCTCTCTAAAATCAACAAGCATGGCTTTGGGTGAGGGCAAAAAAAAAAGTCTAAAAAAACCCTCGTGCGGCAAACGTTGTGATAGATGCATGATGTTTAATCACCTTCTTTTTTATTATGGAATTTATTGGAGTGACATCGATCAATACAATTGTATAAGTTTCGGTACAGGCGGACAACCCTATAACACAGCGTCTGTACATCGTCCTGTGTGTTCACCACGCCAAGTCAAGTCTCCTTCCGTCCCCATTCGGTTTGCCCGATTTCCGAGGCCACCTCAACCTGGGAGGAGGGTGTTCACCTTGAGGGCCTCGCAGCCACGAGGCGTCTGACAGTTAAAAGTTCATGTGCACAGTTTCTCAGCACAGAGTCACAGGTGACAAGGAGGGTTTGGCACACAGAGACATTTCGTCAGGATAAAATTCTGCAGGGAGAAGAAAGTGGGAATACAATGAGGCGGATGACATCATAGGAGGGTCCACTTGTGTGTGTGTTTTTAAAGATTTTGTGTATTTATTTTTAGAGAGGAAGGGAGGGAGAGAAACACTGACCAGCTGCCTCTTGTGCCCCGCCCCTCCGAGGGGGAACCCAGGCCTGTGTCCAGACAAGGAATTGAACCGGCTGGCTTTCGGTTTGCAGGACGAAGCCCAACCAACCCGTCAGGACTGAAGTTTATGCAATTGTGTTAACCAATGTCACCCCAATGAACTCAATCAAAAATGGAAAATGAATAGGTAACAAGATGCAGGGAAGCAATGAATATGCATTACTCCATACTAATTTCAAAGGGACATTTTTGGAAAACTGAGCAGAAATGGGGGAGGCCACCGCCCGGGGAGCCTGCGGAAGTCCCCGGAAATGGTGGAGCAAACAGACACCAATCGCATGAGAGGAGGCATCTGCTGAGTCCCACGTGACACATCGGGTCAGGCTTCCAGGGAGCATAAAACTCTGTTTTCTGATCGTTGTCTCACTTGACACAAACTGAAGTGGGGTGAAGAGGGCTGGGCCCGGGGGACCTTGGTTTCGTCAGCCTGATACCCAGCCCTGAGCCCCACACCAGAAGCCGGCTTGGTGGGCAACCAAACCACCCATCACACCGTGACGGGAAAACCACAGGCCCCCCCAAATCGACACGACAACCCCGTTATCTCATGGTGATCGGGAGGTCATGTCCACACGTCGTCTGTGCCGTGCCAGAGCGGTATGGCCCCCACGGGCATCCCTGAGCTGAGGACCCCCACGTCAGCCACACACCAGAGTGCAAGTCACCGCCGTCCAAATGGACACCTTCGATGACGTTCTGTGACGAGCCAACACACCCCCCCAAAAAATTCACAAAGAGCAGCAACCTGAGGAGAGGCAGGCAAAAGGCAGAAGATCGCCCTGGCTGGTGTGGCTCCGTGGATTGAGCGCCGGCCTGGGAACCAAAGGATGGCGGTTCGATTCCCAGTCAGGGCACATGCCCGGGGTTGCAGGTCAGTTCCCAGCAGGGGACCCACAAGAGGCAGCCAAACATTGATACTTCTCTCCCTCTCTCCTTTCCTTCCCCTCTAAAGATAAATAAATAAAGTCTTTTAAAATAATAATAATAATAAAATCAGTAAGAAAATAAATCTAAAAAAAAGCCAGAAAAGCACATCAATTACCCAGAACCTCATCGCCCGCGGACAAGAAAACAGAAGTGTGCTGTACGTATTCTTTTCTAACTCCGTTTATAACAGTTGGCCCCTTGGGCTCCGCCCCAGCTGCTTGGTCCCCAGGGTGACCTACAGGTAACACTCGGTCATCTTTCTCATTTTGACGGCGTTCTCCCGCGCTGACGCTCAGGGAACATGCTGTCTCCTCCGGTGTGACGGAGCTCTGAGTCAGGTGGGGGCGTGCGTGAGTCCTCACGTGTCCCCGGCAGGGAGGTGACCGGAACCTCCAGTCCTGCGCCCCACCCCCCGCCCCGCGCGTCTCCACTGCGCTGCCCACGCGGAAACGGCACCACCTGTCTGACACCAGGTGAGAAGGACCGAGCTGGCCGAGTGTTCACCTGACGTCTGACTCTTTCAGAGAAACAAAAAGCCCAAACACGCCTCGCTCAGACGGCCAGCACAGCCGCCTGGGAGGTGCTCCCCGGGGTCCGGCTTCCTGCCTCAGTGGGGAACACGCAGCCCAGCGGGGCACAGGGACAAAGGCTCCAAGACCGGATGCGGCACACGAATGAGGGACGGACAACGGGAGCCAAACACTCGACACCCAGAACAGAGGGGCCATCTCGTCTTGGGGAGGAGATGCGGGCGGCAGGTCAGGCTCCGGGATGGGCCATGCCGGGCAGCCAGCCTCCGATGCAGCCAGGCTTATGCGGGGCTGTGCCAGGGCTATTCCTACAGCCAACTCTGTCCTGTGGGTCTCAGTCTCCCTGGTCATAAAAGGAAGAGGACACCAGTGCCTCATGGGAGATTAGGTGACGTCTCTACACCACGTGGCACACGGTAGGAGGCCAACCCGCATGGCTGTGGGGACGGAAGCCTGGCTGAGAGCCTGCCGCTGAGTCTGGGGCTGGGCCAGCGCCTCCTGCAGGTTTGCTCCTGACGGCTCCTCCTCGACCAGAACCTACCACTCGATGATGAAAGGGAGCAAGTGGCTCGGTGACTGGTCCGCACTCTGCCAGGTAGCCGTCCTCTGTGTGCACAGCCGGAGCCCAGGCCCTGGCTGCCCCCCAGCCCTGGCAGCCCAGTCCAAGCTCAGGCGTGGGGGGAGGAAGAGAGCCATCTGGGGCACCCGAGACACCGAAGCGTCCAGCAGACGGCCGGCCAGAGCTCTGCACGTCATACCCCTCTCTCCACCCCGCCCCTGGTCTGCTGCTTCTAAACGGGGCCCGGACCTCCTTCCCGCTCCAGCTCTCACTGACCAGAGCAAGAGGGCTCGGCTGCGTTGGCCACATGCCCGGCCCCAGAGCCCCCGAAGCCTCTGCCCCCGGAGCACAAGGCCCAGCGCCCGCGCCAGCAGCAGCTAAGGCGAGCCCAAGCATGCATCGGTTCCATCGTGAATGTGGGCGCCTGCCTGTCAGGGCCCCTGCCTGTCGGCACACGTGTCCCCAGTCAGCTGTCCCAGGGCTTTTCCGAGCTCCCCATTCCTGGGTGGCAGCCTGTCTCCGGGGGATGGCCCTCCCCAGGGCTTTCCAGGTGAATCTGAAAGGCACCTGCAAGCCAGGGTCACCCCATAATTACACTCCAAACCTGACCTTTTGGGGGGAGAGGGGACGGTAAAAATCACTCCGGGACACCGGGTGGGTCTCCAGGGGACAAGAGAGCCCACGGCCACTTTGGGGCAGCCGCGTCTGAGCTCACGCCCTGCCCGGAAGGGCCCGTGTCCGGCTGGCTCAGAGTTTGGTCACCTGACACCTGATCACATGGGCCCCAAAGGCCCAACCTGGGCAGAGAGTCCAACCTTATTCTGACCATGCGGCCGGGACACGGAACATGGCCACTGGCCTCGCCACGGCCAGCGCCTGGAGCCCGCTCCCCACCAGAACCCCACCATCGCCACTATGGTCAGGGACTCTGAAGGGGGCCAGCCACCGGGAGCCCTCCTGCTGCCCGCCTGGCGCCTACTGCTGACCACAGGGCAGGGCCCAGGCTGAGCTGCCCGTAATGAGTGTGCGCGGGACGGTGGCGCCTGCATGGCCACCGTGGCCACGCGGCGGGCCTGCGGAAGGGAAACCACAATGTGGGCCCCCCACCCACTCAGGAGCGACGCTGCCTACCTGCAGGTACGTGGGTCCCCGGGAAAGGGCTGTGAATATGAGCCAGGCCTGCACTTCCGGCGCCGGTGACCAGACCAGGTGTCGCCACCTGTGGGTCAAACTGGGGGCGCCAACGCCCAGAGGCGCAGAAATTGCCGGAGAGGCTCCCAGGACTCGGGGAGACGCGTCACTGACCCCTGACCCCCACCAGCGCAGGGCCGGGGTGCCCGCACCCCTCGGCCGTCGAGACCGCGGCGGCCGCCCCGCCCGCACAGGTGCATCCTGGCACCGGCGACCGGATGCAGACGCGAGTCTATGGCGCGGAGCGGAAGTGGCCCTGGGTCGGGCCGGATGGGCGGCCGGGACGGGGGGGGGGGGGGGGGGNGGGGGGGGGGGGGGGGGGGCACAGCGGGGGCTGGGGCCACGGTGTCCACGGTCACAGAGAGCCACGGTCACGGAGCACCCCAAACGGCCCAGCGCCTGGGTGTGGGTTGTCAGAAAATACGTTCACTCGCCCCATATTTACCACCAAAAACATGTTGGGGGGGGCGGGGAATGTGCACCTTAAATATGTACCATGTTCGGTTGTCGGCCAGACCTCACCGAGTCTCGGGGGGCGAAATGTCACCTGTGGTTTCGAACCACTCAGCCCGGCAGAGTTCCAGCAGCCCCATGACACTTGTCCTGAAAATGGGCGGCCCCCCGCGCTTTAGGGCTCGGTGAGGCTCGTTGGACATAAAATGGACAAGGGAACGGCCCGGATAAAATTAAAATCAACACTGAAAGTGGCCTCTGCGACGAGAGTGCGCAGTGACGTGTTTGAGGGATTCATCATACTTTAAGAAACGCTAGTTTCAGTTTTACCGAGAGAGACGCCCCAAACCGTACGGTGCACTCGATGAGTTTTTTTAAGTTTGGCGAACTTTTCCGAGTGAAAAGACTCCTGTGACCGCCACCTGCATGTTGCCCGGTGAAGCGCAGTCTACGGAAGGTACCGGAAGGAGCCCAAAGCCCAGATGTTTGAGGCTTCCCGCCTCCTCCCTCTCCAGCAGCCCCGGAGTCGCCTGAGTGTGGATTGCTGCCTCCACGAGCCCAGGGCAGAGAGAACGGCTGGGTAGCTTTCTCCCGGTCACGCCAAGTTCCACCCAAGGACACCCAGGGTCCGGCACAAAGAACGCCCCTCTTTCTCGACAAACTCGGTTATGACAAAAGCCTACGCCTGTCGTTCCGTAACGTAACGACATCACGCCCACGCACAC
This sequence comes from Sturnira hondurensis, assembly GCF_014824575.4. Taxonomy (NCBI): domain Eukaryota; kingdom Metazoa; phylum Chordata; class Mammalia; order Chiroptera; family Phyllostomidae; genus Sturnira; species Sturnira hondurensis. The sequence goes on from NW_028091436.1 coordinate 1,348,298, forward strand.
CCCAGGACCTTGCCGGTGAGATGTGCAACTGAAAACGGTAAACGCTCATACCCGTGTGATGACCCTGCCACACTCAAGCAGGTGTTGCCCCTGTCAGGCCCTGGGTGTAAAGCCAGAAGCCACACGCCCAACCAGTGACAGCCGTCATCTCTGTGTGATGGGGGGTTGGCATTGATTTTTTTAATTTTTCTCCTTATCATTCTCCATATTTTCCAATTACTTCGTAATGAATACCCGTCTCTTTTCTTTTATACGTGTGTTTTAGTGGCTATGCTACTATAGTTGTCCCAATGTTTCCTCCTTTGCCCCCCTCTGTCCGGTTCCCCTCTTCCCTCCAGGACTCCCCTCCCTTAGTTATGTCCATGGGTAAGTTCTCTGGCTTCTCCATTTCCTATACTGTTCTTACCCTCCCCCTGTCTATTCCATAACCACCATTCCAGCTTCTAAATCCCTGTACCTTTTCCCCCATTCTCCCCCTCGCTACGGATAACCCTCCATGTGATCTTCATTTCTGTGATTCTGTTCCTGTTCTAGTTCTTTGCTATTTGTGTTTGTTTTGGGGTTGTTGTTTTTTTACGTTCAGTTGCTGATAGTTGTGAGTTCGTTGTCATTTTACCGTTCATAGTTTTGATCATCTTCTTTTTCTTAGATAAGTCCCTTTAGCATTTCATATAATAAGGGCTTGGTGATGATGAACTCCTTGAATTTGATCTTATCTGAGAAGCACTTGACCTGCCCTTCCATTCTAAACGAAAGCTTTGCTGGATAGAGTCATCTTGGATGTAGGTCCTTGCCTTTCATCCAAGTATTTCTTGCCAGTCCCTTCTTGCCTGCCAAGTCTCTTGTGAGGAATCAGCTGACAGTCTTACGGGAACGCCTAGCAGGTGACTCTCTGCTTTTCTCTTGCTGCTTGTAAGATTTGCTCTTATCCTTAATCTTTGGCATTTTAATTGTGATGTATCTTCGTGTGGACTCTCTTTGGGTCCAACCTGTTTGGCTCTCTCCGGGCTCCCTGGACTTGCATGGGTATTTCCTTCGCCAAATTAAGTAAAGCAAAGTTTTCTTTCATTATTTTTTCAAGTAAGTTGTCAATTTCTCGCTCCTCCTCTCCTCCTCTGGCACCCCTCTGATTCGGATGGTGGCCCTTTCGGAGATGCCCCCGGGCCTTCTAAACTCTCCTTGCTTTTTTGAATTGTTGGTTCTTCCCTGTGTCCTGGTTGAATGTTTATTGCTTCCCTACGTTCCAAATCGTGGACTCGAGTCCCAGCTTCCTTCCCCTCGCTGCTGGTTTCCCGCGGCCGTCTCTTTATTTCCCTTCGCCGAGCCTTCATTTCTTCCCTTTTCCCGTACTCGGACTCGGTGAGATCTGCGAGCATCCTGACCCCTGGTGTTTCCCACTCGGCGTCTGATAGGTTGGCCAGCTCTGCCTTGCCTCGTCCTTTTTCTGGGGTTCTGCTCCTTCCTTTGGGCCACATTTCTTCCTCGCCTGCTCCTGGGTCTGTGTACCGGGTAGAGCTGCTTTGGTTCTGCTTTGGCGCTGAATCAGAGCAGCGCTTTTGGGTGTTTGCCAGGCTGGGCAGTTGTGGCTCTGTAGGGGGGAGGGAGGAGGGAGGGGGCAGGGAGGGGACAGTGCCGCTGCTGGCTGACTTCTGGGGGCTTGCCTGGCCCTCGCCCCATTTCCAGCCTTTTCACCCACTTCCTGTAGACGACCGGTGTCCCTCCAGCTGCTCTCCTGGCTGGGTCCCCAAGGTGAGGGCCTTGCATGTGTACCAGCAGTTTCTCCCACCACCCCGACTCCCCTGAGTTTACGGCCAGAAGTCATGGGGCATCATTTTCCTGGCACCGGAGCCCTGGGTTGCGCTGTCTGGCCTGGGGCTGGGCTCGCCCACTCACAGGGTGTCCCTCTGATTTCTATACAGCACACGTGAATGTGTAGCTGCCTGACCCACTGGCCACCGCCACCTCGCTGCTGCCCACCTCTGGGCCCCAGCTCACCACCGCCGCCCCTACCCGTCCGGATGACTAGAGCTTCTTTAAATTCGTGGTTGTCGGACATCTGTACCGTTCTGGGTGATTTTCTCGGTGTTTTTTATTTTTAAGTTAGCTGTGTTCCTTCTTATGGTTGTGCAAGGAGGCAAGGTGTGTCTACCTACGCCTCCATCCTGAAGGGAAGCCCTGATTATTTCTTTTTTATAATCAGGACAAAAGTGCATTTTTTTAAAAGAGAAAATTCATCGGGGTTCGTTCAAAATAAAAGAAGCGTTGTGAGCTTCAGCCCCTACGCCCTGGTGTGTTATGGACCCAGGGGTCCCCGCGGGGGCTGGGGGACTGTCTGCCACACCCTGCGTGCCCATGGGGGGACAAGGCAGGCTGGCCCAGGAACAGGGCGCTCCCCCCCCCCCCGCCCCCGGCAGGCTCGGGGAGCTGCGCATGAACGGAACAGGGAGGGCAGAGGGACGGGAGGGCTCTGCGGCCAAATCTGGTTTCTTCGAATGCTCGGGGACAAGAATGCGGACGGGCACCGGGAAGCCCCAAGCCCCAAACCCCAAACCACACTTCCAGGGCCAGTACCAACCCAAGGGGAGGGGGCCCGCGTGGCCTCGCCGAGAAGGAAATACCATGAAAGACGTCGCTGTACAGCCCTAAAAATCCGCAGTTGGATGTGACAGACGGCTTCTAGAACGTGATGCTTACGGGTCACACTGCTGTGTGGGCTGCTTAAAAGTTGGTGGGAAAAGGAACCTAAAAGTGCTCACCAGGAGGAGAAAAGTTGTTTGTGGCTCTATGAGATGATAGGTATTAACTAAGCTTATTGTGGGAATCAACTCACAAGTCCAAGGGCAAGTATGTTAAGGCAAGTCCAGCGCACCTTGAGCTGTATGACGATCATATATGGGAGAACTACAAGGAAAGAGGTTTTTAAAGACAAGGCTGCATGAAGCCTATCTTCCATTTTATTAGAAAAAACACCCGCACACACGGGGGAGGTCGTGTGTGTTAACAGGGGCGTCCCCGGGAGGCAGGGCGGTGGGCGGTTTTTCAGTTTCTTCTGTATTTGCCACGTTTTCTACGATGAGCACGTGTCACTTTCGTCACCTAGAAAAATGAGACACGATCAACGTGACTGACTGGCAGGCACAGCCCGGGGTCTCGGGAGGGCTGAGGTCGCCGGAACAGAGGGAAGGCGCGCGTGCGTGGCCACGAGGGGCTCGGGATGGACAGCAGGGACACTAACCCCGGGCTGGGGGGCTGGAGAGCCGAGCCCCTATACCTCAGTCTGAGGACAGGGCGTGGCGGCTGGAGAAGGAAGGTGGATGGGGGGACTGAGAGGACCCCCACACGCACATGCACACGCGGCCTTGCCACCTGGGTGGCGTCCCTGGTCAGCCGGGCCTCTGGCCCTGCCCATGGGCGGCTGCACACACTGGAGAAGCCCCCCTGCCCCTGTCCAGTGGGCTTGGCCTCTAACGTCCCATTTAGGCCTGAGAAACACTGGTGGTCGTGAAACAGGACAGTGACCGGTGCAGCTGCAGTCCGAGCAAGGGCTCCCTAGCCAGGGTGGGCACCTTCCAGAACCTTCCACACTGATCAGGTGGAATGGTCATCTCTTCCTGGTCAGAAGCTGAGGTGGTGACAACTTCCTGTGGCGAGACAGGGGGAGACGACAGGATCGCGATCCTGCTGACAGAGGGCCGGGTGTCCCCACAGTTTCCAGTAAGAGACGCCTGGTGTGGACACGGTCACGCCCACAGGGACGATATTAAACCGCCACCCTGACACCCCTCCCGGGCCGCTGCCCCCTGACCCAGCCCAGACCCCAGGCCCCCCACCTTCCAGCAATGGCAGGGCTGGCCTGGCCCGGGGCTTCCTGCACCTGCCACCCCTCAGTCCGCGTCCTCTGTGCAGGGGCCTGTGCCGTGCTGACGGTTAAGTATTTGGGGTCTTAGTCCTGGGCGAGAGCAGACCCCTGGCGGCCGTTTCCCCAATCCGGGCGGCCCTGGCCCCAGAGAGGAGTCAAGGGCCGGGAGCCGCCCACGCAGGCCCAGGCGGGACCACAGGGGGGCACACGCCCGGGAGGGTCCAGCAACCCCAGTCCTCGTCACAGTAACCTTAAACTGGGACGGGGACCGTCACCAGCCAGTTCCGACTTGGGAACTTCTGAGCATTATCTGTAGTACCATCTGTAATCATTCTCTTTCTCGTTGACCCTGTCCTGGGCCACCATGAAATTTAAGTCAGCATAGAAAGAAAGATGTGTCTCGAACTCTGACTTGCCTCAGATTAATCCACATTTACCCAAATCACCAAAGAGACCGCAGGGTCTCCCGCTGACCCAGAAAAAGTGTGAAGCCGACGTGGACAGTGACAGTATTAGGCTACTTACAGCCGTCCTCTCCAGAGATCCTAAACTCCGAACAGTGCGTGTGCGTGTGTGTGTGTGTGTGTGTGTGTGTGCGCGCGCGCCCACAGGTGAGTACACACACTCGGCGTGGCGTGTCCCTGTTCGGCAGCGTTCTCACGGATTCTGGCCTTGCAGGAGCCTCCGCATTGTGGACAATGTTCTTCTTAGAAAAGCTCCGAGGAGAGAGAGCCGGCCCGGCCGTTTCTCAGGACGTCCAGCTCAGAATGGCCGTGGGACCAGGCCATGCCCTGGCTGGGCGTGGGCCCCAGAACCCTTGCCCCTGAAAAAATACGAATGACAAAGGAACTTGGACGGGAACGGAGCGGCGTCATTTCCCGCAACCCAGAGGTGGAGAGGACACGAAGCACGTTGACGAACAGGTAAAGGAGACCCTGCTGTTGGGCCGTAAAGAGAAGTGCTGGGGGGAGGGGGGCCGCACGTGGGTGGGCCGTGAAATCGCCATGCCCAGTGGGAGGCTGAGTGTCCGAGGCCCCCACTTGGGTGCAATGCCCAGAAGGTCAAATGCAGGTGAAGTTTGTCCTACTTATTGCACCAAAATTCTTTTTTAAAAGGTGAAAGGCGGCTGGTGGGTGGACAGCAGGGTTTCGTGAGCCCCGTTTGGGGACCCTCGGTCTCAGCGCCTCCCCCCACCCCCGGCCGTGCCCCTGGCTTTTCCCCCTCAAGCAGCAGCACCCTCTTCCCCAGCGGGGGACGGGGGCGTGTTTTAAGAACTCTCTTGCTAGGTTTTAAATCGTCCATATTTAACTTCATCAATCACACTGAAAAGACTTTTTGCAGAGTGTTTCTTTTCCTGACGTGTGAAGGACAAACCACTTTCGCCATGAAAGGAAGGGGGTACAGCCCCAGGGGTTTCACCGTTTTTAAGGACAAGCGTGTACCAAGGTGCTGATCAGAGAAGCTTCATGTATAAGAAACGTTCGATGGCCACAGATCAGAATTGTGCATGGGCTGAGGTGACCAGCCCTGGGGACGGGGGACCCTGGGAACGCTCGGGGTGTGGGTGCGGTTTTCTAGGCTGGGGACGCATCAGCCTGTCCACACGGGCTTCCCTGCGGGCAGGCTGCCCCTCCCCTGTGGGTGGGGACAATACGCACCTTACGTGCCGGCAGGGCCAAAAAACACCTCATTTCTCGTCTCTGAAAATCATGGAAAATTTTTCACACACACACAAATAAGAAAACACACACACAATTTTAGATTTCCTATAGATTTCTGAGTCAAAAACAACATCACCATCTGCTATTTTTAAAACCAAATGGAGGAGGTTTTTTTGTGCGGCAGGAAACTGCCCCCAATGCCAACACCTTGTTTCCTGGAAGCTACAAGCAAATGCCCCAGGTTCCCACGCAGACGGCCCAGAAACCCGCGCAGGGCGGTCTGCACGCCGCCATGCACGTGAGCACCGGCCGCCTGTGTCATCTGGGACGGCTCTCTCGCTGTGTTCTGAGTCCTGCCTGGTCTTGTGGCCGTAAGGACAGGGCTGGACAGAGTACAATACAGAAAGCCTCGGCCCAGGAGGAAGGTTTGACGATTCCCATTCGCTCCGATTTTGACTGAGACACGGCTGCCCCGTGACTGACGGGCTCTCCAAACACTCCCATGTCTTGCGGGTGACTGATTTCCACGTTCTTTCCCGACAGCGTTCCTGCTGTGGAGAACACGGTGTCCTCCGTGAGGAGGACCATCACGGTCCTCCCCTGAGACACGGACCCTCCGCCACTCGCCCAAGCGTCTGGGGCCGTGTAAGCCAACGGGCAGAGAGGGCGGCCTCACCCTGGGTTCCCAGCACCTGTCCTGTGAGTTGGCCCTTGGCCTGCGCCCCGGCCTGTGCACACGGCCCCTCCCCAAGGGCCGCAGAGGTCTGGGGTTGAGAATCCTGCCCCCCTTTGCTCAGGGCCCCAGTCCCCACACCTCTCAGGCCACCCCTTCTGTCCAGGACCAGGACTAACATCCCACAGACACTGGGCCCCGCCAGGCTGGGTGGTGCTGCCAGGTTCACGGTCCCTGATGTTCTTGACGGTCCCGGCGTTCTCATGGCGCCAGGACCAACCTCCCCACGAGGCAGGAGGCGGGCGTCTGTCTGCTCCTCCTGTCCGTCGTCACCCCTGCGGGCCCCATAGGACCCTCCACCCTTTGGTAGAAAAGGGTCAGTGGTGTAGGACAGAGGGCCAGACAGCAGTGACTGCCACTCATCTGTCCCCAAGGGAGTTCCCTAAAGGCCATCACACAGAACTTCTCCTGCTTTCTTGTCGTGGAATATGCTGGAAGGCCCAGCCTGCCACCCCCGTGGTGCAGAAGGCGAGCTCTGGACCCAGCTGCCCGCCTTGGGGCCCCAGGCTCTGCCGCTGCCCGGCCGTGTCCCCTGGGGCCACCTGCCTGTCCAGGGAGAGCCTGCATAGAAAGGGCCAGGAGGGCAGGGCACAGGAAGCCTTGCCGCAGTCTGGGTCCCCCGCCCTCCTCCCGTGCTCTCCCAGTTGTGGCAGCAGAGACTGGGGGCGGGGGCGGGAGGACAGGAAATGCGACCTTGGGGGAGAGGAAACGGGTGTTTGCGGCTGAATTCACAGCGTGAGAGGAAGCGTCAGGGGTGCCAGTGGGGTGGGAGCCGCTGAGGGAGGCCCAGATGGAGAGGACACAGGGATGCCGGCCTGCGGGCCAGACGCGCGTCCACGGGGCTTCCTCCTAGCCAGCAGCCACCACCGGCCACCTTTGTGGAGAGGCACGGAGCTGACGGATCACAGATCTGGTCCCCACCTCCGCCCTGGGGCCCGGACTCTGGACTCACTGCCACCAGCGCTGGGGGACCATCAGGTCGCTCCCCTTGGCCTACCTGATGGAAGAAGTGGGGGCTCAGTGAGTGAGTGTGGGATAAAGGGATGTCAGAATGGACAAAGGACTTAAACACACCCAGGAACCGTGGGTCTGCTTGTCCTCCAGGACAGGGGTGGGCAAACTTCTTCCCGAAGGAGCCACAGAAGCGGCTGTTTCGGGCTCTGCAGCCCCCAACAGAGATGACCGCCACGGCTCCCCTGCAGAGGCGTTTGAACGCAGCCGCAGGTGACGCGTGGGCGGAGAGGCGTGGCTGTGACCTGTGGAGGTGACCTCGGGGGCTGAGTTCCAAGACAACTCCGTCCTCGTTCGCAGCGACATGGAGTCCGGGCGACTCGCTCTTGTCGCCGATGTGCCCCCTTCTTCGAGTTTTGTTCCACCGTTCAGACATGTCCCTGTGACTCTGTTCACGGGCTGTGTCAGACCAGGGGGCAGCAGACAAGGCCTGGAGCGCGTCTGCCACCTGCCCGCCCCTCTCTGCCCTCTCCGGCAAAGCTGAGGCAGGACGGTGAGTCCAGGCTGGGGGCCGGGCACAGAGGGAGGGAGGGGCCCCGAGCTGGACCCGCGCGGCCGGTTCCCGGAGCAGAGGGCCTGTGTGCTCACACCGGGACCCTGTTCAACCTGCCGGCCACCCTGTGGCGACATGGGGGAGTGGTCTTTAGGACAGTTAGAGGACATGCCTGGACTCTCGCAGCGGGTGCCTAGGGATACCCTGTCACAAGCCCAGTCCCCTGTGCCCGAGTCCCGGACTCTGGGAGGAGCTGGAAGGGAGAGGAAGCAGGGGAAACAGGGCGGCATCGGGCCCTTCCCCGGGCTGTTTCCCTGGGGGCCGAGGACGATGACGACCAGGGCCCTGCACATTCTGCCGGAGGACGCGTGGGGGCGCTGGTGCACAGCAGGTGTCCCATGGGTGCTTGGGATCCACTCCGCCTTTTCCCAAAGAATCCTCGTCATACTGGGGGTCCACGTGGGAGGAAGATGGCGCTGAGGGTGCGGCCCTGGGGGATGGGCAGACGTCCCCCCGGGGCCTCGGGGCGTGTGCTGGGGAAGGCGGCCTTCCCCACCGAGCTTCCACATCTGGGAAACGGAGCCGTTGGCCCTTCGGGGACAGGGCTGCAGTGAACCGCGTGTGGCCCTGTTAGAGCCGGTCTGGGGACCCAGTCGGGCACACACCACGTCGCACTGCTTCTCACGGTGACCGAGTCCGGCACCCGAGGGCCGGGGGTCTGGGAGCTCCGGGAACCAGGCTGAGGAGAAAGGGGGCCGAGAGCAGAAATAAGTCGATACATGAGCAGAAGGGAAGCAGGCACACCAGCCCCCAGAAAGCTGCCGGCCAGGTGAGCCCAGCTTTCGGAAAGCGTGGGCTGACCCCACGCGGCCTCCTGGGGGACGACAGCACACTTTCTAAAAATGAAGAAAACACGTTTGCATAATGAAACCGTTCGTGAAGCCTTCGCCACGAAAGACATACACAGAGAAGAGGCATAGACATTGTGGTGGGCTCCTAGCACTGACTTTATACCTGGGGGGCAACGGGGGGGGCGGGGGGGTGAGGACACTCACCGACAAACCGTGTCAGTTGGTAAAGGTGGTCAGACTGCATCTCACGGAACATCCTCCTTTGCCCATTCCAGATTCATTCCAATAAATTTCGTGATTCATAGGTCCACCCCCAACCCCCAAAACTAAACTGCCTAAAGGAATCACGGGATATCTCACTGCGGGGGATGGGGGGGCTCATCTTTCTTTCCACATCACTCATAACCCCCCAGCCCGCGCTTCTGGGCTTGGTCCTCGTCACCCCTCCTCATCACATGGTCTTCCTGCAGCCAGACTGGCTTTGTGGGACAGCGCGCATTCTCCTGTCCCCGCTGTCTCGGACTTTCCCCTTGGCCTGGAACTCTGCCCTTCGGAGACGAACCCCTCACAGACCCCCACAAGCCCCCCTGCTGCCCACCCCCACTCCCGGGCATCCGGCCTCCCCATCCCCCGTCTTACCTTCCACCTCCATCTACTCAGGGACTGTGGTTCTCTGCTCCCTCGAAGCCTGAAGATTGCATTTCAGGCCAAAAATACTCACCCTGCAGTCATTCCCACCAGGAGGCCTGTCCCGGGACCCCCACCATCAGAGTGTGTGCCCGCACACCTGTAGGTGCCTTTTCCTGGGAGAGAGGCAGGCCCACGCCTGCCCCCAGGGTCCCGAACCTGCCCGGCCCAGGGAGCGCAGGAACCCTGATCCTGTCTCCCCAGGTGCCTCCCTCCTCTCGGCTCCGACATCCCCAGGACTGGCCCGCCGGCGTCTTGGGCTGTGGGACCCTGCGGATGGGAGTCCACACAGCCGGTGGGAAGGGGGGGGTTGAGCAGGTAAAAGAACAAAGGTGCAAATGAGGTGATTGCACTTTATTTACACGCCCAGCCCACCAGCCAGGAGGAGATCAGGACGGGCGGCTCACACCCTGCTCGGGTGACCTTCGTCTCCAAGGCACGACTTTCCCTCCCGATCCGAGCAAGAACAGGGAACGTCATGCTGGCCCCTCATCTGTCCACAGAGGAGGCTGAAAGGGGACGGGTGACACCTTCTGAGCAGCTCAGGAGACGGTGCCCATGAACCCCTTCCCCGGGGAGCCTGGGAGGCAAAGGCGCCGGCCCAGGGGCTGCCGATGCGTGAGGAGCTGCCTGCTTTCAGGCCTGAAGTCTCACCCAAGGAGCCTCCACCGCCCCCACGGCTGTGACGCGCTGTGGCCACAGTCCGGCGGGCGCTGCACCACAGTCTCCATCCCCCGGTCCCCGAGGATAGGCCCTGCTCGCCTCCCTCGCTGTCAAAGTGCCGCACGAGGCGACAAGGGTTCACTTCTCCCCGCTCTCGGAGGGCGCGACTCCACCATCAGGCCCGTCGGGCCTCAGAGGCGTGTGCGGAGTGAAATAAGCCAGGCTGGGGTCCCGGGCAGGTGACAGCTGACACGTGCCGGTGCACCGCGTACATGCATTTACCGCAAGTGACATGGGCATCTGGGAAGCTGTTCTAGAAGGTTCTAGTACACCGTGGGGTCCTTTTCAGGGAAACCACACCCTGCCCCCCACCCCCAGCCCCATAAACACCACTGAGAAAGGGAGCTGCCGACCCCGGTCACTGTCTCGGACTCAGTGGGACCCCCCGTGGTTGGGCACTGGGAGCACCCAGGCTCTCCCAGACCGGGGGTTCTGGCTCCGGTCCCTCCCTGCCTGCTCCTTCCTCCTCCTCTTCAGGGTCATCCCTGGGGCAGCAGGTGACATCCTAGTGACAAGCGTACAGCTGGTGCCGAATCGTCTTTGTATCACAGTCCATCGCTGAAGGACACGCAGCACGGCAAGTGGAGGCGGGCGCAACCCCCAAGTGCAGGGGGCCCCTGAACTCCACCCTAGAGTGAGGACCGCGGACGGGGGACGGGGACCGCTGCTGGGGGAGGCCGCGAGACGCGCACCTGTGCGTCCTCGAAGCTCTCGGCACCCAGGGGACTCAATACCCAGCCCCCACACACTCCCGTAACTACCACACCGAGTGTAAATTAAAACCCAAAGACAGACTTCCTCCTGCTAATACCCGTAGCTGTCATCGCCGACGGGCTCCCTGGCCACCGACCAGCGAGGAACTCCAGACACATGTGCGCAAAGGCGCCCTCCCCAGCCGCCTTCCAGGCTCAAGCGCTCCCATACAGACACGGAGGGGACTCGGGCACAAAACCAGCCCCCTCACCGTGACCTCACCAGGTCCGCTGGCACCTTCGGGTGCGGCTCTGGGTCCGCAAGGAGTGTCAGCGAGCCCCTCGGCCGGCCTCCCTCTGCTCCCTGCAGAGGGAGGGACGTGAGAGGCCTGTCTCCATCTCACCTGTCTCAGTATGGCCAGGTGCTGCCTCCCTCCTCCATTGTTGGCGAGGGCCCTTCCTGAGAGTGTGAAAGTCAGGAGACAGGTCCCGGGAGCCCCAGGAGCCCCTGAGGGGTCTCGGCCCCACGCCCCCCCCCCTCGGGCCACATGTGCTGGCCCAGGCCCACCCCTCTGCGGGGCCCCAGCCTCGCACCGTCACCCACCGCTCACAGCGCCTGGCTGGGCCGGTTTCAGAACGCCCAGCACATCCCACACAGGTGAACTTCTGCACAGGTGGACGGAGGGGGGCACGCTGTTTATCTACCACAGGGCCTCTCCTTCATGTCCCCCCGGAACAGAGGGGCCACTCTCACCCTCAAATGCCAACCTCAGAAGAATGTGGACCAAGCCCAAAGGCCCGCAGCACACAGCCTGGCTGGGCCCAGATCTCAAGGTCCGGGAGGCCAGGAATGCTGATGCAGAGATAAGCTGCCGGGAAGCCGGGCGTTGGAGGCAGGGAAGGGCGGGAGAGGCCGCTCCTGGCTCCCGGGGAGAGAAGGCCACCCCGGACGGGACGGACGGCGTGTAGGGCGGAAGGGAGCTCCCAGGTCCCCATTCTCACTCACCTGCCCCCGCAGAGGAACCGCCTCCGAGACTATCACCGCCAGGCTCACAGCGATGTCCCCAGGGTTAGCACATGGCCGCTGTCACCTGTGTCTGGCCCCGGAGCACAGCGTGGGGACGGCCCGCTTCCCCCTCAGGTCTCCCCTGAGCTCTCGTAGCTGCTTTCACGCACCGATCCCTGCACCAGACTGCAGCTGGTCCACTAGACAGATGGAGCCAAAGTTGGTGGCCTCCTGACTTCAGGGGGTCCCCATGAGTGGCCTGAGTCCTCAGCGGGCATTCTAGGGGCGGAGCGGCCGCCCCCTTCTCCCCGGTTTCGCCGGGGTTTCCTGAAATGCTGCCGTCCCTCCTTTCCTCTCAGCCTCCACTGTCTCACTCCGTTCTCTTCAGGTCTAACCCCCTGGGCTGCAAGCATGTGGCTCACGACAGCTTTAAAGTAAGAAGGACGTACCCCTAATGTCTAACCGGAGCGCCAGCTTCTCACACCCGAGTGCGCTCGGTTGCAGAGGACCCAGCCAGCGTCGTGTGGGGCCGGCGCCGTTCCTCGCAGACGGAAAAGGTTTCCCGCCACGCTCTCTTCTGCTTAATGCCTCCTTCCTCCCACCCTCCTTCCTCCCCGGGTTTTCTTAACAGTTCTACTGAGATATAAACCACACGTCAAGCAGTTCACCCACTTGCAGTGGACAAGTTACTGGGTTTTATATATTCACAGAGATGCGCAACCATCGCCACCATCGATTTTAAAACATGTTCACCACCTGCCCCCGCCAAAAAAAAAAAAACCTCGGGCGCACTGCCTATCAGCCTCCTTCCCCCAGCTCCCCTCCCCGACAGCTGTCGGTAACCATGGTGACCCTTCCCATCCCTGGATGTGCCCGTCTGTCCTGGATTTGCAAACCAATGGAACCATACACCTAGCCCGCCCCTCGGCCCCCCGGCTTCCAGGTCCACCACACTGTGGCCTGACCCGTCGCTTCCTTCCTGGTCACTGTCCGCTGCGACCTGTGTCCTGAGCAGCCGGGTCACTGTCACTCTTTTGGCCACTGTGAATGACGCTGCCACGGGTGTCCCCTTATGGGTTGCTGTGCCACCCACAGGTTTGAAACCAAATGTACTTTTAGGCTTCAAACTTGTTAGCACGGCCTTCACACATGTCTCATCCACAAACTATGCACACAAACTAAGTTAAAAGTAAAAAAAAAAAAAAAAAAAAAAAACTGAAAACCTCCATCTCCTGTGACCTTAACCCAGGAAGCACACAGAAAACTCCCCGGGGCGGAGGAGCAGTGAATTCCGACGGCTGACTCACGGTTCGCCAGGGTCGTAAGCACGTCACACACCCTGACGGTTACTAAACAGAGGAAGGCAAGTCGTCCCGGGGACACGTTCCTTGGCGGTGCGTCCGCGGCTCCGCGGGGCCTCCCTGTTCGCAAGAGGCGCTTGGCTGTGATCCTCCGCACAGACGCAATCGCTGGGGCACCCGCGAAGTGACGAGGGGACCAGCGAACACAAGGGTCTGCACGCGGCAAAGCCACCAGGCCGCTGCGAGCCCTGGTCCCCGAACCGCTCTGTGACCCCGAGGCAGAAAGCCTGCCTCTCCCTCCATGTGCCACAGCAGCCCAGGGGGCAGCTGACCTCGAGGGGAAGTCGCCCGGGCGGTGGGCACACACTTGCGTGTCAGAGAAGCTGTGCTGGGGGAGGGTGTCTCCCTCCCCCGCCCCCCGTTTCACTTCAGTGCTGGACGCTCCACTCCACCGAGCTCACCCGCCTCCCCCCACCCCGTCCCCCCAGCGCCCCCTGCTCACCATCCACCCACGATCAAGCTCTAAAACAGCCGCCCCCCCAGCCGCCTGCAGACCAGCACAGGCGCCCCCATCTGTCTGGCCCCCACTGCGTGCCAAGTGCCCTCTCTGAGAGGCAGTGAAGCCTGACAGGCCAGGCACACCTCTGACAGCCATCACCCGCTGAAGAAGGGCCGGGCCTCCAGGACACGAGCGGGTTCAGGGCCCGAGGCCGGGCTCGGGGGTCACCTCGTGGGCAGCCTCTCCCACGTGGGTGGCAGAGGGGGGAACTGTGACATGACCGTGTCTCTCTGAACAGGCGGGTCTGAAGAGTGACTGATCAGAGGTCTGTGATGGGCTTGGCGAGGTGCCCAACTTCAGGCAAATGACAGGGAGACCCCCCAAACCCCAACTGCCATCACCACGGCCAGTCTGTCCCCGAGCCCTCCCTGCAGGCTCCCTGTACCACTCGCCTGGCCGCCAGCTCCGCTGGCACCCAGGTTCGCTCTCTGGGATTTCCCATTCCCCTCCCCTCGTCCGGTTCCCTCCCGGGGTCTGCTCAGCAGATGACCCCCTGCCAGACAGCCTCCAGGTCGCCCATCTCAACTGTCTTCTACTGGCACCACCTTCTTCCAGAACTCTCCATGTCCGGGGCCCCGAGGCTCAGCCCTCAGACCCCTTCTGGCCTCTGTCCACACTCTGGGCGTGCCAGCAGGTAAGACCTCCCCCTCTGTCCACGGTGGCCTCATGTGCCAGCAAGTGGACATCCCAATGTGGACAAACACCCACTCCCTCTCCCGTCCCACGGGCCCACAAACACTCTATGTATCTCACTCCGTGACAAAACCTGTCAGTCTGCCTGCAGAACAGATCCGTAACCTGGCCCACCCTTCCCCTCTTGGCCATCACGAACCCTGGTCAGAGCCACACTCCCACCCCCGGCTCCTGTCGGGGCCACCACATGGCCCCCACCTGCCCCCTGCCACACCCCGCCCGGCCAGTCTGCCCCCGGGAGCTCCATGTCTTCAAACCAATCACGCCCCCCGCCACCGCTCACAGTGAGGACGGGCCTCAGCCCAACACCCTCGCCTGTCCGACCTCGCCCCCCTCACCCCCTGCACGGGCTCGGCCCCAGTCACACCGGTGTCCCTGCCGTCCTGCATCTCACTGTCCTGCTCTGTCCTCCACCTGGAAACCCCTCCACTGAGCCCCGCAGGAGGATGACTCTCTCAGCGATTCCGACTCTTTGCTGCATCGAATCCTGCCTCCAGCACAGCTGCCCTCACCTGAGCCAGGGCTCAGACACAGATGCCCAAGTCCCAGGAGGCTCGGGACCAGTGACACCCAGCACCCAAGGGCAAGGAGCAAAGCACCCATGCACTGAGTGTGTCCTCCGGCCCCAGGCTGGGCCTGGGAAGAAGAGGTGCCGTCCTAAATTCACTGGGGCCAAGTCACTGCTCTGAGACCCCCGGGCTTTAAACAACGGAACCTGAAAACCAGAGCCGCCTGCCTTCCACAGGGCGCCCTCTGGGGATCACACGGCGGGGGCGTGCGCTCTGCCCACCCCAGACCTAGCCCGGCACAGGCCCGCTCCCCCCTGCAGCAAGGTGGGCCCACCCCGGCTGCAGCCAGTGGCCACCGGATGAGAGGCAGGTGGGGCGTTGCTGGTTTTCATGCCCAGTCACTGTGTTACGTCCCTCGACCCAAACGGGAGGAAAAGCACGCAGATTTTGAGATTTCGTGGGTTCACCCAAGGGTGTTGGCTGCGGGTAGCTCTGAGCAGAAAAGTGTATGATGAAGGACACTTCCCCGGGGCCCCGCTGGCTGCGGGGGGCGGGGGGGGGGGTTATTCGCGCGCCGCCTTTCTACCCTTTCTTTTCACCACCGACCCCAGCCCGCGCCCCCGCCCAGCCGAGGGAGAGCAAGGACCGCGGGCAGCTGGGCTCTGTTTCCAGTTAACCCTACTTGCCAGCGAGGAGCCCCTGTGGGGGCCCCGTGGTGCCCTTGGGGGGCTGAGACACGGGTGCTGGGGTCACACTGCCCTGACTCAGGGCTGCTTGAGAACGACCGCCTCCTTCCCTGGACGTCAGGACAGACTGGGAAGGGCAGGAAGTGCTGAGCCCGCAGGAAGCCCGCGGGCCGCAGGGGCTGCTGCCCCTTCTGGGCGGGTCCCCCTGGGTCCTCAGTGACGCAAACCTGCCAGAGGAAGCTCAGGGCAGCTGCTCCCGTGGTGACCTTGTGAAATGACCTCAGGACGTTTGCTAATACTGGTAAACAGAAGGCCCTGGCTTCCTCCTTGCAGGCGTGTCTGCGCCCTCCCTGGTCTCAAACACGTTCGAGGGAACCACCTGGACACGAGCAAGCCGCCCCAGCAGCTCTCCGCACAAACTCCCGCCGACTTCTCATCTTTACTGGGACCCCTGTTCCCATCCAGACTTCCACGGACTTCCTTTCCAGTTCCAAGGACACTCAGAGACTTCCTGCCGCTCCTGTTAACACGGCTGCGGTAACCACCCCTGCGTGTTCGACCACAGGCCCCACACGGGGAAACGGGCGTCCTGAAGCGGCCCCCCGAACGTGGAGGCCCCCGCGCCCAGGCTCGAGCCCACTGCGCTATTGGGCTGCTCTTCGGTCTTTGAAAGAAAACAAATTCAAACACCTTGATTGTACACAACTTCAAACAGCAAACTGTCTCCCTCTTTCCAAACATCACAAGGCCGCTGCTTTGCCATGTACGCTCATTGTCAGTTTCTAAGAACAGGAAGAAATAGTTAAAACACTTCACCAACCAATCACCAACCGGAAACAGGGCCTGGCGACGCTCAGACACCTCTGAAAACCAGTTTACAAGTGGACAAGCTGCTGAGTGCCTACGTGTCTGGGCGTGGGTCCCCTCCCCAGGCTCCTCCGGGCACTTAAATAACCACCCGCAGCTCCAGGGTGGGGGGAGGGGGGTGCTTTTTGCCGGCCTTTCCTGGGTGCACCACGGGCCGACCCTGCAGACCGTGGTGACTCAGCACATTCTAACGGCGGCCCTCAGGTGGGGAGGCCTCACCTCCGGCCAGCGCTGCCCAGCCGCCCGCTGGATGGCCTGCAAGGTCACAGGGGCTCTCTGGACGCAGCGCCCAGGCTGGGGAGACAAGGAGGGAAGAGAAACTAGACCGTCAGGAACGCAGAGCTATCTACCCCCCCCCCCCCAAAGCGACTGCCGTCCGCCCATTAGCATTCCAATGGCCCCAGCGGGACGCCAGGAGATGCCCGGCAGAGGGGGGAGCCAGGGGGGCCAGTTCGCACCTTTTTTCTCCCATTGTTTACCCGAAGCCAGGTTCTTCCGCAGCGGGGTAAACAGACGGGGTGGGGGGTGCGGGTGCTTCAGGCAGAGGGGCACCCCTGTCCCTTACAGGGGTGCCCCTCCTTCACACCAACCACACGTTTGGGGGCTGTGAGCTGTGTGCTCTCCTGGTGGCGTTTGTGCTGCTGGGTCCCACACCCGACCGGTGACCAAAGGCACGCGGGGGTCTTTGCACCTGGAGGCTGACAACCCCCTGCCCACCCCCGCCCTGATGCAGAAGGCGAGGGGGGCGGTGGGGAACCTGTAACCTGCTCATCGGCCCAGAACCCGGGGCAGCAGCCGGCGGCAGAATCGCGCCTCCTCTTGCCCGTTAATATATTTAAACTGTTGCAACTTTCCAAATTCCCCATGAAGGCCTGGCTTTGACAAGTCACTTCAGGACGAGCGTGACCTCCTCGCACCTTCTCCGAAACAAAGGCCCCCTGCCAGGCCCAGGCCCATGGGGCAACCCTCCCAGCACTGCCTGGGAGGGGCCCCTCCAGCCCAGGGTCACCAGACGAGGGAGCTCTGAGATGCCCAGGGTGCCAGAGACAGAGCCCGGACTCCCGGCGGGGCTGTCCCTGGTTTGGGGGTAGCTTGGTTAGGGGGCGGAATCTGAGGGGAGACGTGGACCCACTGCGATCTTAGCAAACCTCCAGCCTGGACCACTCTTCACGGGCTCACGGTCCAGGCCCTGGGCCTGTGCGAGGGCCCCCGGCAGCTCCCGGCCTCCCCTCCCCCGTCCCCAGGAGCAGTCTCTTAGCTACCTGAACGTCACAGCTCCTGATTCAGAAACATGTTCGCATTGCAGGCACAGACGCTACCCAGTGGGGGCGGGAGGGCTGCGTGGGCCCCTTGAAAGGCTTCTCAGAGGATGTGGCTGCCAGCCGACTGAGGAGAGAGAGGAAGGCTCTGCTGCGCAGGGGACCCAGGGCCTTGGGGCCCGGGCTCCGCCGTGCAGGGGACGGTCGGTGGGGCCACGTGCAGCCGGGATCGGGCTGGCCTGGGCCAGGCCAAGAAGGGGTTGGTGATATGTGAGCAGTTCAGACTTTGAAAGATGCCGAGGGAGCAGCAGAGCCCAGACGCCGGGCTTGGCCTTGAGATGTCGGGGCTCATCTTGGGGGAAGGCAGGGTGGGGGCTGCCGGCCAGGCCCGGCTCCCCAGAAGCCGGGATCCTGAGGCTGAAGGAGGGATTTCTGGGGTCCAGGTGCGAGCGTTGGAGCCGGTGGTGGATGGGTGCGGGCTGAGGGTGAGGACAAGGGACAGAAGAGGACAGCTGTCCACCAGGCGAGAGGCACGACAGTGTGTGCAGTTTGGGGGGCTCAGGGCTGTCGTGCACCGGAAACGCGGTTTGAGGAGGGGTGCACGGGTGGCGCGGGGCCACTGCTGGGGGCTCGGGAACAGAGTTCAGGGCATGTTGACCAGGAAGCAGCAGGGGTGCAGAGCTCCATCGAACGGACGCTCTGGTCCAGGCCCATCGGAAGACAAGGCCCAGAGAGCCGGCCACACGTGGGGCCCTAGGGCCAGGGAAGGTGCTGGCAGGTGACCCCGCAGCTCGGGGCTACGCCTTGGGCTCCAGAGACCTGAGTCTCCCTCTCTGAAAGACAGGTCACCGACTCTTTTGTAACTTAGTAATTAGAGAGAGGGGAAACTTCAATGTGTCGTTCCTCTGTGGACATGCTCCCTGGCTCCTTCCGGCAAATGCCTGACTAGGGATCAGCCCCACGACCTGGGCGCCCTGGGGACAACGCTCTTAACCCACGGGACCACCCAGCCGAGGCCGCAGGTGACTGGCTTGAACGCACATTTTGAGCCGGCCTGAGGGTCGGATCCCTGGAGATCAATTAGCCACTGCAGTGAGGCAACTTGTTGCAGTTTCCTCTAGGTGAAGTACAGAGTAACGGAGCGCAGAGCCCGCTTCACCCTGTTTCAAACACCGCCAAGTGCCCTGGAAATGCACCCCCTGCCCCTACTACAGACGACGGGCTCCCCGTCAGAACAGCGCTCCCCACGGAGCAGAAATGCACCCCCCGAGGTCTGACAGCAGCCCCCCCCCCCCGCCCGCTGGCCCCCACCACCCTCTCCCGAGCGAGCCAGTGGGCTGCAACTGAAGTCAGCCGACCACCTCAGCTCTTCCCTGGGGGAGGGACTCCAAGCCAGCGGTGCGGGTCCTGCGGGTCCGGGTGACTCGTGGGCAGTGGACCTTGGGACACAGGACGTGGAGCCGGGGAGCCCAGTTCCTCTAACCGTGCCCCTGACCCCAGCAGAATCGACCTTTTCTCTGGACTCTGCTGCCCTGAGGCCTGGGGACAGGGCGGGGACAGGGACAGGGGAGGGGCGGGGAGGTCAGTTCCCAAAGCTTTCTCCTTCAGGGGTGAGTCAGAAACGAAAGCCCGCCTGTAGGGTTTCAGAACCCTGGCTCCCAGCCCTTCCGCCCTTCGCTTGGTGACAAGGCCGGGGCCACAGCACCTGCCCAGTGCCTCCACCCGCAACGAGCCTTCATGGGCCAGGGGTGGGGAGTCCGCCGTTCCACCCCCTTCCGTCAGTCTGGTGAGACCCGCTGCTGTTCTGTGTTCGCCTCTGAGACACCCTGACAAGCCAGGCACGGGGCCGGCCGGCCGGGACTGCGCCGACGAAGCCGACGGACCGGGAGGCCGCAGCACCCAGACACGGCGCAGCCGCCCCGGCCACGGGCGGGCCCAAGGGCTCGGAAGCACCTGAAACTAAGGGACAGCTTTGAAGAAAAAGAAACGTCTGCCGCAATGTAGGCTCTCAGACGGGATCAGGCATTTCTGTGTGCGCCTTCTCAGGGGACTTGAAAACACGTTTACAAATACTTTTCTTATCACATATTTCTCATTCCGATCTTACAACTGGAAAAAAGAGCTAAAGAACATGCCAGAGTCAGAGTCACATCACCAGCTCACAGCAGAAAACAATTAACAGCCCAAGTTCAAGTTAGCAATCAAGGGTCTGATGTTAGCAGAGGGAACAGCGGCCTCCCCCTGGGCCTTATCATCTCCTGTCTTATCTCCCTCAAGGAGTAACTGATTATTTGCATCTCAATTAAAAGTGGTCACACTGAAACACACAAGAAAGCCACCACTGTCCCTATCAATCAAGTCTGTGTGGAAAAATAAGTTATAAAAATAACGTAGTACCTTCATGATTTTACCTATAAGGTGAAGCCTTCCTCATATCCATTCATTAAAACGTCGTACATCTTCCTTGCCTGTTGCTAAAGATTCTTAACGCACTCGCCGAGCGCGCACACGCGTGGAGGGCCGGCCACAGCCCACACAGACCACCGGCCCGCTGGGCTCGCCAATGTCAGGGGCAGGAATTCCTGCTGGTCTCGCCTGCGGCATGAATAGGCGTTTTGTGTGGGTTGTCTCTGCAGGCAGAAAGCGGGAGGGGGCGAAAACGAGAAACAATCGGGTTACTCAGCTGGCACCCAGCACACTCCAGGCACAAAACCCTTTGTTTGTTTTACTTTGTTTTTGTTTTTCTTACCTACCTCGGGACTCCAAACCACGAAAACAAACCCATCTGCTGAGACTTTTCAGAGCCTGTCCACGGAGCTCTGTGGGGACCCTGGTGTCAGCCTGGCTGCGTGGTAAGGACTCCCTGTTTGCATTTCAGCACCTTCTGCTGCTTTCCGTCCCTTCCGAGGCTCAGCCCGTGCGTTCCAAGGGCAGGTGAGGCGGTGGGGTGGCCCCAGGGATGGAGGACACGTATGCAAACAACAGGGTCACTTGGGCTGAGAGCTGCACGGAGTTCATCAGTCAAGGCCACACAGCCCAAGCCAGGCCGGAGCCCTGTTAAAAAGTTACCTCGCATTGTTCTTCTTTCTCTCTCCACCCGGCGGGGGGATGGGAAGGGCAGGGCAGGGGCAGGTCAGTCTGCCTCGGGCCTCTCTCCAGAATCAACGCCCGGGAAGGGTCCAGCCGTCTCACCACGTGCGCCCCCTCACCCAGCTGCTCCAACAGCCACGGCTCAGTCCCCCTCGAAGGAGCCGCCCGTGCAGCCAGCGAGGGGCACGGTGCGTGTGGGTGGGCAGAGCTGAGGAGGGTGGTGTGGGCCAGCCGTCCGGGGCCTGAAGGACCCCTGGCCCCAGCCGCTGGGCGATGACTCCTGCTGCAGCGGCTCAGGGGACTGCACGGTCACCGCTCCCTCCTGGGACCCAGGAGCTGCCGATCCGAGAGCTTCCCTAACATGTGGAGAGGCGTGAGCAGGCAGACATTTGCACACTTGCACGTTTCCATAGGCAATTCAGCCCCTCCAGGGCCACGGGCAGGGTGGGTGTTTGGGACCAGGCTCCATCCAGGAGGCCACAGCCCATCTCAGACCACAGGTGGGCGGGTGCAGGGTTTGCCCCTGGAGGCCTGCAGCGTGTGTGGGGCTGCCCGCCCTGCGCAGGTGGGGTCCACAGTGGGACGGCCGCGTGTGGACTTCTGGGAGTTGGCACGAGCCAGCCTCCGAGGGCAGCGCGCCGGGGACATCAGGGGCCGCACCCTGGCACTGTCCGAAAAGTGACTGACTCGAGGGCTCCAGGGTGTGGATCCCTGGTGAGCACCTGTCCTTCCAGCTGCCCTGGGAATCGCCGGGCTCCTGACCTGCCCCCCTCATTTCCCCCCAATTCGTCAGCCCTCTGCTCTTCACTCAGCCCCACGATCTGTCCGAACCGCCAACCCCCTGAACTCCAGCCAGCCGCTCCCTTCCCCTGACCTGTGCGTCAGCCACCACCTCTGCTGGGGCAGTTCAGAGGGGTGAGGGGTTTCGGGCCCCCGACCTCAAAGGGCCCACAACACCTCTGAGACAAAGTGACTCTCGTGTCTCACATCCCCTTTTCAAGTCGCTTTCCCACAGTCACGTGAAACCCTCTCTGCCTTCAACTCCCAGCTCCCCGTCCCTCCCGTCACCTCCCTGTCCCCTGCGCCCTGCTCCCGGCCAGGGCCGCAGCCCCGCCTCCTCTCCCCACTCCACCCGGTCTCCCGCAGAATCACCCACAGGCTGCTCTCACTCTCTCCTCGAATCTCCCATCCGCTCCACCAGGAAGCCCAGGGCCTCTGCCTTCCAAACACATCCAAGACCCAGCCACCCCTCGTCTCCACCACCCCGAGGCCCCCCACCTGGGCCGTGCTGGTCTCCCGGGTCCCACCCTGACCCCGCACAGCCTGCTCTCCACCCAGCAGCCCCCGCACTGCCTGCAAGGCCAGCAGGACTCCGTCTGACAGATCTTCCGGAGACAACGGGACGGTGCGCATCTCGAAGCCCTGTCCAGTGGCCACCAGCTCACGTGGCTACTGACCACTTGGACTGTGGGGAGTGCCCCTGAGGATATGAATCTTAACTTTTTAAATTTAATTGGCTGACATCAATTCACCTCACAGTGACTTACCTTCACTAATCCCCTTGATTTACTGTGATTCACTCCCCTGTGGCTGGCGGACAGCCCAGCTCTGCGCGACCCCTGCTCTCGGCCCTGCTCCCCTTTCCCAACTCGACAGCACCGCAGAAAAGCCCCCTCAGACTCAGGCAATGGCATCCCACTGCTCATAGTTCCCTTCGACATCTGGTCTCACCCCAAACAGAAGCCGAAGCACTCGCTTTCCTTCCTCAGGGCCGCTCCTGCCCCAGGGCCTTGGCTCCTGCGGGCTGTCTCTCCCCGAGTCCCCACTCAGGGCTCCCTAACCACCCCCGGGGACGGGAGAGGCTGACCGGCCCCCATCCAACCTGAAAACCAGCCCCCACCCTGCCCCACCCATCACTCTCCACCCAGATTCCGCTTCTCTGAGGCTTATCCACACCTGATAAGTAGAGTTTGTTCTGTTGCTTACCGTCCGCTCCCCAGCCCGCAGGGCCGGAACCTGGCACTCAAGGGGGAAAAAGGCGAATGTGATGAGACCGTGTGTGGCTTTCAGGGGCTCCAGTCCCCCGACAGTCTCTCCCCTCTCCTGCAGCCGCCCCCGGGGGAGGGGCCGCACGGGATCCCCCCTGGAGAAGCCCCACGTGGACGAGGGTCCCCGGGTGCCTGATCGCTCTGGCCCCACCCTGCACACAGCCTTCTCGGGGCCCAGAACCGGAGGGGACGTCCAGGCACCAGCTCAGCTGGCGTGACCTTCACCTTCTGAAGGAAGGTCCCCAGATACGCCCCAGTGGGACCTCGTGGCTTCACGACTGACTCTCTCTCGTGACTGCCTTCACAGGAGACAGTGAGGACCACTTTTCAAAATGGTGGCCAAAATGTCACTGGCCCTTGTGCTCATGAGGTCACTATCTTTCCTGCTAGAATTTTCACAGTCAGCGAGTGAAGGGATGTCCGTGGGTCCGAGAGCAGTTCCCCAGACCGGCCAACTTCCTCTGCCCCTGGGGACCCAGCGAGCTGCATCTTTTGCTGTTATGTGTAACATGTGTGGGCGGGGGGGGGGGCAGGGCGCTGAGAAAAGTCAGGCCACGAGCAGTCAAAACAGCGTTACCACCAGTTCTCCGTACGTGTGCCACACACTCCCTCGGGGCAAATGCCAGACTCTGAACCCGGGCGCCTGGGAGGGGCACCGGCAGACAGGGAAACCGCATCTTCGGCTGCGGAACGGAGACGTGGTCGGAGCGGTCGGCCAGACAGAACCTGGAGGCTTCTAGGGGCTTCGGGCCTCCCATCTCCAACACCTTTGCCCATCAGAGGGAAACCCCCGGCCAGGGTTGGATGCAGAGGCCTGCCTGGCTCCCTGCCTGCTGAGTGTCTGCCCCAAGCCTGAGGATGGCCCTCCTCAGGTAGAGTGGACACGGAGAGAAGCTTCCACCGAAGGCCTGCCTGTGGCTCCCGGAGGCTCTTCACAGCTCTGATTGCAAATTACTTTTCAAAATGAGTTTTCTCAAAACACCCAGGCCCCCGGCCACCGAGGGCCAGCCTGACACCAAAACAGGTCCCTGGAGCAGCTTGGCCGGTGCCTCCCCCATTTGGCCGCCTGGGACCCCCAAGACAGAGCTCTCGGCCAGCCGGGGGAGACAGGAGGGACTCTGGGAGCCTGTGAGTCCCGGGCTCGGCCCCGGGGCTCCTGAGAGGGGCTGCCCCGTCTGGAACGACATCCAGAGCGAGAACGGATGTCTCGGCAAGTCAGCGCTGGGAATAAAACAGTTGCAAGAGACTGGGACGTGGTCGGAACCCCTCTCTCCGCCTAATATGGGCGTGGTCCCGAGCGGCCTGCCAATGCGGGCGCCGGCTCAGGCCGAGGATCTGCCTTCCAAGTGCCACGCAAAGGGCTGCGGCTTCCGGAAAGCGGCGTAGCAAGGTGTCCAGGGTCACGGTGGTCGGCCCCCAGGCGCGCCCCAGGCGCGGTGAGCTCCCCCCATGTCCAGCCAGCACCCCAGCCCTGCCCGGCGCCCACTCTGCACTGAGGGGTACACAGGAAAAGGGAGAAAGAGCCTCAGAAGAGCGTCTGGTCCTTCTGACACAGCAGGCTCGTTGCTGGGAACTCACCGTAACAGACGGTCCGAAACAACGGCAGCAAAAGAGACCTCACACCAAACCTGAATCAACCTGAATCAACCCGACAGCAGGAAAAATGCTCATTGTGGAGCAGCTGCCTGACAAAGCATCGCAGAGACACTAAGGTGGGTCACGCTGACTGTCACAGCATGAGAAAGAACTGGGGGCAGGGTGACATTGACAGGCAGGAGGCCAGTTGTGTCTGCCCTGTGGCTGCGACCATGCCCGAACACGCTGTCAGGTGGGAAAGAAAGAAGGCACGGGGACGAGGGACCTTCCCCTCTTCTCCGAAGCTTTCTGGGACGCCGCTTGTGTTCTGACGGTGTTCAAAGGAGCAAGAGGTCACATGTGGCAGTCGGAAATCAGAAAATGCAGGCTTCCCGAGCACCGACAGCACGTTTCACACCTCTGTCCTCCGAAAACCGAGGTCCTGGCCCTTGCCCAACACCTGGCGGCCGGCGGGATGTTCACCTCCCTGGGCCTCAATCCCCCGACGCTCCCGGAGGCCCAGCCAGACGGAGGAGGGACCTGGCTGGCCAGCTCCTGCGGAAACCACTACCTGAGGGCAGGTGGGGGTGGGACAACCTCCGCTCTGCCTGCCGCAGCCCCCCAGGCTCTGGAAGGCACATTGCACTTTCCAGACTGGACTTGAGAGGCAGGACCCAAAGGGAGGCAGGTCCACGGCTGTGAGGCCTCTGTTTGAACCTTCTCTCGGCCAAGGGCTTCCCCGCCCAGGGCACCTGGGGGCCACTCTCGCCCAGATGTCGGGGCCTAAAGACGGCGGATGCGATCTATCAAGAAGATCGCACCAGGAGGGCTTGGCTGAGGCAACCCAAACAGGATATTGCAGCCGAGCCAGGCGGCCCCACCCTTGGGGGCATCCCTTGATCACCAGTACTAACTACCAATCAAGATGCTGATCACGCGCCCACCCACCAACCGTCGCCAGGAGCATGCAGTGAGCATGCACAGGACAACCTATCAGGACCACCCCCCCTTGTTCCCTGCCCCCTATATAACAGCCCCGCCTAAAATAAAATTTGCAGCTTGATCAGAATCCTTTGTCTTGCTGCCTTTCTACGCGCCTCTTGTTCCCATCCCTATTCATCCGTTTCAGGTAGACTCGGGACCCCAGTTGACTGTTCCGCGGGACGGAACACCCAGACACCCCGAGAGCTCCCCACAGATGCAGGGCGGCATGGGAGCTGCCCCTTTCAGGGGTTCGTCACCCCAGTGACAGCGCAGCTGATGGGCCCCGAGGGGCTGCACAGCCTCCCAGGCATCGACCTCTGTCACCGATGGTGACTCGTGAAAGGGGACAGCTCTGGTTTGTCATTGAGAACATTAAAAAGAAAACAAGTGCTCTGGCTGGTGTAGCTCAGTGGGTAGAGCATGGGCCTGTGAACCAAGCAATTGCAGTTCGATTCCTAGTCAGGGCACGTGCCTGGGTTGCAGGCCAGTTCCCGGCAGGGGACACACCAGAGGCAACCACACATTGATATTTCTCTCCCTCTCTCCTTCCCTTCTCCTCTAAAGATAAATAAATAAAATATTTAAAAAAAATAAAATTAAAAAAGAAAAGAAAAGAAAACAAGTCCCCTAACTTCTCGGGATTTGTTTCACTGCCCTGAGGTCAAAAGGTCCCCAGGAGCTCCGAACTCTGCCCAGAGAGACACGGCTCTTGCTCACAAAGCCCCAGGAGTTCGGACGGCATTTGGGGAGGCCAGCAAGCAGTGGGGAGTGCAAAGCGACCCGCCTTCCCAGCTGCTGTGCACGAATCACACTGGTTCAGGCCAGTGCTTGTGCGAACAGTCCTTCCAAGGGAAACGAGTTCCCTCCGCCGGCTCGGGTTCCAGCCACCAAGCCCTGTCTGATGTGCTGCTCGCCACGGAAACGGCCCGGGTGGGGGCGTGGGACCAAATCACCTCCCAACCACATTCAAAGTGGGGGCCTCAGCCACTGCGCCTGCGGCCCCCCCAGAGCCACACGCTGCACCCCCCCCAACAAAGAAGAGCAGCCCACAGCCGGAGAGGTGGTCACCCGAGCTCCCGAGTGCCCTTCATCCAGGTTCAGTCACCCCCACCGTGGAGAATGCGCGTCACAGCTGACAACCACACGGACCCATCACCTGCCACAGAGCCTGATGGGGCCACTCACGCCGCACGCAGACCGTCTTCCACGGGTGACGCCCTGCCAAGCAGCAAGGAGGCCCTGCCTGCAGCAAGTGCGTTCTCGGGGACAGTCACACTCGGGTGTCACCATCAGGGCAGAGCTCCTGAGTCCACCCCAGGGCTCAAATAGTGACGGGACTGGGCCAGCGACCTGGCTGTCTCTGCAGCCCCGGCTTCACGGCTTTCAGAGGTGCGTGCTGCAGCCGCGGGAATCGGCACTGTACACCCGTCACCCCACCCCACCTCGTCTGCCCCAGCCCCGCACCGTGGTCATGGGTCAGCAGGCTCAGAGGCAGCCCCTGCATGCGTCAGAGAACAGGGCGTCCCCTCCAGCTCCTTACAGAAGACGGGACAGAGCTGGCCGGAGGACGATGAAGCGGCCACCGCCCTATGCAGGCCTCACACCTGGTGTGGGACATGCACCCTAGGGGAGGTGTCGGACCGTGGGCTCCCAGAAAACAGTCCGGAAGCTTCAGTTCTGATGTGAGAGAGACGCAGCGAGACCAACAGCGAGCTCTTCTTCCTCGCGCCAGTCAGACAGGGACGCCCCAAATCAAGTGTCCCCAGGAGGCAGGGGCACTCCCTCGGGCGGACTCCAAGGACAGGCCGGAACCCCAGCCCCACGCCTCCAGAGGCTTCCAGTTGCCCAGAATCACAGGAAGAGCGCAGGCAGCTTGAACTCCGGACATCTGGTCTCCTTCCTAATCCTCAGTGTACCCATTATCTTGTCAACGGGACACACAGCCAGTCGCCACCACACCACACCCCCAGTTCCGGGACGCCCACTCTGCTAACCCTGCACCTGCCCTCCTGTCCCCTGCAGCTCACAGCCCAGGGTCGACGTGTCCCCACCAGGCATTTGCGGACCCCATCCCCACGCCCTCTCAGGAGGAGGCCCTCCCTCCCCCCGGTTCACTTGTGTTAACTGAGCTCCTTCTGGGCAGGCCGGAGGGAGACCACAGCAGGGGAGGGTGGCGGTCTCGGGCCCTGAACTCCCGCCGCAGCCTTGCAGGGACGGGGGACGCCTGGGTCGAGAGAGGCCGAGGAAGCCTGGCAGGAAGTGTGGGTTCTGCTCTCAGCGGTGGGAGCCACTGCGGCCGCGTCGGAAGCCGAGTGACACTGTGGGAGAGAGTTTAGAGGAAGTGGAACAGAGCTGGTGGGACAGGAGCTCCCAGGCACGGGGCTGTCCCTGTCCGCCCTCCTCCTGGCTGGCGTCTGAACGTCCTGGAGACCCACGTGGGCCCACAGCCTCCTTGCCCCTTGTGCCCGGGCCACCTCGTCTCCAGCCGCCTGCCTGCACGGCAGTGTGGTCACTCACAGCCACACCTGGATCCGCAGGCCCAGACTGCCCCACGCCTGCCCCACGCCCCACTCACCGTGAGCTGCCCCTCCGGCTTCCTCACCTGGCTGCCCCCCAGCTGGCTTCCTCCCGTCCCACCCCCGTCCCCGCAGTGGGGGCTCCTTCCCACTGCCATCCTGCCCCTGAAGTAGGCACCCCATTTACAGGGATCAGGTCTCAGAGCCCGCGACCAGCGCCACAGGCCCGGCTGGCATCCAGGCCTGTCCAGCAGCCCAGTGTGGCCAAAGGCGGACTAGTAAAAACACCAGCACGAACTCTTGTTTCAAAAAAGCCAGCGCTGAAAATCACCTCCTAAAGAGTTCCCGGCACACCTTCCACCAGGACAGACGACCGGGGGTGTCAGCGTGTGAAACGGGCCCAGCAGCGGGGAGGCAGGGCTGTCGCCTGCTCGGGGATTCGGGGTCCTGCCCGGCATCTGTGAGAACTCTGCCTGCTCAAGGTCACTGAGAGCACCGGTCAAGTTCAAGCCTTGAACATTAAAAGTATGAGCTGCGTCTTGTGAGGCAACAATGACAAAACACTCGTTTACTAACTTACCTTGTGTGTCTGGGTGGTGTGCGCAGTCAGCCCCCCGCGCTGGGTCTCCTTCCATCACCGTTTACCCCTGCACCCCCTTTGTCCCCCCCGTCCCCTCGGTCGTCGCCACACTGGTTTGCACTTGGAAGCGTCTGATACTCTCCAAAACGGCACGTATAAGCTGGACATTCACGTACTCAAAGTACTGAGGTCAAACTCCAAATGGAAGCAGCGAGCTTTGTCTTCCTTTCTACCTATTTTTCAGAAAAGACTAAACGGACCACCTGCCTGAACAATGAGGAATCCCAGAAAATCCACTCACCAGATTGTCGACACCAGCAGTCAAAATCGCACGGGGCATTTCTGTCTTTCAAAAAAAGTTCCAAAATAATCTCCACTTGCCTTTGATTTCCGTTGCTCCCTGATCAAGCCCCACATGAAACCGCTCCGGGGCCGGCTCCTCAATACACGACCATCAGAAACACAGCATGTGTGCGTGCAAACACCACTGCTCCCGACCATGCCGCGGCTCCGCGCTTTTCTCTGAAGCGCTGGTTCCAAATACAAACAACCCTGACATCGTCATGCTGTTTCTGTTTCTGGGAAAACTGTCTCCTTTTATCGACTTATTAATATTCGTTAAGTCAGAATGCCACGGCCAGACAGCAAAGAGGGTCAGATGACTCTGTAAACTGTTCCATCTGGGGAACAAAACGAGGAAGGTGGTTATATTTACACAAAATTTCCTTGAGATTCATCTTTCCATGGAGATGATAAAAATAACCGGAACCCCACTGAGCTGGAAAACCACCTACTTTTTCATGGTTTACAGTCTGTCGTTCCTCAAAAAGACCTCCCCGAACCCCGATATCCGCACTGCGGACGACACCCACTGAGGATGGCCAACAGCTGGACGCAGCCGCCCGGGCTGCCCGCAAACGACACAGTGGCGCTGGGACAAAAGGTGGGCACAGAGCCCCCCGTGATCCCTGACCTGCCAGCCGCCTCCGCACAGCAGCGTGGCGGTCGGGGGCCCTCCCCTACGGCTGGGCTCCCGGCTCCCTGCGGTGTGGACCCTGCGGCCCCGCCACCAGCCAGGCGGGCACTCGCGCCCTCACGGGAAGAGGCGACCTAGAAAGGCTTGGTCTCCCTGGCATCACCCGATGTGATGCTGAGCCTGGCGCAGGTGGGGCGGTGAGCACAGGGCGGGTGTCCGGGCCGACAGCCAGGGCCCCCACACCACCCCCTGCGCTCACTGCGCTGCTTTAGCTGCATCCCTGGTGGAAGGGTCCCACCCCCACCCACTCGCCTGCAAATGAGATGAAGGTTTCCTGCCTTTCCCACAGGTCGGAGGAGAACATGCGGCCAGGCACGCCGCATCCCCGGCACAGAGTAGATGGCCAGGCAGCCGGCGGGGCTTTCACGAGCACACGGCCCCTCAGGACGGCGGTCAGATGGGGTGCCTCCGAGCCCAGAACCACAGGCTGGCAGTTTCTGCGCTCCCCAGTCAGACCTCCCGCCCGGGGGGCAGACCAGAGCTCAGGTCACCCAGAAACTGCCACTCCCGACAGGTGCTGTGCCGCAGCCGCCCTGGCACCCACCCCAGGGCCTGACCCTGCCCCTCTGCCGCACCCACATGCCCTGCAGAGGCACCACCGAGACGACACACGGCAGTAAGACGGGTCTTTGAGGGGAGGATTTCTTCTTTAAACGCTAACCGTGGACATGAAACAAACACAAAGCGGTTTCCATTACCTGCAAAGAACTTGCCCTTCTTGAAGACACGAGGCTGGTCTCCTCTTCTGAATGCCACGCGGTCCCCCCGACGGCCCAGTCACAGCGGTCCAGAGGTGGCCCAGGGCACACCAGCACCACTGGGCACTCCACGGGGCCTGCGGGGTCTCTGAGGCCCTGCCGGGATTTTGTCTGGAACTGGGGGGCTCATCAGGCTGACCAGCATGGTCACCAGGTGGGACAGCGGCCCCAAGCACAAGGGCGACTGGCCTAACAGCGAGTGTGGACACCACACAGACTTGACCCAAGGGGCCTGAGGGGCTTTATCCAGGCCAGTGTCCCGCTAACCGCCCCATCGCCAGACAAGGGGGCCGCGCGCTTGTTCCATAACTGCCGCTGATCAGTGAGGTCACCTAAGGCTGCCGGCAGCCCTCCCCTGGGTCCCCATACTGTCCCCAGAGGCCTGCCCCTGCGAGCAGTTTTTCCACCCGACATGCTGTGGGGGGCTGTCCTGGGCAGCCCAGGAGGTTCAGCAACATCCCCCACCCCCGCCCACAGATGCCAGTGGCCCACGCATGACCTGGCTGAGTGACCTGGCCCCCGCTGTGACAGCCAGGACTCGGGCAGACAGGGCCCTGGGGGACAGAGCGCTCTGGGAGGGGCACCACTCAGCCCCACCCTGGTGTCTCTACCCCACGGCCACTGAGAGCAAGCACGCCTCACCCAGATGGGTCCGGGCTGACCTGCAGAGCCTGCCGACACCCCCAGACTCGGTGAGCACCCCACTCCACACCCGCCCAGGTGGGCTATCAAATCACCAGGTATGCGCCAGAAACTGACACCACATGTCAATCATCTCAAACTGACACCACATGTCAATCAGTAACTTTAAGAAGTGGGGGGGGGAAGATAGAACTAAGGGGGTGGAGCCTGAGTGGAGGGACTGCGGGAGTGGGAGGGGTTGGACCTCAGCACGGAGGGCGGGCCCAGGTGCTGGCGCCTCTAGGCCAAAGTTCCCGGCCTGTCCAGTCCCCAGACCACTGGCTAAGGCACAGGTCTGACTCAGCTGCCCGGGGCCCAGTTCCGGCTGCTCCAGGCATTACCACAGGGCAGGGCGACCTGCACCGCAACCAGAGAGGGCAGCTGCATCTGACGAGGAACTTCATGGACACGAGCCCTGGGCCACGGGCTGATCCCTGGGTGGGTGCCCGGGCTGCCCCCCAGGGTGTACTCATTCACAGAGGCCTCATCTGCAGACCCCGCAGGGCGAAAGGGCTCTGCTGTCGTGTGCACCTTCGTCACCAAGCAGTGGCCTTCCACGGCCACTCTGGCTCTGTTCTCTTTGGGAAGTGCGAGACTGACTGACTCAACAACATTACACGCACTCAGCTTACTTCCTGATGACCGTGCGCACAACCAACACAGAAAGCGGACAGCGAGCGCATCTGATTTCACAACAGATGACACAAGCTTCCTTCTCCACAACCGTCGGCATCCACGTTACTTCACGCTGAGTGCGACACGCACAGCCTCGGAACTCCGCTGCCGCAGGCTGGGCACTGCTGAGAGTGGCCAACACCTCCTGAGTTCAAGGCCAGACAGCTGTCCCTCCAGCTCCCGGGAGGGTGATGGCATCATTGGGACCTACATCGATGGGCGCCGGGCATCACCGTGTCCAACCAAGGAGTCACACTCATTGACAAGGTGACAGGCAGGTGCTCAACCCGCCTTCACCGCAGAGCGTGGCTTAAAGTCGATGGGCAACGTGCAACTATCAAGTCACCGCGACACTCCTACCTGTGCCTACTTGACCATCAGGTGGTGTGGCAGTACGAAAGAGATGGCTTGAGCTTAGATTATGAGTTGATAACCGAAAAGGCGCCAGCCAACTGTGAAAACATCACTTCCGAACTGGGAGCTACATTTACAGTGTCTTCGTTCTACTCTATTCAAACACCCAGCAGCGACCATCTCTGGAGGATCATTTATGTCACACGCTCACAGGGTGCATACTCAACGTTTCTTTAAATGTCACCTGTCCACAGACACTTCCAGAAACGCATTGTCGTTTCGCCAAGTGAAAAACTTCAGCCGCCTTCAAAAACAAAGGCCTCCGCCCTGTGTTCATCCTAAGCCCACCCAGCAGCTGCCCCTGCAGCAGCCCCTGCGGCAGCCACGAGCGGCTGTTCTGGGGTCTCGGGGAGGCCCTGACAGACCTTACGCCCCACGGGGTCCAGTAAGTCCAAACGCGGGGTCTGTCCTTACGAGCAATGAGCTTTTCCAGAACCCACGCCCAAGCGGGTGTGGGCAGTGGTCTACCTGCTGCCGCCGCCAGGCTGGACTCTCCGCGGTCCCTGCCCATCCGCAAGCCCTGAGCTGATCCGTCTGCTTTCATCCATCCGGCTCACTGCCGGGCTGGGCCCCACCGCCTGCTCTGGCTAGAACCCCATCTGAAAGCCTGGTTCTGCTCTGCGGACTCGGCCCCAGCAACCTGTGTCCTGAGTATCTCATTCCAAGGCAGGCACCGGGCGGGGAGGGAGGTGGTGAGAATGACCGTCATCACCTGCGTACCTGCCTATACTCGGCTCCTCACAGCAAACCGCCCAAGGCTTCAGGAAGGACGCTCCTCAGTCAGCCTGCGTTTCTGCTCTCAGGTCCCGCTGCCCAGCTGCCCCAACGCCCGCCAACATTCCTGTGCCCCCGGCCGCTCAGCGTCCCTGGAGCGCAGTCCCGGCTGCAGTGCAGGTCAGAGGGGAGAGCGACCAAACCGTCCAGAGTGACCAGTTCTTACTAAACTATAAAATGCAGTGCTTCTTTCAGATCAGAACATTTCCATCGTTAACTGCCGTGGGAAGCCGTGGAATTACTCCATGATTAGACACCCGGCCCATCAGGCTTTACTTGCATGTAACACTTTTCCACTATAATTCTCTTTAGGACTCGATAATTAGTTAAGAATGAAAATGTCTCTTCCTTTGTGATACAGATTAGTTGTGTTAGTATTTTTTTCCCAAATTAAGATGTTCACCCACAGAGTTACAATAGTTCAAACTCTCAACAGTTTCAAGAAAATGTAAATGTTCTTATTAGAAATATACTATTACGAAAGTGCTTCTTTTGCCCCATCTTCTCAGAAATATTATTTTTTCTCCTTTTTACAGGTCCTAGAGACTAGCATCACCAGCAAAAAACCATTATATCATTCGTTAATATTCTTTTTCTCTATTTGCCCAATATCAGTTTGAGGTTTAATAAAGTCAGAGTGAACAAAACAAAAAACTGTAATTTCCTATTCATTCCACCAGCCTTCTCTAGAAATCTCCCCAAACCCGTTTCAGTTCTGCCCCTACAGCACATTCCGGGCTCACCAGCAGGAACCCACGGAAACCCGTCCACTTCACCAAGCCCTCCTCGCCCAAACGCCCCCCCTCGGAGCTCCCAGGCCTGCCCGCCCGCGGCCCGGTAAACAGAACCTTGCACCGCGGCCAACGTGCGGCATCGATCTGCTGACAGTCCTCTTGCACAAGCCGGTCCTTCCTCCCCTCCCCGGGCAGCCCTGTCCCAAGCTCTGGGCTGCGTGTCTCACACCACGACCAGCAGGCACAGGGTTTCGGCGTGCGGATAAATCCCGAGCAAGCCGTGGGCCATCTAGTCCGGGCCTGATTTCCCCCTTACCAAGGAGTGAGGCAATTTCAGAAGTTACCAGCGCCATGGTTTCAGGTTACTCTTGCAAACTTTCTAAACGAAACCTTTAAGAGAGCAGCTAAATATCACATGCACACAATTGGGCTGAGCGCAGAAATGTCCGTGCACCAGGGCTCTTGATAAAAAAAAGATCTGGGCGCCTGGGGCCTCTGCGGCAGTGTCTGCCAACGCAGAGGCGTAAACCCCAGTAACTCACCGACAACCCGAGCCTTCCCGGAACCGTCCTGGTTTCGGGGATTCGCTGCAAGGCCACTGCATCGAAATGGAAGCAGAAACCAGGACGGACAAGGTGGACCCCTTGAGCTGACTCAACGCACTCACACAGCTCTGGGCCCTGGCTCCCTCCCCTGACGCCTCTGAAGAAGCGAGGTCTGTCTGCGGACTGGGTGCGAACATCTCCACCGTGACTTTCATTCCTTGACCTTGCCCACTGGCAAGAGGAAAGTTCCAGCTCTCCCTCAGTCTGCTGTCTGACCTCTCCTGAAGACGCCTGCTGCTTGTGCCACGGGGGAAGAAAACGCAGCCTCAAGAGCACTTTCTCGTCCCTCCACCGTCCTGACCTAGGTCAGGGGCTGCCTGTCCGTGGAGGCCCGCAACGCTGCCCGTGTACGGCTCCCATTATCCCCCACCCCCCCGCAAGGAGGGAACTCCCTGCAGGGTCTGCACTTGGCCTCCCTGTGACACAGCCTGGTGTACACGTGGCCCAACATGAAACAGGCACATTGCTGGTCTGGTCACTCAGGTCTGCGATCCGCTCTCTAAAGAGTAACCTAAAAATGCTACTTCCAGACTTAGAAAGGTGTACTTATCCCAGAACTGAAGATTAAACCTGTAACTCGCTACGAAAACATGAACTTTCCGATAGATAATGCTTAGCAACACCTTTCTCCCTCAAAGTGGACTGAACAAACGAGCTGGTCACAGCTGAAAGGAAGCAACACTTTTTGAAGCAACGCTCAGAAACACATTGACGAGGGAGGTGTCCGACGTTTTCAGTCAGTCACGCTGGTCCTCGTCGCCACTCGGCCTAGACACACCGTGCCCACGGACTCCTCTTTCTGTGGGCTGGGGACGGAGACCCAGCCCCTGTCCTAGCTCCCGACCCCATCCTTGCTTCAACGCCTGGAACCATGACTGTGACCGCAGCGGCGTGGGCGAGGCAGGCTGTGCAAGGTCCCCGCCAACCAGGCCGCTGCAGGTTCAGGAGTCACTGAAGAAATTTAACGTATCAGCAGCAAGACTGGCCTCGCCCCCTGGACCAGGGGGTGCGAACACTGACCGCCTCGGTCTGTGCCGTTACTCATTAACTGCCCCTGCGCAGCCCCGAAGCACCAGAGGCTGGCCTGAGGGGCGACAGCGGAAGGGTAACTGTCCCAGGCCTCGCTCGCCCTCCCAGCCAACGGAGAGGGCTGCACAGCCCCTGCCTTCCTTCCAAACCACTTCCTTGTCTCCTCCACTCCAGAAGCGGGACTCCCCCCCAGCACACGAGCTCTGCCCACTGTNTTAGAAAGGTGTACTTATCCCAGAACTGAAGATTAAACCTGTAACTCGCTACGAAAACATGAACTTTCCGATAGATAATGCTTAGCAACACCTTTCTCCCTCAAAGTGGACTGAACAAACGAGCTGGTCACAGCTGAAAGGAAGCAACACTTTTTGAAGCAACGCTCAGAAACACATTGACGAGGGAAGTGTCCGACGTTTTCAGTCAGTCACGCTGGTCCTCGTCGCCACTCGGCCTAGACACACCGTGCTCACGGACTCCTCTTTCTGTGGGCTGGGGACGGAGACCCAGCCCCTGTCCAAGCTCCCGACCCCATCCTTGCTTCAACGCCTGGAACCATGACTGTGACCGCAGCGGCGTGGGCGAGGCAGGCTGTGCAAGGTCCCCGCCAACCAGGCCGCTGCAGGTTCAGGAGTCACTGAAGAAATTTAACGTATCAGCAGCAAGACTGGCCTCGCCCCCTGGACCAGGGGGTGCGAACACTGACCGCCTCGGTCTGTGCCGTTACTCATTAACTGCCCCTGCGCAGCCCCGAAGCACCAGAGGCTGGCCTGAGGGGCGACAGCGGAAGGGTAACTGTCCCAGGCCTCACTCGCCCTCCCAGCCAACGGAGAGGGCTGCACAGCCCCTGCCTTCCTTCCAAACCACTTCCTTGTCTCCTCCACTCCAGAAGCGGGACTCCCCCCCAGCACACGAGCTCTGCCCACTGTTCCTTGTTCCCCGGGGGTACAAGGTCCACGTCCTTCTGTTTTCCCCAGCTTTTGGTCCAAGTTTCCCAAGAGCCCCGTCAGACCCGCAGGGCCTGCAGTGCAGGTCAGCCCAGCAGCGGCTCCAGGCACCGAGAGGGGTAGCAACAGAGACTGAGACCCCTGCATCCCCCGCAGGTGAAAGGCCTGGGACACGGCTGCTCTGCGCCCGAGGAACCCGAGCGCCCGGCGGCAGTGGGACGCAGTGGACACGTCTCCTCGTGGGTGGGGATCCTGAGTACCTCTGGGGGACTATCAGACAGGAACCCCCAGAAAGTCAGAGACGCCCTCCAGCTCGTCCAGAACCCTGGCTCTCTGCAGCCCAGACGTGCTCCTCGAGGCTAGGGAGTGAACTGCAGCCGCGGCGTGTTCGGCGCCCTCCAACCCGCTCCACGCTTTCCCCCAGGGGCGACTCGGACAGCCTCTAAGCAGTGTCCCACCGCAGGGCCTCCTGACCTGGGGCCCACAGGCGAGGATTTTTTATGGGGGCAGGGGAGAGGCGCGCACACGGATGGGCTCTCGAACTCCAGTGCACACGTGTCCTGCTCATGTATGGGTTTGGGAGACCAACTCTGTCGTCAGCTGCCCAGAGTCATGACCGGAAAAGCTCAGGCACTTCCTCCCCAGGGCGAGCCCACGTGTCACAGCACTCTGAGAACCGGCGTGGCACCTGCTTCGGGGGTCACTCGGTCCACACTGTACAAAAGGGGGACCCAGGGGCCAAGGAAGCAGAGGTGACTTCACACAGCACCCTTCGCCCAGACCAGGAACCCCTTCCCACCCCAAGGTGAGCAGCCGGCTCTCCCCGATCACCAGGGAGGACCCCGACACTCTCGTGGGACAGCACAGCCTCGTGTCGGCCACGCAGCCCATGTCACAGGCCAGCAAAGTCGGCCTGAGTCACCCTTCAGAAATGAAGTTCTGTCATTGTGTGTCACAGGAAGTCCATAAAACTAAGAAAATGAGTCTCCAAACGTACTCCACTCTGAAAGTATCACTTTGATGTTCAGAAGCTAATTTTTCGGATGGAAGTTCTTCAGTTGAACAAGAACCTATGAACTTGGGAGCTAAGGACTGTGTGATGTCAGGAAGCCACACGGCTCGGCCAGTGCGACAGGGGGCAGGGGACTGCCAAACGGTGGGCACAGGCAGGCAGAGCGCTGCTCTCACCCAACTAGTGCCGCAGGGCGCACTGCGTCTGAGGGCGCCCGCACTGCTGTGAAGGGCTGACCCGGCCCGCGTTGCTGTCACCCCACGCACCGCTGTCCGGGCCTGCGAGGGCGAGACCTCCTCACCTGAACTCTCGGTGCCATGGGAGCACAAGAGCTGTCCCATCCCGCACCCGGACCCTGAGTGACCAGGCCGCAGCCGCAGACACCGCCCGCACGGGAAAGAAGGGGCGGCCGGCGAAAGTGGTTCACGCGAGGCCAGCCCTGGGCAGCAGCAGGCGTGTGGGGCACAGAGGAGCCAGAGCCTGACGGCAGTGGGGACACACAAAGACGGTGCGGGGCACTCGTGGTCAAGGTGACCCAGTGTGGGGACAGCCTCGGCAAAGGAAAAACGAACTTACCTTTCCCTCCTCAACACATGGGCCCACAGCAGGCAGGCCTCCCCAGAGAAATCCGCCTGTGACCAGTATCAACGCCTGGCCGTTGTCCTGCAGCACCTCGTAGGTCTCACTCCCAACTCCGCACCCGTAGCCGCTGCACCCCAGAGCGCGGTCTCTGACCTCACGCAGCTGTGCGCGGTGCCCCTGCACCTGTAACAGCTGGCGCGCGGGCTGAGGTGCAGACGCCCACGCTGCATCGCCAGTGTCTGCCCGGCCCAGCTCTGCCCTCCTGACGCCCGTGCTGCCAGCGACTTCACGGGCCCTCGCCTGCTGCTGAGAACACTCGGCACCGCTTCTGTGCCGCCCTCTTCGTGACAACCTCCCTGCGGCAAAGGGTGTCGTGCCTGGAACTGAGACGCTGGAATGTGATTGAAAATGAAACCTCCACAGTGATCTCTCTGTGGGACAGTACACGCTGCGGCTAACCCCCCTCAGGACACGTCCAACCCTGGTAAGACGCGTCCTGACTTACATGTTAAATGCCTCCTCTTCCACACAGGCACCCCAAACACAAATAGTCAACCGGTTTTCAAACACACCTGGGGACGTGAAACACGCAAGTGTAAGGAAAGCACAGAAACACCAGTCCCGGCACGGCGAGGTGCACCAGACGTGAATATTTAATGAAGTGTCGTTGACAGAGACCCTGAAAGGCGTGGCTGGGGACGAAGTGACACCTCCTCTGTTTGGTTTTGTGGTTAACAGGTCTTTTATTGGTAGTAAACTAGAGCAAACAATCAGAGTAATACATATGCAGTTCTCAGTACACACAGGAAAAGTTATTAAAGAAATTCAAAACCTGCGGGGAACTAAACGCCGGAGCGAAATCATCACCTTAAGGTCCCGTGGTGAGGTGCCGTCTGCCCTTCGGTGGCGGCCTGCGCTCTGTCCCCAGCAGAGCCGAACCGCACTTACCAAACTGAGAAACAGGCTTTTAGAACCGAGTGTACTTAAGAGGATTAATCAAACACATTTTCTAAGCATCTTGCAGTGACAAGTAGGTGACTCTTAGCTGGGAAAGCACACTTGGGGAGGAAAGGGGGGGTAACTAGCTTTCTGTAACCATTGCAATCATTTCTTGTCTTCCGAACACTGCTTTGTAACAGAAGAGTCGCACGCTTGCACAACGTTCCTTCACTGTACAGGAGCCCGCGCCGGGCCCGTCACACGAGACGGCAAACACACAGCGCACTCTCCCGGCGTCAGGGGAGCTCGAGGGACTGCGACGTCACCGAGGACATAAAAACTCATCGGCATCAACACCAAAAGCACATTAAAAATACAACCGGGAAAAAAATACAATGGCTAAAAAGTGGTTCGGGTAGAGCCACCGCCGCCCGTGGCTCCCGATGGCAATTCGGGTGGGAAGCGGCTTCTGGCGGCCTCCCGAGACCCTGGCCAAGGCCGAGGGACGCCTTTCAGAGGACGTCACAGGCCGCAGCTCCAGAGCGCTTCTGATGGCACTCACTGCTCAAGGCAGGCACCCCCTCCCGTCAGCTGTGTCACAGTGGGGGTCACAGCTGATTAGTGCCTGCGGCTGTTATTACACATGAAATCTGTGTAGGTTTGTTATTTGTTTGTTTTAAAGTGGGGGTTGCTGGGTGTTTATCTTATTATTTAGTATTTGGATGCCATAGGCATAATGAATTACCTACTGGAATGTAACTCATTCTAAAATTTAAACTGTCAAGACAGGCAGAGAAAACAAGGCCCAGAACTCTCAGAAAGAGGGCAGGTTAAGAACAAACAAAAAAACAAAAACCCCAGAAGTGTGGGTGACCTATAGTAACGTAAACAAGAGGACAGTGCCTGCAGGCTATATATAGTTAACACCCCCCCAAAACTCAAAGAACCATGGGACCCCAACTCGGCCGCTAACACTGGAGCCCCCGGTCGGGCCGCGACACCGCGCTCCGCCTCCACCGACGCAGGGCGCTGCAGCCCCGCTGCCGTCGGAGGAGGAGAGGACGCGTGCTCTTCTCCTTCTATTAAAGCTACCGTTCCAGGCTGTGACCAAAGGTCTGAGAGCATTTGTTCTGCTAGGCTGGAATGGACGCGGTTTGGAAGTTCAGAGGACATTTAAAAGCTGCAAGAGAACATAGGTAGCCCACTTCTCAGAATTTTGGACCAGCCCAGATGGAGACAGCAATCTGAAATGTTTCCAATCCCTTACTCAAATGGTGACACGTACACCATACTATCTGCAAACTGGACATTCCGTTACAGTGGTAACGTACAGAATTCCCATGCGTCATTACACTTTCCTGAGAGTAAAGCAATTAGAATAACCTTAATCCTAGCAACAAAGTTTTTTTGTGTTTTTTCCTTTTGTTTTTTTGTGGAATTTTTTGTTTTTTATTTTTTTTATTTTTTTGCATTTAAAACTTTTGGGCTATTCCCTGACCATCTATACATGTAAATTTGATTGCTAAACATTGTCACTTTGAATGTCAAACTATTTTTAGTCTATCGATTTTGATTAAAAATCATAATAGAAACAGCTAAAATCACACTAACAAAATAAACTAAATGTGAAAAGTTGCATTGAAAGGGCATTACATTATTCTCCTAGGATCGTGTACAAACATTCCAATGGCAGTGTTCTCGAGACAAAACAGAATGACACCAGAAGGCTCCAGCCGGGCCCGGGGCCCTTACCTGTAACTCTGGCTGGTGGGCGTCTTGACTCTCGCACCACATGGCTCACTGACATCAGACATCACGTTTGTGTACCCTGAGAAATCGGACACTGAAGTCCTGCCCCTATGGTCCACTTCCCCATTAGAGTTGCTGACAAAGGTCATTGGCACCCTGCTGCCCGACTTGAACTGAGCGCCGAACGCCTGAGCGAAGTTCTCGATCTGGTACGTCGTCCTGGGCTCCACGTCCTTCTGAGGGTCCATCTGGCTCGCTAACTCCTGAGACGGGATCGGAAAGCTGGCTGAGGACGCCAAGTTCTTCTGCTCCTTCTGGCCGGGCAGCTTCTGAGCCGAGGGCTGGAAGGCCGGCGAGCTCTCCAGGCTCTTCTGAGAGTCGATCAGGTCGTCCAGCTCCTGAGAAGGCGTCAGCTGCTGGTGGGCAGCGTCCAGAGCAGACAGGTACAGACCTGGCTGAGAGCCGAACAGCATCCCAAAAGGAGGCTTTGGCAACGAAGATGGCAACACTGAGGTAACAGATTGGCCGAAACCACACTCCAAAGGAGATGTAGTGTATATCTGTTTTTCTGGGAACAAAGTGTGGTTGTGGAGAGGTGAGGACAAACTGACAAACTGGAAACCATGTCCAAGAGTGAAACCTGCATTCGTGGACTTCTCGAAAGCCTGCTGGAGGTATTTGGAGTACTCTTGCAACATGCTCGCCTTGTCGCCGGAAGGGGTCTGCGCGCCCGGGCTCAAGTTCTCCTCCGGAACCAGCTCCGAGTGCTCTCCTGAGGTGTGTAGGTCCGCGCGTGGCTCGCTCATGCTGAAAGGGTCCTCCTTCTGGCCCTCCGACTTGCCGGCGTACTGATCCAGAATGCTCTGCAGAACCTCGTCAGGGATGCCAGACTTGTCGTGACAGGGCTTGACCTCAGCGCTGAGCGCTGAGGAGTCGAGGAGCGACAGTGGGGCCTCACTGTCCAGGACGCTGGCCCCCGCGGACTGGATGACAGACTGCTGGGAGACCATGTGTCCCACGTTGATCGAGAAGGCACTGTTGCTGGTGGCAGTTGGCAAGTATCTTCGTTTCTTTGAAAACTGCATGGCGTCGTCGTAATTGCTGTTCATCTGGCCTGGTTTGCCGCCCACACCCTGGAGAAGGCTGATGGTCTCCACGCCGGCACCCGATGCCATGCCGAGGGGGCCGCTGGGCTTCCCAGACAGGGACTTCTGTCCGACGATGTCTGGCAATGGCGACACAAAGTTCAGGTAGTTTTTGTCTGTGTTCTTCCTGCTTCCTTTCTTAAAGATGAGTTTTGGCACCCTTTTCTGAAGCTCATCAATACCGCTGCCCAAGATGCCGCCGCTGGAAGACATGGCAGGCATCTCCACGGAGTAGGTCTGCATGCTCACGCTGTTTGCGAGCTGCGAGTCGCCTGCTTTGCCAGCCTTGTGTTCCTTGCTCTCGGCAGCTCCGCTCTTGGACTTCGTCTTCCTCCTGGAGGAGCTGCTGTTTCCCTGAGACAGCACAGCCAGGGTTCCCACGTTGCTATGGTTCGAGGAGCCAGGGTCTGCACTGGGGGCTCCCTTAGCTATGGCTTCCCCGCACGTGCGCCTGTGTTTCAGCAGTCTATCAGTCCTGGAAAAATACTGCTGGCAAGTGTCACACTTATATGGCTTTTCTCCACTGTGCGTCCTCTTGTGTCTCTCCATGTGGTACTTCTGGATGAACTTCATGCTGCACTGGTCGCAGCCGAACGGCTTCTCCCGGCTGTGGATCTTCTCGTGGCGCTGCAGGAGGTACTTCTGGATGAAGCCCATGCTGCACTGGCCGCACTGGAAGGGCCTCTCCCCGGTGTGAATGAGGACGTGTCTGCGCAGGTGGTAGGAGCTCCGGAAGGCCGCGCTGCAGTGGTCGCAGATATGAGGTTTCTGGCTTGGGGACAGGACCGCGCCTTCTCCGTCTCCCACCAAAGACGGCTTGGAGGATGCGCTGGGCTTCCTCTTGGCTTTGATTCCCTGAGATTCTGGCTTTGGCCTCTTCGCCTTCTTGACGTTCGTGTCCTGCTTTGGCTCCTCGCCGCCGCCGAGCAGGGCATCGCGGTGCTGTGGAGCCTGCGGCTGCTGGTGGAGGACGCTGAGGTCCTGGATGACGCCGGGGCCGGCCCCCTCGCCGCCACCGCCCAGGCCCGGGGCCCGATCCTCGGCGCCCGCGAACAGCCCCCCGTAGTGGTGGTGCTGCTCGTCCGGATCGGCCGGCTTCTCCTGCTTGATGCTGACCAAGGGCTGCAGGAAGCCCCAGGAGGCCCGCGGCGCCGGGAAGGCCGCGCCGGAGGCCGCCGGCTCCTTCTTGAAAGTCATGTCCGGGGCCGGCGGCGGGGGCGGCTCGGCCGGGGCCGCGGGGGGGGCGAGCACGCACTGCGGGGGAGGGGCGGCCGGGCCGGCCGGCCGGGCGAAGCTGGCGACCGGGGGCAGCCGGTGGTTGAACATGACCAGGCTCTGCGGGAAGCTGGGCTCCATCTCCGCCCGCCTGCCGGAGCCGCCGCTCAGGAACCCGCCGCCGACTCGCATGCCCCGGAGAAGGCCTGGCTGCGGAGGGAGAGGGGGACGGAGAGGCGGTGGGGCCGGGCCGCGGGACCCCGAGCCCCGTCGCCGCCCGCACTGCGGCCCGCGGCGCGCGCGCACCCCCTGCCCCCCTCCCGGCCCGCCCGACCCGCGCCCCCCCCCGCCCGCACTTACGGTCCCGCCGCCGCGCCGCCGCCGCCGCCGCCTCCGGTTAATAAAAATAACGCCGTCCTCTCCACAATGGAATTAAAAGCCTCCCCCGCACTGCGCAGGCGCGGCGCGGGGTCTGCCGGGAGTGGCCGGCCCGGCCGAGGGGAGCGCAATGTGGACAGCGCGCAGGCGCCGCAGCTTCCGCCCGGCTCGCCTGTCAATCAACGGAGCGGTTGGGCGCAGGGGCTGCCCGGAGCTGGGGGGGCGGGGCCTGGGGGGGGAACTCTCCAAAGAGATGCCTCCGTGGCAGACAGACCTGATTGGTGGGCGGCGGTGAAGGACAGGACGAGGGGAGGGCCTGTGAGGAGGGCGCTCTGGAGGTGGACCCCCGGGGGCGGGAGGTCCGGCGGGCGGGGCTCCGGGCCAGCTTGCGGGTGGGGGGTGGAAACTGAGGCCTGCGCGCTCGCCGCGCTCCATTTTACAGTTTGCAGTCCAGGTGTCCGATCAAAGTCCAGACCCACGAGGGCTCCCCCCGGGGCGCCGCTGACGCCACCTAGAAGCCTGACACCCCAGACACCCGGCATTTCTTCAGTCACGTGGCTGGTGCTCTAGTTGGGGACCCTTTCCAATGGGCGCACGCCCTTCGCATTTGCAGGAAGAGCCGACTTGGAAACCGCAATAGAGGTACCGTTGCAAAAAAAAAAAAAAAAAAAAAGTTGTCTTGCTGCCAACCTACCTGAAGGCTACAGGAAAAGGAGCCGGCGTGAGCCAGGTGCGGCAGCCGAGTAAAACACGCCCACGTGCGGATTCGTCCTCGGCGGTTTAAATCCCACGCCTGCTCTGTCGGCCTGGCCAGCGAGTCTGCCGGGTTACCCCGCCGCCTGGCCCGTGGGCGACCCGTGAGCACTGGTCCCGGGCCCTGAAGGTCTCTGCGGGGACCCACTCTGTCCTTCCCTGGATTAGACTCCTGAGAAGCGGGACCAGGAAATGCAGCATAGGGACCAGGACGAAGTAACGTCTTGAAATCAAAGCTAGATCGACAAAAATCAGACATCACCCCCTAAGGGTCACAAAGCACTCACTCTCACACCAAGCCGCCAGACTCTAATCCAGCAACTTTCCTCATAGAGTATTTATAAGGCCCTGAAGTATGTTTCATAAAAGAGAACAATAACAATAATTTATTTACGTAGCGTATTCTCTTCGTGACACAATCAGTGCGTTTTTATCACAGTAGTTCCAGCTAAATTCCTTCTCATAATTCACTAGTAAATGACTTCTCTGAGAAATTTCACCACTGGAACCATCAAGATTATTAACGGATCCTCGCGGGCCTCTGTCTGAGCCTACTCAAAAACTTAAAAGACAGTATTTAATGAGCATTGTGAGATAAGAAATATTAGCATTTTTCTAGCTCCATGAAGCTACACGTAAGCATTCCGCCACTGGCACCAGGCAGCTGGAATGCTGTTGGGTGTAGTTAAGCGTTAAAAGAAAGACTGGGAACTCAGGAACT
Organism: Sturnira hondurensis; assembly: GCF_014824575.4. Lineage (NCBI taxonomy): Eukaryota > Metazoa > Chordata > Mammalia > Chiroptera > Phyllostomidae > Sturnira > Sturnira hondurensis. The sequence continues at coordinate 1,392,825 of NW_028091436.1, forward strand.
CTAGGCAGTGGTAAAATATGAGTCAGTGCCTTTGAGAAATGAGGCTGCACCCCCATTGCGGGTGTCAGTGTTTAATGGTGAGCCGGGTGCATATAAGCTGGTCCAAGCGTGAAGGGCAGTCGGACACTCCTAGGAAACGCCAACTTTGTTCCTCAGTTATCAAGATAAGAAACCTGTCACTTCTCTCATTCACTCTGTCAGCCTTGAGGCACTCCGAGCAGACTCACCTCCGTGTCGCACACCCCATATATCAGGAAGATGGAGAGACCCTGTAAAAGGAAACGCAGGGGGAGAGCTGTTAACGCTAATCATCTCCGCAGCAGAAACACCTGAAATAAACTTTCCTGGGAACAGACAAAAGAAGACACACTTCATCAAGGTCAATTTTCTTTCCTATTTTTCAGCCTTAGCAGCTGTACCTTGAGCATCTGGAAGATAACACCCCCGTGTACAGCGCCGGTGCTGTTGCCTTGCTTAGAAAGAGAAACCTAAACGCCACTCCGGGTGCGTAGAATGTTAATTAAGAAAATTCATCAGGATCCCAGTCTCCGGAAGATAAGCTGGGTACAGGAAAAAAATTAAACTCAGAAAATGCGATCAAAATAATCCCAGAGAATAGCTGAAATGTGTGAGCCCACAGCAGTTAGGATACGTTTGTAACTGTCTCCAATGGGGTTAGCATTTTTTAAGATTAAAAGTACAAAACAGCTAAAAGGATACACTTAGGGGAATAAGTATGAATAGTTTTAAAGTACCAGTTCAGGCTGATATAAAATTTCACATGATCGGCTGTTGTAAAACTGTGTACATTCTCACTGAATCCTATATATAATGAAAGTTCTGCAAATCTGCTACTTATTAGTTCTTAGCTTTAGAAACTAATTAGCTGTAAAGTGTAAATTCAATGTCACTGTTAAATCTAAAATCTTATTTTTTTAAAGGAAATAAAACTGATGTATTTGAAACTTATTAGAGATAATAGGGAATAAGACATTTTCTCTGCGGTTTTGCCTTATAGAGGAAAGGAAATCTACTTTGTGCTGTTCTTGTCAGATACTAATAAGCCAAATATTGAATAGGGGTCTGGGCTAAGATTTGAAAACGTTTCAAGTAGGTAAGTCATATGACACTTTCAAAGGAACGTAATTACGGGAATATTTTAACATGTTTTACTTCTGAATCCTTGCATCTTACACAGAGAATGGAGCCAATCCCAGAATAGGATATCGAGTAAAACAGAAACAAGTTTTGTTCTTGTTAGTTTCTTTTAATAGACTGTATTTTTTAAGAACAATCCCAGAGTTACAGAAAACCTGAGAAGGTGAGGCCAAGAGTCCGCATATGGCCCACATCCAGTTTCCCCCGTTATCGCTACTGCACGTTAACAAGGCACAGGTTACAGTCACTCTCACTAGCTCTCATTGCTACCTGTGTAACTTCCTGTGTCGTGAAATTTACTGAGTATATTTCAGAAAGTAACACTATTGAACTACACACATGTATTTCTGTTGATGAGAAGGATAATAAAGAGTTTTCAAACAATAGAAAATTTTCACCTGGGTCGTCCCCTTTTGAAAAACGTTAGGGCAGTGAGAGCCCTGTTGGTGTGGATGCGCCCCCCGCCCCCCATGGCTTGGCACCGACACCCCCTCCACCCGACAGGCAGCCTTCAGGTCTATAAGGTCAAGGGATTCAGGCCACGTAGACGGGCCTCATTTCACAGGCTACTTGTTTGCCCCTATTCTAGATAATTCAAGAAAAAGATATTTCTAGCCCTGGCTGGTGTAGCTCAGTGGATTGAGCGCGGGCCTGCGAACCACACGATCGCGGTTCGATTCCCAGTCAGGGGACATGCCTGGGTTGCAGGCAGTCCCCTGCAGGGGATGCACGAGAAGCAACCATACATTGACATTTCTCTCCTTCCCTTCCTCTCTAAAGATAAATAAATTTAAAAAAGAAAAGAAAGAAAAAGATATTTCTTCTTTGGTTTACAAAAAAAATTATAAGATGATGGACAATCCTCCTTCCCTTGGTAATGCTTGGCCTTGATTTTGTACTGTCTTATAGAGATATCAGATCAAGAGGGGTCACTCCAGGTTTAATCCCGTTTGTGACCCAGGAGGATTCCGTTTTGTATGGCAGATGAGTTGCCACCGTGCAAAGCAATTTGCCGCACACTGAACCTTGTGCACTATGGGTTGTACACGCCGAGAAACTCAGCTGTTCGCGTGAACCGTCCGTGACACATGGAAAATCAGAGAGCCATTCTGTCAGGTGTGTGATCGCGTCTGTAACTCATCCACTCCGTAGATTCGGTTTTCCCCAGAAGAAAGGAGGGTTTTTAACAAGTCTCATTCCCCCAGTAAAGCAAGGAAGAGTGTGGACCACGTCCCAAGTTTGGATTCTGCATTCCACGTCGCTCGTGCCACATTGTACATTTCATGCCACATTTTACATTTCAGCCCTTTGACAGGATGGAAAAATGATCGCCAAGAGAAATCTCCCTTTTGAAAGAAGGGCTGAGACTGACTTGAAAAGGGTTTTACATAAAGGCAGCTTCCATCTGAAAGGGTTTTTCCCCCCTCTTTCTTCTTTTTCTTCAACAGACACACCCTTGGGCACATAATTGACAAGCCCCAGAGAGCTGACATCTGAGGACCCTAGAAAGGTCTGCGACTGGAGACACCCCCCCCCCGCCCCGGGAACCTCAGCCTTCCGTCCCCCCCCTCGTCCACCTGATGCCCCCACAAGCAGGTGACCCGTGAACAATAATAAGTAAAATCACTGTACACTTCACCCATGCCAACTTTTGTCCCCAGATTTTACAGGCTGCTGGGATCGTGTGGATTTCACTCTCCTGAACTTTATACACCCCTCGCTACTGGATAGACACCCCATGTTTCCTATTTTCCAGAGGGAAGAATCAAAACAACCAACATAAACGTTTCAGCTCATGGTAACTAGGAGGCACTCAACAATTGTTACAGAGAGGCTGCCTCTGAGAGCAGCCGGAATCGGCCAACTGCCAGATTTCAACTGGCGCTGAGATTTCTGGAACTCTGCACCCCAGCATTCTCTCCAACCAAGGAGGGGCTGCTGGAAGTGTGCCCCACTTCCACCAGGCACGACCCCGCAGGGGTGCCGGCAGTGGGCCACCCCCAGGTGTGTATGTCCGTGGCACAGAGGGCGGCTCCCAGAGAGAGAGGTTCCGGTTCTCTGCGTTTCAGTCTCAGCAAAGACACCCCATTCGGCAGGAAGCCTCCTCGTGTAGCGGGGTTGCTGTGGTGTGCGCGCCGCAGGGGCAGCCGCCAGGACCAGGGAGAGGACATGGGGGTGTTGTGTCTGATACTGCACGGGAGTCAAAAATAGCAGTGTAAGAGCTCAGGCCCAGTAGCTCAGTTGGTGAGAGTGTCTTCCCACCAGGCGCAGGTTCGGTCCCCAGTCAGGGCACATATCTGAAGCAGCCAACCAACGAAGGCGTCAATAAGTGGGACGCCGAATCCATGTTTCCCTCTCTCTCTTCCTCTCTCTCTCACATCGATAGCTAACAGTGTTTGTAAAAAGCCATCCTTTGTAGTACCTCAGGTTGTTTTTATTTTTAATAGACACTTAAGGAGACGAGGGAGGGAAAATGACACTCGTGTATTTCATTCTCCTTTATCTGTGAAACATTAAAAACCGAGGCAGCCCTGTGAAGTCCTTGCAGCGATGCAGGTCCGTGAACAAGGCCTACCCCCACTTTCAAAGGCTGACATCTAGCCTGTTACGCTTCTATCGATCACCCTGTTCTTTCATAACGCGCTACACGGCAGCCACAAAGTCAGCCTCCTTTTAAGTGGTAATATGTTCTTCCCCGTGAGACAAAGAACAGGAAAGTGCCGCACACCCACTGCATGGGCCTCCTCGAGCACCAGAATTATATTAACAATGCGGCAATCTGCATCGCTCCCCGAGCGCACCTGCATTTGCATAATCCCGCGGTGCGCCCCTGCGAGGGAGGCGGTGGCGGGGCTGGGCTAGCTTTCTGTTATAAATGGCAGTGTTCAGGCTTGCGCGCGCGCGCTCGGGGCGGGGGGGGGGGGGGGGGGTTAGTGTTCTGACTCCTGGTAAGTGCGCGGCCTTAGCCAGAACCCCCTCCCTTTTTTAATGTTTTGATTAGGAGAGACAGGAAGGAAGGGAGAGAGAGATTTGTCCCACTTATTGAGGCATTCGTTGGTTGATTCTTGTATGTGCCCTGACCAGGGGTCGAACCCCCAACCTTGGTGGGTTGGGATGATGCTCTAACCCACTGAGCTACCCAGCCAGGGCCTGGGGCGATGTTTAAAGCGGAGGCTGATTGAAAGCGTGGCCCTGGCATGAGCTTGAAGAGCCCAGGGCTCGGTCTGTAGGAATCCCCGTACTCCCCCAACCTAGGAAGGCCCCCCAGGGACGGAAGGACCAGGGCTCTGCCCCCCGGGGGCTCCAATGCCTTGCGCCAGGCTCTGTTTTTTGTGCTGCTCCTGAAGAATGCGCCTGCCCTGGTGTCCACTTGCTAGTTGCTTGGAAACACACCTTTTCCCATCTGTAGACTGCTAAGTAACAGCATCGCCACATACCCTCCTCATTATCGTCATTTCCTGAACCTCTTTGACTGAATGGTGCGGTGCCGCGTGTGTGTGTGTGTGTGTGTGTGTGTGTGTGTTTTAAGGTTTTATTTATTCATTTTTAGAGAGAGAAGGGAAGGAGAAAGAGAAGGAGAAAATGTCAGTGTGTGGTTGCCTCTCGCATGCCCGCCACCGGGCACCTGGCCCGCAACCCAGGCATGTGCCCCAGCTGGGAGTCAAACCGGTGACCCTTTGGTTCACAGGCCAGTGCTCAGTCCACTGAGCCACACCAGCTGGGCCATTTGTTTATTTTTAAATCATGCTCCAACCGGCCTTCTCTGAACAGTTCCCTTTTGGGGGACCAAGTCTCCCAGAAACAGGAGCACCAGGCAGCAGGGGCTGCACGCGTATCGGAGCTGCTGGCATAGCACGGGGCACCATGGTGGGCACCATGGTGGGGATCCCCCACACGCTCAGCCACAGGAGGGGCTGAAAAACAGCGGCTCTTCGTCGCGTAGGCGGCTCAGAGAAGGAGGGGGGCTCTGCGTGTGAGCTGGAGAGATGTCCCCACAGTGTCAGGGGAGAAACACGACAGAGGAAGACAGGTGGGCCCTGTGTTCTCCTGGTTGTACAACAGGCACCAGAACGTCCTCTCGTCCCTCCCCAGATATAACCGGTCAGAGAGGAGGAAGGCGCGGGGAGATGCGCACCTTAGTGCTCACTAGTCTGAGCCAGGACGTGGAGAGGGAGAGGAGGTCGGTCAGACCCAGGGGAGGTGGCAGCAAAGTAGAACAGCGCTGACCACGTCCTCACACCCAGAGGTGGGAGGTGCGTCATTCCACGGGGCAAGTCGCCAAAGAGACGGGAAGCCGCACCCACGTGGGGCTGGGTCCTGAGCCTCACGTGGACCCAGGAAGCCTGGGTTTGACTTGGGGATCTGATTGTTCAGGTTGTTCTTCACTCCTGTTATTTTACTATAAAGACCACAATAAACTCGAACAAAAAAAAGATGTCAATGGGTTTATTTAACGTGAATTTGGTGTTTAAATGCGTTTTTACCTTAACAATAAATGTCTATTCATGTTGATGAGCAAACCAAAAGAAACAGAAGCAGTCTTGGCAGCCCAACAAGTGATTCTGCCAGGGAAGGACGGCAGAGGGTTGGGGGGCGGGGGGCGCTGAGGTCTCTGAAGCGACTGCCTCTGCTGTGTTAGGCATGTGCTTCGGCTGTTTTTCTGAAAACGTGATTCTCGAAGGAAGATGGACCCGGGAGACACCTGGGAAAGGATGCCGCCCGGAGGGCCCCCAGCAGTCCGGGGACCGGCCCAGAGCTCAGACCCACGAAGCCCGTGGGCTCCACGTGGACAGAGGGGCTGACAACCCCGAGGGGTGGTAGGACTGGACCCCGAAGGCCCCACCTGTCCCGCCCAGGAGCTCCGCTGGTCTTGTCTGGGGAAGGGGCCGCGTGGGATACTTTTCATCAAGAGCGTGTGATGTCATGAGACTTTTCCCAGCAACTCTGGCCGGGATGAGGGAGGTGGGCGGCGGAGGCGGCAGTGGGGAGCAGGGCACCCAGGCAGGAGGTTCTCACCCCGGCAAGAGCCCCAACAGAGAAGTGGCGGGCAGGATTCCGGGACCTGCAGGGGTGCCGCCTGCCGGCTTCCCAAGCACAGGCCTTGGGAAGGCCCTCAGAGGGGACCTGTCTGGGAGTGGCCAGAGTACAGGTGACCCAGGAGAGGTGACCCGGGAGGGAGCTTGCAGAGCAAACAGAGGGGACGGCCTTGGACAGAGCAGCAGGAAATGGCACCGCTGCGGAGANCGCGCTGAGGTCTCCGAAGCGACTGCCTCTGCTGTGTTAGGCATGTGCTTCGGCTGTTTTCTGAAAACGTGATTCTCAAAGGAAGACGGACCCGGGAGACACCTGGGAAAGGATGCCGCCCAGGGAACTTGGAGAAAGCCCCACCTCCAGAGGGCCCCCAGCAGTCCGGGGACCGGCCCAGAGCTCAGACCCACGAAGCCCATGGGCTCCACGTGGACAGAGGGGCTGACAACCCCGAGGGGTGGTAGGACTGGACCCCGAAGGCCCCACCTGTCCCGCCCAGGAGCTCCACTGGTCTTGTTTGGGGAAGGGGCCGCGTGGGATACTTTTCATCAAGAGCGTGTGATGTCATGAGACTTTTCCCAGCAACTCTGGCCGGGATGAGGGAGGTGGGCGGCGGAGGCGGCAGTGGGGAGCAGGGCACCCAGGCAGGAGGTTCTCACCCCGGCAAGAGCCCCAACAGAGAAGTGGCGGGCAGGATTCCGGGACCTGCAGGGGTGCCGCCTGCCGGCTTCCCAAGCACAGGCCTTGGGAAGGCCCTCAGAGGGGACCTGTCTGGGAGTGGCCAGAGTACAGGTGACCCAGGAGAGGTGACCCGGGAGGGAGCTTGCAGAGCAAACAGAGGGGACGGCCTTGGACAGAGCAGCAGGAAATGGCACCGCTGCCGGAGACAGGAGCAGAACGGAGAACCCAGGGAAGAGGCGTCGGGGAGGTTAAACGAGGGCGTTTCCATGGAAACCAAAGGAAGAAGTTCAGGGAGCAACGAAAGATCAGCGACCAACACAAGACTGGAAAAGCAGGCGGCTCCGCCCCCAGGCCCGGCCCCGCCCCGCCCCACAGGAGCTGGGTGAGCCGCGGGACTGTGTTCCTGCCCTTGGCAGGCGGAGCGCACCCCGGTGTTGCACATGCTGCCTGGTCAACTGCGCCGGGAATGGGATGAGTCGTGTTCCAGAAACGCTTACTCAGCGCGGCGCCCGGCGGGAAGTCGTGGCTGGGTGAATCCCCTCTGTCGTCACCGCGAGGCCCCATCCTAAAGGGCCTGGAAATGCCGTGGGTCTGGGAGTGACCAGCTCATTCCGTGTACATCGACCTGCCGCCCCACGTGGGGCACCGCGGACGCAGTTGTGCACGGAGCATTTCCCCGGCATGTCACCCAAGGGTGCGGGGGCCATTATTCTGCCCCTGTCACAGACAAGATCAAGGAGGAGAACAGACAGGTTCTGCAGGTGGTGGGGCCTTGAGGTGCAGGGTCGACCTGAGCTGGACCAGCTCTGGAGGGTGCCGCGGTAACCTCTGGACCCCAGGGTGTCCAGGTGCAGCCCTGTGGCCTCCGCACCAGCGGCTTTGGGGGCCTGGTGGGGGCTACACCCTCACTGCAGCGGGCTGAGCACTGGATAGAAGCTAGTTAACGAAGAGGAAGATCGAAGGCGATTTCACGGAGAACCAGGCAAACAAAATCCAAGCGAGTGGTTTCTGGCGGATTCATCTTGTTTGAGTGGCAAGAGCGAGGAACACTGAAGAAGGGACAGAAAGCACGTGCTCGGGGCAAGTCTGTCCCCGGCATGTGTCCACTATTCCTTTGCCACCATCCAGCACAGCCCCTCCAGGATTGAGATCTCTCAAGAATGCCTGAGGGGTAGATATTTCCAATTATCGGCTGAAGCAGGAGCGGCATAACTTAAATATCAGGTCCACATGTGGCAGAATCTCGTTCTACTACAAAAGCCACAGACAAGGCCATGTACCCTCCCTCCAACTCAACACTGCCAAGGCTGCCAATGAGAGATCGGAAAAGTTTGATAAATGCAAAAAAAAAGGAAAAGAAAATCTGACGAGTCTGCCCTTTCTAGAGCTGGTTCTGAACTAGCAGGTCCCAGGAACCTGCACTGTGACCCACAGCACCCACCCCCGGCGCCCCCGCCCCGTGCGGATAAAGTTCATGCACTGACCCCAGCCCCCTGCAAACCAGTTCTGTGACCGCAGGCAAATTGCACAATCCCTAGGCCTCCTCCGTTTCCTCATTGCAAACGGAGATAATAATAGCACCTCCCTCAGGGCAAATGAGCTAAATTTTTAGCACCGCACCTGGCTCAAAGTAAGCGTTCTGCACGTATTTGTCATGTAAAATAAACAAATCACTGTTCTAAGGAGCAGTCAGCAAACAAGAGTCTGTAAATTTAGGGAGGTCAGAGTCTGGCCTTATTTGAAGGTGAAATTAATTCACACTTGCACCAGTTTTTCGGTGGTGGCCAAGAGGCTGTGGTGAGCCAATCGATGAGGAGGAATTTCAGGACAGAATTCAAAGAGTTTTGGCAACACATTGTCCCCCCGGCAGCTTTCTTTGGGTTGAGACGATTGGCCGAGACTCGGACAGAAGGGCACAGGGAGCCGTGTCCGTTTCACCGGTCCGTGCTGCCGGAACCGCAGCGTTTGGCCTGTGCATACGACGTGAATCAGGGCCCTCCCCGGGCGGATGACCAACCCAGTTCAAACCAGATGCCGCTCGCAAAGGGGAGGAGCTGGGCTCGCAGGGCCCTGGGGTTGGCTCTGCAGTGACGAAATAGCTGAGCAATTAGGTCTCGGAACAGCGAGAAGAGGGACGAACAAAGGGTCCCCTGTCTGCTTCTTGTTCACGCTCCGGGCCCGCGGTTCTCTGCCGGGAAGAGCGGCAGCCGGCAGGCCCCGGCCCCCATGTCATAGCCCCTGTCCACAAGATGGAGGACGGGGCGCTGACAGACTGACTGGCTTTTCCCTCTCTGCTCCTGAGCTGGGATTCAGGCCCCAGGTGCGTCCCAGGGCCTTCCGTGGGCAATGTCCGTGGGCCCAGGGGTGGACCGTTGTAAGCGGCTGGGACTGGCTGACCAGTGGACCCTTTGACCAGCCCTGGGGTCAGAACAGCAGATCATGAAGGAAGATGACCACGCTGCCAGAGCAGGGCGGGGACAGCAGGCGTCAGGGAGGGACGTCGGCTCCCCCAAGCTGCAGACTCGGTGTCCATCCTCGGGACGCAGCACCCAGTGGGGGAGAAAAACAAGTAAGTTCAAGTGTAAGAAAACGAGGAGAGGCTTGCGAAGGCGGACTCAGTGTTAAAAAAATAAAACCCACACAGCTAAGTACGAAAGGCTCCCCGGAGAACTGGTCTCGGAATCTGAAAGAGGAGAGAAATCGGAGTGACGGATGACGAGAGAAGGTCTCGGGCCTCGGGGACAAATGGTGACCTGTTGGAGAAAGCCCCACGCGGGGGAGCGAATGATGGTCCCCCGGTGTGACACCACTGTGTCACATTTGTTAGGAAATTGTTAGAAAAAGTTTTTAATCCTGAAGGAAACTGCTTAAGACACATCCACGAAGAAAAACAGGCTGCAAAAAGTATGCTTTCAGGGATGTAAAAAATGTATTTATTATTATTTTTTAAATATTTTACTTATTCATTTATTTTTAGAGAGAGGAGAAGGGAAGGAGAAACAGGGAGAGAAACATCAGTGTGTGGTTGCACTCCATTCTGGGGACCTGGCCTGCAACCCAGGCATGTGCCCTGACTGGGAATCGAACCAGCAATGCTTTGGTTCGAAGGCCCATGCTCAATCCACTGAGCTACACCAGCCAGGGCTAAAAATGCATTTAAATATAAAAAAGAAACCATGCCAAAGGGTCCATGACTCCCTTCAAGCGGCAAGATTATGGATTACCTTAGTTTTTCTTACAGTACTATATATTGTTCAAGGTTTCTATTTCATTTATTATAAGAAGATATTTTCTGAAAATAGACTTTGAAAGATTTTTAGTAGCACGGAATAAAAACTTTCCTAAACTGTTACATGACCAAAAGCTACAATGAAGTTGTATCATAATATAACCACTATATAAAAATACACATAGAAAAAAAATGGACACACACACACCAAAAATGTTTAAATGCGTGGTAAAATTGGAGAAAGTATCTTTTCCTGAATTTTTTGTCTTTCTTGTTTCTCCAGTGGGTGTGTGCTTCTTTCATTAGCTGAACTCTCCCTCGGAAGAACAAGGCCCCCCTTAATGGAAGGGCCCCCCTTAAATGGAAATAAAATTGTTTTAGTTGTGTTTCTCACAAAGAAAAAGGAGGAGGAGGAGGAGGAGGAGGAGAAGGGGAAGGAAGAGGGAAGGAGGAGGAGGGTCCCATCCACACAACAGCCAGCGCGGCCGCCTGCCGACATCTCGGAACCTTATCACTCGGAAGCCTGGACTTCCACATTCACTTCAAAGACACACCACACACTTCTCGGAACGTGGTGTTGAAAGAGCACTTCCCCATTTCAGCAGAAAAAAGCAACCTGTTGAGCTCCCTAGAACTTCCCGGAAGATCAGAGCGCGCGTGTCCCACACTTCCTGTCGTGTCTAGGCGGTCACTGTGAAGGGCGGGCCGCCTCGGGAACGCGGGGACATGAAGCCACTTTGCCGTCTGGTGACGACACGCAGAGCCTGTCGTTGGTGCGGAGCCCGTAGAGGCTGCAGCAGCCTCTCTCGTGGGCTTTGGGTAAATTGTTCCAGGCAGACAAGTTCCCCAAGTCACGGCCAAGGTCGGCCGGCAAATTCGGAAACCGAGGGAGGCAGGAAAACCCTGGGCGTGGAGCCAGGGAGTCGGTCTGTCTGTCTCACCAGAGCCAACTACGGTTGTCAGGACAGAGAGCATGTGCAATCCTCGAGCTGCACAGGTCGAAGTGCGAAGTGGACCCCGGTGCCTTACAGGCTGAACTTGAACCCCAGGTGGCCGGGGTCTCTCTGCGGGTTCAGGGCTGCTCCGGCGGCCTGGCAGGTCCACCTTCAGGACTCCTGTCTCCAGGCTGTCCCGCCGGCCTGTCTGGTGCAGACACCAACTGGGCTAAGGGTGGCTGTGGTATACATATACCCCTCCCCTGAAAAACCCCTTTTTGGAGTAAAAAACAACATTTTAAAAATAAACAAGATGGCCCAACGCCGAGGTGTTTGGAAATCCCCCCTGAAGTTGAATCCCAGTCACCGTAGGTGCAGGAGCCAGAACTCCTGACGGGGAGCCCCAGGCAAGTTCCCCTTTCCAGTTCTTGACTTTCAACTTGTTCCCTGGTGAGCATTTGCATCGGAACTTGCTATCTGTGCGCTGTGTTTACGGGGCACGAACTTATTTTTGTCCTCAGTACACCCCATTTTTAAAATGAAGAAAGCCAGGGACTCGTCCGAGGTCAGCACACAAAGGAGCCGAGCGAAGGCGGGTCTGGACTCTGGCTGCTGGGGGGGCCCCCCCGCTGCAGCGCCCCCTCCCCACCCAACAGACCAGTGGCTGGTTCACATCGGCCTCTCTTTCTTTTCTGTTTTGCCCACTTCATGGGGTGGAGAAAAGATTTATTAGAGGACTTCTTATAGAAGAGGGCGTGTAAGTACAAATTCCTGAGAGGGATTTCAAGCCCTCTCTAACCATCTCTAAAAGGCGGGACCCACAGAATCTGCACCTTCTGCTAAATAGCTTGAATTTTTTCCTCGGCCCGTCCTCGAACTTGAAATCCCCGGAGCAGACGAAGCAGCCGGTGAGCGCAGTGGGCCGGCTCCAGATGGCCTCCTAGTTCATTCCCCTTGCCCAGTGGTCGAAGATAAGGAGGCCCCTCGGCCACTCAGCCAGGCTTCCCGTTCTCGACTCCATGAACACCGAATTGTCCGTAAGTCCTGAACTTTTCACACTTGTGGTGCGGCCCCACTGCTCCCATTGCGGGGAGAACTGTCACTCCTGATGGGACGAACGTCGGGTTCCCGCGGGGGCCTCGCTCGCTGAGTTTCTGGGCGAAGAGCCGTTGTTCTGAGAAGGGGGAGCCCCGACCCGGTCTCGCAGCCTGCGGTCGGGCGGCCCCTCTCCCTGGGCGCTGACCTCAGAAGCAGCTGATCCTCTCCGTGGTGGAGCAGGACCCAGGACGGCCTCAGCGCATCTGTGAACCGCCCCCCTTCAGCAGGCCGGAACCGGTCCCCGGGCACGCCTGTCTTCACCAGGCCGGCTTCCTCTTGCCTTCAGATCTCAGCCGCAGGGTCACCTCGGCGGAGGGGCCGCTCCTGCCCGACCTCCCGAGGACACGCCCCATGTCATGGCCACAGCCCTCCAGCCCCGTATTCACGGAGACCCCCTGCTCACCCCCTTGTTCACTCTTCCTGCACCCGAATGCTAGCAGGTCTCATTGTCAATGACATTTGTCCGTCTCCTCTTAGCTCCAGGAGGAAGCCCTGGTCAGCCCGTCACCACCCAAGTCTCAGGGTCTAGGACAGAGCAGGCAAGCGGGAAATCTTGGTTGCAGGAGACAAAGGCTGGCAGGAGGGAGGCGCTGGGCCGGGTCGCTAAGAGAGTAGGCGGTTGTCTGTCTGTCCCAGTGGCAGACCGGCAGTGATGCAAAGGGCATCAGTGTTTGTCGGAGACAAGACAGGGGCGGGTCAGAAAGGGTCCTGGTGACCGGGTGGGCTCGACCCTCCTCGTGAGCCGCAGCCCGAGGGTTAGAGCAGGGGCCTGAGCCGGACATTCCCCCAGTCTCTGTCGTCTAAACTGGGCATCAAATCCTTCCTGGCCACTTTCTCCAGGATAAAGGCTTTTGTCTCGGGAACAAAGTGACAGGTGGGTAGCACAACTGTGATTTGTCCCTGTCCCTGCAGATGGAGACGGTGCAGACAGTTGGACATGCTAAACCTGGAAAAGGACCTCTGTGCCACCTCCCGGTGCCCGTAACCGCCTTTTCACTCCGCAGATAAGAAAATCTCTCCCACTCAGACGGAAGTAGGGTCTCTGCGGCTTCGATTTGCATCTCCCTGCTGACTAATGATGTGGAACGCCAGCTATTCTTTCATCGGCTCTCGGCCGTTCCTGTATTTTCTTTGGAGAAATGTCTATTCTGGTCCCTTTTGCCCGTTATTTCAACTGGCCTATTTGTCTTTTTTGTTACTGCGTTGTAAATTTTCTTTATATGTTCTAGAAAGAAGTTCTTACATTGGCAAGTATTTTCTTCCATGCGGAGGGCTGTCTTCTCATTCTCTGTCATGTTCTCTGAAGCACAAAAGACTCCATGTTGACGAGGTCTGTTTATTGGCCGTTGGCTGTGCCCTTGCTGTCCCGGCGAAGAAGCCACCGTCAGCTCTAAGGTCACAAAGCTTCCCGCTCACAGTTGAGAGTGTTCTAACATCAGGTCCCCCTTGTAGAGACCTTCGATCATTTTGCATTAATGTCTGTGCACAGTGTGCGGTTAGGGTCCAAGAGCCGTCTTTCGCCTGTGGCTAAGCGAGGACCGTTCTCACCCGGGAACATGGGAGCCTGGTCATAAACAGCCCTGTGCAGTGCAGCTTTGCATGTTCTGGAGGGATGTGGTTGGTGGCAGTATCCACAGCAGCGTAACAGGCACCCTTTCTGAAGACCGACACAAGGGATCTTGCTCAGGCCGTGGTGCTGGGACACGTTCTGTCACTTGGACCCCCCTAGCTGGCCGGGGTGGGACGCTGCTTCCCTTGGCAGGGGTGAAGGCTGGGACCCGAATGTGCGGCTGACCCCCCGCAGGGGCGAGACGGACGTGCCAGGTACGGCACTGACTACCCTCCCCTTCCCCGGCCGCCTTCCGTCCCCGGGGCCTCCTCGGTCCCGTTTTCACTCTGCTGTGTCCCGGGTGTCCCTGGAGCAGTTGTTGGGACCAAATGAGGCAGAAATAAGTAAACAAAGGCCTCCCCAAAACTGGTGCCCGGATTCTCTTGCACCCCAACGTTCGAGAAACGTTGCTTTAAGGTGATGGCATCTGGGAGTGGTGACATTTGAAATGACGTCAGTGCGGGTATGAATGATGTGCGTGTAAAAAAAAAGGAAGGACGGGCCTGAAGGGCCCCCCAAACACCAAACAGCAATCTCCAAAGACACACTGTGTCTTTTGTAAAAATTCGCCTACGGTTAGTTTTGTGAGGAAATGAGCACAATCGAGTTAAAAGTCTATAGGCTTGAAGATCCAGGTGAGATAGCCTGTATCTGCTCAACATGCCACGCATTTTGTTCGCTTATAATCAGGGATAGTTACACTGTACGAAATACGACCCAGGAACAGCAACGTTCACGCGCGAAGGTCAGTCTGAGGGTCCCCCCGTACACAGAGCATTAAGACAGCGGCGAGGGAGGCGAGAGGGGGCTCTGTTGGCAGCGGGGTCTCGGGTTCCGATCCCCGAGCGAGGGCCTGCCCGCTGGCCCTTCCAAAGTGTGAAATTGAAGAGAAATACCAGGCAGGTGGCCAAAATCTGAAAGATTGGACCAAGAGTCCTTCTTTTTCCTTTGACTCAGGACAGTGAAACTTAATTATCTCATCTGCATTTGGAGACGTATTTTTGGCGAACTTTCACCGTACCCGTAAATAACACTTTTTTTTTTTTACTGGAAAAAACCCAAAACAATCATACAGAAACCAAACCTCGTCATCTTTATTCTTTCCTTATGTCAGCGCGGGTCACTCATATTTTGAAAGCTGCTTCAGCAAAACCCCCTGGTTTCGATTTTATTAAGATAACTGTTTCATTCATTTTTTTTTCCCTGATCAAATCCTTCTAAGCCAAACTCTCCACGTCAGTCCTGGCTGAGTAGCCAGCGAAGTCCAGGCCCCAGGCTGCAGGTGGGGAGGACGCACGCACCTCTCAGGACGCAGACTCCTAAACCGCACCTGAAACGTGCATCTTGCAGACCCATCTGGGGCCTTCTGAGGCCACTAGTCTGGGTGTGAAATCAGGCAAAGGGACGCGAAAATTAAATGTCCCACTCAGGAAAGACACACATTCTTCAATTCTACTGGGTGCAAATAAAAACCCACAAATAATAATGTTGCTTATAACCCAGGCACACCTTCATTTTATCAACATCCAGCCCATTTTAAACTCTATTCTCCCGCCAGGCCAAGAAAGTTCGGTAGGTTTAGGATAATCCATGGCCCATAGGATCTGGTTTGAGATGTTACTACTCATTCACTAGCTGTTTCAGAGAGGCAGGCAGGGCCTGTGTTCATTCAGTTCAGCTCACACTCACTGGTGTTCCTTTTGGAGCAACGAGAATTAGGCCAGTGTCTTTAACCTCCATGAACTCCCCATCCATGGGGGGAATTTTCCACCCAGTTTTTAAACTGCTCCAGTCCCTATTTTTCTGGTAAGAAGACCTAGTCCCCGTGTGTCACGAACACCTTTGTCCATTCCCTAAACCCCTGGTCTTGCCCTCCCTCCAGCAGCCTGAGCTCTGCCCGCAGCAGCCCACCGCCCACCCCCCCACCCCCCGCCCCTTCTCACCTAGTTCTCAGGAATGCGGCCTCCCTGGCTCTCAGCCGCTCCCTTTGTCTGCAGGAACACCCGCCTCCCTCTCGCAAGGGGACCCCTGCCAANGAGCAACGAGAATTAGGCCAGTGTCTTTAACCTCCATGAACTCCCCATCCATCAGGGGAAGTTTCCGCCCAGTTTTTAAACTGCTCCAGTCCCTATTTTTCTGGTAAGAAGACCTAGTCCCCGTGTGTCACGAACACCTTTGTCCATTCCCTAAACCCCTGGCCTTGCCCTTCCTCCAGCAGCCTGAGCTCTGCCCACAGCAGCCCACCGCCCACCCCCCCACCCCCCCGCCCCTTCTCACCTAGTTCTCAGGAATGCGGCCTCCCTGGCTCTCAGCCGCTCCCTTTGTCTGCAGGAACACCCGCCTCCCTCTCGCAAGGGGACCCCTGCCAACGAGATTTACACAGGCTCAGGAGTCCCCGTTGGGACAGAAACTCAACAGAAAGGGAAACCTCCCTGACGGGGGTCGTCTCCCTGCGGCCTTCCTCCTCTCCTCCTCTCCGCCCTGGGGCTTCTCCAGCGCCTCCTTTCGGTCCCTGCCCATTCTTCCCTTCCTACTGCTCCTCCCCTTGCTTCAAACAGCTCCCACTAACAACGGCCTCCTGCCCTTCACGGACATATCCGAGGCCCTGTCCTCTGTGACCTTGAAATCTCCTCCTTGGCTTAGGAAACACCAAGGTCTCCTTTTGTGCCCATCCACCCCCCAGGGGTTGTAATGACGGAGCACAGCCCACCAGAGCACTGGGGCGCCCATCATGGTGACAGGTGGTCGCCGTTCACCCCCACACTTCACCCTCAGGTGACCTTCCGCCCTGAAAGCCAGGACCTAGGCTGTGCTTGCCTTGGTCTCTGCCCAGAGGAGTGGCTCTCTTCATTTCAAGAACTATTCCAGCCCTGGCTGGTGTGGCTCAGTGGATTGAGCACAGGCCTGCGAACCAAAGGGTAGCCAGTTCAATTCCCAGTCAGGGCACATGCCCGGGTTGCTGGCCAGGTCCCCAGCAAGAAGTGTGTGAGAGGCAACCACACACTGACATTTTTCTCCCCTTCTCTCCCTTTCCCTGTCTTTCCCTACCTTCCCCTCTCTTTAGAAATAAATAAATAGCCCTGGCTGGTCCAGCTCAGTGGATTGAGCGCAGGCCTGTGAACCAAAGGATCATGGTTCGATTCCCAGTCAGGGCACATACCTGGATTGCAGGCCATTTCCCAGCAGGCAATGCACGAGAGGCAACGATACGTTGATATTTCTCTCCCTCTCTCCTTCCCTTCCCCTCTAATGATAAATAAATAAAATCTTAATAAATAAATAAATAAAATCTTTAAAAAACCCAACTATTCCAGGGGCTCCATAGACGTGCCCCAGAAGATGGGAGCAGAGAGGAGACAGGCTTAGAGGCTGGGAATCAGGTCTGGATTCCCTCCCCCACCTCTTCGTCTCTCCACCTCTCCACCCTCCACTTTAAAAGGGCTCCCACCTCCCACAAGTAAAGGAAAGGCTCCGGCCTCACTGGACTGCAGGACACGGGAAAGAAGGCGGCAATATCTGAACCCTCGGGAGGATGTATGACCAGAGAGCTTTCTACACAACACGTCTTTGGGTCACTAAAGCAGTCGGAACAGCGTGTCGCCATCGGCATTTTCTCAGGACGTAAGTGACTCCGACCAGAGTCTGCAGAACAGAAGATAATGGTGTTTTTCCCACGGAAAGAAACAGTGCGGTGGCTGGAACACCAGAACTCGTACAGCCAGAGCTGAAATCCCGACTTGTCCCCCAGCTCCTCTCCAGCCCCCTTCTCCCTCCCCCAAACTCAAAGGGCGAGACAGTCTCAAGTCTATTCCCAAAGACGACACCTCTCTCACACAGGACTCTCTCCGGATGGTGGCCATCTCGGCTGTCACCAGAATCCAGAGATGCCCGCAGTTTCCCCCAGCCCTGATCGCCTGTTCCAGCTCCGGACACGAAAGCCCCGCTGCCTGCTGAGCGTCTCCGCTTGCTCACGCACACCTCTGGTCCTTTCCCAGGTGGCCGTCCCTCAGGAAACCCCAGCACCGTCCACCCGGTTCCACGCAGCAGAACAACATCGCAGTCTAACTGTACGGCCCGTCTGCGCCCCAGCCGGCCTTCCTGAATTCGCCGGCGCCCTTTCTCCAGTGCACTCTTCTCAAGCCACAGAAACAACCCTCGCAAAACTCGGACGGACGTCGGCACACGGTGCTTAGCGCTCCTTAACCGACCCTCAGACAGGAGTGCATCCTGGTGTCAGAGCAGAGGGGACACCCAGGACTTCCCAAAGGGTGGCCTTTCTGCCACGAAATCACGGTGCTCTGTTACCACTAACACACTTATTCAAGTCCGTTTCTCCACCTTACAGCAGAAGGAAGATAAATGTGTTTAGAAAATGGGAAAAAAATGGCCTCCAATGGGAAGACTTTGGGCGTGTGTGATCGACCCTGTTTCCTCCAGCTCTGCAGCCTCCTGTCCCGGAGATAAAAGGCTCACTGCTCTGGAACAACAGAGACACTGCCCCACCACCAGGAGGCTGGACAGGAGGGCGGCTTCCTCATCCCCTTCACTTTCCCTCTCCCAGAAGCTAAGAGAATCTCCAAGACAAAGACTGTTAACAACGCAAAGTGTAATAAAGAACGACCCAGAAACAGCGGCCGCATAAGTGGCACGTTAGAACTGTAAGACACAAGGTGGCGGAACGCAAGGGGCAGGCAAGAAGATTTCACAGACTAGGCGACCTGTCCGCTGGACCCTGACGGATTGAGCAAGACTTGACAGAGGGAGGGTATTCCAGGCACCGGGAACTAAATAACACCCATGGAAAAATCAATAAAGCTCCCGCCTGTGTTGACATTTCTGTTCTCTTCTGAACGGTCACTTCAGTCACCTGAAGTCGGCGGCTCTTTCTCTGAGTTGTTAATCTGAGGCTGTCCTTTGGAGTCGGGCTATTTTTATTTCTGGAAGTACCCCCTCCCCAGCCGGAGCCCAGTCACTGCCACTGAGCTACAGCCGAGGGCCTGACCTCACGGCAGACTCGGGGACAGGGGGGGGTCTGCGGAGAATTTAAGTGCGTGTATGCTCCCCAAGTTACCAAATTCAGAAAATCCAATCAACCGCACTGAGTGGCGAGCGGCACGCAGTCGCAGGGACAAAGGTTCTGGAACCAGCGATGGGGGCTCGGCGAGCAGCAGCGTCTAAACTGCGCCCGTTCATCCTCCTTTGGAAATTCACATCAACTCTTTGTCACACGACCAGGTCTGTCGGTGCCCGACTACCGTGGGTGTTGGTGGGGCACCAGCACAATGGCACATCTGGCTTCATGTGGCCTTTGCAGCCACTTGTGAAGAAAAGCTGTCCCTGTACTGTACGAAAAGGACCTGGGCACTCGATTCTGTACGCACTTAGTACGCCCAGTGCGCAGACAGTGTGCATTCCCCTTCAGCTCCCGTGGGCCCTTCCCACCATCCGCAGGGGTGGGCGGGGCAGGTGCCACTCATCACGCTCACTCTGCAGGTGGAACCACCAAGCTTCGGCCCGGCCAGGGGACGCGACCGGAGCTGAACCTTGGCTTGCATCTGGCTCTGCCCTCCGTCTACTCGGCACAATTCCACACAGCCTCCGGAGATCGGGGCGTTCTTTCCCACGAGCCCTGAGTGACGGCGCTTGTGTCGGCTGTGCTAACGCGGCTCGAGTCATGCAGCAGCCGATGATCGCCGTCTTGCCTGCATCTGTCTACCTACCCGTCTGGCAGGAGAGGACTGTGTGTAAACAGAAAGCATCAAAGCAGTTGCATTTAGTTTCCCAATGTTAAAACAAAAACTTCCTATAGAAAACTCTGACAGGGAGGCATGGATTGAAGCTTAATACGATGGCAACGTTCACGAACCCGTCACAGAACGGGTGGAAAACAGCTGCAGCCAAGCACCCGAGAATGTCGGAGAAACGCCCCCAGTCTTCCCGGGAACCGGATCAGGGACTGGCCTCCCCGCCTCAAGGAGGGGCGACACTCATCGTGTTCACGACACAAAAGGTTCCCCGGTTTCCTCCGGCCAGCGGCCCGAGAGTCCGTCTCCCGTGTCGTAGGCCCAAACCGCAATCTGACGGCGAGCTCGTCCCGGGGGGACGCGGGGCAGCGGGAGCGGCCACCGTCCATCCATTCTGGAATTTTAGGGTTCCTGCAGAACCCGCCACGATTTGTTTATGATGCAGAGATGATCGACTCTGTCAGCGGCTAATAAATGGTAAATAAAAAAGTAACCCGTGATATTAAAGTACTCCATTAGCCCCATAGTGATGAAACCACGGCAACGCCGCCAGCTATAAACCTTTATGGAATCTTCTCGACCATGCAGGGCGCCTCCTAACTATACTATTATGTAGAGCGCAAATATTTCTCTGGGAGTCGTGGGCAATACATCAGGGCAGCGTTTACTGCCGAAGCCAGATTGAGAGTAAATGCATCTTGGGCAGCTATGAATAAAAGCTCCAGCTTCTCATTACTTCATGACAAGACACAGAAATTCACTTTACTTTTCATTTAAGCTTTTCGGCTCCCGTTTATAGATGTGCGCCTTCACGCTTTTATCCCCTTCTGCCTCGGCCGTGCGTAATAAATGATTATAAATTTTCACATTTGACCACCTCTCTGTGGGTCCCTGCTTAATGCACAGAGTTAGGGAGCAGCAGGTAAAATTTCACAAACACTTTTATTTATGATGTTGTCCTTGGTAACGGAAATTTCAATGCACTGAAATGAAAAGTATGATTAAAGGGATACAGTGCTCTCACAAGGATGGCGGAGGGCAGCCTTCTAGTCCCCGCTGAAAATATATAATACTTTTCTGACATCAATTTCATAGAGAATAGACATGGGTTAGTCATGGGAAAAAAAGGCACAAACATGTTTCTAACTTCTTGAATTTCCACTCATCATGATATGAGAAATATCTCATCCGCTTTGAAGAGCCTACGACTTGAAAAATATTTCAGCTCTATTACAAGGCACAGCAATTGGGGAGAGGCAGCGTTTGGAAGGAAGGAATTCGTTTTCTGGAAAACAGTGTCAGTGGAAAAGTCCTGACTTTTTTCTTCCTGCTCTAATTATTTGGATAATTGCTTTTTATCATTTTCAATCTCTACGTGGTGTAGAAGAGGCAGTCCAGAAAAACTGGAGGAGTCGGAAAGATTCCTCAGTCCACAGAACTTCCTGTGTGGTCCCCCCAAATGACCAGAGCCAACGAGATGGCCCGGCGTGTCCACTGGGTAAACTAGTTAAACGTTAGGTGGGTCTGCATGCCCGCGGCTGGGAGTCACCCTCCCCCCCCCCACCAGGTAGAAAGACAGCGAATGGTTGGTAGGGGTTGCCCTGGGTCAGCCACTCCTCAGATGAAAACCTGCCACTGCAAAGGCCGATTCGGGGCCTGGAGATCACAGTGGCCCCGAGACATGTGGGTTTCACCCTGTCCCTAGAATGTGTCCCCCGGAGAGGGGACTTCGGGGAGCGCCGTGACCCCTTCGGCCTCGGGCTGCCACCGCAGCCTCAGAGCCAGTGCCTCCCCCTCGGGGGGCACCGGACACCTCGATTCCCGATCCCCGGACACAGGACGTGGGGCAGCTTAAAAACCGTGTGCCATGCGGTTCCCTATCTATGGAAACTGGAAGTGGACTCGGGAGGGGCTGCTGACTGAGACCCATCTCTGGGCCTTTGGAAGCAGGTCACCTCGAGGTTACTCCCCGTCCCCCTGGACCTGTCGTGGGTTGATGCGCCTGCATCGCCCCGACTTCCACGCCGAGCCCAGCACCGTGCGGCACCCCAGACCGAGGGAAGACCCACCCGCAGCCAACAGCGCCAGGCCTCACGGCTGCCGTCTTCGCAGGAAGGTAAGACTTGCACATGAACAACTAAGATGACCAGACAGCAGATAATGAGAGCCATGTGAGCAGGGAGGCCCGGGCCTGGAAGCCCCGCCACAACGGAGGGGCCGTGTCACCGCTGCCGGGTCATCACAGGGAGTCAGTGGGGGGGCGGGGGACGACGGTCAGTGTGCGGCGCCGGGCGTGGCTTGGGCAGCAGTCAGTCACGTCGGCAGATCTGAGTTCTGCCACCAGAGGACCCAGAGCCCAGGACTCTGCCAGGACCACGGCGCCCAGAGCAGACAGAAGAGGAGAAAGCAGGAGAGGGGACATCAGGGCAGACAGACAGCAAGCGGCCACAGCACCCCGTGCCCGACGATGCTAAGTGCACAGGGAAGGTCTTTGAAAGACACGGCACGGCTTGTGCAGGAATGGAAATAAGAGGGCTGTTGAACTTGGGTGCAGAAGGCTCGCTACCTGACCCAAGTTCACCGTCACTCCATTGCCGGGAGAGCAGGCTCCCGAGACTCGGGCCAGTAAACGCGTCGTCCGCAGAGCATTCCATCCAGCTCCACAGCCTTCTCCAACAGCCTTCCCTCCAAATACCTCCTGACACCTTCCTCTTGCTCCCCGGCCGCGGCAGAACCCTGAGAAATACATTACGTCTCATGTCAGCTATAAAAATAACACCACAAATTATAACCCAAACAAAATTACCTGGTAATTATCATTTACACGTCCGCTTGAATCCTTCTCAGAGTCCCTGCCACGCTGGTCGGCCCGCAGGAGCCAGACGGTTTAACCCACGGCGCGCCGGAGGGCTCGCCGAAGCCTTCCCCCACGCCCACGTGTGGCGGCGGCGAGCGTGTCTGCGCCCTCCGCTCCGAGCGCGCCCTCCTACCCACGCCGGCTCCCTCCGGCCTTCCATCGGACGCAAACAGACACAGTAAACATGTGGAGTCAATTACAGGGAAAGCGGCACAAAGGTTAGAGGAATAAGAACAGAGCCCACCCTCTCTTTTAACTTGTTAATGCCTCTGACCCTTCGGGACAGAAATCACTTTAATCAACACGATACACATTTCATTGCGGCCGCGCCATTTCACAGCCAGTAAACCGTGTTTGGCTATCAATTATGCACATCAAGTTGATATGCTGCAGGCCTGGGGGTCATTTTCAAGTGCAATTAAAGCTGAGGGGGCTTCAGGGGACCCTCCTGGTTAGCTAGGCTTCCTCTCCCCACCCCTGCCCGCCTGGCTGAAGCTGCGGGAGACGAGGGAGCGGAATTGAGCTTCTCGGAGACCGCGTCGGCCACCCTGGGAACTGTCGCGCTGGGTGCATAGCTGAGTGGGGGTCACATCTGCAGCCGCCTCCCCCGTCCCCGTGCTGTTCTCACAGACCACATGACATAGCCCCACACGCACACGCACACACGCACAGACCTTAGCCAAACACATTTGTGAAGAGTTGATTCCTGGCGGGCTTGGAGTCCCAGTGGAAGTCGCGGCCCCTCTGAGTCCCTGCTGGCCACTTGCACCTCCAGAGCAGCCGCGGGCCGTGGGCCAGCCCAGCCTCCTGTCTCGGCGTGACCGAGCACCGCTCGGGGGTCACGGGCTGGGGGCCACGCCGCTGCTCACATCCCCTTACCTATGCACGGGATGTGCGGTCCAGAACGGTAAGGAGACGCTCTCCACGGAGTGGTCTCACACTGGCGTGGCTTCGGGCCCGACTCGGCCGCCTGGGGTCTGCTCTGCAAACCCACCCAAACGAGGGAAAGGGGCTTGTGTCCAGCGGCGCGCGAGTGGGTGTTGTAAGTGGTTCTGTGTGCACCAGAGGACCAGGCTAGGGCTCCGAAACAGGTAAAGAGTTGGCTTCCTTTATTTAACCTTGTGGACTTTTCCTTTCCCTTCCTTCTGCCCAGCCTCCTGCTCTCAGACAAGAGCGCCCAGCCACTGGATTTCAGCCCAGGTTTTACATTTTTGTGTTTTTTTTAAGATTTTACTTCTTTATTTTTAGAGAAAANACGAGGGAAGGGGGCTCGTGTCCAGCGGCGCGCGAGTGCGTGTTGTAAGTGGTTCTGTGTGCACCAGAGGACCAGGCTAGGGCTCCGAAACAGGTAAAGAGTTGGCTTCCTTTATTTAACCTTGTGGACTTTTCCTTTCCCTTCCTTCTGCCCAGCCTCCTGCTCTCAGACAAGAGCGCCCAGCCACTGGATTTCAGCCCAGGTTTTACATTTTTGTGTTTTTTTTTAAGATTTTACTTCTTTATTTTTAGAGAAAAGGAGGAAGAAAGAGAGGGAGAGACACATCGGTGTGCGGTTCTCTCTCGTGCACCCCCTACTGGGGACCTGGCCTGCAAGCCAGGCATGCTCCCCGACCGGGAATCAAACCAGCCACCCTTCGGTTCACAGGCTGACACTCAGTTCACTGAGCCACACCAGCCAGGGCTCAAAGCAAATTTTAAAGGACCCCTTCCCTCAATGCTCATGCATTCCTTCGTTGCACACGTGTTCGTAGAATGTCCTCCACGTGTAAGACGTCACACTAGGTGCTGGCTGGTACTCACAGTAGCTACGTGGGCGTGCTCACGCTTTGTGGATGCGCACAGTGTGCTGGCGTCGAATTCACCCTCACGATCCCCAGAGAACTCCCGCTGAGACTGAGTAGAACTAGGGATGAGGAAAACCACCCCTCCCCGTGCCTGGGGCAGCCGTTCGCCTGCCACTCAAGGGCGCTTTCAGACTGTCAGCTCTCGGGTGTGAACTCTGGGAAACCTGACTCGGTATCGACAGAAACTGGTTCTGGAACCGCGGGCGGGGATCGGCTTTGGGCGACGCTGTTTTCTGTAGTCTTCCTGAAACTGGGACAGAGGCGAACGGGCAAGGCAAGTTGGCCGTGTTGGAAGTGGGGGGGCCACGGCTGGGCCCAGTCCTCCTCTGTCAGGGATGTAACCAAAATTGATGAAGTGTGGCAGGACATCCCGGACGCACCAACAAGACTTCTTGGGAAGACGGGCGGCCAGTCGAGATGGCGCTGAGTGACCCCGCAGAGCCGGACAGGCTACTGACGGAAGAAACACTTTGGAAATGCATGAACTCGCCATGGCTGGTGTGGCTCGGTGGATTAAGCGCCAGCCTGAGGACCGAGGGGTCACTGGTTCGGTTCCTGGTCGGGGCACATGCTGGGGTTGTGGGCCAGGTCCACGGTTTGGGGCGTTCGGGAGGCAACCAATTGATGTTTCTCTTCCTCTCTTTAAAAAAAGGAAATATATGAGCTCCATGGAGGAGCGAAAATGGAACCGCCTAAATAAACAGTGAAGCAACTCGATCTAGCATCGTTGCCTTAAGTTAGTGGACAAAAGATTTGAAATAGGAACTCTCAGTAACACCACTTATGGGAAAAGAAACCACCACGACGCTCTTGGAAGGAGATACCTGTTGACTTCCTCATCACCGCGGCTAAACACGATGCACATCTCTTTCCCGACACCCCGTGATCTTCGGGGCTACCGCCATAATATTCAGCGTCCCCAGGTCACCCGCAGTAAACTCTGGTCACAAAACTTCTGAAACTCGAGGACAACACTGCTGTCTGCAGCCCCGTGTTCACACTTGTCTCTGGATTTGGGTCAAAATAGCTAATGCTCTTCCCATTGGAACCAGGTGGCCGAGGAGAAGAGTTCTTGTGACTTGTCACAGCGTCAGGAGATGGTCAATGCGCGTTTAATTTCACAGTATCCTGAGTTCGCCGGGGCTGAATTGATACAGTGGGGCAGCGGCGTCGCAGGAACACCAGGAGGTTTCATAATAAAACACTCAACTTGTCTGTCACTAAGAAAGTGGGCACACGGGGAAGAAGAGAAGACAGAACGCCCTCTCTCTTAACACGACACTGCGTCCTACCGTGTGGGCACCTTCGGCTTTGCCCTCACGGCATCTTTTCTTCTCACACTTGCACTTCGGGGCGGCGTTCAACCCCCCACACTTGTGAATAAGCCACTTCCATGGGTCGCAAAAACCACTCGCCCCCCACTGGCCCGACAGTGTGTTTCCTGTGAGGGCAACTCCCCACGTAGATCAGTTTTCTAATAAAAAGGGGCGTTTTGTTTGTTCTAAGGAACCAATTTTTTTTTATAATTTTTTTAAAGATTTTATTTATTTATTTATCTTTAGAGGAGAAAGGAGAGAGGGAGAGAAACATCAATGTATGGTTGCCTTTGGTGTGTTCCCTGCTGGGAGTTGGCCTGCAGGGAACCAGCCTGCAACCCAGGCATGTGCCCTGACTGGGAACCGAACCGCGATCCTCTGGTTCGCAGGCCTGTGCTCAATCCACTGAGCTACACCAGCCAGGGCAGGAACCAATTTTTTATCTTCGCTTGTTACAGACTCAAGTGTGTTTGAGTATATTTTTAAATGCCAAATAGAGGGTCTCACAGTCACGCTCCCCCACAGTCGTATCCTCAGGGGCTTCAAGTAGGTGTCCGTCCCTAAAAGGGCTGAAGTGCAGGGGAGAAACCAGCTGGCGAAGAGAGCATCGTTGCTGTCCCCCCAGCCCGCGCTGACCATTTTCTGGTGTCCACTATAGTCAACACACCCTGGAGGTTTAACTTCCAGACAGAATGTCGTGGTCACACGTGTGCTCATCAGATTTTACTACACACCGTACTCCATGGTTTTAGGCAAAAAAATATATACATACTACAAACTGCCTTCGAATGAATTTGGAATGTTTTATCTGGTTTAAAAAGGAGTAAGGAACTCTTTTTGACCCTGAGTTAAAAACTCAGGGCTCAAACTCTTGTTAGTCCTGGCTGATGTGGCTCAGTGAACTGAGCACTGGCCTGTGAACCAAAGGGTCGCTGGTTCGATTCCCAGTCAGGGCACATGCCTAGGTTGTGGGGTAGGTCCCCGGTGGGGGGGTGTGCAAGAGGCAGCCAGACATTGATGTTTCTCTCGCTCTCTTTCTCCCCACTTCCCCTACGTCTAAAAATAAATAAATAAAAACTTTTCAAAAAGAGTAAAAAGGAATAACGCCCAGAGTGGCTTTAAACACCTGCCGAGCTATGGCCTGGGAGGCACGGAGAGGGATTTCTGGGTCTCCCGTGCCTGGAGGAGAGGTGAAGCGTGGGCCTGAGTTATTGCGAACCACTGATCTGACGCCAGCCTGAAGCTACCCTGGTTTTATAAGGCTGCAATAAAGCTTTCTTTGCATTAACCAGCCAAGCACATAAACATTTTAATGAACTGTTTTTACACGGTTCATTGGGCAGCTACCAGGCTGCTCGAATACAAATCACTGCTTCCCCTCCGCCAGCTCTCTCCCGTCGGCGTGCTTTCCAGCCTGCAGGTGCAGCTGGGTGTCACCGCCAGGGAGCTTCGCAGCCCCTGGACACTCGGGGCCGGACGGGGACGCTCTCTCGGACAGCCTGTCCCGAGGCCTGGCTCCCAGATGGTTCCCGCCTGGGAACCCAGACCCAGCTTCAGACCCCAAGCGAAGGTGATCCCGGCCGCCTTGGAGACCCCAGAAAAATAAGCCCCTCCGAGTCGGCCCACGGTGTCGCCATGGTTTTAGGTGACACGTGACAGCGTTTCCGTGAGGAGGAAGCGGCCGGGCTGCCATGGATGCAGACACGGTGTCCCCCACTGCCATTCTCGCAGGGACCTGCAGGCTTGAATGAATCACTGAACTCAGCCAGTGCAGACACAGTCTCCTCGGGGTAATTAAGTGTCACGACTCGCAAACACGCGTGTGTGCGACCACGGCAGCCCTGAGAGGGACACTAAATCATGGAGTGTGTACGCTGCCTTTCGAGAGCTTTATGGCGCTGTGTGTATTTTTATGATTACAGATTAGCCCCGCACATAATTGAATAATGAACGCAAATGATAAATGAATGCTTAACCGCCCGTGCCCCACTTTACGCCCGACCGTCTCTCCGGCCCTGGCTAGGGATGCCCGGCGCCTCCGCGAAAACAGGGTGTTTTCACCTTGACGTGGCCTTTAGAATAAATTAATTTGTTAGCACTTAAAAGCGCAGCGCCACAGATAACATAAAACATCAGGCAGTTTATGGCCCAGCCAACCATATTCTGATGCAATCCTATTTATTAACACATTTTACTTGGCTAATCATGTCACGGTCAAGATTTGGAAATATTTGTTTTTCAAGTTGAGTCAAGGATGTAGACGCAACCATAAAAGTGTTATATGGTGTTCTGTAAGTAGAGTATTAAAAATATAATGAATTTGCTATTTATGAGCCATTAAGTTTTACCTCACCCCCCCCGAATAAATTTTATATCATTACACACCTATTAATACGCCTGCTCTCTGCTTGCACCCTCCCGACTCCGTCCACCTTCCCTGAGGTGTATTGGCCAAATGTGGACTCTATGCTGATGAATCAGGATTTCTTTCATTCTGGAAAATTTGGTTTGTTTTGAACACACAACATAAAATGGTGCTTTTCCCCCCCTGTAAGTGCTCCTGGTGGTGAGAACATTAAGATTTCGGAATAAGCCAGAACCGCTCCACGTATTAATAAGACGCAGGTCAGACAAGCACATTCCCTGCTAAACTGGAACCTGGAAACACAGCTTTCTTCCCGTGCGTGAAAAATCAAAGAACCTTGGATTTCTCCAACCGCGCGGGCTACCTCAGCCAGGGATGGCGGGCTCTCCCACGGAGGGAATCCTGGCCATGGAAATAGTGTCTGTTCACACAAACACATTTGCCAGTAAAATGGTTGGAAACAGCCTCAGGAAACGACCTGGGGCGGTTCTGGGCCCCCTGCTGGGTGGAGTACCGCAGAGCCACCAAAAATCTGGCCTCAGAATCGCACTGAGGACCAGAGTGGCAGCCACACCGAAGACCGACTACCCAAGCGGGGCACGCGTGCCTCGGCACGGAGGATGCTGAGACATGAAAACAAGCCCAAGATGAGAGGAAAATGGCGATAAAAGCCAAGCGTGAGCTGCTACTTGTACATACTGCCTGGGAGATACTGGAATAAATGTTGTCTGTCAACTCGTGTAACTCAAAGCCGTTTTTAAAATGGCACAAGTTTGAATCCGCCCTGCAGGCTTTTGACGCGCGTCCCTGGTACCCCTCCCCACCGCATCTGGGACAACCTACTGTGTTGGTTGTCCCTGCACCCGACCCTATTTCCTGTGACCAGCCCTGATCCCTCGGGGGCGACCTCTTCCTCGGGTCACACATCCAGTGTCCACTTTTTGCTTTGTGATTGTCCGCACACGGGACCAAAAGAGAGAACTCCCTAGGAAGTGCCCGTCCCGGGGGGCGGCCGGAGGGAGGAAAGTGTGCGGGTCTAAAGCCAGGGTGGACTTTGGCAGCGGCTCAGGCGTGAAGTCACAGCAGAGCGTCCTCTCCAGGGGCGGAGGGGTGACTCCGTGAGTCTCCGCCCTGCTCTCGAAGGACCCCCCCTTTGATACGCTCAGCCCAGGACGCGCATAAAGCGGAAGCCACCAGATTGTATCAGGGCATCTTTGTAAGTGGCCTTCCAGTGACCTGCCTCCTTCCAAGCCCACCCCAGCCCCCTGGGACGAGTGGGCTCCACACTCGCTCCCCTACACACATCAGATGGTCCACAAGTGATCTGCCACCAAATCCGACCCAGCCGGAGAACACCGCACGCTCTGGGTCACGCTCTCAGTCGCCTCCCTTCCTTCAAAGCACATTCGGCGACTCCAGGCGGAAAAAGGAGCCTAGAACCAGTGGGGGTCCCACCCGGGCTTCCTGTGGAAAGGACCTCGGGGGGCAGAGACTCGGTCCCTCAGGCTCTGACGGCGGACACGCGAGCACAGCGTCGCACAGCCGCTCCAAGGGGGTGACAGTGGGCCCTGTCTCCTCGCCCCTCACTCGGGGAACTCGGGGACGGAACCAACTCCCCCAGAGGCACGGGCAGACAAAGAGCCCTCCCTGTCCCGGGAGCCTGATGGTGAGTGATCACTCCGAGAGGCAGGCGAGTTATTAGCTTAGCCCTGAACCTCCTCCTTAATGGAGGGCCAGCGGCGGTGCTTAACAGACCCTGGCGGCGGTGGTGACAAGCCCAGGACCTGCTCGAGGAAATCCAATTGAAAAGCACCCAAGAGGAACAACAAGCAGGAACAGNTCCTCGCCCCTCACTCGGGGAACTTGGGGACGGAACCAACTCCCCCAGAGGCTCGGGCAGACAAAGAGCCCTCCCTGTCCCGGGAGCCTGATGGTGAGTGATCACTCCGAGAGGCAGGCGAGTTATTAGCTTAGCCCTGAACCTCCTCCTTAATGGAGGGCCAGCGGCGGTGCTTAACAGACCCTGGCGGCGGTGGTGACAAGCCCAGGACCTGCTCGAGGAAATCCAATTGAAAAGCACCCAAGAGGAACAACAAGCAGGAACAGATGTCCCCGCGCCCGGCCGCACGCTCAGTCTGAACGTGGAGTGGGGACGGGATGGAGTCCCTGGTGCCGAGCGCGGTGATCGCCCCACACCCCCGCCCAGGTACGTCAAGTTCAATCAGAGCCTCCAGCTTCGAGGTGTCCATTGCTTTAAGATAAGACGTCAAAAGCGCAGCTATTCAGGGAGGCCAGGGGGTTTGATTTATCTGCTGTGTTTCTCGGCAGCGTTTCCGCCACATCACGCCCTTCTGCACGCCCGAGGCACAGCCGTGGAAACCCTGGCGATTCTTCGATGTCGCATTTCCGCTTGGGTGGGATGCCGTTCCTCGGGGGACGGCCGCGAGTCCTGTCTCAGCCAGTTCTGTGGACTGAACAGGGGAGTTGTATCCAGGGAGGTGTGACCACAGGGCAAATGGGCACCGCAGGGCACGGCGAAAATCAGGTCATGGGGTCTGAGGGCCGGCGGAGACCCCTGAGCCAGGGCACAAGGCATCTGTGAATTAGGGAGGTCCTGCTGTTCGGCAACTCCTTCCTGTCCCCTCCAACGGGCCAGACAGGAGGACAGAGATAGTCCCACTGCACTGACTTGTCTCGATGAAAGCAGAATCCAGACTCCCCATAGATTCTAAGTAGATCTAATGTAGGACAGCAATATGCCCCCCGAGAAGATAAATCTACGCAGAAGGTTTAAAGATGAATGAACGGATGTTCCCCGGGACCCGGGCTCGCCCCGAAGCCGCGTCCTCAATGGGTCCACCGCGCACGGCAGCGGCAGAGAATTGTGGCTGGTGGCTCTTCATTTTTAATCTGGCCCGTTTTGGGGGTCGCCACACTCTTATTTGCCTCAGGATGCCCGATTCTATCTTGCTGTAAAGGAGAAATTCTGAGCAGGTCGCTTGGGGCTGAAATTTATGGGCGGCGTTTACAAAGAGGGATGCAGGCTTTTAAAACCCAAGAACAGCGGCAAACAGGGAATTAATCAGGGGCCCGTGGCTAATTTACCCAGGAATCACCTCCGGGGGAGGGAGAGGGGTTGGGTGAAGGGAGGCTTAGCAGATAAATCTGGTCCCAGGGCCTTGGGAAATGGTTGGACTGGAATACAGAGCCGTATTTCCTAAAAACAGTCGCCGCTTCCACCTCACAGAGAAGGGATGTAAAGCCCCCCCCTCCCCTGGAAAATGTCAGTGGCACGAACTGCTCCTCGGACCCCACAGACGGCAGGGGTGGGGCCGAGGTAGGTTTCCTAACTCGTCCCCAGGAATTCCAGGTTGTCAACACCTACGGTTAATGACACCTGTCCTTTTATTGTCTAAACTGCTCCGTCGGTTCAGTGAGAGATAAATACATCCTCCTCCCCCCACCCCACCCCCGCCCCGGGGCTGGGGCTATTGTTCGCTCTGAAGGGCCTGGATTAGTTCTGAGTAAACTTCAGGGTTCTCAGGACAGAGGCCGTTTCTCCTACCCTCGGGTGGAATTGTGAGCCTACAACACGTTTCTTTCTCGATTTGAAACATCTTTTTTTTAAGTCTGCAGAGTGACAACGTGGAGTTTCCACCCCCAGTCTCCAAAGGCGCCGAGGTTTTTTGGACCTCGCAGCGGGAAGAGGCGAGCATCGCCTTGCTCGGGAGCCAGCCAGGGCCTTGACCCGAAACTCCCTCCACTCAGTTAAGGCGGTAACTACCGAATGAATGAATGAACGAGCAGTGATACAGTGAGCGGCGTTGGGGGGGATGGAGGGGGTGTGGGTTCATCTCCACAAACAGCCAACAGGTTCCTGTTGCCCATCATGCCGTAGAAACAAAAGTTTCCTTTCGTGCAAAATATTTTTTAAAGAAAACACTAACGACTGCTCTCACCCATCCAAACCTTAAGTAATTGGTTTCTGTCCTGAAAAGCGGCCTCGCGTGACCGGTGAGCAAACTTCAGAGCCTAGAATTCCCGGGCACCAACGCTGCGTCCGGTGGAAATGGGGTGCGGGGGCCACTTCCGGCACACGGGGCGCCTGGCATGGCAGCACCCGGAGCAGGGTGACCCTGTTCAACCCACTCAGAGTCCAGTGAGGCCGGCGGAGAGTCCAGCCACAAGAGAACACGCGCGCTCAGAGACCGCTGAGCCACCTCAGTGCAGAGTGCCCGTGAGTGAGAAGTGTCTGGGAGACAGCCGGAGACGGGGCCCACGTCCGTGGGTGGCGCTACAGTTACGTCACCAGGAGAACTGCAGAGGGCCTTGTGACCGTGACCCAAAACAGCAAATGAAAATCCAACCCGGACGGGATCGATGGCCCTCCCCCGACCAGGCCTCGGCCCGCGCCCTCGCCAGCCCACCTGCCCACGGCTGGGAATCCCCGCGCTGTGGCCCCGGCCCATGTGCCAAGCCAGCCCGGGCCGCAGGCGGCTCTCTCCTGGGTCCAGCCGCTCTGCACGCACAGCAGACTCAGCCACACACACGCCCCATCCGCTGGTTCTTTGGTTTGAAGGTATCCATTCTTGCCAGACATCGCCACAAAAAGGTTATCGGCAGTCTCCCCTCGGCCGTGTCCTTGGAGGGCTGCCCACCGAGCCTGCAGTGCTGGCTTCACTCGAGTTAGGGTTTGGGTCAGTATGAATCTAAGGGTGTCAGACACGCTCTGCCCTCCCCCCACCCCCTACCCCCCAGTCATCCGGCGCACAGAGAGCGGGATTCCAGGGCAGTGATGCTCCCAGGGCCCGGGGCTGGGCTGGGGCAGGTCAGGGGGAATCCCAGCGTGTGGCCCAAGCTTCACCCCACCTCCCTTTTGTTCCCCTAGCCTGGGGGTGCACTCGGAGTTGGGGAGTAGCAGGTACAAAGTTACAAAGTTTAATAGATTTGCCTCCCTCTGCACCGAACCCACACTCAGTGACCTGCGAGGGTGGCAGTCGGCACCCCCGGGGAACAGTGAGCACCTCCAGTTTTTTCCTTCTGCTCTCATCCCTCAAGTTCTGATTTCGCTTGGTTAAAATCAGACCGGGGGCTCTTGCCTTATGTTCTGCAGTGACTCATTCCCAACAACCCCCACGTTGCAAGGTCAACAGGTGCTGGGGGCTGGGAGGGGTCCAGGGACCCAGCAGCCAGGGGAGCGAGCAGACTGCTGGTCAGCCTGCCAGGGATCCGCAGCCATGGGCAGACATCACAGGGGCACCTACCCCTGCCTGGGGGCTCGGGAGGCCCTGGGGAGGGAGCCCTGCACCCACAGACCTTCAGGGGGCCTGGGGACGGGCCACAGGACGTCGCTGTGAAGTACAGTGAGGTTCTTCCATGTTTACCAGCGCATTTCACACTCACGGTCATTCTCCTGAGGGACAGCCAGGGCGGGCACCAACCGCACTTTAGGAAGCAAACAAACCCAGGGAGACACAGGCGTAAGGCTGGTCAGGGCGAGCGCTGGGGCAGGACCAGGGCGTCTGATACGCCTCCAGGACAGTGTCCTGGCCGAAGACCAGCTTCCCCGAGAGGCCCTGGGGGACAGGAGCCTCTGCTCGCCCAGTGCGGGGTCCACAGCCATCTCCACCCCCGGGTGCCCGTGCACCCTTTCTCCTGGTCCGCTCTGGTCACGGGGTGCCTGACGGTGCCCAGAGGCTGTCATTTTCAGCCGAGACAGCCCTGCTAGGTCACAGAGGGCCCTTCCCTGCCCCCAAAGGTGCCCAGGCAGAGCTGGAGACTTAGTACCTGCAAGACCCCAGGAGGGCCACCTGCAGAGGGGCCCCCACCAGCCCAGGCGCTGCCCAGAACCACCTCTGAGGCCCCCTCTGGCCTGCCCACCCCCTTCACACTCGCCTTGGCCTTGTCCACCCTGAGTGCTTGTGCCAGCCGTGCACACACAGAGGCATGCGCACACCGTGTACAACACACAATGCACACACGGTGCACACAATGCACACACCATGCACGGCACGCCTGCATACACGTATGTGCACACACAGGTACGCACACTCCTAGCCCATCTGCAGTGGGGGTGCGGCCACTCCGCAGTCACCCACCTGCCCAGGACGCGCCCCGGCTTTTCCACAAGCAGGACGACTCGGCCAAGGCAGAGCGGCTGCCCACGTCAAGCCTGGGGAGGCCCCGGGTCGCACTCTGCTGGCTGGGGCTTTCCCCCCAGCCGGCCTGGCCCTTCCGTTTCCCGGGTGTCACTGGGAAACACCCCTTCCCACACAGTCGTTCTACAGAACAGGCCGCCTGCCCTTGGCTTCTGCCCCGGCTCGCTGCCTTTTCCACAGTTTCTACAGCGTGTCGTGTGGCTCTCGTAGTCCTGGGAGAAAAGGTTGAAACTGTTCATGTTTCCCCCCGCCATGGGAATACCGAAATCATTAACTGTCCCCTCTGGGAGGTGGGCAGGGGCGGCTGGCCCCTCTCCATCCCGCAGACCGTCTAGGGTGAAGGTGGGCAGAGATCTCCACACTGCGCTCCTCCATCAACAGTGTTTGCGGGATGCGGAGCGACCTCGGGCAGGGCGCGGACTCACCGGGTGGGGGGGTTCAGAAACCCGCAGACGGCCGGGGTGGAAGGAAACAGGTGGGAGGGGCAGCTGCCTCTTCCCCGTCTGCAGCCTCACCTGAGGCTGCTGACCCGGGACCAGCTGTCGGGGACCATGTCCACCTCCTCGCCGCCCCGCGCCATGGTCTGCGCTGCCACCCAGGTGCCAGCCTGCTCGCTGTTCCTGAGGTGGCAGGAGAAACACGGGACACGCAGCCAGAAGGATGGCACCACGCGGGTGGCTGCCTCCCCACTGGCTGCTGATTTCCTGCCGAGCAGACCTGCCACGAAGCATTTCCTATTCTTCATTGTCATCCTCGCCCGAGGACGTGCTTATTGATTTCACAGAGACGGGAAGGGAGGGAGAGAAGCATCGACATGAGAGAGAAACACGATCGGCTGCCTGCCTCATGCGCCCCAACCAGAGACCTAGCCCGCAACCCAGACATGTGGTCTGACCAGGAATCAAACCCACGACCTTTCGGTTTATGGGCCGATGCTCCAACCCACTGGCCCACCCAGCCAGGGCTGCCACTAAGCACTTTCTGCAGCTGAAAGAGCCAGAGAGAGAGAGAGAGGACTTATGGGCACGTGACTGCACCATGCTATTGACACACGGGGGCAGCCAGGGAACAGGTACCCTTTCCTGGGACCCTCACTTCGCCTCCCCTGGAAGGAGGCGGAATCCAGGGCACAGCCCGTGCACCGCTTCCCCCGACCCCCTTTCCCGCCCTGAGAGAACAGCGCTTCTTTCGGAGCTCCCGCCGGCAGAGGCCTGAGGGGCCCGCCCCTGCGTGGGCAGCTTCCGGACACAGCGGCTCTCGGGCTGACCTGGCGCCTTGCACTCACCTGCTTCAGGGCACCGAGGACAGGGATTTTTCAGCTGCTCTCTTGCTATGGGTCCCCGCCCTGTGCCAGCATCTTTCCGAGGACCCCTGAGTGCCGCTGACACTGCTAGACGCCACAAAGGACACGTGGGTAGGTGGCTGGCACGGGGTCCCTGCATTAGAGGCTCACAGGGGACGTGGCCGAGAAGCACAGCCAGCACAGTGGGGGCAGGAAGGACCTTCCCCAGCAGAGGGAAGGGAAGGTTCAGAGCGAGGTTCCCAGCAGAACACGGCAGGGTTGGAGAGAGGGCCGCGGAGGTGAGACGGAGAGGCAGGCGAGGGTTGGTTCTGCTGAGGCTGGAGGGGCTTGAATCTGTCCTGAGGGTGACCAGGGGTAGCCCCCCGAGAATGCTGAGCAAGGGGGTGGAGCAGCCAGATTTGTGGATGACCCCGCCAGGCACAAGGAGTGCAGGCGTGGGGCTGGGAGCAGCGGCAGGGGACCCGGGAGGAGGCGCGGCCAGGGGCCGAGGCCCAGGAAGACGGGGACCTGGACAAGGCGGCGGCACAGGGTCTCGGAGACTCAAGGACAAAAGGTCACGGAGCCCAGAGACCCGCTCCCGACCCCACCAGCCCGGGATCAGTGATGAGCCCTTTGGAGGTGCCCGGGGAACATGCACTGATGAGTGTGTGGCTGAAGCCAGCCACCCCCAAATCCCAACCAGGGACCCCCACGACTCAGGGGCCTCGAGGGGCCGCACTGATGCCAGACTCGCCTGCTTCACTGGCGCCCTTCACTCTGCAGCTTTCACGGGTCCCCACAGACCTGCTCCGTGGTTCCGAACAGCGTGACCCCCAGCCCAGAGAGAACGCTGAGGACGCAAAGCAGAACCACGATCAGATAACCAGGGGACCTGGCCGGGCACCCCTGGGCCCACCACACGGCTGCCAGCCTCACCTGGCCGGGGGAGGGGGGGACAGAGGGACCCCAGGGAGAGGCCCGAGGTGCCAGCACTGGTGCCTTCCTGGTGGCTGTCCTTGTTCCTGTCTGCAGTCACCTGCGTGCACAGAGAGAAGCCAGGGTGCATGAGACTGAGCTCTGAGGGCGAAACGGTCTCACTGGGATAATTAAGCACCCCCAGGTGTGTGCTGGGTGGGTTTGGCAACCCCACCTGTGGGTTCAAAAGGAGGCTTGGGAATCTTTAATGGTGTCCGGCCCCCCGGACCGATCCCGTCCGTCTCTGGCGCGAGGCCCCAGCCAGCAACTGTAGTTCGTCAAGCTCCCAGGTGCGTCTTGGATGCGTGGGGGGAAGCCCGGCCAGGTGAGCTGAGACGCTTTCCCACCTGCCCTTCACCCGGGGACAGCAGGGGGTCCCGTGAACAGGCGGCTGCTGACCCACAGATGGGGGAACGCTCACTTACTCAGACACCTGACAGCCACGTCCCGAGTCCTGGGCTTCGCTCCAGGGCCTGGGGACACCTGCAGTGAGACTGACAAACACCACTGGGGGGGGGGGAGACCACACATGAGTCACGGCGCATCTCAGAGGGTCTCGGTACTGTCGGGGGAGGGACTCTCATTTTTGGAAGCAGGCAGCGGGGACTTGGAGAAGGTGATGTGTGACAAACTGGCAGAGGGCAGTGGCAGCCAGTCGGAGGGGGAGGGGGGTGGACATGAACCTGAGGGGTTGGGGGAGCCACAAGAACCGGGTGACGGAGTGGGGTGGGCGCCATCCGGCTCGGGCACTGAGGACCAGCTGTGGAGCCCAGCTCATCGGGACCCTTGCTTGAGTCCGGGACCCCGACCCTGCCCCCTACCACCCCCTGGTGGAAGAGCCGTGCAAGGACACACGGTGCGGCTGCCGGCTCGGCTTTTCCCCTCTCGCCTGCCCAGGACCCTCCTTGGAGCTCCCTGTGATTTTCAGCCCCCTCGGGGCTGGGTGCCCGGAGCAGCGCCACGCCCGTGGGTGGGGTGAGGGCCCTGACAGCCAGACCTGCCTCGAAGACTGGAGGGGCAGGCATCCGTCCACGACGGTCAGTTAGTGGGATGCTGTCGTGGGGGGGGCCTTCCTTTTGGGCTGTAAACCCTGACCCCGTGCGGCCCGAGCAAGCCGAGAAGGCGAGGACCCTTCGCTCATTCACAGTCCGCAAGCCACAGGGCACGTGCCTTCCACAGCCACACCCTGGGGAGCCGGCTGTCAACCGTCAACGAGAATAGAGTTTTTGACGCTCGGGAAAGAGCGCCCTTCATCTGCCAAAACCTTGTTTGCCCTGGTGCAAAAATCAGCCCCTGGTCGAGTCTACTCTGCCGACATGATTCTCTTTATTCACATGTAAAGTTACCGAGTGCAAACCGGGGGGGGGGAAATGGTACGTTCCGAAAATTACAAAAACCTGTTTCCAATACAGTGCCCAGCCCCTCGGGCACACGTGCACACCCACACGCGCACACACACGCACACACGCACCTTCCAGCCCACATGGCCTCCGGGGGGCAGAAATGCCTTTTTCTCGCAAATTACCGGCATGTTGAAAGTTCAAAGTTGATTGACACATGCTTTCACTTAATGAAGGTAATTACAAAGAATAACAACGGGGAGCGGATCTGGTCAGCGTCACAGCCCATGCCGCCGCGGAGGCCCCGCCGCTTCCCCACCAGCCAAGCGTGAGCGCGCCGGGGAGACGAGAAACAGATTAATAAGCGTCAACGCTTTCCTCTAAACACTTGTTGGAAAGAAGAAAAGCCGCCGGGGCCGAAGGAAACCGTCGGGGTTGCGGGGGGCGGGGGGAGCTTTCTCCTGAAGCCTCCAGAGAAGAGCCCAGCCGGAGCCACGGGAGGCCCAAGGGTGACCGTCACTCTTACCGAAAATCCCCGCCGTGCCCTGGGACTCGGCCACAGCCCCGAGAGGACAGCTCGTCTCTGCCCCAGAGTTAGCCCTTGGTGGGCGCCTGCTGTCTGGCCAAGCCTAGTCTCCCTACAGCTGGGGTGCTGGGGTGCTGGGCCGGATCGAGGTGGGGACCCCGCCCTGTCATTCGGGAGCCGTCGCCAGGACGCAGAGGGTCGGCGGGGGCAACCGCCCTGCTTCCGACTTCAAACACTAAAAGCATCGAAGCCGGTTCCACGCTCTGGTTCCACCGGCCCGCCACACAGACTGGGTAAAGGGATACTGTGTTTCAGCGACCACACGGGGCATGTTCCACTTGACTTTTTACTGCCGCCTATAAATTGCAGGTGAAATGGAAGTGGACGGACAGAGCATTGAAACAATCAAACTGTATACACCACGAACTTTGTTACTATACCATAATTGTGGGGCCTTCTCTTCCGAAGCTGGTTAGGATTTCGGGTCATGTTTTTTATAGCAAGGGGGCATGGAACTGTAGCCAGTGAGTCATATGATCTCAGCCCCATCATTAATGTGACGTGACTGTGTTTGCTTTTGTGTGACACGCGGCATTACGAGACACGGCTGACGGGCCCGATAATGGCAAAGTAAATAAACAGAGGGGGCTGAGGGCGAACGCCGCTGCGTCGGGCTGCTCTCAGAAATCCGCGTTTCACCTTTAAAAACAGAGGGAAGCATTTTTCATTTGCATTTACCAGTTGGGGAAAAAATGCATCTCCAAACGTTAACTTTGTCCCGTTGGAAAACACCCTTCGCGTGCACGAAGGAGGGCGTTCCTGGGTTTTCCAACGTCTCTCGGAGAAAGGACCCGCTAGTTCCGTGCCAGGGGCCTGGCGGGGGCGGGGAGGGGGGGCCGCAGCCTCGTTTCACAATGTGACACTCAACTCACCAGGGTTTCTTCGAAAACGTTTCGGTGTCTACGTTTTGCTTTTATCTGTGAAACAGCCCCAGAAAGGACGGAGCAGGCCAGGTGTCGGTGAGTGCCCACGGCAATGCTCTCCTTACAAAGTCGTGTCCAGTTGCCATAAAAAGAGATGACGGGACCCGATCACATCCTGTTTCTGATTTCCACACGCAGGGGCGTCCGAGCTCCCGGCGTCTCCGGGCCCCACCGGAGGAGGAAGAGTTGTCGTGGGCCACACATCAAATGTACAAGCACTAATGGTAAATTCACAATTTTTGGTCAGGCTGCGTTCCTAGCCATCCTGGGCCTCGGGCGGTCCGTGGGCTGCAGGTCAGACACCCTGGCAGGGCTCACAGCCCCACCTACAAGGAACTAGACTCCTGGGGCCGAGAAGGAGGAGGAGGCGGGGGAGGCCCGGCTCCCAGGGAGGTCTGACGTGTGCGCTGACCCGAATCTCCTAACCTACCTTTCTCATCCGGCCGACAGGCGTGTGCAGCGGCTCACGGCAGACGCATGCAGCGCACACTCACCCCGCACTGCTGGGCGCCCACAACAGGCCGCTCTCCCAGGTGCAGGACAGGGAGGTGAGCAGGACGGACCCCGTCCCGCACTCTGTCCTTTCGACGGCGAGCGGTGGCCCAGGGAGAGCATGAGGTCACTGCAGACCATGGTGACCGCTCTGATGGACATGGCCATGGGGGCCCAGGACAGAGAGCCTGGTGGGGACAGAGCAGAGCTCCGGAAGGAGGCCCTGGAAAGAGCTGGGAAGACATTCTCCAGGTGGCGGGCCTGCCACCTCCCAGGGCAAAGGGACATTGTACCTGAGCTCCAGTTAACCGTCTGACACCCCCACTGACAGGGCCACATGCGTCTCCAGGTCTAATGACCTGAAAGGAGGAAGCACAGCCGTTTCTTGGGGCGACTAATCAGGACCTGACCCTCGATTCCAATCGTTTCCCCAGGATCCTATCCAGCGGGCCTGGGGGAATAGATAGAACGGTCATTTTTCCAGAACGCAGCTTAGGGGCGAATTGGAATAGGTTTTCCCACAGCTGCGCCTGGTCACGGCCACTCAGTGGCTGACGCGCCACCTGCCGGCGCCTGCGTCTCACCTCACAGCGGCCAAAGACGGCTCCACGTTTTCTAGAGCAGCCACCTCTTCCTCGGTCGCCCGTGGATCGACCCAGGGCAGACGAGGGGAGAGCGGCTTTCCCTGACACCCCCACAGCCAGGGTCACCCTGGGGGGACTGCCGGGGCCTCACGGGATCTGAGTAGTCACTTCCACCTGGTGGGCTGTGTCCTTGGGGTGGGACCTCCGCTCTGACCACGAGACAAGGGAGCTCACGACCTTTGACACAAGACAAGGTTGAGAGTGCGCAGCTGCAGGATTCTGGGCAAGTTTCTTAACTTCTAGAAGCATCTGTATGCCCTCCTGGCAAGATTACTTGAGTAGCACGCACCCTAGGTGACTTCCCTCTCGGTCACTCACAGGATCAGGAACCGAGCACTGTTGCCCGGGTCAAAAATCGAGGGATTTCTAACAGGCTTATTGAAAAACAATGACTTTGGCATTAAAAGTTTCCCCAGGCAGTATGTGGTCACTGAGGACATCTCCACACTACGGAAACGTCTGAGGCGATTGTGAGAAGCCCCTGTTCACCAGTTGGTAACGTGGGGGCTCCCTCCATCTGCAGACCCAGTTCTGTGCGTGTGACCCCTGCCTGGAAACGGCCTCGGGCCCCGGCCCACTTGGGGAACCAGAGGCTGGCCCCTCCAGCCGCCGCACATGCCGTCGGGCTCAGGCACAGTGGCCAGAGGGCTGTTTCCCTGCTTCGGACTTGTGGCTTCCCGAGCAGTTCGAGTTCGTGGGTGTTCGTTCCACAGAGACACGGGGACAGGAACTGCGTTTCCAAGGGAATTGACTATCGCAATTCAAACTTCAAATTCTCAGTAACAGCAGGCTCTCCCCGCAGACAAGCAACTTCCCCAGCGGGGGTCCACCTTGAACCCGCGTTGGAATCCCCTGGGACCTTCAGGGCACAACAGGTGGGCTCCATGCTCGGAGATTGTAATGGATCGGTCTGGGGTACGGCCAGCCACAAGGACACCTGGCGAGCAGGTGCCACAAGTGAAGAGAAACGGCCACGCAGTCCCCATCAGCTTCCACTGTCTCTGATGTCCCCACCTGAGCGTCTCACCCTATCTTCCTTCAGCCAGGAGAAGGGGAGAACCTCAGTCCGCAACCTGGAGCTGGACCGGGCCTGCGTGGACGGAGCGCAGGAGCGCAGCGCGTGGAATGCATTGCCTCTGTGTCGTCCCTGTTGGCCTCCAGGAGTGGAATTGGCTACCG
Source organism: Sturnira hondurensis (assembly GCF_014824575.4). Lineage (NCBI taxonomy): Eukaryota > Metazoa > Chordata > Mammalia > Chiroptera > Phyllostomidae > Sturnira > Sturnira hondurensis. The sequence goes on from NW_028091436.1 coordinate 1,434,265, forward strand.
AGCGTCACAAGAGAGCTTGTTGCGAGTGTTTTAGAGAGATCCTTCTTTTCCCAGTATTGAGAACCCGAAAGAGAGATTCTCCCGGGCCCCTCGCCTCGCCTCCATTCAGCGGTTCCGACCGTGTCCAGTGTGCGCTCCGGCCGATTCCTGGGAGACGCCGCCACCCAGCGGCCGCCGTGGGCGCTGCAGCGGCGACAGGCCGCCGGCCCCTCGAGCTGCGGGTTTCACTGGGCAAAGCGGCGACCTTCTCCCACCGATCTCTCTTCGCTGGGGAGAAAGGACACAAACGGGCCTTAATAAAACCCATAAACTCTTTCGACGAAGTCACTTCTCTAAAAATATTAGGACCGATGAGGTGCGGGCGGAGGCATTTAGCACGTGAACGTCAAAAGCAGAGGTTGGCCCGCGCAGGAAGGCGCGCAGCGGGCGCACCCCGAGCCCGACAGCCGCCCCACGACGGAGGCCACGGCGGGCCCTCCAGGGGCGCCACGCGGGTCGCCTCGCGGCGGCACCGGGTCCATGCGCCGCGGAGGGAGCTGAGCTGCCGCTTCTGTCCACTCGCCGCTGACCACACGCGTTCGGCGACCTGTCCAACGTCGTGCGGCCTTTGGACCGCGTTCGGTGACGGGTCCCCGCAGTGTGGCCTGTGTGCAGCGGGGCGCCCACCCCGCAGACGGAAAGGGGCTCCTCCGCGTTCCCTGGGCAGCCTCCCGGCAGGACCCATGTGCTCCCCTCCGCACCCCGAGGCTGCGACGCCCGGAATTCGTGAGGCTCCCACGAGAGGGTGCCTGCCCGAGACCACAACCTCCTGCAAACCGGCCCAGCGTCCCCAGGGGTCCCCTTAGCTGCAGAGAGAGCCTGGCCCCTAGTAGCTGCTCAACAAACACCCATGGCCCGTGAATGCTGGGACGAAGGGGTGAATCCGGGGGCAGCGGCTCCCGAGATCCGGCCCCCTACCACCCGGGCTGTGCTGTCCAGCCTCCTCTGCAGGCAGCTGCCCGCCGTGGGACCGCATTCTGGCCACCGCTGGTGTCCAGCCCTGGCCTGGTAAGTCCACACGGGACCCCCCTTTCCTTTTCCCACCCGCCAGCTGAAAGCAAAGGACTCCCAGAAGCTAAAAGGGGGTAGCGTGCCCACAGGGTCCAAGCCAGGCATGGACCTGTCTCCTGGGCCTTGGCTCTGGTCAGATCGGAGTCTGAAGAGACACAGGGTCACTGGGTCCCACCCCTCAACGTGAGGGCTGCTTGTCACTGCGCGTCCCCAACAGAACCCTGCGGAGACACGTCAGGAACCACGAGCTGGGCTTGTCCTTCCAGAAAGAGGTCTTTTTGCCTTAGTCCCTGCAGCTTTGCCTTTACAATCAGCTCCACCTGTGTGGGGGCGTCTGTACAATCAGGGGACTGGAAGGAAGTTTATTTTTTCTCTTCCTTTTCCTTAGGTTTCCATGGAGGTGGAGGCAGCCCAAAGGAGAAAGAATTCCACCCGGGACCCGCCCCCGCCCCCCCGCAGGTTCCTTCAGAGGTGGAAGTATCCATCAGCGTCTCCTACAGCCTGGAAGGCAGGGGGTGTCAACAGGTCAAGTTCAGACTACAGTGCAGGCTCCCGGCTTCTGGCTGTCACCCAGCGAGTGTGTCAGGCCTGACTGCTTGGGGGCACACCAGCCCCACAACAGGGCTGGCCAGGGTGTCACAAAGCACAGCGGCGGCTGTCCGCGTGTTTCTGGGTGGAGCTCTCCACGGCAGGACATAGGGAGGGGCCCTGATGGTCGAGGCAGGTGAGGGGGGCCCTCCGACCAGGGGTGTGTGCTGAGCTGGCGCCCCTGTGGGTGCGACTTCCCCTCCGGAACTGCCCACGTAACCCCCGGGGCGGGTTTTAAGGCATCTACCGATTCTCCCCTTCCTCGTTCTGACAAGGAAATACGGAATGTTCGCTACTCATCGCTCCTCGACTTCCTCTGTGTCGTCTGCCGGGGACCTTGCGGGGCCTCCCTGTGCTGGGTTGGAAGTAGCCGGGCATCGAGGGAGCAGGACCGGGGCACAGAGGGGACCTGGTTTCAGTCAGTGTACAGGCTTACGACGTTCAAAGAAACACCATTCTTTCAGGTTGCACAGAACCCGTTCAACGTTTCCCTGGAATAATAGACCGTTGAGGAGAGCCTCCTGCAGGGAGCCAGGCAGGCCCGTGGGGGGCAGTGCGCGGGCAGCAGAAGGGGGACAGGGAGGACAGCGAGCCCCATGTGCCCCGGCCACCTCCCAGTGGCACTGCCTGCCACTCCAGGGGGGTTTGGGTCGTAAGCCCCTACCCTCTGCTTCCTGTCTGGCCCCAGAAGTGGCGTTGGCAGCCGAGGGCCTGGCTCTGTGTTCTGCTCCAACCCTTCCTGGGTGGTCTTTCAGCTTCTCTCCAAATCGTATTTCCACTTTTAAAAAAGACGATGCCAAAACCGGTTAAATGCGTAAGTCTGTGACAAGTGAGTTCTACTAAGTTCAGCGTCCCCTAAATCACCGCCCAGAAGACAGCCGCGTCCGCACTGGGTGGCGAGCTTGCATCCGAGCTGGGTGTCATGTCACCGGAAAAGAGGCTTCTGAGCCGGGCTGGTCCGCGGGGTGCGCTGCAGGAGAGACATTTGGAAGGAAGGAGAATGGCTGGAGAATCACTGGACTTTTTTTAAAAAATCTGGTCAAAGAGTCGTGGGGCAGCCGGGCGGCTGAGTGAGCCACCCCCAGTTCCCAGAAGTTCACGGCTGCCTTTTGGTCCAGCAGAAGCGGCTCTAGCATTTCACCCGGGACGCCGACCCCCTCCCAGAACAGCGCCGAGCCCGTCCTGGAGGACTTCCAGCCCGAAAGAGGCTGGGTCAGGTTTTTAAGTTACTCGCCTTTGCACCTGAACCTGCGTGGGTCTCCTGGCCAGGGGAGGGCAGGGTTCGGGAACGGAGGGAGGGACAAGGACGCCTTCCTGCCCTCCTGTCCTTGAGCCAACAGGCAAGGTCTGGCGAAGACCCTCAGGGGACCCCCTCAGGGGACCCCCCTGGGGGGACAGAAGAAGGCACGTGAGGGACAACCGGGTCTTTCACAAAACTTGAGGAGAGCTGATCTTTTCTCACGTGTGTCTGTCTACCGCTTCGTCCTGGGGGTGAGCCCGGCACAAAAACCACTGTGGGGACGAGGGAATGGGCCTGGGCACTGGGGGACAGTAAAAGGAATGCGCAGCCTGCACTGCACCCCAGAAATGCTACCGACTAAAAACGACTGAAGGGCGGTGAAAAGCCACGAGGTTCTGCCTCCCCCGGTGGTGCCACCCGGACTCCAGGCACAGACCCACCTGAGAGCCGGGGCCTGCCAGAGGCCCTTTCCAGAGGCCGGGCCCGGTGGACACATTCATCCCCGGAGCTCAGAGTCAGGGCAGGCATCTCACAGGCTGCGTTTCCCACCTCTGTTTCTGGAAAAGCCACAGGCGAGCTCTCAGCCTCCCCCTGCCCTGGGTCCTGGCCCTCTGACTCTTACGAGGGAGCTCCTGGTTTCAGGTTGTCACCAACGGACTGTGACCGGCCCAGGCTAATCAGAAGTGTACCAGGACATCCTCATTTGCATCTGTCCCAACCCATCGGAACCGTACAATTTAATTAGAAAACCTCATTTGCATAACATGGACGTCATTGGGAACCTGGGGGTGAACGTTAGGCGGGCAGTTGCCCCCTTTCCCCTTGGGGAGCACATGCTGGTCTCCAGCAGCGGCCCCATCGCCCCACTTTGCAGAGTGCCACCGGAATAAAGGCTCTCCTTGCCCTCTGCAGTGCCCTCTGGCTGTGTTGGCAATGTCAACCTGCTTTAAACTGAACCGCACTGCGGACCGCCTCCCGACTCGTGACCACGGAATCTCTCCACAGTGAGGTGAGACCTCGGATGGCCTCGGGCGGGCCCCGCAGACTCAAGCACGCTGGCTGGTTAACTGGCCGTGGAGGGTGGGCCCACGCAGGGGTATCATCGTTCGCAGGGAAACATGCGAACGGATACACGGTGACACCGAAACACTGTCCGGCAGGCTCCCAATGGGACCTCGCATCGGCCCGCCCTGCCCTTTGCTAAGTGCTTCGGGGGACCCCAGGGAGCACACACCCACAGCACGCTGTCCTTCCTCACATCCGGCTCTCTGTGGCCCGGGAGTCTAACGGTGGCAGATGCCTTCCACTACGTGCCATTGAAGGGGCAGCTGTGAGGCCTGGCACGTGCAGAATGTTTAAGTGGCACCGGCGTGGGCCAGGTGTGACCCTGTGCCCACCATGACAAGGGTTTTGCAGCCAGCGATGAGAAAGGAGGACGGACACTGACGTTCCCCGATGTCACCCGGCTGAGACTCGGCGCAGCTCCATTGTGAAGCCACACCTGGGGGCCAGGAGGGGGTCCTGGGCCGGGGCCCCTCCAGTCTCAGCGGGACCCCCTGGGGAGAAGCAGGGTTCAGCCTTCTCTGGAAAGTGGGCTTGCAGAGCCAGAGGTGTTTATGTAAATATAAGTCCCCACCCCTGGTCCCTGATTGGACTGTCCTCATGCAAATGAGGAGTCCAAATCGCCACAGTCTGATTGGTGCTAAAGGCACTGTCCTGCTTGGTGGGATTGGAGCTGCCCTGACTGGTCAGCAGAGATGCTGATGGGATACAGCTGAGCAGCTCGGAGTGGATGGGGGAAGCCTGTCCCACTGGCTGAAACGAGATCCCCAGCCTCCTCTCTCAGGGCTGCTCAGTGGCAGGGACACAGGGCGGGCGGGCAGCTCAGCACAGGCCGCTCCCCGAGGCGCAGGGGGAGTGAGAGGCCCCTGGGCAGCAATGGCTGCTGGGCTCAGCTGTTGCCCTTGGGCCAGGGGAGCCCCTGGGAGCCCCTGTGCCCAGGTGAGTCTCTTCCCAGAATCCGAGGACATCGGCCACTTGCCAGGGCGTCCTCCTGTGCTCCCCTCGTCTAAAGCTCAGATGTCCACCACGTGGGTGTTGCTGGCGTCTGCAGATGAAAGGCGTGAAGACAGCAAGTCGTGTGTCTGAGGTGGTCCTGCTGTGTCTGAGCAGCCTGGTTGGGGGCCACCCTCCAAATGTGCGAAGTGTGTCGGGTGTCCGTGTCGGCGCTTTCGGCTGCAACCACGCGGGCAGACCTATTCCGGCCACGCCAAGGGAAACGGGGCAGGACGCTGTGTTCTTGACTCCGAGGAGCCGTCCCAGTAACATTCTACCGTTTCCCAGCTGCGTGTCTGATCAGCGGTGCCTGGGCAGCCCTTGTCAAGGCAGAGCTACCGCAGCAATTTTGAGTCAGGAACAAAGTATTTTTTAAAAATCAATACAGTGAAAACCTTAGGCCAAGAGACAGTTCTGCAGCTGACGAGATTTATTAAAAGCATTCTCTTTATAACATTTACTAGCGCACATGATCCCGGTAGCAAATATATTTTACACGCTCATTTATGAACAGTGCAACTGTTCACTGGGGAGTGTAAATGTATGTGCAACATGGTACAGAGACTCTAAATGGTTCCTGACCAGTGAAGCCATGGCGGGTACTGGACATGGAGATGAGAACCACCCGCTGACACTCCGGCAGGTCCCCCAGACTGGCACGACCTTCGGGGAGCACCCTAATACTCAGGCCCAAGGGCCACTTGGCAGAGCGAACACCTATGAAAGTGCACACAGATGTCCGAGGGTATACAAGCTCAGACGCCAAATGCAAAACTGAAAGACAGGGTCCGCCGCGCTGCGCCGCCACGGAACACCCGGACCCACCGCGCGCTGTCTGCGGACACAGTTGTGACTCCACGGCCAGGGTTTCCCACGAGCGCCCCTGACAGGGACATCATCACATGCATTCCTGGCACGCATCCCTTCCCGCTGGTCACGTCGGGGTCACCCAGCCAATCACCAAGTGGCTTTCCCAGTTACACACAGGCTCGCGGTGCAAATGTCACACCAGGGCCTTGATGGGCGGTCCCCAAAGCAGAACATCATCTTTGTTACTTGATTGTAGATACAAGTTCTTTTTAAAACCGTGGCGCAGCACACAGATCTCTGTCCTTATTGAATCGTGCACAGACACTGCCTTCCCACCTTCACCACGCAAGCGCATAAACACAGGGCCCAGCCTGCATCTCGCGGCCCCTCTGAAGGCCAGGCATGACCGTGGAAATGGTCCCCTGGTTTGCCATCACAGTCTTCAGTCCTGTTCCGGGAGGGGCGTGTTCCAGGACGGACTGCACCGCGCCGGGGAGCCGCGGTTCACAACTGGTGCGCCACCACGTGGGCCAGAACAGGAGCGCCACCCATGCGCACACCCCTCCCTTCATGCCTGCGAGCTGCAGGTGGGAGGGAAGACGGCCACCACGGTAACGGGCTGCTCGGGCCCACACATCCGAAACCAACCATTTACAAACTGGCGGATGGACGGAGCAGCCAGCAAATGCGAAAGACACGGATGTGGAGGCCGCGAGAAGCCAGCGAGGGGCCACTCGCTCAGTGTCGATTGCTCCATTCACTCTATTCGCCAAGATGTCGCGTATGGGGAGCACCTACTGAGACCGGCTCCAGGATCCGGGGGAGGGCACGTCTGGGGGAACGTCCCGGCATCCGAAGCAGGTCCCCAGTGCACCCGCCACCCAAGCCCCGCGGAGGCCCAAAGCAGACCGACACCCTGGAAACCCCGCCAGCCATTTCCTGCTCAGCGCCATCTCCTGCAGAAAGAAGGCAGACACCGCATCCTGGATCCCACACGCCTTTCACACCCACTGGGTCCTGCTGGGCGGGCGGCCCTGAGGGCTCCGTGGGGCGCTGGTGGGCAGCGCGTAGACGCGCTTGGGAACGCCCTTGTGCCCACTAAAGCCAGGCCCCCCGGCCGAGGACAGCAGCTGCCCCGCTCCACCAGTCAGACGAGGGGCCTCCCCAGGTGCCAGCGAGGCAGGTCTCTCTTCTGACTCGAAGCAGAGGAGGAGCAACTGGGCCTCGGATTCCAGGTCCCTGCAACTGGCCGCAGAGGCAGCACCCATGTCCCTGGCCACGTGCCGGGCCGTGCTGCAGACACTCTCCACGCAGGTCCTGAGGAGGTCCGCATCGCCGCCACGCCCTGCACAGAAGGACAAGCTCGCCAACCCCCCTGCACCAGGCAGGGGTCCCCCCGGGAGGCTGGGGCCCCGCCGTGGCTCGTGTGCGCCAGCGGAAGCGTGTGGGCCATTCTGAGGGCCGCCCACCCAGGGGAGGCAGGTGCGCCTGCTTCTGCGCCAGGGACGCGTGTGGGCGGCCCCTCCGGGGCCTGTGCTGGAAACTGGGGGTAGTCAGTGAGCTCCCAGGGACAAAACGGCCGAGACCCCTTCAGCTGCAGGGTGCTGCCTGCACCACCGACCGGCGGGGCACGCACCTCTCAGGGCAGAAAGCGCCACTTCGGCGGTTCGCTCCAAGCTGCGCTCTAGCTTCAGAAATTCGGAGGCGCATGCGACCATCTTCTCCAAGTCTTCGCATCCAGAACTGCCTCCCTGTGCCTGAACCCTGGAACACTCCTGTGCGGATAAAGTTAACGTCGGGAAAAGCACAGGACAGGCGCAGGGCACAGTCGGCGCGGCTTTAGTGCCGGGGCCCTGACCTCGAGGAGGAGGGTCTGACTCTGTCCCCACGAGCGAGGCCGAAGCACAGCACTAACAGGGTTTCAGACCAAGAATCAATTCACTGTAAACCAAAGTCCGAAGTCCTGGCTGGTGTGGCTCAGTGGATGGAGCACAGACTTGTGAACCACAGGGTCGCCACTTCAGTTCCCACTCAGCACCCCTGCCTGGGGTGTGGGCCAGGCCCCCAGCAGGGGGTGTGTTGGAGGCAGCCACACACGGATGTTTCTCTCCCTCCCTTCCCCATCTCTAATAAGTAAATAAAATCGTAAAAAAAAGGTCCAACCCCCATCCCAGGAGAATGGACTAAAACGACAGGACCACTATTACCTAACGTCACAGAATGTATTCAATCATTAAGTTTAACTTTATAGCTGCCATTTATTTTACCTAGATACAACTTTTCAAGCCATAAACAAACTTCTCCCCCTCTAACACACAGATCACACACTTAGTTTGACTCTTTCTGTCCACCTGGGACAGGAGAATGAAGTGGCCTGTTCAGCTGACCTGTGTTCCAGAAGTTCTGGGCACACTGGACACCAGACCTGCCTTTCCAGTCCAGGGGGACCATCCAGGCGAAAGCTGAGCGTCACTAAACCCGGGCAGGGACAGGCGGGCACGGCCACATTGATCGCCGCCCACACGACGGCTCCCGTTACTGGCCCGACAGTCACACGACCGCCCCTGCCTCCGCCTCGTGAGTCGCTGGGCCGAGGGTGAGACCGCAGTCCCCCGGCCAGTCAGCCCCCGCGAGAGGATGCCACCCTGAACGAAGCCCACGGAAGACGGCAGCGAGCAGCCCTTACTGTTCTCCACTCGGCAAAGGTGTGTCCAAGACGCCCAATGAAGGCTGCGGTGTGGGTGCTCATCTGCCGGGCGACCTGCAGAGAACGCCAGAGATCTCGTCACACAGGTGGGGCTTCAGGAACCTCAGACCCTGTGGAGCTAGGCGGTGGGGCTCTGGCGAGAAGCCGGAGCGCTGGCATCATCACCAGGACGACAGCTGGACGGCCAGCAGCAGGACAGAGGGGGCAGCAGAGACGGGCCGATGCACGGCCACAGAAGCAAGACTCTGGACAAGTCTCTGCCACTCCCAGCCCCGAGACTGGCCTTCGCTCACCGCACCTCTCTCTAAGGGAGCAGGGCGGGCCCAGCGGCTCAGCCCCACTCGTGCCCACGCCGGGCTCGGTGCCAAGCCGGTGGAAGGCACAGCCTGGCTCAGGGCCTGGACAGGGACCCAGCTTGTGACCGTGGGGACACCAAGCATCCCTGCCTTGCAAAGTGGTGAGGCTTCGAAGTGACAGGCTCTCACCTGAGACACAGGTGTTAGTTACTGCATGTGACAGTGAGGAGGCGGGGTCAGAGGCTGCGTGACAACGAATGAGTGCCACCAGGTTTCAAACACAGGCCCCGGGCTCACAGCCAGCCCTCCGCGTGCCCCCCCGCCCACCCCAGGCTGCTCGGGCCTGACTTTCACGTGGCGAGGCATGGCCAGGAGGCCCAGTGCAGGGCACTGGGGGTCCTCGTCCTCCTGGGTTCTGGGACTGGGCCTGAAGAGACTGGTGGGAACCCCGGGGGCGGGGTTGACGCGTGGTGGTTTGCTCTGTTACACAGGAAAGCAGAGGCCGAAACAAAGGGGGGGAAAAGACACAGCAAGTGACCACCAGGGGTCACTGCCGCTCCACCTGCTGCGGCCTTATCCCTGCCTGACACCAAAGGGTCTACAAAGTGATAACCAAAGGGGCAGAGGGACTCAAGGGCATGTGGGGACACGTCCCACGACACAGTGATACCAGCAGCCTCTTCACCTAAAGTATAACCTAACACAAATTCAAATCACACATCTATGAAAACCTCATTCCCGGAGCTGCACTGTTTCCTAGAAACTCCACTTTCTCCACCGCCCCCCGCACCCGCAGCGCCCCCCGCCCTCTCACCTCGCCCTGTGGGCGCTGCCCCAGGAGCTGCTGCCGGAGCGCCTCCGCCTTCTCCAGTCCCCCGCCCAACAGGAGGCTCAGCCCCTCGCCAACACCGGCCCGGACGGCGCCCACGAGGTCCTCCTAGAGGGGTTTCGGATTTTTCAATTCATTAAGTAATGGCTACGTCTCCTGTTTGCTTTCAGGAATAATCCCTTCCAAGCTTATGAAACTCGACTAAAGCCGCATGAAAACTAACAGTCCGTAAGGGAGGCGGGCCAGCCAGTCTGTCACCATGGGCCCCACGGCCAACATGCTGGAGGGACGTGTCCTCTGCCGCAGGACATGGTGTTGCCAAGACCCTGTAACGGCCGGTGCAGCCTCCACAGCCTGGGTCATCCGAACCAGCGGACGCAAACTCTCCAGGACAGCAGTGTCCTTCGGCTGACCGGCCGAGCAAAGCCCCCCCGCAGGCTGTCACCATCCAGCCACAGTCGGCGAGCTGGGGCGGGGACTGCAGACTGCCCGGCACGTCCCACGCCCACTCACCTGGAGGCCAGCGCCTGGGCCTCGGCTGTCCTGCGGGAGGTGCAGGTCACTCCCGCTGAGAACCGCCAGCTGTCCCACCTGAGTCGCAGCCTGCAGCATGGCCCGGGTGACTCTCTTCTGAGCGTCCTCCACCACCAACGGGAGGTCCGAGCAGCACCCCTGTGAGATGGCGATGGGCCGGGACAGCCCACGCGTGGGAGGGCAGGCAGGGAGAGCAGGCAAGGGGGAGGGTGAAGGAAACAAACCGCTCTCAGTGATGCGGTGCTAGGCCGCACACAGGTCTCAGCACCGAGGCAGGCCGGCCTCAGCCACCCTCAGTGGCAGGATGACTAGGACACATGGCCCCTCTTCCCTCCGGGACATCACCCACAAGCAGGCCACGCAGCACATGCGCAGGGACGAGTGGTGACACAGGACTGGGAGTGAGTGCCCAGAGAGGACGCATCGGTGGCTCTTCTGCCCTTTCCTGTCCCTACACCTGCCTGATGGTGGCTGACAAAGCTGTGCCCTTGCGTCCAGGAGAAGGAGCAGGGGAGAGGGGACAGAAGGGACAGGGACACCCCTTCTGGCAAGGCCTGTGCACCAGCGTGCACAAACCCAGGAGGGACGAGAGGCCTCGCCCAAGCTGTGCCGTCACCGGCCAGTGTTCCGGAGCATGCCAGCAACGCTGACCACACGGAGGCTGTGCGTCTCGCCTGGGCTCAGCGGGAGTCCCCTCCAGGCACCTGAAACCTCCACCCCGGCCCCTCTGCAAAACCTCTCTCAGGGCCACAGGACTCCACCCCTAACGAGTTCAGAGTGTCCTTTCCGGAGAGTCACAGGGAGAAACCGCGGACTGGGGACTCACAGGTACGGTCTCAGGACGCTGCGCCTCTATCTGCACAGCGGCCCGGCCAGCAGGCACGGTTCTGTTTTCCAGGGGGGGGTTAGGGACAGGAAGTGTGGGCAGTTCACCTGAGCCCACAGGACAGCCCCCACATGCCAGTGGGGGTTGGGGCTGAGTTGTGTACGGTCCCCATGCCCCTCTGCACCCTGAGCGCCAGCTCGGTGGCTGCCCCGTCATTTCTGCCCAGACCACCCTTAGCCCCGCCCCGCCGGGCTTGGGCCTCAGCTGGACCACAGTTCCACCCCCTAGCTCTGCACCCGCCAGCCCCCCACCGCTCTCATCTGGAGATGCAGGCAGGACGTGGTCAACACCTCCCACAACAGTCAGCAGATCGACTCACCTGCAGAAACACCTGTAAGTAGCTGCCCAGCTTCCTCACCTCCTGCCTCAGCCCGTCCCCCGGCCTTGCTGCGCTGGGGCCGGGAGGGGCGTCACCCGGCCAGTGTGCGGCGAGCACGGCGAGCCGTCCGAAGGCACAGGCGACCTGGACCACCTGCGCCTGGGTATCGCAGTCGGAGGAGAACACTTTGAAAGAAGGAGGGAAGTTACTGGAAAGCCCCTTCACAGAGAAGGACTCACACTGTGCCACTCACACACTCAACACGGGGAAGGCGTGACCGGGACCCCATGCCTTCCCCGTGGGCGCGGCGCAGGGCCTGCTTACGGTCATCCTGGCTGTCCTCGTCCTGGTCCGCGTGAGCCTGGGAAACAGCGAGCAGCCCGCGATGGACTTCAAGGAGGTGGCGCATCAGGCTGTCAGCCACCGTCTTGTCTTCATGACTCTGCTCGAGAACAGCCAGCGAGGAGCCGATGGCGTCTCTGCAGATTCCGGGCAGGCGGGCTCCCCAGGAACCGGAGCTCATGCAGCCTGACTCCCCCGTCGAGCCTGCTGCAACAGAAGACCGCCCGTCGGCCTGCCTCTCCCACACGGCACCGCCAGCGAATGCGCGTGCGCGGGCCCACTCTACAATCAGCTGCCGGGTCCCGTCGGTCCCTCCCGATCTCTGGACGCCAAGGTGGAAACGCAGTTCCCTGAGACCAGCCACCCTGCCGACGACACCCATCCTCGGCCACAGTGTGAGTGACAGAGAACGCAACTATCCCGCGGGCCCTTCAGGTAACGAACGGCCTTCTTCGCTTACCTCTCCGTGAGACCTAAGACACCGAGCCGGCGAGAACACTGGCAGTTAGGGACAACAGTGTCCACGTGATAAAAACCGGCCGACACCTCGCACCCCTGGGAGACGCCCAGACTCGAGCAGGCGGACAAGCCTGGAAGAGCCCCTCCGTGTCTCGGGAAGGCGCACTACTACCCTGGACGCCCCACACGAGCGCAGTGGTTCTCGTCCAACGAGCAAGACCACATTCTGGTCCGGTCCGCAGGCGAACAGAACCAGCAAACTAAACGGAAGGTGGAGGGAAGCACGGGGTGGGGGCTAGGAAGAGCCTGGAACAGACAGGGGTGCTGCCTCCCACGCTGGCATGAGTTCACAGTGCCCCCCTCTCTCCAGGGCGGTGAGCACTGCAGTCAGCACTGATGGGAGTGGGGGTCCTCTGCAGAGTGGTGGATCCTGTAACGGCTCTTTTAGCAGTTTTGGTACCTGAAGCAATTATTCTGGAGCCAAGAGCTGCACGCGGCACCCTAGGGGGAATGAGTCTCCAGAGGGCTCTCCCTGCCAGCGCCCCACGCGGGAGACAGCACTGGGGTGCACCCCCCCTCCTCCTCCCCCTCACACAGGTAACAGCAGATAATCTGCTGCACTTGGCTTTTTCTCACAAGAAGGTAATAATCTTGAGCATTTGTGCACACACACGCCTTCCACCCTGCAATCAGCCACGCCGCTCAGGCACCAAGATGAACTACACAGCACGAATTTTATGGGGGGGCGGGGGGGCAGCCCGTCCCTCACTACAGAGGAGGCGGAAGCTTCTACTGAAATCACTTGCTCCAGGACATGAAACGTCAGGGTGGGGGCCGGGACTTGGCGTGGTTCTCGGGGTGCAAGAGCAGGTGCCGGAAACGTACCTGGTGCACGGGAGGGAGGAGACTTCCGGGTGGACGGAGCCTGGACACCGTGCAGGAAGCCAGAGACCCGCCTGGTCCTCACCAAGCTCCTGCTCCTGAAGGAGGACGCAGGTGTGAGGGTTGGTCCCCAGCACAGGAGGCGTGTGCGTGAGACCACAAACTCACAGATTCTCTAAAGAAAAGGGGTGCACACGTGTGTACTTTGCACGGACATATTTCATCAAGGCCTCACCTCGCTGGGCTCACTGAGGAAGTTTCACTACTTGCAGGCACCGCCCTAAGCACAGTCGGTCACTCAGGGAGGCCCAAGGGCAGCCTCTGCCGGGCCCCTCACCGACGTGCCCCTCAGGACGGCAGGTAGTCCTCCCAACTGAGGAGGTGGCCCCCTGCGCACCCAGAACCAGGAGGCCAGTAACCAACGCGTCCTCACCTCCTTCTAGACAGCGAGGAGTCGGGGACCCCCGCCAGATCAGCCTCCCACTCGTCCTCGGGGTCGCAGAAGAGGTCCTCGCTCTGGCTGGTGCGGTCACTCTACGAAAATAGCAGACACGGTTCCTGCTCGTGGGGGTCTGAAAGTGTTAGCAGTAAGAAAACATTCTAAAGTACTGTTACACTTAAAATGTAAAATTGGCAAAATCACAGGTCATCTGACAGAAGTCTAAAAAAGATCACATTCCTAGTCAAAAAAAATCCATTATTTAAGGCTAGCAGGATTTATATAAGTGATCTACTGCCCTGGCTGGTGTGGCTCCATAGATTGGGCAGCAGCCTGGGAACCTAAGGGTCACAGGTTCAATTCCCAGTCAGGGCACACGCCTGGGTTGCAAGCCAGGTCCCCAGTAGGGGGCGCACGAGACAGCCACACGTTGATGTTTCCCCTTTCTCCCTCCTTGCCCCTCTCTCTAAAAGTAAATAAGTAAAATAAATAAAAATAAAAAGATCTATTAATAGCAGCAACAGAAATCAGTCAGTAACTCACAAATAATAAGCTTGTAATTTACAAGACAGTAAGAACAAAAAGGACAAAACCCTCGGGAGAGAAGTGAGACAATCCCCCATGTTAAGAATCAGCTACGGGTTGGACACACTGACCGTGATTAACAGTGTATTTTAACTCCACTAACACAGCTCTAGCAGAACACTCCGCAGCACTGGCCTCAGAGACAGTACGACTACGTGGAAAAGTGAGTGACGAGCGTCGCAGTGACCGGCAAACCAGGAAGTGAGGTGGTCGGCAGGGCGGCTCACCGAGCAGGTCTCAGTGCCACTCACGCCACGGCGAGAATGACCCAGTGACCTCAAGGCAGTCGTTTCCTGCCCACGGCCTCGTCGGGGGGACAGAGGTCGGCCCCCGTGGCGGGGCTGCGCTGCGGGGTCTCCGCGTGAACACCCTGCACCGGTCCCGGCCAGGCGCTCTGTGAGCCCATGTTTGGGTTGGACCAACAGGCGCTGCGCTCAGAGTGCAGGGAGCTTGGGGCCCCTCTGACTCGTCCCGCCAGGCCCTGTGGGTGTCGGCTCGTCCTGACCGAGCACCGGACATCGAGGCAGCGGTGACACTGCTGTCACCCGCCAGGCTCTGGGACCGCTCACGGGGCGTCTGCCCTCGGAGGGTCCAAAGGGCCCCTCACAAACCTGCCTGGGACTAGCTCCCGTCCCTCCGTGGGGTTTGTTTGTTGGTTTTTGAGGCTGGTTGTTGACAAACTTCCCACTTTATTGCTATTTGTCGACTAAGGCAACTTCCGTAATTCTTCCTCTACCACAGTCTTTCCTTTCTGGAAAGTGACCAAGTTTGTTACATACGGTTCCGTATGTAACAGGATTTTAAGAGGCGTTCACATTCTTTGTTTAAAGGCCCTAAAGCCCCGCGGTCCCCTTTCCAAAGAACCAGAGCTTGAGTTCACAGGTTTCCAATTTATCCATTATCACTTTTATTTTAATGACTCTCTCATTTGCTTTCCTTTGTTTCATTTTGTTATTTTCCAGATTGAACACACACTTTTCCCACAAGGAAACAGTGAAATCCTCAGATTCACCAGTTATTAAATACAAATTAAAACAAACTGGTAAAATTGGTAAATGGCAATATTTTTGACAATCAAATTGTCAGCATCAAAGTGTGGCTGAAATTTCACATTTTCAGTGCAATTGTAGAAGAAGGAAGACAGGACAGAAGCTATTAAAAAGATCACATGCTGAGATATTTTCACAGCCATGACAACAGAAACAGTGAACCGCGAACACCCACGGCACAGCCCCCGGGGCACGGGAGCAGAGCCCGTGAGGACGCGTCGCGCTGGGCGCTGCCCCCCTTCAACGCGGTGGGAACGGCCCCGTCCCCGGCCCCACCTCCTGCCTCCTTGGGCATCGGTGTCAGGTGTCAGAGCCGCAGAACCGCGAGGGGACAGGTGCGGCACGAACCCTTCTGCAAAAGTGCACGGCTGTTAATAGGGGTCAGTTTGGGTACAAGACCCGCCTTTTCTCTGCTAGACTTTCCTGAGAACGTGTCAGTTTCACATTTTTATTTCGAGGTTGAGAGGGATTTCAATAATGCCCGCACCTCATAAAGTTCCTTCATCGCGGCGAGCTTCGATTCGAACTTCTCCAGGCTCCAGACGGTGGAGACGCCCAGCTGCAGGTTCCACACCCGGACCCGGGCCTCGGCGCCGCAGCCTCTGTCTGGCGGCTCGTGTCTGGAAACACCACGGAAGGGTCACCCTGAGACACCCGGGTCGCAACGCCAGGAGCTGCCCAATGGGAGGAGCTTCCCCAGAAATACGGACCCCGATTAAATCTTTTCACAGGTAAACGAGTTTATTACCGTGAAATCATGTCTAAAAAACAGGTTAAAAAATGTCCAGCAGGGACATTCCCTTTACAATGTGAAATTCTGATGGATTTTCACCTCCACGGGAAGCTCCTGGGCATCCCTACAGCCCTTTCAGAGGCCCCACCCCACCCCGCCCAGCTGGGGGGCCGCCCCTCCCACCAGCCCCTTCAAGGACAGGTGCTGCGAAAGCCGAGTCTTGGGGGAAACCAAAGAAATAACAACTTAGAGAAAACACGGAGGCGAAGCCCTCCCAGACACGGCGTGACTGCACTCGGGGTGACCGGTCGCCCACCTGCCGAACACGAACCGCCCGTGGAGCCGGCGGCTGACGGCGTTGGCCTCCTGCAGCATCAGCGACAGCTTCAGGGCGCCCCAGCCGGGCTGCGCTGCGGGGCGGGGCGCGGGCGTGAGCGGGACGCACAGCCCGGGCGCGCGGCCCTAGGGGAGGCGTCCGCTCTCCGCCAGTGGCTTCAACCAAGGGCCACACGTGGTGAGGGCAGCGTGGGGTCACTGTTTTCGCCCTCGTGGGTGAAACAGCATCTCCTTCCCGTAAAACGAGGTCTTCCCCCGGCGGAGGCCAGGGACACACCTGAGGCTGCTCAGGGTGACACGGTCAGAGGACAGGGGACCCCACCAACTACCCTTCCCCTTCCGACAGGTTTGGGGACCTTCTGTCCCCTGACTACGGAAATGGGCCACAGCCTCGCTGATGCAGAACCAGTCCTTTTTACAGCGGCCTAAAACTTAAAAGCATAACCACACTTATGACCAGGACACAAAAACAACAATGAAAAGGAAACGGATGAGTCTGCGACTCCACTCTCCTAACTTAAACGGGAGACTCTACCACAGGCATTTTTATATGGTTCGCTCCAACCTACGACCAGGGCTCCACCGTGAACACTTCTTCGGGAGAACGAGGTTCGCTGTCTGCGTGAATCTAAAAGGCCGGGTGCTCACTGCGCGGCTGGGTTAGGCCCTAACAGCAGCAAGACACGCATTTACACCCCGCATTTCCCTGTTCCTCTCAACAGGGAGAGAACCAACAGTTCGAAAGTAACTTAAACACGGAACCATACAAATGCTCATGGAAGTTTGACTACGGACCAGGCACCTAAGGAGGGTAAGAAATCACTAGTGTTTCTCGGGCAGTAGTAACGCCGCGGTCGCGCCTCAAAGAGTGAGAGAGGGGTGAGCGCTCCGCTGACGCAGCGACGCAGCGAGGCGGCTGACCGAGTGGCGGGCACTCGGGGGCTTGCGGGGGACCACTGCACTTCTAGGGACCGAACTTCCCAGTGAAAACCCCAGTCCCAGCAACAACACGTGTGCTCTACACAGAAACACACAAGGGCACGCAGCAACGATGTCAAAGTGAGACGGACGCCCAAGCGCCGCGGCTGGAGCACCTCCCACAGATAAAGAGCCGAGGGCCGCAAGGAGGGGGTGTAAAACACGGTGCGTGCTGACCCAAGACTTGCAGCTGTCTCTGGTACCTGCTTACGTAACTACTCTGAAAACCGAGTATTTTAGAGTAGTCATTCACACACTTTAGATCCAGAAGTCAGCAACATCTGGAACAAAACGCTTTTAACGAACAAAGGCAACTCTCGCTAACCTTGCGGGGGCCACACGGAATGACCCCGCCTCGGAAGACGCCGGCTCAGGCGTCTCACACACACCTGTGGGGGTCTCGTCCCCGGTGCCCCGACCGCGCTGCAGGGCCTGTACTTCCTCGGCGAGTTTCTGCTTCTCAGCCTCCAGGGCCTCTAGGATCCTCGTGTGGCGGATGCTGTGGTCTTCCAGAGCCTGCAGGACACGCGTGAGAGACGCGCAGGGAGACGGCAGAGCAGGCTGAGGACCCCAACGCACGGTCGTTAACTGCACCTTAGACACACTTGATAAGCCCAGAAGGCCATTAAAGATACATAAAGTATCTTTACAAGGTGATTTTCCCTTCAACAAAATCATTAGGTTTATTTTTTGTTTTTGTTTTTTCTTAAAAGATTTTATTTCTTTATCTTTAGAGGGGAAGGGAAGGAGAGAAGGAAAGAAGGAGAGAAATATCCATGTATGGTTGCCTCTCGTGAGTCCCCTGCTGGGAACTGGCCTGCAACCCAGGCATGTGCCCTGACTGGGAATCGAACCGCGATCCTGTGGTTCGAAAGCCCGCGCTCAATCCACTGAGCTACGCCAGCCAGGGCAGGGGTTTTTGATAGCAAAGATTAATCTTTTGTTTTCCACTGATAAAATTTTAAAAAAACCTTTAGAAAAAAAGAGGAAAAACTCAAAAAAGCTCACATCCAAGGACCTTTGACTAAATAAAAAAGTTACATTTAAAAGGCCCCCAAACCCTTCCCTGGTCATCAAGAAGCCTTGTGGCAGCCCACTCACAGCGCTCCCAGGGTTGAAATGGCTCTGCTTTCCCCCTGAACTCCGGGGGAGGCGGGGGGAGCATGTGCTCTTTGTGCCCCAGAGCTGACCTGGGACACGGGACCGAGTTAGTACAGCGCCCGGAATCGGGGTTCTGGACCATTTTCTCCCACCCCCACCCCAAACCTGGATGAGAGAGGAATGAACCTGCCCTTCCCAATAAACCACAAGGTTGAGGTCCGAGACAGGAGGGCAGAGACGCCACAGTGGTGGCCACCACACTTCAGGCACCGTCAGACCCCGCACCTGCGCTCAGAGTGCCCGCACCTGTTCTGAGTCCCCCACTGGCCTAGGATGCCACTCGGAGAGCCACCACCGCACGGAAGAAGAAAGGCCACCAGGTGGACAGAAAGAAAGGTGGCCCTGTGGACTGTGAACTCAGCCCCTGGAGGAAGCCCTGCCCCCTGAGCTGATAGAACACCCTCGACTCTCCCCTGGAGTGACGTGACCCGGCAGGCCGTGTCCCCGACTGGGGGTGGGGGGGGTGACAGAAGCCCCCGCCGCAGCAGGGCACTCGCCTGCTTGGCAGCCAGACTCTCCAGCTCCAGCCGCCGCCTGCTGACGTGCACCTCCTGCTCCAGACGCCGCCTGGCCTGTTCCAGCTCCTCGATTCTGTGGGCGGCTTTCTGGTTGGTTATCGCCTGCACCTCCTTCCTCCGGGACTCCTCTTTCTTCCAGGGATGGTAATAAAAACAGTGAGGGCCGAAATACAAAGCCTTTTTTAAAAGCTACCCCCAATGGACAGACAGTCTCTGCCTGGGTCCCTGGGGGAGCAGGTGGCCAGGGAGGGGGCCCACGTGGCTGGAGGCCAGCCCTTCCGCCAGGCAGCTCTGGGCGCTTCCCCACTGAGACCCTGGGGGAGGGGACCCTGGGGGAGGGGAAGAACATCATCAAAGACGATGTTCTGCTTTGGGGACCGCCTATCAAGGCCCTGGTGTGCACTGAGACCCTGGGGGAGGGGAAGGACCCTGATGGACGCGGCAGAGGGGGTGCAGAAGAGCGAAAGTAACGTGGGTTGAGAAGCCTCCCGTGTGCCACCTGAGGCCGACCCCCGCTGTGGACGTGCTGCCCCCACGACACCCTCCCCAGCCGCTCGCAGGGACAGGGGCCACTGGGGTGGACGGGAGGAAGAAGCCTGCCGGTACCAGCTGCGCCTCCAGGGCCTCGATCCTGTGCTCGTAGGCGGCCCGCTGCTGGGCCAGCTCCTGCGCGGCCACCTCCTGGGCCAGCTGGGCGCCACGCAGCAGCTCCTGCTTGGCTCGCAGCTGCGCCTCCTTCACCTCCGCCTCCAGCCTGCGAAGTACGGGGCGGGGGCTCCCACCTCAGAGCTACCCCAGTCTCGGCCCCCCCACTGTGCGCACGTGTCTCCCGTGGAACAGCAGCACACGTCTCAGAACCGAACCCCCACCCGCCGTCAGTGGTGCGCTCACACTGCCAGTGGCTGGAGCGCCGTTTGCACGGAGACCACAGAAGAGGGGGAGGGGGTGCGCGTGTGCCCCTCAGCACGTGTGTGCGGACACGTGAGCACACACCCCGCTCTCGTGAGGAGGGAGGTGCGCTGGGTGAGAGCAGGCGGCCCCAGGGGTGCGGGGCAGCAAGGGCGCAAGTGGACACTCTAGCGGACACCCCCAGGGGGCGCTGTGCAGCAGGGGCAGCACTGCATCCACCAGTGTCCCGCACGTCCGGGCTGCAGATGAGAAAAGGACTGACGTGGCTGTGCACACACAGGGCACGGGTGGCGGCATAGAGCATGCGCGCAGCCCGAACCGTGTGCACTCACGTGGCAGACGATGCCCCCAGCTGCAGGGGCAGCACAGGACGGGGGTCAGGGGACCACAAGGAGGCGGGAGCCAGCAGGGGTGGGCTGCACAACCACGCAGACCCATGCAGACCACTGAGCTGCCCCCCACCCCCGAGAAGGTCAGACGGTGGGCTGCGTGCTGCACAGAGGAAGGCGCGAGCAAGGCCGGACTTTGAAGGGGTCGCGCCACAAGCACGAGCAGCCCGCACTGGCCACCCGGACCCCCTGCCCTGTCCACCCCTGTGGTCACCACGCTGACATCCCTCATCGTCCTCGTCCCCCAGCACACAACACTGTCTCTCGTCCGTCTCGTGTCCGCCTGCACTGCCCCGTGACCCCATGTCTTTCAGACGAAACCCAGACTCAGTCCTTCCTTCAGGCCCGTTTCACCCTGGAGCTTCCGAGGACGCTGTTTAAACCCACCACACTGCCCACAGGAACCTGCAGGGCAGCCCACCCTGGTCCCCCGTCCACATGAGCCCCCGACTGTCCCCGAGGCCTCCCGTAGAACGATGCCTTCGCATCCTCTAGAGAGCTCCGCTGGTCCCTGGTCGGGGCTGTGAGTCACCCACAGGCTCCACACAGGGCCGGACATGGTCGAAACTGTCCACTTCTGGGCCCGGGGGCCACGCCTCCCCCCAGTGCCCCCGCGCCCAGCACCTGCTGGACAGCTGTCTGTGGAGCCCACGTGGGTGCCCAGGAGGCAGCACCCAGGCCGAGGCACCCGTGCCAAGCCGCTGAGCCCCGTGTGCTGAGCTCCCTGAGGACTTGGGTGGATGCTGCCCCCCGTCCCCCCCCGAGACCCCTCACTGCTGCAGACCGACCATGACACTCACTGCGTTCTCTGGGCCGCGAGCAGCTCATTCTTGGCAAATTCAAAGTCCTCCGGGCCCTCACGTGCCGGGGCGTCTGCCCCGGCCGGCCTCTTCCCTGCCTGGACCTCTGCTGGGTGGCTGAACCTGAAGTAGTGGTCTCCCCCGAGCACCACACGGTCGCCCTGGAGCACACACGAGAGTCACTGCTGGTGGCAAGTGGGACCCAGAAACCGCTCGGACGAACTGACACACTCGGGGCCCCCACAGAGCACGGCGTCAGTGCGAGACACAAGGGCCACGGCCACCACCACTTGCTCATGCTGTCATCACGCCAGCAACCGCGGGGCCCATGCCCCACACGTCTCCCATGCTCCTCCTAACAGCGAGTCATCACCCAGCTTTGGAGCGAGGAGACTGGAGTGTAGGCCCCTGACGGCAGCGGCGGGCAGGCCATGAGGCCCTCCTGCAGACACCAAGTCAGCACCAGGACCCAACGAGGCCCCTCACCGCCCCGGCAGGTGGGCCAGACAGGGAGTTCCCGGGCTGAACCGCAAAGAAAGAGCCCAGCGCCTCCTCCCACCACGGCACCCGCCGACTTACGTGGTGCAGCGCCGTGGGCTCCAAAACCAGCCTGCCGTTCACGTAGGTCTTGGCCTCCCCGACCGGGAAGAGGCTCACGGCCCCGCCAGCGCGCTGGATGGTGCTGCGGGAGAGAAGCGCGCTGCTGCCAGGGCGGCACGGACGGCGGGCTGGGCCAGAGGAGAGCGGGGGCGGTCGGCCGTGCGCCCCGTGTTAAGGGTCCAATCCCTCGCCACAGCACAACCTGAGATTCCCTCCCACCCTCCGACCCCACTCGGGAGTGTTGCCGGAACAGCCCGGCCTCCCCGGCCCTTCACCCACCAGGCAGGGAGGAAGGGCAGTGCCTGCGTTTCCAGCATAATTGCTTGGGAAAAAAACACCCAAGACAGAGAAAATTCAACAAAAACATTGAAACATCGATAATGGTTTACCTCTAAATGGACGAGATTTACAGTGTTATTCTCTACATTTCTGACTTTCCGGGCTGACACACAGTTGAGACAAGGGACAGGGTGCCGCAGCTTTTCCCCCGGGGGGGGGGAGTGGAGATGAGGGCACCGGGCTGGACCCGACTGGCAAGTGAGACTCTGCAGCAGCAGCTGCAGACGCTCAGTGGTCCTTCAGGTCATTTTATTCGGAGAACAGAAAAAAAGCCCCAAAGTGCAACTCATCTCTGGATCGACGGGACAGGGGGAAATGGGGAAACAGCGACGCCCCACTCTGGGACGTGCTCTGTGTGAGCACAGCCAGTCACATAAGTAGCGATGTCTCCCAAGAACACAACAGGCCCCAGACAGGTCACACATGTGTCACTACACCAACAGCAGCTGCTGCCAGGCCAGACACAGGGGCACGGAGTGCACACAGCACGGAGCTCCACGGTGGTCTGTCCACCCAGGCCCTCAGCTCCACGTCTGTGCCCGCAGCACCAAGAGAGCTCGCCTCCCCACCAGCGGGCAGCCTCCACCAGAGACACAAGCGAGGGTGCCGTGACTTCACACCCACCCCATCCTTACAGGACACTCAGACACCATTTCCCGTAAGAGCTGCGAGTGAAGGACGACCCCACAGTCTGATGCCCCCACACCCTGGACTGGGGTCTGCACACCAACGGGAAACCGGCCAGGTGCCGTGTTTTCTGAGAGGACGGACTTACCAGTGGTCCTCAGCCACCAGCACCCCAGACAGCCGGATGTCGGGGCTGGAGGTGGGGCCCCACTTGCCCACGGTGGTGGTGCCTTCTTTTATCACGTAGAACAGCGTCTCCGACAGCTGGGGGTCTGCGCTGAGGTTGACCAGGCTTGGCGAGTGGGCGTCCATGTGGAAGGTGATGCCTGCTTTCTGGTGGAGGGTGGAGACGAGGCCACCCATGACTATGAGCACCAGGCTGCTAAATCCACTTACAGTGAGGGCTCTCTGCTGGACGCTAAGGTCGCTCTACTCGAAGTCTCCCTGAGTCACGGTTGCCGAGAACCTCTCCTCGCAGACGTCCGGAGTCGGCCCCCGCACCTCGGTTCTCTTCAACTGCCAGGCTCCCTCTCTGTCCTGCGGCATCCCCGGCCCACGCACACTCCCACCCGCCGTCTGTACGCGGGGCCAGTTCCCCTGACCCATCCGTCCTTTCTGCCAGGAGCCACACCCTTCACAGCTGTCACCTGACGTCAGGGCCTGAACCACCTGAGACACCGGGATGGCTCCTCAAGGTCCCTGCTCCACAGTCTCGCCCAGTTCCAGTCCCCTCCACCTGCTACCAGACTTAACTCCCGAACACGTCCTCAAAACACCCAGCTCCTGGCCCCACACTTCCCAAGACCTCCTGTGCCCTACAGAGTAAACCCAGATCCCTGGGCCCAGACTCAAAGCCCTTACCCCCAAACCAGAACCACCCCCCACTTAGCTCCTTCTGGCCTTCCCCACGCCGCTGCAATGACGCAGGGCCACACCCACTCTCCGGGCCCCTCACACCCCTTGCTCCCCACCCTGCAGCAGCTGCCTCCTGGCCCCGCGCTTCCTGCCCGCCCCCATCGACGCTCACCCTGCCTCCAAGCCCCACTCCCATCCCGCCTCTCCCGGAAGCTGGACAGACCGTCCCCGGGGAGCCTCTCACTCTGCATCCTCACAGACCCACCGACCGCCTGAAACACTGCCCTGATCTCCCCGACCTCTGCCCAGACCGCCCGCTCGGCTCCCCCTCAGGACCGGTCCCTATAAAATGTTCGAGTCTCCCTCGTGCCTTAAGGAAGGAGAAGTGCCCACGCCCGCAGAGCAGAGGCACTTAGCGAGTGGCTGTGCAGCTCGCTCGTCTACGGGCTGTCCCGCGAGCTGAGGGCCGAAGCCGTCACACCCTGACCGGGCACCACTGCACCGACCCCCTCCAGCCCCGCGTCCGGTGGATCGGGCGCAGCAAGCACGGGTCTCCCGGCGACCGCACCTTCTCCGTCAGTGAGAACGGCGAGACCGTACCTGTAACTCCTTCATCTCCTGCTGTTTTCTTTTTTCCGCTTCTTCAAATTTTTCTTTCCACGCTCTTTCCAAAGACAAACAAAATAAAAGAGCTACAAACACACACACGTATATTTACATCCACGTGACTAAGAGTCAACAGACAGTCCACAGGGATTACGAAACCACTTGGGAACGAACGAGGTGGACTGCAGGCGGCTGCTGCATCCCCGTGGGACGACGGGAAGGACAGCGCGCGGACCCCCTGCCCCGTCGCGTCCCACCACCGGGACAGACGCCGCCGCCCACCTCTGCATTTCCGCCATGTCCCGCTCCTGCCGATGCAGCTGCATTCTCAGCGCAGTTATTTCTTGCCGACAGAGCCGGTATCGTTCCGGGTCGATGTTCGGATGGCACCTTTGGGCCGCTTTCAGCTTTTCAATTTCTGCTTTCAGGTCTAAATATTTATAGAAACTCGCATGACCGGTGGTACTCGATATAGAACAATTCCCGCCGTTGGCACACTCCTCCAACTTCGGCTTCCCTGCCCCTCCGATGCCCACGGACCCCCACCCGGCCTCGCCCTGCGCGGGAGCCCGCGCCACGCCGGCCGCCCGCCCACCTCGGATGAGCTGCGCGCTCGCGTCCTCGTTCACGCGCGCCACGTTGACGATGCTGCGGGCCTGGCGCGCGTAGCGCAGCGTGCTCAGGGTCTCCTCCACGCTGCTGGCGGCCGGGCTGACCGTGGCCACCATGGCCGTCTTCGAGTTGCCGCCCAGGCTCTCCTTCAACAGCCTTCGAGAGAAAAGACCGTCATCAGGCTCCGCTTCGACGGCCCCGATCGGCGACTTTCCGGGCAGCACGAAGCCGCACGGGGGGCCCAGGAGGCTGTGCAGCGCCCTTGGCCCCAGCACAAGCTCCCCCCAGATCTCGCGAGCACTGCGGCGCCGCCGGCGCTTGCGTGCTGTGCGTGCTGTGCGGCCGCCTGCACCCAGGGTTCCACTGCGGGCAGCGGTGGCGCCCGGGCACTCGGCGCTCCGGGCAGCTCCGGAAAAGGACCGGCTGTCTCGGTCACTTCCGTGCAGCGCTACTCCACGGCCTTGTGGAGCCGGTGCATGGTGAAGATGCCGCACCGACACAGACTCAAGCATTGTTTCCGACTAGACGCAAAGGCCTTATTTTAGAGGGAAAAAGGGTGCGCGGCTAAAAAGTCCGTCTTGATTCATGAAGAGTGAACACCACGGCTCCTAACTTTCGAGGGTTTTAAACGGATCCTGTACTCCTGCCCGGGTCTGCGGGGGCAACACCACGGCAGCAGCCAGGGAGGGTGCTGTGCGGTGGCGGCGCGGGGCCTCGGGGCGGGCGGTCAACCCCGCGGGTGCAGCCTTAGGGTGAGGGATCGGAAGTGCATGCAGTGCGTGTCCTTGGTGAGAAACTCGCGCCCAAACCGTCCGGCCTGGCTGCTCGTAGTCCGTGTGTGTCTTGGGGCCTCCGGGCGCAGCTCGCCTGCTGACAGCGACACCGCGGATCCCTGCGTGGCCCGTTCCCTTCTGGTTCCCTCCTCGCTGCTGCTCCGAGGGCAGCGCGGTCGCCGCCCACCTCCCAAAGGGAGGCCCAGCCCAGGCGGTGTGGCCCCAGGCTACACAACGACCCTTTCAAGTTCAAAGGACACTTGCCATGTGAGCACCGACTCGCGGTAGGGGACAAACACTCCCTTCCGGCGTCCATGTTCGGCGAGTGCAGACACCACCTTGCCCAGAGTCAGCAAGGACTTGTTGATGCTCACACCTTCCTGTGTGCGGGAGAAAAGCGCAGTCCAGTGCCCAGTCACTACCGGGAACGCACCTGCCCCACGACGCACCTGCCCCGCAACCATGCTCCTCCCCCATGGCCACAGACTAACCCGTCTCCCCCAAACCACCAGCTGTACTAGAGAGCACTCACACCCCAAAGCGCGGCTTTCCCGCCGATCCCTGCAGTGCGGCCCAGGAGCTGCAGGCGAGTGCAGACCTGGTTGTCGTTGCGGGTCTACTGCGTTTACAGTCCCCTAGAGACCGAGCCCTGGGAGGTGCCCCGCTCCCTGGGGACGCGCCTCACCCTGAGCTGCTGCCCGCAGGTCCCAGCCGGGCCGCAGCGCTCGCTGCCTGCCAGGTCCACGAGGTTGACGCGGCTGGTCACCCTGTGCTCGAGCTCCTCCCCATCCACACACTCCGTCTGTGGCAAAACGGCATGGAAAGGACACATGGTAAGTCCCCATGACTTGCTGCCAACATGAGCCTTCAAAAGGGAGAGCTGTACAAGGGTACAAGCCAGCCACTTGTTTCTGAAAGGGTCCTCCCCGAGCCTGCGATAAGGGGCCACCGCGAAGGAACCCAGGCTGCATGCACAGCACTGGGACAGGCCAGAAGGAAGGGCCTGACTTGGAAGGGACGAAGTCCGGAGGACACGACTACATCGAGGACACGCCCCAGATGGGTTGTGTGTCCCAGCATTAAAGGAGCAAGGGCTTAAAAGCAACATAAACACCCAACGGCGGCGAAGAGCCTCGAGGAACTGTCAGTGCCACACTCGGCAGACGTAAAAAATACTATGCAGTTTCGGTGGCTGACAGCTGTCGCGGGCCCTGTGGACTGTTCACATGACACAGACTCAGGGGTTGTGACACAGCTGAGACGGTAGTCACTAAATGTTTAGAGGGGCTTGACTGCAGTGACGGGACCCACGCTGAGTCTTTAAAAACCTTTTACTTTCCGATACAATTTTCTGAATACTGTCCAATAGTCCCACGTGTCACTGATAACGTACCATCGCATACTGAGGCAATACCAATGACACCATGGCAAATCAACGGAATATATTACCGGTTTCTGACACAGCGAGAAAGACATAGAGCCACGTACACCACAACTGGTCCCCTCGTTGTGTGGCTCTCCTAGACCCGTTATCTCGCACTGACCCCCCCCCCAGATCCAGAGAAACCCGGGCGGCCCACCTGCGTGCGGGTCATCAGCAGGGAGAGCACCGCGTGGGACCGGGAGCTCTTGTCGTTCATCCCCGTGGCGGCCGTGGCCCTCTGCTTGCTGCCCAGCTCCAGCCAGCCCTGGGGAGAGAGGTCGGCGGGGCCGGGTCACACCGGGAGCACGTGCCCTGAGCGGCACGGAGACACACGTGTGCTGGTTCATAAACGGAGACCATCAGTCAATGTGTAGCATCCGGCAGCCCATGCCCCCACCGCCCACCGCCCACCACCACTGCACTGGGAGTCGGAGAGTGACAACTTCCACAGGCAGTGTCCGTGACCCTGAGCTGACACGACAGTGAACCCTCACTTCCGGTTCGGCAGAGCAAGTCTCAGAGATAGCAGCAAGATTGACCTTCTGCTGACGCAGATGGCGGGGGAGGAGAAACGTTCTTTCATACACATGTGGTCACGATCATTCTGTCTGTGGAAGAAACAAAGTACCCCCCTTACCTGGACGTCAGAGTAGCAGCTGACGGCATTCCTGTGTTCAAAAAGGAGGAAGACAGAATCGGCTTTACTGCCGCCTGCACTCTTGCTCTCGCGAGCTACACGGTGATTGTCCCTAACCCAGCAGAGTGCAAGTCTAGGCCTAAGACCACGGGCACACACACGGCGACACGTACAGTG
This sequence comes from Sturnira hondurensis, assembly GCF_014824575.4. Taxonomy (NCBI): domain Eukaryota; kingdom Metazoa; phylum Chordata; class Mammalia; order Chiroptera; family Phyllostomidae; genus Sturnira; species Sturnira hondurensis. The sequence continues at coordinate 1,461,808 of NW_028091436.1, forward strand.
TGTTCGGGAGTGGGGGCATGTTGGTGTGTGTGGGCTGCAGCGCAACCCTAGATTCCCTGGATGAGCTACGTCTGCACCTCACCACGCCCCGTCCTTCTAGAAAGCTCTCGGATTGTGGACAGGAGAAGTGAGTGACCCTCATCTTGCCTCACACTCGGGGCGTGCAGCACATCAGAGCCCCTCCTCCCCTGGTCGGCTTGGAGGAATCGGTGCGAAGAGTAGAATGGGGCAGTATTTCCCACTCAGCACGGTGAACGCTGCAGGCCAGGCCTCCGTGGGGGCTGAGAAGGGCCTGACCACCAGGCCAACACAGAGCCCCCACACTACTTACACGGCCAGAGCTTCGACGTACGGCCCGGACACAGGGTGCTCCCTGACGCGCAGCTGCAGGGAGCAAGCAGAGCGGCAGTGAGGGTGCAGACAATGCGCACGGAACACAGTGTGCGGTGGCGTTTCCTGCGTCCTGAGTTTAACGTGCAGGTGTCCTCGCCCTGCACAGAACTAGACCTGTGGCTTCTCAGGCGTGGACCCAGAGGCACTGAGACAGCCTTGCATCCGAGCCGCCACCTGCGCAGGCCCGGCGGCTGCCCAGTGTCCCCATGTCCCCCCGTCCCGGGTTGTGCACACCGACCCCCCACGGCAGCCGCCACTCATGGGCCTGACGTGCCTCTGCAGACCATGTCCGCTACAGCCCAGACACCTCACACCGTGTCCACTTACACAACGCGGCTCGCGCGCTGCGACCAGAACCCCCAGCCACGCAGAGACACAGAGGAGAACGCCCGGGCAGGTTTGGAGTCTGGGGTGTCTCCCCAGTCAGGGGGCGGGGTGAGAGCAGGGGCCTCTGAAGACAGCAGCTTGCGCTCCGAGGCCCTTTTCAGAATTAAAGACTTTTAATTCTAACAGCAGCTTTTTAGAAAGCTCACGTAGTTGTGAATTTTTTCAGTTTCCCAGGAAACGCTACCTACGGGACAGCGGTTTGCCAGACAGTCCCGCGGAACCCATGGCTTCAGCAACAGCACATCTGTCTGCCACTGCGGTAGTGTGAGCTCTGCGGACTCTGGGGACTGAGTGGTTAGGTTGCCCAGCCACATCTTGGGACAAGTGTTTCATCTTTAATTCACACAACACTTGCTTGAAATAAGAAGGTGGAACTGAATAAGGAACTGAACCCCCACTATTCAAGCAGCGCTGATGCAGTCAGACAGCGCAGCCCGGCACCGCCGTCCCGTAACAGCCCTTCGGGGAAGCCTGGGCCACACGTGTCATCTCAAGATCGAGCATAACTACACACATCACGAAAGCAGAAATTAAGACCAATAATAAATGGCTTTGACCTTACCGGCTGCTTTGTCTGTCCACTTTCACCTTTACAAACCAGAAGGTCATGGATTTTCTCATTGTATACTTCAAAGAAGCTCATTTCAATGTGGTATTTAGCCTGGTCAGAACAGAAACAGCATGCAATTCACTTCTAAAGTCTTTGCATTCTTTGCAAAGTGTGTACCTGATAAGAGCCCAGCACCCAGAACATGTAAAAACTCCAACAGCCCAACAGCCCAATGGAAATCAGACAAGCCTCTTTCCATGAGGCCCCAGAGCAGAGAAACACACCCTCTGGTGGGCGAGAGCAGCAACCAGACGTCCAGACCCCTAATGAGGGATCCTGGCCGGGAACAAAGTGGCCCCACCGGCAGCAGGGCCCGGGAAAGGCTGGGGAGGCGGAGAAGGGGCCCTGGAGTGCGGCCACCTGACCCGGGGGGCTGGGGTCTCCCACCAGTGTGGTGCCCGGCCGAGGGCCAGAGCTGAGCCCAGACCACGCAGGACCGAATTTCAGCCTCCTCTCTAGCCCCACTCAAAGGCCTGCAGGTCCTGTGGGGACCTACCTCTGGGGTTTTGGCTACTTGAGCAAAAAGGTCTTCACAGAATCTTGGTATTATTCCTGGTTCTTCACCAAACCCCATCATCCTGGAAAGTACAATGTGGACAGAGCAGAAGTGAAACGAACCAGGTTTTTAAAACTCTTGCTTGTGGAACCAGGTTGAGGAGGGCGCGGGAGCAGCTAATTAAACCTCGTCATTCGTGTCTAAGGACCAGGGCTCTGGAGCCCCATCAGCCCAAGCTTAATCTCGATTCCACCCTCGTCAGCTCTGGGACCTTGGACAGACACTTGGCCCCAGTGAGCCTCGTGTCCTCAACTAAAAAGGGGGCCCACGAGAACTCTCCAGTGTGGAGGGCTGTGTGAGAAAGCTCCAGCACAGTCCCTGCACCACGGTTAAACCTCCGCAAAGTGTGGCCGCGGTGGAACCGCCCACTGCTCCCTTCCGGGCAGGCGTGCCCGTGGAACCTCCAGCCAGGTGGCTGACTTCTAATTCTCAGGACGACACTCACGACAGAGCCTCACCGGGCTCCGGTCCAGGTGACAAACACATGCATGGCGAAATGGGGCTGACGGTGCTCCTGGGGCCACGTGAACTGAAGCCCAGAGGCTGAGCAAATGCACCACGTTCGTGGAGCCGGTCTGGAAAACCCAGGAGACTGGAGCCCAGACCCAGGTGGTTTCAAAACGTGCTTCCTGTCAACCACAGTGCTTCTCACGGAGGGTGTGCACCGCCCCCGCTGGTGTGGTCCAGTGGGTGGAGCCTCATCCCATAAACTGAAAGGTCACCAGTCCAATTCCCAGTCAGGGCCCATGCCTGGGCTCTGGGTTGAGTCCCAGGTCTAGGCAGGTATGAAAGGCAACTGACCAATGTCTCTCCCTCACTCCCTCCCCCTCTCTCTAAAATCAGTAAGTGTGTCCTCAGGTGAAGATTAAAACAAAAAAATGTGAACCTGTCTGCAGAGTTGCACTTGCGAGGAAACTCACGTGTAGGACTTCCCAGAGCCGGTCTGCCCGTAGGCGAAGAGGCAGGCGTTGTAACCCTCCAGGGCGCGGGCGAGGAGGGGCGCCGCCAGGGTCCCGTACACTGCGGCCTGGCTGGCGTATCGCGGGTGACCCTCGTCAAAGGACCAGAAGGAGACGTCGTAAACGAAGGTGTACACATGCCTCATGTCAGGGTGTCGCACGGCTATCTCCTCCCCGTTCACGAAGACCACCTGGGCCGCGTCCTCATCCCTCTCCCTTCCGGAAGGAGCAGAGGAAAATGCCACGTCACTGCTGTTGGTGTGAGCAGCACCGGCACCGCGGGCCTCGGTGAGGGCGGCCGTCCTCCGGGGCAAGCTCACACCTTTGTTTCCCGTGGAGAGTGCTGAGCCGCAAACAGACTGCGGTGTGTGTGCAGACCGAGGGCTGGGCTCTGCGGGGGACAGTGCAGCTCAGGCCTGTCCCCAGAAAGCCGACCCGGCTCCCACGGTCTCCCCACACTTTCCTCTCAGACTCTCCCTCTCCCACTCCTGTGACCCACCGGACACCTGGTTCAAGGCCAGACACTTATTTATAACACGCTGTAAAGCGATTGCAGATGTGCGAATCTACAGAAAGGGGTCATCTCAGCAAACCCAGGTAAACGTTGGTGTGACTCGCGGTGTCCCCACCACCCCATGGGTCCCTCCCACCCTCAGATCCACGACCTTCACGTCCACCCTCCATGCACCACAGACTCGGAGGAAATCTCTAACTTGCTCAAGATCCGCAGAAGGTAGTATGTCCTGGTCTGGCCCCCGATGTCCCTTTGTTGCCCCCGACTCTGCTTCAGATCAGAATCAGCCCTGGAAGCCACCTCGCTGGGGGGGGGGTNGGGGGGGGGGGGGGGGGGCGCATCCTGCACCCACCGTGCTGACAGGGCACACCCACTGAGCCCAGGGACGTTCCACCCACCCGGGGCCCGGCCCCACCAGCCTGCCCCCCTCACCCTGACTGCCTCGCTCCCCTCCACGACTCCTGCGGCTTTTCTGTCGGGCTTCCCCACTCTGACTGCGCACTCTCGGCCCTCCTATCACCAATCCCACTCTGTCCCCAAAAGGCCGTGTTTCGCTGTGTGACTTGCCTGTGACCACTGACGGTCCAGGTTCTAACCAGAGGCTGAGCCCAGCACAGTGGCCAGCAGACCCTCCTGCTCATACGCAAAGAGGGGAAAGCCACCAACTGGGCTGTCCAGTCGCCCCGCAAAGTGTTTGAAAATGACTAGATGCCAGGAGCACGTTTTGTCACGTCCATCTTCTCAACCCAGACTTGTCACCTGTGCCTGCCCTGCCCATGACACTTCAACGAGAGACCGTTCTGCCATCAGAACCGCGTCTGACAAGTGGCCGCCCTGACAAGCACCTGCATCAGAGGTGCCGGTGGGGACGGCTGCCGCTCGGAAGGGTTTGGAAGGACCCCTTTGTGGTGAGAGACCCCGGCGGCGCCTGTGAAGGGGCGGCCGGCAACCCCACTGTAGGGTGCACACTTGAGAGCAGACCGCGTGAGAGGCTTTCCAAAAGCAGCAGGTCTAGAAAAACCTGCGTTTGCAAATTGTGGCGATTTCAACTTTCTACCTTTACAGCCAATCACCCAAAATGACCAGCAGACTACAACACAGCCTCGCGATTCTCTCTGTGCGAAAACACCCGTACCTCTTGCTGAAAGGCCTCACGCGCACGGCCACGGTCACCTGGCTGCTCTCCACCTTTAAGGGGTCTCTCTCTGTAGGGCCGCCCCGACCCGCACTTTCCTCCGGGGGAGGGAGTGTGTGTTCTGGGGGCCCTTCCCTCTTGTTTGCGAGAAGAGAGCCTTCCGGCTTTGGCTGGACTTGGCCGCCGGGCGTGCTGGCTTTTGGGGCAGCCGTGGCTGGCTTCTTGAGCTGCGGCGTGCAGCTCCACGGGGTCAGCCTGCCTTCCGCGGGACACTGGGTGGGTGTCCTTTTTTCTAGGCTCCCAAATTCATTTGTGTTTTTCGCGATGTCCTTCCCAGTGCTTGTATGACGCAAGTTTCCCGGTCCCGACACCCCGAGATCCCACTTGTTCTGCACGGGTTTCGTGGCCAAGTGTCCTGATCGCACAACTTCAGTCCGACTCCGGGGACCAACAGGCGTGCTGTGGCTCAGGCACTTCAACGTCAGTGTCGCACTGTCGTCTGCCCGGCGGGGGGTGGAAAGCCTTTCCTTCCCTTCTTCACCAGCCACCAGCTCAGTGTCTTTCGTACCTGCAGTCAAGGGTGCCAACGGTGCAGTGAGTGAGCTGGTGTCTGCACTGACCGCTGTTGGGCCTGCAGCGGTCTCCCGCGGAGCTCCTCCCACGGCACGCACCGCTGTCCGCGGGTCCGTGGAGCCGGTCCGAGCACGCCGCTGCAGCGTGAGGCGCGTTTCTGCCACTTTCTTGGGCGACTCTCCCATTTCACTCCCGAGCAGCGAGGACTCTTTGCTCCTTGTAACTCTCCTCTGAAGGGCCAGTCGGCCAGCAGGGCGAGGGGTGAGGGCCGCATCCCCGGGCCTTTTACAGGCAGAGATAACGTAGGTGCAGTTTATGTCTCCACGCCTCCCGGCAGAGCCCAGCGACGGGTCATCGTTCTCACGCTCACACATGTCTGACTTCACGCGCAGCTTCAGGCTGCTCCTGAGGCTGAGGTTGTTCGCAGATGAGCCCTTTTGGGAAGGAGAAGTGCTGAGGACATCACCGTTATTTCGACTGTGTGCCGTGCGTGCTGACATTGTGGCAGCGAGTTATTTCCAAAGAAGGCTGTCGAAGAACCTAAGCTCTGCTCTGGATGTTTGTTTGACTTCCAGCCTATCAGTCTCCAAAAGTGTCTGTTAAATTACAAAGAGAAAAAAATGTTATTGCACAGACTACAAACAGGCTTTAAAAATATGAGAACCCTTCACCGTGAAAGTAGCTTCCCAGAGGAATGCACTAGAACACAGGTGGCAAACACGGGGCCGAGGGCCAGATCCAGCCGCCCTCCTCCTGGTTTCTACCCAGCAGCAGCACTGAGCTCTCTCGCTTAACAGTTAAGGAGTAGTCACACATAAACAGTCCTAACATTACATTCAGCCCTTTGAAGGCAACCACGAGGCTGATGTGGCCCCGGTGACAATGAGTTTGACACCCTGCACTAGAATAACCAGACCCTGGAGACAGACCGGCAGCGCTGAGTCTGTCCTATTTCGGGCTCGTCATGAGAAGGCAGCGATGTCGGACAAGATGAACGCTGGGAACAACAGAGGCAGCCGGAAAGAGGGGACCAACTGGGAGGTGGACAGACTCCAGGAAAGGGGCCGCAGGCTGCGTCCACAGGGCAGAGCAGGGCTGTGAGGACAGGACATTGTGGACATCACTCATTCATAGGGTCCCTGGGAGTTGGAACCTGCAACTTGGTAAACCCCAAACACCAGGGAAGCTTCCTGGGTGGCCCCCAGGGCCACGGCTCCAAACGGACCAGGACCCTGGCATCACCCTCCCCAGCAGTGGAAGCAGCCCCGGGGTGCTGTGGGTAATGAACCTGTACTCATCTCAAAGTTTCCTGATGGGCACCGCCGCGGGGCACCTTGCAGTCCCAGCTGGAACCAGAGGGCTGGTCCTGCCAACCACTGGTTATCTGCGTCTACCAAGGATCAAAACTGGGGGCCCGGGGCGGAAGTGGGGAGAGAACAGCGGTGCGTGCAGCCAACTCTGCCCAAACGGGCCGTGTCCGGGCAAACAAGCCTTCGCATTCCCTGCCTAGTTCACTTGTACAGTGACACCTGCTCAAACTACTCCCTGGAGTGTCTGCTGTCGGGAACAAAGTAAGTTAATTTTTAAGGAGGTCTTTCCAAGTTCCCAGCCAACAACCACCTGGGCATGAACACCTCCAGTCCAGCTTTCGGCTCCAAGTAGAGAGCCTTCCTCCTGCGGTGGCAGAAAATGGGAAGGCAAGACGCTCCACCGCAGCTGAAAACTCTTTGCTCCTCGCGCGAAGCGATGGAAAATTTGGGGAGTTTCTACATCAGACCGGGACCTACGCCAGGGAAAGAATCACCGCCCGTCCTTCCCTAGCGTTCCCGGATTCGGTTCTCAGCCCGTCACCGCGAGGGCGGGATAGCGAAGGGAGCTTCCCGCGCCGCCGGGCGAGCCTCTGGCGGTGACAGCACCCGGCCTGAGGTCCAGCCGCCACGCCCGCCCGCCCTCCCCTCTTTCCCGGCTGCCAGGGACCGGAACCTGCTCTGGGGCCGCGACGGAACGCCGGGGCTCGGGGTCGCCGTGAGCCGACACCGCCGCCCGCACCCCCACGGCCGCGCGCCCCGCACGGCACCCATACCTCTCAGGTTCCCCACCGCGGAGTCGCCCCGACACCGCGCCGCAGCGCTTACTGCCCGCTCCCCGGATGCCCACAATTTGAATAGGCGCCCCGCCTTCTGATTGGCTGGTGGACGTCGCGTTATTATTATCTGGTTACGTCGCGTCGACACCGCCTTCTGACTGGCTGCTGGACGTCGCGTAGAGAGTTGCGTATTCACTTTCGGTCACCGCCCCCTAGAAGCCGGGGTAGTTGGCTCGTCCTGAATGTGGACGGTGGGCATGCCCGACCCACGGCAGGGGGTCTACGCCGCAGGTGGCCAACGCTAACCTGGGTGCTTAGTGAGGACAAGGACAATGACACCTGTCGATCCTCCGCATAAAAGAGGCGTAGTTTACCCACTTCCGCATCGTAAAAACGGCTGTTTGTCCCCAAGTGAATCACAACGACCCTTTTCCAGTATTTCCGATGCAGAGCGCCTAAATGGGAACTCTCTGATACGGACCATTTCCCACTTAATCCTGAAAATCCCAAACCGGAAAAGCTCTCAGTGCCTTAAATGCTCTAAAAACGTGGAAAAATAACACTCATTACAACTGTTAAGTCTCCACTCCATAATAATTATGAAATTACGAATTAAACAGTGCAAAGACTCCCAACCTGGCAAGACGTTTTTCTAGCAATTTCACTACCCGAACTCGAGCAAAACCTATCCCCAATAATCCACTTATTCTGAAAACAAAAACATGTATTTTTTTAATCCACCAGAGGGAGACAAACGGAAAGAAAACCGTTCAGAAGCGAAGCAAGTGCTTTGGAAGCCTTCTAGATTAGGTTAAGGTTTAAAGAAAAACCACTCTCTTGGACCAATTAACAGCCTCTTAGAATACAAATTTACTACAATTGACTCGATTTCATCGTTTCTTCATTATTAGAATGTGCGCTGCAGTTTCCTGCTTTGTGGGTGTTGAGTTGCCTTTGGGTCCGATAACAAATAGGTCAATGGAAAGGAATGGTTTTAAAATCCAAAGGACTAAGTTGAGAAGTGCTCAGAGCACAGCACCTGATTGCAGCTGTGGCCCCCCCAGGCCCTAATGGTGGGACCACCCCATCCCTTTCCTGCAGCCCCTTCATCCGGGAGGCTCAGTCCCCAGATTAAACCGTCACAGCTGGCGATTCCCGAGTCCCTTCCTTGTGCACAACCCTGCAGGGAGCTGCTGCAGTTATGACGATTGCTCTCTCACAGGTGAGGGAAACTGAGTCTCCAGGAAGTTGAGTAGCTTGCCTGATATTACACATCGCTTAAGTCACAGTCAAGTTCAGAGCTTGGGAAATTGGGTGTCATTGCCCAGGCTCCCCAGCACTACCCAGCATGACTGCTTCTATGAAGATTCTTTCTGGGTCTCAAATTTCTGTGACTCTTTGGTAAGCTGAGTTAAACAAACAAAAACCGTTTTAAATGTGTACTTTCTAAATTTGAATGAATATACATTAGACCAGGAGTCTTGGGTTCTTTTTTGGTCTGGTCTGGTGGATGAAGTCTTTATGAGATCAGTTGTGATCACTCAGTGATTCAGTCTAAATGCATTTAGCAATTCTGCCAGTAATTTGAAAAGAGACAATTACATTAAGCTGGTAATCCTTTCTTAATATAGAAAGAAGAGAGCTCAGGGGTTAGCAAATGTTCCAGACGCTCTTTCCTCTTTGAATCATGCAGGTTTCATCCCAGAGACGATTAGTAATGTTCAGAAACCATTGTCAGCCTCAGAGCCTATAGGGTAACCTATTTTTACCTAAAGGAAGCTCAAAGGTCCACTTAGGATGGAAAATTTCTCCAAAAGGCCAAGTCTGACCTTCAGTCAGGTACCTTCCTCCCACTGTGCCCTGCCGACATGGCTCAAGGTCATTTCTGACACCCTGTTGGGACCAATGCTGACTCGTCCCAGTGGAATTGTAGCTGTCTTCCTACATTGGAGAATGAAATGGTCGCGGAGTAAGTATAGCAACAGGTATTTCACGGTCTCAGGAAGGATGTTGAGTGTGTCCCAGTCAGTCACTCAGCTGTCCGTGTTTGCCCCTAAATCGTTCAACATCTCATTTCTTTTATTGGTGAATTTTAACGCTAGCAGTGTCTCCTAGCAAATTACAAACTTGCTAGCAAATGCTAGCAAATTACAATCTCCTGTAATTTGCACATTTATAGAAATTAGTTTTCTCATTTGGAAAACAGAAGAGAAAAAGATTTTGCCAAGTGATTGCTTCTCATATTTGTGGCTTTAAAAGGGCAGCTGAGCCCTGGCTGGTGTAGCTCAGTGGCTTGAGCACAGGCCTGTGAAGCAAAGGGTGGCCGGTTCAATTCCCAGTCAGGGCACATGCCTGGGTTGCGGGCCAGGTGCCCATTAGGGGATATGTGAGAGGCAACCACACACTGATGTTTCTCTCCCACTTTTTCTCCTTCCCTTCCCCTCTCTCTAAATAAATAAATTAAATATTTTTTTTAAAAAAGAGCAGCTGATTGCAAGAAGCCCCCTGGATGGCAGGAATCGCACTCAGAGCGTGTCCTGAGGGGAGTGAAGCATTTCTGGGCCTCGTGGCGGCACTCAGCACCCAGCCACACGCCTCTGCCTGCCCCGGCCGTTTGCATAAGGCTTAATCACAGCCGGTCCTCTGACTCACTCCAGAAACAAAGAAATCCACCATCAGAAAAACTTCTGCTTATTTGCAGCCCTGCCCCGCCCCAGACACAACGGTTTGGGGCACAAGGGACAGTTCGGAGTTCTGTTTGGACAGGCATTTTCTCAGTTTCCCCTGGAATACAAACGAGTCGAGGGTGGCGCTTCACTGTCTCCCATGACAAACAGGGGTTTCAGAAGCCATGGTGTAAGCCCATATGGACTTACGGGTTTCATTCACGAGAAATTATGCCCAAAGAATTAGTCCCGTTCGCTCTGTCCTTCCGTCTCCCAGTGCGTTTCTCAGAATCACTCTCGAATTCCTGCACCACAAGTGTCCCAGACACCCACCCGAGGAGAGGTCGGGCCGAGCAGCCCGATGCACCCGCGAGAGAAGGAAACGAAAACTCACTTCTAGTCGGTCAGTTTCTCCCCCTCTCCTGAGATTTCCCAAGGGGGATGCAAACTGCTACCCGAGGAACCTGTCCCCCTCCTGAAAGCCAGAAGCAGCCTGTCCAGTGTCACGGAAGCTACCTGTGACTGCAGTCTTCGAGTGGTGTGTTGAGAAAACGGTAATTCGTTTCAGTAATGTATTTTATTCAATGTAACACATCAAAAATATAACTTCAGCCATGTAATCAACATAAAAACGATCACTACGGGCTTGCGGGCCCAGCTCCACCCTAAGAGCCCAGTGGGCACAGTGCTGGTCTCAGGGGTCCATCTGTCTCTCTCCGTCCTCCATTATAGGAAGGAGGGAGGGGCCTTCAGGTCGGGTTACAAATGTGCCAGTCAATCGTGAGACCATTGCATGGTAGCTGGGCGAACAGAAACGGAACTCTCCGGCTCCCAGTCACTGGCCACACCCTCTGGGCCCCCATCTTCATCCATCTGGCTTTGTGGGCCCTCTCTTTGGGGCTGGTCCGTGGTTTGAGGCTGTTTCTGACTTTATGAAGTTGAAGGCCAGCCGGAGCTCACATGTCCCTGACTATCTATGCTCAAAGTAGCACAAACTTCAAAATTACGCTTTGGGCTCAGGTCAAGTGCCTTGCTCTCTCCCTGTAATTAATCTAGAAGCCTCATCACAGAACTACAGAGCACGGCCAAGATCCGAGTCAGCAAAGGCATGAGCACAAAAGCATGGAAAGAATTCTGTGCACACCCAGCCCCCATGTGCACACCTGGCCCCTGAGCCGAAGCTGAGAGATGCTTTTTGCCGTCAGCTCAGAAAGAGGGTGAAAAATGCCTTCGAGAAACAGTCCAGCACATTCCTGAGCCCCGGGCCAACCTCCCCCGTGGCCTCCGCCACTCCACTCTGTCACTCGACGCTCACTTTCCGGGCAGCAACGGCCCAGCACTGGCCCGGACTCCGAACAGGCTGTGAGCACCCCATTCCCTCACAGACAGGGGCAGTCCCTTCCTCTGCTCCAGAAGGAAGTCCCCATTTCAAGCGAGGACACGGTGACCTGGGCCCAGGGCTCTCTCCTCGTAATTTTTGGCAATTCTGTGAAGGCTCGCTCCACTGACACACACTGGAGAGATGGACTTGGTGCAGGCCCCGCCCGCGCCGTGGGGCTGAACGCAGTTAGCCCCATTTCCGCCTACTCCCTCACCTGCTTCCATCGTGAGTGATCAGAACTGTTCCCAGAATTGGGAGCTGATACCCCCCATCACAGGTCCACCCGAAACCCGACTCTCGTCCCGAGGACACTGTCGGCTCTGTGTGCCCATGGTGCTGAAGGCCCCCCGCACAGGCGCACTGACTGTGGGGACCTGCTTGCCTGCTGTGCTGGGTGCGGGCCTGTGTGGGGCCCCCGGCCTGTGCTCCTGACCCCCCCCTGCACCGGGCCATTTGGGGTCCTGGGTCCATGCTCACAGAGCCTTCCTGCCCACATTCCACTTCCGCTTCCCTTTCTGTGGAGGGAGAGGGTTTCACCGAGAAATGAAATAGGCAGTGGGTGTGGGGTCCCTCCCTCTCCGTCACCCCCCACCCTTCCAGGTCGCCCTCCCGACTGCTGACTGAGCCCCAGCTGGCATCTCTGAGGGCAGCTCGCCCCCCGCCCCAACCCCGCCCGCCGCTGCCAGGGCAGCCCGAGCTCTAGGCCGACTCTCTGCCCAACTCCGAGCCGTGGGCTGAGCTGGGGCCCAGCTCCAGACCCCCCCGCCCATTTCGTATTTAACCACAGTGGCCAAAACTGGCCAATGAGGGAACGGGCCGACTGGACTTCAAAGCCGGGCCCTGGCCCCTGGGTGTGTTTCAAGGTAAGATCTAGGCTTCAGGGGAGGCGAGCAGGCACAGCGGTGGGAATGGGAGACGGGGGGGGGGGGGGGGGGGGNAGCCCGAGCTCTAGGCCGACTCTCTGCCCAACTCCGAGCCGTGGGCTGAGCTGGGGCCCAGCTCCAGACGCCCCCGCCCATTTCGTGTTTAACCACAGTGGCCAAAACTGGCCAATGAGGGAACGGGCCGACTGGACTTCAAAGCCGGGCCCTGGCCCCTGGGTGTGTTTCAAGGTAAGATCTAGGCTTCAGGGGAGGCGAGCAGGCACAGCGGTGGGAATGGGAGACGGGGGGGGGGGGGGGGGAGGCAGAGACCGGGAGCCCGATGAGGCCACAGTGTGGGCCCCGTGGGGGTCAGGAGCAGCCAGAGTGACGTGGGGACAGAAATGAGGGGATTAATACGACAGACGCTCTGCAGTGAGGGCCAGCCCACTGAGGTGACAGGCACATGATTTGGGGAAGGAGGTGAGTGGGTGTCAGATGTCCCCTAGACCTCAGACGCGGTGTCGCCGTCAGCAGGGGACTGCCAGGCTCTGCTGAGCGAGGAACGGTCAGGGAAGCAGGGAGGTCAAAACCCTAAAAACAGTCCTGGCTCCGGGGGGAGGGAGGCTGCAGGACAGGGTGAGGGTCCAGTGACACTGGACTTCGGGTGGAGGCCCGCGCTCCTGGGGCATCGGACATGGGGATGCGTTGAAAGGAGACAGACAGGGCTTGCGGACTCAGCAGACATGGGGATCGGGGCGAGAGGCGAGTCAGGGCGAGGCGGCAGCCGGAAAAGGGAAATTTGCCTGTTCGTAAGGAAGCCTGTGGGTTGGCTGTCGGGCCGAGTTCAAGAAGAAAAGGTTCAGCGGGAAACTGAAGACACACAGCTGGGGCATAGGTCAAAGGTCAAAAGGTAGGCCTCCCCCATCCTGTTATGTATCGTGTGTGAATGTGTCTCTGTTACAGAGCATTTCAAACACAGCCCATGCAGACCAAACAGTAATGAACTTCCTGGCCTCGGTAACGACCCCCTGCTCCCCCCAGAGCCCCCAGCGCATGTTATCCTGAATCTAGACTTGGGGGGCGGGGGTGGGGCACGAGGTACGACGCAGAGAAAGTGCAGACTTGGGCGGATCTGAGAGGAGTTTCGGGGACACCTCCTCCCCTATGATGAGCCAAGCGGACGAGGAGAGGCCGGAACGAACTCCCCGGAATGGAAAAGCAGAACCGCTGGAGCTGAACCTGGGACGCAGGCACCTGCAAGCGGCTCTGGCAAGTTTTCTTCCTTCTGAGACACCAAGAAAAATAAGGACGCTGTGCAGATTTTCCAGAAAGCTCAGGCTGACATTTTACAATTGTTTGCAGACACGGTTACACTGTTCTTCGTCAGCCCGTCAAACGTAAACTCTCGCCTCCTCCGTCACGTGCCATTCTGGGCGGTGACGCCCTGCGCCACGTTGCGAAAGGCCACTGCGCACCAGGCCCTGGCGCGAACTCCTAATTATCACTGGCTGGTTTTCACACTGCGGCCCAGCCCGCTGGAGTCACGCTAAGTATGTCCTGGTGACAACAAAGGAGCCCTATCTGCCTGGAGTCAGTTTACCTGTGGCTGCCAGCAAAGTCACCTTGAATGACACGTCACCTCTTGTCCCTTAGCTGCCTCCCTCGAGCAGCAAACGTGCTGACTGTGGCCAGTAGGAAACATCAGAGGCAACAGGGGAGTTGCCGTGAATTCACCGACGGGCACAGGGGAGTGCGAGTCAGCCTGCGGACGAACACAGAACAGTTTATCAGCGAAGAAGACCTGGCAGGTGTAGCTCAGTGGATTGAGCACCAGCCTGCATACCAAAGGGTCGCCAGTTCGATTCCCAGTCAGGGCACGTGCCTGGGTTGCAGGCCAGGTCCCTAGTAGGGGGAACACGAGAGGCAGCCACACATTGATGTTTCTCTCCCTCCCTTCCCCTCTCTCTAAAAACAAGTAAATAAAATCATTTTTAAAAAAGATGCTTGCTTCAACCTGGCAATCAAGCAATTAAAGACCTAACTCAGTTTTTCTGTCCAATAACCCAGTTGCCGGCAGAGTGAAGCAAGGTCTGGGAGCACACGTGACTGCGTGAATCGGCCAGGGAAAATTCCAGCCAGGCGATTCCCTCACACGCTGAACAATCACGGTGGCAGAATACCACCCGCCGGCGTGAGGCCGCCACCACGCCCCCAGGAGAGCCGGCCCCTCCTCGGCGTGCCCTTCCTCCGTGGTCACCATCTCACGTCCTTCCTCTCGTGACATGCTGGACGGCACTGTTTATTATTTTATTTTCGTATTTTTTTAATTGCTTTGAGAGAGAGAGATGGAAACATCCTTTGTCGTCCCACTTACTTGGTTGGTTCTTGCATGTGTCCTCACTGGGGATCAGACCCACAACCTTGGTGTACTGGGAGGACATTCTCACCAACCGAGCTGCCGGCCAGAACCGAAGGTAGCTTTTTACGTCTTTAAGCGGGGGACACTTCAGCAACACGGGGACTGGTTAAAGAAAAGCCTCAAGCTGCGATCGGCAGAACACGTCAAGTGAGGAACCACATCCCTGCAGACCCGATGGCAGGAGGAGCACATGAGAGACAGATGTGCCCCAGGGAAGGTCGTGAGGGATGAGGACCAAGGATCTAAATTGGGAGAAGCTGGAAGAACCGAGAGAAGGAGCAGGAGGAGGAAGAAAAGGAAGCTGCTGAGTTGCCCTGAGCTTCCTGGGAGCGCGACCTGTGCAGGACGCAGGACGCAGGACGCGAGACCCTGGCCGTGCGCCCGAGCTGGGGACTCTGCCCCCCACTGCGCGCCCAGCTGCCGCCACCCCCAGAGTCTGAAAGGGCTGGTCAGCCAGGCCCCATGCGGCCGCAAGTGCCAACTGCCGCCGCAGGAAGGTGAATGGAAAGGACTAAGCAGAGGCAGGGGACAGACTGCCAGACCCAGAGCTGACCGGCGAGGCTGCGCCATGGCCCAGCGTCGCCTGCTTTGGTTTACGCCGTGCCCTGTAAAAGCTGGGTCCCCTGTAAAAAGCGGGTTCGCAAAGCCACCTGATCGCCGGGCAATCCTGCTTTAACTGACGCAGGAGTCGGAGTCCAGTGAGAAACCGCCCTTGCTCCGGGGACGCGGCCCACGGCTCCACAGTGCTCACTACAAATTAAGCACAGCCCTGATGCTCCGGTCTCTGCCTCTCGGCACAACCAGGGTCTTAACAGCGGCCTCCTCCCCTCCCCCGACACTGAACGTGCCCCTCCCACGTCAGCAGATGGAGACATGGGGAGCACGCCCAGAGCCTTGAGGGCTCACGCCCTTCGGGGGACCTCTGACCCCAGGCTGTCCTTTGCAGGGGGACGAAGGGACTCTAGGTAGCCAGCAGATGCTGCCCCACCGCCCTCTGGGCACATGCTGGGGTGCGAAGCTCAAGCGTTGACATTTACGTAACGTGTAACCCTAGTCAATCCCCCAGCCAGCAGATGCCAGTGGAGTCTCGCCGTGACAGCGTCATGTCAAAGCACAGCCGTCCTTCCCGAATCGAACACCATCGGCCCCATCGGCAAAAGGGCCAGAACCCGGAGCAGCAACGGAGAAGCAGCATGAGCGCAGCGACGGGCATTCAGTCAGCGGCCCGCATTCAACAGAGACCGATGTATGTTCACCAGGCCGGTGAGAGGAAAACTGGGAATAAAAGAAATGGCAAACTTACCGCGTAAAAGGTGCGCTTCCCATTTCTTCTTGCTTCTACCACTGGCTTTTCCTCGCACCCCTCCCTCCGACAAGGAGCTCCAGGCCAGCGTCCAGGCCGGCGTCCAGGCAGGACGGCAGGGACACTGGGCAAAGGGGCCGCCTTCCTGCTCCCGCTTCCTGCCACACAGGCTGCTGGTTCCGACAGCCGCTCCGAGGAATAAAAAACCGTTTTCTACTTAGCGATTCATTTTCTGACGTCCTTTTTAATGTATGAGCATTTAAAAGAAAAATAAACATGATAGTGCTGTATAAATTTGATATTCTGTTAAAAAACCGAAATGTTTTTTATTCCGTGGGCTCGCCCGCAGATAACAACAAGCAGAAATTCACGGACGGGGCCGACAGCCGGTGCGCAGGCCGGGTCCACGGTCACTTGGGAGCGTGAGCTTTGTCGTGCTTCCGGATGATGTCCATGAGGTTGGCGCCCGTGACCAGGCGGCCCTGGGCCTGCCCGTCCCGCCGCTGCTCCCGCCGCTGCTGCTCGCGCAGGTAGGGGGAGAGCAGGAGCTGCGGGGGCAGGAGGGACCCGGTGGGCTTCACCCTCTTCACGATGTCCCAGAAGAGCCGCTTGGAGCTGTTGTTGACGAAGGTGATGGCCGTCCCGTGTTGGCCTAACCTCCCCACTCTTCCCACCTGCAAGGAGCAAGGGGGCTTTCAGAGCGTCCCCGAGGACGCGGCACACCGCTTTTTCCCAATTTATATCAATACCTCACTGTTTGGGAAATAGGTTTACGGGGCTGCCACGGGCATGTTTCTAAGAAACAGCCCAAGTAGAAAAGAAGGGTGTGACCCCACGCAGTGAAAGTAAGCAGTTTCTGCGAAACTCCTGTTTCATTTCAGTGTGTGCGTGTGTGCACACACGTGTGAGATCGGGAATGGGCGGTGACCGCTGGGGGGGGGTGTGGCTTCTCCCCGGGGCGCTGAGAAGTCTCCGGCACTGACCGCAGTGCAGCTCGATGACAAGGCTGAAACCTGAACCACCGGACCCCACCCTTCACACCGGCGAATTGCACAGGAACGGGCCTACTGAGACCTTTGTACGGAGAGGTTTTATATCTCAGTATGCAGCCGTCGAAAACCAACTGTCACCGTCTCCAAACTCTAGAGCACAGAGCCCCCACCCCCCAAATAAAAAAACAGGCACGGGAACACCTATCACAATGCAGAATGCACCCCTCCTTTGACCCAGCCGGGTGGCAACGAGGAACGTATCCCTGGAGGAGCTGCGTCGGGCGCGCAGCGAACACCACAACACCGCAAACACCGGGAGGCCCCTCCGTGGGGGTCTGCGGGTTGCAGGGCGCCCCGACGTCCCCGCCAGCAGCCTGCGGAGCAGAACCAGCCACATGCCCGCACACACATGAGCGTTTATCCTGCCACACCGGTATCTGCAACACACTTCACAAAGAGGTCCAGGCCCCCCGCGGGCGGCACGGCGTGGCCCTGCCAACGCTGCACCTCGGTGGCCCACACATGCCTGTGTGACACATACACACAGACCGAGGCATTTTCTCGGACCATGAACTTGGGGGGTCACTCAGGGGAAGAGGCTCACTTCTCCTCTGATGGCCCTGCTGTCTGTGTTATTTGTGATCGCGGGCGTGTGTGTGTATGCACGTGTGCACTTTGGTTACTGACACAGGCACACACACCCCAG
This sequence comes from Sturnira hondurensis, assembly GCF_014824575.4. Taxonomy (NCBI): domain Eukaryota; kingdom Metazoa; phylum Chordata; class Mammalia; order Chiroptera; family Phyllostomidae; genus Sturnira; species Sturnira hondurensis. The sequence continues at coordinate 1,479,351 of NW_028091436.1, forward strand.
CACGCGGGCACACCTCAAGGAGGCCCGGAGGTCTCCACGTCTGCCCCCCGGCCCTAGGCCCCCCGCAGAGTGACAGCACAGTGCCCTGTGAGTGACGGAAATCCACGGGGCTGACCTGGGGGCGGCCGGAAAAGGTTCAAGTTACATCGGCACGCTCCGCAGGAAGCCCTGGCGCTTCCGAGTGCTGCAACATTTTGGGAAGATCCCCATCGGGAACCACTGCGAGTTCGGAAGCAAACGTCTCGGTCCGTTACGTGACGGCAGGCAGAAGGGGGGGGCGGTGGGGGGCCCCTGGGACAGGGGCCTGTCCAGCACGAGCCACTGGGACAACACTAAACAAAGGCACGGGGAGCGTCCCGCGGGCCACCGGGGGCGGGGGCGGCAGAGCTGAGGCCCAGGACATCGGAGAAAGGGTTTCCTTGAAGGGCCTGAAAGCGGAGCCGGGAAGGAGGGCCGGGCGGCAGGGAGGCTGTGCAGCGCCGAGGGCAGGCTCTGTTCCTGCGGGGAAGCGGGGCCCCTGGCTGGCGTCTCTGGCACCAGGGAGAGGAGCTTTAGAAGGGAAAGCCTAGAACGGACACGGACACGGGGGCGAGGAAGGCGAGATTCCCGAAACAACCAACACTCTGACGGGTGCTCTTCGTCCGGGCAGACGCAGCACCGTGAACCAAAGCCCCGTTGTTTTCTGGTTATAAAAGCCACGGAACATGCTCGCGGCAGAGAGTGAGAAACAGAAAGGGAACAGAAAGAAACCAAAACCCAACTACTTACAGAAATTTAGCTAACATTTCAAAAACAAAATTTAGTTTACACGCATACATACATGTATACCTAAGCAGGAAGAATCAGGTTTTACGTCCATTTCAGAACTTGCTCTTCTCTCCGCCACACTGACCCCGCCTCGCCCAGGGAAAGGCGCGGTGCCAACACTGAAGCCTCACCTGGTGCACGTACTCGTCCATGCTCGAGGGCATGTCGAAGTTCACCACCAGCCGGACCCGGACCAGGTCCAGCCCTCGTCCCAGGACCCCCGTGCTCACCACCACCTCGTGGTCTCCGTCCAGCAAGCCCTTCGCAGGAAAGCAACAAAGCACAGCGTTACCTACTGGGGCGGCCTTCCCCTCTCTGACCTTCCTTCCACGTCACTGCAGCGGCTTTTCAGGACTCGGGTCTTAGTGTCCCGGACAGGAGGCGCTGAGTCCCTCCCAAGCCCCCACGTGACTTTTCTCCTCACGTGCTCAGGCAAACCTGCGCCGGTCCACATGGACCAGACGTCAGGAAGCGGGGCTTCTGAGCCAGTTGGCTCTCTAGCAGACACCCCCTGGGGCCCGGGCTGACCGCTCCCAGCCACAGAGGCCAGCGAGAGGGGCAGTTCACTGCAGTCACAGCCACCCTCGAGTTCTCAGTGGTTAAAAAGGTCTGCTTCAAACACCAGCTGGCAACACAGCGTCTTTCCAAAAGGAGATGCTCGCAAAACAGACAGGGCGCCGCGCCTCTGACCTGTACTACACTCCTCCTCTCGTCCTGGGACTTCTCCGAGTGCATGGACGCGCTCTTCAGACCCGTGACCTTGCGGACCGCTTCGCTCAGCAGGTCGGCTCCGAGCCTGCAGCCCACGAACACCAGCACAGGCGGCTGGAACAGCCTCTCATCCTGAAAAGGAAAACGCACACTTAACACTGTGCGGAACACAGCTGACCGCGGCTCAGGTTTCCAGAGGCGTCAGGATAGCTTCCCTCAAACAAGGCTGTAAGTGGCTCTCACAGAATCCTGGACCAGGCAAGGCTGCTGATTACCAAACACTGAAGCCAGATCTTCCCGAAGCTGCACCACACACCCAGTCTCCTCCTAGGTCCACCAGACGTGCAGACCTGCCCTGCTGACCTGGGCCGGCAGCTCTCCAACTCACGTTCAAGATTTCAAACAGCTTCTTCTTCTTGGCGGGCTCCTCCACCCACAGGACGATCTGCCGCACGTGGGCCCCCGGCAGGTTCTTCTCGCCGGCGGCGATCCTCACGGGCTTGTGCAGAAGCTGGCCGGCAAGCTGCTCTATGCCGGCTGGGATTGTGGCCGAGACCAAAATGGTCTGAGAGCCGCGAGGAATGTGTTCCAAGATGTCCAGCACTTGCTGCTGGAAGCCCATCTTTAACATGGTGTCCGCCTGGAAGAAAGTCATTCTACGGTCGTCTGACGTGACGTGAAAACCCCCAGCCACCCAAGGAAAGACCCGCTGTTAACAAGGGAGAAACGCTTACATGGAAGTACCGGCCACAGCGTCCGAAGACAGAGGACGGACTGGGAAGCGAGACCCGTTAATCTAACATTGCGTTTGGCGTACCGATGTGCTTGCAACAGTGCACACCTCAGACACAGCGAGAGCGGAACCGAGTCGGGGGAGACCAGACCGAGGGGCACACACAGGCGCCCCCGGTCCCCAGTGAGCTTCGCCCAGCGTTCTGGGGCACGCTCTGTGCTCAGTGCCGCCCCACGGCTTTGTCGCTCATGATGTCCTTGGTCCCCGACAGCGCAACAGCCATCTGCACTGCCAGCGTCACTTCTGAGGGCCCGCAGGGCCACACCTCCGCTCCCCAGACCTTCACTGAGCAGCCAAGCATGCTGGACAGTCAGGCTGAGTGTGTGCCACGTGCCAGGCAGCGTTCCGAGCACTGGCCACGCCTCAGGACACCCGTGAGGCAGCCCCGCTGCAACCCCACTGTACGGGGAGGGCCCTGGGCCCGTTGCACGGCGACCAGCAACCTGGCGGAGCCGAGACATGGACCCGGTGGCCTGGCTCCACAGCCACGTCCTGCGCCCCGCTCTGCGCTTGGCACGCACGAAGGGACCCTGCCTTCAGAGACGTGCGGGTCTAGAAGGGAAGCTGAGGGGCCAACCCAAACCTGCGATGGGCACGTCCTTGAAACAGTATACCTCTAAATGACAGCACCGCCACTGGCCAGCCACTCCCCACACCGCAAACACTGAGTTTCCCTCCCTCGCAGGGGCCCCAAGCCACCTTGTTCGTGGAAGATGACGAAAATGCTGTGCAGGGAAGCCAGCAAGAAGGACGCTGACCACAAGTTCCACACCAGGCCACTTCTCAGGCTCTCAAGAGGGGAGAGTGGAAGAGCGGGGTCCCAGCAAAGGGGAGGGCGCCTGGTCGCCCGTTGGGGGCAGCGGCATGGCTGACAGAGCACTGCCATCCGGAGCGCTGGGCGTGCTGTTCGACCTCACACAGGAGTTCTCGGCCCACAGGATGTTGTCACAGTCCCTACGCCACCCTGGCCACAGCTCTCGGGGGCCCACGACTCCCCCGAGGCCTCACGGCAGGTGCAGCAAAGCCTCCAAACCTAGTCTTTCCAGCACTGCGTACTGGGGCCCAGGGAAGGCAGGCAGGGTGGCTGCCCGGCCAGCACCTCGCACCCCATGTTTCCGATCGTGGCTGGGTGACGCCAGGCCCCTGCTCTGCCGCTGCTGCTGTGACGCGTGTGACGGCAGCTGTGTGCTGCAGGCAGATGGGCCGCCGCACGCTTGTCTGCTCTGGCACTGGCTTGATCTCCCGCAACACACGTGTCCTCTTTGAATACGCCAGGCGGCCCACAGTGCAAAATGCCTCTGTGCTCTTGTTGTAACACAGAATACCACAGACACTTCTGCCTCCGTGGAGAGAAAAGTTAAAAGGCCACACAACTGGCGTCATCACTACCTCCCAGTCTCCTGCTGACCGCGGCCTGCACTGACTCCGCTGTGTTTGTAGGGAAGTGGCAGCCAGCACGTTCAAGGCAGGCGCCCCTGAGAACGCAGTGCAGCCAAGCTGTGTCTTCTGCCCCTCACAAACTGCGACAGCTGCAGTTCCCTGTCATCCCCCCCACCCCCCCGGAGCCTGGCTGCGGTCTGCACCACGCGAGCCCAAGCGCGGCCCTTAGAAAAGACCCTCCGTCCTTCTCCTTCGGGAGGGGGGGAAACGCCTGGATACACAACAGAGCCGTGTAATGGAACGCGCTTTTCCTGAACTGCAGGGCGCTGCGTGACCCTGTTTCTACTCGCCGTACTCACCTCATCCACCACCACGATCCTCACGCCGCAGAGCTGGACGGAGCTCTGCTTCACGATGTCCAGAAGGCGGCCAGGAGTCGCTATGACGACCTGAAGGAAGGGGACAGGCCAAGGGGAACATTGACGAGCAAGCTGGGAGTCTGGTGAAGGACAATTCAGTGTGCAAGTTCTCCCCCCAAATACTGAGTAAATACAAAGGGAAAAACAAAACTTGAGGGAGCTTGGCAGGTCCTCTCACTGGGAAAAAAACCAACTGAAACTGTGTCCTTTAAAAGGGCAGTGTGAGAAGGACAAAGCATCTCTTCTGTGACGTTCCTGTCAAAAGGACATCACTTTCGTCAGTTAGAAAACATTCGTCAAAGTAAGTCATTTCCAGTCCTTGCAAGTGTCCAGATGGGGGGGAGGGGACAGACTGAAGAACCGTCCCCAATGGAAGGGATGAACGAGACATGACAACTGAACGCAACGCGGGATTCTTTTTCTTCAGTTTTGTTTGTTGGTGTGTTTTGCTCTTTAGATTCCACACACGAGGGACACGCGGTATTCGTGTTCTCTGCCCTGGTCCGCCCACGCTGTCGCAGATGTGAGAGTGCATCCTTCTTTCTCGGCCTCGTCCTGCCCCACTGTGTGAGTACACCACAGCCCTTCCCTCCACCTGTCTGGTGACGGGCACTTAGGTGGCCTCCAAGCGCGGCCACTGCAAAGAAAGCTACGGTGGACACGGGGGGCACGTGTGCTTCTGAATCAGTGGGTTTCTGCAGATGGGGGCCCAGCAGTGCACTCGCGGGGTCACCGTGTGGTTCTGAACCGGAGTCCCATGCCACAGAGTCTGAAAGGACAATTCGCAAACGCGAGTGGCCCGAGGAGGACATGACAGCACCTAAGCCCCGTGCGCACACGGTGCATGGATGTGACCCGCCCGGTTCTGCAGCTGCACTGTGGTCACACGGGAGAACGTCCCTANGTGGGTTTCTGCAGATGGGGGCCCAGCAGTGCACTCATGGGGTCACCGTGTGGTTCTGAACCGGAGTCCCATGCCACAGAGTCTGAAAGGACAATTCGCAAACGCGAGTGGCCCGAGGAGGACATGACAGCACCTAAGCCCCGTGCGCACACGGTGCATGGATGTGACCCGCCCGGTTCTGCAGCTGCACTGTGGTCACACGGGAGAACGTCCCTATTCCCAGGTGTCACACCCTCGAGTATATGAGCTTTGGACCCTTCGACAAATCCCATCTTTCCGAGAGTCACGTTCTCGACCATAAGGGTGAAATCAGCCACGCAGCCCCAGGAGCAGACATGACGGTCAAACGACACCTGCGTAGACACCCAGCAGCTGCTGGCACGCAACGCGCACCCGATGAATGTGTCCTTCCCTTTCCTACACAAAACAAACTTTATAAAAACGACACTTGGCCAGAACGTAAGGGCCATCTAAACTCACCCACGAAACCTTCTCAAGACAGGACCCCTGAGGTCCATGCTGCTCCGAGACAGCCTATGGAATCGGTGCTCACCTTGACGTGCTGCCGCAAACGGTGCAGCTGGGGGGGCAAGGGCAAGCCCCCGACCAGGAGCGCGGTCTTCATGCGCGGCAGGCCTCTCATCAGCTCTTTGGCTTGTCTCTCTATCTGAATGGCCAGCTCCCTCGTCGGGGTGAGAATGAGCGCGGACGGACCCGAGCTCTGCGAGGGCGGGGAAACAAGTCTCAGAACGGCAGCCACCCATCCCCAAGGCTATACGGGCCAGCTCTTCGGAGCTCCCACGAGCACTCTGCTCCCGCCTGTGCCCGTGAGCCTGCCTGGAAGCGAGTCCTCCCGCCTCCTGCCCGCTGCAGAGTTTGTCTGCAAAAGCCATCATGGAGAGAGCCTCGCCTCACAGAACACGGGCAGACTCTGCACAGTGCAAGCTCAGGCCCAGGTGAGGCGTCCACCATGACCAAGCTGGGCCGGCAAAGTCGCACTCAAACGCCGTGATACTCCTCACGTGGCCGCGAGGAGCCAGGTCAAGGCCGGCTGTCTGCCCTTGACCTTCCCTGTTGGATTTCTTCCGGGTTCACGTTCTCTGTCCAGAGAACTTACTTGTGGGCACACCCACCCTATTTCCTGCCCTTCGCTCTGTTCAGGCCCTGCAGGAAATGTCCCCTGAATCTTGACCGTCGACTGCTGCATTTTTTCTCATGTTACCTTCCCCTACTCGTTGGTTTTTCAAATGTGTTAGGAAGAAAACATTTTGTAAGGAAAGCAATCTTTGAGATCTTCAGTAAAGGTCTTTTGTTCGATATCACGTAAGCAAATATTCCTTAGAATTATGCTTTTCAGATACAATACAAACTTCTACATATTCAGTTTCAGCTGGCAACTCGAACATGGTTGAGTATAAAAGCTGGTAAATACCTCCCTTGTTTCTGAGAAGGGTCCACTTGAACTTGAACTCACCTCCAGCAGAGCTCGGATGATCACAGGAAGGAGAAAGGCAGCTGTTTTCCCAGATCCGGTGTCAGCGCTGGCCAGGATGTCCCTCCCCAGGAGACCGACCGGAGTCATCTGCATTTGGATGGGGGTTGGCACTTCATAGCCCGAGGCCTTCAGGTTGAGGTTCAAGGCCTCCGGGAAACCACAGTGCTCAAAGTCAATAATGGGCCTGGCAACATCTTGCCCTTGAACTGAAATTCCCAGCTGCTGTTTCAGGTGTTCCACCTGGTCCTCCTGAAGGCTCGAGATGAAGGGATGCTCTTGATACACATACCGCAGGGGAAGCGCAGACTCGGGCTGAGAGCCGGCTCCCTGTGGGCGGCTCCCCGCGGCCGTCTCCTCCTTCCCCTGAACCTGCAGCAGATGTTTCGCTTTGCACTCCAGGCTGCACACGTCCTCATCTGTCTCGTCGCAGATGTACTCTCCGTATCGGCCACAGACCACACACACGGGCTCCCCGGGCTCTGCCCAGCGCTGAGTCTTGGAAAACGACTTCACAGGCTCTCCAGGCGGACAGCTGTCCGTGGCACCTGCCTCGGGTCCCGCCTGGGGACTGGGGCAGGGACACTGTTCTGCACTGGGCCTGCCGCTGGCCGTGGCTTCTTCTGCACTGCCAGCATCAGCTGGGTGACCGTGACCACTGCCTTCGTCCCACCGGAGGCCTTCTACTTCAGGTTTCACTCTCTTGGCCACACAGCCTTTGCCGTCCTCGTGAGTGTTCCTCTTGACTTTGAGAGAGCGCGGAACAAACATCCTTCAATGTGCTGTGGAGGGAAGTACATAGTGAGATTTATTTTACCTGCCATCAAGTTCAAGTATCAAGTACCAGGTGGCTATCCTAGAGTCAGCCCAGTGTCCCTGGACTTTGCCTCAGGGGACCAGGGAGAGCATCGTGACCACACAGTTATCAAGCTACTCTCCCATCCACCAGTTCTCTGCTGAGAAGACTGATTCCTTTTCAGAGCACACGTGTGCACACACGGGTGCACACCACATGGGCACACAGGCACAGCCTACTCCTGCTTGCTGGCTGCTTGAGCTCCAAAAGAGCGTATTAGGGAAATGGGGAGTAAATCCTATCGCCTTTTCACAAAACAGGAGCGGTACTTCCCAACGGGAATCTGTAAAACCAAACCACGGGGCACAGAGGAAAGGGCTGCTCTGGCCCAATAAGTAACAGCGACGGCGCTGGGGTGCCCGAGCCCGGTGTTTAGTGCCTCTCGTGCCACCTACCCTTCGCGGGCTCCCAGGGCAGGGGCTGCCCGCACAGAGACACGCGGGTGTGTAAGACATTGTGCTGTGTCGAGCCTTAGTCCAGACACGCGCGTCCGTGGAGGACACCGGCCACGCGGACACCAGGGGCTCGAGGGCTCCCCTCAGCGCTGGGGCCGGCCGGACTCCGCGGTGCCCGCCGTCACCAGACACGTCTGTGCAGCCCAGGGCAGGGGCTGGGAAGGACGACCTTCCACCCAACTCGGGGACCAACGTACTCATGCACAGTTTTCTCAAAAGTCGGTCTCAGGACAACCGCCCGATTCCACCGAAACGCAGCTGCGTGTATGCAACCGCTACCCTAAGGCTCCGGGGAGGGAGACTCTCTGGGTGCGCTAAGAGCCGGTGACGCAAAGTCGCCCAAGGCCCACAGGAGCCGGCTCCCGCGGCCGCCCCACCACCTTGCTGTCGCTGCCCTACCCCCGCCGAGCCTCCACCCCGCGCTCCCAGACCCTCCCAAGCGCGCAGCCCTCACCCTGACCGCGGCCCGCACCCAGAGCGCCTGCGCATCACGGCGGCCCGCGCTGAGAGCGCCTGCGCATCACGGCGGCGGAGCTCCCAGGGCGCCTGCGCATCACGGGGCTGCTAGGAGACGGGCCGGGAGGGGCGCTGCGGAGGGCGGGAGGGAACGCCCATCCCAGGGCCGCGGTCTAGGGCCCGGGTCCCTGAAGAGGCGGAGTCCCGAGCCGCCGGGCCCGCGGCGTCCCCTGAAGCGCAGAGCCTACTTTCCTCTAAGCGTCGAACTGGGCTTCCGGCCCACAGGCTCCGCCTCACTGCGACTGGGAGCGGCGTGGGGAAAAGAAGCCCCTTCTCCAGCATTTGGGAGGGAAGGCGGGGCCAAGAGGGAGGTGGGGCTATGGAGGGGCGGGGCCGCAGCCCGGCGCGCCGTCCACGCCCCCTTCCCGGCTCCCGGCCTAAGGCAAAGCTCGAATCCAGATTTCGGCTGGACGGCTCGCGAGGAGGGGTGGGTGTGGGGATCCGGTAGGAAGAATTGACGCGATGGCGTGGGCCGGGCTGGTGAAAAAGAGTCAGACGGCCTCAAAGGGCGGAAGGGGCGGTGCGGGGCCTGGCAACCTCATGAAGTGGGAAGTCTGCGGGTGAAGGGAGGGGCGTAGTCCCCGGAGGCCTGGACACAGTCCTGCTGCCTTTGGCTGGCAGAATGACTCTGAAATTAAACAGGACGTTTCATGTGGCGTGTGTGAGATGCCTGCCGGGTGATAGTTCCGCCATTGCCACACCCATCGCGACATCCGAAAGAATAACGCAGCCACAGCTCCTGCGCCGCTCTGCTGCGCAGCCCTGCGGGCCACGTGTGCACGTGCGCACGTAAGGGGCAGGGGAATGAGGCTGATGGCTTAGGAAATATCTTCATGTGCCTTCAGTATTTTATTTCTATATTTTTAAATATTTTATTCTTTAGAGAGGAAGGGAAGGAGAGAGGGAGAGAAATATCAATGTATGGTTGCCTCTTGTGAGTCCTCTGCTGGGAACTGGCCTGCAACCCAGGCATGTGCCCTGACTGGGAATTGAACCGCAGTTGTTTGGTTTGCAGGCGGGTGCTCAATCCACTGAGCTACACCAGCCAGGGCGCCTTCAGTATTTCTAGATAGTTTCAGCCCGACGTTTGATGCATGCAAAGTAATATATTGACTATAAATAATTTTAAAGCAAACTAAGGAAGTGACGGTTTGTGACCGCGTCATGTTATCCGTATCACCCGCATACCCGTGCCCTCTGGGGTCCTGCTGCTTCCCTGAACCACTGTCCTGGGCTTGGTGTGTCTCTCCTCGTCGTTTTCAGTATTTTGGCACAGTTGGATACGTTCCTAAATGATGTCGTTTCATTTTTCTCCTTTTTGAGCTTCATGAAAATAACATGTGTATACCCTTGCCAATCAGCGAGTTTCTGACTCATGTGCACGAAGTGTGAGCACATACATTTGTTCTGCTGTTGTATTGTGGGCCTGTAGTTTGTGTGGAGTTGTTTGCCCACTTCCCTGCAGACGCTTGAGTTGTCGCCAGTATTTTCTTATTATTAGAGGCAAATTCGCCATGAAGCTAATGAAATCTGAGCGTCAGGGCCACTCCCTCCCATGGGCCCCTTGGCCGTGTGTTCACATGGTCGTATATTTTTGTAAACGCTGCGAAAGGAACATATTTGAGCCACGATGGATTAGGGCTGCCTTCTGCCCACACTCGCAGTGCGTCTCAACCTGGGTGCTGATGGATGCTGCACCCGGGCATCTGGGGACCCCACCAAGGGGGGTGGGTTGGGGGATGAATGGACCACACTGACTCCTGCAGCATGCGTGAGCAAGGTTTCCCAGTGTGTTCACATTAGGCCGTTGTCCTGCACCCCACAGCAGGGAGGTACGGGCACAGATGTCTTGTCAGCGTGTGACAATGTCCCCCAGCACCCAGCCCTGGAAGCAGTGCATGCTGGGGGAGAAACCATTTGAGTTGTAGGGAGCTAGAATGTTCGCTGGGTGTGTGAAGTCGTAGGCAGGGTGCGTAGCTCCGAGCAGTGACCAGTCAAGTGGAAGTCCTCTCTCATCGGGAATGTGTTCATGATTGTGTGATTATGCACCTCCCGCCCATTTTCACACACAAAATATATCAGACTCCATGAGTTGGTAGGTCACAAACCTGTTACAAAACTTCAGTGAGTCTGGATGTGAAGACACATGTTTTTCATAAATGTTAATAACAAAAAGATGTTCAACAAACCATGGTAAGAGAAATTTCATCAGTTGTTCCAATACTATCATTTAGAGCAATTTTTTCCTCCCAATCCAGGATCCAGTCCAAGATCCTTTCACTTTCTTTATTTCTGTGCTAACTTTTCCTTTAAATTTTTTTAAAAATATGTTTACTGACTTTAGAGAGAGAGGGAGAAACATCGATGTGAGAGAGAAATACTGATTGCTTCCCATACATGCCCTGACCAGGGATCAAACCCACAATCTAGGTATATGCCCTCACCAGGAATCGAACCCCCAGCCTTCTGGTGTGTGGGACCATGCTACCACCCAGCCAGGGCAGCTCTAAATGAATCAAAAAGTTCTTAAGTTTAATATAGTCCAATCAAGGGTCATGGTTTTAGCCACCACTTTTAGAATGCCGGGCACTTCCCAACCCTCTGGAAACCTCAGAAATAACTCCCACTAACATACGTTCCGACTTTCAGCAGCCTTCTTCCGGAAGACCTGGGACTTGGCCGTACGCGTTCATATTTACCTGTGGAAAACCCGTCAGTTCTTACACGCGGGATGCTTCTCTCTTAACACGCGACCTAGTGAGTGACAGCTCCCTCCTGCGTGTGCGTGGACGGAGCCTGGTAGGGTACAGCAGGCCCCCCACCTTCCGGGGTTAGCGGGTCGGAGCTCAGAGCCTGTGCCTCTGGCCACCACGTGCACTTTCATCAGGAGCTCAGATTCGAATTCCCAATTAGGTGTCCCTCACCAGAGCACGGTGTGGTCCAAACCTCACTGGCCGTGTTTCCTCCCAGAAGTCTTCGCCCACGGGGCGTGACTGTCCTCTTTGTGGGGCGGGGCCGCGGGAAGCCTTAGCTGAAGTGGCTCACGTGGAAACCACAGACACGGTCCAAGTTCCCTCCCAGTCTGCATGGTGCTTTGTGGCAGGGAGGGACAGGAAAACGTCCGGGTGAGTCAGTGAGACGAGAGCTATGGAATTCATACCCTACATGCCCCTTCTCAGAGGTTGCCTTAAGCCGTGCCTCAGAACAGGAAACGCTGTAACAATGCGGGCCGACCTGCCTGTCATTCTCGTGTGCTGTTGAGACATGAACAGAAGCAGTAATGCCCATCATTCTTTCATCCAGGAAACTTCGGGGTGGCACCCAGTTTACGGCCACTCCTCACTCTTGTGATATGGGAGGCTTGGGAAACCTGTGTACATGTTTGTGATGGGAAGACAGAAAGCACAGGGCAACAGCACTTGAGGGCCACTGATATTTTTCCCCCACTTCGTCATCGCAAGGTCCCAGACCACTGCCTTCGGTCCTTTCCCTGGTAAACAGTGGGGCAAGGCCTCCACGTTCTAAAATCTGAATTATTGGCTCGTTCGACAGCTTTATGGACTCTACCAGGTGGAAGGCTGCAAACGCAATGACGAACCAGAAAAACAGGCTCCGCCCTCACCCAAGCTTCCCCTAGAGAAGGGGAGATGCCCCAGGGTGTCACCGGACACAGAGGACAGCACGTGCACCAGACGTGGGGTTCGGGAGGAGCATTCCAGAGGACATGACGAGGACACGGAGATCCGAAGGCCTAATGACAATTGAGGCAGCCACGCAGGACAGAGAAGGGAGGACAGGCTCCCGGGAGAGTGGGGCGCGTCCAAGGAACTGACCGAAATTGGGACCGAGTCCGGTTAGGGCGAGTTACGCCGGCGCTAATACACGGTCCCCGAACCTCAGCAGCGTCTGACCACGAGGGTTCCTCTCTCACTCAGGTTGCCGTGTGGAGAAGTGGCGAGAACAGAAGGAAGAGGCCGAGATGGTCCTCCCGGCTGGAGAAGACGGCAGCCTGAGCTAAGGCAGCGGCAGCGGGGTTGGGGACAGGTAGACAGAACCAAGGGCAGGTGACAGCTTGTCCCGAGGGGACGTGGACCTGGAAGAGGGCTCAGGGATGAACACAAGCAGCCTACACAGCGAGGCCCTCCACTCGCCGCAGAGCAACATGGGGCTACAGGCTCTTAGAGCCATGGGTTTAATGCAATGGAACAGTAATTATTTTATTGTGAGTAACTTTAGCAACGTCTTCCCGCCTCTCTCAAGTACATTACAGACATTATGGTCTCTGTGACCGATATTATTCTTTCTGCCCAAACTCCAAGCACAGATAATGTTCACCGAGGTGCGTAGTTCTCAACAGCGAAGCGTCCGAGATGCCACCTGAGGAGATGCCTCCTTAAGACTATTTTACTACCCCACACTCACCCTGAAACCGGGACTTTAGGAAGGTGTCATCGGGGGTGGGAAGAGCAGACTGGTACCGAGCTTCGAAGCCCGAGCTGCGAAGCCCAGTTCCGTAAACCGTAGCAGAGTCGGGCGCAGAGAGGTTTCCAGCAGAAAACGAGGTCGAATGCCTGCCTCACTCCATACACAGAGATGGACTCAAAACGGTAGGCTCAAATGTCAGAGCTAACGTGTAAAAACTCTTGAAGACAGCCTGGGAGTAATCTTCAATGACAATGACCTTGGGGTAGGCAAAACCTCCCTAGTTACCAAATCTAAAGGCAAAAGGAACAAATGGATACATTGAAAACTTTTGTGCTAGATACGATGCTATCCAGGAGGACAACCCACAGAATGAGAGAAGTGATTTGAAATTCACATATCCACCTGATAAGGGTCTAGTATCCAGGACATATAAAGGAGTCTTACAACTCAACAATCAAAAAAGAAACCCAGTTTTTAAAAGGGCAAGGGATTCGAATAGACATTTCTCCTCAGAAGATGTACGAATAGCCAATACCTACATGCAGAGTTACTCAACATCACTGGCTATCAGGGAAACGCAAATCAAAACCACCCCACACTAGTTAAGGCAGCTATTTAAAAACCAGACCGACAATCACAAGTGCCGACAGGGAGGCGGACAAACTGGGACCTCTGTGGGTTGCTGGTGGGAACATAAAATGCTGAGGCCGTTTGGAACGCAGTCTGGCAGCTCCTCCAAATATGAAGCCCAGAATTACCATGTGACCCAGAAATGCTACTCCTAGATTCCTCGGAGAAGCAAAACCACGCACATCCGTATTCACGGCTGGGCTGCCGGTGGCAGCCTGTGGAAACAGGGCAATGCCCATTACCGGTGGGCGAGGGAGGCCCGGTGAGTAACAATGTAGCACGGAACAGGAGGCTTGGACATGGGCTGGGATGTCGGAAAGACCGAGCTGAGCGAGAGAGGTCGGGCACGCACTGTGACTTCATTGATACGAAACGTCCAGAACAGGCAAATGTTTAGACAATGCGGGTGGTTGTTCCGGGCAGAACAGGGGGCCCGTGGGGTAGGAAAAATGAGGAGTGACGGCCGATGGGATTTTTTTGGGGGGGACACAATGTTCCAAATGGCACTGCGGCGATGGTGTTGTGCAGCCCGGTGAATGCTGAATACTAAAAAACACTGAACTGTACACTTAAAATGGGTGAATTGCATGGTATGTCGCACTCAATAAAGCTTCTAAATAACACTTTCAGAGGAACAGGTTTTGGATGGTGAGCTTTTTGTTCATCAGTATCTTCCCCAGAGAACAAGTGTTTCTACTTGTAAGAAAAAGAAACAAAGTTACTGGTGTAAACGGTTTATCTCAACGAGGTAACTTCTTGGAATTGTGTCCGAGGTCCCTGGGCCAAAGACCATTCAAGCCCATTAAGGGAACTTCCTGTCGTTTCCGTTGTAAAATACAGGAAGCTTTCTTTTTTCCTTCCCATAACAAAATCTGTGGGCGCTTCTATTTTTTCATTTTGGGTGGTGAGTCATTCCAGGCTGACTGCCTTTCCATTTCTGACTTCGCCTTGTTCGCTGCCTCACCAGAATCTTCTGGACTTCTCGGTCTGGGTGGGAGCACGGAGAGCGCGGCTTCGCCCGCGGAGCCCAGGGCTTCCACGCGCTTCAGCGGATCGCATTCCCGGCTCCATTCCGCTCCCCTGACTGCTCATCGCTCGGTTAGAACCTCGTAATGGTGATAGATCGAAGCAACAAGAAATGTGTGTTGCAAAGAAAAATCTTAAATTTCAACTTGATGGTACAACCATATACGTTGGGAATTAAAATTATTACGTTAAAATAGATGGTGAAGAGTCTAAAAGAGGATAGAAAAGCATTGTAAAGAATTGGGATTTTTCTCTCAAGGGTAGTATATGTTGATTAATTACTTTAGTGCGAGCGGCGGGGTCAACGCACATCAGGAAAGTCTGATGGGAGAATGAAAACAATTCTTCAAAACCACGTAGGCTGTCTGACTAGCTCACACGCTTCAGTGAACGAGCTGTTAGGACGTAAGGAAGACACAGCACCATTGCCCTACGCAGAACCTGCAGGACACGGTGCTTCCAGAACGTGACGCCCTTGTCTGGTTCCGGCTTCGGGAATCCTTTCTCGTGGGTATTACTAAGTAACTAATATTCCCGAAGACTGGAGAGCTTACAGCTGTGGTCCTGATGCAGGGTTCAGCCTTCAGTCTTCCCGGAAAGAGGGAAGGGAGAGCGTACATAAGTTCAAAAGGCACCAAGCGACGTCTTTCTTTATCTCCCGGCTCCTTTCCCGGGAAGCCAAGCCCCCTTACCCCAAGGACAGACCCCTGTGTGGTTCGTAAAAAACACCAGTGCTTCTTCTCACCACGCAGAGCGAATCAATAATTCAGAGTAAGCGAATATCCGGGGGACACAGAGCTAATCAAGGTCGTCCAGGTCCCTTGAGGAGCGCCTGCACAAGAAATCACCGAAGGACTTTTCTGCGGGCTCCTGTCTTGTTCCTGATGGTGACCAGCAGGAGCCATTCACGCGCCCTGTTGTCTGTTTGGACGAGTGGGCGGTGCTGGTGGGAAGCGTTGCCCGGAAAGGCCCATAGCCTGCCCAGGGAAGAGGACAGGCTGAGGGGCTCCCGCCCATGCGCTCCAGGGCAGGACTGCCAGAGTGGTCCTGGGACCAAGGTGCTCCGGTGGCTTCACAGACCGGTGGGGGTGGGAATGCGTTCCTTCCCAGTCACCCGTGTCAGTCCCCTCGCAAACTTGCCGAGATTCTAACCAGCGAGGTCTTGTCCGCATCCCCTCCCCTGGGCAGGAATCCTTCGGCTCCCGGGGGGAGTCCGAGAGCGGCTGACCCTGGGAATCGGTGGGAGAGCCCCCGATGTATGCAGGCTCTGTGATCAGAAGCTCTGCTTCGCGCTGAACATCCCACCTCCTGTGACCTGCCACTCTCCACAGGGGGAGCGATTACCCGCAGGGGACAGTGTCCACAGACTTCTTCTGGTGTCACAGCCGGAGCAGGGAGTTCCAGGGCAGGGGGAGGAGGCCAGCCACCCCCCGCAGCCCACAGGACAGGGGTGCGCACACGGAAGAGTCACCCCCGAGGCCAGTGGATACACTCTGCTCCTGGTTCTCACCCAGCCATGTTTCCCAGACCCTTTGCCACCTTTTGAATTGCCTTTGAGCCTCGCCTTCAACTCACACTGTCCCATGCAGCTGGGAGCTGGGAGTGACCGTGGACCTTGGCCATTCCTGAACAGAAAGGACAAATGTCTTCGTAATTCCTTCAGTCTAGGACAGTGGTCAAGGGGTAGCCCACAGGACGCGTCCTGTGTGGAGGTTACAGGCACAGAGCCTCCCCAAGGGCAGGGGTGACCCACGTTGAATGGAGGGCCGTTCTACCCACGAGAGGCGGCCACTGCCTGGGGCGGGTGGACGGGGAGAGGGCGAGGGTACCAGACAGGGCAGGGCGAGCAAAAGACACACCGAAGAGGAGCAGGGAGGGGTGAGTGCCTAGCTCGCTCTCTGTGCTCCCAAAGAAAGGGCCTCCCCCCTCCCACGCCTTGCGCTGCACCCAAGGGCACTCACTTCATGGAACTTTTGGTGAATTCTCAAACTTCTGCAGCTTTTCCAATGTTATTTTGACCCCATTTCTCAAGAATGAAAAGCAGGGAAAACACTAAAAATGGAAAAGGTTGTGTGCTTGCTTCAAAAATAGCAGGGCGGAGACCTCTTTGAGGCTAACCATGGGGGCGGGGGAGAATTTTCTAGAAGCAAAACCAGACTAGCCACAGCGAGGAAGAGAAGCGATGCGGGGAAAGCCCCAGAGATGCGTGGGGCAGGGGAGGGGGGGATTCGGGGCGTGAGGAGGGCTCGTGTGGGGTTTGGAAACAGCCTCCCGGCTGGGACGACAATGGCCAAGTCCTCTTGTACATGGTGCTCGGTCACGAGGAGGTTAATGCACGGGCTTCTGATTTTGATTATGTTTTCTCCTAACTGCTGCTCTTAAACTCAAATTATAGCTTTCCAGAGGGTTCAAACAAGGGAAAAAAGAAAGAAAAAGAAGGAATCAGCTGAGGTTTGCATGGTGATCACATAACCACTCCGCTCTAAAGCCGGAGATCCCACCGTGCCAATCCGCCCTTCCTCGCGCCCTGTGTCCCCGGCCGAACATTCTCTGGGGGAGAGTTCTCACAAAGCGTCACTTGGTGGGTTGGAGTCCCGCGTGGGATACAGAACTGAGGCCCTGAAATTTTGGTTCCAGGTATGTGTTTGTATGTCGGTGACTCACAGAGGCATGAGCGGCCCAGCCCCCATTTAGCAGGGGAAGGTCCGGACGCACGAAAGGAATGGGGAAATGCAGCTGTGAGCTTGGCGTGGGGCGCACCGCCGCTGCTTTGAGGTCCACGAGCGGGAGTCGGGGGGGCTCCTCAGGAGGCAGCTGGGCCCAGAGGGTGTTGCTCACAGACACGACCTGAGGCTTTCTTCCCCGTGGACAGGACAGGAG
This sequence comes from Sturnira hondurensis, assembly GCF_014824575.4. NCBI lineage: Eukaryota > Metazoa > Chordata > Mammalia > Chiroptera > Phyllostomidae > Sturnira > Sturnira hondurensis. Next base: position 1,496,645 of record NW_028091436.1, read on the forward strand.
CTGGGGCAGCATGGGGCGGTGCTGCTGTGAAGACCAGAAATGGGGGTCCACCATCTCTCAGACCCCACGCCGGTGCCTGCCGTGCTGTGGGCGGTGTGAGTGGGCGTGCAGGGCAGGAAAATGCCTGGAAACAGTGACCCAGAGGGAGCTCGTCCACTGCACCTCCATGGTCTTCCTCTTGTGTTTTTAAACCTCTTTTAAAGAGGCTCACGGGGCCTGCTTGTTCTGTGTTAGGCATTTTATTTTTTTAAAAGACTTATTTATTTTTAAAGAGGAGAAGGGAAGGAGAAAGAGAAGGAGAGAAACATCAATGGGTGGTTGCCTCTCATGTGCCTCCTGCTGGGCACCTGGCCTGCAACCCAGGCATGCGCCCTGACTGGGAATCGAACCGAGATCCTTTGCTTCACAAGCCCGTGCTCAATCCACTGAGCTAAGTCAGCCAGGGCTGTCTTGGGCATTTTAATAGACAGATGAGAGATGGAGAGTCAAACATGGGGAGTCGACAACTAAAAATGTTGAGAACTGTTCCACTAAGCCATCCTTACTCTATTTCTATGTCCGCTTTTCCGCCAGAACACTCTCTGTAACACATTCCTGGAAATCCAGGAGACAAAGTGTCAGGGAGGAGTCTCACCAGGCCCTAACTCAGATAAAACCCGTGGGGGAGGAGCACACACACAGCCCCGTTGCAATGGCTGCGATTTTTTTTTTTAAGTGAATTTAATCAAACTGAAGCAGTGAACCATGGTTTTTTAGTGGATGTTTGAGTTGTCTGGCGGGAAGGTGGTTATTTGCTTTAACACAGAGCATGAAATTAAAGCCAACAAACAAGAACCAAATGGGTTGTGTAACACACGGAGCTTGAAGTTTCTTGGTTTTGTTGACAAAGCACACCACGGCCCAAGGCAATACGCATGCCAGAATAACACTGGGTCTGCAGGAGTCCGGGGAATGAGAAGTTGCCAGGGACATGTTAATATATTTCTTTCCGAGACTTTCAGTTTTCTGGGTGGACGTCATCGACTGCTCCAGAGACCTTATGGTAGCTGGGGACAGACGGGCCCGTGAAGTGGCCGGCGGGGCTAGTGAATGCTCCTTTGTTTCATGTGCAGTCAGTGAGGGCACCGTCCCGCCCAACCCTGTCCCTCCCAGGCCCTCTGCCCAGGTTTATAACTTAGCTGGAGCACTGTATTCACCACAAAACTTGGGGTCAGGGGATTTTTTATTTTTTATTTTTTTACAAATTCTGAAGACACACACGCCACGTTCAATGAAACCAACACTTTAGGGACAGCCTGGTTTTCTGCTTCCCTAAGTCGTGTTCTTGCTTTTTACGTTAATACATTTTGGGAAAAGGATGAAATTAGGAGAGAAGGTGTTTCAGTAAGAGCTTTGATCAAAAACCAATCCTATACTTGGCAAGGGTTAGCGACATCCTGCAGCTTCAGTGCCCTTTGGGACCAAGGAAAAACTAAGGCGCGGGTGGGGGCGGGGAGGTGTGGTCGTTTGTTTCCTTTGGAGAATGTCCACTAAGAAAAAGCACCTCAGATTTTACTGCATCGGTCAAAAGACACTGGAGTAAAACCCACATAATGCCTGTTCTAAACTAAAATAATCACATTTAAAAAAAAATACAATTAACCTGGCTGGTGTAGCTCAGTGGATTGAGCGTGGGCCTGCAAACCACACGATCGCGGTTCCATTCCCAGTCAGGGCACATGCCTGGGTTGCAGGCCAGTTCCCGGTTCCTGGCAGGGGACACACGAGAGGCAACCATACATCGATATTTCTCTCCTTCTCTCCTTCCCTTCCCCTCTAAAGATAAATAAGTAAAATCTTTAAAAAAATGCAATTAAGATAAACTTTTAAAATATTTTATTTATTTTTGGAGAGAGGGAATGGCAAGGAGAAAGAGTGGGAGAGAAACATCAGTGTGTGGTTATCTCTCATGTGTCCCCTACTGGGGACCTGGCCTGCAACCCAGGCATGTGCCCTGACTGGGAATCAAACCCGTGACCCTTTGCTTCACAGGCCCGTGCTCAATCTACTGAGATACACCAGCAGGGCCAATTAAGACAATTTTTAAAAAGCTCCATGAAACTGAGCGGCCATGGCAATATGACGGAACCCGAGGCTTGAATGAGGCCTCTGAAGTCACCAGGCCCATCTCTCCTACAGGAGGCACAGTCCCCTCTGTCGTTTCATCCTGCATCGTCCCCAGCCGCTGGGACTGTCGGCAGCAGCACAACGCCAGCATTTGGGTGGCCGCTGTGATCCCAGCTTTTTACCGACAGGAGCGATGCTGAGTGGAAATGGTTCTCCAGATGGAATGCCGCTTCTGCTCCTCATCGGGAGATTCAAAGGCAGGGGCGCCGTGACATCGGGATTCTGTCTGGGGAAGCGTCTCAGCCCGGACACAACCCACCGACTGAGCGTTAGTTCAAACATTCGCTACACCTGCTGTGTGTAAGGAGAGTGGGTTCTGGGTAGAGTCCTGCGGTGATGAGGCCCCACCAGGACACATCACATTCTGGGGTTGTACTGCTTTATCTCACACACACCACATACACACACACACACACACACATGATTCCACAAAATCACAAACTGTCCTTCTAGACGTTCAGTTGAAACTGTCTGCTGCAGAAGTATCTATCGCATTTCTTTCCTTCCCAACCCCAGCTTTCATTCCGAACAACCTGCAATAAAGTGGTTTTCATGTGGCCAACAAACAAACAAGCAAAGTGTTGAATGATCGAAGTTCCACGCACAGTGCCATTGGGATGCCACAGGCTGTCTTTGCCTTTTCAGGCTCTCAGCGTCGAGCTGTAACCCCCCCCTTCCAGTTTGGTCCAGAGACTTTCAATCAACAACACCAGAAACTAAACAGGAAGCTACATTTCTCTGATCTAGAAAATGAGGAGGAAGACAGGGAACAGACGAGGAAAACAGTCAGGAGACGGGAGCCACCGTATTTTGTTTCTGTTCATCAAAATCATCTATTCGAATTCCTCCTCATGTCCTGACCCTAAACACCGGCCCCCCCCAAGCAGGAAGACATGCAGTCTCTTTGCCAGCTGCCCCTAGGCCATGGTGAGGGGGACATCCCTGTCCCATGTCCACTGGTAGCTCACAACCTAGTCAGAAAGAGGTCCTCAGAGTCCAGCAGAGCTCGCAACAAGAGCTGCAGAGAAAGATCTGACTTCTATTTTTAGGGACTACGAGAAAAGGAAACTAGTCCACATGCCAGGACATACTCAAAGCCCAGCATATTTGAAACTGCAACAGTAACTATTTCTACAGCAAACATGCCCCAAACAGCAGACGTGCGCTCCTGGGGCCGGTTCTGTTTAAGTGGCTCTTCCGGGTGGACGCACTCGGTTCAGTGGACCGGACGGAGCAGGGGCCTCCAGACCCGGCAGCGCAGAGCCCCCGAGTTCCCACATCCAGGAGGGAGCAGGGGTGGGGTTATGAACACTTCCTTTCACCAGACAGGGGGAGCGGCGGGGCGGGGGGGGGGGGGGGGGGGGGAGACGGAGNGGGGGGGGGGGGGGGGGGGGGGGGGGGGGGGACAGGGAAGCTCCACCATCGCCAACAACCACCACTCCTGCGTTAGAGAAAGGACACTTTAGCAGGAAGAAAAGCAGGAAGGGAATCATCTCATGATAGAAAAACAGTCCTTCAGAGGAAAAAAGAGCTCTATCAAAAAAGCACCGTGTTCTCTCAGTATAAATTCTAATAAAACGTAATATACCGGGAGCCGCCGAGAACCCCTTAGTCGGCAGCATTACGGAGACCAACTTTCTGCGTTCAGTTCCCGGGTGTAAGGTAGTTAAGGTCTACGGATGCATCTCACTTGTATCTTTTGTTACCTAGTGATTCGCTGATTCTTCCATTTGTTCAGCACATACCTCCTGTGGGCTATTACCTGCTAGGTGCTGATGATGGAGACTGTGGAGCAGAGGAAGATGGTCTCTCCCCTTACGGTGCACAGAAGGAGTCCTAGTCCAAGACAGAAACATAAGAGGGCACAAAGAGATCAGGGGAGCTAAGGTGCATCAGGGAAGGCTTCGTGGAGGAGGAGGCGGCGTTTGACGTAGACACTGAAAAGATGGAAAGATTTCCAAGGCTCGCATGGGTCTGGGGGCGCACATTCTCGGCGGAGGTTAGTGAAGTCATCCAAGCCAAGAAGCCTCGGAAAAGATTAAGTATGTTCACGGTCTCGAGAGTGATTTGGCTTGGTAAGTCCAGGAGCGTACTGGAGAAGTAGGAATGTACACACAGGCTGATTTCAGAGGCTCTTCAGAGTCAGGGTGAACATGTAGTCGCTCCCATGACGAGGCACAGCCCCTGGGCAGGTGAGTGGGGACGGGAAGGTGCCGGACTTTGAAACTAGGAGCCTCCTTCTCCCCAGGAACCCTTGAGAAGTTCCCTTAACCTCTCTGAGCCTCCACGCTCCACCTGCGCGGGCCCCCACCACACGCCCCTTAAGGACGAAACGGCCTCAGATGCGGGATGTGAAAAGCCCCATCCCGTATCGGGCCTGTGCTCCGCAATCCCTCAGGACTGCTGACTGTCCACCCTTATTCGAGACTCAAAACCCGGGTTCCGAAAGGTCACCGTGTGAACCTGCAGGGTCCAGAGACAGGAGCGGATGGGGGTGGGGGATGCTGAGAAAGACGCGGGAATGGCGCGTTGGACGGAGGAGAAAGAGATCTGATGCCTGCGTGGGGTGGGATGACAGAGGACGGCAGAGTGACTGCGATGCACTGGAAGCTGAGGACAGAGTCCCCAGCAGCATTCGGGGGCCTGGGACCAGAAGCCCAGGGAGATGAAAACGTGCTGAGTTCGATTTTTGCTCACATCGGGCTGTAGGTCCGAGGGCGGCAGGCGGGTGGGCAGGCCCAGCGGGTTTCAGGGCGACGCTCAGGACGGGAGGCAGAGCCCAGCTACAGTTTGCGGTGTCACCGGCCTGGGGACAAGACCTGAAGCCAAACAGACGTCTTTGGGATGCCCAGGGCGTGAGTGTAGGAGGAGGGAAGAAGGGGCTGGGTTTGAGCGGCCCCTCTCCCGCACAGGCCGGCAAAGCAAGGGGGATGGAAAGCAGCGGAGAAGGGATTGGAAAAGTGCGGGAGTACCAGGTGTGTCCGGGAACCTGCGAGAGAGAGAAGGTCGTTTGAAGAACAAAGGGGCCCTCCCAGGCGCTGCATGCCACAGATGCCGAAGGCACCAGAGCCGAGAGCCGAGAGTCACAAGAAGCAGATTGGGGATTCTAGTGAGAAGAGAGCCAGCACCGTACGGGACCAGGAGCTGTCAGAAAAGAGTGAAGAGGCCCGTGAAAAATACACTAATTTATATTTTGCATAAACAAAGGTGCGCATGAATCAAAAGCACAGAAACTAGAGAAAACTAGGCCTTTCACCCGCGCCTCCGGTTTCTGGGGCATCCTTCCAGGGAGGTCCAGGAACGTTCTGTGAACCTGTGTGGTTTTTAAACACCCTCCCAAAACACACTGCTCTGGGCCTTTCTCTTTTCGCCTGACCCCGAGACGTCTCCACCAGACGGACCCATCCCCAGGTTTCCCCCAATCGGTCCTCTCCTCTACCAGGGGTCAGTGGGTAGCTTCCATCAAGGACTTGTTCAAAAGAACGAAATTTCCCCAGTGACCAGGCGGCGCTGTAAACTTCTAGAGCCTGATGCTCCAGGGCAGGATGGGGGTATTCACCTATAAGTAGGGTCCCTCCGCTGTTGATTTGGTCCCTGCCTTCACGGGAGGGTCCCATCTCCTTCTTCGTCACCTTCCCTAGCCTTTTCACAGGATCCCATCATAAAGTTTCACAGAAATAAAAAAGTAACTTCTGCTCTAAAGATTTAAGTCCAGAATGAAGGCAGCTGACTGACCTAACCTCTGGTCATGGTCTGGCAAAGTTCAGAGATGCCCCCTTCCCGTTGCAGGCTGGTGCCATTGGAAAGGGCTCACAAGTTGCCTAATTCCACCCCCTGGCTCCCCAGCCGTGGAAACCAAGGAGCAGAGAAGTCACATGTGCTCCCAAAGTCACGTGGCAGAAGAATGCTGGAGCCCTGGGCCCTCACTTCCAGCCAGTGTCTTTTTCCAGCTGCCTTCCTTGACGTTAAAAGTGAAGGAGCCTTCACCCATTTTCAGAGACTCGGGGACTTTGGTCTGCGTAGGGGCTGCACCTGGGAACCTGAGGGCCAGGTGTCACTTCTGGTTGAAGCCCCGACTCAGTGTGACTCGGGAGTTGCGTGGCCTCCCTGTGTTTAGTTGCTCCAGCCACGCTTGGCAGCACGCCACGCAGGCCTTGCTGGAATTGTGAGGCTGATGAAGTAATCCTCGTAAAATTCTGCTGGCTCTTCGGATGAAAGCCACGACTGTGTCTAGAAGTGACAGAGTGTCAGCTACACAGCACAGACCCTTCCAGCCCGAGTCAGTCCGCCAGATGCTACTCCGTTTCGTCTTCAGTTCGCCAGGCACCCGTCCCCCCTGCCCCCACCCCCTTCTCTCCCCACGACCACTGTTACCCTGGTGGATTCAAAGTTTCATTCCTCAAGTTCCTTGAGTTTCAAAGTAACGAAGGTTGTCATCACTTAAAGTTCTCTGCACCTTGGTCTCCCCATTTGCCAAATGAGAACAACAGGGCCGAGGTGGGGATTAAATAAATTAGTATCTGCAGAGCAGGGCCTGTTACGTAGAAAGTGTTGATACATAGTAAGTGTGAGTGGCTATTAATGTAACTCATTGAAAGTGGATGATAGCCCGTGGACACAGGCTTTCAATTTTAAAAAATAATACCAGGTCTCAGGGGAGAGCAAACGGTTAAATGTTTCTTTGTTTCTGCGATTTCCAGGCTTCCAGCCTACAGAGATATACATCGACATGACAATGAAGGAGAGCTGGGCCACTCCGGCCCTGGATCTCCAAGTTTTCTCCCTAAAGATCTGCTTCCTCAAGCTGTCTCGTTCGACAGCACCTCCTTGGCGGCGGGTTCTCAAACAATATTTTAGCAAATGTTGTTAAAGACCAAATGAGCACACTTACGACTCCACCCGAAGACAGAGGGAGATAGAGGATGGCCACGAGGAAGGAAGTCTGGCTGAGATTGTGGATTTTCTAGGATAAAGAGAGCAGCGTTTACCACAGTGAGAAGGGGGATCGTATGCGCAGGAATAAGTGTCGCTGTTGTTTGACGGCCCGAGATTCTAAGCCCGGAGACAGACAGAGGGACGGCTGTGCCGCAGAACAAGCTGGCCCAAAGAACTGCGGGGTTCGGGTTCTGTTTTTCACAAAGTCAGATATCTTAAGAAGGCAGTGGAGGGCATTTCTTTTCGACTGGTATTCTGCAGAGCTTTCTAGTTGCTGAAAGGGATCATTCTGAAGGTGTCACAAAGAACACCCTATTAGAGTGTCTGTCTCCCTGGAAATGAATCCTTCTTTGTACCCAGGGTGTTTCTCTGTTAATAAGAGCCTCCTGCTGTGACCCCAGGCCTCACAGCCTCCCGGAAAGTGAAAGATGCTCTTTGTGCAGGCGTTTTGTTTCTGGTCCCTAAACACACTCCTCCCCAGTCCGGGTCACAGTCAGGCCATCAGTACTAAACACATCGCCACTGAATCAAAGGACAAGCCACAGCAGTGGCCTTTGATTCCTCCTCTTCCTCATTGTGTTTATTTAGGTTGAAGTGGTTTTTGGTAAAACTCAGCAAGTATTTACCCAGCACCCTCTGTGAGCACACCGCTGTGCCAGGTCACACACAACACGAAGTGGATTGGACAGGGTTGCTGGCCTCCGAATCTTGTATCCGCTTGCAGATTATTATAATAAGTGGCGAAATGTTTCAGTATCTCTCTTCAGCCTTTCCAGGCTATAGGTTCCCCTGAACTTGGCTTGCTGCTCTAGAAGTCCGTTGCGAGTGAACTTGGGTGCATTAGCTTTAACAGACGTCTCAGAGAAACCCTCCAATCTCGTCACCTGCACGTTCTGCCTGTACTTCGTCTCTCACGGGGCTTACCTCTTTTCCACTGCGTCACTGAATGGGCACACCAGCCTCCACGATCCGGGAAGCGGATGGACAGAGGGCCTGGTGCCCCCTCCAGGAGGGGGGCCAGCAGACCTGGCTTGATTTTGAAGTCAGACGCCGAAAGACGAGTCAGCCATGAAATCTTGGCCACGCAACTCGACCCCTACAACCCTCCGTCCTGCGTCTAGAACTGAAAGATAATAATAGTGCGCATTTCACTGAATGGACGTGAGAACTTACGTGGTCATCATACGAACCCACTTTGTGAGCTGTTGTCCGTCTGTTAACTCTCCCATCCCTATGTGCTCTAGCAAAGGGCCTTGCCTATGAGAAATACTCTACGAACATGCATTAAATTATTAACAATGACATCAGCCACCCTGCAGTGTAAGATTCTTCTCCCATTCTTTCCCTTGCCCACATTGTCAGCAAGGCTCACCTGCAGGGTCTCCCGGGCTCAGGGCGGAGCGTTTGTGGGGATTAAACAGGATCAAAGGGACAGGCCTGCTGGTGGATCTAACTGCCCTTTGCTGAGCAGATCCCTCCCCTCCTGCTTTCTGCTTCTGCCTTAAGGGCATGTCATTCCAGGGAGGCTCTGGTGGTTAAGAAATGGGCTTTGGAGCACGAAGGTTCTGTGTTCAAATCCCGAGTCTGCCAGTTTACTAATTGTGTGACAGAGGCTGATTTGAGAATCTTTCTGAGCTTCAGTTTTCTCATCTGTGAAATGAAGATAGCACAGGACTTGATAATAAATAAAATTAGATAATGTGTTAAAATGAGATATTGTAAAGAATCAGTGATTTAAAGAAACTGAGGTAGCATTAACTACAATAATATCCATTCTTAGTCCCTAGTCGTTAATTGAGCGACTACTATGGTCTAAACAGTATAGAGATGTTGGAGAGAGACCCTCCCATCAGTGGGAAAGACAGAGGAGTGATTGCCGACTGCACATACTGTGGCCAATGCTATGACAGAAATAAGAACAGGGTGCTCTGGACGCAGTGGAGGAGGTGCGTATGCGACAGCCCTGGAGAGGTGTCAGGAGCTATCAGGGAAGGCTACCAGGAAGGAGGAGGTGATTACCGTGAAGCGGCTTGCTGCTGGAGCAAGGAGTAAGCAAGGTGGACAGAGGGGGCACACTGAGCAAGGGCGCAGCTCTGAGAAAGCACCCCAACGTCCCTTGGGAAGATGGAGAGCGGCTCTGACAAAAATCGAAGCTGTCAAGGTGATGTAGGTGCCAGATCCTGGTGGGTGTCGGTGTGCTCTGTGACAGAATTCATGCTTATGTGACGGGAAGGGGGAGGCACTGGCGGATGAGCCCCTCCCCCAGAGGGGACGTCGAAGTGGAGAGCATCGAGTTAAGAGTATCCTGACGTCACAAATACAGGCCTGGAGCTTCAGGGATCCTCAAACCTGGTTAAAGCACCTGTGAGTAAATGCACGCGCTCCACCTCCGCCAGCGAGGGCACCCACCTTCTTTGGGTTACTTGGAGAAATAACTAGAATTGTGCACGCCAGGATCGCAGCAAAGTGCGTGTCACGTAACCAGCGTTTTAATAAATACCAGGTCTCTTTGCTTACCCAGCGTGTAGCTCACATATGAGAGCCACTACCAGGCCTCCGTCCTTCCTTCCTTCCCCTTCCTCTCCCAGCAGTGTAAGCGGCAGCAGCTAAGCGCCAGGGACGCGGAGGATGTCCACCCAGGCTGGCATCCAAAGGATGCTTACGAAGCAGCCGCACAGATCGCGGGACCTGGGCTGGTGAAGACAGCGCATGCTCCCTGAGCCGAGCCTCCGGGCCGAGAGCCTGCAGCCTGCAGCCGGAGGATAGCCGAGCAGGGGTGTGGCTGAGGGCGTGGTCGGGCGTGGTCGGGGCGTGGTCTGGGCGGGAGCGAGGCTGGGCATGCTCACTACGCCGGAGCCCTAATGTCTGCGGCTGAAGGAAGCCGGTCGGGGGCGGGCAAGGGGGTGTGGCCAGGGGGCGTGGCCAACGCGAAAGCGAGGCTGGGCATGCTCAGAGCTCCGACACGGCGGGGCAGGGATCCCCGTGGGTGGAGGAAAGCCAGGAGGAGGTGGACCGAGCGAGCAGCTGCGGGCACTGAGCATGCGCCGTCGCGCGGCCCCGCCCCAGACATGCCCCGCCCCCGGGCCCGCCCCCCAGGTCCACCTCCTCCTGGCTTTCCTCCACCCACGGGGATCCCTGCCCCGCCGTGTCGGAGCTCTGAGCATGCCCAGCCTCGCTTTCGCGTTGGCCACGCCCCCTGGCCACACCCCCTTGCCCGCCCCCGACCGGCTTCCTTCAGCCGCAGACATTAGNGGGCTCCCCGCGCGCGGACACCCAGCCGCCCCGCCGCCCGCGCCCGCGCCCCGGGCCGCGCACCATGTGAGCGCCCGCGCGCGACGCCGAGCCCCCGGGACCATGGGAGACGCCGCGGACGCGCGGGAGCTGCGGAGGACGTTCATCGTCCCCGCCATCAAGCCCTTCGACCACTACGACTTCGCGCGGGCCAAGGTCGCCTGCAACCTGGCCTGGCTGGTGGCCAAAGCCTTCGGCTCAGGTAGGCGGGGGCGTGGGCGCCCTGCCCCTCGGGGGGCGCCCGGCCGGGGCGCCGGGCCCGAGATCCCGCCCGGCCGCGGGGTCGCCCGCGGGCCCGGGGAGCTGGCGGGACACCGGGAGGGCCGGAAAGAGCCGGCCCGCGCCGGGCTGGGCGGCGCCCCGCGCCCGGGGGGCGCAGGTGGGGGCTGGCGAGGCCCCTCGGGCTGCATCGCGGAGCGGCTGGCCTCCGGCGGCCCGTGGGGTCCCGTTCCGACCCCGGTGACTTTGCTCCGAGCTGCCGCTTCCCGCCCGTGCCCGCAGGTCCGGCCGGTGTCTTCCCCGCGGGATCGCCGTGGTGCCGGCGCTCGGAGTGGTGGCTGCTGCCCTCGCGCTCCCGGGGCCGGGGCAGCCGCTGCGGGTTTCGTTTCCTGACGCCAATGAGACCGACTCCTCTCTCCGGACGGGTTTTGGCTTTATAGGTGAAGGGAAACCGCAGTTCCCACCGTGGGATTTGCTTTTTTTTTCTTCTTTAAATAGAGTGTTTTTTCAGGGCCTGTGCTGTTGACCCAAATGGGCAGCTAGGCCCTCCCGCCGCATCCAGCCCTCGCGAAACAACAGGAAAAGGCTCCGCTGTCATTTCGCTCCGCCGCTGCTTTGGGAGCCGGCGCCGCGGGTCGCAGACCCAACTGGGGATCTCGCCCGACAACTTCACGTCGTTCTGTTAGATTTCTGGGCCCAGGTTCATCAGCTGGGAGTGTGCGAAGTATTTGCTGAGAAATTTCTTAGCACTTACGGACTTTTCTCCAGATGTTAAGTAGAGTTTGGGGGAGGTTGTGGGTAAAGATTTAATTCGCTCTCACTGCTTAAATATACACAGTTGGACATTTTCCAGACTGCTCGCCTTAGATAACTGGCAAATGAAGTGCTGTGTTTGGGAAATTATTTGAACTCGTTTCGAGGGAGACTTCGCCTTAGCCTGATTTTGCGTTTATGACGGCTTTCATTTTATTTGAGTTCTTATGTTCTGATGTTGAAGTGGAAGGAGGTGTTGAGTGATTTAAAACTGGCACCAGGGATAGAGGCAACAAAAACATCTTCGGAGATAACTTATATTTTAGAGATTTCTTCGGAGCTAAAGGGGCAGCCTGACATGGGAGGGGGCACCGGGCACAAGTGTGTTTGCGTTTTCTGGCATCACTAATGCCAGTGGTGAGAGCAATAAGGGTATTTTGGTGTGAGCTTAAGCAGCACACTCAAGCCCAAGTCCATCTGGAGGAGACATGAAAGCTGTTGAAGTGTTCAGAAACGGGGGAAGCAGGGCCGTGTGGAAAAGCAGCACATGCAGGCTGGGAGGCAGAGGGGCCCTCCGCAGCGTCTCTCTCCTCCCGAAGCCCAGCGCACCCAGAGCGCAGAGGCCGTCGTGTGGCCCTGGGCTCACCAAGGCCCCGGACCAGGAGTGCCTTCTGCACGACTCTCAGGCCCTTCCCCAGACTCTGCCGCGCAGAAGGGACACTGCAGGGAGACAGGAAGGGAGAGCACAGGGGCATCTCTGGTCCGGGCTCCGAGCTGTGGCTACCTCGTCCGTTTGGGGCTCCCAGCAGCTCTGTGATGGAAGTGCTGTGCTCCCCGCTGTAAAAAAGCAGCACCCATGCAGACACCTCCCACGGCCTCCCCCACCATTGCCCCTTCGTAAGGGCAGCAGTGAGTTTGATCTGACTGACTCCGGAGTGTGGCGTGGCCTAAGGCAGCGCACGCCTGTGGGTCCCTGGTCCTTTGCCCCAACTGCTTCCTTCCTTCCTGCAGCTTCACCCCCCCCCCCCCATACTGTTCTCTGTTAGCAGATGAGCGAGCGGCTGGGAGGTGGGAGGTTGCTCTGCTCAGGCTGAAACATCTGGCCAGTGGTGGGTTCTGCAGGGCAGCTCGGGTCTTTCTGACTCCTGGAAGCGTCGCCCTTTACCTCCCTCTGCAGAGTAATCTTTTCAGCTGTCAGTGTAAAACCGTGCACATAGTATGTGTTCCAGTCTTTTTTTTCCTTTAAAGAATGGGCTGATCTTACCTGTCAGATGGTTTAAGGGGATATTGTCAGTACTTAGTAACATTTGCCTTGGTCACAGCTAGAATGGATTTAAAAAATCATGAAAAATGAGCTTGAAGACCTTAGAGTGGCATAGTAGCAAGAAATGGACACATTAGTAACAAAATGTTACTTATATACTTTGTGTCTTCTTTAGTCAACAGTGTTTCAAAGTGCAGATTTATATGTTGTAAGTAAAAAAGGTAACATTTTATTTCTTTTGGTGTCAGTGTTCTTCATGTACCGGGAATACTGCTCTGCAGCAAACGTGAACGGGGAATGCGTTTCAAAGGCTGTCTCCTAGTGGGGACGGTGGCGGGCAACAGCAGATGGTGCTGGTGATGGTAACGGTGGCCAGTGATGGTGACCCTGCGAGAATTGGCCCCACTTTGCTCTGATTTGCCAAACCCACTTCTGTAAGGATGGGACAGCCTTCAGGCATGGATTCCATGCTTTTCCATGACAGACTTCCTCACTATTGGCATGTTTTAAAGTAGTCAGTTTTAGAACCATATAACGAAGAAGTCATTTAAACTGATAGCTAGAAACACATTGTGGACATAGAATGAAGTTCGTGAGCCGTGCACAATAAATAAAGCGTAAGTTTGCAGTACCTAGAAAGCAGATGGGGCATGCACTTAATCTGAAGTCTTAATGTCAGAAGCTTTGAATCCTGTTCTTGTCTTTACACTGAAGACACGCCCAGTAGCCCAGATCTGAACAGTTTATCTTTGGGAAAATGCAGATTCAGTTCTGACCAAATCGAGAACACTCGGTTTGGATGCGTGTGACCGGTAGAGAGAGACTGCAAGGTAAGGGCAGTGCCGGAGAGGAGGAAGGTTAACCGCTTTCTCTGCTGACCGGTGTAGCCACCCAAGGGCGGCGTTCCCCGCTGTGCTTCCGACCCTTAAATCCTTGGGGAAAACGGTGGCTACAGAGCCTCTGAGGACACTATTCCTTCCCAAGTGGTTTTGTAAAAAATACTTATTTCTTTATTAGAGAGGGGGGAAGAGGGAGAGAAACATTGATGAGGGAAGGAAACATCAATTGTTGGCTTCTCGCACAGGCTGCGCCCTAACCAGGGACCGAACTGCCACCCAGCCATGTGCCCTGACTGGGGATTGAACCGGCGACCTTTCGCTTTGTGGGTCGATGCCCAGCCCACTGAGCCACACCACTCAGGGGTCACTAGTTCTGAAATGCAGGGGTCTTAGCATGCATGGGCTTACAGCCCCCTTCCTCCCGTCAGCCTGTCACTCTGGCCAGTAGAGTTCTCCCTCTCCCGCCTTTGGTCTCACACTGCGTGAAGTAATTTGCTCTTAGAAACACACCTCCGTGGATCTCCGCGTGTGTCGCAGCTCGTGCTGTAGCCCCGACCCTCCTCAGAGCTGAGTCCCCTGCACAGGTGGTGGAAGCGGTCTCGGTGCCAGGACGCTGCCACTGGGAGGGACACGCAGCCGGGGCAGGTGGGGAAGGTGCCCAGGGGTCAGCGATCCTCCCTGAGAGCTGGAGGAGGCGGGGTGGAGGGAGCGCTGACTCTCTGGGGTCAGCTGTCACATGGCTCCTCTCGCTCGAATCCTCGTGACAGCTTAAATGCTGGAAACGGTTTGCCGCTCTGCTGTGCCGACCGGGGGCCTGCAGCCCAGAGGGTTAGGGACTCATCCAAAGCCACCAGGGAACTGCCTTGATCGCGCCTCTGTGGGCAGAAGTCAGGTTCATGGGAAGGAGGCGTTAGGTACTGGAGATGACCCTAGTATTTTTAAATGACTGCACTGGGGCGTGTGGGGGTGATTTGAGTTGAAGGCTGTGTGTAGGGTGAGGTCACCTGAGCTCTTGAGACATAGTGACTGGGAGAACGAGTGACGCCATTGGCAGAGGGAGAGCATGGCCCGTTGGAATGGCAAAACGCCTTTGTGTTTGGGAACCTCGAACATGACGTGTTGGCCAGGTATCTGAGAAATCCAGCCAAGTCGTCAGCTATAAATGCAGGTGTGCATCGTGATAGAGAAGCGGAGGCCAGAAGACAACACTTTGGAGTCTTTTCTGTGTGCGGTGTGATGGACACTGGAAATAGATGAGACCAAAGAGGGAGAGAAGGCAGTGTAGGCAGGCAGAATCTAGGGGCGAACACTTAGGACGCTTGGAGCCCGAGGGAAAGGTGGCGGCGTCGGGAAGGGAGCTACCCACACGTCCGTGGCTCATCTCCTGCTTCTCCTGTGCCAGGCCTGGCTACAGCCATTTCTCGAGGACCCTTGGTTCCTGTTCGTGGGAAGGGCACCAGAGACCCAGAGGGCGGGGCCGTGCTCACACGGCTGGGGGCTGGGGGACCCGGGTCTCTCCGCAGCTGACGCGCAGCTGCGTGTCTCTCTCCCTCTGGCTGTGACGCGCCAGGTGGCCATGTGGACACTCCCCTTCCCATGTCCCACAGAGGGCGTCTGGGTCTGTGCCCCTCCCTTGTCTGTCCCCCTCTGTCACCGAGGTTGGGCCCCTCCTGGGGAAGCGGTAGTGGGCTGGCAGCACCGGGGGCAGGCGCTCCTGAGAGACCCTGGGCGTCACGGACCGTGCGAGGGGGGGGGGGTAAGCTCGGTGATGCTGGGCCTCTGACAAGGGCAGGGAGGAAGGCCGAGCTGTGTGTTCAGTGTCACCTTCCCAGGGTGGGTGTCCTGTACCCGCTGGGGCGTAGGCACTGTTCTGGGTGTGGTGGCCCTGGGAGGAGAAGCGTCCTGCTGGCCTCGAGGTTCCATTCCAGCGGGAGGAGGCGGGGGTGCCCACGCCCACACACCCGGGAGAACCAGAGCGGAGCGTATCTGAGGAGGTGACCAGTAGCTGAGGTCCAACTGCAAAGGGCAGCCTTGTGAGGGCTGGGGGGGCGTGACAGGCAGAGGGAACAGTCAGCGTGTGCAGAGCTCGCCACGCAAATGCAGCCTATTGTGGCCCCAGAGAGAGGTTGGCGTCTGGACCACAGGGCAGGGGCCGGTGGTGGGCGGGGAAGGGGAGGGCAGCAGCCTAGGCCCATCTTGGAATCCCGGGAACAGGAACCTAGAGAAGTGAATCATTGCCTTCACAACCCCACGCCAAGTGAGGGGTGAGTGGAGACCCCCTTTTAAATCCAGGGCCCCGGCTGTCCCACTTTATCATGCTGCCTCTCTGGAGCGAATGTGAGTTAATGGACCAAGGTTTGGCCTTGAGGGGGGCAGCGTTCCGGCTGCCAGGCTTGACCTTCTGCCTGCAGCCCAGGCATTTCAGGTGGCGGCAGGCGGCGGGCCTGCCACCTAGTCGGGGTTCGCAGGGGCACGGTTAGGGCGGCTCCTGCGGAAGGCCCGGTGCCCCAGAACCCCTGCCAGTGTGCCCACACCCTGCTCCCCGAGCGCTGATTCCTTATCTTTGGCGCCCGAGATTAGGGGGAGGGCGAAACCTCTTATCTCTGACGTGCCTGTTTATCTTCTGATGCGCTGTTTCGCCTCATTTGTGTCGAAGTGTGATGCAAGTCCTCACGGCTGCTGACAGTGACAGCCTTGCGCTGCTGGTGGGCACAGCGGACATCTTCGAAGTCTTCCCTTAAGCAAAGACTCGTCTTTAAAAGTGACCTATTTTGTAATATTCACCATGCAGTTTCGCATCCTTTGGGGGTGGGAAATCTGTCATATCCCTGACACCTTCCTTGACTTGCTGGAGACCCTTTCTCCTTCCTTGCATGGGGGTCTCTGGAGCTCTGCTTTCAGAACCTGGGTTTGTGAGTCTTCGTAATAAAGTGGGTGGGGTGCTGAGCGTCTGTCCCCCACCTTCCCTCACAACCTTGCTAAGCCATTGTCATTTTTGGACGTGTTTGGCAGGGAGGGTTATAGCTGGGGCCCTGCATTTGTCAGCTGTGTGCCCGTGGACAGGGGCCTTTCTCGGGTTCCTCATCTGTGGAGGGAAGAGGAAGGGAACGGGAAGACCGGGTGCAAGTTTAGGGAAGTGTTTAGAGAGGAGCCTCGGCGAGAGCTGGTGCCTTCCTCACAGCCGTCTGCACGGGGTCGGACCGCCGGGGTGGGTGCAGGAGCAGTGACTCAGTCTTTGGTGGGTGTGCGGGCAGGGCGGAGAGGGCCCCCGTCCCGCCAGTGGGCGGGCCTCTCTGTGCTCGGCTCACGCCGGATACCGGGAAATAAGCCATTAACAGACGTTTTATAATGACCATCTTAACAGCAAACATTCCCCTTTTAGCATGGCCCCCGGGAGACCGCCCAGCACTGAGGCGAGCCCGAGGCCAAGCTCCGAGGCGCATGGCCGAGTCTGCGGGTCTCCCGGTGGCGGCTGTGAGGCCGAGGCGGCTCTCTGCCGGTCAACGGGGCTGTGGTGGAAGGAGAGCGTTCGGGGTTATTAAAAGAGGGGGGTGTGTTTAGATGTCACCCAGCTCCCGGATCCCTGCGTCTCCCTTCGACCTCTTTCCAGAGACCTGCGTGGCGCCTGCTCTGCTGCGGGCAGTATCTGTTTCCACGTGGATACTTCTGCTGTCCCTTCACTCCTCCGTGCCTTCTACCTTCTTCCCCTCCCCCTGCTCTGATTGTCACCACTGCCACTACTGAGTACCAGATTGATGTCCCCAGACGTCACTCTTCCTGTGTCACTCTGTCCTTGGGAACGGTCAGCGGTTTCCTGTCGGCTGCTGTGGGAAGGCTCCCGTGTGCGTCTGAGCCCCAGCCTCCCCTCCCAGCTCCGCCTCTCACGGCCCCGCACTTTCCCACCCGCGCCTGCAGGTGGGTGTCTCCCTCCCCTCCCCCGCTGTTGAGAAGTCTCTTCCTCCCGATGAATCTAAGGCTGCCTGTTCTCCCTATTCCGCTGCCTTGAGATGAGTCACGCCAGCCTGCTGCTGAGGCTTCTCTCTCTGAACTCTGAGGACCTAATTGTGCGTTTTCTTCATTGGCTGCTTAATCGTGGATTGCTTCATGTCGTCTCCAGTTTCTGAGTGGCTGGACTTTCCCCGTCTTTCTGGACTTTCATATACCGTAGACTCCTCGGGGACGGGTTGTTTCAGTCTGTGGGTCCCCAGAGCCACGCAACATGTAGTGTGAAACACTGTTCCGTGATGAGTAGTCCTGAGAGAGAGCTCTCACAGAACTGTAGGGTGAACGTTGCTAAAGACCATTAACTCTGTGCGTGTCTGTTCGGGATTGCTGGCCTTGATCAGCCCTGCGCATCACCGAGCCGACGTTAGAGCTGCCTGTTCAGGAGATTCCTCCGCCAGTGACACATGGTGGCCGCTGGGCCTCACATTCCGGGGGGGTAGGCTGAATACAGCCCCCTGTCCCCTCGGACCCAGGCCCACCCTTGCTTGTGGGGACAGACCTGCGTCTCATCGTGGCTTGGATCGAAAGCATGGTGCCCCAGTTAGGAGTGGGGAGAAGGGTCGAAACGCTGAGAAAATGGTGGCCTGCACCTGCCGTGTCTTGCTTGTGTGGTGGTCTTGCTGTGACAGGTGGAAAGGGAGCCTCAGAGGCAGGTTTGGAAGTGGCCTTGGGAGCCTGGGGCGGCGTTCTTCCGCAGGGGCTATGCCGGCAGGAAGGGGGCTCTCGGGAGCGGAGGGGCATCTGGTCCCCCTGTCGGGTCCCAGGTGGGATTTCTGCATCTCCATTCGGTGGGGTGTGGCTCCTGGAAGGTGCAGGTGCTGAGGGATACAGGGCAAGGGGGTTCAGGAGGCATTCTCAGGCGAGGGACTTTGCACTCAGAGGTGGCCAGGCCAGCTGTCTCCCAAAATACCTGTCACAACTGCATCTCCTGGTTGACCGCCTGGATGGGAGGGACGTCACTGACGTTCGCTGTCAGAGTCTCTGGCCCACTCTGAGCGCTCGAGTGTGCGTGTGGGGAACTGCCCCAGAGCCGGGGGCTGGAGCCCGTCTCCGCGCCGGCCCCGTGGTCCCTCCTAGGTCACGTTCAGCGCGGCGTCTTCTGTCCTGGAGCTTCCGCCCTCATTTCAGATTCGCTGCCAGGCTCCCCTGAGCCGCCTTCTCGTTAAAGGACGGCAGTTGCTTCAAGGAAGAGCCTCAACTTCCCCCGCGTGTGCAGTAACCACCGGGTACGTTGTGTCTCTTGAAGAGCCCGTGAGAGCTTCTCCCTCTTGCCCTCTGCAGAGAATGTGCCGGAGGACCTGCGCGAGCCCTTCTACACGGACCAGTACGACCAGGAGCACGTCAAGCCCCCCGTGGTCCATCTGCTCCTGTCGGCTGAGCTGTACTGCCGGGCAGGGAGCCTCATTCTCAAGAGCGATGCTGCCAAACCGCTCCTGGGCCACGACGCGGTGATCCAGGCGCTGGCCCAGAAGGGCCTTTACGTCACTGACCAGGAGCGGTTGGTGACCGAACGAGACCTCCAGAAGAAGCCCATTCAGATGGTGAGTCCCGTCCTGGGGTCGCTGGGTCAGCAGGGCGTGCCCTCAGGCGTGGGTGGCGCTGTGTCACTCACCTGCTTGAGTGGCCCGCTGGTGGGTTTCTGCGTAGCAGGTGTGTCAGTGCCTCTAATGAGCAGGAGCTCCCCCTGCGGGGCACTCCCAGTGACCGACTTGGAGCGGCCTGGGGACAGGCAGGCAGGAGCCTCGCAGGACCGTCCCTTCGGACAGAGCCGTCCCCACAGACAGAGCCGCGCGTGGGTCAGCCAGGCGTAGGTGCACCGCTGGCCGCTCCAGGCTGCTGTCCCGCTGCAGCTTCGGTTTTCAGGGGCTGGGCGTCCTCAGAGCGGTGTTTTAGGAAGGACAAGGGTCTGTGCGTTTGGTGAAGCCCCACTCCCCCGCGAGACCGCCTTACGTGGGGCAGGCGTGTGTAGGAGAACATGCCAGGAGATGCGTGAGACTGGGAGCCCACAGGAGGGTGGACAACATCCGTCCCCCAGCCCAGCCCTTAATGAGCCGATGACCTACTTTGCTGCCTATTTTTCTTCTTTTTTTAAAAAAAGAGTTCATCCATTTATTTTCAGAAAGGACAAGGGAAGGAGAAAGAAGGGGAGAGAAACATCAGTGTGTGGTTGCCTCTCGCATGCCCCCTACTGGGGACCTGGCCCACAACCCAGGCACATGCCCTGACTGGGAATTGAACCGGCGACCCTTTGGTTCGCAGGCTGGCACTCAGTCCACTGAGCCACACCACCAGGGCCTATTTTTCTTTTGAAAAACCTGTTTTATTACTTGCAAAAAACAGAGACTAATGTCTTGGGAAAAATTTAGTTGATGACTTGGCTGCCGATTTTTGATGGAGTCATGAAGGATGACTAAGAGCGTCTGTGAGCAGGTAGCTTGCAGCCACTGCTCAGGCTTCGCCCACGCTCGCCCTCTGATTGCTGGGGCCTCAGTTCCCGGGCCATTCCACGTCCAGGCAGCTGGGACAACAGTGGCTCTCCGTCCCAGTCCCCTCCTGGGACCCTGCACTGGTGGCCGCCTGCAGGTGGCCCAGTGCCTGCGCAGGAGCCGCACGTTCGTGTGCCGGGAGACACACGTCAGGTAACCTGCTGACCGTTTAACGGGAGCGGCTCACCAGGGACACCGCTCTGTGCGGGCTCCCCACGCTCTTGGAGTGCGTGCGGCGCGGCAAATGCTCACGGCGCCGATCCGGTTCCTCCCACACCACTGGGCTGCTGATGGCCGGGGACGCGGCGCCCAGTCCCCCAGCTCTGGCCTCCACCGTGGGCGGCCGCGGTGTCTCAACCCTCTGCAGCCTGACAGTCGTTGAGCTCGTTTTAGTTGCAAACTCCTGGTTTGGTCACAATTTGACTTAAAGCCTCCAACAGCTGTGACACAGACTGATTGAGTTACTGCTTTTCTAAGACCTGTGTGAAAAAATTTCCCAGAGTACGAGTGAAAACTGTATTTCGTGAACTGAAAACCGCAAACAACTTTTGCCAGCATAGGAAACGAGAGTGGACCTTTATAAAACTCAGCTGTTTAAGCAAGTGTGTGGGTGTATAGTGTGTGTGATATGAAATGAGATGGAGACTTTCATACGTGACTTACGAGCTGATGTTTATGATTTAATCAGATCTCTTTCGGGTGAGGCCGTCCCGGGAAGGTCTCCGCTGCCAGTGGGCAACAGGCATGGCCGTTGTCTGCCCTGTTGGCACGGGGGCACAGCAGCCATGGCGAGGTGGCGGGCAGACCTGAGCGCCACGGGGGAAGGCCACCACGGTCAGTCTCGCTCAGGCCACCACGGCTGGCGCACCAGAAAACCCGTGCTGTGTCCTCACAGTCAAGTGTCATCTTCTCGGTGGCACTGCTCCTGCGTTCAAGTCCCGACGCCTCTGGGGCAGCTCCGCTGTCAGTGGCCGGCCCACGAAGGCCACGCCTGGGGCACATCTGGTGCAGTTCCCTCAGTCACTGCTGCGGCGGGATGGTCCCCGTGACGCTGAAGAGGGGACCTTCACATGGCTCACTGCCCTGTAGGCTAATCCCTCGGCCACACACGGACTGCAAAGCGCCCGAAGCCGTGAAACACCGGCCATCCGTGTCACAGAGAGCTCCCAGACACACGGCTCTGACACACGGCTTGCCTGGTCTGCTCAAGGCGGGGGGTGAGCAGCACCCACATGTGACAAGCCGAGGAGATGAAGCTGGGGTGGTCCGAGCGACCCCTGAGGTCAAGTTCCCCTGCTACTGATCAGCTCTGCGTGGGCACCCCTCGAGCGGGTGCGCCCGGTCACTGCGCGTCCCCAGCCTGGGTGTCGGTGGTGGTGCCAGGGAGGCAGAAGCACCGTAAGTGCCCCTGCCTGGCGTGCGCTGCGCTTGCGTGAGAACGCGTCCAGACCTCTCGCCCTCCCTTCCGCACAGGCTCCGTGGCGCTGGCCCAGGGGCGCTGGCCCAGGGGGGGCCCTGTGCACCTGCCGCTCACGCACTGAAAAACGTGAACCGCCCGCGAAGGGCCCGAGGAAAGGCCGCGTGTCCTGCGTGCAGGAGCGGGTGGGGGCTGCAGGCAGGAGGACCGCGGGGGACTTTGCCTCCAGGTGTGAAGGGTGTGGCGGTCGGGGACAGGGCCGTGACAGTGTGGAAGGAGACGCCACAAAGTCGGGTCTGCGTGACTGAGACACGTGGGCCGAGAGCAGAGCAAGATGACGCTGTGGGGCGTGAATCATGTCACCCGATCGCGGTCATGGCCATGGCATCGCCCCAAGTAGGAAAAAGCGGGACAGGAGCATCCTTGGAGCAGCAGATGAGCGTCCCAAGCACGTCCCCAGGAGTGGCTGAGGGATAGGCGTCGCGGGGGCAGCTCACTCGTCCTGAGTGTGTGCCATTTGTGCCGCCTGTGCAGTCTCCTCTCCGGGGTCTGTGTGTCCACCCGCGGCTGTCGGGAGGTGACTGGCGTTTCGAACGCACGCGCAGACTCACCAGAGCCCCGAGGGTGACGCCCTGCCCTCGCCCCCCTCGTTCCAGAGCGCCCACTTGGCGATGGTCGACGCTCTGATGATGGCCTACACCGTGGAGATGGTCAGCGTTGAGAAGGTCGTGGCGTGCGCCCAGCGGTACTCGGCCTTCTTCCAGGCCACCGACCTGCCCTATGACATCGAGGACGCCGTCACGTACTGGATGAACAAGGTAGGGAGGCACCTGTGCTGGAGCGGGGAGAGCCTGGGGCTGGGGGCGGGCGGGGCACGGGGAGGGTCGGCTAGGAGAGCCTGGGGCAGGGGCGGGGCGAGTGTGTCCGCCCTGAGGCCCTGGGGGGAGGGGCTGCAGCTCTCGGTAAAGCACCCGGGAGAGGGTGGGGCAGGGGCACCGGAGCGAAAGCCTCGCTGGGGTGTTGTGCTGCCCAGGAAAAAGGGAGCATCGACTGGCTTCAGACTAAACTAGGCCAGGGGTCCCTGTTGCTGTTTTGCATCTTAAAACGAGGAAAAATTAAATAAAAGTGAGCATCAGATTTAAAGTTAAGGGCTGTTTAAAAATGAACGTCCCTGTGGCCAGCCTGTTGGTGACCGACTCCTTTGGGGTCAACTCTCGGGAGGCCAAGCTGCCTGCGCAGGGGCGTCCTGGCTCGGCGGTGGGCAGAGCTCCCAGCCGGCGCCCGGGCGCTGGGTGGAGGGTCACAGTCACCTCACTGACCTGCTTGGGTGCCTCCTGTCCCGTCGCCAGACTGCTCACAGGGTGAGCCATCGCCGTGTGAGTCTCCTGCAGCCGTGATGCTGCGTTTGGGGTGACTTTTGCCAGCGAGTCAGCTGGATGGGTTTTGAGGATGGTCTGCTGAAGCCTCACGGAGGCCATACCGCCGCTGTCACCTGGGGACATGTTTGCGATCCCCATGTCCTGGGGACATGGCCTCTGTGTGTGGGCTACGTGCGTGTGCCAGGCACTCTGCTCAGAACGTCGAATGCTTCGTGTGTGTCTCTCTCAGTCCTGGTCCTGGTCCTGGTGGTGTAGTGACAAGCCAGGGCTCAGCCGCCCAGGACGGCACTCCTTCGTCACCTCTGTCACTCACTCTCACCATCTCGGCACTGCCGGTCCACCGACAGTCTGACTGGGGGGACCAGCTGCCCAGCTCACGTGGCGTTGGCTCCACGGGGCTGACCGTGGGCTGGAGGCCGCCCTCAACGCCCTGTGGGGCGGCTGATCTGCTGACATCAGCGGGAGCGTCTGTGGGCAGGAGGGAGGTCACACGTGAACTCACACACGTGAACTCCCAGAGGCACAGGTGCAGCTCCACACCCCTTAGTCCTGTCCACACTCCGGGACCCACGGGGACCACGTCGCCCAAACCAGCCACTTTACAAAGTAGGTTCTGTTCACACTAGCAACTGAGGCTCACAGGTGTCGAGAAACTAGGGAGGTCGAAGCTCGTGAGTGGAGGCTTTGAGTCAGACCCGTGTCTTTGCCGACTGAACCGTCAGAGTATTTTCCGCCAGCAGGGGCTGAGCTCCGAGAGCTTCGGTCGCTGCAGCCTCGCAGACAAGCCCGTCTGGTGTCGGTTAAATCCCCAGGACGCCTTCGACGGTGTTCACGGAGAAGGCTCTGTCATTCGTTAAATTGATCACCGATTAGAATTCTCCATTTTTTAGCCACTGAACTGAATTTTAGGCAAGTGGAGAGTTCTGAAAATCATTGATTTAAGTTAAGTGGATGATAACCACATTAGGATTTTCTAGAGTGCCGTAATTAACTAACTTGAACTTTTATTATTATTAGAATGACCTTAAAATCATTAGCTCAAAATAAAAAATTGTCTAAATATTCTCAATAAGCACCTTATGTACTAGCTAGACTGTCTGTCACCTGTTTTGGGTTTGGGGCCATTTGAACAGTTTGCTAGGAAATAAGTTGACCTCGAAGAGTCCTGTGCGCACACTGCACGCACTTCAGCGTGGCCTTCCCTCCCACCCACACGCCAAAACCCGCTGGGGTCGGGGCACGTCTGCGTCGCAGCTGGAGAACTGGCCACGTGGATTTTCACTTCCAGTCCTGAAAGAGACTGCGCAGCTTTCCCTGAACAGACGTCTTGCGGCTTCCTGAGCACGAGAACCTGAGCTTCCTTGGCGCTCCGGCCCCTTGCTGACGTCCAGGGCGTCCAGCAGCAGTCAGTAAATCAAAGAGCCGATGGCAGGTTTCCATCGTGCTGGTTTCCAGTGTAGCCCCCGGGAAACGTGTCTCTCCGGCTGGGGCGACGACATGCTCTTCATTCGAGTGCCGTCGATATCTGGCGTCAGAGACCTGACCACAGCCTTTTAAGCTGCACGTTATTTTAGTTGTGTATTTGAACATGAACTCAAGCGAATGTTTTTGTGTTTTAAGGTAAACGAACACTTGAAAGACATAATCGAACAGGAGCAGAAACTGAAAGAGCACCACCCTGTGGAGGCACCAGGAGGGCAGAAGGTATGTGTCTCAGAGGGGAGGCCGGCCGCTGCTGCGGCCCCGGGTGGCAGTGTTTGGGGCCAGGCGGCGCCCCGCTCCCTGGGCTGCTCTGGGTGTCGGTGCCTTTGCCCCAGGTGGACGGCCCAGCCGTGAAGACCAGGCGAGAAGAACGGCAGCGCGAAGGCAGACCGGACAGCGGCGTTAGGAAAGCTGTGGCTGGAGCTCTTTTCTGAGGTTCTCTTGGTAAAACCGGTGAAGCAAAAAACCGGCCTTGTACTGCCCTGTGGTCAGACCAGCTTTACAACCGCAGTCCGGGCTTGTCAGTTGTCCATGTGACGGTTCTGTGGGGGAGGAAGGGACGCGGACATGGGTTCGGGCTTTAAAAAGGGTGCGCGGCGTTTAGAATCCTCTGCTGTGGAAGTTTGTGTCTGTCGAGTACTGAGACCAGAGCATTTTCTACAACACAGCGCATCTTCCCATCTTTCGAAATGCATGTGATGAGGGCCTTTTAAGCATGTGCTGTGGCGGTGGGATTGAGGGGTGAGAAGCGCATGTTCAGACTGCACTTCAGATCGGGGCGACTTCAGCCTCTGCACCATCACGCGGTCCTTGCGCTCCTCTGGACCGCAGCCGTCGGGGCGCAGCCGTCGGGGCCACAGCCGTCGGGGCCGCTGCTGGGGGAGGGGAGGGCAGGAGGGAGGGCAAAGCTGCCGGCCCGGCCAGCCTCGGCAAAATCGCCGTGTGCAAGGCCCCCGGACCGGTCTGAACTGGAGGTTTGGGCGTCACAGCCATGGTCCTGGCTTAGCTTGCGGACTCTCTCTGGAGTCCTGTGTGGGATCCACGTCCTTTCCCCGGACGTTAAATCAGAGTGGACATGGCCTTTCCCACCACCAGGACCTCACTGCTTCCCCACCCCCACCCCCCCGCCCCTCGCTTCCCACCTTCGGCGCCGTCCCTCCCCCTCTCTCCCTTCCCCAGGCCTTCGTCATGAGCCCCTCCCTCCCTCCAGGCAGGTGGACCTGCGCCTTGCAGATGGGGGAGTCCTGCCCCCCCTTCTCCCCTGGCTCTGATCAGGAATGAGGAGGGGAAGGCGCCCCCCGAGTTGTCACTAGTGGCCTCCCCCAGGACACGGTCACACACACGGCAGAAGGGTTGGACTCCACAGTGTGGCACACGCCTGGTGAGCCAAGGGCCCGATGGGCACCGCTCCCATGGGGACAGAGTGTCATCTGTGTCCCAAACCAGTGAGACCCTCGTGCAGCGTGTCCGAGGGTGGCTCAGGCCGCATCCTCAGAGGTGGGGGTGGTGAGAAGCGTCATGTTGAGGAAAATCCAGTTTACTAATGTGGTTTTTCTGGTTTTTTGTCCAAATTGTTCCTTTTGCTTCTGGTACTCCTTTTGATTCTGAAGTAGGAGGCCCAGTTAAATTTGAATTTCAGATCAACCACAAGTAATTTTTGGGTGTAAGTTCCTTGAGTACCTTGTATTTCCTGTTTGCTGAACCTGGCAACCCTGCTTTAAAGATCTCTCAAGGCTGCAGCCAGCGGCTCGAGGTCCACTCTCGGTCCCCCGAAGGCGGCCGCGCAGCGAGAGCCGAGCACAGAGCTGGCAGGTGGACCGGTTCCACCACTGCTGAGCATCCTGACCCGTGGGAGGCACTGGAACTCTCTGGGCCTCGTTGCCTTTGTCTGTGAAAATTTAAAGGTTGGGTCACATGGCTCCTAGATTTTGTGGCTAGAGCGATTCTCTGAGTTTCCACGCCCACCGTGTTCGTGAGCACTTGGCACCGTGAGGCTCCTGGAAGCAGTGGGCTGGCTCTGTGGACACCCACACGGACACCCCTGGCAGGTCTCATGGTGCTGTTGACAAAGCAGGTCACTAGGGCACAGGGACACGTGAGTGTGGGTGTCCGGTGGGGGTGGGGCACATGTGGGGTTGGCCAGCAGGCCCTTTGGACGGCTTTTGAGGGAGCTACACACCCGCGGGTGAGTGTTCTTCAGTGCACAGTGCGCACTCTGACAAGACTGTCTCAGAGCCGCAGAGACACGTGTGTGCGTGCGACATCGCCCTGCCCCTATTCACGGAGCAGTGGGGGGCGTCTGCGGGGCTGGGCGCTGGACGCACGAGCTCCACATGGAGAAGCGCATCCCCGGCTGCACTGCTTTTCCTTCAAAGGGTCCGCCTCCGAGTCGAGCACGCTGTCCACGGCGCGAGGGCAGCAAACACTATGCCAGGTCCGCGCAGCCCAGGCGGCTGAGCCCCGACACCCGCCCTCGCGTTCAGCTCCACTTCTTCAGACGGTACCCGAGGCACCTTCGAGACGGGGCTCTGCAGTCAACCCTGTTGGGGACAGGCCCTGCCTGGACCCCTTTCGAAATGTCCCCACCCCTTTCAGGGCAGACGGGGCCCAGCTAGGACGCCTGTCCACCCTTTCCCCAAATGCACTGGACCTTCAACCTCTTTCACGAAGGGCGTGGGCTGGCATCCCAAGGACTTAGTGCCCTTTAGACTACCTTTGGGAAACGCTGGTTTCTGACCTGTGACGTGGCGACGGGTTCGGTCGTCTGGTTCCCACGTTGGCGCAAACACCGGCGTCCTGCTGCCGTGGCCCCTTCTCAGATCTCAGATGCGTCGCTTGGTTTGACCCCTGGTCGACCTTGGGGTCCTTTTTCTCACCCTCGCTTCAGCGAAGTGGTTGTGAGGGCTTGCCCCGCCTGACGTAAGCAGCTTCTGTGTGGAGTGCGGCCCCGCGGTTCCACTCCATAGTTACAGGTGAGCGCGTGTGCAGGCTGGTGGCCGGCACTAGTTCCTTCCTTTCCTGACACCTGGCACCAGCGTGCCTTTGCAGGCGGCACAGCGCCCGGTCTGACCTGCGTCCTTGTTTCATTGCCAGTCAGTGCAGCTCAGCCAGGAGCCTGGTGTGTTGAGCACTTTAAAAACTCAGAGGTGGTTACGTGGTTTTTCCTCCAAGCAGGGTTCCGTGCAGAGGCTCAGCCTGGAGAGGCGTGGGTGAGCTCCCCCAGAGCCCCGCCCGCCGCAGCGGCCCCTCTGCCGGGCTGCTCGCCAGTGGCTCCTGCCCGAGCCGGTGTAACCGCGGTGCCGATGGGGGCGACTTCCTCTGCCATCCTACCGTCTGCGTTCCCTGCAGGGCTCTGACTCCATGACGAGCCGGTCTGCCCTCACCCGTCACCCTTCATCACCCCTGGGAATCGACAGAGTCTTACTCGATGGGGTGCAATCTACTTCCATCCACATGTGTTTGTTTTTTCAATGTACATGGAGTCTGAGCTAACATCGGTTGGCATTTAAAGGGCCGTGTGAACTGCGAATGTGGAGCTCCACTGTAGAAATCTGACTGACCCAACTGGAAGTAATTCTGATGAGTTTCCCCTTTCCCTTTGTTCCCGCTGCTTCCTCTGAAGTCTCCTTCCAAGTGGTTTTGGAAACTGGTTCCTGTAAGTGTGCCCCGCGACCCCCGCCCGCCCTCCAGACCTGAGCCCGTGGCATGGCTGTGTGTCTTGCTGGTGCTGTCATTCCGTGTGGGCCCGCCAGTCCCCGCCTAGGTTGGGTTTTCAGGCATTCGCTCCCGGGTAAGATCCAAGGTCTGGGGCAGACGCTGTAAAGTCTTTTGACACAGAAGCCTCTTGCTGGTAGTCACAGACCATCAGGAACAGGGTTAAAAAAGCACGATTGTCAGCTGATTAGCCTTAACAGCATTAGTAAAAGTGAGTATGAATTGCATGTGTAAATTCTTTGCATTTTAAAAAAATATTTATTTACTTTTAGAGAGAGGGGAAGGAGAAGGAGAGACAGAAACATCCATGTGTGGTTGCCTCCCATGTGTCCTCCCCCACTGGGAACCTGGCCCGCAACCCAGGCATGTGCCCTAACTGGGAATCGAACCGGCGACCCTTTGCTTCACAGGCCCCTGTTCAATCCACTGAGCCACACCAGCCAGGGCAACTATTTGTATTTTAAAATCATGTTTTTGAAAGAATCATTTTCTTTCCAGCCTGAATCACAGGGGCCACTCTGTGTGACAAACAAGTGACATTCTCTGCACCCTTATTGGTACTGGCCACCCCTATGTTCGACCCCCACTTGACTCGGAGGGCAGATGGTCAGGACCCCGTCTGGGGGCAGGTGTAGGTCACCTCGGGGGTGTGGCATGCCACCCATCCATCTCTGCCCGTCTGGTCTGAGCGTCGGCGCTCACTGCTGGAGCCCCATGCAGATAGCTGCGTGCATTGTGCTCGTGTGCGTGCGTGCATGCCTGTGCATGCATGTGTTCGTGCACCCTTGTGTGTGTACGTGTGAATCCATGCACGTGTGTCCCCTGGTGGAGAGATGGTACCCAGCAGAGCACAGTAGGACCGGCGTGCACTCCGGTTCTCTGTCCTTGACCCCAGGCGGTCGGCTGACCTGGGAAGCGGGCCAAGGGGGCAGGTGGGAGGGCGTCCAGGAAGAGGCTGCTCTGTTTCTCGCTGGGCGGGGGAGGCCCTGGCCTGTGCTGACCAGGCCTGAGGCCAAGCTCTGGGTCGGTCTCTTCCTTTCCCCCCCTGCATCTACTCGCCCCTTTTCAGGGTTGGTTCACGAACTTCGGCCAGAGGCAGTTTTAAGGGCTGTGTGAAGTCAGCGATCCACGGAAGACTGTGTGCGGTGTGCGCTCGGGATGTCTTTCTGGGTGTCAGTCCTCTGTGAGCTCAGGGCCGCCAGCCCTGGGTGGCGAGGACAGGCGCCGGGCGCCAGTGGGAGAGGAAGGGGGACAGCGCCTCCCGCAAGGACACGGTTGCTCTGCTGAGGGCCACCCACCCTCCAAAGGGTGTGCAGCCTCACCTAGCGGTTACCGTACTCTTTCAGGACATCGTTTTTCCATTTTTGTTCTGACAAAAGTGTTTAATTTCACAACCATATTTTAACTGTAAAATATACAGACGAGCAGTTAGATGAATTGGAAGAAAAATTAGTTTTATTTTTAAAAACTCTCTAAGTAGCAATAACCAATATAACTATGGGTTTTGCCAATGAAGTACCTGAGCTCACATCTTCCTGACGCGCTCCCGGGTCAGGCTTCCTGGCTTCAGGGGGCTGTGGCTGTGGTCGGTGCCTGCCGCACTCCCGGCGGCCCGCACAGCACTGTTTCCCCTTTTCACAAGTGGGGAGGCAGAGATACGGGGCCAGTGAGTGGCTGAACCAGGACTTGAACCTGGGTCATCTGATTTGAGAGCTTGTCCTTATCCCCCAAGCTTCAAGGCAGGCCTCATGTTCAGAGAACCGCCCTCCAAACCCGTGCCCGGTCTTCCCCAGACCAGGGCTTCTCCGTTTTCCACGGGATGCAGAAGCCCTCGGGCTTGCTCTGTGCCTGGCCAATGTGGCCCCAGTGGGGGCGGCTTTTCCCATGTCAGAGTTGTCACGCTTTATTCCTGCCACCTCACCATTCAGACAATAAGCCAGCGTCTCTTGTGATGCTACCCAAGGCCCTCGGGGAGCTGCTCCTGCCTGCCAGGCCTCCCCAAGGGCCGCGTGTCCCTCCCTGCCCCAGTGTGGACAGCCCTGGCAGGCCTTTCTGCCCCAGGGGTGCTCGGGCCTCACCAGGGAAGGACTACCCATGGAGGGCCATGGAGGGCCACGGAGGGGGAGCCCCCACTGAAGTCCAGGGCCACCTGCCCTGCAGGCCACCAGCGAACTGGTGGCGGGGTACAGAACCCTCAGGACTTGTCCGGTGCTGCTTTGTGCGGGGAGCAGTTGGCTGGGTGTCCCATCCCGCTCGGCAGCAGAGGTGGTGAGCGTGGGCCGTGGGCCCCAGTGCTGCGGTGTGTGTGGTGTGGGAGAGACGCTGTGAGCAGCCCTCGCTTCTCGTCCACGTGGTGTGGTGCTGCCCTAGGGGGACACCCGACCGACCGCGGTGCAGGCTCTTCCCCGGTGTCCTTGGCACCAGCTCACGTTCGTCTCCCTCCGACGTCGCAGGCTCGTTACAGGAAGGAGCAAGCGCTGCTGAAGCAACCGCCCTGCATCCCGCTGGTGGAGAACCTGCTGAAGGACGGCGCGGACGGCTGCGCGCTGGCCGCTCTCATTCACTTCTACTGCCCCGGGGTCGTCAGGCTGGAGGGTGAGTGCGCGTGAGGGCGCCTGCGCATCTGCCTGTGAGCCGGGGGTGGGGAGGGCGGCCGCGAGGGGGCGCCCGGGCCCCCGTCCCTCCGTCCCTCAGTCCCTCCGTCCGCGGAGGGAACAGCCCGGCAGGCTGCTCCGAGCCGAGTCCCAGCTGGGGTCTGAAACGGGGTGACGGGCGACCCCAAGTCACCGCCCGCTCTCTTCCTGTTCGAAGACGTCTGTCTGAAGGAGACCATGTCTTTGGCTGACAGCCTGTACAACCTGCAGCTGGTGCAGCAGTTCTGCCACGAGCACCTGGCGCGGTGCTGCCACTTCGCCCTGGAGGACATGCTCTACGCCGCGGCCTCCATCAAGGTGCGCCCGCCGCGCCCGCGCGCGCTCGCGTCGCCCCCTAGTGGCCCGGGGCCCTCTGTGCGCGGCTCCCGTCTTTTCGAAACACACGGCTGGCCCTGGGCTCTCCCACCCCGCAAAGCCACACGGACCGCAGCGCACGGTCCACGGCGCCCTCGCTGCGCAAGGCCCCGCCCGCCCTTTCTGCCCAGATGGGAATCGGGAAGCGTTATTTCCACATGGGTCCTGTTCATGCCTTTTCTGGCACTTGCCTGTTGAAAATTCCGGTCCTGCCTTTCTGGTCTGGAAGGGAAAGATGGTCTCAGGAAACACGGGAGGTGTGTGTGAGGCTGCAAGGGCTGGGCGTGCCTGAAACCACGGCGACGCTGGTGCTGAGGCTGCCTCGCCCAGCGTGACCCAGACAGAGGCTCTCCTCTCTCGCGCGCGCTGGGGCAGGCGCGCGTCCACCGGAGGCCCGTGCTCACTGGCCGCGTTCTTTGCTAAACCATGAGACCCGCGGCCAAGGCCTGACGTGGGCATTCCACGATGTCCAGGCTCAGGAGGCTGCGCGACCCCCGACGTGGGCACCTCGCTGCCGCTTTCACCCCCGGGTGCTTTGGATTTGCCCCGAGCGCAAGCTCGTCATACCCCACCCCTGTCCCACCCCCCAGTGCAGCGGTGAGCTGCCGGGGTCTCTGTAGCAGGTGGAGGGGCTGGGCACGGTGGCGAGGAGTCGGGAACAGGGCCTCTCGCTGGGGACACAGCGGAGACGTTTGGGGCCGTGGAGCCGCTTCAGGGGCGGGGCAGGGCGTTCTGCGGGTCGGGAAGCGCTCCGAGACGTCCTTCGCGGAAATCACGGGCAGTGCACAGGATGGGCATCACGTGACGTGGGCCCTTTGGTGCTCAGAGACCCTTTCTGCGCCATATGCCAATCTGGACGCGTACGTGGATGCGTGGGGGAAGGGCCCAGAAACACGAACTCGAAGCCTGACTGTGGCTTCTTCTGAGTGCGCGCTGGGGGCTGGGGGCTTCTCCGCCTCTGCCGCGCGTGTGCGTGCCTCCGTCCCGGCGCGTGGCCGCAGCTGCCAGGCTGGGTGCAGGGGAAGATCTGGCAGTGAGACTGGTTGGGGTCCCTGCTAGGGTGAGGGGACAGGTTGTCCCTGTTTACCGCCCCCAGTTCAGGGAAACGGTCCTCTCGGGCTTTATGGAGTGTGTGTGTGTGGGGGGGGGGGGGGGTCTTGCTGTGCTCCTATCNGGGGGGGGGGGGGGGGTGTCTTGCTGTGCTGCCATCTGGTGGCCAAGCGCGGCACAGTCGCCTGACGACAGCCCGCCCCGAGCTCAGCGCGTCTGTTAGGGTGCAGTTGACAGACAACGCCGTGGGAGTTTGAGGCGTGCAGAGCTGTCCCCACCACGGCACTGACCGACATTGCCGTCAGAGACATGGGGGCCGCTCCTGTTCCGTGCTGGGGCCATTAAGCTGTGCCACACGGCTCCACTGACGGCGGTCATTAGCGCTCCTGAGCTTCCTCTTCTCAGGAGTGGGGGGCTCTCCCTTCCCCAGCACCTCCCGCCACCCCACGTCCCCATCTCGGGAACCACCTGTGCACCGCTGCTCCAAGTCCGGCTCTCAGACCCACCCGTGGGTGAGGTCACGCGGAACTGGCCCTTCTCTGACTCGGTTCGCGTCACATAAGGTCCTCGAGGTCTGGCCGTCGTTGCAAGCCACAGGGTCTCTTCCTTGTGGTCGAGGTTCCGAGTGTGTGCACACGCCTCCCTCTCTGCCCGCCCGCCTGCGTCTGCTGACGGGCACGCTGGAGCCCCTGCCCTGGCTCTCGCGATCGGGGGCAGGTGTCTCCCCTGGTGCTGTTTCTGCTTTCTGGGGGGGAAGACCCAGCGAAGGGCGTGCTGAGTCATGGGTGGGTCTGGTCTTGATTGTTGGGGAGCCTCCGTGCCGTTTCCCACTGTGGCTGCACCGCAGAACCTTGGTGAACAGCCAGGCTCAGCCCTGCGCTTTCCCCGGCCGCCCGCCCCCTCCGGCCAGGCCACCCTGACAATGCCCTCTCGCCCTCCCCCCCAGAGCAACTACCTGGTGTTCGTGGCGGAGCTTTTCTGGTGGTTCGAGGTGGTCAAGCCGTCCTTCGTGCAGCCCCGTGCCGTCCGCCCTCACGCAGGTAGCGCCCTTGAATCCCGGGGGACCGGGGATCCCCGTGGCCGCGGTAGCCGTCCTTTCACTCCAGCCCCCACACTCAATCAGTCCTGGACCTCCAGTGGCTTAACGCCGCCGAGTTCGCTGTGACAGATGGGGGGGGGCGGGGGGGCAGGGAGAGCGGAGAGGCCGGCCGCGAATTTGCGGCCGTACCTGTTGGTTCACTTCCTTCTGTTTGCATCTGCTGCCCCCTCCCGCCCTCTCCTTCCCTAGTGGATTCTGAGTCTTCAATGCTGTGACCCAGAATCCACTCAGACTGTGGCCCGGCTCTGACCTGTCATTTGAATTTGCTACTAAACCGTGATGAGGAGATGGATGGGTGCTGGAATAGGGTTTGTGACCACCGTGGTGTTACGGTCTCTCCATCGCCATGGTGACAACCAGTAAGAAACAAAGGGTCATTATGAGGATCCCTGGAAATGAAGAACAACGTCTTCCAGGACGGGTTCTAGAGCGGAAGGGCCCCCTGCTGACCCCCAGGGCACCACCGGAGGCCTGTTTCCGAGGAGAGACGGCCCGGGTTGCCAGGCCCGCCCGCAGAGATGCTTCTTCCCCCAGTCAGGGGCCGTGCGCTCTGCACCTGTGCCCGCTCAGCTCAGCGGGTTTTGGGCCTGGTCTTCCGCGCCCCCCACCTGGCCCTGTCCTCTCCCCACCAGTAACAGAGAGACGAGAAACAGAGCAGGAAGGGGAGGCAGATTGAGTGTGGGGCCCGCGCCACCGAGAGCTGGCGCCACAGCTGCCACCTGCCCAGGGCCAGGGAGCAGGGTCAGGGCCTGGGCTGGCGGCTCCGTTTGCGAGGCCCCTGCTCGGGGTGCGCGGCAGCCAGTGTGCTAGGTCTCCAAAGCCAGAAGTGAGTTGATCTTCCCCAGGGCAGTTTGCCAAAGCGTGGACTGCACGGGGGGTGGGGGGGTGGGTTGCGTCCTGGCCCAGGAAATGCTCGCCTTAGTGATTTCGGAGCACCCGCAGCCCCACGGGGAAGCAGACACGGACTCACGGGACTGAGCGGAGTGTGGAGCTAACACACCTTTGTGTTGGGCCTGCTCTCCACTTGGCCTGAACTGAGTGAGGCTCTTTGAGTCAGAAGGGCACTTGAAGAAGAATTTAAAGAGAGTTCTACCTGTGAAAATGATTTAAGAAGGTAGCTTTCAATGCGCCCTGATGCGCTCTGCTAGAAGGGAAATGGAGGCCAAGTCCCCGCTCGCGACCTCGAAGTCCTGAAGCAACGGTGGAGGTGTGCTAGGTGGTTAACGCGGGGCTTTTGAATCTCGCAGCCGACCCCGCACACGACCCGCCTGCAGCCGCCCCAGGGAGCCCCACAGACAGCGGCCCCCGCTCTGCCCACTGTGCCAGGTAGGCGGTTCCTCCTGCTCGCCCGCAGAACTGAAACGTGTCCCCGGGACGAGTAACCCCCAGGCTGCTGTGGGTCACACCGAGGGTGGGAGGGTGTGTTCCGTGGTCCGGGAGCGGCCTAGACCCCGCCTTTCGTTGCGTAACTCACTTATCGTCCAGGATCGTTTGAACGGTGGGTGACCCTCAGGGCTTGGGCAGGACGTCTAATTTTTTATGTAGGTGTAGTTGGCACACAGTCTTGTGTGAGTGACATTAGTGTCAGGCCTACACACAGCGATCTGACATTTCTGGGCCTCGCAATGTGACCATCCACCAAGTCTAGCAGTCGTCGGTCACCGCGGGGACTCCTCACATGTCACGGGCCCGGCTCTCCTGCCCCTTGTGCCCACTCCCAGCCCCTCCCCTCCATAAGTGTCCCTTTGGTCTGCTGTCCTGTTCGGTTCCTCGATGGCACATGAGTCCACGCGGGGTTTGTCTTCCTCTGCCTGCGTGACCTCACCGACGGGCTGACGGTGTCATGCAGATGCCGTGGGTGAGACGGCCACAGACGTCACTGCCACCTTGCCCGGTTTATTCCTGACGGGCCGGGGTCGGGGTGCCTAACTTCTCCACCCGACTCCACTGCAGGCCAGAGCAGACTCAAAGCCTCGGGGGAGTAGGAGCAGACTCCGGCCAGATGTTGGACTTGGGTCGTAGTCCGTCTCATCCCCTGTGTGAGCAGGGACGCCCCCGGTCCCCGGACCGTCCTGCCCTGACCAGCGAGACCCCCGAGCGGGGGCTGCCCTGGCGCCAGGCCCGGGGTGCCCAGAGGGTGCAGACTGACGACGGCTCACGTTTAAGCGCCTCACTCCAGAGTGGCTGTGTCTGCTCTCGAGGACACGGCTGTGCACGAGGGCCTTCCGGGTCTTCTGACTGGGAGACGCTTTGTCTTGGCCACTCGTGAGCTCAAACGACGCACCATGTCCCCTGAGTGGTGTTGGTTTTGAACTTGGGGTGGAGTCGGGGTAGCAGTGCCCTGCGTGGTGTCAGCCACCCTCCGGAAGGGGTCGGGGCCGGCGCAATACGCTGGCTGAGACACGCCCATTGATTTTGCGTTGCAGCGGGGAAGGGGCGGCGCCCCCACACTCCTGGCACCTGCCGTCTAGACAGTCCCGCCCCCACGTTCGGGCGGCAGCCTCAGGTAACACGTGCGTGGAGGGGTGGCTGGGGCGGTGGGGGCCAGCGAAGGCAAACGCAAAACCCAGTCTTGTCCTCTGGGAAATACAGTCAACACCCATTCATCTTTGCTTGCTTCTCTTGGCGAGACGATCTCTCCTTCCCCACGTGTACCTTCGTCCTTTTTAGTGCTGTTCATGAATCCTCAAATGTGTGAAATCAGTTCAGTTGGTGTAAGTTAAAACTTTTGACACAATTCCAGTGCCTTTTTTCTCTGATATTTGTAGGAGGAATTAGAAGGTCTTCGTCTATGTCCTATGTGGATGGCTTCATAGGGACATGGCCCAAAGAGAAAAGGTACGGAGAACTCTACCGGTATGTTCACAGTATCAGGAAATGCCGATTCGGTCTCCTGTTGTCAGCCAGGCTGTAATGACATGACTCAGCACCTGACCTTGAAAAGGGCACTGTGGGCAGGTGAGAGGGCCCGGGGGCTCCCGGCAGGAGGTAGCCTGGCCGTCCGGGCCAGACCCACTGGGCCGTGTTCAGGGAGCAAGCGTCACCTGTCACTGGCGTGTCCTGTGGAGTCACGCCTGTGCTTGCGTCTGTGCCGAGTGCCGTGTCGGCACGACAGGCGTTGGCGTTGTGGCGGCTGCTCCACATGTCCAGGGAGGGGCTTGGGCCCCGGCCAGGTGTCCGCGCTGCACGCAGTACTACGGCGTCTGCACAGGCGCTGCGGTGTCCTGGGACCGAGGGGCCCTCCACAGACGCCGAGGGCGGCTCGAATTTTAAGTAGCTGCTGTTTGGGGACATGCAGCCGTTTCTCCTTGGGGAGTATTTACGGGCTTTTCTCTGAATCTTTTTAGATCATCAGTGCACGGGGTTTCGTTTGACATTTCTTTTGATAAAGAAAACGCCGTACAGAGACCCACTCCAAACCAAGGGATCCCTCGCTCTCTCAGTAACGAAGGGCTTTCCCTCAACAACCACCGTGTTCCTAAAAACGTCCGGAAGAACTTGTCCTTCAGGCCGGTGGATGGACAAGAAGAAGCAGAGAGCATCGAGGAAGAGCTGGGCGTGGACTCCCACAGAGACCTGCAGGGGCACGTGCCCCGCAGCGTGGACGCACGGAGCGCCGACGAGAAGGTCCGCTGCAGGCTCCCGAATGGAGCCTTGCAGAGCAGAGCCCTCCTGGATGAGCTGGGCAGCCAGACGGAGACCCCGAGCATCGAGGAGGCGCTGCAGATTATCCATGACACGGAGCAGACCCTGCACACGCCGCCGCTGGAGCAGAGGGCCGGCGGCTTCTTCCTCCACGGCCAGGAGCTGAGCGCCCTCAGCGCGAACTTGCAGCTGCACCAGACGGGCCCCGACCCCTTCACGGACACCAGCGGCGCCTTGAGTCCTGTCACTGACGACACGGAGGTGGACACCGGGATCCACGTCCCTTCCGAGGACATTCCCGAGACCATGGACGAGGAGTCGTCGCTGAGAGACTACACGGTCAGCCTGGACTCGGACCTGGACGACACGTCGAAGCTCCTCCAGGATTACGACCCGCACGCCGGCGGCCCCCGCGAGGCCTCCAGCCCCTGTCCCAGCACCGTGAGCACCAGGTCGCAGCCCGGGAGCAGCGCGTCCTCCGGCTCCGGGGTCAAGATGACCAGCTTTGCGGAGCAGAAGTTTCGGAAGCTGAACCACACCGACGGGAGGAGCAGCGGGAGCAGCTCGCAGAAGACCACCCCCGAGGGCTCGGAGCTGAACCTCCCCCACGTGGTGGCCTGGGCCCAGACCCCCGAGGAGGCCGGCCCCCCGCCGCCGCGGGACAGCACCCAGCTGCTGGCCTCCGAGATGCTGCAGCTGCGGATGAGGCTGGAGGAGAAGCGGCGTGCTATCGAGGCCCAGAAGAAGAAGGTGGAAGCGGCGTTCACCCGGCAGAGGCAGAAGATGGGGCGGACGGCCTTCCTCACCGTGGTGAAGAAGCGGGGCGACGGGGTGGCCCCGCTGCGAGAGGAAGCGGCCGGGGCGGAGGACGAGAAGGTGTACAGCGACCACGCCAGGGAGAAGGAGCCGCCCAGAGCCGGCGGGCAGAGGAGCCGGTCGCTGGCGGACATCAAGGAGAGTGCCGAGAGCCCCCCCGCCCAGTGGCCCGAGTCGCCCCCGCCGCCGGTGGAGCCCGAGAAGCAGTGGGGCCTGGCGAGCCCCACGGAGGCGGCTGCGGGCGAGGGGGAGGTGCTGGAGTGCACGCGGTCCATCGAGAAGCTGAACGCGTCCCTGCACCTCCTGCAGCGGGAGATGCAGCGCCTGTCACTGCAGCAGGAGGCACTGATGCAGGTGCGGGGCCGGCAGTCCTGGGTCGCCACGCCGCCCCCGCCCTCCCCGCCCAGGCCGGGCCGGGAGCCCAGGCCCACCAGGCCGGCCGGCCCGCCCCCAGTCGGCGCGGCCTTCTCGGAGCCCCCGCGCCCTGCCCACCCGTCCCCACAGCCTTCCCACAGGAAGGGCCCCTCGCCCTCCACTAAGAACCAGAGGACTCCCCGGCCCAACGAGCTGAAGATCACGCCCCTGACCCGCACGCTGGCCCCCCCGCGGTCGGTGGACAGCCTCCCTCGGCTGAGGCGGTTCTCCCCGAGCCAGGTGCCCATTCAGACCCGCTCGTTCGTGTGTTTCGGGGACGACGGGCAGGAGCAGGAGCCGGAGCCCAGGGAGGCGGCCGGGAAGGAGGCCGTGGGCTCCGGGGGCGCCTCGGAGCAGCACGCCCCGCCCCCAGGAGAGCAGGAGGTGAGACCCCTGGAGTCGACCGTTTCTGAGGTCCTGTCGCAGCCCGTCACGGAGACCGTGTGTCTGACCCCCAACGAGGGCCCACCGCGCCGGCCTGCAGAGCCCCCGCCCCGGCCTGCCTTCCCACCCGCTGCGCCCAAGAACGCCAGTCTCATCGAAGTCTCCCTCTCGGACCTGAAGCCCCCTGTGAAGGCCGACGTGTCTGTCGAGAAAGGGGACGGGGAAAGCGACAGAGAGCCGACGGACGAGGACCAGAAGGTGTGCTGCGGGTTCTTCTTTAAGGTATGTCGGCACATGCGGGTTCAGGTGTCCGCTGGACGGGACCTGTGGCGGCTCGCGGCGGCCCTGGGTGCCCGCCTGCCATGAGCCCCCCGGTGTGGGGAGCGGCCCCACCAGGCACGCGTCTGGGGGAGCGCTCTGCCCCTCTGCCTCTTTCTGTCACGAAAGCCTTTAGGCGGAGCCGCCCAGGTCTCCGCAGATGCGCTCAGGTGCCAGTTTGTTGGAAGCTCACGCCTTGGCCTTGTGCAGAAGGATGTTTGGGCCTCTCTAAAGCCATGAACGTCTTCCCTCGCGTGTCTTTTACACCCTTTAAAGACTGAGCCCGTGGGCTCCTGCAGGGTGGCCCGCGGACAAGCTCGTGCGCCTGCTTCGCGTGGCTGTCACTGTAGCTGCTGCTGGCGGAGCCTGTGGGGTCTGGCACCCACCCGGGCTCGGCGTGGCTGCAGGCGGTCCCCTTCAAACAGCACCGCGGCCACCTGAACAAGCCCCGACCGGTGTCACCTCTCGGTGGTGGAGTGTTGATGTTTTTCATAGATACAAGAAAAGCCTGTTATTTTAACATTTGTATTCCAGTTATCGTTCACTTCTTTTGTTTTAAAGTTTTTCTGTATTTTCCAAATTACCTGTAGTATGGGTCCTATAGGGAAGAGCATGGGTTTCCTTAATCATCCAAACAGGTGTTTATTACTTGTTTTCATTTTCACACGGAGGGGCGGAAGCAGGCCACCTCTGGCCTGGTGTGCAGTGTGGGCGGGAGGGCGAGGCCTCGGCCAGTTTAGGTCTGAGCAGAGGCCCACAGCGGCCCTGCCTCAGCACGACCCGCGAGCACCAGCGCGCTTGCCACGGCGGTTTCGCCGCGGGGGCTGCGAGGTGGGACGTGAACTCGGAGCCTCTGTTAGAACTGGCCTCGGGCACGTGCCCTGTGGGCCCTCTCAGGGTCCGGAGTCTGAGGGGGTCGTGTCCTGGGTGACCAGGCAGAACTGTGGCTCTTCCACAGAGTGCTGCTGTGAGCACTGGCGGGCCAGCCTGTCCTCCGGGGTCGAGGCCTCACAGAGAAGGGGGCTCAGAGGGCACGCCCTTCAGGGCAAAGCTGGCCAGACCTCTGGGCCTGTTCTGTGGCCGGCCGAGCCTTTGCACGCCATGTGCATACCCTCCGGGCCCCTCCTTCCTGTAGGGTGGGAGGTGGTTGCAGCCCTCCTGTGGGGTCCCCTGGCCCCCACTGGGCTGCGGGCCTCTCCAGAGGCTACCTTGGATCGGGGTGCAGGAGGCGTGCCCCAGATGTGTGTCCCCCTGATCCGAGGACTCAGAGCTGCCCCTGGAATCAAGTTCAATCCTCTGAGCACCTCACTTGGGGTCTTTCCCAGACCCACCAACTTGTGCGGCCACCCCTCATCCCTGTGACCTCCCTCTCAGATCATTCCTCTGGACCGGGCCAGGGCTTCCCTGTCTGCAGAAGTCTGGCTCGGTTCCAAAGCCGCCACGCACGCCGCCTGTGTCCCGTCGCACCCTAGGCACACTGCTCGGAGTGCCTGTGGCCGTGGTGTGCATGCCTGCAGCTCCCACACTCACCTGTCCCGAGTGAAGGGAGCACCCGCCTGTCACAGTGCACACCATGTGCACAGTACACAGTGCACAGGGTGTGCCAGGGACGTCCGTGCGCCTGTGCGTTCTCCCTCTGGGCCCCCTCCCTCTGGGCCCCGAGCAGAGCTCCTCTCTCTGCCTCTGCCCCGGGACCTCCAGGGTCTTTCTCAGGTTCTGTAGCTCGGGCCTGGCCCTCCACGGAGCCCGTGTGACAGGCCCAGGTGGCGTGGTGGGCCAAGCATCACAGAGTCCTTCAGACGGTGGGCCCGCCTGCCGCCTGCAGCTTCCTGAGCCCGGCAGCGTGTTGGAGGCTGCCCAGAGCAGGGCCGTCCGGCGGACGCAGGTGGAGACGCTGCAGGCTCGGAGACGGGCAGAGCCGGAACCTGCTCTCCCCCCGGGAGGCCTTCAGGAGGCGGGGTTAAGCCGCCTGTCGCCTGGTCTGCGCGGGAGGAAAGCGGTCCGTGTGGTCCAGCACCTCCACTTAGAGAACCGCAGCGATGGTTTCATTCACGGGAGGTCGCTTCGGGGAAATATTTTTTGGTGCTTCGACTTGAATTTTCTTTATTGAGCGTGTATCTTAACGTACTATTTAAATGCAATTTTAAAAATTGGGGGCGACTCCCCACTTAAATTATTTATTAGGGTCCAAAAAAACCCTCTGTCCCTTTTTTCCTGTTTGTGGCTGACTGTCCTTTGCTGGCTCCCCAGGTCGGGAAAGTGGTGACGCAGTTTGTGTCCCTAGTCACTTGACAGGACGCAGCGCTCGAACGCCTGTCTTCCTCCGCAGCCCCCGGCGCACGGCGCGTATGGGGCGCGGTTGGAATGAGCCTGGACGGAGGTTTCAGATTCTCGGTCACGAGAACGGAAAATGAGAGCGTTCGTGCCTAAAGCGTGTCCCTCTTCCCCGTGGAATCTGTCCTCAGGACGACCAGAAGGCAGAGAACGACATGGCGCTGAAGCGGGCGGCCCTGCTGGAGAAGCGGCTCCGGCGAGAGCAGGAGACGCAGCTGCGCAAGCAGCAGCTGGAGGCGGAGCTGGAGCACAGGAAGGAGGAGACCAGGTGCGGGGGCTGGTGGGGGCGCGTGGGGGCAGGGGGGGCGGCGGCGCAGGGCTCTCCCCCGGTGGCTCGCAGATCCTAGACGTTCCCAGTGCCCAGGCCGCTGAATTCAGGCAGATTTGGGGTTAACTTTGTTTTCCCAGAGTACTATTTGGTTGTATGTTTTTACCTACGTTTGAGGCCATTTCAAAGTCAGGTTCTCCAGAAACCACAAGAATTTAACTTCACTGGATTTTGCTTGCGCGCGCGCGCGCGCACACACACACACACACACACAGTCTTCGTGTCGATGGTACACTCATGTAGGTTGTAATGACCCAAACTATCTGAAGGAGGTTTTCAGTGAACCGTTCCCCCCACGGTACTGAAACCTGACGGCCCCGCCCGCTCCGGGCACGCGCCCTCTGCGGGGACCGCGCCCTCTGCGGGCGCAGACCGGCCCTGACCCAGCGGTCTCTCAGGCGGAAGACGGAGGAGGAGCGCCAGAGGAAGGAGGACGAGCGGGCGCGCAGGGAGTTCATCCGGCAGGAGTACCTGCGGCGCAAGCAGCTGAAGCTCATGGAGGACATGGACACGGTGCTCAAGCCCCGGGCCCCGGCTGCCAGGCCGAAGAAGCCGCGCCCCAAGTCCATCCACAGAGACCACGTGGAGTCCCCCAGGACGCCCACCCAGGGGCCTCCAGGTAACGCAGCTCAGGCCCGCGTGACCACACCTGGTTCGCCAGCCCCGGGAGCTCGCATGTCGGGGTCTGGAGACTGGAGGGGGCAGGAGTGGCTCCGGGGGTTGTGGGGCGCTGTGTGCACTAGAGGGCGTGTCCGCACGGAGCTGTCGGCCGCTCCCCGGTGTGAGTGGCTGCCCCTTCCTCACGTTCCCGCGGGCACCTGCGTCGTGGGCATGCAGTGGGAGGGACCGACACCCGGCACTTGGGCAGGCCGCCTCTGGCCGAGACGTGCTCAGGAGCCCCAGTTTATAGCCTTCGGAGTCAAGAGGCTGTATCTTTTCTAAAATTCTACGCACACGGTCACCTTGAAAGATGACATTTATCTTGTTGAGACTAAAAGCCACTGAAATCTCAGAGAATTCCCAGAGTTATTCTAAAGCTAAGGAAGAAAACAACTGCTTTTTCCAGCCAACAAAACTTGTTGGTGCTTAGTATAGGCTAAAATGAATCGATGGATTTTTCATGTAAAATAGTTTATTTTTTTAATGTCTTTCATGTTCACTTCTTTTCATATGGTCCCCGTGTCATGGCTCCCATGCTCCTTTTGGAATAGTTCGTGTCAGCAATGAGCTTTGCTTTCTTCCGAGAGAGGCTCTCTGCCCGTTGTAGTAACTTGTGCTACGTGCGTGCAGCGCACGGTGGGCTGCCGCCCAGAGTCAAAACCAGCAGTGCCCAGAGGCCGGGCTCCCCCGCACCTCCCCCGCTCCCCGCACAGAGTCTCTCCCGGGAGCTGCCCGGCTTGGCGCTCACCGGGACGTGACTGTGCCGTGTGCTTTCAGTCTCCAGCCTTTCCCTGGCGTCGCTGACCACGGGCGACAGCGAGAGCCTGCTCTCCGGCAAGAGGACCCCCAGGTAACCCATCCCGCCACCGTGGGGCTGGGGGCGGTTGCCCTCCATCCTCCCTTCTGGAGTGAGGGGCGTGCCTGGGGCCCTCCCCTTGTTCCCCCTCTGGAATGGGCGAGTGAGCCCTAGTCACGGCCTTTGGTGAGTCGTGTCGACCGCAGTGGCTCAGAGACGCCACGCACACAGTGGTCCACTCACCTCGCACTGGTCAGAGTTTCGGCATCACTGACGTGGGTGAGACTCTGTACACTGCGGCCTTAGCAACGACTGGGGACACGGTGGTGGTGGGGCGCAGTCTGCAGACGCAGGAACGGCGCCCCCCAAGTTTATCTCCCACCAACACAGTGTTGTCCCAGGATAGCGACCTCAGAGCAGCCACCTCTGCCTGAGGGGAGACCTCTCTTGCGTCCGCCCTGCAGAGCACAGGCTGGGAGAAGGCCCAGTGTCTCGCTGCCTTCGTTCTGATGCCCCGGGACCTTGTCAGCCGTGTTGGCCGTTGTGTTGTGCGGGTGGTGGCTCCGCTCTGGGCACGGGTGGCGCGGGTGTGAGCTGCCGCCGTGTGCCATCGGAGGCTCGGGGTGACTTTGGCCCCTGCGGTGCAACACCCCCTTTGCGCCCCAGCCCTCTTCCTCTGTGGGAGCTGTGAAACGCTCTGCTCACCGCCTAGGTCGGAGTCTGTGGAAGGCTTCCTGTCGCCCAGTCGCTGCGGCAGCCGGAACGGAGAGAAAGACTGGGAAAACGCGTCGACCACGTCTTCGGTGGCTTCGGGGACGGAGTACACAGGTTCGCCCCTGCACCTTCTGAGGGAAACACTGCGGCTGAACACGGGTGGGAGTGGGAGTGGGAGTGGGCTCCCCAGAGAGCTCTGGCTTTCTCCGGCCAGAGTCCGCAGGCGCAGGGGCTGCTCACAGGTGGGCCCTTTGGGGATCAGGTGGGACCTGTCCAGGGCCGGCGGGGCTGCTTCTCAGAGACAGACCGCGCCTCGTGCTGCTCCGGCCCCGGCCCCTCGGTGTCACAGTTTGGGTCTGAAGACGTTCTCAGCGTTTGGAATCGGGCAGCTTTACCCGTGATGCTGCTGCTCAATGGGAGCTCAGACGCACGGGGGCCAGAGGGCGTCCGCCCTCCCCGCAGGCCCTCTCCAGCCTTGGGCGGGCGGGTGTCGATGGCATGAGCCAGCGGGAGAGCAGGGTGTGGGGAGGAACGCTCCAGCTAACGGGAGGAGAAAGGTGCCAGGGGGCGGGAAGGCACGGGTGGGCAGCAGCCCTGTCCCTGTGGGACCTGCCGGGGGGCACTGGGAAGGCGTCAGGGCGGAGCTGCTGGTGCCTGTGCGCACTGCCCTCAGCACAGCCGCCGGCCCGCCAGTCGGCTGCATCACGGGGGCCGTGACCTGGCGCTGCAGTGTGGGCCACCTCAGGGCCGCTCCGACAGCTGGCGGGAAGTGCGCCGACCACAGAACAGTTGGCCGCTGGAGGTCCACCGCCGCAGGGGCCGTCCACGGCACAGAAATGGGGAGATGCTGCAAATCAGGGCGAGTTTTTCTCCCCCTAAAGTCAGTGCACTGCTGCCGGGGAGGCATAGCCCCCGCGCCCAGGGCAGAGTGCAGTGGGGATGCAGCGCGGGGGACCGGTCTGTGTGCATCCTGCTTGTGACAGGGGGTTTGTGGGCCGAGGGGCAGGCGATGATGAAACACACTACAAACCCAGCGGTGTGGGGGAGGGGAGAGACGAGGCTTCCCCTTGGCTGTGTCAAAGCTGTCAAGGCCCACAGGCCCCCAGCCCCGTTCTGCCGCCCTGCAGACCAGGGAAGACGGGGG
The DNA here is from genome assembly GCF_014824575.4 of Sturnira hondurensis. Classification (NCBI taxonomy): domain Eukaryota; kingdom Metazoa; phylum Chordata; class Mammalia; order Chiroptera; family Phyllostomidae; genus Sturnira; species Sturnira hondurensis. The sequence continues at coordinate 1,541,305 of NW_028091436.1, forward strand.
CAGACAGGGTGACAGTCACAGGGGTCCCCGGGCCCCCACCGCTCTGAGGGCTTTCGGGGGCAGGGACGTCCTGCAGAGGCGCCTGTGTGGGCAAAGTGAGTTCTGGCGGGGGCGCCGCCAGCCCAGGCCTCTGGCCCGGGTGGGGTTCCCGGCAGGGCGCCTCCTTGGGGCAGGGCTGCCGCCCTGGGCAGGCGGTCACTGCTCTGTGACTGTTGCTGCAGGACCAAAGCTGTACAAGGAGCCCAGTGCCAAGTCCAACAAGCACATCATACAGAACGCACTGGCCCACTGCTGCCTGGCTGGCAAGGTGAACGAGGGCCAGAAGAGGAAGATCCTGGAGGTGAGGGTGCCACCTGCGTGCCGGGCCTCCCCCTCCGCGAGCCAGGGCTCCCACCGCAGAGGGACTCGCCCCCCACCCCTACGCCCCCTGCACCTGCGAGTGTGAGGCCGGGCTGGCTGCTGGCAGGGGCCGTGAACTACTTTCTTCCCCAGTCGATTCGTTCACGTCGTGAACGTGGGTGGCGTGTGGGTCCCTGTTCCGAGTGAAGCTCTCAGGGAAGGCAGTGCATCGGGCCTTCGGGAGTGGAAGGCAGGCACAGAGCCCCCGGGGCCAGGGCTTGGCAGCCGCGCCCCATCTGCTGGCTTCCCGAGGGTCGGGCTCCCGATGGTAGGGCTCCCGCGGAGCTGGCCGAGCTGCAGCCAGAGGCGCCCGCAGGCCCTTCCGGTGGAAGTGCGCTCGCCCTGGCGGTGTGCACGCAGTTCTGGCTGCCGAGGACCTGTATGTCACGTGTCGTCAGGTTCGACCAGACAGTAACACGGTTACTCAGCAGAATGTTTACGGGCTTCTCTGGGTTTGTTTCTCGTTTGTTTGTTGTTGACTCTGAAGGAAATGGAGAAGTCGGACGCCAACAACTTCCTGATCCTGTTCAGGGACTCGGGCTGCCAGTTCCGGTCCCTGTACACTTACTGTCCCGAGACAGAGGACATCGCCAAGCTGACCGGGATTGGCCCCAAGGCCATCACCAAGAAGATGATCGAGGGGCTGTACAAGTACAACTCGGACCGGAAGCAGTTCAGCCACATCCCCGCCAAGACCTTGTCTGCCAGCGTCGACGCCATCACCATCCACAGTCACCTGTGGCAGACCAAGAGACCCATGACACCCAAGAAGCTGCTGCCCTCGAAGGCGTAGGGCCCGCCGCGGCCGCTCCCGAGCCCTTGGGGCGCAGGTGCCCTTCCGCTCCCCGCCTGGAGAGCACCCTCCTGATAGCCACCGAGACCTGCGGTCGCCAGGCCAGACGGGCTCCGCTGCCGGGCAGCCAGAGCACCCTGGGGCCGGGGTCCCCGTGGTGGTGAGCGCATGCGGAGACGGAACAGGGGGCAGCATCACTGGGTCACCTGCCAGGCGCCCGTGTGAGGCCCTCACTGTCACACACTACTTGGACTAATGGTGGGAATGTGGCTGAGGTTACAAATTATGGGTTTATTTGTTGCTTTTTCTAAACTTTTCATGTATGTGCTGTCTCCAGAGGGTTTGTCTTGTCCTTCCTGTCCAGGGGCTCATCCTACTGTACTTTTGGGTTTTGTTTTGCGTGGAGATGGTGTGGGTGGGGCGCGGGCCCGCCTGGGGTGCTCAGAGGAGCCCCGAGTCTCCGTGGTGGTGGAGCCCTGCTCGGCGTTCGCCCACATAGACGTATTTATTACTCCTGCAAGTATTAACACTTTTCGGGGACCTGAGGGAGGTGTCGTGAGGAGCTGCTGATAGGGTTTGCTTTAAACCACGTGAGCTTGACCAGGAGTCGCAGGAAGGAGCTGCCGACTCAGGCTGCGTTGCTCTGCCCCGGCTGCCCGGAGTGGTCCGAGCACTCGGGGAGCACGGGCGGCGGCTCGCTCTGCAGCCAGTTGCTTGGAGCTGGTGGGGTGAGGGCCTGGGAGGGACAGCGTCCTGTAGGTGGAGGCGTCCTGCCAGTCTCGCCGTCTTTCCCTGGTGTTTATAGCTGATACAGAATCATATTTAGAATTTTTAAACATGTATGAAGGGCTACACTTTAGTTTTAAAGCAGCTTCCCATTCCTTTACTTACATCGAGCTCTCATCCCGTGCCAGAGCGGCACGGTCCGGCACACACTTGCCGTCCCTCGGCGGGTGTGTGCAGAGGGTTGGCGGGCGCACCTCCGTTCTCAGGAAAAGACTCGAGCGATCACGTGACTGTCCTGTGTCAGTGTTGTGGCCCCGTGTGACTTCGGGGCATCAGTATTGCGTCACATGCGAGGTGCCTGGCCGGTTTCCTTTCGTGGGAAGTAGGGGCTGGAGTGTGGGCCCCCCCCCGCCCCGGTTCAGGGTGGAGAAGCAGCCAGTGCCTGCTGGGACGCGCTCCCCGACTCCAGACGAAGTCGGGATGAGGCCGGTGGCACCGTCCTGTGTGGCAGGGCCAGCGGGCCTCCTGCCCCGGGTTCGATGGCCTCGGACGCCGTTGCTGCTTTACTGTAACTTATGTTCTTATATTTATGTATATTTGTTAAAACTGTACAGTCACAGATTCTTTTCCAATATCTGTGCAAGATACATGTGTAGCTCGTTGTGACCTGCTGTTTGCATGTGAGACCAGGCGGTGTGATTCCTGTACTTCGCGTGTACACACGGTGTATATAGTGTGCGAACATTAAAACCTGCAGTCGCACGTTGTGCCCTCCCGTTGGCTCCCGCGAGAAAGCGGTAGCTGTCGATGGCGTGGGGAGTGAAGGCTGGACACAGGGTGCATCCCTCTGGAACGTGGTGCGCGGCCGTCAGAAGGAACTCCGTGAGCAGTTCACACGCCGAGGTCCGTTCCCTAAACCGCGGTTCCCGCACCCGCGCAGTCTTCTCCGTGCTCCTCAGCAGCCGACCTCTCCGAGGGGCAGCGAGGCGGGGGAGCGAGCGGTGAGGGCGGCGCAGGGCCGCCCCCGAGTCTGGAGCCCCGCGGTGACCGTCCCTGCTGCAGCCGGACTGGCTGTGGCCAGCGGAGGACAGCGTGCTTCTGTGGGCCTGCAGGTTCGTTATGGGGCAGCTCTTTTTTAAAAAAAAACCCTTTTTAAAAATCATGCCAATGACGCCCTGGCTGGTGTAGCTCAGTGGATTGAGCGCGGGCCTGCGAACCAGAGTATTGTGGTTCGATTCCCAGTCAGGGCACATGCCTGGGTTGCAGGCCCAGTTCCCTGCAGGGGACACATGAGAGGCAACCATACATTGATATTTCTCTCCCTCTCTCCTTCTCTTTCCCTCTAAAGATAAATAAATAAAATTTAAAAGAAAAATCACACAAACGAGAAAGCTGCTGTCCTGCTGAGCCAGGCGGGTTCTCAAAGAACCTCACTGACAGTGCTTGTGTCCTCGGGGTCAGAAGTTGGCGACCGTTGCTCAGTGACAGTCACCGAGGCGTGGCACGGCTGCCCCTCAACACGGCTTTTCAGTCTGTTTCGGGATGACTGTTACAGGTTTTTTCTTTGGCTGTTTGAAGCCAAACGCAGCCTCTCACCTGGTTTCGCAGACACTGCTGGGCGGAGTGGCATGTGGTCCGCACCCTGTCCCCGCAGAACAGCCCCCGGGCACTGTGCGGGTCTCCCTGTCACCTGAATAAAAGCTCGGCCCCAGACGACCTGCTCCTGAGTAAGTCGTGTTGTTGTTGTGACCCTGTTTGGGCCGAGGCAACCTAATCACATGGCGCTCCTGGGTCATGACCCCTGTGTAAAGTTCATGACCTGCCTACAGGAGGTGCGTCTCACCAACAGCAGGCTTGTCTGAGGCACCCTGGGTTGAGCTCAGTCCTCACGGTGGGGGAAGAGTGTGCGCCCACCGTCCGCGGCCGTGCCCGCTGGCTCCGCCAGTGAACGGGCAGCAAGACTGAGCCTGAACAAACACCGACGGAACTGAGCGGCTGTCAGACTCTCCGGCCTGCGTGCCAGCCACAAATGACAAAACCAAAGGAAAAACCCAACCTTCCCATGTCACCATGCCCAGACCCCTGCTTTCGTCCCTCCACAAGGCGTCCGCCCTGCGGAGCTGTCCGCCCTCCCGCCACGATAGGTGGTGAGTGCTTTCATTTTCCATCGTACACACGTTTCCCCACGAGACTGCCGTAGGAGAGAGGAGTCCACACCCTGGCGGCCACACCCGCTGCCGGCGGGTCCCCCTGCTCTGGCCAGTAGGGGTCAGCCAGGCAGAGGAGGGGCTGTGACCTGCCCGTGCAGAGTGCGCAAGGTGCGGGAAGGCGGGCCAGACCGAGGGCAGGGGGTCAAGGGAGGATGTTTGGAGTGTAGCTGTGTTTCCGCAGTGTGCCCCCCCCGCATCCGTGCTTTGGGGGCACCGTCTTACCTGCTGTCGCATCGAAGCCCGGAGCCCTGCAGCTCTGCGTCCCCGCAAGGGAGACATGCTGGGCAGTGGCCTTACCAGCTTCCTCGCCATAGGGACTCAATACACACTTGTCCAGCAAAGGGGTCCTGGCCCGAAATTCAGAGTCGGACCCTGTGGGACAGGCCATCCAGGACCTGGCTCCACCACCTGGGGTGGCCCCACCAGGGCAGGGGGGCCTTGCCCAGTCCCCATGCTGTGAAAGACATCGCCAGGCGGCCGGGGTGCGTCCCCATGGAGCAACTTCGTGGGCCGCGGGGTGACCGTGGAAGGAAGGGCCCGCCCTCCCCAGAGGGGCCCTTTTGGTGCCGAGGGATTTCCCTGTCACTCGGCCCTGCAGCCTGGGCCGGTTTTACCTGTGAGAACCACGGACGGACATGGGGAGAGACAGGGGCCCTGCTTTCCTTGAAGGCCCGTCTTCCCCGCACCCTGCCCCCGAGGGCCACAGAGGAGTCACCCGGAAGAGACCCGGCGCACCTGCAGGCCACAGGCTCTCACGCTGAGTCACCCCGGGGGTGGGAGCCCTGTTTGTGGCAGAGAAACGGGCCCGTGCCAGCCACCCCAGGGGTGGGACTGGACATTTCTGAAATAACTGAGCACTGGACACATCCTTCAAGGCCTTAGGCACCGAGGCAGAGGGCCATTTCCCCAGTGTGCCCACCAAGCCTGTCACGCACGCGCACATGCACACGCACACATGCCCCACACACAGCTCAGCGCTCCCCCAGCAGGTGTAGGCGCACAGGCAGGGTGGCCCCACCAGGTCTTTCTTGCCCTCACTGCGCCCAGCCTCTAGTCGGACTGTCCTGCTGGGCTCTGAACAGGCACAGACAGGTGGCCAGTATGCTGGGTGGGCAGGTGGGCAGCTGGTCCCGGCTCATTGTCCGTTACAGCTGGGACTCGATGTGACTTCACAGTGATTTCAAGTAAAATCTCTGCTGTCAGTTTCATAGTTTTTGGAAAGTTCAACAAAAATCTGAAAAAAAAGATCGCACTCTGAGTCACTGGGAGAAAAAGACAAACTTATTTTTAACAAGAACAGAATTGAATGTTTTTAGCTTATCAAAGGGAAAGTAAGTTTTTAAAATCCGTACCCGAGGACGAGCTCTCAAAGAGGCAGGGTGGGGGAGAGGGAGGAGGGAGAGAAACATCCACGGTTGCCTCTCGCACATCCAGACTGGTGCCCGAACCCGCGACCTTTCCGTTTGTGGGCTGACGCTCCTAGTGCCAGCCCACCGGCCAGGGTGAGAAAGTTTTAAGTGCTGATGTTGCTAAGGACAACAAATGGGACGCTGTGAACATGTAAAACTCAAGACAATGAAAAATCACTAAGAACAAAGCCTGAAGAAAGACCTGGATTCAGTGTCGTGATGGTGATGCCCTGATGCACACGGTCACGCCAGAGACCTGGGTGCCGGACACGGTGGCACAGGCCCCGCAGGGGAGCTGAACGGGCAAAGACTTCCCACCTGTGCCCTGGAAGAATGCAAATTTTTTAAAAGATGCCTTCTCACCACATTTCCTGTGGAAGTGGAAAAAACAGGCTTTACTGATGGATGTGGGCAGTGATGTTACCTCACCTGGGCCCTTGGACGACACCCCGCGGTCCCTCAGCCCTGAGCTGTTCGCAGCCTTTGACCCGCACGAGGGATCCCCAGCATGAAAACCGCACCCAAGTAGGCAAACAGTGGTCCTGAGTGCAGGCATTGCAAATTCCTGCAACAGCAAAAATCCTGGACAGACCCTAAATGTCCAAAATCGAGGAATTAGAAAATTAAGCCATCCCCCAAAATGTGAGATGGCTCAGCATTCACCCGCTAATCAATCACAAATGTGAGTTGACCCGGTGATGCACAAAACAAAACAAAAAGAAAAACTTGCGGGGAGGGTCTGAAATAGAATGTGAAAGCACAGAAAATCCCGAGAGTGGCGAGGTGATCAAACAAGCTCTCCCCTCGCTGGTTGGCAGCGAGGTCCCCAGGTCACCAGGACCGGGAAGGCGTTCTCGTTTGTGACGGAAAAGGCGAGTGTGATGCTTAGCCCTTCCCCCAAGGTTCAGATGGCTTGCACAGAAAAACAGAAATCGGGGGGCACCTTGCAGGAGCCCACGAAGGGGCAGAAATGAAACCTGCTGCTCAGAGCTCACTGGCGCAAGGCAGACGTCCGCTGCTCAGGGACGGCCTGTGCCCCAGGCCCGTGCCAGTCACCAGGACGGACAGAGAGTGGGTGGGCCCCTGCCCACTGTGCCCTGTGGATGCCTGTCAGCAGGTGGCCAGGACCTCCTCCTCCTGTGGGCAGCAGACTGGTGTAGTGGGCCTGGGTCACAGAACCGGCTAGGTGGGCGGCTAGGTTCGTGGCTCGGGCCTTTGCTGCTCCCGTCCCGCATATGGGGGGGCGGGGCGGGGCGAGAAAGGCCAGAACCTCTGACCTGTCGGTCAGAAAGGCCCATGGGGCCCAGGCCCCGCAGGGAGAAGCCCTCGCATACTCTGGGCCACAGACTTCCCCTGCGTGCGAGGCCACAGCCCAGGAAGCAAGAGTCTGTGTTTCTCATAAACAACCTAGTTCCACTTGCCAGCCCCACCCATGCCCCTTCGGCGCGCTCACCCCATCTCCTCACTCACCTGGTGTTTCCCTGCCATTCCTCTCTCAGTTTCAGAGCCATGGGCCACAGGGGCCGCAGACACAGGGTGTGGGTGCCACTCACCAGCACCCAGGGGGTCAGACATTAGGACTTCTCTGAATCTCCAGCAGCCCCTTAGGTGTCTGCCCTCAGGATGGGGGGGGTCTTGGGAGCGGGGGGCGGGGGAGAACCATGCCTGAGGCTGCAATGCCCTCCTTGGCCTGGGAGAGGACCAGCCAGACACAGGCAGGCCCCACTCTCCCTATGAGTCCCCAGCTCCCTGGGGTTGCTCTGCACTGGAGGGACCACCAGCTGGAAGCCTCTGTCCCCGGGCGCGCAGATGAGGACAGGGCTCTTAGGCTCTCGGGGGTGCCTTGGTTTGAATCATGAACAAATGCCTTCATCCCCCTCCGAGAGATCAATGCCAAACCCAATACACACAGAGGCCTCTCAGGGGACCGGGCAACACCCACGGAATCCCCAGCACAACTCCCAGGCCTGTCCTCGACTCCTCTCTGCTGAGACCCCTTCTCTCTTGAGTAGACCCTCTCCCTGCTATCCCACCGCCAGACCTCCCTACCCCCAGCATAAGTGACCAGAGCCCACAGTGGGGTCCCCTGGCCCGAGCCTGTCCCCGTCCAGCCCAGCCAAAGATGGGTGTGTGTCCTACTCAAAAATGGCGGGGGCTCCTCACCACCTACAGAAGGAAATGCAAGCTTGCCACCTGCTTCCTCTCCTCCCGCGCTCCATGCACCATCCCCCCCCTGCCCAGCGTGGTCACCCTGGGCCCAGTGACCCCTGCTCTCCCTCTGCTCAGGCTCGGCTCCTTCCTGGACCTGCCCCAGTGACACCCTGCACCGCTTGTTCAGTGCCCCCCTCCATCGGGAGGACCCTGTGTCCAGTGTCTCCACAGTGTGACTCTGCTCAGGGCAGGGGCGGGGGGACACCACTCAGCTGCACATGTCTGTGCCTGGCCTGGACCGTGAACCTGGAAGGCCAAGGCCGCCTCCCTTGCAGTGCCGGGGACAACGCCTGTCACTGTTGGTGACTGGGGTAAACTCGCTGGTCCTTCTTCCCCCGGGGTCTGACACCACATCGCCCCTCAGGTTGTCACTCATCCCTGGTGCCAGCAGGATGGGCCCTGGGAAGGCGCACACAAGGGGACCTTAGCTCCAGTGCGGCATCTCACCGGAAGGAGGTAGGCCTCACCAGCGTCTCCCAGAATCCCGGCTGTGCCCCACCTTCCGGAGACAGGGTGTGGCTCCCCTTGCCACCCCCACCTCCCCTGACTCTCCCTCCCTCCTGTGAGCCCCCAACCCCTGACTTAGGGCCGCTGCTCTGGACCACCGCCCTGGACCGCGCTGGGTGCCCTGTGCTGAGCTTCCCTCTGTGTCTGGCTTAAGCGGAGGGTTTTGCCGAATGGAGGGAGGTGGGGAAGAACTTGGACATGAAGCCCAGGCTCCGCTCCTTTTGTCTGGGGAATGCCATCCCTGGGTCCTCGGCCGGAACTCCCCCACTTGGCTTCCCGAGGATCCGATTAGGTCAGGAAAGCGACTCTGTGTGGCCAGACCCTCGGCACAGTGTCCTGGGACGCTCACACCGGCCGGTGAGCTCTGGTGACTGGAGGCAGGGCCCCAGAGGCGGGCTCCCCACACACCCACCGGCCCAGGGCACAAGAACTTCTTCCGGGACTGCAGGGGGGTGGGCGCGAGGCCCTACCGCCCAGAGGAAACCCTTCTGTGGGTCTCCCTCCTCCCCTCTGAAACCAGAGAACACCAGTGCCCAGATCCTGGGGGGCAGGGAGGGGGAGCACAGAAGGGCTCCGGAGCACTCACACCTCGTGCCCCGACCTCAGGCTGCCCCCAGCGGGGGGCCAGGCGGGTCTCCAGGCACTGAGGACTCTTCCTCTGGGTGCCCAGGGACGGAGGTCCTCTGCCTTGTCCCTCTCCCGTCCCTTCCCCTGTGCAACCCCAAGTCGCAGGCCATCATCCCCCCACCAGGGAAGCCGCCCCTCCCCCACACTCTCCTCCCCTCCTCCACCTTCCTGCCCACCCATCCCCTGGGCCTGGGTTGCAGGAAGGGAGGTGCTGGGCACCCGCCTGCAGAGCCGCTGCCGCCACCTGCGCCCGCGCTGCGTCGTCGGTGCGCACAGGCTCTGGCCCGGCCATGCCGCCCAATCAGCCCTGGAGCCCCAGCCCGCAGACGGCGCCCTGGGACTACTCGGGGTCGGGGTCTGGCGCCCTGGAGGAGGAGCTGGAGCTGTGCGCGTCCTGGGAGCTGCCCTACGCCCGCGCCTTCGTCCCCACGCTCTACCTGGCAGCCTTCGCCGTCGGCCTGCTGGGCAACGGCCTGGTGCTGCGGCTGCTGGCCCGGCGGCGCGCCCCGCGGCGGCTGGCGGACACCTTCGTGCTGCACCTGGCGGCCGCCGACCTGGGTCTGGTGCTGACGCTCCCTCTGTGGGCCGCGGCGGCGGCGCGGGAAGACCGCTGGCCCTTCGGCCTCGCGCTGTGCAAGCTGAGCGGCTTCGCCGTGGCCGCCTCGTGCTGCGCAGGCACGCTGCTGCTGGCCGGCCTGGCCGCTGACCGCTACCTGGCCGTGGCCCGGCGGCTCGGAGCGCGCCCGCTGCGCTCCCCGCGGTGCGTGCGCGCCCTGTGCGGGGGCGCCTGGGCCGCGTCGCTGCTGGTGGGCCTGCCGGCCCTGGTTTTCCGCGACCTGCAGCCGTTGCCCGAAGGCTCCGGCAGTCAGTGCGGGGAGAGGCCCTCCGACGCCTTCCAGGCCCTCGGGCTGCTGCTGCTGCTGCTCACCTGTGCGCTGCCCCTGGGCGCCACCTTCTTCTGCTACTGCCGCCTGGCCCACCGTCTTCGCCGGCCGCGGCGCCTGGGCCGCGTCCCCACCGCTCCGCTCCGCATCATCTGCGCGGTCGAGGGCGCCTTCGTGGGCTCCTGGCTGCCCTTCAGCGTCCTGCGCATCGTCCTCCACCTGGCGCGCCTCGGGGCGGTGCCTCTGCCCTGCCGCCTGCTGCAGGCGCTGCGCTGGGGCCTCACCATCGCCACTTGCTTGGCCTTCGGCCACAGCTGCGCCAACCCCCTCATCTACCTGCTGCTGGACCGCTCGTTCCGAGTCCGGGCCTGGCGCCTGGCGCACGGGCTCAGCTCGGTGTCCTCGCGCTCTGGGGACCCCAGCGCCGAGGTCCAGGGCCCGGCCCAAAGCTGGGGACGAGCACAAACAGAGAGCCCAGCGGCGGCAGGCCCCTAGCAGCCCCAGCCCGACGGAGGCCCAGGGAGGCGGCTGGATCCCCCAGACACTTCTCCCCTGCTGGCAGCACGTCGCTGGGCCAGCAGCTCGGACTCCTCTGCCGTCGCCTTTCCCAGACCTCAGGGCTTCTTGAACTCCCCCAGCCAGGTGGCGGGGCCAGCCCTCTCTCAGCCCAGTGGCTGCCTGGGCTGACTCCCTCTAGGCTGTGCTGGGATGCCCACAGGCCCACCAGGTACAGGAGAGGGGAATGGGCTTCTTCCCTGCCATCAGCAGCACGGACTGCAATATCCAACTCAAGCCCCAAAGCTGCTGTCTCCAGCTGTGGTGCCTGCGAGAGCCACCGAGTCCTGAGAAACACCTTCTCCAAGTCTGACCTCGGGCCTCTCCACTCCTGAATGCTCGGCAGACTGTGGGAATGGACAGCCCTCGTGCACGTCACCTTCGCAGCCTTTGCCCTGTGGGTTAGTCACATCAGTTCAGATTTTCAGTTTCAAGGTGCACCAAAGCCCTGGGAACCAGCCCCAGCACAAGCTGCCGGGTGCATTCACCCCGTGATTTCCCAGAGGGCTGCCCTGGGTGGACAACTTCTCCCCGCGCCTCGGAGCCTCGGCGCTCACCTGGCAGTTCCCCAGGCCTCTCCCTGGAAGAAGGGAACCGGGACTCCCTCGGCAGGCAGTAGTCGGATTCTCCGTCACGCGGCCAGCGACACCAGAACCTTCTGTGCGAGTCTCCTTTCTCAATAAACGCAGCTGCGAGCCTGAGCATGCGTGGGAGTCCTCCCTCCCACGAGCATGGGGGTGACTGAGCCTGGGGCCAGACAGAACTCCCCCCGGTAGCTGGGGCCGGCCTCAGGGTGGTCGGGGTTTGGGGGCAGAGTTGGCGGCAGCCCCACGGGCGAGGCCGTCCCGAGGGAGAGCCACGAACGGGTTCTTTTCGCGAGTTGACAGAGCGTGTCCCCTTCTGTAGGCCGTGGAGAGGACAAAGGTGGAAGGGCCGATGACGGCCAGAGGCCACCTCAAAGAGGACACGCGGCCTTGTGGTTTTCAGCTGCGCACGGGGCCTTTGCTGCCGTCCTTTCTGAGGCCACCCAGCCCAAGGGTTCAGGACACTGCCGTGTTGTGGCTCCATGGCCTGCCTCTGAGGTTTCTGGGGGCCGGAAATTCCGTGTTTGTACTGTCATATATATATATATATATATATATATATATATATATGTATATAAAACACTGGGTAGTATATATATATATATATAAAACACTGGGTGGTGNTAGTGTGTGTGTGTGTATATATATATATATATATATATATACACACACACACACACACACTACCCAGTACATATACAATGTTTATACAGTGTATTTATATATCTGTGCACACGGACCCCCCTTGCCTGTTTTCCGCCGCCAACCCGGGACGTTAAAACCAGAGGAGTGACCTCTGGACGGCCCACGGCGGCACCACCCAGAGAGCTGTTTGCCAGGGTCTCAGGAGAGTGGCTACCGTGGCTGCCAGGCTGAAAATGAAAAGGTCGTTTAGCATTGGCGTCAGGAAGTTTCTATGGAGGTCACTGTCTCCTTCCCTTCTCATAAACGCCCCCCTCCCACCCCGCCCCGCCCTGCCTTTGTCTCCTAATCGCTGTGCTCTCCGGGTTTCTGCCCCAGCAGATGGACGCTTTCAGAAGAGCTTTTTTCCTTCTTTTTAACTCCAGTAAAATTCTTGTTGCTTTTCACTTTGGCCTTTTATTTTCGGGTTAACAGTCCTTTTGCTTTAAGCAGATTTGCCATAAAGGAATTCAGTCTGTTAGGGGAAGGAGCTCAGGAATTCTGCCCCCCGGAGCCAGCCTGCAGCCTGTGGGGAGCCGGCAAGACAAACTTCGCTTTCCTGTCGGAGAGCCCGGCCCCCTGAGCCCTCCCTGCCCTCCCAGTGGCTCTCGGGGGCAAGAGGTGATTATTTCTCCGGGGTGGGGGTGGGGGGTTCTCAGCTTCCCGAACAGGCCCTCTCTAGTTTGTGCAGGCTGAGTCCGCACCGCTACTCAGTCCCCAGCAGCTCCTACCCACTTCCTACTTGTGCCCCCTGAAGCCAGACCAGGACTTTCTCTGTGCCCAGGGGGGCTCTCACTGCCCCAACCCCCACCCCACCCCCAGCCGTTACTGAAACTGTTTCCCTCCAATGTGGCCAGAAAGTTCCCTCCCTTCATTGTGTGGGTCCCTGAGCGAGCCCGCCGGGTCCTGGGGAGGCCAGGCTGCTCAGCGCGGAGCCGGCTGAGTGAGCAGGCTGGTACCAGGGCTGGCAGAAGGGCAGTCTCAGGAAGAAGCTGGTCAACCTGCAGCCAGAGCCTGAGGACTAAGTCTTACCCCACCCCCACTCCCCCACCCTCCCAAGTGCTGGACTTCGGGGGGGGCGGGGGTTCCCTTTCAGGTTCTTGAAGGATTCTGTAACTCCGAACATCCTTATCAGGGACATTCCAAAAATTTTACGCTGTTGCTTCAAGAGAGATTGGAAAACGTTGATGATAAATTTTAAAAGGTCACCCGATTCTGTCCGGCACCCACATGGTTCAGGGTCGTAAAGTTAACGGTTGCTGTGGTTTGGGAGTGCGACAAAGCACTCGAAAGGGACCCAAACGTGCCTCCTGCCTGGTCTCCAGGGATCCTGGCCATTGGCCATCTATGTCACTGCCTGGTTTAGCGTCCGTCTCCTGGCAGAACCTGAGGTCCCCGAGCGAAGGGCGCTGTTTTATCCCACGCTGTGTCCCTGCGCCTGGAGCCGGCAGGGGCCCGCAGGCGGCAGCAGCTGGGGCAGGGACGGTCAGGAAGGCCGTGTCACTGTGGGACAGGATACGCCCCAAGGTGACGGGGACTGGCAATGCTGCGCTCTGTGTGTCTTTTCTGAAATGGCACACGGCAGGACGGGCCAGAGGGACCGTGCGAGAGCGAGGCCATAATCCTTTTCCCACTTCTTCATCCTTGACGGGTTCTAGGAGCTTTTCGTTCTTCAAGGCAGTTAAGGAAGAGGCTCGAGGTCCTGGGCCCTGGCTCCCGCCATCGCTGCCCGTCTCAGGTGGCGCCCCTCCACTGGCTCACTTGGGTGCAGGGTGGACAAGACGCATCTCTGTCATCACCAGAAGAGAGGAGCCGCCGGGGGGGGGGGGCTGAGCTGGGTGCTGAAAGGTCAGCCCCCGGGCACCCTGGGCACGGGTATTTCTGACTCGGTGCTTGTGACTAATTCTGAGCATTCTTGTCGCCTCCCTGACCCCATGGCTCCCTCTCAGGGCACAGTGTGGGAACCCAGGCCCAGGGTTATGAGTGATCTGGGGAACTCAGGGGCTGGCAGGGCTGCACTGGTGATATGACTCAGCCCTGTCACTCTGGGGGACTGCCAGTGCTCTCGACTCCGGGGGGTCCTCGGGTCCGGACCGCTCTGGGCCTCGGCCCAGTGGCCTGCAGGAGGCCCCTGAGCACCCTACGCCCCCAGCGGGCCCCAGCCTCAGTGATGGGGAGACCCCCCCAGCAGAAGCCCAGGGAACACCCGAGAGGGGGGAGCAAGTGAAGGTGTGAATCCGCCTCCCTCCTCACTCTCCTCAGAGCCAGAAAGTGTTTACTCAGCGTGCGCTCACGCCTGCCCAGAGCCAGCTCAGCCTGAGTCCTGGGCATGCCTCTCACAGGACGGTGCCTCGGGAAGAAGCCTGTTTTGTCCACTCGAGGACACGAGACCGGGAGGCACCTGCCCGGGGTCAGGAGCAGCCCCACGCACAGCTCTGCAGGTCGCGTCCCCCCCCCCCCGCCCCCGTTTTCAGAAAGCACACCCACGGGGCTGACCTGTTCTCACGCCCCTGCGGGAAGCAGGGCTCAGAGTCCGGCTGCGTGGAAGTGGGTCAGCCGAGTCCCGGCCCAGCAGAGCAGGAAGTGCCACCCCAGACGAGCGCCGCGGGCGTCTGGGAAGAGGTTGTGGTCTGCCCCCCGGGGACGAGCCAGACAGCAGCCGCTCGGTCTCACTCAGCCGCTCTGGAAATGACTGTCCCTCGAGGTGTCCGCTCCCAGGCTCCCCCCGCCACGCGATGCCCCGCTCACCCCAGACAGCCTCAAAAAAGCCGGCTGCACCTCAGGCTGTGCCCACGCACACACACCTCCCCCAGTTCTTTTCATCTTCTTAACCAAGTCTCACACTTTGTGTGCCCTGTGGCGCCCGATTTTCTCAGGGGTTAGTTGCTAAAATTCTTATTCCCATAAAGAGAGAAGTTTAGCATTAAAATAACCAGGGCCCTCTAACAATTTCCTTTACTTTTTCTCTGGCATATTTGCTTCCCAACCTTTCTCTGCCATGTTCTCATTCTGCGTCACTGGGACCACGAGAGTTGTTTCTTTTTTTAATTGCAGAGCATCTTACAAGCATTTTTCTACAGGTGTGTTGACCGTCCCTTCGCAGGCTTCTCTGGGGGGGCGGGGGACCGGACCATAAGTGCCCCGCCCGCTGAGATCAGACCTTCCGTTTGCTCAGGAGCTGCCTCCCATCGGGCCCTCGATGGGTTTTGAGTGTCTGTCCCCAACCTAGTGTGTCCCAGTCATAATTGTGATGATTTTAGAGCCCTGAGCGCCAGCTGTGAGACCCAGCGGGACTCGGGAGCTGCTCGATGACATTGTGACCTGGTGGGTCACTCGCCTGTTTCCACTTCAAGTCCCACCTGTGAAAGGGGACTGAGGCCCCCTAGGCACGGAGCAGGTGTAAAATGTTCTCGGGGAGCGCACGGGACTCCCTCGCCCAGACTGAGCCCTGGATGTTTGCTGGAGTTACCGGGAGTTGAGGACAGAATGACTATGATTTGTGACTGGGACTGAATTCTACCTGGGCTTGGACTTTCCTTCGCAACGCAGGTTTGCTTGGCATTTGCTGCAGGCCCGTGAGTCTGGGAGCCACCCGGGCGACACGGGAGACATGCCCCACCCCCCAGGACGGCCATCACCGGCGGAGTCCCCACCCGCACGGAACGGGGGCAGCGTGGGCTTCCTGGCATCGCGGGAACTACAAGCCGTGCGGCCTTTGATTTTCAGCGAAATGGGAGTTTGCCGTTCCTGTTTCTATGTCCTTCAGACTCAAAGTCATTCCGAGAATTCTGTTCGAGGCATCAGCGGCTTGTTGACTTACACGGAACTGGTCGGTCCCAGTGCCGCGGCAGTGTGCTGTGAGCACACCCAGCACACTGTCTCCCTGGGCAGAGAAAGCCCGGAGTGGTCCCCAAATGGATGGGGCCGAGAGCCTCAGTCACCCAGATGAGCGAGGGGCCCCCTCCCCTGGTCCATCAGCCCAGTGATTCCACAGTCCCACGAGCGGGGGGGCCCAGCCTGCTCCCCTTTGCCTCCTGCCCTGCTTTTCACCAACATTGAAGTGGTTTAAAAACTGCACCCGTCCAAAGGCGAGAGGCCCATATCCGCCCATTACAGAGAAAGCGATCCAGGCAAGAGAGTCCACGTACACAAAAACCAACTCCGCCGCACCACCCAGGACCCGACAGGCCATGGGCAGGAGACCACGGGGAGACCAAGCGCGCACAGCTAACTCCCCAGCCGCTTTGCCACCAAGGCCCCGGAAAAGGCCCTTCCTCTGCGCTCCGCTCCGAGATCCCTCCGCACGCACAGGTCCCCGGCTCAGCGCTCCAGGGCTCCCCAGGGTGCTGTGCGAACAGGGGACTCACTTTAAAATATAACTAATCGACATGGCGGGGTTTCTTCTATCACAATCTGAGTTTGGAAGACAGATGGACAAGAAGCTTACTGCTTTTTAGGAGAGAAAAGTTAAAAAGCAAAATCGCCTTTGGCAACAATTCCTCCGGAGAGGTGGTCCGGCGCGACTGGGACAAGATGCTCCCAATGTCATCACCTGGGTCGTTTCCCAGGGACACTGGGCAGCGCAATCTCGTGGCTAGGANGCCGCACCACCCAGGACCCGACAGGCCATGGGCAGGAGACCACGGGGAGACCAAGCGCGCACAGCTAACTTCCCAGCCGCTTTGCCACCAAGGCCCCGGAAAAGGCCCTTCCTCTGCGCTCCGCTCCGAGATCCCTCCGCACGCACAGGTCCCCGGCTCAGAGAGAAAAGTTAAAAAGCAAAATCGCCTTTGGCAACAATTCCTCCGGAGAGGTGGTCCGGCGCGACTGGGACAAGATGCTCCCAATGTCATCACCTGGGTCGTTTCCCAGGGACACTGGGCAGCGCAATCTCGTGGCTAGGATCGGCTGTCACCCCCTGGGTCCACCGACGGACCTCACGTCACATCAGAGGGACCAGGGTTCTGCGCTTCAGGATGGGGGCCAGCGATTGCCCAGCTCCTGGGGGGCATCCTCTTCAAAATGGAAAACCAGGAAGCATTCAAACCTCTGCCACTGACTGACAGGTTCCAGGACATACAAGGGGTGAGGAATGAGTCAAATACCGGGGGCAAAAAAACCCCTGGAATTATCTTCTGGAGGGCGAGCCCTTGTAGTCCCAGCTTCCCCCACCAGGTGAGTGAGTGCTGTAGGACCCCATGGAATCAGTGCACCAGCTGGTGGTGTTGTGAGAGGCTGCGTTTGGCTGCAGTGAAATTTTTTCAGGACTCTTTCAGCTCCTTTACCCATTTCATGACGGGTGATTTATGAGAGCACCTGCCCACACCACACGGAGTGTTCAGCTGTTTTTAACCAAAAATGGCATGACCCCCAGG
This sequence comes from Sturnira hondurensis, assembly GCF_014824575.4. NCBI lineage: Eukaryota > Metazoa > Chordata > Mammalia > Chiroptera > Phyllostomidae > Sturnira > Sturnira hondurensis. The sequence goes on from NW_028091436.1 coordinate 1,558,266, forward strand.
CCCCACCCTCCCTATTCACCCGATCTCACCCAGAGCAAGTTTTTTTTCATTTCCTCAGATGAAAAAAAAAAAGTCCTCAAAGGGAAACAACGTTTTGCCAGCGTGGAAGAAGTGAAACAAACCGGCAGCAGCACCACAGGCACCAGACTCGGAGAGTTTGAACGCTGTTCTGAGCGGCGGAGAACACCGCTTGGTTGGTGCGTGGCTTCACGCGGAGTGCTCCGCGGGCAGCTGAAGTCCAAACATGTAAGAATAAATACACGATTTTCATAGAAATAAATGCCGGGCTTATTTGCCCCCCCCCCCATAATGGGCGGCTGCGAGCAGGTAGGACACAGAAGGTAGGAAGGACCCTTCATGAGACCCCTGACCTGATTTTAACAAGTCACTCACGGGACAAAATCGGGGGAGGGGAGGAGAGTAAAGAGCCTGACGCAAAAAAAAAAAAAAAAAAAGAGCAAGCCAAACGCAACAATCTTCGCTTCTGCGCAGACACAAGCAGGCCGACGGCACCCCAGGGACCTGTGAACGGGAGATATGGAGAGCTGTTTGGGACCACGGTCGCTCAGTCCCTCGGTTCTCTAAGCAGCGCGCGTGGGTTTTTTCAGTAGTGCCTCCGAATCACTTAGCAGTGATATGGCCCCGAGGCCTGGAATTTTCTTCACACCACTTCACTTGAAACATAAATTAGGGAAATAACAAGTACTAACTGTAGCTGGTGGATAAACAGGAGCTCACTGGACTAGCCTGCTTTTGCTTGTGTTGGAAAGCGTCCAGAATAAAAGTTCCAGGCAGTTTAATTGCAGAAATTGCACACAGAGAAGGCTTGTATTTGCCCAGCACCAAGTACACACGGAAATGATAAAGCCAAAGTCCCCTTTGTCCCCCAGTCCGTCGCTGGAAGGATCCGCTGTTACCATTTGAGTAAGTCTCACTGGCTTTTAACTTCTTACCCTTTCCTGGCAGAATCCGGGCTCTTGACCGTGGCAAGCGAGAGAGAAATCGCCCATCTTCCAAGCACCCAAGAGGGCTGTGGGGAAGTCAGTTTCTGGAACAAACCGCGTGTGTCTTCCCATCCCCCTGACTTCGGCCCAGGTGGCTCTGCCCATCAGGATGGCCCCACACTTGCTTCCAGGTGCCACTCACGGCCCCCCTCCCCGCCCACCCTGCTCCAGGCTGTCGCCACACCCAAGCGCTTCAGTGCCTGGATGGGGCAAGTGAACGGGAATCAAGCTAAACCCTCCCGCCTGCAGCGTGAGCCCCAGAGGCTGGGAGCCGCGTGGGAGGGTGGGGTGAGGTCACATGTGGCCAGTGTTTGGGCCACCTCAGCATCTTCTGACCTCGATGGAAACCACCCTCCCGTGAGATCGCCAGCCTCTCTCAGCCCTCTCGGTGCTCAGGGCAGCACAGGGCTTCCTGGTGACAGACGCCCAGACCCCAGCCCGGCCAGGCTGGCCCACGGGGGCTGGTGGCCCTGTGAAGCCTGACACAGCTGAACCACAGGAAGTGACACTGGGTCCCTGGTGAGCGGCTCGGGACGGCGGAGACGGGCGAGCACGTACTCATTTCAGCATTTCATCTTCCGTTTTCTTGGAAGACTAGGAACATGAGAAACCCTTTTCACAACCATCGCTACCTGTGGGTAGAAAAGCATGTTGTCTGCAAGTTTGTCACCGTCCCCACAGTCCTGTCGGGGTGCAGTCACCCCCACTGCAGAGGGAGAAACCGAGGCACCCGTCTGTTGGGAAAATTCTCCCCTAAATGCGGTACCTGAGCTGCAGAGTGCCCACCTGCCCGGGGAGGGGAGTGGAGTCTGGGGAGGGGAGTCCCCCCACCCCCACCCCCAGGCAGCAGGTGAGATTTTAGATGCATCTCCATGCCCGCCCTTGAGAAGGACGGCCCCACCCTGGGCAGGGGGCAGCCCTCCCCAATCCTAGACCCCATACACCATGTCCTCTCCTGTAGGGCCCAGGCTCCTGCCTCCCTGAGGTTCAAGGCCAGAGGGCCAGGGGTCTGCATCCAGGGGTCTGGCAACTCTCTGCTCACCCAGCCCCACCAGGGGGCCCACGGGGTGGGGACCAGACTGACACGGCGTCTTTGCCACTCCAGGCCAAGCAGATAGGGGCTTTCTTGTGGGGCTGGGCTGGGTGGGGAAGGAGGTGATCTCAGGACCCCGCTGTCCTGTGTGTGGGGACAATGGTCTTCCCCTTATTTGAAAATCCCTTAAAAACACTGCTGGTATTTAGCTTGTACCTCAGTAGTTGTATTATTTTTAACACAACTCACTCTCTCAAACTCCCACATTGTCTGTGGGTCTCCAGAAACCAAAGTGGGGGTGGCCGAGAGACCAGGCTCTCTGGTGAGGCCCCCAGAGGGGCGGAAGGTGGGCCAGGGTTGGGGTCACAGTGAGGAAGGGCCAGGCTGTGCCCTCCTCGGAGGAGGGGTCCACGTCCTCCCCCAGCTGGGCCTGGGAGGCAGGAAGAGTCTGGGCTGGCCCGGAGCCTGCAGGCCCTGCGCAGGGCCCGCTGTGGCTTCACCCTGGGTTTCTACCAGGGCACACGGGGGCCCACCTGTGGTCCACACCCCAGGGCGATCCGCTGCCAATTGCTGCCTCCTGGTGGTGGCGCTGGGGAGAGCCGCCCCCACTGGTGCTTGGAAGTTGGGCAGAGGGGTGGGTGCTGGGGCAGGGTCCAGAGGGACTGCAACCCCATGGGAGCCCCAGCGACCCACCGGGATGGAGGAGCTGGAGAGGCAAGGGGGAAATGAAAGAGGAGACAGCAGGCGCAGGGCGAGCTCTAGACAATCCTGGTGGCATTCAGATCCCGCTGGAGACCTACAGGCCCGGAGGGTGCTGGTGTGTTTGGGGAAAGGGGTTCCTTCTCCGGCTCCTGTCCCTCGGGCTCTGAGCCCCAGCCATGGGTCTGCCCTGTTAGCCAAGCCGCTCTCTACACTCAGGGACCGGGCCACAGTTTTGGGGTGTCTCTTCCCTCGAGCAACTGTTGAGTGAAGCCCCTGGCTTGACCCTCTAAGTCGGTGGCACACACTCAGCACAGCCACTCACCTGCCTGTGCCCAGCCCAGAGGGTCCTGGTCGACAGAGGCCTCGAGCCAGGCAGTGCCCTCCCGCCCCTGCCCGGCTGGGAACTGCAGGATGCCGTCAGGAGAGGAAGCGGGGCTCCAGCTCACTCTGGGGTTTCCAAACAGCTTCCCACCTCGGGCATCCCCGGGGCACTGTCTGGGCCTCCGAGACTCCACGCCCCTCAACCAGCCCACGAAGAAGCAAGGGGATGGGAAGGGGAGAGGCAGCAGGCTGGGCCGGCTCCCTGCTGGGCCCAGGGCTGAGGATGTGAGTCCTCAGGCCCCGCCCCGGGGAGCAGGCTGGGGCGGGGCCTCCACCGGGTGCCTGTGAGGAGGGGGTGGCGCATGAGCAGCTCCCGGCCGCCACGCCTCCACTGCCGCTCTCAGAAGCCCGGCCCTCTGCCTGCTCCTCACCTCAAGAACCCGGGAAGTGATCCCCTCGGGGCCTGCGCCACTCCCAGGAAACCTGGCACCGGGCCCCGCCCAAGTGAGCACCCCTTCGAGGGAACCCCCGAGCCAGATGCCTGGGAACCCCAGCTGCCCCTCTGCCTCCGCAGCCAGCCACTCATGGAGGGAGGCCGGCCTACTCCAAAATAGCTCTCGACTCACCTGTACTTCACGGCCCCGATGTCACCGCATGAGTCAGGCCCCGTCAGCCCTGCCCCGGGGGGACTGTCTAGCCACGGTCGGTCTCCCTGTTTCCAAAATCCCCCCATGTGCGCATCACGGTGACTCGGCCCCAGTCACCTCTGGGATACAGTCAGTCTTCCGTGGACCGATGGCTCCTTGGTGTGTCACCGTGGCTGGGGCCCTGGTGCCCAGAGAGTTGGCCAAGCATTATTCTAGATGTTTCTGTGAAGGCATCTGTATATTCAGATGAGATTAACATTTCAAAGAACAGTAGACACTCTGGCCGGTGTGGCTCAGTGGACTGAACACCAACCTTCAGACCAAAAGGTCGCTGGTTCGATTCCCAGTCAGGGCGCATGCCTGGGTTGCTGGCCAGGTCCCCAGTAGGGGGCCCTCGTGAGGCAGCCACACATTGATGTTTCTCCCTGTCTCTTTCTCCCTCCCTTTCCCTCTCTCTAAAAATAAGTAAGGAAAACCTTTTTAAAAAATAAATGAACAGTAGATGCTGGGAAAAGCAGGGTTACCTTTCCTAACAAGGGCGGGTCAGTCAAGGCCTTAACAGAAAAGAGGCTGACTGCTCCCTGCGGAAGAGGGGGGCCTGCACGCTGACCGCCTTTGGGTCTCCAGTCCTTGGGCTCACCCTGTAGATTCTGAAACTGTCAGCCTTCCATTTCAGGATAAAAACCTTAAATCCTCAGCTCGCCCCTGGGCTCTGCAGCTTGGCTCCTGTAGTGCGTTTGTGCACGTTTGAGAAAGCCACCGCGTGGGGGCAGGTGGCTGGGCCCCCGGGCTGGGTGGCTGGGGCACCGGTGAGCCTTCCTCTTAGCGCATGAGCAGGGCAACGCCTCCCCCCAACTTCACCCCCGAACCGCCCCCCCCCCCCCGCCGCNGGGCAACGCCCCCCCCCCAACTTCACCCCCGAACCGCCCCCCCCGCCCGCCGCTCCCGCCCCTGCTTCCCAGGGCGCAGTCTGCCTATGCGGCGGCCCTCAACCTCCTCACTTTCCTTCATGGCACCGCCCCCCCGCCCCCCGGCCAAACACATCCCCCCCGAGATCCCTGCGGCTCCTACACCTGCGGTCCCCAGTCTTGAGCGTTTGTCCGGACAGTGCTACCCCGCTTCCTGCTCAAACCTCCCAAATCCGCCGGGCTCGCCACCCCCACTCTGCGACCCGCCCCCCACAGCGCGCCCAGGGTCCTGGCCCTGCCTTCGTATTTCGATCAGTGTCTCGGCGGGGGTGGGGGGGTGCACTGAGGAACCAGCCTGAATTAGTTTCTTGAGCAAATGAGAACGGGGGAGCGAAGAAACGAATGATGGGCAGACGGGGCACGTGGCTCGCAGTGCGCAGCGGCAGGAGGAGGGTCTGACTGGGCGGAGGAGGGGACGCAGTGCCAGCTCGCCAGGCGCGCGGGAGCAGGGCGGGCGCGGCGCCCCCGCCGCCTCCGTGCCCTCTCCCGCCCCGGGGTCTCGGAAATGGAGCTGCCCGGTCAGGCCTGGCCAGGGCGCTTGGACGAGGGCGGCGCTCGGGCGCAGAGGAGCCTCCTCCCGCCCCGGCCGCGGGAACCGGCCGCGCCGGGGGGGTCCCGCAGGCGGGCGCCCGAAATCGGGCGCAGGGGGACAGCCTCATCCCTGGGACCAGAGCCCCTGCTGGCCGCCCACCCGCGCTGACACCCTCTCGCCCGGTACGCGGCCCCGCCCGACTCTGGGGTGGGACTCTGAGCCCTGTCGGGCTCCTTCCCCCCTCCTCCGTGCCTTGGTACGCCCCGGGGGACAGATGTCTTGGGATCTTTAACATTTGGGATGCTGCGAATGCCGAAGTTAAATGGAATACCTCCGGGGAGGGCGGGCCGGGGGGAGGCTAGGGGGGAGGGACGGCGGCCTGGACACGCGCGCCCTGCGGCTGCGGGGCCCGGCCGGGGCGCGCGGGCGCGGGCGCGCGGCGCTGCGGCTCCGGGGGACAGGTAAGGGGGAAACGGGGGGCCGCAGCCGGGTGAGTGGGGGATCGGCCCCTGAGCCCACCGTCCTGGGCCTTAGCGGAGGGTGCTCTACTGGGGATGGGGAAATTCGCCCGGGGGGCGGGGATGCCGCGCTCCTACCCCACATGCCTGTTTCCTGCTCCTCCACCTTTCTCCTTGGACCCTCCCCGCGCTCCCTGGCCAGGTTCCGGAAAGCTCGAAAGCAGCCAGACAAAAGGAGCCAAGTCTCCGCCGCCGGGATGCGGAGGGCGTGGTGGGGGAGGGGAGAGGGTGGACAAAGGGGCTTTTAAGAAAGTCCGGTGTTTGGTTTCGGGGCGCGTTCCCGGCTGGCCTGGGGTTCCCCGGTCCCAGCCACGCCACCATCGCTGGCCGGAGGCGAACACCTTTCCCGGCGGGAAGGGAGGAGAGGGAAGGAGGGAAACGGCGGAGGAAGGAGCCACCCCGCCCCCTCGGCCTGCAGGGTCCCGGGCCCTTCCTCTCGCGCGTCTCCGCAGCGGGCTCGGCGCTGGCCGCCGATTGTTAATTCATTCGGTGGAGTTCGGGTCGACCGAGTGGGCCCTGTGCTGGGGGCGCGCCGAGCGGGACAGGCCCTGGCCTTCGAGGACTTCAGTCTCGGGAATCCGAAGCAGCTTAAAGACGGCACTCAGCCCTGGAGAGTGGATGGTCGAGGGGCGTGGGAGCGCCTCTAAAGCAGGACTTGTTCCTGGGAAGGCACCACACGAGGGACAAGCAGGTTTCTCCTCTCAGAGAACGTCTCCAAGGGTTCTGCTTCAAGGAGATTCGGCGCCCTCACCGGCTGCTGGTCCCGGGCGTCCACCAGTCCCTCGATCTCTGAGATGTGCTGGGAGTGGGGTGCCAGACCCCAAGTCCCCAGCCAGCCGCGGACTGTCCACCTCCCCTTGGTATTTTGATTGGAATGGCAGGCGGGCAGATCCCGTGGGCCTGGGGGTCTTGGAGGAGAGAGGGTCGCCAGTCCAGCCCCAAACCCCAGATTCCGTGAGTCAGGAAATGCTGCCTGTGGATTTGAGGGTACAGGGCGCCTTTGGAGCCAGAGATGAGGGCTTACCCGAAGGCACGGTTCTTCCCGGGGTTCAGGGGCAGCAGAACCTCTGGAGGGAATTCGGAGGGTTTGCGAACTCAGGTGGGGAACACGTGCATCGCCTTTGGCAGAAATGTAGCCCTCCGTTAGAAAGGCGAGAGAGGCGGTCGCCTGTGACTCTGCCATTGATAGAATCTGCGAGAGTCCCGTGTCACAGTCCACTGGTAGCCGTCTTGAAATACTGTCCGCACTCATCACTCCGCCGGTACGCCTGTACCACCACGGCGGTGTACAACTGCGCTTTTCAGGTTTTTGCCCTGTATTTCAATATAATTGGTTCCCAGTGATTCTCTTTATCGTGTGTATCAAAAAATACTGCTGTGAGCTGATTCTAGAAACTTCCATCCTCTCCCACCTGGAGCTGGGGGGAGGGTGTCAATTATGTGCAAAGTCAACTCCTCTGTTTGACGTGGTAGGAATGCGCACACCTGTGGGGGGTGGGAAGACTTGTTTTTCTGAGGACTGGGGGGAGGGAAGGACCTGGAGCTCCTGACCCTGGAGGGGGCTGCCCCCTGTTGGGGCCCCTCGGCCTCAGCCAGGGCGGAGGAGGTGGTCAGCCTGGCGGGGTGGGCTCGCGTTGTTTGAAGAGGGGCTGTGCAGGAACGCGAGGCTGCCTGCAGGGTACGGGAGGGGAGGGGGCTGGGGGGCTCCGGGCTCCACTGGAGGTGCCCGCACTGGTGTAGGGAAGCCACCCAGGGCTATGTCGAGGTGCCAGGCCTGGGGGGGTGAGAATCCTAGAACAGGGGTCAGGGAGGTGTGTTTCGGGGTGAAAAGAGCCTCCCCACCTGGCGCTGGTGGGCCAGATGCTGGCAGCGAGGAACCGCAGTGGGGAGAGACCAAGCTGGGAGCGGTGCCGTCCAGGGAGTGGGCAGAGGCCCGACTCTGCAACAGCGTGCAGGTTACAGGTCACACAGGGCGAAATCCGAGACGGGGGAGGGGTGGGTGTTCAGGGTCCCCCCCCCACCCCCCCGCCGGCTCCGGGAGCTGACTGCTGGAAGGTGAGGTGGGAGTGAGGGGTGCGTCTCGGCTTCAGGTCTGGAGGACAGTGCTTGGGTCTCTCCTGCTCCCCCCCCCAATCCTGGGTCTGGTTCCAAGGCAGCCAGGGGTCCGCCCACCTCAGGGCTCTGGAGCTGAAACCTGACTGAGGCGCAGCTGTGACCTTTGGCCCGAAGGGGTCGGTCCCGTGACCCTCGCTGGCAAGGGCCCGGCTACTGTCCTCTGCCGCCTTGGGGACTGCTGGTGCTCCAGGGAACAGCTCAGTCCCTGANGCTTGGGTCTCTCCTGCCCCCCCCCCAATCCTGGGTCTGGTTCCAAGGCAGCCAGGGGTCCGCCCACCTCAGGGCTCTGGAGCTGAAACCTGACTGAGGCGCAGCTGTGACCTTTGGCCCGAAGGGGTCGGTCCCATGACCCTCGCTGGCAAGGGCCCGGCTACTGTCCTCTGCCGCCTTGGGGACTGCTGGTGCTCCAGGGAACAGCTCAGTCCCTGAGGGGCAGAGGGAGAGACTGGTTTCCAGAGCTAGGAGTTAAAACGGAGTCATCAGGGTCAGGAGGACCCTTGGTTTGGGGTGGTGGGCGAGGCCAGCTGGAACGGGCCTAATGCCAACAGCATTTGGCTGAGGGGTTGGTGGGGTGGGAGGCCTGGGGGCTTGTTTTCTGTAGGCACCAAGTTTCATTTCGGCCTCTGGCCCCTTGCTTGTGGGGAGCGGGCTCAGAGCCCAGGGTCCCCTGGTCCTCCCACGGAGAAGGGACGGGACCGGGGTTTGGGCCGGTGTCCTCGGACCATCCCTCAGATGATGTGAACAGGGAGCCTCGACTGTGGGGGGAGGTGTCCCAGAGAGAAACCGGGCAGCCTGGTCTTGGGACCCCAGAACCGTCCTGAGGGGCAGCCTGGTCTTCTTGGGACCCCAGAACCGTCCTGAGGGGCAGCCTGGTCTTCTTGGGATCCCAGAACCGTCCTGAGGGGCAGCCTGGTCTTCTTGGGACCCCAGAACCGTCCTGAGGAGCAGCCTGGTCTTCTTGGGACCCCAGAACCGTCCTGAGGGGCAGCCTGGTCTTCTTGGGACCCCAGAACCGTCCTGAGGGGCAGCCTGGTCTTCTTGGGACCCCAGAACCGTCCTGAGTCTTTTCAGTCCCGCTCGGGTGTGCAGGACAGTGGGGCCCGGCCTCATTCGCGGGGACATTTCCTGCTGCTGTCGCTCCCCGTGGACATTGGTCCTTCACCCCACTTCTGGGGCCTTGGAGCCTCGATTTCTGCACAGGGAACCCCAGGTTCAGCAGGGCAGCGACCTCCAGAGGCAGGAGCTGGGCCCCTCCCAGCTCTGTGCACTGCCCCGGGGCCCTGCAGGCTGAGAAGACAGGACCCTGTTGCCTTCCTCTGGGGTTCCTCCTCGGGGAGCCCCCCTCCCTGCAGCCCCGGAAGTGCAGAGGCCCAGGAGCAGTCGGGGCAGGGCTGTTTAGGGAGGGACGGGCTCACCTGCTCCGCCCTCTGACTCAAGTCAGGACAAGCAACCTGGCTCCCTGGGCCCAGCAGCCTGGGAGGAGGGACACAGGGACGCAGAGCTGAGGCTAGGCTCTGGCGCTGGCAGGGCTGGCGTGAGGACAGCGGGAGCCCTCTGTGGCCAGGGAGACCCCCGGGGCATGTGACACCCTGGGCCCCCTACCTGGGCACCAAGGCTGCGTCTGGACTCTGGTCTCTGGGGCGAACTGCAGAAGCAGGTGAGGGCGGGACTCGGGGTTGGGTGGAGCAGCTCCCTGAGCGGCCCGGGCAGCGGCCAGCACCGCCGTCATCGGTCTCCTCCTGTGGTCGGGGGCCCAGCGGTGACAGGGGTGCTGGTGGGTCCCCTCACCCTGATGAGGAGCCTGCAGTTCTGAAGTCTCAGTTTCCACAGGGGGGCGGGCAGCTGGACAGAGGTCCAGGACTTGACTTCAGGGTACCTGTGGGAGGGAGGGACCCCAGTGGCCGAGCCTGAGGGACTGTTGTGGGTTTCTCTCTGTCCCCCCATGCCCCTTCTGTTCTCTGTCTTTCTCTGGGGACCTTGTAGTTGGGCCCGTGGACTGGGGCTGGGGTACCGGGGGCCAGGGGGATTCCTGGGTTGGGGAGCGGTGGGGGGCTCTGGGGTAGGGCCCCACCGTGGGCAGAGCAGCTGGGGTGGGTCCTGAGGAGGGGGCCTGCGGCAGGGCTGTGTCTCACTCTGTGTCATCTGCCCTGTGACAGCCGGAGGCCCCGGGAGGCAGGGTGACTTTCCCAGGGTGACAGGGACTTGAGTCTGGGGCCCCGATGTGGGGCCTGTGCCGTGAGCTCAGCATTAGGCTCGGACCACTGAGGGCCAGTGCCTCCCGCCTGACCTGGGGGTGTGAGCCAGGCTCTCCGATAGCTCCCCCACCCCTGGTCCTCAGAACTGCCCCCCTCTGCAGGAGGCTGCACAACTTCCCCAAAGCAACTCCTTCCAGGTTAATGATTAGTGAGCAAGTGTGACTAATTCCCAACCCCGCCACCTTCCCGCTCCCTACCCTGAGCCTGCTGAGACCACCCTGTTCTGGCTGGGCCCTGGCTCTGGGGAGGGTGGGAGGGTGCCTGCCACCCTCCTTCCGGCCCTGCCTCACCTCTTGGAGACCAGTGATTGGGAGGGAGGGGTGCGCGGGGCAGAGGGAACCCCCCACCGTGCTCCCAGGTCTGCAAAGGCCCCACATCAGCCTTCTCTGCTTGGAGCCCTGCCCCAGCCCGCCTTGGAGGCTGCGGTCCTGGGGCTTGGGGCTGGAGAAGCTTCTCCCTGCTGCTGGCCTGTCTGCACGGGCAGGGAGGTGGCCCGCTCTGCGCTGGCTCTGTCCCGGGGCAGTGGATGGAGGGGCAGCCCCATGCCCCCGCTCAGAGTCCTGGGTCCCCAGGAGGCAGGGTAAGCCGCAGACGGAAGCCTGGGAGGACTGGGCGGCTGTTGCTCAACGGGCTGACTCAGTGAGGAGGTGGCTGGGCTCTCCTCGCAGACGGCCCGCCCGCCCCACCCCTGCCCCACTCCGTGCACTGTGCCGCCCGTGGATTTGGGGAGGCGTGGGGGCGGGCAGCAGGTGCTCGTTCCCTGACAGGTGCCAGCTGGGCTGAGAGACACAGCAGGGACAGTCCCCAGCCACCTCTGCTCTCAAGCCCCGGGGAGGCAGAGGTGCGGTGGTCTTTCTGTCCCCCGCGGCTTCCACTCTAGTCACGTCCTTCCCTTCTCACAGCCCTGACAGCCTCCTGGGGCTCCCCTGGCTGTGGGGGACGGGATCCAGCCTGAGTTGCCCTCAAGGGGTCTCCTGGGCATGGGCGGTGGCCTGGGAGCTGGTCCCGGGCTTTGGCACAGCTCTCTGGCACTTGCCTGGGTGAACTCTGGTCAGGGAGTGGGGCAGCCTGGGCTCGGGGGGCGGGGCCCTGGCGGAGTGCCAGTGTCCAGCACTCCTTGGAGGACCCTCACCCACCAGGCAGCAGGGTGGGCCTCATGCCCCCCGGGCTCTCTGCAGAGGGCAGCGAGCCCCGTGGGGACAGCTAACCCCACACGGACATCACCCCCGTCCTGCTCCCCTCTCCCTGAACTGTCCTCATCGTTTTTTGCTCTTTTCCCTGCTGACCTGCTCCCCAAAGTCAGTGGTTCCTGTGGCCACCACCGCTGTCCACTCCCTTGGTCAAGAGGACTGTCCAAGAAGGAGGCAGCAGGGGTCCTTGGGTCGGACCCCTCAGCTCTGCTCGGAGCCACGGGGGCTGACTCGTAGCTTCTGCTTCTGTCTCTCAAGCTGGGGAAACTCCAGGCGGCCAGCCCAGCCTGGCCCAGGCAGGCAGGGGCACCACGCCTCCTGGCCCCAGAAACTCACCATGGAGGCGAAGGACGAGGCCAGCGACACCGACAGCGGCGTCATCCTGCAGTCTGGTGAGTGACCCATGTCCCCAGGCCAGGGCTGGCCAGGTGGAGAAACTGGGCCTGTGTGCGGGGTGTGGGGGGAACTGGGAGGGCCGGACAGTCTTTCTCTCCCGAGGCGCCGGCCTGGAGTCTGATCCTATCTGGAACAGACGTCTTCGCTGTCTCCCCCGTCTTCCCCGTGGGTGCCGGCAATCACTCAGATGGAGAGTCCCTCGGGTCAGGGCCTGAGCCGCCCGCCCAGGCTGGCCGGCCCAGCGGAGGATGAGGGAGAGGAGGCGCACACGCCTGTACGTGTGTGGGCACACGCTTCCCTACGGGGAGCTTGGCCTGCGCCCTGTGCGGGGCTCCCCTGAGCCTGTGCCCTGGGCCTGCAGGACCCGACAGCCCGGTGTCCCCGCTGAAGGAGCTGAAGGAGGCCAAGGAGCTGACCCACGCCATGCGCAAGCAGCAGCAGGCCCTGGAGGCCCGCCTGGAGGCCTGCCTGCAGGAGCTGCGGGGGCTGTGTCTGCGCGAGGCGGTGAGGCCCGCCCTGCCCCCGCCCGGGGTTCCCTGGGGAGCCTCGTCGGGGTGGTGGGGCTGCCAGAAGGGGGAACTCTGGAAAGGACGGGGGAGTGTGGTGCCCACATCCTGGGTGTGGGTGCTGGCTGCTCGGGTGGGGAGAGGCCCAGGGCTTGAAGGGACCAAGCAGGGGGAGGCGTGGCAGGGATCAAGGTGGAGGTGCGGCTCTGGAGGAGGAGAATGAGGAGGCTGCGGGAAGAGGGGCAGGGGGCGCCCGAGAACTCCAGTGCCACCACCCTGGGGACCGGAGCGGGTGGAGGTGTCGGGCACTGGGCCCCTGTCAGTCACCGGGGCTGGCTGAGCCAGCGGAGAGGGGCCTGGCTTAAGCTTGGTGTTGCCTCCCCCACAGGAGCTGACAGGCGTTTTGCCAGCCGAGTACCCCCTCAAACCAGGGGAAAAGGCCCCCAAAGTCCGCCGCAGGATTGGAGCTGCCTACAAGCTCGATGAACGGGCCCTGCGCAGAGAGGTGAGGAAGTGGGGTGGCTGGCCGGGGTCCCCGAGGGTGGGCCCAGAGCTGGGACTTCAGGGCTGGAGAGCGACACTGAGCATGGTACACCTGGCGGCCTCCACTGGGCACACCCACCAGATGGCGTGGCTCTGTGTGAGTCTGGGGCACCCTCCAGGGTGTGGCCCCAGTGGCTGTGGGGGGGGGTGGTATGCCACCCCAGGGATCAGGACAGCGGGCAGCCCACTGGGGGCCGAGGCCACCGAAGAGCTCCATGAGGTCACCAGCAGCCCAGCAAGGCGGTGACCTATTCAGACAGGTCGCTCTGGCTCCGGGACAGCCCTCCCTCTCGGTAGGGTGGTGGCCCAGGTCCTCCTAAGGGCCCTCCCCTGAGCTGTGAGTTGTGACGGTCCGCCCCGGCTCCCTGCCCAACCCTCTGGGGTCAGAAGGGAAAGTGTCCTGTTTCCGTCCCCCCCACCCCGCCCTGGTAGTTCCAGGCCAGCAACCGCTTGGCTCCTGGGCACCTCCCTGCACTCCACCCTCTGCCCCAGGTCGGCGGCTCAGGGCCGGGATCCAGAGCACCGGCCTGGGCTGTTCCCGGCACCCCCAGCTCACCCACCTGCCCCTGCAGGACCCCCTGAGTGGCCTGGAGCAGGAGCTGGCCCTGCAGCTGCAGATTGCGGAGGCAGCGCGGCGCCTGAGCCGCGAGGAGAAGCTGAGCCGGCAGGCCCGCCGGCAGCGGAAGCGCGCCCTGCTGCAGGAGGAGGAGAGGCTGCGTGCCCTGGAGCGCTGCCTGGGCGAGCAGCGGCGCCACCGCGCCTCCCTCCCCGCCGCCCCGCCGCCCCTGGACCCCGGTGAGTCTGCGTCCGGAGACGAGACCCTTGGGCTCACGTGGGAGGTGGGCGCCCACCGCCACCGCCCTGGCTCTGGCTAAGCCTGGCCTGCCTGCCCCCCACTGGCCTCTGTCCCCCAAGTCCTGAGAGAGCACCCCCTCCTTTCATCCACATCCTTTCAAACCCCCCCTGCCAGGAGACTTCCTGGAGGGAAGGCACAAGTCAAGCTGACCTGGAGCCGGTTCTGAGGGTTCTCACTTTCTTGCCTTCACGCCCTTCCAGCCCTGGGGCTGCCCAGCCCAGAGGGGTTTCAGGCAGCTTTCAGTCCGTGCCCCGGGCTGTCCCGGGCCATTCAGTGTGGAATCCAGTCCCGGGGCCCCGCCCCACCGTCCTTTCACCTTCTAGAACCTCCTGGCTAAGAGTGCATCTCTGCCCCTTGTCCGTTCTGGCCCCTCAGTCCCTTGGCCCAGGGGCAGGCAGATGTGGGGGCACAGGGTGAGTTATCTGGGCCTGAAACCAGCGTCAGGGGTTCAGTGGTGAGGGGACTGCAGGAGGGGTAGGGGCAGGCCTGGGGCAGAACTGGATTCCAGGCCCGGGCTGGGAAGATTGCTGATTGGTTGACCGCAGTCCCCACCCCCTCAGGCCCCAACCCTGCCCCTCAGGTTGGGGGTGGTTCTTTGTTGAGTTGGGACCTTGTACAGGGCTCTTCCTGTCCCCTGCCTCATGACCCCTGCCTCGGGCAGTCTCTCGTGGGCGTCTGATAGAGTAGAAAGGGTGTGACCAGACACCTCCCAGCGCCCCTCAAGCAGCTGTCAGCCAGGAGTAAAGGCTGTGGTGGGACCCTACCCAGGAACACAGGACGCAGGGTGTGACCCAGCTCGGGGGGGCCAGACCTCCCTGGTTGAAGGCCTGTGGCCTGCACAAGGACACTGCGGTCCCCGGGGCCCTCCCTGCGCCCTCCTGGCAGCTCTGTGGAGACCACTGCACCCCCGTCCCCGTGGACGCCCAGCTCTGCGTGGGGAGGAGCCGGGGAGGGAGGTGGCCCCTCTGCGGGGTCCTCAGCGGCCTCCTGCCCGCCGGTCTGTGGTTGCTGGGGTGGCGAAGGGTGCGGGGTGTCACCCTGCTGCTGCTGTTGGTGACCCGCCTGTCAGGAGCGCGGAGCAGGGTGGGACTCTCCCGGGGCTGTGGTGAGCGCTTTGGGAGGTAGGCAGCTCCAGAAGCCTCTGGGTTCTGGAGGAGAAACCCTGCGGGTCCCCGTCCAGATCGGAGGGGCCTCCTCTCCCCGCTCAAGCCCTGTCCGGTCAGACTCGGTGTCTGGGGCAGGGGGAGGGGACCCAGTGCCACCCGGGGGTGCCTGCTCTGGGGCTGCGCTGCAGGCCCCCCTGACCCCTCCTGAGCAGAGGGTGGAGAGGGGCCGATAATTAGGAGCTGAATGGCGTTGGGAATGGAAGAGAAAACAAAGCTAAAGGGGAAAGCAGCAGCGACCCCTCGCCCGCGGGGGCTTCATTACTTCGCCCTGGAGCGTAAGTAGGGCAGGCGAGGCAGGGGAGAGTGATGAGTCCGTGCTTGGTGGGGGGCGGGGAGCCGGAGGAGCCATAATCCCGAGGGTGCTCTGAGCAGGTCTGCTGGCGGGCAGCCCCACCGTCCTGTCTGCATGTGGTCTGCACCTGCCCGCCCAGGACGGGGGCCACTGGCCACGCGGGCTCTGGGGCCTGGGCCGTGTGTCTCTGTAACCCAGGGACCGGGTGTATTTTATTCCACGGGCATTAGCGTAGCCTCACGTGGCTTGTGGCTATGGGCTGGCCAGCAGCCCTGGACACTCAGCGTCTGTGAAGTGGTGGCCTGGGCCCCGCTCTCGGCCTACCAAGTGAGCACCCCGGACCAGGGGTAGGGGGGCTGGGGCCAGGCGGTGCCGGACCCACCCTTGTCTCCTCCCCACCAGGGACGTGTGGCCTGTGAAACACCCCCTGCTTGTCCTTGTGAAGATCAGGAGTGATGGGGGTGGGTGTCCATCTTCCCAGACCAAACACCTGGCTCTGCCCCCAGCTGCCTCGTGGTGGGTGTGACAGCATCTGTCCCTCCCCCATCTCTTCAACCCGACATTTGCAAAGAAATCTTAATTCTTCTGAAAGAGCAAAGGCAGGTGGCCAGAATTCACTCAGAGGGTATCTCTTCAAGGGAGGCCCAAGGCAAAGACTGGCCGAGGCAGCGTGGAGTCAGCTGGACTCCAGGGGTAGATGGCCCTGCAGGGGAGACAGTGGCCCTGCGTAAGGTCCCAGTCCGGTCTGGCTGAGGGGCTCAGTGCAAGGACTGCCCGGGTCTGCGAGGCCCCGGTCCCAGCTACGCAACTGCCCGCCTGGCCAAGGCGGCCGGGCGTTGAGTGAGCAAACCCATAGCTGCGCTTCCGTAAAACTTTATAGAAACAGCCAGTTAACCAGAGTTGGCTGCGGGCTGTCGTTCGCCCATCACTGTTATAAAAAAGTACTGAGGCGGCTGGATGTCCGCCTTCAGGATTTTCTGGGTGACGGCCTGGGTGTTGCATCCGCCCTTGGGAGAGCGGTTCAGAGCCCAGCGGCGGCCGGGCCGTCAGAGTGTGAATTCCCACCGCCCTGTGGGCAGACTCCTCCAGGCTCGGATTCCTGGGCCGCCGCCTGGAGGGCCTCGGAGCGTTGCACCTTAGAGGGGGTGCCGGGAGGAGCCCCCGAGTTGACGCGGCCACAGTACAGTTACTGGCACGATGGAAACACTAGCGGTGGCCTCAGTTTCCTCCTCTTTGTCCTCAAACCCAGTTGAAGATATTGGGGAGGGCCCCCCGGGTCCCCAGGGGGCAGATTCTCACCATAGGGAGATGGACGTTCGCTGCAGGGCAGTGGGCAGCTCAGGTTCCTGTGCTTCGCTGGGGCCCAGCGGCGCTCTGGGGCCGGTTGAACGCCCGCGTCTGGCCGGCTCGGTCCCACAGGCCCGCGGCTCAGAGCCCCGCTCAGCGGCTCTTGGTGGGGGTGCGGGAGTTCTCCCACTCGGGGTCCCTCGCATCCAAGACAGCCGTAGTCTTCGGGGAAGGCAGCCATGTGCCTCCGTGCCGAGGGCCTTGCGGGACTCCCCTTCCCCTGCCAGCAAACGCTGGCCGTTTGTGACAGATGGGGAAACCGAGGCCCACAGCATCGAAACGGCTTATTCAGGGTTGCAGGACTAACGTCGGCCAGGAGGGACATCAGTTTCCTGACTCCTGGCTTCTAACGTCTGCCTTTTTTTCTATTTCCAAGTAATAAATTCACGCCGGTGGGGGACTGAACACACAGCGGGCACTTCCTGACGAGATTCCTGGGATGGGTGGGGCGGGGAGGGGCCAGACCTGGTGGCCCCGACATCTGCCTGCTTGCTCAGCTCTCCTCTCTCCCCAGAGCTCTGCGTCTCGGACGACAGCTCCCTCTCGGACGGGCTGCTCCTGGAGGAAGGTGCGTGGGGACGTGCAGGGACGACCATCAGGACTGGGATCCCGTGGCGAGACCCGGGGCTTGGGCAGAGTTCACGGGCGAGGACTCCAACTGGGGAGCGGGCTTGGAGCGGCAGGTGGATGCGGCGCCCCCCTGCCCCCCACCGACACTAGCCTGTCTGGGCCCCAGCCCATGCGCAGTGAGCGCGGGGATGTGCTGGCTGCTTTCCCTTCTAGATGCTCAGCCACCGAGTCAGGAAAGGGACGGGCCCATTCCAGCCAGGCCCCAGGCCTCCCTGCCTTGCTACGGGGCATGGATTTCAACGTGCGCCTGTCGGAGCTGGAGGGCCTCCTGGAGCAGCAACTGGGCCTGGTGACAAGAGAGTGGCGGGAAGCAGAGGTCCTCAGTGGTGATCTCTGCCTATAAACCTCGAGGGTGCTGGGGATCAAGGCGACTGAGTGGGGGGCAGTCCCTCCGAGGGGAGTGCCCAGGCCAGTGAGAAAACAGGGCACGTGGGCATGGAAAACAGGGAAACAGATGGTTTGCAGCAGACATAGCACCAGGAGCAGAGGTTGAATTGAAGGGTGAGATGACCAGAACCAGGGAGAGTCAACCCGGGCAGGCTTCTCGGAGAAGGCAGGTGTCCATTAGGGCAGTGAGGTAGGGATTGGGCCCCAGAGGAGAAGACATTGTTTTTGTTTCTGACTCTCTGGGCCCAGAGCTACCAGAGCCACGGCCCGGTGCAGCCGGACAGGCAGCCGGGGGAGGCAGGTTCCTGCTGGGCCGGTTCCCCAGCCGCTGCCTCCACAGGTCTCTCTTCTCCTGCAGAGGAGGCCCGAGTGCCGAAACCTGCCCCAGCGTCCCCGCCCCAGAGCCTGGAGGGGCTGCAGCCTGCTGGGCCTGAGCCCGGGGGCCTGGACCCAGCCCCCATCCAGAATGGCCCCTGGAAGGAGACCAGCCTGGACCAGCCCTACCAGAAGCCGGGGAAGACTGTGGACTCCGGCAGCGAGTCCAGGTTAGGGAGGGGGCGGGGAGGCGGGGCTGGGAGCGGGGGTCAGCTGGGGGCCACCCTGTCCCCAGCTGTGAGCTGCGGGACTAGGGGGCCATTCCTATGCACAGTGTGAGCCCCGGGGGGCGGCATCCACCCTGAACCACTTCTAACCCTACTGCAGCAGCCCGGCCACCACGCCGCAGGACTGGCCTGCCTCCTGCCACGTCATCCCTGTCCGCAGTGTCCCCGGCCAGCGGCAGGGCCGGACAAGTGCCCCCGCCACGCCCGACATGCAGGGGCGGAGGGCCCAGTCGCAGTTGCTGAGGTAAAGGGCGGGCCACCCCGAAGGCACAGGGGACAGGGGACCCACCCTGGAGAGCTCACCGCACAGTGGCTCCTAGGCACAGGCAGCCACCTGGGGTGGCGCTGCCCAGGGCCTGCTTGGGGACCCCCAGCAGAGGCCGCGCCCCAGCCCGGGACACCCGGGCAAGTCGTTGGGACACTTTTTTCTTCCCACGCCCCCCGTTTTGTCTTTCTGCACAAGCCCCCTGGCCGCCGCTTTGTCCTCACGGGGACAAACTGTGGGTGTCGGTCGGTACCTGACTGCCGGTCTCTGAGCACATGCCACCGATTCTCTTCAGTTCCTTCGTTTAAGGTCCGTGAAGGTGCTAGGAAGCCCGAATTCCCCAAAACCGAGCCGTTGCCCCCGAGGGAGCGCAGTGTTAGGTCCCCAAGAGCGTCTGCCCACGACGTCCCTGTCAGCCCACATCAGTGACCCCGTTTTACGGGCCTCTCTGTTAAAGACGCCGTATTTGATATACGTCGCTGGAGGGTGACCAAGGAACTGGCGTCCCGATGAGTCTCATTACCACCTTTGGGGTGCACAGAAGTAGGTTTCCGGGTGCAATGCCAGCAACTGATACGATAATTAGTGAATAATAATAACGCGAGAGCGAATTGATTCGCACCCTCGCAGCTGTGACCCTGCCTTTGCCCACCCCACGTCTTCTCCCCGAGACCTGTCACCTCCCTCGTGCCGGGGACACCAGACGCTGTCCCTGTAGAGCAGTGATGTCACCAACAAAAAGCACAAGAATGCAACCACGTGGCCCCACAGGGGCTGGACCGGTCTTTGCGTTACAGGATGAGCTGCAGCCGGAAGCTGCCTCCTTCAGTGTCAGCCGAGAAGGGGCCAGTTTCCCAACATTCTGTCCCCGCACGACCACGCCAGCGTCGCGTGTGTCGATGTCGGGGTCATAGGGACACTGTGGCTGTGCGAGGGTCTGCCCCCGCACACCCCGTGAGCAATAAGACTTCACGTGCGACTTAGTCCGTGCCCACCGTGGCCCTGTCCTGGGGTGAGTGACCCAGCAGGGCAGCCTGCCGCACCCACGCACGTCCAGGGTGCCAGCAGGGGTCCCCCGTTCGTGTCAATTCCATGTCAGGTGGCGCAGCATGGGGCACCGTCAGGGACCACTCGCCACGTCACGGATGGCTCCAGGTGCGCCATGCGCCGGGGCCCTCCGGCAAACAGTGCCTCGCTGCACGTCAGCAAGGGGTGTCCCCTCTGGACAGACCCAGCCCCGTGTCCCTGTGTGTCAGTCCTGCCGGGCCTGGGCTGGCGCCCTCGGGGAGGGCCGGCCTGTGTGAGTTGCCCCACGTACGTCTGGGGGGCCGTCGAGAAACAAAGTATGGCAGACAGTGACTTCGGTGACAGAAATCATTGTCCCGGAGTTCTAGAGGGCTCTGTTGTTGGGCTGTAGGCCACAGTTCCTGTCCCCTCTTCCTGTGGCCTTTCCTCTGTGTGTGACACAAGACAGTTCTTAAGCATTGTTTTAGTTATGTGGAGGTGGCCGCCTGGACAGGTCCCGCAGGTGGAATGCCCTGAACCCAGGGTCCCTAACGAGGCTGAGAATACGTGACCCTGAGGTGGCACAGGGGACATGACGCAGGGCGGTGCGCGTGGAGTGAGGGGGTGTGAGTTGCTGGGTGGGCCAGGCCAGAGTCGGTCTGTATGCTGGGGTCTGAGCCGGCCTGGTCTCTGTCCCCACTCCTCAGACTCAGGGTGTCTGTCTGTCTTCGTCTGCCCCCAGGATGGACTCCTTCCGGGCAGGGCCCCGCCGCCGCCCCACGCACTACACGGTGACCGTGCCCAGCTCCTGCTGGCCCCCAAGCGGACCTCCCCGGCCGCCCCACGCCCCCCACTCCTGCTCCGAGGACAGCGGCTCCGATGGCTCCAGCGTGTCCCATGCCACCTCGCCTGGCAGCAGCAGCCCCGACATCTACGCCCTGCAGCCACTGTCCCCCCACAGGGCGCCCAGCTACCACGCGGCCTGGGGCCCGGACGCCCCCCGCCCCTCGCTGCTGCTGCCCCCCGGGCCCTTCCCGGCCGAGCTGTTCCTGCTGGTGCCCGAGGGCTGCCTGCCGCCCAGCCAGGGCAGCCGAGCGCCCCTGGAGGAGGAGCGGCTGGCCCTGCGGCTGCAGCAGCCTGTGCGCCCCCGGGGACGCCCGGCGCGTGCGCCCTCGCTCAAGGACAGCCCTGCCAGCCGCGCGCTCTGCCGGGCGGCCGTGACCCAGGAGCTGCAGTCCTGGCACGAGCGTGCCCGCCTGCGGGGCGCGCGCCCTCACTCGCTGGACCGCCAGGGCGCCTTCCGCCTGCGCAGCCTGCCCCTGGGGCGCTCCCTGGGGCCCCGGACACAGGTGAGGGCCGCTCGTATCCCTTCCAGCCCTCGGGGGGTGGGGGTGGCCAGTCCCGCAGTCTGCTGGCTGGGAGATCGCCAGCTGCAAGGACAGGCCCACACCATCCCCTTGTGGCTTTGGGAGGCACCCAGGTCCCTGGCTGTGCGTCCCCTCACGAGCACAAGCCCACGTGCACCGAGGGAGAGGGTCCCTCTGAGACCTGAGGCCTCACCAAAGTCCAGCCCACGTCACGCCCCGGCTGTCCTGGCTGGAGGGGCCAGGACAGAGGGAGCATCTGGGAAAGGCTTGACCGAAGCCAGAGCCCGGGCGGCCTGGCGGCCAGTCGGCCTGGCCGACACCCTGCCTGTCGGCGAGCTGCAGAGTAGGGTGTCGTGTTGGTTAAGGGCACAGAGCCGAGAGCAGACTGTCCGGGTTCAAATCTCGGCCCTGCCCCTTGCTAGCAATGTGGACGGGCAGGTGGGTGAACTCCCAGCCTCTCACGCCCTCGGTAGTGGGGGGAGCACTTTTATCCCAGACTGTTGAGGACATTGACTGAGTGCGTATGTGTGAAGGGTTAGAGGGGAGCGTTGTGCGCACCAGACCGCGGGACCGGGACCGGGCTGGGCGGCTCGTGGGGCAGAGCACCCTGGCCCTGCGATGTGGGGGGGCAGCACCCACGAGTGCGTTCTGCTTCCCCTGGGGCTGAGGGCTCCGCAGGGGACATGCTCCTGAAGTAGCCCACAGGCTGCTTCTCCGAGACCCCCCCTGTCATGGGCAGGCCCAGCTGGACATGGGCGTCCCCTGCCCTCCACTGCATCAGGCCTGGCCACAGCGGGCCCCGCCCCTGGCCGCACCTTCCTCCTCTCCCTCCCTGCGAGCCCAGACCTGCGGGTGGCCCAGCCCCAGCCCAGCCCAACCCGCCAGACCGGGAGGCTGCTGGGAAGGAACTCCAGAAGAGGGCTAGGCGGTCAGGGTGCCCGTCATGCCCCCAGGACAGCTGGGGGGAGGTGTGGCTCCCTAGGGGACAAGGGTGGTGCCGCATGGGCCACCAGCCAGGTCTGCTCACCCACCGCCTTTGTCCCCAACCCCGCAGGTGCCCGCGGTGTGTGTGCTCCGCAGATCGCCCGAGGGAGCGCCCGTGCAGGTCTTCGTCCCCGAGAACGGAGAGATCATCAGCCAGGTGTAGCCGTGGCCTGGACGCCCTGGGCCCCCCGCGCTGCTCCCCAGCGGGGCTGCAACACCCCCCTCCTGTGCCTTCCACAGCTCCCCGTCCCCATCGCAGGCCGATGGCCTGGAGCTGAGACTTCCTTTTTTTTTTTACCAGTTTTTGTTCAGAAGTCCTGGTCTGTGAATTTATATTGTCATTTGTTCTCAAGATCGCTGTCACATGGTGATGCGTTGCCCCTCAGAGACTGGCCAACTGGACCCAGAGCCTCCCTTGCCCGTCAGACTGACAGCATGTCTCCTTCCACAACCCAAGTGGCGGGACACCGGGGCAGCCGGGGCCGTAGCAGGTGCCCCCCACGCTACGCCCTCTAGTTCTGAGTGTCCCTGAGAACAGCCTGGCCCCCAGGGCTGGGCCCCCACTGGCCCTGTTCCCCAGCTCTCTGGGCATGACAGGGGTGCTGGGCTGGGGAGCCCCCCCCCAGACACTGTGCTCTGTGATGCACACACTGAGTGAGGGTGGCCAGTCTGTGTCCTGGTGAAGGACTGTCTTACTGTCTCGCTAAACCCCATGTGGGGTCCCCGTCACTAACTGCTCTCGGGGCCCCATGGGCTCCCAGCATCTGCTGTCCTCTGAGCCTTGGGCATCAGGAGGCCAGGCTGGGGGCCAGCCCGTGGTGCTGGCTAGAGAACAGCTCACTGTGACCCCTGCTCAGGGCATCGAGGTCCCGAAAACCAGCCCTGTGCAAACACTGTGGAGAGGTGGCAAGTCTGAGGGCAGTCCGGGTGGGGTCATGCCCCTCCTACTGCCCCGCCCCGCCCGTCTCAGCTCTGAGAATGGACCTGTGCCTACTGGCCAGCCCTTGTTTTCACCAGCAGCCGGGAGTGCCCACGCTGAAGGGTGTTAATGGCCTGTCCTAGCTGCCAGGACTTGAGTAGGCCTGGGTGGCTGGCTGAGACTGTCGGGCGGTACCCCGCTCCAGGCCTGTGGGGTGGCCGGGGCGGGTACCTCTACTGCTGGGCATGGTGCCTGGAGGGTCGAGGGGGGCCCTGCTTCAAGGAGGCAGGCACGGAGCCCCAGCCGTGATTCCCCCCATGTGGACCCTTCCTTCCCCTCCAAAGTCCCTGCACTTGGTCAGGGCACAGATGTAGCCGCAACGCCCAGGAAATCGATGCCTGACCCCCAAGAGGCCCCGCTGTCCCACTGGATAGAGGCGGCAATGCCCAGGGGGGCCGTCTGAGGGCTGAGGGAGGGGCACCTGCATGCGCGAATGTCCTCTGGAAGCTGTCCTGGCCCAGTTTGTCTCTGAGCCCTTCCCCCTGTCCAGCCACCTCCTGGCCCAGTGTCCTGTGGGGGGCAGAGCCAGGAGGCAGCAGAGCGCCCCACCTGCTGGCGCACACCTGAGTGTCCTTGATGTTAACTTATTGGTTCTGGAAGGTGCTGGTGGTGTTTTCCGCGGTGGGGCTGCGCCTGTGTGGATTTTAGTGCCAAAAACTCCAATAAAGTCTGTTTTCTGTGACCGGCCAAGCTGACTGGGTGAAGGTTCTTCTGCGCCGAGCAGCCCAGCTCCTGGGGTGCCCACCCCGGGGCTGCATGGCCTGGTCCCGGGCAGTCGGTGGGCTGGATGGGACGGGAGAGGCCTCTCGGGCCACCTGCTTTCCTGGCAGGATGGGAATGGGTGTCCCAGGCCCGGAGCCCGGCTGGGCTGTGGTCGGCGGTGAGTGTGGCTCAGCCTCCCGCTCCTCTGGCCGGTCCAGCAGGCCCTGCTGCCCCATCTGCTGGACCCTTGGGGCGGGGCTCTGGACAGGGACCGCAGAGGGAAGGGAGCTCCCAGGGGGATCCCGCCCTGCCTGCCTGCCCTGCAGGGGTCGCCCTGACCTGGGTGTGCGCGTGCTGCCCCCTGGAGTGCAGTGTCCCCTGGAGTTGTGGGGCCCCCTGCAGTGCCATCCCCAGGGGAGGAGGAGGAGGACTGGAGCCTGAGTCTGAGGTGCCCAAAGGCAGGTAGGGGGCCCTGCCTGTCCCCTCCCAGCTAAAGGAGGGGTGGGCTGGCAGTTCAGCCTCATGCCTGGTGCTCAGCCTTGGGGACCCGGGGTTCTTGTGGCTCGGGGCCTGACAGGCTGA
Organism: Sturnira hondurensis; assembly: GCF_014824575.4. NCBI lineage: Eukaryota > Metazoa > Chordata > Mammalia > Chiroptera > Phyllostomidae > Sturnira > Sturnira hondurensis. The sequence goes on from NW_028091436.1 coordinate 1,582,160, forward strand.
GGCCCTGGGTGTGCGTTCTTGGGGGAGGGGGTCTGGGAGGGGAGCCAACTCTGTCTGACTGCGTCTGGGACACAGGCACTTGGCGATGTATCTCAGATAACTGTGAGGAGTTAGTCCCCAGTGTCGGGGACTCCTGGGGACAGCAGCGCCCCAGCCACAGGACAGACCAGGGGCAGCTCGGGAGGGGGGACAAGGGAAGCCAGGTGGGACCCCCATGTAGGGAGCTGCTAGGGGATGCTCTTCTGGGGACCCTGAGTGCTGGGCAAGGAGAGCTAGGTCAGGCAGGAGTTCCTGGTCCGCACCCTCCCTGGGAGGGTGACCTTGGGGACCTGTCCCAGGGCAGACTGGGATTCTGAACAGGGACACGGGGCAGGGGCCTGTGAACAGGGCCGCAGAGCCTCGGCCACAAGACTCCCAGGGCACCGGGGTGGACACTGACCTGGGAAGTCACGTCTGAGTCTGAAACGCTCCCCAAATGGGAGACCCTCGGGAAGCCGGGGTGAGTCAGGACCTTCAGAAGGACAAAGAGACCTTCGCGCTGCCCGCCGAGCATGTGTCCTCGAAGCCCAACCTGACAGGTGAGCCCCTGGCCCGGCCGCGCCTCAGGTCACGACAGCCACTCAGAGGCGATGGTGGTGGCACAGCAGCCCCTGGCCCGGCCGCGCCTCAGGTCACGACAGCCACTCAGAGGCGATGGTGGTGGCACAGCCCCCTCTGTCCCCTTGGAGCTCTGCATGCCTGTCCCTCTGCGGAAGGGGCTGCTGATGGCACCGGGAACTGGGCGGGGACCGGGACCCCGCCGGGCTCCGTCTGAGTGAGACCCCTCCTAGCCGACTCCGAAGCCACCCAGCTCCCAGATCGGCGTCTGAATTCCAGATTCTTAGTGAAACTCCACTTGGATGCCTAGCCGAGGTCTCAATTTTTATGTTTTGCTTTAAAATTTAAAAAAATCCTCGCCCAAGGGTGCATTTATTGATTTTAAAGAAAGGGGAGGGGGAGAGAGGGAGAGAAACATCCGTCAGTGGCCCCCTGTAATGCCCGACAGGGGATCGAATCCACACCCCCAGGTGTGCGCCCCGACCGGGACTCAGACTCACCGCCTTTTGGTTTACGGGACGACACTCCAACCAGCTGAGCTGCACCAGCCAGGGCAGAGGTCTCCTATTTAATGGGTCCCCACCTGTGCTCCCAACCCCCAACCTACCCCTCACCCAAGTCAGTGCCACTCCACGCTTCGGTCCCTCGGGCCAGCCCGACTTCTGTCTTCTCTCAGACCCCCTGGCCCATCGCGGCTCCTGCTGGTCCCACCTGCAGGGTGGACACAACACCTGGCACCCCTCGTGACAATAATAGATACATGGCGGCCATGCCGGTGACAAGCTGGCCGAGCTGAGACCAAGGGCGGGGTGTGTGGTGTGGTCGGGGTTGCCTCTCCCGTGCACGACCTCCTTTAATCCTCAGGGCAGTGAGAGTGTCTGCCTGTCGTCCCCACCACTGCACAGACAGGGCCAGGCCGTCCAGGCTTTTATTTGCTGAAGGGCGTGGGGCTAATAAAGTGGAAGGCCTGAGCTTTGAACTTGGCAGCTTGACACTTAACTGCCAACCTGTGGCTTTGAGCCCCACCCCAGGGTGCAACTTTGCAGGTCTGTGAAATGGCAGGTGGCCCGTGTTGCTTGGGGTCCCAACCGATACCATTCCCACTCTCTACCTTCATCCCCTGCCAATGCACCCTAGGGTGCACAGGCTCCATTCCTAGCCTCACCCCCGAGCCGCCTCGCACCCAGCGTGGACACTTGAGTCCCTGCTGAGAGAGGCTTGCCTGGAGCGGGGCTTCCAAGGCCGATCTGGGGTTCAAAGCCCGTGTAGGACAACTCCGATGGTTTGCAGCCACAGGGGCTGACTCCCAGGTCTCTCTCTTTGCAATCCTCCCTCACTGGCCCTGCCTGACTCAGAAAACCGCTTCACCAGGTCCCGTGTAATCGCCTTTCCCCGGGGAGGCTGCTGACGCCCACGCAGGGCCGTGGGCCTGGACCGACCCCGTGGGCTCCTGAGCCTTCCGGGCAGAGGGCTGGCGGGCAAGGTGGCTGTGCTTCCCGCTACCACCCCAGGGAGCCAATGACATCCCCTTGCAGGACTGCGCCAATCAGAGAGAGAAGCCTACTGGTTCATCCTGGAATTTCTAGAACAAGAAGACATGGTAAGGAAATTCTCGGGGAATGTTTTGAGTGGGAAAGTAGGAAAAAGAAGAGACCTCCCTGCCTGACTGGGTTCTGAAAACCAGCATCTCAGCATCTCAGGTGGCTGGGTCACCAGGCAGTTCTGTGTGAAAGAATGTTCCACATAGAACCTAAGCCCCACTGACCCCAGAGGGCTTCAGAGGGGGCTGGTCACCCCTCCAGGGGCCTGGGCGCCAAGCTGGCAGCTCTGAGTGCCAGGCTGGGTGGATGTGAGCGGTCCAGACACGGCCTGCAGGAGGCGCCGGGGCCGCTGTGTGTGTGTGCTCTGTCCCAGCCGGAGTTCCACGGGCTCAAGTTCCTGCGGGCGGTGGACACCCTCTGCAGTGCCGTCCGTGCCCAGGCCAGCGCCACCGTGGACGACTACTTACCAAAAACTGTTCTGGCCAAGGCAGTCGAGGTGAGAAAGGCCAGCTCTCCTGGGGGGAGGGTGGCGGGTCCCCCTGACCCGCCCTGAGCCCAGCGCCTCTCTCTCTGATGGGAATTCTTTTTTTAAACAATATTTATTTATTTACTTTTAGAGAGGGAGGGAGAGAAACATCGATGTGTGGTGGCCTCTTGAGCGCCCCCCACTGGGGACCTGGCCCACTACCCAGGCATGTGCCCTGACTGGGAATCAAACCAGCGACCCTTTGGTTCCCAGGCTGGTGCTCAGTCCACTGGGCCACACCAGCCAGGGCTCTCATGGGGATTCTTGTTTCTTCCTGGCCCTTCCAGACTCTGATCCTTAAAGAGGCCGGCGAGCTCCTCACCAGCAGTGTGTGCCAGCAAGCCATGCTCTGCGTCGTGGCCCTGAGGTGGCCCCCCGCCGTCCCCTTCTCCCAGCCCCGGGGTCTCGATGCTGAGACAGTTGGGTTGGGAGGAAGGGCAAGGTCTAGGGACTCGATTTTCGGGCTGTGGGTGGGGGGCCCCATGACTGCCACCTCACTCACCAGCACCCGGGTGATGGGGGTCCCCAGATTCACCATGGGAAACCTGTTAGGATGGGCCTGGGGAGGCTCCCCGGGGAGCCAGGGCCCCTGTCCTTGGCGAGGACTCAGGCCCCGGTCACGCCTGTGCCTGAGGGACGGCAGCAGGCGAGGTTCTTCCCCAGGGTCCTGGGCACGTACCCCGACTCCCCAGAATGTCCCCAGAGCCCTCTGTCCTCTCCCCAGCCAGGTGGACCCGCCCTTCCACTTAGCCCAGAAGCTGGACCTGGTGAGCGCGGCCATCTGCCGCGTGTTCTCCCTGCCGCCCATGGCGCCCAGCCCCGACCGCAAGGACAGTGCGAGCCTCTACCTGCAGGTGTGCCCACCGGTGCCAGCCTTGGCCGCGGGTTGCCCCGGGGGAGGAGCCCTGGCCCGGAGGCTCCCCTGTCTGGCGCCCGTCTCCCCAGGCAGTGGCTCCTGCCCCCGCTGGCCCCCTACCTCCGTCTCAGGAGCAGACGGTCTAAGGAGAAAACGGGAGTCTGGAATATGGAGCAGTGGGTGCCAGGCCCTCTGCCGTTCAGAATGGAAGTTTCCCTTGAGCTCACGGAACAGCTCTCATGGGCAGGGTCCCCGGGGGCTGCGTTTGTCTGGGAGGACCCTCAATGCCAGCCTTTCCCTCTCTGCCCCCGCTTTGGGTGGACCCTGGCCCCGCCCACCCTGAGGTCCAGGAAGATGGGGGTGTGACAGCCGTCCTTGCTCCCGAGGAGCGTCTGAGGGGATGGCGGCTGCCGTGGCTGCGGCCCCCCAAGCCCCACGTGTCCTGACTTGCAGACAATCCAGGCCTTAGACGACATGTTACAAGCCCTTGTGATGGACCATCTGGACCCTGACATGGTCATGCTGCAGAAGCTGCTGGAGGTGAGTGGCCGGAAAAGCCGCTCTGGCGTGTGCTGTCCCAGGGCAGCGGGAGGGCAGAGGGAGATGGACCCCAGGGTCGTCTGGGCGTCATCCTTGACCGAGGTCTCAAGCCTCAGCCTGGTTGCCTGGGGACAAATTCCTCCGTGTCCAGCAGAAGGTTCAATGCCCTGGTAGAGAGGCTGCCCTGGAGGGTGGGCACTCTCCCAAAGGTGTGTGCCAGCACTCGCCGCACCCCCCCCAAGACAGTTCAGCCTGGGGGGAGATAACAGTGCCCCCCCCCAGGGCTGTTGGGAGGGTAAACTGAGTTACGTGCAGAGCACCGGTCCCCGGAAGCGCTGCCCTCCAGAAATGGCGGCTCTGCGGCTCACCTACAGAGAGCACCTGGACCTGGACCAGGCTGGCCCACAGGCTGCAGGGGTGTGGGTCTGCGCAGGGAGCCCCTCTCCCCACTGTCCCCCGCCCTTCCCGGCCCCCCGGCTCTGCGACTCAGGCAGCACTGTCTCCAAACATCCTGGTGGGAGGGGCCAGAGACGCTCAGACGCACTCCTGCACTGCCAAGTTCAGGGTGCTGCGGGGTCTGCGTGTCTTCTCCGCTGTTGGACTCACGACGGGGAGGGAGGGGTCGCAGGAGGGCTCGGTGACCTCCCTCCCAGGTCATCCTGCCGTGGCTGACCATGTCGGAGAAAGAGCAGGAGCAGACCCGGGCTGTGTACACCATCTCCCACCTGCTGAGGTTCACTTGCAATTTCCCGGAGCTGTTGGTGAGTGCTGGGGGCGGGGCCGCCGGCTGGTCTGGGGACCTCCCTGCCCCGGGGACACCTGGCTGAGCCTGTGGCCAACCAGAGGGCGGATGGACCACGGGCTCTGCTCCGATGGAGTACTGCCCTTGGCCCAGGGAGTGCCCATCAGCCGGACCCCGACAGACTGCTGGGTTGGGTCTGCAGGGTCCTGGCTGCCCATTTCGCTGGGAGCTGGTGTGGACGGGTTCTCCTTGTGCAGAGGTGGCCAGGTGGAGTCTGCTGCAGGCCGACTGAGAGGCGGTTGGGGGACTGCGGCCGTGGTGGGCGGCGACGCCCGGGGACAGCTTTCCCTCCCCACAGCACCTGGAGGAGTTCTCCGTCAGCGGGAGGCTGATGGGCGTCCTGGGCATCTTCTGCATGCGCGCCGACCACGACGTCAGCACGGGCGCCTCAGAGGGGCTGCATTACTTGTTCAAACTCCTGGTGCTTCACAGAAGTGAGCGACAGAGGCCCGGGGGACTGTGTGGCAGATCCGGGGGGCACCTGCTGAGACGCACAACCAACCAGCCCCTGTCCCTGGGGACCAGGCACTGCGAGGGGCAGGTCCCAGTGGTGGGGCACGGGCTCGTTTTATCTGAAGGAACTTCCAACCCATTGCTGAGGCCATGCCCTGTTAAGAGATTCTAGAAGATTCTTGGGGAAAGCGGGGCTGGACTAGGCTTGCAGCCACCTGTGAGATCACTTTGATGCCTCCGCACCTGACAGCTATCCCATTGGGGGCGCTGGGGGTGGGGCGCAGGAAACGAGCAACCTTTCCAGGGACCAAACAGGTGTCCTGGCCTGGAGTTTCCCTGCCCCAGGAAACCAGGGATCAGACAGCCACCCACTCCTGTGGGGCGGGGGGCAGAGGAATTTGCAAATACCCCCAAGGGAGTCTTGGAAACCCTGGCCTCTGGTGACTCCTGTGTAGGACCCGGTCCCCACGGGGGCGTTTTCCTAGCAGTGGGGTGGGGGTGGGAACGGTCCTCGTGCCCACGTGCCCGCCTGTCGGGGGACAGCAGCTACCTGGGACCCAGCCACCTCCCCAGGCCCTGCTGCCCCCACCGCCAGCCCGGCAGCAGGGAAGGCTCCCTGTTCAGCAGGCCGAACCTTCTCCTGGGAGGGGCCATGGGGAAGGGACGCTCCTTTGCCCCTGCGAGGCCCTGCCCTTAGCTGCTGTTTTTGCATTCAGGTGGGCCGCAGAAGAGGGAGAGGGTCCTGAAGGATTTGCAGAAGCACTTCCGTGGGACGTGGCTTGTCTACATACAGGACCTCGCGAAGGTAACCCTGGCCGCCCACTGTGCGTGGGAGGTCCCAGTGGGGAGCGTTTGTTTGCAGGGGAGAAAGAGGGCCTGGCTGGGGGCCACACAGGGTGGCCCTCCTAGAGGGGAATGTCCCCAAAGGTCAAGGTCCCTTGGTTGGCTGAGGTCTGAGGTCTCGCCATTTTCTGCAAGTCAGAGAATTCTTTCTAAACTACAAACACCCCGTCATCCCCTCTCCCACTTGGCGCTGACTCGCTGACTCCTGGCTTTTCTTACCCTGAAGCCCCCGAGGGCGCACCTTACTGAACTCCTCCCCCCGGTCTGTGCCGGGGAGTTCCCCAGAACTCCTCGCCCGGTCTCGGCGCTCTGTAGGACGCGGCAGCCAGGCCAAGCTCTGCTCCCCTTCACACCTTCGCGCAGTCTGCCCCCTCCGCCCGGAACTCTGCCCCGTTTTCACCAGGCAGGGCCTTTAGAGGGACCCTCTCTGGGAAGCCTTCCCTGATTGCCCACATCTGGCTGCAGCGCCCACCCTTTTCCCTCATGAGCACGTCCCACAAGGGCGGGGGCAGTGGGGCGTCCTGTCTGGGGTGCCCCTGCCCCCAGCAACAGAGCCAGGAGGAGCTGGGGCAGGAGCTGTCAGAGCGAAGGCGTGTCTCGGGGATGTGCAGATTGAGACGCGGGGCACGCACACCGTTGGAGACCATCGGTGGCCTCATTTGGGGAGCTGTAGGCTGCCTGAACGCCATGATCCCCCCAGTGGGGTGGCTGAGTGCCGGGGTTCCAGATCCAACAGAGAAACGCCTTTGGCAGCACCCTCTGTCCATCTCACGGTGTCTGGACCACGGCTCCTGCCCAAGGACCTCAGAGCGGCGGGCGCTCTGGAGCTTAGCCTCCCCCCCAGGGGACAGGTGGATGCTGGCTGGGGTCGGCTCTAGGAGTCCCCAGGCTTCAGGTGACGCCCGAGCAGGGGCCACCGAGGCGGGGACAGCGGTTCTTCTCTGTCTTCAGTTCTTCAGGAAGTACCTGACCCCTGAGGAGAGAGCAGATGTGATCCTGGTGTTGATGGAGGCCGTGGCCAGCGCCAGCAAGAATGATGTCAGTGCAGTGTCCAAGATATTGAAGGTGGTCCTGGGGTCCCCGGTGCCGGACATCGGGAAGGTAGCCGCCCTGAGGGCCTGGGTGGTGCTTCTCTCTTGCTCTGCTTCGGATTGCTGCTGGCAGGGGGATCTGGGTTTAGGGAGCCACAGTCCTTGAACCCAGGGGGGAGGAAGGTTCAGTGGCGAGGGCTTTTTCCTTTGTGCGAAAGGTCCTTGCATGGGAGGGTGACCGCCTGACATCCATCTGCCTGGGAAGGGACAGGGACCTGCGTCCAAGCCACAGAAGTAGATCGGCATCAGCATGACCTGCTGGGTCGCCCTGGTGCTTCACGCTCGGGCTGGGGGGGCCTCCTTGGCTCTGGGGGGAGAGCACGCTGTCTGGGCGTGTGTTCATGCCTCTCGTACGTGCGTGGGCCTGTGCCGCAGACCCGCACCGGGGGTGGAACGCCCAGAGTCTCGTCAGAGGTGGGCTGGCTCGCCCTCCAGTTAAAAAGCGTAGTTTAACGTTGAGGTGGGCTCTTCAATTTCCTGTGACGTACGATACGATGTTGGTGTCAGACACGCACCATGTGCGGCCCCGCCGTCCCGTGGGGGCCTGGCGGTGGGTCTCCTGATTCTCGGGCTTGAGCGTCCAGGACAAACTTTCTCTCCCCCTCCCCCCGACCTCAGGTCCCAGAGATTGTGCAGTACATTTACCACAGCATGAACGGCATCCCGGAGCCCACGGCCCAGGGGACGGTGAACAGGGTCCTGCAGCTGCTGGCCCAGGCCTACGCGGACGACGTCATCCTGACCTTGTTCAAGATGCAGGACCAGGGCCAGAGGTGGGCGGCTCTGTCACCTGCACACGGACCAGCCCCCGCAGGCTTCTGATGGGCTGGTTCTCCAAGGGACCCGGTTTCCAGTGCAAGTCAGTCCCTTGCCTCTTTGGGGTGAGGCGGTTGTAAGGCCCACGTGGGCGTACTGCCGAAAATGGGAAAGCGTGTCCACTGCTGAAAAGGCAAAAAGGAAAACATTGAAACACCCCCCCCACCAAAGGCACCCTCTGCTATCGCTTGGTTATACTTTTACAATCCATCTATCTTTTTTTTTTAAAGATTTTATTTATTTATCTTTAGAGGGGAAGGGAAGGAGAGAGGGAGAGAAATACCAATGTATGGTTGCCTCTCGTGTGTCCCCTGCTGGGAACTGGCCTGCAACCCAGCCATGTGCCCTGACTGGGAATCAAACCGCGATCGTGTGGTTCGCAGGCCCGCATTCAATCCACTGAGCTACACCAGCCAGGGCCAATCCATCTATCTTTTAAAACCAGCTTAAAAAATGGACAGTCAAGCCTGCACTGTATCTGCCGATTAGTGTAGTTTCCCTTTAACCTTTGTGCATGGCAAAAAAAAAAGACAAAAAGAACAACAGCAACAACAACAAAAACCCCATTTGACCATGCGTTTTCCCAAGTTAAAACCCTTTTGTAGACATAATTTTAATGGCTGTCTCACATTACTTTATCTGGACGTCCGGTACTATGCATTTCCTCTAGTCCGCATTTTAGTTTCGTTTTTAGGTGGTACAATTCGTCCCTTTGCTGTGCGGTTCTCCACGTGTCCTCGCGTGTCTAGTCCATCGAGTCCCAAAGCATCCCTGTTGCCCACAAGTCCCCTCCTGCTGCCCTCGGGAGCCAGCTCCTGCCGCCGCCCCAAACCCTGGGGACCACCGATCTGTTCCCATAGGGGCAGGGTCCAGCGTCTGTCACTTAGCGCCGTGCCGGTGGGACCTGGGGAGGTGGCCACGCACGCTTGCTTGTTGAAGAGCGTTGCTCTGTGTGGCCGGGCCGCCCTCGGTCCACTCGCCTCTGGCGTTGTTTCCAATTTTGGGTGATTGTGAGTGAGGCTGCCATCAACCTTTTGTGCACAGGCTTCAGTGGAGTCGTCCACTTTCCTTTTTCCTGGATAAGTCCCTGGCGGGGGGGCAGGGGGAGGTCCTCGGACCACGTGGGGGATGTGGGTTCAACCCGAAGGGTCTCGCACAGCGGCTGCAGCCTGGCGTCCTCACGAGCTACACGGGAGCCCTCCGTTCCCACCCTCACCCGTGCTTGGAATCGTCTGTCTTGAAATGACCCCGGCGGTTCGCACAGGGGCGTAGTGCCGTCTGGGTGTGGTTTGAATGAATCTGCAACTGACGGTGTTGAGATTCCCTGCGCATCGCCTGCCCGCCGCCTGTGCGCCCCTCTGGACGCCTGTCCGGGTCTTTCACCCGCTTCCTCATGGGCAGTCGGTTTTCCCCGCTGTGGAGATTTGGGAGCTCCCTGTACGTTCCGGGTACAATCTTCTGTCGGATAGGATTTTCACATATTCCTCCCTTTTCGTGGATGGCCTTTGCCTCCTCTGGGGGGTGTCTTTGGCAGCGCGGACGTTTTGGGTGGAAGGAAGCCCGGTGTAGCGTCTGTCCTCGATCACGGAGGAAGACCCCCCACCAGCTTTTCCTTGGGGAGCCTTCCCATGGTTGGTTTGTGTGTGGGGAGGGATTCCTTGGCAGTCAGTTGTCGTGAGGTCCGCGGAACCTCAGCTGCGGTGGGAGGTGGGTCCGGCTCCACCTTGCCGCCGGCAGAGGTCCGGTTTGTCCGGCATGGTCCACCCGGCAGGCTAGCCTTTCTCCGTTGGATTGTTTTTACAGCTTATCAAAACCCGATTGATCAGGGCACGTACAAGAGTCAGCCAACGAATGCGTGGGGACGTGGAAGTCTGATCGGTGTGTCCGTCTGTCCTGGTCTCCCTCGGCTTTAAAACAGGAACTGGCTATATTTGCATCTCCTTCAGGGGGTGTCTAGTTGGTGTGTTTCAGGCGTGGGGCCACGGCACTGAAGTTGTCGTACTTGTGGGGAGGGAGCAGGTCCTCTACTTCCTAATAAAGGCACGTCCCTTTATGACCTTTGCCCGCCCGTGGCGACTGCCCGCCTTTGTTCCCAAGGTCGGTCGTCTGTGCTGCCTCTGTCTCTCGGCCTGTCTGGCTGGCTGATTGGGGGCCCCAGCGTTCTCCTCCGGGAAGCAGCCTGGACTGACTTCAGCCTCCCCTGTTTACTGTTCCTGTTCCCTTCGCTCTGCTCTCGTCTGGGTGGTTCGCTCGCTCTCTTCTGTTTGCTTTGCGTCCGAGGGGCGCTGAGCCGGAGGGGCTGGCGGAGCCCGAGGCAGGCGGTGGTAACTGAGCTGGCGGGCCTCTGCCTCCGCAGGGACATCCGCAAACACTGGGAAATCCTGGCGTCCTCTCCGCAGAGCTATGAAGCCATCATGGAGCGCCTGCTGCAGAGGCTGACGCCGCACCCGAGACCCGGGGACCCGGAGCCCCGGGCTGGGACCCGCATCACGCCGTTGCTCGTAGGGCGGGGCCCAGGCGGGCTGTCCCTGGCCTCTTGGGCCTCCACTTTCTCGCATCAGCGTTTGGCTGACCTTTCCAGAGTCCGGGGCAGGGTGGGTGGGAGGGTCTCCCGGGGACCAGGCCTCATAGGGAGACAGAATAGCGCCTGCTCCTCCCTGGGGGGGGGGCCTCAGGGAGGACGGACAACCCCCACCTTCTTTCTCAAGGGTGGTGAGACAACAGACAACCAACACGATGACCAGGGCAGTTTAAGTCAGTGACATTCTAGAAGTTTCCCTCAATCTTCCTGGCTCACGCTGATTTAGCCTCCCACGTGGGTGTCCTGGGCCAGCCCGTCACGGTAACTGTGGGCTGAGGTTTCCCGGTGACAGGACCCACACGTGGACACTGAAGCCGACCATGCCCCACGCCTCTCCCCCAGGCCACCAGGGCCATCCACGAGCTGCTGCTGCAGCCCAGCCGGCGGATGGAAGTGCAGGCGCTGTTCCCGCCGCTGTTCATGGCCCTGCTGTCTCAGACCTCCTTCCTCGTGGTGGAGGGGGGCGCCGAGACCCCCCAGGATCCACAGCATGTCACCGAGTGGATGGACCCTGTGAGGTACCTTTGGGCTTCTGGCCACAGCAGCTGGTGACCGAGTTCCGGGGCCCATCCGCTGAGCGCCCGTGTCTGGGTGTTCCTTGCCACCCGCCCGCCCGATCACGACCGCCCCCTTGGGGTGCTGGGTCCCCACACGGCATTTCAACAAACCTCAGTGGTGTTTTCAGAAGGCTCACCAGGCTGAAGCGGCGATTCTGGGCCCAGGGAGATGGTATAGTGATGGGGCCCCTGAGCCCACCACTGTGGTTCAGCCCCCACCTGCCCTTCACTTCCAGCTGCCCCTGGGGGGACGCGGCTCTCTCGGCCTGTTTCCCCAGGGCCGTCCCACCCCCCAGCTGATCTCAGGGAGGTTTGAGTGGCCGGGCAGGTTGTGGGTGTGGGAGGGGAGCATGGGGTGAGGGGGTGACCTGTCTGCTCTCTTTCCCTCCCCCAGCTCCACCATCGAGGCTCTGAAGGTCTTGATTCAAAGCACTGGGTATGGGGACTATGTGGCTTATGTCCAGAGACTCGGGGGTTGGCAGCTGCTCCGCAGCCCTGAAAGACACTACGAGGGGGTCAGCCTGCTGGCCAGGTGAGCCACGCCGTGTCCCCAGCCAGGGCGTGCCCGCGGGCCCTGCCCTGCGGCCCAGACCCGACCACGGTGCCCTGCTTCCGCCGCAGGGCCATGGTCGTCAGGAACTGTTGGCACAGCCGCCCCGTCTTCAGCCTCATTGTCACGACACTCCGGGACCCAGGTGGCAGGGACCACTTGTCCACCTTTGTGCTCATGACGGAGGTGGGTCTCTCAGGCTGCCAGTCAAAGGCAGGCGATTGCCGCTGGGCGTTCTGCGGACACACAGGGTGTGTCCCAAGGGCCACACAGGTGAACACGCAGACACCGTCACACACGTGTGCCTGCAGACGCAACCACAACTAGTTCAAACGTGTCAGGGTTGCTCTCGTTTTTCAAGTTTTTGAAAAATTTTTTAAAGAAACATCCGTGTGTGGTTGCCTCTTACACATGCCCCATACTGGGGACCTGGCCTGCAACCCAGGCACATGCCCTGACTGGGACTGAACCAGCAACCCTTTGGTTTGCAGGCTGGCACTCAATTGACTGAGCCACACCAGCCAGGACTCATCTTTTAAGTTTTATTTCCAATAACACACGCATGCTTCATTGCACGTGCATGTGGCAGACATGTGCAAAGAAGTCATGCATGCCATGTTCTTTTTCAGTGCTGCCTTCTTAAACTTCCCAGGTCCTGCCTTTTCCCGTGTAGTGCATCTGGCTCACCCCCCATCTCTGTCCAGCGGGGCCTGGTGGCCTGGCCTGCACCGGTCCTGCCGCAGCCTCCTGCTGGCTGAGCCGCCCTGCCCAGCAGACCCGACCCGCAGTGTGTGACCTCTAATTCTCACGCCTGTGTAGCGGGTTGGGGTGCACTTCTCCAGACGCCCGAGGCAAGCTAGCCTCGTGGGTGCGGGGCTCTGGAAGGACGGGCTGTGAACCCGCCCTTCACTGGCCCCCACACCAGGGCTCCCCGCTGACCCTCCCTGCCCTTGGCCCCCTTGTGTCTCGGCCTCCCTCTCCAGCTGCTGCGGTGCCCGGACGTGGCGGCCACTGTGGATGACGCCACCGTGCACGTCCTGGCCGACTGGTTCCGTTGCGAGGAGCCCGCCACGGTGAAGCTCCTCCTGCAGGTGGTGGAGATCTTCAGGCGGCATGGGAACATGGTGACAGAGGGCGGGGCCAGGGGCGGGGTCTCCGGGGGCGGGGTCACTCAGGGAGGGAACAGAGAGGTGGAGGGGCAGTGTGTTCCTTAGCAACAGGGCAGGCACTCCTGGGATCAGACCAAATCCTCGTGAGGTTCAGGCTTCAGCCACGATGGCTGTGCCTTCCGGGAAAGAAAAGGGGAGGGTCATTTTAGAGACCCGGCCAAGCTGCTCTCGGGATCCCAGCATCCCTGAGACTGGCCTCATCCCCAGAATGAAAGGCGATGGAGGGAAAGCTCACAGGGACAGCGAAGCAGGGGTGTCCTGGGTCTTCCCCCGCTTCCCAAGGGGACAGACCGCACCCGCCTGGGCGTCCCCGGGCGGCTCTCTGGCTGCCCCCTGCCTGGTCTCGTGAGGGACCACGGGCCCTGTGTGTCTGCTGACTGGCTGCTCCCCGTTCCTGTACCCCCCCCCCAGCCCAGGCAGCTCCACCTCCTGCAGCCCTCCGTGCTCAATTGCTGCAACTCCCTGGACGGGGACGTTGTGGCAGAGGCGCTCCTGGTGCTGCGGGGCCTGGTGGACGGCCTCAGGTGGCCGCAGTCCTCTTCCTTCCTGGTGCAACTCACCTTCACGCTGGGGCCCTTCTTCGAGGCGGTACGGTCCTCTGACGGCACGGCTCCTGTCTCCTGGTGGCATGGGGCAAGGGAGGCGGGCAGAAGGACCTCGGAGGCCCAGCCAGACTGACTTGGATGCCACCCTGCGGGGCTGATGGCTTATGTCCTCTAGAACAAGGACAGTGAAGGGGGCAGGGGACACTTGTGGAGGGCAAGGTGGGCGGGGTCAGCTCCAGCTGTCCCCGGGGACCGATGGACAGAGGCAGAGCTGTCTTCCTGCCCAGGAGTCGGAGGCCCTGCGCCTGGTGGCCTTTGAGATCTACAGTTGTCTCTTGGCCAAGGTCAAGGGGACGCACCTTGCCTTCCCTCTGAAGCACCAGGTCCTCAACCTGCTCGTCCTGCTGGTACTGCACCTGGCGGACAGGGACGTCAACGTGGTCCAGGTGAGGGGCCGGCCGGGGCCGGGCTCATAGATGCCGCCGGGATGGGGTGCACTTAGAAAGAGGCTTTGCCAGGCTGGGAGATTCGGACGGAGCTGTCCACCTCTGGCCCCAGAGAGCTGCAGGAAGGGGCGGGCACCCGGGTTTCTCGGGCTCCTGGCTCAGTCCTGATGGCCACTGGGGTACAGTGGGGACACCCTCTCCCCAGCCGGGAACCACACCCTCTCCCCCAGCGTGCCCTCTGCCCCCTCCCAGTCTTGTCCCCCCATCACTCCTCATGCCGGGCCTGTCCGCCCAGGTCTGCCGGTCAGCCCTCTGCCGCGCAGCCTCCATCCTGGGCTGGTCAAGACTCAAGGCCGTGTTTGCCGAGAGAGACGTATGGACGATCCTCACAGCCCTGGTGAGCGGCAGCCCCCTCACTGGGGCCGGGAGGTCAGGAGGCCGGGGACCCCGCCGTGTGGGTCGTCTTCCTGCCTCTTTGGGGTCTGACCTGACCCAGCACCTCATCCTACAGCTGAAGCAGGAGGCAGGCAGAGCCCTCTGGTTTCTGAGGCAGAGCGTGACCCTCTTCAAGAGCCCACAGGCCCCCATCCGCCAGGTGGCGTTGTGGTTTGTAGGTATGGCCCCTGTCCTTGTCCTAGGGTCCTCCAGACAGCCTGAGGACATGGGGCAAGAGGACTGGGGGACCAAAGGGCTGTCTCTGGCCGCGCTGTCCCCTGCAGGCTTTTGGTTGGGTGGGTGGCCTTCCTCCCTTGGAACAGGCCTTGTCCCGGGAGGCCAGGCCACCCATGCTCCCAGAGGCCGGGGTCAGGGCGTGGAGTGCTGCCTTGCAGGAGGCTCAGAGCCTGTGGCTCTGCCTCCCGTCTCCCCGAAGAAAAGCGCCTTCAGAGCACAAGGGTTCCCTCCCCCTCCCCCAGCTCTATTGGCTTCGGACCCCTCTGGGAGCAGGGGAAGCATCCTCCCTTCATGGGAGAAGTCCGGACCCGAGACTGGCGTCCTCGGCCAGTTGTGGGGAGAGGAAGGCGGACGGGGAGGGTGTGTGGGGGCTGGGGGAGAAGCCCAGAGCAGGGGCAGCTGGGGTCCCCTGTCCTCCCTGGGCCCTGAGGTGCTATGTACCCTGCAGGCCAGATCATGCAAGCCCTTGACACGGACTTGTGCAGCGACATCGAGGAGGCGTATGACGGTGAGTGGCAACCCACTCCTTGCAGGTTTTGCGGGCAGCCGGGCTCCCAGGAATTGCCACTCGGGAGGAGTGACGCTGGCCAGGGCCATCCTGTCCCCCCATGTCCACTCACTGACCCCCCTCTGAGCTGCGGACTGTTTGCCAGCTGGGACTCTTCCAGAGAGCTTTAGAGGAGGGACATCCAACCTTCCGTCACGTGAGGGGACAGGAGGTTCCCCACCTGGGTGAAGGCCCGGGGGTCCCCTCGGCCTCGCCTGGCTCCAGCCCACGGCTGCTGCCACTGATCCCCGAGTTCTGGCCTCCTTGGGCCACAGCTCTCTCGGAAGCTGGGGGCCTTCACTTGCAGTTGGGAGCCAGGCCGGGGACCTTGGTGAGGACCCTGAGGGCTGGGAGCAGCGGCCTGACGTCCCCGAGGCTGTGCTTGTGACAGAGCAGGGTGGTCCCCAGGAGGAACTGCACCTCCTGTTTCCATTCTGCCAGCCCCTCCCCCGACCCAGTCCCTCTGCATAGCCCTCCTGGCAAGTCCCCCACCCCTGCCGACCGCCCCTAGGCCAGGCCTCCCACCTGACCCAGCCGGCACCTCTGGGCAGAGCGCTGTGGCCTTTCTGTCACAGCCCTGAAGTCCATGAGGGGGGACCCGGACCCCGCCATCGGCTGCCTGGCTGCGCAGACCTTGCATGTCCTGGAGGCCAAGGAGCGGCTGCCACCCAGGACCTCGACCTCTTGCCTCTGCGTCAGGAGGCCCTGAAAGAGCTGCTTCTGAGCCAGGCCCTTGGGTGGAGGCTGTGACACGGGCCGGGCTCCACAGCCCTGCGTGGGAGAGGAGGCCGGGTGTGCCTGCCGAACCTCGGAAATAAAGGGAGGCGCCTGTGTGCAGCAGGTTCCCTGGTCTTTGTGCGGAGTCCGGAACTGCCGGGCGGGCCGGGCAGGCGGGCCGGGCCACCAGTTGGGTGCAGCCTCACCTGCAGCGGCCTGGGGGTATGGGCCGCCCCCCACCGCCACCGCTCTGACCTCTCCCACTCAGCGGCAAGGCTGAGGGCATGTTGCTGGAACCCTGTCCTGGGAGGGCAGCGATGAGTCACTCTGGTGCCTAGGCTGGAGAGGGTTTCTTAAAAGGATGTGGAGAGCTCGTAAAAATTCTCGGGGGATCAGAGGGTTTGGCTGCTGCTCACCCGGAGCAGGCCTGCTCTGCGAAACCGGTACGGGCAGAAGGCTGGCGGCCGTTCCTCGGGGCAGCCAGACACTGCCTCCTCTCACAAACACAGGGCAGCGGTGTGGGGCCTGGATCGCTGCGCCCCCGGCCCAGCTCTGGGTGCAGGGACAGTCTCCCAAAGTCCTAAAAAGTAGTCTCCCCTGTGGGCAAACCTGGTGTAACTTGGACGGAGCTACGCCTGGCAGGGCCTGGCCTTTGCCCCTGCATCCAAGTCCCTGGGGACACGGACCTCCCCCAGCCCCCCACCTGCGTCCCTCCCAGCATTATTTTGTATATTAAGCAGATATTACCCTTATAATATGGGGGGAGCATTCCACAATGAAGGAATAAGGAACCAATACCCCTAACCTGGTGTTTCCGCCTTCCTGCCCCCAAGTGCCTTGGCATCTTCAAGACCCAGGGTGTCCTCGGTTGGGAAAAACCAGCTTTTTGGCAAACACCTGGTCAGGGTGGGGATGGGGAGAGGGGAAGGGCACAGCCCCAGGTAGGACCCCGTTGGCTGAAGTCAGCTCCCCACTGCCCCTGACAGGTTCGGCTGCTCCTAGGCCTCTGTTTTCTGGGTTCACCCTATAATCAACAGTAGTGCCTGTCCCGTAGAGCAGGGTCCCATGGAACAGGAGTGGGTGGGGAGCCTGGGTGTGGCTCAGCTCGTCACCAAAAACAGCATCCTCTGAGGCCACTTGCGCACGCAGCCTGAGGGGTGTGGGCAGTTAGGTGACTCTGCACACTGCGTTCCCTGGGTGGCTCGGGCCCCCTCTCCTGTGCCAAGACCCCCGCATCTGCGGACAAGAAGGCCCCCCCAACTACTTACTTCTGTGCCTCCACACTTGCAAACCCCTGGCTGGACCATGGCCACAGCCTGGGTCCTGGTTAAGGAGGAGGGACTGTGTGGATGGACAAAGCCACACGGTTTGATATTTGGAAAGCAAAGCAATGATCAGCCCGCTGGTGACGGAGGTGGAGTCGGTCGCCTGCTCCAGCCTGTCCGCCCAGAGGATGGGCATCTCGGGAGCCGCTGGGGGAGGTGGCTGGCTGGTGGTGACCACAGGAGTGAGGACTCTTGGGCTTAGGGGTTCAGTGGCCCGTCATGACTCAGCCCTCCAAAGCTGTTTCCTCATCATCTCCTCACTAAGTATGCTCAGCACCTTTTGCCACGAGATGCACCTAAGGAGTGTGGAAATAAGCCAGGTGAGATCATTTAGTCTAAACACGGCTGCAGAAACGTCTTCTTAAGAGAAAGTGACGAAGGAGGCAATGGGACCATGAGGACACATGGAGCAGGGGGCTCCGAGGGGCACAGGCCCGGATGACTGGGAAGGCGTTCCTGCCGAGCGCCCATGAGGAGACGCTATGGGGCCGAAGCGGCTGCGTCTCGGAGTCACGCTCATGTGTCTTCAGGGTGCAGTGCTTGTTCCAGGCATCTCATGGACTCAACACTTGTTTTTATGTTAAAACAATGGGAGTAGAAGTCGGAGCACAGGAGAATTTTACAGGGACGGGGGTATGAGTTTTAAAGATTGGAAAATCCTGACCAGGAACTGGGAACCGAGGCCAGTGGAGCTGGGGTTCATTTTTATGTTTTTTAATTTTTTTTAATTTTTTAGAGAGAGGGGAATGGAAGGAGAAAGAGAGGGAGAGAAACATCAATGTGTGGTTGCCTCTCACATGCCCCCTACTGGAGACCTGACCTGCAACCCAGGCCTGTGCCCCAACTGGGAATCGAACCTGTGACCGTTTGGTTTGCAGGCTGGTGCTCAGTCCACTGAGCTACACCAGCCAGGGCTGAAGCTGCTTTCTTCCACGAACTCTTCACATTTCATTGCCTCCTCTTCAGCGCAGCGGGGAGGGTAGGCAGGCACCTGGCGCACACATGCAGCATATCCTCTGGACCCTCCGAACCCCCGATTGGACAGGGGTGCTGGGGACCGCAGGCCTGGGTTCTAATCCTGGCTGTCCTCACTAGCTGTGACCCTGTGCAAGTCGCTTCCTCTCTGAGTTTTCTCATTTCAGAGAACGAGGACCCCGCCCGTCACAGGGCAGAGACGACCCAATGAAGAGCCGGACGTGGTGCCCGGTGTGGGGTCCAGGTGAGGCCCACCCCAGGAGGCAGCACACGAGTCTCCAGGAAAGGCAACACGCCCCGCTGCTTTGGAACCAAGCCGGCCCCACCCTGCTGGCCCAGGGCACCCTCACCGGGCCAGCCGCCCCCTGCCCCAAGAAGGGCCATCAGTCCAGTTGGCAGGCTCAGGGACCCCACCATGGCAGACGACAGTCATTCGGGCTTTATTTAGGACAACTTCTGAGGGCAAACACACATCCAGTCTAGGGCCAGAAATGTACAACGTGAGGCTTAAATAACTTTCGTACATATGTACAGTCATGGGCAGGGGTACAAAACACAGGTACACCTTGTGCTGGCCGCAGAGCAAGGGGGCGTGCCCGTGGCCCCTGCAGCCCAGGCAGGGGCAGCAGCTGGGAAGAGCTGGTGGGTGGGGTAGGGCCCGATTCACTTCTGGGGTCTTCTCAGACCCTCGGCTCTTCTTCGCAGAGTAGCCTTCGCCTCCGTGCCAGACCTTCGGGATGAGGGTCCCAAGGACTGGACTGGGGTGTGGCGGGGCTGGGGCTCATTGAGCACTGGGGAGGGGCAGGGGAAAGAGCATAGAACAAAGATGCCCTGGGAGAGACAGAACTTCCCTTGCACTGAGGGGTGCAGCGAAGGCCTGGGAGCCCGGGGAGGGCCCGGCCCCGGAGGCCAGTCGTGGGGGGCATCGGCTGGGCCCTGCTCCCAAACCTGGACTGGTAGGCTGTGCCCAGTGGGGAGGTTAGCGCGCGGCTTCCCGTTGGGGGGGGGGGCCGAAGATGCAGGCCTGGGTCACCCAGTCAGGAGGAGCCTTAGGAGCTCAGCATCCTGGCACAGACCCGGTGAAGGCACCGGTGCCGGTGGGGCGGGGCCCGCTGGAGAGGTGCCCACACTCAGCCCCAACCCCAGGGGAGGGCCTGGGACAGTCGAGGTGCGGAGTCTTCGGCCCTGCCTTCCTGGTGGGAGAGGAAGGGCCGGCCACTCCCAGATCCACAGGAGACCCCAGGTGCACCCCTGAGAGAGATGGGGGATGAGGGTCCAGGCTCACAGGGACCCAGCGTGGGCTCAGCCAAGAGATTTGGGGTGTGAGGTGCAGACAGAATGCTCCTCTAGAGTCACGGCCTTCCCACGTGGCCTGGCCTCACGCCCTCAGAGGGACCACAGAACAGGACACGGATGATGGCCAGCATCAGAATGAGCCCCGGGTGGCCCTGGTTGGAGGAGGGCCGGCTCCCCCGAGGAGGCTCCCTCTGCCTCGGCCACATGTGGCACGGAGCCGCCCGAGAGGAGCTCCCTGGGCCCAGAGAGCGCAGGCTCCCTGCCTTGTGCTCAAACCACGACCAGTTTGTGCTTCCAACACGGGAGTGCTTGTGCCATGAGGCCGGGGGGCCGGCCCCCAACCGCGTACCTTGGGCCCCACCAAGGAGTCGCTCCGGGCACTCGGCTCGGGGGGACTTCAAGTGTCAGGTCAGTTTGGCGCCGGGACAGCAGAGCAGCCGGCGGTGAGGTAGCGCGCCCATGAGCAACAGCAGGGCAGTACCTGGCTGGCCGCAGGGCGACCCCAGCAGGGCGACCCCAGCAGGCCGCCAACCGCCACGGCCTGGCCACCCCGCCCCGGGGTGAGGTGGGGGCAGTCTGTCTGTGTCTGTGAAGTCATGCAGACGAGGGTCTTCCTTGCAAGGCGGGGCTTTCAGCTCAGGAGGGAGAGGCGGGGGCGGGGACGGACCTGGGGGCGTTGCCGGGCACCCCTGGGCAGCCGGAGGAGAGGGTCCAGTGTGGAAGACAGATGGTCCCAGGGACCCACGGGGGGCGCATCCAGCCTGCAGAGAGGCTCACGGAGACGCCACGGCCACATCCAGTGGGGCCGCTCGCACAGAGCAGCATCTTCAGAAGGGACGGCTTCGAGCAGGGTGGGACAGGAGGGGACAGGCTGGGCTCCAGCCCCAGCAGCTGCTCTTCCTCTTCAGAAGCTGGCTCCCCCTGGGCGAGGCCAACGAGGCCCCCGCACCCCGGCCAGACGGAGGGGATGCAAGGCCCCGAGTCCCACACCGAGGCAGGCAGCACCAGAGTGGAGGAGGGTCCTTCAAGCGGTGGGCAGGCCGGGGTGCAGGCGCTGTGGACGCGGAGTTGCCCCCGCAGGGCCCGCGCTCCCGTTAGCGTCCCTGGGCGGAGCCCCCAGCCCTGAGCGGGGAGGCCCCCGGTGGACCTGGCACCGCTCTCCCAGAGGGGCCCCTGGCCCATGCCAGTGTTAAGGCTTGAGAATGTCTCCTGAATACACAACGGAGAGAGGGAGCGAGGGACTTCCTGCCCCATTGGGGGTAGGACGAGAGGGTCTGGGGACCATCAAGCTGCTTCCTGCTGGCCTCGGTCCCTCAAACTGCTACCCCCGTGGCCCGGGGGGACCCTGGGGAGGAGGCCCTGGCCCTGGGGTGGGGCACCCCGCCTTCTGGGGACAGCGGGCATGAAACCCGAGGGTGAGAAGACACAGGTGGCGTTATTCCCCAGGTGAGGCTGGTGTCGGGCTGCCCAGGGCGGGCGCCGGGCCCAGGTGGTGGGAGGAAGGCACTGGAGCACCAGGCAGCCGAGACTGGGTGCAGGAGGGACCCTGGGGTGCTGCAGGGATGGCCTGGCTGCAAAGCCAAAGGGCGCATTTCCCTCCTCTGCACAACGAGAGGGAGGGTGGCCCCGGGGGCTGGGGGATTCCTGGCCCCCCAGAGCAGAGGAACGGAGCACGTGGAAGAAACTTCAAGTCAGTTCCCAGGAGGCAAGAGCGAAAAATAAAATAAATCACTGAAGCCTGCCCGACCCCTCCACCTGGAGGAAGCTTTCTAGCAGCCTTGCCTCGGCCCTCAGCGAGGGACCCTGAGGGTCACCGGGGTCAGCAGAGAGCAGGGGTGGTTCATGGCCAAGGCGCTAGGGGCCCAGCTGCCTGCATGGTTTCCACGGTTACCTGAGGACAACGTTCAAGGCTCAGAGGCAGCAGGTGCCGTGGTCCAGAGGCTGGGCTGGGGTGTGGGCTCTGCCTTGCCTCCCCTTCAGGGCCACCCCCGGGCCCAGGGCTCCAGGAAGGGCTCAGCCAGCTCGCCAGGGGCCGTGTGGCCAGTCAGGGGAGGCCACAGGGCCACGGGAGAGGAACAAGAGGGGAGATGCCCTTCGGTGTCACAGCTTCAATCCCCCCTGTGTCTGCCTCCCCAAGACAGGGGTCAATGTCCATGGTAGGAAGGTCCAGGGAAGGGAAGGAGACTGGGTGGGGGGGCAGGCGCAGCCATTGCCCGCACCCTGTCCCCAGGGCAGCTGGCCCTGCAGTTGCGGCGTCCCTTCCGTACGGTGCAGGCTGCTCGGGGCCAAAGGCCGGGGCTGTCCTCTGACCTCAGTCCTAGGGGGGCCCCCGGGGTAACCTCCGGACGCTCCAGAGCTTCACTGTCAGGTCACTGGGGGGACAGTGAGCGGCTGGTCAGCTCTCGGCCTGGGCCTGCTGGCTGCCCCTGCTGCCCCCAGTCCCCCCGATGTGGCTGGGGCCCAGGGACGAGCCCCGGTGAGGACAAGGTGCAGGGTGCTGGGTGGGGGAGGGGCCTGCATTTTCCCGTCAGCTCTTCCCAGTGGCTGTTTGACCTTGTCCAGCCCTGACCGCCCGCCCTGCCCCCTGCAGCCTGGCCGCCTGGCCCGGGGTCACCCCTCCGCTCCTGCTGGGAGAGAGGCCGGAGGAGCAATGGTCTCCTACCGTGGACAGGCAGCGCAGGTCGAAGTGGAGAGAGAGGGAGAGAGGGGGAGGGGAGGAGGCGGGGTCAGGGCAGGGTGGTGGCGCGGCCCTTAATGGCCAGGACCCGGCGAGGAAGGCAGGGGGTGAGTCCGGGGACGTAAGCCCACAGCTTCACCCTGCAGTCGCTGTGGGGAGACGGGCAGAGAGTGGAGGGGGAGGGAGTGGGCAGGCGGAGGAGGACAAGTTCGGGAAGAGAAGGAGAGAGAAGGAGAGAGAGGAGAGAGAAGAGAGAGAAGAGAGCTTAGTGAGTGGCCCCCGCGGGACCGAGCGCCTGCGTGTCCCCTGGACGGGGACCAGAGCTGGCTCTGGGGGTGGCTGGGCTGCACTGTGATTGAGGACACCTGGGCAGGAGTGAGGCGCGGGGGCGCGGCCAGCTGGGTAAGGCACCGGGGCCCTGACCCGGGAACCCCCCCCCAGCTGCCCAGGCAGGGAGGGTGGGGTGCCCACCTGGAGGCGGTGAAGATGTGCTTGGCGTTGGTGCAGATGGCGTTGATGGGGCTCTCATGGCCCTTGATCTCGCCGAGGGGTGTGAAGTTGTCCACGTTCCAGACCTTGATCACGCCGGCCCTGCAGGCGCTCAGCAGCATGGGGCGGCCCGGGACGAAGGCCAAGGCGCACACCCAGTCCTTGTGTGCGTTGGGGATTTGCTGGGGGAGGACGGGCGGGTGACACGGGGCCACGACCCCTCTGCTTCCAGCGTCCCCAGGCAGGCAGGTCCCAGATGAGGGTCCGTCTGCACCATCCCAGGCTCAAGCCTAAGACCCTGCCCTGGAGGGGCATCCGTCAGCCCTCGGAGGGATCAGGGAGCACTAATGCTCCAGGACCGGGAAGAGAGACCAGCTTCACGGTCAAGTCCGGGGCAAGAGGTTGGAGCGGGTGGAGGGCAGGCAGGCTGGGGGGCCTCTGGCCTGGGCTGCGGGGAGTGCCTCCCCCCGTCCCCCCACCCATCCCCCCACCTGGATGAGCTCCTGCTGCTCCAGGTCCCACTTCTTGATGCCATTGTCCCGGGAGCCGCTGAAGAGGACGCCCCCGAGGATGGCCAGGCACTCGATGCCGTCATAGTGCGGTGGCTCGAAGTTGTGGGTGGGGCCGATGGTGCCGGCCACACACTCCCCCAGCTCAAACATCTGTGGGTGGGGTGCAGGGAGGCCCACGAGTCACCCACCACGGGTGCAGCCCGGGGTCCCAGGAGACGCAGTGGACTGGCACTTCCCACCTGCGGCTCTGGCTGCTTCGGGCGCGCTCTTTGCTACGTGCCCAGAGGTCCTGCCATTTTCACCAGCGTTCTCGGGCAGCAGGGGAGGGGCAGTGGGAGAAAGACCAAGCGTCTCAGGTACCTTGACATAGTGGTCCTTGGAGCCGGTCACCACCAGGTCGTGCTGGCTGGCTGTCTGGGTGACCGTCAGGCACATGACGGGCCCGATGTGGCCGGTCAGTTTGCCGACAGGCTGGAACCTACAGAAGGGCCCAGACAGAGGGGGCAGGAGGGTCAGCGGGTCTGCCCTGGGGGGGTGTGCCTCTCCTGGACAGTTGCCCTTCCCCAGGGGCCCCAGAGGATGCGGGGAGCGGGAACACAGTGGGGGCCTGTAGCCCTGGGGAGACCACCCACTCTGAGACCTGCGTGCTCTCCCTCGGCCACCTGACCCCTCCTGCCGCAGAGGCCCCCAGCCCCGGCGGACCTGCTGAGCTCCCAGATGCGGACGGCGTTGCCGGAGGCGGCGTACAGCATGGTGCCCGACGGGCTGAGGGCGATCTGGTTGATCTGGTGCTCGCCCGGGGCGCTGGTGATGGCGCGGGTGGACGTGGCCGCACAGGCGTCCCCTGAGATCACCTGGCCCGAGGACCTGCCCGTGAGGAAGAGAGGCCAGGCAACCAATTAGGCCTCCCTCAGAACAGGCCTGCCACTTACTTCTTCCAGGAAGCCTTCCCTGACTGACGCACAGGACGGGTGAGACCCAAGGGAGAGCAGGACCCAAGCCCCCACCCTGACCTTCGGTCTGCCCGAGCTGGGGCTTGGAGGCTGCCAGACGGAGTCAGGACCCCGGTTTGAGGCTGGGTCGTGCGGGAACTGCTCTGACCCTCAGCCTCCTCCTCTGTAAAAAGGGGCGACACACCCAGCCTGCTTCCTCACCCTTCATTCGGGGCAACGTGGCACAGGAGGCGCCGACTCCGAGGTGCCCTCCATGCCACCCCACCAGCCGGTGTGTCGGTCAGGGCGGGCCACCCTGCAGGGACACGCCACTGCCGCCCAGAGCCCACAGTTCCCAGTAGGGTCGCTCTCAGCACAGTGCACTCCGTGGATTTGCACAGGGGTGCCACGACAGCCCCCCCTTCACTCCAGTGTCATGCAGGGCATCCCCACTGAACTGAGGGTCCTCTGGTCACTCTTTAAAGAGTCTCAGGCAGCGACAGACCACAGCTGACCACGCAGGTAAGGGAGAATGCGTGGCTTTGCTAACCATCGGTTTCGCTGCATCAGCCCAGCTCTCCGTCCAGCGGGCAGGCTCGGGGAGCGGGACCACATGGGGCTCCTCCGGCAGGCAGGGAGCCAGCACAGTGGAGGCCGCCCCCTGCTGGTCTCACCCTGCTTCCCCAGCTCCCCTCTCCAGCTCAAACACAGCTCGGGGGCCTGGGCCAAAGGTGTGGCCAGCCAGGCCAAAGGCTGCACCAAACTGCTGCCCTAGACCCTGCGTCCAGCCCAGGGGTGCCCTCCTCCCTCAGCATCAGGCTGTGCCCAGTAGGGGCCCTGGGCCAGGCGCCAGCGGCCACCCACCTCTGGGAGGAGCACTCACGTGAGGGTCCGAATGCACTTGGCCGAGTCCCGGATGTCCCACACCTTGATGTAGGAGGTGGACACGGAGAACACGAGTCCCGAGTGGCTGCAGTACTTGATGGAGACCACATTGTTGGGGTGGCCCTTCAGGGCCGCGATCTCCTGCCCCGTGACCAGGTTCCACATCTTGCAGCTTCGGTCTATGACGGGAGAGCCGCAGGGAGGGGACAGGCGTCAGCGCCAGGGACAGTGGGTGTGAGGCTGGGGGGCTGGGCTCCAGGTCCGGGGGTGGGGGTGACCCAGAGAGATGCCACCCAGGGAGGTTTGGGAGGAAGCCGTGGGTGGAGCGACTGGGATGAGAGCCTGGGGCCAAGGCAGGAGTTGCTAGTCAAGGCTGTGAGCAAGTCAGCCCTGCGTCCTCAAGATCTGGGGAGACGCGGGCCCGCCCCGGAGGTCTGGGCTCCACCCACCTTTGGACCCCGTGAAGAGCAGCTCATCCGTGGCGTCCAGGCAGAGGACAGGCTTGGTGTGGCCCTCGGCCACAGAGACACACTGCAGTGGGGCCGTCCGTCCACCCTTGGCTCCTCCGACCGGCGAGATGATGCCCCTTCCAGGACAGAGGGAGAGAGGGCACCCGTCAGCCAGGGACACCGTGCCAGGCTGAGGAGGCCGGGGCCTGACGAAGGAGGCCCCAGAGACACCAGCCAGGGCCAGCAGTCTGGTGCTGGCAAGAAGGCGCGCAGGCAGGGCGGGCGCCGCCCCCATCCTCCGTGCTTCCGGGAGTGAGCACTGTCTCCTCCGCACAGCCCTGCCCACAGAGAGCTCCTGCCAACACCCTCTGGGGCAGGTCCCAGGGCTGGGGGGCCCCTGCACCTCCACGACTGCCCCAACACCCTCTGCCAGTGGCTGCCTCAGGCCAGCACCCCCCACGCAGTGGGGCTCACACACACACACCCCACCTACGGCCCCTTGGACCAGCACGGTCAGACCTGAGACTGTCACTCACACAGGTCTCCTTTAGAGACCCAGGGCTCAGCTCTGGGTGGAAGGGTTTGGGGCCCCTGGAAGGTGTGGGGGAGCACACCTCCCGGCTCCACAGTCCCCATATCGGCCTCCCGCAGATGCTGGGGGTGGAGGCTGTTCTCCACGGAGGGCCTTGTGGGCATAAGGCCCCAGCCGAAAACACACCCTGGTGCTTTCCCAAAGAGCACCCTGCCCCTGACAGGAACACTGAGGCAGGGATGACCCATGTGCCTCCCGCAGGCCTGTCGGGGCCCCGGGGACTCAGTCAGCGCCCCCCATCCCAAGAACAACATTACACAGGCCCAGTGGCTAGCTGGGGCTACCCACAGAGACAGCCCCACCCCCACGCCCTAGCTCCCTGCTTCTGACCCTGCCCTGGGCCCAGCTGAGCGGCTGGGAAGGAGCTGAGATGGCTGTGGGCAGCGTGTTAACAAGTAAACCCTCCTTGGTGAGAGACGGGGGCTGGCTAGCATGTGTGGGGGGGTGCCCTGGCCCCTGCAGGAGGGGTGGCAGGGTGGCTCACGCCTGGGGTGGGGGCCTGGGGAGTGGCTATCAGGGGCCACGTGGGGAGAGTGGGTGGGCTCTCCTGGCCCAGCCCTGGCCCTTTGCTTGGGCCCCTTAGTGGGTTCCGGGAGGTGTTCCGTGTGGGGGCTNAGACAGGGGCTGGCTAGCATGTGGGGGGGGGGTGCCCTGGCCCCTGCAGGAGGGGTGGCAGGGTGGCTCACGCCTGGGGTGGGGGCCTGGGGAGTGGCTATCAGGGGCCACGTGGGGAGAGTGGGTGGGCTCTCCTGGCCCAGCCCTGGCCCTTTGCTTGGGCCCCTTAGTGGGTTCCGGGAGGTGTTCCGTGTGGGGGCTGCTGTGTGGGTTGGGTGGGGAAGAGGGGCGTCCCAGCACCCCGTCCGGGAAACAGAGCCGGGTCTGTGTGTGCCCACGCTGGCACAGACGGAGCACGTCCCCGGGACCCCGAGCACAGCCACTGACGCTCCTGGGCAGAGCCCAGCCCAGCCCAGCCCAGGCTCCATGCTCCACACCCGGACCGGGCGGCAAGGGAGGAGAGCCCAGGGCCTGGAACAAGCACATGCACGCCCTCCCGAGCCCCCAGCTCCAGCCGGCGATGTTGTCAGTGGCCCAGCGGCCACCCTGAGAGGAGAATCGGGGGTGGGGGGCAGGAAGGGGCCTGGAGGGGCCACGGAGAGGCAGGGCGCATGCCGAGGGCAGGGGGTGCAGGCGGGAGGGGCTGGGAGAGAGCAGGGAGGGGCGCGCTGGAGACAAGCATGCGGCCGACGGTGTGTACCTCAGGACCTCCGACAAAGAGGAGTCGCTGTCGTCAGACCTGGGAGGGGGGCAGAAAATTAGCCGGATTAGGGGGAGGGCGGGAAACACACCGGGGCAGAGGCAACAGCGGGAGGTCAGAGGGCGGTTATTCTCTCAGAGCGGAGCGGAGAGGCGGAGGGATGCGGTGGAGCGCTGAGGGGTAGAGGGCAGGAGCTGGGGACCGGCTGGCCTGGGAGCTGGGGACACCCCTCTGCTATCGGGCGAGATGAGGAGGGGCCCAGGGAGCCGCCGGGGCACCAGCCTCACGGTCTGGGGAGCCCCTTCCTGGGCTGTCTGCTGGTCCCAAGGCCTCTGACTGTCCCATGGCACAAGCTGGGGGCACCCATCCCACGGGGCAGTGTGGGGACCTGCTGGCTCCTCCCGTCCTGGCAGCCTCCAGCCATTCCCCAGGGACTGACTGGGTTACGGAGCCCACTGTCCCCGGAGAACCCATGGGGACATGCTAGGAGCTGGCTGTGCACCTCACATGAGCCCCAAGACCCGGACCCCAGGGGAAGATTGCGGGCTGGGCAACTGACTGCCGGGTGGGACGGCGAAAGCCCACAGCACCCCCACGGCTTCTGAGAAAGGGGCCTGACCACTGTAAAGGGGTGGGGGGGGGCCCTGGTTGGCGTGGGCCGGGCTCAGTGTGCGCCCCCCAGTGGGAGCCTGTGCCAAGGCGGGCCGGGGAGGAGCATGTGTGGGCCCAGGAGGGACGTTCCACGGGCAGGGCTGTGTCAGCTGCCCGTGCGGAGTGAGGACCAGCACTGTCTGGCCTTCAGGAAGCCGTCCCCTGCACAGCAGGGCCAACCACAGCGCACAGAGGAACTCCTGGTGGACAGGCCCCACTTTCCCAGGCCGAGTCCACTGCTTTGGACACCTGCCAGCGCAGGTCACAGCCCCGAGTCCCCCACACAGTGCCGGCGCCTTCTAGGGGGCTGCCTTTGGGCCCCATTTTCTGTCGCATAAAGAAGGGGTGGCAGTCCCCACAGCTGACTGATGGCTCAGGTGAGACCGAGGGGGTGAGGGCACGAGCCATGGAGATCCACCCTCAGCACCTGTCCCACAGGCAGGGGCCGCCCCCTTGGGGTGAGCCCACCCGCCTTTGAGCCTTCACGGCAGGAGGGGCTTGTGAAGCTGGAGGGGGCGTCACAGAATCATGGCCTCAGCTGTGGAGGTTCCAAGGGCAGTTCTGGGGGCACCCCTGGGGTGCCGGCATGTCCCTGCCATCTCTGTGGCTTTCTGCGCGCCTCTCTCCCAAGATCCCCCTGGTGCTCGGAGGTCCCGAGTCAGGACCCGAATGGCAGAGAGGCCAGGAGAGGGGCCACCCTGGCCCCGCCCACAGCCCCGCCCGCCCCAGGCTCCCCTCCCCCGCAGAGCCGGCCACAGGGCTCTTACTTGTCCAGCGCCGACCCTTGGCTCTGGTGGCTGGTGAGGCGGGAGAAGACGTTGCGATCATTGCGTGGCCGAGTGGGAGGGGACGGGGGCGGCGTGGACCCCACGTCTGTGGACCTGGCGAGCAGGGACAGAGCGGCGTCGGCGAGGGATTGCAGCCCGGCCCGAGCTCCGCTTTTGGCTGAGCTCCCGAAGTTCTCCCTGAACAGACCGACCCCCACGCGGTTCCCTGGCCTCACTGAATGCGTTTGTAGTCCCGAAATAACCCCGCCATGCTTTTGCGGTCAGCACAGACCGGAGGGCAGCAGTGAGACCTCGGCGTGCCCCTCCACGCTCGCTGCCGGCTGAGGTCAGCGAGGCCACACCCTCTGCCCGTGGCTTCCTCCAGTGCTGGGGGCAGGTGGCCTTCTGTGGTCTCCTTAGCACTAGGGTGCGTGCACTTCTGTGCTGTTTGTCGGTGATTTCTGCTTCCAGGGCCCCAGGGGAGCCCCTCCCGTGTTGCTGACCGGGCGGGGCTGTGACGGGCCTCTCCGAGACAACCCGTGCGCCGGCCAGAGTGGGAGGCCCGCAGGAGTGAATCAAGGACATATGTCAACAAAGTGTCTTTGAGCAGAAACCCATGGCCCGTGGGCTCATACTGACTGGCTGATGAAAAGGTGGCCCCCCGGGGCCCCGGGAATGGGGACGGCTCAGTGTCTCGAAGTTAGCGTTTCAGACGGAACTACTGTGAGTGATGCAAGTCGGCCGCACCACCCCATTCGGGCACCCCAGACACTTCGCCAGGAGTTTGGCCTCAGTCCCTCGGACGGCCGTTTGTCCTCACAGGGAAGCGGCAGGTGTGAGCCCCGAGGGGAAACACCCTCGCCACCCCCCACCTCTGCCAGCCACCCCTGCGAGGTGAGTCCCCCTGGACTGGAGTGAGTCCCCCTGCCTCCCTCCAAGGCCGGCGGTGAAAGACAGCCCGAGACCCTGCCCTTCCACTCCTCAGCTTGTGACCTGGGATGGCCGCCCGGTGTCCCTGGAAATTCAGTGACACACTGGAGGACCCCAGCAGGCTGCAGAGGCTCCGAGGGGCCAGGACAGGGAGCGGCTGGCCTGCCACAGACTTCCCCGATCTGCCCTGGTCTCTGCGGGTTGTCTTTAAATGCCTAAACTCCTCCTACACGACAAGAACCTAGAAGGGGTTGAAGTGCGTCCGGGCAAGGACAGCCCCCTGACGCTGAGCGCACCCCCGCCTACAATTTCAGCCTCAGATCCGGCTCCTAGTTCTAGGGCTTATGGAGGTCACGAGTCCTGAGCCCACTCCGGAAGGGGTGGGGGCAGGTGAGTCCAGCCCAGACTGAAAGGTCTCACAGTCGTGGCCACCATGCTGCTGAGGCCTGGACCGGGGCGTGGCAGGCGCTCTCACCTGGTGGGTTGCCCTCGGTCGTACGACTTCCTTCGGGTCAGGGGGGAGGTGTCGGCGCCTCGGGACTGTCGGGGGCTGGAACAGAAGGCGCCAGTGAGGTGCCGACCGGCTCCCTGCTCACCCCGTCCAGCCGCCCGGTCGCCCTCCTTACAAGGTGCTGCCTCTGGTGGGCAGGCTGACGGTGCGCGAGACCTTGTCCCGGAGGCCAGGGTCTCGGATAGAGAAGCCCATGCCGTCTTCCGTGATCTCCACCAGCGAGGCCAGCGACTTGGTGATGTTCTTGGTGGAGATGTCCAGCGGGGGCCCCAGGCACTCGGCGGACACGGCCTTTATCTGGGCAGACAGCTTGGGCTCACCCTGGAAAGGAGGCACCAGGGTGGGCTGACTTCCCACATGGGTGGCCGGTGACCGGGCAGGCAGGGGGGATGGCGGGGCTGTGGAAGGACATCACCCAGAGCCCATCCCTCGAGGCTTCTGGACAGTTCCAAGCCACGGGCACGGGTTCCCTGCACTCCCTTGGACCATGCAAACAGCTGCTTACCATGATCGATGGGCCCTGCACTCTGCACAGGCCCCTCTCTAGAGCCCGCTCACTGGGCCCCCAAGGGCACCTGAAGCCCCCCCCACCGCTGAGGGGTCACCCTCTGCGTGTACAGGAACCAGAGACCTAGTCTGTCTCTGACTCAGGTCTGGGGTGGGGAAGAGAAAGATTTTGAAAGTGGGAGACCTTGGCTATGGTGACGTCACCAGGCCGGGGCCCTGGCCCCTTCTCCCATCTTCCACAAAAAGAATGGGCTGTATCGGGTCACACACCTGGCCCCCCATCCCTCCACCCCCGCTGGAGGCCACACTGGGTCAGGGCCAGCGTGAGAGCAGAGCCGTGGGAGCGGGGACCAGGCTTGAGGAGGCCGGGCCCTCCACACCTCACCTGCATCCCGAGGGGGCTCACCTTGAACTTGAAATCGTCGTGGCTGGTAGAACCTTTCATGGTGAACGACTGGGAGAAGCTAAGGAAGACGCAGAGGGTGGTCAGCACCCTGTGAGCCCCCTTCCTGGTGCTCTGGGACCTCGACTTGGGCCCCAAAGAGCCCCCAACCCGGGCTCCGCCCTGGCCCCCGAGACTTCCCCCGACCCTTAACCCCAGGGGGCGCCAAGCTGGTGCTCACCACAGATGTGGGGCCTCACCTGCCCTCGGAGAACTCTGAGACCTCCTCATCCGTGCTGGCGTAGCCGTTCTCTGGGGGAGGGGAGGGAAGTGGGGATTGGGACGTGAGAGGCCCCAAAGTGAGGCCTCCCTCCCGTGTTTAACCCACTGGGATCAGGCGGGTTTCTGGCAGAGTTCTGGGGAGGTGTCGTCCCAGGTGAGAGCCAGGAGCCCTGGGAGCACCCAGGGACTTGGAGGCCGTGCCCGCCTCCCACCCTGCCTACCCTGCTGCATGTTTTGGATGAGGGCCTGCAGCTCCGGGTGGGCCTCCGCCTTCTCGCGCAGCGCGTCCAGGAGCAGGTGGTTCTGGGAGGAGCCCGCAATGTCCGTCTGCCTCAGCCGTCCCTCCAGCAGCCGGATCTGGGCCTCCTTCTGGGCCACCTGCAGCCCCTGGGGGCAGGGAGCCGGGCCTGGGTAAGTCTCCCTGGCCTGGGACCCAGGGCACCCTGGCACTGCCCCACACCCCCTGCTTCCACTGAGACCCTCTGGAGAGCTCACCGGGACTCCTGGGTGTCACCCTGTGCCTGTCACAGGCCTGAGATGCACCACGGGCCCCTTACTCCCTCACAGTCACACACCCGTGGAGGTCCCCTGAGACACACTCCTGTTACGGACCGAAATGTGTGCCCAAATTCACACGCTGACACTGTGACCCGAGGACCTCAGAATGTGACTGTACCGCAGAGTGGGTCTTGAAGGAGATCACCAAGTTAAGTGGGGACTTTCAGGTGGGCCCTACCCTACCTGGCCGGCGTCCTTATAAGACGGGGAGACTGGACACCCAGAGGGACGACCAGTAAAGGGAGAGGACAGCCGTCCACAGGCCAAGGAGGGAGGCCTCGAAGGAAACCAGGAGGCTTCTCCCAGCCTCCAGGACTGGGAGAAGAGGAATCTCTGTGGTTTAGGCCACCAGCCGACGCCACAATGTCACAGCTGCCTAGTTAAGTCACACAGTCCCCAAAGACACAAGGCAGAGCTGAGAGCCCACTGGGGACTGGCAAGGAGCCGGGAAGGCAGACTCCCACCCCATCCAGAGCTGCACACGTGCAGGGTGGGCCCCGAAGACCCCGGCTCCAGGACACGGAAGCACGGCCTCTCTCTGGCTCTTGGTCCAGCAGGGCGGAGAGGAGCACAGGACACGCCCACTGCCACCCAACGTCCCAGCAGGAGCCCTCCTGGTGGAAGGGGGTCCGTCTGCCCGTCTGCCTTGGCTGCCTCACCCCAGCACATGAACACACACTTGCCCCCAACCTCCAGCAGACTCCAGCCAGCCTGGCTGAGGACAGGCCTGGGCCAACACACGGGGTCCCCTTCCACGGAGGCCTCGCTGGGAGCCGGACCTCAGGCTGAGCTCCTCATGTGTGTCATCTCAGAGCCACAGAACAAGCCACAGGGCCGGTGTGTCATCGGCTTGGGTCTCTAACCTGCCCGAGCAGGTCCACGGGGTGGGCAGGAGGTGCCCACCCCGGGGGGGGGGCGGTGGTGAGCTGCGCCCACCTTGTCGATGGACGCTTTGAGGAAGTTGTCCAGCAGGAGGCGAGCCTCGGCCAGGGAGCAGGAACTGATGACCACGGACGTGTCTGTGGAGTCCAGCTCCTCCTGGGGGGTGGGCCGCAGAGCGCTCCGGTTACCCGGCCCCCCTCACCCGCCAAGCCCCCCGCACCCCTGCGGCCCCCGCCCTGGGGCACCTTGGTCTCCTCCAGCTGCACGATGGTGGCCTGGCAGTCGGAGATGCTGTCGTTGACGTAGTCGATGTTGGCCGCCAGCACCTCCATCTCCTCCGCCAGCTCCTGCAGCCCCCTGTCCTCCGGGCTCTCGGCTTGCAGCCGCTCTCGCCGCCTCCGCAGCGCCTCCTGCAGGAGGAACAGCTCCTCCCTTTTCTGGGGTGGGGGGCGGAGGGGTGCCTCAGGATGTTGCTCGGCCCTGCCCAGGGCTGTCCCCACTCCCGCACTGGGCCTCTTGGGGACCCCAGCAGCGCTGGATTCCAGAGCCCCTACGAGGAGCGGGGGATGGGGGACCGGCGGAGGTGGGAAGGGCCGGAGCAGCCTAAACAGACGGCGGGGGCTGGGGGAGGGGCCGCGCCCACCTTGATGAGCCTCTCCATGTCCGCCTCCAGGTTGACAATGGTCATTCGCTGCATGACAATGTCGATGACCCTCCGCTCCAGCGACTGCCACTTGAGCCTCGCAGTCTTGCTGAAGCTCTGGCCGGCCCCCTTCTTCTGGAACTTCTTCCTGGACCCAGAGACGAGCGGGGCTGGGTGGGACCCTCACCAGGAGCTGACCCTCCCAGGGCTTGCCTCCCGCCAGCCCCACCCGCCCTGGGTCCCCAGGCCCCGCTCACCTGGCAGGGC
Organism: Sturnira hondurensis; assembly: GCF_014824575.4. NCBI lineage: Eukaryota > Metazoa > Chordata > Mammalia > Chiroptera > Phyllostomidae > Sturnira > Sturnira hondurensis. The sequence goes on from NW_028091436.1 coordinate 1,615,776, forward strand.
GGGTGCCATGGCCACTGGCCGCGGGGTGGTCCAGGTAGTGGTTGATTTTTCGGTTCCACTGGCGCACGATGCTGGAGACCGAGCGGACCCCTGACTCGGCCTCCGACGAGGTGCTGGCCGACACCTCAGCCCCGGAGTCCAGCATGGGTGGCTTCAACCCCACACGCCCCGCCACCCGGTCAGACATGGGCTTGGCCAGGCGTCTCAGTGCGGACACCTGGGGACCACGGAAAGCGGGACCTGGTGAGCAGGGCACCCAGAAAATGCCCAGAGAAGGGGAGGGAACCCTCCATCCTGGCCTGGGCTGGGGCTGAGAAGGGGCCTCCGTGTGTTAGGAAGTGAACATAAAAGAGAGACTTCCACCCTTTAAAACAAGAATGAACAGCTTGGACATTGGGACCAGGGCCTGCAGCCTGCTCTTCAGCCTCAGCCCAGGCCACTCCTGCGTCTGCTGGTGGGCCGGGGGTGGGGTGGGGGGGTGGGGGCGGCAGGGTGCTCGCTGGGGGAGTGGGGGGGGATCCTCAGGAAGGCGCCTTGCTCACCTCCTGGGTCTTCCTCCTCAGGACCAGTTCCTGCTGCCTCTTCTGGGACTCCAGGGCTCGGATCTGAAACTGCAGGTGGAGATGAGGGTCCACACTCAGGGCCCCACCTGCGGATCTGACTCGCTCTGGAGCTTGGCCCCTGTCCCAGAGGTCACAGCAGCCCCCTTCTCCGCACAGGCACTTTTCTGGCCTCCCGTCCCCACCATGGGCCTCCCGAGAGGCTGGTGACCTCAGGCAAGTCCCCGCCCCTCACTGGGGGGTCTCAGTCTCTGCTCTGTGCAGCGCAGGCCGCACAGGAGCCTGCAGGGCCAGGCCTCCTGGGGGCGCTCTCACTTCCTGTCGCCGCTGCTCCTTCTTCAGCTGCGCAATCTCCCGGTTCCTCTTGGTCTCCACCAGCCGCCGCCGCTGCTGCTCCTCCCGCATCTGCTTCATCAGGGCCACCTGGGACAGGCAGAGGGGGCGGTGGGGCAGGGCTGAGCAGGCGGCCCACACGCTGCAGGGCGGAGGATGCTGGGCGGGGGACGGGCAGCATCTGCCCCCCACTCCTCCGCAGGGGCTGAGCTGCCCCATTTCCCCTGCCACCTGGCGAAGGAGTGGCCTTCCTGCCAGCCCGGCCATGTCTGGCCCTGCCCCCCCCTATTCCGAACATGCCGGGGCTTCCCCAGGGGGCAGTGTGCAGCGGGGTCCCCCGAGACCCTGGGCAAGCACCCAGGCCCAGGCCGGGGCCGGTGTGATGGCTGGCCGCGGGGAGCGGGGCTGCGGGCGCCCACCTTGGCCTTCTTCATCTCGGCCACCTCGGCCTGCAGCTTCCGCAGCTCCCTCTCGTAGCGGGACTGGTTCTTGAGCAGCCGTGCGTGCTCCTTCTGGGCCGCCTGCAGCTTCTGCAGGTCCCGGTGCATCTCGCGCAGCCTCTTCTCGTAGTCCGCCTTGACCTTGTTGGCCTTCTCCTCGGTGTAGCACTCCATGGTGCCTGCGGTGGTGATGCAGGCAGCATCAGGGCCGTGTCCCGGGGGGGCCCGGCTCCCAGGCCCCCTGCAGGGCCGTTCTCCCCACCTGCTGTTTTTATATTGGATAGTGACGGGGTCGGGCTGGAGGACTCCCAGGGACCCTTCCGAGCGGCATGCCATGGGCTTGGACCTGTGTTCCCAGGTTAAGATCACTGAGCCCCTGGCCACCAGCTTCCCAGGAGGGTCCTGAAGACCCTCTTGCTGGCTGGTTGTGACCCAGGATTGGAGGAAAGGGCTGGGCCAGTCAGAGAGTTAGTCAGAGAAAGACAGAGTGATGGGGGCCGGAGCCGAGGGAACAGGCTGACCTGCACCCCTGACCCCTCCGACTGCGCTGCGGACCGCTCCCGGGGAGAGTTACAGCCACCTCAGGGCCCGCCCCCACCCCTGCAGCCTTCCTCCTCCTAGCAGGTGTCGTCCTCCTCATCCCAGACTCTCACACCCCTGCAGTGTCCTCGGCCCTCCCCTCCCCTCTCTCCACACCCCCCACCCGTCCACCTGCCTGCCTCAGGGCTTGGCACCTTCTGTTCCCTAAGCCTGGAATGCCCTTCCCTGCACTCATTCTGCTCGAGCCCTGTGTCACCTCCTCCTCTGCGCAGATGTCACTGGCTTGGGGAAGTCTTCCAGGACTGTCCTCTTAAGACTCCAGCCTGCCCTCCTTCCCTGCTGTATCCTTTCTGCCACACTTATCACTGCCTGACATGCTAGGGTTCTGGGATTCGTCTTATTTCTGTCTGTCCCGCCGCCAGAAGGCTCGACCACTCCAGCACCCCAGGGACCTCGCCCACCCCAGTATCTGCTGCACCCAGGACAACGTCTGCCCCACAAGGTGTGTTTAGTCACTCAACTGACGTTTGCTGAAAACGTGAGTGAGTGAGTGAGTGAACGAGCTGCAGAGCAGGGTAAGGAGGATGGGGTAGGAGCAGCGGGCTGGTAAATGGGTCCAGAAAGACTCCCCAGGAACTGAGTGCAGGGGAAAAGGCTGGAAAGTGTCACGTTCGTGGGCCTGGGGACGTGAAGGCCTCCAGCACTCCAGATGATAGTAAAATAATAAAAATAATTTAAAGTGTGGCCTAGACCTGGGGCCAGACAGAAGAACCCTTTGACTATGGGCAATGCCCAGGGCCCGCTCCAGGAAATCAGGTAAATCCCAGAGACGCCAGGGGTGGGCGGGGCTTCACTCAGGGGCGGGCCCCTCGGGGCAGTGGGCGGGGCCAGGGGAGGGCAGCGGGCAGGGCCTCACTGAGGTTCTGCAGCACGCGGTCCCGCTCCAGCTGGGTGTCCCGGATCTTGTTCTGCAGCAGAACCAGCTTCTCCTCGTACTGGTGCTTGAGCGTCTGCAGCCGCCGCTGGCTGTTCTCCAGTTCGTCGATCAGCTTCTGCTTGATCTCGATCTCGCAGGTCAGGTCGGCCAGATCCGCCTGATAGTTCACCTCTGTGGGGCAGAGAGCCACCAGCCTGACCCAGGGCGCCAGGACCAGGGCAGGGGGTAGGGGGCCACGGGCTTTCCGAGTCAGAGGCCACAGGGCGATGCCCCGAGGCTGGAGGAAATGGCACACCCCACAGTGGGTAGGGCTGCCAAATGGGAGCGCACAGTTAATGAGAGGCCCCGGAAATGCAAAGCTGGGTGGTCCAGGCATTCCCCATTCTGACCCAGAGGCCACTGTCCTCCGGTCTACGTGACCCTGAGGGCAGCCTGGGTGGAGGTGGGAGGGGGAACGGGGAGCGCTTTGCAGGGCCCTGGATCGGAGATGGCGGCGGGGCAGAAGTGAGGGAGCTGAACTGCCCCGTGGAGGGGACCGAGGCACCAGAAAGACCTGCCTTCCAGGCCCAGCCCTGCAGCCACCGCACTGTGTAGACTATGCCACCCTGGGGGCATTCGGCTCAAGCTCTGCCAACCAGGAGGTGCCCCGAGGGGCTCCACGGGCCCCAAGGGCACACTCACCCTTCCCCTCAGCGTCTGAGTCTGAGTCCACCAGGCTCTCGTCACTGCCCGAGTCCTCGTCCTCGTCCTCACGCCCCTCCTCCTCCTCCTCACAGCCACTCTCGTCAGGCTCCTCCTCCTCCTGGGCACCAAATGCCATTAGGGTAGGCTGGTGGCCCCCACAGGAGCTGGATCCAGCCTCAGGGCCACAGGGCGCCCAGAAGCAGAGGCCAGTCCAGACCACACAGTGGGCATGTCAGAAGACTGGGGGACAGGATGGTCTCCGACAGGGCCCTGGGCCCACCCCCATTCTGGAAGAGAACCACCCAATCCCCCAGCAGCCTGGTCAGAGCCCCCTGCCTGCACTGGGATGAGGTGGGAGACTGAGGCATGGAGATCCCCGTGGTAACCAGGCAGCCTGTCAGGAGGCACCTAGCCCTCCCCTCCATGCACAAGGAGGCGATGGGGCCCCTCCCAGCAGAGATGGGGTTGAGGGGACAGGAGCCAGGGAGAGGCGGGTGTGCTCACCTCCTCCACCTCGTTGTCTTCGTTCTCATCCGTCTCCTCGCTGTTTTCCTGTTGGAGTTTCGCCCTCTTTTTGAAGGCCTTCTCTGGGCTGCCGAGGAGCGAGGGGAGGCCGGGTTAGGGGACCAGACCTGCCTGGGGGGGGCGCGGGGGCGGGCGAGTGGGGTGGGAGAGGCTGGTCCTGCCCAGAGGTCAGAGGCCCACCCAACGCTAACTGGAGGCTCTCCACCCTCCCTCTCCCCGGGGAGGTGGCAGTAGGAATGGGAGGGGGGCCCTGCCCAAAAGGCCAGTTTGCTCAGGGAGTCGCTGGGTAACCCTGGGCAGCGTCCTCCTGGGGGCCATCCCAGGACGCTCACTCGCCTCTTTCTCCGCTGCCTGATTTCCTTCTTCTTCAGGCGCTCCAGGTCCTGCTTGGCCCGGCGGATCACCTCGGAGGCATCCTCCATGGAGCTGGCCGGGCTGCCGCCAAAGCCTGGAGCCGCCGGAGAAGCACCCAGGGAGTAAGGGCCCCGTGCCGAGGCCCGAGAGAGGCTGCGACGAAGGGACTCATTCATGGCCTCGCTCTCCAGGAGCTTCGTCCTGCGGGGAGGCAGTGGGCGGCCAGCGTTAGCTGGGCCACCCATGCCCAGCCTGGCCCAGGGCCCCTGGGGGTGTCGGGCTGTGTCCCGGGGGGGGGGGCCGGCCTCACTCACCGCAGCTCCTCGATCTCCCGGATGTAACTCTGGATCAGAGCACCGATGGCCTCATTGCCGTCACCTGCGGGGGGAAGTCACAAGAGGACCTTCAGCTCCAAACTGGTGGCCTTGCCTCCGTGTCCCCCACAGGGCCGCATGCCCGGGCCTTTTCCAAAGAGGGATCTGCGTCTGGGAAAGGCTTGTCCTGTGCACAGGTCTGCACGAGCAGGTCAGGAACAATGAGACGCTGGACCCAGCTAAGGGTCCCTCCGGAGAGGGTGGTCACCATGCACAGTTCCTCACCACCAGAGACAGGCCACGGCCATTTACAAAAACTGGGTGGTTCATAGGTTGTAAAGCACAATGCTGGGCATGGAGGGGAAGTTGTGGGACATCCGGCCTCTGGCACGGAGGAGAGACTGCATTGTCGCCACACACGTGTGAGCGTGTAGAGAGGCACGCCCCCCGGGGAGCACACGGTCCGATGAGCTGCTCCTGGAGGCTCCAAGCAGCCGGGAGCCTCCAAGCAGCCGGCTCCAAGGAGCCGGGAGCAGGGAGAGAGGGTTAACCCCCCACTGTTCGTCGTGCACAAAAGAAGTCACGACTGACTGGAAGGAATGTACACGGAGCTGATCTGTGAGCTGGTCGGCTGGCCCGGCCTGTCCTGTCCCAGCCCCCCCCACATCTTGGCTGCAGGTGGAGAGAGACCCACCGGCCTTGGCCAGAAGCAGGCTGGCCTCCTGGCTCATGAGCTGGGTGACACGGTTGTTGATGGCATCGATGGCCTCCTGCATGGCCTTCACGCGCAGGCGCAGGGCTCCGTTCTCCTTCTGCAGCATGGCATTCTCCCGGAAGAGGTCGCTGTAGCCCTCGCTGCCGTCCTCCCCGATCACCCTCTTGCCCTGGGAGGAAGGGCAGTGGGGGGCAGTCAGGTGCTGGGCCCCTGACTGGGAGAGGGGAGGGGCAGCGTGCTGTGGCTCCCCGGTGCCTCAGGCTTCCTAGGACACAGCTCCTGCCTCCCATGCTCGGAAACCCTGCGGGGCTCCTGGTGCCAACAGGAAAGTCTGAAATTTGTGACCGACCCTCGCAGGCCTCCCTCTGTGCTGCCTTGACCTTCCTTTCCACTGCCCCCTTCCCATCCCCTCAAACTCTACCCCCAGGCTAGACCCCAGGGGCCCCAGGCAGGTGGCGCAAATGAGTCAGCCAGTCTGGGTGTCAGACAACAGGGAGCGGTGGGGATTGGAGTGAGCCGAGTGCCACCCCTGGTCTGAGAGGGGCCGCCACTGTGTCCCTGCAGCCAGCTCCATGCCCCGGGTCCGGGCAGCTTCAAATGTTTAAAGAGAAACGGAAACGACCCACTTTAAAACAAAACAGAAACTAAGTCACATTCTTTTAAGGTCGGGGGCAAGTCAAACCAAACCCCACTTGTGTGGCAGCCCCAGGCTTTGGGCCGCCCGCCAGTGACCCCTGCCTCCGTCACATGGGTCGGGGCACATCCCCCAGGGCACCCATTTTTTTCATCTCTGTTGCCTGTGTGTGGCACGTTCTCATCCTACAATGCCTGCTCCACTTGCTTTTGCTGACATCTCGCTCATTCTGCAAGATCCGGGTGAAAGGCTTCCTCCTCCATGAAGCCCTCTCTGACCAGCTGAGGAAGTAGGGCCAACTCCCTCCTGGGCCTGCCCCGGCCCCACCCACCACAATGGACAACCCATGTGGTCCCACCCACTCTCCTCCTGGTCTGGTGCCTCGGTCTAGGGGACTCCTGGGGTCCACACAGTGGACAGGCAGACGCGCGCAGAGCAGGCAGGCTGCCTCGGGGCCCTGCGAGGCGAGCTCACCGCCTTGTACTCCAGGAGCTCCAGTTGCAGGCGTGCGACCTCCGCCCGCAGGGCGCCGATCTGCTGGCTCGTCTTGTCCTGGTTCACCACCACCTTGTTCTTGATGTTCCGTGCCCGGTTGGCGTACTTGAGCGTGTTGAGTGTCTCCATGAAGTCCCGGTCTGAGGGGCTCACGCAGGCGATCATGATGGTCTGGCTGCGGGGCGGGCGGGAGGGGGTGAAGTGAGGGTCCAGGTGCCCGGCAGGTCCCGGGAAGCCTCAGAACGGAGCTCCTGCCACACCCCTTCCCTGGCTACGGTAACACCCGAGTACCTGGACCCCCCACGGTGCAAGGAGATGGCGCTGCCTCAGCACCAGAGTGCTGGCCCCCCATCTCCTCACCGTCTTCCATCTCTTGCCCCATCTGGGCTCCCTCACTGCCTTTAGGACCATGCCCCCCTGTTGTGCAGATGAGGAAACTGAGTCCCACCATGTTGGCCAAAGGTCATGGGGTGTCTCAAGGTGCCTGCGCCCCACCCAGCCCAGAGCCGGATGTCTCCTTGCCCTGGGGCCTTCACACTTGAACCCTCACATCCCGTTTCCCCAGGACGCCTGGCCTCCTGCCTCTCCCTGGGCGCTGGTGGGTACCTGTTTCCCCCGAGCGAGTCCTGCAGGAGCCGAGTGAGCTTGGAGTCCCTGTAGGGCACGTGGACCACCTTCTTGCTCTGGTCCCCCAGGGCGCTGATCACGTTGCCCAAGGCCAGCTGCGAAGACAGACCCCGGCACTGGAGAGGCACTGGGAGGCCCAGCGCAGCCCCCGAGCCCCCGAGCCTCCCCCGACCCTGCGCCTACCAGGCCGCAGTTGATGGAGATGCCCTCCTTGGCCCGCTCGCCGGTGGCCCCTGTCCGTTTCAGCCGCTCGGAGCCGGCCAGGTCCACAAAGTGAAACTTGGCCGTGAGCGTCTCATACTCCCTCCTGGGCGCCGTGGCCTCGGGAAGCCCGGGCACTGTGTCCGCCACCTGCAGGGGGAGGCGGTGGCCGGCTCAGAGCTCCGAGCACCCGCCCGCTGCTCCTGGCGCCGCCCCCTCCCAGGGCCCTGCCCCACGCTCCTCACCACGCTGCTTACCGGCTGGGGCTGGGTGCAGACCCGCACCTGGCAGATGTGGACGGTGAAGATGGCGTGGGAGCGGGAGCTCTGCACGTTCATCTGCGTGCTGGCCGTGGTGCGGGAGAGGGCGCCCTGCCGCAGGCACTGGATCAGCTGGGACGGGGGCGGGGGTGGAGGTGAGGGCTGGGGCCCCCATGGCCCCTGGTGCCGCGACTCCCGCCCCTCCCCCCCACCCCTCCCCTCCCGCCCGCCCCGCCCCGCAGGCTCGCTCACCTCCTCCTGGGAGTTGATGAGCCGGGTCGTCACGCCCACGGTGGAGATGCCGCCGTTGGCGTCCTCGTGGATCTTGATGTTGGACTTGCGTCGGCGAGCGTCGGGGTCCCGGGTGCCATCGAACAGGTCCAGGACCTCCTCGTTGTAGAGCTGTGCGGGGGCGGGCAGGGGGGGACAGCTGCTGGGCTCCTGGGCCAGGGGCCTTCTCCTGCCTGTGTGCCCACTCCCTCCTGCAGGCCTGGCAGCTGCAGCTCCAGCTCCGGGCTCCACCCCCTTTCTCGGGGACAGGGGTGGGGACATCTGGGCCCTGGGTGAGACGGTGCTGAGGCTGCCCCTCCCCCAGCAGCTACGGCAGAGCACTGGGGACCCACAGGGAGCGAGGGACCTCAGGCCCTACATACAGATGTAGAGAAGCCTGTGACTTGGACAAATCCTATTCCGTGACTGCCTGGGAAAGTTGGGGCGGGGATGTGCTCCCAGATTCAGGAGGGGAAGCAGAGCCCGGGGGGTCTAGGTGATGACCACCTCGCAGCGGGGGAGGCACATGGCTGCGTGTCCTGCACTCGGGAGAAAGGGACCCAGCCTCTCTGGGTGGGCCTGGTGAGACCGCGGGGGGCGGGGGGCCTGGCCAGGCCCAGTCAGCTGGTTTCAGAGGGTCTCAGCCTCAGACACACCTGCGTTCGTAATCGCTAGCAGGGGACTGTCACCTGTGGAAGGGCGGGGAGGCTCAGCGGGCAGGGCTGGGCTGGGGAGCGGGAAGAGGGACTGGGCAGCTGGGGCCGCAGCCAGCAGAGCCCTGCGGGGGGAGGGGCAGGCTGCTGTCCTCAGACATACGGACTTTACTTACGGGGACAAAAATACCCACAGGAAGGGGAAGAGGAAGCGGAAGGGGGCTGGTGCCCTGGTGTCTGCCTGTCAGGACAGACCTGGCATCATTTAACCCCTTGTGGTCCACCCTGGGACATGGGTTTTCTACGAAATGGCCTGGCCTTTGGGGATCTCCATGGTGACCAGAAGGAGAAAGGAGGAAAACCAAGAGAGGAGCTTATACAGACTCTCATCAGTGGGAAAGACAGACAGACACACAGACACACAGACACACAGAGGCAGTCTCTGAGTCCAAAAGTCCGGAAGGACAAGAAAACACAACAAAACCCTGTAGGGTCGTCCAAGGGAAGGGCAGCCCCCTGTGTGCTGGGGAAGAACAATTGCGGGGTGGCGGGCAGGGCCGCGGCAGGGCAACCCAGAGCGGCCTCCCCGCAGAGGGCCACCGGGTGCAGGCAGAGACAGGGCAGGTGGGGCCAGCACTCGGGCCAGGGGGTCTCCGGGCTGGGGTAGCAGACGCTGAGAAAGCTGCGCTGCCTGGTTCAAGCGTCCCGGAGGAGGACCCTGGGCAGGCCCACTGCCTTCCCGGAGACCCTCTGAGATGTCCCTCTCCGGGCCCCAGGTCCCCAGTGCTCTGTCCTACCTGCTGGGGGAGGGGCAGCCTTAGCACCGTCCCACCCGCAGGCGGAGCTGCCGCTGCCCGTGCCCCTGGCATCCTGACGTCTCCCTGAGGGAAGCGGGGCCCTCCTGGGGATGTTCCTTCCTGGGGTCATAGGAGACTCAGGGGTCAGGAAGGGCCTCCACCAGCGAGGGTCAGGGCAGACTGTCCGGAGGCCCGGAGGCCAGAAGGATGGGTGGGAGCCCCAGTTCCCACTACGTGCCAGGCCTGCGCTTCCTCTCGCGGCCCCTAAGGAAACTCGAGGTCGCACTGCTGCGCAGGGTCCTGAAGTGACTTGCCCAAAGTCAGGGTCGGGAGGGATCCCATAGCCTCATTGACTCAGGCCCTGCCGACACAGAGAAGAGTCCCACCCCATGGTCTTCCAGCCCTCACTTGGATGCTTCCAGCAGAGGGAACCTCATCACCTACAGACGCCTCCAGGGCTCCCTGGCCTCATCCCACGGCTCTGGAGGACAGCCTGTCTTCCATGGACTCCCAGTCCCCAAGGGTCCCTCCTGCCCGCCCTGTGAGGCCACGGTACCTCCAGAAACTGAGCGCTGACTTTGAACTCCGGCTCAGCCACTCCCTGCTCCTGCGCCCGCTGCTTGCGCTCCGCAATGCCCCCGAAGAGGTGCGCAATGGCCCTTGGGATGATGCCCTGCTCCTCCTCGGCCATCACCGTGTCGAAGCCGGTGCCCATGGTGTAGGTCTTCCCAGCCCCCGTCTGCGTGGCAAAGATGGAGGGATGTGTCAGCCCGCGCGCGTGCCCCCCGTTTCCTCGCCGTGACCTGCCAGCCTGGGCCCGGCTCAAGAGAGTCTCGAAGCGACACTCTGGGGCTGTCTCTCTGGTAGCCCTCCCTCGGTGGCATCCTCAGAGGACCGCACACCCTCAGCGGCTCTCAGGTGGGGCTCTCGGCATTGCCGGGGCCATGAGAGTGCGCGGGCTCACCTGCCCGTAGGCCAGCACGGTGGCATTGTAGCCGTCGAAGCAGCCCTCGACCAGCCTGCGGACGCAGGTTGTGTAGATGTGCTCCTGCCAGGTGTCCAGGTCGAAGACAAAGTCGTAGGTGAAGGCCTTGTCCTTCCCCAGCAGCACCTGGGGCTCCCCCGGGGTGACCGACGTACAGATGTGGCAGCCCTCAATTTTCTCCTTGGACAGCTGCGGCCGGATCCTGCCGGGGATGGGGTGGGGAACAGAGGGCCGGGGTCAGCCCTCCTCCCTGGCACCCTGCCGACACCCCCACAGCGGGAGGAAAAGGAAGCCTAGGAGCAGCCCCCCAGAGGGCAAAGGTGGCTTTTGTGAAAACACAGGGTCACAGTAGTAACATCGACATCACCCGCTGACACGTATTGAGCTTTCTGTCCGACCTGCGTGCAAAGGATTTTTGTGTGTTCATGTTAATGCACGTGTGTTCACGAGGCAGGTGTTGTCTGCTGGGGTTGGGAGAGTTTGAGTGTCCAGGGTTGAATAGCGCAAGGTGACAGGGCTAACCCCAGGTCTGTCTGACCTCGTGGCAAGGGGCCAGGTTGGGGACTGGAGGGACAGGCCGGGCCACTCCCGGCGGCTCAGCCCTGCAGCTCAGAAGCCACGCCCCTGTGCCGGAGCCTGGGGACCTTCCTGGGACCAGCTCTGGTTCCTCTCCAGCAGCCCAGGGGGGGTTAGGTTCTGGGGCTAGTCCTGCAGGCCCGGGTGGAGGCCAAGCTCCCTGGGAAGGGCAGGGACCCCTGGAAGGGACACCCAGCCTGCCGACACAGGAGGGGCCCACACCGAAGACCCTGCGGCGGGAGGGGGGGACACGACTCCCCTGGAAAGAGGAAGAAAACGTAGCAGCAGGGCTGAGGGGGCGTCAGCGGTGGACAGGGCCGTCTCCATCCAGCCTGGCTCCCCCGCCCCTTCCCAGCAGCCATTGCCATGACGATGCCGCCATGGCAACCAGAGGTGAGTCAGTGAGCATGTGCGGGGATTGGCAGAGAGCACCTCTCAAATGCCTAAAGTAAAGGGGGATGGGCTGGCGCTAACACTCCCGGGCCCACCCGAGGCAGCCCTTCGATGTCAGCACGGCGCACACAAGGCTCCAACGTTCACCCTGCAAAGACCCGAGCGAGACCCGCCAAGGGCCCGGGGCTCCTGCCATGGGGCCAGGGCTTCCCACCATCCTGTCCCTGCCCCGGAACGCCGCCGGCTACTCCGAGCTCACCCAAGTCCGCCCCTGCCCTGTGCCGTGGGGACAGGGGAGGGGGAACGCCCTGGGTGGGGCTGGGGGCGCAGGTCCTGCAGGCCCGGCTCTCCCACAGAACGTGGCCTGGGCGTTCCCAGAAGTGCTTCCCCTCGGGCCAGAAGCAGTCCCCTTGAGTCAGGGCTACCTGGACGGACGGCGATGGGACGGAGGCCCAAAGAGGGCCCACGCTCACCTACCCCGTCTGGCCGTTCCAGAGGTCGGGGTCAGCTGGAGCTAGCACCCAGCTTCCCAACGACCCCCAGAGCCCCCAGAGTGGTTTCCGCTGGTCAGACCAGACAGCCGACCAGCCAGCCAGAGGCCAGGGCCAGCAAAAGCCCCCTCCTGTACGGCACAGGGCAGCGGGCAACACCGATGGGCACTCTCCGCGTATGCCAGGCAGAGCAGGAGCCCCGCTACCCTAGTTCCACCCGGAGGGAGTGAGGGGTCCGACAGCGGCACAGGAGGGGCACAGGGGTTGGAACCCGTCTGTCTGTGGCCCTTCAGGGGCCCTGCCCAGCCATGTGGCTGAGGAGCAGGCTCAGCATGCAGTGGGGGTGGACACACATCACACGTGTGCCCAGGACAGAGCCTGGGGTCACCTGAGTGGGCCGCGGCGCCAAGCACAGGCCCAGGCAGGACCCAGAGCTCTGGCCCTGGGGCTGGCTCTGCCCCACACCTCTGGCACTCCAGACCAAACACATGCTGCCCCCAGCAGCCTGGTGCTGCAGGTGAGTGGGGCCTGGCTGGGCAGCCCGGGGGGCCCCTGCGGCTTTGCACCAGCTCCCAGGACGCGCTGCCCACCACCACACAGGATGGGAGTTCTGGATCCAATTCAAAGACCATTTAATTACCCCAGGCTGCTGGCAATGCTGGTGATTGGAGGAAATCGAATCAGGGTCCCTGGAGATTGGGAGCAGCGGGTGGGGCTGCTGCCCTGTCTGTCAGTGAGACAGACGGTTCTTCACCAGCAGCCCCAGGCCACAGGGTTGCCCGCCTGGCAGGAACGGGGCGGGGGGCGGTGTGGGAGGGGAAGAGAGCAGGGGATGCTGGGATGTTAGGGTCCAGGAGCAGTGGAGTCCGATGGGGGTTCCCCCGGGACCCCGCCATCCCATGTGGGGTGCTCTGCGATCAGAGAGAGCCAGCCAGCCACACACTGGTCCAGTCTAAGCACCCCAGGGTGTTTTGAAGGCTGCAGACGGGCGAGGGATGTCACCCAGAGGAAAGGGTGCGAGCTGGGAGACAGGGGCCGTGGCCCGGGTAAGGCACTGATTCCCAAAGCCGCTGACCTGGACAGGGGCGAGAGTGCCCGTCCCAGGAGTGCGGCTGGACAGGTAACCGGAGACGGAAGCAAAGGAGAAGTGAGGTTCTGGGGAGCTTTCTGTGCTGGTGCCGGGCTGGTATGTGCCACAGACAGCCTCCTCTCTCAGTCCTGCCCTGAGCAGGGGGCCTCCAGAGCCCAATTACCACTCACGGCCCTGCTCCTCCCTGGGGGCCTGGGGGGGGGCGGTCCACGGGGAAGCCAGTGTGCAGGTTGCTTCAGGACAGACCCAAGGAACTGCGGCCAGATCCAGGACTGGGGGGCAAGGGGGCGAGGCCCTGGCTGGCTCCAAGCGCACAATTTAAAGGGGCGCAAGAAAGTCCATGATGAAGGTCAACTACGACTTAATGCAACATTTGAGAACCTCGGGTTGGCCGACTACAGCCCATGGGTCTGCTCCCTGCTTTTCTCAGTGAGGTTTTCTGGGCCAAACCTCCAGTCTCATTTCCATCCGGGACCTCCTGAAGCTCATCTCAGGCATCTCCCCCGAGCACCACCCATCCGAGGCGAGGCAGCCCAGCGGCCCCGCTCAGAAAGGCCCGGAACCTCCCGGAACAGAGCCTGGTCTATGTGCCACTTGGCACCAGCAGCTGGAGCACAGTGGGAGCGGGGCAGGGGCGCGGAGAGAGGGCCAGCGCTTTTCAGCGGCAGGGTTTGGCACTGGTGCGGGCACTGGGCTTCCTCTGTTCCTGGCAGAGACTCTCAGACTCACCCCCACCGCCCCAGAAATGAGCACTCCGCAGGGACAGACCCTGGGCGCACCCCCAGCGCGGAGCCGACAGGGAGAGCTGAGCTCAGCTAGTCCTTGAGCGCCTGCGAGGACAGGGCAGGAGGGGAGGGCAGAGGAGACAGGGAGAAGGCAGCCGGGGTGCAGAGAGTCAGCCAAGGAGAAAACCCCGCTTGCAAAGGGTGCCCAGTGCCTCACGCTCAGCCCCAGGCTGGGGGGCAAGGACGGGGCCAACTCTCTTCCCCCCAACCCCCCCTTAGTGACGACGCACAAAGACAGCCGGTCACAGCCCCCCAGGTGCCACCCAGTGACCTTGGGGTCCTGGGGGTTTGCTCAGTGTCTCAGGTGAAATTAGTCCCACCCACTCAGCTGGCAAGGCCCCCCCTTGTCTTCTACCTACCTGCCCCCCAGTCTTGACCCTGAGCTCCTGAAGGTGCAGCCCTCGGAGTCTCAGGTCCCACCAGGACGCTGTGATATTAAGACAATGAGCCAGGACAACGGTGGTGTGTGGTCCCAAATCCCGACTCTTTCTTGGCCGGCAGCTGAGACCCCAAACCCCTCAGCTCCTTCGTGTCGCCCGGTCGCAGCCGCAGGACTTGGGAGCGAGGCCGCCTCTCTGTCCGACACTGTGTCTGGCTGCTCCGTGCGGGGCGCCTGGTGGCACCGACCGTTGAGGTGGAAGGCGGGAGCTTTTGCCCCTAACTGACCAGCGAGGGCTCGGCGAGAAACTGAATAAGCCAGTCCGAGGCCACGGGGCTGAGAAATAGCAAGGCCTTCCAGGCAGACACCCTCACTCGCCATCAGCCCTGAGGCCGGCTCCAGAAGGAGAGCTGGGGAGGGTCCCAAACGTGCAGCCATTCATGCGTGAGGCTGTTCACGTGTGAGAAACGCATGCCTCTGGGACTTCTGGGTGGGGAGACCCCCTCTCAAAGGCTAGGAAAAGAACCAGAGACCTGGGCTGGAATCGCCCCTCAGCTGGCCCAAATAACCAACTGGTCTCTTTGGAAACAGCCCCAGTGGGGAAAGCCTGTCTGTTCTTTTCTCCTGTGGGGCCCCATGACTGTCTGAACCCTGCAAGGGAGCCCCAGAGGCCGGTGGGACTACCTGGGAGGGCCATCACTCTGTCTCGGGGTGAACTGCCCTGAAGACTGAGGGACAGAGCAAACCCATGCCCAGCCCTCTGGGCCCAGCTGTGGAAGGCCCGCTGTGAAGGGGGGTGTGTTTGTGTGTGTGTGTGCGTTTGTGCATGTGCACACGTGACAGGGACTCAGAGCAGCTCCGTGACCTCTAGCCTGCCCGCCACACTGAGTCACGAGCCACCACTGTGACCTGCCTCGGAGGAGCCACATCAAAGGGGAACTGGGCCGCAGCAGTGGGATTTAGACAAGCCAGCAGAAAGAGCTTCCTGCCGCACTCGGCTGACCGGGAAGGGGTGCCTGGCAGTCTGCAGGCTCCTTCCTCGGACTCCCAGCCCCGGACGCCCCTGATGGCTTGGAGAACCCGTGTCAGGACAACCCCCACTTGGCTGAGGCTCTGACATGCCCGAGGCTGCATGACTCGTGGTGGTGGGGGTGGGGGGTGAAACGCCACCCCATCTGTGCGCAGACCTGCAGGGACACGGAGGAACCCTGCGCCAGGTCGGGCAGGGCCGCTGGAGACAGTGACCCTTGGAGAATGTCTGGACCGGTCCTGCCAGCAGCTGCCACCACGCCAGGAGGGGAGCGCTGGACCGGGATGAGCAGGACGAGCAGGACAAGGAGGGGGCCGCCGAGGAGGCCGAGAGCGCGTCCTCCTCCGGCTGCCCGCCCTGAGTGGCAGCCCGCCAGCCCTGGATCCCCGCTCTCCCAGGGGAGTCTGGCTCACAGACACCGTGGCTTTCAGTGGACTTAGCCCAGAGAAGGCATCTTCCCACAGAGGCAGGCCTCCTGAAATGGGGGGGTGAGGTCTTATGAGGGGTGCTGGCCCTGTAGCTGCAGGGCTGCAGTGTGGGGAGAGGCAAATGGAGGGTCCTTCTCTTGGCCTCTCAGACCCTCCCTGACCACCCGGCTGAGGGTGCCCTCAGAGAAAGGACTCAGCTGGCTCTGAACCCCAAATAAGAAGGCTTTGTACTGGCGGGGTCAAAGGGCACGGGTTAACGAGGTCCTGGCAGGCCTGGTGGAAGGGGTATGTCAACCTTCTCTGCCTGAGTCCTGCTGCTGAACACATTCCAGGAGCTCAGGAAGGGTGCAGGAAGGCTTGGGTGCCGACTCAGGGAGCCTGGGGTGCAGGACGGTGACCCCACTCCCCCCTGGGAGAGGTCCTTGACCTTTCTCTTTCAGTTCACCCAGAGTCATGCCCAGGGACAGGCAGTCCACCAGGAAGGGCGCTGGCTGCTGCCTGGTCCACAGCCCCCAGGGATCCCAGCCCTCTCGCAGGGCACCCCCAGAAAGGCTGGAACAGGCAGAAGGCAGGAAGCGGACCAGCCGGGTGGAGCGACAGGCAGCAGTGGGGACCTGGACAGACCCCAGCCTGCCAAGCGGGTGGCCCATCTGACTCCTCCATGGCCGGGCCCAGGAAGAAGCGAGAGCCCGGGTCGGGGACCCCGCTCCTCTCTGCTCCAGCGTCTCCAGCCACACGGCCCCACCCCCACCCCGGCATCTGGCAGGGGTTTCCCATGACCTCCCGGGAGACAGATCTGCCCCGAGTCAGGCTGAGCTGGAGCTCCCAGAGCCACGACAGCATGTGCATCTGGTGGGGACAGCTCGTGGGGACTGGGCCCTGGGGGCTGTCTCTGCTGAGGAATGCAGAGCAACAGGCTCCTGGCCTGAGAGCAGCCAGTTGCCGGGGCAGGGACCCTCTCCCCGCCACCCTGACCTGGGTCTTGGGAAAGGGGGACGCAGGCTTCTGTGTGGGAAAGAAGTTCCCTTGATACAGGGAGCAGGGGCTAGGAGCAGGGGCCACGGGGGGGACAGGCAGCCTTGTGCGAGCCACTGCACAAAGGGGAAGCCTGGACCCTCAGGCCTCCCCACACTCCTGCACGGCACCACTCCAGGTGCACACACTTGAGCAGCCGTGCACAGTAGGGCAGCCGCGCGCACTCAGACAGCTGTGCGCAGTAAGGCATTTGAAGAAACTGAGACTCCAGACTCTCGGCAGCGAGCAGCATGAGGAGGGTGTGCCTGGAAGGGACAAAGGGACCGTGCCTGGGACTCAAAATTGGCACGTCCCCTGCAACGGGAACCACCTCAGGTACCTCCTGGGGCCGCCCTGGGGTGACCTGCACACACACCTGGCACAGAGGAAGGTTGTGGAAATAACGGTGCTGAGCCACCTGAGGTGGAGTCCGTTCCCTCACAGCAGCCTCCTGCGATCAATTCTGCGATCACGACTGGGTGGGGGGGCGGGGGCGGGGGGTTCTGCGTCGGGGCCAACAGTTGCTGCAGCTGAAGCCACAGCCGCCACCACCCAAGCACACGTCACTATGCTCCTAATGACTACAGAGGGGTCTGCCGGCTGTGCCCATTCTGCGGTGGGTAAAACTGAGGCCCCGATGGCCCAGCCTGCCCTTTGCCCCCAGAGCTGTGAGAGTGTGGGTGCCGCTCCCCCGGCCCCGCCCCAACTCCCCAGAGGGTTTGAAAAGCTCCAATCAGCCAGGCTGTGGGGGGCGGGGGGAGGGTGCATGGTTTCCGGGGCCTCGCGGTTACCCCAGTCCACTTCCTTGTGATGACATAAACCCTGTTTCTATAGCAGGAGGCCACCACCGGGGCCTTGGGTGTCCACACGGCCCCCAGGGGTCCTGCTGGGGACTGCACGGGACACAGGTGGCCTTGCTTGGTGCTGACTGGCCCCTTGCACACTTGTCTGTGTCTCCTGCAGCCTCTCCGCCCCAAGTCACCAACTCTCCTGAATCCAGATTCAGACGTTGAGGACTTCAGAGCAGGGGTAGCTGAGGACAGATGGCAGGGAGAGCACGCCCAGCGGGGACAGAGCTGAGGGACTTTCTCAGTGTCCCTGGGGTCCCCGGCTGGCACTCCCCTTGTCCCCTTTCCAGTCCCTGCTCCGCCCTGAGGTGTCCACAGAAGCAGGGATGAAGCCTGTGCCCCCTCGGGCCGGCTGGGTCACCTCCCCCTCCCCAGCTGACCTACAGGGAAGGAAGCTTAAGGAGACCAGAGATAAGGGCTGGGCCGCACTGAGGGCGGCCCTTGGGGTGGGGCTCAGGGCTGGGGCCTCCGAAGGGTCTTCAGTAAACACACCGTATGATTGGCTTCCTTCCCCAATTTGAGCTATGCCAGCTTGCATTTCCTAACAGCTTCCCCCTCCCCCCTCTCCCCAGTACTAGTCGCCACTGTTGCCCGGGTATTGCTGGGTGGGCCAGGTGGCAGCTCAGGCTCACCTCTCTCCTACACCCCACCCCCAGACGGAGGCCAGCTCTGGGTCCTGATCCTGCACAGGGATTAATGGACGAGGGGATGGCAGGCAGGCTGCCGGGCTGGCCTGGCCTGGCAGTCTCTCAGTGCAGATGGTTTAGGGGCAGAGGGACCAGACTGCAGGGAGGCGTGGGGTGGGGCGTCCCGGGCTGGCTCACACCTGGACCTTCCTCCCTTTCCCACAGCCCAGGACCTGAAAGTTTCTCCCTCTGGCCCTGGCCCTGCCCCAGCCGGGGCCTGCCCTGTGGTGACCTGCTGGCGGCCAGCTTGGATCCTGTCCCAAGGAGATTCCCCGACAGCAGCCTTGGCACCCCCCACCCACGTCTCCCCTCAGCTAAAAGTTTCCCTGCCCCCCCAACACACACACACACACACAAGTCTGTCTCCTTGTCTCACTCCTGGCCTCCTGGTCCCAAGAGCTAGACCCAGCAAGTTTCTCTCCTCAGGACTCAGAAAGCACTTCAGTTAGATACAAGAAAGGACTTCCACAGAGTCAGAGAGACAGTGGCACCCAGTGCTGGCAGGCTCTCAACAATCCAAATCCTTGGTCCTTCCCATTCCACTCCGGCCCACCCCCCAGCCCTGCAGTGGCGAAAGAGGCTCCTGGGGGTGGGGATGNCCTGTCCCAAGGAGATTCCCCAACAGCAGCCTTGGCACCCCCCACCCACGTCTCCCCTCAGCTAAAAGTTTCCCTGCCCCCCCAACACACACACACACACACACACACACAAGTCTGTCTCCTTGTCTCACTCCTGGCCTCCTGGTCCCAAGAGCTAGACCCAGGGCTCACAGCAAGTTTCTCTCCTCAGGACTCAGAAAGCACTTCAGTTAGATACAAGAAAGGACTTCCACAGAGTCAGAGAGACAGTGGCACCCAGTGCTGGCAGGCTCTCAACAATCCAAATCCTTGGTCCTTCCCATTCCACTCCGGCCCACCCCCCAGCCCTGCAGTGGCGAAAGAGGCTCCTGGGGGTGGGGATGGGGGCTAGAAGGGGACCTAAAGACACGAGGGACTGCCCCTTACACCAGCCCTGTCCTCAGCTCTCTGATCAGAAACTGCCTTCTGTCCAGGCACTGTCCGCCTTCCACGGCCGGCTGCCCATTGAGGTCTAGCCTGTGCTGGGCTGGACACTCCTGCTGGGGTGTGAGTGGGGAGGGGTGGGCCCTCACCTACCAGGAGCCCTGAGACCTGGCTCTTCTGATGCTCGAGTCTCCCCACCCTCCACCCAGACCAGCAGCTCAGGCCTGGAGTGGGGCACCGGGATCTCCCGGGGCGATCCCAGCAGGGAGCAGGAAGCAGGGATGAAGCCTGTGGCCCCTGAGAGCGGGGTGCAGTAGGCAGGCCCTGCCTCCTTTCTGTGGCAGAAAGCATCCCGGCGACCTTCTGGTGGCGGGGGGGGGGGGGGGGAATCCTCACTCCTCTATACCAAGTGCCAACCCCAAGGGCCTTTCCCACCCCGGCCATGCCCTGGTCCAGCCTGGGGTCCCTGCCTCGGGGAGGGGGCTTTGTTTGTCTCTCTCGTGCAAGATGGAGTCTGAAGGAGAGCCCCTATGGTGGGGCACCCTCGCCCAGTCCTTCCCAGCCCTGGTTCCATCGTCAGGGGGGCCTTTTGCATGTACTCAGACTCCCCCACCACCACCCAGATGCCACATTTACACTTCTCACCACCCCACCACCCAGGCACCTCCCTCCCTCGACCTCTCCACTTCCTGCTGCAAAGTCAGCTCTGCAGCAGCCTGGCCCCACCCGCCCGCTAGACCACCAGGCACCTGCGGGCTCCCCTTTGTCTGGTGGGGCCAGCAGAGCCGAGCTCAGGAGGTGCCTGGGTGCAGCCTAGTGCACGGTTGGGGGTGCCTCTCTCTCCCTCCCTGGACTGCAGAGCCTGGGAGCCATCCCCCCTTCTCTCTGGGCGGCAGAGGGCTGATGAGGAGGCCGAGAGCACGTGCTCTGGGGCAGGAGGAGGGACGCCTTCTAGGTGACAGAAGGTCTGTCTAGGTGACCTTCCTGGGCTCCTGGAATATAGGTCACCTGCCGCAGATTCCCACCCTAAACCTGGACCCCAGACCCCCATGCATCACACAGGGCTGGGCAGGGCTGGGCGCTCCTGTCCAGCATCCCTGCCTCAGTGAGCAGGGAGCAGTCCCCAGTGGGCAGTCCCCAGTGGCCCTCTCCTACCCACGGACCCCTCTCCAGGAGACAGACCCAAAGCAAGAACAGCGAGAGGGGGTGTGGTGTACAGGGGCTCCACCCAACAAAGGGGCTCGGCTCACCTTCGCAGTGTTCCCCGACCTGCCCCTGTGTGCCCCACCCTGTGGAAGCCCCAGCTGGGTCCTGTCCCTGCCTCAAAGGTCAGGGCATCACTTCAAAACCCAGATAAGTCCATGCAGCCCTCCCGGGTCCATTTTATCAGAGTGCCTGAGCAGCGTACGCCGGGCACACCCTCCTGGCTCTTGCCGTGGAACCCCAGGGACCTCTCTTCCTCTGTCCCCAGCCCCCCTGTCTGCTTGGGACAGAGCCAGCAGGCTCCTCTGCCTCCCAGCCGAAGCAGGGGCCATCCCAGCCCTGCACTGATCTTTGTCTGCAGGCTGGTGGGCTAGGGGGATGCTGCCAGCTGGGCGGGACCCAAGGCAAAACCAGCCTGCTAGGGTAGATGAGGGGAAATTTCCCCCCAACAACCCGATATGAGACAGCAGCCCTGTGGGGAGGCGAAGAGGAAACACACAGACTCTCCGCCTGGACCAGGGCTGGGTGTGAAATACCGGATTTCCTTGTTTATTCGATTTTCTGATTATTAAGGGCTCCCAAGAGGGGCCCGAAATTACCACCCAAACAAAGCCACCTTCCAACAGCCCGCGGGTCCACGCGGCCCTTCCTTCGGGCGTGCAGGCTCCGGACCTGGCGGCCCTATGGCCACGCGACACAAAGCCCGAGCCCCTCGCGCCCGCAGTCCCCTACCTGACGGCCACCTTGACGCAGCAGTCCCCTTGGCCGGCCATGGCCCTGGGGCTCCAGGGTCTGGGCGTGGATCAGGGGCAGGGGTCCCGGGGCCAATGCCCCAGGCTGCGGTGGTGGCCAGAGCGGGCACCGCAGGGGGTACGGCGCGGTACCGGCACACACACCTCCCGCCTGAGCGCACCGCCCACCTCGCTGCCACCCGCGCGCACAGCGGCGCGGACAAAGGGGGCGGGGGCCGGCCCTGTCCAGGCCCCGCCCGGAGCTCAGGCCAAGACCCCGCCCTAGTCACGCCCCCTGGATGGATGACCAATCAAGGGCCTGTGTCAGCATCAGGGGCGGGGCTAGAGTCTTTAAAAGGAGCTCTTGGCGCGCGTACCCCCGCGTGCTGGGGGCTGGCGGAGTGGCGGACCCAGAAGAGTACCCACGCTTGCCGAGCAGACGGCGCTGGATCCTTGGCCTGGAGGGCACCCCGGTTTCGTAAATGACTAAACTGGGACCCAGAGAAGGGAACTACCCAAGGTCACAGCAAGTCAGTGGCTAAACGTGGGTAAGAACCCAGGTCTCCAGGCCCAGAGCTTCCCTTCCCAGCACGCACAGTGACCAGCCCCTGGTATGTGAAAGCCCCAGGAAAGCCCCCCTCTATTCCAGTGAATCTGCGACCTTCACTGAAGGATATTCGACCTACCCTTCAGCTCAACCCTGCAGCATCACAAAGCCTGTCTTTTGGTTAATCCCTGGCCAGGTGCCCTGCCCTTCTGCCAGACCTTTGTGACCCACAGGGGGCCCCCACACTCCGCTTGTTGTGACCTGGGGGGCGGGCTGGGCATCCATGTGGGAGGCCTGAGCTGCCCTGGGGACAGGAGGGAACAAAGAGGGCACTCAGCTGACACCTGGGTGGTGGCTGGGGGGGGGCGCGGCGAGGGGGCCGGGGCAGGGGGAGAGCACAGCTGCCTTTCTGTGGGCACAGAGGACAAGGAGGAGACGGGAGCTGCGAGAAGTCTGTCTCCCCTCCTGCTGCACCGCGCATCATCTCTATGCCTCCCGGTGCCCAACACTGGGGCCATTCGTGGGCCTGCCACTGCAGCCGGCCCCCTTCCCTGGAAGGGGCCCAAGCCCAGGACCCAGCTGCAGCTCCGGGTGTGCAGGGAGCTCTGTGGAGGAGGGGAGGGCGCGGAGCCTGGCTCCAGCCTCTGGCAGCACCCTGGGATGATGCAACCAGGTCCTCGATTTGGGCACGGATGCCCCCGGTGGTGCCCTCCTCCTCCCCTTCCCTCCCCGCCCAGCCTGTAGACCCCTGTGCCAGCCAGCAGCCCAGACCCCTTCGTAAACCAAAAACAAAGGCAACTGCAAGGGCGAATCACCGCCCCCCATCCTGGGGACAAGCGGGAGCACCACCAGCAGGGCAGGGGGTGTCATTGGAACCTGCAGGCCTATCTCTGGAGCTAGCAGGCCCCGCCTGCCAGAGTGTGTGGGGGGCCATCAGTGTTGAGTCAGATCCCGGGCATTCTCTCCCCACCCATCCACCAAAAGGGGGGCTGAGGAGGAGACCCAGTCTAGGAACCCCCTACACGAACAGGGTGCTTCACAGGCACGCTCTCACTTCGCCCTGAAAGCCTCCTGAGGGACGCTTGACCACTCTCTCAGTTTTGCAGAGGAGCGACTGGGTCTCACCCAGGATCTGTGCTTGCAGAGCCCCTCCCTGGGGTGACCCCAGGGGGGAGCCGGGGGCTCGAGGCCCAGGGTTCTGCTGCAAGGGCAGCCTTCCCCTCGGTGATGGCAAGGCCACATCTCACAGAGGCGCTCTGTGCCCGCCAGCCTCTGGACTTCTCTGGGCTCCGGCGCTGGTTTCCTGCCTCCAGGAAGCCCCCCCGGCCTGCCGAGAATGGGTGACCTTTCTGACTTGCAGCGTTGCTGCTGGGAAATGCACGGGAGCCACTGCCCTGGAGCCAGGCCACAGGATGTCAGAGCCAGGGGCACAGGAGGTGGGGACCCAGGACTCTCCCAGGTCAGGGTCTCCGGTCACCAGGCTGGCCCCTCAGCAGGGACTCCCAGGCCTCTGGGAAGCAGCAGGGCAGCTAGAGGCCCGAATCCCGACTCCTGGGCACTGCAGCTCCGAGGAGAGGCTGAAACTGGGTCAAGAGGTTGGGGGGTGGCCAGAGGCAAGACGGGGGGCTTAAATGCAGCTTGGGAGATTCCGGTCAGCAAGGCCAGAGGGAGCCTGCAGCTGGCCTGCAGCCTCTGTCCAGCCACCGTGGCCTCTCCGACTGGCTCCCACCCCACCTCCACCTAGCTTCCTTCCGTCCTCCTTCCCAAACCCGAAGTGTCTCCAGTCGGCTGCCTGCACGCACCCCCCCTCCCACCCCAGCCCTGTCCTCCTGGCCCGAGGGAAACATGCACACACATACATTCACCCATATACTCACACACTTGCACAGTCACACACACACATTTGCACACATACACACTCAAACACACCCACACTGTCACTGCCCTGTGTTTGGCCCTGAGCCCCTAACTGGACAGGAGTTTGGGCCCCCCTCTTGCCCTGAGCTGAGGCCCTTTCCCCAGGGTTCTGGGGTCTCCATTGCTCAGGAGCTGTGGGCAGCCAGGCAGCTGGGAGTCCGGACGGGGGGTGCGGGGGGCACTCTCGGGGCAGGAAGCTTCCATGCTATGTAGTTAAAATACTCAGCAGTGACTTGGGGCCCAGATCTCTTAGCCACAGACCTCCAGGGACAAATCAACACCCCCAAGAGATAGATGCCCTTAGGCCCTAGAAATGTCTCCAGGGGTGGCCTGACCCTGAGCTCTGTCCCCTCACCTCTAGGGCTGGAACCAGGCATCGGCATTCGCTGACGACACCTGAGCTTTGACCTCAAAATCCAGCATTCTGGACCTTGGGTTCCAACACCCATCCCTGCCCCGACGGCTGCGCTCTGCTCTGTGTGAGACCCGCCGCAGCTGGCCGGCCGCGCCCTTCGGAGCCCACCTGGAGAGAGAGCCAGATCTGCCTGCCAGCGGGGCCCCAGAGGGGGTCTGTGGGGGGGGGGGGCGGGCAGACTCAGAGATTAGCTCCAGCGCAGGCTGAGGCCGACTTCCCTTCTCAAAGAGGAGGAGGACTTAGCCGGAGAGGAAACCAGAATTTGTTATAAATAGCCAGGGGGGGGAGAGGACTGCTATGGATTTCAAACTCCCCAGCCGGGCTTTAAAAAAACAACTATTTTTGGTTTCGAGTGTTACTGAGGGGTAAGTTGCTCTCCATATGACCTCCAACACGAGTCCTCACCCACCCTTCTCTGCAGTGGCTCTGATGCAGGACAGGGTCACAGCACCCTTGAGTGGGAAAGACCCCGTCGTCACCTAGTTCTGCTCCTCCCCTTTCAGGTGGAGAACCCGAGGCCCAGAGAGGGAGAGAGACTTGTCCAGGTTGCACAGCAGTCTAGGGGCTGAGCAGGGACTGCAGCAGGGTCCCCAGGGTGCTAGAGCCGGGCAGTCCCCCGGCAGCATGGTGGGGCCGAAGGTAAACACTGAGACTGGGCCAGGGGGGTTATCTTGTTAGGATGAAGGCTAAGTCAACGTGTAAGAACAAAGGACAGCCCGAAGCCAAGGGTGGTGGTGCCAGTCACAGAGACCCAGGGGCAAACTCCAGCAATGATCCTGCCACGTGTCCCAGGGCAGGTTATGGAACTACGCCGCCTGCCAGTCCCCTGTCCTCAGAGTGAGGACCACACTGGTGTCATCTCAGGACCGTCAGGAGTGGAAGTGAGGTCGCCAGGCCAGGAACCCGGTGCAGAGCAGCTGTGTCCCCTTCACATTCCACGGACCTCCCATCCCCTCCTCTATCGGACAGAAGGGTGACTTTGTCGTGGTGAGGTCCCTGGTGGGTAGAAAGTCTCAGGGGTGAGTGTGGTTGAGGCTGGGACATGGGACGACCAAGAGGATGCCTGGCGTGAGGGGTCATCGATCCCGGGGAAATGGGAGGGGCCGACTCACAGGGAGTGGCCTGGCCTCTGCTGACCGCTTAGGGCGGGCCCAGGGCCAGGCTGGGTGTCTGCAGAGGCAGGAAGGAGCCTGGGCCTGCTGACCCCTGCTGGACATGACGTCCCAGGTCACAGCCTCACGGGGGGCCGTCTGCAGGGGCGTCTGAACTCTGCCTCCGTTGCCCGTGTGCTGCCCTGGGCCATGGGAGCCGCACAGGTCTTCTCATTGAGCCCTCACAAGGCCCCCCAAGACGCCTGCTGCCGTCGCCCCCAGTCTGCAGGGGAGGAAATGGACTCAGAGGCCACTTGGCCGGTGGAGTGGTCATTAGTGCTGATCACCAAATAGTTCCACTCTCTGCCTTCTGGCTCAAGGCAGGCCTGCCTGTCCCCACTCCAATGTGGGTGGGGCCATGTGGCCGTCTCTGGCCAATATAAAGCTGCCCGTCGAGGACACCAGAAGCACCTTTGGTTCTGATCTCCTGGGTCACCTGGAGCCCCACAGGGCAGACAGAGGTGGGCAGATGGCTCTCCACCTGCCCCTTTGTCCACCCTCGCGTTGACTACGGAGTTGCCATCTTTCGATGAAGCAGCCTTCTGGTCGGCTGTGCGGGGCTGCCTGTCAGGGACCCCTGAGAAGTCATTGGGAAAATGCCAGGGGGTTCCAGGGTCACTGCCCCTCACCTGCCTAGGAAACGGTCACCGAGGTGCCGTGAGGGCACTGCCGGGTTAGCCCCCAACTCGGAGACTGGCCCTCGTCCAGTCTCTCCCTGGGGACTCAGTTCCTCCCCCGTGACATGGGACTGCACAAAGGTTGGGCGGGTGCTCCAAGACCCTGGACGAAGCCAACTTGGGCTTCCGTGGGGCTGCTGAGGGGCCCATACAAACTAGTAACAGCTACCGCTTCGTGGAGCTGGGCGTGGTGCTCACAGCAGCCTCGGGACGACGGGAGAGGGACCACCCTGTTACAGCAAAGGTCACTCCTCAGGAGCTTCGGAGCCGGTTTGAACGGGGCAGGCTCGTTTCCTGTTTCCCCTGGTGCTGGGTCACAGGGGAGGATGAGGGGTGGGTCTGGCCAGGCAGGGCCGAGGAGGCGCACAGGCCATCCCGACACGAGGCCAGCTCCGGAGGTCCAAGAGGGCTTGCCCTTGGGGTTCACCGCAGCTCTGTGACCGTGGCTCCAAACTGTCCACGCCCAGAGGAGGGGCTAACCCGGCCTGTCACTCCACGGAGCACTGTTCTGCGACCACCAGGAGTGAACTTTCCACACGGGACACGGCATGGATGAGCCTCAAGGTAGTTACACGGCTGAAGGAAGCCAGACCCCCGAGAGCTCAAGCTGTGTGGTTCCATTGGCAGAAAAGTCTGGAAAACACAAGCCAGTCCGGCCCCGGAGCGCAGCTCAGTCGCTGCCCGGTGAGGGGGTGGGGAGAGGGCGGGGCACCACCAGGCACCCAGACATCTTGGTGGTGGGACGGCTCCGGAGGGGGGTACTTTCCAGAAATAACCGAACTGCGCTCTTCGAACATGTGCTGCTCATTTCTTGTTAATTATAACTCAACCAAGGGGTTTTAAAAAGGCAATGTGCTTCAACTCCTTTGCTCAAGCAGACGTGCGGGGCCGCTGGTGAGGCACCTGGGGTCACTGGGGCAATTAGGAGGAGTCCGGGCCCAAGCAAGGGCAGCCAAGCCCACTGTCCTGCCTGTGAGCCTCTAGAGGGTCCCCCGTCCCCTAGAGGGGGGACAGTGGTGGGGAATTAGAGAGCAGAGAGGAGGAGAGTGGACGCGAAAGGAGATGGAGCCACAGGCCTGGGGACAAGGAGGGCGGAGGCCTCGAAGGCAGTCCCCAGCAGGGTCCCCCCAGCCCCAGCAACACCCTGGGGGTCCCTTCCTCTGGATAGGGCAGCACACATGGCGACCCTGCCCCGGAGTGGCCAGTACTCTGGTCCCTTCCTTGGGTTTTAACAGGGCATCTGCCTCAGGCTGGCTCTGCAGGGCCCAAGAACGTGGGCATTTAACCTTCACAAACTGGAGGAGGCGGGGGGCAGGGCTGGAGACCGAAGAGGGAGCTGGTGGGGCCGTGCCAGCTCTGATCAGTGTCCTCTCCTGGAGCCAGCTTTCCGGACACTTGTGCCCTGAACGGGGTGGGGGGCGGGGGGGACGCCTTTCTGGGGAGCACCGGGGCAGGACTGGCGGGCAGGCAGAAAAGCGTGGAGAGGGCTCTTCCTCCTCTCTAACTTCCAGAGTAGGGGGCAGGCACCAAAGCAGAGAGAGACCAGGACTGGGGGGCCGGGGTTTGCAACGGGCTCCAGCCCAGGTTAGAAAGAGCCAGGGGGCGAGACTCAGCCTCTGGCTCCCTTCCCCTCTCCCCCCGACCCTGGATGGAGGCCCAGGCCTTGGAGGTCAGCCCTCCAAGACAGAAGGCCGGATGTGGGTGCCCTGGAGAGAGGAAGGGGTGCTCTAGGACAGACTGAACCCCTGACAGTGTCTGGAACTGGGCGGCTTCCCCCACCCCACAGACCACTTAGCTCCTGGTCCAGGCACTTGCTCTAAGGGCAGCCAAGAGCCCTGGGGCTATGCCNTAACTTCCAGGGTAGGGGGCAGGCACCAAAGCAGAGAGAGACCAGGACTGGGGGGCCGGGGTTTGCAACGGGCTCCGGCCCAGGTTAGAAAGAGCCAGGGGGCGAGACTCAGCCTCTGGCTCCCTACCCCTCTCCCCCAGACCCTGGATGGAGGCCCAGGCCTTGGAGGTCAGCCCTCCAAGACAGAAGGCCGGATGTGGGTGCCCTGGAGAGAGGAAGGGGTGCTCTAGGACAGACTGAACCCCTGACAGTGTCTGGAACTGGGGCGGCTGTCCCCACCCCACAGACCACTTAGCCCCTGGTCCAGGCACTTGCTCTGAGGGCAGCCAAGAGCCCTGCGGCTATGCTGGGAGGCTGGGGGAGGGGAGTACAGTCACCATGGCAACAGCCAGGGGCTCCGTGGAGGGAGGGGAGCAGAGAAGAGAGAGCAACAGAGAGGGAAGGGCCCACCGGGGACAGGAGGGACGGGACACGTGGCCTCACTGCCCCTCGCCGCCGGCTGTGTGACCAGGCAAGCACGTCACCTCCGTGTGCCTCCCCACCTCCCCAGCCTGCGGGGGCCACGAAATGGGTGTGGTTCGGGCAGATGCTTTGGGAAGAGGATGGTGGGCACAGGGCCACGCCCACGGCTGGGGCTCGGCATGTGCTTGGTCAGCCGTGGCTGCTGTGACTGGTTGTGACTCAGGGTCAACCACGGGGACCCTGGAGCCTGTCGATATCTGAGGCCACAAAGAGGCACAGCTGGGGCTTCGAGGCCTGGGCTAGCAGCAAACTCTGGCCCATGGGACACGGCCAGGACTCAGAAGTGGGGCCGCGGGGACAGCTGGAGGTGGGGCTGCTGGGCGCATGCAAAATGACAGTCCAGGTGGCTCCCCTGGCCTCCCCAGGCCCTGGGCCACCTGGAGGGCTCCTGGGGAAGTCCGAACGAACAGGTGACAAGCAGAAGCCAGGTGCCCGTATCACAGGCCTGGAGACTTTAATGTCTGGCTGCGGGTGGGGGATGTGCCACACCCACTGGGTTTCCCTGTACTTCCGCCTCTGGGGGCTGGCTGGCTCCTCCCCTCTGGCTGTCTGCTGTGGCCCCCACCCCCATCACTCATTCACTCGGAGGAGACAGGGAGGTGGTCTCCACTCCAGCATCGATCCCCACCCTGGCTCACGGCCTACGGGGAAGGAGGGTCTCCTGGGAGCCTTGAGTCTGGCTGAGGCTGCCCAGGGAGCACCGGAGGCTCGGGGACCCCAGGGCGCTGGCTGAGTCCTCGGAGGCCTCTCGTCTCCGCAACAGCTCCGTGGCTGCCACCTCCACTTCCTCTGGTTCCATCTGGCAGGCCTCCGCCAGGGCCTGGCCTGTCACCTGGACGAAGCCGGCGTCAGCTGCCAAGGAGTCCAGGCCTCCTCGGAGCAGAGCCTGTGGGAGGAGAGGCAGGTCGGCTGGGGATCTGCCCTGGAGGCCCACCCCCCCACCCTCCCCACCCCACCCCCCACCCCCGCCAAGCCCCAGGCTGTCCCCTGGCCAGCCCTGCGTGTGGCCTGTGGCCCGGCCTCACCTCTTGGATCAGTCGGGCAGTGGCTGGAGCTTGGCACCTGGGGGGACTCTCGGGGGCCCTACTGCTGTGGGGGGCTTCCTCTGGCAGAGACCCTGGTGGGGGGCTCCTCCTCGCCTCAGGCATGAGGGACTCTGCCCTGGGGCTCTGTTCCAAAGGCACAAAGGCAAAGACCCCAAGAGGACGCTGGGGCCACTGGAACCCAGCGAAACCCCAGCCCCTTGGCCAAGACCCAGGCCCTGTGGTACCTGGCAGGAGGCAGGAGGGGCCTGGGCTCCAGGTGTGGCTCCCCGGGTCAGCTGTCCTGTCCGCTTCCCCTCACAGGACTTGCTGTGCCTCGCTGTGGGTGAGATGGGGGAGGGCGGGGCAGTTGTCAACAGACCCCCACCTGGCCAGTGGGCCACACTCTGAGATCCGGGGCCTGGGAAGGGCATCCTGGAGGGTGGACATGCACTGGGGGCAAGCACTCCAGGCCAGCAGGACGCAGTGCACCCTTCAACCCCCACTGTATGGGCGGTCTCTCCTGTGGGGGGGGGAGGGGTCAGGCCAGAGCCTGAGCAGCTCCGGCCAAGTGGGTGTGTGTGCTCATGAGTGAGTGAGTGTGAGTGTGTGCTCATGCACATGCCAGTGGTGGAGGAGGGCGAGCTCCCACATCTGCATGGAGCTCCCTCGGGGTCGCTGCGGTCACACACGGTGCTGCAGGGCCTGCTGGGAGACTGCGGACCATCTGCTGTGGGACCCAGAGCCTGGGTGTCAGCGTGTCCATGGTGGTCCTCAGGGGTGTGTTTCCCGGCACGCTGGCCAGGGACCCTTTCGGTGCATGCACACCCCCGCCCGCCTCACTCAGCCACCTGGATGGTACCCTTGTCCTCCGTCAGCTCTCCCACCCGGGGCCCGGCTGGCTTCCATGACACCAGGCCACCCCGCCGGGCTCCCAGCTGGGTGCCCCAGTGCCCAGGGCTCAGCAGCCTGAGAGAGCTCAGCGTCCAAGTGCAGGAGACACTGACCTGGGGCTGCAGGAGTGGCGGCGGTGGGCTCTGCTTCTCTGGGGAACTCCCTTTCACAGTGGACACTGAAGGGGAGGCAAGGCCGGGGAACCGGGGAACTGAGGCGGGCAGCAGGGCCGCCTGCCCTCCTGCCCGCTGCAGCCCCCACGTCCTTCTCTGTCAGAGTCCCACCCAGCCCTGTCCTCGCAGCAGCCTCCACCCCATTCCCTGGGGGTGCCTTTCTAGGCCGGAGACCTCGGTGCCTGGCCGCCTGTCTGGAGCAGAAGCTCCACGTGAAGCCCAGTGCCTGCGCTGGGACAGTTATCCCTGCTCCTGCTGTTTTCTGGACACCCCAGTGGCCACAGGTTTGGGGCAGTGGGAGGGGAGCCACCCAGCACCGCGGGCTCTCCCTGAGCCCCACCCCCAGGACCGGCCCTCCGCCATTCACAGCGTTGTGTGTGTGTGCTGCTGACGCCCCTCCTTCAGACCCAATCTGTCCTGCAGGCCTGGGCCCCTTTCCCTGCTCCAGGTGCGGCTAGCAAAGGCATCCTGCGGCGAACGCGCGCACGCCGCTGCCCCCTGCTGGCCACGGGAGCCTCTGCAGACCGGGCCCTCCCAGCCCCACCCCAGTACCCCTACTGGCAGGAGCTGCCACTACCTGGCAAACACCCGGCGGCTGCCGCTGTGGCCGTTGCCGGTGGCGGCATTGGCGTTGGCATTGTTAATGTTGGCGCGAGCCAGCGGGTTGGCTCTGGGACTCTGGGGGAAGTCCTCCAAGAAGACAGGAGACTCCAGCTCCTCCATCTCTATCTCGGAGAACTGCAGGGGTCTCTGGTTGGCCAGGACCGGGGCCAGGGAGTTGGGCCTGTCCAGGAAGTTGTCCGTGTGGCCGAACAGGCCTCCGGTCCTCTAGGGGCAGGGAGGAGAGAGGAGGGGCTGAGAGCAGGGGTGGGGGGAGACTGGGGGCAGAACCAGCTTGCTAAGTGACATGGAGCAACTCAGGGCCTCTCCCTGGGCCACCATCTCATCACCAAAACCCCGGGAAGGTTTAACCAGGTGGTCCTTGGGGACAGACTCGCTCTGCAGTGTCACAGGAACGTGAGACAGGGCTGAGGCTGCAGGACCCTGACTGAAACCAGAGGGCTTGGGAGAGAGGAGGGGGTTGGCTCAGGTCGGGACAGGGAGGAAAGTGTGAGGCTCGGTGGGTGGGACAGGGTGTGTTGTATTAGACTCCTCAGTCGAGGAGGTTGGGTCACCGATTCCGAGTCCCCAGCGATGTGGGTGAGGGGAGGGCCTTCTGCTTCCGCGTCCCCTCCTGCCCAGCCAGGTTCCCAGCCCTCCCTCCTGTGATGTGAGGCTGCCCTGCCCCGCCCACCCGGAATATCCCTTCCTCCATGGCGGCCTCCACCATGGCTCTCTCCAGCTCCTCCTCCGCGGTCAGGTCTCCAGAGATGGTCCGGCGGATCTCGGGCGCGGCTTCCTCCTCGATGGTCCGCAGTCCAGCCTGGGGGGGAGGGGAGACCCAGTAGCCCTCAGTGCAGGAGTAGGGACAAGTCTGCAGTCCACGCACAGCCTCCCTCCCCTCCAGTCCTTGCCACCAGGGCCTCAGCTCGGGGCCCCTCTCCGGCCCCTGCACTGTCCAGGCTCTGTGAGGCCTCTGGGACAGTTCCACCCCTCCCGGCCCCGGAGGACTCTCCTCCCGACCTTGTGGAGGGTTTCACAGCCCCCCAGGCCTGCAGGGTGACATCCCTTTGTGTTCGGCACGGTCTTCTAGACAAACAACCTCTTTCGATTGCACGTGCCATTAATATAATTTTTTGAGCTGATCAAAGTTCCTATTACCAACCACAGGATGCATGCAGATTGGTGTCCCTGACAGTTTGCAGTGGGGACACAGCATCACTTCCGTGACATTCGTGCCCTAGAGGCGCGTCCTAAACCTATCATGAGGGGACATCCCCCAGACCCAAACGGAGGGATATCCAGTCCTGCAAGCTTCGCAGTGTCCAGGTCAGGCCAAGCGAAGGCCCAGGACAGGCTCCAGACGGACGGGACTGAAGAGACAGGAGCACCGAAGGCAGTGGGGTTCCCGGGTCGGGCCCTTCTGCGAGGAAGGGCCCCGTGGGCTCGTGGGTGCACTCGCACGGCCTGGCCACCTGCCGCGTCCACTTCACGGTTTCGGTGGTGGCGCTGCGGCTCGGCGGAGGGATACGTGAGAGAACGCCCTCGTTTGCAGAAAACCGGCCTTAAGGTGCCCTGCGCTGGGCTGGTAGAACCTCATGCGGGGAATTAGTCTCAAAAGGTTCTCGTGTTACACATGGCACTTTCTCAGTGGTGAGGTTGTTTCAAGCTAAAAATTGCGATGGGAATAAATTTCTGAACACACAGCCCACGGGCGTGTCTATTTGTGAATTCATCAATCATGTGCATTATAATTAACACCCAAAAAAAAACAGAAATAAAGGACAGAGGAGCTGACACACAGTTGTCCACGGCTTTGCACGCCCGGGGCTCATTTTAACCGCGTCCTGGGAGAGGGGCCTGCTCCGCAGACCGTGGCTCTGATTGACCTCTGACCCCTCCTCTGAACGGCCTCGTGGCCTTAGGTCCTGTCTTCCAGAGACGGAAGCGCTCCCGGTTCTTCCCTCGAGGTCGGGCCGTCTTCTGGCGAGGGCCACCGAGACCCCTCCTTGCCTTTCCTTACGGGTCCTGGTCCCCGGGTCCCCCCTGCGCCTCGGTCACTCGCCCGGAGGACGCGGAAAGGGGCGGGGCTTGCCTGGATCTGCACCGAGTCCTTCTTGGGCCGGTACCCGTAGTACTCCTCCTGGCGCTTCATGAACTTGCGGAAGTGCTCCTGGATGAGGAACGTGGCGTAGAACTTGCCCACCGTCACCTCGTCGTCTGCAGAGGGGACCACAAGCGCCGTCCTGAGGCCCACGAGAGCCGGGTGGAGCCCCCGGGCCGGGACCGGGCTGGAGCCCAGGCCCCCTCTCGCTGACCCGGTCAGGGACTGTTTCCACCCCCAGGTGCTGCATGCCCAGGTGGCCGCCCTGGGGTCTATAGGAGGCATTTGGGGGGGGTCTGGGCCGTTCCCAGACGCCCCCGGGGCCCCGAGCTGCCCCTGGGGTCTGCGCCCCCAGAACCGGGCGCACCTCCTATGGGCGGGATGACCTGGTCCAGAAGCTTCATGCTCGTTCTCTTCCAGATCTTCTTGATGATGGCCCTCAGCTCCTCGTTGGCCTGCTCGAAGTTACCTGGGGACAGGGGGTGGGCACAGGTGTCACCCCAACGTCACCCAGGCCAAGCCAGCTGCACCTGACCAAGCCACCCAGGGCTCTGCCCGTCCCTCACCTTCCGTCTTGATCTTGAGGGCCGTGCGGACCAGGGCGAAGAGCGTGGCGTTGAAGGTGACCGTGCCATCGCTGTTCAGGGGCATGTTCATGCCCACGAGCCGCTGTGTGGGGAGAAGGGGGGCTTGCGGCTGAGGGGGGACCGGGCCAGGTGGGGTCCCAGGCCAGGCGGGGTGGGCTGGCCTGGCCAGGACTCCCTCATGAGGGCTGGAAGGGTAAATGGGGGGACTTTGTCCCACCGCAGGTCCTCAGAGAGAGATGCAAGGGCCCAGCAGACGACTGCTCTGAAGTGACACCCGCTTCCCCGCCCCGGACCCGTGCCCCTCCTGTCCCCATGGCCCCTCTCTGGCAGCTCTGGTTACCTTACATGCCACCCGGTGCGGGCAGAACTTCCCGAAGCCCAGCGGGGGCTGGATCCTCCGCAGCAGGGTCACCACGTCCAGGTGCTTGATTCTGCCCCTGCAGGGGTGCGGCCGTGAACCTGGCAGCCCCCCCTCACCCCACTGCCCTCCCTGCTCAGAGAACGGCCCAGGGAAGAGAGCCAGAGACGGGGGTGGGTGGGGAGGCGTGGGGGATGCTTCCCAAGTGCAGTCACGAGTAGCAGGCAGGAGCCAGTCTCTTCTTAAAGAAGAGAATGTTTGGGTTCACAGCCGCCCACCAGGAGGAACGGGTCTCTTCTGGGGGCAGGTAGGGGCCAGAGTTCCCCCCAGTCCTGGGATCTGGACCGTATTCTCCCATGGCGGGGCCTCCCTTGGGTTCCAGTCAAGCTGGCTGGGGGCCCCTGGGCTGTATTACTGGAAGTAGAGGGTAGGGGTCAGGGCAGGTGTGAGCCCACCTACAACCTGTCTCCTCGGTGGCTGTGAGAATGAAATGAGGCAATACGTGCAGTGGTTAGCACGGTGCCTGGCGGCTGGAAGCAGTCCTGAAATAGGAGCCTGTGGCTGGTTTGGTAAGACTGTGGAGAGGTGGCAGTGCCTGGGGACCTCCAGGGTGGGTTAGGGGCAATGCGGATTCTGACCCATTGGGTGAGGGGGGCAGGGGCTCTGAGTTTTTATCCAGGGCGAAGCTGTGGGTGAGATGACCACACTCTGAGTAGCCTGGTGGGGCACCGAGTGGTCCGCTCCTAGAAGCAACTTCGCAGAAACTGGGCAACCATTTCCCAATAAAGCCAAGGTGGTCCCTGCCCTGGAGGGGTTGGGGTGCGGTGGGGTCCCTTCCGACCCTGGGAAACTGCGGTTCTCTGAGCTGGGGCCTTGGAGTTGGAGGGAGAGGCAGCGGCTCGTTCCCAGTGACCTGGACAGTGCCTCCCTGGTGGACCCCAAGACGGGGCCCCGGATGGAGGGCTGATGGCGTGAGGGGAAGGCCCAGCAGGGGTCTGCAGACAGGACTCACGTGGCCTCAGGGTCGTACTCAGCCCAGATGGCCTTGAACTCGTCCAGGTGGTGGGGGCCCAAGATGGACCAGTCCCGCGTCAGGTAGTCGAAGTTGTCCATGATGACGGCCACAAAGAGGTTGATGATCTGTGGGAGGGTCAGGGGTCTTCCAGTGCGGAAGGCAGGGGGCACAGGGAGGGGGTGGGGGCTGGGGCGTCTGCTGCCTGTGGGGCCCGCAGTGTCTCCCTGCCTGGGCCCTTCTGGGTGACCCACAGCCCCCACAGGAGCAGCTGTGCCCCTGAGCTCAGACCCAGACAGCGTCTCCGCCTGGGGCTGGGTGCCGGCCCTAGCCCCCACACCCAGCACACAGTGTCCCCGCCCAGGAGCCCTCACGGGACCCCACCCCGATCCCACACCGGGTTTTTCTGCGTATACGGGGGTGGGGGCTCCCCTGGAATTGCAGGGTGTGTTGACACATGACTGCTGGCCTGGTGCCCTGTTTGCCCAAGGCCTGGTCCAGGGGAGGTGCTCACACAGAGTTCTGATTGAATTCAGGAAAGAAAACAGAGTGAAGGAGCAAGGGCGGAAGCTCGTTCCCCTCTTTTCATTGCTAACTCACAGAAAAGTAGAACCTTTTCGCACCCCTCTGGGACAGGAGGGCGGGCAGGAGACCGAGCCGCACCCAGATGACCAGAGCCAGCCAGGAGGCCCAGGCAGCGCCCCAGCTGGCCGGGACAGCGGCCGGGCGGCAGCCACGCTCACCAGGAAGGCACAGAGCATGTAGAAGCTGATGAAGTAGTAGTAGGCAAAGTTGGTGCCACAGGACTGCTCCTCGCCCGGCGCGTACTCGGACTCCGGGTCACACAGCTGGCCGTAGCTGCTGGCCAGCAGGACCTCCTGCCACGCCTCCCCCGTTGCACACCTGGAAAGGGGCGCTCCTGTGGGCCCCGCCGCGCCTGGGCTGGCCCCAGGCCGGGAGNAGCCAGCCAGGAGGCCCAGGCAGCGCCCCTGCTGGCCCGGACAGCGGCCGGGCGGCGGCCGTGCTCACCAGGAAGGCACAGAGCATGTAGAAGCTGATGAAGTAGTAGTAGGCGAAGTTGGTGCCGCAGGACTGCTCCTCGCCCGGCGCGTACTCGGACTCCGGGTCACACAGCTGGCCGTAGCTGCTGGCCAGCAGGACCTCCTGCCACGCCTCCCCCGTTGCACACCTGGAAAGGGGCGCTCCTGTGGGCCCCGCCGCGCCTGGGCTGGCCCC
This sequence comes from Sturnira hondurensis, assembly GCF_014824575.4. Classification (NCBI taxonomy): domain Eukaryota; kingdom Metazoa; phylum Chordata; class Mammalia; order Chiroptera; family Phyllostomidae; genus Sturnira; species Sturnira hondurensis. Next base: position 1,651,819 of record NW_028091436.1, read on the forward strand.
AAGCCGGGAGGTCCATTGCAGCCTGGGCCTCAGCCTCCCCTCTACGCTGCCCTCCCCCTGCTCTGCCGACTGGGGCAGCAGAGTGGGAGTGAAGTGACAGAAGAGGGCTTTCTGGGACGGAGGCGCCAAACCAACCCGTGATTCGTGTCACTGGGAGGGGGCCGACTGAGAGGAGGCAGGGTCAAAGGTCGTCCAGGACTCACTGCCCCAACCCTCTGTCTCCTGCTCCTGGAGTGAGACCAGGGGACAGCTCCCCTGCAGTCAGGCCCAGCTACATCCCACGTGGGGCGCAGGGGGACGAGACGGGGCCAGGGGAGCCTGGGGCTCTGAGCGCAGGGCCCAGCGTGGCCACGCAGGCCGCCCTGGCAGCTGGCCCGCTCCGTGCAAAGGCCCTGGGGTCGGGGGGCGGGGGCCTGCCTGAAGAGCAGCAACACAGCCTGAGGGAAGGTCTGGAAGTTGTTGTTCCGGTTGATCGGGGTCCCGTCCACCAGTGCGATCTTCCCGAACATCTGCAGACCACATGGGCTGCCTGGGGGCCCCGACGGGGTCTGCACACTGCCCTCCCCACCCACCCTGCCCCCGTCTTCCCTGCGCTCCCCCGAAGCCCTTTCCCTTCCGGACGCCCGGCCTGCTCACGAGGTTGCGTGAGGCTCTTCCCATCAAGCCCCGGAGAAGCAGGGGGTGGACAAGCCTTCTTAACCGGGAGCTGACGTGGGCTTTGAGAACGGGCAGGCCCAGGCAGGGCTCTCTGGGGAGGTGGGATGGGACCCCCCTGGGCCTCTAATAGGCCTTAGGGACGGAGTCGGGCCCCTGGGATGGCAGGATGGTGTCCCCTGACTCCTGCTGCAGCCACCAGGGTCCACGGGGCTGCTGGGGGAGCCAGGCAGGAGGGCGAGGTCAGCCCCACGCAGGGCCCACGGCGCCCCGCTCACCTGCATGCCGATCACGGCGTAGATGAAGAACAGCATCACTATGAGCAGAGCCACGTAGGGTAGGGCCTGCGGGAGGGGCCGGCAGCGTGAGGCTCCCCCTGCCCCCCGCCGTCTGTGACGGGCTCCCTCGGGTCCCCAGGGTCCCCGGGTCCCCCTGATGGCACCCTGGCTGGGAGGGCCAGGCACACACACCTGGAAAGACTTGATGAACGTCCACAGCAGGGTCCGCACGCCCTCTGCCCGGCTCAGCAGCTTGATCAGCCTCATGACCCGGAACAGGCGGAAGAAGGCGCTGGAGATGCGGGCGCTCTCGTCGGGGTCCTGCGGGGCAGCGGCCCCAGAGGTCAGTCTGGGAATGGCACCTCCAAAGGGTTGGGGGCAGGGCAGGCAAGGCAGAAGGGGAAGGTGTCCTGGAGGGGCACGTGGCCCTCGCGGCGCCCTCTGCTGAACCTTCCTGGGCTCGGGGCTTCAGGGCTCTGGGCTTGTTGGGCTGGGAGGAGGGCGGTGGGCGTAGAGCGCCCCCCTGTGGTGAGTCCCCGCAGGAGGGTCCACAGGGCCTCTGGCCCAGGGCAGGCTGTGGCCAGGCCCAGCGCCTGCCTCATCTCCCCTTCCCTCCAAGCTGCCGCTGAGCGGAGCACCTTGCAGCTCTCCTGTCCCAGACCCCACCCAGGGCCGTCCCAGTGCAGAGCGTCCCCAGTGTTCACTCACTGAGCTGTCCCCATGACAGCTGACAGCGTCATGTGCCAACCTTGGAAGGGGAGAGGCCCCGCCCAGCTCCCTGAGTCCTCAAAGGCTTTGCGTTTGAGACGTGACTCTGAGCTCCTGTGCCCACCGGCATCGCAGACCCCTCTGGGGGAGCCCTTTGCCCCCCCCCAGGGCTCTCAGAAAGCTTCTCTGTCCATGCCCCGCCTGCCGCAGAGCCCCACCCCCACCCTGCCCTGGACCCTAGGGTGTGGGGGGCGCTGCTCTGGGGAAGGGAGTGCTGAATGCTGGAGCCCATGCACCACGCGGCCCGGCCTGGCATGCAAGCTGCAGCCCGGAATTACAACGTTCCCGCAGCCGCCGCCGAGGCAGTACAGTCCCCCGCTGGAGGCCAGGAAGGTCTGCGGAAGAGACGAGGAGGGGGGGACACAGTGGGGGGGGGCGGTGTCAGAGAGGACGGATGCAAGATCGGTTAAGGAGAGAAAAAGACAGGGAGGCAGGGACGGAGACCCAAGGGGCTGCCCGTGCAGGGCGTCAGGACGAAGCGGGGGTAGGGTGGCCGCAGGCTGGGGCGGGAAGCTGGGACGGGGGGGAGACTGGCCCCCAGGCCCCTTCTCATCTCCAGGTGCACCTGCAGCGGACCAGGCGCTTGGGCTCTGGCTCCGGTGACACTGGGGGCTTTGGAGAGTGCCTGCCCACCAGCATGAGTGAGAAAACGCCCCCCACCCCGTCAGGGACAGAATTGGGGGTGGGGGCGACCCCAGAGCAGATGCACCTGCCCTGGCTTGGCTGAGGCTGGTGGCCTCCAGCTGTGCCTGGGCTCTTGCTGAGCAGGTGGGGGGTGGGAGGGCTGCTTTGCTCCTGTTTATGCCCGGCTTCTCCTTTGGCCACCTGTCAGGGGCAGCCTGTTCTGGGGTCCTGGGATGGGAGGGTCCTTGCTTTATGTTCCCGCTGTTTACGAGTGGGCTGGTCCCTGCCCTCCCACCGCCACCCCCCCCACCCCCGCATTCTCTAGGGCACCTCTGCCCTGGACTACGGGCTTCGACCCTGACCCTGCATCAGAACCACACGGAACACTGAAAACCACATCCCTTCGCTGGGTCCCCCAGCCAGGCCTCTGGGGGAGGGGCCTGGCTTCGGGGCACACATTCACCCCGAGTGGTCCTAATAGGCAGCCAGAGTGACAGCGGCCTTTTGCGCTGCCTGCGCAGTGGCCACCAGGCTCAGTCGCTGAATCACAGTGAAAATCAAATCCAACTGGAACTTTTTTTTGTCCGCTGTGTCTGCGCGCACATCGGTTTGCGGAATGAGCGCCGGCCCCACCCCCGATGGCCCCGCCCCCTGACACTCACGTCGATCTCGCTGAGGATCACGTCAATGATGCTGCCGACGACGATCAGAAAGTCGAACACGTTCCAGGGGTCCCCGAAGTAGCCCTGGGAGGGCGGCGGACGGGAATCGGGATGAGCACTCTGACGAGGGGCTCTGGGGGCCAGCAGGAGGTGGAGGTCCCGGCCAGCCACGGGACAGCGGACCTGGGCCAGGCCCAGGACGCTCCCCTTTCCCCTGGGGCTCCCATGAGACCCCCGCTCCCACGCCTTCTGCCTTTGGCCCCTCGTTTCCTCCAGAGCATAATGTGTCCAGTGGGGAAAGCGTGGTCGGGAGCTCAGGATTTGGGGTGCAGACGGGGAGGACTTCCCCCTGTCCCCCTCGAAGCCTTGGGTGGGACAGCGCAGTCCTGACAGGGGCAGCTGGGCTGGACATGGGGCAGTGGACTCGGGAACCCAGGCCACCACAAGGACCTGGCCCTGAGCTGAGTCCTCAGAAGCTTGGGAGGGGCAGCCAGCGCCCACCAGGTCCTGGGCCAGCTCTGCAGCCGGACTTGCCTGCCTGCCCTGCTCTGCAGGAAGACGTGGCCCCAGGGGTGAGCGGCTCGGGAGGGGGGCGAAGAGCCCTCTGTAGAACGAGGCGGTGGAGTGGGGGGCAGGCCACCAGGAGGCCCCCCCGCCAGGCCTCACCCACTCCTGGGACCCCGAGACCTGGCACTCACCCTGGCCTTGAAGGCCACGAGTTTGAGCAGCATCTCCAGCGTGAAGATGAAGGTGAAGGCCACGTTGAGGATGTCTGAGATGTGGTTCATCTGCTCTGACTGGTTGTAGTGCTGTGGGGGGAGGGGCACAGGGCGGCTGGGGAGGGGGGGATGCCTCATCACCCTGTCCTTGGGCGGGGGAGGGGGCCCTATCGCCCCGGGCTTGAGAGATCAGACGCTGACTGAAGGCTGGATGCCAGCTCCGGAGACACCCATTCTGGGACCACTACGCCCAGACTTGGGCCCGGAGCCAAAACCGCAGCCCACGCGACCCCCGAGACGCACAGCCGCGGAACCAAGGCAGAGAGAGCGCACTTCCTCCCCCCTCCCCCCTCCCCCCTCCCCCACACTCCACACCCACAAAACTGACTGCCCATGAACCCCTGGGCCTGGGTCCAGTTCACTTCTCCACCCCACCCAGCAGGTGCCAGGAAAAGTGGACGGGGGTGGGGTGGCCTGGCCCCTGTCCCCCCCCCCAAAGCTGGCCGTCCCAGTGCCCCGGGCCCTCACCTGCATGCCCAGGCAGATGGTGTTGAGCATGATGAGGGCAAACATCAGGTACTCGAAGTAGGAGGAGGTGACCACGTACCACACCTGGTACTGGTACGGGTTCTTGGGGATGTAGCACTTGAGAGGGCGGGCCTTCAGGGCGTACTGCACACACTGGCGCTGGGACGGGACACAGCGGGGCGTCAGCAGGAGGGGGTGGCCGCTCCTCACGCCCCCACCACCTGCAAGCCAGGAGCCTGGGCCGGGGGGGCCTGCCGGGCCGAGGAGGGGAGAGTCCCAGAGGCCCCAAGGCTCCCTCTGAGTCACCCTGGGCCTTTCCAAATGTGGCTCCTGTCCAGCCCGGGCCCTGATGTGCCTCCCCACTCGGGGCGTCCCGAGGGGCCCATGAGGAGACCCACCCACCAGCTCGTCGGCAGTGGTGGGTGGAGATGGGGTGGGGGGTGAGTGGGGGACCTGGGGTGGCCCAGCCCCTTCGGGGCACCTGGTTCTTGTTCAGCTCGCAGTTCTTGTACTCTGTCTCCCCTTGCTCCTGGAAGGTGACGATGACGAAGCCCACGAAGATGTTCATCATGAAGAAGGCGATGAGGATGATGTAGATGATGAAGAAGATGGCCATCTCCACCCGGTTGTTGTAGACGGGACCCTTGTCCTCCTCGTATGAGTCGATGGCCCTGTACAGGAGCCTGGGCACGGGGACAGGGCGGGCTGGGGACTTGGCCAGGCCAGGCGGGCTCCACCCCTCGGGGGGGATTTGTGAAGAGCGAGTGTCCGGACAGGGGCCAGGGTCAAGTGGGGGAGGCCGGAACAGACCCGGGAACAGCAGGCCTTGCCTTCCCGTGGGGCGTCCCCTCTGCCCTCACGGACCCGAGAGGCCTGGGCCGAGGGGGACAGGGGGCGTCTGCTCGGAGGCCCTGCTCAGCTCTGTTCGGAGTGAGCACTCAGCCCACCGGTCCTGCAGAGCACCCCAGCCAGTGCCCCCAGCACCCCTGGGAGCAGCCACGGGGCCCCGGCCCGGCCCCCACTCACTGCGGCCAGCCCTCGAAGGTGGAGACGGTGAAGAGGGACATCATGGCGGACAGCACGTTGTCGAAGTGGAAGTCACTGTGCATCCACTCGCGGGGGCGCAGCTCGATCTGCGTGGGGTCCCCGTCCTTGTACACGTAGTAGTGGCCCCTGGGCCGTGGCGGGGGCCGTGGTCACTGTACCGGGCGTGGCTGCGCTGCCCCCCCACCATGTCCTCTGGGCTCTGGGCAGTGAGTGTGCAGGCAGCTGACATCCAGAGGGGACCAGAGGGGACCCGCTGGGCCCTCCCTCCCTCATCAGTGGCTCCCCTCTGTGAGCACCCCTCCTGGGCAAGGGGCTCTGCTCCCAGGTCCCCCCGCCAGAAGTGGCACTGGCCCCTGACACATGTCCCTGTGTGGTGGCCCTCCACATGACACACCTGCATTCCTCCTCTGTCATCTTGGACAGGTCAGTACAGTAGAAGAACTTGCCCTGCATCCGGAGGGAGGGACAGACGCATTGTCATGGAAACAGGAGTGCCGAGGGGGATGGGGGGGAAGGGCGCCGGGCAGTCTGGGAGGAGGAGCCTATGTCTTCTTCCCATCCGTGGCCAGACCAGGGGCCAGGACCCAAACAGTCCCCCTCCACCGTCGCCCACCCCTCAGCCTGCTCCGGGCCCCAGGCCGGGCTGGAGGGCCTTGCTCACGAGCCCTCAGCCTGCTGCCGAGGCCCTGAGCCAGAGACACAGCCCTGTCTGGGTTCGAGGGATGAGGGGGTGAAGGCAATCACGTGACTGAGCGTGGCCGAGGTTCTGCCTCGTGGTAGCAAACAGGACACGTGGGGAGGGAGAGGATTGGGTCACGGAAGGATGAGCCAGGGCGCTGTCGACCCCAAAGCCAGGGGGCTCCAGAGATGTGCTCGGTGGGAGGGACACCCCGGCAGGGCTGGCCCCTCGAGTGGAGCTGAGGACAGGGTGGGCCCCGCTCCCCGATGAGCTAGTGAAGACAGACCCCCACCCGCAGAAGCTCCTGGGAGACTGGATGACCGGGACCTGACTGCGGCACATGGGCCACAGAAGCGCAGGTGACTGAGGGCGTGGGGCTACAGGGCTGGGTGGGGGCGTGTGTCAGGCAGGCCTGGCATGGTGGGGGTGGATGAGAGTGACGGAGGGGCCACTGCAGGGCCCGGCAGGTACAGGGGACACCCCCTCCTGAGGGGGAACCACAGAAACCTGGGCAACAGCAGGTGCGCAGGGCGCCTTGGGGACAGCTGCCCTCTCCGTTGGAGCTCCTTTGCTGGGGGGGAAGGGCCACTGCGGCCTGGCCCGAGGGCTGGCCCCTGGCCGGCGGGCTCACCTTGAAGAGCTGCACCCCAATGCAGGCGAAGATGAACTGCAGGAGCGTGGTGACCAGGACGATGTTGCCGATGGTGCGGATGGCCACGAACACACACTGCACCACGTGCTGCGGTGGGGGGGCACGATGTGGCCAGGTTGCAGCGCCCACCCTTGCCATTCTGGCCACAGGGACCCCCGGACCGTCACCCCCGTGCCCCCAGTTGGCTGCAGCCCGCAGGTCCGTGGGGTATGGTCGCCCAGTCCCACGGCCACCCCCAAGGACAGGCAGAGGGGGACGGGACGGGCCCAGCTGACCCTGGAGAGTCGGCCCTGCAACCCCCTCCTCCTCCCCGCCCAGGGGCCACCCAGGGTCCCCACCTTCAGCCCTTTGGCTCGGTTGATGGCTCGTAGGGGCCGCAGCACGCGCAGCACCCGCAGGATCTTCACGACGGAGATGGAGCTGGACCTGGGCAGGTGGCCGAGGGCGGGCGTCAGTCCCTGCCCCTGCCGCCCCTCCCCTTGGGCCTCGTGGCGCCTCCCACTCCCCCACCCCTGCACCGGGGCTGGGCGTGGGAGCCTCAGGGAACGCAGCCTCCCGCTCAGGGGCCGAGTTCTCTTCTCCTGTCCGTGCACACAACAGGCTTCCTGGCTGGGGGCGGGGCGGGGGGGGATGCAGGCTCGTTCGCCTCGTCAGACTGGGAGCCCAAGTGTGGGGCCAGGTTCCCCAAAGGGCTGCCGGGACTGCCTTCCCCTCTGATCCCCTCTCTGGTCCCCTCCTGGTCTCCCGCTCGCGGCTCTGCCCACAGGGCGTTGTGACTTCAGTCCAGGTGGTGACACCCCAAGGGGACTGGCTCCCCATCGATGGCTCTGAGACACCCTCCCCAGTGGATGACTCCCATTCTCAGGCCCTGGCGGCGGCGGGGGGGGGGCAGAGGGACCCACGCGCCCCCCTCCGGCCTCCGCTTACTCCAGCCGCATGGACACCAGGGACACGGCCACCACCAGCAGGTCCAGGAGGTTGAAGTAGTTGCGGCAGAAGGAGCCTTTGTGCAGGAAGGCGCCGTAGGTCGTCATCTGCGGGGAGACAGGCAGCGCCTGGCTGGGGCCGGCGGGGCCGGGGCTGCAGCGGACCGGGAGGGCCGGACTGGGGCTGCTGGAGGTTGGATCCCCTGGGTCTGCTCCGAGGAGGCGGAGCGGCCAGGGGTCGGGGGTTGGGGGGGGTCTGTGTGTTCTGTTTTCCACCCCAGCTCTGGGGCAGCCATACTGGATCCTGTCGAGGGGGCTCTGGCTCTGTCCCTGTGGGGCTACAGAGCAGTGAAGCCCTGGTCTCCCCTCTCCTGCAGGACACCACAGGGTTCCTCCTCTGCCCGAGAAGCTTCTCCAGAAGTCCCTTCGGCCCCGTGATGGCTGAGTTGGCTGAAAACCCTCAGGGACTTGAAGACCATCACCAGGCCCCTGACCTCTCTCTTTCCAGCCCTCGGGTCCCTGGCCACCTCCCTCGCGCGCCTCTCAGCTTCTTTCACAAATTCTCGATGACCTCCCAGGCCCTCTGCTCAGCCAGCTCTGCCCTTCACGTCTGACGGGGCCGAGGCCTGCTCTGGCCGCCTCTGAACCAGGCCACCCCTAGACGCAGGCATCTCCCCACGGCAAGGGCCGCTCTCTGGGCCCCTCACAGACATCTCCCCACAACGCCCTTGCCACCGTGCAGGCCTCCTGGACTGCCCCCTGTTCTCCCTTCCTAACGAAATCCTGTCCAACTTCAAAACCCGCCCAGGGCAACGCCCGGGGGCCGCCTGGAGGGGCGGCCTCTCGGCCACTGGTGACGCAGGTCTGGGAAGGGGCCCAGCTTCGAGGGTCTGCTGTCCTGCTGGCACTGCCCTCAGCACAGGGGAGACCCCCGAGGCTCCGCACACGCTTGGCCGTGCGGCTGAGAGGCATGCGGACTGCAGGTGGGCCGCATTCCCGTCTCTGGCTGCCCACCTGCTCAACCCTCACCCTGGCTGTGAGCCGAAACCCCTTCCCGTCTCCTGGCTTCTGGCTCTTTCTCAGCCTCCCTCCATCTTCTGGCTTTTCCCTGGCCCCCGCCATCCAGCCCCAGTGAGTGACACATGAGGAAGTTGGAGCTGTTTCAGGTCTGGTTTCCTGACCCAGAGATGCCCCACGCCCACGCTGAAGCCGTGCCGTGGCCTTCACTGACCTTCAGGATGATCTCCACAGTGAACACAGAGGTGAACCCAATGTCAAAGTACCCCAGGATCTGGGGACAGGGAAGGAGAAAGATCAGTGAGCGGAAGGGTGAAGCCACGATGTCATTGTCACCATCAAAACCACGATGACCCCCAACACCATCCTCACCACCATCACCATCACCATCACCACCATCATCACCACCATCACCACCACCACCATCACCACCATCACCATCACCATCACCATTATCACCACCACCACCACCACCACCACCATCACCACCACCACCACCACCACCACCATCACCATCACCACCATCACCACCATCACCACCATCATCACCACCATCACCATCACCACCATCATCACCACCATCACCACCACCATCACCACCATCATCACCACCACCATCATCACCATCACCATCACCACCATCATCACCACCATCATCACCACCACCACCATCACCACCGCCACCATCACCACCACCATCATCACCACCATCACCACCACCATCACCATCATCACCACCACCACCATCACCACCACCACCATCACCACCACCACCACCATCACCACCATCACCATCACCATCACCACCATCACCATTATCACCACCATCACCACCACCACCATCACTGTCATCACCATCATCATTCAGCCCAGATGACGAGAGCCTGACTGTCTCGTGCTGGGACGACGGTGTTCGGAAGGAGTGGACTGGGTAATCTTTACCCTGAGGGACTTGAACTCTAAGAAGCTCTGGTGCCCATAGCCACAGGGAGGACGCAGCTGCCACCCACCCCAGAGGGAGGCGTGTGCTGGCTGAGGGCTGCAGCGGGGGGAGGGACGGGGCAGGCCGGGCCGGCAGAGGGCCGGCCTGCCGCCAGCACCTGGTTCCTCATGGACTCGGCCCGGATGGGGTCCTCGGCGGCCAGCGCGGCGCTGCTGAGCATGATGAAGAGCAGGATGAAGTTGGTGAACCAGGTGGCGTTGACGATGCGGTGACACAGGACGCGGATCCTGCAGGGACGGGAGGGCCAGGAGAGCCGTGAGGTGCTGGGCGCTCAGGCCTCACCCGATCTGTCCTGCGGGGGGACGCACGCCCTGTCTAAAACCACCCCCAGAGAGAGCCAGGGCACCCAGGCCACACTGGGTGTCAGCGATGGGCGAGGCTGAGGCCTTCCCCCCCGCCCAGCTGCAGTGCCCGAGGCAGGGCGCAAGAGCCCAAGCTCCAGGGGTGGGTTCTCCTGGTGCAGTCCGGAGATGGGGGTCTTGGGAGAGCCGGGGACAGCCCCCACCCCCAGAGCCCTGTGAGTCACCGGGCACAGCCCGCCGAGGGGACACGCACTTATTGGTGGGACTGAAGATGAAGAAGGAGCTGGCTTCCGGGATGGGCACCGCCTTNCCAGCGATGGGCGAGGCTGAGGCCTTCCCCCCCCCCCCCAGCTGCAGTGCCCGAGGCAGGGCGCAAGAGCCCAAGCTCCAGGGGTGGGTTCTCCTGGTGCAGTCCGGAGATGGGGGTCTTGGGAGAGCCGGGGACAGCCCCCACCCCCAGAGCCCTGTGAGTCACCGGGCACAGCCCGCCGAGGGGACACGCACTTATTGGTGGGACTGAAGATGAAGAAGGAGCTGGCTTCCGGGATGGGCACCGCCTTCTCTTTCAGCTGCAGCTCAGCCAGGGGCCTTGGCCGGGGGCTCACCGGGATCTCGGGCTCATCTTCTTCGTCGTCCCCTGTGGGGGTGGGGGGGGCCTCGCTGTCACATCGTCTGTCTCAGACGCTCACAGGCTGGGGGCCAGGGGGGCCGGTCGGGCACATGCAGGAAACGGCGCCTGGGGAGGAGGACCGGGCTCTCACCTGGGAAGTCAGCCGAGGGGTAGGGGTCCTTCACCTCCTTGACATTGGACTCAAACTCGTCGACTTTGAGCTGCAGGAGAAACGCGAGGGAGACGATGATGAAAACGAGGCCTGCGGCGTCCGCTTACAGGACCTTCGGGGGAGGGCCCGTGTGGGCTTCCGCTCCCGGAGTCTTCCCTACAACCTGGGGACAGGGACACTGTAGTCATCCCCTTTTACAGATGACCAGCCAAGCCCGGCAAGTCCAACAAACTGCCCCAGCTCCCTCGGGTTGGTGCACAGTGCCCTCCCCAGATGACTTCTCCAGGCTCCACTCCCACCAGGGCCCCCAGCTCTCAGGGGTCATCCTCTGACCCAGGAAACCTCGGCCCCCATGAAGGCTGAGCAGGGCCAGGCTGGGGCAAGGAGCACCGAGTAGGACGATGGGAAGCCAGTCTGGGCCTCTCTGGGAAAAGGGGTGCTGAGTCACAGGGGGCGGGGTGCTGGGACTCTGAGGAAGTCTGGGTCCCAGGTGGGGCATCTGCACTTCTCAGCACAAAGGTCCACCTGCGGGGGCTGTAGCCGAGGACTGTCCCCCCTGGGGTTGGGGGAGGTGCCCTCACCTGGCTGAGCACCTCTCTCCCACCCCCCACCCTACCCACCAGCACCATCAGGCTCCGGTGGGGGTGGACCAGGGGACGTTCCGAGTGGAGCCTACCCTTGACCTGCCTCTGAAACCACCCCGTGCCGGGCTCACCTTGGCAGTGGTGGGGATCCCCTCCCCCTTGGGCTTCTGGTCCAGCTTCTTGGCCACCACCGACTTTTCCTCCTCTGGCCTGTCTGGGAGACCTCTGCATTGAAAACCAAGAAAACCCAAGGTGGAGGCCGAGCTAAAAAGTTCTCAAAGATCTGCCGAGGCTCCTTGGGGGTCCCCACACCAAAGACCCTGAGAATCAAGCTCCAAAGAGCCACCTGCCTGGAGCTGGGACACCAGCACCACTGGACAGTGTCCCACCCAGGACGCGGCATTCACCTGGACATCTTCCTGCGCTTCCTCTCCTCGGCCTTGGCCTTCTGGGCGGAGGTCAGGCTCTCAGCCTCAGCCAGGTTGTCCACCGCAATGGCCAGGAAAACGTTGAGCAGAATATCTGAGGGTGTCCAGCTAAGGGGCTGCGGCTGTGGGTGGAAGGGGCCCAGGTCCTCCCTGCCTGCTCTTGGGTGGGGTCGCTAGAGAGCCTCTGGCTAGAGCTCCCTGACCGGAGGGCTTGAGTACAGGGCCGTGGACATCCTTGGCAAGCCTGCCCAGGGTGCCCAGAGAGGGCCTGGGGTCCCCTGTGGCCCTGAGCCCCACCCCGTTCCTGCCCAGGACTGAGCCCAGCTCCTGGCAGACACACGGGAGCTCGGGGGCCAGGGGTCCCGCCCTGCCCCCGCTCATCATATCCAGTCCCGTCTGGCCGGGCACTTCGGCCCTCCCTGCCTGCCCTCCTGGCCTTCCCATCTGCCCCTTTATGGCTCCCTCTGCCCAAACTTGGGCTGCCTGGTGCCTCACTTCCCCGCTGCCTGCCCCCTGCCTTTGCCCCAGGTTGGCTCTTCACGGCTCCTCCCCCAAGCCCGGCCCTCTTGTGATCCTCACCCCCCTCCCCCCGCAGCCAGTCACCTGTCCCTGACCAGCTGGAGGAAGGAGGGTCCCACAGCAGCTCCTGAACTTGCCCTCCCCCCAGGAGCCTGGGAGCTGCCCTCTGCCCGTTTAAGCCCCTCCCCCAGCCCCCTCCCCACGGTCTCCCTGCACCTGCAGGGATACAGTTGCCGCAGACGAAGAGGATGATGAAGTAAATGCACACGAGCATGCCGGGGTAGGTGGGCCCGCCGTAGGCCATGATGCCATTGTACATGACAGAGTTCCAGTCCTCCCCTGTCAGGACCTGGGGGCGGGGTGGGGACGGGGCGGGGGGGGGGGGGGGGGNGGGCGGGGCGGGGACGGGGCGGGGGGGGGAGTACACAGGGACTGAGATCCTGCCCCCGCCCAGGACCTTTCCCCTCCTCCCCTGCCCGGACCAAAGGGCCCTGATCTAATTCCCGCACATCTTGCAATGAGCGCCAATCTTATCCCTGGCTTTTCAGGGCCATGGAGTGTGGGTGTCCCCGAGCGGGGCCACTGCTTCCCTGTGCTCTGTCCCTCACTGCACAGCACGCACCCGGGGCCTCCTGCCCCTCCGTCCTCCAGAAAGGGCACGGGGTGTTAACTCTCTCAGAGACACCACGCCCGCCCAGCCAGGGGGCGTGACTGGGAGACAGAGAGGCGTGCGTTGGGGTTGGGCCGGCCCCTCCACTGTCCCCGTGGGGGTGCCCCTCACAAGGGCCCGCACAGCAGAGCGGGGTGCCCCGGCTCTGCACAGGGCAGCTCCCCCAGCGGCCTCTTGGGTGCCCCAGTCCCGCTCCCTGGGGCAGATTCCCGCGTGCACTGGCCAAGGCATGTCTGCGGGGTGAGAGATGGCGCATGCTCTCGGGAGCACCCAGCCATGGGGAGGGAGGCCACCCGGTCTGGCTTGGTGCTCAGAGGCAGCCGCGGCACATGACAGACCAACAGGCGCCCGGACTCCCAGCCCCCCCCCGACTCCATCTGTTCACAGACTGCCATCCGACGGGGGGCCAGCACTCTGCCGGGCACACAGGCTGAGCTGGGCACAGCTCCCCACTCAGGAGTGTGGCGCAGGCAAATGAGCAACTGTCATGATGGAGAGAGCCACAGGGGACGAGGGAGCCCGCAGAAGGACCTTGGCCTCGAACCCGCAGATCCGAGGAGGCTTCCTGGAGGAAGGCACTTCCTTCCGAGGCGGCACCTGGCCTGCCACAGAGGAACAAGAAGCGGCCTCGGCCCCCGAGGGCAGCCCACCTGGAAGACGCTGATGAGGGCCTGCGGGAAGTTGTCGAAGTTGCTGCGGCGCACCTCCGTGTCCTCGAAGTCGTACCTGCCCCCGAAGAGCTGCATGCCCAGCAGGGCGAAGATGACGATGAAGAGGAAGAGCAGGAGCAGCAGGGAGGCGATGGAGCGGATGGAGTTGAGCAGGGACGCCACCAGGTTGCTCAGTGACGTCCAGTACCTGCAGGGCGTGGTCCAGAGGTGGAGGGGGCGTCCCTTCCCACAGGTGTTCATGGGGCTGGGGGGGCCGGGGGGAAGGCAGGGGGGTGGGCTGCCCGGAGGGGGAGGCCCCCGGGTCGTGGTGCCCTCCACTCTTTCCTTCCGCCACAGCACCCGTCTTCTGTGCCATGTCACACTCGTTCACAGGACAGCTGTCTGACTTCTGCTTCTACCGCGGGACTCTACACCCACGAGAGTAAGGTCCACTCTGGTCCATGTGCCCTGACCCTGTGCCTCACATGGCACCTGGCTGCCGGGCGGGGGAACTTCGTCAGCCTCAAAAGTCCACCCACCCTCTCCTGTCCCCTCACCGCCCTCCTGGCTCCTCCTATTCCCTGTTCTGTAGGCCCGGACAGGGGTGAGGAGGAGGGTGGCTGGACTTGTGAGGCTGACAGAGTGCCCTTGTCTGCCTTCCCTCCTCTTCCCTCCTCTTCCTCTCCCTCTTTCCTCTGCAAGTCCCTCCTTTCTCTGCTTCCGTCCTCTGTTCCACACCCCACCTCCCTCCCCCAAGATGGTGGGAAGAGGTAAGAAGAAAGGGCAGGAGTGTGGTCCAAAGAGGGGATGGCCTTTCTCCTGCACAGAGAGGGGTGCCTTCGCGGACCGTGCGTGATGAGAGGGACGCAGGCCAGCCCGCGGGGCCCGCGGGGCCCGAGGTGCCCGCGGTGCCCGCCCCCCGCTCACTTGGTGATCTTGAAGATCCGCAGCAGGCGGATGCAGCGCAGCACGGAGATGCCCAGGGGGCTCATGGCGCCCGACTCCACCAGCAGGACCTCCAGGATGCCACTGCACACCACGAAGCAGTCGAAGCGGTTGAAGACAGACAGGAAGTACTGGCGCAGCCCCAGCCCGTACATCTTCATCAGCATCTCGATGGCGAAGAGGGCCAGCAGCACCCGGTTGGCCACGTCTGGGGGCACAGCGCCGGGCTGAGCCGCCCGCCTGGGACTCCCGCGCCCGCCTCCAAGCCGTCCCCCGTCCCCCATCGCCTCCCCGGCTGTTTGTTCAGGGCTGTCTTCGCCTCGGGCCGAGCAGCCTGGTGAGAGTGTGCTCGTTCTCTCTGCACCCTGAGAGCCCACGGGCAGCACAGACGTGGGGAGAAATCTCTAGCCCTGGAAGCCTGGGCCCCTAGACAGCAGCTCGGCTTTGTGTCCGGTGTCCGTGGCGGGAACGGTCTGCACAGACACCTGGGCACCCTCGTGGGGGTCTCCGGCAGCCCCGCTGTGACTGCCCAGAACGGGGTGGGGGTGCCGCCAGCCCCTACTTCCTAGAAACCGACATCAGCATCCAACTGGCTTCGCCTGCCACACCCTCGGTGCCGCTGGCTGGTCACCCTGGCTGGCCTCACCTTGCAGGTGGGTCAGCCACGCGGGCTGGTGGTGGTGCTCCGAGGCGACCGACAGCGTGTTTAGGGCCACAACCAGGATCACCAGCCAGTAGAAGGCTTTGGACTTGATCACGTCGTGGCATTTCCAGCGGAAGACACGGTTCCACCGTCTCCAGTGTCTCCTGGGGGGAGGACAGAGCAGGAAGAAGGCCAGGGGCTGCTGCTGTCCCTGAGCCCCAGCTTCCCGGGTAGCTTCCAGGCAGACCCAGGCCAGCCACCCGGGGTCTGACCGGCCCTGCCCCAGCCACGGAGCGGCGGGGCCACCCTGGTCTGGGACCTCTGTTCTTCCTGCCACGCTCCCTCCTCCAAAGGCGAGCGACAGTGATGCCCGGGACAGAGGACGCGATGTGCGCGGCGCGGGGCACAGTGCTTCCCGTCTCAGCCAGCCTGGCCCCGGGCCCCGCATGGTGCCCCACATGGGAGCGGTTCTTTAGCAAACTCGGGTGGCGGGTGGCTGCCGACCGGGCGCGTGGACTGTCGGGGCTTTTTGGAGAGCAAGCTGGCAGCGAGCGCGCAGCCAGGGAGGTGCTGCCTACGTGCCTTCGACCCAGCAGGTCCTCCGCGGGGATTTGCCCACAGAAATGCTCACACTTTGGCAGAGCCGTTGCCCCGGGGAGTCTGTTCCTGAGCCCGGACCGGAAAGCGTCATTCCATCTACGCACCACGAGATGTTCTCGAGCATCACTGAGTACCCGTGCCGTGGGCTCCTTTAAAGTGTCACTAAGGACCCCGACTGCGGGACATTTTTCAAAAGTTGTGCCAGGCCCTGGCTGGTGTAGCTCAGTGGATTGAGCGCGGGCCTGCGAACCAGAGGATCACGGTTCGATTCCCAGTCAGGGCACATGCCTGGGTTGTGGCCCAGTTCCCTGCAGGCCAACTCCCAGCAGGGGATGCTCGAAAGACAACCATACATTGATGTTTCTCTCCCTCTCTCCTTCCCCTCTAAAGATAAGTAAATAAATAAAATCTTTAAAAAAAAAAGTTATGCCAGAAGGTGTGTGAGCGATGAAGCCACGTGAAGGCTGGGAGGAGCTTCAAAAGCACGTCACTCCGTGAAGGCAGCCAATCGGAAAACTGCGTGGCNCACAGAAATGCTCACACTTTGGCAGAACCGTTGCCCCGGGGGAGTCTGTTCCTGAGCCCGGACCGGAAAGCGTCATTCCATCTACACACCACGAGATGTTCTCGAGCGTCACTGAGTACCCGTGCCGTGGGCTCCTTTAAAGTGTCACTAAGGACCCTGACTGCGGGACATTTTTCAAAAGTTATGCCAGAAGAAGGTGTGTGAGCGATGAAGCCACGTGAAGGCTGGGAGGAGCTTCAAAGGCACGTCACTCCGTGAAGGCAGCCAATCGGAAAACTGCGTGGCGTCCGGCCATCGGCCAGGCCGTGGGGACGGCAGGAAGCGGGGCGGTTGCCGTGGCTGTGGGTTGGGGGGGTGAGCGGGGCGGCGAGACCACCCCGTGTGCTGCGACAGCGGTGGGCACAGGCCGTGGGGACACTGGTCCGAACCCAGAGGGCGTCCGGTACAGGAGTGACGCTCCTGGCAGCTGTGGATGCTGGGGGACGGTGACATGTCGGTCGGGGTCATTTTGGTACCAAGTGCACCATCTAGTGGGGGCGCTGAGAGTGGGGGACAGTGTCTGCGGGGGGTGGGGGGAGGTGAGGAATATGGCACCCCCCTGTACCTTCTGCTCAACTCTGCTTCATCTTCAGCCTAAAACTACTCTAAACAAAATGTCTGAATAACAACAAAAAGAGACATTTGTGTGAAGTGGCCTCCAGAGCTCATGTTAAGTCACAAAGGTAAGTAGGTAATGAGTGCCCGACACGCCTCTGTTCCCCCTGGCAGCAGCTCCCAGGTGCCAGGTCCTGTCCTGGATCTGAAGTGACAGTAATTCTGTAAATAACCCCGCAGTGGAAGAAGCCCCAACAAAATCTGGTAAACCTGCCCTGCGCGTGTGTGTGTGTGTGTGTGTGTGTGTGCGCGCACGCGTGAGTGTGAGAGAGCGAGAGAGGAAAACCTGGAAAGGCCTCGGGGATGCTGCTGTTACCATGGTTACTTCTGTGCAGGGAGAGGGGCCTTCATCCTCCCTGTGATGTGTTTCTCTGCTGTTCCATCTTCCACCAGCTCGGTGATATCAGAATTAGTAGAGGACAGCAGCCACCCAAACCAACACACATACTCTTGGGACGGAGGTGCGACGGGGCCAGCCTCTGCCCCACGAAGCCCCGAGGCTGCCTCGGAACACACCTGTGCCTCCCCGCAGAGGCTCAGGGCCAGCCGCCTGCCCACGCCACTCTGGTCCTCGGGCGGCAGCAGTCCATAACCAGGGCTGTGGGACTGGGGCAGTGGCCCTGCACTCGGAGGGAGGTGGCGGGGCTCTGATGAGGGTCTTGGGGGCCCGAGGCTGGGGGCCGGGGGGTGGGCAGGCACTCACACAAACTGGATGAGCTTGTTCAGGCCCTCGATCTCGTACAGGCTCTCCGTGTCCGAGCCACCTTCATCCAGTGACAGCTTCCCTGGGGACAAGAGAGACCCATGCGGCTGGACACACCCGGAAAGGACCACGGACAGGGGGCTCCTGGGACGGCAGGCCCTGGGGGGGCCTGGATGCCCCTGCCTTCCTGGGACCAGGCCACCAGGAGCACAGCAGGGGCATGGATGGGCAGGCAGTGGGCAGGCAGGCGGGGCCTTGTGGTCTGGGGAGAGCGCTGGGCCCACAGGAAGCCAATGTTCGGAGCTGCGAGGCCTTGGACCAGTCGCTCACCTCTCAGGGCCTCGGTGGTCTCACCTGCACAGCCCAGTGCTGTGCCTGCTCCGTGGGCCGCCCGGGCTTGCGGGGGCTCCAGGGAGGGGGTGCCCGCTGGGAGGGAAGCTGGGGCAGATGAGGGCCCGGGCCCGAACCTTCTAAGTCCTCCACGTCCATGACCTCGCCCTGCGTGATCCAGCTCATGTAGCCCCGGAGGTCCTCCTCCAGCTGCTGCTTCTCCCGGAGCTTCTGGAAGGTTCCCCTGGACTTGGCCTTCTCCCGCTCTTTGGTGAACTCCCTGTGGTGGGGCAGGGAGGATGGGAGGGAGGAGGGGCAGCGTGGGAAGGGCAGAGCTTCTCAAAGACCGACAACCTGTGGCTGGCGCCCCTCCCCCCTGCCCCTCCCCATGTCCCTCCAGGAGCCCTTGGGAACACTCAGCCCCTCTCCTCATATTTTCGCTTCCCCCCTCAATTCCTCCTCCCTCGCCCTGGGAGGGCATCAGGGGGTCAGGAACCAGGCAGTCCGTTGCCAGAACAGAATCAGCCACGGAAGCTCCAGTTTCTCAGGGAGCGCTCCGGGGCCTTGAAAGAACCAGGTGACAGGAAAGGGCCCGAGGGTCAGGAAGGGACCCTCAGGCCACCATGCAGGGCAGAAGGGAGCCTCCAGCACAACTGGGAACTTGTGAGCACTCTGGTGCGGAGCCTGGGCACAGCCTGGGCCAGGAGGCTGGGGACCAGGAGGGACAGAAGGAGGCTCACAGGGAAGGGAGAATAAAGGACCACGGAAGGGTCCCTGCCTGCAGTGCCCGCCTCTTCTGGGTTATCCAGGGAGCAGGCCCTTAGCCACAGGGGACGCGGGAACGTACGAACTTCTAAGTCAATCTCCCCGTCCTGTTCCATCTCCTCCTCTCTCTCCTCCCAGCTGCCTTTGGGCTTCCTTACCCGCTCAGGACACCCAGCACCAGGTTGAGGATGAAGAAGGACCCCAGGAGAATGAGGGTGACGAAGTAGATCCATGGCCACTCGTTCCCGATGGCATCGTTGACCTGGAAGGACAGAGGGGTGAGTCTGACTGTCTGACTGAATTGCCCACTCCACCAACCCTGGGGGACAAGGAGTCAAGACGTCTGGACCATGGGGAGGGGCTTCTTTCTCTCCTGAAAACCTAGGACCTCCTGAGGGGGGTTCTTGCTGACCTTCTACTTGACCCGCCCAGGTGACGCTGACCCATTTCTCCCTCCAACAGGCCCCCTCCCTGGCCTGACTCGCTCATGGAGTCCACCTCTACTTGGTTTCTTTACAGTCAAACGTTTTCAACACAGAAGAAACGGTGAGGAGTCTCAGCTGAGCCGGGCCAGGGGCCTCAGGACCAGCGTCCATGACTCAGGACAGGCCGCCTGCAGGGGGCAGTGGTGAGCCCTGGGTCCCTGCAGCAGAGCTGAGGCCACACGAAGGACCACGCATCCAAGTGGTGAGTGGTTTGCTTGCATGAGAGCCGTTCATGTGAATCCTCCGTACCGGCAGAGCATTGGACAGGTTACAGTGTCTCCCCCACTGTTGTAATGTTTCCCCCACTGTTACAATGTCTCCCTCACCGTCACAATGTTTCCCCTACTGTCACAGTGTTTCCCCCACTGTCACAGTGTCTCCCCCACTGTCACAGTGTTTCCCCCACTGTTACAATGTTTCCCCTACTGTCACAGTGTTTCCCCCACCGTCACAGTGTCTCCCCCACTGTCACAGTGTTTCCCCACAGTTTCCCCACAGTGTTTCCCCCACCAGCAGCTCACGCTGCTGCAGCCGAGTCAGCAGGGGAGCCAGACGGACTAGAGGTCTTGGTTCTGCTGCTCACAAGTTCCCTAACCAAGGGCAAGTTACTGAACCTCTCTGAGCCTCAGTTTCCCCATCTGTGAAATGGGAACAGTGCCTCCCCCGCGAGGCGATTAAATAGGAAATGCAGCCTAGCTCTCAGCAACACCAAGTAAACAGCAGACGCCGCAGGAAGGTTTCCATGGCACCGGCTTCAGGCCGCTCTGTCGTGATGAAGTGAACCTTCCCACTCCCCGTCGGTGCTGCCCAAGGACGTGGGCAGCATTCTCCTGTCATGGGCGAGGAAACTCGTGTCCAGGGTTTATCATATGGGAAAGCAGTCCTGCCCAGTGGCCAGAAGAGAGACTCAAGAGGCCGTCATCCCCCAAGAGATACGAGGCTCCCGGCCCCAAGCAGTGGGTCACACCAGCCAGGCTTAGGGACGAGTTAGGAGGGGAGACCAGAGCCAGACCCGCAGCTCCTGGCTTCCGTTCCTCTGCTCCCCCCGAGTGCTGCACAGGCAGGCTCCACACTGGGGTGTCTCAAGGGTGCTGGGACACACACCTGGGGACCAGAGGGGGCTCCCAGGGAAGAGCCAGAAGAGGCAGGGCCACCGCCCCCCCCCCCCCCGCCCCGAGGGAGNCCCCCCCGCCAGCCCTGAGGAAGAGAGGTGCTTGGGCAGGGGCGGCCAACCCACCCAGTACAGGACCTCGGTCCAGCCCTCCATGGTGATGCACTGGTACACCGTGAGCATGGAGAAGCCAAAGTTGTCGAAGTGCGTGATGCCGCGGTTGGGCCCCGGCCAGCCGCCTCGGCACTCGCTGCCGTTGATGGTGCAGGGGCGGCCCGAGCCGGTCCTGGCACAGGGGGACGGCTTCTCGTTCTCCACCGTGGCCACGATGTCTGCAGGTGGGAGGGTCAGATGGCAGGAGACGGTGGGCAGCGACGGGAGAAACATCGCTGGTATCGTTCCCAAGGCCAGCAGCTGTGGCCAGCAGTGACCCGGCGTGCGGCGGCTCCACGCAGGGTGGGCCCCTCCCCTGGAGTTGCCGAGGCCTCTGCTGCGGCCCAGCCCCGGGACTCACCGGTCCCGACGAAGTAGCACGTCTTGTGCATCTTGCCCTTGAAGAGCTCCAGGCCGATGATGGCGTAGATGATGACCATGAAGAGGACCAGCAGGGCGATGTGGAACAGGGGCAGCATGGCCTTGAAGATGGAGTTGAGGACCACCTGCAGGCCTGCAGCGGGGTGGGGCGGGGAGAGGGGAGGGAGGGTCAGCGCCCCAGGGTCCCCTCTGGCTCTCCCCACCCTGGGCAGCCTCTGGGACACCAGGGCAGGAGGGGGACCCAGAACTGGGCCAGGGAGCAGGCTGGGGCGGGGTGGGGTGGGGACACTGCCACGCACTGGGCACCCCGGACACCAGCCGCAGGGGCCTGAGCACGCGGAAAGCTCTCAGGGCCTTGACGTCCAGGCCGGCGCCTTTGCTGCTCAGCGGGGCCGTGTTGCTCTGGATGACGTTGACCTGCTCCAGGATCACCGTGAAGACCCTGGTGGGGGGAGGCAAAGGGAGAGGGCCCAGCCATCAGATGAGCACTGTCCCCGGGACCCCGTGTCCCCTCTGCACTCAGGGGACCCACGGGAATCCCATGGGAAGGGCAGCAGACACAGTTCCTCCATGGCCAGCTCTGCTTAAGGGATGCCTGCCCAAGGGGCTTACTACCAAATGTCCTGAGGCCAAGGTCAGGCTCCGGGAAAAGAGGATCGGAACCATCTGTGATGTCACCTCAGGGCATGGGTTGGGGAGGACTGGCGCCTGTGTGTCACTTACTACCAGAGTCCCCAGCCCAGGGGCTCGGCCACCCCATGGAGGGCCACGGGGAGGCAGCAGCCCCTCATCCGTGGGGCCGGGGGGGGGGCGGGGGGAGGAAGTTCGGAGCCTCACTTCCCCTCCGGGCCCCGCCCCCCTCTCTAAGGGAGTCAAACTTCCACCGTCCTTTGGAAATCCACCCCCAGCCCTTCCTCCCAAACCCTGCTTTTGACGGCCGAACCCGGGACCCACTGGGTGTGGAACAGTGGTGCTTGGTGAGGGGCTGCTCCTGACACCGTCCTTCTTTCTGGGTGTCTGTGTCTTGGGCTCCTGAGGGAGCCTGGCTCGCGGCGTCCCTCAGCTCCCCCGGGTGCCCAGGGCAGCACCCGGACGTGGTTACCAGTGAACAGAGTGTGCACTGCCCTGAAGGGCCGCGTGGTGGGGAGGCGGCCGCCTCTGGGGCCGGGACCACCTGGGTCTGGGTCAGGGCACGGCCCCCTGGGGAGCCACGTGACCTTGGGCAAGTCGCTGGACTCCCCCGGGGCCTCAACTTCCTTAAAGGGAGGAAGCAGCCGGGTGATCGGGAAAATGGAATGCGATCTTGAGGCAAAGGCTGCCATTACAAGGACGTGGTCACGCTGACAAGTTGTCTTAGGGGCTGACCTGGGTCCCCCGAAGTTACAGGTTGGAGCCCGAACCCTCAGGAGCTCAGACTGACTGTATTTGGAGACAGGGTGTGGCATAAAGGACTAGGTGGTCAGTGGGGCGGGCGGGGTGTGACCGGCCAGGCAGGGTATCCTCTTGGGGACCACACTGAGGCAACCCCCCCACCCCAAGCACAGAGTAGGGTTCTGTCCTGCCCTGGGGTGCTGGCGGTGGCGGTGGCAGGCACAGGGTCCCCCAGGGCCTCTTGGACCCCCCTCGCTCTTGGCCTCACCCCAGGAAGACGATGATGAAGTCGAGGGCGTTCCAGCCGCTGCGCAGGTAGGCGTCCTGGTGGAAGAGGAAGCCGTAGGCGATGATCTTCATGGTGGCTTCGACCGAGAAGACGACCAGGAAGAAGTACTCCAGTTTCTCCTGCAGGGACGGAGCCGTCACGCCTCACGCCGCTCCCCGGCACCCTGAGCCCACCCTCACCTCTCAGCCCCGACCCCCACACCCTGGACCCCCCTGCCCATGGGCTCCTCACTCTCGGCAGGTCACCCCTCACGGAGGCCGTCACAGGCCACCAGCTCTGTCCGAGCCTCCGAGGCCACGCGGGCCCTCTCCCTGGCTCGCGTTCACCCCTCGCTAAAACACCAGACACGGTTTCATCCTCTTCGCTCTCTGTCTCACCCGCTGAAACATCAACTCTGTGCCCGGTGTGGGCGGGGCAGTTTTTATTACCCTTCTCCTGCAGGCAGCCCCCCCACCCAGGACCAGCACTATCAGGGAGGGGAGGGGCAGGGGGGGGTGTTCAGCCAGCTCCACCCTGCAGAGGGCTTTCCTGACTCCCCCAGGCCTTCCCCCCAAATCCAGTCCTCTGTCACCCCATCCATGTCCTGTCACCCTCCCTCCTGGACCAGGAGGGAGGTATTTCTAAGAGGGAAAGTATGTGCCTGTCGGGGCTCGCTGCTGAGCCAGCCCCCGCCCCCCACAGCTGTCCTCGCTGGGCCTGGTGGCTTTCAAGAGCTCTCCACCCTGCCCCCCAGCATCCCTCCCCACAGGCCCAGTCTCCTTGGGATGTCGCCCCGCCGGCTGCCACTCTGTGCAGCGGCAGGAGGCTGACGTGGAGAACCAGGCACCTCTGCAGCTGACAGGGCCTGTCCACGCCCACGCTGGGCTCGGTCCCCAGGCCTGACCTCCGCACTCTGTGAACTTGTAGCTCCTGTGTGCCGGGACAGGGCCACGCACCACACCAGTTAGCTGCGAGGCCCAGCTCCCCCACCCACCCAACCACCCGCCCAGCTCGGAGCGCCCAGGTCAAACCCACGGCCGCAGCAGGTGGAGGGTGCCCAGGTCCTGCCCTGCGCACGACAGGAACCCTGTCCCGTGGGTTGCACGACCTGAGGCCCCTCTTGCCTGGGCTCTTTGTCTCACTGACGTTTAGCAAGGGCTGGCCTGGGCACCCCAGGGGGGCCTGGCTGCCTCTCCAAGGTCCACGTCATCAGCGTTACCCAAACATCCCCCCAGGGTTGCCATCAGGGGGTGGGGGGCCGTGGCCGTGCACCTAACGCTGCTCACTGGCTCTGCCTGACGCAGCCCAAAGCCTCCAGAAGACGGCGCTCCCTCCTTGGCAGAACCGAGGTGGCACAAACCGCCTGCGTCCTTCGAGGACGTGTCCACCATTGTTGGCACCCTCAAAGGCGTGGTAGCCCCCAGGTCTGTGGGGGCCACTCTCCAGCCACACCCTGTCTGTTGGTTCTCACGGGGCTGTGGACCGGGCCCTGTCCTACCCCGAGCTCACAAGCTCGCCCTGACGTGTTCCCACCCCCGGACCCACTCATCTGCATGTGTCCCTGTCTCCGTCGGTGGAACCCAGCATCTCTTGGGACCCAGTGCCCTCCAGCTATGATTCCTCCTTGCCAGTGAGGGGAGTGGGGCTCAGAGGGGCAGTGGGGGCCCAGGCTGCCGGGCCCCAGCCCACCCAAGAGACAGAGTTTGCTGCGCTCCGGGTGAGCCAGCTGAGTGACTCCTGGTGAACCACCAGACCCACAGGTCTCGGGGCCCTGGCCCCTGTCCCCATGCAGCCTCCAGGTTTGGAAGATGACCCGCTGGGGGTGAGGGAAGTGGCTATATTTAGCCTGATGAACCCTCGCCCCACCGACAGGTCTAAGCCGGTCTGGGCAGGCCCATCCTGCCTCCCACCCCAGGTCCGGGCTCTGTGGGACCTCAGCGGGGACCCAGGAGGGCCGGGAGTGCAGAAAGGGATCCCCTGAGCCCCACCCGGGCTCCAGGTGGGACCCGAGGCCGGCACTCATCTCCTGGACATGCCCGTGCTGCCCAGGAGATTCTGAGGTCCTTGTGTGCAGATGGAGAGGCCGGGACTCAGGGAGCGTGGAGAGGGCAAAGGGCCAGCTCCGGGCAGGCTGGTCCAGTCCCTGTGCCTCCCCAGTGACGGCCCAGTGACGGCCGGCTGGGCCCAGTGCTCCGGGGTTATTCGTGGGGCTCCTGCTCACCCCCAGTGAGCGAGGGCTCTGGGGGAGGGGTGGCTGGTGCCTGCAGGGGCGCGGGCAGCGTCAAGGTGGGGCCTCAGGTCATTTTTCCAGGCCCCTGCTGGGTGACCAGGCTCCCTGCCTGCACGCTGCAGGTCCTGGTTCTCTGATGGTCAAGGCTGGAGCCTAGGCAGGCCACCTCAGGCACATTCCTGACCCTATAAAAAGACAGCCACCCTGCCTGCCAGAGGCTCAGGCTGCAGCCTCCCGAGGGCTGGGCAGCAACCTGAACCCCAGGAATGTCCCAGAGGCCTGGCCCTGTCTGCGGGAGCCACTGTGAAGCCAGGGAGGGGCTGGCCCACCGCTCCTACCCCGGACAGCACTAAGGACTGCTTAGCCACTGTTACCAGAAATCACCCACGACCTGGGAATCCGGCAGAAGGAAGGCACCACGTCCCCATGGTGTCATGGTGGAGGGTGACCTGGCTGGCCGGGCCAAGGGCTGTTTCATCAGCAACTTCTGGGGTTTCTCAACCTCAGCCCCGGTCATGTTTAGGCTAGGCAGCTCTTTGTGCGCAGGATTGGGGTCCCCCGCATCACACAGTGTTCGTGGCCTCCCTGGTCCCCACCCACTGGAAGCCAATTGCACCTGCTAGGCCCCCCATTCACCCCTAGATCCTCCTGAGCCCTCAGCTAGAGCTGCCGTGTGGCCGGAGGGGTGCCTACCCTCTCTGGGCCGACCAACCCCTGGCGGCGGCGCATCCGACCCCACATCCGAGGTGACGTCATCGCTTCGAAAAGCTTCCTCTCCCTGGAGCCCCAGGCGGGGAACCCCAGCCCGCGTCTAAGGCAATGCACGTGGGACCCTAGGAAATGCTTAAGTAGTCTAGGGACGTCTGTTCTGTTTCAGGGTGGAAAACTGCGCCCCCGCGTGAATGAATACGCTCCCGGAGGGCAGATCCCTTTCCAAGGCGTCAGCTTCTTAGAGAGCTGACATGGAACCCGAATCCGCACTGCTGAAGGGTGGGTGGGCGTGGGGCATGGGCCCAGAGCCCTCCCAGACTCAGGCCCAGAGGGGAGCCCCAGTGAAGGCGAGGGGGCGGGGCTCTGAGACGTAAGTCGCGCTGGGAGTTTGCGTGGCCCCGCCCACAGCTGCCCCACCTTCCTGTCCAACCCAGGAGGGAGCCCGCGGTCTCTGTGGAGTCCTGCTCGTGCAGAAGCCCGCCCACCTGGGACCGACTCCCTGGAATCCTGGAACTCATGTGAGGAGGGCCGGGTAGTATTTTTCCGTCAAACTCCCCATCCCGGCAAGGTAGGGGAGGGACAAGCCTGCTGAGTGTCCCTTGTCCTCACCCCCTCGAGACCACAATTTCCAGGGATGTCCCCT
Organism: Sturnira hondurensis; assembly: GCF_014824575.4. Classification (NCBI taxonomy): domain Eukaryota; kingdom Metazoa; phylum Chordata; class Mammalia; order Chiroptera; family Phyllostomidae; genus Sturnira; species Sturnira hondurensis. The sequence goes on from NW_028091436.1 coordinate 1,677,830, forward strand.
AGAAGTCCTCGAGCCGTCATTACGATGGCAACACAGCGGTCACAGGGCAGGGATAGAAGTCACAGGCCTGCATGAGAGGTCCCCCAAGGAAGTGCACGTGGGGTGTCCCTGGGCCCAGCACCCCCACTCTCTGAGCCTCAGTTTCCTTATTTATAATGTCACTCCTTCACAGGGGGACGAAAGTGGACCATAGAGGAAAGTCTTCAGCACTGAGCCTGGCATCTAATACGGACACATCTACATGGGAAGCACCTTTACTGGCTTTAGGTAGGTGGACCCTTTAAATGAAGCCTCCACTGTCTGGCCCATAAAACAGTCCGTCCAACCCTGGCCTGTTCCGGTTCCATCACAGGTTATGCCTTCTGCCTGCGGTCCTCCACGATGGGACCTCCCAGGAAGGTGAGCTCGGTGGGGACAGGGTTTTCTGGATTCTGTCCAGGAAGGGAAGTGGGCACTCGGCCCCCTGGGCCTCCGTTTCCACACCTGTCACACGACACTGTGCCAGGGACCCAGGATGCGCTGGCACGTCACAGAACCCCGCGGAGCGGAGGAGCCGCTGGGCAGCCCTGCCAGTGGTTGGGGGGCGTCTGCATCCTTGGGGGCGGGCCCTGCAGCCCTTGATCCCCAGCCAGGTGCAGACCGCGGGCGGGGGAGGGCGGCCTCTTACCAGGCCCATGTTCAGAGTGTTGTTGTCATCCTCCGGCATGGGCAGGTACACGGCCAGCGCCACGCAGTTGGCAAAGATGGTCAGGAGGATGATGGTCTCGAAGGGTCTGGCGCCGGGTTAAGGAGAGCCCTTGAGTGAGGCTCGGCTTCGCAGGGTGAGGGGCAGGAGGGCGCCCCGGGAGGGAGGGCCCCGATCTCCGGCAGGTGGAGAAAGGCCCGGGCTCCCCTGGGGGGGCAGGAAACCTCCCTCCCATGCTCTGAGGCCCAGCAGCTTCCAGGGCCAGGGAGCCTTAAGGCCCCACGCCTGCCCCACACCCGCCTCACCTGCCCTCTCCCCAGGACCCCGGGCCCTCTGAGGTTCTGCTAGACAAACTTGTGAGGGCTCCCTGGGGGAAATGGGGCTGTTGGGGGACAGGCGAGGGGCCCAGAGAGCAGGCCCAGGAAAAGCGACCGTGGGGAGAGATTCCTGAGCCCCAGAGCCCAAGGAGGCAGAGGATGACCACCGGCTGGACCAGCACCCCCAGAGCCACACACAGCACCCCCATCCTGACACACCCACCCCTGCACAGCCATCTTCTGGGGCAGCCCAGGCCAAGCCAGGGCAGGTGGCATTGAGGGAGGAGGGGAGAGAGCGTGGGAGGCTCGGCTGGAAACCCATTCCCCAGGTGCTGCAGGGGCAGAAGCCTGGGAGGGAAGGCCCGGAGGCAGGGCCAGGGGGAGGTCCCTGTCCCCTTTAAACCCGACCCTGCGGAGGCAGGGCCAGGGAGCTGGCAGCGGGGGCTGGGTGGGGGAGCACAGCTGGCTCTGACGAGAATGACTCCAACCTGGCCCCGCATTTTCCCTGTCTGGCTCCTTCCCCCTCATCCTCGGGAGCAGCTGGTGGGAGCCCGCTCCCAGGAACCCTCAGAGACATTCCAGATATGCCTGCTCTTCTCTAGCAGCCCCAGGATGCCGGCCTCCCCCGCCTGCCTCCCCCCTCCTTCCCCGAACAGCCCCCAAACCTGCAGGGTTCTTCCTCCCAGAGCCGGGCTCCAGGCCCTGAACCCAGGTAGGGTCTGAGCTCGGGTTGCCAGGCTCGTGGCCCTTCCTTCAAGCCCGGTCCCTCCGCCGCACCCCAGCTCCTGCCTCCCCCCACTCTCACCCCGCCCATCAAGGGGAAGGTTTTCTTGCAGCGCCCCCCGCCCGCCCCCACTGTATTCCCCCCATCACGTATAAGAATGAGGCTGTTGCTTCAAAGCCCTCAGGGGGACCCAAGGTGACGTGGACTCGGGCGCACCTGCCAGCAGCCCAGGAGCACCCAGCCTGGCCACAGCAGTCAGTGGACATCTTGGGTGGGGGGTCGCCAGGTCCTGGCCACCCACTCAGGTGTCAGAAGCCCCCCCCCAAGTCTTCCTCCCGCTCCCTCTCGCCTGAGGGCTTCGTTCCCACGGGGTCCTCCGGCACCTGCCACCCCGCCTCCACGTCCCCATCTCCGTTCCCCCTCTCCCGGCCCCCATGTGCGTGGCCCATGCGTCCCCGCCCTGGGCCTGGAGGATACTTCCACTCCACGATGCTGATGCAGGCCTTCCTCAGTGGGTTCTCGAGGGTCAAACAGAACAGGGCCCGGGGGGGCCTGGGCAGAATCTCGGGGGCCGGCTTCTTGGGCTGCTTCTTCCTGAGGCCCTCGTCCTGGGGAGAGGACGGCTCCATGCTCCCGGCAGCCCTGGTTCCTCCTGCTGCCCGCCCCACAGCCTCTCCTCCCTGCGTCCCCTGTGCCCTGGCCTTGGGGACTGGCCTCGGTGTCTGCTGGGCCCGGGCTGCCTGCTGGGCCAGCGGGGGTGGGGCTGAGGATTACTGTCCCGGCTTCAGGAGTAAAATTAGCCCCTCTGGCCAGGCAGCTGTCATTCCTTCGCAGCCCAGCAGTGACATCCCAAAGTGTCCCTGGGAGGGTGGGGGTGGGGTGGTGGAAGGCACCGGGGCCTGGGGTGGGCAGAGGGAGACAGGGAGGAGGCTCGTGGCTGGGCAAGACCCTTGACGTGGACCCCCAACTACAGACGGTCCCTCATGCCAAGATTAGCTCCACCTCCCCCGGCGTCATGATGCCCCCCTCCCCCCGTCCAGAATAGGTGCTGGGTGGCCCTTGGGCATAAGGCACAGCCCCCCCCCCCCATTTCAGCACAGGCAGCTTCCAGGCCAGGGGCCCTCCCCACCCTCACTCCCCCCCTTCAGAGAAGTGAAACCCACTCCCAGGGCGGAAGGCTCCCAGGACCACCTGGGATGTGCCGGCCTCTGGCTGGGATGTGCCACACCCCAGTGGACTGTCTGCTTTGTGTCCCCTCCCCCGACTGCTGTGAGTGGAGTGCTTTCTCTCTCAGGGCTCTGCCCCCCCCCCCCGCGAGCCTGCAGGAAAGTGCCCAGCTCCCTGTAAGTGGGGGTGGAGCACACCCCACGCCCTGCAGCCAGGACGGAGTGGGGATGAGAGAGAGAGAGACTCGGGGGGCGTGAGGGCGGACCACGGTACGGGGACTACAAGCTCGACGCGTATTTTATTTTGTCATTGGGCTGGCAAGTGCCAGTGCACCCACGCGGTTCCACCGCCCACGCAGGCAGACGGCTGAGGGGGGAAACCAGTCCTCTCCCGGCCGGGCAGGGGAGAGGCTGGGCAGCGAGGAAAAGGGCCCTCGGGGAGGAGGAGAGGGCCGGGAGATCGCCCTCCGTCAGGGAGGCTAGAGAGCGCCACCGCGGGGACAGGACGGGGTTGCAAACAGGCTTCCAAAGAGGACGCTGGTATTTGAGGCCATCTCGTGGCGAGTCCGGCAGGGCGCATCCGGACCGAAGCGCAGCTCCGGTGGCCTCGCGGATTCTCGAAGACCCAAGGGCTACGCCTGCGGCCCGGGGCACACCGAAGGGCGCCGTGGCAGGCTGTGCACAGCCAGGGGCTGGGCCCCAGCTTTTCCCAGCGCGGGGCTGAAGCTGAACTGCAGCCAGAGCCGCAGGCGACCACCCTGGGTCGCCCTCTTGCGGCCTGTGGGACAGCGTGGAGAGGACTGGCGCTTCCCCACGCCCGCGCCCCCTGCGCCTACCCAGCTCCTGGGCATGTGTGGGCCCCTCGCATTCCTGCGCTGCACCTCCGTCCAGCTGCTGAGGAGGAAGTCAGCCGCGGGGCAGGGAGGAAGGGGTCGCAGACACAGAGCGCTCGCCCCTCTGAGTGTCCGCTGCGCTGCGCCGCCCCGCTGTGACCCTGCAGTCACGGGCGCCTTCGGCAGTGGGGCGGCCCTGGGAACCCCGATCACTGGCTGGATTCCTCGGACTCCAAGCCCGGCGAGGAAGAGAAGCGGGGGGCCTCGGGCGGTGGGGCGTCGCCGGGGCGCTCGGGTCGGGGCCCGTCGGGAGCGGCGCGCAGCAGCTCCTGCAGGTGCCGGATGTAGCGGATGGCGGCGCGCAGCGTCTCCACTTTGCTCAGGCGCCGTTCGGCCAGCGCGCCGGGCAGGTGGCCACGGAGGCGCGCGTAGCCCTCGTTGACGCAGCGCACGCGGTGCCGCTCGCGCTCGTTGCGCTTGTGGACGAAGGCGGGCTCGAACCCGCAGTCGTAGCCCCCCAGGGCGCCGGGCCCGGGAGCGCAGGGGAACAGGCCGGCGTAGGCGGCGGTGGGGCCGGGGAACAGCAGGAAGGGCATGGCGCCCGGGGGCTCCACGGGCAGGGGCGCTGGCCGAGGAGGGGGCACGGCCCCCAGCTGCATGCCGCCCGGGGGCGCCGCGGGTCCCCGGTCCATCAGCGCCCGGCAGAAGTGACTGTTCATGGTGCCGCGCGGGGCTGCACCCACAGCCAGGCGCTTCCGGAATGGTCCCTGGTCGGGGTCTGTGCGTCCCCACTGCGGGGACAAGTCACATCGCCAGCAGCACCTCGGGGGTTCCAGGACTGGTTAGGGTTGCTCTTCACTCTCTGGGGTGGCTTCAGCGGCCCCCCTAATGGGCGCCATCGCTGTGGACTCGGGTGGCACCGGGCAGAGGCTCAGAGCACATGGGCTCTAGTCCATCCCCAAGCCACAGGACTTGGGGTGCTCGCTCTCCTCTGCCGCCCATGGGCACCTGTCTGGCCAGCAGCGCAGCGCGCTGGGACCACAGCGCTGGGGCCTGGTTCCTCAGGCCTTGGAGACGCCAGGCCCCCTGGGGGTGGGGAGGATGCAAGGGCAGGAACTGACTGCTGCCTTTAGGACCGCGCCAGCTTCGCAGAGAGTCCCAGGAATGGTCCTGAAGGAGAGAGCGGACAGACACACCAGTTAGGAAAGGCCGGCAGTGAGCCCGGTGTCACCGCCTTCCAAGGGGCCTGTGGGCTTTGGAGTGGGGGGCGGGGCGCCTGCTGAAGAGGAAGGGTGGAGAGCGGCGCTGCAGCCCCAGGTCGGCCTCCCTCTCGGAGGACTGAGTCCCATTCCCCAGACTCGGGGAAGGGAACCCCCTCCCAGGAGGGCGATGGCACGTGAGACTCATATAAGAAAAAATACACCCAAAACACCCGTGGGGCTCAGCTTCTGATGATGCCAACGAGGGCACTTCCTCTGAGAGTGGGGATGAGTCTCATCGCTGACACCCTCCAGAGCCTTCTGTCCAAAGATCATAGCAGTTCCGGGGCCACCACAGCCGGCCTCCGGGTCTCACTCGGCACCGAAGGACGTGGGTGTTTGGACATGTGGTTGGGACTTTGACGGCCCTCTCTGTGCCCAGCGGAGGGGCATCGCCAAGCCCTCCACACCCCGTGCGGATTTGCCCACCAGCCGTCCTGGGGGCCCGGGAGTGTCTGCCCTGGGGAGGCTGAGCCCAGAGCTGGGCCCAGCTCCGGGCTCCTGGAGGCCCTGCAGAAATTTAAGAAGCCCGGAGAACTGGGCAGAAAGGCGGGCTCAGCCTCTGTCCCGCAACCTGCCTTCCCCAGATGCCGGGAAGCTGTGCGTTTCGGGAAGCTTGGCCCGGGTTGGATGTAGCTGCCACCTCCCTCACCACTGCTGCACCCCCAGGAAAGCAATGAGGAACCCCCTTGTCTGTGCTCAGAACTCAGGAGCAGTACCCGCCCCCCAAAACCCCACCCACGCAGAACCCAGGCAGGACCCCGTCCAGCCTGTGGATTGGGCAGAACCGGTGGAGAACAGCCACCGGGTGCCCACGAGAAGCGATGGCAGCCGCAGGTGCGGGGAATTCCAGGTCCTGCCCTCTCGCTGGTGGACCTTTCCACTCCCTGTTCCACTCCCCCCTGGGCACCGTGGGAGTCCCCGGGTCTTTGGGGGAATTCAGATGGTATGTAATAGGGACACAGCTACTAGTATCTGGGATTGTCGGCGAGGCAGGCGCAGCCTTGGGAACGGTTCCTAGAGGAGCCAGAGGCCTGGGTCGTGGCTGCGAAAGACCCCAGACAGCGAGGGCCGCCCGTGCGGCCCGGGCACAGCCCCGACGTGCATTCACGGACACACCTGTCCTGGAGGAAGTCTAGCAGAAAATCCCACCCACGCGGCTCCGGTTTCCTTTTCTCAGGCCGGGCTGGGGCTGGGCCCCTGGGGGACAGGCTCTGAGCTATCCCAGTGTGGCCAAGAGCAGAGGGCACTAGCACAGTGCCCTCCACACTGCACTTTCCCACGGGCCGGCTCGGGTCTCAGCGTCTCCCCCACGGACGGTGCCCCCAGCTTACAGACCAGAGGGCAGAGGCTCACAGAGGGACAGCCACTTGCCCGGGGTAGCACAGCTGCTGCAGGGCAGAGTTGAGAGTCACCTCCGGGCATTCGGGCTCCTGTGTACATGTGAGAGAGGGAACAGCTAGACTGACCCTCAGAAAGGGACCTGCTGGCGCGGGGGGCCACCGAGAGCTGGGAGTCAGCCTTCCAGGGCCAGAGAACACGGGTAACCGTGAGCCAAGCTTCCTCTCCGTCAGGTACGGCCCAAAATGCCCACGTGTGCACGCACGCACACACACACACACACACATGCACGCACAGCCCTTTGATCCTCACTGCCGGCAGGGACTGGTATTCCCCCTATTCCCCAGACAGGAAAGGGGGAGCACAGAGAGGCGCAGTAAGCTCCCCAAGGTCACACAGCCGATGAACGGTCAACTTGGGCTTCAGGAGAAACCAGGATCCTCTGTGGGGCCAGCCGGGCCTCGCCCCCCTTCAAGGGCGCGTCTCTATTAACAGCCGAGAGCGTCAGCGAAGCCGAGATGTGGGAAAGAGAAAGGCGGGTCCAGGCGTTGCTCGCTCCTTCGTCTGGAAGGCCCGTGCTCACAGGGGATCAGTGTTCCGTGGAGAAAGCCCGTGGGCTCAGAGGAAGACAGGAGTGTGAGGTTTCCTGGGGTCCTGGCCACCCCAGACTCAGAGGCTCTGTGGGTGGGAAGCAATGCCCCTGTCACCAGGCTTTGGGGACACGGCCCCTCCTTGGAGCGAACTAATGTTGCTTCATCCTCGCTGTGTGTCACACTCTGGGTGTCCCGACGAGGAGGTGTCTTCTGTCCCACTCCACTGGGAGGAAGCTGGGGTCGTCAGAACCCGCCCTTGTGGCCATTTGGGACAGTGGCTCCTCATGTCCCCGCCCCAGGTCTTGTCCTGGTGGCTGCGGTCCTGGCGGCTCCCCAGGCAGACAGTCTCTCCTGCGTCACCCGTCCATCATGCGGTCTCCTGTGTTTTAGAGGGGCAGGTGTTTTCTGCATCCTGTCGAAACTTAGCTGATGACCGACGGGGACTCAGGCCAACGGGATGGGCTTTGGACCCTGGCTTTGCCCCTGCCCAGCTCCAGGACCAGGAGCAAGCCCGTCGTCTGTCCTGTGTGTGGGGGGGACAGCGCCCACACTTTCTTCCTGAGTTTCTGCACCGTGCAAGGAGACCGGCTTGATCCGGCCCCACACAAACTCTCTGGGCGCATGCAGCCAGACCCCCTCGGTCTGGGCTCGATTTACAAGAATGCCGTTGCTGCAGAAACTGAATCCCCTTGAGGGAACTTCCTGCCCCCTGTTACAGATGGGGAAACTGAGACCCAGAGAGCTTCCGTGAGCTTAGGTGAGCTTCAAGTGGACAGCAGGGTTTAGAAAACAACAAGAAAGCCCACACAGACTTTGCTCGGGTCTGGACACTCGCCTAATCTTGCGTGCTGCCCGTGACAGGGCTCCACGGCGGCCACGGTAGCGGCTGACCCTGTGCCAGGGGACAGGGCAGAGACTCAAGCGAACAGAGGCCTGTTGGCACCCAGCTAATCAGGGCTGGGGGTGGGCCCTGATCCCCTCCGTTGGCACTGGAGTCTGCGCCCCCACCCACAGCCCCGCACCTCCCAAGCGGTCTCCCACGGCCACCAGCAGCCCAGTGTTCCCAGGCCCCCAGCCTCCCTCCCAGGATAGCCCCGAGCTGGTGTGCCCCCAGGGAGAACCCTGCTTTGCCTCTCGGTGTGTCAGGCATCCGGCCAAACCCAGTGCCCTGGGGCAGAACCACAAAAGCACCCTCAAAACCCAGCACACCGCTCCCCGCCCTCAGCCAGCAGGAGGGAAGCAGTCGGGGACGAAGCCCTCAGGGAGCGTGTTCCTGGCCTGGTGTCCCCCGGCCACCACCTGTATGCGGTTACCTCCTGGGTTGGCACCTCCAGCACAGCCACCCATGGCTTGTGGGCTTCCAGGCAGGGGACAGTGGGCCTCCGCGCCTCTCGCCTGCCCTGGCGCCTCGCAGCCTCTGCCCAGCTTCCCGCCACAGCACCAGGAGCCCGGTACGATTCACCTGATGGAGCTCCAAACAGGGACACACCCAGACGGGGAGGGAGGAGGGCGGAGGGGGATGGGCTGGAGGAGGAGAGAGGGCCACTGCTGGCCTGCTGTGATTGGCCGCCCGAGCCCTGGCAGGGCAGATGGAGATGCTGTGGCCCCAGGGCGCTGTACCTGTGGACCGCCCAGGGCTGATGGCCGCCTGCAGTGAGTGTGCAGGGCAGGAAGACACCGGGCTCCTGTCGGGGGAGGCCCTGCGGTTGGGGAGCACACCCCTCTCCGAATTCAGGGGTCTGGGCTGTCAGGTGGCCCCTGGGCAGCACTAGGCACAGGAGGCTGTCACCTGTGGGTCCACTCGGCCCCACGGCACCAGCAGAATGAAGACCCCGGCTCAGCACTCTTCACCCACCGTGGCCCCGGGGAGCCTGAGTCAGAGTCAGCCATCAGGGGTCACTCTGAGGGGACCTGAACGAGCACGGTGGCACCGGGTCCCTCCAAAGTCCCCGCAGCCCAAGGGCACACACTGTCAGGCTGAGTTTTCTCTGCACCCACTCACGCCCTCACCTATCTCTCCCATCGATGTGCACGGAATCTCGAAGCTGACACCCTATGGCTTTGCCCTGAAACTCTTTAAAACAATCACATGACCACTAGAATGAGGAGTTCCAGTGTGGGCACCACCGGAAACGCTCTCGGTGTGTGCGGCACGTCGGGAAGGGACGGGCTGCTTCCCCGCCCTCGCCAGCTGGAGCCCCGCCCTCCGTGTCTGCCGCCTTGGCCAGAGGGGCCCAGTGTCCTCAGGGTCGGCCTGCCTGTGGCCTTGGCCCCGGCTCAGCTCCACACCAGGACATACCCGGGCCAGGGGAGCCAGCACGGTGTCGCCCCAGGAGGTTCTGAGCGGAGCTTCCCCAAGGCTGGTTTAGCTGCAGTCCGGGTTCTCTAGCCACGGCGGGGTGCAGGGGGGAGGCCCCCGTGACCCCTCAGAGCCCAGACCAAAAGGCCCTGCTGCAAATGACAAGAAGGACAACGGGGGCTCTGAGTGTGTCCTTATGTGGGAGGCTTGTCCTCGTCTCCGTGCAGGTTCCCCGTCTGCCCCTGATCGCCTGGGGCTAGAGGCCGGTACCCCACTCCCAGCAATGACTCAGGGGCACAAGGAGATTTCAGGGGGACTTGGTGGCCCTGCTAGCGAGTGGCAGTTGGCTTCTGCACCCGGGCTGCTGGGGAGCATGCGTCTCAACCGGCCACTCACTTTACTAAATGGGGGAGGTTGGGACCTGACCCCCACAATGGTCACCGTCCTCTGAGGGGCAGCTACAGGTAAGGCCCTGGTGTCCTCGGAGACAAGGTTGGGGACGGCTGGGGTTGCCATAGGGCTGAAGGTGTGGGAAGCCAGGTCTTTTCAGGCCTTCAGGGCACACTGCCCGCCCACCCTGCCAGCTCCGGGGGTCCCTGGGCATCTCCAGGTCAGCAGGGTGCAGACCTGGGCATCTGTCGCCCGGCCCTCCGGCCCCTTCTCCAGGCTCTGCTCTCTCCTCAGCCCCACACAGGGCAGTGGGCTGTGGGGTCTTTTGGGGAGCCAGCCACCTCCCAATACCCCCCCCCCCAGCACAGGCTTGTAGGGGCCCCGTCACTCCTGCCGAGTGGCTCTGGGGACACAGACCGGGGGGCAGGCAGGTTGTTGCCTCTGCCAAGCCCTCGAGCCTCAGATGGAAGCCTTCGATGGCTGTGCAGGAGGCAGGTGACATGATGTTTTGTGGCCCCTGAGAAATGACGAGGACATGGATGGGGACTGTGGTGTTAGGGCGGAGGGGACAGGAGGGGGTGGGTTCCTCAGCCACCCAGAGGGACGGCTGCTGGGACTTTGGGAGTGAGGGGACGGCAGACAAGGGCCGAACCTCCAGGTTTCGGCGGGAGTAATTCTGGTTCAGACAGAGGAAGCCGATCACAGATGGCTGAGGCCTGGATGCTGGCTGTGTGGCACCCTGGGGTAGGTGGGGGGTTCGGTCCACCCGGGAGACGGGTGGACAGGCCTGGAGCTCCGCAGTCAGGTCTGGGCCAGAGACAGGGAGGCCAGGAAGGAGCGTAGCTGTTCAGGGAGATGCTGAAGCCCAGAGGGAGGGAGCCTCAGGGCTGAGTGGGATCCTGGGAACCCTTGACCTTAGGGAGGTGGAGGGGCATCCAAAGAGCAGGGGCACCGGAGGCTGGGGCCCCAGAAGCCAAGTGCAGCAGCTCTCCAAGGGAGGCCCACTGGGGTCGAAGGGCAGGGGCAGAGGTGAGAGCAGGACTCCCCCCTGCCTGACCTTGCTGCACAGGCTTGGGCTAGACACCTGAGGCGGTGGGTGGGGGAGGGTGCGGAGACTGGAGGCCACAGAAGGCTCTCTGTGGGTGGGACGTTCGTGCACATGCACAGGCTGAGGGAGACGGGGGACAGGGGACGTCGAAGTGGCATGGGGGCCGGGAGAAGGGACAGCAGGGGGTGACTTGGGACAGGAGGCCGTGTGAAGGAGGTCAGGTCCTGGACGAAGATTCGCTCGCAGGTGGGAGTGGAGCTCGGCTCCTGGAGAGGCCGGGTTCACACCTGCGGGCTCTGGTTTCCGTGCAGTGAGGCAAGGTCTCCCAGGGGACGGGAAGTGCAGGAGGCGTGCCCCGTGGCTGGCAGAGTGAGGCCTCGGGAAAAGGGTTCGCGGCCCCGAGAAGGGGCGGCCTGGCAGCCACGGACCCGCAGAGGCCCAGCTGGGTGCCTGTCCACAGACCTGAGCTGCCTCGAGGCGAGAGCACCGTTGTGGACAGCCGGGGTCGAGCGCGCAGGGCCCACGAGGGTAGCAATGTCCCCAGCGCTGGCTGCTCGGGCTCGGCCTGGCTCACGGCTGTGGCACCGGGAGCCCTGTGCTGGCTGAGTGCACCTGCTCAGGGTCTCACAACCAACTCCATCCCCTCCCAGCCACGGTGTCCTTTGTGGGTTTCTGGTGCCAACCCCAGTCTCCGCTCCTCCTGGAAGCCCAGCCAGCAGGTCGCCCCCAACCCCAGCACTGACACATGACCTTGTAACCTGGACCCCCGCCTCACTGAGCACCCAGCCAGGACCGCCCACAAGGTCCCCAGTGCCTGCTCCCTGGGTGGCCTGGGGACAGACACTTGGGTCACAGGTCCCTCAAATACCCTGCTTCTGTCTGGGCCCCAGACACCCCATGGCACTTCCTGGGCAGAAGCGGAGTGACCACTGTGGCTCCCACTTCCGTCTCTTCCTACCGACCCACCCCCGGCGGTTTTGGATCAAGTGCCGGCCGTGTCTGAGAGACCCCCAATGACATAGGCTCGTTCCCAGTCTCAGGGGACTGTCCACGATGGTGAAATGCAAACAGGCTCTCGGGGCAGCTTCAGAGCAGGGACCAAGAGCCGCCACCCCCAGCCCCAGGGCAGCGTGGCTGGCAGGTGAGCAGGATGCCGCAGGCACCGTGTCTGCCACGGGGCACTTACCAGGTCACCAGGGACACGCTTCGCTTTCAGAACCTCTTGAAATGCAGAGAGTGAGAGACACGGACAATTTAATCGTGGCTTCCATGATAACAGACCACAAAGGACACAAGCTTTCTCCATCTCCACGCACTGGCACAGTGGAGCTCGGGGACCAGTGGGGACCCGAGCACAGGCACTCTGGCACGCAGAGCCTCTCGTGTCCCGAGTTGCCACCACTGTCTGGCTTGGCTTCCCAGCCATGGGAGGGGGGGCTGCCTGGTGTCCTGAAGTGAGGTGAGGGCCTGGTCCACAAGGGCATGGCCCAGCCTGCCCGGTGGGGCCTGTGGGGAAGGAGGGGGCCAGTGCCCCCCAACACAGAGTGGCTGTGGCCCAGCTCTGCCCTCGAACATTCCAGATATTTGGAGCTGGAAGGGCAGCACCGAACACCTCCCTCCCCACTGGCTGCCGCTCAACAGGGACGTTGCTACAGAGGAGACGCCACAGGCGCTGCAGGCCTCTCCGGGGAAGACCGGGGAGGGTGGCCCAAGGCGGGAATGTGGCCCCGACCCGCCTAGCTGAGCATCTTCTGCCGGTCGAAGACGGTCTTCCTCTGCTCGCGCACCTGCAGCCTCCACCGCTGCTGCGCGCCCTCCACACGCCCCAGCACCGACTCGGCCCGGGGGCCTCCGAGGGAGGCCGCAGCGGCCGCCGGGGACCGGGCATCCTGCAGCGGGAAGAGGAGAGGAGACCTGGGCTTCACAGGAGGCCCCGGGCCGTGGGGTCTGCGGGGTGGCCCTGCCCCCCAACTCCGGGGCCTGGGGAGGATCTGGAGGCGTGGCACAGGCACCTTCTAACCCACAGGGAGAGGACCCTGGGTGTCACAGGGTCACAGCCTGCTCGGTGGCAGGAAGCCCAGCCATGGGGTGGAGGGTCCACTGCACTGAGGGGCCTGGGATCTGCTTGGAGGGGGACGGCTGGGCGCCCTCCCTCTGCCCCACCTCCTCCCCTCTCCTCTGACAGCCATCTCTGTCCTCAAAGGCGGCATCCGCCCCTAATTACCACCTCGCTGCCTCCGAAGCCGATGAATTTCCTGCAGGACCCCGAGCCTGATCCCTGGGGGAGTCGGAGCCCAGGCCGGCCCACGTGCCCACGGGGATTTCCTCCCAGCTCTCCCTGCCTCTCATCTCCCGCCACCCGGCTCTTAAGGGATTAGCACAGCCCTCTAAGCCAGCGCCACCCCGTAAATGCAACCTCGCTTCTAACACCCGGCTGGCACGGCTTCTGTCGCCACGCAGCTGCCGGGCTGCAGGGGGAGGCGCACGGTGGGGTGTGAGGGGCAGAGCGAGCGGGTGGGCAGCTGCAGAGAGGGGTCTGGCTAGCGGTGAGGCTGGCAGCAGCAGGCCCGTGGCCTCCGTGGAGCTGGGCCACTGGTCTTGAGCACTGCCCAGGGAGAGCAGAGGCGGCCATGCCCCAGGGGCCCAGGTCCAGGGCAGAGGAAGGGCCCAGGGCCGGGCCTCTCCTCCAGCCTCCGACCACCTGGGGCCGGTTGCAGAGGCTCGCCGAAGGCACCAGGAAGGAGGGACGGCCGACCCCTTGGCGGCCAGCTGTCCCTGGACAGTGGTTTCTCCTGGCTTCAGTGTAATGTAACAAGCCCACCGTTTGCCGACGTTCTGTGCTACGCCGTCAGCAGGGGTCGAAAGCACACACACGGAACACAGGCCACACGAGAAGCAGCAGGGCGCGTCCTGGTGTGCTCCGCTCCGCTTCAGGGGTGAAACGTGCTGCTCCCGACACCAAGCCGGTGTCGCGACCCAGTGGCCGAGACCCACAGTTGGAGAAACATGGTTGACGACCGGCACCAGCATGGCCAGCTCAGTGGACGGTGTGAGTGAGTGAGGCACACGGCGTACGGGCTGCCCTGGAGCAGGGGCTTGGGGTTCTGCCATGTCCCCCCCACAGCTCAGCATGGGGCTGGGGCCATGGCGGACTCACAGTCCGGCGCCGACACAGCCCAGCACATGACCTGGATGGGCAGCCTGGCTCTCTGAACCCCCATCCCTGTCCGTAAGCGGGGTGGTGTGTGCAGAGCCCTCAGCGGGTCCTCAACACACGGCAGGAATTGCCATCGAGCCCAGCTCTGGTGGCCCAGGTGGGGACAGGGGGACCTGCCTTTGGGAGTTCCTGCGGCTTCGCACACCTTCCCACGGCAGCTGCTCCACGGGCACTCCTTGGTGCGGAGGACTGGCCCCCACATAGCTGAGGTGGGCACCCAGGCCCACTCAGAATGTGCTCTGGGCCACCAGGACCTAGCCACCCAGCCTCTTCCTTCCCAGTCCCACCCCATCCCCTCTGGGAGCCGTGAGGAGCCGGGGGAGCCTTGCAGGCAGCTGCAGGGCAGGGAAAGGCTCAGCCTACTTCCCCTCCCCGCTCAGGGGGGAGACGGGGACCAGGGCTGCGCCCACACCCACTGCAGGACTGAGGCTTCACCCAGCTGCCCTTCACGTAAGGTCTTGACAAGCAGCTCCTAAGTGGTGGGGTCGAGGGGCGTCGGAAGCTGCTGCGGACAGGCTCCGTGCCAACAGTCGGACTAACGGTGTTAAAGGCCCCACTTCTGTCCCAGAGACGCCAGGGTGGGCCTGGGCCTGGCCCGTGCTGCATTGGGGTGGCAGCTGAGGCTGGAGAGTCACTGGCCCCCCTTCTCTGTGAGGTTCGGTCTCAAAGGACTTGGGGAGCTGGGGGCACAGCAGGGAGGAGGGGTGAGCCCCTCTCTGAGGACAAGGAGAGAAGAAGACGCCTCCGCCCCATCTCCGATCCTGGGCCCAGAGTCAGACAGACCATCTCCTCACTGACCTGGCCGCACAGCTGAGACCGTCCCTGGGCCAGCCCATCAGAGGGTGGCCGCAGTGCCTCCCCCACGTCTCCACGTGGCTCACCCTCCCTGTTGTACCCGCTCCCCCTGACCCCCACGCCCCTGCCACACCCACCTCCAGACACTTCCCTCAGGGCCCCCTGTCCCGGCTCTGAGGCCTCGCCTGGCCACCCCGCTGCTGTGGCCGATGCACATGCCTGAGCGCGGCGCGTAGCTGAACCGTGGACCGCGCCCGCTGGCCACCCAGCCTCCCTGGTCCCTGGGCCTTTCCTGGGGGCGGAGGCTGCCGGCACTGCGAGGCGCTCCACCCGCTGCCCTCAGCTGACCCTCCTACAGTCACAGCGCCACGTAGGTGTGAAGACCTGAGCGAACCATAAGGACAAAGGAGCACTTTGGAGCTGCCCACGCACCGTCGTGGTGGGTGAGAGCCCCCACACGGACGCCAGGCTCCGGAAACGACCCTGGGATTCAGCACCGCGGACAGCGACCGCCGGCGCGCGGAGGGTGGAGTCAGCGCCCCTCACCACGTGCTGGCCCGATGGTGGCTTCAGAGTCCTGTTGCCTGCCCACCTTTCTGCTCTGTCCTCACAGGAGACAAGGGGAGCGTCCCTTTCACAGCGTGCCTTGTCCAAGCTCCCTCGTCAGACCCCGGGACCAGGGACCTCCCTCTCAGAGCTGGTCCCGCTGCCTGGGCAGAGGGGGCTGTTGTAGTGGCCCTGAGTCCTCCCTGCCCTGGTCCCTTCACGTCCCCAGGTGCCATCACCGTCTCTCCTGGATTCCCCGCTCACCCTGCCCACAAGGTCCAATGCTGTCCTCACACCCCGGGGGTGGGGGGACTACTGGGGCCCCACTGTGGGCAACACACACCCAGAGCCTCCAAGGCCTGTCCCCTCTTCAAAGAGCACCAAGCCCACACATCTGAACCGCTCCGCTTCTGTCCCGGCAAACACGCTTGCTTCCTCCTTTCAAAGGGCGTCTGAGCCCGGGGATTAGGCCCTAATGCTGCTGGCATGCTGGGGGGCGGGCAGCGCCAGTGCCGAGGCTGCCAGGCCTTCAAAGGGACACGCCGGCTTTCATCTCCCTGCACGGCATGTTCCCTGGGCAGGAGAGCTCCCTGCTCCGGAGCTGGGGGGATGGAGCCAAGGGCCCCCAGTCCTGGGATGTAACCCCTCTGTATCTGACCCCTGACTGGGCCCCAGACTCAGGCAGGGGTCAGGGGTGGGGGGCTGAAGCCCACCCGAGGGAGGGCCGCTGAAGCCCACTCCGTCTCTACAGAGTTCCAGTCTCAAGGCCACTGAGTTGCACCGGCCGAGGAGAATGTCCAAAGAACCCAAGAGGTCTTGTTCTAACTTCGCTCCTCTTGGGGCAAAAGCGAAGACCCCCAGCCTGGGGTAGCTCCTCCCTGGTGCCCTCGGGGAGGGTCCTCCAGACCACTAACAAACTTGAAGACACAGCCTCTGCCCACCCCGACCCAACACCCTCCAACACCGCCCCCTCCACCTGCCCAGAGAGGGGAGGACGAGCTGAGTGTCCTCACCATCCAGGACAAAACGGGACCCTGCGGCTCCACTCAGCCCTGTGCTCCCCAGCAGCTGGGTAGTCACTGTCCTCGGAGCTGGCTTTGAAGGCCCCCTCTGCCAGGAAGCCCTCCCAGACTGACAAGAAAAAAGGGTAAGTCCCCAACCCTGGTCTAGTAAAGGGCCTTCCTGGCCTCATCCCCAACTGTCCATTTTCTGGGCCTGATCCTACCTACACCTTAGTGTTCTCTGCCTGCTCTCCTGGCTTGGGCTGTCCAGGGTGGAAGCCCCTGGGGGCATACATGAGTCTGGAAGCTCACGCAATGCAGGCAGAGGGAGGGAGAGAGGCTTGTGCACGGGAGAGGAGCCACTGAGCCCCAGGAAGGGTCAGCCAGGAGCACCAGGGCAAGGCTACCAGAGGCTGCACAGAGAGATGGGGCCATCCTGGGTCCAGGTGCCGGCAGGGGGGCCTTCCCGTGACTGTGGCGCAGCGCCGGCGCCCCTCCGGTCAGGCCTCAGGCACTGGACACACGCCTTATTTCCTCTAGAACCCCCCCTTTCCCGGCACCCGGACACATGGCCACAGCACCCCTCACTGTGGACAGCCTTCCTTCCCACTCCACCAAAATCTGCCCCCAGATGTCCCCGCTCCGATCGGGCTCTGCTGCGGGAACTGCACTGACCACGCCTGGCCCTTTCTCCCCAGAGCCCCCCACATGGAGGCAGCCCTGACTTTGAGTCAAAATGGGGAGCCCCGGGGTGGACAGGGGCCAGGGGCAGGGGCTCAGGCCGCAGGGCAGGGCTGCCGCTCCTCCAGGTCCCCGTCCAGGCGGCAGGGAGCCTGGCATTCCGGGAAGAGTGCGCCCGCCCGAACTGTAATCAGCGCGCATCTCTCAATTATGCCCCAGCCAGGCCTGCAATTAGCACGGTGCCCTAATCGCCAAGTGTTTATTAGCGATGCCCCCCGCCCTCAGAGCTGCTATTACCTTGCATTAATAACCAGGTAGGCATGCGGGGTTTCCTCCTGAACACAGACCACCCAACTCTGGCTCCACCTCCCCAACAGGCGAGGCTCAGGCCCTCTGCCCCACCTCTGGCCCCGCGCGTGTGAGCCAAGGGCTGGGGGCGGCTGGCGCGGGTCTGGCAGGGCAGCTCCCTGGGCGCTGGGCGGCTTCCCACTCAGGTCTGAGCTCCGCCCCCCATCCACAAGCCTGCCCTGCCCCACCTCCGTCCCTGCTGGAGACGCCTGACCTGCGGCTCCCGGGGGCAGTTCATCCTAGGACTGGTGGTGACCCTGAACCCCACACTCACTGTCTAAGTGCAAGGCTGCTTCTCCCACGGTGTTAAGCCCCCCACCCTGGCCTCCCAGGTGGGTCCTGCTGTCCTGGCTTTGCTGGGGGGGCGGGGGGAACTCCCATCTGAATGCCGAGATCATGCACCTCCTGGAGGTTCCTTTCGTTTTTGTTTTTTAGAACTAAACATCTCCAGTTTCTTCAACCAACTGTCCCA
This sequence comes from Sturnira hondurensis, assembly GCF_014824575.4. Lineage (NCBI taxonomy): Eukaryota > Metazoa > Chordata > Mammalia > Chiroptera > Phyllostomidae > Sturnira > Sturnira hondurensis. Next base: position 1,695,545 of record NW_028091436.1, read on the forward strand.
GGGCAGGGCCGAGACGGAGACTCCCATGGGGACAGCTGTCCTCACAGTGCACGGCCCGCCGACGCCCTCCCTCTGTCCACCCCCCTCCCCGGCAGGGCGTCCAAACCTCTTCAACAAGGGGCAGTGGGACGGGGGTGACGGCGGTGGTTCCCCATGCCGGGCCCCATCCTGCCAGGGCCCTAGCGGGGTGCAGGGTGCCTGGAGTTACAGGTTCCCCTCTACTCAGCAAGACACGGGGGCCATCCATAACCTGCTGTAAGCTCCGGGCCGCACTTCCAACCCGTCCGCCTTGGCCCGGAAATACCCAGCTCCTCAGGCCCACCACCCGCCTGACACCCGCCTGACGCCCTGTTGGTACCTGAAAGCCCACTTGCCCTCGAGCCCACCAGGCCCAGCTGGGTGCCGAGCGGTGTCTGGGGTCATGGGAGATAATCCTGCCACCTGAAGCTCACCGCCAGCCTGACACAACCGAGCAACCAGGATGCCACTCCAAACTGGCCTGGCTGGCTCCCGCCCAGCTCCCAACCCCTGCCCCGCAGTGTGGCAGAAAGACAGGGCCGACCGGCTGCCACCGAAGCTGCGGACGCCGAGCATTCGGAAAAACCCAGGGCCACCCACTGCGTCATCTGGGGGTGCCCAGGGCAGACCCTGCCGAGGAAAAAGCTGGCATCTGGGAGCCGTGTGGGACACGGGGTGGGGTGGTTGTCGGGAGCGTGGGGGAGGCGGGACCCCGTGGGTGCAGGACCGCGCACGCAGCTGCCCCAGCCCAGCTACCTCATCCTCCTCTGCGCTGTGCAGCTGCTCGGTGTAGGCGTCCGGCTTCCGGATCAGGGGGTCCACCAGCATGAGGAAGGCCATGTACAGCAGCAGCGCCCCCACCACCGACAGGTAGAGGATGATGGTGACCTGAGAAGACACCCGGGCCCTGAGGCCTGACTGCAGCTCAGAGGGTTACTGGGTGGCCGTGGGGCCTGCTCCGAGTGTCCCCTCACTGCCCATCAGGTTCCCACGACCAGAGAGACAAGAGATGATGAACCCTGTGGATCAGGATACCCTGCGATGCTCCGGGGTGGGGGCAGGGTGGGGACAAAGGCCCACCAGCTGCCAAAGAGTCCTGCATGGGACGGTGAGCCAGGGTCACCGAGTAGAGTGATGAGGGGCTCCCGGGGGAGGGGCTAAGAGGGAAGCTTCAGTTCTGAGGGCACAGCGCCAGGTGGAGGGGGACAGGGAGGGTCACCCTGCAGGGAGCGGAGAGCCAGGGACAGGACGGCAGACTTGAACCTGCTGCGTCCGGAGAGCACCTCCCAAGCTGGAGTGGTGTTTGGTGGGCAGAGGAAGATGGCTCTGAGAGGTGTGCTGGACATTTCTCTGTAAGGGTGCCCGGGGCACCCAGGACCGGACCCTCCAGGACACTGGACCGGCAGCGCCCCTGCCCCCAGTGATGGGGGACACAGAGACACGCCCTCCCCTGGAGGGCAGTAGGCACCTGACTGAGGACAGCGGGCAAACATCCTTCACCGAGGGCCAAGGCTACAGACGGGCAGGGTGTCACCTGCACCCGGTTTGGGGACCGCACCTCAGATGCCCACTCTGCCTCCCAACGCCTGGCCATCCGTCCCTGATCTCTGACCCCAGCCCAGACCCGAGCAGACTCAGAAGGGGGGTGAAGGGAAAAGGGGTCTTGGGACTTTCCAGGTTGCTGCCCCCTCGGTCAACGCCAAGTTCAAGGGGGGCTTCTTCCCATCCTCCTCCTGCCTGTCCTGGGGGTGGGGCAGTGGATGGAGCCTGAAGGTGTGGGGGCCTGCAGGCAAATCTCAGGGTTTAGGAAGTGTGTCTGGTGAGGACCCGGGGCAGGGAGCCCCTCCCTGCCAAAGAGGGAGGGGCAACGTCTGGCTCAGAGCTTGACAAACTCAGGCGGCTGGTCGCCTCGGGAGCGAGTTCAGAGACGGGGAAAGGCGGCGGCAGGAGGGGCAGCAGGGTGGAAGATGGCCATGGTGGGGACAGAGCCTAGGGGACGGGCAGCTGCTTCCACCTCAGAGGTGAGAACACAGGGCTTTCGGGGGTCACCTGCTCTTCCCTTGAGCCTGGAGGGAGGACCCAGCAAGGTGGCTACATTCCCCGGTCACTTCTGACTGACACTTGCTCTGGACTCTTCACAGGACAAGCAGGAATAAGCCCAAACCCCGGCCCCGGAGGGCTGCGAGCAATCGGGAAGCGGGGTCCGGCTAGGGACCGTCAGAACCCGGGCTGGGGGCCAGAGGTGCTCTGTGCAGCGAGTCCCTGGGAAAGCTGGATTCCAGGTGAGTGTAAGGGGAGGCCCAGGACGGAGGTCCCAGGGCAGCCTGCCCGGAAGCCAGCCCCAGAGCCGCCTGGAATGTTCTGGAATGGAGCCCCAGCACGCGCAAACTCACCTTGATGGTGGTGGTGCTGCGCTCCTCATACTGGCACTCGCAGAGCAGGCAGTAGGCCTCCGCGTCCACCGGCATGGGCTCCACCACGCGCAGGCAGTTGCTGTAGCAGACGGGCAGACGGGCAGACGGGCGGACGGGCGTGGGCCTCAGGCCTCCGCTAGGGCCCGGGCGGGGCCGGGGGGACTGAGTGCGGTGGGGGGGGAGCATCTGGGGTGGGCTGTCTGTCAGTTAACCCACCCCCCGGGCACTCTCTCAGCTGTGACCACCCACAGACGAGGTCTGGGGACTCCCCTTTCCTAGGGCTTCGAGCACAAACATCTCTGGGGGCATGTGATGGACGGGACAGGGACTGCCATCGACAAAACTGTATTTATCGTCCCCTGGAAAGCTGCTGAGCGTAGGCCTGCCTGGTCTCACCACACACACACACACACACACAGTAGCTGCGTGAGCGGACGGAGGTGCTAACCAGCCCTACATACGTGTAGCATGCCATCCCCATGCGTCTCGAACTTGCACAGCGCTGTGTGGGACTTGGAGCTCAATAAAGCTGGGCTAAAAGCTCCACCGTGGAAGTCCCAACTCTCACCACGGGTGCCACCATCTGTGCTCTGCTCCTTGCGGGACTGGGCTGGGCAGGACGGGGCGCCCGGGATCCTGAGAAGCCCGGGGTAGAAGCCCGCCCTCAACCCGCACGGCCCCAACTCTGCCCCAATCGCACGGAGCATGACGGACGCAGCAGGGGCGGTGGCCTTACCAGTCCTTCTGCGAGACGTTCCGGTTGTAGATGTGGCCGCTGAGGTTTCTGTAGGGCGGGCAGATGCACTTGCACCTGGTGTCCTCGGAGCTCTGGGGGAGACAGCAAGCCTCAGGGGGGTCCCGGGCTCACCTTCTCGCAAGACGGCAACTCTCGGCTCCCCGTTCCCTACGGCAACCACGGGAAGGCTCTTGACCTTTCCCCATCCCCCAGTTCGGCAAAGAAGGACGCTCCATCACAGGGGCTTCCAGACAAGCTGTCCAGGTGACAGATGATCACAGATAGCTGCCAAGGGCAGGGGGCTGGAGGGCTGGGGGCGCAGGGAACGTGCACCCCACCTGCGTGTGCACCTCTGTCCTGGTCTTTGTAGCTGCCCCCCCCTCCACCCTCCTAGGTTAAGACTGGGGGGAAAGACAGGCCGAGGGAGGGAGAAAAAGTGGGTAGTTCCTATGGAAACGCTCACGCTGGCCCTCTGAAGCCACAAGAGACGAGGCCACAGGAACTTTTGCCCCGGGGGAGGGACTCCCCGAAACCCTCTTTAAAGAAAACCCCACAGGCCCTGGATGCTGTCCCTGGGGCTGAAAGCCCACGACTCCTAACCCGGATTGAACACCCGGCCGAACCACAGCCTCGGCCTTTCCCGGAGACACCATCTTCATCGACCAGTCTGGGATTTGTGGGCCAAGCACCAGGAAGGTCATGTGACACACGGCCCCTCTCCACCCCCCATGGAAAGAAGGGGCAGCCTGCGGGGTGAAAACCCTCCCTTTCTCTAAGAAAAGATGCCCAGGCCAAAAACAACCCCTCGTTTTCTCTCGTCAAAAGCTCCCTTCCCCACCCTTCTTTCTGTAAAATCCTTCCAGTCTGCACACCCCCTCGGGGTCCGTCTAGCTGCTGGGTGGGCTTCCTCCTTGTTCATGAGTCACGGAAAAGCCCATGTCTGCCCTGGCTGATGTGGCTCAGTGGGTTGAGCACTGGCCTGCGAACCAAAGGGTTGCAGGTTTGATTCCCAGTCAGGGCACGTGCCTGGGTTGTAGGCCAGGTCCTCTGTAGGGGGCACACGAGAGGCAACCATACGCTGATGTTTGCCTCCTTCTCTTTCTCCCTCCCTTCCCCTCTCTAAAGGTAAATAAAATCTTTAAAAAAAAAAACCATGTAGATTCCTATTTATGCTTTTAAAAAAAAAGTCAGTATCTTCCGTTGTGCTCTGCTGAATTTTGCTAACACCTCGGGCCTCCCTCGCAGCTTTGGTATGAGGCCACCCAAACCCAGGTCCTGGCCGATTCCCCGGGGAGAGTGGAAGAGACCTGAGGAGTCCTAGCCCTGGGTGGTAGCCCCCCCAGCGCAGAAGCGTCCATGTGTTGAGGACCTGACGTCCGGAGAGCGCCTTGCTGCGAAACCACTGCGGAGACCCAGGGGCCGAGGGCGGCGCCGACAGGTCAGGCCACTGCCCAGAACACGGAATCCCGGGCTGGAATCCCACCCGGAGGTCCCGCCCCCTGGGAAACCCCCAAAGGCAGGGCCCCAGGGCAGCGAGGGCCGGTGGCCCTCTGTCCACAGGGGTGCAGGCCCCGCCCCCTCACCTTGTTGGCCTGGGCTGGGGGTGCCAGCAAACAGCCGACTGCGGCCGCCACGCACAGGAGCTTCACGCCGGCCATCCTGGGGGCCCGGAGACCCGACACCTGAGAAAGGACGCGGGGTCAGACGGGGCCAGCGGCCGCGGCCCCACCCGGGATGGGTGGGGGCTGGGCTCCGGGGTTCCAGCGCCTCCGCGACCCAGCGCCAAACGCTGCGATCCCTGCCTCTCCCCAGTCTTGGGGCGCCCGGAAGACAGTGGGGGTGTCCCGGGTCCCCGATCCCCGCTCAGGCCCGCTGATCCCCCGCCCCGAGGCCCACAGCCCGCTCTGCCCGCTGAGGCCCCACGAGACCTGGGGCGCAGAGTCCGGGAGCTCTGACCCTATGGCCAAGCCGGCGCCGCCACACCCGCGGCCTGGGGTCACCCGGGACCCCCCTGGGCCGTCACGATCACGCACCCCTCCCCCACTCCCGGCCTCTCACCTGCCAACCCAGCAGTGGCCGCGCGAGACCCGGCTGGCCCCGCCCCTCCAGGCTTCCATTGGCTGCCGCCCCAGCCCCTCAGCGGATGGCGCTGTCGTCCAGGCAACAAGGCCCGCCTTTGCCCGGGTGCGGAGACTCCGCGCAAGTGACAGCGGGCATTTTCCAACCCGGAGCGGACGAGAAAAGGGAGCGTCGGCCTTCCCAACGAGTGGTAGAAGGGGTCCGGCCCTCGCGGGCCCTTCGAGAAGCAGCCCATGGACACTCGGATTATAAAATTCCGGGTTCAGGGAGGGGCTAAGCTGGCTCCGCCTTACTGTTTTCAAGAGAAAGCACCTTGTACAAATAAGCCAGCAAATATGGCAATAGCAAGAAAAATGGGTGCGAGGGCTTTGTCCTCAGGGTCTGGAAATGCTATTTAGGGGTTTGGGGGATCTGAGCCAGCCCCCGCAGGGAGAGCCGAGGCAGGCTTTGGGGACCTTGGCCGGCCAGCATGGCCTCGACCTTGGCTATGCCCGGCCGCCCTCCCACCGGGATATTCCGCCCCCGTCACGTCTCCGGGTTTCAGGGTCGTGCCACGGTCTTGCGAGCAGACCACTTGTCGTCCACAGACTCCTGTCGCCAAGAAGGGACAACGTGGTGGACAAAAGTCTCCAAGACGCGGCATCTAAGGTCAAAAGATGCTTTACGAAGATGGGGGTTTGTAGATGGAGGGAGGGGGAGAGGTAGGCACGATGGTGGACACGGAGCGGGGTGGCAGGTCGTTGTACCTGCCTGGTCACAAGCAGCGCCACGGTCAGAGCATCATTTTATATCGCTGGTTGGAGGGAGGGGATTTTCATGAACTGTCAAATGAAAAGTAAATAAATCCGCTTTAAAGAAATCCTTTAAGGCGGCGATTTTCAGCCGGCATGCGGGATCCATGCCCCGTGTCGCGCCTGCCGGTTTAGGCACCGGCCTCTTTCCCCTCAGATTGTGGTCCCAACAATAGCTGCGTGGTGTGGATCAAAATTACACCTGTTTTTTTCATCAGATCTTTAAAAAGCATCTTTTTACTCATCGGTGTATGAGATGCAAAACATTGACAACCGCTGCTCTGAGGTGGTCACACACGTTCTGAACCAGACGAACTCGGAAACCTCGGAAGTGGGTCAATGTCATTGTCGTGAGCAGCCCGCACTGCCCTCTGGTGGCCACAGGAGACATGGCTCGCGGGCTTCCTGGCTCTGGGTTCCGACTGCAATAGAAGGTGAGGACAAACAGACGTCTCGCCAGGCTGGCTGCTGGACCAACGTGAATCCTGTGGGGGTCAGTGTTCGGGGTGCCTTCCAGGAGAAGGCACCACCCTGCCGTTTCCCACGAGGAGAACGCGGGCCTCGTCCCGTGTCCCGCCGCTCGGGGAGTGAGTACTGAGCTCGGGTACCAGGACCGGAAGTGCAGACGAGGCCGCAGCTCCCCGCCCCCCGCCCGCGTGGGTGGGGCAGGGAAGCCTGGGGGTGGCTGGTCTGCACCCCCAGGCCTCATGTCCGCTGGAAGAAAATAGCACGCGAGACCGGAGCATAATCAACATGAAACGATAAACATTTGAGGGGATCGGAAAACTAACCCCACTTTCACGGACATTCAGACGTAGAGTTATCGGAAAAATAAGATCATCTTAGATTCTCAGTCGCTGCCCACTTAATGTGAGCAACCGCCCCCCGACCTGTCCTATCTTTGGGTCTGCGGTTTTCACCGCGCTGTGGTGTTCTTTATTAGATGTCCTGGCTAACTGACCTGCCTCTGGGGTCCCAGCGGCTGCCCCCTCCACTAGCTGTGCCTTCTTTGTGTCCTCCTCCTCGGGGGACATCCTGTCTCATCTTCTCTTGGTTGGGAGCCTCTCCAGGCCACGGTGCTTCTCAGTCGGGACTTGGAACCACAAACCCTCAGGCAAGACGTGAAAAACTCCACAATTCTAAGCCAGCTACTCATTGCAGCAGAGAACTTGACCTGTTCATCGGAATCCGTTGTCACCTCGATGGCACGTCCCAGCCTCCCTTGCAGCCCCAGCACGCTGTCATTTCTAGGGGAACAGGACAGAAACTGATGTGCACCATTGCGGACCTGGCTGGTACAATGTCCCAGCATGCATTTCTCCACGCTCTGTCCCCTTGGGCTGATGGAGACAGGGGGAGGTGACATCCTAGGGATGGAGAAGGCACATGATAGATGAACTCTGGGTTCCTGAGTGGCCACCTGAAGGGTGGGTCACCTGCCTGGCACTGGAACGAGGGCATGGTGACTGCTACAGAAACCGGGGGAGGGGGTTTTCGGGCCATCCAGCTTAACACACCCCAAAAGGCTAGAATCACAGGACTAAGGAACATAGTTATCGATCTGGTCCACTTACAATGACCAATTTGGCTCGGACACCTGAGCTGGTCAGCATTAGGACGGACCTTCCCAGCCCACTCGGCACCTGCACCTGGAGCACCTGCAGGGCCCGGCTGGAGAACAGCCAACCAGGTCCCCGCCCTCCGGAGCTCTGGGTCTGGGGGGGGAAGTGGACAACTCCATGAAACCCACAGCCTGTGGAAGGAAGGGGCGATGGCTGTGTGGACACAGGGCAGGGGCTCCGAGGAGGCGACCGGGCGAGGTGACCTTTGTAGTTCCAGCAGCATGACCCGGAGGAGCCAGCCCGGCACTGGCTCAGGTATGTTTAGACTGGTGGGAGGCCAGCGTGCGGATGCTCGAGTGGAAGGTGTCTGGACACGGAGGAGGCTAGGAAGGAGGTCGGTGAGGCTGGAGGGTGTTTGGGAGGAGACTGGAGGGAGGCGCAGGGCCAGGGCAGGGCCCGGCTGCTGCGGGACAGACGCACAGCTGCCTGCTGGGTCCCACACCATTACTCCACACTCAGTGGCTTAACCAGCAAACACTGGTCATCTCCCCGTCTGAGTGGTGGAGCCGTGGCTCCTGCCAGGACTCTCGGGTCCCCGGGGCTGCGGCCTGTCTGCCGCACTCGGGACCCGGCTCAGCCGGGGTTCTGGTGGGACCCCATGCGGATGGACAGCCTCCGTCTGCTGGTCTGTCTCAGAGCAAGGCCGTGTGGGTCATTGCAGGGGCAGCTGGTCCATAACCTGGAGCCTCGCTCTGCAGAGACGGGCCTGACACACAGACGGAGAGAGAGAGGCAGCGAGGGTCCGAGCGGGCAGGCGGGCAGGGATGGGCACTCATCTTGGGAGTGACCTTGGATCCCCCTGCCATCTTCTGCGTGATCACTGCTGCAGGCCACGCCCAGGACAGGGGCACATCGGCTGCCCACGAGAACGTGTCCACCGGGAGGCAGGGAGTGTGGGAGCCGTCGAGGGCACAAAGGGAAGGCCCTGAGGGGGTCACGCCTGCCCAGAATCCCCGGCTGGTCAGAGCGCAAAGCCGGGGAAGGACCCAGCTCTGTGTTCTCCAAACTGGGACCCTGGCCGTGCCCGGGTGTGCCCAGGGGCTCTGGAGAAGGCTGTGCTGCTGTCCTTGTCACAAACACGGAGAGGGCCTGGGGGACGGCCAGCCTACGGCGACCTAGACAGGCATGTAGCCAGTTCTTATCTGCAGAGGAGCCCGGAGGGGACGACACCAGAGTGCCCCACCCCCACCCCACACCGTGCACACCGCGGACCCAGGACTCCGGAGCGCTGTGCCACTGCTGTGCCCTGACGTCCGGGGCTCCTGCTTCCGGAAACCCCTCAGCAGGGGTTTCCCAGCCGCTGCAGATGGGGGCTCAGCCCTGGTCTCCAACGTCTCCGGCCACCTTCCTCGAGATCCTCTAGGGCAGGGCTGTCAGACTTGTGGTCACCAGGGGGCCACCTCAGCCTCACGGTTCCCTTCAAGGGCCAAATGTGATTTTAGGACTGTGTAAATGCAACTACTCCTTAACTAGGGGCAAGGAGCTCAGTGGGCACCGCCACTGGGTAGACACAAGGTTCTGGGCCGGATAAGACAAGGTGGAGGGCCGGATTGGACCCGCGGGCCTTGTGTTTGCCGCCTGTGGTCTAAGGAAACACAAGGTGGCCCCGGGGGGCCGGTCCAGGCCAGGCTGCCTCCAGGGGCCCTCCCTGGGCAGCCCCCACATTGGAGGGAGGGTACAGGCCTCCAGCAGTCTCCGCCTTCTGACTAGAGGTGCACGGAGGCAGCCAGGAGGCCCCCGCCGGCCGTGTGGTCAGGGCAGGCTGCTCTGAGGACGGTTCACTGTGGCCCAGAAGGAACTGAGTCACCGGGGCTAGACACAGCCCACGGCGGGACCAGGGTCCTGCATGCCCCTCGGGAAGACAGGTCAGGCTGCCCGGGGGGGACAGTCCAAGGTCGTCCTGCCCGTCTGGCTGGGGACAGCCTGGCAGAGCTCGGGAGTCAGAGCCAGGGTCCGACACTCCGAGGAGCGGTCCTCACTCCACGCCAGTTGGTCCTTGAGGGGGAGAGACGCCGCCCTCAGACACCGATGTTTTTACTAGCAGCACGTCACCCACTTGTCCTAAGTGCATGGTGAAAATTCCAACAGGGCCGAGAACATGACTCTGCTGGCAGCCGGACACGCGGACGGACGTGCGAGCTGACAAAGAGGCGTCAGGTGGCCGCGGGGTGTCCAGCCCTGCGCCGGCCGCAGGTCACTGAACCCGTGCAGAAATGGAAAGGGTAAATGTTTGCCCCGCAGTTCCACGCAGAGGACAAGCGCGGTGCGAGGGGCCAACCCGGGTGGGGCCGGTCCAGGAGGGGGCCAGCCCAGGAGGGGGGCTTGTAGGCCCGGAGGCAGCCCCCTGGCCCCACTTGCCCTTGGCCTCATGCTCCCAGCCACGGTGCCTGGCCTGCCCACCACTCACCCCGGTCTAGACCCCCTGGGGGAGGCAGCGCCCTCAGGGTGAGGACATCTCTGACTCAGGCCAGCAGCTGTCATCTGAGAAACAGGGAGATTACCCCACCAGGCGACAGGCTTGTTGTAGAGAAACAGGGGCAGCTCAGATTCCCTCCTGAGGCAAAAACCCCGGGGGCAGAAACGTGGCCCATCTCCCGGGGCCTCCGCCCTCCAGCTGGCTGCCCACCCAGACAGGGCTGAGCCAGGGGGAGAAACCTGCTGGGGAGGGGGTCTCCTCACCTTCCTGAGGAGCAGGGCTGAGGAAGGACTTGGGATGGACCTCCTGAGGACATCCCGGGCCTCAGAACTTGGGCCCCTGCCCGGGCCGGGTGAGAAGCCTAAGGCCGAAGAAAGTGAGCCGGGCCACCACGGCAGTGTCCTGGCCACTGGGCCCCAGGCGCCGGCTGAGCCCTGAGGTCACCGCTGGTGTCCTCGCCAGCCGCCCAGGTCCTGCGGATCCCAGGAGACACAGCAGAGCAGAAACACTAATCCAGTTTTCACACACGCTCGCTTCACGCTCACGTCGCACACGCGGCCCTCGGAGCCAGAGGGCCTGGTGGCTTGGGAGGCTCTAGGCTCCGGGCCCTGGGCCCTGGAGGGCCTGAGCCGTGGGGGCTGCCGGTGGCCGGCTGGTTCCGGAGCTGCCACGCACCCCACCCCATCCGGTACAAGGTCACAACCTCTCTCTGCACCTCGGTGTTCCCACCCGGACAGTGGGTTAAAGGAAGCCCTCCTCTGAAGGGCAAACGAGAAACCCCAGGGGGTGTTCGGGAGGCGGACACGGGGCTGAAGTGGAGAGGCCCCTTCTGTCCGAGGAGCTCACGCCCTCTCGGGTGCGGATCCGCTCACCCAGGAGCACAAAGCTCATTCTTGATGTATATTTCTTCTCACCCGAGCACGTTTTTTCATTGCTGCTAGAGAGACAGGAGGGGAGGGGAACAAGCATCGATGTGAGAGGGGAACATTGACCGGTGGTCTCCTGTAGGCGCCCCGAACAGAAGCAGACCCAAACCTTTCAGTCATGGGGTGAGGTTGCAACCAACTGGGCCACGCTGGGTAGGCGCAAAGTTTATTTTTTTAAAACGTCTATACGTGACTTGAAGGAAACCCACCTGATTGCTCTGTCAGGAGGTTGGGAGGCCCGCAGGAGCAATGGGGGGGGGGTGCTTTGGGGTTGTCCCAGGGAAGCGGGGCTGGGAGGAAGGCCCCGCGTCAGGGCGTGACTTCTGTCCAGATGGCTGCCGGCAGAGCTAGGGTCAGTCTGCTGACCAGAGAGGGAGGCGGGCATAGCTCTGAGCTGGAGCCCTTGTGTAACAAGGACAGAAACAGGGCCCGATGGGGTCATGGCTGCCCCCCGGCCACGCCACTGGTGGCTGGAGTCAGCTCCGGGTCTCTCCGCGGCTCGTGGAGCCCGTCCTTCCCCCCGCAGCCTCCACACCCCGGCAAAACCAGGACCCGGGAGTTGGGCCTTTCTCCCAAGGGTGAGCGGGCATCTCCTCCTTCCAAAGCCCGTGGCCCCCACTGGCGAAGCCATGCTGCGTGATGCGACGTCTCCTTAGCTGGGGCAGCGGGGGTCGGGGTTTGGGGGTGCCCCCCGCTGTGGGCACCCGTGCGGGCTCCACCGCACGCCCTAACTAAAGGCCACTAACCCAGCAGCTGTGATGGGGCTGTTCCCAGGAAAACTTTATTTACAAAATCAGACCACAGCCGGGGGGGCCCCGCACACGGAGCCTGGGGCTAGACAGCAGCAGCCGGTCAGCCCACTGGGAGCGCCAGGCCTGTGGCTGTGAGCTGTGCTCTGGATTACAGGCTTCCGTGCCTTCGAGGGGGTAACCTCTGAGAAATTCTCTCGGGGGGCCCCTGGAACGAGCCTGCCTGGCCGCCTGGTCAGGCCCGGGTCACAAGAAGACCATGTGGACGGGACAGTAAAAATAGATTGCAAACAAGTACATCGCTCCCTTTGCGTTCCTGGCCATTTGCCTCTGGCCTCTCCTCCTGGGGTCCTTGAGGCACGGGCCGACAGGTCCGGATCCCCGTCGACGCCCAGGTCCCCTGACTCCCTGCCGGGGGCTGCTGGCCGCCCTCCACACTGGTCTCCGTCCCTCTCTCCTCACCAGGGACAGCCCCCGCAGGGCAGCCAGCAAAGTTGCTAACAGCCTGGGCAGCTCATGAAACACCAGACCTGCGAGGTGCTAAGTCCTCCCCAACCCGCCAAGGGCGCCCGCCCGAAGGCCCTCCAGCGGGGCAGGCCTGCCGTCCGTTCTGACGTTGGCCTTGGTGGGTGAGGAGCTGAAGGCCGGCGCCCTGGGTTCCGAGGCTGACGTCCGACCCCATCCTGCCCCCCACGGAGTCACCTGAGAATGTGGGATGGGGGCTCAGGTCTCCGCCCGAAGGATCCCATGTCCTGGGGAGCTCCCAGGGCCGTGTGAGTGGACAGGGGCCAGGGGGCAGGGGACCAGACCTGGGCCAAGCCCTGGCCAGCCTCCAAGATAGCTGGTGGAGGGGCAGGAGGAGGCCAGTGAGTCCCGAGGACTTCCTGGCAGAGGAGGGCCTTCGACAAACAGTGAATGAGGGTGCTCGCTTGAGAAAAGACACAAGTTGGGTGCCCTCACCGCCAGGCTCAGGGACGGCCAAGGAGGCCATCGACTGGACAAAGCTCTGGGGGACCCACTGGGCAGCAGGAGAATGTTTTGTCCCCAGGTCAGGCCTCGGGGAGGAACGACGAGGCAGGAGGGAAGGGATCCACTCTGAGGACGGAGTTCCTGGTGCCCCGGGGAGTGTGACCTTGGTGGTGGCAGCAGACTCCTCGCTTCTCCAACGGCATCCCCCACCTGCCCTCTGCCCAAGTCCCCCAGGCCCCCGGCCTCCAGGCGGGGACTCGGTGTGTCAGCTGGGCCTGCCTGCCCCAGCGTCCAACCTGCCCGCATCATCACCCCCTGTTGCAAATGAGAAAACGGGTGTTTTAGAAACTGGAGACTAGGCCACAAGCCCGTGGCTAGGAGATGCGACTGATGGGCAGTCCGCGGCAGGCAGGATGGCGAGTGGAGCAGGCGTCCATCTCAGCCCGGGGCACCGGCCTTCAGCTCCTTGCCCACCAAGGCCAATGTCAGAACAAGCGGCATGCCTGCCCCGCTGGAGAGCCTGCGGGCGGGCGCCCTTGGCGGGATGGGGAGACTTAGCACCTCGCAGGTCTAGTGTTTCATGAGCTGCCCAGGCTGTTAGCGGCTTTGCCGGCTGCCCTGCGGGGGCTGTCCCTGGTGAGGAGACAGGGACAGAGACCATCGGGGAGGGCAGACAGCTGTGGCTAATCATATTCTGGATTATCTGTGTATTTGCAAATCCCAGAGCAGACCACCCCTCACCCCCACCCGACTCTCCTTCTACGTAGACGGCCACACATGTCCATCAGGGGTAGAGCAGGAAGTAACAGGTCGTTTCCACCAAGTTCCCCCTGATTTCATTTGTCCTTGGCCTGTGGTCTCCATCTTTTTAGCCCAAGTTCAGTGTCAACGGATCTCAGGAAGTGGCGATTCTCCTTCCTTTAAGTCCTCATGCTACCTACGCACAAGGTCAGGGCCATGTTCCGTCGCTGGGGTGTTTGTGAATAAGCTGAGGCTAGCCCAGCCTCCCGCAGAGAGGTAACCCAGGGCCAGGCTGCAGAGAGGTGGCTGTGACAGCATTCCCGTGTCCCCCGGGGAAGCACCGTGGGGGACAGAGGGTGACCCTGGAGAGCATGACGGGCCCATGGCAGCAGCTGCCCTCCAGGACGGACACAGACTGGCCCAGGAGTGGCCCCAGGTGTCCGGGTCCCCGGTCCCCTGGAGCCGCCACACTGGAGGCCTGTCAACAGGTCCCTGATCGAGCTCCCCCAGGGCCACCGGTCACTAGACAGCAAAGCCCTTTTCCGCCTCGGACTTTAATGAGACCCAGCCGCCCCTGTCAATCTCCCTGGGCGTCTAACTAACGACCGGCTGACAGGTGGCCCCTGGGACCAGAGGTCTCTGGTGGAGGCCGGGCACTGCCTACTGGGGGCATTTTCCAGAATTAACTGCGGGGAGCTGGAATGTGTGGGAGCTTCAGGGAAAGGGAAGTGGGAGCCGGGGGGGCACACACCCTGGGTCCTGAGATCTCTTGTTGATGCTGGCTGAGCCTTTGGAAGGTGTCACTGAGCTCACACACACCCGCAGGGCTTGTCACCCTGCTGCGAGCCTGGTGTTAACAGAGGTTTCCTAGTGGGCCCCTCCCTCCCTCCCTCCCTTTTTCTCTTCCTGTTTCTCTCTCTCTTTCCCTCTTTTCCTCCCTCCCTCCCTCCTTCCTTCCTTCCTTCCTTCCTTCCTTCCTTCCTTTCTTTCTTTCTTTCTCTTTCTTTTCTCTCTCTCTCTCCTTGGAGGAGTCTTTCCCTTTGTCCCTTTCTCTCTCCCTTCTCTCTGGCCCCTCTGTCTCCCTGGCTGCCCAGGAGGACACTCAGTTCCCAGGGGACAGGGGACAGAGCTTCAGTCAGCTGGACGAGTTCTCTCTTGTTTTACAAATGAGAGACACCCAGGTTCTGGGTGTCTCTGAGCAAACCGACCTGTCTGCCTGACCCCACGTCCAGTTCTGCCACCGTCAGGGTGGCCCTGTGACCTAATGTCACTTCACCTGTCACTGTGTGAGGCTACCTCTCTGCAGGATGCAGGCAGGAGCCCTGCCTCACCCCAGGGCTGTGGGATTGAAAGGGTTCTCTGGCTCCCGCCCAGCACGGGGCCTGGCACCCGATCAGGGCTCTCAGCTATTTTGCTGGTAAAGGTCTCCACGCCCGCCTGACCGTTCCGTCACTCGCTGGAATCTGACCACTGCGCATACCTCCCGGAATGTGGAATTCAATCTTCGGAAAAGAAACGAATGTTCACTTGGAGCCATGTTGGGAAATCAAATGGGTGGGACTCCGTTGTAGAGCGAACATTTGGGGGAGGTCACAGAGGGGACGTTTGTCTGGGACCAGAAGTCCTGGCGGGTGTGGCGCCTGCACCCCCATTGGGGACACCGAGCAAACAGCTGTCACAGAGAAGGACGAGAGGCCATTGTCCCCTTCTGCTCGGTGGCGCATCCGAAGGCTGCTCTGGTGTCTGTGTCGTGAGGATACTTCTCTATGGGGCGGACTTCCAGGCACTTTGCCCCTCAAATCCTGGTGGGGTAGCTGCACCCCGGACTGCTCTTTCTGAACCGAAACCCATGGGAAGGGGTCAGTGTAGCTGTTGGCCGCCGTTCCCTCCTGTCTGCAGATGTTAACCGACTCGCTCTCCGCGAGGAGCTGGGGGACAGGCAGTCTGCGTGACTGTCCGGTGGCCCTGGAGTTCACGCGTCCTTCTGTCTGTTCTACCTGTTGACCCTCAGCCTCAGCCCCCACTTTGACGACAAGCCGTGACACTTCCAACAGCTGCCTCCAGTGGGCTGTGTGAGCTCCGCGTCCCAGGCCTCGTTGTCCCTTTTACATGTTGGGGACCTCTCCCTTCCGTCATGTCACATAGAGACAGAACCTCAGTGACACAGCCGTCTCTGAACATGCCTGGGGGTGGTGGGGAAACTCCATCCTGCCCCCAAGTTAGAGTCGGGGACACAGTGAGTCCTCAACCCAGGGAACAAAACGGAATCTCTCTCCCCATGGGGTTTGCATTTCAAGTTGGGGACAGAACCTGTGAACAAATATACGGATGAGACAGAGCCACTCAGTCCTGTAGTCACAGAAGCTTCCAGCCCAGTGACCAGGAGTCGGTGAGGTGGAGGTGGGCCCGGACACCACCCGACAGCCCAGTGCAAGCAGTAAAGGACACTGTTCAATGACACAGTGTCACCAAGGGCCCAGCTGAGTCACCCAGGGCTGAGTGCGCACCAGTCCCCGTCCCTAATCGCTGCAGAGAGAGGGTGGCCCTCGCAAACCGCGCGATGGCAGACGCCATTCAGCGGGGACCTGGACCATTCGCTGTGGGCACCAGGGCTCTCCAGTCTCAGGGAGCCCCCATCCCCGAGGACTGGGGCTGTGCGGCTGCGGCCCCTGTGGAAAAGCCGTTCCCCAGCAGAGGAGGCCCTCAGGGAGGGTCCTGTCCTTGAGTTGTTTCGGCAGGAGCCCGAGGGTCAGCGCTCCTCCCCCAGGGCCCGGCCTCCAGAGTCCGAGAAGCGCCCACGGCCCCTGCCCAGCCCCCACCCAGCCCTCAGCCCGGGCTCCCCGGCGATGCCCGCTCTGGCGTGGTGCCCCGAGGCCGGGCCGAGGGCAGGGATGGGGTTTCATCCTGATCTTTGCCGCCAGCTGTGTGTGGCTGCTGGGAATCTGAGAAGCTGGTGCCCGAGGGAGAAGAGCTGAGCCGGAGGAAGGAGACACTCTGCCCTCACACCGGAGGCGGGGGCCGCGTCTTCCCCGGGGTCCTGGTCGCTGCTGGCCCCTGGGAACCAGCGGCCCCAGAGCAAGTCCCTGCCTTCAGCGCCCCAGGTGGGCAGGACTTGCTCCTCTCTCTCCCAGAGGAAACTCCTACTAGGAGGTGTGACGAGGTTGTGCGGTGGGGAGAGGCGGCGAGTAAATGCCACGGCCGTGTCCAGTCTGGGCCCGGGAGACAGATCACTGGAGGGCAGTCAGGACAGCTGTCGCGGCTCGAGTGGCGGCCTGGAGATTTCCGAAAAAGGCCGGGCACCCCCTTCCACCCCCCCGAACCTGCTGTCCGTCCCAGGAGCAGCCCTGGCATCCAACCCAGGGCCCGTCACCCAACTGGAGGTGCCACCTTCACACACGGGGCACTGCGTGTCACCGAGGGTGGACAGAGGGCAGAGTCACGTGAGACCCGTTTGACTCATCGCAGTTCCTAGAGTCCGGAAACTTCCATCTACGGCAAAGAGCGGGACCCCAGTGTGGTGCGGGACCAGAGAACAGGCACCCCCGTGCAGTCTGCGGGCCACTTCCAGGCTTCAGGGGAGACACACCAGCACCCTGGGGCCTAGCGGGGCACCTGTAGTGTGGGAGGGCCCATGTCATCCTGGGGCTCAGGACGCCCCCGCAGCCCAGAGCCCCACTGTGAGAAAGACCAGTGGGGGGCTACAGGACCGCCCTGCTGGGAGCTGCCTCTCTCTCCCACCCCTTCCAGCTCCCTTTCCGCCCTGCACCCCAGTGAGCTTTCGAAGTGCGGGTTGCACCCAGTTACCCCTCTGGACGAAATGGCCCCCTGAGGCCTTAGCATGGAGATATAACTTTCCAGGTGGCTTCCAAAGCTCACCTGGGCAAACTCACCCACCCTGCCTACCCCAGCCCCCTCAGCTCCCCACTGTCTCTTGGTCCCTCAGAGCATGAGTGACAGTGTGTGGCTGACCGTTTGACATTGGTCTGCCCCATGAGCTGTAAGCTCTAAGAGGGGCCGTGATTTGGCCACCTTTGTACCCCAGGGCCTGACGCAGGGCAGGCGCTGGGGCAGGTGGGACACCTGTCTCTGTCACGCAGAGTGAGCAGCGCTCAGGGACACCCCTGTCCACGTGCGCCCGCCTCTCCCCCGAGCCCTCCCACGTGGCTCTGTGCTCACGAGGACGGGGGCTTCTCCAGGGCACCCCCGAAGGCAGTGCTGACCCCATTTTACTTTATTTGAGGCCTCCATCAAGCCTGGTGTGTGTGGGAAACAGCCAGGTCTCCGCCCGTAAGGGCCGAGCAGGGCGCAGAGCAGGCGGCCTTGGCATCTCAGCTCCTTGCAGACCCCACCTGGTCTTCGCTCTCATTAGGAAGATCTGTCACCAGACAGCTTGTCCTCAGTCCCCACCTTCCTTCCACACAGCCAACCATCTGCCTACCTGGCTGGGTCACCCTCCCTGTCCCAAGAAAGCTCCCCTCCTCCAGGAACTCCTCCTGGATGCGCATGGCCCCGGGGTCCCTTTCGGGGGACTGTGCCCCACAGAGTCTGTGGGGGTCATGCCCTCTCACCCGTCTGGGGCTGACTAGCTCCCCAAATGTGTTGCCTGCTTCGGGACACTTTGGGTTGTGATTCCCACGGGGACAGCGGCTTTCTGCCTGTGTGGCAGGTGGTGTCCTGGGCCCCGGGGATCCGCTTAGCTGGAGAGCGAAAGCTGTGGATAAAGCGACACCCCAGCTAAGAGGGCCCATGCCCATGGCGCACGCGTAACTGAGCCCGTCTGCTTCCGAGCTCAAAGCCCTGCAAGACGAGGCGTTGGAGGAGCCAAATGCCACAGGACCCTCCCATCTCTGACCTCTGGGCAGCCGGGCACCAGCTCTGGGGGGCCTGGCCCTGCCAAGCCCGGGCGAGAGGAGGAGGGAGGCGGGGCGAGTGGGAGGGGCAGCGGGGCCCAAAAAGGCCGCCGTGACCTACATCTGCCCCAGCACCGCCTGTGCACGGCAGTCCCTCCGGAGGCTTGTGCGGGGCAGGGCGCAGCCGCTGGAGACAGGGAGGAGGGAGCAGACCGGAGGCTGGAGGTCAGCAGTGAGCCCAGGTGAGTGGGCACCGCACCCCCGCCTGCCCACCTGGGGCGGGGGTGAGGCGCAGATGGAGCCGGCCGCGTGCTCCGGGACTTGTCCACCCAAGAAGGCCGGCGGAGGGTGAGACCCACCCAGGACATCCCCAGTGGCCAGTGATGCCCTGGGGCGCCCCGTCACCCCTGGGGACGACTGCGGGGTCTTGGCGGAGAGGGTCTCAGCCATCCAGCCGGTCCTCTGTTCCGGCTCGGCTTCTCGGGGCCATTCTTGGCTTAAACGGTGTTGGGGTGACCAGGTCAGAGATCTGACGAGCCGTCCAGAATGAGGTCTCGGGCCCGGACTAGGGCATCTCCGCAGAGCCGAGGGTCTCCACGTGGGCACGTGGGTCCCTTCTGTCGCCCACCCCACCCCGCCCCCGCCGTCCAGTGGATGCCACAGTCCCCGGTCTGCAGCCTAGCCGAGCTCTTGCCCATCCATCGCGCACTTTGCACCAAACCGGCCCTTCCTGAGGAAAGCGAGGGTCCAGCCAGCGACAGGAGCTGACCCAGGACCCCCCAGCCCCCCTGGCAGGGCCGGGCGCCACTCCCTCTCAGCGGAGACCTGCAGGCAGGAGGCTGGCGGGCAGGACTGTGTTCGCATTCCCTCCTCGAGGTGACAAGTGGGAGGCACTGAGCTGGTGGCAATGATGACAGGTGACAGAGGTGACAACTAAGAGACTCGTGTGGAGTGGCTGTAGGCAGGTGCCCAGCGGCTGCCCTCGTCCTGCCCCTCCCTGTGACTCCCTGCTGCCCAGTGGCCGTGGCCGTGACCGCTCCAGGACACCACTGGCGCCCCGTGGCACTCCAGCGCCGCGGGGCTGGGGAAGGGATGCTGCCGGGCGGGCGTGGAGGGGCGGGCAGCGGGGAAGGGTGTGTGCGCAGCCAAGAGCTCTGTCTGGGGAGCCCACTGTGAGCCGTTTGGGCAGGACGCAGGCAGCTGGAACTGAGAGCCGCGGCCACGGACCAGACGCACCAGACGTGGGGTGGCCGGAGAGCCCTCTGAGACATCCCTCCCCTCCCGTTCAGGGGTCTCCTCGGGGCACTCCCTCTGGGCCACCATGGACAAACGCCATGAGTGGGTGGGAGATGGCGGTGGTGGCTGGAAGAGGCTCAGACACTCTCATCCCCCAGACGTCATAGTTCGCTGGCCTCAGAGCAGGGCAGGTGGATTCCGGGGCGAGAGCCTGAGAGCATCGAGGGGTGGGAGAGGGGGTTCTTCTCTGGACCTGGTGTTCAGAAGCACCCAGACTGGCTGACGGAAGGAGGCCCAGGGCTACTGGGACCCACTGGGAAACTGGGGATTCTCCCTGGGACAGTCACGTCCCGTGTCCCAGGGGCTGGGTCGTTAGAGCCGAAGAGTGCCGGAATCGGGAGCTTGACTCCTGAGACTGGGGACGCTGCGTCACCCTCCGGAGAGTGGCCGGGCCACAGCGCAGTTGGCAGGCTCGGCCCCCCGTCTGTCTTCTCCCTGGGCAAAGGCAGCGGAAGCGCCCAGCCCCTGCTGGTCGCCGGGACATCGGCCATGCTGGGCCGGGGGACGGCAGGCCACCCGTGAGGGTCTTCAGCTGGGGTTAGACAAGCCCTTGGGGACAGGCAGCAACTGCACCCAGGCCCCCCAGATATGGGCCGATGCTGCTAGGGAGGGACAGGGCAGGGCCAGCAGCCTCCTGGGGGTGATTCGCCTTCTGTTTGCAGGACCCACCGCACCCTAAGGAGCTGAGCGGAGCCTGACCATGGCAGGTGAGCCCCTCCCCCAGGTGCTCCCTGGGGGCGCTGCGGCGGGGCTCCACCCTGGCAGGGGCTGTGAGTCTCCGTGCTGCCCCGTGCGGGACAGGAGGGGCCCTGGCTCCCGGGGTCTGTGGGTCGGAGCCCCACCGTGCTAAGGCGCCGTCTCCCGTCCTCCGTGTCCCCAGGTAAGCCCCTCAGGAAGCACGGGGTGACCGTCCGGCAGCTGGTGGAGGACGTCCCTGCAGGGTGCAGCCTGCCGGACTTCGAGCAGAAGCCCGTCACCATGGCGCTGGCAGAAGGTGAGGCTGGGGTGGGGCCAGAGCTGCCCAGGGGACCCCGCTGCCCCGCCTCCAGCACGCACAGCACCCCCTGAGCCCCCGGTTCTCAAGTCCTCACCAGCCACACCACAGGAGCCTGCCTGGGCCCCCGGGAAGGGCAGAGTGGGCCGGGGGAGTGAGCCCAGGCCACGTGGCTCTGAAAGGAGAGGCATCTGCAAGCGAGACAGGGAGATGCTGGGTGCAGGGAGGGGCGGTGGTTGTGTCCCCCTGCCTGGCCTCCAGCCGCTGCAGCGTCGCGGTGCCACCCGGATTAGTTCCCTTGGGCTCCTCCGTCCAGACGCCCACCCCTCCCCGGTCCCCCAGGCTCCCGGCTGGGCTAAAGCGGCCCTTCCCCCTGGAGAGAAGTGCCCAGCGGGGTTGGGGGACAGGCCGGGCTGGCCAGCGTGCCAGCTGGCGAGCTGCCCGACCATGCAACACCCTTCAGTGTACAACCTTCGGGCATCAGAAAATGTGACGCATCACTTCCCTAAACCGGACCCCAAGTCCTCAAGAGCAAGGTTGGGGGGACTCTCTCACTGCTGGGAAGGGCCCCCGGGGTGTACACCTCCCCCTGCAGAGCCGTTCGGGGGCGAGGGACTAAGCAGTCCTTGGAGGGGAGCAGATCCCAGGCTTCCGGGCCGAGCTCGGGGTTTCGGGACCAGGTCCTCTCAGCACGCAAGAGCCAGTCCTCTCTGGGGTTGTCACTTCCACACAGAGAGTGACATGAGAGCCACAGAAGACTCATCCCCTTCTCAGCCTGGGGACAGTTCTTCAGACCCCTCATCCCCGACACTTGCAAAGAAAGGCCCGTCCCTCCCAAGTCCTGCTCCCTGGGGACAGTCCCTCCCTCAAGGACAAAACTTCCTTGCCGTGCAAAAACACCGGCCACCCCTGGGTGCCAGGAGACAGGCGTGTGGGAGCCCCTGAGCCGGCCGACCACGCCAGCCGACCACTTCCGGAAGTGGATGGTCAAGATGCCTAGGCCGTGGGGGTCACACACACTGGCGACTCAATAACACACTATCACCCTCCCGGCCCGTCTCCCCCACCCCAGGGAGAAACGCCATCTTCCGAGCGGTGGTCTGCGGGGACCCCACGCCCGAGGTGCGCTGGGAGAGCAGCAAGGGAGAGATCAGTAACTCCAGCAAGTACCAGATCTTGTCCGCCCCCGGCAGCAAGGACCACGCGCTGCAGGTAAGGGCCCTCCATGGCCCCCGCGGGCCTCCCCGGCCTTCTCTCCCCCGTGGGGCTGCTCCTGACCTCCAGCTCTGGAGCTGGGCTGTGGAGTGACAACCCTGGCCCACCGTCCTGGATGGAAAAGTCACATTCTTTGAGCATCTCTTTGCTCATCAGGGAGTGGGGGCAACAACAGTGTCTGGTTCAAGGTCATTGCAAGCCCCATGGGTTTGGGTAAAGCAGCAGCCAGTGCCCTGGCCTCCAGCGGGCACCCACCCATGCCGGTCAGTATGAGTAAGAATCGTAGCTGCCGATCGTGAGACACCTACTAGGTGCCGGAGCTCTAGTAGGAGCCTGGACTGACCGCTTTCCTAGGCTATGTCTTGTGACCCTGACCACTCACTGCTGTTCGAGGTATTGTTATCCTCACCTTAGAAGGAAAGAAGCAAAGGTTCAGAGAGGTCAGGGAACTTGCCCAAGGTCACAGCTTGAAATGCACTACAGAGAGGACACTTGGCCCCCGACGTGCCTGCAAGACGGCTCCCTCTGCCTCTGGCAGAAGCCGGTGTGTCCGCGCTCCGCCGTGGGCTGTCTCTCCTGAGGAACGCCAGCAGCTCTCTGGGCACGAGGACAGACCTCTGTGCCCCTCGCCCACAGCCATGACCAGTGACAGAGGAGGGGAGAGGGCCGGCCCCACTCTTCCTGCCCTCGGTCTCCCCACAGATCAATAAGCTGACCGGTGAGGACACAGATGTGTACCGCTGCATGGCCGTGAACCTGTACGGAGAGGCCGTGTGCTCAGTCAGGCTCACCGTCATCGAAGGTGGGCTCGTCCCCTCCCTGCTTCGGCCACGGGGGGCGGAGAGGAGGCAGGAGGCTGTGCCTGGGGAGGAGAGGGAGCACCGTGGCGGGGGACGTGGGTGACGGAGGGGTGGAGATGGCTGCAGGGCCAGCCAAACAGCCGTGGGTGTCCCTTCACATGGGAGTCAGCTGGGGCCCTAGAGGGCGCACCCCTCACCTGTGCCACCACCTGGCCACTGTAGACCACTGAGTGGGTCGCCCCAAAGGGGTGGGGTGTCAACGTGTATGTCAGGCACACCCTCTACCCTGCTCATCCCTGTGGCTGGGCTGTGCCCGCACCTTGGGGGACAGGGAGGCCAGGGCCCTGGTGCGCCTTGTCCTCAGAGAGACGTTCAGTGTGCCTGGCTTCTCCCACCGCCGGCCCAAAATGACACCCTCCTCTCCTCCCCGATGGTCAAGTTGGCTTTCGGAAGAAACGGAAGAGGGAGGAGCCCCAGCCAGGTAGGTAGAAGGGTTGTCAGTGGTCTCCTTGGTAACTTTGGGGGGATGGGTGGCTCCTTGTCTGGTGCCCCCAACTTGGCCAGGCCCACACGGGGGCTTCCTGGGCCCTCACCTGTCCCCAGACTACATGGCCTCCTTCATCACCCTCCCACTCCGCTTCCTAAAGGAGAGCCCTGCCTTGGCCCCTGGGACGCCCGCCCTCGGGCGGGGGCCTCACTCCCCCTCCTTCTGCAGACCTCAGGCAGGAGCTGATGGACTTACGGAGCACGCTGAGGTGGGTGTGGGCCTGGCGGGGGGGTGGCGGTTCCAAGGTCCCCATCCCTGCAGCTTCTGTTTGCATGCAGGGCTCAGCCGGGGAATCCACCCTGGGCACAGGCGGGGGGCCAGGCTGCAGGTGCAGATGGGAGGGGAGAGGGTGCAGGGAGGAGGGGCTCTGGGTGCAGCTTGGCCACTCCTGAGCTCTGTCCGGAGTGAATCATCGCTCCCCCCCACCCCGCCCCGAGGCCTGACTGGCTCCTTGGTAGAGCGGGCACTCCACCAGCACAGGGAATTTAAAGCAACAGGAGAGTCGCCCCTGGAGACATCTCGCTTGGAAACCCACCCAGACAACCCACCGTGCACGCTGTTAGGTGCAGGAGGCTGGAGCCGCGGTCAGCCCCAGACTCCAGTCAGTGTGCCCCTTCCCTCGAGAGCAGAGAGGGCTGCCCCGCAGGCCCTGCTGGGGGTCAGCTCCTGAGGCTCCCAGACCTCTGACCTGCCGGCCCCGCTCCCCAGGGCCCCGCCTCCCACCGCCCAGAAAGTCGTGGACCCAAAGCAGGTGTGGCAGCTGCTGCTGTCGGCGGACCGGAAGGACTACGAGAGGCTGTGCATCAAGTACGGCATCGTGGACTTCCGCGGCATGCTGCGCAAGCTGGAGACCATGCGCAAGGAGCAGGAGGAGAGGATGGCACAGGTGCCCGCGCCCGCGCCGGCCTCGCCGGCCAACCCCGGCAGCCGGGCCTGGGGAGGCCAAGCCCGGAGCGGCCTCCGCCCTTGTCTAGCCCCACTGTGCCGTCGGCTTTGGCTTTGAAACCCATCTGTGACGCTACATCTGGGCTTTGGAGGGACAGGGCCCCTCTCTTCGTTTCCTTATTCTCAACCCGGGTGTTAGAGTCACGCCCCCCTCACGGGGCTTGGAGAGGGTGTGCGGAGAGTATGAGCCGAGTGCTGGCACTTAGTAAGGGCTTCTGTCAGCCATCACCATCGTCACCGTCACCACCATCAACCTCACTGTCACCACCGCCATCATCACCATCACCACCAGCACCACCAGCATCACCATCATCACCACCATGACCACCATGACCATCACCACCACCACCACCACTGTCCACCCTCATCACAGACCTTGGGGACCTGTCTTGTTTCCAAAGCCTTCTGAGGAAGGTGTTTCACGGTCCCCATTGGCCTCCCAATTCCAATGACGTATAAAGTACACGGGAAGTTCTTTCCTGTGTCCCGAACCTGACTACAGTCTCTCTCTCACTTTCCTTCTGGAAACACAGACAGTTAGATTTCACCCTCCTGAAAACGGCATTTAACCAACCCTGCCATCCTGGGCCTTGCTCTCTCTCCTCCGAACTTTCTCGTCTGCTTTAACGCAGGCCCCAGCCCGGGACTCAGCACAGGGCCGGTGCTCCCCTCGCATTTACGGGGCAACACAGAGCCTTCCTGCGTTCCTGGAGCCCTGCACACACCCGGGTTCTCTCTTGCTCCCCCCTGCCCCGCAACCTACTATCTCCTCTTGGAGAATTTTCTGCCTCACAGGGCTGCCTGTCCCACTTCTGAAGTGGGGGGTGTGTGTTGGACTGAGCTTTTGGGGGTCTGGGGTAGAGGGGGCTGGGGTGCCCTGGAGCAAGCTCTCCTGGGGGCTTTGTCTCCCCTAGTACCTCCACAGTGCCTCCGACATGACCCACATCACCGTCAGCAAGAGGGGAGTCGCCTCCTTTGGAATGGAGCTGGACCTCAAGGATCCTCAGAGCAGGATCTCCTTGTGCAAGGTGAGGCAGGGGGCCAGCGAAAGGGGCAGGCTCTCACGGGGAGGGGTGCTGCAGGAGCTGGGGCTGGTCCTCGGTGTCCCGGGCGCCCCTGCGGGGACCGCGGCATGCACAGGTGGTGAGCCCTGCATGCTGGCTGGTGTCAGGTCGGGCCCCGGGAGAGACATGCCACAGAAGGTTCTCCGACCGGGACCTGCGGGTGGAAAGAGGTTCTGAGAAACTGCGCCCCTTCTCTGTGGGCTCTCTCCAGAGACGGGGCCATTCCTACCCAGGCTCCAGGGGCAGTTGCCCTGCACCGGGGCAGGTGGAAAGGGCAGCAAAACACAGCCCTGGTTCTGTGGTCAAACTCGTCCTGGCTCCACCCCTCACTGGCTGTGCCTCAGTTTCCTGGTTGGTGACGGGAGGGACCTGTAGGGCCAGTCCCACGTGGGCACCATGAGCTGATGTGTGAGGAGCCCTCCCTCACTCTGCCCCGACCTCCTCCATTTTCCTCTGCTCAGTGGCTCCCTCTGCCTG
Source organism: Sturnira hondurensis (assembly GCF_014824575.4). NCBI lineage: Eukaryota > Metazoa > Chordata > Mammalia > Chiroptera > Phyllostomidae > Sturnira > Sturnira hondurensis. The sequence continues at coordinate 1,721,194 of NW_028091436.1, forward strand.
CCAGCTCGTTCCTGAAACTCACGGGGCCGTTTCCGACCACCCTGTGCGACACTGGCCCCCAGCCCGACCTGGGCACCCCTGAATCCGCGCACTCCTCTCTCTCCTCGCCCAGGAAGCTCTACCGCTTCCTAGCACGCTGTGCATTCCCTACTCCAGACGTTGGGCATGTGTCTGTGTCCCCGGGAGCAGGGTCCCTGTCTGTCACATTCCCTTATGTGTCTGTCCCAAGTGCCTGAGCAGAACCCGGCACACGGTGGGCATCTGAGTGCTGGGCACTGGACTCTGCGGTTGGAGTCGTGGGCATTGCTAGAGGGTTCATTTCCCTGCAGTCTGTTCACAACACCCCCACCCACCCCCCCACCCCATCTCCTCTAAGGCCCAGGAGCACTGGCCGGGTGACTGGGCCAGAGTGGGACCGGGCAGGAGGTCCTGAGGGCCCGCAGAGGCCCCGAACCCCCTCTTGTCTCCGGGCCTCAGGACGGAGAGGAAATCCCCTTCAGCTCCGACAGCAGCGCCAAGCACAGCTTGCAGCAGCTGGGGAAACACTACAGCTTCCAGATCCAGGACGTGCGCCCGGAGGACGCCGGCATCTACGAGGTCAAGGTGGAGGACGTGGAGATCTTCACCACGGAGCTGGAGGCCGACAGTGAGGGGCCGCCCTGCAGGGGGCAGGGGGCGGGGCTTTGGGGCCCACAGCAGGCACACGGGTGCAGAGAGATGAGTGTGACAATGACTATGGGGAGGGGAGCCCATGACTGAGGGGTTTTGTGATGACTTCTTTCTCAAAGTCTTGGCCAAGGTCGGTGGATCTCGGCCTGGGGACTGGGCCGTGCTGGGCCGTGCTGCCCTCTTCAGCCTCTGTGGCCGGCTCCTTCCTCAGGCCCGCCCTCCTTGCCCATGACCCCTAGGGGCCTCCGGGTTAGCCCATGGTGCTGGCGCCCAGGCAACGCCCTGCCTTCCAGACCCCTCCCCACACCTGGGCACTGTCCCTCCTTCCCCCATCCAGCCTGGTCCTGTTCCCACAAGCAGCCGAGTACACGCCACTGCTGGGCACCCGAGCACTGCGGGGGCCAGTGGGCCGCAGGAGAGGCTGGGGAAGGAAGCCGAGGCGCGTGGAGGGAGAAGGGGCGAGACCCCCGCAGGCCTGGGTGTGGAGCCCGGCGGGGCCTCCTCTCAGCCCAGTGAGACCGGCAGGCCCTTCGACTTCTGAAGCCTGTACTTTCTGACCTGTAAAAGGGACAGCCACGCCTGCCTCGGAGGTGACTGGGAAAACCGATAAGGTGCAGACGCGGGCAGAGCACTCACTCGGGGCGCACCAGCGTCCTCACGCACCCACCTTACCCCCGGGTCTGCCTTGGGATTTGGAGTTAGAGAATCCAGACTCAAAAAGAGTCTCCGTGTCCATAGCCTAGTTGCCACCCCCCTTACCAGCATGGGGGACAGAGAGGACCCGTCCAACGTGGGGTCACGTTGGGTCCCCCTGCTGAGCTGACTGCCTGTCCCCACTCCCCCGACAGACATCCCGCCCAGCGTGGTGGTCCCGTTGACCGAGACCCACTGTGAGGAGGGGGGCGATGCCGTCTTCGAGTGCGTCCTCTCCAACTCCTGCCCCGACGCCTCCTGGAAGTTCCAGAACCGGCCGCTCCGGCCCAGTGACAAATATGAAGTGTCTGTTACCCCCGACGGGCAGACCCACCGGCTGGTGGTGAAGGGAGTCTGCTCCTCGGACGCGGGCCCCTACTCCCTGGACACCGGGCTCCAGGCCTCTACCGCCTGGCTGGTGGTGGAAGGTGAGTGGGCCCCGTCTCCCTGCCTCCGCCAAGGCCAGGCGTCAGGCCCAGGGCGGCACTCAGGAGGCGGGGCAGGGGCTGCCTTTGGCCACACGTGCCCTGGGTGGCACCTTCACTCCTTAGGCCTGTCCAGTGGCCCCGCAGTGTAGGGCTTTCACAGCCAGCCCTGTCCCCCTCAGCTGCCTCTGCTCCATGGGGTCTGTGGGATTCCTCTGGGGACACAGGTCCAAGGTGGCCCCGGGGCCCTGGTCAGGGCTTGAGACAGGGACCCAGGTCCAGTGGGTGAGAAGTCCTTGGAGGAGGCCCAGGAACCCCAGCCTCGGGGTCAAGGGCATCCAAGGAGACAAGGAGCAGCCGGCAGGGCCAGTGGGCATTTCGAGAGCACATGACGACTCGTGTACTTCCTCCTGGAGTCCTCGGGAGCCCCCACGTGGCAGCGCGGGGCGGTGGGTGCAGGACCACTTGTGTCTCTGCTGGGAAACCGAGGGTTGGGAGATAGTCACTTGGGTTTGGACAAGTGACAATCAGCCCGACTTCATGGCTCTTTTCTCTGTTTCTCCATGGGGGCCGCGACCTGTCACCAAAGCTGGCAAGGACAAAGGCTTTCTGCCCACAGGCACCGACCACCAAGTTCAGGCGCAAGGAGCCCCAACCACAGATGAGGGAGAGTCCAGGAGCCCCAGGGGCCAGGGTGGGGAGCCCAGAGAGCAGGGCCCCCTGGGGGGCACCCTTGAGGCTGCTGGGCAGTCTCTAGGGCTCCAGCTCACCGCTGGCCTAGAGGGAGGCAGCCTTGGGGGGCATGGCCAGTCCTCGACAGGGGATGAGGGGGCAGCTTGGGGACCTGGGCAGGCAGGAAATGGCTTTCCAGAAGCAGACGGACACAGGACCACTCTCCTCGGAGAGGACCAGCTCTATAGGGACAGGGGCTGGGACACAAGCCTCGAGGAGGGGCCCCGCCCACAGGGAGAGGGTGCAGGGCTGGGCCGCCGGGATGGTCACCAGCTACAGCAGGGCAGAGACAGTGATGGGGACCGGCGCGGTGGGTCAGCAGGGGTCTGGGGTGCTGGGTCCCAGCCCCATGTGGCTGGAGGACCGGAGGGCAGTGGGGAAGGACAGGGACACAGAGGGGACAATAGGAGCCAGCAGGACAGGGACAGCCAGGGACAGCTCTGGGGGGCTCAGCTGGGCCCTGGAGCAGGAAAGAGGGCCTTGCAGGGGGAGCAGCCCGGTCCTGGGGGGTCTGGGCCAGAGGGGGAGGGGGCGGAGGACTTACAGCGGGAGGGGCGCCTGGGGCCGGCTGGGAGCGGCTCAGCGGCAGGAGCACGTCCAGGTGCCCTGGGGTCCCCTGAGAGCAGAGGGCCCAGCTCGGAGGCAGGCAGGGGCCCTGGGGCCTGGGGCTCTCGGGGACGGGGTGCTGGTGACCAGGGGGAAGCCCAGGGCTTTGGGGCCCCAGGGCCGTCTGTAGGATGGATACCCGGCGGCCAGGACCTTTCGGGCCCTGCGGTTTTGGGGGGCAGAAGCCTCCTGGGGCGTGGGAGTGCTGAGGACTCGGGACAGGAGGCAAATGGTTGGAGCCCCCGGGGGCCTGTGGGTGAGGGACAGGGCTACAAAACTCGCCCTGAAGGCCCTGGCGGTCCTGGGGGCTGGACAAGCGAGGGCCGTGGGGCACTGGGGACCTCGGGCAAGGCGGGGGATGGCAGGAGCCTCCAGGGCCCCCCCGGGAGGACAGCAGGTCAGAAGGGAGCTGAGGGCGGTGGCCGAGTGGAGGCAGGGGACCCAGGATCTTGGGGTGATGCAGGGTTCCGCCTCAGCCAAGTGGGGCTGCAGCCTGGGCCTGGCACAGAGGGACCTGGGGGCGGGAGCGCGGGGGCAGCTGCTGCCCAGGCACCCAGGCTGACGGGGTCTGGTCAGAGGGGCGATGCCAGCAGCCACCAGCTCACTGGCTCCCCGAACCAGAGTGCTCAGGGGCCCTGGGGGACTCGGGGAGGTGTGGATGGAGCAGGAGGTCGGGGGGCCACGGGGCCTGGGCCAGATTTTTGTGACGGGTCATGGAGCTTCGGGGAAGGAGGGCCCAGAGGCGGAATGGGCTCTGCTCCCAGACCCGGGGCCGCCGGGGAAGCAGGGCCTGAGGAGGGGGGCGGTCGGGGGGATGGCTCACGGGTGCCTGGGGACAGGTGGGCTGGAAACCGAGACGGCGGCGACTGGGCACGGAGTGGGCCAGGGACTCCTGCTGGTCTCCAGGGGAGCCCTGAGGGAGCCAGGGTGCACCCAGAAACCTGGGATGCATCCAGAGCCCAGGGCGATGCCAGCCCTGGGGGGAGAGGGGGGCTTGGGGCCAGGACAGCAGTGGAGACCTCAGGAGGGAAGCGCGCAGCAGCGGAGCCGGGGGCCTCGGGGAGTCCTGGGCCTTGCGGTTCACCTGGAGCAGGTGGAGGCTTTGGAGCCTCAGGGGCGATGGGGGCCCCTGGAGAAGGAGGCCCTGGGGGCCTGGGCACCCTGGGAGCAGGGGGCAGAGGGAGTGTTGGCACCAAGGGACCAGGCACCGGGGCCCCTGGAACTGGAGTGGGTCGCTGGGGGGAGTCTGGGCGCCCCGAGGCACAGGCTTCCGACAGGCTCGGTTCTGAGAGCCAGGGGCCCGGTGGGCTGGGCCGTGGGCCAGGCCGTGGGGAAGGGTTGGGGGTCCCAGGGTCGCAGCTTGTGGAAGGTTCTGGAGGAGAGGCGAGGGGTCCAGGGTCCAGGGGGACGGGGTCAGTGGAGGAGACAGGCTTCAGAGACGGTCCAGGGGGCCTTGGAGGCATGGGGTCCGGGAGCAAGGCAGGTCACAGGGATGGGACGGGGGGTACTGGGGCCATGGAGTCAGTAGATGGGGCGGGTCACAGGGATGCTTTGGGGGGCTCTAAGGGAATGGGGTCCAGGAATGAGGCAGGGCTCAGAGGGGGCTCAGGAGGGCCTGCAGAAACCGGGCCAGAGAGTGAGAAGGGCTACAGAGACGGTCCCAGGGCCGGAGGACTAATAGGCTCTCTGGGCTCAGGGGCCCACGAGGGTGGGCCCCGGGGAGGAGAAGCCCAGGGGCCCAGGTCAGGGAACCGGGCCGCATCAGAGGGGCCTAATGGAGGCACCAGCTCCGCAGGGGACCCCCGGAGGGGCAGGGGACCGGGGCTGGTGGACGGGGCCGGTCCCGGAGTGGGCTCTGAGATGCCTGGAGCGGCAGACGCTGCCGCTGGGGAGGGTGGGTCTGCAGGCCAGGCAGGGGGCATGGGGGCTTCTGGCTCTCGTGATGGTCGGGGGCCAGTAGACGGGGACGCCTGGGCAGGGGCTGCCTCTCCGGGGTCCAGACACGGAGGGGACTCCGGGAGGGCAGGTCCGGGGGCAGCAGGCGGGCATGGGGCGGCAGGCCAGGGGGCACCGGGGCCTCAGGGAGCAGAGGGCTCGCTGGGGGGCAGGAAGGTGGCAGAAGCATCGGGGACGAGCACAGGCCAGGGTCTGGATGGCGGCCCAGCGCCCAGGGAGAGGGGCAGATCCGTGTCAGACGCTTCAACCGGGCCAGGGCTGAAGCATGCTCGGGGCACAGGCAGGAAAGACCAAAGGTCTGAAGGGGGCAGTGCGGCAGCCGGGACCCAGCCGCCGGGCTCCGGGGGTCCGGCGGGGGTCGCAGGCCACGGAGAGGCTGGTCGGGGGCAAGGCCCGGGGTTCCCAGACAGCACAGCTGCTGGCCCGAGGGACTTGGATGGAGCCCGGAATGGCCTGGAAGGTCCTATGGGCAGCAGAGACTCTGGAGGCAGATCCAGGGACATTGAGGGCCTGGGCTCCCCACTTGGCCGAGGACAGAGAGGAGACAGGGGACCCCTGGGGAAGCCGACACCCCTGGAGGCCGAGAATGACGAGCGCCAAGGCCCAGGGGCCCTGAAGGAGGACAAGGGACGGGGAGCGGTTGAGACTGGAGGGTCAGACAGGCCCGGCCCACTGGGGGGCAGGTCCCGAACACAGCGGGGCACCAAGGGCAGAGCCCCAGAGGGGCAGACATCGGATGACACCAGAGGCCAGGGACAGCAGCCTGGAGTAGGGGACGCGGGGTGCGCCGGGGAGACTCTGAATGAAGACAGGAGCCAGGGGCCCTCGCGTCACCTGGGGGGCAGCAGAGGTCGCACAGAGGGCAGGCTGGACATCGATGGTCAAGAGGAGGACGCCACCCGGAGTCCCCGATCCAGACGCAAGCCGGCCACTGGCGGTCTCTTGGAGGAAGCCCGAGGTGGGTGCTCTTGCCCCGCTGGGGCTCCTCCACACACTGGGGAGCCTAGCCCAGTCCTGGTTCCGCCTCCTGCCCCATGCAGTATCCCCTGCCAGGACTCCCCCCATTTGGGGGGCTCCTACCCCCTGGTCCAGGAAGCACCCCTCCCCTCCTTGCTCAGGTGGGATCCCAGCTAAGGGGCTGGGAGTCTCCTGGGTGTCTGTCCAGACACACAAAGTCCGAATCCGAGTTGTCCCACTGACTCAGTGGGTCACCCTGACACCCATCTCTGAGGCTCAGGGGCCCGTCACCCCCTGCACCCCAGGTCTCCGCGCTGGCCAGGTCCTGCTGAGAAGAGTGGGGGGCTGCCTGCTGCCCCTGTCAGAGTGTAGCTCTCAGGAGCCAGTGGCTTTCCGGGGTGCCATGCGGGCGACGGCCAGGGAGGCCGGGCCTTGGGGGCCTGAGCGACCACCCCCAGCCTCTGTCTGTGTCTCCCCAGGCCCCCGGGGCCACTTCTCCCAGGGCCTGGCTGACACGGAGGCCAAGCTGGGGGAGGCAGCCGTGCTGTCCTGCATTCTCAGCCGGGACCTGGGACCTGGCGCCTGGTTTAAGGACGGAGTCAAGGTACCATCCCTTCGCGTCTACCAGCCAGTTGGGGGTGGGGACAGAGGGCGGCAGAGGGGGCACATTTGTCCTCCGTTGTCCCAGTGCCTCTGGGAGTTTAACAGCCTGGGTGTTTACAACGCCGAGGACTTCAGACTCCTGTGTCCCGGTCACTGCCCCCCGCCCTCCGCCCCGAGCTCTCAGCTGCCCCAAATGCCGCTTCTGCCCCAGCACCTGTCGCCTTCTGAGCGCCCTGCATGGCCCCACACAGAGGCCACCCTGCCGGCCTCGCCGGGCGAGATCTCCTGGCCCTGGGACAGCCATCTGTCCTCCAGTCTGGCTGTCATCTCAGGCGGGGGCCCGTCGCAGTACTCCAGAGCTCAGGCTTCCAGTGCCACATGTGTGGCCGCTGGTTCCCTCTACAACTGGAGGCAAGGATGGCCCCCGGCCGAGCGAGGCTGCAGCGGCCACGCGGGGAGGCGGCAGGGCAGAGTGTCCTTGCAAGGCTGGCCCGCGGTCCCGTGTGGGCCCACCTGGTTGCTGGGCCTGGAGGCGGCCCGGGCCGTGGCTGACGGGCGCCGCCGTGGCTGACGGGCACCGCCGTGGCTGACGGGCGCCACCGTGGCCTGTTCCCAGCTCGACACCCAGGATGGCCTGGTCGTGGAGCAGGATGCTCTGGTCCACCGGCTCCTCATCGCCCACGTGCAGGAGGCCCACGCGGGCACCTACGCCTTCGAGGTCGGCGGCCAGAAGAGCGAGGCCACCCTGACAGTCCGAGGTGAGGCCCGGCCCACCCTGTCCCACCTGGCCCTTGGCCCCAGGCGATACGGGGACAGCCGGGGGTGTGGATGGCCTGCGTCCAGTTTGGAGGAGACGATTTTAAAACTCATTGTCAGGGGTCCTTTCTGCTGGAGATGAGACCCCCTCCATTAGCCCTCACGAGGTGGGGGTGGGGCCCCTGCCTCTTGGCCCAGACTCTGGTCTCTGGGTCCCTCCTCGCGGGCCCCAGGCGCCAGAGCCCTGGCCTCTTTGACCCCTGGCCCTGTGCCCTCCCTAGACCCCCCTGTCATTGCACCGGATGTGGCCGAGCGGCTGAAGGAGCCGCTGGTGGTGAAGGCCGGGAAGCCGCTGACTGTGAAGGTTGCCTTCCAGAGCCGCCTGCCTGTCCAGGCGTCCTGGAGGAAGGATGGGGCCGAGGTGGACAGCTCTGGCGGCAAGCGGGCCCAGGTGGCCCTGGGCGACGACTTCACCCGGCTCTGCCTCCCCAGCGTCAGCAGGAAGGACAGCGGCCGCTACAGCGTGACGCTGAGGAGCAAGGGGGGCTCCGCACAGGCCGACGTCACAGTGCAAGTCATAGGTGCCTGCCCACCTCCCAATGGCCCGAGCCACGGCTCCGGGCTTCAGGCGCCCCCTGCTGGCTGTTTACACACGGCCTGTGGCTGCTGGTCCCCTGGTCACCCTCCATGGCCTGGGTGGGAAGAAGCAGTTCCCACAGATGGAGGGCTGGCTGTGCTGACACAGGACAGGCCCTGGGTGGTGTCCTAGGAGAGCCTTGCTGGGTGGGATGGGACCTCGGCGGGAATGGTGCCCGAAAGGTGGGCAGGAGGGTGGAGGGGGGCGGCCGGCCCGGGCTGGCACTCCCATTGGGGCTGTCCTGAGCGTGTGTTTGTATGCAAGTGCATGTATGTGTGTGTGCGTGTGCGTGCATGCAAGTCCCCAGGGCAGGCTTCTCTGCTAACAGGGGGCCCAGCTGGCTCAGCTGCAGCCCCCCTGACGCCCACCCCTCCCTCCGCTCTCCCGGGCCCCAGACAAGCCCCAGCCACCCCAGGGCCCCTTGGAGGCCCAGCACTGCCGGGGATCTGGGGTCTGCCTGCGCTGGCGGCCCCCGCGGGACGACGGGGGCCGGGCGGTGGACCACTACGTGGTGGAGAGGCAGCAGGCCGGCCGCAGCACGTGGCTGAAGGTGGGCGAGCCCCCCGCCGACAGCACCAGCTTCACGGACGCCCACGTGGAGCAGGGCAGGAAGTACGCCTTCCGAGTGCGGGCCGTGACCTCAGAGGGGCCTGGCGAGGCCCTGGAGTCAGAGGAGGTCCTGGTGGCTCCCGAGGGTGAGAGGACCGGCTGGGGCCAGGCCGGGGGACCATTCTGGGCGGGGAAGGGCCTCCGGCCCGTGGAGGGCGCTACGGGGCCTGGGATCCAGGTTGATGGGGTCCCTCCCAGCTGTGGCCCTCCAGGCAGAGGGGACAGACACGCAGCACCCACTCTCAGGACCCTGGGTGGGCTGGCGTCATCCTCCGTGGGTGCCCTGTCTGGAGCCTTCTTCCTGAACCAGGGGCCCCGCTGTGCCCCTGGGATGCCGGGTTTGTCTGTTTCTGTCACTCCCCGAGGAGACAGAACGGTGTCCCCAAGCACCAGGCTCAGCCCCCAGTGCTTCCCAGGAAGGGACAGCATGTGCCCCACCGGATGTCCCACTCCACCCCTGGGTTCAGCCTCTGGCTGACCGCCCCCTCTGCCCCCAGCACTCCCCGGGCCCCCCTCGGCCCCAAGTGTCCTGTCCGCCTCCAGCAAGAGCATCACTGTGACCTGGACAGCGCCGCGTGGCCCCGGCAGCGCCCACCTCCTGGGCTACCTGCTTGAGAAGCGCAAGAAAGGAAGCAACACATGGACAGCCGTGACCGACCAGCCCGTGCCGGGTAAGTGGTCGGCGCCTGGCCTCCCCACTGCTCCAAGGCAGCCCCCGAGCCCCGGGTCCTGGTGCGCCCTCTTGCCAGATCCAGTACCCTGGAGGCCCCCGGTGGCTCTGCTCCTGGGGACATCGGGCAATGCCTGACCATTTCGAATGGTCACCACTGAAGTGGGGGAGTGACACCCCATGTGAAGCAGACAGAGATGCCGCTAAACACCCTGTGACACACAGGACAGCCCCTCCCCCCACTTCCCCAGCAAAGACTCACGCGGCTAAAATGTCCACCGTGCCGAGGGCGGGAAGGCCAGGGTTCACGGGTGTCTAGGAAGGAAGTGGCGGTGGAGCGGTCGCCCTGTCCCTCCGCCTGCCCAGGAAGCTCTCTCTCTTGCCCAGACCTCAGTTCTCACACCTGCAGGGTGAGAGGTCGAGCACCTGCCCGTGACCAGGGGCACGTCCATGGCGGGGACTCGGGCCTGACACCCGGGGCAGCACCCTCCCCAGTGGAGGGTCCCCACTGGTGGAGGGTCGGGTCGGGGCCCCAGGCCTGTCTTCTCCAGGCACCGCCTGCGTCCCAGTGGCTGGGCCGTCCGGGGACACTGACGTGGCACTGATGTGGCCTCCACAGAGCGCAAGTGGACCGTGACCGACCTGCGGCCGGACTGCCAGTATGAGTTCCGGGTCACGGCTGTGGCTCCCTCCGGCCCCGGGCAGCCCGGGCCCCCGTCGGATCCCGTCTTTGCTCGGGACCCCATGAGTAAGTGGGGCGGTGACCCAGAGTGAGGGTGGCGGGGGGACGCGGGGGGTGGCCGTGGAGCTGGTGGGACAGGACAGGTGGCCACAGGTCAAGGACAGTGTCAGGGAATGGCCAGGAGGGCTGGGAGATCAAGGTCGAAGGTCTCGCGGTGAGGTGTAGCTTAGGCGCTGGGGAAGGCTCCGGCCCCACACTGAGACCACACGGGCCTGGGGCCAGGCAGCCAGGTCACATCACCTCCCTCACCTGGGCAGATGGGCCCCCAACTGACCCACTGTCCCGTCCTGGAACCGCATGCTCCCCTGAAGGAGGGGCCGTCATCTCTGCAGGGCGGGCAGGGTCACAGAAGCCACTGCTGGCTGCTCACCGGAGGGACTAGCCTGCCCAACAATGCCGTCTGCCCTTGAGGAGCCTCCGGTTTAGAACAGCGCCTCCCTGTGGTCAGTCCCGGGAACAGCAGCGCCCCCCCCCCCCCCCCCCCCCAGGAGCTGTAGACACCGAGACTGACAGCCACGGCCAGAGGTCCGTGACCAAAGATGTTTGACGTGCAGCCAGGAAATCCCCCGTCCTACAGGAAGGAGGCCGGCCCCACTCCATCATTTGACCCAAACTTCCCAAATCTAAGCAGAGAATACCTCTTCCACAAAACACCTTCCAAACCCTCACGGTTAGGCACACAGCTGGGGAAGGCAGCTCTGGACCCCCCGTGGGAGGCAGGGGTGACCAGCAGCTTAGAGCTCAGGCACACAGATACAGGATGCTAGTGTCTGGGGTCTCACAGCCTGAGACGCCGCCCACGGCAACGCCAGGGGTCAGGAGCCCCAGGAGGGTGGTTCGGGGAAGGGGACGGCAGGGGTCAGATACGAGGAAGGAGTCAGGGAGGCTGCCTGGAGGAGGCGCCATTCCTGACACTCCGCTGCACCCGGCCAGGACCGCCTGGGCCCGTGCGGGACCTCCAGGTCACAGGCACATCGCATGCCAGCATCAGCCTGCGCTGGGCCCAGCCGGACTCGGGGGACGGGGACGAAGCGCAGGGGTACGTGGTGGAGCTGTGCGCCTCGGACAGCCTGGAGTGGGCCCCGTGCCACGCCGGCACCGTGCTGGCCACGACCTACACAGCCAAGGGGCTCCGGCCCCGGGAGGGCTACTTCGTGCGGGTCGTGGCGGTGAATGAGGGGGGCCGCAGCCCGCCCACAGCGCTGGACGTGCTGGTGCACGCCGCGCCCGTGTCTGGTGAGTGCCAGCTCCCCGGGGGACCCTTCCGTCACAGATCTGCGATCCCCTCCCCCCAAGTTCAATCATGTGATGCTTATTGAGCACCTACCAGGTGCCAGGCAGGCTCTTTCTCAGAAACGCTTTCTCGTGACAACTCGTAAAACTCCCACGAGGTCCGTGTTTGTAACCCCCGTCCACAGACAAGGCCCTCTGCCCTGGGTCTCAGGCCGGCTGGGACAGAGACAGGGTTTAAAGCAGGCTGCCGACCCCCGAGGCCGGCCTGGCCCCAGCACCTCGGCTCCCCGAGCCCAGCCCGGAAGTCACAGGCGCTGCCCAGCACAGTCCACTCGGGGACCCGGGGCCCAGCCTCCTGTTGTCCACAGGTGGCCGGCCTCGCTCCTCAGGCTGTGGAAGCAGCCGGCCCATCTCCAGCTCAGGCCGACCCAGGCCACCGCAGCATCCCCTGGTGTCACCGTGACAATAAGGGAGACATACCTAGAGATCAGACACTGTACCCGAGTCCAGAATCCCGGGGCCTTGTCCAGGCTCTGCCCCATCCCTGGGGGCCGAGGCGGGTCACCTGCTGCGTCAGACAGGGTGGCCTGGCCTGGCCTGCAGAAGAAGGGGTTGGCTGAATTTCTCTGCGTCCCCCTCTGCTCCCACCTCACCTGACCCTTCCCGCCCAGCTCCCTCTCGGCCGTGGGTGGACACCCGTCCCAGGGGCCCCCTGCAGAGGGAGGTGACAGGCCATCTCGTGTGTTGCAGTCTGTCCCAAGTTCCTCATGGACTCCAGCATGAAGGACTCGCTGATGGTCAGAGTTGGGGACACGGTCCGAGTGCCCATCACCTTTGAAGTGAGTGCGTCTGCCTTGCGGGCGTGGAGAGGGGGCTGCTGTGCCGAGGGAGCCAGACACAGCCCTCTGGCCCCCAGTCAGTGTCTAGGGCTCACGCCGGGTGTCAGGAAGGAGGGAGGAGGCCGCCCTTGAAGGCCCAGGCCCCTCCCGGGCCCCGCTCCTCAGCCCCGCTCACAGGCCACGGCTTCCCCTCCCCGGCCCCCAGGCTGCCCCCCTGCCGGAGGTGACCTGGCTGAAGGACGGCCTGCTCCTGCCCAGAAGATACGTGACCTCCACGGAGGACGGCCTCACGCAGCTCCTGGTGCCCGTGGCCAGCCTCGCAGACAGCGGCGCCTACACCGTGGTGCTGAAGGGCCTGCAGGGCGAGGAGGCCACCTACACCTTCTTCCTCAGGGTGGCAGGTGAGGCGGCCTGGGCCAGGGGCCGGTCCCCACTGTCCCGACTCCCAGGTCGGGCTGCGCAGAGACCTCACCCCCTCGGTGCTGATGACCGACAGGAGGGGAGGCCCGGGGAGTCGGGGGGCTCACTGTGCTCCTGCCCAGGAGCTCGGGACTGGGAGCCCCCATGGGGACTTCGATTAGTCATGCTTTGGGGTCTCAGAGGACAGGCAGTCACCCCCTGCTGTCCCTCAGAGCCCCAGGGAGACCTGCCTGCGGTTCTCATAGGAGGTGCGGCTGCTGTCCCCACGGCCCGCCCGGGAGGTGGTCCCCAGAAGGCAGGAGCAAAGGACCAGCGGGGCTCTGTCACCCGGCGGAGAGAGCCCGGCTGTCCCTGTCCTGGGTCAGGTCACTTACAGACCCAGGGGAGGCACCTGCCCTGCAGACAGCGCCCTCTGGTGGCAGATTCCCACCCAGCAAGCTCACCCCCCCCCCCCCCCCCCCAAGAGGCAGGGACCCAGGGAGGGTCACGCAATGCCCACGGGCCTCCGGGCCTCTGCAGGCGCCCTTCTGGGTGCCCCAAACCCGGCTCCTCTGGCCTCTGACCCGCAGTGAAGCCGATGGCGCCTGGGCCCATCACCCTGAAGGAGAATGTGCCCGGGACGGTGACGGCCGAGTGGGAGCCGTCCCCCAGCGAGGCCAAGGGCGTGCCTCTGCACTACACGGTGCTGACGCGCTGCTCGGGGAGCGGCCCCTGGCGCGAGGCGGCCAGCCGGGTCTACACGAACCGCTTCACCCTCCTGGGCGTCCTCCCCGGCCGCGAGTACTACTTCCGAGTGGTGGCCAAGAACGAGCTGGGAGTCAGCGAGCCCTCCGACACCAGCCAGCCCTGGTGCTTGCCGCGGCAGCGAGGTGAGCCCCGGGGGCGGGACTTGCAGGAGGGAGGTGCCTGTGTTCCTGTAGGCACGCCCCGCCCCGCTGCCCCCAGCCCGCCTGTCCCACTCCTGTCTGACCCCGGCTCCCCCCCAGACACGGTCACAGTGAAGGCCGCCAGCCACCGGGAGCCCAGCCGGAGCCAGAAGCCCTGGTTCGCCGTGGGCCTGCGTTCCCACCTGCTGCCGGCCGGCTGCGAATGCCGCATGAGCTGCGCCGTGCGGGGCTGGCCCCCACCCCGCGTCACCTGGTTCAGGAATGGCGAGAACCTGGACGGAAGCCCCGTGGTGTATAGCATGGACACGCTGGGCGTGTGCTCCCTGGTCATCGCCAGCGTCTCCCTCGAGGACAGTGGCCTGTACAAGGCCGTGGCCGAGAACGCTCTGGGCCAGGCCATCAGCACGGCCACGCTCCTCGTCACAGGTAAGGCACACCCCCCGCCCCCCACCAAGGCCGGGCTGGGGAAGGAGGGGGGGAGTCAGAGGAGGGGCCCACAGGGGACCCATCCCCTCGAGTGATCAGCCAGGATGCCGTGGCTCTCTGAGTGGCTGCCTATGGACTTGACTTGAATCTGGCTGTCGCTGGCCCCCACTGGCCCCCCTGGGGCCCTGACTGGCTGACATGCTGTTGGCGCTGTGTCATCGATGAGCCACTCTTGGCACAGGGGCTTCATGTCACCCACCTCGGCTGCCCAGGGTGGGCTCGTGACACCATTCAATGGGGAGAACGGGAGGGGCCGCTTCCGTGTCGTGCCTTCCTGAATACACCCACATGTGGACCTTCAGTGCCCCCAAAGCCACGCTGCCCCTCTCGTTGGTAAACTTCCCAGCAAAGCAAATGACACGTGTTGGTAAGAAGACGTTTTCCCCGTAGAACTGAAACATCCTCTAGTTGGAACAGCCGAACAAATCGATAGATAAGCAATAACCCAGAACCCTGTAATTATTCAGAATCGTCCTCTGTGCCGCTCTGGCCCAGGGCTCCCTCTCACTCCCGGGCCTGAGCTCTCTGTGCCCAGCACTCGAGGAGCTTCCCGGAGCCGGGGCAGACGCCAGGGTCCGAGGGTCGGTTTGCCCTGGGGTCCGGGAAGGGCTCTGCCCGACCTCTGAGAGCACCTGGGGGTGCTCTTGAACCCGCGGCCCCAGTGGCAGAGCTCCCAGGCCTGACCCCCTTGCTGTGTGACCTTCACAGTAATGGGGGCCGCCGCTCCTCCGGAACCAGCCACAACACCCCTCGCTCTGTGTCTTCCAGACCCCAGCTCCTAGCCCGGGGCACCCTGGGCTGGCCCTGCCGGCCACATGGACACAGAAGGTGAAGTCTCCGAGCCGACCCCCACACTGGCCGGGAGCCCGTCCTCAGGGCTGGAGGGCACTGCCCAGAGCCCTGGGGAGGCCAGAGGGAGGGGCCGCTGGGAAGAGCCCACCAGGAAAGCGTGGAGTTTCGGGGAAGAAAAGGAGAATGTTAGGCCTCCCAGCTCTGCTGAGCAGCGTGGCGGGAACCTCCCGCCCCGTGGGGCTTCCTTCCTCCCTCCAGCCCCAGGGAGAACCTACCTGCCTGGCGGGCTGAGCCGTGGGACGCAGAGCGGGCCTCCTGTAGCCCAGGGCGGGGGCAGCGAGGGGGGCAGCTGGTGGGGGGAGCTGGGTGGGGACAGGCCTGGAGGGCAGGCGTGTGCGAGGGAAGGGGATCTGCTTTCTGTGCTTTTCCTCATTAAAGTGTTAGGCAAATCCGTGTGGAGTGAGCTGGAGGTTGGAGCGCCGGAGAGCTGCATGGGGCAGGGCCTTCGGATTGGGCTCCAGTGTCGGGGGAGGGGCAGCTGTGGAAAGAATGGGGTCAGAATCCGGTTACAGCTAGGCCCGCACAGCCCACTGGGGATGGGGGGTGGGGGGTGGGGGGTAGGGGGTGGGCACCCCTCTCCTAGGCCGCCTCTCCGGCCCTGGCAGGCCTGGGCCTGCCCCACACTTCACACAAGCGCATCCCCCAGCTGCGGGCCCTCTGTCCCAGTCCGACCGTGGCTGGGGCTCTGGGGGCCAGCAGCTCAGGCTGCAGGCAGCAGCCTCTCCTGTCTTCTGGGGGACCTGCGGGCCACGGGTAGGCAACCTCAGCCTCCTCTTCGTCCCCGGGTCAAGCGGCCTGCCATTCCGAACTTGACCACCAGGTGGCGCCATTGGCCCTGCAATGACTGGGAAGATTGCAGAAGGGGAAACCTGGGGACCGCAGTGGGGGCCAGTGTTGGAGCTGGGGCAGGGGCACAGGGAAGGGGACAGAGGGTGGCCTGGGGCTGGTGGGGGCACTACTGGGCCTCTCTGGGTGCTTTCTGCCGGACACAGGAGGGCAGCTCCGCAGAGCAGACCTCCCTCCTTCCTGCGTCCAAAGCTGGGGCCTCCCTGAGGTCACGGAATGGTGTGGTGGACGCAGCCAGAGCACAGCCCCTCTAGGCCCGGGATCAGCTGGCCCACACAGGACTCCAGGGGCCCATCGCAACACCATGCAGCTGAGGCCCAGGGGGAGTGGACAGGGCCGGTGGCAGGGGACCTGAGGTCGGACCTGGCCAGGGTCACGGGCGGCTGCCTCGTGGTGTGCGGCCCTTTCCCCGGCTCTCGCCTACTTCAGCCGGGAGCTGGCCAGGAGGGCGGGCCTCGGGGTGCGCCCGGCTGCTGACAGATGGTTGCATCCCGGGACACCGTGTCCTGGGTGAGGTGCCTGGGATGTGGGGCACGGGCAGGACCCCAAGGGCAGGGGCAGGCGTTTCTCTAGCCTGTGCCTGTAGCTGGAGCCTGGGCGGCAGGCGGGGGCTGCCCCCACACCCACGGGAGGGCACCGCCCGGCACAGCCACCACGTCCACGCACCCTGGGCCTCACCTGGAGGGCAGCCTTCCCCTGTCCACAGAGGCCCAGACCCTGACGGTCCTCAGAGGAGCTCTGTTCCTGGGGGACCCCTGAAACGTGACCCTGCCCCAATGTCCCCTTCACCCTCTCTTCCCAGCTTCCACGACTGGCTCCCCCACCCAGAGGCCTGTTAACCAGGCCGGGTCTCCAGGGCGCCCTCTCGGTGGGCTACAGAGAAAACTCACAGGTGCCCCTGAGGCAGGAGCCCACCCGCACCCCACCTGCCCCGAGCTGTCCCTGCTCCGACACCCACTAGACCACGGCTGCGGAGCAGGCCTGACTCCACGGGGCGGTGGACCTGGTGGACCGCTGCCCTCTGCTGTGCTGTCCATGTCTGTGGGCAGCCTCCCCAGGATGGCCTGCCCTGAGTCCAAAGGTCCGAGCAGACACATGTGCAGGACCTCTGTCTGCCCCGGTGGGAGGGTGCTTGCTGGCCTCCCCTGTGCTGCCATGCTGGACACAGGAGGTTGGGACGCGCAGGAGATGGGTTTGCCCCGGGGAGGGGTGGGGCTCTCGTCTGCTAGAGGGGACAGCACTGTGGCTATGCAGTTTCCTGGAGGCTCGGCCCACCCAGGGAGCTGCCACCCGGGAGCCTTCCTGCTGTGGGACCAGCTGTTTGTCCCTGGGGAGGCCCAGCCTGGCTGTGGGGTCTGGACGCCTCGGGAAGGACCCTGGGTCCCTGGGGTGCTCGTCACGGGGCTTCCCCCACCTCTGGGCCTGGAGAGTCCGCGGGCTGGGGAGGGGACCGCCGGGCACACCTGCCCCCCCACCGGCTGCGTCAGGAATCTGTCTGCACTTGCTCTGGCTTCCCAAGCGATGAGACAGCTCCCAGTTTGCCGCCCCACGCCTCGGGCAGCTCACGCCCTGTCCTCTGGGGCTCCCCGGAGACCCCTCCGCAAGCGGCCCTTGGGGTTCGGGGCCCCAGGCCCTGGGCTCAGGGGAAGATGAGGAAGGCCCAGGCCGAGTGCTTTCTCTATCGGGCTGCCCCCAAAGTTTGGTCGGTCGGCCAAAAAGTCTGTTCGCCTTTCCATCTGATGGCTCTAGTAACATTGTTGTTTTCAATTTCGTTGGAAACAATTTCGTTTGGTGACAATGTGACAGCTGTGACATCATTGTGCATTTTAAGTAAAAACGTATCAAAATTGGTGAATTTTTGTGTAGCCATTTTAATATTGAAGATGGAAGAAAATGAGCAACATTTTTGACATACTTTCACTTTATTATTTCAAGAAGAGAAAAATGCAACTGAAACACACAGAAAAAGAGTTAAAAAAAAAAAAAAAGACTTGTGCAGTGTGTGGAGAAGGTGCCCCGACTGGTCGAACGTGCCGAGAGCGGTTTGTGAAATCTCGTGGGGGAGATTTCTCGCTGGACGCTGTTCCTCCTCGGTCGGGCGGGCCGGTGGAAGCTGACAGCCATCCAATCTAGACATTAATTGAGAACAGTCAATGTTATACCACACAGGAGAGAGCTGACCCACTCAAAATGTCCAAATCAATGAAGTTACTGGTGAAAAAAAAAAAAAAAAAACGTGTCTCTTATTTTACAAAAAAAACCAAACAGACTTTTTGGCCAACCCCGTAGAAGCAGTTGCGGAGAAGAGAGGGGGTTGGAAGGTAAAAGATACGTGAAGATCAGCCGGTCTGAGGACAATGACTATTACTGGGGTAGAGAGCCAGACAACTGAAACCAAAAAGATACCCAGGGAAAAAAAAACAGAACAAAACAAAACAAAATGGCCCAGGGAGAGAGGACCCAGGGCCGGGGTGGTGAAAACATTGTATCTTTTAAGTGTAGAACCTGTTACACCACGCACACAAACATTTAAAACTCCCAACAAAATAGATACTGTGTCAGTGGGACCATCAGGCCTTGGGAGGAGGGGAGGGCCCGGTGCAGGGTGCCAACCACCTGCCCGTCCCAGTCGGGAGTCAGCCGTGCGGTCAACGACAAAAACATAGTAAAAAAAAATGACTGCAAATTTGAAAAGGATTTTGCAAAATAATTCTTTGTCTTATCTTTAGAGGGATCTTACAGGTACAAATGCCTGGTGTGATTCAGACACATTTTTTCAAGGTAGAATCATGCCTTTGGCTTCCTCCTTTCTTTTTGTTATAATTTTGCTATAAATTAATTGAACACTTCCCTACTCCAACACCGGATCCTGTTCTGTTACATTGTTGCTGTCTGTCCAGTACCTTCCGTCTGTCTGTGTCCATGCTCGGAGACAGACATCCTCACCAAACGTCACTGTGGGCTCTCTGGGGAGTGGGGTGTGGATTACTGTCTCCTTGTAGATTTCAGTGCAGCGTGAATTTTTATCATTAGCACGTATCATTTTGACAAAAATCATCAAACTCACTGCACAGGAAAAAAGTTTCAAATAGGCGAGTCCTGGGCAGCAGGGTGTCTGGCCTGGCGTTTCCTAGATTCTCTTCTTCAGCCCTCCGAGGTCTGTGGAGTGCGTCATATCCTGTCTGGGTCACGGATGAGGAAACTGAGGCCAGAGAGAGAAAGCAAGGACAGGCCGTGGCAGGCGCCAGAGAGCACAGGGCCCAGGGCAGCCGGGAAGCCAACCTGCGAGGGGGACATTGAGACTGGGTGCCACACTCAGGGGCTGCCCTCGGACCTAGGGCGTGAGGGCAAGGAGGCTGGGCTGGGGAGGGCGCCCCCCCTCCGCAGTGGGCAGTACCTGGTCCAGCTGCAGGTCCTTGCCAGGGACCCCGGGCCCAGGAGAAGAGGGGCCAGGAGAACCGAAGCCTCAGAGCGGACCAAGGTGGTGACCCCACCCACGGAGCCTGTGGGCACGGAGCTCAGTGCTGCCTGGGGCCACACTCCCAGAGGCCTCGCGTGACTCCTTGGCCCCCCGAAGTCATTAAGTCATTCATTAATGAGTGGCCAAAAAGTCCCTGCGGGTCAGGTATCCAGCTGGCCAAAAAGTCCCTTCACTTCCGTGAGCTGGTGGCTCCATCCTTTACCAAACGCAAGGTCCCTTTCTTCCTCCTGCCCTGCAGTCGACTGTACCTGAAACTGCTGTCGTTGTTCCCGCTTTCCTTTCCTGAGTGTTGCCTGGTAATTCTTTCCCCTCCGTTTCCGGTCAGCCAGCCCGAGTGGTTACAATGCATCTCTGGTTACCGTGTATCCCTGCCTCTTTTCCTCAGGGCTGATTACGCTGGTTTCGAGCCTTTGGGCCTTTCTATTTTTAGCCATTGTTGCCGTTTTTTCAGCCTCTCGTTAGATAAGCAATTGTGTTTAGTTCTCAATTTTGTTTTCTTAAGCTGCTATCTCTCTACGCCTCGCACAGTTTAATCGTGGCCTCGCCTGAACGTGCACTGTGTTAGCAGACTCTCTGACATGTGGGCATCGGCGAGGAATTTGTTTCTGTTTCTAGTTTTTTTGTTTTTTTTCCCTCCCAGGCCGGCCTCTACCCACTGTTCCCATGGTCCCTCCCACCTCCAGGCCACCGTGGGTATGTTCCTAGCTGCCTCGCCATTCCTTTTTCCTGTGCTTATGGTAACGTGTCGGTGTGTCCGCACCCTCCGGGAGCTCGGGGGCAAAGCCGGTGAGTCACGTTTGCCCTCTATTGTTCCCGGGATTGCCTCATGCACGTAAGGCGTGCCCTCCCGCTTCAGCCCTGTTCGCTGGCACCCCCGGCCCAGCCCTCACTTGTCCACCTGACAGCGGCTTTCAGGAGTGGGGCCGGGCTGAGACGAGGCCAGGGTGGGGCCGGGGAGACAGCCACCCAGGGCCTGTTCCAGGTCCGGGGAGCAAGTGGCAGAGCTGTGAGCGAGAGACGGGGCGGGGCAGGACCCAGCAGCATCGAGAGCAGGGACTCGCACAGACGCCTGCCACCCACACTCACAGCGGCCAGACGGCGCGGTGGCAGCCCGGGTGTCCCCCCCAACGCGTAAACGGGCAAACACGGGGAGGTCCGTGCATGGACAGAACATCACTCAGCCGTGAGAAGGAGGGAGATGCTGAGACAGGCCATGTGGCGCGCGCCACCAGCTGACACGAGGCCCAGGGAAGCAAGCCAGTCACAGCAGGACACACACACACACATACACACACACACACGCCGTGTGACCAAACTGTTGTGCCCTTGAGAGTCCAGCGCCGGGACACAGAACAGCAAAGGGTGGTGCTGCGGGTTGGAAAAATCGCTCCCTGTCTATTTTCAGTGGGCCCGGAGTTTCCGTTTGGGACCACGAGAAAGTTCCAGAAATGATGGTGACGATGGGTGCACCACAGTGCCGATGGGCCTCGGCCTCCACACGGTGCCCTGAGAAATGGTGACAGTGGTAAATCTTAGCTTGTGTTTTATCACGCCCAATGTCCAGCACATGCCAGAACGGCCAGGCCTGGAGCACTCTCTAGAAATGGCAACTCCCAGGCTTCCCCACCCTGGCTCCAGGGGGTCCCTAACACGGGAGAGCACTTCCCGGAGGTTCCATGTTCTCCAGAGTGTGAGCCACCGGCCCAGGCGGACGGCGTGGAAACGGCCGGAATCCCCCAGGCTGGGGGTTGCCCGGGAAACCTGGGCCATTTCACAGTTTCAACTCTCCCCGGACCCTCTCCCTGCAGACCGAGACCGCTGCTGCACCTCAGTGGGGCTGGGAGTCCATCCGCTGCTACTTGGACCCGACCCCCCCCCCCACTGCTCCCTTAGAACCAGAGGCACCGGGATGCGAAGGGCCTGCTGCACCCCTCCCATGGCTGGGCCCCAGACTGACTCTTTGTCCACACGGGTTCGTCCACAGGGAAGTTTCCACAGAAGTGTCCAGGAGGGGGGACACTGGCTGGCGGCCAGCGTGGCCGTGCCGGGTCATGGGAGCCAGGGCACGTGGCCAAGCCAGGCACCAGGGAGCTGTTTCAGTCACTGTGTTCATCCCCGCGGCCCAGCTGCTGCCCGGCCCTGCTCCACACGGTCCATCCTCAGTCGCCACAGGTCCCCATCCCAGGGACGCTGCAAGGCTTGTCCTTCCTTGCTTCTCCCCCATCCGTGGCTCTCTCTGGGCACTGTCCTCTGCCGGTCAGTCCACAGGGCTCTCGAGTGGGGCCCAAGCACCCACGCCAGCTCCCCTGTGGGTCCCACACTCGGGGGGCCTGCCACGTGAACATCACACAGCCACAGACAGACACCTGGAGACCAAGCCCACACCCGAGGCCCGGAGCAGGGTGCGGCTCCGGCCCAGATGGGACGGGACTGGGCACTGGGGTCCCTCCGAGCCCCCTCTCCAGTGTTCTGGGCTCTGGGCGGCCCAGAAGCTCCCCAGACCAGGCTGGGTGACGAACACCTACCCCATTGTCACACCACTGATGGCCGGGCACCAGGCACAGATGACAATGAGGGTAATTGTTCTGTTTGCACGTAACCGGACCTCACTGCTCAGTGGGCTCTTCACCAGGCACCTGTGGGGGGGCGGGGGGGCTGCACACCCCGTGTGGGGCTCGTGCCAGGGTGGGGGCACAGTTGGGGGGAGTTTCCGCCCCGGCCATCTGGGAGCTCTGAGCGCCCCCTGCCCCCCGGCATCCAGCAGGCCCACCCCTCACGCTACGCGCTCACCCCACAAACCTCAACACCTTGGAGACTGGCAGGCCCCCACCAAACCCAAGAGCCTCGGAGCAGCAGGCAACTTCCGGAGGGAAACGAGGCTCAGATCCCCAGCCCGAACCCAGTCGTGGGCGCTCACAGGCTCCCCTGATGTCCCAGGGGGTGGCCCCTTGCCCTCGGGGGTCTTGGCTGAGGGAGCTGCCGGTCCAGCCTCTGGAGGGTAGGAAAGCGAGAGGCTTGGGTGAAACTTAGGGATCCCTGGGGACCAAGGGGCCATTGTGTCCCGGCCTGGCAGGTTGGGCTTCGGGACAAGGAGGGCAGGCGTGGGTAGCAGTGGCCCCGGCCTGGCCAACCCTGTCCTGTGAGGACGGGGAGCTGACCCACATCTGCGTTCGGGGGTCTTTTAGGGACATCTCCTAAGCAGCCCGTGGGGCAGCGGCCCGAACCCCCTGGTGCAGGCTCACAGGAGGACTAAAGGCCTGGGGTCCTGCACCAGGTCCCTGTTCCCTTGCCCACATCTGTAACGTGACTAGTGACCCCGATTTGTTCTTCCAACAGCACCTGGGGGAGGTGGGGACAACGAGCCGACCGCCGGCCCCGAGAGGCTGGCCCCGAGCCTGGTCTGAGGACCCGCAGGTGCCGGATAGAAATGCAGAGTCTTAGGCCCTGCCCCAGACCTGCTGAGGCAGAATCTGCGAGATTCCCCAGTGACACGTGTACATGAAGATTTGAAAGGGGCCGCAGGGGAGCATCCACCCGAACCCCTCGTTTTACAAGGGGAAACTGAAACCCAGCGAGGGCAGGCGACTCGTCCGCAGCTGCGCCGCAGGTGGCAGCTAGGCCAGGCCTGGAGCCAGCCTTGCACCAGGCAGACTGAGGCATCGGGGACCCCCGGGGCCCCACGTTCTCCCTCATGACCCACCTGCCTCCCACAGCTCCTGCAGCTGGGCTGAGCCCCACGCTGACCATCTCGAAGAAGGGGCAGCAAGTCCCACAGACTTTTCTGGAAGGAAGCTAACCCTCCCGTGGAAGCCTGGCCGACCCAGAGGATGGGGGAGCCAGACGGACCTTCAGAACCAAGTCCTTGGCCCGAGGACTGATTGATGACTGGCCTGAGCCCTGTTCTGGTCCTCTCCTAGACAGCCCTTCGTTTACCCGTCTCGGAAGGAAGGACAGCCCCCCAGGCTCCCCACAGGGCCTGGCTCTCAGGAGGGAAGGCCCATGGAAAGACAGTCCCGTTGTGTCCTAACTGCCACCGTGAGGCACTGGCTGGGGACAGCCACCCACTCGGTGGGAAAGAACGGGAGGGAACACGGCTGGGTTGGCCCTCTGACATCCGGGCAGGGAGCGCCTGGCTTCCCAAATCCCCACTGGGGGGAGGGGGTGGCCCGTGGGAGCATCGCCTCTTCTCGGGGAGAGGCCGGCTGAGGCTGGCAGGGGTTGGCGGGCCCCAGCCTGGCACCCTTTCTGATGGCTGTGTCGTCCTGTGTCCCCAGGGGCCAGTCCCCTGGAGCCCAGTGCTGAGCAAGTTTGCTGAGAGAGGCCGACAGCTCACACCAGGTACCTGAGACAGTTTCAGGTTCATGGCTGATTCTGGGCTGGCCCCTCCGTCGCAGTTTCCGGGGGACTGGGGCCTCTGAGAGAGGACCGAGTTCCTCCAGCCCCTAACGCGGCTCCAGGCCCTGCCTCTGTCCCCAGTGGCTTCTCCTCCCTGGCCCTCTCTCTCTTCCCAAAGGACACTTGCCTTTGGATGCGGGGCCGACCCTAAACCCAAATCCGGATGATCGCCTTTTGAGGTCCTTAGGGCTGCGACGACCTTTTCCCAAGTGCACCCACATTCACAGGGTCTGGGGCTGCACCACGGGCGGAGCTGCTGGGGGGGGCCACCGTTCGACCTCCTTCAGGTGCCCCCACCCTGTGGGACCCCGTGCTGCAGCAGCTCACTGCTCCCCAGAGATGGCGTGTGGTGTGTGTGTGTGCTGTGGCCTGTGTGGCCCGTGTGGTGTGTGTGGTGTGCATGCTGCAGAAGCACTTGGCCTGTGGTCCCAGGAGGAACATGACCGTGACCAGTGTGTGGCCAGTGGAGGTGGGTCAGAGGGTCAGAGTGCCACGGAGCCCACCTCCACCCCCAGTCCCCCCAGGGCTCTTTGTCAAAATGGGCCCCAGGCCCAGCCCCAACCCAGCAGGGCCCGAACTCACAGCCTCAGGTAGGAAGACCCGGCCTTTGGAGAGGGTGGGGGAGAGGGGGCAGAAAGGGG
The DNA here is from genome assembly GCF_014824575.4 of Sturnira hondurensis. Taxonomy (NCBI): domain Eukaryota; kingdom Metazoa; phylum Chordata; class Mammalia; order Chiroptera; family Phyllostomidae; genus Sturnira; species Sturnira hondurensis. Next base: position 1,745,329 of record NW_028091436.1, read on the forward strand.
CTGGGCATCGTCTCAGACGCTGTCCGGGGCACCGGCTGCACCTCAAGTGTGGGCGGGCCAGGGAGAGCTCTCGGGGAGCGATGCTCAGGGCAAGGGGCCGGCCCGCCGGCCGTGCCAGGGACTTCCCGTGTGCGGGGGGCACGGTGTGCTGCGTGGTGCACCGGAGGTGCAGTGCTCTGAGGGGGGGCACCCGATGCAGCACCCCATGCCTGACGGATGGCCCCCCACGTGGGCCCTGACCGTGGGCGACTACAGACCCTCAGGAGCAGCCTGAAGCCGGCCCCAGGGAGCGCAGACCTGGGAGGGGCCGGCCGAGGCCTGGGATTGGCGCTCCCCGTGGGAAGGCACCTGGGCCGGGCTGCCCACCGGAGGCCTGGCCGGGGATGGCGCAACGCAGACGGAGACCGCTCTGCCACTCAGCAGCTTCCTAGCCCGGCCCAGGGCCCGGAGCGTCTTGGCTCCCCGTCAGCGCCCTCTGCAGCCTGGCAGGCTGCCGGCTCAGCAGCTCAGAACAGAAACACTGTCCAGGATGCCAGCTGCCCTGGGTGTGGCCGCCTGCTCTGCGGGCGCGGGTGGGTGACTCATCAAATTACCAGGAGGCCGTGCCGGGCTGGGGCGGGGCAGGTGACCGAGACGGAGGGCGAGAGCGCAGGGCCTGCTCCCTGCTCACGCACACGCCCCACACTCCCGCCAGCTCCGCAGCTCCCACGGCCTCTCCCGGGGCCCTGCTCCACCTCCCAGGGCCTTGCTCTCCCAGCACCCCGCAGCAGGAGCGGCACCTCCAAGAAGCCCTCTGGGATGCCTCCCCGGCCTAGCTTCCCTTCAAGCCCCAAGCTTGTTGCCAGGCCCCCCCCCCACCGCCAACTCTCCCCTAAGGGAGAGGGGCCCCATGCCTCCAAGGAGAGGGGGCAGGGCCAGGCACCCCTCAGCACTCACTATATCTTCTGACAAATCAAAGGCTAGACCAGCGTTTTGTGACGCTCCTCCCCCTCCGAGGGTCTCAGGGCCCCCACACAGCAATGAGCGGGCCATGTGGTAGCCCAGGATGTGGGCTGGGCTAGGGGGAGAGGCCCTGGGGGACCTGGCCCCAGGAGACGGTGGAGCCCGGCAGAGAAGGCCACACAGTTAGAAGGCCAGGTAGTGCGGCCGGGAGAGGAAGTTCTGTTCATTATAAGCTCCTGCAGTATGCCGAGCACACTGCTAGGCCGTTTATGTGTTTTTAAATATATCTTTCTGGTCGCAGGATCCCTGAGAGTCATTACTAATCCCGTGTTAACAAACGAGGAGACTGAGGCACGGAGAGGCTGAGTGGCGTGCTCCGGGTCACGCAGCCAGCGGCGGGGAAGCTAGGCACACGCCTGTCCCGTTTCCAGGCCACCTCCGTGGGCAGGCCCTGGGGTCTGTACCGGAGTGCGGCTGGGTCCTGAGGAGAGCTGGAGGCCCCTCGGGCCCCCAGGCCGGGGCTCGGCCCAGAGCCCCCGTGGACCCGGGGAGGGGCTAGTGGCAAGGCGGCCCCAGGTGCGCCAGCTTTGGGAGGACAGGACAGGAGTTTTCGGTTGGCAGAGGGGCGGCACGCGGAGCCAGCCTAGTGCTGACGGCAGCCTGTTGGGACGGGGCTGGATCGCTGCCCTGTTATTCATCGCCGTCCTGGCCGCCGCCCCACCCCGCTCACCTGGAGAGACCAGAATGGCAGCTCGGAGAGAGTACGGGCGTGTCAGAGGCCCAGGTGCACGCCCTGGCCTTGCCCCTCCGCTGGGCTGTCCCAGCCCGCCGACCAGGCCTCGCCAGCCGACCTCTGAGGCCAGGCACCCACCCATCCCTCTGCTGGGAGCAACCCCTACCCCCCCCCCCCCAGGGAGGGCAGCTGCGTCTCAACCTTTGGGCCCCTTCCACAGGTGTCTCCGACCCCTCTGCGTTGGCCATCAGGCTCCCGGCCGCCTTCCCTGCAACACTTGACTGGCTCGCCCACAAGCTCCTGTGTCCCAGAGGCCTCCAGTGGAAGTCACCGTCACAGCATTAGGGCAGGAGGGCATCTGGTGAGCTAGCCAATCGCCCATTCACACATTCGGCGCTGGGCCAAGAGGAAGGGGCTCGTCTGGCCTCAGGGAGCCAGCTAGGGACACCCAGGAGCCGGAACCCCAGTGGCCCAATTTCATGCCCTGAGAGGGGACAGGATGCTGCGGGGACTGGTTCGTGGAAGGCGGCTGGTGTCGGGGCCCGGCCTGGGACCCAGGGTTTCCGAGCTGGACCTGTCCCTGCCGCTGGGCAGCGGGGCGACCTCCCTGAGCCTCCTTGGGTCATCGCAAGGAAACAAGCGTGACCGGCACTGGACATTAGGGCCAGAGCTGCGCCTGGTTCGTGGGCGCCCAGCCACGGCCGGCTCCTGGCCCCAGCCCGCCGCAGCGGTGTCAGGAGCATCAGCACGAAACACGGAACCCCGTGCCTGGACACAATGTCAAAGGCTGTGCATGCCAGCGGCATCCAGAGTGTGGCCTTTGACAGCAGTGCGGGCCGGTCCAGTCACCTCCTTGGGGCCCCACGACATCCTAAAGGCAGCAAAATTATCATTCTTTACAGACATAATTAACGTGGATTGTGGCCAGCTTATTAGGTTTTAGAGAGGCCCAGTGCGTGACCCAGTGCGCCTGCATGTTAATGTGCTGCCATCTACACTTTATAGCACTTCGGGGCCCCGTGTGACCCGTGAGCAAGGGACTTTAATGCCCACTTTATGGGACTTTTATAGGGGAGGCCGGGGATGTAGAGGAAGACAGTGGCCTGGGAGTCACCAGTCCTGATTAGAATGGGGGGTTGGCCTGTGTTGACTGGTGACCGCGGGCAGGCCACCTGTGCTCCCCTCAAAGGACTGGGAGCTGGGCAGGGTGGTCCCCCAGGCTCTGTCCATCAGCCCTGGGGGTCTAGGGCTAGACGCACAGTCTTACCATTGTAGGTGGTGACAGGAGCCCCCAGGTGTTGGACGTTCGTGCCCATGATGTGTCGTTGGTCACATCTCTGGTTTATGTGACACTCAGCTCTCAGGCACATGGCCCTCAATTAGGAAACTATTTCTACTGGTGCTTTACTATTCCTATAATGAGCTTTACAGTATTCTGCTCGGCACGTGGCGAGCGGGAATGCCTTTGGGCGGGGGCAGCTGCGGCTCCCAGCACAGAACGCCCACTTCCCAGGAAGTGGCCCCTAAGACTGTCCCTCAGGCTTTGCCACCCTTCCTGGACACCAGATGCCTGACACGCGCAGACTCTGAGGGTACCTTCCTCTGTGGATTAGAAGGGGCTTCTGCGAGGCCAGTGTGAGGGCTGTGGACAGTGACAAGAAGGGGCCGCCGGCAGAGCCCCGGAGTCCCAGGGGCTGACAGCTGGGTGGACCCTTCAGGGGCCCCGCCGTCCACCACGGGAACTCGGAGTCAGCAGGGAGTGTCCTCAGGGTCTTGTACTGAAGGAGAGGACACAGGGTGGGGCACCGTTTCTGGGGATTTCCGTCAATGTCGTTAAAAAAATGCTCAGCCCATCACTCACGCGGTGGCCTGACGTGGGCTCCTGGCGCCTAAGGGCGATGCTGGGAGAAGGGAGTGGCGCCCCACAGGGGTCCCCGGGGACGAGCATGGGGCGAGGCACACGGGTGTCCTGGGATCAGAAGTCCATCCTGGGGACGTTGTACTGGCGAGGCAGCCTTGGGGGATTTCGGGAGGGACTTGGGCGGGGTTCCTGCTGGGCTTGGTTCACCTTACCTTCGCCTCCCTCTGCTTGGAAGAGTGTTTGTTTTAATTGAGCCCCTTATATGTGCCAGGCGCCGTTTGAGGGGCTGAGCCTGGAGTTTCAGGTGGGTCCACTGTTCACGGGGGGCTCCCCGGGGCACCCACGCAGGCAGGTGAGGGCTCTGTGGTCTCCCATTCCAGGCCTGTCCCCACCCCACTCTCTGCAGGCTGGAGGCTGCCTTCAGGAGCAGGGCCTGTGCTTCTGCTGCCAGACCAGAAGCCCCCACGTGTGGGACTCTCCATGGCCTGGGGACAGAGGGGGGCGGGCGTGTGGCCATCCCGGTTCCTCGGAAAGACTATTCCTGGGGAGAAGCCTCCCTGAGCTCCCAGCTGAGCACACAGTTTTTCCCTGAGCAGAGATACAGCACCAAGGGGCGGGACCTCCCCCCGCCCCCCCCGCGGGTGGGGGAGGGAGGGAGAGGATGGGAGAGCCGGCAGCCCCACACTGGGGAGCACAGCGGGTGGGGTGGGTGGTGTGGGCAGGGGCGGTATATCCAGTCCGACGGAGGGCGGGTCCCGCCAGTGCCCGGGGAGAGACGAGCCCGGGAGGAGGCCCAGAGCAGTGCGGAGACTCGCCCTATGGGAACAGGGAGCCGCGGAGCGAGAACAGCCGCCGCCGCCCCACGCACCTCGCGCCTCCCGCTCCACAGGCCCGGCCACGCCGACGCCGACGCCGCCGCCATGAACCACTCGCCGCTCAAGACCGCCCTGGCCTACGAATGCTTCCAGAACCAGGACCACTCGACGCTGGCGCTGCCCTCGGACCAGAAGATGAAGATGGGCACGTCGGGCAGCCAGCGCGTGCAGCAGCAAGTGATGATGACGGCCAAGCGGCAAAAGTCCAAGTCGTCGCAGTCGTCCACCCTGAGCCACTCCAACCGAGGTAAAGTCTCCGCGCGTGCGCACAGGGCCGGTGCGCGCGCAGGGTCCGTGCGCCCTCGTCGGAGGCCCAGCCGCACGCACGGCCCGGGTGGCAGGGGCGAGGGAGTGAGGCCGAGGCCAGCGCTGCGCAGGGTGCGAGCTCAGAACCCCCCAGCCTGTCCCAGTGGGGTGGAGCTACCGCCAAAACCCACCGGGGGGCCGGCTCCTGGAATAAGGAGTCGCCGTGCTCGCCAGGGCGGCTCCTGTGCCACCAACAAGAGGTCTCTCCACGCGCCGTTCGCAGTTCTCTCTTTCCCGATCATGCTCGTTTTCTGCTCCGGTTCCCCTGCGGGCCACGGCCCCAGGGCTCACCCTCACCAGCTCCATCCTTCCTAGGGCGGCCAGTTCCAGCGCCACGGGCCACCGCCCAGGCAGGCAGGGTCCCAGTCCGGGCGGGGCGGTGAGTGGCTGCCAGACAGCGATGGTGTCATCAGACCCCAACGGGGGACAGGAGAGGCACCGCCGGGGTGGGCAAGCTGCTGTTGCCTCTGCAACGTTTTAGCCGACGCCCCGCTCCTGGGAGAGGCCACCCCAGGGCTGGTGTGCCCCCTGGGCACCGGCAGGGGCCCTCTTTCCCTGTTAGCCAACGGGGAAGCTCCCTTCCCCATGGATTCCCCCTCCTGCCCTCAGCTGCCCTGGGGACACTGTCTTGGGGAGGAGTAGGGACCGAGGTCAGCGAGTGACCGACTGCCCCTGGCTGAGACCTCACAGGGAGACACTGGTCCACTCTGGGGGCTCGTCTGAGCAGTCAGCCCTCCCAAGACCCCCACCAAGTGCCCCCACCGTGCGAGGTGAAGAGGGAGGGGTGGAGGGAGGCACAGTGTCTGGTGGGCACCTGCAGAGAATTTTTAGACCGAATGCTTTAGCACAAACAACTCACAGTGAGATTGGCATGCAAATTCGGGAAGCTTTTATTTCTGTAGCTGAATTTAGTCGAATGCTAGTGAAGACTGAAGAGTCAGTAGAGGGGCCAGTAGAGGTCAACTGGGGCTTGCGTATGGGGTCAGGCCCTGGGGACAGAGATGGGCGGGGGTACAGGGGAAGGAGAGGAAGGGGGCAGACCCCAGCGCAGCTGGGCCCCCCGGCACCTCTCCCGCCGCCTCCACGCAGAGCCAGGGCCTCCTCCTTCCTGTGGGGCCTTGGGAGCTGCTCCCCAGCCGTTTCTGGAAGCAGGTTTGGGGAGACCAAGTGCCCTGTGTCCGAAGCCAGCCCACTCTGTTATCCACACGAGACTCACCTGTCCCCTCCCCACCCCCACTCCATCTCTGGCCTGCACTCCCCACCCACAGCTCCAGAGAGACCGCAAACCAGTGCCCAGACACCGGCCACCCTGAGGTCCTCTGGGACCTTCAGCCAGGTGAGCGGTGACTCTCGTGGCCTACCCCTGTGTCCGCAGACCCTGTCCCTACCCCTCCGGCTATGGTGAGGATCCCACAGGGCCAGCTTCCCAGTGGCATCGGAGCTGGGGAGGCTGTGCGGCTGCTTCGGGCCGGTGATTCTGGTTTAGCTGGCTCCTTCCGCCAGACGCCTCCTCCGCACCCGGGCACCCAAGGCTCCCTGCGTGGCCACTTGCTCCTCTTCCTCTGTGCCAAGCACCCACCCTGGTTCCTGGGAGGGGTCTGGGCAGCCCTGGAAGGACCACACCCCAGGCCGTTCCCCTCCACCTGCAGGACAAGTTCAAGTCCACTTCTGTCCCATCCACAAGAGGAGCAGGTTCCTCTGGGGCCTTGGCTTCTCCCGGGCCCCTGGCTCCTTCCAGGGCCCTTCTAGTGAAACTGTGGCCCTGGGGAAGACCGGCCACGCCACAGTTCTCGGGCTCCCTGAGGGACAGCTGGGAGAACCTGTGGCTTCTCTCCTGTCTTGTCTGTGAGGGGCAGCTGAGCAGCTGGGGCTGGAGAAAGAGCTCCAGGGACAGAGCCAAGGCCTGTGTGTCTGTCCCTGCTCATGCCCAACTGGAAACAGGCCCTGGTCGGGCAGCTGGGGGGACAGCGAGGGCCTCTGGGGCCTGGAGATCCCATCCAAGGAGACTGCTCTGAGTCTGCCTGCCCGCATGGCTCTTTCTCTTCTCCAGCCCCCCCAAAACCCAGAGGGTCCCGTGAGCACAGGGCGTCTTCCAGGCCGTGTGGGAAGCAGGGCCGTGGCTGCCCAGAGAGATCTCTTCGGGGCACGGGGCTGCCTGGCCTGGGAGTCCCTGTAGGAGGGGTCGGTTGCAGGGGAAGGAGACACTTTCCCACGCTTGAGCTCTTTGTCACTGCGCTGGAATCTCCTCTCAAGGCTTAACCCAAATCTCACCTGACCGCCCCCTCGCCCGCCCCACCCCCGCACAGTGGTACCACCCACAGGGTTTGACAGAATCCACTTTTTCCCCTCTCCCGTCGCAGTCGGGAAACCCTGGCACGTAGCTGCCGTTCATCAGCCTTGGGCCTGGCACCTCCCTTCTCAGAAGCATCATTTCCATCTCAAATGGCCAAACCTGTGTTTCTCCCTGGTCAGGGGCGGGGGTGGGGGACACTGGGCGGGGCGGGGCCTGTCTCCCAGTCCCTCACAGGGCAGAGGTACTTGAGGCCTCCTGGAGGCCAGCTTGGGGTGCACACAGGTGAGGGGCCACCCGCAGGTGGGGGACAGCGCGCAGCTGGGGGCCTCCGGGCACGGCCTCCATGGAGGCCCTCGTGAGCGTGGAGGGTCCGCTCACCTGCCCCTCCTGGGTCACAGGGTGTGAGCGGGCATCCCCTGTGGGGCTCTGTTTTGGGGGCCGAAGCCGAGATGGGGGATGGCAAAAGGTATGTGCGCCGTAGCTTGTTCTGGCAGCGACCCACTAATTACACTTCAAATGAACCAATTTTTGCTTCTTTACAATGCATCTTGGCTGGAAGCTGAGGTTCAACCTGAATTTCCATTGGCCTGTTCTGACACATGCAAAAATGCAGGGTATTCTGGGGTGCTTCCTAGCAAACGCTGTTTCCCTGCATCCTGCTCCTTGGCTCAGCTCATTGGCGGATTAAAAAAAAAAAAAAAAACAGCACAAAATTCTCTCCCTGCACTCCAAACTGTACCCAAACATTGGCCATTGTTAGCTTAGAAATCTGGGCTCTACTTCGGCGACGGGGCGTGGCATCCAGAGGGTGTGTGGTGTCTGAACAAAACACAACGGAAGGATATTAGAGGTGTCCTAACCCTCTGCAGGGTTAGGGCGTCCTTCGTGGGCACAGCGCATGAGTGTGCGCGCGTACACACACCTGCGCTCAGGCCATGCACGTGCGCGCACGGGGGCGCATGCTCACACCTCACAGCGGAGGCTGGGTACTGTGGCTGGGATCCGCCCCGCGTCCGCGGAGGCTGGGCTGTGGCTGGGCGCTGTCTCGCTCGCTTGCTGACGGATCTGCGCCAGTCGCCGCCTCCCCCGGTGTCTACACCTGGGACAGGTGGGATTAGGTCATGTCCCAAGCACCTGGTGCTCGTGACGCTCCCGGGAAAGAGGCTGTGTAGTCCCCCACCTCTGCACCCAGCGCCCGGCCCGCCCACAGCGGACCTGCGGGGTGGCGCCCCCTGGAGGTGGATCGCTCACTGTTTCTAGTAAACATCCGAATATGCCCGCACAGGGATCCCCTGGGATTTTTTAAAAATGCCAGCACCTGGCTGTGCCCCAGAGGCCCTGATGTGCTAGTCCTGGAGATGTGCAGCCAGGCTCCAAGTCCTGTTCCCGTGCCCTCCCTCCCTTTCAGGCAGACCTGCAGGGGACTCCCATGACGCGCACCATCACTCGCTGGCACACACACGCACGCACGCACACTCAGCAGGCACAGGGCCATGCTGCTCGGGCCCACAGGAGGGTGGACGGGGTGCTGACGAGAGTCGGCTGAGGGTGTGCAGCGCCCGGAGCTGGGCGGGCCACCTCCAGGGGTTTGTGCGAGGGTTTGGGTGACAAAAGAAAGCTGTCTGGGTAGGGCGAGAGCTTGGGGGTGGGGGGAGGAGTCGTCTCCTCAAAGGTCCCTCTGTCTGCCCCCCCATCCCGAAAGAGAACTCCATGTGCCCTAACAAGGGAGCTGCCCGCGTTTTCCAAGCGTCTGTGGGTGAGAAAGCTTAGGGGCATCAGAGGGAAGCAGCTCCAGGGATGAGCCATCTGGGAGGCAGGTCCTGAGATGGCGTGACCGGAGCGCTGACGGGAAAGACAGGGGCGGTGTCGCTGGTGTCCTGGGAAAGCGGCCCCTCCCTGAGACAGCTGCTGTAGGAACTTGGGGTTCTGGGGGTAGGGAACAGAGGCCCCCCCCCCCCGGGGACAGGCCATAGGTTGATTCGGCTGCCAGTGCCTCTCAGACATGCCATCCTTGCCAGTGGCGCATTCGCCCTTCGGGAGAGACGGTGGGAAGCAGATGGTCACCTGAGAGGCGAGGATGGTTCTGGGGGCTGCGCTGCAGCGTGCCGGGTCACCTCCCCGACCACTCCTGGACCAGGAATCCTCTTCAAGGGGCGACCTTGGTTCTGGAGCAGCTCCAGGCTGCTCTCTTTTCCTGGTTTACCCCACCCCCCTGGAGGGGGCCTGGCTGAGCTGGTCCAAGGACCCTGGCCCCGTGGCCGGGCAGAGGCGCCCCACTCACTGTGTACTGAGAAGACAGTGGACCCAGGGGGTGCGAACGGGGCCAGTGAGTCAGCAAGGGCTTCCAGGAAGCTGGGGACCAGGTGGAGAAGGGAACGCCGTCATACCTAGCCCTGTTACTCTGGAGGAGAGGCCCCATGTCCTGACTGTGGAACTTGATTTCCGGAGGGTAGCGCCTACTGGCCAGACCTCCAGGGCCCGGAGAGGGAAATGTTGCTTCTGTTTTGGGAGCAGCGCTCCTCTGAAGAGAGGCCGCCTCCCACCCTCGCCCTTGAGCTATGAGGCTCACTGCAAGGGGCGACTTCAGGTGTGGAATGTCTTTGGAAGCCTCCCCTCCTCACAGCCCGGGCCCAAGCACAGCCCCCTGTGCCAGAGAAGCCACGATGGCTGGTGTGATGGCAGCCTCGTTCCCACAAGAAAGCCAGGCAGAGCAGCTTAAGGTGGGGGTCAGGCGGTCCAAGTCCCGGTTTCACAGGGGACACAGGGGGGCCATCAGGCATTCCTGGGAAGTGCCAGAGGCCTTGGCCCCACTGGAAGTGAGTTATACCCCACACCTGTCCCCACCCACATCACCCCTGGGATGTGGGACTGGCATTCCAGAGGTGGCCCTGTTCCCCTCCGTGGCGGGGAACACCCGCCAGCCCCACCCAGGGACTGTGGGAGCAGAGGCAGGCTGGGGCAGGGCGGGTGCTCCCTGGTGGCCGAGGGGGCGTGACTTTACTGCTGACAGGTTCGTCTGGAGGGAGGCGGAGGCCTGGATGCTGCCTCCCCAGCAGGGCTCTGTCCGTCAACCCCCCGCCCCCCATTTTCCGTCCCAAGCCGCTGGCTGACCCACACCTGCCCTTTGGTGAGAACTCCCTGGTTGTGGGCAAGAGCCAGGTGAGCGCAGGCCTGCTGAGCCCTGCCGCGGGGAGGGAGGTGAGCCGGCTGGGCTGTGCGCCTGGCTGAAGCCCCGTCCCGGGCAGCTGAGCCCCGACCTTGCTTCCCATCTTCCCCTCACAAAGGCCCCTTTTCAGGGGGCAGCTGCAGGAGAGAGGAGGGCAACGGGCTGCCCACCCACACTCAGTGAGGGGCGTGGATTCGGTCAGAGGCTCATGTCCCCCAGGGAGCCAGGGCTCAGCAGGGCCTGGAGGCCCCCGGCAGGCAGTGGGGGGCCGAGGTGGCTCTGCCGTCTGCACGTCCAGCTCGTGAGAACCCTGGACCCTGGAGAAGGAAAACCAGGCTCCTCCTGTGTCACCGTCATTCCTCAGCCAGGGGACCCTGGCGCTGCGTGGGTATCTGGGTGCACAGAGGCCACCCCTTCTTTACGTGAAAGAGGAGGCTGAGGCTGCAGGGGGCACCTGACTTGCCCCCATGCCCAAGCACTACCAATGTGAACATCTCTAGGCTCCCAGGGCCCCAGCCAATGGTGCTGAAGGCGGATTGGTCCTCTGTGGCTGGGGGACAGGGGTCAGGAGCAGGGCCCCGGCCTCTGAGCTCTGGGGGGCCATGTGACATTGCACAGAGGAGGTGGCACCAGACAGCGACCCCAGTCTCCCCACCCTAAGGGTTTGGGAGTCTAAGCAGGTGGGGCAGGTGAGCACCCCCCACCTTCCGAGACAGGGCCTCCACCGCTGCACCCCGGCCAGCACCTCAGGAAGAGGGGGTGGTCTCCCCACAAGGAGACCCCCATCATTCCTCCAGTGTGGGCCAGCCCTGCTGGGCTGACCCGCTCCGAGGCGTCCCTCGAAGGCAGGCGGCACTGGGGATGGAGCACCGGCTGGGCGGGACTTGGGCAGAGTCAGCAGGGTGGCTGTGGGCAGGGCTGGTTGAGGAAGGCTTCCCAGAGGGGCGGGGGTGGGGCTCGCAGTGGAAACGTGGGTGAGGTGGGCGAGGAGAAACCGCCGACGTGGCAGGCGAGGTCCTAGCCCGTCACTGGCAGCCCTGTTCCCAGGACAGTAGAGCCTTATCCTCTAGGACCCCCGCCATCTGGTGAAAGGGGGGAGCAGAGGGATGGTGCCCCCAGGAGCCCAAGTCCAGCCTGATTTCTGGGAGGCAAAGCCACTGTGCCACTAATGACAGTAATGACACTCTACCCCCCTGCAGAGCCTGTCATTTGTGGGTCACCAATCACGCCAAAAACATTAATTAACCCTCCTGCTAAGAGATGCAGGAAGGAGCGGAAAGGCCCCTGGTTGCTGGGCGGCTGGGCTGTGGCTGGAGCCAGAGTCCCGCCCTGCAGTGGCCTCCAGCCATTGCTGCTCTATGGCCCTGATCTTGAGGCTCCGAACCTGGCGTGGCCAGGTCCTGCCCGTCTTCCCCAAGCGGGAAGCTTATCTTTGTTGGATGTGGGGTCAGGATTCCCTGAAAGGGCACAGCAGTGCCCCGAGGGCTCCTGCCACGTAGGTGTCAACCTTCGCCAGGAGCAAGGAGCCATGGGGTCCCCAGGAGGGGGCTGTCCCTGGACTTGTAGAGTCTGTCCTCTGCCCTGCAGGTGGAGGGGCTGGAGGCGGGAGACAGGACTTGCAGCCTGGGCCCAGCCCTCCTCCTCCGGCTCAGACCCGGACTCCTCGGGGGACGGGGGCCAGGGGGCCCCGGGTGGGAGCGATTGGTGGGCCAGGGCCTGGGCCGCGGGTGACCAGCATGGCCGACCCGTCCTAACCCTGCCTCTGCTCTCAGGCTCCCTGTACGACAGCCTGGCGGACAGCTACAGCAACCACAACTATGGAACCACACGGAGCGGCTACTACTCCAAGTTTCAGACGGGGAACGGCTCGTGGGGCTACCCGGTAAGAGCCGCGGCCGCTCCGGGGCCCCCAGGGCGTTCGTGGGCAGTGGGGTCCACAGTGCAGAAAGTCGAACTGTGGCCGAGGCGGGTGGCAGGGAGGGGCCGCCCAAGATGAGACCCCGACGCTGACCAGGGCCCTCGGTGTGGCCAGTGTCTCCTGGGGCTCATCACGCATGCCCTGTGTGGGCTGATGGACATTCCCGGACGTCTCAGGGCGACCCATTCAAAGCCTCAAGAAAAGGACTTTGGTAGAGTCCCTTTCGCCACGTCTGATGCAATCATGCCACAGACGTGAATTCTTGAGGCCCGTCAATGGGTTAAATTAGACCTTTCCAGGAAAGTCTTAGGGGGTCTTTGTTTTTCGCATGCGCTGATGTTGACGGAGGAGGAGGCCCTAGAGGGCGTCCTGAGGCCAGAGGACTTGGCCAGCTGGACTGAGAGGCAGGGAGCGTGGCTTGCGGCCGTAAGTCCACCACACCGGCTTCCAAGCCCAGCTCTGCAACAGAACCGAGCGAGGCTGCCAGGCCGGACCTGCCACCCCTGGGCCTCGGCCCCCTCCCGCACACAGCGGGCACAGGGAAGGCTGCCCCCGGGGGGGTGGTTGTCAGGGCTGGATGGAAGAATGGCATGTGTGCGAACCTGATTTCATCTGTCTTAAGGTGTTTTTTTTTTTAAATTAACATGGGTAGAGATGATTCTAGATCCCTCAGTCCCGGCCTCTCGCTGTCCTTCTATGTGGCCCCCACGGTTTCTGCCAGCCCCCGAGTCCTACGGTCATTTACTTTGCCATTTCAACATGAGCCCAGGCCATGGTTGGAAACCCTTCTACGGGGCCCTGGAAGCATCGCGCAGGTGGGGATGGAGGCCGCTTTGCTCTCCATGGGGAGCTGGGCGCCCTCCTTGGGGGCTCTGGGCCCTCAGCAGCGTCCCTAGAAGGTGCCCCCTGACCGCTGGGGTCCTGGGCAGGGGACCGTGGGTGGCTTCTGAGGTAGGTGTTTTGTTGTTGTTGTCAGTGTGGTTCTTGCGGCTGGTTTTGGAGGGCTTGTGTTTCTCACCTGTTATTGGGTAGGGACTAAAGGGGAATCTCACCAGGTTGCTGAAAATGTACTTTCCTCCTTTTTTCCCCCTGATTCTTAATGTCAGTTGACACCATTGGCGTAGCGTGAGCACAGGAGACTGAGGCAGGACGCTGGCAGGTCAGGAGCAGGTGTGAGTCAGGGGCTTTGGCTTGGAGTGGTCGCCCCACGGACTCTGCTCACGCGGCGGGGGGTGGGGAGGGTCAGGTCAGACCAGGGAGGGACTGGCAGCTGGGCGACCCACCGCACTGACAAGGCAGGGGGTCCAAGAAGGCTTGGTCCTGGCGCGGTGGCCCCAGGTACACCTCTGAACGCCCCTGGACGCCAGGGTTCTGGTTCGGGAGACAGGAATGTGTGACCTGGGTGTGTGCTTCACTCACAGGTCGATGCCGTGTTGCATTAACGCCGAAGTGTTGCCAGCAGGCACTGTAAACACAGCCACCAGGGCGAGTGTTTCTTCTGTTTCATTCACTCACACTCACTGGCTCTCGGGGTTCCCAGCTACCCCCACCCCCGCCTGTTTTCTGACCCCCGGGGACACCCCCTTCCCTTTCCCGCACCCGAAGGCCCACCCTCCTGGCCCCTCCTTCGCTGGCAGGACCTCAGACGTGACTCACCTCAGGGCAGCTGCCAGGACACGTCCCGTCTCCTCTCAGCTCTGGAGAGGCCCTGGGAACAGCGGGGCGCTGAGCCTACACAGGCTTGGGCGCGGGGAGGCTGAAGGAGGAGGAAATGGAATCCCTGGCACGGGAGCCAGACCACAGTCAGACAGGAGCGGGCAGGCCACAGGCACCGGGAGAACAGGGGAGAACAGGACAGAGGCCCGGGCTGGGAGAGCCCCAGCCTGTGGGGGTGCCGGACAGTGGGCACAGGGTGGCGTGGCGTGGAAGGGAGGCCTGGCTGGGGGAGCAGGCACAGCCCTCGCACCCTCCGTTCCCTGGCAGCGGGTCCCAAGCAGCTTAGCGGGCATGGTTTCGGGCACTGCCTTCCTCCTCCGTGAGCTGCCGTCCAGCTGGGAGGAGGGCCACAGACAGACGGGATGTGTCGGCTGCTGTCCCAGACGGACATCCCGATGCTGCCACTGCCCGGGGTCTCTCTAGACCCACTAACGTTTTTAGTCGATTGTCCCCGTGTCACCTCAGGAGCCAGAAGCGTGATTTTTTCCTTCCTGGACTCAGGCTCCAGGGCTCAGCCGTGAGCCCTGGAGCAGGTCAGTGTGGAGTGTCCAGAGAAAGTAAAATATATTGGGGCATGCTTCTGCTAGAGAGTGCGTGGTTGTTCCCCTGAAATTCCAGTGGAGCTGGACGCTTTGTGTGTGTCCGCACCCAGCAGCCCCAGGTCAGGGTGTCTTCCCGCTCATTCCCGGTGAAAGGAGCAAGGCCCCCCCATGGCCTCTCCCAGGGACGGGACCGGCCGAACGTCGTCACACTGCAGGCCCAGGAGGAGGTGGAGGCGTGGCAGGCTCGGCCGGTCCTGCAAAGCTGCGGGCAGACTTCCGTCCCGCGGGTCTGCTCTCAGGGAAGCTGAAGGAAGTGGCCGGTTCTCATTTCTGGGTGGTGACCTGGGTCAAGACGGCAGCTGCAGCCCTGACAGACCCTCTCGCTTACAAGCCCAGGAGCATCGCGTCCTGACATCGCCCGTCCAGCAGCGTGGGCAGTGAGGGGACGTACGCGCCCACCCCACAGGGGAGCTGCTCCGTGGTCAGCCAGGCATGCTGGGCCCGGGCTCAGCGTGGCCCATTGCCCGCCTCGCTCGGCCACAGCCAGTCAGTGGCCCTGAGGGACGCAGTCCCCAGGACCGGGCTCGCTAGCCGTCTCTCCCCGCCCTTGTCTGTTATACTTAACAAAGAGACACAACAGCATTGGACAATCCCACCGTGAAAGGACCCAGATGGGACCAGGGCCACCTGGGGGGCCTCCGGCACAGGCAGGAGGCTGGGTCACAACAGGCCCTGCAGGGGTGGGGACACCCGAACTCAGCGCGCCCCAGTTGGCCACAGACGTGGAGTGTCCACAGGCGGGGCCCTGGGTGGGGGGCTCAGAGCAGAACGCACAGCGGAAAGAGACCAGCCCACAGTCCGCACAGTCGGGTCCCGGAGGCAGCTTGCCTCGGAGGGACGGGCCCCGGGCTTCGGCCTGCGACTTTGGGTCCCAACTCGACTCTGCCCCTTAACCAGCTGTCTGGCCCCAGATGCTGAGCACCCACAGCTCGCCACCCCTGAAGTGGGTGGAACCGTCATCCATGGCTGTGGATGCGATGCTCAGGTCAGCCGTGGGCGGCCGGGGTCCTCGGCTCTGCTGGGCAGCACAGGCCAGGGACCTGGGTGGCCTTCACCTCTCCAGACCTTGGCTTTCTGTCCAGGGAGCTGGGCAGCTGCGCCAGATCTGGCAGGGTTCTGACCAAGGGGCTGCAGGGGCCTGTAGCTCGAGCCCCAGGGTCCAGGGCACAGGCAGGCCCTCCCACTGAGAGGTCCCCCTCGGCCGCACGTCCTCCCTGACCTGATCTCAGGGACCAGCTAAGTAGCAGCTGCTCAGCTCCCCGCCCCACCCCCGCCACTGCTCCGAGAGCGAGCGATGGATGTGTCCGCCCACCCCGGGTCCCTGTGCCAGCGCGTGACTCACTGCCACCCAGCCCGGGGAGACAGGCAGCTCTCGCCCGACAAGAAGAGACAGCGACCCCACTTGCCGAGGGACAGAACGTGCCTGAGAGAGGAGAGTCGGGGAACTGGCAGGGAGCCTGCTGCCAGCCCCCCTTCACCCCAAAAGCAGCAGCCTGCTGTGAGCATGTTTTCGCAGACTCCTTGCTGAGGCCAGGGACACTCCCTCTGTTCAAGCGGGGGCAGACGCCCATGTCTGCAGTGTCTCATCCCGGGGGATGAGTCCCCTCCGTTAGCTGCTGTCCACTGGGACGTGGTGCCTGTGAGGGAGAAGCTCCCACTGCCTGGGGGCTGAGCGGACGGAGCCCCCTTTTGTGCTTATGTCCCCGAATCTCAGGCCCACAGTCCCTCCTCCTGGCTGAGGTCTGGGTGAGGCCTGGGTGCAGGGTTCTCCCTCACTGCCCAGGGGACCCGCTGGCCACAGGTGTATCATCAGTTGCTCAGCCCAGCCCTGTGTGGCCCTGACACCCCGTATCCTGTGCCCTTACCTGGAGATGTCAGAAAATGTGCTTCCCGTCAGCACCGTGGGCTCACAGTGGGGGGGGGGGGGGGGNNGGGGGGGGGGGGGGGGGGGCAGCATGCTTCCAGCAAATACATGTAAGTTCTACCCACAGGCCAGTGCCGGGTGCAGGAGAGCAGACAGGCTCCAGTGTGGGGACGGCTGTGAGAGGAGGGGTCCCCTTAGCAGAGAGGAGGCGCAGGGGGCACAGGAGAGAGGCTCCTGGGGCTGGGCTGCACAGGAGCCCTGGGGCCTCCTTTCTGATGGACCGCCAAGGAGGGCTGCGGGGTGCCGGTAGCCGGCTCCCTGGCCTCCTGTAACCAGGGCCTGGGGGCCAGAACCCACGACTCAGCCCCTCTGGCTGAGTGTGCATGCTGGCCACCCTTTCCTCTTGCCCTGGTGAGGAGTGCCCACCTCAGGAGAAGGCAGAATGTCACCTGCCACTGTCCTGAATGGGCCTTGTGGGGACTGGAGGCCAGGCAACTTGGTCGGAGCTTTCAGGGAGTGAGGCCACTGCCAGGGGACTCGGCATGACAGCCGTCTGGCTGATGGAGGCATCGGGTGGGGCAGCCTGGGACACAGTGTGCAGCAGGCCCTCCCCGTGGCCCGCAGGGAAAGGGGGCCACTCTCCTCAAGGGAGAGGTGGCCTGACGGGTGTGGGGTCCGCGGAGGTGGCCGCGGGTGCCCGGCCCGCACCCTGGCACTCATACCCAAAGCAGAGCCTCTGTCACCCCGAGGAGCCCTTTTCCCTCGGTCCCGACAAAGGCTCGGCTCCGCAACCCCTGAGTCTTCACATCCTCGGGTGGCGTGGTGGTTAAATGGCAGTGCTGCAGCACAGCCCGCTCCCACCGGCCCCGTGTCCCCGTCTGCAGGGGGCCTCAAGCCTCGCCCAGCCCTGGAGCCCGTGTCCTGGAGACTTGGGGGTGAGCCCTCGAGTTCTGGGGGAGCAGGGGAGCGCCAGCCTGCAGGGTCGCCCAGCCCTGCCCCCCATCTCCAGTGGCCCTCACTTGGGGGGACTCCAGTCTGCAGCCCCCCATTTAATGATCCTGGGGGGGTGCTGCATTTTGAATGCACACAAAGTGTGGCGACCCCTCCCCCACTTGCTCTTTTAGTCTTTGTAAGGCTGGTAGGTGAGACAGAGTCGGTGGCCGGACATGATGGGCAGGAAAGTCACCCTATGGAGGAGGTGGGCTCACCTGGTCCCTCCCAGGTGGGCGTTGTGTGGGGGAGGGAGGGAGGCACCAGGGCCCCGAGAGCAGTGACTCAGGGTCTCTCTCCTGCCAGGTGAGGGCGGATGGGCCAAGGTCAGCAGCAGGGACGTGAGGGTCTTCTGGGGCCTGTTTTCTGGTTGGAGTTTTCCCTGTGTCACTGGGCTAGGGAAGACCCGAGAGGGTGGAAGGGCCGTCCCCACCCTGTGGAGGGAGAGGCCCAGCCTCCCTCGGGGCCCCGGCATGTCTCTGCAGAGGCCTTCCTGCTGGAGGGTTGCTAACTCAGCTGAAAATAAAATCGGGGTGGGGGTGGGGATTGAGAGATGGATGGGAGAGAGGCAGCTTGGACTCCTGGGGGCCCTCGCCCCAGCCCCACCCGCTCCCACGAGGACAGAGGCGGCTGGTGGGCCTTGTGGCCAGGCACCGAGCCAGGCCGACGCTGGGGCAGCGTGGAGTCTCGTCCCGGGCCGGAAGCTGCACCCCTCCTGTCCCCAGGACCCCTGTCTGGGACCCCTGGGAGGAACCGAGGTGGGGGTGCTCCCACAGGGCGCCGGGCCTGCAGAGGCTCCTAGCCATTGTTACTTGACGTCACTCCACTCGCTGGCCAAGTGGCTGGAGGACAGACTTGGGAAGGGGACGCTGGAGACCGTGCCCTGGTTCAGGTCCCCGCTGCATGGCCTTGGCCCAGCCCTGAGTTCTCCGGGCTTCCTGGGCTCACGGAGAGGATGGGGGGGGGGGGCGGGAGGATGGGGCGGTGTGCTGCTCCCACGGGACAACACAGGGGAGCTCTGTGCCTGTCAGGGTGTTGCTAGGGTGGGTGTGCTCAGGGGCGTCCCTGCCCGAGCCCGCCCCGTGTCGGCAGGTGGGCATGCACAGGGGACTGTGTGTGTGCGTGTGTGCACGCTCCCTCCGCGCCCAGCAGGTATCCGGACCTCTGAGCGGAGGGGCTTGTGTATCCACCACACTCTACACAAAGGGAAGGCGTGCAGGGCCCCCCTCGGTGGGACTGCTGGTCCTGGCCACAGGGGGCGCTGCTCAGGAGGAGATAGCGACCAGCGCACTCTCCTGCTTAAGTCCCATCTCGGACTCAGGGTGGCCTCACACTGCAGAACCCACAGTGCCCCCTGCCCCCACCCGGAGCTCCTGGCCCAGGGCCCAGAGCCCCCCTCTCAGGCAGTGCTGGCTGAGAGGAGAGAAATCCGGTACCCCCAGACCCTGTGGAGGGAGGAGCAGAGCGGCTGGCCATGTGCCAACTCCCCCAGGCCTTTCTGTGACTGGCCAGCTCTGCCCAGACCTGGCCCGAATCCCAGGAGAGTCCAGGAGCGTTGAGCGGGGAGCCCCAGAATGATGGGTCCT
Source organism: Sturnira hondurensis (assembly GCF_014824575.4). Lineage (NCBI taxonomy): Eukaryota > Metazoa > Chordata > Mammalia > Chiroptera > Phyllostomidae > Sturnira > Sturnira hondurensis. The sequence goes on from NW_028091436.1 coordinate 1,764,181, forward strand.
GTCCCTGGCCACCCCCCCACCCCCCGTTGAGCAAAGCCCTCTCTCGGGACAGCCCTCCCCAGGACAGGGAGGCAGGAGGAGTCCCCTGTGACACCGTGTGCTTCACTGTCCTGAGGAGGGCGTCAGAAATGGCCCTGCCGGGGCCTCTCTGCTGGGCGTGTGAGCGGGCAAGGAGGGGCAGGGCGCGCCCTGGGAAGCCGGTTTGGCAGCCCCGCCTGGCTGGCGGAAGCTGGTTTCACTCAGGCTGACGGCTGGGCACCAGACGGCCCTTTCATCTGGGTCTGCCCGCACACCCCTGGAGCCCAGCAGCTTCCACCTGGCCAGCCAGGGCTAGACACAGCTCTCTGGGCACGGCCGGCCAGCTGCTGTCCCCCAAGTCAAGGGGCGCAGGGAGGGCTGGTGGGCCTCGCCAGGCTGGTCCCACGCCGCCCAAAGCCCAAGTCCCCAGTCCCCAGCTTCTGCACAGACGCCCGTCTGCTGAGCGAGGCGAGCCCAGCCCAGTTCTGGGCACAGTGGGGGGCCTCTGTGTGGAGAGTGCAGGGCGATGACAGAGACTGACAGTCGAAGAGTTCAGGGTGGTGACACACTGGCAGGGCCACAGGGTGTGAGAGTTACTGGAGACGCCCAGAGCAAGGCTGGTGGGGGGGGGGTGGGGGGGGTGGTCAGCACCGCTCTGTGGTGCTGGCGGGCGGAGCTGGGGCCTTGAAGAATCGCAGGCCAGGCATGGAGAGGAAGGGTGAGGAAAGGCCTCCGGGACCAGCGAGCGGTGGATCCGAAGCAGGGCAGCCAGGGTGGGCCGATGTCTCGGGGCTGCGTGAGCAGGGGCCTGGGAGGGGCCAGCCAGGGCGTTCGTCCTGTCCCTAGCAGAGAGACACGGTCGGCTCCCCTGTAGACCAGGGCTAATGACAGCTCTGACCGAGGAAGGTCAGGGAGCCGGCCCCACCGGGCAGGCGCCAGGCCCGCAGACTGGGTGGGGCAGGCGGGAGGCACTGCAGGTCGCTGTCCAGGGGAGAGCCGAGGAGAGCCACCAGGCCGGGTCTGGGCCCGGGAGGGGAAGGGAGGACAAGAGAAGCCTCCCCTGCCTGCCCATTTAGTCCTCCATCACAGTCCCGTCCGACGACCCCAGGCTCTGTGGGCAGGGCCTCTGCACACCGAGTGGGCTGCATTCAGCGCCTGGAGACCCTTCACCTGACGCCATCCCCGCTTTTCTCTGGTCTGGTCCAGGCGAAACGAGGGGGGTGGCCTCGGAGGGCTTCCTGCTCAGAAGGAGCAGGACGAGAAGAAGGTGCTAGGCAGGGGGGCTCTCAAGTGGGGGTGCAGTCCACACACTCGAGAAGCTGGGTGGGTCACAGGGGCCAGGTCATTAGCACAGGGGCCCAGCCAGGGGAGCCCCTGTCTGGCCCACCTGGGAAGGCAGGGCTAAGGGTCAGCTCCACTGGTCTCCCAGGTGGAGACGCACCCCGGGGCCCCCTCGCCATCCAGCCCAGGCTGCTCCGTGAGGCAGGGGTCAGCTTCCCCCCTCTGGAATGTTCTGGTCTGTGGCTCCTCCCACCTGAGGCTGAAGTTTCCCAGGAAAGCCTGAGACAACCGGACAAGGGTGTGTGTGTGTGTGTGTGTGTGTGTCCTTTGTATTCCAAGTGGGGACGCTGCCAGCAGGTCACCATCGGCTGTGGGGGTGGGGGTGCAGGCCTCACAGAGCGGAGCTCTCCTGCCTGCCAAGCACACGCTGGCCTTCCGGCTGCAGTGCTCGGGGCCTGGGGGACAGGGTTTAGAAGTGAGGGGTCTTCCTCGTCCGGGACCTGTCCTCCCCGAAGCCTGGCCTCCCTGTGTATCGTCTGGGTGGGCCACCAGACTCTGGTTTTCCGAAACTAGTGAGGCCTCCTCCTCAGTGGCCCCAGCGGGGAAGACCACCAGTGTGGACCCCTTTCCGGGGCTGACCTGGCTTCGGGGTTCATCTCCCTCCTGTACTAACCTGGCAGCCCCTCTGGGTGGGGCCTCGGCTGCAAACCTGTCAGCCAGGTCCCGGAGGCAGCCAGCCAGCCTGTCCAGTCTGAGCGTCAGCAGAACCCAGAGGTGCCTCTGAACAGACCGCACCTTCACGGGTTCTCTGGGCGCAATTCCTACAGCAGCTTGACCGAGGGAGATGCTGAGGCCCCCCGGGCCCAAGTAACTGGCCCAAGGCTGCTCCGCAGATGAGCGGCTCAGCCAGAGCCAACCCTGCATGGTCAGGCCCCAGAGCCATGTCCCTGACCCTGGGGCTCCCTCTGCAGTGGGTGTCTCAGCCCAGGGAGCTTGAGGGGTGTGCTTGGAGCCCCACTGTGCCCCCACCACCTCAGCCTGATAGAAGAGGGGGAGCATTGCTGACTTTAGCCAGGACACAGGCCATCTGTGCAGGGTGGACCCCCAGAGAGTACAGCCCACCAGTGGCAAGGAGACCAGGGCTGGGCTGGGGTTCCTGGAACAGGGAAGGCTGCTGGCATGTGGCTGGTGGGGCCTGGGAAGTGCGGGCCACAGGGGTGTCCCTACCTGCCCTGCCACACCTACCCCCCACCCCCGTGGGCCGCTCCCTGTGGGCAGGGTGGCCCTGCTCCTTCCCCAGCCAAGAGAGCCAGGCCCCAGAGCCTCCGGGAGCTTATTCAGCAGGATGGCCTTGGCGCTGGGCTGGGGCCAGGATGAGGCTCTGGGAGCCGGGTCAGGTGGCGGAGATGACGACAGGCAGTGTCATTTGCAAAGAACAAGGGCGCCCCTGTTGCGTTTCCATTTAAGGCTTCGCCGGCTGCCCTGTTGAGGCGTCCCTTGCTTTCCCACCAAAGTGCCATCATCACCCGTCATCACCTCCCTCGCCCGGGAGAAGGAAGGCGGGGGGTGGGGCCTAATTGCATATTTTGTGCGTTATCTGCAAGGTGTGCGTTCCAGGTCCCCAGGCTCCCAGAACGGCCCCCTCTCCGCCCCTCTGCCTATTCCTGCCCCTCCACGCCTCCCTACACCCACACACCTGCTCCCTCGGGGAAGGTCGGTTAGACCCAGCCCAGGGAAGGAGGCTGCCTGCCGGCGCCCAGCTGGGTGTGCCGGCGGGTGGTGTCCAGGAGTGCGCCATGGCCCAGGCTGGCAGTCTGGGGCTGCTGAGGCCAGTGGTCTGAGAAGGAGCTCAACCCACGGTGGGTTCTTGCTCTGAGGCTCTTCCTCCAAGAGCCTGTGTGATCCAGTGGGGAAGGGAGTCGCCCTGTGGCCTGACTTCCCCTGCACACTCACACATGCTCACTCACACTTTCATACACATGCACTCGCACCCTCACTCACTCGCGGGTGGGGCAGGCAGGCTCCAGGCTGCGGCCCAGGTGAGTCCCCAGGCAGCACCTGTGTGGAGCCGTCCCATCAGGCTCCGTGTTGACCCTCTCGTCTCCGAACAAGTCAGTGCAGGCAGAGCCCCGGCTGCGCTCTGGGAAAGTCCTCTGTGGGCAGCTCCCTTCCCAGCTCAGTCTCGGGCTTGGCAGGCTCCGCCCAGGGGGGCAGGCTCCCTGGTGGGCGCCCCCAGCCCCGGGGGCCTCACTGTTCTGGGTCCAGTTTCTGCCCAGCCTCCCGCCATGAGACTGACAAGGAAGCCCAGGGGCCCCCAGCACCCCATGCCGCTGTCTGCACTCCATGGGTACAGGTGTCCCCCAGAACAGAGGGCCCCACAACGGGTGGCTTTGACGGGGATCCCCTAGAGGGCCCGCTCCGCTCTTGCCCTGCAGAGGGGGGTTTGGCAGAGAGAAAACCGTGGGAAACCGTGGTGGCCACAGAGGCAGACCATTTCCCACGCCACGACCAGTGGCCAAGGAAGGCCTGCACCAGAGCCGCCAGCGTCTGGGGCTGTCGTGGGACAGCAGAGAGAGGGCTCGGGGACACGGGCTCAGGGCCCACGGTTGCCCTCCCCTCTCTGAGCCACTGTTGGGGCAGAGTGTCCTCTCCTCTCCAGGCCTCAGGCTGCCCTCCCATGTGGGGCCACATGCCGCCCACAGAGAGAAGCACATTTTCAGGGCTGGTGGCACCAAATAGTCCAGTTCACACCAGTCCAGTCTGCCCTTTGAGACGATGGCTTCTGTCTGCTGAAGTGGCTTCAGAATGCATAGGGGGTCACAGCCTGCAGTTCGAAAAATGACACCCCGGGAGGTTCCTTGCCCCCCGAGCCTTCTGGGGTCCCGCAAGCGTCACTGTGGGGCCCTGGGACCTCCGCCGAGCCTTTGTCCCTTCCTCCGGCCAGATCTACAATGGGACCCTCAAGCGGGAAGTGGACAACCGGCGCTTCAGCTCCTACAGCCAGATGGAGAACTGGGGCCGCCACCCCCCGCGGAGCAGCTGTCACGCGGGCAGCGACATCTGCTTCATGCAGAAGATCAAGGCCAGCCGCAGCGAGCCCGACCTCTGCTGCGACCCAAGGGGCACCCTGCGCAAGGGCACGCTGGGCGGGAAGGGCCACAAGACCGCCCAGAACCGCTACAGCTTCTACAGCACCTGCAGCGGGCAGAAGGCCACCAAGAAGTGCCTGGGACGCCCGCCCTCCTGCATCTCCAAGCAGGAACCGGTGTGTGTCCCGCCCACCTCCTGCAACAAGGACATGTCCTTCAGCCACTCCAGGGCCAGCTCCAAGTGAGTGCGGCCCGGCGGGGGCGGGGCCTGGCTGGGGGCGGGGCCACGTGGGTGGGGGCGGGGCCATGTGTGGTGGGGGGGCCTGGACTAGGGGCTGGGCGGGGGGCAGGGCAGGGTAGGACACCTCCACCTGGTGCACTGCAGGGAGCTCCCCGGATGGGAAGGACCCAGCCTCTGTCCCCAGGGAGTTCCGGGTCCCTCCCTGGGTTGTTTCGAGCGTGAAGGGGCCGCACACAGAACACAACACTAACACAAATGTGCTGAGTGTATGGGCTCTGATGGAGTCACGGGGAGACTAACTCCAGCAGGGGAGCTAGGCCAGTGGTTCGAGGGGTGGGCTCCTGTACCAGCAGGAGCTGAAATCCTGGGAGCTTGGAAGAAATGCTGGTTCTCGGGCCCGCCCAGACCTGCTGGCTCAGCCCTGGTGGAGGGGCTGGCAGCCAGCGCTGCCACACTCCCTGCCAGCACTTGACGGGTCCACAGTCTGATGCCTTTGATCTCAGGCATCTTGATCCGTTTCTGAGAGTGGGGTGGGGTGCCCGGGTGGGGACGGGGCACCGTGAGGACTGGTCTCGCGGGAGCAGACCCTATGAGGGCCTGGGGAGTCAGGCACAGCAGAGCCGGGAATGAGGTTAAAGACAGGAAATTGCCAGGTTTGCGGCTCAAAAAGGCGACTATCAGCCATTCCATACAGTTCAACCGGACAACCACCCTTGGGCAGCGGTCCCGGCCGTTCGCCCTGACCCTGCAGCACAGAGGGGACATGGATAGGATGACACAGTGACCCGGGCTTCTGACGGCTCAGTGGGGCCACGGGCGTCAGGTGGTGGGTGGGGGGTGTGGAGCAGAGAGCCGGCTGTGGGGTCTCTCACTGTGGTCTCCCACGGCGGTCTCCGTGAGAGTGGTCAGGGTCTGAAGGGAGGCGGCAGCTCTGAGGGTGGGAAGAAGGAGTAGGTGTGAGGGTTTCTGTGTGAGAAGAGTTAGCTGGACTTGGGAGGGGAAGGAAGGAGAGGTGGATGGATGGAGGGAGGGAGGGAGGGAAGATGGATGGACAGACACATGGAAGGTGGGTGATGGATGGATGATGGACGCGGGACAGAAGGAGGGAAGACGGACGGGTGCGTGGGCAGGCTCACAGCCATTCCCTCCCGTGTCTCAGGACCAGCCACAGGTGAGCTCAGCGGCAGAGCAGGTGGGGAGCTGGCCTGGAAAGCAGGCAGAGGTCCCTTCCTGCTCGATCGTTGACCCTTGGCCAGGACCCCAGCCCAGTGAGTGCTCACTACGGGGCGTGCCCCTCCCTCCCCCAGGGGGCAGTCCCAATGCTGTCCCCAGGTGGGCCTGGCTGCCTTGTCCTGGCTCTCGGGAGAGCAGATGAGGCTGTGACAGCGTGGGTGTGCAAGGGGGACTCCCGAGTCCCTGCACCAGGGCCCCTGTGACCCACACCCCTCGCCAACCCTCGCAGGATCTGCAGTGAGGACATCGAGTGTAGCGGGCTGACCATCCCCAAGGCTGTGCAGTACCTGAGCTCCCAGGACGAGAAGTTCCAGACCATCGGGGCCTATTTCATCCAGCACACCTGCTTCCAGGATGAGTCGGCCAAGCAGCAGGTACCTGGTGGCCTGGGCAGGGCCTGGGCAGGGCCTGGGGCAGCAGCCCGGCTCTGCACTTATGGATGAGTGGGGCATTTGCCGTGGGCTTCTTCTGCTCACCCTGCCCAGCTGCCCAGGGCAAGCAGTGCACTCAGCATCGCCCCCGGTCAGAGCCGGGCAGCTGCACCTTCTGTGGCGGGCAGAGCCCTCTGGCCGGACAGACCTTCCTCCAGTGTCTCCACCGTCAGTCACTGTCACTTCAGTGGCAGCTTCGGGTCCAACACGACCCCCCGACAAACATGACGACTTCCCACACCTCAACCCCGCCACCCACTCCCTTTCTGTCCGCCTGTCTGCGCCTCTCCAAATCACCTGTGGTGGGGTTCGGGGCTTGTCTGTGCCTCCCAAGCTTGGCTGGTGGGGAGACGCCCGCGGGGCTCTGCACTCAGCCTGGGGAGGCCGTGGCATGTGCTTCCCGGAGAGTCCAGGACGCATCTGCCCTGAAGTTCCCAGAGCAGAGAAAGCTTCGGCGGGAGGGTCTCCGTTAGGTCTGTCCTGCTTCAAGGGCTCCAAGGGCGTCCACGCCCACTTCCCCTCCGGTGTCCACCCTGGCCTCCAGAGGAGGGAAGTGGGGTGTCGGGGTCCGAGCCCCCATCCTGGCTGCTGGTCCGGGCCTTTCCCGCTCCATCACATGGCTTGCTCCTTGGGGCTGGTATGGGTGTTTCTGAGGGTGCGGTTCCTGACCAGTGCGGCGGCGCCCCTGCTCCCCAGGTCTATCAGCTGGGCGGCATCAGCAAGCTGGTGGACCTCCTGCGCAGCCCCAACCAGAACGTGCAGCAGGCCGCGGCCGGCGCCCTGCGCAACCTGGTCTTCCGGAGCAGCACCAACAAGCTGGAGACCCGGAGGCAGGGGGGCATCCGGGAGGCCGTCAGCCTCCTGAGGAGGACCGGAAGCACGGAGATCCAGAAGCAGCTGACCGGTAGGGAGCCCGGCCCCGCGGTGAGACTGCCGTGAAGGCGGGCCGAGCCCAGGCTCATATCCTGGGCACCCTCTGCACCAGCCCGTGGTGGTGGGGGGCGGGGTCCAGGTGGGTTGACCAAGGCACTGTGCAAAGTCACAGGGGTCAAGGTCTTTTGGAGGCCAAGGTCATTTGGAGGTCACAGGGGTCAAGGTCATTTGGGCAAGGGGTGGAAGGCTGGTGTCCATCCTGAGCAGACTGTGGGACTTGTAGGGGGAAGGGACAGGGGCCCACAGATCTTCCGCATCCGCCCTGTGTCCAAAACCACGCTGACCCTGAGGCTGGGGTCCAGAAACAGCCACTCGGCAGCCCTGGACCAGACAGGGGGGCACCTGAGACCCATGACCCGCAGGTCTGGGGCGTTAGGAGGTTCCAAACGTGACGGTCCCGCCTGAAAACTGCCCGCCAGTGCTCTTGACCACCTTCCGGGGGAACCACTTTGACCCACGCAGAAAGCTCTAGAAGGCCCCATGGAGCAGTGGGACAGGAGATGGGGGCGGCCAGGCCCAGCAGGGGGTGATGGGTGCCCCGGGAGGCTCACTGGCCGGAGTGTGCTGGGGCAGCCCCTGGGTGTCCTCCAGAGCCCGGCCTGCGTCTGGCTGACCGCCCGGTCCCCAACGGCAGGGCTGCTCTGGAACTTGTCTTCCACGGACGAGCTGAAGGAGGAGCTCATCTCGGACGCCCTGCCCGTCCTGGCCGACCGCGTCATCATCCCCTTCTCTGGCTGGTGCGACGGCAACAGCAACGTGTCCCGGGAAGCCGTGGACCCCGAGGTCTTCTTCAACGCCACCGGCTGCCTGAGGTGAGGGAGGAGGGTGGGCCCTGGGGCCTCTCTGTCCAGCCTTCTGCCGTCCCCCCAGCAGCTCCCTGCCCAGCTGGGACTGGGCAGGGCTCAGCGCAGCCCACCCAGCCCTCGGGGGCTGACTCCGACACGGCTCCCCACTGCCCACCACTTCTTTGAGGGGCCCAGCAGCCTCAGCGTGCATCCCAGAGGGGGGAGGCCCCCACCGGACCACCCAAACTGGCACCGTTCTCCCTCCCCCACCCACAAAACCCGGCCCTTCTCGTGCTGGGAGCGTCCGGTCCTGAAGAGTATTCTCTGGACAGAAGACTCTGGTTGCTGGGTCACTTCCAGGCCACGGGGCCGAAACCCTGTGCACATCCATTGGCATGAAGCTGGCACTTCTTCACCCGCAGTGCCCTGAGTTCCTCCCCAGGGTGGGGCAGAGCGGCCGGGAGCCGGGGCCGAGGGCCCTGGGTGTGCTCCTCTTGGGACAGGTTCACAAGCCGGGAGTGGGTGCCGGTCTTGGGTGGAACAGGTGCTTTGGGGTCACACCTGCCTGACGGGGAGCCCCGTGCTGTATGGGGTACAGTGGGCAGGGTCCCTGTGTCTCAGGTTGTACCCCTCCCCTGAAGCAGCCTCCATGGCAGCCTCCAGGAGCAGGGTTGGGTGAGGAAGAGGCAGGGGCTAGGGCTTCGAGGAGCTGCCACGGGCCCAGGGTGTCTGGGAATGAGGCACTGCAGGGGGTGGGGCACAGGCCCCTGGGAGGCAGGGGAGCCTCTAGCACCAATCCCAGGCTGCCCCCACGCCCCACCCCACACCCCACAGAGAGGGACAGGGCAGGCAGGAGCCCCAGCCCCTGTCCCACGGGATCCTGGGGTCACACCAGCACCCCTGACACTTGTGGGAGCTGGGCTGGTGGACCGAGTGGGCAGATAAAAAGATGGAGAGAGCCAAGCTCCGGCTGGACCCTCCCCCGCCTCGGCCAGGACTGCCAGGGCTGGCCACCTCCTCCTCCTTTCCTTCCTCCCTCGGCCCTGTGTCCCCCTTCAGTCCCATCTGCTGCCGCTCCTCCCGAACCCGCGTGGCCACCGTGCGCTCTGCCCCTGCTCCCCCTGCGTGTCACCCACTGCTGTCCCTTCCCTCCCTCAGGAACCTGAGCTCCGCCGACCCCGGCCGCCAGACCATGCGGAACTATGTGGGGCTCATCGACTCCCTCTTGGCCTACGTGCAGAACTGCACGGCGGCCAGCCGCTGTGACGACAAGGTGAGAGCATGTCCCCACGGTGGCACCTCCCCTGGGGGACAGAACCTGGGCCCTGGCTGCTCAGCAGGCCCCAGCGGGCAGCTGGCCTCTGGGCGCTGGGTGGCCCCGGATCCCGGAGGCCGAGCCCAGCAGGGCCACACGCCCTGGGGAGAACGGCAGGCCTCTGGGAACAGTGGTGTGCGGTTAGCATTGGGTCTCCCATCCGCAAGGACAGGCCAGCGCTGAGTTGTTGGTGGCTGAAGACCAGCCAAAAAAGAGGGACCCGTGGGGAAATGGGGCTTGGTGGCTTTGAACCCACACCGGCCGGGGCTGCTCCTGAAGGCACCCTCCCGTGACCCCGTCCACCTGCCCTGTCTGCCATCGTGCTGGGGGCTAGGCCCCCGATAGGCAATTTCCGAGCGCATCCTCCCCAGGGCCCAGCAGCAGTGACTTCAGCCCTGGTTACGGCCCGGGTGGGGATGTGGAGGGGAGGCGGGCAGCCTGGGGCTCTGCACGGCGAGGCTGGCTCCTCAGCTCACACAGGCAGGCACGAGGGGACCAGGCTCACAGCCAGCTGCCCAGGGCCCTCGGGGCAGCAGCAGGAGGGACAGCGGCCAGAGGGGCGGGCATGAGCGGGGAGCCCAGGTGGCCCCACGGCGGCTCAGGCGCGTGCACCCCCTGCCCGCAGTCCGTGGAGAATTGCATGTGTGTGCTGCACAACCTGTCCTACCGCCTGGACGCCGAGGTGCCCACCCGCTACCGGCAGCTGGAGTACAGCCACCGTGACATGCACACGGACAAGTCCTCCACCGGCTGCTTCAGCAACAGGAGTGACAAGATGATGGTGAGCCGGCCCCGCCCCACCCCACCCCCTTCCCCTCTGCCCGCTGCAGCCTGCTGGCGTCCCAGAGCTCGGGTGGCCGGGGAAGGGGGTTCTCTGCAGACGGGGGTCTGTGCGTTGGGACAGAAGGCGCTCAGACCACCCCCAGTCACAAGCTCCAGACCCCTTTGGCCTCGGAATCGGGGCAGCCAGGACTCCAACCCCTGTCCAGACGGGTTCTTCCGGCCTCCAGAATCCCCAGGTTCCCCAGAGTCTCCCGGGGTGGCCCCAGGGGACAGGCTCCCTCCACGGCACATCGGTGGCATCCAGGCCCGGGCCACCTGCCTCTGTGGGTCCTGGGAGGGTCAAGCTCGAGCTCTGTGGGGGCAGGAAGCCTCGTGGAGTGGGGCCCAACAGCAGACTCACCCGGGAGGCCGGAATTTCAGGTGGAGGCCGGCCACACTGAGCCCAGGGGACTGAGCAGCTCTGTGTCCTCGGCCCGGCCCTCAGGACCACAGCCGGTCCTTCTCTCAGCGGCAGCAGTGAGGGAGGGGCCGTGGGCAGTGCCTCCTTGGTTCCCTGGGCAGGATCCGGCCTCTGAGGTGCAGCGGGCAGTTCTGAGGTGTGGGTTCTGGGTTCATGGCTTCCGTCCCCTGAGAGGCTGCCTGCTGACCAGCCCGCTGTCCTCAGAACAACAACTATGACTGCCCCCTCCCCGAGGAAGAGACCAACCCCAAGGGGAGCGGCTGGCTGTACCACTCGGATGCCATCCGAACCTACCTGAACCTCATGGGCAAGAGCAAGAAGGACGCCACGCTGGAGGCCTGCGCGGGGGCCCTGCAGAACCTGACGGCCAGCAAGGGGCTGGTGAGGGCCCCTCCTGCCCGCGGCACCCCCACCTCTGCCCCTGTCTGGGGTCCACCCCTCACGGCAGGCTGCCCCTGCCAGTCCCAGCCCCTCCTGCATTGTGTCAGACACATGGGGCCAGGGAGCCTCGCTCTGGAAACCAGAATGCAGGGGCTGCCTGTGCCCAGCTCAGGGAGAGGACGAGGGACCAGAGGTGGCCCTATGGGGATAGGGGAGGTGCCTGGCCGCCTGGTGAGCACGCGGTCACCCATCTGTGGCTGGGTGGCCAGTGTGAAGGGGGGAGTGCCAGGTCTCTCTGCAGGGTCACCCCTTCTCCTTCATGGGCCCCGGGAGCCATGGGCTGGGTCCTCATCCGCCATTCCGTGCAGATGTCCAGCGGCATGAGCCAGCTGATCGGGCTGAAGGAGAAGGGGCTGCCGCAGATCGCCCGCCTGCTGCAGTCCGGCAACTCCGACGTGGTGCGCTCCGGGGCCTCCCTGCTGAGCAACATGTCCCGTCACCAGCCGCTGCACAGCGCAATGGGTGAGGCCCTGCTGCCCCTCCCTGGGGAGCATCGGCGGACCCCACTTTCCTGAGGCTGCGGGGGGGGTCTCCCTCCAACTGCTCCCTGGTGTGCGCCCCCATGGGGAAGCTCGGTGGCAGGAAAGGGCAGGTCGCCCAGGTCCCACTTGGGTCCTGAGCCCCTGGGGGTGCTGGAAGGGAGCCTCAGGACCTGCTCCCCACAGCGCCCTGACCCCAGGCCCGCCCCGCCTGCCCGCCCTCCCAGGGAACCAGGTGCTCCCCGAGGTGGCCCGGCTCCTCGCCAGCCACACCGGCAACACCAGCAACTCGGAGGACATCCTGACCTCGGCCTGCTACACCGTGCGGAACCTGCTGGCCTCGCAGCCACAGATGGCCAAGCGGTTCTTCTCCAGCAGCGTGATCAACAACGTCGTCAACCTGTGTCGCAGCAGGTGGGGGACAGCGGTGCCCCCTCCCCCAGCAGCCCCTCCCCCTGCAAAGCACAGGTCCCCAAGTGGGGTGGGGGCAGCTGCAGCACAGAAGCCCAGAGCACCTTGGGTTTGGGGGTCCGGCAGCAGCCAGGCCTCAGGGTAGCGCCCGTCTCGGCCAGGGGTCCCCAGGAGCCTCTGAGTCCTCAGACGTCCCGCAGGAGCCCAGAGCAGCAGACCCAGCTCTGCGGGCACTTCCTCCTGCTCCGGGGACTCTCTCCTCCCAGGACATGGGCGTGGGCCTCTGCCTGCTCTGCAGAGTAGCCGGCCGGAGACGGGATGCCGTTCCTCTGTCAGGCACCCCCGGGGCCCCCGTGTCTCCCAGGCCTGGCGGTAGGGGGTGGGAGGGAGGAGGGCCTGTCTGCATGTGTCCCAGACCGTCACCCACATATGAACCTCCCTCCCACCCAGCACCTCGTCCAAGGCTGCAGAAGCCGCCCGGCTCCTCCTGTCCGACATGTGGTCCATCAAGGATATTCAGAACATCCTCAGACAGGTGAGGCCCCCAGGGCCCCCACTGGCCGGGTGCGCCCCACCATCCCTCTGCGAGCCAAGTCCCCTGGACTGAGGCGAGGAGAAGAAGGGATGGGAGCGAGCAAGTCCTCCGGGAACGCATGACCTCGGGGACCCAAACGATCTGTCTGTCCCCTTGCAGCAAGGGTTCGATCGGAACATGCTCGGGACCTTAGCCGGGGCCAACAGCCTCCGGAACTTCACCTCCCGCTTCTAAGAGAGGGCTCCCTGAGCAGGATGTGCTTGCAGGTGAGACTCGGCACCCCAGGGTGAAGGGCGGGGCGGGGGCTTCCAGGCCCAGCAGCCTCGGCCAGTCTCGGACCCAGGGGCCAGCCCCAAGCTCCTCAGCGACCCAGATACAGCCCTCGGTCTGGCTGACCAAGGGGACAGCTGTGGGGGCCCCTTGGCCAGGACGCCATGGCTGTCTCAGCCTGGGCATCAGGGGCATTCAGTGTCCTGGCAGCGTCCTCAGGCCGAGGCCTGGGCTGAGCTGTGGGTTAGCAGGGGGCTTGTGCATGGCCCCACCCAGGAGTGCCGTCCGCGGGGTCTGCGGAGTGAGGGCCTGCAGACAGGACATGTCTCTCTGGGTTGGAACAGCCGCCGCTCAGGGCCCTGCCTTCTGGAGTCCACTCCCAGCCTCTGCACGTCCCCAGGGTCTGTGGTACAGGCTTGCAGCCCTAGCTTGCCTGAGGACCACCCAGGAGCTTGCCCAGATGCACGCCCTGGCCCGGCCCCAGCCTCCGCAGCTCTGGAGTGGAGTGTGCGCGTTTGCAGACAAGCAGACCTCGTGTTTCTGGCACGGGGAAGCGGGGGGCCACATGCAGACGCTCCCGCAGGCACCGGTGGGGCCACCAGAGGCAGCCCCAGTGAGGACCCTCTGTAGGGAGCTGGGGGTGAGGACAGAGGCTCCAGAGCACAGCCCCCTCAAGCTGCCAGCCCCCCAGCACTGCCGAGGGCCCAGTGGGGAGACAGCCGCAGCAGGGGTACAGCAGCCTGAGGGTGGAGAAGGAGAGGGACTAAACCCACAGATTTCACACAGGAGAGGCCGGGGTGCCCGGGCCGTGCTGGCACCATGCATGCAGGCAGGAGGGGCACCCCGAGGTGGTGGGAGGGGCCTCTCGGTTTCCCCATGGTGCTGGCAAGGGGGCCAGTCACTACCCGCACTCACGGGAGGCCCCTCCTTTTGCAGACGCCGCACGACCCCGAGGAGGGGCCTCAGGCCTGGCTGGAGGGTGGCTCTGGCCACCTGGGCAGTATTTGGACACGTTCAAAGCAACGAGAACAAACCTGGAAGCTGCCGAAGATGAAACTTTTTTTAGATTCTTTTTTTTTCCCTTGGGAGAACTTGCAAGCACTGGGGGTGGGCAGGGTGGGGGTGGGGGCTGTTCTTGAGTTAGGTGGGCTTTTTCTGATGTCAATACTTCTTTTGCTCAGAGTTGGTACTATGTGTATTATATCACATGTGTGTGCAGTGCACGCATGTGTGCATGACTGCCTACCGGCGTGACCGCGGATGACAGAGGTTTCGTCAGGTTGTCCAGTCGCAGGTCAGAGGCAGTAAAAGTCTCTCATGTTTCTCACAGTCCAGGGCTTCACGACGAGGTGGTGGCCACGGGGACCGTCTCCCAGGGGGCGGCTTTGCAGGAAGGGAGGCTGGCTGGTGTGGCGAGGCTCACGGGGCTTCTGGGTGTCTGACGTGGCCACTGTCCTGTGGTGCCACAGCACCGGGCTGGGCAGGGCTCGGGACCTCAGGGAGGCTGGTCCCGGGGAGAGTGGGCCGTGCGCCTCAGAGCAGACTCAGCCTTCAAGTGTGACCACATTCTCCAGGGGGCTGGACACCCACCTGTCCCAGGAGAAGGCGCTCAGAGCCGAAAGAGTTGTCCAGGCAGTGGCCTGCAGGGCGGACACAGGCTGAGGCTTGACAGGGGCCATTTAGAAATTCACCAGAGGGCAGCCCCCCCCACGCCCGGGCACTTGGGTACCTCAGTGAGGGAGGGCTCGAGGCTCAGGACCATTGGTGGAAGGGAAGGATAGTCCTTCAAAGGGACTGTCCTGTCAGGCCACCGACAAACCCACACCCCAGCCAGAGGGCCCCACCTTTCCCTGAGCCCCAGCGAGGCCCATCCAAGCCACCAGCCGTCCCTGAGAGCCCAGCCTCCCGTGCATTTCAGGTGGGAAGTGGCAGGGCCTCCCCTCCCCCAGGGAAAAGCTTGCTGTAAATAAGCTTCCATGTGATAGTAGACGGGGCAGAGCACAGGGCCCCGGGCGTTCCTGCCCCAGCCTCCAGGCATCGGATGGGAGCTCTCCGCCTGGCCCCTGTCCTCTTCTCATACAGTGTGAGGGGCCCCCTGCTCACCCCCCCACCCCCCACTATCCCTGTCCAACCAGCAGTGGGGATGGGAGACTCGCTTCTGGGCTGAGGGTGTGCCCTGTCAGAGACCGGACCCCTGGCCCAGGCCTGAGAGGAGGGCCGTGTGACCCACCAGGTGTCCTCGGTGCTGAGGGTCCCACGGGAGGTCCTGGCTCACCGGCTCCTGGGGCCCATGTGTGAGCCCCATCCAAGAGGGTATCCGGGAGGGGGTTCAGGGGCGATACCCCCTGCCCGTCACCGGGGCCCAGAGGAATGCCATTCTACCGAAATTAAGACACATGTGGACAGGGCCTGTCTTTGTGAGCCCACACTGTCCTGGATGAATGAGGAGGTGGGGGTCCTGCCGTTAGGGGTCCTCAGGGCAACAGGACTGTCCTGTCTGGGCAAAGGTGCCCCGTGAGGCCAAGCCTGATGTTGGTAGCCTCCCTCATGCCAGCCAGCCGGCCTGTCCCCTGTCACTTGAGGAGAGGCAAGGAGGAGGAGGAGGAGGAGGGGTGGGGGCAAGGGCTGCCTGTGACTCCCCCCACCACCACCAACCAGGGCCCTTGCTTTTGGGGTCGACACCCGCGAGAGAGGACACGGAGCAGCCAGGCTCGTAGGTCCCTGGTCCCTGCCCTGGCCCCAGGACCTCCTGTGCTTAAGACACATCCCCTCACCAGCCGTGGGGCCCCCACACTTGTCCAGGTGCTCAGCAGCAGCGATGCACCTTCCTTGGAGCCTGGTGGTGGCAGGGGACAGCTGGGGTGACAGTGGCCAGGACATGGGGTGGGCAAGGCAAGTCCAAGAGGTGTCGGACGCCCCTGTCCCCCGCCCCACGTTCGTGTGAGAGCTCTGTGCCAGCTGGGCCCCGTCCGCCTGTGAGATACGCTGTATAATTGCTTTTTTGGAAATAGAGGAACTCAATAAATTGCTGGCATTTCTGTGGACTGTTGAAGCAGTGGATTATTTGGGGTGCTGTGCAAGGAGGGAGGGCTGCTGGCTGACCCTGAACCGGGCACCACCCGTGGGGACACAGCCAGGCACCTGCTCTGTGTCTGTTCTGGGAGGTGTGCTGGGTCCTGTGTGGACATGCGGGTGACTGCAAAGTTCCGACTCACGGGGCTCAGCCAGCACAGGTGACGGCCAGGACCCCGGGGCGAGGACCCCAGGGCAGGGCTGGCTGGCTCAGTTGGTTAAAATACAGGAACAGGCCCACAAGGCAAAGAAATGGGTCAGTGACCCCAGTGGGCACTCCCCACCCTAGCCGGTCACCCTGCACCCGCTGCTGGGTCAGAGAACACGGATGTCACCAAGGGGCCCCCAGAGAGGCACATGAAAGCTGATGGTCCACCGGGGTGGGGGGCTGGGCAGCAGACACACCCCAGCTGAGCAGGGCTCAGAACCCCACAACCTGTCAGCCACTGGCAGCACCCATGGTGAGGGCGGGGGCCACCCCAGCCCGTGCCAGGCCTCCTGGGAAGGGGGCCTCCACGAGCCTCTGGGGGTCTTCGGTCCTCTCCGGCCCACACCGCTGCACCCTGCACCCCGAAGGCTTCCTGCAGGGCAGCGGAGCCAGCGCTCAGGTTCAGGCCTGGACAAGGGTGACCACCTGTCACAGGACCACAGTTGATGACCTGTCATCTCTCTGTCGGTGATGCCACAAAGCAGGGATGACCTGCTTCGCGTTTCCTGAGGTGCTGGGGTGGAACAGGGGGGCAGGGCAGAGGCTCGGGGTCTTTGCTGGAAAGCCAGGGCCCTGTGGTTTCGTCTGCGGCTGCTCTGCTCATTCGGGAGTAACTGAGGCACCAGGGGGAGGGGCTTCTGAGCTGTGTCCCCGCCCCACCCGGGGCCTCCCATCCTTGCCCAGGGATCCTGGAGGTTAAAACCAGCTGGGTCGTACTCGGCACTTTGGTCTGTTTGCATTTGAGAAACGAGACAAAGGCTAAGGCCATCCCTACCCACCCAGTCGCCCAAGCGAGAAACTCATCTCCAACGCGTCCTTTCCCAGCCAGGCCCACGGCCTGACCGCTCCACAGTGTCACCTCATCTCCCCGCCCCTGCCACCGTCCCAGCCTGGGCCACCGCCGGAGCCTCCCCAGAAATGACACGGCATCATATGCTTTCTGGCCTCGAAACATCCGCCTGCTCCCGGGTTTCTGCAGTCAGCACACTGCGGCTGTGCCCCAGGGCCAGGCCGGCCCCACACACCCTCTCCCTGTCTCCTCCTCTTCCCACCACTCACTGCCACCCTGCCTCCACCCACGCCAGACACGTCCCAGCGGCAGCACGCCCTGCAACCCCACTGTCCCCTGCGGTCTCTGCTGCCTGTGGGCCCTGCCCCGCCCCGCCCAGCACGGCCCCATCTGTCCTCGAGGCCCATTCGCTGGCACCCCCTGCCCATGGGGCCAGAGAGCTCTCAGCTCTGGGGGGGCCCCAGCTGGGCCCGGCCCTCTGTGTGACGTGGAGTTCCCAACACCGAACTGTGTCACCGGAATCCAAGAGTCCTGTGTAGGACTGGCCTGAGAGCCCCCAGGCCTCCCTCCGGCTGACGAACCTGAGGGCCCACGGTCACCAGAGCCTCCCAGGTGGCCAAGCAGCCGCCGAAGCGGCCCTGCCCATAGACACGGCTCCATCTGCAGCAGACGGACGGGAACGTTCCCGGGCCTTGCACTGGACAGTCGGCAGTTACTCAAGGATCCGTGGGCTAAAGGACAGTCACAATGTCTTTACAATGTGCTTTTGCCCTGGCTGGCATGACTCAGTGGATTGAGTGCCGGCCGGCAAACCAAGGGGTTGCCAGTTTGATTCCCAGTCAGAGCACCTGCCTGGGTTGCAGGCCAGGTCCCCAGTAGGGGGCGCATGAGAGAGGCAACTAACTGATCAGTTGATCGATGTGTCTCTTGCACATTGGTGTTTCTCTCCCTTTCTCTCTCCGTCCCCACTCTCTAAAAATAAATAAATAAAATCTTTTTTTTTAAAAAAGAATGTACTTCTCCTTGTTTCTATCAGCTGCCCAACTTAATTTGGTAGAGCGTGCCACGCAAATACACAAATAAAACTTAATTAGAACAGGCAAAGCTTGGAGGTGGCCACATGCCTGTGAGCCTCTGTTTCCTCATGTGTAAAATGGGGCCATTTGTAGTAACTCTGCAGTTCCTGCTGGTAGGGAATGAGTGTGAGGTGCTCGGCACCCCGCTCAGCACACAGTAGGGTTCAGTGGTTGGAGGATAGGAGAGCAGAGGGGACGGGGTCCCTGTGTCAAGTCGAGGGGGGAAAACTCCATTCGTCCTTTATCCCCAAGAAGCAATGAAGTGACGTCCTGCCTTCATGCATCCTGGTGGCTGTCTCCTTTGGGGAACTGGCAGAGTAGGGGCGGGTGGAGACAGGACAGGGGTGAGGCCCTTGTGCTCAGCAGGTCACCCTGTCCCCCGTCAGCACTGCACTGCGTCAGTGCTGGCTCAGCCCGGAAGGCACCTGGGAACCGAACCGCCTCCCGCCCTCCGAGTTCCTTAAGAGCAGCCCCGCCGCCTCCCTCAGCTCTGCACCACCGGTCCCTGGCTTCTGGGAGCCTGTTTTGGGGTTGGGGCGTGCGGAGGGTGTGGCTGCTGTGGCCCAGGCCTGAGAGGGGGGGGGGGGCGAGGAAGCCCCTGGGGCCTGGGCGGGATGTGGCAGGGTGAGGACAGCGTTCCCAGAGTCTGCAGCACACAGCACTTTTCATCCTGGTAGCTGCTGGGGCGGGGCTGAGAACCAGGGATGAGCCGGTGGGTGGGACCAGGACGGGCGGGCCAGCGGCACCCAGACTTGGTTTCTGTGAGTCAGGAGCCCGGAGAGAATGGGCCTTCGGTGTGGGCCTCCAGGCAGCCTGAGGGGCGTTGCCCGTGGAAGCCACCACACTCAGGAGGGCCTCCCAAAGACTTCTCCGAAAATCAGGGACGTGAGCAGGCCCTCGGGATGGGAGGGGTTGGGAAGACAGAGAGGTGGGGCATTCTGGGGGAGGGGAGAGCAGAAACGGGGCTCTGGCCTGCCCTGCCCTCTGCCTATCCCCGCCCTGGCCTGGGACATCGGAGAGCCTGGCACCAGGACTGTCCCTGGGAGGGGACCCACCCTTTCCAGAAACCAGCGGCAGAGCCAGGGGCCAGGGGTGGAGGCCCCTAGGAAGGGGTTGTGCACCTCCATCCTGCCTGGGCACCGACTGGGCCAGCCACCGGGGCGGGACAGTCCACAGCAGCAGGTTCTCAACTTCCCCTCCTCCCTCTCCGGCTCCAGGTGGACACCCTCTCCTCCAGAGGCCCCCCACCCCATCATGGGGACTCAGGCCCTGGCAGGGGAGGGCGCTGTCCTGTAGGGCCCTCACCTGCCAGGTGTGACTGGGGTCCCAGTGCCCCTCGCTGGGAAGGAAAGTGACAGAAACACCATGGGGTGGGCGGGGGCTTTTATTAAGGGCATGGTGTGGACGTGGGGGGTGGCCGTGCTCGGCGGCTCCAGATGGGCCCGTCCAGGAGTCCAAACAGGAGCTGCCCCCCTGCTGGGGAGGGCGCGGAGCTGGGGGCATGCAGGGCGCGNTCTCGACTTCCCCTCCCCCCTCTCCGGCTCCAGGTGGACACCCTCTCCTCCAGAGGCCCCCCACCCCATCATGGGGACTCGGGCCCTGGCAGGGGAGGGCGCTGTCCTGTAGGGCCCCCACCTGCCAGGTGTGACTGGGGTCCCAGTGCCCCTCGCTGGGAAGGAAAGTGACAGAAACGCCATGGGGTGGGCGGGGGCTTTTATTAAGGGCATGGTGTGGATGTGGGGGGTGGCCGTGCTCGGCGGCTCCAGATGGGCCCGTCCAGGAGTCCAAACAGGAGCTGCCCCCCTGCTGGGGAGGGCGCGGAGCTGGGGGCATGCAGGGCGCGGGTGCAGTGAGGAGCACACTGGGCTTTACTTCCAGCGCCCAGTGACCTTGGCCTTCCCGCGGGTCTTGGAGCTGCAGGAGAAGCAGGGCTCCGTCAGAGGGGACGCAGGGCAGAGTCGGGGCTGAGGGTGGAGAGGGGCAGCCTGCAGTGGGCAGTGGCTAAGGAGGAGGGACAAGGGACAGGGAGGCCCCGAAGGGCTCCAGGATGGCATGAGGTCAGGAGCAGGAAAGGCCACACTGGGACACTCACACTTTCTGGTTGTCATTGATTCTGTTTCGGAGGACATTGATCTGTAAGAAAAGTGATCCAGACGGGGTCACGGGGAGCCCCTGGGGCTCAGGCCCCAGCTGGCCTGGGTGGGGGCAGGCGGGAGGGCATCCCTGTGACCCTCACTATGACCCTGTGAGGAGGCAGGCATGTTGCCCTGTCGAGGGGCGGAGCCAGAGACTGGACACAGGCAGTGTGGCTCCAAAGTCCTCCCTGTCCCCAAGGGGAAGTGTGTGGGGACAGGGGACCCTGGGTTACAGGCCTGAGCTACGTCGGGGGATGCAGCAAAGCGGCCCCAGAGAGGGAGGCCTGCTCCGGGGGGCAGTGGGGTGCACGTGGGCTGGTGCTGGCTGGGCTCTGCCTGCTCTGCGTCCCCCTGGGGCCCCACAGGCTGTGGGCTTGGGGCTGAGCCCAGTGCCTTCCCACCGGGCACTGAGAAGTGAGTGTGTTTCTGGTGAGGCTTCCTTCCCCCACGGAGGTCTAGCTCCCTGCGTCCTTGGCCCCAGCCTGGCTCAGGGTGTCTGGCAGCTGCCTCTCGGCCTTCAGGGCCGATCCCTGCCCAGTGACAGGGAGGGACAGCCCAGGGCTGGAACCCCAGGACGGTACTCTTGCTCAGCCCCAGGGAAGCCTCGGAGCTGCCCAGCCACGGCACTGGTGGGGACAAGGCACCTGGGCAGGCGCATGACTTGGATGGGTGATGGGGGGGCGTGGCCCCGCAGCAGGGCGGGACCACTCAGGCGGGAGGAGTGGGCGGGGGAGGGGAGGCTGGGCCGGCTCGCCTCGTATTTCTGCTGCTTGAACTTCTCCTGCAGGTCGAACTTCTCGGCCTCCAGGTTGTAGATGGTCTGCCACAGCTCCTTGGCCTTCTCCCTGCGGCCGGAGTGGGGGAGGGGGGGGCGCTGAGGACAATACACCTTCCTCCTCGTCCTGACCCAGACCCCCAGGGGCTCAGACCGCCTGCCCACCTGCCTGCCGGCTCAGCGCAGGACCCGGAGGGCAGGATCCCAGGGCTGGGGACCAGTACCAGCGGTCAAAGACAGCCAGGACAGGTGACCAGCGGCATCTGTGGACACCAGTTCCACAAAAGCGATCTGGTGGGATGCGTGGGGTGGCGGCGCCCCCTGGTGGTCTTGGCGAGAATGCGCCCTCACCGACACCCTCCCAGTGCGCATGCTCATGGCCTGGCACGGGGCCTCACCGGAGCTGGTCTTCATTCAGGTGGTCAATGGCCAGCACCTTCCTCCTCTCCGCCAGAATCTTCTTCTTCTTTTCCCGCTCCGTCTGCCTCTTCCCACTTCTCCGCTCCGTCTGGCAAGCAAGAGCGGAGGCATCAGCCAGAGGACATCCCCTCCCGCTCCCCAGCCCCCCAAAACCCCGCAGGAAGTGGGCAGGGCTGCAGAGGGTCCAGGTGCTCATCCTCTTCCTACCATGCCTGCCTCATCCCTGCCCGGATCCCCGGGGAAACTGAGGCACGGGCAGGGAGAGTCATTTCAGCCGATTCCCTCAGCCACACCAGGATCTGTCCCCTCCCCTGCCCGCCCCTCACTGCCAGGATCCCTCATCCAGGGAGCCCCCAACACCAAGAGGAGGCGTTCATTGTACCCACCTGTGCCTGCTAAACCAGGGCACCATGAGAGAAAGCCCCCGAGAGAAAGGTGGAGGAGACGAGAGACAGACAGAGCACAGGCCCGAGGCGGAGGAGAGACAGGGGGTGAGAAGAAGGTGGCTCAGCTGTGTCCAGGGGCGACCTCGGTCACCAGGACACCAGGACGAGAGGCTGGGGCAGGGCAGGGCAGCTCCCGACAGCGGGGCCAGACCAAGAGTTTGGGGCTGAGGCAGGAAGGCCGGCCTGGTTCTGAGCTGGGGACTTCAGAAAGTCACAGGCATACCCCCTACCCCCGTCCCGTGAGAGTGCTTGTCCTACAGGCTGGACGTGGAAGTCAGGAGTGGACAGGGCGTCCCCAAGAGTAGGCACCTTCCCCAGGGCTTCCCGGGTGGGCTGGCTTGGCCTCAAAGCAGCAGGGCGGGGAGATCACGTCAATCCCGCTGTACAAGTGAGGGAGCAGAGCCCCCGCCCCCACGGCTGTCCCCAACCAGAGTCCCCTCCAGATGGAGCAGCAGCACCAGCCAGAGGTGGGGAGCCGCAGGGGCGTCCAGTCCCCGCCTGCAGCCCCAGCCCAGCTGGCTCCTCTTGGGAAACCACAGTGGGGCCGAGCGCCGAGGGGCCGGGGGCTGCGGTGCAGAGGCCCCGCAGTCTCACCCTCAGCAGCTGGGCAGCTGCCCCTGGACCCCTGGTCCCTCAGGACCCCCCCCCCAGGACCACATGGCCACCCACCTTCTGGATGTAGCCCCCAAAGTGCATCATGTTGGACAGGGCCTTCTTCTTGCGGGCCTCGTCCTCCGCCCGCCGGCGGCTCTCCTCCTCCTCCCGCCGGGCCCGCTCCTCCTGGGGGTGGGGGGTGGGCAGCAGGTTAGGGCAGGCCGGGTTCTGGGCTCTGTGGACGGACGAACTGCGCTTCCTCTCCCCTGGGCTAGCAGCTTCTGGGAGTCCCTGCCCAGGCTCGACCCTTGGGGCTGTGCGACCTTCCGTTGTTGAGTGCAGAGTGAATGCACCATCGCGGCCCTGACTCCTGAGCTGGGGCCCCATCGCCCCTCGGCCGGGAAGAGGGTGGCGGGACTGAGCACACTCCGGCTGGATGGTTCTGCCTCGTTCCCCATGTGCGATTGGAGCCCACACGTGCCCAGCGGTCACTACCTGCTTGCTGTCTCTTGACCAGATCAGTGTCTGAATAGAGAGGAGCTGGCACACGGGGGCGCCCTGGGCCGGGGGTCACTCACCGCCAGGCGGTTCTGCCGCTCCTTCTCCCGCTCGCTCCGGATGCGCTGCTGCTCGGCCCGCTCTGCCCGCCGCTTCTCCTGCGGAGAGAGGCCAAGCCGGCACAGTGCCCAGTGTGTGCCTGGGGAGTCCTGCCTGGCTGAGGCCAGGCTGCGCCCCACATCTGCAGACAGTCCCACTGAATGTGACTCGCTGGGGGATTGGCCTCCGAGATTTGAGTGAGACCCCAGCCCTGCTCTGGCCTCTGCCCTGTGCTCAGAATCCCACCTCGCCTTCCCTTCACCGTGGGACGGCCGTGCCCGGAGGTGGGAGGCAGGGGTGGGGCAACAGGCGCCGACCAGTCGCCCCACAGCAGGGGCCTGGCTACCCTCGGCTGCAGCCCTCAGGGAGCATCCAGGTTTCAGGGGGCAGGCGGGGCTCCCAATGGACAGCTCCTGCCAGCAGAGTTAGGGGCTTCAGGGAAGGCTGCTGGGAGGACGTGGGGCCTGAGGATGGAGGGGGAGGGCAGACAGGGGCCTCCAGGGTCCCTGGTGGGGAGGCAGGACACCTACAATCCGGTCTTTGAGGGAGAGGAGCTCCTCCTCCTCCTTCTTCCGGTTCTCGAAATGCGCCTCGATGAGCATCTGCAGCTCGTTCAGGTCCTTCTCCATGCGCTTCCGGTGGATGTCCTGCGGGGGCACCGGAGCTCCAGGGAGGGGGCAGGCCACCCCCTCGTCCTCCCCTGGGGCTTGGCCCGGATAATGCCGACCAGCCTCACTGGATACCCTCCCGAGCCATCTTCTCCCAGCCCGCAGGTCATTAGGTCCCACTCTCCCACTGGGGGCCCTGGAGACCGCCCCAGCCGGGCCTGCCCTCCCCGCCGCCCCCACTCACGTCGAAGTCCACTCTCTCTCCGTCGGGGATCTTGGGCGGCACCAGGTTGGGCATGAAGGGCCTGTAGGAGAGAAGGAGGGGCCCTGAGTGCCCGCGGCCGGAGGGGCTGCAGGCCCTGCCACCTGCAGAGCACAGCCACCTCTGAGGCCCAGCAGGGGCCCCACCCCGGACACCCACTTTCTGCCCTCACACTGTCGCTGTGAATCTCGGGTGCTGCCCTGAGACCCAAGGAGGGAGTGGCTGCCCAGAGCCACGCCCCCAGGATGTGGAGAGGCTGTGACCGGGCGTGGAGGGGCTTGTCCGGACTCCAGGCCCCCCGTGGCTGGGAATCTCCCCGGGAACCTGGGAGCCCTGCGGTTTGGCCTGTGCCCTGACACCGGTGTGCCGGGACACCTCAGCCTCCTGTCTGCCCACAGGTCTGTGTGGGGCAGCAGGGTACACACAGGTGGCCGGGCAGGGGGTGTCAGGCTGGGCTGGCCTCAGTCTGTCCCCTGAACCTGGACGTGTGTCCCCTGGGCGTGTGCCTGCCACACCCAGCCCACAGACCCGGCCGCTTTCCCTCAATGGTCCTCTGCTCCCAGGGACTCCCCTCAGGTGTGTCCTGCTCACCTGGGTTTGGGTTTGGACTCCTCCACGGGGCCATCTGGAGAGGAGAGGGGCACACAGCTGCCGGGTCAGGAGGCCCCGGGTCTGGGCCCAGCCCTGTCCCAGCGAGTTGGGTCCCAGGGGCCTCTGTCTCCCCATCTGCACAGTGAGTCCCTTCCAGCCCCAGAGCCCCTGGTCCCAGGAGCGCCCCAGGGGTGGCAAACACCACACATCCCCTCAGAGTGGCTCCCAGAGCCCTGACCCCTGGGGACAGGGTTCCAAGCTCAGCTGGCCGCTGCCCACACCCCAGAGGCGTGACAGTGACCAGGGCAGTGACCCACTGTGCGCACTGGCTGTGCCTCGGGGTTTCAGCCCACAGACCCCGCACCCTGCAGGTGGTTCTGCCTGATCTCCGAGAGCCTCACACACAGACGTGGCTTTTGGGGGCCCTGCCCCAAGTGGGGACCCCAACACCAGCCCCTCTCCCACGGGGCAACCCTAAGGCAGCTTCTCTGGACCCCAGGCAGGCAGCACATCTGCCTTCCGCCCGTGAACCCCTTCTTCCCACCTCCCTGCCAGCTGTCTCCCCCATAGCCACGGGGAGGAGACCCCCACTGCCCCAAACCTCTCTCTTGGGCCCGCACTGCTCACCTTCCGCCTCTTTAACTTCCTCTTCTTGTCTGTCTTCTAAGCAGAAGGTGAGAAGTGAGCAAAGCCCCGGCTCTAAGCTCAGGAGCCCCTGCCGAGACCCTCCCCACCCTCCCCCCACCCCATAGATAGGACAGGACCCAGTCTGCCCTGCTGGCTCCCGGGGTCACGGAGCTGTCTGTTCATGGGCGCACACCCATGCACACATGGGCACCCGGGCCCTGGGCCTAACACGGACTCGCCCCACACAGAAGGAGCTCAAGGTCACGGTTCTGGGTGGACAGCTGAGTCGCAGCCTGGACGGGAGGTGTGGCCGCCCAGGTGGGAAAGCAGGTCCAGCGGACCCCTTCCTGCCAGAGGGAAGGCGCGGGGCCCCCAGGGCCCACCGTCTGCCTGGGTCTCCTCAGGCTCCGCCTTGCCGTCGGCCTCCTCTTCTGCTGCGTCCTCTTCCACGGCCTCTTCTTCCACGGCCTCCTCCTGCTCTGGGTGAGCCACAGCCACGGTGAACCCCCAGGCCCCACCCGCGCTCCCCGAAGCCCCCGGGCGGGAGGGGTGGGCGGGGGGCTCAGCAACCGCGCCTCAACACGCTCTGGCCGGCGTTTCTGTACACGGCGCTGGCTGGCCAGGGCCTGCTGCACACAGCACAGAGCTGAGTGGGTGGCGGGGCCGAGTGGCCCGTGGCCTCAAGTGTTGCCTCCCTGCTTCTTGCAGGAAAGCCCGGGCGCCCCAGGGCAGGGACACGGCCGTTGAGTCTTCGGTCTGGGGACTGGGGCTCCTTACCTTCCACAGCCTCTTCTGCTCACGGGAGGCCACGGCCACGAGGAAGGAGACAAGAGGTGGGTCAGTGTGAAACCCGGCAGCACCCGTCCGAAGGAGTGCCCAGGCGTGTGCTTACCTTCCTGCTCCCTGCAGGGCCGGAGGAGAGCTGTCGGCACCGTGGGTACACGCACTCACGCACACACACAACACACACACATGCACACGCGCCCTGGCTGTGTCCTGGGGTGGACCCCGGCTTTGTGCCCTCACTGCCGGCCACAGTGCTAACACCGGGCCCTGAGCTGGGCATTTGGAGGCAGGGTTAGCCCCGTGGCTCTGGATCTCTGTGGATTCAAGTTCGGGAACCCAGCCTCTGGGGTCCCCTGCCTGTGACTGGTCAGTCGCCCAGCCCGTCCTGGAAGACGGCATCTTTACCGCCAAAGGTCCCAGGCCTGTGCTGGGCCTGCGATCGGCAGCTGGGCCACAGGGGTGGGAATAAAGGGGATTATCTCTCCTCAGTTCCCCAAGACAGGCAGAGCCACCCAGGCACACCCACCCTCCTGCCCCCAGGGCAGCTCCAGGGGCAGGTGGGAGGGGACAGCACAGGGGCAGGTGGGGAAGGAGGCTCCCCCACTTACCCCTCGTACTCCTCCGCGGCCTCTTCTGTGTCAGACATGGCCTCTGCTGGCCCCCCCCAGAAAGAAAAGGATGTTACTGTGGGGGACACCTGGCTTCCTCAGCACAGCCCTTCGTCAGGTGGGGACCAGGGCTGAGTCAGAGCATGCTGTGACCATGTCCATGTCCCAGCTGTGACTGGTAACACAGTTGTGTGAATGTAGCCACAGGGGAACCAGGCCAAGCACCCAAAGGTACTGCCTCCTCTCAGGTCCTCAGCCCCTGGGGTCGGTCGGGAGTCCGTGGCCCACAAGCTCTGCCCCCCACTCCCCGCCTGGGCCCCCAGGGAGCCACCAGACCAGTGGCTGAGAACGGGGGACTCTGCTCCCGGAGCCTGTCTCTCTGCCCCTGCCCCGCCTCCCACCAGCTCAGAGCCGCTGGCCCTGGGGTGCAGCACACGAGGGAGCAGCGGGGAGCCTTCTCCCTGCTCCCGGGGCCACACGAATCTCCTCCAAACAGCACACCAGCCCCCAGAGGGCGGGGGAGGGCACTCCGACAAGGATGCTGCCAGGCCAGTGGCCGGAGACAGGACTGATGAGGGGTAGGGACAGGCTGAGCGAGGGGACAATCGAGACCCTGGCAGAGCAGAGGTGATGATGTCCTAAAGCAACTCTACCTCTCATCCATGCTCCCCACCCTCTTCTGCCAAGATCGGGGTCACCTCTTTGGGGACCACCTCACATACAACAGACAGCAGAAAGTGTGCTGGCCATGGAGTCAAAATCTGGGTGGCAAAAAAATCCTAGTTTTCGCTGTGTGACTTCAGTTTAGATTAACTTTAACCTCTGGGTGACTTTAGCCTCTGGGCCTCTGCTGACCACTGCCAAATACAGGAGTTCCAAGTTCTAGTCCTGCAGGAAGTCTGGGTTTCTGAGGGGCGTAGCCCCACCCCCACCCTTTCCCAGAATTCAGCAGGGGGTGGGAGTGGAAGAGGCGGGAGGCCGGGGGCACAAGGGAGAAGGCAGGGGGCAACTTGATCCTCTCAGATGTGTCCCCTGCCCCCGGGGAGGACTTGCCCCAGAAAATCCGGGTCAGAGGAAGAACTCAGGAAGTCGGGGGCCTGGAATGTGCTGGAAATTCCTGGCACTCAGGGCAGCCCCTTCCCCCAGTATTCTCTCCAGGGGCACAGGAGAAGCTGAAAAATGGAGGGAGTGTCTCCGCAGGCGTGTTGGGTGGGGCTTGACTCCCTGCAACCCAGCCAGCTGGGCTCCGTTCCCTGGTCCTCCCAGCCCGGCTCTCCCGCAAGGGGACACCCCTGGGTCTTGGCCTCAGGCTGCCGCCTCTGTGTCGCTGCGGAGAGACTCTGACCCCCCAGACCGGCCCTGGCCACTCTCTCTGCTCTCTGGGGATCAAGAAGGACCTGCCTGGAAAGTTTCAGGGGTATGTCAGCCTGGAGAGGGCCCCTGTGGTCAGAGCCTCCTTGTACTCGGGGCAGGCAGGGCTGACAATGGTCCTGCCCGTCCTGCTGATGAGGAGCCCAGGGGCCCTGCCCAACGGGTCCGCAGCAGCCCATCCGTACCCCACGGAGAGCCTCCGGTGTCTCCCTGAGGGTCCGGGCTGCTGCCCTTGGAGTCCCCCGCCCTGCCTCACCCCGCCCCACCCCTCACTCCTCCTCCAAAGTGTGGCCTCCTCGCCCCGGGAATGTGGACGCCTGTGACCCCGCTGCCCACTCGAGCATCTGCCTGAGTCTCACCTCGGACAGGAGCTGCCGACAGGACAGGACACGGCGCTGCTGCCCCTGGGCAGGGACTGGGCGCGGGCCGGGGCGGGCAGGGCTTTAAGCGGTGCTCGGGCTGGGCTGTGTGGCCCAGCCTCACGGGGGGAGGGGTGTGCGGGGGGCGGTGGCCGTGGGGCGGGGGGTGTTGGCTGCAATGATGGCAGGTGCCAGGGACGGGGCTGAGGGGACATTTGCTTCTCACCATATAAGCCCATGTGGTGGTCCAGCTGCCGAGATAAGCTATTTAAAACCAGACCAGATATGCAGGGGCTGAGTGGGGAGGGGAGCAGGCAAGTGACAGAAGCCAGCTGTCCTGCTTGACAACCCCGATAAAGCAGGTGCCAGCAGCCCGGGCTGGGAGGGGGCTGGGGACAGGGCAGAGCGGGGGGCAGGAGGCACCCCCGAGACACTGAATGCCCCGTGGGCAAAGACATCCCCCAGGCCACTGGCTGCCTCTCACGGGCTGAGCAGCCTTCTCAGACGGCTGGTCTGCGAGCCTTGTGAGGACATCTGCAAAGTGGGTCTCCTGGACCCCGGAGCCGAGTGGCCAGCCTGGGCCAGGGAGAGGGATGAACTGGACCACGGGAGGCCAGACCAAAGTAGAGCTAACTTCCAGTCGCCAGTGATGGTTCTCCCAGGACGGGCAGCGGGCCGGCCACGTGAGGGCCTCAGAGCTTGTCCTCGAGGGCTTTCGAAGGAAGCCGTGACCTGCTGCTCTGTGAGACCCCTCCTCACAGGGACCAGTGTTCATGCCGTTGGCTGCCTGGAGTGTCTCGGCCCCCAGTCCGACGCCCAGGACATTGTGGGACTCAGAGGGTGACCGGGCAGAGGAAACCGAGTCTGGTAGCAGCTGAGCTCTCTGTCCTTGGCCCTTCAGAGTCCCCAAGGGGGACTGTGCAGACTCGGGGGAAGGGGTGGTGCTTGTATGGACCCGGTTTCTCCTCCCGGCGCCCTGGCCTGACCCCTTGGCCCTCCAGATCTAGCCCTCTATGACCCACACTCTTCCCCGTGGACAGAGGAAGTCTCATCCACCCTCTGCCCACTTCTTTTCTTGGCTGACCACTGCCCCAGCCTCCCCCAGCCCTGCCACCTCAGGGACCATGTGCTGCAGCCCCCGCTGGCATCCCCGAGAGGCCTCCCCGGGCTGGACGGCTGCTTCCTTCTCACCCACTCTGCTCTTGGACTCCTGTCTCATCACTCAGCTAAAACTGTCCCCTCTGGGGTCCCCAGGGACCTCGGGGTCCAGTGGCCTGATTCCACCCCACCCACCCCAGGCTTACCCCCTGCCCTGAGGCCCTCCACCCCACCAGCAGAACAAGCTCGGGCCAGGAGACTGCCAGCCGGCGTGCTGGGGTCAGGCCGAGAGGGGCGGGGGCGGGGGCAGAGTCACAGAAGAACGGTGACAACCAGGCTCCCACATACCTGCCTTCCAGGCCCCCCGCCCCGCTTTGGGTCCCGGCCTGGAATCTCCCGGCACTTGAGCGCTGTTTCTTATGCCCTCCCCTGATCTGAGCCGCTGCTTCGGTGGGTCGTGCGTCCTCGTAAGCCCCACAGTGCCTCAAACACACCTGCGCCCCGGAGAGCCCCGCAGAAACCCACACGTTCCTGTGTGACTATGGGAGGCTGTTCCTAAGGGGGGGTCGAATTCGGAGAGCTGGGAGGCGGTCCCTCCGCTGGTGTGACCATCGAGCCTCCTCCGGCAGCCACACCGGACACCGCAGGGCTGCTCCCGACCTTTCTCGCTGTCCTCTCTCCACCAGGGCAGAGAGGACAAAGGGATGGTGCTCATCCAGGGGTGCGTGGGGGGAAGTGCAGGCTGACACGTGTTCACGGACTTAGGGACGCACAGAGCAGACACCCCTGGCGGGGTCCCAGGCCCCAGGGACAGGAAGGCTGGCCCCAGGGAACCTCTCGGGAGCTTCCTCTAAGAGAAGGTGACTTGAGGACCGTGGTGCCTGCTGGGCAGCTTCCCGGCCGGGGGGCTTTCTGGAGCCGACAATCCTCGAGGCCCCTGTGTGAGCCCGGAGCCTCCACAGGGTGCCCCCTCCCTGTCCCTGCCCCGGCTGGGTCCCCACACTCTCTAGGTAGAGCCTGGCTGTAGGGGGCCGGGTGCTCAGGGCAGGCCTGGGGCCGGCACAGGAGACCCGCCAGCTGGACACGGTCCAGCCAGGTCACATGTGGGGCTCTGAGGGCCTCCTGTCCCTAGACCACAGGATCCAAGACAGAATGTGCCTCCCTGAAGGGCTGGGTCCTGAGAAGCCCTCTGCTTCCCAGGCCTGCGGGGGGTGAGGGGCAGGGGGCGGATGTGGGGGTGGGTCCAGGCACCAGTATATGTACATGTTTTAAATTACAGCATTAAGAGGCATGACCAGGCACCAGGCGGTCACGGTCTAGTTTGCCCTCGTCTGCTCCTCACCCTCCGATAGCCCAGCTCCTCCAAGCTCTTCGGGGCCACGGTGTCGTGGGACTGGGAGACTGAGTTTTGGTGAACTGTGTGTTTGAGGCGGGGCTGGCAGTTCTGCCGCTCAGAACCACAACGTAGGACAACTGAATGCAACCCAGCTGCACGCGAGGAAAAGAGGGGCCCGCCAGGAAAAGGACAACTCACCCCAGCCCGAATAAGCCCCTCCCCACACCCCGCAGATGGTCCCCGTGAGAAAGCAGAGCCGCCAGGCAGGAATCCGTCGGGAGGTATTATTAGTCACTTACACCTGAGAGTGAGCGGGTTCGCCGGGGCTTCCTGAGAACAGTGAGGGGCCAGGGCACAGAACGGCACTGGGTCTGCTGGGCAGTGAGGGGCGGACAAGCAGGCGACAGCGGGCGGTAGGCAGTGCGGCTGCCCCCGAGGCGGGGCTCAGCTGGGAGCACACTGGACAGGTGGCCCTGGAGTCCCTGAGGGACAGCACACCCCACCCCAGAAGTGAGCAGAAAACAGGAGGCGTCCCAGGCCAGGACGCCAAGGCCCCTGGGTGCTGACATGAGCCAGCGCGGCGCTGGGGCTGATGTGGGTCCGGGCTCTGCTGTGCCTGCCTGGGACGGAGCCAGGGCCCTCCGGTCCCTGAGGCTGCAGGGGTCTCCCAGATGGACGGTCAGGCCAGGTCCGAGGCAGGGAGGGATCAGGGTGGTGTGAGGCCGGGACGCGGCTGCAGGAGGTGGGCCTGGCTGGAGGGAGGGCCCTGGGCACAGAGTGGGCGGGCTGGTCACGCCTGTGGGACAGAGGTCTATTCGGTCGAGGGGCAGGGGAGGGCTCTGGACAGCAAGGCATTCCCTTGTCCGAGCCCCACACCCGCTCTGGGCCACAGTCCGCCCTCAGTGGGGTGGGAGGGGGCGGGGCTCCCTCAGGGCTTCGGAGCACAGCCGGCTGGGGCTTCTCGCCTCCAGGCTGGTGCACAACGGCCTGAGAGCAGGACCAGGGGTATTCTGGGCGAGTGGGCTGGGCCACTGCAGGCCGGGTGGTGTGTGCGGGTGTGTGTGGGAATGCGCAGATGTGTGCAGGAATGTGCGGACACGTGTAGGCCTCTGCGGGCGTGGGGCGGGCGTGGGGCCACTGCCCTCACCTCGGCGTCCAGGGGCGAGTTTGCTTCCTTCTCCCCTGGGGTCCGCTGGGCGGCTGCCGACTCTCTCTGCACCTCCTGGTCAGGGGGGTCAGGTTGGGGGCCGGGCTAAGGCCACCTGCAGGGGGGCTTGGGACCCTCATCCCTCCCCCCTTCCTGGGACGGAGGACCCCAGGCCCACCCTCCCCTCTGCTGCCCCACACCACCCCCCGACCTGCAGGCCTCCCCCTCCCGCTCTCCCCTCCCGCACACCCCCTCGCTCTCAGGGCCCCTCTGACCAGCTCCACCCAACCTGGAGGAGTCCGCCCGCGGTCAGAGGCCCCAGGCAGGGACCGGGTACCTGGGGGTCCTCCTCTGTGGACTCCTGGGTCCTGCTGATCCACAGATTAAGCCTTGACGTCACAACCCCAGAGAGCTTCAGGTTCTCCTGAAAATTGGGGTTCCCATCAGGGCCCAGGGCCACTGGCACAGCCACGCAGACCTGGAGGCCACCACCCCATCCCCAGGGGCTGTGGGCACTTGGGCTCAGGACGCAGTGGTGACTCCGGTCAGAAGCAGGTCCTGCCAGAATGGGCCTGGGAAAGCGCGGCACTGCCCAGCAGCACCAGGGCCACGGCTCTGGGTCCTGAGTCCTCAGGCCTCCTGAGGCTGAGCCCCCCTCACCTTCCGGCCAGAGGCCAGCTCCGCTCGGCCCGGGCCTGCCAGCTCCTTCTCAAAGAGGTGGCGCTTGCTGGCCACCCCCACGGGCGCCACGAAGACCTCGGTGCGGGAGGAGCCCGGAGCCCTGACGGATTCCGATCTCTGGGGGTGGAGAGCACAGACGCTGACCCTGGGGCGGGTGGGGGGCAGATGCACCCCCACACCCACACACTGGCAGGGGCCACCGCTCTGCCCACCTGGACGGCTGACTGGTATCTCTCCAGCTTCTCGCCCAACTTCACCGGGAGCCTCACACTGGCGCTGCAGCAGAGAGGGACAAGGTGAGCCCCCGCCCCAGGGAGACAGGCTGTGTCCCTCCTCCATCATCGGCTGAGGCCACCACAACTGGACCCAGGGAGAGTCTACTGACGGGGGTAGACTGGATGGTCCCTACCACCCTGTGCCCTGGACACAGCCCATCCGACAGGACCAGAACCCTGCCGTCCTCACCAGGCCTGTTACTTCTACCCACACTCATTCCCTGAATCTCCTCCTCACCCACCCCCCCCAATGCACTCACCCCCCAGGCCCTGCCTGCCACCCAAACTCTCTCCCCACACAAATCCCATCCTGTGCTTCCAGCTCAAACCCTCAGGCCCCAGAACAGGGACCAAACTCCGGGCCCAGCCAACCAGGCTCCCAGGGTCTGGTCCCTCCTCCCCCCTCACCGCAACCCAGCACTCCCTCAACCTCCTTCTCCATGAGCTTCCGTGGTGCCCCCAACCAGACACGTGATGCCCATCACACTCAGCTTTCTGGAGGCTGCTCCCGGCGGCTAAGATGCCCCCCACTTCCCATGTGAAAAGCATGACTCCCACTCAGGTGCCCGTTGCCCCGCAACACGATCCCTAGCCCCACAGGCCCACGGGGCGATCTCGAGGCTCAATCACGACATGAGTCATGGAGGGCCACGCCGAGTCACTCCCATCTCTGTACCCCGAGCCCCACCTGGGCCGGCCAAGGGTGGCAGGCCTTGGTGACCGTCCAGGGCGAATGGCCCTTCCCACAGGCCAACAGTTTTCCAGTCCCCATCTCAGGCCCATTCTTTGTCTTCAGCACACAGTCTGCACAGCACCTCCATCACTGGAGTACTAACCATGCAGGTTCCCAGGCCTCCGCCCCCTCCTCTGCCTTCGCAGCTGCACCCAAGCCCTCCTCCTCCGCCTCACTCTCCCGATATGCCACGCCCGGGGCCTCTCCGAGGGCCCCAGCCTGCCCCCGCTCTGTAAATCCAGGCGCCCTGCTGGCCCTGGAGCCCTGGGCTGTCCCCACACGTGGCCTGCGGAGCAGCAAACACCAGCCGAACGTGAGAATGTGACCAGACGGGACAGGCAGCACGTCCGGCCCCTGACCTGCGGGTTAGGGTTGTTTCCGAGCTGTGTGTCCTAGGGCTCATCTGAAATAAGAGAGAAGGGCCCCAATGAGTCAGGGGCCCCCAGGGATGCCATGGCCCCCTCAGAGGAAGGCTCAGCACTCAGAGAAATTCCTTCGTGCACCTCCCACCCTCCACTGCTCAACCCCCAACCAAGCCTCCGTGGAAGGCCCCCTCCTGTCTGGGAGACACCTGTCCCCACCTACCAGCCTGGGTCAAAAGCCTCTCTTGGGGCACCTGCAACACCTGCTGTCTCGTCTGCCCCCCATCGCCCATGGCCCCTGTCAGGGCTTCTAGCCTCCACCCTAGGTCCCCACACAAAACACAGTAAAAATGAGTGAATGACCCAGGGAGCAAAAGAACTGAGATTAAACACTGGAGTGGGCAAGGAGAATGTCCTCAGGGCGGGCCATCGGTACTTCTGGGGCTCAGCAGAGCCCTGCCTGCCCCTGCCCTCTCAGTAGAACCGGAAGTGGCGAAGGCAGCCTAGCCAGCGCCAGGCCAGCATCTCCATCAGTATCCCTCTAGCATCCCCTGCAGCATCCCCATCAGCATCCCCACCATGCTCCATCTTCCTGCAGCCCCGGCTCCCACCACCAGGGGGCGCTGCTCTTGCGTGTCCACACCCACCTTTAAGTCACTAAGTGGCCCTCCTCTCCTAACTCTGCCTCCTCTGCTTTGGCCCCCAGGGGAAACCAAACTCCCCTCTGTCCAGACAGTCATCCTGATGTCTGACCCAAGGCCCCTGTGCTGTGACAGACGCTGCAACCCCGGGCTGCCCTCCAGGAGACAGACAAAGGGGCCCTGGGCTCTCACCCTGAAGGAGATGGTCCTGGGGCTGGAGCGCTGGAGGCAGCTGCTGTAGGTGGCCCTGGGGGAGGAGAACACCCCCTCCTCTTCCTCCTTCCTAGGAATTTTCACCTGGATGGAGGGGGAGGGTCACACAGGCAGCCCTGAGCCCAGCTGCCAAGGGGACACCTGGTGACCAGGCCCATCCCAGGAGCTTCAGGGGGAGGGGAGGGTGGGGTAAGGAGATCCCGGGCTCGCCTCTGCTGTGGGGACACCAGGCACAGCTCTGTGGAGCCAGACGGCCAGGCAGAGTGCCAGAGGCACTTCCAGAAGGACCCAGGGTCTGGGGTCCTGAATCCCTTTAGCCCCAGCAGCCTGCCCTCCCCCCACCATGGTGCTCCCTGTTCTGACAGGGAGAGAGGACACAGCCAGAGTCGGCCTGAGGGTGGGAGACGGGAGACAGTGCGGGAGCCACAGACACCTGGGCAGGACTGGGTGGGGGCGGGGCGTGGCACTGCCAACCTTGAGTGTGATGGGCGGGAGGCTGGCAGTCCTGGGCGGAGGGTGGCGTGTCCCTGGCTCTGCCGAGGACAGCCGGTTCTTCCCAGGGGGAGTAGTGCCTTTCTGGCTTCCCCCAGCCGCTGGCTGCTCCTGAGCCTGAAGCTGCACCTGGGCCTGGGGCTCCTCCCTGGGCTGGGGCTGCTCCTGGGCCTGAGGCTGCTCCCCAGGCTGGGGCTTCTCCCGAGGCTTGGGCTGCTCCCCAGGCTGGGGCTTCTCCTGATGCTTGGGCTGCTCCTCAGGCTGGGGCTTCTCCCGAGGCTTGGGCTGCTCCCCAGGCTGGGGCTGCTCTGGAGGCTTGGGCTGCTCCCCAGGCTGGGGCTTCTCCTGAGACTTGGGCTGCTCCCCAGGCGGGGGCTTCTCCCGAGACTTGGGCTGCTCCCCAGGCTGGGTCTGCTTTGAGACAGAGGATCTCCTCGGGATCAGCTTCGTCTCTGAGGTCGATGACTTCTCAAATAACAATGTTTTCTCCGATACCAGGCTCCTTTCTGAACTTGACGTCTTTCTTGGGGCTGGCAGCTTCTCGGAAGTGCCTGTTTTTTCTAGAATTGTTTTTTTTTTCTCTGACAGCGATGTGCTCTCAGAGCAGGAGGCTGCCTGTGAGCTTGGCCTTTTCTCCAGAGCTGCCACCTCCTCTGGAATGGGGGGCTTCTTCTCCGAGCCTGGGGACCTCTCCGAGACCCCCTTCGGCCCGCCTGCTGGCTCTCTGCCCACCAGGCTCTCTTCCTCCCGGGCCCAGGGGCCCCGCTGCTCCCGGCTCAGTCTGCGCCGAGGTGGCAGCCCCACCTCCTTCTTGGGTGGGGGGGACCGCTGCTCGGCCTGCCCAGGGCCTGGGCGGTCCCTTCCTTCCTCTGCCTCCAGCCTCTCCTGGACGGGGGCCTGTGAAACCTCTACCAGCTGCCGCCTCTGTCTCCGCTCCTGCCGGGTCCTGGGGACGGCCTGGACGTCCTCCTTCTCCCCTCGGGGGGAGCCTGGGGCTGGTGGCTTGGGCCCCCCTGCTTCTTCCACACTTGGCAGTCTGAGCCAGAAGGCGGGAGACAGAGTCAGAGGACATTGGAGCGGGGAGAGACCCTGGGCCTGTTTGGGGGGCAGGTGAGACTCACCTAATGGGGGGGGCCAGCACAGTCCCAGCCACTCAGTGAATCCTGGGCCCTTCTCCTTCTGCCCTGAAACCCCAAAGCCTGGGTGTCCAGGCCAGTCCCCACAAGCTCCCTTAGAAGGAAATTAGGGGGAGCCCGACCTGGGGCTCAGCCTGGTTTAATGGGAAAGGCGAGGCCCCGGAGCGGGGCAGGCCAAACAGAAATGCAGGCCCTGCCACGCCAAGCGTGTCCCGGCAGCACGACACCTGTGTACACTCTGACTCGGTTTCTCCACCTGTAAACAGGTTCATGGGTCCTCTCTGGGGGATATTGTGAGGCCTGAGTGAGCGCTGTCCCTCAAAGGCTCAGCAAAGCTCCGCCTCCCACATGGAATGGAAAGATCCCAGCAGTTTGAGTTGGGAAGTGAGGGGGCTGGGCAGGTCCAGCGGGGGCTGGGGATGACAGGGCAGGTGACAGTCCTCTCCATGCCCTGAGCCACACCCCCTGGGCAAGGCAGACACCACACTGAGTCGTCACGGGGGAGAGGATGCAACACCTGGCCCCCACCCTGACTGCGCACCTGACGGAGGAGGGCCGGCCTCTGTCCTGGGCGAGCCGGGGCGCTTCATCCTCGTCCGTGGTGGAGCTGAGGTTCCGGTGGCGGCGCCGGCGCTCCCGCCGCTGCTCCTCCTCATCTTCCANGTGAGCGATGTCCCTCAAAGGCTCAGCAAAGCTCCGCCTCCCACATGGAATGGAAAGATCCCAGCAGTTTGAGGGGGCTGGGCAGGTCCAGCGGGGGCTGGGGATGGCAGGGCAGGTGACAGTCCTCTCCATGCCCCGAGCCACACCCCCTGGGCAAGCCAGACACCACACTGAGTCGTCACGGGGGAGAGGATGCAACACCTGGCCCCCACCCTGACTGCGCACCTGACGGAGGAGGGCCGGCCTCTGTCCTGGGCGAGCCGGGGCGCTTCATCCTCGTCCGTGGTGGAGCTGAGGTTCCGGTGGCGGCGCCGGCGCTCCCGCCGCTGCTCCTCCTCATCTTCCAGGCTCCACTGCTGGGCCAGGCTGTGGTGGGGGTGGGGTTAGAGGTCACTGAGGCCCCAAGGCCCAGACCTGGCCAGCCGCCTCTCGGTAACGCCCTCTGCAGGTGGCCACGGGCACTGAACCCATGCACCATCAGCTCAAATACGCACGGTGTGGGGAGGACGATGCTGACATCTCAGAAACAATTCTGTGCGTGGGTCACATGTTGAAATGATACTTTGGATTAAGTCCAGTGTAGTATTAAGATTAAACTTACCTGCTTCTTTTTGCTTTTTCAATGGGTCAACCAGAAAATTTTACATTTTAAATATGGCTCATATTCTACATCTGTTAAGCGTCTCTTAAATTTCTGTGAGAGCTGCAGGGTTCGGACCGAGTTTCTGGGTCGCAGCCCCACGGAGTGGTGGCAGGCTGGCTCCCTGGGCGAGGCTGCCCTGAATAGCAGCGGTACCACGCTCCCACCCACAGGGCGCCCGTGGAGTCCCCACCCCTCGGTTGTGACGATCAGGACTGTTCCCCAACATTGCTGGGTGTCCCCAGGGAGAAAGAGCACCCCCACTGAGACCTATGGCCTTGACTGTGGCCCCACGGTGGGAGTGTGCCTGGGAAGGTGGGAGGGGCAGGAGAAATTGGCTAGCGTCCCCTTCTTTCTGGGTTCAGTGGACAGTGACAGGGACGACATTCAGCTTTTCAGAGGGGGGACCAGGAAAAGAGTATCTGCTCCTGAAAAAGCCCCCCATGTCGCCGTCCTTCGCTTCCCAGGCACTCTGGGGTCTCCTTCACCCATAGAACCAGCTCTGACCTGCTCTGGAGCGAGGGGACCCTGCCCACCCTTTACTGTCACAGATGCCCTCACAGCCACCCAGCCCTGCCCCAGCAGCTTCCTCCAGCCATGACCCTCCCACCAATCAAACACCCCCGTCTGGCCCCATTCCCCGCCCACCCACCACCCACTGGGTCCGCCTGCCCTTCCATCCCAACCAGAGCATACACGCCCTGTGCCAGCTCCGCATCAGGATTGTGGGGTTCACCCAACGAGGCAGGGTCCCCACCCCGGACACACCAGCTCTGCAACCAGAGCACAGAAATTGCTCTGCGGAGGGAGAGAGCGGGCACTGCAGGTTGTCGGGGGGCTCAGGGTGGGGACAGGCAGCCTTCCCACAGCAGGGGCATCTCTGCTCCCTCTGTGGAGATGGGGGGCTCCAGTCAGGGCCGCGTGGCCTTGGCCACGGAATGAGGATGAGATTGCCGTGGCTTCTACGCGACCCTGTGAGCTCTGCACATCATTCGCTCTTTCATTCATTCACCACCACAAATGAATGAGGGTCTCTCAGGGTCCAGGCCCCTCGGCTTTCCTTGTGCCGACTTGGAAACATCAATCCAGCCGTGTCCCCAGCTCGCTCCCTCTCTGGACCCTCCCCAGCTGCTAGTCCACAGTTTGGGATCAGTGCCTGGCCTGCAAAGCTGACGGCTCCGCCCTTCGGGGAGAGTGACCCACTGAGAGGAAGCTCTGGCCCCTGACTGTTATGGGAACCCCCAGGACGCAAGAGGACAACTCAGGACTGAGGAAGGGGCTCACTGGACCTTGAGGGGCACACCCATCCCTGCTGGAGGGACGATGGTGGGGGTGAGGTCCTGACTGCGGTGCCGCCACCCTGCCTGGCCCTGTCCTGGGCGTTTCAATGCCCGGTCGACCTCAGCCCTCGCCTCAGCCCTTGGGGGGAGGCCGTCTCGCCCCCGTTGGCAGATAAGCACTCAGAGGTTCGCAGCGGGTACGACCCTTCTCCAGACAGCCCAGTGAATAGAGAGGGGCCGAGACTGCACCCCAGGACAGCCTCTCAAAGCTGAACACCCGAAAAGAGCCACCTTCCTGGAGCCGACAGCGGCGGGGAGGAAGGAGCGGCCATGGAGGGTGTGGGATTCCCCACCCAGGACAGGCTGGGCCTGAGGACAGCCCGGGAGAGCCCAGCTGGGGAAACCCCGTGGCCAAAGCACTGACCTCTTGGGTTCCAGGGCCAAGCCCGGGGTGGAGCCCGTGGGTCCCGGTGTCCGGGGAGTCCCAGCCACTCTCACCAGCTCATGGTCTCTCCCTCCCTGTGGACAACCCTCTGTTCTGCCTCCACCTCCTTAGGGGGCACGCACTGCCGTCTGCCTCCCCGTGGTGCTGGAGTCCCCAGCTGCTCTGGTTAAGAGGGGCAGGTGTGAAGCCTGCCCCAGTGCCAAGTGTCCCAGGACTCGGGGAGCATGACCTGCCAACCTCAGAGGACAGAACAGACAGGGGCACACAGGCCTGGACTGAGGCCCCGCCCCACTGGCTGTATGACCTTGGGCCGGTCCTCAGCCCCTGAGGGTTCCACACAAGGAGGGTCACCCTGGGTGGTCCCTGAGGTCTCTCCTGGCCCTGGTGGTCCGGGAAAGGTGTGAGGGAGGCCGAGGGCACCTTGGGGGGGTGGCTGCTTGAGGCCTGGGCAGGAAAATGATTAACCACGGGCTGCTCAGGGCAGGAATTCTCAGATGCACCTT
Organism: Sturnira hondurensis; assembly: GCF_014824575.4. Taxonomy (NCBI): domain Eukaryota; kingdom Metazoa; phylum Chordata; class Mammalia; order Chiroptera; family Phyllostomidae; genus Sturnira; species Sturnira hondurensis. The sequence goes on from NW_028091436.1 coordinate 1,803,856, forward strand.
CACCCCCCGCAAACAGGCCCAGCCCGGCCCCGCCCATGGCCCGGCCGGCCCAGGGAGGAAAGGGCAGGGCCACTGGCCGGGGCGTGCAGCCAGCCAGCCAGGCCTGCGCTGCCCCTGAGCCAGAGCTGGGGCATCAGAACTCACACCCCATGCCGAGGGTAGGCTGCAGGCTGGCCCCCCAGTCCCCACAGTCCTCCCAGCCCGACGGGTTGGCAGTGACTCACAGCCCTCTCCCTTCTGCCGCCAGGCATGCTGGCCAGGGAGTGGCCCTCCCCTCCCGGCGCCTCATCGGGGCCCTGGACACCGGTGGGAATGGAGCCCCACCCCTGCTTTGGAGCCGGGGGCACTCACAGACCGGACCCCGGGCGCCCCTGAAAGTCCCAGCGCCCGGGACAGGCACACACCCTGCACACGGGCAGGCGGGCACTCGGACAGTGTCCCCTGCCTCCGAGCGGACAGCTTCGGGGGCAGCGGGTCTGTCGTTTCCGCCCCGGCCCGCCTCGCTGACTGGGGTCTTCATCAACACACAGACAGGCCCTCCTCCGACACCCAAGACCCAGGTGCGGCGGCCACGTGGGGGCCTGGGGCCCTCACAGACGGGCACCGCAGGCCACAAGCACGCCCGTGCACACACTTGTGTGCACACATCTGAGGATGTGCCCACTCCCAGGGCACAGGCACACCCACAGGCTGCCCCAGGCCCGCCGACCCACACACAGAGTCCAAGGCCTTGACTGGGCCCCGCCCGCAGCGCATACCTCCCCTGGGGTGTGTCCGGCCTCCCCGCCAGCCTGGGTTCCTCTCCCAGGTCTGGGAGTCCCCTCCATTTCTGGGGCTTCGCCTTCCCCCTGAAGACCTGAGGGTCCCTCTGTGCTTCAGAGCAGTGGGGCCTGGACCCCCACCCGGGGAAATGAGTCGCTGGGGGAAGCTGAGTGAGGCCCTGGAGGGGCTGTGGACCCCCCACCAACATGGAGGGGAGACGGGATTCCAGGGTCCCCCTAATGGGGAAGGCTGGGGGAGCAGCCCCTGCAATACCCCGGTGACCACCTGGGAGGGGCCAGAGGTCAGCTTCTACCAGCCAGAGCCCGTGGGCAGGGGGAAGCAGGGGCCTGGGTGGGAGTTACATGGGCCTCAGTTTCCTTGGGGGGCAAGGTGTGCGTGTGGCAGGTCCCCAGGGTTAAGAAGACGAAGGTGCTCCTAAGAGAATTTATGGGTGGAGGTGTGGGGGGCTTGGGGACAAGTCCCCCCTTCTCTGGCCCTTACAGGATATCCAGCAGGCAGGGGACAAGACACCCAGTTCCCAGACCCTTCAGGGCCCCACTCACAAATAAGATCACTCAGAGAGGGACAGCATCTCTCCTGAGGTCACCCAGCCGAGTCAGTGCCCAGAAGGGCACTGAGACTCACCCTCTCCTCCTCACCAAGAGGGGCTGAGGGGCCGAGGGGCCGAGGGGCACCCCTGCCCTAGGGCCAGTGGCAGGGAGACAGACTTCTCCGTGCCAAGGAGTCAGACACATGTGACAGCCTCTCAATCCTCCAGGGTGGGGGTGGTGGGGCCGGGGGCTCTCCAGGACCAGCCCTCCCCCGGCACCCTATGTGTGTCCTCAACCCAGGGGAGGGGGGAGGAAAGGAAGCCGGGGCAGCAGGAACACCAGCCTGCCCCCGAGGGTCCCCCAGTTTGCTCCCAATGCTGGGGCACAGCTGCCCGATCCCCGCCACCGGCTCACCTGGACAGCGCCGACCAGTCCTTCCTACCCGACATGCTGCCGCCGAAACCGCGCGCTCCGCGGGGCCGTCTCACCTGGGCACCCCTCCCCCGCCGCCGGCCCAGGTAAGTCGCCTGGGCTTATATCCCCCGCCCGCACCGCGGCGCGCGCTGATTTGCCGCCGGGAGCGGCCTCGGGGTGTGGGCTCCCGGATCGCCGCCCTCGTCCCCGCCCCAGCCCCGGTGCGCTGGACAGACGGCCGCTCGGACCGCGGGAGCGACGCCCGGGCGGCGCGGAGCGAGGGCGGCCAGCTTCCTGCTCAGAACCAGTCGGACCAGCTCGGCGCGGGGCGCCTCCTCGCGCAGGTGTCGCGGCCCAGGGTGCCGGGCGGGGGGCGGGACCGTAGATCGGGGTCAGGCTGAGCTCACTGCCGGGAACGACTTCGCCGGAGAAGCCCAGGGCAGGAAGCCGGGGCGGGAACCGGGCGCAGGTACCGTAATCTCCGGTGGAGAGCGCACTGCGGGTCCCGGGCTGGCCCCCGCTCCGCGCCCCCCACCCCAACTCCCACCCCCGGCTGTGCGCGCGGCCCAGGCCGGCAACAGGCCCTGGGACAGGCTGGACCGTGCCCCTCCGGAAACGCGACGCTTAGATTCAGTTCAGCGAGATCCGAACGCCCTCACCCGCTGACACAGGGAAGAAGTCCCCGGCGCTGTTCCCCGGCTCTGGTGATGGACTTTGGGCTGGAGGGGCAGGTGAGCGACAGGCCAGAGGACGCTTTGATTTCCCCAGAAGGAAGATGTGGACACGGGTAGCTGATTCCAGGGCAACTTGAGGCCACTTGGGCACCACCAGCTCCTGCCCGTCTGGGTGGGTGGGTGGGTGCAGGTGCTTTCTGCCCCTCGGCTAAGCCTGGGGAGCGTATCTCCCCCGACCGGTCAGAGCTGCAAGGCAGCAGAAGCCTCAGCGCCCCCGGTGCTCCAGTGCGAGGACCCAGACCTGGGGGCATCTGCTGGGCACCCCCTCCAGCCCGGCCTGCCTTCGGCACTGATCCAGGGCGGAGGGCCCTAGATCTCCCAGTGAGGGCCAAATGACCGTGGAGCAGAAGCCTGAAACACACAGCACCTGTTGCTGGGGCACCTCCTTCCCCCAACACCGCCTCCTCCGGGAAGCCTTCCTTCTTGGCACAGGAAGCAAGGCCAGGGGCCCAGGGCTGAGGGCTGGCCTGGCCTCGAGCTCAGATCCAGCCATTTGTGAACCAGGGAACATCACCTGCTTCCTCACCCGGGGTTAGGGAGGTCAGACCTTGCCCTGCCTGCTTCCTGGGGGGGCAAAAGTCAAGTGAGTGATGGCTGAGCATCGGTGTCACTAGGTGAGCAGTGTGACAGGGGACAAGGCCCTGGAGAGGCCTGCGCAGAGGCCAAGGCGAGGCCATCAGCCTGTTTCCAGGGGAGGGGGAGAGGGGTCGGCAGCAACCTGAGTGCCTGGGCCCTGGGCCCTGCAGGGAGCCCCTGTCTCCCGGGCACCGGCGCAATGGGCACCCCCTGGTTTCAGCATTGGCGCCCCAACCCGAGAAGAAAAACTCTCCAGGCACCTGGAGTCTGGCCCTTCCAAGGCCACCTCCTGAGAAGAGGGGACCGTCACCTATTGCAGGGTCCAAATCTGACACGCTCCCTGCAGACATAAAAGCCCACAGGCGTGGGCAGCAGGTGTGCAGACGACGTACACAAGTCCTGTGCGTGTTTCCAGCCACCTGTGCCCAGCCCTGTCCCTGCAGCAGGCCCTCCACCGGCGGACACCAAGGGCTGCCGGCTCGAGGTCCGTTCTAGCGGCAGACATCCGGAGACCATCCCCACGTCTCTCGACAGGAAACGGGGGAGTAAACAGTGGCGGTTCAGTCCTTTTGCTGCAGAGAAAATGAGCTGCAGGTAAATGTGCCCACATGGGGGCACAGCCGCAACCCGAACACTTGCGGGCATGAAGCAGAAAGCGAGTGTGTCCATCGGGGTGACCAGGAATCGGGAGTGGCTGCGTGTTGTGCAGGAATTCACACACACACACATACACACACACACACACCGATGTCACACAGAGGAGATGCCGACGGACACACACCTGTGGACCGTGCTCTGCTTCCTGGGAGGGGGAGGGTCCTGAGGGTGCCAGCCCCGGGGGGCCCAGGCAGGTGGGACAGCCTGGTCTCCAGCTGTGAGATGCTCCTTTTGTCCTTCTCTCCACTGTGCGTCCATTAAACGCTGGTCAGTGTGTGCTGCTCACTTCCTCTGGGGGAAGCCCGGGGTCAAGGCCACGGCCCCCAAGACTTCTGGCCAGCAGTGGGGAGGGGCCCTGTCTCTGCTGCCAGAATGGGCGTCAGGCTCCGGAATCCCCCACCCCACCCCCACCTTCAAAGGGCAGCTTCTTCTTCCCCAAAGAGGCCAGAATGGGGACCCCGGGGAATCCCTGTCCCCACACCAGCCAGCTGGGTTGGAAGTCACACTGGAGTCCCCAGCCCTCACACACATGCACACACAGAGCCCTCCCCCAAGCTCACAGCCCCTGCCCTGGTGCCCAGGTACGGCCACTCTCTCCCCCCGGAGAGGAGAACAGGGCCAGGTTGCCCAGCCAGAGGGAGAAGCAGGTGTTGGCACTGGAAGGGGGCACGTGCTGGGAGGGTGGGGGGTCAGCCGCCGGCCCAGGTGCCCAGGCCTCTGCCTCGGCTGGTACACGGAGCTCTGCCCACACGCAGCGTCCTCAGTGCACCAGGAGTCCGAGAACCTGCATCTCAGTCCCACTTTAGGTCAGTGACCTCGAGCAAGACACTGTCCCTGTCTGGGCCTCCGAGCCTCAACTTCCCAGCTCTGCAGCGGGGGCTGTGGAGCTCACGCTGCTGCTCGGCCTCGGGGTCCACGGGCCAGCCCAGGAGGGTGTCCTGGGAGGCAGAGAGTGCCCCGCGCCCAGTGCAGGGCCCACGGGGGGCGGGCTCCAGGGATTTTTGAGGAGAGTGCCCTGCTGGGTCGGGAAAGGGCTTCGGCCTGTGTTGGCCCCGGCAGCCTGGCCAGGTCACCCGCCCGGAACGGAACTGCCCTCCTGGCGGCCCCGCCCGGAGTCCGCGGGGAGTCTGGCTCACTTCGCAGGGGGCCGACGGAGCTAATGTTTAACTGGCATCCTCCTTGCGGAACACTTCGGCCCGGGCATCCTTGAGCACTGGGCTGGCTGCAAGGCGGGCTGCAGACAGGCAGGGGGGTCTTGGGGCAGGGGCTGCCACCGGCTGCCTGAGGCTCAGACAGCCGGGGTGGTGGCATGTGGCAGGTGGCACCCCACCCTGACGTTCCCACGGAGCAGCCCCAGGGCCCTCTCCAGCTATAGAGGGGGTCCTCACCACTGCGGTGTGTGGGCTTGCCATGGGCACCCCCCAGGGAGCTCCCACCCCTCACCCTGACTCCCATCTGATGCCGTGGGCACACGTCCCTTTGCGTGGGACCACCGGACCTTGCCGGGCACAGGCGGAGGGCCCCGACCCCCAGCCACGTCCCCACGGGAAATGGCTGGCTAGGCTCTGTGGATGCAAATCTGTCCCCAGAACAGGGCGATCCCCAAGGCCGGGTGACCTGATTCCAGGTCCCGGTCTGTGGCCACCAAACCCCGTCACTGAGGGTGGCCGACGGAAACTCCCCACACCTGCGTCTCCTCCCCCATCAGTCTGAGGCCGCTGCACCCCGCTCAGGTTTTTGTGGGTGCCTGTGATTCAAACAGTGGCCCCCCGACACCCAGCCGCCTGGGGCCAGTTCTGGCCCTCGGTGTACTGCCTGAGTGGCCGTGGGGGGCATGCACCGCTCTGTGCCTCAGAGACCTGTCTGTGCAATGGTGGCTGTCCCGGTGCCTTTCTCCGAGGGGGGCTGAGAGGGCTGAATGAGTCCGGTGTCAGCGGGGCCTAGCGTGCAGGGAAAGAGAGCTGATGTCGCTTGGTGGGGGCCCAGCTCTGCCCGCCGCGTTCGTCCCAGTGCTGCTGGCCCTCCCTGGTGGCTGCAGTGGGTTTGGGACCTCTCCCCTCCCACACTGGCCCCATGCATGGCTGCAGCCCAAATCCCAGCCCCTCCCTGACTTGCTCCCTACCCCAGAGACCTGCGGGCCTTCCCCAAAGAGCCGTCTCCCTGGGTGTGTGCAGCCGGCCCCGCCTTCTCCGCCCACGGCCAGGTGTTTGTTGTGAGTCAGGCCTGGGGCTGCTCTTGGGTCTGGTAGAGCAGGGTGGGGACCCCAAACTGCCGGGGCCCCAGCTTACTGGTGAACTAGCAGAACCGATTTGGCTTTGAGACCTGGGCCCGGCTCCACCGAGGGGCTGACGAGAGGCAAAGCAGGAAGACCAGGCGTGGACCCAGGCCAGCCGGGAGGAGCCGCGGCAGGCAGGGGAGGCGGTTCTGTGGCCACCTGGCCACGTACCCCAACCCCTTCCCCCGAGGCAGGAAGGCCCCAAAGTCCTCTGGCTGAGTGTGAGTGCGTGTGTGAGTGTCCCCTAGATCATAGTCACTGGGGGTGGTAGGAATGGCGTCTCTGCACACCTGTCTGTCTCTGTGTCTCGGAGCTGTCTGCGGCAGGGACCCGGCACCTCACTGCCTCCCCTGGCGAATGCCACTAACGGTCCCTCGCTGGCTGGCGCTGAGCGGCCCTGGGTGCCCCAGCAAGTAGCTGGCACTGCACTTTGCACCCGGCATTTATGGCAGACAGTATGCTGGGGGCAGAGGGCAGGGGCCAGAGGGCAGGGGATGCACAGGTGGTGGCTGGGGCCCCTCCTGCCCTGGGAGCAGAAGGCCAAGGGCCCAGGTCAGGGCCGGACCCTTGCTCTGAGGGCTGAGCTCCAGGTCTCCAGGACACCCACTGCGGGGGTGGGGGGCTGCCCCATCCCACTTCCCTCCCAGGCTGGTGCCGTTGCTGGGCATTGGGTCCTGCTGTGGGGGGTGGAGGAAGCACCTGACCCAGAGGACAGACTGAGATGGCCCACCCCAGGAGCGGGGGCGGGGTGAGGGGGGTGGGGAGCTTCCCAGGATCTTGGAGGAAGTAACCGGGACCAGGGTGGATGCAGGGGAGGAAGCCCCAGGATGGATGGGAAGGTGCCACCTGGTGGCCACCTAGGTGCCAGCCCTGTGCCTACAGGACAGGGCAGGGCCTGAGAGCCCCAGGATGGCTCCGCCCAGGACAGCATGGAATGTCCGTGAGCAGTGGGGAGAGGGTCCTCGCTGCAGAGGAAGGTGTGGTGGGCTCAGGACGCATGGACTCCGGGTGCCCAGGCCCCTCTTGGTGGCTGGAGTCAGAGGGTGGGTGATGGGGGGCCAAGGCTGATTCCCAGGTCAAAATGGGGAATAGGGGGGCCACAGTTGTTTCTAGGTCAGGAAGGGTGTTGGGGGGCTTGGGCTCATTCCCAGATCAGGGAGGGTGAACAGTGGGCCCACTGGGGCCCGTGTGCTATTTGAGGCCACTGGGAAGGGGCAGAGGTTTCCAGGGGACCTTGGCCACCTCACTGATCCCTGAGCCCTCATTCGGACCAGGCTGCTCGCTGGCAGGGATGGGGGCAGGGGCACCAAGCCCTCTCATCACAGACTCCCCGAGACGCTGGCGACGCTGGGCTTTTAATGAAGAGGCCACCGAGCCTGTGACCCCTCTGCAGGTCAGAGCAGCGAAAACAAGGGGCACTGGGCTGAGGTGAGGTCTTCAGAAACAGCGGTTCTCCTCTGTGTGTCCTCTGGTCCCAGTTCCAGGGGACAGAAATGTCACTCAGGCTGGTGGGGGAGGGGCAGTGGGGGCTGGTGGAGGTGGAGAGACCTGCAGAGGAAGGACCAGGCAGGGGTCCAGAGCCAGCGCAGCCGAGGCCTGTGGGGGCAAGAGGCGGCCATGAGTCCCGGGGACCTGTGTGCATCTGATAGGTCCCTGACCCGCTGGCCACGCCCCTGACCCCGGGGTTTCGTGCTCTGGTGCACCCTGGGCTGATCCACTGCCCACAGCAGCTCCCCCAGAGTCTCCACTTGTGAGACCAGGGCCCACCCCAGCCCCTCACTGCGGCTCCACACGGGGCTCCTGGGGCCTGGGCCCTGCCGCCTCCCCTGGTGGGTGTTCACACCCCTGCCGTCCTGCACCTTCACCTCTGACCCCGCCCACACTTCCCACAGCCCCGCCCCTCACCCAGCCTGGCTCCCAGAGGGTGTCCTGGGGACTCCTATGTTGCTCTGTCCTGTTTCCACAGAGGGGGGAGTCTGTCTGCTCCCCACAGAGCCCTACCCACTGTGGGCAGGGCCTGGGGTGCAGGACCCCTTGCAGACTCCTGGGAGCTCAGACTCCCTAAAAGTCGGAGCCCGGGGGCCCTGGCTGAGAGCCCCCAGAAGGGCCCCCAGGTTTCCTTCCGTGGCTCCAGGTGGTGCCCACACAACTGGTTCAGAACCATCTCCAGTCCCAGGTGAGGGGAGCACCTTGCGGGGACCCGCCCAAGGTCTCAGGCTGCTGAGCCAGGACAGAGCAACATGCGGGGGCCTCATTGCTCTGCTTGTCCTGCACCAAGCCATCCGCCCCACCAGCCTTGGATTGCTGTCCCCCTCCGACCCCACTGGCCAAAAGAAGTAGGAGCCTGACCGCAGACACCTCTAAGGTGAGGTCGGAGTCTTGGCAGCGTCAAACATCTTCTTCCGGCCCTCCATGCCAGACATGGCCTCCACGTTCTTTCTCCAGTCTCTTACCTCCACAGGCCGTTCCTGTGGGCAGACCCCAGGCTCAGAGACTCACCACGCCCCCGGGCTGACCCTCCACAGGGGACCAGTGATTTTCAGCCTGTGCCTGCCCGAGGCCACAGCCCAGCCTCACCTCCAGGCCCAGCACCCCCTCCTGCTCCTGCTCAGCAGCCCAAGGCCGCCTCCTCTAAGAAGCCTCGCCCTGCTAGCTGGGCTCCTTTCCCGGTGCCTCAGCGCCCCACCCGCCGGGGCCCTGTGGGGTGGCAGGTGGAGCCTGGTGGGTACAAGGCCCTGAGGCCTCACCTTCTCAGAGTCCTCCTTCTTCACCGACTTTAGGTTGGCCCGAAGGTCCATGGAAACCTTGTGCTTGGAGCCCAGCAGGGCGCGCAGCATGGCGTCGGCAGAGACACGGACCCTGCGCAGGGGTGGGCGCTTGAACTTCCCACGGAGGTCCTGCACTGTCAGCTTCAGGTCCTTAATCTGCGGGGGGAGGGGCCAGAGCTCACTGGGGTGGGGGGTGAGTAGGAGGGGCCAGTCCTGCCAGACTGAGGAGTATGCGGCCACAGGAGGAATTCTGTTCACACCCCGTCTGCCAGCTTAGTCCTGTGGATCCCGGGTGAGGGGCTCCAGGGCCACCGTGTCCTGTGGAGGGACCACCCCGGACACCACAGAAGGAGCCGGATCTGGTACACAGCTGCGCATCCTCACCCCTATCTCCCCCAGTGCCCAAAGCCTCACCTCTCTGGTGTTGTGCGCGCACTTGGCCTCGATGTCATATCTCTCCTCGTCCACTGTCTCTGCCTTGGCGTGCAGCTCCCGACACAGGTCCTGGGGGGAGCAGGATGGGGGGTGGGGCAGAGGCCTCCTGTCTTGCCTGGTGCCCAGGGCAGCCCCTCTGCCCTGCCATGTCTCCCTCTCACTGCCCAAGCTTCCTCCGAAACACTTTCTTACAGTGAAAATAACATCCGCTGACTGGGGAAGTTTCAGGGCTATCTATTAAGTAAAAGTGACTGGCAATGCCACCCCTGGGAGGGGACCGTGGCTCACCTGTCCCTCCATGTCCTCCTCTGCAGCTGCTGTGGCCAGTGTGTGGCCAACATGTGAGCCCCTCTGGAGGTGAGGACGATATCTCCTGGAGAAGCGGGGCTCCCGAAGTCCTGCCACCTCCCCTGCAGCACCACCCACGTCGGCCACCTCTGCCCACCGCGGCCCACCCTGTCTGCACGGGGCACTGGCTCGCCCAGCGGGACGCCTCTGTTCCTGCCCCTGTAGGTACAATGGGCTCTAACCCCACCACGTTCACGGAGGGTGAACAAGGAAAAACTGTTCACAGATCGCAGAGTTGGGGGCCCTGTGAGGTGACAAGCCTGCCACCTGGTCCCAGGCATGTCCCCAGCTCCACCCCCAGCTCACCTGCAGGGCACTGAGGGACAGGCCTCGGGTCTCCAACTTGGGGACACGCTCAGACAGGTAGCGGGACTTCTCTGCCTCACGCTCCTCCTGTTCCTGGTCCCAGCACTCCTTGGCCTTGGCCAGCATCAGGCTCTGGGCAGGACAGGGCTGGTCAGCCAGGCCTGGGCCCCAGCTCCTCCCCAGTGCCAGGCCTGAGGGGAAGGTGGATGCCCTGCTGGGCTGGCTGGGGCCTCAGCCGACTGTGTGGTCTCCGTGTTCTCACACTCTGGGATCCTGGGACTAGGACGGGTGCTGAGCGTGGCAGTGTGTGAGTGGGCCTTGGGAGCACAGACACTGTGTGACCACACAGGAACTGGGTCCCCCGGGGCCTGATTGTCCTCCCAGGCTCCTTGTACCCACTTCTGTCTACTCTGCCCACAAGGCTCCAAAGAGAGACTCTTACCAAAATGAAGCCAGTCTCTTGCTGCCCCCCACCCCAGCCTTCCACCCTGCCACTGCTCACTGCCACCTGTGAGGACCCGCAGTCCCAGGGACCACCTGTGAACCTGGCTGCAAGCTCACCTTCAGCTGGAGTTTGCGGGAGGCAGAGATCTTGGATTTTCTCTGCAGATGAGAAGGGGAGGGAGGACAGGTGAGGTGGAAGGTGGAGTACCAAACACCCTGGCCAGGCCAGGGTGACTGCTTTCCCCAGAATCCTGGCCTGAGGGTCCTTTCAAAGCCCCTCTCTGTGACTGGGCCACAAGTCCCACATTCAGAGAGGGAGGTGGCACAGCTCCCTGGACCCAGAGGCCAAGCTCTCAGTCTGATCCGACTCTGCTGGGCTGGACTCCTGCCAGGCACTGGGGTCACGTGGTCTCTGGGGCGCTGCCCTGCTCATCTGTGGGTCAGGATGCTGAGCGCCCCAGCTTAGTCCAGATTTCACAGGGGAACAGCCACAGGGAGGCAGGCACCCTGGGTGCCAATGCCCGATACCTGGGCTGGACAGCCTCTCAGAGTGGGCCCCCCAGGGCCCCTGCTGCTGAGGGTACAGGGCAAGGACAGGGGGCTGAGTCACAGCCAGCTCTGCTGCCCTCACAGCCCCAGGGTCACCTTCCTGTGACCCTGTGCCCTGGGCACCCCTCCCCAGACCCTGAGACCCCGTGGTCCAGAATCTTCACCAACAGTGTCTATTCTGGGAATTTGCTAAGCTTCTGGGCACCCCCCCCGCCCCAGGTGGGGATCCAATCTCTCTCTCCTGTCCCCCAGTGTCCACCATCCCAAGTCTTAATCCACACAGAGACCCCACACTGACTCACCTCGCTTCAGGCAGCCATCACAGAAGGACCAGGGAGACAGCAGAAGGCAGAGAGGCCGTGTCACTCCCACAGCCACGGCCCATGGGGGGGCAGCTCGTGCAGGAAGGTGAGGTGACATCAGGGCCCAGGAAGACCCCAGCCTCAGGGAGGGGACCAGTTCAGGGTCCCCATAGAAGAGAATTAACCCTTGGCCCTCTGGCCTTGCTGGGCTGGGCTTCCCATGCCAGGGGGCTGGGGTGGAAATCAGGGGAGCCCCGACTGGGGGCCTGGCAGCTAGAAGCTTCCACCCTGGGTGGCAGGTGCGGCCCTAGGCATCATCCATCTAAGGGGCCAGTGACAGTCACAGCCTGGTGCATGGGACTCATTGGATCAGAGCAGACAGACAGATGCTGGCACAGGCCAGAAATGTCCTCCCAGGCAGCCTGAGGGCTTCAGTTCTGCTCAAAGGTGAGGAGGAATCTGGGGACTGTTTCTGTTTTAATATCCAGCCTTCTGGGGAACAGTTTGCAGGGTGAGCTGATGAAGCCCAAGTCTGGGGCTGAATTCTGCTGGGAGGGGCGAGCCAGCAGAGCCCACGTGGGGTGGGGGTACTTACACTTCGGGCATGGTGGCGGTGGGGCAGCACCTGGGGGCGCAGAGGGCTCATTAGTGGGGGGCTTACAGGCCGGCACCCCAACCCCGCAGGGAGAGAGAGCCAGACCCCAGGATGAAGTGCAGAATGGGTTCCAGTGGATGGCACGGGGCGGGGCCTGCGCATCTCTCCAGGGGGCCGTTCCTGCTCCTCACAGAGGGTAATTGTCACCTGGACACAGGGGAGGGGCCCAGGGGAGGCCCTGATGGGGTCTGAGCCAGCAGGAGGCTGACGGACCTGTGTCTACCCTGGTCTTCGTCCTGACTGTCCCCAGGCCAGCTGGCCTCTCTACAAGACCAGGGGCTGGAGAAGTCCATTTCCACTCCGTGCTTAGCTCTTAAACCCTTGTTCAACCCAAATGTTCCTTGTAAACTAAGTGAAATCCATCCTTGATAGTGGACGGCTCTGGTCACAGGGGTCACCATGGGAGCCCTGGTTCCTCCAGGGGAGCCCTGGCCTGGCAGACAGTTCAAAGCCCCTGACCAGGGCATCCTGGACCCCTTTAACCACCTGGACAGGTGGTGTCTGAGCCAAGTAGGAGCCCTGAGGCTGCTGAGGGGGAGCTGTGGGTTAGGCCTGGCCCCTAGAGGGGTGGTGTTTTACAAAAGGTCAGGGGACAGAGGGACCAGCTAGGGACAGTGCCATGCAGGCAGGCCAGTAGCCCTGACTGGGGCAGGGAGGGAAGGGGGGACCAGCGTCCCATTTTCTGGGGGGAGGAGCTGGGGCCCAGGAATTTGCATTAGGTCCATGGAGCTGGTCTGGATCAGAGACGGCCGCATGCAGAGGAGCCCTGGGAGGTGGCCCCCATCTCTGCCTGGAGCCTGTCCTCTCCTTTGTCCCGTGAAGCGTCTTCCCACCTCATGAGGGGGCTGGGCCGTGACTCCTGAGTCCCCTTCCATCTGGGACCCTGTGGCCGCAGCTCTGCCTGTGCTTCGTGTGGTGGTAGGGGGTGGGAGTGCATCCTGGGGGGTGGGGGTGACCCCGGAGCCTCAGCTGTCACCCTGGGCACATGGGGAGAGGTGGGCACCAGTCCACCCTCCATTCCCGGGATGCTTGGCTGAAATTAGATTCCATCGCCAGCTGTTGGCTCAGGGCTGTGCTTCTCCAGAGACAATGAGAAAGTCCTAAAGGAACCTCTCGCTGGGACAGAGCCACCCAAGGCCCCTCTGCCCCTCATCCTGCCCACGTGAGAATGCCAGTCCACGTGCCAGGCCTCAGCCGTGCCTCTCCTGTCTCCTTCCCGAACGCTCCTCCCCCTCGGTGGGCACCTGGTGGGGCTCGCGCCTGTGCAGAGGCCCCCTGTCACCAGTGTGGGGCCCACCTGCCCAGCCCCCGCCAGTCCAGGCCTCCTGCCAGGCTCCAGGGCCTGCCCCAGTGACAAATGCCAGGCCAGGGTCCCCAGCCCAGGCTGTGACACCCAGCAGACAGGACCCCCTGACAGGCCCCATGGAAGACAGGCAGGGCCCTGATAAGGAGTCAGCACGCAGAGGGCAGCCAATGGGAGGTGGGAAGCCAGCATTCCTCGTCTCCACAGTGGCCCGCAGGAGACAGTCGGGACACCCACAGCCAGGGCTAAGGGGTCCAGTGTGGGACTCTGAGCCAGGCCCACGGCTCCCTGAGGCCCTGGGGCTGGGACTGAGACTGTGGGACTGAGTGTGTAAGTGTGAGTGTGCACAAGGCTGTGTGTGCTGGGGAAGGACTGGTCTGCTTGCACAGCTGGAATCAGGACATGCGTCTCAAGTGAGTCTCCTCTTCTTCCCCCTGGTCCCCACCCCTGTCCTTGGACCCAGTTCAAGGGCATCTGGTCCACCGTGACTGGCCATGACCAGTGTTGCACCTCAAGCCTCATCTCAGGACGGCGAGGGGCTGTCTCCCAACCTGGTGCAGGGGCTGCTTCCAACCCCCAGTGCGGAGAGAGACCCCGCCCCCAGCCTCACAGTGCTCAAGGAGGTGGCTCCCATGAAGGCTCTCAGGCTTCTGCCCGGACGCCAGAGCCACCTGCCCCCACTGCCCAGGGCTGGGCAGTCCCCCCTCACCTGCTCTTGTCCCACCCCATGGACAGATGGGCAGGGGAGCTCAGCCATCCCTCAGAGACAAAGACAGAGGAGCAAATAAGGGGGGTCCTCACTCGGGGGCTGCCCCCCGTCTCCAGTCTTCTGGGCCCCCCCGGTCCCTCTCTCCAGGCTTCCTTCCCTTTCTGCCAGGGGCATGGCTCACTCTGTCCCTGTCCACCAGGCCCCTCCTGGAGCCCATGTCCCAACCAGTCCCCACACCACCCCACCCAGAGCTTTCTTCTTTCCCCTGGGACCTGCTGGTTGGCCCACAGTGAAGACCAGCCAACTCAGCTGTGCCCGGGGCTCTTGGAGCGGCTGGTGGGAAGTTCTGCTCTTGCCGGGATCCTCCTGGCTGAGGGGGCCCTTCTCTGGGCAAGACGCTGTGGATGGGTTCGAGGGCTACCCCCCAAGAACCCACTGGGCCATCATTTAGTCCTCCACCTCCAAGCCCTGCATTCTCCCCCCACTTCGCCCAGGTGTGGGGTCGAGCTCCGGGACTGCAGACACTCACCTGGGTGGCGTGGGTCCGGGAGCTGGGCTGGCTCGTCCCCCAGTCGCAGGCAGACTGCGGGGCAGCTCGGAGGGGAGGCTTTGAGGGCTGCGGCCCACGGCCACTGGCCGGTAAAAATAGAACAGACCTGCTGGCCTCCGGCCGCCCCCTCCCCCAGTTGACACACACACACACACACACACACACACACAGCTGGCCCAGGGGCTGCGGAGTCGTGAGGGGGGTGAGAATGGCCAGGCCGACCTGAGGGGCCGGAGCAGCGAGGGGACCAGGTGGGGGCACATGGACCCTGGGCTACAGCACTGGGGTGGGGGGCACAGGGCCGTGAGGGACTGTTGTCACGGAACAACACCTCTGTCACGGAAAAGGAAGAGGGCATCCGCAAGATGTGCCCCTTTGTCCAGCCACACGTGGACAGGTCCACACCTGTTCGCAGGGTATTTTTAGGGCGGTTGATGACACAGGACACCCACTAGTCGGGAAAGACAATGCCCTCTATGCAGCTGTTGTTGTCCAGTCTCTCCCAAGCCAGACTCAGGCTGGGCCAGGACCAGCGCACCCTGGGCCCCTCCTGGAGGCCTGGGAGCTGCCTGGCTGGCTGCTGGGTGTTAGGGAGCTTCCCGGGGCCTCATGGGTGGGGGGACAGCTGGTGGACGGTGTCTAAGGGGAGGCATCCGCAGTGCCCAGGGGGCGCTCAGGCCCTGCTTTTTGGGCCCCGTCATTCTGAGACCCAGCCACGGCCACCCGACACTCTGCCAGGTCCGCTTGGGGAAGCCTCTGCTGGCTGGCTGCCTGGGAGAGAGGACAGGGTCCAGCTGTCATGGGGCTGGGTCCCACCTGTCACGGGGCTGGGGGTGCGGCTTGGGACTCCCAGGCCAGCACGAATTGGAGGGCAGCTGGGGTCAGAGAAGGCATCGCGGGCTGGGGCTGAGACACGGGTGTTCGTGGTGGCATTGCTTATGAAGTCGGTGACTTAGACAAGAACTTTCTTATGACACGTTAATACACACAGGAAGAACTGATTCTCTGCGTGGGCCAGCCTGCTTCCGGAGGAGGAGAGAGACAGCAGACTGACCAACACATGAGCTACAGGCGGCCAGAACCGCCCGAAACCGGGGTGAACGCGAGCCCTCCACACAGGGAATCACAGACTCTGAGGGTCTCGGGGACAGTTCCTGCCCAGGCGCTGCTGGGGCAGAGTGGGGGCAGAGCCCCTGTCCACGGTGCAGAGTCCCCTCCCAGGACGTGGGAGGCCAGGGGCAGGAAAGGAAGTGTCTGGCCAGGGGAGCTCAGCCTGGTAAGGCCGTGGGTGTGGAGTCAGGGCCCCCTTCCTCTGCTGCCCGCAACCGGCACTGGGTGCGGGAAGCAAGGAGCCCGAATTAGCCGGTGACCAGACCCGGCCGCATCCGTCTTCCAGGCTCCAGTCCTGCCAGGGCCATGGCCTCGGAGTCAGTGGCCCCGCCCCCTCTGCCTCCCCCTGCACCCCCACTGCTGAAGCCCCTCCCCCACAGCTCCAGAGCCCGACTTCCTGCGGCTGAGTTCGGGGTGGAGGCCAAACATCCTCACCCCTCAACTCCTCGCCACAAAGGGGCTCACCACTCGGGGCTGTGGCATGGGAGACTCACACCACACTGGCTGGAGAACGTTCCCAGCTGAGTCCTCCGGAGCCTCCCCCTCCCACCTTCGACCCCGCCAGCAGGCAGGTGTGAGCTGAGGTGAGGCTGCCTGGAAGGGCCACCCCCCAAGTGTCTGCCTGGGCAGACAAGTGTTCACTCTCCAGTGCCCCCCGGAGGCAGGTACTGTGTTTAACGGCATCCTGCGAAAGAGGGAACAGGGGTGAGGACAGCCGAGCAACCCCCCAGGGCCCACAGCTGAGGGGCTGGCGGGGCCCGAGCAGCACGGTTCCAGCCAGTGAGGAGGCCTCCCCGGGACCTTGGAATGACTGTCGAACCCACTGTAACATTGAAACTGTGTGTGCTGATGCTCTGGCTGGTGTAGCTCAGTGGATTGAGCGTGGGCCTGTGAAGCAAAGGGTCGCTGGTTCAATTCCCAGTCAGGGCACCTGCCTGGGTTGCAGGCCAGGTCCCCAGTAGGGGACACGTGAGAGGCAACCACACATTGATACTTCTCTCCCGATCTTTCTCCTTCCCTTCCCCTCTCTCTAAAAATAAATAAAATATTTTAAAATCTTGTGTGATTCTTTGAGTGACCAATTCTCTGTGAGTCTTACTGTGATAGGTTTGGTTGTGAACACAGATGGTGTTGGTGCCATTTTCGGGCTGAGAACCAGCGAGGACGAGGCCTGGGTGGGGCCAGGGGTGGGTGAGTGGCAGTTCGCTGGGCCAGCGGGAGCAGGAGAGGAGGGCAGGCCGGTCTGGTCACAGTCACCTTCCCGGCCCCCACCCCCCCACCCCGCACCAACTTCCTCCCACACCCACCGCTGCTGCCCAAACCTGTAGCCTCAGTTTTGCCTGGAGCTGCCTGCCCCTCAGCTCTGCCCCGCCCACCTCCTCCCACCTGTCCAGTCCGAGGGCCCCACCACCACCCCCAGCCCCCACTGCGCTGCCAGCTGAGCCCTCACACCTGGGAGAGCCTGGGGCCAGGTCTTGGCAGGTCCCTGCAAACCAGGCTGCTTCTCCAGAAATCCCATAATAAGCAGGTAGGGTTTGGGGGGGATGCTGTAGAGCTGGGGTGGGGTGGGGGCACGGAGGTGGAGAAGGACCTAGCACGTCAGGGTGCACCCCACCCTGGAAACAAGCGGCACAGGAGCCATCGGCGAGGCCGGGATGGGAGCCCAGCTCCCTGTCTCCTGGTGCCTCTTGTCCCTCCCCCGTCCTGCCCCAGGTCTCCCCGGCCAGCTCCCAGCCCTGCACCCGCCTGGCAACGCCTCCCAGCCCACACACCGTGGGGCTCTGCCCTGCTCCTTGGATCCCTCAGGCCTCCACAGCAGGAGCGGTCCCCCTCCGTCCTGCCCGCCCCGACTCTTCCTTCTGGGCCTGCTGGGAACCACCGCCTCCCCAGACCCCCGTCTCTCTCCTGCCACCCGATGCTCTGCCTGAGCCACTCTCTGGCTGCAGGAATGTTGTCCCCTCTCTCAGCCACATTTTCCCTCTCCCCGGAGAACCTGTTCGGGGGTAGGGGGTGCTCCTGCTGTCTGTCCACGCCCCACCCCAGGACTCGGCGTGGCTCGGGCAGGGCAGGCCCCTGCGAGCCCCGCGGTTTTCAGCCTGTTGGATGCCGGAGGGCTGAGCAACACTCCGGGTCCACCCAGAGGACCAGGTTCCGCAGGTCTCGGGTGGAGCCCAGAAATTGGCATCTCTAACCAGGTCTCAGGTGATGCTGCTTTCCCGGGCGCCCCGCTCTGAGAACCAGGGCAGGCAAACCCATTAGGAAAAGACACACCCCAGCCTGCAGACGCACCCTGTGGGTGAACTTGACCTCACCCTGCACCACCCCTCGGCAGAGCCCTCGAGTTGGGCACCAACAACCCAGCCCTGCCCCTGTATCGTCCCCCCCTTCCCCCCCAAGCTCCAGACTCGGAGAACTCCACAGCCAAGCATTCAATTACTCCAGCCGGATATGACAGGCCCGCCCTCACCTCCGCTGGGGCCTGGTGACAGTCTTGGACCCCGAGACCCAGCCCCTCACTGTCCAGTCCCCTCACCCTGCTGGTACACTGCTCCTTCTTCCCACACTTCCAACAGGAAGGGACAGACATTGTTTTTGTCTTTGTCATCCCGGGGCCTGGAGCAGAGGGTGAGTCAGTGGGCCCAGGATCCCGGCCGTCCCCGGGGCCACATCTGTGTCTGGGGCCCCGGCCGCCCCCAGCATCCTCGTGAGCATAGCCGCTTGTTCGATTTGGTAGCCCAGGTGCCCCCAGGCCCCCACCCACGGGTCCCACCCTGACCCCCACGGCTGCTCCTCCTGCTGTTTGCCATGTCCCAGAAGAAGGCACGGCCACTGTCCTCAAGGCAACCCAGGACTCTGAGACCCCCTCCCCGGCTCCCAGGATCCGCTCAGCGCCCGGTTTTGCCCCTCACTCCACACAGGGTTCCCGACCTGCCCATCTGCCGTCTCTGCTCAGGGCGCTGTGCTCTTTGCAGGCTCCCCAGACCCGCCGCTGCCTGAACCATCTTCCCAGAATGAGAATGGGGTTCGGTCATGGTCCCATTATCCCATGAGTGGGATGGAAAGGGGGTTGTTATCCAGCCGCCGCACACGCCTTGGATGTCCTCCTGGCGCCCCTGGAGTGTGGGGGGCACAGGAGGCTCCCTTCTCTGCCCTCAGACGAGCTGCCTCCTACCCTCCTCCAGGTCCCCGTGGAGCACTGACTCCTCCAGGAAGCCTGCCCTGACTGTCCCTGGCTGCCCCAGTGTGTCCCTTCCCTGCACTTAACCTCTGTGTTGACATCAGCGATTTCCTCGTCTGAGGACTCTTGAGGGGTGACACCATGTCTTTTTCATGTTTCTGTCCTTGGCACCTGGCAAGGTGCCTGGCACTTAGTAGGTGCTCAGTGAGTGCTCATTGAATGAAGGAGTGACCAAGAGACCGGAGCGTAGCCTGCTAACCACACTGCGGGGGGCTGCGTCTCGGGGCTCAGGAGGGATCCTCGCTGTTCCCTGGGTCCTGAAACGAGGGTGGGGAGTGCATGGCCAAGGGCACAGGGACAGGGCTGGGGGGGGCCATCTTGGGTCCTCGGAGCCAGGAGCATCCAGGCAGCACCCACCCCCAGAGAGAGCAGGCCCAGCCAAGAGCTGACCTTCACATTGGTCACGAACCGCTGTCCCCTCCAACAATGTGCTCAGACGCACATGGAGACAACAGGTGGGCCGCTGGGCCATTGTTGGTGTTAAACTTAGTCCCTTGGGTCACCCTGAGCCGTGACCACCGCCTCCACACGTGTCCAAGCTGAGCTGGGAACATCAGGGCACACAGGTGCCAACGCACACGGAGGGCCCTGCTTGAGGCCTGGTGATCACTGGCCTCCCTGCTCGACCCCCCCACCCCAAGGCCCCCATGCCGAGTCCTCTGCAGACCCTAGACCCCAGCACACACCGCACTCTCCCGACTCCACTCCCTGGCTGTCCCCCAGGACTCTGGGGAGGACTGGGCTGGAGGGGGAGGGGGGCGGCGGGAACCTTCTCCATCAGAGGTTCTATCGAAGTTCCGTCAAGACAGCAGCCGAGATGAGATGACCTCCCCCAAACGCCGTCCCTCCTTCCCAGTGCAGGGCTTCCAGGGGTCCCCACCCTCTCCACACACGGGCAGGGCTGAGGGGGTGGCCACCACCTCTCCGAGCAGGAAACTGGAATTNTGCGGAGTCCTCTGCAGACCCTAGACCCCAGCACACACCGCACTCTCCCGACACCACTCCCTGGCTGTCCCCCAGGACTCTGGGGAGGAATGGGCTGGAGGGGGAGGGGGGCGGCGGGAACCTTCTCCATCAGAGGTTCTATCGAAGTTCCGTCAAGACAGCAGCCGAGATGAGATGACCTCCCCCAAACGCCGTCCCTCCTTCCCAGTGCAGGGCTTCCAGGGGTCCCCACCCTCTCCACACACGGGCAGGGCTGAGGGGGTGGCCACCACCTCTCCGAGCAGGAAACTGGAATTGTCTCCTTGTGTGTGTCCCCCTCCCCAGACACATATGGGATCCCCTCCCCACCCACCTTTCCTCTCCTCCCCTTGTCACACGAGCAGGAGAAGTCAGCATCCAAGGCCTGGTGGGTCACTCACTGTCATCCAGCAGGGACACTGGTCGGCACCTGGCTGGAACTGCTGGGCCAGAGGCAGGACGCCCGAGGGGCAGCGGAGGGGTGGTGGTGGAGCGATTCGTCCTCCAGCCAGAGGGGGCCGTGGTGGCACAGGGCGGCCAGTGGGTCCTCCCACCACAAACGCACCCACAGGGGACAGCTGGCCTGGCCGGAGACACCCAACCAAGCAGAAACCAGGCAGGCGTCCGCCGCCTCGCAGCACGGCGCGCTCTGAGCCGGTGAGGGCTGCACATGGCGGTGCGTCGGAACACCGAGCCCCCAGCTGGAGTTCACACTGTGTCACTTTTATTTTTATTCGAAAGAATGGCTGGAAAACCACAGGTGGTGGGCGTGCTGGTCGGTAGGTGTTTTCTCATACTTGACCACAGTGGCCTTTGTTTCAAAGAAAACTTCTGAGTGTATTTGTGGCCAACGGTAAAAATCCACGCCTTGAAGGGAAAAGTGAAACCTTGGAAAATGTGTATCTGTCGCTGGGAAGGGAGCTTCCCAAATTCCCAGCTTTTTCCGGTCAGACAGGGGTTGGGGGTCAGTTAAAGGGTCACAGGTCACTGTGTGGCCTAGGGAACGCAGGAGCATCTGGAAGGCCCATGTAACTCAGGACAGGGCTCGCGAGGGAAAATCGCCCTGGGTGGCGGTCCGCTCACAGGGCCAGGGGACCACTGGGGTTTCGCAGAAGGGGACGAAAATCTCCTTGTTGGCCGGGTGGCTCCGTGGGTTGGGCATCATCCCACAAAGTGAAAGGTCGCCGGCTCCATTTTGGGTCAGGGCACACGCCTGGGTTGCAGGCCCGGTCCCTGGTTGGGGCGACCAATCCACGTTTCTCTTGCACGTCCATGTTCCTCTCCCTCTCTTTCCCCCTCCCTTCCCATTTCTAAATGTAAATAAATAAAATATTTAATAAAAAAAAAAGAAAACGTTCTTGAAAGGGTTTTAGATTCCATGCGGTAGCTAACCCTTTAAGAAGCTCCCACCATTGAGTTTTGAAACAGTGACCCACGAAGAAGACCCACAAGTGTCTGAACGGCCCACGGAAACGCCCCTCCCTCTGCCAGCCACGCGTGGGGTGAGGCCGGGTGCACTCAGCGAGCCGCAACCGCGGCATCGCAGAACCGAGGACCCCAGAGGGGAGACAGGAATCCCTCTGCCCTCCGCTAAGCCAGATGCGGAGCAGATTCGTAACCGCGGGAACCAGTACCACTCTCTCCCCGGCGTTTTTATTTTGTAGTTCTACTGTTAAAATTTTTGTTGATGATAATTACTTTATTTCTATTTACTCATGCTTACATTCTTTATAATGTTGTATTTATAAAGATATTTTATTTATGTTCACATGTGAGACAGGCTTATGGTGGCGATTATTAAGGGAATTAATTAATATTTTAAAATTAAGTTGACTAATATGGTCACTGTTGATAGCTGTGACCTACAAAGGTCTGTTTTAAGTAGATTGTTATTATGATCCGGATTCACTTATTTTTATCTCTAAAAGAAAGTAACAAACAAAAACGGTCAAGAAAGAAAGAGTCTGATCTCTCTAATTCTGTCCCCGGCCAGACAGTGATGGGAATCGGTCGGGGATCCTCCGTGTTAGAGTGTGGGACGGGCCGCTGCAGCAAGCCCCGGGGCACGGGGTGGTGACCTGGTCTCATAAAACGTCCCTCGAATGACAAGTTAGGGACTTTTTCCTAGGAACCACCCGGGTCAGTCTGAAGGGATGCCTTTCAGTCCTACTTCAAGCCAGAAACCCGGGGACGACAGGCCTGTTCTCCGAGTCGGAGGTGAAGTTCTGCTCCTCATCACCAGAGGGAGCACGTGTGTGTGCGCGCTGTGCGCATGCCTGTGTGTGCACGCACGTGTGACAGAGTGTGAACGTGACTTCCCTGTGCCCTATCCACTCTGGACCTGAGATCGGGCGTGTGTGAGCATCAGAAGTGTCCCCCGGTCTGAGGGGGTCCCTTCTCTCCACCCCGGCCCTCCCCGGGTCCATCCGAGTGTTTCTGTCCCAGGCCCCGATCCGTCACTGGCTGAGCCGCCCCCGCTCGCCATCCTGATCAACACCCGGCAGCCTGAGTCAGTTCCAGAGCCAAAGCTTGGAAAGCAACAGGCACAGCTTATCTGATGCAACTGTTTCGAAACGCAGTTCCTGTCCCCTCCATGTAGCCACTGTGAAAGTGTTTAACTTTCTTAAAGAGCCGCCCTCCGTTCCCTCTAAGGGGTTCCTCTGCGGGAGGCGGGTGCAGAACGTCCTTCGAAAACTTGGAAGACCCAGTGCAATCACACACGCTTGGAAAGTCATAATCTTCCACATGCACCCGTTCCAGGGGCTCAGAGACTCAGAAATGCGTTCAGTAGCACACGTGGGAGGGGGCCCCAGACCAGCCATGCGCACAGCCAGGACTCGAGGTCCTTCTCGCAGGCAGGGGGCGCTGCAGCCCTGCCGCTCTGGGCGAGTGGGTGATGCGGCCCAGCAGGAGCCCGCACCGGAGGGCGCTGGGTGCTGGGAGTAAGCGGACCTTCTCTCCACTCCACGACTAAAGGGGGAAGGTGTGAACTAACCAGGACGGCTCCTGCCGTTTCCGCAAGGTGAGGATGCTGGGGTCCCCAGAGAGCCTGTGCAGGCCACCAGGCCAGGTCATGTCACAGCCCGAGACAAAACGATGCTCATTCTCACCAACCTTCCGCCCCGGTGTGGGAGCACATCCGGGATCGAGCAGGCTCAGCCTGGGGGAAGGGCTCCTCTCCCCTCCCCCACCGTGACAAACGGGAATTCTTCCTGATTCAGACCAAAGCAGACAGAAGGCAGCCTTCCTCTCCCGCTGGGCTGTCCACGTGAGTGTGCCCCTCAAACATCTGTGTCACACGCGGTAACATGTGCGTTTGGGTACCTAGAAGGTGCAATGAGTTGGCTCAGGAGAGACTCCTGGAGACTGTCGGGAAAGGGGGTGAGCCCTGAGCTGGGTTTTTAAAAAGGATCCGAGTTTTCCAGGCATCCAGGGAGAAGGGGCATCGCAGGCCAGAGGGCAGGCTGAGCAGGGACGCAGTGGCAGGGAGAAGCGTGGGCGTGGGGGACCTCAGGCAGTTTGCTCTGGCTAGTGTGGGGCACTACGCTGGGGACAGCAACGCATCACCAAACCAGATAAAAGAGAAAACCTCTGACTTGGAAGACAACTAATACAAAGCAGGTTAGGAGCAAACAGTGCAAAGAAAGAACAGAGCAAAACATTTTTTAAAAAACTGAATAAGAAGGAGAGAAAGAGAAGTGATTTTGTCTAGGAAACGGGAAGAGAGAATCGTGTAAGAAGGAATACGGACATCCAGGAAGTAAAAATAACTCTAGTAAATTAGGACTATGATAGCAACAATGAAACGTTCAGTAGGGCTGTGGGAGAAATCTTCCAGGAAGTCCCTGGCCCCTGCAAAAAAAAAAAACAAAAACAAAAACAAAAACACATGCGCAGTAGATCAGGAAGGCAAGAAGATTCAAGGATTCCCCAGGAAGTGCAGTGTTGTACTAGCTGGAGTTTCAGAGAATTTAGGAAGCCATCGAAACGTAAGTAAATAAACCCACACCTCCCCAAACCAGGGGGACAGGGCTCAAC
Organism: Sturnira hondurensis; assembly: GCF_014824575.4. Classification (NCBI taxonomy): domain Eukaryota; kingdom Metazoa; phylum Chordata; class Mammalia; order Chiroptera; family Phyllostomidae; genus Sturnira; species Sturnira hondurensis. The sequence goes on from NW_028091436.1 coordinate 1,827,543, forward strand.
CAGCGCCCGGCTCTGTCACGGCAGCGACCTGAGGCCCCGGACCGACAGAAGAGGGTCACACCCAATCCGTGGCTGCACTGGCACCTAGGATGTAACAGGCAGCAACGATGTACCAATACCCACTCGTTCACCGTAACTGGCGGGTTACTTGCGTGAGGACAGCATTCCGGAAAAACTGTACTTTCTGTGAAATCTTTCTGTAAGCCTAAAACCGCCGAAAAAAAAAAAAATAGAATCTTTTAATTGGAAAAAAATGCCCTGGAAACTCTAAGCGAGAATTATTTCCAACCTGACCACCTCCAGGACCGCTCTCCCACCCCACCCCGGGGCCCTGAGACCAGGACAGGGTCCGGGCGTCACCCTGGAAGAGGACATTAGGGGGTGCTGGTCACCCGTTCAGCTGGGCACCGCGGCGCGTGGTGCTGACCGCCCACCAGGGGGCGCGCACGGCCCCGCCGGGCACTGGGAGCTCGGAGGTCCCGGAGAGGCGGATGAACAATGGGGCGATTGATGCAAACGCACATGAAAGACAAATTGTTCGCAGGAAGCGCTTGCCAAACGCCCAGGGTGAGTGGAATTTCAAGGAGAAGCTGAGGAGAGCCGGGCTGTGGGCCTCAACCCGTACCTCAGCCCCTGCAGCCCTGCAGGCTTGGCCTGGGCCCCCAGAGGCCTGCCCTGGGGTGAGGGTGGGGGCGCCGGTGGAAGTGGACCGAACACGTGGGCGATGGCGGGGGCGGCTCTGGAACAGACCGGACCTCCGCTGCTCAGAGCGCACTCGGCCTTGAGTAAACTCCTTGCACCCGCGCCGACCGCATTCCCAGAGCGCTGTGCAGCCTGCTTCCTCCTCCTACCTGGGCGGCCTTGGGTGAGGCGGCGCCTCTTTGAACCTGTTTTCTCATCTATAAAATGGAACACCACCCTTCCGCGTCTGCCTCCCACGGGTGTGAGGGTCAAATGAGAAGCGACCTGGGGCCGCAGCATCTCTGCCCCTTCCGCTCCCAGCAGACCACCTGGGCGCCGCCCACCTTGCTCCCCAGCTCCCTCTGCGCTCCCTGAGACCTCCAGGCCCCATCCAGGGCCTACAGTGGGCGCCCCGGCCTCCTCCCACCCCGGTGTCTGAACTTCCGACCACCCCAGGCCAGGGGGGTGGGGCAGGGTCTGAGGCTGAGGCACAAGGGTGCCTTGTCCTGCTGGGCAGGCTGGCACCGCCTGTCCTGTCCCCAGGAGGAGTCTCTCGGGCCCTATTGTCTTCTGCTGCAGCTTGGGGGAGGGGCCGCCAGGGCCGGGCCAGTGGGGGGCTCACAGGGTGGCACAGGCAGGCAGGGAAGCCCTCACCTCCTGCTGCAGTGGCCCGACACCTGCCAACTCCATGCCTGTGTCCTGTCCCCTCTGAAAACCTCTGTTTTCATCCTCACAGCCTCCGTCCTATCCTGGTTTCCCATGGAGTCTGGTGAAGAGAGTGCTCGGTACGCCGAGCTCGTCTCCGCGGCCAGCCCTGGGCTGGGGTGGGTCCGAGGTGCACCCCAGAGCCTGGTGTAGTTCAGTTTGGAACAGACCCTGGGGACTCCGGGGTGCTAGTGGTGACCGGAGAGGAGGCTGGCACATGCGCCCCTGACAGTCTCCTTCCTGCCCCCGTCCTTGCCAGTCATGGCAGGGGCTCACCCGACCTGGCCAGACCTGGCCCGGGCTCCGGCAGACCCTCCACGCAGTCCTGGGGCCGTGGACAGTAGCACACTCGTGAGCTGCAGGTCAGGCCCAGGGAGCAGTCAGCAGGCCCGGAAAGGGTTAAGTCCATAGGACGTGTGCCTGGGACCCAGCTGTTCCCCGTGGGCGTGTGGATTTACAGCCTCCGGGGCTGGGGGCTGCCAAGCCTGTGCGGGGGGGAGACTGAGCTCAGGGGGAGAACAGGCAGGGTCCTCGACCTGTGGCCAGATGCCCCCGTCATGCAGCCGGGGCCTCCCACGCAGGCGCCACCGGACAGGGCCGGGACAGAGGGGCCGGGGGCCAGGAGCAGACAGGGCTCCACTGCAGACACCAGGATGGTCGGAGGCGGAGCTGGCCCTGTCTGTCCCGGGCCTCTGGCCCTCACTGGGGACAGTTAACACAGCAGGGAAGCTGTCTGGGAGCTCAGATTTAATTCCAGGTGAGGGTATGATGCTGGGATGCCCTGTGCCCCAGGTTCTCCCCTTCTGGGCACACCCTGCAGGGAGGGTTGATCATGGACCCCCACAGTGTCCCCGTTCTGATCCCTGGAGCCTGCGCCTGTCATCCTCAGTGGCCAAGACTTGGCAAGTGTGCGTGTGTCAGAGGTCTCGGGGTCGGAGAGCACCCAGGGTAATGCAGGTGGGCTACGGCATGACCACAAGGGACACAGAAGACCAGGCACATAAAGGTTACAGACAGAAGAGGTGGCAATGTGGCCGCAGAGGCAGGGGTGAGGTGGCCACCAGCCCAGGGGCCCTTTAAGTCACCAGAAGCCAGAAGAGGCAGGGCCTGATGGTGACCCGGAACCTCTACAGGGACCTGCCCTGCCTACACTGTGACCTCAGCCGGTGTCGGCCCGATTAGCCCCGATGTGGGGTGTCTGGCCTCCAGAATGGGGAGATAATACATTCCTGTTGTTTTAAGCCACCGACTTTGTGGCAATTTGCTACAGGGCCCCCAGAACATGGAGGGGGGTCGCACTCTCCCTGCCCTCGGGCTGCAGAGAGCGCGGCTGGGTCTGGCTCCTTGCAAAGCTGCTCTGCTTTTCTCTCAAGTTCATGTTCCCACTGTTAGCACTGGTAAGTGGTCTCAAGTTCATGTTCCCACTATTAGCACTGGTAAGTGGCCAAGGATGGTCCCAGCCTGAGACATCGCAAGCTATGCTGAGGTAGGAGGTAGGGGGTCCCGGCTGCAGTCGCCGAACCGCTCTTCCTGTCTCGGTGCTCGGCGCCCTGTGACTCCTGTCCTGCTCACTGAGGCCCTGGACAGAGCCCCGAGCGTGTCCTCTGTGCTCGCTGGGCCCCAGGGGCTCTGTCTCCCAGGAGACCTACCCCACTTTCTCAAAAGGCAAACTACCAGAACTGGGGAGGGGAAGGGATGGAGATTCCAGAATCTTGGCGACTCAGGGAACCCTTACTGAGGTCCCCCCACGGGCCAGCCCCAGAGATAACAGTGGGGAGAAGGTAGTCCCTCCTGAGAGGGGAAGAGAGGAACCGGGGTTACCGGAGGGGGCCTGGCGGGCTCCATCCATCCTCCCATCTCCGAGTGCCAGCCTCCTTTGGGACAAGGACACAAATGCTGCAGGGATGGGAGTCTCTCCGGCCACGGCCCCGTGTTAGGACAAAGCCCTGGTGAGCCACTCATTCCTGTCGGCTGCAGGCGGTTTTCTGCCCGGGGATCCGGCAAAGCCAGGCGTCTGGACTCTCGCACCGCCACACGAGCAGCCGGTTACAGTCCGCCGTCCACATCCTTATGTCCTTTGCCCTGCACGCCACTCTAGGAGGCCGGCCACCGCCATCCCGCTTCCCTGGGGCCACAGGTGCTCGCCCAGGTGGCACAGCTAATTGGAGGCACAGCGGGGCTCCCCGCTCAGGTCTGTGACCGGAGCCTCGCCTGGGACACAGACACGGCCCCCTCTTTGCAGCCCCACAGGGCCCCTCTCACTTTGAAAACTCTCCTAGAGAGGCAGCCAAATGGCCTTAGTGGGCAAGGCTCTGTGGTCTGAGTGCTGGCCTGACCCAAAGGTTGACGGTTCGATTCCCAGTCAGGGCACATGCCCAGTTGCAGGCCAGGTTCCCCAGTAGGGGGCGCTCGAGAGGCAACTACACATGGATGTTTCTCTCCCTCTCTTTCTCCCTCCCTTCTCTCTGTAAAAGTAAAGAAATACAACCTAAAAAAAAAAAAAAGTAGCAGCCAGAGACAGAAACGGAGATTTCAGGAGGCAAATGTATGTCCAACAGCGAAAAACGGAAAGTGTTCGGCCAGACGGCCTGGCTCATCAGTAAATAACAGTAACCACACGGGAGGAACACCCACGTCGGGCGTGGCTTCCTAATGTGATACGATAGGAATTGGGACGGGACAAATGCACATGGACGACCCCATGCATGCACAGTCATTACACGTAGCGTCACACATGTGTGCATAGAGATCACGTGGAGGGGCGCACACCAAGATGCCCCTGGTGGGACCACTGCCCACAGTGCCCACACACCCCCCTTTGGGGAAAGGGCAGTTTCGGGGTTCCACACGCCCGAGCCCCACAGGTCTGCCCTCCTCTCTCCTGCTGCTACTGGAGCCCCAGACTCCGGGGGAAGCCCCCGCTCCCCGCCCCACGTGCCCTGACCAGCTAAAGCTGCCCCTCCACCCGCCGGCCTCCCCGCCCCCAGCCCCATCAGATTTCCAGGGGCCGGGCTGGGACTTGTCCTGTCTCTTTGTCCCGCGGATGACTCACGCAGCCACGCTGCCTCGGCGGGCGGGCAGGGGTGAGGCAGGGCTGCCCGGGTCGGGGCAGAGACGGCGGCCACAGCCCCGCCCTGGCCATCCAGCGTGTGCAGACCCAACTGAGCAAAGTTTTCCATCTCGTGCTGCGTGTCTGCTGGCACTGCCCGGCCTGTTTGTGCCCTTGCCGAGGCCTTGACCCTGCTCTGCGGTCCAGCCAAGAGTTCCTGAGGCTGGCGCTCCTTCTCCAGAGCTCGGAGTTGCCAGAACAGCGGGGGCACCCCGGAACCCAGGAAGCAGGCCGTGCCCTCCCCACAGAGGGCACACGTGTGGCGTGGGAGCCCCATCTCCGTGCTCAGAGTTCCTGGGGCCTCGGGAAGCCATGGACCCTTACGAATGCTAACCAATCGTCCCCACCACAGCCGCCACCGCTTTTGAGGGATCCAAGAGCAGCACACCTCCCTCCCCACTCCCCCTCCCTCCCCCCCCTGCAGGGCTGGGACCCCCCTGGGCGCAGGAAGAGACTAAAGCTGGGTTTGGAAGGAGCCACCGCACACTCAGGGCCAACAGGGCTGGGTGTCCTCGAGAGGCAGAGAACACCAGACACTGGGGCTGTCTCCCCTCTGCTGTGCGTGCCCCCGACACCCTGCAGGCCGTGCCCTCCGCTGCCCTTCGCCCCCCAGCTCCCAGAAGGCTCCTTCAGAGAGCGGCTGAGGCCAGCACGGGCTGAACTCGGCTCCTCAGGGCAGGGCTCCGCCCAGGGCCTGCCCACGAGGCAGAGTGGGTGCTTGCTGGGCACCTGGAGCCAGCTGCTCCCCGACACTCTCCCCTGCTCCCCAACTCTCTCCAGGGGCCCCAGCAGTCTGCTTGGGGCGCGAACCCCCAACGGGGGCTGCCCGTGGTTGGAAGAGCAAAGACTCTCTTTGGGGGGTGGAGAAGCTCACCCTTCCCCCTTCTGGCCCCCGTGTGTCTCCGACCCTCCACACCTGTGTGAGTAGGTGTGCCCACGCCCCCACCCCTCTCCCAGAGCGCACCCAGACCCCGCACTGACCCCCACACATCAGCTGGGACCAGGTCTTTCTCCGGCCTCATCGGGGCTAACGCAGGAGAGGGGCGCATGTGGCACCTCGGGACCAGGCTCTCTGGGGGACACGTGTACAGCCATGTGAGACCATGGATGCCATCTCTGTAGAGCTGCCTGGGGACCCGTCACCCCCTCACCTGTGAGGCGTGGTTCCTGCATCAGAGGAGAAGCTGGGCCTGGGGCTCTGAGGGGCTGGGGCGAGGACGGGCTGTGGTTGGACGGTCAGAGGTACGTGGGGGGACAAAGCTGGGGCACAGAGAGGTTCAAGAGAGCCTTCCCCTTGAAGAGCCCCCCTGGGCCCTCCCTGCTGCGGAGGCCCTGACGAGGCCACTGTGTCCGCCACCCCAGGGCAGGCAGACACGAGTGGGTGGCGTGGACACCGGGGCTGATGGCCTTGTGGAAAGGCCCGGGTCCCGATTACCGGGTCCCGATTACCCGATTACCATGCAGTGCAGGGCACCGCCACTGTACCTCAGTTTCCCCCAGGGCTGACCCGGCTCCTCCTAAACTGCCTGTAAGGAGCAGCCCCGGTGTGAAGGTTCCAGGCCCGAGTCCGAACACTCCGGAGAGCACACTGCCCAGAGGCTGGGCCTCTGCCCGGGACCGCAGGGGAGGCCACCCCCTACGGGAGAGGCGTCCACGGAGCTGGCCCGTCTTGTGACACATCCATGGGTCCAGGCCCTGCAGTCACCCCTCCCTAGGACCACTGAGGCCGAGTCTCCTGGCGTCACGCTGCCCACTCCCACCCAGGCTGGGGACTTCAGGACAGGCTTCGCATCGGGGAGGTGGGGTGAGGACAGGGATGCCTGGAACACTGGGTCTTCGAGGCCAAAGAATTTGGAGCAGCAAACAGTGTGGCCACCGCCCCCTGCAGGGCGTCTTCATTTGGGGACAGGCATGAAATGGTAACGGCAAAGTCCCCACCCGACCCTGCCACCTCCAGGCCTAGCACCCCAGTGGGGGCAGAAGGGTGGGGCAGGGGAAGAAGTGTGCAAAGAGAGGGTCTGGAGGGGTGGGGGTCCCAGAGGGACCTGAGCAGCAGGAGACCCCCCAGTGTGAGCCTCAGGCCCATCAGCTCCCCCCACCACGGTCAGTCCGGGGGCGGCCCCCTGTGTCCTGAGGCTGAACGCACTGGCCCCCTCCGGCGTGGCAGCACCCCGAGGACCAGCAGCAGTCTGCAGAATAAGGAGCAGGGCCCTGGGGCAGGGGCTGTCCCCCAAGGTCTCCATCAAGGTCCATCAGTCAGGCCTGTGGCCGAAAGGCCCTTAGCTGGGGGCGCATCCTCTGAGACAGAGAGGGTCCAGGGGCCGAATCTTCATCCTCAGCCCTGAGAGGCCTTCTGCCCTCCTGCGAGGAGTGTCAGACCCTTCAGCTCCAAAGCCTCTTGTTGGAGACGGTGACTCTGCCTCGCCGGGTGGAGCCCGGTCAGCCCCCGAGTGCCACCGGGGGCCAGGACGCTGCCAAGAAAGAAAGAGTGTCCACTGTGGGCCTCAGGGAGCCAGCTCCCTGACTCTCCCACCCCGGGGCCAACACAGAAAACAATGTTTGCCAATGCACAGTGGTCGATGGAGAGCCCGCCGCCCTCCCCTCCCCCCCCCCCCGGGGCCANGTGACTCTGCCTCGCCGGGTGGAGCCCGGTCAGCCCCCGAGTGCCACCGGGGGCCAGGACGCTGCCAAGAAAGAAAGAGTGTCCACTGTGGGCCTCAGGGAGCCAGCTCCCTGACTCTCCCACCCCGGGGCCAACACAGAAAACAATGTTTGCCAACGCACAGTGGTCGATGGAGAGCCCGCCGCCCTCCCCTCCCCCCCCCCCCGCGGNCCCCCCCTCGCCCTCCCCCCCCCCCCCCCCCCCGGGGCCATGAGGGCTCAGTGGGTCCAGTGTCGGCTGACCGCCCCCTCCAGTGAGGGGACATCTACGGGAGGGTCCGAGGGGGGTGCGGCCTGCAGGGCCCCTGGCTGGCTGGGCCCCTCCTGGTTAGAGTGGCCCAGCTGCAGGGCAGGGAGGCGAGGGGTTGGGGATGAGAGCCAAGAGGCACTCGGGTTCTCAGTGGGAAATTAAAGCCGGAGTGAGCGGTACAGGCAGTTCCTGCCCCCGTTCCCAGGGGAGGGAGTGGCATCTGGGGCAGAGGGCATGGGGTCGGGAGCCAGGCCGTTCATGTTCTATTCCTGGTCCCTCCCCTGGGCCTTTCCGACCACAAGCCTCCCCACCCCCTGCCCACTGCTGCTGGAGGAGGAAGGCGGGACAACTCACACACCGAGACCCCCTGCCTGCCTCCATCCCCCCACCCTGCCTCAGGGCCCCGCCCTCTCCAGCTCAGCCCTAGAACCCAAAGCCCACTGTCAGCAACGGGTGGTGGAGCCCAGGCCAGCAAACTCAGAGCCCTGCTGCTGAGGCCCCTCCTGGCCAGACGGGCTCCCCGGTCTTTCCGTGACCCCTGAGGACCCCGCCAGCAGAGGGAGGCCACAATTCCAAGCTCAATTCCAAGCTCAAACACTCCTATGAGGAGCACCCATCCTAGGGGCAAGCTCCGGTGCCTCCTACCCTGGGCTCCCCAGCTCGGGGGAGGCACTGCCCGGGCACTAGGCCCCAGGTAGCAGCAGGGGCCCAGCTGCTTGGGGGCCGCTCGGGCCAGCCCTCCTCCACCTGAGTCAGAGCAAGGCCCTGCCGGCCGGTCCCTCCTCTCAGGGACTGCCTGGGGCCCACAGGGTCAGGCTCCTGGGCCCCTGCTGTCTGGTGGCCACAGGATGGTCCGGCTTTAAGAGCAACGCTGGCAGGAGTCCCCTCTCTCTGGACCAGAAAGAGAAGGAGGGACGCAAGGGTGCTGGGCCCCACAGGGCTTACCCGACGTGCCCCCGGTCGCCAGCTCCGTGGGGTGTAGGGAGGTAAGGTGATACGCCTGGCCGTTCAGGACACGAGGGTTCCGGCCCCCACGCTCTGTCGGGCCCGCACTGTCTGGATGGCTTGCTGGTTCTTGAACTTGACCAGGCCCAGGGTGATCTGGGCATTCCAGCCGGGATCTTCGAGGGGACAGCGGAAGTCGATCTCGCCACCACCCTCGGTCACCAGGGTGAAGTAGATGTGACGCCCGGTGCTCTCCACGCACTCCACGGCCTTGATGCGCTCAAAGCTGAGCTCCTTGGGCCGGCCGCCCGTGCCCTTGGCCTCGAAGAGCTGCAGCCCGCGTTCAGTGAGCACGCAGCGCTTCCGCTTCCACTGCTGCAGGAGACCGCCGCTGCGCTTCTCCAGCACGCCCTCCTTCAGCACCGCCGCCGCCGCCGTCATGGGGCTGGGGCCCGGGCCCGGGGACGCCGCAGCGGGCCGCGCGCGCGGTGCGCCCTGACTGCCCGCGCCCCGACCGCTGGTGAGCGCGCGCCCTGGCGTCCGCCTGGTCACCCCGCGCCCGCTTCGGCCGCAGCGGCCTGCCGCCTTTGCCCCGTGCGCCCAGCCTCTCTCGCGCCCCGTTCGCTGGCTCGCCTGGGCTCCGTCTGCGCGCAGGGCGGTAGCTCCGGGGACTTGCCCTTACTTGTCCCGCCGCTGTCTCCTGCGCGGCGCATTCCTGCCTCACTGGCCCTCCCTCCGCACCGCGCGCCCGCCCGGGCACTGCCTCGGGGGCGGGGCCGGCCCCGGGCTCTGTCACGCCCCCGAAGGCGCTAGGGGCTGGCCGGAGGGCTGGTAGGGAGAAGGGGCCGCTTACACGACAGCCCCCAGCCTCTGGACCCCCATTTGCGGTTCTTTGGTCCCACTGCTCCACAGGCCCTGGCTGCAGGGGGAAGCCAGTGCCGAGGGAGGGGCAGGCTTGCACCCACCCTCTGGCACCTGCATGGTGGGCACCAGGCAGCCGCTGGTGCTTTTGGGCCGCTGTCCCCTTTCCCAGCGTGGCCTGCTCCCCCTTGGCATTGCACAGCCAGAAAGTTGAGGAAGATCCTGGGGAGGGGGGACAGGGAATGCAGCCTCCCCCAGCGGCAGGGTTCTCTGTGCAGGGCCCTCAGGGGCGCCCACAGCTGTCCCTGCTGGGAGGACCCACCCCTCCTCCCACACTGTCCCCGGGAGGGGGAACCCCTCAGAGAGAAGCCAGGGTGAACCCGGGTGACACGCCTTGAGGGCACTCAGGCTCTGCTCAGTGGAGGAGGTACCCTGGTGACCTGCTTGCCTCCTGTCCCTCACACCCACTGGGAGGGCCGGGGCTCAGCCCCAGGCCTTTGACCCCCTCCTTAAGGGGAGGACACCCCCCACACACTGAGCCCTAGGGGGCTTTGCTCCCTCCACTGCCTGAAGGGAGTTTGGCAGAGCTGGGCTCAGGCCTCCCGCTGGGCCCTGCCCACTTGGGGCAGTTTCACTCCCCGTCAGTGTCCCCATCTGTCACCGGGAGGATGAATGTATTCTTATCTCCAGATGCTGAGGTGAGGTCGCTGCTGTGCAAAGCCTGGGACAGACATGGCCCGGTGGCAACTCCCACAGCCTCAACCAACTTGGTTCCCCTCCCCCACTGTTCTGGCCTTAGGCGGGGAGGGGGCTCGGGGTGACGCCAAGCCTCAGAAGGCACGACTCTGCCCCATCTTGCCCTCCCATGTCTCAAGGGCCTAGTCATTGACGTGTTAATCACAGATGATTATGGAAATAATGATACGTAGTAATGACACTAATAAGATCTCTTTGTCCCCACACCCAGGGTTCCACCCGCTGGGGCCGAGCCTAACGGCAGGAATAGGGTCCGGTGTGGAAGGGGTGCCCTGCCCTGCAGCGCCCAACCCAGGAGGCGGGCTGGGGGGAGCTGCCAGTGTCCTGTCCACAGTTCTCCAGCCCATGAGCTACAAGGCCCCCCCCCCACAAAGGACCGTGAACTCCCCAACCCACTCGGGGAGAGCAGGGGGAGGGAGCCAGAACGGGCATCCCCTGAAGCCCAGAGGGGGTGACGAAGGGGGCTCAGGTGCCCCCCATCCTGACTTAGGAACCTCCAAGGTTTCAGTCCTCGGCCAGCCAGCAGTGCCCTCCTCTCTCCAACCACCCCCTCCCACCCCCTTGGTGGGAGTCCCCCGCTGGGCGTGGTTTTGTTATCTGTCACTTCCTGCTCTCTGGGCACCAGGCCTGGGATGCCCGTCACTGTCCAGCTGCAGGTGAGTTCACAAACACCTCTCACAGGTGTCCAATTCTCATGACGGGTATGGTTTTACTGAGGAGCAAAAGAAGGCTCAGAGACGTCAGGCAACCTAGATAAGGTCACACAGCTTTGCCCATGGCAAAGCTGGGACAGGAGTGGGGTGTGTCCAGGAGGACCCAGCTCTGCGGACGACACCACACCGTGACCAAGAAGGTGTCTACAGCCCATGTCCCCAGTGGCCTGCGAGGGTCCTTGGAGCCTGGGGGTCCTGCCCTTGGGTCCCACGCCCCCCTGGGACGAGGGCAGGTGACCCGCTCTGAATCCTGCCCCAGGACGGGCGTCTTGCCTGGTAGTCTCGTCTGGGGGAGGCGCAGGCCCCAGGCGACGGCTTGGGCCATCTGAAGGGTCGGAGGCCTCTAGGGGCCAGGGGCGCAGGCTGCAGGGGCTGGTGCTCCCTCCCTGCAGGGCACCTTGCCCCCTCTCCGGGAGAGGACCTCTAACTTAGCCTTTCGGGGGCACTGGCTGGGGCAGTGCTGGGCTCCAGGGACACTCAGTTCTTACTGACTTGCTGCCTCCACACTGGACCTCCCCCGGCTGCCGCCCAGAGCCAGCTCCGCCCTCTGCCCACCCTGCAGGAAAGAGGATCTGCACCCCTGGGTCTGTCCACACCCAACTGGAGGTGGGGGGCCCAGGAGCCGGGCGCTGGAGCCGCTCCGGCCAGCTCCAGGCCATCCCGGTGTGGGGATGGCGTCCGAGTCCCTTCTGGGGCCTCCCAGGGTGGGGTGGAAGAACACTGGGCATGGGGTGCCCAGACGGGCATAAAACTTAACACAGCTCCCTGGAAGGCTTGTTATGGATTCCGATTAGTGGCCCCTCGACGGGCCCTGCCCTTCTTTCTGACCCCTGTCCCCTGACGCCCAGGCTGCAGACATCTGACTCCCAGCAGGGAGAGATTCCTCCCAGATTCTCCCTCAATGGGTCTGGGATGGGGCCTCCGATTCCGCATTTCCAGAAGCTTCCATGTGACGCGGGTGTTGCTAGAACGCCGCACACACTCTGGGTGGTGGGGGTCCGACCCCATGCTCCTGGGCCCAGCCTCACCCTTACACAGGGAGCCTGTGAGAAACGCATCACCAGAGCTCACCGGACCTGCCAGGCAGCCCCCGGATCTGGGGTACAGACTCCCCGTTGTACATGGGGCGCGGGGACCTGGTGTGGAGGAAGGGGCCCTGAGCAAGGACACGGCGGCACTGCCACAGCTCTGTGGCTGCTCTGCGGACCTCGGCGTCCTTCTCCTTCACACAAAGCTGTCTGGCCTGTATTAGGTTTGCGAGAATGCCCGCTGGTTCACGGGGGCTAGGACTGTCCACATCCGTGGCCCCTGCGTCAGGTAAGGCCAGAAGGATGTCGCTCCGCCCTCCTCAGCCCGATGGTCCGATTCACGGGGCCAGGGGGCTCCTGCTCACGCAGCAGAACAGAACTGGCTGCTCCGCACCCCACCTGACCCCGAGAGGACCTGCCCCTCAGGCCTCCCCGGAGCTGCCCACCCCTTTGATGTGGGCCTCTGGTCCCAGGGCTGCGGTTTCCTCTCAAGGAAACAAGAAGCAGAAACAGATCAAGGCTTCAGCTCTCTGAGATCCTGGGCTTTATGGGCGCCGTTGCAACAGAGCTGGAGGGGGCAGCGCCCGGCCGACCCGCCCCGGCTTGCTCCTGGGCCGGGCGGCGCTCTCCCTCGCTCTCACTCCCTCTCGGTGGAAATCCCCGCCCACGCTCAGCCCTTTCATCGCCTTCCAGCCCGATTACTCTGCCGGTTCCCAGGGACCCCTTTGGTCTGGGGGTGCCCCCTGCCCCCATTGATGAGCCTGGGCGTGATGCCATTTGATCCCAGCTTGGGTCTGGCAGAGACAGGACTTGCGGGTGCGGGTTCAGGTTGGGGCCTGCAGAAATTCCCCTTTCCCAGGACTCGCTGGCATCCAGGTGCCTGTGGTGTAAGGGCCCAGGGGCCTCCCCGGCGTGACCCTTGTCCCTGCACTGGGCCGAGGGGCAGGGACACCAGAGGACTGGTTGAGGCCCAAGGAACTCAGGGCCTCAAACAACCTGCCAGTGTGGCCATGCAAACTGGACACCAGTGTGCGGTAAGTGCTGTGAGCCAGGCCCTGGGCTCCCCACTGGGACACGGTTCTCTCTTCGGTGGGGGCTGGCCAAGGGGGGCGGTGGCGTTCCCGTCCTCAGGAAGCCCTGTCCAACTGAAGAGGACCCTAGAGTGAATCTTTCACTGGCCGGGAGCTTGACTTTGCAGAAACCTGTCCCCCAGTACTGGACACAGCTGCCGTAGGTGAAATCTCCACGTCACCGCTGACGCGGGTGTGTGTGCTTGTCAGGACAGGCTGGGATGTGCCCCACTAACAAACTTCCCAAACCCAATGGGCTAGACCCGGCATGGGCCACCCACTCAGCCCACACGTCCGATGTGGTGGACTGGGCCAGCCACCGGCCAATCCAGGCGCTCAGACCCTTGCAAGAGGCCCAGGGCGGTGCCCAGCTCGCAGGCCAACACAGGGCCAGCAGGGTCCACATCCTGACCCTTGCATGAGGCCTTGACACATTGTCAGTGCACGCAACGGGTGGGTGGCACCCTCCATGGCAGGTGACAAGTTTCGCCAAGTGACCTGTCTCATCTCAACTCAGAGGCCAGAGAAAGCCTGCGGGGCCACATCTCACTTCACGGGAGGACGAGAAGTGTGCCTTGGCATGCCCACGGAAGAGGCACGCATGTGATCAGCCCTACAGGACTGGCAGTGTGGCCGCCGGGGGGGGGGGGTGCCCCCAAGAGGCAGGGACGAGCCAACCCCACTGCGGGCCCCAGACCAAGCCACGACCCTTTGGAGGAGTCCGGCTGAGGTCCACAGAGCGGAAACGCAGAAGGCTCAGGGGCAAGTGCTTCGGAGGCAGCACCCAGGCCTGTCCAGGCACGAAATGCCCACAAAGGGCTATTATTCAGACAGCCTGCTTCCGGAATTTTCCTGGCCTTTGGGGCGCGTCGTCCCAGGCCCATACACTCAGAAGCTGAGAGTCAGGCGGGTCCCTGAGTGCGGTCAGGGCCCCAGCAGCAGCGCCACCCTCCCCTGGGAGCTGGGGGGGCCCCAGGGCAGGCGCAGGCCCCACCCCGCCTGCCTGAAAGTTATCTGCGTTTTCACAAGGTGTGAGGCGAGGTTCCTGGGAAGAAGCCTCCTCTGGCGTTAATCGAGGCCAAGGTCCCATTTCACACCTGGGCCGGTGACACCCAGACAGGGGAGGAGGCTGCCCTGAAATCACACAGCTGGCTCCAATGGGGCCGCCACCGCTTGCCAGTGACTTTGACTACAACGCCCCCAAATTCACCAAACTGCAGTTTCTCCTTCTGTGATAAAAGGATCCCGCAACCACCTCGCACTGCTGATGTAGGAACCGAGTGAGACAACATGGTTACTAGGGCCGGCCCGTGTGGGCTCAAGGCATGCTGCTGCTGCTGCCAGGGCTCCCCCACCTCCCCGCCCGCGGACTCTTCTAGAGAAGAGGCCGGGGCAGAGGTGTGGGAGGGGGCCTGGGCCCAGCTGCCTGCGTTTCTATCCGGCCCCGCCACGGGACCTCAGGCCGGTTCTGGACTTGCCCTTGGTTTGATCATTTGTGGTGGGTGCGATTGCAGCATCTACCCGCCGGGGTTATGGTGAGGACAGTGACTCATCGCCCCGAAGGTCCCCGAGAGGCCGTGGTGCAAAGTGAGCGCTCAGGACGGGTGGTGAGGATGCTTCCGAAACGCCCAGAGCAGAGGCTGGGGGTGGAGCCAGCCTGGAGGGGCGGGCCTTTCCCAGGGGGCGCCGCTTCCGCCCCGCCCCCCGCCCTGCTTCCCAGCGCAGGTCCCAGTCTGTGCTCTGGTCCCTGCACAGCCGCGACCCCTGCCGGGTGTGTTCGTTCTCAGCTGATGAATGGCCTCGCCGAGCTCCCCCGGCCTCAGTCCGGCCCCGCTGGGCCGGGGCCGGGCTGTTTGTCCCCGAGAGGGGCAGCCTTGGCGGGCGGGCAGCTGTCACTCAGGAGGGGGATTAGACCCGGGGGACAGAAATAGGAAGTTCCAGGAAGTCCTCGGTGATCATCAGAACCCGTCCGAGCCCAGCTGCTGGTCAGCGGGGCTGAGACTGGGGGCGCGGGGCCAAAGCCGAGTCCCAAGCCCCGCCCAGGCCTACGTCAGAGCCTCTGGAGGCGGGGCCTGGAGTCCTCTTCAAAAGGCTCCTCTGATTCGCCTAACTGGCGCAGATTGGAGGTGGGGCCGGGGGCTGCAGGGCCGGGGCACGTCCCGCAGGCTCTCCCGGAGGGGTCTTCACTTGCTCGGCCCGCTGGTCCCCCTCCCCTGACGCGGGGGCGGCCCCTCCCACAGAATTTCCTGTCCTGCTCAGGGATTAATTGCCCCACACCTAAGAGTAGCTTGCGCCCCACTCTCCCTCCCCGTCCCGCTCCTCTGGTCTCCCTCCTCAGCCCGCAGGTGACCCACACAGGTTGCTCTGGGAGGAGGGACCTTCCTGAAATTGGCCTCCGATCAGGAGGGCAGCTCTGCCCCATCGCCCCCTCGGAGCCGAAGAACAGCCACTCGTGCCCCGGAGCACCCGGATGCCCGCTCAGAGATGGGAGAATCAAGAAGAAGCCCGCATGGACGTGAAGACCTTATTTCCCCTTCCTCCCGATCCGTTCCGAGGCGTGGTGCGCCGCAGGCCTGTCAGCGGAGGGCCCTCCCAGGAAGAAGCTGTCACCTGGGATTGCAGATGCGGAGCCTGTCCCCCTGCCCCCCCGCAGGTCCCTGGAGGGGAGGAGGGCGAGCGGCCGGGCCTCTGCCCCCTGCCCGGGCCCACAGCGCCACCTGCCTGCAAGGGGGCCCACTCCAGGTGCCCTTCCCCGCTCTCCTAGCCCCTCCCCTCCCCCACTACCTGCCCTCGGGGGTCTTCTTGGCCAGCGCCATGACGTACCCCGGCTTTGCTCCAAGGAGGTACATCCAGCCCGCTCCCCACAACCGTGTTGGCGGGTGGCTTCCTGCAGAGACTTGCCCGAGCGGCCGGCAGAGGGCACCCTGTCCCCAGCTCTGGGCCCCAGACTCCCATCCTGGCGTCTCCCAGGGCAGGGAGAGGATCCAGGTGTGTGGGACTGTCCGTTCGTCCTCCTTCGCCCTTTCCACGCCCACCACAGACCTTTTGGGACCCTGAGACCTCGCCTTGCACCGCACTGCCCCGACCTTCCATAGCCTCGTTACCTGTCCCCGAGCACTCACCCTAACCCTAATCCTAACCTTAACTCCACATCCGTGTGGGTCCCATTACCAAGGTGAGGAGGGGTCTGTCAGGCCACGGCTGGACCTGTTTCCAGCTCTGCTTATCATATCCCAAACTCACAATGAGGGTCAGGGAGTGCGGCCCCCAAACGCTGGGCAGGGCCCCTCAGACAAAAGGCAGGCTTTGACAAGACCCCTCCAGGGGCTGTTCACAAAGGGCCAGTCTTCCAGGGCTTGTCTGTGGGGGCTGATGTAGATTGCATGTCCGTGCCCCCGAACTCATGTGTTGAAATCCTAACCCCCCGCTGACAGTGTGGGGGGCAGGCCTTTGGGAGCTGACTGGGTCATGAGGAGGTGCCTCTAGGACGGGATTGGCATCCTTCTAAAAGGCCCAGAGAGCCCCCTGTCCTTTCCCATGTGACACCAAAACCTGCCCATGCTTTTATCTGGGGCGTGCCACCCCTAGAGCTGTGGTTTGCAGGTAGCACAACCCCCAGCTGATGAGGGCTGGGCCCTCACTGTGCTGAGGCTGAGTCAGCCCCGCGCCCCCCCCACTGGGCAGAGCAAGGTTTCTGGATTCCACAGGGAAGTTCTTGGGGCCAAGTGTCCCTGGCACGGTGGGACTTTCCAAGCCGGGAGAGGTTCTGGGTACAGCTCTGGGGCCTCGCTGAGCCCCTCAAGTCCCACAGGACATGCAGTTTCACGTGGGGGGGGGGACGGCCCCTGCTGCAGAGCAAACAAGAGCACAATGGTTTGGGCCCAGGGGCTCAAAGTTCAGTCCAGTGTCCGTCATGCCCCCTCCCAGCCCAGGCCCAGACCCATACCTCTGTTCTAACAGCGTTTATTGACCAGATAAGGGATCCGCTCGAATGCACGCAGCCCCGGCCCACAGCCCTCCCCGGCCACAGCTCCGCAGTGTCCTCGTCCATCCCTGGGAGCAGTGTGGCCACCCCTCCTCTGCTCCTGCTGCTTCTGACCTGGGGGCCTGAGAGGGTGAAGTGACCCTGGGGAAGGGCAGGTGGAAGGGACGAAGACCCACATGGAGTGGGAGGTCCCGAGGGGTGGGTGTAGGGCAGGGGGTGTCCAGGACACTGAGGCTGTGGGCCTCTGCATCTGACGCTCAAGCAGGCGTGGCGGCAGCTCACTGGCCTGGGTGTGTGGGGACGGGAGCAATGGTCATGGCCACCTCAGGATCCCCCCCATCTGGGCCTCTGAGAAACAGAAGCGTGTGCCGGGGTGCTTCACAGGGCCACCCCTCCCGTGGGGAGCTGAGGCCACATCCCGACTGTGGTTCTCAGAGCCCGGTGATCTCCGGCCCTGAGGGAAGACAGCAGCTCCCACAGCCTGGGAGGCCACGCCTGCAGCCCCCTGCCCTGTCTCATGCCTCTCTGTCCCCTCACCCCTGCCCAGTGACCCCCGAGCTAGGAGGCTCCCCAGGCCTGGGCAGAGGGATGTCCAGAGGCCCACCTCCTTCCCTGCAGGGGCTCTGCAGCCTCCCCACCGGCTCCAGGTCACAGTCAGACGATGGTAGACACTCAGACCAGGAGGCTAAGAATGGAGGTCTGTGGGGTGGGAGTGGGTTCAGTTGTCCCACCAAACTGGAACTGCTGGGGTGCCCGCTGGTGACAGTGGCAGACCCCAGGCAGGGGAGCCCCTGAAAGGAGGGAACCTAGGGCAGCCCCCAAACCAGAGGGCGTCAGACATCGAGTTCTGTTCACTAGTGACATGTGGCAGGGCTGAGAAGAGGGGACCGAGGTGGCTGGGGCTGCAGGAAGGGGGCGGTGAAGACAGCTCATGGGTGGGCAGTGGGTGGGTGGCGGGTGGGCCGCCCTCACTCAGAGTGGACCAAGGCCCCCGCTCCTTGCCCAAAGCCAAAGCCCTTGGGCCCGAAGTTTTTAGCATAGCATCCTGTAGAGAGAAGAGATGGGTCAGGACCCTCTGCCTCCAGCCCCCCTCCCCTGCCCACAGCAGACGAACCACCCTCAAGGCCTGGCCCAACCCCAACAGTGAGGGAGCTCCCAGCCCCACCCCGTCCACCCCTGCACTGCAGAGATGACCAGCAGAGGCCACAGCACTGGCCTGGGGCTCAGGAACTGGCTCTGCACCCCCAGCCCCATTTGCCCTGGGACTCTGGCCAAGTCACTGTCTCCCCCAGGGCTTGCCTCCCGTGTGATGCGAAGGGTCTCCTAGATGCTCCGGAACGCCCCTCCCCCAGCCCCGGATCCACTCAGCCCCCACCAGAGGTGACATGCCCACCTTTGCAGTAAATCTCGCCATCCTTGTCGGCCAGGGTGGTTGACTCGAGGCCTTTGCCGCACTTGGCACATCGGAAGCAGGACTTATGCCAGGACTGTGTGGAAAAGGCACAGTTAGTGCCGCCCCCAGGGACGGCGGTGTCCCCGCCCCCGGCACCCCTCCCCTGACACAATGATTGGGAGTCTGCTCAGCCAGGACTGCTGGGAAAACATGACCCGGGCCGGAGAGTGGAGGTGGGGCGGGGACCTCACAAGGTCTCACGCCCCTACAAGCAGCTGGAGCATCAGGGCCACCAGCTGCACCCACCAGAGCAGGCAGGCCAGGGCGTGGGGCCGCCACCGAGGGGCGTTCTCCAGGCCCGTGGGACCCGGGGCGTGGGCAGGGGCGTGCGAGGCCCTGCCCCTTCCTAGCTGCATGGCCTCGGCCACTCCCTCCTCTTGAGAACTTTCGATTCCCACAGGCAGGGCAGGCTTCTGTCACGGGGCACTCTGGAGCCCGGCAGAACAGGTGCCTCATCTGCTTGAAGGCCATCGCCCCTGAGAGAGGGGCCGGCAGTGGCTCCCTCCCCAGGACCCTGAGAGGACCACAGGGCTTTGGCTGGGGCCAGGCAGGCACAGGCCTGATTGGGAGGAACCCTGAGCCAGCGGCTGGTGGTGCTACGCTGGAAGGAGGCCGGGTCTGCGCAGTGCTGTGAGCACAGCAGGAAGGTCTCAGCGTAGCTCCTCCAGGGGACTCAGTGGCTCTCAGGGGAGCTCAGAGGCTGCACAGGGCTGGTGGCCTGGCGGGATTACAGGCCCAGGTCTGTACCCGGTGACGGAGCTGCTGGGGCAGGACACTTCCCAGAAGCCGGCAGCAGCCCACAGGCCCCGTGGCTGACTAACGTGCAGACAGCTCTGCGGGGCCCGGCAGGCAGCACCCGGGCCAGACAGCACCAGGCCTTTTAAGGGCAAAAAGCCTCCCTCAGCCAGTCCCTGTCTGAGGCTGGAGGGTGAGATAGGAAGCTGGACCTCCAGGGGTCCCCCGGCTGCCAGACTTCTGCAGGCTGGCCCCTCCTCCGAAGCAGAGGCGGGCCCCCAGACCTCGGCCCCGCCCAGCGCCCTGCCCTTGCTCTCCAGGCTGGAGGAGGAAGGCTAGCAGGCAGACCACCCACGGGCTGGGGCCTGGCCTCCCTCCCGCCAGCTCCCCCAAATGCTCCTGGCTCCTGTGCATTTCTTTCTTGGCTGAGATTGGGGTGGGGGGGCAGGGCGGGGGTGCTCCTCCCATCTCCGCTCAGAATGGACTCAGAACCCCCTCATCCTGACTCCTCAGCAGAACAGCCTTAACTCGGACTGTGACCCACGTCGGAGCGAGGGCAGGAGCGGTTCTTGGCTGTCTCTCAGCAACTTAGTATTGATATGAACATCCCCTGTTTTCACAGCACCTAATCCATGGAAGGGCCTCCCCTCTGACCTCACGGCAATGCCCCAGAACAAACACTAGCCATGGGGACAGCAGCTGGCACGGTCCTCCCACAAGATCTCATTGATAATGTCTCAAGGTGTCTCTCCGCCATCACAGACCGGAACTGGGGCTCGGAAGGTGGCGGGACCCCCCCCCCCAAGTGGCACAACTAAACGGAAGAGCTACGGCCGGCGAGCCGAGCTTGGAGCTCCAGAATCCGAGCGTCAGGAAGCTGTGCTCCCAGCCCGGCCCTGTCCCTGTCCCCACCCCTGTGGCCCCGGCTGCCAGCTCACCTTCCCAGCTCCGATCACCTTCTCGGCAGCGTAGACGGCCTGGCCGCAGCGGGGGCAGCGCTCCGAGCTGCCGATCTTTTGGGCGAACTTGGATGCATTGGGGTTGGTGGTGGGCCTGTGGCCTGGGGCCCTGCATGGGGAAGGCTGCTGTGAGTCACCCGGGAACTACAGCTGAGCGAGGTGGGCACCACCGCCTTCGCCACACATGGGGCAGGACCAGGGCCCCGGGGGGGCTCTGGGGTGGTTGCCTATTTCACAGAAAGACAAATCCAGGCTCCACAGGGCCTTCTTCTCCTGGAAACCCTCCTGCCCCTGTCACCCACTCCAGCTGCTGGAGTCACGTCACACCTCGTGGAGAGGTCCTGGCCCTGCTTCCCCCATTCCTGCAGCCTGTCTGTCATCAGATTCTTTCCTGGACAAATCTGCTGAGAAATCACTTCCCTTGGGCCATGACCTTGGCTGGAATGTGGCCACGCATCCCTCAGTCAGTTCCGTCCACCCCCTGGGCCAAGGAGCCGGCCCAGGTGACAGCACCCGGCAGAGCCGGCCAGAGGTCAGAGGGTGCCAGCCAGCTGGTGACAGCCGCCTAGTAGCCTTTCCCAGGAAGAGACAGACTTCTGGCAGCAGGGGTGACAGGTGGCAGAGCCGGTCTGGCTCAGACTCCCACTGGCTGGGGGACCCCTGACGGGTTGTGGGCGCTGGGCTGGATTTTCTCATCTGTGCAAGGGGAGCTGGGACGCAGTCCATCTGGGGGCCTCTGGGCCTCCAAGGGGGGTGCCCGGCCTGCTAAGCTCCCCTGGGGGGCTGGCACAGACTGGGGGCTTCGTGGTGCCCGGGAAGTGGCCTTCTGAGCCGTGGCCACGTCACCAGCGGTGGCAAGAGGTAGGCGGGGCGGGGGACGGGTGAGGCACAGGGGCCGCAGTACTCACTCCTCGTGCCGGATGCCCAGCGCCTCCCCCTTGTCGGTGCTGAGGGTGCCGGCCCCCTGCCCGTAGCCGTAGCCCTTGGGCCCATACTTCTTGCCGTAGCAGGACTTGCAGTAGATCTCCTCCCCGTGCACCGCCACGGTCGTGCTGTCCAGGTTCTTCCTGCAGACCACTGCGGGGCGAGGCGGGCAGGCGGAGCACGTGAGGGGCACGGAGGCTCCCGGAGCCCCGTCCTGCCTGACGCCGGACCCTGGGGGAGCAGCCTGGAAGTGCAGTGGGGTGGCCCAAGCTGGGAGGGGGCAGGGAGGGGTCTGAGCCCCCTCTCCTGGGAGCCTGGGGGCCTCAAAGACCCCCCTTCGCCTCTCAGGCCCCAGCGCAGCTCAGGGTCCAGGAGGCGNAGGCGGGTGGGCGGAGCACGTGAGGGGCACGGAGGCTCCCGGAGCCCCGTCCTGCCTGACGCCGGACCCTGGGGGAGCAGCCTGGAAGTGCAGTGGGGTGGCCCAAGCTGGGAGGGGGCAGGGAGGGGTCTGAGCCCCCTCTCCTGGGAGCCTGGGGGCCTCAAAGACCCCCCTTCGCCTCTCAGGCCCCAGCGCAGCTCAGGGTCCAGGAGGCGGCAGCGGCCTAGGCTGACCCCCAGCCGCAGGAAGCCTGGAGCCGCCTTGGCTCTGCCCTTGAGAATGAGACCACGTGTCGGGCCAGGAGAGGAGAGAAAAGAAGGGAAGGAAGAGAAAGGCAGGGCTTTCCTGCTCCCAAAAGTGGGTCGGAGGGACAATATATGCACATGGGGGGGGAGGGGAAGCAGTGTGTCCAGAGGCAAGTTTGGTGTTTCTCCGGTGGGCTCGCAGACCGGCCTCGGGCCTCGGGCCTCGGGCCTCAGTGGCAGCAGTTGAAGCTGCAGGTCTCGGCAGTCCCTCTGGGCCAGGAGGCTCGGCAGACAGACCCCGGGGGACCCCTGGACTTGGCTCTGTGGGCCTGGGTACCTCCCTGTGTACCCCGGAGGGGAGCCGGGCCCAGCCTTGCAGGTAAGGGCTCAGAGCAGCCAGAGGCAAACCCCGTGCTCCTTCCCGCTCTCCCAACGGCACGACCCCTCCGGGGACAGTGTGACCTCGGGCCAGCTATCGTGATCGGCATGTACAATGGCCCAGAGCCTGGAGAGGCAAAGTCTCCCCCAGAAGGGGGCTGCGAAAAGCTGGGGAGGTCTCAGGCAGGAAGTGCTTAGTGACACGCTGCCCCCCCCCCCCCCCCCCCCACCCCCCNTGACACGCTGCCCCCCCCCCCCCCCACACACACAGTCGGCACATAATGAATGTTGACCCCTCTCATTAGTATCTGAGGTTAGAGCCATGGGGACCCAGGGAGGGACAGACAGGCCCAGGCTCCAGAGACCCCGCTTCTTCCTGTCTCTTCAGCTCTTGTTTTAGGATGTGAATTTGGGTCCAGTTTCCAAAAATAAACATTGGGATTCAGTGTGCCCCGCGTCCCCCAAGAGCCTGTCCCCTCCCTCCTGGGGAGGCTCTCAGCTCAGCTCCTTGTAAGTGGCTGCTCTTGCCCTTAAAGGGCCAGTTCCTCTCGCTGGGAGCCCCAGGTTAGAGCCCTCAGACTAAATAAGGCCCCCTCTCCTGCCCGTGAGATCCCCGCCTCATTCCAGCTCTCCAGGCAGCCCAAATACGGAGCTCCCGGCCTGGCTCCGGCACAGAGGGAGAAGGAGCAGCCGGCCAAGGTCCCAACATTCCCTTGCAGGGTGGGACGCAGGGTGCTGCTTCCTGTAACACCCAAGCTGGACGGGGCATTCCAAGGCCAGGGAAGGCAGAGAGGGGGACAGGGGTCTCTCCCGACAGGTCCCCAGCAGGAGCCCCAGGCCTTGGGCAGAGGAGACCCCAGGGCCTCCAGGTGGGTCCCCGCCATGTGGGCTGAGCCCCAACTTATAAGTCCACGGCAGGGCCCCCACCCTCCCAGAGCCCACCCTGCCCACCCTGGCCCAGGCCTCTCCCCCTCCGCCTCCCCCAGGCCCCGTGGTCCACTGGCCTGCAGGCTCCGCCAGAGACCCGGTTGTGGGGGGTTCTGAACGCAGCTCTTTCCAAGAAACCACGTTAAGCCAATAAAGCGCGGTTCGGGTGAGCTATTCGAGCCAGTCAGTTCTGTCTCCAGACAGAGTGAGTGAGGGGGGGCCTCACTCACTTGTGCTGAGTGAGGCCTAGGATGCCATTTGGACACGCAGAAAAGAGGTAGCCCCCAGTGAGGGGTCGCCCCTCTGCACCCTGAGTCTGAGGGTGACTCTCTCGGTTTCCAGAAGGGAAACAGAGCCGCCGCAAGCCCCCAGGATGGGCAGAAGCAGGGCCAGGCCAGAACGCAGCAGGACCTGAGAGCTTCTGTAGCCCACAGGGCTAAGCCTTGAGGACACCTCACCCCCCATCCTGCAGACAAGGAGATGGGAGATGCCAGTCCGAGGGCATGTGGCTCCCGGGAGCTTCCCTGGGCTTTCGGGTTCTGGAACCAGTTGCTTCCGTCAGCCACCACCATGGGGTGAAGCCAGACCCCCCCCCCCCGACCACCACCCCAGCAGGGAGCCAGTCATAGCCCCGCGGTGGGCACTCGCCTCCACCCGTGGCAGGGCCCAACCCGGACCAAGGAGTGACACATCCCTGCCTGCCAGTGGGAACTAGCTGTCCCTGCCACAGCTTCAGGGGCGCAGGGCAAGAATGCTGCTCCCATCCCTGCTCAGGGGTCAAAGGCCAAGCCCAGGGCAGAGGCCGGTCTCCCCAAGTTCGTCTACTGCTCCATCTGTCTTCCTGTTGGCCCCAGGCCGAGGAAGGGAGCACAGGCAGAATCCAGAATCCAGAGCCAAGGACTAGAAACAGCCAGAGGAGCTCTGGGGACACGCTCAGGCCCTGCCAGCAACGGGCTGGGGCCCTCCGCGCCCACCAGGCCCAACCCCGAGGCCTCCCGCTTCCTTAGAAGGGAAAGTCCTCTGAGTCTGTGTGGTGTTCTGGACGCCTGAGCGCAAGCCGGAGGTGTTCACTGCAGGAGGGAAGTGGGGCTCCCTCCGCCCTGAGCAGGCTGCCCCTGCACCAGAGCAAGCATGTCGCAGAGGTGCCTCTCACTGTGGGGGACCCGGAGCTCAGACGTCAGGGGAGACCCCGAGACAAGAGACTGTGCCGTTTGGCCGTTAGTCCACGACGCCCCCTCGCACCCTGGCCCCGCTGGCTGCCTCCTCTGCGCCCCCTGAATTCCCGGCTCCCCTCAACCACCTGCCCCACAGGCGGGTCTTCAGGAGGCGCCCACAGCTGGCCCTTCTCCTCACCGATGAAGCAACATCGGAGAGCAGAGGGGGCCCAGGGACCTCCGGCGCCTGGACCCTCCTCCCAGCCAAGCCAAGCCCTCCTGCTGCCTCTGAAAAAATAAACGTCTGGAACATTCCTCAGCCAGTGAAGTGCTGATAACACGAAGCTGCTGTTTACGACTCTCCCCCCGGGGCAGGAGGGGCGGCAGCTGACCTCGCTCACTCCCCGTCCATCAGACACTACTGGCTGGC
Source organism: Sturnira hondurensis (assembly GCF_014824575.4). Taxonomy (NCBI): domain Eukaryota; kingdom Metazoa; phylum Chordata; class Mammalia; order Chiroptera; family Phyllostomidae; genus Sturnira; species Sturnira hondurensis. The sequence continues at coordinate 1,851,891 of NW_028091436.1, forward strand.
GGGCAGTGGGCAGGGGTGGGGCCCCGAGGCCTCCGCCGGTGGCCTGTGCTGATCCACCAGGAAGCGGGCAGCGGTAACCTGGTGAGCCGGTGGCCCATGGGCCGGCTGCTTCCTACACGGGCTCACGAGGCCCCTGGAACGCGGAGGCCACAGCCTCTCCTGCCGCTGCTCCCGGGAGTTAGGAGGGCAGGACTGGTCCTGGGGTCCGCTGGACATGGGCTGGGTCTCGGCCCCACCTGGGGTCTCCTTTGTGGCCCTGCCTGGCTGTGTTGGCTGTGTGGGTCTGGGAGTGTCTGTCACTCACTGAATGCCCATACTTCCTCTAAATGTTTCATTTCCCAAGCCTCATGCTAATGTCAAAACAACCTGGTCTCATTATCTCCCACGAAATAACGAGGAAACTCAACCAGACGGAGAAAGACTAATGCGCCCATCGCCGCACAGATAACAGAACTGGGTCCAATGCAACCCCGACGACCACCCCGGTTCTGGAACCTGGGGCTTCCCTCCTGCGCCCCTCTGCCTGTCTGAGGGTGACATATCAGCTGATCACGGTGAACCTGGGGAGGCCCCCCACGCCCTCACTTCCTGGGGGCTCTGAAAGCACCCCTGGCCAGGGCAGCAGCCAGCACGGAGCGAGCAGTCAGGCCCAGGGTGGCTGAGGTCTCCGGAATACTAGGCATCGGCTCCCCGGCTCCCACTCCTGCGGGCTATGACCAGAGCCGGTCTTGCTCTGGGCCATTGGGAGAGGGTGTCAGAGAGCTTGGGCTCTTGCTGGCCTGTCCCAGGCTGTGGGGGCAGGAAGGGAAGTGACAGGGAGGGGCCGGGCTAAGTGCTGGGGGTGCGCAGGGCAGGAAGGGACAGCCCACTCTCAGCCCAGACTAGTTCCCCCAAGGCTGCAGCTGGCACAAGTGAGGACTTGGGCCCACAGGCTGGTGAGTCCTCGGGCTGGACGTGCCCTCCCCTTAGAGGGTGGGATGTGGCCGCGAGAGAAAGGAGAGAAAGCCAAGTGGAAAGTTTTCCTAAACCGAGTCTCCGTCTTCGCAGCTTGGCTCTGGGCCCCTGAGCCCGCCCACCCCCCACGGGCCCTGGCCAGTGTCCCCTCGGAGAGCCCTCCCGCCGGAACAAAGAGGCCCCGAGTGTTTCCCGCCCCAGCTGCGGCTGCAGCCAAATGTCAGGCTGTTTACATCCCACGGGGCCAGGCCCCCGGGGAGCTGACAGGCCCGGGCGCCCCCCACCGCCCGTCTCCATGGCGACCGCAGGGCCGGGCCGTACTTACTGCACAGGAAGCAGGACTTGTGGAAGCTGCTGCCCTCACACTGCACCTCCTCCGCGAAGTACACGGTCTTCTGGCAGACCCCGCACTTCTTGCCTCCACCCCAGTTGGGCATCCTGAACCTGAGCACAGAGACAGGAATCAGCGTGCGGACGCCCAGGAGAGGGGGCCACGGCAGGGCCTGGGAAGGGGAGGAAGCCGGGGCTGGGGAGGGGGCACAGCCCCGAGGACACAGAAGAAGGGACTGGAGAAAAAATATCCTGAGCAACGGAGAGAACCTCCTGGAAGCAGCCCTGAGGTCAGGGGAGCCCGGGGCTCGGGGCCGCCGTCTCCAGGGGACAGGCAGGCCCAGGATGCAGCTGGCGGCAGGGACCGCAGAGCCAAGAGACAAAGAGACCCAGTGTGTGGGGACAGCTTCCAGCCAAACCCTCTGAGTTTTCCAGTCAAGGAAACGGGCACAGTCCCTCGGTGGTGTGGGCCCATTCAGCTACACCCTGACAGTGATGCTGGGCAGCTGCTCTGGAACCTCCGTCCCCACATGTCCCCGCACGGCCACCAGGTGCCCTGGGCCACAGCCATCGGTGACTCCCTGGTGCCGGAGAAAATCAAGGCCTCCACCCTGAGCGCCCCACAGCACAGCCTCCACTCACTGTCCAGCTCTGTCACCTGTCACTGAGCCCACACGCAGTCAGAGCTGGTGATTTCATGCCCGTGCCCGCCCGAGTGGTGCCCGGTGCAGGGCCTGTGCAGAGCTGGGCGCTGCACCAGGTGGCGGCGGGGTGGGGGGCACTGGAGCTGGGCCTGCTGTCCCCCCCCCCCTGAGGCTGCTGCGGGCTGTTGACGGCTGCCTGCGGCGGCCAGCTTCCCCCATCCCGGTTCGGGCCGGCGCAGCCTGCGCACATCCCAGACACACCCACAGGTAGGGTTTCCGCACCTGACCCCTCTGTGCCTTCTTTGGACACCCACACCCCAAACAGGCCTAAGTCCCCAGGTCCCTAGGGACAGGCCTTGTGCCCTACCGTCCCTTTGGCACCTCTGTGCCCTGGGCATGGCAGGGGCCAGCTGCCTGGAAGGGCCAGCGCTCAGGGCTGCTAAATCACAGAACTTGGAGGACAGTTAATCAGGAGATCAGGGAGGGTCGCTGTCGGCGTCACCACCAAGCTTCTGCTCTTCCTGGTCCCAGAGCCTGGCTCCGCCCAGACAGCCACCTCTGTCCCGAGGGACTCCAAGGGGTGTCTCCAGCCCTAGGTCCAGGGCACAGCCTGGTCACGATCCATGTCTGAGAAACAATGTCAGAGGTGGACGTCCCCACGGGCCCGGAGGAGACCAGTAAAGCGGTAAACCACTCCGGGCCCTTAGGTCCAGTGGAAAAACCCCATCCCTCCAGGCCCGAAGCTCCTGTCCCCGGGGCCAAAGGGCAACTCTGGGCAGAGCTCATGACCCCACCCACGGGATCAGGCTGGGACCTGCCAGGTGAGTGTTGGGCGGGAAACGTGCTCTCACGTTACCTGCGCTGGGCGGCAGGTGGCCAGGTGCGCAGGAGAGCTGTGCTCCTTCCCAGCATCACGGCTCGGCCAGCACACGCCCCCAACAGGTCAGGAGGGCAGCCAGGGAGAGAAGGGGCCTGCCGGTCAGGGGTCAGGGCCGTGCCTTGGAGGTGACGCCAGAAAGGCCAAGGAGAAGACCTCCCCTGAAAGCCACGGTCCCCAGCAAGGACAAAGGGCCAACGTGGAGACGGAGGCTGCGCCACCCCCACACCCCCCCAGGGCTTCTTCGGAGTCACGCACTCAACTGGACTCTCTACGCGGCTGACCAGCACCACCAGGCCCCTGGCGCCCAGCTCTGCCGGTTCCTCCAGCTCAGCTCGCTGTCTCTGCCCTGAGCTCTCGCTCTCGGAAGCCACGGCCACGGCCCCTGTGGAACTGTGCGTGACCAGGGCGGGGCTGTCTGTGTCTCTTCCTTCCCTGTTGCCCCCCACCCCCACCCCGCCATAGAGCACACAGCTCTTCCCCTTGGAGTCAGAAATCTGAAGGTCACCCGAGGTAGACACTGGGGTGTACGGTTTCAGCATTTCAAGACTCTTACAGGAAACCCTATGTTCTAGCAGGTCCCCCGGCGTCACCCACAGATCCGGCCCCTTTGTCTTCAGCGGGACGCCGCCGGTGCAGCTGTTAACGGCCGGTGACCCCAAGCTGACGAGGTCTCAGGGATTTCTCTTCAATTCACTTGAAAAACAAGTTAGCCCCCTTTTCTTACACAAACCTCTCAGGAAGCCCGGTCCCAGGCACCCAGGTGAAGAGCACGGGGTACTATCGGGGTGGGGGAGGCCCTGGCCGAGCTTCTGCCCAGGGACCTGCGTGGTGGCTGGGGGGCGCAGTGCCTTGTGGGCCGGGAAGCCCTGGGAAGGCCAGTCTGGGAGGACGGCCTCCACCTCGGAATTTACACACTTTCCCATACATGGGAATCCCTGAGAGCTGACGTCAGACGGATTCCTGGGGAGCTGCGTTGACAGCCAGCCACCGCCACAGCAATTACCGGCGACTGGAAACCACAGGCGGGGACTGCTGTCAGAACCGGGGACCCCTCCCCCCGCCCCCCACGGGCCCCTCCCTCTGTATGTGTGATTCCTCAAGCCGACTCTTCCAGGCTTTTCTCTCCCTGCAGACCTGGCATCAAAATTCAACCACACGGCAGACCTGAAGAACGCATAGGGGATGGGATGGGGGACCTACCTTCCTGTCCCCTGTCCCCTGTCCCCAGCCTGGCCATGCAGCAGAGTGAAAACCTAGAGGTGTGAGTTCTAACCCCGACTCCATCCACATTTGTGCTGACAAAGCCGCATGGATAGCTTGTTTCCAAGCCGCTGGAAAGCGCTGCACAGAGCTTCTGGGTTTTCTGTCTCCCAGAGGCAGGAATTTCTTTCCTGAGCGGCTCTTGAAAGAGGAAACAGAGTAGCAAAGAAAGTGGTAACATTGGGGCTGAGGCGGGTTTGGAGGCTGCCTGGGGTTGAGTGCCAGCCGACACTTGGCACCTGTGAGCCTCCGTTTCTTCCTCTGTAAAAGGGGCACATGGGCACCTACCTCCTAGACTGTTCCCGATGACACCCGAAGGGCTTAAGCCGGTGCCAATACCTGCTTGCTATTATCTTAAGGAAAGACCGACTCGGGCACACTGTCGGTTGTGGGTCTCTCTACATCTGCCAATTCGCCTGAGTTCTGGCAAATGGCTGACTTGGAGAAAAAAGCCCTTTCATGCCCATTAGCACCTCGTGATCCCCCCCGGGAAGCCAACTGTTCACAATAAGCCGGGGAGCATGAGAGTTTAACCCGTCAGCGGCCTATCAAGGAAGGCTTCCCAGTGAGCTTTCCTACCCGGAGACCCCTGGTAAACAGAAGCGGGGGTGCCTTCCCCCTCACCGGGTGCTCGCTCACTGCCCCTCGCATGAGAAACTGGCTGGTGGCCCAGGGCAGGGGCTCCGGGTGTCCGCCCCGAGGGCCAGCTCAGCCGCGAGCCCAGAGCTACGGCATCTGTCACTCATCACCGAGCATTTGCCGATGACCAGCCGAGTGTCAGCACTGTGCTCCCAGGCTGCAGCCCTGGCTGGACTTCGGGCTCCCGAGGCAAGCGTTTGTGATCAAAAAAGAAAACATGGGGCCAGGAAGGAAGGAGCTGGAGCAGACCGGAGGCGAAGGCCCCTGCCCTGCTGTTTGTCCGTTTTATGAGCTGGTGGGTCCTCACTTTCTCTCCTGCATCCTCCCCAAACCCTCCCACTGGGCAGGGCACCCTCCCCCTGCTCTGGCCCCACCGTACCCTCTGCCTCATAAACTTCCTTCCCTGTCTGGACTGCCCCTCCCAGAGGCAAAAGGTCATCCCCAGCCTCAGGGCACTGAGAGCTGAGGACCCCGTCTGGCAAGAGGCCAGAGCCCAGGAGAGAACCGGGTGACCACAGGCCAGTGAGAGCAGAGTAGCTCATAGCCTGCCACCCCCAAAACCCCTCCTGGGACACACCCCCAAGATGAGTGATGGGAGGCCAGCACCCCAGCCCCCTTAGCTCTGGGAGGGAGGCTGGGCAGAAAGAAGGCAGAGGTTGGCCCCAGTGTGTTCCTGGCCTGTGCACTCTGTCCTCAAAAGGAACCGAGCAATGAGACGTCATTTGTCCACTGTCACACACATCGGGAGAGGCAAATGCACCGTGAAGAAGCAGCCGGTCTGCCTTCCAAACCATCTGTCCCCGAGATGGCAGGCTGCCTCTTCCTGGTACACTTTGTGCTACGGCCTGGGGACATCCCCAGTGCCCCTGCCACAGGACCCCCCAAGCAGAGCCCTCTTGGCTGGGAAGAGCCTGTCCCTGTACCCCTCGGAGCAGCAGGGGTGGGAGGCTGGAGCCCAGGCCGCAGGGAAGGGCCCGAGCTCCTCCTGCCCCAGGCCTGGACCCAGGTCCTGCGTAGGTAACAGCAGAGGGGCCCAGGAGTTTCAGAACGTTCTCCCCGCCCCCAGCGCTGCCTGTGAGCAGACAAGACACCTGCCCTGCAGAGGCTGCTGGGGAACTATTGCAACTGGCTTTCTCTGCACTCACATCAGACCCTTCCCGCACCCGGCCGTCAAGGGCTGAGGCCACAGAGCACCCACTGTGGGTTATCTCGGGCTTCGAAATGTCTCCATGTGGCACCAAGGTGTGGGTGTCCGAGGCGAAAGGTTGCATAGATACCCCAAGCGGGGCCTTGTGGCCAGATGTGCCCCCCCCGCCCCCCCCCCGCCCCAGCTCGCTGCCCAGGAGGGTGGGGGAGGGGTGGCACGGATGCCCTCATCCCCTTGCCGTACCATAAGCGTCAGGGGCGCGCGAAATCGCCCATTGTTCTGCTGTGGGACCTGCGGATGGTGGGGAACCGGAGGCCAGGGTCAGGGCACGTGGGAGCCCTGGCGGGGAGGGACCCAGCGCCTCCCGGAAACAGAAGCGCCGCCCGGCTAACTGCGGCCATTTGTCCTCACTCCGCGCCCGCGACCTGGAAGCGCCACTTCTCCTTCCAACTTTCCTGGCAGCGGGAAGGACCCGAAGGCGCTCAGGACGCACGGCGCTAGGGGTGCAGCGGAGGGGCCGGGGCGCACGGAGCTGGTTAGGCCGGGGACGCACGGTCGGGGGCGCACTCAGCCGGTGTGCTCACCGGGCGCACTCACCTGGCGCACTCACCTGCAGCGGGCTCGGGCAGCTAGGCGGCAAGCGCTCAGGAGCGGCTGCGAGATGCGCCCGCGCGCGCGGTTTTGTTCCGCTCGGGCAAGGCGTGTCCCGGCCCCGCCCACCTGTGGGCTCTGCACACTGCACCACGGTAGGGTGACGTCAGGGCGCCCGCCAGCCGCGCGGCCCCCCCAGACCGGGGGCACTGGGGGCCTGGGGGCCTGGAGACCGGCTCTGGCCTGCCCTGTGGACCCAATGTGAGCTCAGAAACTCTCAGGGTTTTCCTGTCAGCCAGATGGTAAGGTGGGCGTGTGATCTGAGACCCCTGATAACCTTGTGCCCCAAGGGAATGGTGGGGGCGGGAGAGCGGCTCTCACTGCTGTGGGCCCTGGTGGCAAGGTATAAGGGACACGTTTGGCGCCAGACTGAGGCAGGTCTGAGCTCTGATCCTGCCCCCGTGCGGAGTTCTCGTCCTGAACACAGGCCCTCTGGGCTTCAGTCCACGTCTTTAAAAGTGGGGGACAGGCAAGACCCTGTGGGACACGGTGGCCCCACCCTTTAATGGGTGTTCAGTAAATTAGCTGGCCTGCTCCCCCGACCGCTCTGGCCCCCTCAGTTTCCCCAGCCACCCCTGCTATCCAAGGGGTCCCACCCCCTCCAAGAGCAGCAGTTTGGAAAAGTGGGGGCCTCCACGCCTCAGTGGGGCAGACTCGAATCCTCCTCCAGCCTGGGCTTCCTCGAAACCCCGAGCTTCTGACCCAGCCCTCCCAGGAGTGAAGTGAAGCATCTTCTAGGTGGGAAAACTAAGTGTTCACCCAGTGTTTCTTGCTGTCTGCCATCAGAAACACCGCTCCTCTGGCAGCCCTTCCTGTACGCGGGGCTCCCCGAGATGAAGACGTGTGCAAGGACACTCGACCGGGGCTTCTTGGAGGGAGGCAAAGCCAGGGGAATTCCTGGCTGCGCCGCCCTGAGCAAGCAGTCCGTGAGCAGGCACAGAAATTAAATTCTAGAACTACAGGCAGGGTTGGACGCCATGGGCCTGCTGCCCGAAGGTCAGGCTCTGGTGAGACCACCCCCCTCCACCCGCCTCCAGTTCTCAGGATCGCGGAGAGATGAGCTGCAGAGTCTCGCTCCCCGCCTCCCCCGCCCCCCAATTTCACAACAAAACTGCTGCATTTTCTCCTCTGGTCCCTGTTTGTCCTCAGTCCCCAGAGTTCTGGGGCTGACTCGGTAACGTGCCGCCTGCGCCGTGAAGTGTCCGGTGGGAGGTGTGGAAAGGAGAGGAGGATACCGCGCCCCCGGCGTTTCCCCCACAGGGTCTAACGCACTGGGTTCGGGGAGAGGCTGGGTAACTTAGCCCCACTGCTATGCCTTGATGTGGGGGACGGCGATGTTCAGGCAGCCTCGGGGCGGTCGCCGGTCCATTCCAGACCGAGGTCGTAAAGCCAGCCTCGTCCTAGTGAAGTCGAGTGCAGAAACATTTTAGGTTTCCCAGTGTGTATAAAAGTTGTGTTTACACAACTGCCGTCTGTTAAGTGTGCAGTGATACTCTGTCTGGAAAACAATGCGTATACCTTGATGCAGAAGATACTTTATCGCAGCCTTGCCCCTGCGGCTCAGTGGCTGGAATGTTGTGGATTCCCGGTCAGGGCACAACCAGAGGCGGCCAATCAGTGCTTCTCTCCCCTCCCCCGCCCCCTCCTCTCTTTGTCTCTAAAAGCAATGGGAAAAAATGTCCTTGGATGAGGATAAAAAAATACGTTCATTTTTTATTTTAATTGATCAAGTACAGTTTTCTGCCTTTTACTCCCATCCCAGCCCATCCCCCAGCCAGATAAAAAATACTTTCTTTCTAAAAACTGTTAGCCATCATCTAAGCCTTCGGCGAATCCTAATCTGTTTGCTGGAGGAGAGCCTTACCTTCCGTCTGTGGAACAGGCAGTGTCTGCCGAGCCCGCCGTGTGAGATGAGCCTGTCTCCGCAACGCGTGCAAGCCGCTCCGGGCAAACCAGAACTGGCCGCCCCGTGTGTCCACCCACAGGCTGTGTCAGGGCCCGGGCCTGGGGACTGTCCAGACGGAGCTGGAGATAAAGGAAGCCTCGCAGGCCCAGACTTGCCTGCTGTTTTTCCGGAACCTTCCAGCTTTTCGTCACACCACCCTTTGGCCTTGGACACCCCCTTCGCACATAGGAGGACTCAGGGATCAGGGAGGACCTTGGGGTTGAGGTGATCAAAGGCGTGTGGGAGTCACCCACCAGGCACGGGCCTCACGGCAAAACCACAGAAAGGCCATCGTACTTGTGACATCACACACACACATGCCGAAGGCTCCTCCGCTGACCTCTGGCCCTCAGCGTAGCCCAGACCAGCCCGCAGGCCAGCTGCCCCACCGATGCCCTGACAACGCTTCCAGAGCTGCGAGGGCCCCGCCACCTCGGGGCAGCGCAGGGGGCGTCTCTGGCTCCGCCCTCTCCGGACCTTCCTGGATCAGCTGTGACAAGGCCAGTCCAAAGGGAGCTGAGGGACCGGGCCCAGCAGTTCTGAGAAGGGCCCTCAGTCCCTGTCTCCATGTCCCCGAGCGCGGGGCCTGGGGCCTGGGGTGGCGGCTGCAGGGGGCTGATGACAGCCTTGCAGAGGCAGGGGAGTCTGGGAGGCCACACACTGCTTGGAGGCAGGAAAAGGGGAAATCCGTCTGCACAGGGACGGAGGGGGGGTGACAGAGGCCCGGATCCAGGCCACTGGGAGGGCCAAGGACGTACAGGGCCGCTGACGGGCTGGTCCAGGACCTCCTCAGGGGCAAGGCCAAGGGCCCCGGGAATGTGAAACCAGGAGGTTCGGTTTTTGGTGACCACTTCCCCTCTTCTCCCCGGTGCTCCAGCCCAGGGCCCACTTCCGCTCCCACTCCGCCTGCGGCCTCCGGCTACTTCAGGGCACTCAGGAGCCACCACAGGCCTGGGCGGGACTCTGGCCACAAGCAGGCAGGTGGGTGAGCGGGCAGCTGAAGGCCAGGAGAGGGTCCCCTGTTCTGGCCCCCAATCTGTGCCCTCTCCTGCTCAGTCCAGGACACGCCCCCTCCTCTGTGGTCACAGGCCAGGCAGCAGAGGGCTGGGGCAGGAAGTCGGCTGGAAAGACCTGAGGGCAGGCCTGGGGCACATCTGTTCCTGCAGGGGCGGCCCTGTGAAGTCAGGCTCCGGGTGCTAAGGAAGGATGGGGCCCTCGCGGAGCCCGCCTTCCAGAGACAAGCTCGAGACAGAGCTGACCTGCTGGGAAGGTCTCGGAGGGTAGGGGCCCTCGCCTGGTCTGTTCCGCAACTCACCACCCGCCTCCGGGCAGGGGCTTTAGTAATACTCAATAGTTCACCGGTCAATTCATCCCCTAGTCGCCCAAGTAAGGAGCGGGAGCAGCGCTGCCACCTGCTGGTGACGTTGTGAATGACGCTTCTCCACAGCCTCGGCGGCCAGACCTAAGAAATCCGATGCCTCAACACTGTGTTTTCCCCAGGATCACATAATTCTGACGACTGGTGGAGACATCCTAGGTTTCTAGCAGAGAAGCCAAAGTGTCCGGGACACCGGTGGGAGACAAGGCCTCTGAAGGTAGTGGGAGCTCTGTTCTGCCCTGGGCCCTCCTCTCCCCGAGGGCAAACGTCCACTCTCGGGATGGATTCCCCCCTTCCCTGGGGGGACACAGGAGCACCGCCCTCCGGTGCCCAGCAGAGGGCGTTGGGGAGGGCCCCGCGGGAGGAATGGGGGGAGGCGGCATTGGGGCGGGTGGCCAGAGCAGGGGAGCCGGTCACGAGGGCGCTCAGGCGTGCTGGCCGCGGGCAGTGTCCAGTGACCGGTCACTGGACGCTGCTCCAAACTTAGTGGCCGAAGGCAACAACAGCCCTTTGTTCTTCCCGCGCGTGGTTTTGGGGTTCGCTGAGGTCAGTGGGCAGCTCTGGCTCAGGACCTGCCACGGGGCCGCTGCGCTCCGGGGGTGCTGGCTGGGGTCATCCACAGCTTCCTCACCCCCGTGGCCGGCAGCTGACGCCCGCTGGAGCCCCTCCTGGTCTCTCCCCTGGACCTGCACTCTCACAGGGTGGCTGGGCTGCGCAGAATCCCCGCAGGGAGCCTGTTGTAACCCAGCCTGGGGAGGCCGGACTTTACCTGGACTCTCCCAGCTGGGACAGGCGCGGAGCCCCACCCAGCCTCAAGGGCAGGGGACAGAGACCCCACCCCTGGACGTGTGAGTAGCAAGTCCTGGAAAAGCGCGTGGTATGGAAATGGTACTGTCGCCCTTCTCGGAAAATACCGTTGCCACGGGCAGGAAGGTCGTTCCGGGTGGCTGCTGACACCGGTGGTAGATCCTGGGTTGCCTTGTCTGGGGTGGAAAGCAGCTGGCCAGTGAGCCCAGCTGAGAGGAAGCCTGAGGCCCTGGGGGCGGCCACGGGCCATCCCACTAAGCCGGGTGAAGACGGCTCTCTGAAGGGAACAGTCTAAGAAAGGTGTTTCGGCGGCTTCTCCCAAAGGGTGGCAGGAGGCTGAGATGGCAGCCAGCACCTCTCGGCCACAGCGGGGCCTCATGGGCATTGAGGGGCCCGTCCCCATGTGAGGCTCGGCTGGGGCTGATTCTCAGAGCGGAAGGACTGGCTTTGTGTCCCCACAGCCAGTGGCCAGGAAGCCAGTGGTGGAGCGCAGCCCTGGGCAGGGACCAGGGAGCAAGTGAGGAGCACCAGGAGGCTGCAGTGTGGAGAGAGAGAGAGAGAGAGAGAGACACGTGCCCACGTGGCAGCTCTCGGTTTGGGGCGGTGTAGAGACAGGAAGCAGTCCGAAGGCCAGGACAGCGCTGGGTCTGAGGCAATATTGACCCCCGGGGCTGGGAGACAAGGTGTCACTGAGATGTTGCAAATAAAATGTGAGTCACGGCAGAAAGGTCTAGAAGCACAGACTCGGCCGAGGTGGGGGGGGTCCGGCTGCATCTGTTCTGACTGATTCCATGCACCGCCCGGTGTCCCTAAGGTGATGGTTACATTTCACTTGTCGACCTGATGGGGCCATGGGGTGCCCAGGTGTTTGGCCAGATTGTTCTGGGTGTTTCTATAAAGGTGTTTCCGGATGTGATTAACATTTAAATCGGTGGACTAAGTGAAGCAGGTTGCCCTCCCTAACGTGCGGGTGGGCCTTGTCCAATCAGTTGAAGGTGCGGTGAGAAAGACTGTCTCCCAGCTAACAGGGAAGTCCTCCTGCCTGCTGCCTGCAGCTTCCTGCAGGGTCTCAGGTGCTGACCTCCGGGCTGGCATTAGGCCACCAGAGCAGTTCCCAGGCCTTCAAACTCAGCAGGAACAAAACCACTGATTCCCTGGGGGTCCGGCCCGCCCTGCCCACCTGGGGACGTATCTGGCCCAACCTGCCCAAGCCGGTACATTATGATGACTGCATCAGTGTCTATGGAGTCTGTGTCTCTGGAGAATCCAGACTAATAGGCCTGCGTCCTGTGTTACTTCTGTGCCGTTCGCATCACTAAAACCTTTCAAGGTACAGTTTGAGAAAAGCAACAAAGGAGTGTCGGCCACTGCTGAGGTCAAGTAAAGTGAGAACTGGAGAGAGCCCATTAGGTTTTGCCTGTAACGGGCCGAGGGCCAGCTCTGCTGGAGCAGATGGAGGGCTGTGTGCAGAGCGGAGGCGGCCCAGCCCCGGTTCGAGCACGCTCCCAGCCCTGGGGGAGTTTGTTCGGGAAGGAGAACCCGGGTCTGTGCTGGAGGCTGGTGCCGTGTGGGGAAGGGGCTTCACTTCCTGAGGTTTCCAGACTAATTCTGTTGGATTCTCAGAGTCTGAATGCTCCTGGATCCCTGAGGCTCTTCCGGTAAAGACTCCGGAAGCCTTGCATTTCAGGCCTTGGGTGCACAAAACGGCTTTAAAAATACCTGGCCAGCCCTGGCTGGCATAGTTCAGTGGATTGAGTGTGGGCCTGCGAACCAGACGATCGCGGTTCGATTCCCAGTCAGGGCACATGCCTGGGTTGCGGGCCAGTTCCATACATTGATATTTCCCTCTCTTTTTCCCTTCCCCTCTAAAGATAAATAAATAAAATCTTTTAAAAAATACCTAATCACAGCCCTGGCTGGCATAGCTCAGTGGATTGAGCGCAGGCCTGCAAACCAGACGATCGCGGTCCGATTCCCAGTCAGGGCACATGCTTGGGTTGCAAGCCGGTTCCTTGCAGGCTAACTACCAGCAGGGGATGCACAAAAGGCAACCATACATTGATGTTTCTCCCCCTCTCTCCTTCCCCTCTAAAAATAAATAAATAAAATCTTTAAAAAAAATACCTAATCACAGATGCAAGAACTCTAGACACTTTCTTGGTAGTGGTTTCCCCAAGAGCATAAGGCCAGCCTCTGTCACGGGAAGAAAGCCATCAAAGCCATGTCTGTCCCAGGGCAGCCCAGGCCAAAAGGGAACATCAGGACCCCTGTGACTTATGTGGGGAGACTGGATGGTGAGGAGGAGACCTCTTCTTCCTCTCCAGCCGTGTGGTCACGCTCCTGAGTGAGGTGAGCTAAGGGTTCCCAGCTGCAGGCCCAGGGCCACAGGCAGCGGGGCGGTTCCAGGCCACGGCTGCTGGCCTGTCTCCCTCGGCCCCGAGACTCCCGTCTGTCTGGGTTTCCTTCTCATTTCTTCTAGTCTCACCAAAGGCGCTCCAGACCACCAACACGGAGGAGGGGATTCTGAGCCAGGCGTCTCTTCCCACCTCCCCTAGTGGACCGCAAGGCTTTCCCCCACTCCCTGGGGCTGCAGAAAGCAAAGCGCCAGCAGGGGGCAGCAGCGCCCCGCGGGTGGGCCGGCCGGTGCTGCCTCTGGCTGGGGGTCTGCCGCCGCCGGGGCTGAGAGCTCCCCGCCCAGGCCTTGGCACCGCTCCCCTCCCCGAGTGCGGGCTCCGGCCGCCTGGCCCTGCACGACGCGGGGGATGGGGAACGGCAGAGACGTGTGGGCGTGGGTGTGAGCCCAGACGGCCCCGACGCCAAGTCCCCATCTGGTTCTCTCTCGAAGGGGAGGTTTTATGTGTGTTAGCTCATGCGACGCCTTCGGCAGCTCTGGGTGGATGTCCTCGTCGAAATTTTCTCAGAGACCCAGGGTTTCTGGGCTCCGCGTCCAGGCGCTCGGGGCACGGGTGCCTCACAGCCAGTGGGAGGCGGCTCCCACGGTGCGCGCCAGTCCACGCCCCGCGCAGGCTCGGCGGGGGCTGGCGCCGTCCCCTGGCAGCCTGGCCAGAGCGAGTGCCGCTGTCACTTCCAGGCTCAGCAGCATCGGGCCGCATGTCAGCCCTCCTCCAGCCCCAGTCCGGGCGCACTGCTCCTCAGGCCTCCAGTGTCCCCCCTCCCGGACAGCTGGGGGGCCCCCTTCCAGGCTTCTGCTGCTCTCCTGGCTTCTCTGTCCCCCACCCCGACCCCGTGACGGTGGAGCAGCCTGAGGGGCACAGCTGGAGGAGGGGTCCTGACTGCAGCCGGGACCCCTGCCCCAGCAGCCTCCAGGCGCTGCTGCAACAGGCAGATGCCACACCTTCCCACCTGCCCTTGGGAAGGAGGGCTTGGGCCAAGCCCAGGCACCTGGCCTGTTTTCCCAGCATGGGGGGGGGGGGACACAGCAGCTGATCCAGACAACAGGTGTGGGCCCCAAGGCACAGCTGCTGCTGGGCACACAGTGCCCGGGGAGGCCGGAGGGGGTTGGGGAGAAGCTGCCCCAGCGGGCGGTGAGTCTCCACATACACGGAGGCCGGGTGAGTGTGTGGGAGTCCAGGGAGTGACAGAGCCCTTCCCTGCTGCCCACACGGGCACTGGAGCCCCTCCCCCTGCACCCGAAGCCGCCGTGCCATGCGTGGAGATGGAACTTGGGAGCTGGGTTCTGGATTCACATCCTGGCTGCAGCAGGTGCTGCCTGGGAGCCCCAGGCCTCCTGACCCCCCTTTCTTGGCCCATAAACTGGAGACTGAAGAGGCACCTCCTTCCCAGGGCTGGGGCCAGGAGTCAGTGGGGAAGGGCTGCGGTGGGCACACAGCTGCCGGAGCTCCGGCTCTCAGCATCCAGCATTGTCTGCAGCACGGCCGCTGGATCCAGCGTCTGAAAGGGGACCGTCCGCCCCTGAGAGGAACACCTCTCCTCAAAAGCCGTCTTTGGCAAAGCACAGCCAGACTCCAGCTGGTCTCCTTCCTGGTGGAGGAGAGGGGGGGAGGAGCCCGGCTTCCCGACAAGGCGATGACTCGCTCGCTCTGGTGACGCTCTCAGGACGCCATCAGCCAGTCCCCACAGGCCGTGTCCCCCAGGCCCTTGTCAGCTCCGGCAGCACACACAGAGCGCCCTCCTCACCGGGGCCCCTGAGGCCGGTCCTGGGCCAGAGTGGCCGAGACAGGGCCTGGGCTCTGCCCATGCTACCCTGATGCCAGGAAGCCCCCACTGGGTGATGAGTGGGGCCAGGGAGGACGGGGTTGTTCGTGGACGGTCAGAGCTCCTTCACTCTGTCCTGAGCTTTCCAGCTTCGAGCCTTTAGCCCCTTCGGGGTGCGGACGAGGTGGGGTGCTTCTGCTCCGGCAACGACGTGCAGGACTGCCCCTCCTCCGTGACCCCCTGACCACTCTCCCAGCACTGCTGGGTGGCCGCTGTTGACCCCTGGGTGTCCCAACCCTCTGGCTGATGAGCAGACAAAGCTGATGCTCACCAGCAAGCAGCCGGCCCCCAGAGTGGACCGTCTAGGGGACCCCAGAGCCCCCGCAGACTGCGCCTCAGAGGCTTAAACGACATGTTTTAATGCTCAGAACATGGCCAGGGGTGGCCTCCATCTCCCGCTGAGGACCTCAGCCACTGCTCTGAGCAAGGGCAGGAGCAAGGGCAAGGGCAGGAGGTGGTCAGGGTCCCTGGCCGCTCCTAGGCCACAGGCTCCAGTGCCCACAGTCCAGCCAGAGCCTGGCGTGCTGAGATGGGCCGGCACAGACCCAGGGGCCTCGAGGGGCAGGAAGGTGGGCAGGGGCCCTGGGAAGGGAGGCTGGGCTCAGACGCGTCCATCACTCACCGCCCTCCTTGGCTGGCCCCCGAAGCTCGTGCCAGCCCAGATTGGGAGGCTGCGGGGGGACACCAGGCTCCTGAGCAGATACTTTAAAAACCCATTTGCCATAGTGGCTTCAATCCTGCTGTTTACTGCCTCCTGCCCCCTGGGGACTGGCTCGAACTACCCGTGGAGGAGGGGACCAGGGGAGCTACTGCATGGTGCTGGGGAGCCTCGGGAAGGACAGAGGGTCCTTCTAGTTGACTGGGTGGGGTGGGTTGGGGACATCGTGAGTGACAGGGGCCCCCCGCAGTGGGCCTGAATTGCACCCCCAGCCACCTGGCTCCCCCCACACACCCTGCTCTCCTCTGATTGATTTTCATATTTCAGGAAAATCCATTTGCTTGATTCAGAGCCACTGAGTCATCAGTGCCGGGCTCGGAGGAAAACCACTCGCAAAGCGGGCGCTTGGCCGAGGCCCTGCTGGGATGGGTGGGGACCTGCTCTCGCCCAGCAGCGCTCTGTCCACAGCCCGGCTGCCCTCTGCTGCTCTGGCCCGTCCACCCCGATTCAGGGGCCTGCCCTTCCTCCGCCTGTCGCCCCAGCCAGACTGGCCTTGGTCCCTGCCCCCTGTCCCCAGCCTGTCCATGTGCCACTGTGATTTGTCATTGGGACCCTGGGAGCAGGGGCAGGGAGGGTATGTAGGACAACCCTTCTCAACAGGGGAGACTCGGCCCCCTTTCCGTTCTGGGGAACGGGCGTTGTCCCAAAATGAGCAATGCGGGTGGGGGCCCTGTGTCCAGCCTTGGTCCGTGAGCCCAGTGTCTCCTGTCCTGGAGTCCATGGTCACTGTGACCTGACCTGATGGGGCTCAGGCAGGCCCAGGGGGGCTTGCATCCCACCTGGACTCCCTGCTGCCTGGTGCTGCAGGGAACTGCCTTCACCTCCTCAGGCCCCAACCTCCAACCCCCCAACCCTGCCCTGGATTCAGCCTCAGATGGTCCCTGGAGCTGGGAAGTCTCAGGCCCCAATCTGCTGGGTCCCTTGCTCCCAGGTCGCCTTCTTCCCTCCCCCGCCGGCAGAGCCCGGCGCCCCCCACGGCCCTTCGAGGAGGGGGTAGGGGGCAGAGTCGGGTGGCGGGAAGGAATCGCGCGTTTTACTGAGCACCTACTACAGCCGGCCCTTCGCCGCCCGCGCTCTGCTGCCTCTCAGGCCCCGATTGAGACGGGCGCGGGGCGGGGTGGGGGGAGGGGCGGAGCCAGGCGCCGCGGCCGGGCCGGCCGCCCATCCGTCCCCTCGTCCGGGGAGCTGCCGCAGCACGGCCCGAGCGCGCGTGCGGGGCGCCGCGGGTCCCGGCACAGGAAGAGCTCGATTGTGCGCAGGCTTCCGCCGCGCCAGCCCGGGCCCCAGCCCGTCACGGAGCAGCCGCCTTTCCGCGGCCGGGAGGCGGGGCGGGAAGGCGAAAGCGGAAAGGGCCAGGGGATGGCTTTCCAGTGACCAAGTCTGGAGGGACCCGGGCTTCCGCCCCTCGGCGGGTCCAGCTGGCACCGCGCGGGAGGCCGGCGGGGCGGTCCCGCAGTGGAGCGGCAGCGGCGCGCGCCGGGGGCAGCGGGTCACCAGGCTCCGCCCCGGCCCGGGCTCGGGGGACGCACTTTGTTCAGGACGCGCCTCCCTCCGCATTGTGGGCCGGGGCCGGCGGCCCGAGTGCGCGCGGGAGGAGCGCCCGCCCGGAGCCGCCAGGAACTTTCTCAGCGAGGCGAAGAGGAGGGCGGGCGCTGCCCGGGATGCGCGACTGTGAACGGCGGCGGCGCGGACCCCGGGATCCGAACGCACACGCACCGGTGAGTGGCCCGCGCGGGGTCGTCGGGGCCCGGGTCCTCGGACCGGCATCGGCCCGCAGGCCATGAGGGGCCAGGGCCAGCCCCGGGGAGGTTCGCTCGGTGCCCGAGGAGACTGCGGGTGACCCGGGAGGGGCGCCAGAGTCACCCGAGGGGAGCGGCTGCCCGGGAAACTGGGTCCCGACGGCCCCACCGGGCTGCGCGTCTCACCCGGGAGCTGACTCACCGCAGCAGCCAACTCCAACCCTCTGGGCCTCAGTTTCCCGTCCTGGGAAACACGTGCGACTTAAAGTGCGCGGAGGCCCCGCAGTCGGAGACACCCAGCGCTACGTGGTCTCCCACCCTACCGCGTCGTCTCGCATCCCAGCAGAGCCAGCGGAACCGCGGGGCAGGTGACCTTGGGGGCCGCCCCAGAAGCTCCCTGGGCGCCAGGGTGCTCGGGGACGGGGCCCCCGCGGCGTGTCCCCGAGCTGCGCCCCTTGGCGCGCGCCCAGGGAGCGCGTTCCCGGGGGTGACCCGGGAGGAGGAGGAGGGAGAGGTCTGGCGATTGCGGGGCCTCACCTGAGGGCGCTCCAGGCTCAGGCCCGGCGGTCCCTTCTGCCCTCAGAGCGACAGAAACTGGTCCCCAGGATGAAGCATCAGGCAGGTCTGCAGAGCGCAGGCCGGGAGGGCAGGATGCGAGTCGGGGTGCGGTGCAGGGGTGACGTCCACTCCGCAGCGAGGGTGCCTCCCCCCACCCCCGCCCCCAGGCCAACACAGGAAAATCGGCTGCTGAGTCAATGGGACTTCGCGAGTCCGGCCGGGGCGCAGCTGGCGCCGGCCCGGGGGAAGCGCGGTCCGGGCCGCCTGCTGTTTATCTGGCTTCCTGTTTCAGCCGCTGGGAGGCCATTGGCTCCTTCAAACCCGAGGCCGAGACGCGGACGCCTGCGCGCTGCAAGGGTCGCGGTGCCTGCCGTTCCTCTCCGAGCGCTGCGCTCCCGCTGCGTGGGGTCCCCCGCAACTCACTGACGGGGCCCGGGGTCGGGGCGGGGACCCACACAGAGGACCCTTCCAAGGGGGACAGAGGTGGCGCTCAGAGACCGGAGAGGCAGGTGAATGCAGCCTGCGGCCGACCAGGGCGGTGGTGACCCGGCCGAGTGTGCTGGCTGGGGTGTGTCCTGGGAAGTGATGGGGAAGAGCCTGCGTGTGATTTGTCTCCACCCGCTTTTCCCCCTGGAAACGTGGTCCCCGGGGCGCTGGTTTGCCTGTAGGTGAGCCAGCTTCCAGCGCGCGGGCCTTTCCTGGGACCTCCTTGGGGAGCTGAGAGACTGGAAACAGGAACTGCTTCTCCCCCCCACCCCCCAGCCGGGCCCCTCCCGAGCACAGACAGGCCCCTGCTGTCAGCCCCGGAGAAAGCCGTGTCCCTCCTCGGAAATCCGTCTCTCCGGTTTTCCTTTTATGTGGTCAGTGCCACTCTCCTCTTCTGTGAAAGTCCTTTTGAATTTTTAAAGGGTTTGGCCGGAAGAACCAGGATGTCGAAGCCAGAAGGGTGACTCTCCCACCCTGCTCTGTCCTGGTCCCCTTTACAGAGGGACAGGAAGGCTTGAGGCCACAGGGCTGGGCCCTGCAGGAACCGGCCCAGAGCACAAGTCTCGAGGCTCCCGGGTCCGGGCTTGGGAGCCCCCTGCAGGGCCCCTCCTGGCTCCCGGGGTGCCCGGCTGCTTCCCGGAGGCCTCAGGCCCCAGGCGGGTCTGGGAACGAGCACCCGGGTTGTGGCAAGGCTGCCAGCACCGCAGCCTTCTGGCCCCTCGTCACAAAACAATAACTAGGAACACTTTTACTTTCTCCTTCAACTTAACCCCCACCCCCATCGACTTTTCTAGTGCAAACCATGCTCTTTAGTCAGCAGCCCCCCCCCACCCCCGGGGGCTAATCTGTCCCCTCTGCCTCCTAGGAAGGCTGGCTGGCGCAAGCCAGCTCCTCCCCGCGGCCTGGGACTTTGTTCCCCAGCTTCCCATGGCTCTGGGGACGGGACCTGAGGCAGGGTGGCAGAGACCCAGGCCACGCTGACCCTCGAGGCGTGGAGGGGCAGCTCCGCCCGCCCTGCCGGCTCCCTCCCATCCATCTGCTCTGCTTCATTTTACTACAAGATGTGCTTGGACGCCCGGAAAACCGCAGGGACCGGTGCGTGTGCCTGCGCGGGGACCGTTAGTAACGCGATGTTTCCACTTCAGGGGACCCAGACCGCCCTGCTGCCCCGCTCTCAGATGCTCTGAGACCCTCGAGGACGGGGCTGCCGTCCTGGTTTCTTCTCGGAGGGCTTGTGGCTGGTGCAGAGAAACACCACCGATCGCATGTGGGGGTCTCGTTCTCTGGATCGCTGCTGAATTTGAGTTTCGTTTCTCGCTTTCTGCGTGCGTGGACTCTTTGGGATTTTCTGTCTATAGGATCATGCCCACCGCGAGCGGAGATGGCTCTTCATCTCTTTTCCAGTCCGGGTGCCTTTTATTTCTTCCTCTCGCCTCGTTTCTCGCCGTGGCTGGGCCTTGCAGTACAGCGTTCGGCAGCCGGGCCTCCTTGTCTTGTTCCCGATCGGACGGGAGCCACGGTCGGTCTCTCCCCGCCATGGAATGTTTGCGGTGGATTTGCCGTAGGTGCCCTTTCTCGAGTTGAGGACATGCCCTTCTCTTCCCAGTTTTCTAAGTGTTTTTATCTCGAGAGGAAGTTGGAGGCTGGGGGATGACTCCTCTTTCTGAGTCAGCGGAGGCAGTCATGTGTTTGGGTGTGTTGGGTTGTTTGCCGTGTGGCCTTAGCCTTATCGTCCCGTGATGAGTCCCTCCTGAAAGCTCTTTTTTTTGATCTGCCAAGTTTCTGAAGGACGTGAGACAAAGCTGCCGTTCGGTCGGGAGGGGGAAGGCTCCTCACACATTGGTCATGGTTGCTGTCCTCCACACACGTAAAAGTGTTTCTTGTGGTAAACCACGCAACATCGGCTGGGCCGCCGGGCCACCTGTGAGGGCGCAGCTCAGTGGCACAGTGAGTTCTCTCTGTCCCGCGCCCCGGTCTCCCCCCTCCCTCTCCAGGACGCTTCCCAGACTCCGAGAGTCCGAGCTTCCCTTTCCAAAGCAAAGTGTGGTACCCGCCACCCGCTAACTGCCCACCCCCACTCTCCCCACCCCCGGCCTCCACCATCCTGCTCGGCTCTGGGTGAATCTGTGGGAACTTGGTGGAAAAGTCTGGGCTCTGGGGCCTGGACGGCGGAAGGGCCTCCCTTCTGGAGGGCACGTGTGGGGGTGTTCTGAGTGGGGGCTTCTCAACGGCCGCCCACGTGGGGGCCCCAAGGCATCACGGCCCAGATGTGGCGAGGAGCATTCCTGCACCCGGCCCTCCACACGCTGCCACTGGGCCCCCCAAACTGGGATGCCTCTGTCCCAGGGGAACTTCCCAGCAGGGGGCACTGAAATCCCCTTAGTTTGTGGCTGGACGGCGCCCTCTTGGAATCCCCCGGGTGTTCGTCTGCCGCGGGTGTGGCTTCCCCATCGGTGAACGCCACCACGGGAAGTGGTCTTCCCCAAAACGCACCCCAAATGAAGTGGGACATTCAGGATAAAGTGGGCACAGTAGGCGGGGCCGCCTTCCGCAGGGACCCTCCGGTTCTGGACGCGGCTCTGTGGCTCCGCCGGCCTGCCCCTCCTTCCTCGGGGCTCACTGGACACGAGCTGGGAAGACGGTTGACGAAACAGGAAGAGTCCTGGCTGAAAAAGAGCCAGACCTGGGGCTCAGGTTCAGCTCTCGACTTTCCTCACGACGTGCTGAGCACCCCGGGGTGTTGGGCCAAGGTCAGCCACGCCTTCCTCTTCCTGGTGTGGGCCCTGCGGGCCCCTCGGGGGTCCCAGGCAAAGTGGAGCGAAAAGGCTTTTCGACCGGTTTCCCTCTGGCTGATCCAACTCCCTTCTCCCTCCAACTCCCACCCCCGCCACAGCCACCCCCGCGACAGGCCAGCTGGGGAAGCACAGGGCCATGGCGTGAGGTGGGCGGGACAGGGTGGACCCGACCGACCCCCCAGGACCAGCTCTGCTTGGTCTGCAGGGCCCAGCGCAGCCTGGTCAGGAGCTCCTGGCCGCATCAGCCACACCTGTCACCTGCTGGCATGCCAGCGGGGCAGCAGGGCAGCTTGCTTTTCAGTCCCTGGGCGACCTGGGGCCCTGGAGATGGGAAGGAAGCAGAGTCCGGCTGCTTCTCTGGCCTCACCCTGCTGCCTCGCTGTGTCCCTGTGTCACCTGAGTCTTTGCAGACCTCAGGTGTGGCTGGACCACGGCCTCACCTGTGACGGTGGCAGCCGGCTCCCTGCATGCTGGTGTCTAGGGGACTTGGAGAAGCGCTGGGCTGGGGTGACACTGAGGTGCCAGCTGCCCACCTTCCCCTTAACAAAGTGGGGGAGGGGCAGCGGCGGATGCCCCATCTCTCTGTGCCCCCTGCCCCCCCGCCCCTGCCTGTGCAGCCCGTCAGCCCACACCTGCACATTCCTGGTCACCGCCTGGGCAGGCCGCTGGACCAGGGGCTTTAGGACAAAGTCAGCCCATCTGGGAGGCCACCCTCCCTCCAGGGGACGGGTAAGGCCACCTGACCGCCTGGGGGCTTCCTGGCGTTAAAGCTCTTTCCCTCCAGAAGGTTCTATTCCAACAATGTCCAATCGGTAGAGAAGGTGAAGGACTTCTGAGCTCAGGGGCTTCCCATCTTGCTACACCGATGCACCCGTCGGTCTGTCTGTCCACACGCGTGGATGTGAGGACACTTTCCTGCTCCCTTTGAGACCAATCTGCCAGCATCGCGGCCCCCTGACCCCTCACTGCTTCCTGTGTGCAGCAGGAACAAGGACAGTGTGACCTGGGTGCCCCCAATGTCACACCAGTACCTTGGCTCAGGCAGAATGACTTCACACCTGGGCTCATACAGATTTCTGGGTGTCCCCCCCAGCCCCCTTCAGAGAGCTCTGCGCATTCTCTGCAGCCTGGAGCCGCTTTCTCCCCCAGAAGGAGGAAGAGAGCGGTCCCCTCCCCCTGTGGTGCCGCCCTGAGTGCAGAGCCCTGGGTTCCTGTCCCATCCTTCCACCTTGCCAGCCACCGCACCTGGGAGAAACCACGGTTCGGAGAGTTCCCTCTACCAACCAAAACTCCACACCGGGACCCCCCTCCCAGGCTGCGTGTCAGGGACAAAGTAGGGGCTACAAGACCTGAGCCTCTGACGTGCCGTCTGCACCCTCAGGGTCTGCCCTGGTCTCCGAGGCCTTGGGACCTTGGACTGGACGGGTGGGGGTGGGGGACACTCCCTCCAGGTCAGGGCTCAGCGTTGCTCGATGTAATCAATGTAAGTGACATTTACTGGTGACCGCTGTGCGACCAGCCGTGGGCGGTGGGGCCTGTGCGGACGACAGGGGACGGGAACGAAGTGCGTGGGCCAGGAGGTGGGAGGAAGGGTGCGGGGCCGCACGCCCTCGTGGTCCGTGGGGAGCTGCGTGTCTGGGGCAAAAAGCCCAACTCAGGGGTAAAGGCGCAGAGTCACCAGCAGAAGGAGCTGAGACCCGACGGTGGGAGGGAGCTCGAGGGGTTCAGCGGGGACCTGCCCCCAGCTCCAGCCTCGTGGTGGGGGGATGGCAGGTGGGGGGAGTTCCCTGCAGTGGTGTGCGCAGCACCAGGGCTTCCTGGGCGCGGACAAGGGCTGTGGCTGTTTTTCAGGAGGTCCCCTGTGCCGTTTGACGGTGGCGGCCCATCTTGGGGGGGGGCGGGGCAGGAAAGCTTCTATGAGGAGCGGAGCCCAGTGGGGAGGAGGGAGGTCGTCCTAGGACCTCGGTGTCCCCCGCTCACCCGGCATGCTTCCCTGAGGGAGCCCAGGACACGGCACCCCAGGATAAGACCCTCTCCCCCCCACATCCCACACCCCACAGGAAGTGGTAATGTCGTTGCTATAACAACTTTTAAGGGTTTTTATACTTTTGCCCTGGCTGGTGTAGCTCAGTGGGTTGAGCACCAACCAGCCTGGGAACCAAAGGATCACCAGTTCGATTCCCAGTCAGGGCACATGCCTGGGCTGTGTTACGGGGCAAGTGCCCAGTAGGGGGCAGGCAAGAGGCAACCATGCATTGATGTTTCTCTCCCTCTCTTTCTCCCTTCCCCTCTTTCTAAAAATAAATAGATAGAATCTTAAAAAAAAAAACAAAAGCTTCTTGAAAGCACATCCCCACTGTGACCACACAGGGCACGGGCGTGTCGTCTTCCGAGTCCTGTTTCTCCTTTCCTACTCCAAGTGGGTGGTCCCGGCCGAGGGAGAGCCGAGGCCTGGCTTAGGCTGCCTTTGCTGCTGCTCTGGGCCTAATAAGCTGCCCCCTCCCTCCCCACGGACATGTCCCCCAAGGCACCCCCCGTGGCTCCTCATCTCTTCCTGGTCCCTCGCTGCCCTTGTCCTCACAGCGAGTCAGCACAAAGTCCCGACCCCCACCTCTGAGTCATCCCTCGAAACCCAGGCTGCCACAGCCAGAAAGAAGTCAGAGGCCACTACAGAGGCCTGGAAAGTGACCACAAGGTCGAGGTGGCTGTGGGCAGCAGGCGGGAAGGCTGCTGCTGAGCTGGCCGTGGGAGAAGGTGACATTCCTGCAGCCACATCCCTCGCAGACAAAGGCGGCTGTGTTTGGGAGGGGGCAGGGCTGGGCCAGATACCGGTGGGGGTAGCGGGGCTGGCGGGCAGATAGGGTCTGGGCGAGGCCCCTGGGGCAGAGACAGGCCCACAGGCCGCACCCTGCTGGACACGGCCCTGGAAGTGGCCCAGCAGGGGTCCTGCACGTGGTCACCGATTCCAGTGGGGCGTGGTAAGGGAGGGGCTTGTCCTTGAGCTGAGAGACAGGCAGGGATGAATGCCTGTCCCTTTCTCTCACCACGGGGTGCTCACCCGAACCTCCGCGGCTTGCCCAAGCGCACCTCCGTGCTCCTGGGCTGATTTGGAGTCAGCCTGACCCGGGCCCCTGCAACGCCCCAGCTTCCGTTTCCTCACCTGCAAAGTGGGGACAGTGGTGCCCACCCTGCAGAGGCTCGAGATTGTCCTGGAGAGTGTCACCAGCATGTGGCACAGAACTGATGTCAGCTGCCCCCTCACCCTACTCTGGGCACCCTGTGGCTCAATGCACATTGTCCTTCGAGACCACACGCAGGCTAGGCAGAGTGACCGGCAAAGCCAGGGGTGTTGGGGACACGCAGCCGCCAGCCCTGTAGGACACACTTCGAGGTGGGTTCTGTGCAGATGGCTGTTCGAAGTGCGGCCCTGTCTGAGGGTCAGACGGGGGAGAGGCAGGGTCCCTGAGGTCCCCCCGCTCCAGCTGCGCACCCTTTGGCGGGGTGCGGATAAACCGGGTTGTGTTTGGCGAAGCTGCTCATTACCTGGCCCAGCTGGCTCCAGGGCAGTATGAATAGCCCTGCGTCGGAGGAGGGGCCGCAGATGTGGCCCGGGCAGAGCACACGGGGAGGTGGGAGATTTGAGATGAACTCAGCCGGGCGAGCCAAACACAGGCTGAGGCCGGCTCCACGGCAGGAGGTCCCCACAGACAGCTCAGCCTGGACGCCTGGCTTCTCTGCCCGGAGGAGCCGTGCTCAGCGGCCCGTGGGCCCCAGCTGCTCCATTTGCTGCCGTCTGCCTCCGAGCTGGGACCGGGCTGCTGCCTGGACCCAGCCAGGGCCTGAGCAGAGCCGAGCGAGACCCTGGGTAGAGAGGGACGGGCAGAAGGTAAGGTCCCTCGCCTGTGCGGGGGGGGTGGCGGGGGGGGCGTGTCTCTTTTTTTGTTCTTCTGTATTTGCATTGAGGTATAATGTACAAATGCCTTCGTAACTCAGTAACCCGCACTGCAGTCCCCATGGAGAATGCGCCCCCCTCCCGAGCCGTGTCCGCCCGTCCTGCCATCAGTCGCCTGCCCCGAGCGAGCACCGTGTCCTGCTCTGGGACGTCACGCCCACGGACTCGGGCCGTGGGCCCCACAGTGCGCCCCACAGTGCGCCCGTCTCCCGCAGCTCACTCACTGTCAGCGAGGCTCCTCCTGACAGACGGCCTGCCACGTCCCTTTTATTCCGGGTCGGCACCTGCGTGGCCCTTTGCTCTGCGAGCCACGTCGCCCGCGTCCAGAGGGCGTCTGCAGGGTTGTGAGAGGTAAGAGGAGCTGGATGTCTGCCGTCCACAGCGTCGTCTCCTTTGTTCCCAGACCGCTGCCCGCGTGCTGGGTGGCCTGTGAAAGGCTGCAGTTGCTCTTCTGTCCCTGGTGGACGGGGACTCACCTTCCCCTCAGAGGCTCCTCGTCTGTCAGGCAGGGGTGACCACGTGCTAGAGCCACCCCAACACAGCCAGGGGCTGGAACTACGGTAGTGGACGGTCAGTTCTGGGAGCTGCAGTCACAGGCCAAGGAGTGGGCAGGACCGCACCCCCTCTGAGAGCTGCAGGGGACACCCCAGGTGTCCCCAGCCCTTGGTGTGGCCGGCGACCCTCATTTCCCCTTTCCTTTGTGCCTCTCTGGGGCCTGAGCTCCCTCTTCCTGCGGGCACACCTGCTTGCGAGGCCACCCGGACTCCACTGTGACCATACCTTCACTGATCCTAATGGCCCTGTTTCCAAACAAGGTCACATTCTGAGATGCCAAGGGTTAGAACGTCAGCTACCTTTTTTGGTGACAGTTCAACCCATGACATGCCAGGTGCCTCACGGGACCGACTGACGATGCCCGTGAAGCCAGTTATAACTGGGACGTGTTAGGTGTGTCTCCGGGCTGACTTTGGCTTGAGGAGCTGACTTTATCTTCGTGTGTGTCCTGTGTAAACTCTTCCTCCCGGAGTCACCGCTTCCTCACCTGATCTGGAGTCTAAGTCCTTCTCCCCGTCTCAGTCCTGTGGCATCTGGCTCCGAGGTTTGGAGCCCGGGGACCCCGGAGTGCTGGGGTCCCAGGCAGACAATGGAGGTGGGAGGGGACCCGATTTGAGCCGCTTTCTACCCCTCATCTAGGTGCCCAGCGTCCTTCCGCTGGTGGCTGGGACGCCGGCAGGCCCTGAGTGTCTTCTCTGGGCACCCCATCAACCTGCCCGCAGGGAGGCCCAGGAGAAGTCCACGGGAAATAGCGCTCGCAAGGCAAAGGCCCCCTTCCTGTTCGGGAAGCGCTGTGGTCTAACTGGCAGGAAAAAGGTGTTTCCGAGAGGCAGAGAGGCCAAGAAAGGGAGAGGGCAAGTGGGCGTGGGGGAGGGCAGCTGGGGGGGACAGCTGGGGGAGGGGCAATAGGCAGGGCTCTGCTGCAGGTGCCCCTTCCACACCCCATGA
The DNA here is from genome assembly GCF_014824575.4 of Sturnira hondurensis. Taxonomy (NCBI): domain Eukaryota; kingdom Metazoa; phylum Chordata; class Mammalia; order Chiroptera; family Phyllostomidae; genus Sturnira; species Sturnira hondurensis. The sequence continues at coordinate 1,878,513 of NW_028091436.1, forward strand.
GAACAGTCTGTGAGAAAGGACCTGGAGGGGTCTGACAGGGAGACAGGACTTCAGGGCCAGAGAGGACTTTGGGGGCATGTTCTGATGGGGCGTGGGCGCCCAGACATGGGCCCTCCGCAGTGGCTCCCGGCCAGCTGCAGCCTCCAGCCCTGGGGGGTGGCACTGAGGGCCCCAGACAAGCAGAGCGGGGTCTGGAGGTGCCAGGTGAGCCGTGGCCCAGGTGAGGCCAGGGCTGTGTGCACGTGGAGAGGGAGCGGCCCCCCGGTGGGTCCATTAGAGCCGTCAGGCGCGGGTGGTGCGTCCCTGCACCGCTCTGAGGACAGGGACCTTGGGCGGGCCAGCGGTGCCTGATAAAGGCGTCAGGCGGGATTCTGGGAAAGGAAGTGGGGGCTGGACCCCTTTGTCTATGCGTCCTGCGCTTCGCGTTGCCGCCACCAGAGGGTGCGCTTGCCCCGCAGAAGCCGGCGGTCCCCACCCTCCTGGCGCAGGCGGCCAGCAGGGGCAGCAGCGAGCAGGTTCGGTGGCGGGGCGGCCTGGGGCAGAGCTGCGTCGTCGGAGTGAGTCCTCGGCTCCGAGTCTGCCTCGGGTTTGCCGGTTGCACCAGGAACTCTCATTCTTGCCCTTGGGTCCGTCTCCCACTAACCGCCGGTCTCCCAGCCCCGAATCAGCGCTCCTGTCCTCCTCCTTTCGGTCTCCCCTTTCGGGACGCGGAGCCCACTTGGGGTCTCCGGTGACGGCAGGCTGGGGTGCTCTTGGCAACAGCAAGAGGGTAGAGGGTTTCCAGGCTGGCTGCTGCTTCCGGAATCTTCTCCCCTTTGGGTGATGGGGTTCTGAGCCTGATCAGCCCTTCCTCCCCCATCAGGCAGGATGGCTTGCCCTGGCAGACGGGCTGAGTGTCCCCAAACTACAGCAGGGCTGGCCTTGGCCTTGGCCTTCCTGGGCCAGCGGCCCACCCTGGGTGGTTTGGGGTGCTGAGGGGCCGACACCCAGAGTGAGGCTGAGGAGGGTTGACCGAAGCTGGCCCGGCTCCTCGTGCCCCCCCCTGCCCCCGGCCCTGAGGGGCAGAGACCTCCCAAAGTCTCGCCTCCTGTCCCCTCAGGGCCCGAGTCACTGTCCCCATGGAAAGAAGCCACGTTCAGCTGCGTGGCGGCTGTCTGCCTCCCTCTCTCGGAGCACTGTCTGGGGACAGAGGAGCCACGAGAGCCTTGGGACATGTCGCCTGTGCCCCAAGGCCCCTTAGGCTCAGGCACAATGACGGGGAGGCCAGGCCCCTGTCCGGGCCAGCGGAGGATGTCGCAGAGCGGACAGCCAGCTGGGGCCACAGGCTCAGCATTTCTAGGGTGCCCCCTCACCTCCGCTCCTGCCCCTGGCTTTCCTGGGGCTCCCGGTCACTCCGATTCCCACAGCCCTGGGCTTCGTGTGGGATGGGCTGGTGGCCGGCCTGGGCTGCGGCCTCGTCACTCTGGGACCCTACAGTCCTCCCCTTGACTGGAGCCTCCTGGTGGGTGGCTACCAGAGTTTGCGGGCTCCACTGTGACTCCCGCCGTTTTAAGGGACCGTGTTGGCAGCCCTGGCCCTTGCCAGGGTGGCCGGGTGTGTCGGCCAGTGCGGCTGTCTGAATGCAGGGATGTGTGGTGGCGTGCCAGGCTTTCCTCGGAGTCTGTCTTCCCTGCCGCTGGACACAGGCCCTCGGGGCGGGGCTGTCCCCTGTGAGGTGGCCAGGCCCATAGGGCTGGCCTCTCCCCTCACTGGGAATCACGGGGCGGGGGGGCAGGGCTGTGTCCGCTGTTCACTGAGGCGCCGATGAGGTCAGCACTGGTGCCTGTTTGCCGGGAGCTCCCTGGTCGCAGCTCCCGGGCAGTAAGCAGGGCTGCGAAGCCTGGTCTTCAAGGCTGGAACGAAGGCCCCAGGGGTCAGGAGGTCCGGTTTGAGGACCGCTGAAGGGCCGAGGAGGGCAGGTGACAGGTGCCCTGTGCTCGGTGGGCTCTGAAGGCTGAAAGCGCCCTGGCTGTGGTGCTGGGGGCTCTTGTTGGCAGTAGGGGGACAGGTATGGAGTTGTCAGGGGTGGGGGAGACCAGTGGGGGGACAGGTATGGAGCTGCTGGGGTGGGGGAAGGCCCAAAGGCCCCCCGATCTCAGGCTCTGTGACTCAGCCCCATCGAGGTAGCCCTGGGCAGCTGGGCCACACGGGTTTGTGGGCTCAGCGTGGCCGGGCTTGTGTCCCCACCCCAGCCACAGCTGCCTGTCAGCAGGGAAAGTCGCCAGGGTCCTGGGGTCCTGACTGCTCTGGGAAACTGCCTAAGCTCCAGGCGTGCCCCCCACCCGGGTGCAGCTGAACACGCTGAGCTCTGCCCGCCACCCTGGGTGTGGCCACCCTGTCTATGTGAGCTCGGGGACTGCAGGCTGCTAGGCGGTGGTCCTGAGGCCACGAGGAAACAGAAGGGCCCTTCTTTTCTGGGGCGCAGAGGTGCAGCCGGCCGCTCTGTGGGAGACCCTCGCTCTGCCATGGAGTGGACTCACTCCCGGGTGCTATGCATTTCACCATCGTTTTTACAGGGGAGCCCCTGAGCCCCGAGTGTCAGAGGGCTGTCCCTCACCCCCCTGTCTCTTGGGGTAAACTGAGGCCCACGCAGTTGGAGGCAGGACCCCAGGCCACAGGACAAGGTCTAGTGGCTTTGAACTGCGGGCCCCAGACCCTCCTCCAGCCCCTGGTTCACTGAGCGGAACCCCAAGGCCCCTCGGCCCCTCAGACTTCCCTCTACGAGGCTCGCTTGTAGACACGCTCGCCCGTCTGGGCCCTTCTTTCCAGTCCCAGCTGCCCCTCCGGCCCCGCGCTGAGTCCTGTGTCATATCGGCACCTCCCTGGGCTCCGGCCTTCGCCTGCCCCACCGCCCGACCCTGCCCTCCCAGCACACACAGGGATGGACACATGTACGACACCTCTCGGGGTCCTTGCTGGTCATTCTGTTCTCCCCAGGCCCACACGACACCCGGCACCCAGGGAGCCTGTGTGAGACCCACCGCATCCGGGACGGCTCTCTGCCGAGCCTGCACCACCCTGGCTCCCCACCCAGCGGTGCAGCCTCCACCGCCCGGTGGCTGTTCGGGGGGCATGTCGTCTCCCAGCCCCGTCTCCCGTGCTCCGCCCCACAGCCGTTCCAGCCCACAGGCCGTCCCCTCCGGACAGGGCCAGCTCCGCCTGTTTCCACGGGAGTTCTCTCCTGGTGATTGGAGCCCATGGTAGGAGACCAGAAACCGCTGAGCAGTCATGACCCACCCCCCCCACCCCCGAGAAGCAGGTGCAGCCCGCCCATGCCCTTCCCGTCCCTCCGCTCTCTCCTGCCGGCACTGCGGGCCTGGGCCTGTGCACACTGCGGTGTGTGGCCTTATCTGCGCTGCTCCAGGGTCTCTCGTGTGGAAACCCGTGATCAGCCGCGTGGTCTCTGCCCCACGCTTATCTTCCCCAGGCCACGCAGCCACCGAGTCACTGGCCGCTGTGGGAGGGCCCCGGCCACCGGAACCCAAGAGGTGACCGACCAGCTGCTCCTCACGGGGCCCCGATTAGGATCTGCACCCGGGTGGTGGTTGGAATNGGTGCAGCCTCCACCGCCCGGTGGCTGTGCGGGGGGCATGTCATCTCCCAGCCCCGTCTCCGGTGCTCCGCCCCACAGCCGTTCCAGCCCACAGGCCGTCCCCTCCGGACAGGGCCAGCTCCGCCTGTTTCCACGGGAGTTCTCTCCTGGTGATTGGAGCCCACGGTAGGAGACCAGAAACCGCTGAGCAGTCATGACCCACCCCCCACCCCCCGAGAAGCAGGTGCAGCCCGCCCATGCCCTTCCCGTCCCTCCGCTCTCTCCTGCCGGCACTGCGGGCCTGGGCCTGTGCACACTGCGGTGTGTGGCCTTATCTGCGCTGCTCCAGGGTCTCTCGTGTGGAAACCCGTGATCAGCCGCGTGGTCTCTGCCCCCCGCTTATCTTCCCCAGGCCACTCGGCCACCGTGTCATTGGCCGCTGTGGGAGGGCCCCGGCCACCGGAACCCGAGAGGTGACCGACCAGCTGCTCCTCACGGGGCCCCGATTAGGATCTGCACCCGGGTGGTGGTTGGAATCGCTCTCTCGCCCTCCCCTGCCCTGCCCTTCCTGCCTGACATGGAAACACCGGCCAGCACCCCGCCCGGCCCGCGGGGACCCCGTTTCCATTGGCACGGGGCCTCCTTGCTATTTTCTCCGGCTGGCTGCCCCGCCCCCACTGTGGGACAGGGGCAGGGTCAGACCTATTGGGGTCACCACCTGCGCGGGAGGGGGGCTTTGCCACCCCCCTGTTTGGTCTGTGGGCAGCAGCGCTCAGAGAGGCGTCTCTGGGGTCACTCTGGTCTCTTGGATTCACCAGTTTGGACCTACTGTGTGCACAGATGATATCGATGTGCCCGAGGTGTCCTCACAGGGGCACAGACTGCACAACTCCACAGGCCTGGCTCGGCCGCTGTCCACCCACGGGGCCGTGGCTTCCACCCGGCCCATTCTCCGTGAGACACAGAGCACAGGTGCTGACACACTCACAGGAGAATCCGAACTGGGAGGTGGAGCCTCACCCAGGCTCTGACCACAGCGTGGTCCGGCTGTGACCCCCCACCGTCTGAGAGCCACCGTGGCATCATGCCTGTGGAGGTGTCCTCTGCGGGGCCCTTGGGTGCTCGGACTCTTGTTCTGGGGACCCTGTTCTCTGGAGGGGTGTCTGTCTGGCCTGAAAGTCCAGAGGGGTCCGCGTGCACATGGCCATGTCTGGGGTCCCCTGCGGACACAGGCCCTGGCAGGAAGATCAGACGCAGAGCCCGGGAGAGGTGGGCCCAGGCTGGGACGGCGGTGTGCAGGGGACCCTTCCTTGACCCCTGGAGCTGCCTCCCAGCTGCTCCCTGTTAGCAGGACACCGGAGGGTGGGGCTGAGTGTTTCCCCTCTGCACCGGGCAGCCCAGGCCACTCCCTCCACCCGTCTGCAGCCCTGCAAACAGGACGGACCTGGGGGAGGCCTGCCTGGGTGGACAGCCAGACCTCGCTGCGACGCTGAACCTGTCTGGGTCTGTGGCAGGTCCCAGTTGGTACCCAGGGTCTGCCCCATGGGACTTTGGTTCACAAAGGGGTTCCATGTCCAAAACACACCACGGCGAGGCCCCGGAGCAAAGACTCCAGGGACCTCAGGTCCCCAGGGACCAGCACCCTCTGTGCAAAGAGAGCCCCGTCCACCTGCCCGCAAGGGCATCCTTCGTTTCAAGGTCGTGGCAGACGTCCATCTGGGCACGGACGCCCTGCAGGCCCCTGCAGACCGGTCAGAAAACTAGACGGTGCACTTTTTTAAAACTGATTTTTTCAGAGAGGGAAAGAGGGAGGGAGAGAGAGAGAAACATTGATTTGTTGTGGCAATTACTGATGCACTCATGGGTTGATTCTTGTATGTGCCGTGACTGGGGATTGAACCCACGACCTTGGCGTATGGGGATGATGCGTGAACCCACTGAGCGACCCGGCCAGGGCTGCACTTAGAAATTCACGCAGAAAAGCCAGGACAAGTCCGTGCAGCCCACGGACCAGAAAAGGGCCTCTTTGTTCTGAGGGTACTGCAGACGCGTGGCAAAGCCTGAGGAGAAGACCAGGACTCAGGGGGGGCAGCCCCCCGTCATTTCTGCCGGCGAAGGTCGTGTGACGGGAGCAGGAGGCGCTGACGTGTGGCAAATGAAACTCCAGAGGCACCAGGGTCAGGGCGTGTCAGCGGCTGACTTTCCAACGGTTCAGGGGGAGACGGTTCTTCATCCTGAGACTTGGAACTTTCCTCTGATTGTAAGACAATTTCCAAAAAGTTAACCAAGAACAGATACATCAAGAGAAAAGCCTTGTAAAGAGCCAACCGGCCTCCGCGGGCCCAGCCCGAGCCCGCGCGCCCTATCTGGGGCGCCCGCGGCCCTTCAGGGGGGTTTGTGCCGTCTCTTCTATTTCGGGCCCCGTCTGAACTCACACAGTCTGGGCGGCTGACACCAGGCCTTGTGGACGGGTATTTATATCCCGGATCTGTCAGCTTCCAGGTCAGCCGCTTCCACCCGCAGAGCCAAGTCGGTCCGTGAAGAACTGGAGCTGGCGGAGGGGCTCCTGCAGGGACGGCATCCGTCCGCCAGCTCGAGAAAGGGATTGATGATGAGCAAGCGCAGCAGAAAAAAACAACAACTGTGTCCTGCCTGGTGTGGCTCAGTGGATTGGGCACTGGCCTGCAAATCAAAGGGTCGCCGGTTCGATTCCCAGCCAGGGCACATGCCTGGGCTGCAGGCCAGTTCCCAGCAGGGGTCGTGAGAGAGGCAACCATACGCCAACATTTCTCTCCCTCTCTTTCTCCCTCCCTTCTCCTCTCTCTGAAAATAAGTAAATTAAATCTCGTCAAAACAAACCAAAACCACGTTTCCCGGGAAGGTACAGAGCAATGGAGCCGCCCAGTCTCTGCTCCCCTTATGGAGGGGGGGCAGCTGGAGAGGTAGGCTGGGGGCTGGTGGTTGTCCCCAACGGACTGGCCACGACCTTGTGGAAGCCACTGCCTGGACTCAGGAGGGGCCCCGGGCAGCCAGCTCCCCATGGGAGGTGCTGAGTGACGCCTTCTCCCAGGAGGCCTGCAGCTGCCTCAGCTGACCCTGTCGCCTGTCGGTAAGGCAGAAAAGCCCTCCAGTGTCCTGAGCATCAGGGGGTCTCAGCGCCCATCCCCACCCCAGCCATGGCCACCCCACCCTGCCCGGCAGGAGGTGCCCTGTGGCTGCCCTGTCCTGGTCGGGGGCTGTGTCCACCACTGTCCAGAGCGGCTCTCACCCCTGGGGAAGCTCCATGGGCGCGTCAAAGCCCATAATCAAACTTTGTTTAAAGTCCCAGTGCTGTCTTGTGTCCGTCAAGCTCAGATTGCATGACACGGGCACAGGGCCGGTCCCCGAGGGACTCGAGGGACTGACCGTCCAGGACAGACACCTCAGCTCCTTCGGAGGCCGCACGGACAGCCGGCCACCAGGCCGAGGCGGAGCACAGGGCATGGCCCCGGGAGCAGGGAGTTCTCGGGTTGCCTCCTGCTGAGAGACTGTGCCCACTGCGGCCACACTCGCCCTTCCTCAGAGGGAAGGAGGCAGGGGGGGGCGGGGACCAGGAGCGAATCGGGGAGGAGGGGCCGCGTGACCCCCCGTGACCCCGTGTCCCCACGCAGCCCGGCGCTGCCCCACGCCACCGCCTCCGCCACACACGCCCTGCCGCGCACAGTCAGGACCCTCCATAATGACAGAGGGAGGCCCAGACTGTCGTCTGCCCCAGGCCGGCCAGCCCTGGCCCTGCGGCTGGGCCCAGATGTGGCCGCCCTGGGCTTGGCCACAAGAAAGCCCGGCCTAGCCCGGCCGCAGGCCTGGCAGCCACGGTGGCTCTGGGTAGCCGCCACCGAAAACCCTTATTTCCCAGAGGGCAGCCCCGCCCACCCTGCCGGGCAGGGGCTGCGGGTTAAGGGGGCAGTTTGTTCGCTGACCTCGATCGAGCTGCCCTGACCCAGCCCTGGGCCCTCCCCGTCCGGCCCAGTGCACGCTGGGCTGTGTCCAGAGGGTCGGAGAAGGGGCGTGTCCAGTCAGACTCATTGGAACTGTGGCGTGAGGCTCCCTGCCAGAGCTCTCTCGTGCGGAGGTGCCCCTGGTCAGCTGGACCAGTTGCTGTGGATCACGACCAAGCCCACACGCGTGTTAACTGAGGACACGCCACAGGACATGCCGTGCGGGAGGCAGGCTCCAAATGCCGCGTCAAGTGTTGGAAACAGTGTGCACCAACTTGGTTTGGTGAATCGCTCTAACGCGTGGGTTCCACAGAAGTGAAGAAACCTTAACCGCATTTCCGAAAGCGTTCTGTTTTTAAAATCAAGGGTGACCCGCGGTGAGAAGCGCATCTGCTGGGACAATGGGGACCAGAGGGCGGGGCAGTGACACGCGTTTCCGGGTGGACACGCCGGGAGGGGGCATCCCAGCCGGGGAGCAGCCGGTGCAGAGGCTGAGAGGGGCAAACCGCTGCAGGTTTGGAGAGCCTAGGGCAGGCTGCTGGCTGTGGCCAGGCCCGGAGGGAGGGTGGCCAGGTGGCCTGGGGGAGCTGGGGAAGGGAGGGAGGGGGTGGCCGGTCTCTGAGGAAGTTGTCGGGCCATCGCAGGCGAGGGAGGCCAGCAGCAGGTGTTCGCTGTGGCTCACGTGAGGCTGACCCCAGACTGCCGTGGTGGAGAGGGCTGGGGGGTCAGGATGGAGGGGGAGTCCAGAGGCAGGGCTCCCAGGAGGGAGTGGGTGGGGGCGAGGGCGTAGCTGGGCCCCCTGGCTCCATGGCCCCAGTGGAGAGCAGGAGGGTCGGGTTTGGAGACTGGAAGGGAGAAGGGGTGACCCAGTCTCAGACGGGGGTCCCGGCGTCTGAACAGCCCTGGTGGGGGGATGTCAGGTGGGCAGATGTCTCCGCGGAGACATTAGGGGACAGGGACAGGGCTGGACGTCATCACGTAGGACCGGTTGTTAGAACCACGGGGAATTAAGAAGACGGAGACACGGAGGGAGCTGGAAGGGCGGGCGAAGCCGCCGTGAGTCCTCGGTCCATCTCATAGGTCCTGCTTCGTGTTTGTAAGAGAGGAGACCACATGGGCCCATGCGCACGCTGGGAGCCAGGGGAGCAGGCCACCCCTGCTCCTCCTCGGGGACAGAGAAACCTGCAGCCACCAGGGGCTGGTCTGCCGGTGCCTCCTGTTGGCACCAGTTGGCCAGAGCGCAGGCCCCTGGGATGAGCTGTGCGTGGGGAGGGGACAGGAGAGCCACTGGGGCCGAGGGGCAGGGCACCTGCACTGGGGTAGTTGCACAGCTGGGGACTCAGGGGAAGTACTGGGGGCCAGTCGGACCCCAGCCCCAGTTTCCCGACTAGAGAGCCGGTGACACAGGCCCAGGGCCACACCCGCCTTCTGAAATCCAGACCGACGCTCCTGTGGATCTGAAGCTCTTGTCCTGCTGGCCCTGCATGTCCCTGGATGCGTACCCTGTCACACCTCTGAGACGGAGGCCTGAGGCCGAGTCAGCCTGGGCGCTGACAGCCTGTGTCCCAGCTGGCCGAGCACGATGGCTCTGTGCTTCTGGGTCCAGCCTTTTGGGGGTTCCTGCCCCCTCCCCACTGAAGACTTCTTTGAGTGCTGCTCGGCGTGCTGCGTGTGTGCGTGCAGTGGCCCTTGCTCCCCAGCCTGGGGAGGGGCACGGGGGCAGGGAGAGGAGGTGGGGAAGTGGCGGGGGGCAGGGAGGGGAGGAAGCTGCAGATGTGGGGTCGGGGAGGGGGGTGGCAGCCTGGTGCCAGCTGTGCTGATTGTCAGGCCCCCAACAAGCGACCTTGTCTCTCGTCTGCACTTAGGACAGAAGCTCGTTCTCTCCCCTCTAAGGGCCTTTTCTGGAGGCTGGCACCTGCAGGCCCGGCTGGGAGGGGTTAACTCCTTCCACACTGTGGTGGGACGGAGCCTAAGAGCCAGAGACGCCGAGGAGGCAGCCGGGTGCTGGGCGGCCTCAGGCCCGGATGACCCCGCCTGGGCCTTGGACAGTGTTTCGTTCCTCTTCTGCCCAGGGAAGCCGGGCAGGGGATCAAGACACCGCCCACCTCGTCCACCTTCTCGAAGGATGGAAGGAACTCTGTCCGTGTTCAAGGCTGGCAGTGCCTCCAGGAGTTAAAATCCTGCCCAGAAAGCCCGCAAACCTTGGACAGCCACAGTGCCCTCCTGGAGGCGAGGGGGCCTGCAGAGGGGCTGGGTCGTGGGTTTGCAGCCCTGCCTGGCCTCGGTGGTGTGTCCTCGGGGGTCCTTGGCGTGCCCTTCGTCCCCACCTCTGGGCAGTGAGCAGGTCTGCCCGGGCCGTGTCCAGATCCTTCCCAGCGGGAAGTGCGTTTCCTGTGGGGACACCTGGGTGCACACTGGAGGACAAGGAAGGAAACTAGTTCCCTGAACTCTGCTGCCTCCAGGGTCTTCCAAGTCCGTCTCCGTGGTCAGTGAGATGTCCGCGGCCAAAGGGCCCCCATGTGGGGGCCTCTGGGTTCTAGTCCATGTTGACGAGGCTGCAAAGCCACCTCTTTATATGACACCTTGTTCCGGGGCTGCCCATTGAGGGGGCCCCTTACAGGACCAAGGAGAACACAGAGTGGCCAGCCACCTAGGTGAGGACACGACCCCAGAGTCCCAGTGAGCTTCTGACGGGCAGGGACGCCTGGGGCTCCAACCAGCCCACCTGCCGCCGGTGTTTCCGTTGCTTGGCTCTTGTTTGGTTCTTCTGGGCAGAATGTGCTTGGATAGACCCCCCCAGGACAGGACTGGGGGCCCCCCGGGGCTCAGTGCACCAGCCCCTCTATGAGACAAAGCTCTCCAAGGCTCCTCTCTGATCTCTGTCTCACTCCCAGAACCATGGGTTCCAGGGAGAGAAGGGGCAGAGGAGGCAGCTCGGACAGTGGTCACCCCTTTGCAGCGAGGGACGGAGGGAGAGGGCCGTTTGCTCAACGCCTCGCCTCGGAGTCAGCCCAGCCCGGCCCCTCGCACTTGGCCGAAGGAGGGAGGGTAAGGGAGCTGGGGGGGTGGACTGGGATGTGTGTGTATGCAAATGTATGCAGATGTATGCAGATCGCTGCAGCACTGCAGCTGGCTCTGGGAGGAAGGGAGGGAGAGCCAGCCCCACCCTGATCACATCCCAGGGGTACGGCCTCCTCGGGCCTCTGACCCCTCCGGAGCACTTCCTTCTCAGTCCCCACCCCCACAGGAAGTCCGGGAATGTGAGAAAGCTGAGTCACCAGGCCCCCACGCTGCGCACGACAGCACCTGAGAACCACAGCGCCTGGCCTCCGTCCCCTGAGTGCCAGGTCGCATGTCCTGCTCAGCCCAGAGAGGGAAGTGCCACCCTCCTGTCAGGGCCGCCAGGCTCGGGGCCTGGGGCCGTGTCAGGCTAAGCAGTGGGGGACAGGCTGTGACCGAGTCCCCCCACCCCCTCTGTACCCCAATCCCTGCACAGCTCCTGGGGCAGGGATGGCCCAGGTGTGGGAATCAGGACCCAAACTCTTGGTTTGGCCTCTAATGTTGAAAATCACCACGTGCCGTCCCCTCATGGCCTTTGCTGTTTCCGCTCCCACATGCACCCCCTCCTCTGCCACTGAGACTCCCTGGGGAACAGGGGACAGCGCAGTCCCCACCAAGTGTGAAGGACAGGCTGGAAGGACCAGCAGAATTAAACCAGTGCCCCCAGCCTGGAGTCCGGAGGGCACCCGGCCCAACCCTGCCGTGGGTTGCTCAGAAACCAGGCTCAGGGGCAGACAGGACTCCCCGAGGCCACAGAGCTGGGTGGTGGTGCTGGGGTGAGCGCTGGGGTCCCCCGATTTCTGGGCTGGCGCTCTGCAGGCCACAGCTTGCTCAGTTCTACTATGGAAGGGTTTGGGGGGAGGCGCTGGACAGTGAGTCGGGCTCATGGTGGAGAGATAGGGCCTGACCCCGGAGGCTTCCTGGAGGAGGGGGCGTGGGGGCTGTGTCCCTCAGGAGGAGTGGCAGGGAGGGCGTAGCCACTGGGACCTGGTGGGGAGCGTGAGGGAGGCGCAAACGCCAGCCCTGTGGCCGGGTGGCAGCGTGGAGGCTCCCACAGGACGGGGCAGGGGGCACCACGGCCAGCAGGATGGGGGGCCAGCCGTACCTCGAAGCCCCCAGCTCTGCTTTCAGACCAGAGTTAGTCCAGCAGGGACCGAGGTTTCATGGGTGGCCCTCGGCTGCCCCCCCGCCCCAGATCCTGCCATCCAAGCCTGGGACTGTGTCCCCTCCTGGTCACATCGTCCCCCCTCTTCCTGGCTGGGCCTCTGCAGACTCTGTTTCTGTGCACGGCGTGGGCGGGGGGGCCGGGGGCAGCCTCCCAGGCAGGGCGCGGTGGGAAGGCCGCACCAGCCTGGGGGCCCTGACGCCTGGGAGCTGGGAGCTGTCCAGCACAGGAACCTGCTGAAACCAGCCGGGCCTGAGGCTGCCTCTGGGGACATGGGTGGCAGCTGTCCCCAGGTGCCCTCTGTGCTCCTGGCATGGAGAGACCAGCTGAGAGGGGCAGACCCAAGCCTGGGGTGGGGGGGGGGCCCCAAGTCTGTTTCTGGCCTCCACACACCTGGCCCCGCCTCTCCAGACCTTAGGGGCCTCTGGCCACCAGAGGCAGGGACGGGACAGGTGGGGGCTGTGGGGCCGCTGCACAGGCACAGTCATTGTGAGTGGGTGGGCCTGGGAGGCCCTCTCACCTGGGGAGGAGTTCCAGCCCGCTGACCTGGGCAGCACCCCCATGCCCCCTCAGTGGTCACTGTGCACCAGCCACCAGCATGTCCCTCCTGCCGCCCAGGCCACGTCCTTCCCGACCAGCATTCTCCTCCAAGGTGTTAGCTCACTGGTCCAGCTTCCTGGAGGCCCTGTCCCCAGCAGCCAGGGCCTCGCTGGCATCAGATGTACTGACAGGCACGCAAAGGAAACCTAAGCCAGGCCCACCCGCTCCTGGGTGTGGGACTCAGACAGGTGCCCGTCCTGCCCCACCCCCCTGCCCTGGGCAGAGGCCCGGCTTCCCCCTCCCACCCTCCGGAAGCTCTGCCCAGCCTTCCACCTGCTTCCTGTTTAGTGTGGACGCTTCCTGGCCTACTTCCTGGCCAGCTGTGGCTCATTTCCTCCTCCTCTGCATCTCCTGGTGTGCCACCTCCTGCCTGCCCACACCTCACCCCCACCCACCCTTCACCCCTGCAGGGCGCCAGGCCTTAGGACGGCTCAGCATTCACGGAGCGTCTGAGACCCGTCAGACACCGTAGCGGGTGCCGGGGGTCCAGGCTCAGGGCCACTTGGGAGCGTGGCCGAGGAGACCTGGAGCCTGGGAAGCCAGAGTTGCAGGTGCTTGGGGGCCACTTGGCTCCGCACGGAGATCAGGGAGGCCTTCCAGGAGGAGGTGGACTAGAAACTAAGTAGAAAGAAAAGCTTGATGCTGCCAGTGTGCAGACCCCCCGAGAAGCTGTTTGGTGACACCCGAGGCAGGGGGGAGCCTCCTGCAGGAGGGTCTCCGGGGCACTCGAGAAGCCTGATTTCATTACATGGGGGAGTCACGGTCAGACCTCAGTCTGGCCAGGGCCTCGGGCCTCCGTGCAGAAACACTGTGTGGGGCTGGCCGGCATGGGCCCTGGAAAGCAGCTGAGGAGAAACAGGGAGGGCGGGACTGTGCTGGGCGCTCAGGAGCAAGGCGGGGCCACAGGTCTGAGGGGACACGGGGCCCGGAATCTGGGACGGGCTTCCGGCCAGCCAGTGGCTTTGAGATCCAGACAACCTTTCGCCCTCTCTGAACCTCGCTTCACCGTGCATCTATGCTGCCCCCTGTAGTGCCCCCTGTAGCGGAAGGAGCAGGGCGGATGGCAGGGAGGCGGCAGTGGGGACAGTCACCACTTCGTCCTGTCGTGACCGTCAGGGCCTGCTGGGGCTGCAGCCTCATGCCAATTCTTCGGCTCTGGGATGAGGCCCTGGCGGGAGGTGCTGTCTCGTTCTGTGGCGGATCCTGGAGCTGGCAGGGCCCTGCTGAGGACATGGAATCTCGGCACCTCCCCTGGGCAGGTGGGGCGTCGGAGTCAGGAGGCACCCACCTTCCGGAAAACATTTCTGGAAGCTCTGGTGGGGCCCGATCTGGGGGTGTCTGCCTGCCAGCCTCCCCGCCTGGGCTGGGCCAGGCCAGGGTGGACCCCACCGCATCGGTACCCACCGCAGCGGCACCCACCGAGGAGGGCCCTCCTGGCTCCCACGCCCCGGTTCCTCGCCTGTCCTTTCCTGTTTCCATCCCAACCCTTCCGGCTGGAAGGGGGCTTCTTCCTCCAAGGCCTGTTTTCATGGGGACAGAGACCAAAGGCCTCATCTTACCTGCAGAGCCCTCGGGCCTGCCTCCCCTTGACCTGTGCTGTGGGATGGGCCTCCGGTTCACCACCCTCTCGCTGGCCAGGACTCCTCCCTGCACCCCGACCCTGGGTGTCCTTCCTTGTCCCCCTCAAGGGCGGCAGAGCACAGAGCAAGTCGACAGGGAGTAGACCTCTGGCGGCTCCGCATTTGTGGCCATTTGTGGTGGCCAGCCAGCCAGTGTGGGGCCTATGGCTCTGACGCCGCCTTCTGGGGGCGTCTCTCCCCGATCTGCACCCCCAGGACACCAGGCAGGGGCCTTGCCTGCTCTGAGGCTCCGTCAGTGCCGCTCAGCTCACGTAACTGTTCTAAAAGCAGCTCAGGGACCGGGAGGAGGGGAAGGTGTCTGTCATAAACAGGGAGGGCCACTTAGTGGTTTTTAAGCGACAGAGTCACCTCCAGGGAGAGCTTGAGAGGGGAAAAATAGCACTTTATTTGGAAACAATTCTGCTGAGATGCGTTCTCATCTCAGCCTCGCTTTCTCTGCCCTCCGAGACACATGCTGGGTGCTGTGACGTCACCAGCCCGCTCCCGCCTGAGCCGGGGGCAGCCGAGGCCAGGTGGTCTGTCCTGGGGGGGAGGGCCCAGCGCAGGGCTCATTCTCCAGGCTCCTGGGGACAGAGGCCCCATGGTCGTCCCCAAAAGCCTTCGTAGCGCCGAGTGGGCTCCTGGGGGAGGGGCCCGGAGGCTGGAGCAGGGTCCTCCGGAGTGTCTCCGAGGAGGCTGTCTCTTCCCTTTATTCCTGCCACTCAAGGACACCCAGGCACGTGGGGCGAGGTGTGGTGGAGACAGGATCAGATCCCGAAACGGCGGAAGGGGGCCAGTGAGACCTGGTGACACTGACCCCTCATGCTGCCCCTCAGGCTGTGGCCTGTCCGGCCGGACGTGCTGGGGCCAGTTCCTTCGTTCGCACAGAGGCGCTGACGTTCCTGAAACTGCAGTGTCGGGGGAGCAGGGAGGGTGCAGCGGGATGTGGTGCTATCTTCTCAGCTTTGCTGTACATCTAAAATAACTCGAAAACAGAAACTTTGGTTTTTTTTTAAGCTGAAAGGAGGAACACAAAGCAGAGACGAGTCAGGAACCTTGAGAACAGCGAGGCTGACACACTCGGGGGCCTGGTCCCCAATCCGGGCCCGCAGAGCGCCCCCCCCGCAGGGAGAGCCCAGGGGTCCCATCCCTCCCGGGTCAGCAGCCCCATCCCCTGACGGGTCCCTGTCTGCGTCTGGCTCTGGAGCCTCATCCCCTGCCTCCCGGGGGTGCCCCTCCTCAGGCCTCTGTGGAAACCGCTCTGGAAGCCTGCTTCTCTCTGTTCCCCTTTCGGGACGGAGTGAAGGCCCCGTAGTCACCGTCCCTCGTGGCTCCGGGAAGTGACCCAGGTGGAGGGGCCTTCAGAGTGTTTTTATCATGGTTTAGATAAGATCTGACACAGAAAGCCGGGACTTAAAGGAGGTGAACTTGAAGGTTGTCCAAGCAGGGGAGCCCCCGCCCCAGCGCCCCTTTCCACCAATCAGCTCTTTGGGGCTCACGAAGCCCCGCCCAGCTCCCCGTTATCACCCCACCCCAGCACCTCAAGATGAGCCCATCTCTGTGTGCCACCCGCACAGGAGGGAATGGTTTTCCGAAGTCCAAGGGCCCCGAATTAAAACTACACACCAGCAATCCACATCCATCAGGAGTGTCGGGGGTGGGGGCTGCTGTCTCACCCACTCACTGTCAAGGTTGCCCCCGCCCCTGCCTGGCTCGCCTAAACCTCTCCAGCCGCTGTTAGGAGGCAAGTCGCACTTCCTCCCAGAGCCGGACGAGAACTGGGCTCCCTTGGGCCTCGAGGAACCCTGTGTTCTCCGAGCTGCAGCCAGCTCTTCGCCGCCGCGCCTGTCACCCAGATCGGGCTGCCGCAGAGCCCAGCCTTCTGGGCCCCGGAGAACAGGTCCCTGGGCAGGGCTCTCAAGGCCAGTGGCTCCCCAGAGGTGGCCGTCACATTCCTGGTGGCTGTCCCTGTCCCACAGCCCCACTCACGCCGCTCCCTCCTGCGAGCTGGGCTCGGGCCAAGCCGGATGGTCCCGGCTCCCTGGACATCTGCTCACGTTGTTAGAAATGTCAGCTGTAAAACTGCCGCTGGTTTGGAGTGTGCGGGGCCAGCGCTGGGGTGTCGCAGGGTGACACAGGGTCTGCCTGAGTCCCTGCCCTCCGCCGTCTCCCAGTCCCCGAGGAAATCTCCAGTGGGGAGACCTTCCCAGCCAGTTACACGGCTCTGGAGACAGACCCAGGACTCGACTGAAAACTGCAGCAGGGTAGGGGCAGGCTGGTCGGCGGGGACCGTCCCCTGGACTCTCCGGGTCCCGAGGGACTTAAGGTGTCTCTCTCCTGAGTTTGCCGAAGCCCCACCTGTCCCGGTGACTCTGGCAGGGTCCCTGCATGGCGTGGCTGCCCGGCCGTGCAGGGCACAGAGAGGGTGGTCGGTGCTGTGCACTCCTGCCTTTCGCTTCTCGTGACGAAGTCCTCATTTTGGCAGAACTACATCTTCGCTGCGCCCGAGTCATTCTCTCTCTCTCCATATGGGCCTCCTCCAGAGTCACACGTGGGTGCGGGGAGGGCACCCTGGCCTTGCCAGACTCGCCCCTTCCTTGGAGGACGATCGGGAGGTGCCCGAGGGGCAGCACCCACAATGGTGCTCAGGGTGTGATGACTGGGACGGGACCCTGCTGGTCAGTAGTGACACTCAGGGGGAGAGATTAGGGTCCCCACATTACAGACACGCCCGGAGACCTGGCGAGGCCCAGGCAGCGGGAACAGGGCTCCTCCCCATCCGCCACGTGGCCTGTCACCTCTGGCCATCACCGTGGTGATTAGGGCCACACCGAAGGCTGATGGCCGAGACCACCTGTCCACCTCTCCCTGGGCTGGGCGCCCACCCTGCTCCTCACAGAGAGACGCATGCCACGCCCCCACCTTACAGAGGGGAAACCGGAGCTCCAGGGGATGTCGCAGGGTGGGGCCCCTCATGGGGGGGGGCTCTTTCCCCTCTGCCATCATCCCGCAGACTCCTCCCGGTCTGCTGCCCACAGCCTCTCCCTGTCTGACCTGCTCTGCTCTGCTGCTCTGTAAACACAGCTATGAAAACAGGCCTGTGTGTTTGTTTTGGGTTTTCACTGAGGGCGTCGCAGCAGGTACCCGGCGCCCAGCCCTGCGCCTCCCTCCTCCGGTTCTAGTTTGCTTTCCTCCTCTCGGGTCTCTGCCGGTCCCCTGGCCTGTCCCCCGAGGGTGTTCCTCCTTCCCTTCCTCATCCTTGCCGCTCCTTCAGCCCTCGGCAGCCAATCCTGTGCCTCAGGCATCTCGTTGCCAGGCAACAGGCTTCCTACCTGCCCCATTGTGTTAGCGTCTCCATGACAACAGGTACTGCCGAAAGAGAAGGGGGGAAAGTTCGGTGGTGGTAGGAAGGGGGGAGATACAGTGTGTTTGAGGACACGGCGCCGTTCTCCCATCAGCCACCCGCATGCTCTTCTGGTACCCAGGGGCTTCGTGAATCGCCTAAACCGAGCTCAGGAGACAGCAAGTCAGAGGGGTTGCAGTCTGCCTGTAAGGACAGAGGTTCTGGCTTGGGGACATTCCTGCCAGGACCACGGGCGAGGGCCACGGGCATTTCTGTTCAGATAAAGTGGGACCCGGCCACTTGTCAGTTTCCATGGGAAAGTTCCAGAAGGCAGTGGACGAGGGAGGATTTTTCCATGGTGACCCCAGCTTGGGAATGGAGAGCGTTTTCCAGTGGGACATGGGGAGGGGTGTGTCCCAGCTGGGCCCAGTCTGAACCAGGCAGCATCGGGGAAGGGCTAAGGCCACGGGCAGGGGAGGGGGGTGGGGACGTCCAGCAGAGGACCCTTGGGGGTGAGTGACCCTGCGAGATTTCCCCAGTCTGCCGGCTGCGGGTGGCGGCTGTCTCTGCCCTGCACGTAGCCTTCCTGCTCCCGAGGCCTGGAGGGCGCCTGAGGGGGCAAGAGGGAAGGGGCCCCAATGGCAGGTGGCTCTTCCAGCGACAGCCCCTGAGGGTCCGGCAGGTGTTCACGGTGGGGGGGGCCTGCAGGGCTCCCCCAGGATGAGGAAATTGGAGGAAGGTCTCAGAAAAAACGAAGGCCTGATAAAGGGAAGAAACCTAATGGATAAGCCCCTGGGAGCCATGTATCTGGACGTGCCGCTGGGGACCGACGGGGACCCTGAAAAGGCCTCGTGCTGGAAGCCCTTCTCCTGGGGCACAGCAGGGCCTCGGGGCTGTTTCACGACCACCAACGCCGCCTCCCACCTCCTGCCGCCCACACATTCGGAGTCTTTGGTGAAGGTCAAGGTCATGGCCCGTGGAGCCAGCCTGCTGCTGCACTGACGTGGCAGGCGGTGGGTTCCGCACCTCACAGCCCAGCCTCATGGGCGGGCTTGCAGGCAGACCCAGAGGCCAGCGCTTTGGGACTCGGGGCCGGGCCGGTCCAGGCAGGGCCCCAGGCCACACGCTGCCAGTGTGCGCTGCCCAGAGCCCCCTGACCCCGCCCGCCCCAACCCAGCAACCCTGGACTTGGGGGCTTAGGAAGTACTCTGGGCTGGTGGAGCAACCCCTCCTCCCTCCGCCTGGCTGGGGAAGCATCCGGGAAGAGCAGGGGAGGACTGAGGTTGGGGAGAAAAGTAATAATAACGTGTGAGGGGGATGTGGCTGACAGGGCAGCTGGGAGGCTGGTCACACGGCCAGCTGCCTGGGTGTCTACGCAGGCTCTGGTTTCTCCCTCAGCGATGAGCCCCCACCCCCCAGGCTCCTCTGGCTCCTGCCCCGCCCCCACCCACCCACCAGCCCCGGGGGGCGGGGGGGGGCCGTCTGGAATCTGAGCTGTTGCTGGGGAAGCCAGACCTCTGGTAATCCCGGCCAGGAGGAAGGACCGAGGGAGCGAGAGGGGGTGATGGGAAGGACAGGCTTCGGAGCATGTCCCCAGGGGCCTGGCATTGTACCCTGTGATTTAGGTCCCGGCTCCCGTGCACCACAGGAGGGCCACCGCATGCTGGGAGCGCCCAGAGGGGTGGAGGTGTCGGGGGGCGTGGCTCGGAGGGGCCGCTGGACCACCCCGGCCCCACGCCCGGGGAGGGATTTAAACCACAATCGAGGCCAGCAGCCCCCGGTGATGGGTGGAATGGCTTTCAACCATCGATTTTCATTAGCACTGAACCATTTCTCCTGGCCAGTCAACAAGGAGCCCTGGAGACGGGCAGCGAGCTGTTTTCAGGCACCAGATCAGGGGGACAGGACCGGGCACTGACAAAGCCCAGGTCTTCAGCGGCAGGCCCCTCCCTGTGCTCCGACTTCGGGAGAAAAGCCCCAGCCCCTGCCCCCCCAGTGCAGAACCAGGGGTTCAACTTGACTCTTAGCAGGAAGACCGAGGCTTAAACAACTTCCAGCCTCGAGCGGGTGGGGGGGGGGGAGAGTTGGAGCACCCGCCCTCGTGCAGGTTGCTGGAGATCGTCGGTGTCCTGCCTGTCAGCCTGGACCCGCCAGGATGGACTTGGGGCCAGGCACGGTCCCCGGGACACAGAGTGAGGGACGGGGCGGTGCAGCATTTGGGCTGGACAGGTGGCATCTTGGCACTGGCTGGGCGACGTCCTGTCCCTGCCAGGAAACTGACCTACTTGCCGTTCGCTGCGAAGGTCAGGTCCAGTCCCAGCCTTGCCCGCAGAGCAGGTCGCCGTCTGGCCCGAGAGACAGGCTGTGCCGTTTTAAGGCCAAAGGGGCCCTGGAGGGTGTTGGCAGAGCCTGGCTCTGGGGGGGTGGGGGACAGAGATGAGCCCCACGGCTCACTTGCAGACAGTTCTAATCCCCATTCGGAGCAGGAGCCAGCCAGGCCGGCGAGGAGGACTGAATCGCCTCACTCCAGCCGGGCCCCCTGCTCACGCCCACCCCCAGGCTGGCCGCCCGTCCTGTCCTCCTCTGCCAGGGACCAAGCCTGGCTGGACGGCCTCCAGCGAGCTGCTGGAGCCCAGAACCAGGGTGACCGGCCAAGAGCTTGGGGCAGGGGACAGCTTCTAGTCCCTCTCCCCTGTGCCCCCATCTCAGACCTTCCCTCATCAGTCCTGAGAGATGGGCAGGGGTGAGAGGCCGGACCCGAAGGAGGGCGCTCACGAAGTGGCTGCTGCTGCCCTGTTCTCAGCTCTGGGGTCTCTCCACGACGCCCTGTGTTGGGGTCTTGTCAGAGGGGAAGGAGCCATGTGCACAGCAGGCCCAGGACTGGTAACTGGCTCAGGACTGCAGCCGGCTTTGCCCTGGGGGAGGGGTGAGTATGGAGGGCAGCTCTGGGTCCCGGGCCCCTGTTCCTGACGCCACACCCCCTGCGCTGGAGTCCAGACGCACTCCTTCGCCGGGCACAGCCGGCCTTCTCCTCCCCCCGGCCCGTTCGAAGCTGGCAAACAAGGCACCAGGGAAGAGAAATGAGGTGCCCCGATTTATTCAGCCCGCGATGGTCTCGGGGGACGCCGCACCCAGAGTCCCACCCCCAGACTTTCCTGTTTTGTTTTATACATTTTTCTTTCTTAGATTAAAAAAACAACGACAGTCCAACCTCTTGGTGCTGTGCGTTCCTTGTTCTGATGTTTGGAGCTGCCCACAGTCCCAGCGCACAAGCCCTGGGGGCTCCTTTCCTGCCCCGGCCGGGGAGCTGTCCCATCAGCACCACGGCGCCCCGCCCGGGGTGCCCGCCCCGCCCGCCCCGCCCCACTGCGGCCTTGGCGAGGCCTCCAGAGCCCAGAGGGACCCTGAATACAGTGCCCGCCTTCCCCCCTTAACTTCTACCCAGAGCTGAGGGAGCTGATGCTGGAGCTCCTGCCACCGTCCAAGCCGGAATGAAGTATTTATGGGCCAGAGAGACTTCCTGGCTCTGGGTGTGCAGAGCACTGAGCCAGGAGCCTGCATGTGTCCCGACGGGGCTGGAGCCAGGACGCTCCTGCCCAAAGGCTGGGAGCCTGGGAGCAGAGGGGTGCGGGGGGGGGAGGGGGGAGGCCTGGATTTGGGCTGCAGGGTGAGCCGCGGGGCAGAGCCGTCTCAGGCTTGGCTGGAGCCAGGCTGTCTGGGCCGGGCCTCCGCTCTGCTGTCCTAGAGCTGTGGGGCCAGGACCCCGTTCCTCGGCCTCTCTGTGCTTGGAGCCCCTGCCCAGGAACCCGGAACAGCAGGAATGGCACCCACACATGGGCACCCTCAGCAAATAGAGGAAAAGCACTGAGCACCCACCCGCGTCCACAGCTGTGGCCGAAACTGACACAGCACCAGACAGGAGAGCAAGAGAACAGACGGGTCCCCGAGGGAAGGGACATGCAGGTGGGGGGCGCACCCCAGGACAGGGGTCAGGGCTGTCCCCCTCAGCACCAGCCTCGCCGCTGGCTGGCCACCAACCTGCATGTCCCAGCTGGGTCTGACTGTGGCTCCTCCCCTTCCCGCGGTGTCTGCTGTACCTTCTGTTGTTGTTTTGTTTTATTTTCCCCACCCGAGGACATCGTCTCGTTGCTTTTAGAGAAGAAGGGAAAGAGGGAGGGAGAGAAACATCGATGCAGGAGAGAAGCTTTGATCGGTCACCTCCTATACGCACCCACACCCTGGCCAGGGGTCCAACCCGCAGCCTAGGCAGTTGGCCTGACTGGGGTTTGAACCCGCAACCCCTGGCTTACGGGACAGCCCTCCAACCAACTGAGCCACATCGGCCAGGACGCGGCCGTTTCCTCAGCCCCTACTGTGTGCCGGATGCTGTGCTAGGTATTCACCCTCATGCTCTTATTTAATCTCCACAAAACCCCACGGCTGCCCATTGTGGGTGAGGACCTCGGGCTCAGGAAAACTCAGTAACTGGTGTAAAGCCACGTGGTAAGAGGTAGCAGAGCCGGGACCTGAACCCTGCTCTTCTGTGTCAGAGGCTCCGCACTTTCTGCCCTCCCGAGGGTGGGCAGTGAGTGGTGTTTTCAGGCCCAGCATGGACTGTGGGGGCCACAGGCTTCTGATCCCCCCTCACACAGGAGGCGCTGGGGGGGCACCATGCAGCTCAGCCTCCAGCCTGGGCACCCAGGGCAGGGGGCAGACACGTGAAAGGGAAGGTGCTCTGTCCTTGTCACCCCAAGGACGGTCCACGATGCATCCTCGCTGTGTGCCAAGCCAGGTGTGTGTCCTGAGTCTGGGAATACCTCGGGTGGATGTGGCCCGGGGGACCTTCCTCGCCGCTCCCCCAGGCAGCTCCCTCAACCTCCTCAGCCGCGCTTTCCTAACTCGGGAACCAGGGAACCAGGGTGCCAACCGCGGCCTTGCAAGATTGTTGCAAGGATGTGAAACAATGTCTCAATGAGGATAAACGTTGTTACCGTGTCCAGGGCAGGGCTGGGCTGGGTCCCCTGAGACGGGTGCAAAGACATGAGCAATGGCCAGATGGCCTTTCCCTCTGTGCTAGCTTCCCAGTGTGGGGAGCGCTCTGCCTCTCCAGGTTCCACCTGGGACAGGGGGACTGTCACCTGGGGAGGAGGGGGAGGAGGTGCCCGCTGAGTGACCCAGCACGGGGCTGTTTTAAAGGCCTCTTCCCACCTGGCTTTTGAAAAAGTGACCGGGAGTGACAGTCGCCACTGCGCCTGCTCCATCAGCCAGTGGGGTAGAAGCAGCTGCTGGTTCTCCGCACTGTCTGGCTGGAAACCCGGCCCGTCCTAGATGTAGGGACAGACAGGGATCTGAGCCAGGGGAGCTGGGGACACAGTGAGGACAATGGCGAGTGGGCTCCTGGGGGGTCCCAGGCAGAAGCTGGGTGGGGGGTGTGGCTCCCAGGAGAGAGATTGGGGTGGGGGGCCGTGAGCAGCAGGGTCGTCCTGACCAGTGGGCAGGAACGGAGCTGGGGGAGGGAATTGACCGTGCTGGTTCAGCACTCTGGAAGCCAGGGAACACTGTCACCTGTGTCTGCCTGCCCCCCTCCCCGCACCATTCGGAGCAGGTACAGAGGCCCCCCGAGTCGGGCAGGGACCCCAGGAGCCCGGTGTCAGCCCTGTGCTGTGGTTTCCCGCCAGGGCACAGCGCCCGACGGTCGTCTCTCTCCTCTCTCCCAGGACGCGAGCCTGCCCTGCCGGCTGTGCTGACCGTGAGCAGGATGGCCAACGTGGGCTCTGCCAGCCGCCCGCACTACGGCTCTTCCATCCCGGTGCCCCGCGCTGCCTCCCAGACCCGGACCCACACCCCGGGCGCCTCGCCCCAGCTGCGCCCACGCCAGGCCGGCCTGGCCCTGAGCCCTCAGCGAGCAGCCTCCCCGAAGCTGGGCAAGGCCACGGGCCCCCCGCAGGCCTCCTCCCCAAGGGCCTCCCGGGGCAGAGGCTCCCCGAAGCCTGCCGGGGCGGTGAGGGAGTCAGCTGAAGGTGCCGACGGCCTCTCCAGCCCCCCGTGGGGCAGTCCCAGGGCACCCCCCAAAGCAGCCCCGTCCAGCCGGGCAGGGCCCAGAAGAACCGGGGAGACCCAGGGCTCGAAGGGGCGGAAGAAGGCGGCCCGGGAAGGGATTCCAGTCCGCCAGACCAGGGGCAGGAGTCCGGCCCGGACGAGTCCCCACGAAGAAACCCAAGTGCCAGAGGCTCCTGAAGGTCCAAAGCCTCCTAACTGCCCAGGAAAAGGTCAAAGAGGGAAAAACTACAAAAGCTCTGGTGTTCCCGGTTCTTCGGGGGCCTCCTCCCCGGCCTGCAGCCCTGAACAGAGCCGACGCCCTGTGCTGGCCCCGGGGCCCATCAGCTTCTCCTCCGTCCATCCGCAGGGCCCGCCCGCCACGGCCACTGTGGCCCCCTTCCAGTACAGGTGAGTGAGCAGCAGGCCCGGGGCCCCAACCTGCAGGGCCCTTGCTGGTGGGGGGCTTGGGGGCCCCTGTGTGGGGGAGAAGGTAGGTAGGGGACCCACAGAGGGCAGGCTGGGTGCCATCTTGGGGCTGGAGACATAAAACAGGAACTGAGACAAGCTCCTCCACGCTGAGGCTCCGAGCAAACCGAGGTGCAGGACGAGAGTACCCCAAAATGCCCCGTCTCCTCTCTGGGAAGGATGAGACCTGTAGTGATGTCTTTTTAAAAATATGTTATTTATTTATTTTTAAAGAGGGGCAGGGAGGGAGAAAGAAAGGGAGAGAAACATCAGTGTGTGGTTGCCTCTCACGCGCCCCCTACTGGGGACCTGGCCTGTAACCCAGGCCTGTGCCCTGACTGGGAATCGAACCTGCAACCCTTTGATTGGCAGGCCTGCACTCAATCCGCTGAGCCACACAAGCCAGGGCTGTGTTGGGATCCTGTGGAGGCTTCAGCAGCTCCTTGGGTGGGTGGGTGAGTGGGTAGGTCGGCCCAGTCTTGCCCAGCTCACCTGGGACCAGGTGTGGTACACGTCAGTGTGGTACACGTCAGTGACTGCACTGTCGTGGGCCCTGTGACTTCTGGTCGCTGCGAGCCAAATCTTAACTGCCCCTCTGTGGGGGGTCCCTCACGCGTGTGTCTGTCCATCAATCTGTCATGCATTCTCTCTCTCTCTCCACTTAGCGTGTTGCCGTATGCATGTCTGGTTTTGTGCCTGGCATTCCGAGGAGAGTATGTAGGGGTTCCAAAACGGTCGTGAGGGCCACCCGCCCTGCAGGGGGCGGTGGCCAGGCCGCTGCTCCAAGCCCCACGGTCAGCCAGCTGGCCCGTCCAGCTCTGCACAGACACAGTGCGTGGAGAGCGCAGAAAACGGGCGCCTCAGTCAGCTGTGCTTTTCCAGTAAAAACACAGCTCTGTGCTAAAAGGACCACGTCAGTCAACCGCACGTCAATTACCGAGTGTTACACAGTCCAGGAACACTTCCATGCAAACGAAACCCCTCCGGGACTCGGCCGACTCCCTGGGTCTCTTCCTGCGTGGACGTGCGAACGCACAGGTGTGCGGGGTGCGAGAGCTCTCCGCTCCTGCCCTGAACCCGGGGCCTCAGGCGGCCCAGCATCCGCGGGTGGGGGTGGGGCCACAGGAAGTGTTAACTTCCGCACCAGACGCCAACAGCGGGACAGTCCCCGGAGAGTAGAAGGTCCTCGCCTGCCGCGGTCGCTGGTGCCGGGGTCAGCGGCGAGGACACCAGCAGTCCCGTTGCGTTCTCCACGCGGCCAGGCCTCCTTTAGAGAGTTCCCGTGTGGACGCCACATTGCAAAGGGTCGTGGACGCACAAAGCTACCGTCAGGGCGAGACCGGCAGGGTGAGGAGGGACCGTGAGAGTGTCGCAGTGCCAGGATGACGAAAGTTGCCGAGCGGGCGGCTCCGGAAGAGAGCGGCCCCGCCAGGGTCTGCCAGCTGTTGGTGACTCTCTGAGACGGAGCTGGCTGGCTCTGCCGGGTGCAGCACGGAGGAGCGGAGTCGGCGGCGCGGGGCTCACCGTGAGCAGGGACAGACTGGGAGCTCGGTGGGAAGCCCTTTCCAACCAGAGAGGCTCAGAAATGACCGGCCAGTGTCCTCGGGCAGCAGTGGGCGGTCCTCCTGGGGGTCCCTACCCCCCGAAGCATCTCTCCGGCTATGCAGCCCACCCATGGTCCCTTTCCCCGAGAAGCCTGCTCTTTCTGGTGACCCTCTCCACTGACACAGTGTCTCAAGGAAGCAGAAACACATGGCGGACCCTCCCGCGCGGGGCAGGATGCCTCCCTGGCCACCCCATGGCCCTCCCCCACACGATGTCCCGCATTTTGAATCCCGTCTTTGGGAGGGAGCGTCTAGGCATTAAATTGCTTCAGTTTTTCCATCATCCACCCGGCAGGTCCGCTGCCATAGGAGGAGTCTGGGCTTTGCCACAGGGCACAGGGCTTCCTCCTCCGAACATTTCAGAGCAGCCTGCGCAGAGTGGGTCCTGCGGACGGTGGGCCCTGTGCATTTCCACATCACACAGAGGTGCGAGCGTGTCGGGGTCTCTTCTGCCCCCAGGTCCGGCCCCTCTCAGGCCCTAGATTCGGGCCCTGGTTCAGGCAACGGGAGATTAGGACCACAGACACCCCAAGGCAGGGCAGGAAGGTGGGCAGGCGCCCAGCTCACCTTCGAGGCTTGGCACTGGCATCAGGGCAGCCCTGCCAAGGGCCAGTTTCACAGCCGGGGACGTGCCATCTGCGCCCGGGGAGCCACAGCCCTGCCGCTTTCGTGGAAACCTG
The DNA here is from genome assembly GCF_014824575.4 of Sturnira hondurensis. Taxonomy (NCBI): domain Eukaryota; kingdom Metazoa; phylum Chordata; class Mammalia; order Chiroptera; family Phyllostomidae; genus Sturnira; species Sturnira hondurensis. The sequence goes on from NW_028091436.1 coordinate 1,904,636, forward strand.
CTCCCCACCCCCGCACCGCAGCCTCCACAAAGCTCCATCCTTCAGGACCTGCAGGGCCACTGGCTCCCCTGGGCCCGAGTCCTGCACCCATGGCGCCGTCCACACAGGAAGGGGGGGAGACGCGGGGCCTGGCCAGGGCTGGGGCGGTGCAGAGCCCACGGAGGTGGAGAGGTGTCAGCCACCCTCCACAGTGTCCCTGGAGGTGGAGGGTCAGCGGCCGGGGCCCTGAGTCGGGCCCTGGCGTTGTAACCACGGCAGCAGTAACCACGGCAGCAAGGGAGTCCTGTTTCTGACATGGGCCGTTGCCCCTGCTGCGGGTCAGATGAGCCCACTCTGTGCACACACACCGTCATCCAGCAAGACGCTCACGCTCCCTTCCGGCACGTCCTGTGCCTGTTGGCCAGCGGGTCCTCCCCCACTGCCGATGCCCAGGTCCCCTCCCATCGCTCCCCCTGGTCAGCTCCAGACCCGCAGATGGGTCTGGGCCTCGGGGCTCGTGGCTCCCACCTGTGATGACACACGAAGGCAGAAAGGGATCGCTCTGCGTCACCCGGCCAGTTGATGTCAGTGTGGCTGTCTGGGTGCCACAGAAGTAAAAACTGGAGAGGGAGCCCTGCCGGTAGTGGGGCCCCCTGGCCAGGCCCTGCCACCCCAGGACCAGATTCGCTTCCCCTCCCGCCTGCACAGCCCTCCCCACCCCTCCCGCCCAGCTGCCAAAGGGCCCATTTAGCTGGAGCCAGCCAGAGCCGCACGGCTCCGGAGCCCAGGGTAATTGCCTGTAATGAACGCTCGCCCAGCCTTTGTTCCTGGGAGCGGCCTGCTGGACCCGGAGCTCACTGTGCCCGGAGGCCCGCCCCCCTGCTGCCCCAACTGGCTGCCCGAGGCGTGAGTGGCCCGAGCTGAGCCTGCCCCTCCCTCCTCCTGGCCTCACCGCCTGGACGGTGCCGGGGCAGGGGGAGCCTGGGGGCTGGTGTCTCCCCACTCCCCGCTGTCACCTGCAGTCAGTGACCTCGGCTCAGAGGGAGCTCTTCCCTGGGTGAAGTGTGTGGCTATCATCCACACACAGCCCAGGTCCCCATGCTGCATGGGTCATGCACGTTTGTGGGGGTCTGTGCCCTTGGGGGAGCCTCCCTTCCTCCACCCGACTGTGTCCGGAGGAATCTCGCTGCCTCCCGGTGTGCGCACATGGTCCTGTGCCCGTCAGGGAGGCCCAGGCCCTGGGGGGCTTCCTCAGCCCCATAGAGAGGCATTGAGGCCACGAGTGACCACAGTTCTCTCTCCCACAGGTTGCAGACAGACCTTGAACCCAGGCCTCTGCCCCAGGGCAGCTGGGCCTTGGATGGCTACCCCACGCCCCCCAGCGGGACCGAGGATGGCTTCTCCTGCATGGGTGAGTGGTCCGGGAGAGGGACCCCCTCCTGGGGTGGGAGCCCAAGGTGCTCCTGCACTCGGGGGGCCTGTACTTCACTGCAGGGCGCCGGCCTTAGACACACTCTGAGCTTTGGCCAAGCTCGACTCAGCCTGGAGCCAGGCCTTCGGTCCAGGAGCACTTGAAGGTCAGGCCGGGAGGGTGTCCGGCAGGTGCCACGTTTACCCAAAGCTCAGGCTGTGGGAGCTGCCCGGGCGGTGACAGGGACCCACGCTGGGAGGGCAGAGCCGGCAGCAGGCAGAGCCCAGGTTGCTGCGCGGGCGTGGGCACCAGGCCCGCAGCCAGGGGCCCTCCTGCCCCCTGCTGGCCGCAGCTTCCTGCCCCGGCCCAGCTTCAACGGCCATGCCCTGGGGCATCCCGAGTCGCATCTGGTGCTCTGGTGCCGGCCGTGCTGGTAACTGGGCCTCAGGAACCGTTTGGCGAGACTTGCAGGGAAGAGCGATGTTCTGAAAGGGCGGAGGTTGCTGGGGTGTCGGCCTTCCCGCAACCTTAGAGAAATGCCTGGGGGACAGGTGGGATCCACACCGGGGTGGTGAGAGACACCCTCGCAGGGAGAAGCTCTGTCCTCCAGTTTGGCAGGAAAAGGGACGCTTGTCCAAGGGAAGGCATGACCTTGCTTTTGACAAATCCTCAACAGTCACGGCTCCAGCTCAGCGCCCTGCTCCAGGGGCAACGCAGGGCAGGGGACACAGGTGTCCTTGGACCCGGTGGGGTGTCATTCCTAACTTCGCTGTCCTCTGAGGGACTGCCCACTCGGCCTGGGGACTGGGCCCCCTGCGCCGTCTCCAGTGCAGCCCCCGCAGCTCCCAGATCAGAGTGCCCGCAGGCCTTGGGGAGGAAGGGCTGGGGGCGGGACCCGGCCCTGAAACAGCAACCCGGTCGCCTCCCACAAGAAGGAGCCTCTGGGGGGACTGGGGCATGACCGCGGGGACAAAAAGGAAGCCCAGCCTCACTGGCAGTGGGAAGCCATCCGATGAGAATGTGGTAACTGGGAAACTATGTCTCTATTTTTACATCCGCTGCTTCGTTAGCGGAATGGCTTCCGTATGGGAGCCACATGGCTGCAGCCCGCGGTCCCCGCTGAGCTGGCTCATGGTCGTGATGAACATCCGATGCGTGGGGCGACCCCAGGAGCCCCCCCAGACCCGTCAGCGGGCAGACCCCTCGCCAGCTCCACCTGAAAGCGCGCATGACCCTGAGGGGCAGAGTGCCGGGGCGCTGGGCGGTGGGCTTCCTCCGGGCTCCTGGGCGGGGTGTCCACGGGGCCGAGTGGGCTCTGGCACCGGCGGTCGTTGCGGTGACCTGTCCAGGCCAAGGATGCGCCGAGGCTCCATGACGGGTGGGAGGGGGGATCTGGGACCTGCCCGTGCTTGGAGTGGGCAGGGGGCTGTACTCTGTTNAAGCGCGCATGACCGTGAGGGGCAGAGTGCCGGGGCGCTGGGAGGTGGGCTTCCTCCGGGCTCCTGGGCGGGGTGTCCACGGGGCCGAGTGGGCTCTGGCACCGGCGGTCGTTGCGGTGACCTGTCCAGGCCAAGGATGCGCCGAGGCTCCATGACGGGTGGGAGGGGGGATCTGGGACCTGCCCGTGCTTGGAGTGGGCAGGGGGCTGTACTCTGTTGAGCCGCAGGAACACAGCCGAGAGCGGAGCCGAGGATGGCTCCCACGTATACCCCGTCCCCTGTGAACCTCACTCACTCATTCACTCACTCAGCAGACCATCGGGGAAGGTGTGCTGACCTTCCTGGAGGCGCACGTGGCGCGATGCAGTGCCCAGGCCGCCGTCAGACCTTCATCTGGGAGCCCAGGCGGCGGCCAGGCCCGTGCATCTGTGCCCACACGTGCGAGGCTGCACGCAGGGCGACTCGGAAAGGCCGCCCGGGACAGGCCCTTAATTGGTTCCACGCTGTGACCCATCTGAAGGAGCGCTGAGTGGACATGAATGAGGGGACTTGCCTCATCGGAACGCATGTCTCTGGGGACAGCAGAGGCCCCACGTGCCGAGCGGGGGTGGCGTGGAGCCTGCCCCCAGGCTGGGTTCGCTCCCTCACCCACGTGGCGTGGGCTCCACCTCTAAGCTGCAGTGGAGTGTTTCGAGTCTCGTGGCCTTGGGAGAGGGGACAGAGTCTTGCTTCTCAGGAAACGTGAGACCCCGGCGTGCCCTTGGCCAGGTAGAGCAAGCTCTGGCAGCTGTCCCAGCAGCAAGGGGGGCTTCTGGTGGGCCTGGGGCGGCGCCCAAGCACAGCGCTCTTCTGCGAGCCTCGGGCCAAGTCCGCGCTTGCCGGGCTGCGAGGGACTTGGCATCAAAGGATACAGGAAGCCACAGCTGTGACGAGGCCCACACGTCACCCTGTATGGAGACACCCCAAGCTCCACGTGACCCAGGGGTGATGACGACTGTCATTTACTGACCACCTACTACCTGCAGGGAGTCACATCCTCCTTAAGCGCCTGGCACAGCCCTTTGCAGATGTCGCTGTTGTTCGGGGGCAAGCGAGGAGACTGGGCTCAGAGAGGTGCTGGGGACACACAGCTGGGGGCCACGCGAGGGTTTCAGTCCAGGCTTGTCAGAAAGCCACGCTTGTCCAGCGTCACCCCCCGGCCCCATCTGCTGCCGGCACTCACCATGTCACCCTGTTAACTGTCCCAGCACAGCCTGGTCCCCCCAACCTCTGCCAAGTGCGGGGGAAGGAACTGGGTCAATGAGCCACAGCCCCCCGACCCAGCAGGCCTGGGATGTCACCACTGCTCTGTCCTCCCAAAGCTGTGTGAGTTCTTGCCGAGCTCACACTGTCTCGTCCCCTGCCCTCTGGGGACTCCCGGGCAGAGCCGCGCCTGCCTGTCCCAGCCATCGGGGCAGAGAGGACGCGCAGACAATGGACTGGGAAACAGGCCTCCCTCCGGGCTGATGGCGTTAGCCTGGTGTCCTCCAGGCTTGCTCGGGTCAGTGCCCATGAGGCAGTGCGCCGGTGCCTGGGGACCTGGTCGATGCACATAGTCACCGCCTGGGACCAAGTAGACTTCTGGGAGCTGGGACAGAGGTCAGATGAATCGGAAGACAGCAGCGGACAGCACCTTTAACCCTCCACATTGCAGACATTGGGACCCCCCGTCCTACGGTCAGGGGACCTGACCTCAGAAACCTCCTGGGCTGGAGTCAGGCTCACGGGGAGCTGGAGGCAATGAGCGTCAGGGTCAGGGTCAGGACCGGGGAGGGCAGAGGGACGCTGGGTCACCCGGCTCTCGAGTTCCTCCTGCCTGCGCCCAGGGACAGTCAGGCACGGGGATGTAAAGCGTCTGGTCAGGTGGGCAGAGGACTTCCAAGACCCCGCCAGGGAGGAGGAGCGGCCCTTGGCACCGTCTGGGAGCGGGCGAGACCCCCACACTCACTGCGTCCTTCCTGCCCGAGCCCCTGGATTCCGTGGGAGCGGGAAGCGCAGGGAGGGGGGCTCAGCATCTGGTGACGCAACCCGGCCGTGGGGACGGGAAGTTCCTGCCCCACGCTGAACGCCCACCCAGCCCGCCCGGGAGCGCTCTTCACATTTGCACGGTGTTTTTATATGCCCAGTAATTGCCAGTGATTATTCTATTAAAACCCACAGAGCTGCAGACTCACGGCACATACAGTTCAACGCCTTGGAGGAAACCCTGCGAAACCTCAGAAAGCACAGAGGTGCCGACTGAGAAAGTGAGGACAGCCACGCGCTGTTGGGGGAGGGGGGCAGGCACATTTCTCCAGGTGGCAAGCGGGCCAGGTGTCTGTCCCAGCTGGCTCAGGGTCAGGTGCCAGAGGTTCTTGCTCTTGCAGGTGCCTTTCTGCATTCGGCACCATGGAGCTGCCTCAGAGCTGGGGCGGCATGACGTCTCCCCGACACACACCGCGTATTTAATGGTTGGCCTCATGGACTCGCCAAATCCACGCGGAAGCCTGCAGGGCTGCCACCACCACCGGCTGGCCAGGCCAGGCTGCCTTGGGGTGGGGCCTCGAGGTTTTGTGCGCCGGGTGCTTGGGGTTCCTTGACTCAAAGTGACATGCTGAGGCTCATTACAACCAGGTCAGCTCTGCTCTAAGGCAGAACATTGCATGAGATTGTCTCTGAGCTTCCGCTCGGCACTGGGATGCGGTGACCTTAAAGTGACCGGCTCTGCAGGGATGTGGAGGGGCCGGGCTTGTGCCCACGTCGAAGTTCACTCCCCTACCCTGTCCGGAGGGTCCCCTTGCAGGCCCGCTGCTGCCCTGACACCAGCTCCCAGCGGGTCCACCTAAGGAAGGTGTGCCTGGAAGGCGCGGAGGGGCCCAAGCCAGAGACCCACTCCCCGTGGGAGGTCAGGGAGCCCTGTCCTGCGCCTCGTCCAAAAAAGAAAAGGGGGGAGACACCCAGAGCTCCTGCTAGGGGAGAGAGACCCCTTATACCAGCCTGCGGTCAGGACAGGAGCCGCAACCCAGCCCAGCCCTCAGTCAGGCCTCCCAGCCCAGGACCCTGGGTCACCGCCAAGGGGCCAGCTGCTGAAGGAGGGTCCCTCCTCGGCTGGAGGGAGCAGTCCCTCAGCCACGTGCCCTCTCCCTCGGGGGCCACTCAGCCCAGAGCACCGGCCCTGAAGAGAAGGGTTATGTCCCTCCCGGCCTCGGAGAGACTGGTCCTCCAGCGGGGCCACTGTCCTCAGACTCCAGGCCTGGTCTCTGTGCTCCAGCTTCACACCCTCGGGTGGGGGTCTGCTGGGTAGAGGCTGGGGGTGGGGGGCGCGGATGGGTCCAGCTCCCAGGGATGTAGGTTGTTGGCGGGCATCTCTCAGCACGTCCACCCTCCGGAAGCCGTCCTGGCTCCACTCCCGCCTCAGTTTGCCAAGCCTCCCGTTCCCCGGGACAGGCAGGCAGTTGGTCTCCTCTGAGCCCACACACCTCAGCTCCTGGCCCAGAAGAGAAGTCTCCAACCCTGGGCTCAGGGAGCCTCCAGGGACAGAGCCAGGCCCCACAGAGTCCTCAGGGACCAACGCCGTGCCAAGCAAAGGTGGTGGCTAGGCTGCGAAGAGGCTAGCGGATACATCAGGGAGGGCTTCCTGGATGAGGTGTGAGCGGCTTCTTGGATGAGAGCAGCGGCCTCTGTGGTGGAACACTGCATCCACCGGCCCCTTTTCTCCCCTAGGTGGCAGGGAGGGTGGGCCCGAGTTCCAACTGGGGTGGCCCCTGGTGCCGGGGACCCCAAGGACACCTTGCCTACACCTGCCCCTGCCTCCCAGAGGTGGGGCAGAACTCTGCCCAACCTCTGAGCAGAGCAGACCTCCCCCAGATGGAGGGAGGAGGGGGTCTGGGGTTCAATGTGTGCAGGGGTCCTTCCCCTGAAGGCCTGTGGCACAGACCGCCGTGCGCTGGCTGCACTGTGTTCCTGAGAGCCCCACTGTGCGCAGACAGCTGGGAGGGGGTTGGAGGAACAGCCCATCCTCAGCGGACCAGCCAGTGGCAGAAACACAACCAGTGAACAAAGAGAGTTGGCTGCAGGTGCTCGGCAGGTGTCTGAGGGCCCTTGGGGACGGTGTGGGGTCAGGGGCGGTGTCCGGAGGACCCAGCAGCAAAGCCAGCTCCCCCCCCACACACACACACACACAGTCGCCCAGCAGAGTCTCCACGCCTCGCTCCCTCCCACGCAGCCACCTCGGCTCCGGCAGCGAATCTGACAATAGTCACAGTTCTGCAGATGCGGCCAGGGCCCGACTGTCCTCCCTGCCACCAGCGTCCCCACCCAGCTCCAAGTCTCCCCCAGCCACCTGCCCACGGCCCGCCCACAGACCCCGCCTGCTCCAAGGTTACCGTGCAAGGTCAACCTCCCAAGGTCAACCGGGTGGGGCAGCCCTGCCCTCCTCCCACCTCCTCCTCCTCTCTCCCCACCCCCAGCCACCCCACCCAAACCAGTGGGCAGAGCCCCGACCCTCCTCCCACCAGATGACCGGCCTCCCCCACGAAGTCCCAGGGTGAGACAGGGCCACCTCGCCGCGTCTCTCCTTGGCTCTGAGCCTGTGCCTTCATTCCTCATCCTGGTTTAGGTTGTTGCTCAGCACATGGGGTCCAGCCACGCAGGGCTCCCATCACAGGAAGGGGAGCAGGGGGGAGGGGCAGAGTTGGGGGAGCGGGGGGGTGGTGGTGGTGGGGACTGGCATGACTCTGAAGCCTCCTCTTTCCCCTCCCCTTCCTTTGGGAGCCCAGCAGGACCTAGTGCCCTCAGTAGGCCACCCAGCACCCCCTCCCTGCCCCTTGTCACGTGGCTCCTCTTGACCAGGCAGCCTCTCTCTGTGGGGGACCCTTCGCAGCCTGTCTGTCTGGGAGCGGGAGGGGCTCAGAGCTGGGTTTGGGCATGGGGTGGCAGGGGAGGCCCCCTCCTCTTAGAACTCACTCCAGGAGACCTGCCATACACAGTGGCCTTAGGGACCGGCCCTGGGAGTGGCCCTCGCCACAGCCGCAGAGCCTCCCTCTGCAGGAGGGCATGGTGGGAAACTCAGGGGAAGTGGGAGGAGTGAGAAAGAGGTTGCCCTAGGGAGTGTCTGACAGTTCCAGCACGCCAAGGGGCCAGTGTAAAGGGATCGGCCACCACATGGCCATAGTAAGACCCTTTAAAGGGTGACTGGGGAAGGGGGCCAGAGCGAGGACTGACTCTCAAGGGATCCCCGCTGAGTGAGCTCACCGATGAGTGGGCTCACCGATGAATCAGCCTGGCAGGTGTTTCTGCGGAATACGCTGACAGGCAGCCATGAGTTCAGAAGCACATGTGGGTTCGGAGGGCCTGGCAGGCAGGGGACCGTGCCGCTTGCCTCGAAGAGGCGGGGTTTCAGTGGCTGCTTCCTGGAGGGAAGGGAAGGACTGTGGCTTGGGGGGCTGTTCCTGGAGAGCAGGTATGCAGGAGCAAGAGGAAGGGTAAGGAGAGGAGGTGGGGGAGTCAGGTCACCAGGGGGCGAGGAAGGTCGCGTCCCCAGGCGTCCAGCGACGTGAGGTGCCAGTGAACAGAGTGACAAGTGGGACTGTGTTTTGTGCCGTCCCAGGGATGAGTGTGACAGGACCTACAACTGTGGGTGCCAGAGACAGGGTGGGGGGTGTGCCGAGGTGACCCCAGAGAGAGAGCACCGGCTCCGCCTACAGCTGGATGCGCGGGTGGGATGCAGGGGTAGGCCAGGCCTTGCGTCCGGAGGGCACCGGTTCACGCCTCCTTGTCTGGCAGGGGAGATGGATTCGTGTGCAGAAAAGGCCACGCACACAGAAAACGAACAGGAACCCCCACCGCGGCGGGTCGGAGAGCACGCGCCCCCAGACTCTGGAGTGGCTCCTTTCAGGAAAGGGGACCCTCCCTCGTGACTGGGTCATGCATGTCTCAGGCTCATTGGAGAGTGGCCAGGGGCCAGGGGGAGGAGTTTGCAAGTGGCCTTGACCTCATGGAAGGGGGAGGGTGTGGTGGCCCAGAGAGGATGTCTCAGGATTGGCCTCGTCCTTGGGACATCCCTGCTGTGCCCAGGTCAGGTCTGGCATGGCGCCGCTTCAGTCCCTTTAACCAGATCCTACGGCCTGTCCTTTGCTGTCACAAACCCTGGCTCTGCTGGGAGCTTCGGAAGGGCTGGACCCAGGCCCCGGGGCCACGCCACCCCACGCCCTCAGGTACAGGACCTCTCAGCCAACTCCTGCTCTCAGCTCTTTCCCTCTGAACCCTGGAGGTGCTGACGGTGCGGGGCCGGCCTACCGGCCGCCTGCCCTGCTCTCCGTCTGACCCTGGCTGTGACCGCACCGCAGCCCAGGGACCAGCCCCACTCCCCCCACCCTGCGTGCCCGAGGCTCGCTCTTGTCCTGGCACCCGGTGCGCGCACACCTGCGTGTGTCTCACCTGTGATGAACGTGTGGGCCTGTGTGATGCCGCTTTGCCCCAGGGACAGGGCTCTTCCTTCCCCGCGTCTTCCTCATCTGTCTGGTCGCATGCCTGGCCACACACTGACCCCCGAGGACACGATCTGGGTCCCTGAGGCCCGGCCAGCGGGTCTGCGCTTCTTACCAAATCCCCCTCTGCCGGAGACCCCCGTGTGCCCAGCACTGCGGGCTGCTCTGCTGGGGTCCCTGTACCTGGAGGGGTCGCGGCCTCTCGGCCCAGCCCTGGGGTCACTGAAGGCGGGATCCTGAGGTGCGCCGGGGGCAGGCAAGGTCCACTTCTAGTGTCCAGCAGCCGGGCCTCCGAGTCCATACAACCCCCCAGCTGCAGCACAGACCCGTGCAAGGTGTGGAGACCCCGTCCCGCCTGTGGACAGCTCCAGGGCTGGGGCAGGGGGGAGACAGACGCACGCACACGGGCCCTGGTGTGAGGGCAACGCAGTGCCAGGAGAGGCCGTGAATCGTGACACGCAGGCACACAGCCTCTTCAGGTGCTGGGTGAAGGGAAGAGGGAGCCAGAGTGGGCGGCCTGGGCTGGGCGGGCAGACAGCCTGAGGACCCGTGCTGGCTGGCGGAGGGCCGGAGGGGTGTTAGCCTTGGGGCTGCCCCTCCTGGAGCAAGCTCTGCCTTCAGAGACACCCTCAGGTGTCTCAGCCTCTTTCTTGCCTGAGGACCCCCTGCTCGGGCAACTCGGCCCTGACGAGAGACCACAGAAGGGTGGGCAGTGTCCCCTACTGAGGGACAGCCCCAGCCAACCTGCTGCCTCTGTCCACCCCCCCCATCTGCCCCTACCCCATCCCCAGGCCCAGGGGCAGCCTCTCTTTAGCTCTGGCAGGCAAGGAACCCGTGCTGGGCCTTGCCCGAAGCCCCTGGGGTGGGCCCTGCACTTCACCTCTGCCGAGTCCTTCCTCTGGTTCGACCTGCATCACCGCCCCTGGGAGAAAAGGCGGAGAGCCAGGGTGGGGGGCCGTGCAGTGACTTTGACAAGGTCACGCAGCCAATTACAATGGGCGCCCCAAATCCTGACCCCAAGAATTACCCTTTTCCTTCAGTGCGCCAACCCCTCCCCAGTCCCCCACGACGCCCCGGTTCCAAGCCCCCTCGGGAGGGCAGCCTGGTGCCTCAGAGGCTGAGCCAGGTGGGGCCGGGAGCCTCCTGGGGAAACCAGGAGGTTTGGAGAACATGCCACCTGGATGCTCCTCCCCAACCCCTCCCAGCAGCCGACCAGGCCCCGGGAGCCCACCCTGGCTTCGTGGGAGCTGCTGTCTCAGTGTTTCTACCTGTGCCCTCCCATCTCCGCCCCAGATCCTCCCCACCCTCGCCAGGCTCTGTGGGGGCCCACTGCCTTTGCTCCCAAAGCCAGCAGAAAAACCGATGCATCCGTCACCTCTGCCCACCCCGCTCCGGGTACCCCAACTCATCCGCCCCTGCATCTCGGCTGCAAACACCACCCCCTCTAAGCCAGAAATAGACACAGCTCTCGCCCCCACCCCTCCCTGCGCGCACTCCTCCCCTGCCTGGTTGCACCGCCTCCCCTCTCTCCTCCCTCCCTCCCTCCGAGCCGCTGCCGCAGCCCCGGCTCCAGCGGGCGAGCGGAGAGGGCGCTACCGCCGAAGGCCCCAGGACCCCGGGGCGGGGGGCAGGCTTCGGGGCTTCCATTCTTCCTTTGGTTGATTTTTACATTTTAATTTGTATTTCCCCGCCCGCCCCTTTTTCTCCACCCCCTCCCCTCCGCTCCACGTTTCCTCTCTCTTTCCTTTCCCTGGCTTCCTTCCTTGCGTGTCTTCTGCGCCCCCCGGCTGGGCTTGGCTTGCCTCCCTCCCTCCGCCCTCCGCCCTCCCCCTTCCTCTCCCTTCTTCCTCGGTTTCTTCCGTCCTTTCTCTCCCCTCCCCTCCCCCGCCTCCCCCTCCCTGCGCTCCCCCGCCCGGTGCCTGCAGACGCGCGGATCGTCCCTGCGCTCCTCGAGGGCAGAATGCTGGGCAGCAGCGTCAAGAGCGCGCAGCCTGAGGTGGAGCTGCACGGCTGCGGCGACGAGGGCGCGGACGAGCCGCGGGGCGCGGGGAGGACGGCAGCGGCGGACGGCAGAGGCATGCTACCCAAGCGCGCCAAGGCGCCCGGCAGCGGCGGCGGCATGGCCAAGGCCGGTGCGGCGGAGCTGAAGGTCTTCAAGTCCGGCAGCGTGGATGGCCGAGTCCCCGGCGGGCCGCCCGCCTCCAACCTGCGCAAGCAGAAGTCGCTCACCAACCTGTCGTTCCTCACGGACTCCGAGAAGAAGCTGCAGCTGTACGAGCCCGAGTGGAGCGACGACATGGCCAAGGCGCCCAAGGGCTTGGGCGAGGCGGGGTCCAAGGGCCGAGAGGGCCCGCTGATGTCGAAGACGCTGTCCAAGTCGGAGCACTCGCTCTTCCAGGCCAAGGGCAGCCCGGCCGGCAGTGCCAAGACCCCCCTGGCTCCGCTGGCGCCCAGCCTGGGAAAGCCCAGCCGGATCCCGCGCGGCCCCTACGCCGAGGTCAAGCCGCTCAGCAAGGCTCCGGAGGCGGCCGTCAGCGACGACGGCAAGTCGGATGACGAGCTGCTCTCCAGCAAGGCCAAGGCGCAGAAGGGCTCCGGGCCGGTGCCCCCCGCCAAGGGCCAGGAGGAGCGCGCCTTCCTCAAGGTGGACCCCGAGCTGGTGGTGACGGTGCTGGGGGACCTAGAGCAGCTTCTCTTCAGCCAGATGCTCGGTGAGTCCTGCCGCCGCCCCCCACCCCCGCTTGTCCTTTCTCCTTTCTCCCAGCCAGCTGCAAGGGAAGGTGTGGGGAAAGCGCCCCCCGCCCCGCCCCACGTCGGGCTCTCCAGGTCGGCGGTGAGAGGGCGCTGCGCCCAGATGCGCGAGGTTGAAGTGCACCTCCTCACGAATGTCCCCAGCAGGAAGCCCTGCTGTCGCCCGCCTGGGGTGAGGCCGCACAATGCGGCGCAGCGCCGCTGATGTTCAGAAACGGAGCCTCTTAGCTCCTTCCTCCAGTCTGAAACCCCAGAATCCTAACGCGGCCGAAGGGGGGCCGATGGCGGTGCCGCGGTGCCGCGGGCTGCACCCTCTCAGCGCATCCAGCATTGCTGGGGGGCGGGGGGGGCGGAGCGGGGTCCCGGGGACACGTGTGCGGGAAGCAGATGTGAGGCCGCCGGCCCCGAGCAGAGCTGAGGCCCCACTTCCTCTGTGGGTCCCCGGTGGGAACTCGGGTCGGATATCCCGGGCGTGAGGCTCTGGCAAGGGGACGCGCCTGGGGCCGCAGGGGCGGCGCGCAGGCAGCCGCGCGCATCTGGATGCGCATCCCATCCCTCCGTCCGGATCCGGCCCGGACCCCAGCCCCCGGATTTTAGAGAGCGTGGAGAGGTCCGGGCTTTCGCCCGAGCCTCCTGGTTGACTGGGCAGCTGGCGCCCTGGGGCCGAGGGGAGCCGAGCCGCGGGAAGGGAGGAACAAAGCTTGCTCTGCCAGAGGAAGCCCAGAGAGCGGCTCCATTGTTCTCCGAGCCTGGCGTCTGTGCAGACAACCCGAGCGGCCCCGGAACTGCTCCCGGGCCGGCTTGCCCGGGTCCCCGACCGGGAGAGGATAGACGGTGCCGCGCAGGACGCGAGGCCGCGGTGCTTCGGGAGCCCGCACGGCCGCGCTGAGGCCGCGGGAGGACGGCGCCGGCCTGGGGCCTGCGGGGCCAGGGTGGCTCCGCGGACTTGTCGCGGTGGTTGGGATGTGGGTTCTGGGCGCCGGGGACAGAGCTGCCCGGGTACCAGGCTGGTGCCCGCCCCGCGGGGGCTGGGAAGGGGCGTGTCCGCGCGCGGGGGCGGGGCTGCGTCCGAGTGACCGGCTGGCAGAGGCGGAGGGGCCGGCCTGCAGAGGTTGCCCGGAGGCCCGTGGGCCCTGCCGCAGTCCCCCAGGAGCCCCGACCCCCGTTCGGGCCGGGGGCGAGGATGCGGAGGCTCGCTGGGGAGGCGGCCCGTGTTCTTGGCAGGGACGAGCAGGGCTGGGGTTGCGGGTGCAGATGCCGACCAGTGACCTCTGTGGTGTGCCAGCCTGTGCCCAGGGCTGCTAGGGGGTGAGACAGACAAGAGCAAAGAGAACCTTCCGCCTGGAGCACGCCCGGGGAGGAAAGGAGAGGGGTCGCCTGATGGAGCGGGTTGGGCTGAGAGGCCTGCCCTGGGCCTGGGTCAGGGGGTGACCCCTGAACCGCGGCCAGGCTTGGGGAGGGGGCACCAGGTGAATGGGAGTGGGGGCAGGCAGAGGAGAGGAAAGCACGGGGCTGATGGGGTGCAGGGGGTGTGAGAGACTCAGCAGCACAGAGGGCACACGGTGTTTTCAAGGTCAAGGCTGTGCTGCTTTGGGATGAAGGAGCCGATCCCGGCTGCCCCCAGGCAGGAAGGTCCCAGCTGCCCCAGCACCTGGCTGCCTGGACCAGGCCTCCTTAGTGGCTTCTCAAGAGGCAGCAGCCCCAGACACCCTGACAAATGGCCCTCAGGCTGCTCAGCATTGTCACCCCTCAGAGCCCACCCTCAGGGCCTCTCAGCAGACCGGAAGGCGAGGAGGGAGCGTGCCCTCCTGCTCCCCGGGGGCAGGAGGCAGGTCAGCAGCTGCCGGGGCTGGAGACTCCACTGTGGTCGGTCCTGGTGGAAGGCAGACTCCTCCGTCCCGCTCTCCCAAGGAGGCCAGTCTGAGCCTGGGGCCTTCCCCAGACCACCAGCCCTGCCCTGGGGACCCTCTCAGAGGATGAGCTCTGGTGGGGCCAGAGGGCTGGGAAGTCTGACAAGCTTGCTGTCCTGTCCGCAGCCCTGAGGACCCCAGGCGGGTGGGGGTGGAGGGCAGCCTGGTGGGTGGTGGGCGGTAGGCGCACCCTGGTACCGTCTCAACCCCGAGAAGCTGCCGAGACCCAGTTTCTGACGGAGGGGGTGAGGCAGCTCCAAGTAAGAGCCTTTCTGGAAGGAAAGGGAACAGCTGAAACCTGATCGCCCCTCCCCGAAATCAGCTGGGGCCCAGATGGCCCTGCCGGCGGCCTGCCCCGCCCCCACCTCGGAGCTGCCAGATCTCCACGGTCCCAGTGGAGCACCCCCAGAGGAACCCCAGAGATGCGGGGGCTGAGGATGGCCGCCCAAGGGCGCGGCCCATCCCAGGCAGCAGAGGCCTCTGGGCCCAGGGCCGACGGTGCATCAGGCCCTGGTCCTGGGCCCGGGGCAGCGTCCACTGCGATGCCCAGTGTCCCCATTGTGACTGGGAGAGACCCTGCCCTGGCCCCTCCTCACTGACAGGGCTTGGGGATCAGGGCAGAGGAGGTGGCCAGACCTCAGAGCTGCCCCAGGTCACTGGAGGAGAGCCGTTCCTAGTCCACTCCAGCCAGGGCCACCATCCCTGCCTCCTCGACCCGGGGCCAAGAACCCCAACTCCCATCTCTCAGCTCCCTAAACATTTCTCCTCTAACCTCCCAGGAAAAGGGGCGAAGGGGGCAGTGAGGCAACCTCAGGTCAGGGTATAAAGGCAGCCCCAGGTCAGGGTATAAAGGGATGTTGGTGCCACATCCTCACCCAGCCTCTAGGTGTCAGCCTCTAGGCCAGGGGTTGCTGTGGCAACAGCCAGACCCTCTGAGGAGCCAGGCAGGTCTGGTCTCTCAGCCTGCTGGTGGGTGTGGGTTTGGGGGATGCGCGTGAGGGCGGATCGACCCTGTGGAGGGAGTCCTGGGACGTGGGGAGGAGGGGAGGGGAGTCACAGGTTCGAAAGCAGCTTTTTCTTTCCGTTCCCTGTCCTGGCGGGTGGCCGGGGTGGTCGTGGGGTCGCTGATGCTCAGACAGACAGGTGAGGTGTGCAGGCTCCCCCGCCCCCGCACCCTCAGGTCAGACACTCCGCACCTCCTACCATGAGATGCCTCCTCTGGGGTCCCCGAGACCAAGCAGGAGAGTGGGGCTCACTGCTCACTTCCCACCCACCCCAGCCCCCCTGCAGAAGCTGGAGGACCTTTGTAGAAGCCAGGCTGATGGCAGGGGCGGTAGATGTGGGCCTGGGTGTGCACATAGGAACCGCCTCCAGCCCTTCGTGCTGTGAGGCGTCCCCGAGTCTGAAGCCTGGCTCCAAGGGGAACACGTGTTTTCTCAGCATGTTCGGGAAGTTGCTTCCCAGGCTCAGTGTCCAGCAGGGGCCAGGCCCAGGTCCTGCCCCTGCCAGTGGGCGGAGCCTCCTTCAGACCCATGAGCCGAAGCCGCTCCCCTGTCACTGCAGCAGTGGGGACCCTGCTTCCCAGGGGAGTCGTGGCTGGGTGAGGGGGTGCTGGGCAGGGAGACGCACAGGGAGACGGTGCAGGTGGCACAGGAGAGCCCAGGGCATTTCTGTGAACCAGCCTGGGGAGGGCCGGGGCTGGACAGGGACCGGTTGGGCAGCAGGGCCAAGTCCCCTGAAATCCCGGGCTGTTTTCCGACACCTTTCTCCTGTTCCACATATGTCACTCCCCCCCACACACACATCTGAAACTGTCACTGCATCTGACCTGCCCCAACCCTGGGGCACCAGCACCTGACACGTTCTTTCTGCTTGTCTCCAGCATTGCCCCTCCCCTCACCTGTCCCTCTGCACACGCCCCAGCACCTCATGGCCTCTGACCCCAGGGGAGGCAGGTGCAGGTGGGGCTCAGCGGGAGAGAGCCCAGAGGGGGCATTCCTGCAGGTCAGCACCCCACCATCCCCTCAGCCTCGGGTGGCGGTGTCTCCAGTGCAGCCCAATGGTGAGCCCGCCCTTCCTCTGAGCAGAACGAACCGCCCCTCACCCATCCCCAGCGTCTCATGGAGTGCAGAATGGCTGAGCCGCCCACCAGAGCCAGAATGAATCTGTGGGTGTTCTGTTTACATGCTCCTAGTGACAGTGCGCTCACTACCTTATTTTCCTGGAAAGCGCTCCTTGTTGGAAAGCCGGGAGCACAGACGCTTTCTCCTGAAAGTCTCCGCCTGTGGTCCAAACCTGCTACCTCTCACAAACCCCCTTTCCTGTGCTAGAGGCCAGACCCCTGTCTGTTTCTTGCCCCATCTTTTCTTTTGAAGTAAGATGTTGAAAGCAGGAGCCAGACCTGTTCCTCCCCTACCCCTGTTCCTGGGTCTGGTCTTGCCCAGCCCCCACCTGGACCCCCGCCCCTCCTCCTAACGTCTGCACCCCAGCGCCTGGCTGAGATGCCTCCTGGCCCAGCCAGGCCCTCCTCCCTCCGCCTGGAGACCCGTGTCAGTGCCGGTGGAGGGGAAGTGCGAGCCCCCTGCTTCTCGCTGGCGTGGGCTGATCTCGTCCACAGCCTGTTCGGATTACCCAGATGTGTTTGATGTCCAGGAGTCCAGGGAGCCTTGGCCCGTGCTCCCAGCCAGCCCCCCAACACCTGCCCCACGCTGTTGCCTCTGGGCCCCGGGCCTCCTTTTGGGGGAGGAAATTAGAGCCTGCCTGTTCCAGAGCCCCCGCCAAGTCTGGGGTGCAGGCGGGACGGGGCCCCAGGGGCCATGTCTGTCTGTCAGCTGGAGGCAGGGGGAGGGTCAGATGTGCAAGGTGCCATCTGTGAGCCAAGTGTGGGCTCAGCGGGAGTGTGCTGGACGCGGCGGGGGGCTCGGGGCTCCTTATCTGTTGTCAGCACCCCGCTCCAGCACGGCGAAGGGCGGGAGGAGGTGCCCGTCCTGGGGCTGCCATGGGTGGGAGCACAGAGCGCAGCCCACCTGCGGGGCCGGGCTCAGCCCAGGAGCTTTAGCTCTGGGTGGCTCCCAGTGCTCGCTGTCAACACCACCGCCCTTGCGGTCCCGCGTGGGACACTTGTTCGGATCAGCTCCAGCCCAACCTCAGCCAGGCGGCGGGGCCCGCCTGGCTCTATTTTGGACATCGCTACCATCCATTCCGTGGCCACAGGGTGGGCGGCAACTCTGCAGAGCCAGCTGGTGTCTGAGCAGCAGCTCTGGGGGACGCTGACCCGTCACCCAGAGAGAAAACAGGCACTTTCTCCAGAAGGCGGCTGTGTCACAACGTCACGGGCTGACGTGTTGGGGCTGCAGGTCATCTGGAAGTGCCGGGAAGGCTAGGCAGAGGCAGGAGAATGAACTGGGATGGGTGTGCAGGCGTCGTCCACCACGGCCCCTTCTGCTCCCGTGTCTGGGCCATTCGGATCAGGGCCCTGCCAGGATCAGGGTGAAATGGTCAGCGTCCTCATTTCCGGGCAGGCATGGGGACTCAGGCCCAATGCAAAGCTTGGCCCCGGGCCCGCCTGTCCACCGTGCGCCCCAGGGCCCCTGTCCCAGGTGCTCCCATTGGCTGAAAGCCTTCTGGCATTTTGGAAAGGTTCTCCCAGGGCTGAGGCATGAGGTGCTTCCTGGTGGCCTCTTCTCACACAGCTGTGAGGACATCTGGAGAGGAGTACGGCCAAGGCAGCCTGGCTCCCTTCCTTATCTCTGGCGTGGGGGGGGGGGGGGGGGACAGGTGCACGGGCGGACCCACTGTTTCCCACCGGCTGCGCCCGGGCGGGGCCAGGGTGCCGGCCCGGGAGGGCTGTGCCTTAGGGTGGGATGTCCAATGAGGGTGGGAAGCAATTTGCCACAGAAGACCTGGCCCTGGGGCGGGAGTGCTGCCGCGTTCCCGCACTCTGCCTGGAGATCCAGTTTCCTCCACAGTCGTAAAGTCCCTAGCTTCTTGACGCAAGCTGTTGGCAGCCGCTCTGGCTGTCTGAAGTCGCCCCCTTACTCTCTCGGGGTCCTGGGAGGAAGGGCTCAGGCGACCGGGGTCAGGCGCACAGGGGAAGGGGGCAGACGGGCCAGAGGTCCACTCGGCCTCTGCTCCCAGACCTGGACCCCACCCAGGTGTCATGAGCCGCCGTGAGCCGCCGTGGGGTGGGTCTTCGCCCAGGTTGCTGGTGCACCTCTGTCCACACAGGGGTGGCCTGAGAGTCAAGAAAAAAACCCCTCCGTCCACTTTGCCGTGAGATTTGGGGGTGGCAGTTTTACTCTCTGGCTTCTGACCACTTTGGGCCATGCTGGTGTCCATTTCAACGCCTGAAGTCATGGAGGGATGGGAAGGAGCCGTGTGCGTGGGCAGGGGACGCCGAGTCCCTCTGGGTGGGGTTGGAGGCCGTGGGAACAGGCCCGGGAAGGGGGCCGGAGGCTTCGGCCCCCCACCGTCTTCCCCGCAGACCCTCCGTGCTCAGCCCACGGCTCTCCATCTGCCTGTGGGGGAGGCCAGCTTCCCGCTTTCTCTCGCTTCACTCTTGCTTCTTGCGCGTTTGGGGACTGCAAACTGACACTACCGTCAGCCCGAGCCAGACAAAATTGGAAGGGAATCTGTCCCCACACCCACGGTCGTTCTCCCTCCTTCCAAAGAAAAAGACATCGTACGTCGTCTCGAGCAGCTCTGCGTGTAGGAAAGGAGTCTGGGAGGAGGGCCAGATGGGGTGGGGGGTGGTGTGCGAGCGACTGTCCCTGGTACCCACTGACGAGGGACCAGGGGAGAGTGAGCAGGAAGGCTGAGGTTCGGCTGGGAGAGCTGGTGGTGGTGACGAGTGAGACCTCGCTGCTGGTGCCCGTCCCCCGGGTGGTGACTCCCAGGTCACTGTTGCTGGAGAGAGTCCCCCCCTCATTGGCTATAAAGAACTTGCCGGAAAACCTGGGCCCTGGGAACCCGGAGCTGGAGCCCACTGCCCTGGGGGTGCCCAGGCACCGACAGGCACCCAGGGTCCTGGGCCCGAACAAGGACCTCTGCCCACTGGCTAGTGGGCAGTAGAACACTTCTGAGTCGAAGGAAAAGCCTAGCTCTGGTCTTTAAGAAGGAACAGGGCTGTTTGTCATTTTAAACCCAACACTTAGCCAGAGGGAGTGTGACCACTTTCACTGCTTCCTCGTGATCTTGCTGTTCTGGGCTCTGGGTGAAGCAGCAGCAGAATCTGGGACATTTATTTCAGGGTGCAGCACGAACGTACCCCCCGAGCTCGGTGGTCTGCTTTTAGACATGAGCCCCAGGCCTGGTCTGCAGCGTGTGGGCCGGCTGGCGGCCGTGCATGGGGGGAGCGCCACGGCGGGTGTAGCAGCCGGCGGGTGGTGGCGCGGGGGCGAAGGGCTGTGAGATGCACATCCACCACCCACGGACTGGATCTGCAGTCCCCCAAACTGAGAATCGCCCTCCCAGCCGCCCCCTGGTCACAGCTGGGAGCGCAGCACTCCTGGCTGCGGGCCACACCCAGCTCTCTGAGCCTTCCCTGAGCTCAAGAAATCTGATGCTAGGAGACAGGCTGTATCCCTGGCCTGCAGCCTGATGGGGGAGAAAGGACCCAGTGGCTAAGCCAAGGTCCCCTGGGCTGCGAAATCGGGGCGGCTGTGGGCCCATCGCCAGGCAGCCGTGTGCACCAGCCCTGTGGGGGCCTGGACGGGGCGCCATGGGCCCGGAGCTGCACGCGTGTGGGGCACCTGAGAGCGTAAACTCCGAGACTGCCCGGCAGTGGGCGGCTGGGGCCCGATGCAGGTGAAGGAGGATCCTGGGAAGGAGCTGGGCGGGTGGCAGCAGCTTGAAGAAGGAAGTTGGGCCCCTCGGACCTAGCCAGCAGGGTCTGGGAGTGGGGACCGAGGAGGAGGGTGAGCCCCGGCCCACGGTCCCCAGCCTCCCGCCACCCCCGCGCCCACCGCAGCCCAGGCCTGGGCTCTCCTTCACTCCATCTTGGGAGCCTCTTGTGACGGATAAAGTCCAAGGACCCTCCTCAGTGGTGGACGCCGAGCCCAGTTCAGTCGCTATGGCAACGCTCTGGCTGATGGGGACTTCGGTTGCTATGGAAACTTGTCTGAAACCAAAAAGTATTTTGGGGGAGGGGTTTGGGCAGTGAAAAGATAGTGGGGACCATCTGGGCCTGCGTCACACTGCCCAGGACCCTGTGTTTCCTGCTCAGGTCCCCGGAGAGGGCAGGACTTCTTCAGAACCCACCCCTGGGGTTCCTGGTGGCATCAGGGCCTCAGAGCAGACCCTGTCCCTTCTCTGGGGACTGTCCGGCAGCACTTCTCAGTGCCCAGGGTGCTTCTTGATACAACCACAAAAGCAGCCAAGCTGATGTTCCCTGGCTACCTGTGCCCCAAGGCCCTGCGTCACCCGCGTGAGCCTTCTGTCTCCCTGTGACGGAGCCCTTCCCGCCCCAGGCTGGGACCCGCCAACCTCAGTTTCCAGGCCACCACTGGGGGTGGCGGGATGCACATCCCCACTTCTCAGGGATACCGGGAAGCTCCTGCGCACTGTGACCCGGTGTCCGGCCTGGTGTGTGTCCAGCTCTCTTTTCTCCAGGCGGGACGGTGCACTTTAGGGGCCCAGCTCTGCCCAAGGGCATTTCTCATGTCTCCAGAGTCTGGTGTCAGCCCCCCTCCCCACACACTCAGGGCCTTCTGGGCCTGGAGTCCTCCTGGGGCTTTGACCTCTGAACCAGCCTCTGCAGCTGGAAGTCAGGGAGGGGCCTCGGGGAGGGAGGAAGGGAGGCAGCATTTCATTGGCCCAGTGTCCTGGCCCCCGAGTTGCCAGCCACGCTGAGAGGGTGTTCTCAGATCCCCATGGGGACACGATTCCTGCCCCTCTTCCAACACGGGTCCTTGCCAGGGTCCTGGGGGCCTCCAGCCAGCAGAGAGTGACAGGAAGCTGTGCAGGGCCCCCGGGGAGGTCGGAAGGGCCACACTCTGGAGACTTGGTTGTCTGGTGGCTACCACCTCCGCCTGCCGCTTGAGGGGGAAGTTTGCCTCCCTGCGGAAAGCCACTTCCTGAAGCCTGGCTGAGCTCGGCTGGCCAGGCCCTGGGTGCTCCGGGCTCCTTTCTCCCGCTTTGCCCCACCCAGGCCTGCGACTGGTTTCTGAAGCCCCGGCACCAGTTCTGCTCCGGCATCAGGCTGGGAGGCCGGGCCCTCGAGGGGAGGGAGGAGTTGGGGGCCTCCGAGAGGGCGAGCGAGCGGCCCGTGTTCTGGGAACTGTGGGGACAGCAAGGGAGGGGTCTCCCTGGTGCAGTCCAGGCCAGGGTCCCGGGGCCTCCCTTGGTTCTCCTGCAGCCCAGCAGCCCCACAGGAAGGTGAGCCCAGCCTCGGGGCCTGTGGCCCAAACCCTTTCTGGGCCTGACGGGCCTTTCCTGTCCCTCGGCAGCCAGGCTCCTCTATACCAGAGCGATCAGGCAGTTGGTCACCATGCCCGGCCTTCGATCCGGGCTCTGCGCTTTGTGATTTGGGCCCGTGCGTGGTAGACTGAAGGTCAGCCCACAGACCCAGGCCCTCAGGAGCTGTCCTGTGTCATTGTCCGCACGGCAGCGTGATTTGAATTCTTAGCCTCACGCACTGGAGTGGAGGGACATTGCCTGTCAGGTTGGCCTCGGTCCTTTCCCGCCCCGCCCCCAGGCTTCAGGGTGGCAGGATGACTCAGGTGGGGGCTTGTCCGGCCCTGCAGTGGTCCCCCAGGCTGCCTCGAGGCCCGAGGCTGGCTGTTCTGCCACATAGTCCAAGGGGACCTCTTTGTGAAGCCTGGGGGACCCGTGCCCAAGGTCTCCTCCTCTTCACCCAGCTCCATCCTCCCCCACGGCATGGGGTTGCACCGGGCTGCTTGCGCGGGATTCCTGGCCTCCTGGTTTCTCGCTCTGGAGAGCCCGGCCCCTCTCTGCTTCTCGAAGGTGGTCTCTCTTCTTCCCCTCAAATCAGCTCTCTACCAGCCCAATGCTTTCATCAAGTTTCTGGCAGATTCACTTCCTCCTCTAACCCACATCCATGAAAGTAGGAGTTTCGTGACCTGGGGACTTGCTCAAAATGAGGCCCGGGGACTGTGGGAGTTCAGGGAGAGACGCAGCTAGTTAGGTCTCTCGGAGCTGCGTCCCGCCACCCAGCACCTCCTCCCCGCACGCATGGCGTGGGGGGCACCTTCCCCATGCGCAGCTGAGACCCGGCCACACCCCAACTTGCTGGGCCCTCTGATGCCTTGTCCTGCCGTCCGTCCACCGTGGCACTTCCCCACCGCCCTAGCTTCCTCCTTGTTGGAACCATCTGCTAGCACCTCCCCAGGGAGTTCCTGCTAATTGACATTAACTTAAAGATAAAAGACCCTGAGGTCGAATAAATCTAGGGAACTCGGGCTGGAAAAGGTTAAGCAGGTGCTGAAGGATTTCTCAGAGTCCCTCTCTGCTGGGGGCTTCGGGACCCCCAGCACAGGGGTTCCCTGCAGTGTGTCCACGGGGTGGGGGTGGGGGGCCGCGGAACCGTGCAGGCGAGCGGGCCCCTTGCTCTTCCCAGAGTCGCCCTGGATTCTCTGGCCTCTGTGTCGTGGGTGAAGCCACATCCTCAGCCTCGAAACACCGGCTTCCTGTCACCACCTCTGAAAATCCTACCTGACCTGTAAAAGTGGTTTTGGGACGGCCCCCTGCCCCTGACCAGGAGCCTCTCTGGGTCTTCTGACCCCGCCCGGCTGCCCTTCCGAGGCTCCTCGTTCTGTGTTCTGCCCCGTCAGGCAGTGACCCCCCTCCCCCCTCCCCTAGGACTGAGGGCCTTGGGGGCGGGGGCCGTTCACGTTGTTTTCTTCAGCATCTTCTACACGATACAGGGGGTGCAAGTGTGCCTGCCGTTGTGAGTACGCAGAGCACCGAGTCTGTTTTGCATTGTGGTTTATTCCTTGTTGTCTTACTTTCCGTACAACCAGCTGTAAACCCACCGTGGCCCTCCCTGGCCGTCCCCCTGGCCGTGCCTCACGGTCATCTGGCAGCTTTTTCAATAAATTGCGAACGTTTAGAATAGCTGTAGATTTGCCTCAAAGGGGCAGGGGTATTCCAGAGGGTTGTCGGGTGGCCCAGGCCCAGGCCCAGCTCCCGCCCTTGCCCGCGCCTTGTTACTCTGATAGATTCATAGCAACCTCGGCCCACGCTGATACACTGTTGCTAACTGGAGCTCGTGCTTCATTTGCATCTTGTTAGCTTTCACCGGGTGCCCTTTTCTGCCCCCGGGTCCCATCCAGGAGGCCACTTCCTCTTTAGTCGTCAGCTCTCAGGCTCCTGTGGCCTCGGGCAGCTTCTCCGACTTCCCTTGTTGGTGGCGACCTGGGTGGCTGGGAAGGTCTCACTCGAAGCCGGTGAACGCTGTCAGGGACTCTGTAGAGGGCCCCTCACGAGGGCTCTGTCTCACGTTTTCTTCCTGGGGAGACAGGGCCCAGACAGACTCGGGGGACGAAGAGCACAGAGCAGTGTCACTCTGGTGACATTGCGGCAAGGGGGCACACAGTGTGAGCACAGCTCGTCATTGTCAGAGTTGACCTCGGGCACCTGGCTGAACCCCCGCCTGTCAGGCTCCGCGCCCCCCCCGCCCCTTCCTGGTGGCCTGTGTTCGAGGAAGAATGCAGGTCGTGGGCATAAACTCTCCGTGTGGGAGGTGTGTGTGTTCCCAGCCGTTCTTTCACTCAGTCGCCTGTGTGCTCAGGGACACTCATTTACACTTCGAGTTGGGCTCTGATACCACATTGTGTTGTGTTGTGGTTGTAGGCCTTTGCTCTGGGCCCCACCCGAGGCCCCGGACTCACCGTGTGCATCCCCAG
Organism: Sturnira hondurensis; assembly: GCF_014824575.4. Classification (NCBI taxonomy): domain Eukaryota; kingdom Metazoa; phylum Chordata; class Mammalia; order Chiroptera; family Phyllostomidae; genus Sturnira; species Sturnira hondurensis. The sequence continues at coordinate 1,928,495 of NW_028091436.1, forward strand.
CCCCCGTCAAGGACCAGCGGTTTCCCCGAAGAGCCTGTGTTGCTTAGCTTGAGATGATGTCAGAAACCAGACCCGAGGGCTGGGTGCGTCCAGGGCTGGCGGGGCCTCCCGGCCGCCCGACCTCTCGTCGGACAGAGGGAGGAGACACATCCGTGTGTCCACAGGCGCGTGCGATCAGACTTAATATCGTCGGTATCATAAACATTAGTTAGTTCTCATACCTCCAACTCGTCTAGCGCCATGGGCTTCTTTCTCGCCTTCCTTCCTTCATGCAGCTTTTAAAATCCCGTTTCTTCTGAGCCGCCATCTCCAAGGCTGGGCCAGACTCTACCCCGGAGGCCGAGAAACACTGTAGCAACGTGGCCACGTCTGTTACGTCGGAGCTGGGAGTGCCCTGCCCCTGCCCCCGCCCCTGGGGCTGTGAGTACCTCGGCTCACTCCCCTGGAGACACTGTGTGGGGAGCAGCCTCGCCCAGGCCTGGGTGTCTGGCCCCTGTTTGGGTGTGTCTCTGATTTCCTCCTGTGGCTGAGACTTCCTGGTAGGAGGCCATCCTGTCTGGTACCCGTTGCCGCTGCTGGCAGGCCCCGCAGGGACAGCCCTGCCTGTGCCCCTTGGCTTCCTTCCCGTGGCGACAGGGAAGGCACGCACACGTTTCTAGACAGTCTGTGAAGACGTGGGTCGTTTTGCAAATGGGGAGCAGGTCCAGGAAAGAGCCAGCCAGGGGCAGAGCACAGAACAGCACCCAGGCCCTCTGTGCCCTTCAAGTCCACCCTGTGTCTGTCTGTCCACCCTTCTGGGCACCCTGGGTGGGCATCGCGACAGTGCCAAATAGACGCGAGAGGAGTCCTCAGCCGAGTGGGCCCGGGGAGGACTGTATGCAATGCCCCTGAACTCTGGGCCTGCCTGCCGTCTTCAGACCGTCCCTGGAGAGTGTGAGGGCCTGAGATGCCACCACAGGTCGATAGTGCAAGGTGTTCTCGGCTCACAGCTTTATTCCACACTTGCCTGAGGCTCTGAGCCCTGTCCTCCAAAGGGGACGGGGTCCTGTCACTCCTGAGTGACACCCTGGCTTATCTCTAGTGCCCGATCCCACCCCTGAATCTGCTCGTCTCCTCAGTACCCCCACGTGCACTCCTCCCAGGTGGCCGCACCTGTACCCTTGTCCAGCTCAGCCTTCCCCTCAAGTCCCCACCAGAATCTCCGCCCCAGGCATGCGCACGGCTGTCTGGTTAAACTCTGGGACTCCTGCTTTCCAAGGTGAGAGGTTTGTGGGCCGGTTTGTGTATTGGGGCTTCGTGTTCAGGGTGGCCCTGGCGTCTCCTCATGCATCACTCCCTGTTGGACTGAAACTCTCGTGATTTCGCTGCAAGAGGCATTTACTGTCCTTGCCTCTGCGCCCTGCCCTCCCCACCCGTCCCGCAGCCATTTGCGTCTTCCAGTAGCTCCGTGAGCAGGCTCTTCTCCTCAGAAGCCCTTCGTGGGGCTTCTGGACGGGCGGCGTCTCTCCTCTTCTTCCTGGAGGACAGCCACCTCCAGTCCAGCATCCAGCATGCAGTGTCCTGTCCTCCCTCCCCACCCACCGCCCATCAGGAAGCTTGGGAGGCTGGAGGGGGCTGCTTTGTCACCCACTTCCCAAGCTCCTTTCTGGTGGGAAAGGTGTTTTGCGAATATGCTTAGTGACCCGTTAACAGAACTCTTCCCGCTCCTGGTGAGCTCCCGCCCCCCCCCTCCCCGGGTGCCTTCCCTTTCCTGCCTTCGGAAGTCTCCGCAAGCAAGGGGCCTCTGGCGAGGTCTCCGTGGCCAGCTCCTGCATAAAGGATGCCACAGACCCGCCAGCCAGGGACCCTGGACGTAGGGTGGGGAGGTGGCGGTGGCAGGCGGGGCGTGGGGCCCGGGGAACGTGGGGGCGCACGGCTGCGGCCCCCGACTCCTGAGGACCCCAGGAGGACTTCCTGGGGAGAGTGGGAGGATTTGAACGGGGGTGTGGGGAAGGTTCTGAGAAGGGACGACAGTAGATGTTAGGCGTGGGACGTGAGCCGCGGTAATATTTCTCTGAATAAGGGTCCCCACGTGGCCCCGTAACCAGATCAGAGCCGACACTTGGCCACCGTGGTGTTTATGTCCTGCTCACTGCTCAAAGCTCGAACTCCGCTCCTCGGGCTACGCACGCCGGAGGACAGGCTCAGGTCGCCCTGCCGCCCGCCTGGACAGGAAATAATTGTCCAGGGGATTCTGAGAGCCAGCATAATTAGTCCAGTGACTCTCCAGCGATGCATTATTCTGCCCAATGATTATCCGCGGAAGTGAGGGGTTCGTTTGTGTCCCTGGCCAACAGCAGGATTCACATGGCCTCTGTCCCTCCCTCCCTGTCCCTGACACGCTGGAATGAGCCTGGCTCTCCCTTTGATACTTTCTGTCTCCATCAACTGCCTGGGGGAGGAGCAGAGCCCAGGACCGGGGCTGCTGCTGCTGGTGTGGCCAGCTCACCCCAGACCTGGCCTGTGGGGCCTCAGTTTACCCAGCAGAAGCTTGGGGACAGTTGGGCGTGAGCTTGTGACCAGCTGGCCAAGAAGGAGAGCATCTCTGTGGCTGCCAAGCAGCGGTCCCAGCACCAATGGGAGTGTGCGGCTTTCCCTGCGCCCCCCCCCCCCCCGAATGCTAGGGNTTCCCTGCGCCCCCCCCCCCCCCACGAATGCTAGGGACAGGGTCCTCCCCTCTGTTTGGAGCTCACCTGGTGGAGGTGCTGATGGCGAGGTCCAGCGTGGACCCAGGCAGGGGGGCCTGCTGCCCGCCCACCTTTCTGATCAGAATCCCAACCCGACTTCGGGTGGAGGTTGGAGGGACCCCTGGGGTGTCGGGGAACCTCTGCTGGGGGTCTCGGAGCAGCAGGGCGGGGCCTGTGCCCCTCAACCTTTCTGGCCGCAGACGCCCCTCCCCAGAGAAGTGAACACGGCACCGGGTGCAGGCCTCGCACAGCCTCCCAGGGAGTGCCGGGGACCCCCCCCCCCCTTCGTGGCCTCCCGCAGGCAGCTCTGGCTGTCACAGTGGAGGGAGCGCCACCGACCTTTGGGGCCAGAGGAGACCGCCGTGCGGTGGGCCGGCCCTGTGCGCTGTCGGGTGTCCGGTGACACATCTGATGCCAGCAGCCTCCTGTCCCGGGTTGGGGCCATCACACAGGCCCCGAGACATTTCCAGGGCCCCTGGTGGGCGCGACATCTGGCAGCAGAGAAGGCCCTAGGGGGCGCCAGCGGGCTGCTCGGCCCTGCGGAATCCGGCACATCTTGGGGCGGAGGAGCGGGGTCCCCGGAGGAAGAGTGGTTTTTCCTTTCCTTCAGTTGGTTCAGCTTTTTGTCCCTGAGCCTTGCCCGGTTCTTGGCCCAAAGAGGAAGCTCAGGGTCTGTTCACTGAGCAGATAAATGGATGGGGGGGGGACGAGGAAGCGTGGGCCCCGCAGAGAACGGGGGATTCGCGGCGGCCGGGTGACGGGACCAGCGCCAGCGAAGGCACCAGGGTGGGAGGGCGGACGTCTCCAGGCTCCTGGAGCGGGGCTGGGGCCCATGGGCCTCTGATGCCAAGCGGGGGGGGGGGGTCTTGTTAGTGGAGACCCTCAGGAAGAGGGAAGGGGTGGGCTAGCCGTGATCATGGTTCTGCCTGTGGAAGAAGAAGTAAACCCCTGCCACCCCATCACAGACTCCTACCTGGTGAACTTGGACTTGACCTTGGAAAATATCTGAGTACAGCCCTTCTGAAGTTACTACCGTCCCTCGGAGTCACAGCAGCCTGTGTCACCGTGTCCCACCGAGGCCCGATGGCAGACAGGGGCAGGGGCGTTCTGCCTGAGGCGGACCCTCAGGGTCATGGCCCCACCCTGTGTCCACACTCTCCTGGGCTCCGTCTCCCTTCCCTTGACCCCGCCTGCTCCTCCTTGGCCGTGGATTCCTCGGTGGCTGTGCCGCCTTCTCTCCTCGCCGTCCCCTGCTCCTCGTCCACTCGCAGACATCGGGCGAGCGCGTGTCCTGTGCATGGGGATGTGGCGGTGGCACTGCTGCTCACCCCGAGGGTCTGTCTCGCCGCCGAGCCGGGCTCCGGGGAAGGACCGATCGCTGGGAGCGGGGTGCTGGGGCGAGGCGACCGCAGCCCCAGCCTTCGGAGTTTGGGACCCGAGTTGTGTCCTTTCCTTGCTGTGTGTGAAGAGCTGTCTGTCGGTGGAAGGTGCGTGTCCGCCTGCCCCAGGAAACCGCAGGCTCCGCAGCAACAGGAGTCTGTCAGGGCCTAGAAAACGCAGGAAAACCCTCTCGGCGGGTTCCGGATCTGCCCTAACAGCAGCTCTGGGGCCCGTGGAGCCGTTCCCTGTGACCCGTGCTGGACGAGGGGCACTGAGGCGGAGACGGCGGGAGGTTGGTGGAGGCCCACGTGGGACCGGAAACTTGGGCGTTTGTAGGGCCTGAAGGAGCAGCCACCTCAAAGTCGGCCTGCCCCCAGGACCTGCGCAGGGCCTTGGATTCCGCAGCCTCGGGGACAGAATGCAGGACAACCGGGCCCCTGCCTCTGGCGTCGGCCAGACTCAGAGAGAATCAGAAAGAAGCCGAGGGAGCCGCTGGTGCCTGAGACAACAGGTTGAGAAACCGGGGTGGGCGGGATGGCGCGAGAGGAGCCCCGACGGAGCCGGAGGGGGTGCGCGGGGCGGAGATGGGGCGCGAGGTTGCCGTCCAGCCCGTCTGAGCCCAGAGGCTCGTCAGGTAGGACAGGTGTGCTGGGGCGGGAGTGGGGGGCGGCCAGACTCCGGGGTCAGGGGACACACGCCTGTGGCTGGTTTCACTGAGGGCCTGCGCGCGCCAGGCACTGGCACTGAGGGTGGGTGACATACCGTCCCTCCCCTGGAAAGGTGGAGGTGACAGCGAGACTTGAGGCCAAGTGCGAGTCTGTCCCAGGCTCTGGAGGGGCCTCACAGCCCCTGATGTCCACCGAGGGGCAGGGGCTGCGCTCTTCTCCAGGGGACGGCGTCGCTCGCTCGTGGGTCACACCTTGCCCGGGCGCCTGCGGTGTGTCTGTGACCAGTGTCGAGTGTGATGAGACGAGCTGGGACCGGGGGCCGTCACGGCACGGGGGTGCGTGCTGGGGCGCGGACTGCCCACAGCTTTCGGAAGTCTTCCCGGGGGAGGGGTGACTGGGGCAGAAGCCGCCCCAGAGGCGCAGAGGCAGGAGTGGGGGCAGCTGTGACCAGCGTAGGCGGAGGGACGATGTGGGGGAGTCATGGGAGGTGAGGCCGGACAGCCACTGGAGGGGCCTCCAACACTAGGCCCAGGGCGTGTGTGTCCTCTGAGGGGCCCTGAAGTCTTGTGCTGCAGGGACCCACGGTGGGTGGGTGCCCCATCCTCAGGCCCCTTGGGCTGAGGGACCAGGGCCTGTCTGAAGCCCCCTGAGCTATGGCCCGGCCTCCAGCCAGGGCCTGGTTCTCCTGTGCAAAATCCTCTCCCCAGTGTGGCCCCATGGCTTCCCAGTGGGGGAAGGGACAGGCGCAGACAGCCATTCCCTTAAGTCTGCTCTCTGGTCCCCAGGAGCATCCTCAGCCACAGTTCCCATGGCAACCGGCCACCAGTGTCCCGAGCAGGAGAGCTGCAGGCCTGAGTGTTGCTGAGGGCATGGGGGGGGGGGGCACAGGTCACTGTAACACAGAGACGCCAGGACACCTGCCGGCCAAGGACCCCCTATGTCCACTGAAGGAGGAAGAAGCCACGAGCTGGCTGGAGGGGCAGCTGGCTCCCTGTCCCTCCTCAGAGCCTGCTGCCCCCTCCCTCCTTCATCTCATTAGAGATGATGACCCTAAGGGGCACAGGGCAGGGGTCACCAGCTGCCAGGGCCCCTTGCCCAAGATGGGCCGACAATCACTTGCAAGGAGAACACAGCCGCGGCAGCTGCAGGGAGTGCCTGGGGATGGCGGCCTTGGTGGGTGACCGTCAGCGCACCCCCGAAATAGCTCGCCCTCTTGACCAGCATCAGGAGCTGATCAGCAGGCCCATTGACAGCTGCGAGCGGATGTTCCGCATGTTGCTTTGTCCCTGAAACCCGGGGCAAGGCTCCCGAGTGGAGCCCCCAGAGTGGCACCCTGGGGCTGAGCCTCGGGTCGGAGTCCAGAAACCGGGCACCAGTCCCCGCCCCGCCGTGGCAGAGTCCAGACCTGGGGCGAACTGCACGCCCATGTCCTCGGCCGCACAGTGAGCTGCGACAGAGCCTGGCGCGCAGCAGAGTCTGACGAACGTCCCTGTGCCTCCTGGCTTCCAGAGGCGGACAGACGGATGAGGTCAACGCTGCCAAACAGGTCTGCGTGTTCCACCTCGCAGGCCGGCCGGGCCCCAGGCTCTTATTTCTCCTGTCCACTCTCTCTCTTAGGGCCCAGCCCCCCTCCCCTTCTCCTCCAGCCTGGAGGGCAGGCAGCGCGGCCCTGTCACGTGTCACATGTCATGTGTCACGTGTCACGGGCACCACACCTCAAGCCCAGACCCTCGCAGCTTGTCCAGGTCCCCAGCTGTGACCTCCACCCTAAGGTCTCCCCCAGAGCTGGCTCCACCCGGTCACCCTTCCTGAGCACGTGGTTCCCTGTCCAGCCCCCTGTCAGCCCTGCCAGGTTCTTCCGGGACCCCCGGCGCGGGCCAGCGGGGACCTGGGATGTGGCCAGGGGCTGGGCGTGCGGACACTGAGCATCGATGGGGCTTTAACACACGGCTGACCTGGAGCTCTCTCCTGGGAAGCCTTTTCCGTGAGAACCTGGCTGCGTCCACACGGTGACTCATCCCACACTGTCTGGTGGCCGAGGCCCAGGCCCGGGGCCTCCTCGGGCCGTGCGCAGGCCTGGCTGGCGTGGCCGAGGGCTCCCCTCCTCCTCTTCCTGGCCCTCTGACCCTCCCGGGGCCTTGCTCTGATAGGGGTCCTGCAGAGGGACCCCCACCCTCGCCCCCAGCCCACCTGTGGCCTCTGGTTGCAGCCCAGGCCGCTCCTGGAGAAGAAACCCGGGACACGGCTGTGGCTAACTCCGGTCTCTCCTTGCACTCCGCCCCCACTGTGGGCATGGGTTTAGTTCTCTCTCGGAAGGAGAAACTGAGGCCCGGAGAGGCTGGCCAGCTTGCTCCCAGGCACCAGAGGTTGCTGGGACTGGGACACAGGGGCCCCAGCTTCTAGCTCGAGCCGCCTTCCAGAGGATTGGGGGCCCCATGGCTCCTGGGGGGCAGCTACGAGACAGGACCCGGTCAGGGGGAGCGGGTGGGGGCCCCCGCCCCGACCTGTGCTGCCGGGGAAGGAGGAAGGGAGGGCAGACGGAGGAGGGGTGCGGGGCCGGGGCTCTGCTTCGGCTGCAGCTGGTTCCCAGGCTCCTGCCTTGGCTGGGTCTTGGACTTGGACGGGGAGAGGACAGGCTGAGGGGACTGACTGAGCAGCAGAGCCCAGCCCCTGGGGCCCCACAACCTGCCTGCCAGAGGCTCCAGGAAGGTTCTTCTGAGGCCAGAGTTGTGCAGGTTCCAGAGAGAGGACAAAGCCCGGGTGGGGGGAAGGGCCCCTGAGGCAGCCCGGGGCAGGAGCGGTGCCGGCCAGCAGGCCTGCACTGGCTGGAGGCCGCTGTCTCAGAGGGAGCGAGACCGGGCCTGGCTGGGAGCCCGTTACTCATCCATCCCCTGATGAGCCAGAGGCTCATTCATCCCGTGGAGGGGGCGGGGCTCTTCCCGTGGCCCGGCCGAGCCGCGGTGCGACCAGCGGGTCAGCCAGGAAGGGCCCCTGGTGTCTGGCTGCAGGGTCTCCATTGTCACGTGTAGTTTATCTTGGAAAAGCATGGACTTTGGAGGCAGCCTTGGACTCCGGTCCCTGCAGCAGCATTTGCACAGGCTGTGTGACCTTGGGGCGACCGCCGGCCTCTCTGAGCCAAACGCCCGTGGAGTGGGGAGGCCACACTTGGGGCCGCTGGGTCGGAGGGCAGGTGGGCAAGAGCGTTCGGTGCACGCGGGACCCAGAACGCGCTGAGCAAATGCCACTGCCTTCCTCCCTCCCCTTCCTGCCTCCGGGAGCACTGCCTGTTTGTTGTGCCCTCACCGAGGACACGCTTCTATTGATCTCAGAGAGAGGGGAAGGGGGAGAGGGAGAAACAGCCATCGGTTCCCTCCCGTGCTCACCTCCACCAGGGATCGAATGGCAGCCTACAGATGTGCCCTGACCGGGACTCGAACCCAAAACCTTATGGGGTATGGGACGATACCCCACCCAACCGGGCCACCCAGCCTGGGCTTGCCTGCCGCTGATGACAGAGCTTCGCCGCGGGGTTTCGCTGCCTTCCCAGTCGGAAGTCCTCCTTCAGGCCAACCTGGAGACTTCTTGCTTTGGTTTGTGTCCAAGCCCGATGGGGACCCTTGGCCTTGGTCTAAGCCTGATGCGTTTGCTGGGTGGTGGGGCTGCCCTGGAGGCAGGGAGATGTGTTGGTGGCAGATGGGCTGAGCCTGAGGCCCCTGTGTCGGGCCGCAGAGGGTCAAGGGGACCAGAGACGCAGCAGTCTTTGCTGGAGACGGGCCCTCCAGGGAGACAGCCGTGGCTCCACAGCAGATGCTCTGCCGGGAAGCGGCGGTCTGAGGGGCTCCCTGAGCTGCAGGGCCTCGGCCACCCCGCCCCCGCTTGCCCCCACCTCCAGCTCCTCTGCCCCCAGCCTGGCTCAGGGTCTGTCATCCCAACCACCACACCGCCACCGGCAGGTCCTGGGGAAGGAAGTGCAGTTGGGGCTCAGGAGCCTGGGCCGGGGGCCTGGACAGGGGGTCGGGGTGGGCAGAGGGGGTGCAGGACATGGCGAAGGTGCCTGTGGCCGGAGCCCGGCCTCGCCTTTGCAGTGGGTGCTCCTCTGCCCGGCTCCGGGCTCCGGCTCCGGGCTCCAGGCTCCAGCACATCTCTGAACCTCTCTGGGGCTCCGGGCCGGGGCTCTGGGACCTCAGGCTGGACCCTAAAGTGCACCAAAGGTGAACCCCTCTAGAAAGAGCGAACCTCTCTAGAAAGAGCAGTGCTGTCAGTGCGCCCGCTGGGCTCCAGCAGGGCTGCCGTCAGCCGCTCCGAGGTGACGCGCGTGGCGGTCACCGGCCAGCCGGATGCCGTGGCTGCTGAGCCCTTGAAATATGGCTGCTGCCACTGAGGAACTGAATTTTAAATTTTACTGAGTTTTAATTGATTGAAATATAAATGATGCTGAGCATCATTGGTCATTAGGGAAATGCAAATTAAATCCGCAGCGAGGTCCCGCTGTGCACCCACGAGGACTGCGGTAACCGACCAAACAGACACCGCCGCCGTTGCCCAGGGTGTGGAGGCTCAGCCTCACACGGGCGGCCGGGAACGCGGGAAACCGCCCGCCGGTCCCTTAGCGCGTCCCACACGGTGACAGGGTCACCCATGACCCAGCGTCCCAGAGGGTGGACACGGTTTTTGTGCGTACAAAAACTCGTGTGTGAATTTCACACTGGCTTTATTCACACAATAGGCACAGAGTAGAAACGTCCCCAAATGCCCATCGAAGGATGAGCAGGAAAACAAATGTGTCCCTCCCATGGACCATCATTCGACCGTGAAAAGGAGGGGTGATGTGAGTGAGACGCCGTGGGAAGGAGCCGGAACACCCCGGCTTAGGCGGTCAGAAGGCTGCGTCTTTGCGATACTTTTATATGAAATGTCCAGAACCGGCCGATCCCTGGAGACAGGAAGCAGGTTGGCGGACACCAGGGCGGGGAGTGACCGGTACTGTGTGTGGCCTTTCTTTTGGGGGTTGGGGGGAATATTCTGGAATAAGGTCGTGGTGATGGTTGTGCGACTTTGCACTGAATGTACTGAAAGCTGTGGGGCTGCACCCTGTCCAGGGTGAACGGGTGGCACGTGGGTCACATCCAGTTTTTTGTGTCCACGTCTCCACTTGCGGCTGGTGGCAGCTGTGATGCTGGACACGCATCTCCAGACTCAGATGATCTGGGTTCCAATCCCAGCTGTGCCGTTCACTGTTACCGCTTTAGGCAGCTCACCGGCACCTGTCTGGGCCGGTGTCCCTGGCTGTAGAATGGGGTGGCCACCAGGCCACCTCACAGGGTTGGTGTGAAGAGTATTAAATGGCCTTGTGGGCCACAGCTCCCAGACTGGGGACCGCGCACAGGCCATTCACGAATCAGCCGATACCAACGTCAGTGGCTTCACAACCGGAAAGGCCCAGGCCCTCCCCAGTGGCCGTCCACCCCTGGGCCCTGCCCCCAGCCCCGCCCCCTCTGCCTGCAGGTTTTCTGCTGTGTCCACTGTTGCCATGACAACCACTCCCAGCTCCCAGCAGCCAGACTTGGTGGGAGCAGGTGCCGCAGATGGAGACGTTTCCAGTGCATCTCGAGCGAGGTCCACTGAGCAGGAGGGACAGGGCCAGTCGGGGACTGGGCACCACGTCTCTGGCGAAGGCAGGCGGGCCGTTTCTGCAGGGGTCCTACCCTCTGAGCCCAGCCCAGCGTCCACGTCTGTAGGTCGGGAAGACTGGGCTGTTTGTGGACCACCTGTCTGAGCCTGTACGGGCGGGGTGGGGAGCAGAAGGCGACAGCCCTCCTGCGCCCCTTCCAAACAGAAGGCCGGCGCCCCTCCTGGTGTTGAGTCCTGAATATGGCCGTGCGCTGTCCCCTCCCCAGAGCCTCCAGCTCCCGCTGCACACTGTCTCCAGAAGGCCACGTTTGCTGGCAGACCGGGCGAGGCCGGGCTCTGGCTCTGGTCGTCCCGCCTCTGCCCCCTCCGGAGCTTGCCAAGGAGGGCCCACAGGTGCCCCGGCCTCTCTGTGCTGCGCCTGGTCCCCAGGAGTCGGGAGGCTGCCCTGGTGGGTGCTGCGCACGCTCGGCTGTTCTCGGGGTACAACCCAAGGGGTGCAGGGCGCGGAGCAGAGAGCGGAAGCAAAAAAGACGCTACAGGCAGCTGCTCCGGAACCTGACAGCTGCCGGCCCGGGCCCAGTGGCAGAGGACCAGCAGCACCCCCTGGTGGCCCTTCTCGGAAGCCCTCCCGGGAGACTCTGCTGGGGGCCGGACCTTGGGAGAGCCCCACAGAGGGGCTCCTCTCCTCAGAAGGCACAGAGGAGCCCGAGGGCTCTCCAGGGAAGAGACGTGGTTCTGTGCCCGGGACTTGGCCTGTTCCTAGGACTCAGGACCCAGCCCAGCCCAGCCCCTGGCTTCAGGAAATCCAGCCCCGGGTTAGTGAGGTATCCTGGGGGCGTGCAGTGCCCCATCAGCGTATCTCAAAATGTGACCCCGTGTGTCACGTCGCCTTCAGTGAGGGCTCACACCATCATGGGCTCCTGGGTCCCATCCCGCCCGCTGGCTGTGACCTCTGGCTGACACCTGGTATCTGCAGTCTGCATGCGCCCTGGGAGAAAACATTCTAATGGGCTTCAGCCAGTGACGAAGCCATAGAGCCTGACTGTGAATGTCAGTTAGGGGCCTTGGGGACCCCTTACATTACAGATAGGGGAACTGAAGCCCAGAGAGGGGAAGTGATGTGCACAGGGCCCCACGACTAATTAGTAGCCTTGGAAAAACCCACTAGGACACTCTGCTCAGCTGCCTTCCTTCCCACTGTCCCTGACTCACACTTCCTCTTAGCACAGTGCCTGCAGGAGACTCAGGGCTGAGGGTCTTATGGTGAGGATCGTTTTGCAATGTATACAAATGTTAATGTGCACATAGACAGTGACACAATGTATATGATGTGTACAGTGTATACAAACGTCCATGTACACAACGATACACAATGTGTACAATGTATACAAATGTCCATGTATATACAATGTTTACAGTGATACAAGGTATGAGATGCAAGGTATACAGTGATACAATGTATACAGTATGTGCAAATGTCAAATCTTTATACACCCCCTCAAAAAAAGAGAAAAGAAAAAAGCCAACATTGCAACATTGTAGGTGGTTGGGAAAGACCCCTGGCTGGCGCTTCCAGGCCAGGTGAGTGTGCACGGCCCCCTGTCTGGCCCCAGATTCACTTTGGTCTCCGAGGTCCCTCGTCCTTGCCCAGAGCATCCATGTGGCCCTGCATGCCTGCTCCTCTCCTGGTTCTGGCCAGGAGTTGCTGCCCCGACCGCGGGGCTCTCGGCTCCCTTTCACTTCGCTAGCTGGGCAGGATGGTGTGGGATTCTTAGACAAGGATGGAGACTTCCGGGAGCTTGTCTAGGGAGCAGGAGAGTTCGACGATGAGAAGCATGCAATTTGTCACCCTGCAGGGTTCGGTGACAACCTCCCTGGCAATATTGTGACTTATGTGGGGCTCCAGTGAAATGATCGGATTAGTAGCAGAGTAAATGGTCCCCCGCCGGTGTGTGCCGTGGAGGTGGGGTGTCTGTCAAGCGGAGCCCCAACAGCCGACTTTCTAGGGTTTCTGGGGCCATCAGACAGGAGGAAAGGGGTGGGGGGACGGGTGGGGTTGTTGTGGGAGAAGCCTCTGGAGCACGGAGATTTGGGGGGTGGGGGGTCATCTAGCTGAGGCCAAGCGTTCCTGAACCAAGAGCCTTGGCCAGGGGATACCTGGCCCCTGTCACAGCCTGGGCCACTGTTCTCCGTTCTCTGCAGCTGTGCCCTGGATGAGCCCGCTAATGTGGGTTGGAAAACGTGGGTGGAAGTAATCAGGGTTCCGAAGGCAGTTATGGAAGGCGACTGAGTTGTCAGAGAACAATTAAAGTTGAACAGGACTCGGGGAGATTTGCCTGCGGGGTGACAGTCCGCTCCAGTCCCTCCTCCATTCTGCGTGTCCCTGATCTGTGGGGTTACCACCCTCGGGGGGAAGGTGGGCACATGGGGGTTTAGGCTGCCCACCGGAGAAGCCCCAGAGGCCCAGCATTCCTGCAGCTGAGACTGGCTGCCGGTGCGAAGTCAGTCCCTGCTGACCCTGGACGAGGCCTGTCACTGTGTGATCACCTCCCCCAGCCAGTCTGAGGTCCCAGAGGAGAACGTAGGCTCCTCTGGAGCTGTGCCCAGCAGAGATGGCTCCCACGGCGGGTGCCTGTTGCAGGGCACCTACTGTGTGCAGGTTGCGGGCTAAGCCCTTCAGGCCCATCCCAACAGCCCTTCTAGGTGGACGCAGTCGCTCTCCCCGCGTCACAGAGCGGAGATGCCTAGTTCAAGGTCAAGCGCACTGGGAAGGGCCGTGCTAGGATCTGAACTCAGGTCTTCCGACTCTGCGAGCTGCCATCGTCCCTCGTTCCTCTCCGAGCCGGTCGGTGCACCCTCGGCCCCGACATCAGAGAAGCGCCCTGTTCCCACTCCCTCGTGCCCCTGGCGGGTGTGGCTCAGTGGCTGAGTCCTGTGCACCCTGGGCCGTCCTCCCCAGATGAGTCACCCTCTGCTCTGGGGTCCCCCCTCGTCAGCCATGTGGGCGGCCCGTCCACACGTGTCCTCTGTGCCTGTCTGCAGAAGTGCTGAGCCTCGCGTGTCTGGAGCTGGGTGGGGGGCTGTCTACACCTGGACCGTCTCGGGGGCGCCCTGTGTTTTGAGGTGCAGCTGTGCCACCGTGGAGGGGAGAGTGGCTTTGGGGTCAGACAGGGAAGTGTCCGGTGCGGTTGGGTCTCGGGGGGATATTCGGCGCTGGGCGTTGCTGCATCTGCAGCTCTGCGTGGCTGCTGGTCCGTGGCCCCAGGCTCTCGTCAGTCGGGTGTTCTCCGTGGCCTTGTATAAGTGGCAGTGCGGTGTTCGGACCAACACTCCCGACCCTGCCGATGACCAGGGCACACCACACAGCTGTCACCGTGGCGATGGCACATCACCACTGCAATGCCAGGACCGGAGCCGCTCCTGCTCTCGTCCAGTCCAGGAGCACACATGCACATGTGTACACATGTGTATGTGCACATATACATGAGTGTTCAGGTTGGGTGGGTGGGTGGATTCTTTTGCAGATGCCACTTATATTTTCCAGCGGCAAATACAGGCTTGCCCTGGGGTTGGGGGGATGCGAATGTCCCACTGTCCCCTGGCCTAGGTGAAGGGCCTGCAGCCTGCTGAGCTCCGAGGCCTTTCCTGCATGTCCCCATCAGTCTGTCGTCCTGGGGCTACGCTGTCACCAGGGATGTTGGGCACAGCCGACTTCTCAGGGCCCCCCTTGCCCCAGGCCCATCCTGCCCTGACGGGCCCTGGAGAAGCAGGGCAGCATGCCCACAGTGACCACCAGAGGGCGCTGCGGGGCACAGGGCCCCACCCTGCCACCCTCAGAGAGCAAGGCTAGGCCCAGCCCACCCTGTGCTTGCTCAGAACTTGCACTGGGAAGGGTCCCGGGAATGCGTTTCTGGCCTCTAGCCAGTCGCCCTCCCCTGGACCTTGGCCCCTGGCTCAGTGGCCGGGTGGGACTGACCCCGCCCCAGGACTCCGTGGCTCTGACTCCAGGCCTTCCAGGAGGTCCTGCCCGCTGGGCTGACAGGGAGATGAGGCCAGGCCGGGGTCGGGCTCCTGGAAGGAAGCGGGACGGGAAAGAGGGCACCGCGCTCAGTGCAGTGAGAGGTGAGGAAGTGTCTCTCTTCCTGTCACGAGCCCTCTGTGACCCAGGGGACCCCGGGCGACCTTCCCAAGGCTGGCCACCGGGAGTTCCTATTGTTCCCTTAAAAAAGGACGCCTCCCTGACGGGGCCCCTGTCCACTCACTCCCCTGTGCGTGTGTGTTTCATTGTGGCAGCGACATGCACTGAGCCCCTACCGCGTGCCGTCACCTCGGGCGTTCGGAGGGTGGGCACGCTCACAGTGTCCGGTGGCTCCTGGCCACCTCCTCGCTGGGGCCCCAGGCCCCTGGGGCGGTGTCCTGTCTCCAGGGCCTCGCCCTGGTCCCCACCAGCATGGCCCTGGCCCGGAGCCCCCATCTTGGCACCACGCTCTCGGTCCCCACGCCGGCGTTTGAGCGCCACGCTTCAGAAGTACACTCGTGACCTTTCCAATCGTCCGCGCTGCCTGCCAACCATCCGTCACAACCATGGGGCTGCTCACGAGGTGACACAAGCCAGGAGAAATCAGCACAGTGGCCGTAGAAGTGACGTCGGGCTGGCGGCCGCTCCCTCCTCCCAGCAACCAGCCCGGGGGCCCGGTTGCGTGGTGCTGTCCACAAGAGACACCCCCCCCCCAACCTCCTATGGGCTCCTGGGTGGGGGAAGGAGAGGGGCTGGGCTGGGCAGGGCGTGCCGCTGGTTCTCAGGAAAGGCGTGCCCAACCCCCTGCCCGCCGGCCTGAGCAGGGTCCTGTGTGCGGGAGATGCCTCCTGACGGGGCTCAGACGCGTTCCCTTTGTGGGGGGTGGTGGCACTGAGTGGGCAGTTTGGGCTGCAGGGGGCCAGGGCTGGGACCCAGAGCTGCGGGTCGGCCCCTCGCTGCGGGTGCCCGCCTCTCTCCCAGGCGGTGCCCCAAAGAAGCTCTGGGGGTTCGATTCGGTACAGTGGCCACAGGTCCCAGAGCCAAAGAAGAGCATGGGACAGGTGGGTCGGGTCCCCCGCGTTGCAGTGTCCCTGGGTCGGCTGCACTCTCCGGCACACATGGTGTGTGTCTGACCGTGGCCCACTGGGCGGGCTGATGGGAGCAGAACGGTCCAGGGCCTGTGTGCAGGGCTGTGCAAGGCCTGAGAGGCAGGGGACCAGTGTGCCCCGGGGGGATGGTCCATCTCCACTTCCTGAACCCCCAGCGTCCCAGCAGGGAGCCCTGCACTCACCCCACGCTTTCCCTCGCCCCCCCAGACCCAGAGTCCCAGAGGAAGAGGACAGTGCAGAACGTCCTGGACCTTCGACAGAACCTGGAGGAGACCATGTCCAGCCTGCGGGGGTCCCAGGTCACCCACAGGTACGCTGCGGGGTGAGGGTGGGGGTGGTCACACCCTCTACTGCCCTCCACTTCCATCCTCTGAGGCCCCAGGTGTCTCCAGACGCACTTTTGCCGCTGGACGGCCCCTCGAGTGTCACGTGGTGTCACTGAGTGCTGTCCCGTCCCTGAGCCAAAGCCTCCCTCATGGTAGGATTCCGGGACTGCCCTCCCTGCTCCCAGGGTCTTTGCGCTCTGCAGTCAGGGTCCCTCTTGGCTCAGTGGGGCGCACACAGTGTTGCCCAGACTCCGTGCCATGTGCATGAGCCCCCCATCCACCCCTGGGACCCGCGGCCGCCAGCTGCTTAGGCATCACTGTCCCACACACCCCCTGCAGGGCGTCCTGGGCACAGCTGTGACCCAGAGACACTACCTCCTCCTCCGGCTGCTCCGCTGAGCTCATGCTTCGGCTCAGAGGGACAGAGGGCCTGGCTGCACTGGGCGGGGCGTGTGGGGGCAGCCGACAGCAGGCAGGATTGGGAAATCATGGGGCTGTGACACAGGAAGGCGCAGAGAGGGACTGGTCACCTCTCCAGCTGGCCTGGAACTCGGTTCCTCCCCATCTCCTGGGGCTGCAGAAGGAGAACAGAGTTGGGACACAGAGACAATGGGAAAAGGACTCTGTTAGGCCAAGCGTGTGGCCAAGTGATATCCAGAGTAAACTACATACCTCCAGTGATGGAGAACTCACTATCTCTCAACCACCACCCTCCACCCCACGTGGGATGGGGGTCTGCCTCACTGCGCGAGAGACCCCAGGGATGAGGTCTTGAGCGTCCTCCTCCCCCATCCAGGGGAGCTGCTGGACCGGCACTCAGCATCCACTGTCCCAGCCCCTGAACACACTTAGTTGCCAAGAGGGTCACACCCCGAGTGACTCACCGCAGGGGAAGGGCAGAGGCGGCGGCTGCAGCCTCCTGGGGCCACTGACTCCGAGCAGCCAGCGCCCCCCCAGTTCAGCAGAGCCTCCGGACCACAGGCAGACGCTGTAGTGGGGGGTGGGGCAGCCGAAAGCCTTTTGCACACAGCTGACCAGTTTGGGGGCACCTCGGGCCTCTGGCTTCTGTCTCCCCACAGGGGAAAGGGAACCGAGAGCCCCAACCCTGGCTTTCTGTTTACACGGACCAAGGGCCACTTCTGCTCTCAGCCCAGGTTTCTGTTACTCCTCTCCCACGCGGGGGGAGCGGACAGTGGCCCCTTGAATTCTTACCTCTTTCACTCTCTCCAGTGCTTTCTATCACTCGGCCCCTCCCTCAGCCCTGGGTGTGCACAGTCCCGGCCCTCAGTCCCCAGGCAGGGAGGGAGCGTCCTGGGCAAGTCACCCCGAGTCACAGGCTGGTGCTGGCTGGTCTGGGTCCCGAAGGCTCAGGACCCCTGTGGCTGGTGCCAGCGCTGGTGGTGCCCCAGCCGCCAAGCACCTTCGGGCTCTGCACGTGAGGAGCCCACAGCCCAGTGAGTGCTTCCAGCAAGCCTGGAAGCACTCAGGCTGGAGCTCACAGGCTGGAGCTCACAGGCTGGAGCTGGATTCAGTTCCTTCCAGAAGCTTCTGTTCCTGCCCTGCTTCCCCTGTTCCCCCAGCAAGGGAGCCTCGCATCAGGGGGCTGGCCTGGGGAGGAAATGAAACTTCCTCCCTCTGCTCCCTGGCCCACCGCTCCCCCACAGAACGTGTTCCCCAGATGGAGGCCCCGGGCATGGCCTGGAGCCGGCACAGAGCCTTCCCCGGCGGCACAGAGCCTTCCCCGGCGACACAGGCGCAGAGAGATGGTCTGGGGTGGACGGGGACAGGAGGAGGGGCTCCTGGTGAGAGCCAGACAGGCAGACAAGCAACGGCCCTCGGGATGGACACTCAGCACTGGCCCCACTCTGCCCTGTTTTATCTCCACCTGTGTAGACCAGCTACACCGCCTGTCCCTCAGCTGTCATAGTCCTGGCCCGTCACCCAGGCCACCATCCCCTGCTAACCTGATGTGCGTCCAGGCCTCAGGCCTGGGGCCCTGGACCTCCGCCTTTGGCCCCGCCCCTGCCCCCGCCCCTGGCCATCCAGCTAAGCGGTTCTCTGGTGAGGCCCCTCCTGCTGCCCCAGGTCTGGGCAGAGGCCGGTCTCCCTGGGAATCGGCCGCCCGCCCCAGGTCCCCAGGGCTTTGCCTGCACCCCCTGCCCCACACTCCAGCCTCGCTGCCTCGTTTGGAATGAACCTTCTGCTCCTCAGTAGAGAGGAGGTGGACGGAGTGAGTGACAGGCTCCAATGCTCAGGTGGCTGAAGGCCCCGGCCCCGGGCTGCCAGCGGGTCTCCCTGGCCCCTCCCCATCGCTGAGCACCGTGGTGGGGGGGGGGGGGCCTCACCAGTGTGTGTGAGCCCGGGAGCCCCAAGAAGTAGCTGTTAGCTGTCGTCTCCGATGTCCAGCGGAGGGAAGAGCTCTCCTCAGCTGGCTTCCGAGCAAATGGCCGTCAGCTCCCATTACAGAATCTGTGCTGTCAGGGTTGCCTCAGGTGGCCTTCCCGGCTCCAAAATCATTCCCTCCCACAGCCTGAGATAACAAATATAACAGGAGTAACTCACACAGCAGCGGCCTCCTGGGGGAGGTGGCCCGGGCAGGTGGGGGGCTCTGGGGAGCAGTCTGAGGGCCTCCTGGAGGAGGTGGCCCAGCAGCTGTGCCCGGACTAACCCAACGCCCCGCCCCCACCCAGCTCCCTGGAGATGACCTGCTACGACAGCGATGACGCCAACCCCCGCAGCGTGTCCAGTCTCTCCAACCGCTCGTCCCCTCTGTCCTGGCGCTACGGCCAGGCCAGCCCGCGGCTGCAGGCCGGCGACGCCCCCTCGGTGGGCGGGAGCTGTCGCTCGGAGGGGCCACCCGCCTGGTACGCGCACGGGGAGCGGGCCCGCTACTCGCACACCATGCCCATGCGCA
Organism: Sturnira hondurensis; assembly: GCF_014824575.4. NCBI lineage: Eukaryota > Metazoa > Chordata > Mammalia > Chiroptera > Phyllostomidae > Sturnira > Sturnira hondurensis. The sequence continues at coordinate 1,947,267 of NW_028091436.1, forward strand.
GCCCCAGCAAGCTCAGCCACGCCTCCCGCCTGGACGCGGATGACGCGGACCTCAAGTCCGGCTACATGAGCGACAGTGACCTCATGGGCAAGACCATGACGGAGGACGATGACATCACCACCGGGTGAGAGCGGGCCCTGCCCACGGGAGGGGGTGCGGGGTCCACGGGGAGGCCCCTGGACTCAGGCTGCTGCGCTGGGACGCGCATCCTGGTGGTGACCGCCCGGGGAGGCCCGCGGTCCTTCTAGACCTGGCGCGGGGTGCAGGGCCGACGTCTGAAGGGGTGGGGCTGGCGTCGGTCCTCATTGGCCCCTGGGCCTGTCATTCTGCGGCGCGTCCTGTCCCTGGTCCTCGACCCTCTCAAGGCTGGGAGGAGCAGCTCTGGAAAGGGTGTGTGGGCCTCGGACGGCCTCACCTGCTTCCCCGTTTGTGCAAAGAGGGTGATAAGACTGTGTCTGTCCCTCGAGGGCTGCTGAGGGGAGGGTGGACGTGCGTGGGTGACAGCTGTACCGCCTTCCCCTGTCACTCCCGCCCTGCTCTCCTCGTGGGCCACCCCCACCCCGCCTGCTCCCCTCCTCTGCGGGCCTCTGCCAGTCCCATGCCCTCCTGCCCCTGCCCTCGCCCTGCGGGATCCCTGTCTCCACATCTTTTCCTGCCCCGGTTGACAGGGTGGGGTTTGTGGAGCAGCTTGGACACGATGTGCGTGACAGCTGGGGAGGGAGGGGGAGGTGGGAAGAAAGCAGCATGGGTTCTGGAGAATTCTGGAAGCTCCTCGGGTGTCTCAGCGGACCGTGTTTCCACCCTCCAAGGGACCACACAGGTAGCGGCAGGGTCAACCCCTCCCCAGAAAAACTTCCAACTTGGAGAGAGTGGAAGGACAGGAGCAGGCTCAGGCCACCCACGGCTCCCGCCCTGGGTGAACCCAGGGGGACCTGGCAGGGCCTGTCCAGTGGGGGAGGCGGCTCTGGAGCAAAACAGCTGACGCCCGGGCAGGGTTGTTTACTGCCCGTAAACCCCCGGGGCCGGCCTGCAGCTCGGCCCGCCAGGCTGCAGCTGGGGTTAGGGTGAAGTCGGCCAGCCGCTCTGCCCGGGAAGCCCCTTGTCCTGTGGGGCCTCCCGGCCAGGTGGGCAGAGGGCATCCCAGCCCCTGCTCCCAAAGACCCCAGGTGCTGGGAGGACCCCAGCCTTGGCCCTCAGGGAGCTCCCAGACGCTCCCCCCACCTGCCCAGCAGCCAGGGCAGGTAGTTCCCCAGAAGTTGGGGGGCAGAGGACCCTGTCTGTGCCCTCAGCCAGACGTCAGTGCATGCTGGGGAACTTTCTTTTCAAAAAGGAGGTTCCGAATCTCATCTCGGACCTTCGCCAGCAGACCCTGGGCTGCCCCAGGAAGCCGTAGTTTTCCAAAGTTCAGGGCCTGTGGCCAAGTCCCTCCTCCCACAGAGTAGGAGAATCTTCTCCGGCAGCCCGTCCTGCAGCCTGCGCTTGCATACGCTCAGTGTCGGGGAGCTCATTCCATTTCAAATGGAATAAAGTTGTAAGAAAGTTTCTGAATAGTCACCTAACATCTGCTTCATTGCAATTTCTGCATATTGGCGATTTAAATTTTGTCACCTGGGGAAAAATAGAGTAAGTGTAAACCTCATTCAAACATATATCGCAGCCTCTTCTCGTGCCGACTTCTCTTCTCTGGACCAATCCCTGCCGCCGCCCCCCGCCCAAGTCCCCAGTTTATTTTAGTATTTTCTGAAATGAGCCAGGTTTTGCTGCTTGTCCTGGTCACACCCTGGAAGCTCTCGAGTTGTCCATGACCCTCCTAGATTCTGTCACCTGGACGGGTCCCCACTGACACCGTCTTGCCGTAGGAACACCCACATCTGACACCGCAGACGGCTTCAAGGTGGCTGTTCACTGTCCTAGGTGACAGCTCGGGACATTTCTCCCTCCTGAAAAGAGAAAAGGAATTTGTTTTTCTAAAAATAGGGAGGCCTGGAATTTAATCTAATAAGAAGATAAGGTGCACAGCCATCTGTCCCCCGACCCCAGCACCCCGGTCGGAGGGAGGGCGGCCCTCGCTGAGGGTTTAGGGCCACGTGGGCCCAGACAGGAAGGAGGTCAGCCCTACCTCCCTCAGTCCCCTCCCTGCTTTCACTTGGATTTGCCTCCCCGTGCGTCCATTCCTGTCTGTGTCAGTGGCCCTCCGGGTGGCTGTCCTCAGCTTTGCAGGGTAGGTGGCAGGGGTCCCAGGCTGAGCCTGCCATGGTGCTGGTAGGTCTCAGAGCTCCTGGAGAGCCACTCGCCTAGAACAGAGTCGTGTCCTCAGTGACCTCAGCAGGACCCTTGTCCAGGGCCCCACGCCCAGGGCTGCAGGACCTCAGGCCGAGCCCCAGGCCCCGTCTTGAAAGGCTCCGGGGGCATGTGTCGGGACAGTGAGACCCCATGGGGGGCTGCGTGTTTCCGAGCTCTGCGCCCTCTGCGCCTCCTCCGCCCTCCCCAGCCTGTCCTCTTGAACTGTGCCTGAGAGCTTGGGAGCAGATGGGATTCGTTTCCTGCTTGGCTCTGAAGTGCCCTGACGTTGAAAAATGTCACATAAAATAAGCCGGAGGCCCCAGCCTTCGCCCAAGCTGGCTCTGCTCGCCTGAGGCAGTGAGCCCCCGACCTTACAGAGAAGCCTCCTGAGAGGAGCCGGTCTCTGTTGGGAGGTGTGGCAGAGGCCCGCCCCGGACGCCCACCCACCTTCAGCCCCAAGAATTCCCTCGCATGGGCCCTGGCTTTGTAGTTTGTACGAGGAGGAGGGGACCGGTCTGAGTTCAGACCAGCAGGGAGCGGAGCCGTCCTTCCCCTCTGCCTTCATCTTCTGTTTCCTGGAAGCGCTTCCGGGAGCTTCCACGGCCTGGCTTCGTCCCGCAAGGCTTGGGACAGAGGAAGGTGAGGGCCCCCCGGGGGGAACCCGGTGTTCAAGGTCAACGTCCAAACAGTTTCTGCCCTTGGACCTCATCAGACCGACAAGGAAGAAGAGGCCTCTAGGCCCGGGGCAGAGGCAGCCCCAGGTGCCCAGACTGCCTGGGTTCGAATCCTGGCTGCCCTCGCCCGTGGTGCGTTCGTTGGGTTCCGTCACCCTCCACTGATGCTTGCTCAGCTGGCAGCGGGACGGGGGTGTGACAGCTCCAACAGTTGACGTGTGGTGTGCACGCGCCCCGGGCCGCGCACCGGCAGCACCGTGTGCAAGCTCCCGGTGACGACAGAGTTCGGGAGACTGTGCGTTACTCTTCTCTCTGGAACTTGATGTCCCTGGGGCCCCCTGGGTGGGCCTCCTGAGTCGTCCGCCCAGCAAAGTGGCCACACTCTGACCCAGGGATGCCGTCCTTGCAGGGTGCCCGAGCCAGCTGCACGCAGCGCCCACAGGTGAGCGGCCTCTTCCCCATCCCACCCTGGCCAATGGGCCTATCGCCTGTCACTCAAGTGTGACCGTCATCACACAGGAAGAGTGTCCAGGGCTGGGGTTCCACAGAGGTGACCGAGAGACTGAGGTTTGAGAGCGAGGCGTTTATTGGGGAGGTGGTGGCCGAGCCCAGGTTGGAAGCAGGGAAGGGAGTCACGGGGAGGAAGGACCCCAGTGAGGGGGTGAGTTCACCTGCAGGGCTGCAGGGCGGTGGGGCACAGGGATTTCCGGGACTTTCTGCAGAACCCAGAGGACAAAGTGTGGGTTTTTTTACCCCATGGGGTCCTGGCTGCCGCACTGGGAGACAGGGCCCAGGCTGCGAGTCCCCGGGGCCCTCGGGGCACTCTGTCAGCACCCACGGGGACTGTGGTGGCAGAGGGCACCCAGGTGGGACACGAGTGGGATCCATTATAGAGGGAAGGTGGGAAGGGGGGGTGGCTTCAGAGAGCCCCCTGGCTCTTGAAACACACTTTCATTCTTCAAGCAGGAGGGTGGTGGCTCTCCACAGTCCGTGTGGGAAAAAATCTGCGTCGCTGTGTCTGCTCAGACCCAACAGGGCTGGTGGAAGGCACGAGTAACCCAGGTGTTCCACAGGGGCGGCTGGATGGATGCTAGTTGCCATGGCAACTGTGCGGGCTGAAGCTGCCGAGTGGCCCTCCCTCCCTGTGTCCTAGTAACCTACAATTGAGCTGCCGGTTCCCCCGAGTTTGATGACAGGCAATTTGGTTGACAATCAGGGTGGGGACGGAGGTTGGGCAGGCTGTGGAGATGGGTTTGGCATTTCCACCAGCCACGCCCACCTGCCTGTCGGTCCCCTGGTCCCCTCTTTTGCTGTCAGCCCTGCTTCTTCCCCACGAGGCTTCTGTTCTGCGATCAGGCCTGTTCTGCGATCAGGCCGCTGGGCTTGCTCGGTGCCTGGAAATGCTGATGTTACAGGGGAGCCCGGGTGCGAAGGCGTGGCCAACTGGGGCTCAGACCCCAGCTCCGAGGCTTCGGGAGGACTGCCCCGTTCTCGTGGCGGTAGTGATATGAGACTAGGATCTTTGCACGCTTGTTGTACGCACAAGGTGTGCAGGAGAAGCTCTGGAGGAAACATTACTTTCCTTCCTCTGGTTCAAGGTGCCTGGAAAAACAAACCCGTAACAGTCCTGAAGGCTTTAGGCTGGAGCTCTCCTGCCCGGGCGGTCATGCCCACTCGCCCGCTTGTCTTTCCTAAACCCCCTCCTCCAGGAAGCCTGCCATCATTCACCCCATTGCAAGTGATTGTGGTCCGATCTTAGAGGCTGTGTGTCATTTGTGATGGTTTCGGGATTCTTTAGTGATGGCGTGGCACCTGCGGTTCCTGAAACACCCACGAGGCGCTGCCTCGCTCAGTCCGAGCAACACTGTGAGTTGGATGAGGAATTGGAAGCCAGCTTAACTGGCTTGCCAGGATCCCGTAGCTTAAAAGTGGCATCTCTGGAACAGAGCCCAGGCCTCTGCCCCACGCGACCCCGCAGTGCCACCCCACAGCGCTCCCCTCTGTCTGCGGCCCACATGTCCCCAAGCCTGGGAGCATGTCGGGAACAGGGATCACACCCCTTCCTCCAGAGCCAGATCCCCCCCAGGACAGTGCCCCTCATGTCTCTGGGCCTCTGCTCAACATGAAATCTAAGGCCATTCGGGGACCAAGTGTTGAACTATGTGTCAGAGAGTGCTCCTGGAGTGCCCCCAGGTGTCCCCCAATCTTCCTGGACAGGGTCTGGCTTGAGAGGACCACAGGCAGCCTCAGAGCCTCGGTGGCGGGCGCCCCACCCCCAAGCCTCTGTGAATGCGGGTCCTTGTGGGCCTGTTCAACGGCCCCACTGTCCCGAGACGAGCACGAGGGGCCCGCTCCCGGCCCTGGGCTATCGGGCTCACGGAGCTGCGCACGGGGCGCCCGTGGGGGCTGTGGGCTGATGTGCTCCCCCACGACATCACAGCCATGACGCAGCACCCATGGGCGGACTCGTGACAGTCAGCATTTGACAACCAGGCAGAAAGAGTCGGGCCCAGAGACCCAAAGCACGGAGCCACCTCAGAGACACGTCGCCACACACCAAGCAGGCAGCCAGGGTCTGGGAGAGATTGGTGGGAGAGGACAACGCGGGGGCCAGCACACAGGTGGCAGGCACTCCGAGGTGGGGCGGTGAGAGACAGGCAGCCACTAGGAGACCCGTCCTAGAGCCACCGGTGGGGGGCAGGGGATGCAGGGTGAAAGGGCAGGGGCTGTGCAGCCTCCACGCAGGCAGAGTGAGTGGTGGGGGGACTCCTCCAGGCTGAGGTGAGCACCCCCGGGGCAGGGTGAGGCATCCTCATCAGCCAGCCAGCTTGTCCTCAGAGGGGGCTCTCTTGTGTCTTGTTTCCTGTCCCTTTGTCCCTGGGGGGCATCTCCAGCCTTGGGATGCTGACCCCAAGGTCGCCGACCCCTTCCCCACCCTCCTTATCTGACCTCCCGCCCTCTCCCAGGCCCTCTCCTGTCACCGTCCTCGGTCTCGCCTGGTTTCCGTCTCTGCCCCGATGGGGTCGATGACAGGGCCAGTCGGGAGTGACGGGGCCGTGCAGACAGACTCAGGTGGCGGGATCCCCAGGACTGCTGGCATTCTGCCAAGTGCTACTGGACGGAGAGGGACCGTTTATCCTCCAGCTGTCACCATCCCTTCCCGACCCCCACAGCCTCTGCCAGGCACCCCTGTCCACGGGGAGCGGACTTCCTCAGATGACCCGTTTTCTGGGTTTCTGCGGAGCCAGGAGCTGCGTGCTGGAGGCTCCAGCCAGGAGTTGGGGCCCCAACTCACACATCCCCGCCGGCCCCCTTGGTTAGTTCCCTGTCCTTGGGCGGCAGGTCGGCAACGTCAGGGGGACATTCAAGAGTCCATGTTACTGGGTTTAGCTCTGGGATTGCCCCTTGCTGCCTGCGTGACCTCAGATGAGGCGCTTTGCCTCTCAGTGCTCCCTGTCTCGGTCTGGAAGGAGCAATGGTGACGATGTCTTCCTCGTGGTATTGATCAGAGAGCCACTACGTATTTGTAGAGCAGCCACTAGACCGGGCATTTGGGGACACGGCAGGAGGAAAAAACAATCATTTTTAAACTCAGATACAGGAGACAGTGAACCAGTCATGTACTGTGGCAGCGTAGGTGGCGCCGTGTGCTGCCAGGGAAAATCAGGTGGGGCGGGGCAGAGCCCCCGGGGAGGGCCCTGGGCCATGCGGCTCCAGGCTGGCGGCTCTGCAAGGACAGCATGTGCAAAGGCCCTGAGACGACGAGGGCAGTCCACACGGCCGAGGCAGAGCAACAAGGGGCCGTGGTCAGAAATGAGTTCGGGAGGTAGCTGGGGGTCTCGCACAAGGGCTTCCCGACTGAGTGCGGCGCGGGGAGGAGGGCCGGCTCCAGCATCTTTGCAGAGGGTCTGCTTGGCAGCTCCAGGGAGGACAGCCCCCTGGGAACCGGAGCGGAAACTGCCCCGTCACCTCGGAGGGAGAACTCGGTGCTCCATCAGAGCCGTGCAGGTGCAGCTGCTGCTGCGAAGGGGCCTGAGGGACTCAGGCGACGGGAGGTTCGCCGTCCTTCTCCGCCCGGAGCCGCGGGGGCCTGTCCTCTGCTTCTCTGCCGAGGCCAGGGATGCGGCTCAGCGGGGGGGAGCCTGCAGCCTCGGGGGCTTGGGCGGCTCTGAGGTCATGGCTTCCTGCCTCCTGACTGGAGCTGTGAGATTACAGACGCATGTGTACATGCATGCAAGTACAGTGTGCACACGTCTGCACACCATCACGCACAGCCCAGGGAGGCCAGCCGAGGGTCTGTCCAACCTTATCGGAGGCAGCCTCTTCCCTGTCCCATCGTCCCCTCTGCCCCTGTGTCCTCAGATCCACACAGAGAGGCGGAGCTTTGGCTGGTGGGAGGAGGGCCACAAGAACAGTAGCTCACTGTAAGGTCCGGAGGCCGTGTCCCCTCTGCGGCCTGTCCCCAGCTGCCTGCGGGGGCGGTGAGGAAGGCAGGTCCCCTCTGAGGTTGGGTAAATATTTGCGGATCAGCAGCTGGAGCAGGACCCCTTCCTCCAGCTGGCCCACTTGCTCCCCAGAGACGCCGCAGCTGGGCTGGGGCCGTGCCTTGGGACTCCGTATCCTGCACCGGCTGTGCCCCCACCCAGAGTGTGCCGCTGTCCCCCAAGCCTTCTGTCCCAGCCCCAGGCTGCGCTGGGGAGGCAGCGGCACCGACCAGTCCGTACAACACTGCCCTGCACCTGCCCCTTGCCCTCTCTGAGCCCTAACTCTCCCGCTGGGAAAATGGGGGTTGAGCCCTGTGACTGCGGGAGTGTTTTTGCCTCTGACACCCTGGATGAAGGGGTCTCTCCGGGCTACCTGGCCTGTCCTCGGGTAGGGGGTCTGGAGGTGGCGAGTTGAGGAGCAGCCTGGCCAGGTCCCGGGGCAGAGAAGCTTGCCAGGGTCACGCACAAGGAGCTCTTGACTACGCAGCATCCCCGAGAGGTCCAGAGCCCCGCCCGGGACTAGTGTCCCGTGGCTTCCGTGCCTGTGGCCCGGCCACCACCAGACCCGTGGCAGGCCACTCTCCCAACCTTTCTGGGCCTGCCTCCCCAGGTCCCCACACTGCTGGGGAGTGAGGTCACGGGTGTGAGAGAGCCAGTCCAGGTGGTTCTGTACATTTTTCAGTCGAGGTTGCAGAGGCGGCTCCTGGAGACTCAGTGGGGTCGTCAGGGTCTGGGATCAGTGACGTGGGCAGGTCTTCCCCATTGAGAGCAGTGTGACCGTGGGGCCACCTCACCGAGGACCTGCCCCACGTCCTCTGTCCCATCCCTGACCCTCCTTTCTGCCTGTCCCTCTCTTTCCCGTCGCCCCCTCCACACAGTAAAGCGCTCTTCGCTCTGCCTCTGTCCAAGCCGCCGGCTCAGCCGGCCAAGACACACGGGTCTCTGTGCCCGGCTCTCCCCACCAGCCGAGACTTGGAGGGCAGGGGCACCCCATCTGTGGAAGCTGGTCGCTTCATCCCTGATGGGAAGGAGGAAGTGAGGGCAGGTGGGGGGACAGCGCGGGCTCCCTCCCTGGGACTCAGTCTCCCCGGGGCTCTCACAGGAGACCAGGTGTCTGTCTGGTCAGGCCCCAGGCAGGTGACCCTAAAACCACACTGAGTGCAGCTTCCTGGCAGGTCTCTCCTCCTGGCCTCACTCCAGCCAGCCCACCCACCCACCTTCGAGGTGCTTTTCGGGAGACACCCAGAGATAGTCACCCCCAGTCCTTTGGGTGTCTCTGCTGGAGACAGAGCGTCGGTCTTGGGGACCCTGGGCCTCAGGGGACTCGGGCAAATCACCCCTCACAGGAACCTGCCTGGAAGATCCTCACGTGTGTTAGTGTGGGCTCTGCCCCCTGCTCGGGGCATTTCCTGGCCTTTCCGTGCCTCAGTTTCCCCCTTGTAAAGAGCCACCGTGATGTCCTGGCCTGGGAGACACGTGAGCTCCCGCTAACGTGGGCTCCCTGAGGAGCCCTGAGGAGGCCTGTCCCTCCTGCTCTCAGCAGGGTGTCGCCCCTCCACTGCGAGGGCCTCAGTTGTCCCCCTCCCTCCGTCTCCCCCACTACCATGCAGCCTGGGGCGCAGAAAGGAGGGCTCTGAAAGGGGGAGGAGAGCCCCTCCCTGCCACATGTCCCCCCCTCCCATTGTATTTGAGTCAACCAGGCACCCCGTGCTGCCGCCCCCCCCAGGGGCAGGCCTGTTTCCCTGGGGTCACGGAAGCCCCACAGCACTTCCCAACACTGCTGTCCAGTTACCCGAAGGGTCTGGGCCCACTGAGAATACAGGTGCTGACTTGCATGCTGTGTATAAATACAGTGGCAACCCCCCCCCCCCCGGGGGCCTGCTCCTTCCCCTGTAACAGCCCCTCTAGTTTCTGCCAAGGGGTCGGGGGTCAGAAGGCAGAGGAAGGATGGCAACCTATCTTCGTCGTCGAGAATGGGTGAGGAGCGCAGAGGGCCGGGCCTACCACCGGGCTCCACCAGTTCAGCTCAGGACTCAGACCTGGGGGTGGGGGAGATGGGGGTTGGAGACCCCCCAGCACAGAATCCTCTTCGGGGTCTCGGGGAGCTGAGAATCCCGGCCCTGGGCTGAGCTGCTGCCTGAGACTTCCTCCTCTCTTTTTATGAAGATCAGCATACAATATTATATTAGTTTCAGCTTTATGTACCTGGCCGGGTGAGGCTTGTCCTCTCCGGGGCCTGTCCCCCGTCCCTGTGGGAGGTGAGACACTGTGGAGAGGCTGCGCAGTAAGAGGGGGCTCCGCAGGACTGGGAGCCGTGTCCAGAGACAGCAAAGTCCCCCGCACCTGACCCCTGTCGGGCCTCCTCTCCTGCCCTGCAGGCTCTGCCCATGTGGAAAATGTGCACAGTTAGAGCTGTAGAAAAACATCCCCCGCTGGGGACATCCTCCGGCTGAGACAAAGTCGATGGACTCGGGATTCCACGCCGGCTGAAGAGAATCCCCTGCGGTTCCGTCCTCTAAGCTGTTCCCCAGATGAGCCTGCTAGTCCCGCCCAGCAGCGCAGGCGGAGCCTCCCCCTCCCCCCACTGAGGGAGGGGTGCTGGGGGGTTACCAGCACACCCCCACAGAGATAGGAGGCCGTGTGGAACAGAACCACCTGCCCGGCTCCAACCCCCCTCAGAGCTGGTCTGCCTGGGCCCCATGGTCTCCCCTAAGTCTTACCCTGCAAACCGCTTAGAGTGAAGGAGATAAACGCCTGTTTGCACCTTTGAACTAGTAGAAAGCACGGATAGGAAGTCGGCCCTGAGAGACGGACCCTCCCCAGCGCCCAGAGCTACTGCTGGTCACTGGGGGCTTTCGGGAGAAGAGCTCTCCTTAGGACTCAGCTCCACCCACACCCCTGGGGCACCAGAGGGGTTGGGGGAGTGAAAACTGAGCCCAGGAAGCTAGGGGTGATGACCCCACACGTCTCTGGGAACCCAGGTGGCCTGGGGCTCTGGGTGGCTCAGTCACAGGAGCAGCCAGCAAGCCAGAAGCAAGAATGACTCTTGAGTTCTGAGGTCATCTCAGTTCAGTCCTTGGGTGGGGCCGCCTTTTAAAACTAATTGTTGGTGTTTGTGTTGCGTAAAGAAATTTCAGACGTTGCCCTGGCCCGTGTGGCTCGGTGGGTTGGAGCGTTGTCCTGTAGATGAAAGGCCGGAGGTTCGGTTCCCAGGTGGGGCACGTGCCTAGGTTGTGGGTTCCATCTCTGGGAGCAGGCCCCCTGACCCCAGCAGGACCGGGAAGCAGTTCGTCCTTCTCTCTCGCACTGGTGTTTCTCCCCCTTCCTCTCTCTGTAAAAGCAGTGAAAAAAGTGTCCTCAGGTGAGGATTTAAAAAATGAAAGAAATTGCAGGAGTCATCTGTCTGTTTCCAAAACGTGGGGAGCCCCCTGTTTCTTACTCTAAACTGTCCTCAGCGTGGGACCCTTTCCCGTCGTCAGCCGGTGGTGCCCCTGGGTGGATGCAGAGATGCTCCTGGTGTGAACAGGTTGTTCTCCCCACAACACACAGGGCGGGCTCCCCCACCCCCCACCACCCCCCACCCCCCCGCCCGCGCTGGGGGGAGCCTGCCTCTGACGGACCCTGGGCACCAGGGACTCACCTCCAGCCCCTCAGCCAGCCTGGCCCGGCCTGTCCGGCCCATGCGCAGGTTACCTGCACTTACTCTAAGGTCCCAGGCCTGGAAAGCCTGCCAGGAGGGGGCTGGGAGGAAGCCGCCCCTGGGGTTGGGGGGTGGGGCAAGCACGTGCCCACCGTGCAGGCACATGGGGACCTGGAGATGCCTTGCTCAGGCCCCCTCCACCGCCCAGGAAGGGCGCCCAAGGGGCCGCAGTTGGCATCCCAGGGGTTAACTGCCCTGGCTCAAATAGGGGGTCGGCTCAGGTGGGGGTGGAGGCCGTGGCCCGGCTGCATCACGCCCCCCTCCCGCTCTCCAGAGTGGGGGCACCTGGCCCCGTGGTACCCCCGGCTATGGAGGGTCAGGGCCCCCCCAGCCCCGCTGCACCCCCACCCCCGGCCCCGGACCGCGGCCGCAGCGTCTCTTTGTCTACCTGCCCAGGCATTAAAGGGCCCGCCGGCAGCGCGCGCCGCGGGACCGGGGCGGAGTCGGCGCGCGGGAAACAGGGCTCTGCGGCTTTAAGGGCGGCCTGGCGGTGGGGCGGGGAGGAGGGGGCGGGGCTCGGCCGGGCTCGGCTCCGGCCTCCGCGTGGCCGGGCTCTCACCTCTGTCCCCGCGCGGCCCCGCCGCCAAGGCCCTCGGCCGGGACGATGCTCCACCTTCCCCCGCCCAGGGCGCGGAGGACCCTGCGCCTGCCCCGCAGGTGAGTGCTGGCGCCCGGGAGCGGGTCCTGGGGTCGGGCGTGCAGCCCCGGGCTGGGGGGGCCTCTCTGGCCCGGGACCCACACGTGTGGCCGCGGACCTCTGGTGATCAGCGGGTGCAATGCGGGGTCCGGGAGGGGGGCGCCGAGGCAAGGCGCTGGGACTCCCCAGGGACGGGGACTAAGCTGAGACAATGGCACAACTTGATGGAACTTGGACAGTGGCCGCCAGTGCGGGGGCGCGGGCGGGACGGTGGACCGACCTGGGAGCTCAGGTTGGGTTGCAGCCCCTGAGCCGCTGGTCAACGGCCTCCAACCCCAGAAGCTCCTGTGCCTTCCTGGTGAAAGGAGAGGGTAGGACGGTGAAACCAGAGGGGTGCGGGTGGAACCCCTGCAAAGCCTGGGACTGGCTCTGGGAAGGGATGAGAGTGCGGGGCGTTGCGGGGAGGGCGGAATGCCCTGGGGGCCGGGGGCAGGTCAACGCTGAAAGGCGAGGGTTTTGCACTAAGGCTCCCCCTGAAGCAAGGGGAAATGAGCACAACCCCCCCACCCCCAGGGGATTAGGGAATCCCCCGCGGCCTGCGGAAAAGGGCTTCCTGCTGTTTCCGGGAGCTTCCCAGTCCCCCCCCTCCTCTCTTCTTGGGTCTGGCCTGGTCTGCAGGGCCAGGTGCGTGAGGGAGGGAACAGGAGGTGGGCCCCCTGGTGAGCCTAGGCTCCAGCCGGGGACCTGCTCCTGCCTCCCCAGGCTTTCTTGGAGGGGGCCCAAGGCCCTCCACAGGCTCAGCCTAGGAGTGAGAGAACTGGGCAGGGTTGGCAGGGACAGCCTCTGGGGAGCCAGAGTCCTGGTGGCCTCCACCTGGTGGGACAGGCGGCAGCCCCTATGGAATGTGACTCAGGCACCTTGGAGTCACTGTGCTAGGGTGACCAGTGGGGACGTCTTCCAGAGGAGCCAGTTCATGAACAGAGAATGGGTCTATTTAGGGACTAAGGGGTGGGATGGGGGGGTTACTTCTGGTGCGATCCTGGACCCAGTCCAGGGTCACTGGGCCCTGGAGACAGTGGAGAGAAGGGGCCACTTGAGACCCCCCACTTCCACAGCCACCGCTGTTCAGAACCCACTCCAGACCGGTGCACCCACAGAAAGTTCTGATTGGCTCCACCCCCTCTTCCCTCCCCACCCCCACCTCTGCGAAAATCCCTTAGCCTACCCCAGCACCTTTTCCGAGCCCATCACACCTTCCTTCCCCCTCACCTGGGCTAGGTGACTCCTTCATCACTTTTGAGTTGGTGTCCTCTGCCCTCCCCACCCCAACCCCAGGAGCCCAGGGCTTTGTGCTGTGAGCTTTGTGCCCTGTCCTGGTTCTCACCTGGCTCCTTACCAGAAACCTCTTCCGGGCAAGTGTGCCCAGGCGAGGGCCTGCCTGCTGCACGCAGGGCGAGGTGGCGGCAGCCGACCTTGCCTCAGCCTGCAGTGGGGTGAGGCTGGGAGGGCCCTTGGCTTCTCTGCATGGTCGTTAGCCGGCAAGGAGAGAGAGGATGTCGTTAAAGCGCAGGTCAGGCCTCGAGTTGCCAGGGTTCAAACGTAAAACTTAACTGCCCTGGCCCCTGGCCACAGGGGGACAGCTCTGAAGCTGTCCTTGTAAACGGCGGTCGATGCCCCCCCCCACAGGGATCAAAGGGCTGCTGTCCCGCAGCTCCGGTTCCCCTTCCGCTGCAGAGGAGGCTGCAGAGGGGGTGCGAGGAGGTGTGGGCTGAATGGGCCCCCAGCACCTCCACGACCCGCTTTTGTGAGCTGAGCTGGACCCCCCCCCCTCCCCCTTGGCTGGAGGCCCCTCTGGAGGCCCATTCTTACACATTTCTAGAGTTTCGGCCTCCCCTGGAGACCCCACCTCCCTCATTGTCCCACTCCCTTCCGAAACCTCCAGGCTGAAAACCTGGAGTCCAGGCGCCTGTCCTGCTCACGCACCTAGGTGTCCTTCTGGAAAGGACCCTTCTAGAGCCTGGGAACTCGTGCGGCAAGACCCTGGGGCAGCATCAGCCTGTGGGGGGACCGAATGAACAAGGGGCCCGTGGACCTGATCTGAGACTTGGCTCCAGTGCCAGGCAGCGTTGCGGCCTTGCAGAGGTGGCTCGGCCTCCAGCCTCAGTTTCCTTCCCTGTGAAATGGTCCTGTCTCCCTCCCTGGGATCGACGGCACAATTGGCCGTGCAGGCCCCCTGCTGCCCTGGGGTCGGGCTTCTCCCCTTCCACCCCGCCAACACCCCACGAAGATCCCTGTCGGCAGAACGGAGCCAACAACTTCCCGACGGTGGGACCCTCGCTTCAATTCGCCGTCTCCCATTTTCCCTCCAGCCCAGAGTGTGTGCCCATGAGGGTGGCTCGTGTATACATCTGGTTTCTGGTGACAATTCACATAAAAACAGACCACTTTTAATCCTTTTACTTAAAAAGCAAACCTCGCTTACCCGACCTTTCCTGGTGGTAACTTTGTGCCGGGCACTGGCCTCACGCCCCCAGGGGAGCTGGTCCCAGCCTCTCCCATTTGTGGGTTCCCGCCTCACTCATGTGGTGGAGGTTTGTCCGAAGTTCCTGGGGGCTGGGGACTCTTGCAGGGGACCCACACGCGGAATTTAATAACGGCCCTGATGACAAAAAGTGGTGAACAGGACCCCTTTCTCAGAGTTGTGGGCAGCTCGGATCCGGATGGACCACGAGTGTCCTGGGCCACGTCCCTGAGAGCTCTGTGGGTGGGCCTGGGCGTGCCCCCTGCAACAGGGCAGCGACAGAAACAGACGCGTCACGCGCCCACAGGTGTTTCCTAAGCCCCAGCTTCGGGCCCTGCGCTGTGCTCATCCCAGCAGCCGCAGCGAGAGGCAGCTTCTATCGGCCCACGTCAGGGCTCGATCAGCGTGTCGTGGGCTGGGTGCTGGCTTCTGACCCCAGGGGTGGCGGCAGCTGGACGTCGGAAGCTAGTGGGTCAGAAATTCGCCGGAAGCTTTATGCTCAGGTCGAGGCACCTTGGCAATTGGAGGGCGGGAGGGCGTGGAGATTTGGGGAGGGCGTTTAGGTGAGAAGGAGAGGAAGGGTCCGCCCTGGGCCCAGGGTGCAGCTCCCGTGCGAGAGAATCACGGGTCAGTGGCACAGCAGACGGGCCAGGCTGCCACCTCCACCGTCCCCCGAGGTCACACCGGAGCTGTGTGTCAGCTTCCCGGTGCCCACCCTTGCTGCCATGAGTGTGCCCGAGGGGAGCTGTTATGTTCCAGGTTGGCATGCCTTCCTGTGGGTTAAATTCTTCTATAGGTCTGTGCTGGGGGACCAGGTTTTGATCCTGCTGATCCGCCAGCTGCGTGACTTTAAACGTAGGTGTTCAACAGCTTTAAAACAGAGGTGGTTTGTCCTGCGGGAGGGTGGAATTCCGGCTCAGCGGCCCCCTCGGCACACGGATGCTCAGGAGTCACCCCTGACTGTCCCTGGTTCCTGGGGTCTGACCCCTGGCGGCAAAGAGAACAGCAGCGTCCATGCGCACAGCTCTGAAATTCAGGGGGACGCGGTGCCTGAGTGGCGAATCGGGCCCCAAGGTGCAAGCCCGTTGTGTGGAAAGAGCCCCCTAATGCAACTCCTGCTCACGGTGGAGTGTGTGTCCATGTTCTGGAAATCTCTGCCCCTCCTCCCTCCTCCCTACGTTGTCTGTGTACTAGGGCCCTGTACCCGGTGCTCTTTCTCCCCATTCAGCTTCTCTGTCGTAAGTTCAAGGCAAACACCTGTCGTTCCGGGGCCCTGGGCTCCTGGTCCAGGTCTCCACACCTGCCACCGAGGGCTTGTCCTCAGAGCCACCTTCAGGACCCCAGAGCTCCCACAGTGACGCACGGGACTGGGCCCCCCACCACACAGTGGGTCCCTGCGGAGCCGCAGGGCAGGGGCTTCCGCTCTGAGCAGATCTTGGGGGGGAAGACCCGTGCATTGGCGCTTCCTGAAACGGGGACAGCCTGGGTGGGCCAAGTTCAGAGAGGCCGCTGTTCTCTGCACTCAGGATGCCGTCCAGAGCCGTTCCCCGGGAAGTGACTCGGGCCGGGCGTCAGGGTGCTGACTCCCCTCCACCGGCTGTCCCCACTGTCCTCCGTCACCGGGAGCGGGCAGGTGTGGGGCGGTGGCACCGTGTGCCCATGCGGGGACAGAGCTGCCGTCACGTCCGCTGCTCTTTCCGTGGCTTCCTGTTCTGAGTCCGTGTCTGGAAAGTGGGCCGAGGCTGCACTTCCGTTCCCTGGTGGGGCGGGGGTGCTCCACTGGCCTGGCCTTGGACCCCAGCGGGTCACAGACCTGTCCAACCTCCCCCGTCCCTGTCGGAGAAGCACCGCAGCACAGCACGCCTCTGGAGGGAGGAGGGAATGCAGCCCGCTCACCGGCGCGCAGGGAGCCCCACCCCACCCCCACCCCCGGCTCTGATACGCTGCCTCCAGGACACAGCACCGAGCTGCACCGAGCTGTTGCAGTCCCAGCGACGTCAAGGCTCCTGGGTTTGGTGTCTGGGTTTGCACAGCAGCCGCAAGCTCCCGAGCCCCTCCTGTGTCTTTGACGGCGTTGAACCAGGGCTTCCTAACCCCGGGCACTTCTCCCGTAAAACAGCACTGTTTGAGGGAGACACAGCTGGTCATGCGACCCGAGCCCGAGGGTGCAGGCAGAACCCGAATATTACCCCCACCGGCCCCCCACGCTGTTCCTCACCTCTGCTCTGTGCTCGAGCGAGAAGCAGGAGGGGTCGGAGTGGAGCGGTGGCAATGCCTTCCACCTTGCGAACGCCACTCTTGTCCCCCGGGCAGGCCTGGGCGTCGGGGACAGCAAGCTGTCGCGACTGGCCCTCCAGGCCTTGCGTGTCGCCCAGGGGGTGCCCAAGCTCCCCCCAGGCCAGGAGCTGCTTGCCCACAAACCCGTTCACGCCAGTGAACGTTGCATCACTTATTTCTTACATACACGGATGAGAGTGTGTGGGTTGCTTCTCCCAGAGCCATGTTCCCGACGGCTTTGGGACGCTTGGGAGGCGAGCGGTCGGGAGTGAGTTCTGAGCCCGGGTGGCACTGGCTAGGGGTCATGAACTCCGGGGGGACTTGCCCCTTGGACCGCCCTGCACCGTGGGAGTGGGCCCACCCTAAAGAATGGGTGCCGGGTGTCCTCATGCATCGGGGGCTCAGGTGGAGAGGGTGGGTTTGGAGGAGTGTCGGGGGAGCCCTGCTGGGTCTGGCGCTTTGCCGGCACCGGGTGCCTGGAGCCCCCTGTGTGACGAGTACTCGGGGCGCTGTGATGAGTGAGCGCCCCAGGATGGCTCGACCGAGACAGACACTGTCGTGGGGGCGACTGTTGGTGGTGGGAGAGGAAACAGCTGAGACCACACCGTTCATGGTTTGGGGGGCTGGGGGTGGGGGTGTCAGACCCCGAGTGTTGCCTCCCCTCTCTGTTTTTTTACCCATTTTATACTTTGGGGGCTGTGGTATAAATGTTATTAGAAATGGATTCTCGTACAGAGGGGCTTGCAAACTACTAGGTTAGGCCCTTCTGTGTCTCTCTGTTCAGCTGCACGGCACTGCCCCTGGAGAGGCTAAGGGACCATATTTTTAGTGGCCAAGTCACACCTTTTGTCATTCATTTTCACATCGTTTTGGGTGATAATGGTCCTATTTCTCAACCCCTACGCTTGGTGGAGGCTCAGGGGGCGGTGGCCTGAGGGGTGCCCCACGGGGCCCTACAAGGACAGGGGAGGACAGCGAGGGGCTGCCAGGCCCCCACAGGAGGGGGGACACAGCGGTGTGTTCTTGTTCCTGTCTGGTGCCTACAGGCTCCCCCAGAATCAAAACCAGTTGGATTTGGATCAACTTTTTTTTTTTTTTAATTTCAGTCTTCCCTTTTCAGCTTCTCTAAGAATTCTGCCAAAAGCCCCAGAGTCGAAAGCCTCAGAACCCAGATTTCGACTCTGAGTTGCCCAAGAACAACGCGTTCGGACCAAAAGTGACTTCCCAGCCAGTCACTTCCTGTGTTCCCAGAATCGTTCCGTTTTCCCAAAAAGGTGTAGCTTCAGATAAGAAACCGGCTCTCCCTCTCACCCCGGCAGAGGCCCTCTGGGCAGGGTCGAAGGTGAGCCCAGGGCAGGGGGTCAGCCCAGTCGGGGTCAGTACGGTGTTCAGGACCCCGAAGCGATGAAGAAGCCCAGTGCTGACCTTGCTGCTGACCTGTCCCATGACCCAGGGCAAAACTTCCATCCTCTGTTTCCCCTTCTTTGGTGTAGAGGGAAGGTTGCCGGCAGCTGGGAGGCACTGGCAGCCTCATGAGACAGTTGGGAGGGAAGGGGCTCTCGGCAGGATGCCCAATGTGTGCCGAGGGTTTGCCGCAGAATTACGGCGATCCAGCCCTGTGGGGCGTGAGCAGAAGAATCTGCCCTGGGGCGGGGGGGCGGTGTTCTGATCTGCAAAGCGCTGCAGGTCCTCTGTCGACGCCGGCAGGACCCCTGCCGTTCAGAAAGGCCTGGTGCATCTGGCGTTTGCAGGTGGCGTTTGGAGGGGTTTGGATCTTTTCAGTTCCCTGTAGTTCTTTCCTCTGCTCGGCCCTCACCCTTCTCTGGCTGGAGCGCCCTGCCCGAGCCTGGAGTTGCTCTTTGACCTCGGACACCTGCCTGTGGTTTCTTGTGCTCTGGCAAGAGCTTCACTTCAGCCACTGGCTGGCTCCGAATCGAGAGTTCTTTCTCTTCTTGTGTTTGTCTCCAGGCTTTGTAGCGGGTGGGAGGAGACGTGCTTACCAGGGCGTGCACGGAAGGCGGGCCCGTAAAAATGAAGGTCTTTCACCCCGCTGGGCAGGGGTTTCTCTTTGGTGCCGACCTCTGACCCCCCACACAATGCGGGGTCCAGCTGCCCAGGCCCCCGGAGTGAGAACCTGCAGGGCCTGTGCTGAGACACGTCAGCGAGAGTGAGGGGTCCGGGAAGGGAATGACTGGGGATGAGAAGGCAGTTAATTCCGAGGTGAAGATGAAGGCAAGTGGCCTGTAAAATTCGCAGTGCCCACCAAGACCCCTCATGGACCCCTCCTGCTTGCCCCCCCCCCCCGGCAATGGGGGTGAGGACTCAACCTTCCTGAAGACCCAGATGAGAGAGATGAGAACAGCTCTCTCCAGACCTGCGCGGTGTCCTCCAGGTGGGCTGACGGAGGAAGAGAGCCTCTTCGGGAGAGAGCCCTGCTCAGAAGGCGCAGATGGAGAGAGCCCCCCTGGAGCACTCCTCCGGAAACCCTTACCGGGTATTCTTGTTCTGATCATTTTGATCAAGGACACACGCTTTTATGGGCTGGTTGGCAGGAAAGAAAACTTCACTGGCCCCCCACGGGCCCAGTCACAGCGCTGAGGAGGAGGTGCGGAGCGTATAGCTGCTGTTGGTTTTCGTTTCCTTGCTGCTCTCTAGAAATGTCAGAAAAGACGAAGCCCCGGGAACACGCCTCGCGGTGTTTAATTGTCAGGTTGGTCGGGAGGGAGACAGAGAGGCGAGGCAGGGGACCGTCATGGTTTGGTTTACCCAGAAAAACCCCTCCCAGGGCCCGCTGAGAACGCGCGCCTGCCAGGCGAGTGAGGACATCCAGATTTCCGCGGTGTGAGCTCTCTCTCTCTCCGCTGCCGCTGGTGACTCGCAAATTCTTCCCCCAGGAAGCTTTATTTTTGGAGACCACGGAAACTGACATGTTGGGACCTATTATTAACTGCCAGTTTTGTGCTGTTATTGGAAATCTTTACGTTAGGAAAGAATGTATGGGTTGTTTTGCGGGGGGAGGTTCAAATGAAAGGTTACCTTGTACCACGTCTCAGATCTGTCTGGGATCAGAAATTGGATTACGATCCCCGTCCCCCCCCCGGCGAAGAAGGTTCTCTCGGTCGCCCGGGACAGTCTTTCAAAGGAAAAGCATTCACGCGTCTAAGAAGCGACTGTTGCCCAGGAAAAGAGGATAATTTAGATGCTTCTCGAAGCGTCTGTCTGGGAGGCACTGTGTGTGAGCACTGAGTCCAGCCCGAAGGGCCGATCGGATGAACCCTGTTGTCCTGACATACCTCTGGAGCGTGGCGCTCTGTGGAATTCCAGCCCGGCATTGGGCAAGTGGAGAAGCCCCCCAAGTCACTCACCCCCGGATGACAGGAGACGGGGTGCCGGATGCTTGACCACCACCTGGACGTGCAGAGGTGGCCCGTGTGTGTAAAAGTGCCCAGCAGAGGCCTCGGCACGTGGACTCACCTCCGGGACATACAGTAGCTGGTGTCTCAGCAATGCTCTGGTGACACGCGTGGAGAAAAGTCCAACGGCTTTCTGCACGGATCAGCGCCTCCACTGGAAAGTGCCGGAAAATGCGTGCCCTTTGGAAAGAAGCCAGGCCGTGGCCCGGCACAGAGGCAGCCCAGCAAAGATTCCCGTTCCTGGTGAGCTCGCCCGGGGGGAGGGCAGGGGGTGCCGGGGTTGCAGGAGTGCGAACGGGTGAGGGAGCCGGGCGTCAGCGCTGACCACAGGCCGACGGGACCATCCCCCGGGCCTCGGCGACTCTGGCGCGGAGACCTGCAGTGCCCTCATTGTGCGTCTTCTCAGGGTGTCTTCCAGGAAGCCCCGGGCCCTCAGCATTACTGCACATGGCCCTCGGGGTGGGTGCGGGCCGCCGCTGCCCGTCTGTCCGGCCCTGGAGAGGCAGCTGGTCGTGTGTGGTCGGTGGGTGTGAGTGCCTGGCTGCTGACCGGGGACCAGCGGCTTTCCGGAAGTCAGCTTAACCGTCGTCGGTTACACCGCAGGCCCCGAACCCCCCGTCTCCTCGCCACTCTGTCCCCTGGAACACTGAAGTCAGGTGAGCCCCCGGGGACACACTGCCCTCCTTTGAGGGCAGGTCAGAGGTGAAAACTGCCATTGCCCCTGCCACCCGGCAGGGCTGGTAGTTTTGCTAGGAGTCGCGCCGAGGGTGGGCCCTGGCGAGGACCTGCACCTGTTTGGGGAGTGGAGAACTCTAGCCGGGCTCGGCTCAGAACTTCGGAGTGACCTGAGGAGGCCGTGTGAAAAGTTTCCACCACCCGGAACGCGGTTCCTCTTTTACCTGTGGTTCTCTGAGCAGCCCAGGCATTTATTTTTCTTCGCGTTTAGTGGAGGGACAAGGAATTGGGGGTGGCCCTGCGTTCGCCTTGTGTCAGGGTCACCATCATCCGAGGTTGTCCACGGAATTTCTCCAGAGGGACCCCACGAGGGCATGGCTTCCCGAGGACCGAGGACCCGCAGCCTCCTGCCATGTATCGCGTTCTCAGGACTGGTTTGGGACGGGAGAGGGGCTGTGGGTGTCCGTGGATTCGGCCGGTGCCCCCTCACGGGCGTGACGGAGCGTCACACGGTCACATGTGGCACCTCGATCCCGTCCCCAGCCCGTCCCCCGAGGTGCTCAGGCCTCCGGACCCAAAGCAGCTCTTGGCCTTGCAGTTCCCGTGACGGTCTGGGGGCCCCAGGCAGGCGTGCGGAGGGAGAGACCGCCCCCTCAGGTCCTAGGATTGGGGTCTGTGCTGGTTTCCATCCTCCGGGCTTCCCGTCTGGGGTCCCACATTCCGGTTCTCTTCGGTGGGTTGAATTCGGGCTGCACTAAGGGGGGCGGGCAGAAAGCTGGGGGGGCGAGTTCGCCTCCGTTCTGCGTCAGGATGGTGGACTGAATGGGAAGGCCCAGGAGATAGAAAAAATGACGACCCCCCCATTTATCTGGGAACAGTAGAGAAGTTGGAAAGTGGGCTTTTTACTGAGGGGGGAAAGGGGAGAGAGCTGATCACGGAGGGCGGGGGATTTGGGAGCGAGAAGGCCCACTGGCACGCAGAGGGCAGAGGAGGGGCCTCGGTGGGAAGCCTCACTCGGGGCACGGCCGCCTACGGGCTGGCGGCGTGTGTTGCTGGCTCAGCATTTCACTCAGCGGTCGGGGCTGTATCTCGGGGCTGCCAGAGTCCTACCCGAAGAGGGAGGACCCAGGGCCTGACACCCCTGCTCCACCCCAGACTCCTGCTCCTCATCACCTGCCGATGTGCACTCTGAGCTACCAGGGTGGCTGACTGGAGATCCCAGGGGGACGGCAGCTGTCAGTACCGAGGACTTTTCTCTGTCACCGTAACCGTAGCGGGGACACCCACATCACACAGGCACTCTGGGTGACTCCTTCCACCCTGAGGCCCGGCCGTGCCGGCAGGGGCTGGCCGGGGGCATGGCAACACTGATTCTTTTCTTCTTTCTTTTTTCTCCCCCCCTGCCCCCTTCTTTTCTGTGTCAAAACTGAGCCAGTGGCGTTGCTGGTAGAAACATCTTGCTTTGACTTGTGAACTGAACAGGTTAGGTCAGACAGGAATGACAGTGGAGGTCCCTCTTTGTTCCCAGTGGCACTTGGGCCCAGGATTGCCCGCGGAGGGATGGTTATTTCTCTCCCTTTTTGCTTTCAGTTTGGTCTCGGCGGGCAGTCAGCAAGCTGTGGCGTCCTGGGCCGAGACTGGGCCACCGCCTCTTCTTGTCTGGCCACAGAGCTGAGAGTGGTTTTCACATTTTTAAGTGATTGGGGGGAAAAAGTCAAAAGAAAAATAAAACTTAGTGCCACGTGGAAACACAAGCCGTCTGAACATCGCCGCATCGCCTTGTCTGGGCTCCAGCCACAGGGATTTCTCGCCGCAGGGCGGGCGTGGCGACGGTGCTGTCGGGCGCGTGCGGGGAACGGCCGCCGCCCCGCCCCAGGCAGGGACCCTGAGCCTGCCCAGCTTTCTGTGGGCAGCACTGTCTTCTTCCTTCTCGGTTTAAAGAGGGGACCTGGGGAGAGCACGCAGCAGCTGGGGGCGGGGGGGGGGGGCGGCGCTCAGCATTAGCCCTGGTCCCCTACCGGCGTGGCGTTGTAATTTTTGTCAAGGTAGTTTTTGTCCAAGTGACGCTCCCTGCTGTCCCCCTTGGCAGACATTTGGTTCCAGGTGCTGGGGTCGCACTGAGATGCGGGAACCTGCTCGGCTGCAGAGGCGAAGGCCCGTAGAGAGGGGCCCAGAGTCAGGACACTTCAGAACCTTGCCCCAGGGGCGGGGGGGGGCTGCCTTAACCCACGGGAGGGGATGTGGCGGCACCCCCATTCCTTAGGAGACAGTCCCAGTTCCCTTCTCTGTGAAGGATTTACACGTCCTCCCAGGAAACGCCTGAGAAAGAGAGGAAGGGCCCTGTTGTCTTATACAGACCCCTGTGAGAAGCAGGGAGGCGGGAAACCCTGAAACCAGAGAGAAGGCAAACAAGCCGAGTCAGCACTCCTCGCCCGCAGTTGGTCCTCATTAAGGAGACTGGTCTCTGCTCCACGGCTGTGCTTCCTTCTCACTGCGGCTGGGGAACAGCCTCTCGCCTCCCCGTCGGAGCCCAGCGCCCTGCAGCCTCCCTGCCCCACACGGAGACCCCCACAACGCCCACCGGTGCCGCCGGGCCCGGGCGCACCGATCATACCCCGCGAGGGCGATGAACTAACTGCGCGTTGCACTGTTCGGGGGGCGCACAGCTCCCGCAGGCAGAGCGGGTTCCTCCAGGTCTCCCTCCACTCTGGTGGCTCCCCCTGAGCCTCACGGGCGGGGGGGGGTATTTTCCTTCTGCTCCAGTGACCTGTGGCTCCAGGATCCAAACACCACGGCACTGAACCTGTCCTCTGGGGACCGGCCCGAGGGTGGAGGGGTCGGTGTCCCGTGCAGCGTAGCAGGGGCATCGAGGAGTTGACACGAAGTTTGTTTCCATCACCCCGTGGTTGCACGGTTAGCCTGCCCGGTGCAGCCGATCGGGAGGGCGGTGCCGCTCCAACCACCGACGGTGTGATCCTCCGGTGGCCGAAGTCCCAGGTCAAGGCTGGTCTCCCGTGAGGTCTCTCTTCCTGGCTTGCAGACAGCGGCCTGCTTCTGGTGTCCCCACTCGGCTGGTGCCCCACGCACGCCGAGCACCCTTGGGCGGCCCTCCTTCTACAGGGACACCAGTCCTGTCAGCCGAGGGCCCCGCCCTCTGCACCCCGTTCGACCTTAATTACCTCCTGGAGGCCCAGCTCCCAGTGCAGCCCCTGGGGACTGTGGCTTGGATGTAAGGACTGGGGGATGGGGGACACACAGTTCAGCTGACATCGGCGGTTCCAGTTTGAGAAACGGCACCTCAGGGCACAGATTCATGCTGGAACCAAGAGGCGGTGCTGACGCAGTGCCAGAGGGTAACCGGTAAAAATTTCCCCCCAGGTCGTAGACATTTGGGAATCGGACTCACACGTCCGTAGAGTTGCTTTACAACTCTGTGGTCATCCGGCTTCTGACCCGCTGAGCCCCCCATGCTGGTTCTCTCCGAGAACATTCTCCCGCCACGGCGAGGTGGGGCCTGGGCCGCATCCGGGCAGGGACCGGAGCAGACGTGTGGCTTTACTTAGACCGAGTGGGGCTCTGCCCGGTGCCCTGCTGCCCCCTCTGTAGAAGCTGGGGCCTTGTAGGAGAGGGACGGTGGTTAGAACCTGAGCTGGGAAGAGTTGGGGGCAGGGGTGCTGTGGGGACGCAGCAGACGGACGGTGTCCCACCATTCGGTCGCGCCGGGGATCCTCACAGATAGCCGTCCTCTCGTGGGCCCACTAGGGCGGCGCCCCACATTCCCGGGGCAGAGCAGCCCTGTGCTGCCTGACACTGACCGCTGTCTGCAGGCCCCGGAGTCTCCGGCAGGGACTGAGGGCATCATGACATCCCAGAAGGTCAAGGGGTGGCAGGGCGCGGGGGTGCAACGTTCTCGGCTCTCACACGTCAGCTGGGTTGGGTCTCTTGGCCAAAGTAGCTTCCAATTCTGTGGCGTCACCGTGTCTAATCTTCGCACGTGGGTGTGAGTATGGATTCATCCAATAGGCGCTGCCGATGATACCAGAAAACTGCCAGCTCCGAACCGGCGGTGACTGTTTCTCTGGCTTCAGCTGGGCCCGTCAGGGCCGCCTGGCCAACCTGTAAGCCTTAAGTCTGAAATTTGGGGTCCCTGGCCCGTGGCCATTCACCACGCAGCCTCAGCCTTTGAGAGTTGACCCGAATTAACCGGATAGTTGTGTGGTTCCCGCTGGAGTTTAGGAAGCGTCTGTAACAAGTTACGGAAACACTGGTTTTCTTACAGGCTGGGATGGGAGCGAGCTCACTGCCAGTATCCAGGGGGCCAAGTGCATTTTCCTCATCGTGCCCGCCCTCCGATGTGGGGTCAGACTCTGGCTGCAGAGTTCCTTGGTGACTGTGCCCCTGGTTAAGACTTGGCCGACCCTTAGCTGCAGAAATCTGCGTGGGCTGCTGCCCTGCCCCACCCCTCTTCCTCCACACCTCCCACCGGGTGCAGTCCATCCCCCCCGCCCAGCTGTGTGGGCCAGATGCAGCCAGCTTGCTGCAGTCCGCCAAGCCACAGACCTGGAGTGAAGCCACCGCTGTCCCCCTGGCTCTCAGGGTGCCCTGAGGTCACATGTGGTGGGAGCAGGGGAGGTTTCAACTCTGAGGACACTTTCTCTGTGTGTGTGGCTTTGATTTGTGTTCAAACCCCAGCATCACGGAATTGCCCAATTTCACGCCGACCCTCCCGTTGTCTTCTTTAAAATCCCGTGTCTCCTTGAACCTCCCGAATGCCCTCTGAGAACTCTGGCCAGCAACTCCGTGTGCGCACCCAACTACTGGGCACGTTCTGTGCTGGGGACGGGAAGGCGAGCCAGGGCGGACTGCAGGCGGTGGCCGAACAGCTGCCCGCAGTGTTGCCGCGAATGAGCAGCTCCTTGAAGCTGCTGCCTCACTGACCAGGTGTCTCCTGCTCGGGGCTGGGCTTTCTAACGGAAGCCCCGTGCACATCCCAGAGGATTTTACATCTTCTGTAGACACGGTTTAAAAAGTAAGACGGGGGAGGTTGGTTGCAATGTTTTACTTAAGCCAGCAACTATATCTGAAATGTTATGGAAATGTGCAGTCTGAAATTACTAATAAGAGACATCGCACTCTGGTTTTCATACTGAGCCTTGGAACCGTGTGGCCGACACGTCAGGAGAAAGGGGTTTCCGCACACAGAGCTCTTATCCAGCAAGTGGCAGAGAATCAGAGCCGTCTGGCTGCTGAGTCACCGGGCGTCTGCGTCCCAGACAGAAGGAGTCGGGCCCAGAGGCCCAGTCTGACCCCAAGAAGCCCACTGTGCTGGGGAAGCAGCGGACTCTTTCCCGTGCGGTCGCAGCGGGCCCACACCCTCGGCCATTCCCGGTTGTGGGATGGCCGGACCTGCCCTGGGGGGAGGGGACCATGTGAGAGAAGTCTGGGAGGGTGGCCAGTCCTGGCCGAGAGTCGGGGCCCTTCCCAGCATGGGGGGGGGCTCCCTGCCCGGTGCCTTGCTGCGTGTCTGCTCCGACAAACCCAGCGAAGCTCTGTGGGGCCGGACCCCCCCACGGCCCTACCTTCACCTTGCAGAGAAGACAGATGCCCCTGGGACGGTGTCATCAGTGCTGGGAAGTGGGCGAGGGAACAGGAGGAGGGGTGACGCCTCGTCACTGCCCTGGCCGAGGTGTGAGGTGCCAGCACTCGAGGCTGCCATGTTGAAATGGTACACAGCACACCCTCGCTCCCACCCTACCGACAAGGAGAGGCTGGGCAGGTAACAGCTGAGAGAAGGGAATGGTGGATGTCTGAGGATGCGAAATTTCTAGGTGGACTCCATTCCAGGAAGGTGTGAGCCCGCCTCGGGGGTGGGGGTGGGGGTAGGGGTGGCACCTGGCTCGTTCGTTGGTGTGTCCGGCAGGAGAGGGGAGCGCAGCTGAGTGTCACGCAGGCTGTGGAGGGCCACGTGTGGGCTGCCTGTGAGGATCCCCGGTGGCTGGGCAGAGACACAGCCTCTGCCCTGGATCTCCTGGGAGGCCTCAGCAAGTGCGCACGGCGGCAGCGAGCTGAGACTGCGGACCGGGCAGGTGATGGGGCTGCACGTGGTCCCCTGCAGGGTGCACAGGACTGAGGCCTCTGGGCAGGACGTCGGGGCGGGGGAAGACCCCTCCCACCGCCAGGCCGTTCAGCAAGTGCCCAACAGACTTCCTAGGAGCTGGTGGCTGTGCGGTGAGGCCCGGAGGGCCCTGCCATCTGATCCCCAACCCACTGGGAAGGACCCAGTCCTGCCTTCAAAACGCCTGAGACCAGTGTGATCGAACCCCAACCGAAGCACCAGTGAGCCCAGACGGAGCTCACACACAGCTCTCAGGCCTGGCAGCCGGACCGAGGAAGGGGCCCGTCCTCTCTGACACATCCAAAGTGCCGTTCTCATCCATCCCGCAAATCATGAAGATGCGGGAAACTGAGAAAAAGCCAGTCCTACGGATTGGAGCAGACCTACGGATGACTCAGGCGTGGAACTGTTGGGCCAGGAGAGTAAAACATTTTTTATGAATAGTCTCCAGGATCTGGTAGAAACAGTGGGTTGCATTTTGGAATCCATGGGGAATCTCAGCAGAGAACTGGAATTTCTAAAAAGAGATGGCAAATTTGCACCTCTAAGAGAGAGACAGTGAATGAATATGTCTCCGGAGAAGAGAGCGCGTCCTGGGAAGAAGGAGCAGCGTGCGTTTGTCAAAGTGCCCTTGGAAATGAAAGGTGTGAGAGCAGGAATGAGCATCTTGGTGTAGGCGTCGTGGAAGAGAGAACCGAATAATGGAGAGAAGAAAATTATCCAAAAAATAATTAGAGAAAATTTCCCAAACGCCAAGAGCTTCTAGATAAAAGGGGCCAGTGAGGTGCCCAGCTCCATGGGCAGAGACTGACCCCCACTGAGTGAGGTCATTGGGGATGTTCCAGGACAGCGGGAGGGGGCTCGAGGTTTCAGAGAGAACAACTACGGGTCACGTACTGGGGACAGGGACTCAGAATGGCAGCCCTAGAGAGAGGCCGGACGACGGAGCAGCACCTTCCCCCTCCAAAAGGAGGCCGTTGTCCTCCCAGGGCCCCACGCCCAGCCCGAAGCCCCCCGTTAACATAATCAACCGTGTGCCCTTCGGGTCAGCTCTGCTACCAGTGCCTCTGGGACCCCCTTTCCCAGAACCTGCGGGAAGGGGGCCCGTTCCCGAAACGAGAGGGTCAACCCGCCGGCGGAGGAAAGCCAAGGCCCCGTGCCTCGAGGACAGGGAGGTGTGGCCTCCTGCCACAGCCGTCCCGCACGCCAGAGTGCGCAGCGCACAGGACAGACACATGGACAGAGGGGGCATGGGGCTCCACGCGGGAGGGCGGCGAGGGGGCACCCTTCCTTCTCCCCTCTGCACGCTCGTGTGAGGCTCGCGTCTTAAGGGCGGCATGTGCGCTTCCCCCTCGGAGCGTCTCGGCCTCTACGCCCTTTCTCCTGCCTACCCAGCGGGAAAGGCAGCCGTCCCTGGGCAGGGGGGCCTGTCGGCTCCGGGAAGGGGGAGCGCCTTCCCGTGTGGGCTCCAGGCTTCCTGTCCACGCGCACTTCTCTGGGGTCGGCGGACGGCGGCTGACCTCTGTGCAGGGCGGCGGGAGCCTTCCACGGAGGTTTCTCCGCTCCAAGACCTGGATTTCCAATAATTGATCACAGATGGAAGGCTCCAGGCCCAGGGCTTCCTTTGTCTGTCTGTCCTGAGGGAACTTGCTGGGAAGACTGTGCAGGCTAGAAGGCTCGTCTGGGCCCGGAGGAGCTGATAGGATCGAAAGTCCAGAGCTGACCCTTCCCCCTCGGGGTCCTCTCTGTGCCAACGCGGGTGTGATGTCTCAGCCCCGGGCACGCGGGAGTCGCCGTGGGTCGTGAGCTGAGGGAGGCAGGAGGGTGGCGATGGTTTAATCCTGGCTGTGCTTCATGGCCTGACACTGAAACCGGCCTGCCGTGTGTTCAAACCCCCTGCCTCCTCGGCCCTCCTCACTGTGTGTGGATTAGTCACTGCGGAGCAAGCCAGCCCAGGGCTCGAGTCCCCTGCCTCCCCGATCCCAGCGCCGTGTTGGGGGGCGGCGTTCACCGAAGTCTGGGCCAGGCCCTTAGATGACTTGCTTGCTGATCCTTTGTTCCACGGTGTGAAACTCAAATCAAAAAGAAAAACGTGTCTGGATACGAGCCGACTCACAAGACACGTCTTCGGCCTCTGGCCCACACGCACATGCAAGGCTGATGGACACGCCCACCGGGAACACGGACGCAGGACGTAAACGTGACTTCCTACAGCATGACCGTGGAGTGGTCTCCCTGGTGTTCCGTGCGTGGTGTAAGACTCAACCCCAAGAACGTGTCAGGGTCCAGCAGGAAGGAATAGGGAAGGCGGAAGTCTTGGAAAACGGGACTTTTGGCTAAAGGTGGTGAGGGAAACGGAATTTGAGCTCAGAAGATACCGTGTGACCGTGCGTGGCCCACGAGGCTGGAAGATGAGGGAGCAGAGGCAAACGGTGGGTGCTCCGAGGAGGCCTTCTGGCCCTGGAGACTGTCCCTCACAGGAGGGACAACCAGGGAGCGTGGGGAGCCTGATCCCCACCCGTGGCCACTCAGTGTGCGGACCAGGGTTCCCCCCATGAAGACGGCACAGATGGGCGACACGGGTAACGCACCCTTCGGGGCCCACGTGGCCCCTCTGTGGGCCACATCGGCGCCGAGCCATCCGGGGCCCAGAAGGCAGCATCCACTGGGCGGCGGGACAGGGTCCCCAGGAGGAGTGAGCGGTAGAAATGGGTGTGAGGAGAAGTGACGGGGGGTGGGGGTGGCACTAGAGGAAATCTCTTCCTGGGCCTTGTTTAGAAAACGTAGGAATTCAGAAAAGCCAGGGCTGGCGGGGGCGTGGGGGGGGGGACACACCCGGAGATCATGTCTCAAAGTGAACGAAGACACAGTGACCACGAGAACGGAGGGATGGGTTTGCACAACTAGGTGCAAAATGCGTCTTTTTCATGCATTTTCCTGATGAGGAAGCAGAACCTCCTCTTTTGCCAGAACACAGACCCTGCTACAGACATCACCCGATTACGAGGCGGCTTAGATCGCGTGCGGAGTTACCTGCACACCCAGCCCCCCTTTCTCCTTTGGCCGACCTTCCTCACGGAGGAAAGTGCCCCCTTTCTCCTTTGGCTGACCTTCCTCACGGAGGAAAGTGCCCCCGTAGCTAACTTCTCCCCACCCCCCGACCCCCACAGCTGGGATGAGAGCAGTTCCATCAGCAGCGGCCTCAGCGACG
The DNA here is from genome assembly GCF_014824575.4 of Sturnira hondurensis. Taxonomy (NCBI): domain Eukaryota; kingdom Metazoa; phylum Chordata; class Mammalia; order Chiroptera; family Phyllostomidae; genus Sturnira; species Sturnira hondurensis. Next base: position 1,977,257 of record NW_028091436.1, read on the forward strand.
CCTCCGACAACCTCAGCTCGGAAGAGTTCAACGCCAGCTCCTCGCTCAACTCCCTCCCGACGACTCCCACCGCCTCTCGCAGGCGCTCCGCCATCGTGGTAGGTGGCCTCGCAGACCCCCTGGCCAGCACCTCCCTGTGCAGGGGCCCAGGCTGGACCTGGGGCAGGTGGGCTGCCACGCCCTACCTTGCCGGGGCCCTGCCTCCCTGACGCCTTGGCCGAGTTTGGGCAGCCCGAGGCCCCCCCCACACGGTCACCTAGGCTGTGAGCGGCTGTGGTGCTGGTGCCCACGCCAGCTTGGAGCTTTCCCAGTGGGAGGAGAGCGAAGTCAGAGACCCATGGGTGTCTTCTCGCTGACACCCTAGGTGGGTGGAAACCCTGGGTTGACTTGAGACCCCAGGAGGAGCAGGGCCGCCCAGCAGCCAGCGCCAGCCCCCCTCCCCCCGGCCATGCTTCCCGCACCCCCCAGTGAGCGTCCGGCCCCCCTTCCCCCCGCAGCTGCGCACTGACTCGGAGAAGCGCTCCCTGGCGGAGAGTGGGCTGAGCTGGTTCAGCGAGTCCGAGGAGAAGGTGCCCCGGCGGCTGGACTACGACAGCGGCAGCCTGAAGATGGAGTCGGGGGGCTCCAAGTGGCGCAGGGAGCGCCCCGAGAGCTGCGATGACACGGCCAAGGTCGCGGAACTGAAGAAGCCCATCAGCCTGGGCCACCCGGGGTCCCTGAAGAAGGGCAAGACCCCGCCTGTGGCCGTCACATCCCCCATCACCCACACGGCCCAGAGCACCCTCAAGGTCGCCGGTGAGCCGAGGCAGGACGGGCCGGGGCCGGGATGGGGGGCAGCCGGGCCTGCCTCTGGCTTTGCCCTCTGCACCTGCCCATATGCACATGGGGAGAGCAAGGCAAAGAGGCTCGGAGGCTTGGGGACACATCTAAGAACTGGGGCCAGGGGTGGCGAGGCTGCGACATCCAAAGACCAGTCGGTCCAGCTCCCTCGTGGCTGCTGGGTGGGACGCTCTCCTTCTAGAGGGACATGCTGTGGGTCCCTGGGGGGCCCTAGAAAGCCGTCACCCAAACCCACGCTGCTCCCAAAGCGGCCCCTTGGCCCCTCTGATCCCCGATGACCACAGACATGGCCGCCTTCTAGCCCGTGTGTTCCCTCCGTCATCCTCCTCCCTTGACCGTTTGCTAGATTTTCCTCCTCGAAAAACCTTGGGGGTTGCTTCTGCCATTTTAACCAAAAATGGGAAAGTGTTACTCTGGAAGCAGAAAACAACCCAAAACAAAACACATCAATGAAAACCCTTGGGTCACTCTCTCCGGCTAGAAACGTCACCCACTTCTGTGGTGGCTGCTTCCCCTGCATGGGCCTCCAGAACCCTGTGATGTGGTGACTTGCCCCCTTCTCTCAGGACAGGGAAGAACAGGGTGTTTACGTTGAGAGCTGATTCCTCCTCCTCTTACCCCGTCTCCTGCCCCTCGCAGGCAAGCCCGAAGGCAAAGCCACAGACAAGGGCAAGCTGGCGGTGAGGAATTCCGGGCTGCAACGCTCCTCCTCAGATGCCGGCCGGGACCGCCTGGGCGATGCCAAGAAGCCCCCCTCGGGCATCGCCCGGCCCTCCACGTCGGGGTCCTTTGGCTACAAGAAGCCCCCTCCTGCCACGGGCACGGCCACCGTCATGCAGACGGGGGGTTCCGCCACGCTCAGCAAGATCCAGAAGTCCTCGGGCATCCCCGTGAAGCCCGTGAATGGGCGCAAGACCAGCCTGGATGTGTCCAACGGTCCAGAGCCCGGATTCCTGGCCCCCGGAGCCCGCTCCAACATCCAGTACCGCAGCCTGCCCCGGCCGGCCAAGTCCAGCTCCATGAGTGTGACCGGAGGGCGGGCCGGGCCCCGCCCCGTGAGCAGCAGCATCGACACCAGCCTGCTCAGCGCCAAGCAGGCCGGCCTCACGCCCTCCAGACTGAAGGAGCCTTCCAAGGTGGCCGCCGGGCGGGCCGCGCCAGCCCCTGTCAATCAGACCGATCGGGAAAAGGAGAAGGCCAAGGCCAAGGCCGTCGCCATGGATGCAGACAACATCTCCCTGAAGAGCGTGGGCTCCCCAGAGAGTATTCCCAAGAACCAGGCGGGTCACCCGCCAGCCACCAAGCTGGCAGAGCTGCCACCAACCCCTGTCAGGTACCCACACCGCGCCCGCCAGCCACCAAGCTGGCAGAGCTGCCACCAACCCCTGTCAGGTACCCACACCGCGCCCCCCCCCGTTTCTGCTGCTCCCCACTCAGCCCTTGCCTTCCTCGTTTGTGGGGGGGTTCCACTGGCTTCCTTCACAGTCGCACACATCACTGTGTGCAGATCTGCCGTCCCTCCCACCGCAGGGCCCCACCGGGTCCCAGGCCAGGCGTCGGGCTCCCTCCGGGCGTGTGTCACCGCGTCCCCGGGATCAGCCTCGGGGCACAGCCAACAGCCGCAAAGCAGGACTCGCCCGCCCCCCGGTTCTCTAGCTCAGGGCTCTCGGGGCTCCCTTTTGTCTTCAGGGCCTCGGCGAAGAGCTCTGTCAAGCCCCCCTCCCTGGCCAACCTGGACAAGGTCAACTCCAACAGCCTGGACCTGCCGTCCTCCGGGGACGCCCACGCCCCGAAGGCCCCCGACCTGCGCGCTGCCGGCTCCGTGGCCGGGGGCCCCCTCTCCTCCTGCTTCACCCCCAGTCCGGCCCCCGTCCTCAACATCAACTCCGCCAGCTTCTCCCAGGGCCTGGAGCTCATGAGTGCGTTCGCCATCCCCAAGGAGCCCCGCATGTACCCCAAACTCTCGGGCCTGCACCGGAGCATGGAGTCCCTCCAGGCGCCTATGAGTCTGCCCAGCGCCTTCCCCGGCAGCTCCCCCGTGCCCACCCCACCGGCCGCTCCGGCCGCACCCCCAGAGGAAGATGTGGAGGAGCTAGCCTGGAGCGGCGGGAGCCCCCGAACCGGGCAGGTGGACAGGTGAGTGGGCAGAGACGGCTCGGAGACCGCAGCCAACCCTCGGCTGTTGGGAGCACAGTCCTGGGCCTGTTCGCCGCCCACGACTTCCCACTCTTACCTGCACGAAGCTCCTTCACCTGCTCCACACCTCTGTGAAGGAGGGCGGTTTGGGCTTTTAAATTAGCACCTCATTGGTGGGGAAACCGGGGCCCAAAGACGTGACGTGACTTAACCCAGGTCACGCAGCTGGCCCCCTCCCCCACCCCCACTGGTCTGCTTCCCATGAAATCAGGTTTGTGGCGTCAGGTCCCAGTTTCATCGACCACCGTGTGACCCTCTCAGCAGGTCCCACGCCCCGATTTCCAGTCGGAGAAACACAGTTCATGTGGCAGACACATTTCTCAGGCCGGGGCTGGGAGGCGGTGGCCATCTGGTTCTGCTCGTGGGGATACCGGCCAGCAGGCCGACGCTCGGGCCACACGGCGCTCACACCTGGGCTCCCGGCTCTAGTTTCTCAGATGGGCCCACATGCCTCTCCTGTCCTTTCTCCACAGTGACCAGCGGGACCGGAACACGCTGCCCAAGAAAGGGCTCAGGTATCCCTGACTGTGCCCTCCTGCCCAGCCCCCGGCCCCCGTCTGTGTGAAAATCTCCCGTGGCCTCGCCCAGGCCCGCCCATGACTCAGGGATGCCGCCCCCCCACCCCCCACACACAGACTACAGTGCCTGCGTCAGCTTCAGGGCCAGGCTCCCTCCTGGTGACGGGGCAGNATTCATTGGTGGGGAAACCGGGGCCCAAAGACGTGACGTGACTTAACCCAGGTCACGCAGCTGGCCCCCCACCCCCACCCCCACTGGTCTGCTTCCCATGAAATCAGGTTTGTGGCGTCAGGTCCCAGTTTCATCGGCCACCGTGTGACCCTCTCAGTAGGTCCCACGCCCCGATTTCCAGTCGGAGAAACACAGTTCACGTGGCAGACACATTTCTCAGGCCTGGGCTGGGAGGCGGTGGCCATCTGGTTCTGCTCGTGGGGATACCGGCCAGCAGGCCGACGCTCGGGCCACACGGCGCTCACACCTGGGCTCCCGGCTCTAGTTTCTCAGATGGGCCCACATGCCTCTCCTGTCCTTTCTCCACAGTGACCAGCGGGACCGGAACACGCTGCCCAAGAAAGGGCTCAGGTATCCTTGACTGCGCCCTCCTGCCCAGCTCCCAGCCCCCGTCTGTGTGAAAATCTCCCGTGGCCTCGCCCAGGCCCGCCCATGACTCAGGGATGCTGCCCGCCCCCCCACCCCCCCCACACAGACTACAGTGCCTGCGTCAGCTTCAGGGCCAGGCTCCCTCCTGGTGACGGGGCAGGAACAAGTTTGCACAAGGCAGCCAGACCCTCTCCTGTGCCCGCATGCGCATCCCAGTTCCACCACCTCTTCCCCCGTGACTGTCCTGCCTCCAAGTCCAAAGGAGGGCAGGCCACCTCAGGTCATTGGGAGGGCTGACCGTGGGACACGGCTGGGCGTTGGCAGTCACCGCCTCGCTGGGGCCCTCGGAGACCCTAGCCCCGATGCCCTCCCTCGGAGTGGCCTCGTGGGGTCTGTGGCTCCCTCCCGGGGCTTTCCTGCCTGCCCCCGCCTCTCCCCGTCCTGCTCAGGCGCTGCCCACCTGCCAGGCCAGAGCTGAGCTCAGTTTTGTCACCTCTGACAGGTACCAGCTCCCATCCCAGGAGGAGGCCAAGGACAGACGACATTCCCACACCGTGAGCGGGCTGCCCGAGTCTGATGACCAGTCGGAGCTCCCGTCCCCCACGGCCCTGCCCGTGTCCTTGAGTGCGAAGGGCCAGCTCACCAACATAGGTCAGTGGCCGGGGCTAAAGCGGGGTCACCAGCAGGGCACAGCCAGCCAGCAGGGCTTGGGGTTCTCTCTGCTCTTTGCCGCCCGCAGCATGGCGTGGTCCTGTGGGGGGGTCAGCTTGTTCACCCACAGTAAGGCCGACAGTGAAGTGCTCCGAGACCTTGAAAGGAGCACTGGCCCAGGGCACGGGGGCACGCGTGGTGGGCACCTGTGGCAGGCGGCTGAGCAAGGCCTGGAGAAGCCACAGACCCAGGCCAAAGCCGTCACTTCCAGGGTGGGGCCCACGCCCCACGTGGCACCCCCCACCCCCAGCTGCTGGAGAGGGAGGAGGGACAGCTGGTTGGCTGCAAAGGGTGGGAGCCTACCTGCCTCCAAACTCGGAAAAGCCGGGTCCTTGCTGGGGCTGGGCCAGGACCCTCCCAGCCCTGAAGGCGGAGGAGTGTCTGCCGCACCCTGGCCACACCCTTTCCAAAACTTCCTGAGGGGAGAGCTAGGCCACAGTGAGCGTTCTGACTCAGAGATGGGGCGGCAGACACCTAGGTGGGGGTGGAGGGAGCAGTGGGCCCCTCGGGAGCCAGACCGAGATTTGCTCGCCGAGTCTACAGCCACCTCCTCTTCCCACTGAGGGCTGGGAGCCTGGAGCATCCCGGGGGTGGGGGGAGCGGGGGGCATTTGAGGGGAAATGAAGTGGGATGTTGCCTCGAGAAGGGACTGGTTCTCAGGGAAAGGTCACCTGGTCCGTGAAGGGCCATCACGCGGAGGGTGGGGCCAGCTCGTCCACCGAGGGCCGAATGAGGGGAAACGCGTTGGCGCTGCCGACCAGGGGGCCTAGGGGCCACGCAGACAGTGGGCGGTCTGCACTCAGTGGGGCAGATCTTTCTGGGGAGACGGCCAGTGTCCGCCAGCCAGTGTGGTGCAGACCCGGGCTGGGGGCAGGCACATGGGATGAGCCCTTAGGAGGCGAGCCCAGCACCAAGCGGGGCAGCGGGAACATCCGCTGCCTGGCCTGACCCTCACCCGCCCTGTCGGTCCGAAGTCTGGCCAGGGAGTGCTGGGTGGAGAGGCCTTGTTTCTTGCTGCTTAGAGCGACTGACCTAGAACTCGGAGGTCAGAGTCTCAGGCCGCGCCTCCGGGCCTCCAGCCCCCTGGTGGAGCCCCCTCCTCCAGCTGGCTCTTCCCATTTCCCAGCTCTGGGTCTCTGTCTTCCGGCCGCCTGTGTGTTTTGAGCAAAAGAGTCTGTGTTCGTGGGCACATCCAAGTGATGTGAAGGTTTCGGGAGAAGTGCCCAGCCCCCAGCCTCACCTTCCAAAGCCACAGCTCCGGGGCAGGCAGGACGCAGGAGACGCTGCCCACTCTGACCACAGTCAGCAGGACCCCCCGGGCCCCACTCCGAGCCTGCACAGCCCCCAGCCCCCCACCTCCCTGGCCTCTCACTCCTGGTGCTCCAGCCCCAGGACCCCGAGCGCTGACCGCCCTGCCTCTTCTCCTGTCCCTCCCGTCCCCTCCCTCTGTCCTTCCAGTGAGCCCCACTGTGGCCACCGCGCCAAGAATCACTCGCTCCAACAGCATCCCCACCCACGAGGCCGCCTTCGAGCTGTACAGCGGTTCCCAAATGGGGAGCAGCCTGTCCCTGGCCGAGAGACCCAAGGGCATGATCCGGTCAGGATCCTTCCGAGACCCCACGGACGATGGTGAGACTTCACGCAGCGCGGTCCACGCTCACCCAGCGGAGCTGGACCCTCGCCCGCCACCGCCTACACCGCCCCCCACACGCACATGACCTCCACCACATCTCAGCTCCTCCTCCCCATCCCCTTGAAGGGTCTGGGGCCCTGAAACCTTGGGGCTGGGAGGGGAAGTGAGTGGGGACGGCCCGGCGGCCTCCTGAGAGCGCTCTGGAGACCGAGCCCCTGTCTGCGCCCAGCCATGGGCTGCACCTGTCGCTGGGCTCCACGAGGACGCGCAGGGACGGGATGGTGGCTCTAAGCCCTTTATGAGAGCTGGGCGTTCTTTCCTCTCCCACGGATGCAGCAAGCAGGCCCATGGTTGTCGTGGTCTGGGGTCCGTGGTCAGCCTGGGGGCCAGGCTTCTGGAGGGGGACGTCCCTTCCTTGCTAGGGGGTGCTTGAGTTCCCTCTGCTGGGCTCCACCGAGCGGTCACAACGAGGATTTCATACCCCACAGTCTGTCATCTGCTGGTCCCCGGGGTTCCAGCCCGTCGTCCGTGTCCCCTGTGCTGAGAAGAGGTGGGGCCGGCAGACGGCAGGGCTTCCCTGAGGGAAGATGGTGGGCATGGACCCTCGAATGTCCCGGTTCCTGCCCTGAGCCCTAGGGCAGCTGAGCCAGGGCCCGCCGCCTAGGCCAGCGCAGACTGTGGCAGGAGCCGCTCCGTGCGACAAGCCCAGCCTGCTCTGGGTGGTGGGTAGCCGCCGGGTCCCTGTGCGGTTCTTTCTTCCTGCCGGCTCCAGAATCAGTGCCAGCTGCGTCCGCAGGCTCCTGCGGGGAGCCGTGCCTTGCCCCCGGAACCCGGCACTAACGCCCTGCTCTCTTCTCTTCCAGTGCACGGCTCAGTGCTGTCCTTGGCCTCCAGCGCGTCCTCCACCTACTCCTCAGTAAGAGCGCCTGCTTCTCCCTCTCCCCCCTCCCCAGCCCCCGCAACCCGGGGAGGGGCTGGGGCTGGGACTGGGAGCCCGGCCTTGTGGACCTGGGGTGGGCGCTGGGGAGCCCTCGGCCGGGCGCGTCGGCTGCTCAGGGTCTGTCTGGGCTCGCCGCTAACTCTGGAGCTGCTGTGTGGCCCCGTGTGGACGGCCGGATTGTGCCCTGGTCACAGAGCTGGCTCTGTGGCGAGATGACAAGAGCGGGTTCCCGGGACTCCAGAACCGGGGGCCGTCCCCCACGTGGCCTTCATGGGGCAGCAGGCGCCGCCCTGGGTTCTCACAGCCCCCTCTTCCCTGGACTCCTTCTGCCCTGGTTCTTGACTCCTTCCCATCAGTCAGTTTCATTTCCCCGGCTTCTGGGCCATCGCCGTGCTCGCTGGACTCGAGCGCCAGAGAAACCTCTGGTCAAAGCCCTGGCGCAGGGTCTGGCCCAGTGTGGTGGGGGGCCGGGGCCAGGGACCCGCTTCAGCCTCCTCGTGCCTCTGGGCTGCGCCTGTGCCAGCGCCCGGCCGGCCGAGGCCCAGTGTCCTCACCTGCGCAGTAACCTCCCCCTCTCTCTCTCCCCCCGCTGCGCTCCGTTCCTCAGGCGGAGGAGAGGATGCAGTCCGAGGTAGGGTGCCCGGCCCCTGTCTCTGCCTGCTGACACCCTGCGCTCCAAACTCCCTCCCGCCGCCACCCTCAGCCGCCCTCAGCCGCCCCTCTCCTCCTTCCATAGCAAATCCGAAAGCTTCGCCGGGAGCTGGAGTCCTCGCAGGAGAAGGTGGCCACCCTGACGTCCCAGCTGTCTGCCAACGTGAGTAGGGCCCAGGCATTTAGTTACCTGGCACGGTTAAGCTGGCACGGTTCAGAGGCGTGCGGCCAGCGGAGGAGAGTTACGGCGTCCGCCGCGCCCCGGGCTCCGAGGCCAGCGGGGCAAGGGCTTGAGGGTCCCCCGCCCCGTCTCTGGGTCCCAGTTTTTGTAACGAATGGCTCTGCCCCAGGTGTAGTCAGGGAGTGTGGGTGATTCCACATCCGATGGCCTTTGAACTCCTTAGAAGAAGAGGGGGCTGCCAGCGGTTGGGCGGGGAGCATGGCCGGGCCTGGCCAGCAGTGGTTATTATGAGCTGCAGCTACCAAGCCCTTGGCAAGAGTCACCCCTGCCGGTGTCTCTGTTCACCCCACATAAGTGGGCCGGCCCAAAGCTGGCTTCTAGGACTCTCTCTGGCGACCGTGACACTCCCTGGAGCCCACCCCACTCTAGCCCAGCCCCTCCCCCCGCCGCTGCCTTTCCCAGAAGGCCCCTGGGCAGCGGGCAAAGAGGACCCAAGCTGCAGGTCGGGAGCCAGGGCACTTGTCTGTGGTGCCCTCAAGCCGCCCGCTGGGGCTGCTACCTCGAAGGACTTCTCCTTCAGACTTCGGACTGCCCCCCGGCACCGGGACGTGGGCACAAACGCAGCCACCCTCGGACCAGGCCGTGGCCGGGGTGTACACACAGAACACAGAGCCATTTTCCCCCAAAGTCGTAAACACCAGCTGAGCCGGATCTGCAGGAGCGTTCCAAGGGCTTCACAAAAGTGGCCGTGTCTCCAGCTTCCGCCGCGGCTCCTGGCTGCTTCCTTCCCTTCCTCTCTGGGGGACCCAGCTGTCAGGCCCGGGGTCTCCCCTCGGGATTGGGAAGGAGGCTCTCGCAANCCGCCCGCTGGGGCTGCTACCTCGAAGGACTTCTCCTTCAGACTTCGGACCGCCCCCCGGCACCGGGACGTGGGCACAAACGCAGCCACCCTCGGACCAGGCCGTGGCCGGGGTGCACACACAGAACACAGAGCCATTTTCCCCCAAAGTCGTAAACACCAGCTGAGCCGGATCTGCAGGAGCGTTCCAAGGGCTTCACAAAAGTGGCCGTGTCTCCAGCTTCCGCCGCGGCTCCTGGCTGCTTCCCTCCCTTCCTCTCTGGGGGACCCAGCTGTCAGGCCCGGGGTCTCCCCTCGGGATTGGGAAGGAGGCTCTCGCAAGGTCTTGCCTGTTTCCGATCCGTGTCAGCAGTGGCTCCCTCAGGCTCCCGCTGTTGTCCCTCTTCCCTGTCGCAAGCCCTGGATGCAGACACCGTGTGGGGTTGGCTGGAAACTGACAGCAAGTACTTTTCCCACTCCCGGGACCCACAAGAATCATAACATACACAGGAGCCACCCCCTCCCTGCACCCCACCCAGCGAGGCAGTGGCCAGGGTCAGTCCCTGCACACCCCCGGAGAGTCACGTCGGGGGGGGGGGCGGGCGCCGCGGGAAAGGAGCCCAGGACGTGGAGAGCGTGGGCCGGCGTTCTCGTCATTCACGCTGCCGTCTGCCCGCCAAGAGAATGAACTCAGGGGACAGTTTGCCTAGAACAGGAGGTTCCCTTCGCTTCCACCCAAACTCCCAGATGTGCGAGGTTCTCGGCATTTGAGGCCAGTTCCGGCTGAGGTCGCAGCCCCGCCCTCAGGCAGGAGATGACGCCAGGGCCAGGGCAGGTTTGCCCTCCGGGTCCTGTCGCCGGACCACGTTCTGGTCACGCTCCATGAGCCCCCAGCTNCCAAGAGAATGAACTCGGGACAGTTTGCCTAGAACAGGAGGTTCCCTTCGCTTCCACCCAAACTCCCAGATGTGCGAGGTTCTCGGCATTTGAGGCCAGTTCCGGCTGAGGTCGCAGCCCCGCCCTCAGGCAGGAGATGACGCCAGGGCCAGGGCAGGTTTGCCCTCCGGGTCCTGTCGCCGGACCACGTTCTGGTCACGCTCCATGAGCCCCCAGCTGCCCACACTGACTGCACACCCAGACCACCGACCCACCCCGATGCCACCAACCTCCCTCCAGCACCACCACGCAGCCGAGGGTCCTACAGGCAGCCTCACGTGGTCGGGCCGAGGGGGGCTCAGAGGGGACGGAGAGGAAACCCACTGGATTGGAAAGGGAGCCCGAAGCCGGAGAGGCCGGCACAGGGGAGCACACCAGAAGCCAGGAGTTGTTGGGGTCCTTCGTGGGCCGATTCCGGGGCCTCCAGTCATCTGTCCACATACACGGGCAGGGACACAGAGCAAACAAGCAACCTGAAGCCTTGGACACGGGCAATCCCTGCACGGAAGCGGAAGCAAAGTGCTTGGGGTCGTGACAGGTGCCAGGGAGCCCAGGCCCTGGCTGAGGTCAGTGCCCGAGGATGGGGCAGAGACTGGAGTCGGACGAGCGGCACTGCCAGCAGCCATGGTCAAGTGGAAGTGCTCCCGGGGGCCTCGGGCAGTGGGTGCAAACTGGCTGACCTCCTGGGAGGGAAATCACCAGCCAACAGGAAGCAGTGAGGGCGGCCCACATGGTGTCCTGGGGCGGGCCGGATGGGCCCGTCACTGCCCGCTGGGTCTCCACCTTGCTCGCACCCCCCACACGGATGGCCATCCCTCTGTCCCCCTTTGCAGCCCCGGCCTCATTCCCTTCACCCGCCCCCCTGTCCTCCCAGTCCGGCACCAGCTCCGGCCATGACTGGGTGGCCTCACCCGGAGGGTCCCGGGTGCCCCTTCCTCCTCACATCTGCTGGCCAGGTGTGGAACGCCCCACCTGTTTCTTGAGCTCCTCCCTCCGGCCCCGCAAAGAGCAGGAAGAAACCAGGAGCAGGGAGTGCCCCCAAAAGCTCCAGAGGGGAGATACGTGGTTTCACCGGCCGCGTGGGGCAGCCGGCTGGACGGCAGGTTCCACAGGGCAGCAGCATGCCCCCAGGGGTCGTTGTGCCCTCTGGGGAGCAGGGACAGTCCCACCCCTGGCAGGTGACTGGGACGAGCCCCAAGGCCCAGGAGCCCCACGGCAGGAGCTGGAACCTATCCCCGAAGGAAGGGGTGTGGCCATGCTCATCCCCTCAGGGAAACCTCGCCTCAAACCCCCAGGGGTGGGTCAGCCCTGAGACAGAAGAGCAGCTGAACTGTGTCCCCGTCGGTCCCCTTCGAGCCTCAGGCAACTCCGGGGCCCCCGTGTGCTCCTTTCAGGCGAACCTGGTGGCGGCTTTCGAGCAGAGCCTGGTGAACATGACCTCCCGCCTACGGCACCTGGCGGAGACGGCCGAGGAGAAGGTGAGAGGCCTTGGGCGGGGACAGGCTGGCCCCGGCCACCCCCCTTGGGTCCTGATGCCCAAGCTCCCTCCTCGTCACCCTGAATGCCCAGCCTGCTGGCGCCTGGCAAGTAGTCGGTGCTCCAGTCCCCACCAGTGACACCTCTCCCGTTCCTGACCCAGGACACCGAGTTGCTGGATTTGCGAGAAACCATAGACTTCCTGAAGAAGAAGAACTCCGAGGCCCAGGCCGTGATTCAGGGAGCACTGAACGCCTCGGAGTCCACACCCAAAGGTGGGGGAGTGGCGCGGGGGGGGGGGGCGTTGATAATGGGGGGACATGTGTGGGAGCTCTCTGTACCTTCACTTCTGCTCCAAAACCATGACAAGCCCACGATTCACATTTTATGTAAATGTGTCTGCACACACGCTCACATGATCCAGTCCGATGCTCACGCCCGTCCTCACAGGCGTGCTGTCCACTTTTCAAAGGAGGCAGCAATCACACAGGTTAGGTCATGGGGCTCGAGTGACAAGTTGGCCTTGGCCTCTGACAGCCGAGCGGTCTAGCCCTGCTGAGGCCCCAGAGACCTGGCCAGGCCTGGGGCTGCTGGGCCGGCTGCCGAGGTCACGGTCAGCTTGGTCACGGTCAGCGTGGGCCTCCAGGCCTCCTCCACCCTGACTCCGAACGTGGACGTGGCCTCCCTCCTCCTTCGCTGAGGAAAGAAGCTCTTCAGGGGAGCCCTCCTCTGACCGCTCCCGCCCTTGGTTCACACCCATCGACCCTCGGTGGTTTTCCTCCCATTTGTCAGGAGCAGCTGTCCCTTCTGGCCAAGAGTGACCCCCTGTCTGGCTGTGCGGTGACCTATCTGGCTATTACCCCCCCAACACACACTCATTTCCATATTTCTGGCCTCTTTTCTGTCTGTACCTTCCACTCCATTTACAATGCTCACAGCTCTCTTATCCTCGAGGAAAAAAGCGAGGTATCTGCCTGTCCTTTTGGTTATAATCTTGTCTCTGTTCTCCTCCCTCCCTGTCACCCCTGACCCCACTGTGATGTGGCTTCTGTCACTGAAGCCACCAGCGACCCTGATTTCCCCCGAATCTAACCTCACCTGAGGACCCTTTCCTCCGTTGCTCCGAGAGAGCGGAGGGGTCGGGGAGAAACATCCGTGCAGGAGAGAAGCATGGGTGGGTTGCCTTCTGTATGCACGGGGCCAGGGGTGGAACCGCGGCCCTTCACTTACACAGGACGACCCGCAACCGGCTGAGCCACGCTGGCCAGGCCTCACTTCGGATGTTTGACGCTTATTTTGCACTTTGCGTTCACCTTCTGTGAAAGGGGGACAACCCCTCGGTGGGTTACATTGAAACCGGAGAATGTGTGCGAACATTCACCGCACTGCCGGCCACGTACTGGGTGCTCAAAAAAACCCCGCACGCTCGTGCAGACCACACCCCGCCTTCCCAGGCTTCCACAGGCAGAAGAACAATAGCTCTGTGGAGAGAGGCCGGGGGTCAAAGGGGCATCTCTGTGCAGGTGTCCGAGGGGCCGATGAGCACGGGGAAAGGTGCGCAGCATCCTCTGTCCCCCGGAAACCTGAATCAGAGCCAGAGCGAGGGACCGTGGCAGGGCTGGCAGGGATGGCGGGGAGCCGGAACCCCCACCCCGGGGCGGGAACCCACTCTTGGAGGCAGCCGAGCCCCTTCCGTTAGTCTGGGCAGGCTCCTCGCTGTGCGCTGGGTTTCTTACTCGCGTTCTGCCTTCAGCGTGTCTATTACATGGAAGCACGGTTGACATGAAATGCATGCTTGTGGGGAGAATGACCCACCGTGAGTAAGGGGACCGAGAGGGGGATCGGTCAGCTGCTTCCCCGCCTTCTGTGACTTGCCTTTGCCTCTCCGCCTTTAACCCTGTCCCCCTGTCCCCCGTCCCCAGAGCTCCGGATCAGGAGGCAGAACTCCTCTGACAGCATCTCCAGCCTGAACAGCATCACCAGCCACTCCAGTGTCGGCAGCGGCAAGGACGCAGATGCGAAGAAGAAGAAGAAGAAGAGCTGGGTGGGTGAAGGGCCGGGGGGGGGGGGGTGGAGGGTCACATGCGTGCAGCTCCCCCCCCCTCAGCGCAGGCAGCAGGTCCTTCCAACAGGGACGCAGACCTGTAGTCCCTTCGTCTCCAAGCCCCAAGTCCGTGTCTGCTCAGAGCGAGGTCTGCTAACACACCTTCCCTTGGCCCTTCGTGCTTGTCCTGCGTCCGCGTCCCCAGCCGCCCCTGCCTGCGTTCCCTGGGCTCTCCGCACGGGTTGGGTCAACCGTCTTTGTCAGCCGAAGGGGGTGTGCTGTGGTCCCCGGCCCCCGCTGCCCCCGCCATGCTGTGCGAAGAAGTCGTGAACGGAGCCGCCCACCCTGGTGCTCCTCGGGGCCGCGCCTCCCGCTTCTGGGAGGTGTTCTTGCAGCTGGGTTTGACTGTGCCCAGGTAACCCTGCCCCTGGCTGAGCGGCCTGGGGCTGGGGCTGGGCCGAGCGCAGGCTTCTCGCCCTCTGCCCCGGGGGAGGACAGCCTACAGACCCTGTGCAGCGCAGGCAGGCAGGCCCCCGCTGTGAGAAACGTGTGATTAAGTGTCGCTTCTTTTTTTTCCCCCTTCAAAATGCTGACTTCAAATCCCCATTTTTTTCCAGGTCTATGAGGTAAGAGATGTGGTTCCCCTCCCCTGTCTGCTCTTCCCCTCGCCATGCCCCCCATTTCCACGGCAGCACACCCCCCAAGGGCCGACCGCCGCTCACACCACCAACCTGACTGACCCTGAGCCTCTGGCTCGCCCCACTGCATGGCCCCCAGGGCTGCCCCCACCTCCACAGGAGCCAGCGGGGGCCACGGCCCTGCTCTGCTCCCTCCTGTCCCCGGTCAGGTGGCTGCCGTCCTGAACGTGAGCAGCTTGCTTTCGCTCCGTCAACCCCTAGGAGCCCCCCGATGGAGGAAAGGAACCCTCTCTGCACCCCGCGTTCAGGGGCCGGTTGGGGTCTGGGCGCAGAGGGACCTGAGTTAGCCGAGGGCTGGAACCCTGTCCAGGGCCCCTTGTGTCTCCCTGGAGCCTGCAGCCCTTCAGCATCTGCGGAGTCTTCAAGGAGAGTCGGGGAGGAGGGCGTGGCCCCTGACGGGCAGCAAGCGAACCCAGAATTCTTGTTACGAGACAGGCGTCCGAGGTCCTCATGCACTCCCACCCTCCACCCGCCAGCCTTGGGCTGGGTGTGGTGGGGGGTACAGAGACGTACGCTCTGGTCTCGACCCTCAGGAGCCCGCAGGTTTGCCGAGGACTCCAAGGAAGAGACCAGATCCTTGACACAGCCCCAAGTGGACAAGCTGTCTCACACCCAGAGTGTGTGGAAGGACTGATCACGGGGGGAGGGGCGCCCCCAGACAGGGGTAAAAGCTTTGTGAGCTCGCTGCCGATCACAGGGAGCCCTGGGCAGGGTGGGCGGAAGTGCACCCAGCTGAGCCCTGACCAGGGGTGGGACACCGAGATCGTTTGAACTCTGTCCCCCTGGTCACAGTCCCCGGAAGTGCTCCCCCATCGCTATCGGGATGCTCCCGTTAGCATGCACTGAGTGTCCACAGTACACGTCCACCCAGGGAGACTTCTCGGGGGCCCCCAGGAAAGAGCGCTGGCTCGTGGGGCTCCACCCAGTGTTTCCTGACACGGTGTGAGCCACAGGACCCCTGACAAGTCCGAGCAGAACCACACGGGGGCGCACTTCCCACGGAGGGTCCCTGTGACCTGCGGGGATGTCTGTGTGCCACTCACACAAGCATGCATGACATGCACGTGCACCACCCTCGCACGTGGCTGTCCCCGAGGCAGCGTGTGGAGAGGACGCCCTTCTGTCGGAGATGCGGGGGCCTGAGCCCCAGCCCCGGGGCCCCTCAGCCATGCTGTGCCCTGCGGGCCGGCTCTCCAGCACTTCCGGCCGAGTGCTCTCTGAGGACAGGCCCCACCCACTTCCTCCCGCTGGCCCCTCCCT
This sequence comes from Sturnira hondurensis, assembly GCF_014824575.4. Taxonomy (NCBI): domain Eukaryota; kingdom Metazoa; phylum Chordata; class Mammalia; order Chiroptera; family Phyllostomidae; genus Sturnira; species Sturnira hondurensis. The sequence goes on from NW_028091436.1 coordinate 1,992,780, forward strand.
CGCCATCCACTGTGGCCACATGGGTCGTCCTGGTCTGACCTGGCTAGGACCCCAACACGCGCCCCCGCCAGCCCCTGCCATCACCAAACAGCTCTCAGGACACACTCAGAAGAGTCCCCTCAGACTTCCCCTCTGCCCCCCTCGCTGTGTCAAAGGTCTGGTTTGCTCTTGTCTCCTGTGGCCTCCCTTCATTGTCCCACCGCCCCCCATCTGTGTCCCTCTGTGGTGTGCATGCTGTGTGGATGCATGTGCCCAGCGTGGGGCGAGGCCTGTTTGCAGCTCCAGCTCCCCCCCTCCCCCAAGCTCAGTGCCGCCCTAGATGGACACGCTGTGGTCACATGACGGTGTCCCCAGGGCTGCGGGGAGACGTCCCTCATTCTCCGCCCCTCGGGTGGAAGCGGTGCCTGGGGGCGCTCGCCCTCCAGGGATGTGCCGAGCACAGAGACGCTATGGGAGACCCGACGCCGCCCTGCCGCCCTGGTTGACGGGCACACAGATGCCGAACTGGTGTGCACGGTCGGAGCTACACCTCGGGCCTCTAGGCTGAGCCATCCCTGGCCGTGAAGTGTGCCCTGTGGCCTCTGGGGGCTTCTCTGTCCCTCTCGCCTCCCCCAGGGAGAGAGAAGCCCCTGCAGCCGCAGCAGCTAGAACCTCCCCTTTGTCTCTCCTGAGCTCCAGGCCACTCTGCTTCTGTTCTGCAGAGCCCGGCAGAGGGAGGCTGCGCCCCAGCAGGCAGAGGCCCTGCGTGTGCGCCCTGCTGTCTCAGAGGCCCCAGACCCGCCCCCAGTCTCCACAGGGGTCTCTGACGCCCCTCTCCCTGGTTCTGCTCTCTTCTAGCTTCGAAGCTCCTTCAACAAAGCCTTCAGCATAAAGAAGGGGCCCAAGTCTGCATCCTCGTACTCCGACATCGAGGAGATCGCCACCCCCGACTCCTCGGCACCCTCGTCCCCCAAGCTGCAGCACGGAGGGTCGACGGAGACCGCTTCACCCGCCAGCAAGTCCTCCCACTCGTCCTCCCTGGTCGTCGACGCCCCCGAGTAAGTGCTCACCTGCGTCGCCCCCAGCCTGACACCTGGATCGCCCCCAGCCTGGCACCTGCACGCCCCCCCCCCCACAGCTGGCAGTCAGCCTCTCACACCTGGACACACAGTGACCACGTGGGCCTGCCCAGCTGGGGGGCCGTCCCTGTCGCTGCTGAGCACCCAGGGGCTGGTTGGGGCCCCTGACACCCAGCCCAGCTCTTGGCACTTCTGCGTGTAGCCAGCCAGCTTGACGCCCACTTTCCCGCAGGGCCCCTGCTCACCCGGCCCCCCACGCGCGGCTGTTCCCCACCAGCGAGGAGGAGGAGCCTGAGAAGAAGGAGGTGTCGGAGCTGCGCTCCGAGCTGTGGGAGAAGGAGATGAAGCTGACGGACATCCGCCTGGAGGCCCTGAACTCCGCCCACCAGCTGGACCAGCTCCGGGAGACCATGCACAACATGCAGGTCAGTCCCACCACACCAAGGCCTGGGGTTGGGCTGCATCGCCCGGCCCCGCCCCTACCCTGTCTCTTCTGGCTGCAGCTGGAGGTGGACCTGCTCAAGGCAGAGAACGACCGGCTGAAGGTCGCCCCTGGCCCCTCAGCGGGCTCCACTCCGGGGCAGGTCCCTGGGTCCTCGGCACTGTCGTCCCCTCGCCGCTCACTGGGCCTGACGCTCACCCACTCCTTCAGCCCGAGTCTCCCGGACACAGGTGCCTTTGGAAGAAGAGCCTGTTGGGAGGGGCAGGGGCCTAGGACAGGGTCCCGCCCACTGTTGCAAAAGCCACGCTCTGGTGGCATTTCCCCGGGGCCGAGGAGGTGACAAGGCCACACCAGGCAGATGCCACAAGACACAGAGTTGCTCTGGCCCCTCAGCTGTACTCGCTGTCCTGCGTGGGGCCGCCGTCCTCTCTGGGATGCTTTGAGAATGAGGCGGGAGGGATGAGGACCGCGGGGGTGGGGGTGCCTGCTGCCAACAGCCCCTCTCGCTGCCCGCAGACCTCTCGCCCATGGACGGCATCAGCAGCGGCCCTAAGGAGGAGGCCACCCTCCGGGTGGTGGTGAGGATGCCGCCACAGCACATCATTCGAGGGGTGAGCGCTCCAGGGGCCGCAGCGCACGCTCCTCCCCGAGGGGACCTGGGCTCGGGCCCCTCCCCTTGGCGTCACCTCCCGGGGGCTCACCTGCTTCTGGCCTGGCCCGGTAGGACTTGAAGCAGCAGGAATTCTTCCTGGGGTGCAGCAAGGTCAGCGGGAAGCTCGACTGGAAGGTGCTGGACGAAGCCGTTTTCCAGGTGTTCAAGGTAAAGGGACGAGTGTCCCCGCAAAGGGGGCTCATCCTCAGGTGGGCGGTTGAGCCGCGCAGACACTGGGGCCCGGACCTTCCTTCCCCTTCCCTCCCGTGGCACTTGCTGGCTTGGAGCTTTCTGGGTCCGGGTGGAGGGACCTTAAGTGGGAGAGCCACGTGCCCCGCCCTCCCCGCCTGCTCTGTCCTTCTCAGGTTTCTTTTTCTCGTGCTTTTACGTCTGTGTATGCATCTCCTCGGCGTTGCTCACCGTCCTCTCGTTCCCCTCTTCTGTCAGGACTATATTTCCAAGATGGACCCGGCCTCCACCCTGGGGCTCAGCACCGAGTCCATCCACGGCTACAGCATCAGCCACGTGAAGCGGGTGTTGGACGCGGAGCCCCCAGAGATGCCTCTGTGCCGCCGCGGCGTCACCAACATATCTGTGTCCCTCAAAGGTCAGCACTGTCTCTGCGGCCGAGTGGGGTGGAGCGGGGACGGGCCGTCAGGTGCTCATCGTGTGTCCGTCCAGCTCCAATTCCTGAGAGGCCGCGGCACGAACTTCACTGTGCTGTAGCACTGTCCACCCTCCAGGTCCCGGTTCCGGTTCTGGTTCTGCATCTTTGGATGCCAGCACACCCAATGGAAAACTTGTTTTAAATGTTACATTGCTGCTGGTGTGTCCTTTGTAGTTAGGCCTGGGATCCAATCCCCTGCAGTTACCAGATACTGAGGGACAATTCCTGCAAGAAGTAAGAAGATAGGGCTCAGCCCTGGAATTTGCTTTCAGGGACATTTTTGTTTGCCGCGGTCCAGCCGCAGCCCATCTAAGGGTCCTCAGGTGAGAGTAGGCGTCGGCGCTGGGTAACAGGCAACTACACAGCTCAAAGGCAGGTGAAGCACTGTTCCGTTTATTGCAAGTACAAGCTGATTTTTTATATTTTCATTTTTGGCATAGGTTAACATTTACAGGTGTACAGCATGATCAGTTAAGCAGAAAAAATCAATACAAAGGTAACCAGGAAAATACGAAAGTTCCCATAGTTTCAGTTATGATAAACAAAAGTTATTTTGACCAGGAAAACCATTAATCAGACAATTTGAAATAGTTCTATGTTTATAGTTTAAATGTCTTATTGTTTAATAAAGTTCTCAGAAATTGTCATTGGCAACAGGTATGATAGACCGAGCAGAGGTTAGGAAATACACAATAAGCCTTGGTAATATCTAACTTAGCTATCTATCTTGCTGTCTAAAATGTTTTTTGTATACTGAGGACTCTGACTCCTTGGTAGTTGTTTCTAAGTGCTTAGTTTGTAATAGCTAACCAGCTTCTTCTGTTTTTATGCCTGTCTAATTCTAATTGATATATATTCCTATTCAAGGTAAAGGAGGGGCTGTTACTCTAACAACTCTTTGACAATCAGGGGCTATTTTCTAAAGGGGTTTTTTCTATTCTATGAGGCAGTTCTGTGGGAATACATATTTTTCCCTGAACTGTTCTTTCTTGGGTGGCTTTCACAGGAACAAATAAGTAAAGTACGATGCCTTAATTCAGCCAGGGTGATATTGCTTAGGACTTGAGCCAACTGTTGTTTTTTCTCTGAGAGTGGTCATTAATTCTAGGAGATTCCAAATTATCAGAAGTGTAAAGGTTAGAATACTAAGAAACAGTAAGAATAAAAGCAACACCATATATCCACTAATGCCACGTCCGTCCTGCTGGAAAACGCTTCTGTGAAGCCGTCATCTCCAAGTCGTGACTGTGTCAACCGACATGGTTAGAAAATGCTTCTGTGAAGCCTTTGTCCCCAAGCCGTGACTGTGTCAGCCGACCTGGTTAGCATCGGACGTGGCATTTGTTAGCAGGGAAATTTCTGCCAAGTCACCACACACCCACAGCCGCTCCGTAAAACTGGAATACACGTGGCCAGCCTTCAGGGTTGGGGGCTTCCTGTGGGGCGCGGGCTCTGAGCTTTTCAGTGGGCTCCTGCACCGAGCAGGAAAAGCCCTGGGGGCCGGGGCCGCCCTCACGCTCTCTGGGGCCGGATTACAGGTCTGAAGGAGAAGTGCGTGGACAGCCTGGTGTTTGAGACGCTGATCCCCAAGCCCTTGATGCAGCACTACATCAGCCTGCTGCTGAAGCATCGGCGCCTGGTCCTCTCGGGCCCCAGCGGCACGGGCAAGACATACCTGACCAATCGGCTGGCCGAGTACCTGGTGGAGCGCTCTGGCCGCGAGGTCACCGAGGGCATCGTCAGCACCTTCAACATGCACCAGCAATCCTGCAAGGTGGCTGCCTGCTGAGCCCCGCCTGCCTGCCTGCCTTCGGGCCTCAGTCTCCCTCCTGCCCCGTCCCTGCCACGTCCCCTTTTCTACTTCTTTCATCCCAGACCTTCGTCCCCCCGCCCGTGAAGCTCCTTCAGTTGACCGCTGTCTGAGCCACAACCCCCTCGTTTCACCCCATGCCCACCCTTCCTTCCCCTTCCCTCCCGTGGCACTTGCTGGCTTGGAGCTTTCTGGAAGGAAACGGTCAAAACTAAGGGTTCCCTATTGCGAGGTCCCCTGCCTAGTCCCGACATCTCTGAGCACACCCCAGCGCTTGGGGGTCAGACCTCAGTCCTCCCGGGTGGACTACTGCTTTCGAGGCCACTGTTTGTCCGTGTGTGGCACCTGCCACTACAGTCAGGTGTCAGGTGCACCGGGCTGGGAGCAGAGGTCCCAGGGAGACCCAGGGCTGGCCGGGCTGCTCTGGGGACCGCTGCTCCCGAAGGCTGACCCCTCCTTCCGTTGCCGCAGGACCTGCAGCTGTATCTCTCCAACCTGGCCAACCAGATAGACCGGGACACGGGAATTGGGGACGTCCCCCTGGTGATCCTGCTGGACGACCTGAGTGAGGCGGGCTCCATCAGCGAGCTGGTCAACGGGGCCCTCACCTGCAAGTACCACAAGTGGTGAGCTGAGGGCAGGGCCGCACCCACCGCAGCGGGAGGTGGGGCCGCCTAGCTGTGCGCTCCCCCTCGGGGGCGTGTCTGGCAGGCAGCCTGTGTTCACAGGGGCACCAGTGAGCTCTTTGGCTCTTTGCTCCCACAGCCCCTACATCATAGGGACCACGAATCAGCCTGTGAAGATGACGCCCAATCACGGTCTGCACCTGAGCTTCAGGTGAGCACTTCCGTCCCTGCCCCGGAGTCTGTGAAGCAGCTGTGTCCCGGCACCTGGCCAGGCAGCCGTGGGCAGCAGCAGGCCTGAGCACCGGAGAGAGCCGTGAGCCGGGAGGGAGGATAGGGGTGTTTGCCGCGTCGGTCCTGGGAGCAGGTGGGCCCGAGGTGAGAGGGGAGGGCGGCGGAACGCGGAGGGGCAGCCAGGTCGGGCTCTCTGCCCGCACCCCCTCAGCCAGCTGGCCGAAAACCGTCCCCAGGGCGGGAACCAGCCCTGTCTGCCCAGGGAAGCCACCCCCCGGTCAGCAGACGCCCCCGGGGCGTGGGAAGAAATCTAGTGGGCGTCAGTGGGAGGAGGGACGGACCGACTGGCAGGGGCTGACCCCGACCGCGCCCGGCACAGGATGCTGACTTTCTCCAACAACGTGGAGCCGGCCAATGGCTTCCTGGCCCGCTACCTGCGGCGGAAGCTGCTGGAGTCGGACAGCGACGCCAATGCCAACAGGGAGGAGCTGCTCCGGGCGCTGGACTGGGTGCCACAGCTGTGGTACCACCTGCACGCCTTCCTGGAGAAGCACAGCACCTCCGACTTCCTCATCGGTACGGGCCACCCTCCCCAGGCCAGCGGCGGCGTCCAGGAGGGAGCAGCCGAGGCTCCGGGCCCGGGACCCCCGAGTCCTGTGACGAGCTTCCCAGCACAGTTAGCGCCGCATTTGGGGGACCACTGGGTCTTCTGAATGCGAAGCCCCCTCCCGGGTGTTTTCCCCACAATTAAGGCAAAACGGGAAGGAAGATGCTTGGAGATTTGGAAGCTGCCCCTCACTCCTCGCCCCCCCCCCATTGGGAGGCATTGCTCAGAGAGGTGCCGGCCACGCTGTCAGAGCCCCTGCACCGGAGCCGTCTCAGCATCGCCCCACACCGAGCTCCCTTCCTCCTCGGTGCACCCGAACCCTCCACCCGGTGTCGGGAACGGAGGTGGGTCCCCAGAACAGCCAGGTCCCCAGCCACCTCACAGCCTCACACTTCTCCGCAGGCCCTTGCTTCTTTCTGTCCTGTCCCATCGGCATCGAGGACTTCCGGGCCTGGTTCATAGACCTGTGGAACAACTCCATCATCCCCTACCTGCAAGAGGGGGCCAAGGACGGGATCAAGGTGAGCCCTGCCCTCAGTCTCTGCTCCATCCCCCTGGTCCGGCTGTCTTCTCCAAGCAGGAGGGTTTCCCCATCTTAGACGCAAGCCACCGAGATGGGCTCGGTTCCCTTCCAGGCAGGTAGGCAGGGGCACCTGGCGGCACCAGGCGGCACAGCCAAGCTCAGCAAGCGGCTGCCCAGGGCCGCATGCCCACCAAGCTTGGGATGCTCTGGAGACGAGGGAGTGTGTGCAGAGGCTGTTACGAGGCAGAAGGAGAACTTGGGGCAGAAGAAAGATGTCGTGTTTTTTTTTTTTTAAACCACTTCAGTTGTGGTCGCCGGTGACTCAGGGCACAGTGTGCACACAAGCCCCTCCCTCGCTCACGAGCCCTGACGCTGTGGCTGGCCCCACCGGGCACCTATTGCCGTGGCAGTGACTTGTCTTGGTGACAAGTCTCTGCTGGTGACGCAGTGGGTCTCCAGGGATGCCGTCTGCCAGAGGATAGCTAGAATTCATGGTTTCACTTAATTTTGCCTCATCGCTGCAAACTAACGTAAAAGCATTTTTTATTTGTATTTTTTACTTCTTTTTAATGGATGTTCAAATACCGTTGTCTCCATTTTCCTACCTCTGCTTTCTCCCACCCCACCCCACCCCCACCCCGGCTCGGTCCATGGGTCCCTCATTCCTGTTCATTTATGTCCCTTTCCCGTCCTCCCCAGGTCATTTCCCTCTCCCCTCCCCTCTGGTCACTGTCACTTTGTTTTCGATTTCACTGTCTCTGGTTACATTTTGCTTGCCAGTGGTTTTGTTGATTAGGTTCCACTTGTAGGTGACATCATATGGTATTTGCCTTTCACCAGCTGGCTTATTTCACTCAGCATAATGCTCTCCAGTTCCATCCATGCACTCACCCAGGGTAGGAGCTCCTTCCTTCTCTCTGCTGTGTAGAATTCTGTTGTGTAGATGGACCATAGTTTATTGATCCACTCATTTACTGATAGGCACCTAGGCTGCCTCCAGCAGTTGCCTTTGTGAATTATACTGCTGCGTAAAAGCATTTTTTACACCAATAACCTCTGTTTCAGCACAGCCAACAAACTCTGAAGGCGTTATCACTGTAGTAGAAGCATTTCCTCCCCGAGAGGTCAGACTGCGGGGCCTTGAGGTCTGTGCGTGTTACGTTCTAACTCAGCCAAAGTGTCCTCCAAGTGCTTCTACCAGTTCGCACCGTGTACTTCCTGTGCTGGGAACGCAGAGGAAACTCTGAGGGCCCCGAGCACCAGGATTTGCCCCGAGAAGTGCGGCACCCTCGGGCGACGGCATGGCTGAGCCTCCGGTCTGTGGGCCCCTCTCCCCTGACCCCGTTTCTTCTTCTCCGCAGGTGCACGGGCAGAAAGCCGCCTGGGAGGACCCCGTGGAGTGGGTCCGGGACACGCTCCCCTGGCCGTCTGCCCAGCAGGACCAGTCGAAGCTGTACCACCTGCCCCCGCCCTCCGTGGGCCCTCACAGCATCGCCTCACCTCCCGAGGACAGGACAGTCAAAGACTGCACCCCGAGTTCTCTGGAGTCGGACCCTCTGGTGAGTGGGCGAGCGTTACAGACCCCCCCCAGGGGGGGCCCACAGGAGCCCTGGCTGTCCAAGCCCTGGGGGGCAAAGGGCTTGTGCCACCCTGCCTGAGCCAATGAGAGCGTGTGCCAGTGGGAGGCATTCTCGAAAGGCCCGGTCCCAGGCGGGTCCCAGGCAGGAACGCCACTGAGCAGAGTGAGCAGGGCAGCAGGACACGCACTTCAGCGCGGCCCGTGGCTGCCTGTCCTCTCTGCCAGCGCTGGGGGACAGCATCCGTCCAGGCACCTCATGAACCCTGCAGAGAGCAGGCCAAGGCCAGTGACAGAGCGGGGGCACTCTCTTGCGGCGCTGTAGCCCAAGGGGAGTGAACCTAGACTATGGAAAAGGTCCCCACGCACTTCCAAACGGAGGAGTGGTCAGAGGCTGCCCACGGGCTTTGGGCCAGAGGAGTGCAAATGGCCAGTGAATGCGGAGAGTGATGCCCCCTCTCCAATCACCGGGGGTGTGCAGACGGAGACGGGGAGACGGCATGGACAGACCGCGCTTAGCTGAAGGAGGGTCACAGACTAGGAGCAGCAACGGAATGTAGGGGACAGAGGGGAAGACCCTGCTGGGGCTAGACCTGGCCTGAGCCCCGAGGTCTGGGAGCTGGGGGGAGGCCCGCAGCAACCCCAATTTCCGCTGTGGGCTGATGCCTGTCGGCGCTTCCCGAGCTCCACCTGGTGTGAGCGGTGCGGCCAGGCCTCCTGCCCTCTCCTAGGGGCAGCCTCTTGCACGCAGGGGCATCTCGTTCAGCTGGCCACCCCACATGCCAGCGTGGCACCCGTGGCCCAGGCGCTCCCCGGGCGTGTGTTCAGAGAGGGGCCCTGCGCTGTCATGGCCGCCCGCCCCTCACGACCCACGTCTGCATGCGGGGCCCCGAGTCAGGGGCAGGCCATGGCTTAGATCCACACTGAGATGGTTGGCAACCCCCTCCTGCAGGCAGGCCCCAGGTCCACACTCTCATGAACCCCTCTTTCGGCCCCTCCTTAGATGGCCATGCTGCTGAAGCTTCAGGAGGCTGCCAATTACATCGAGTCCCCCGACCGAGAGACCATCCTGGACCCCAACCTCCAGGCGACGCTCTGAGGGTCTGGTGGTCCCCGCCACCCCAGAACGCAGGACGATGCCGCAGCAGCTCCGTCTGCTCCCCGCCCCCGCCCTCCCCGAGCCTGGCTCCCCAGCAAGGCCACCATGGGAGGGGAAAGAGGGACAGGAAGCCGGCGGCAGGTGCTTGGTGCTGCACCTTTAAGAATTTCCCGGGAGACTGGTGGGGTGGGGTTTGGGAGCTTGTGCCCCCGCACCCCTGAACTGGCCTCCTCTCCTGACTTTGGGGGAAAGACAGCGCTGGGTCTTTTTCCTTGATTTCTTGTCTCGATGACAGACTCCTGGGCTTTCTGGGGAGGGTCCGGAAGACAGCAAATGAACCCGCAGTGGGTCCTCGCCGATCTTCAGGAGCAGCTCTGAGAGAGACCATCCCTGCGGGGGGCCCCAAGGGAGGTGGGAGCCCCCCTGGACTGCTGCAGGCCCCTCCCGACCTGTCACCACTGCCAACGACACTCCCCCAGAGGTCTGGGTGGAGCCCAGGAAGAGAAGCGTGTGGTTTTAAAGATGTTCTCATCAATCTGTAAAAGCTCGCAAAACAAGGAAAGGATGAAGCTGGAGAAGGGGAGCCGGGTGCCAGGTAGAGAGCGCGTTGGCCGGCCCCCGTGACAGAAGGGACAGGACAGCTGCCAACCAGAGGAGTGGCCAGACCACAAAAACCACGTGACACCTGCCGAGAAGGACAGCCCACTGTCCCACACCTGCTAGTCCCACGCGTGTGGGCGTCAATAAACTCTACTTTATTTTTTATTTTCGTTTTTGTTTTGTTTCCTTTTTTCCCCCCTCCCATTTGCCTATTTATTTTCCTCTTCTCTTTTGCGGGTGTTTTTTTGTTTGTTTGTTTGTTTTTTTCACCTCTTCACGTGGTCAGGAGACACCCGGGCTGCTTTTTCTGGGGCTGGTCTGGTTTTCCCAGGTGAGTTTTCACTGGAGACTCTGACGCCCTCTAGTGGCGCCAGCGAGGTGGCTGCAGCCGTGGGAGCAGGGCACCTTCCTCTTTAGAGACAGCTCCGCACAGGTGATCTGCTGCCGGCCTCTGGCACTGAGGGCTGGACGCCCGTCTTGGTGGAAGATGGGCCTGAGCGTCGCCATGGACTTGAGGGGAACCCCAGGTGTCCTGATGGCAGCCGCTTTGCCCTGTGGAATCCAAAGCCCGAGCTGGCCTCTCCTGTTTGTTTGTGACGAGTGGGAGAGACTCCCAATCCGAACACCAGGCTCCAAGGTCGGCCTCCCACGGGAGCCTGCCTGTGCCCCAGTCACCTGGAGGTCTGGCAGCCTTCGTCCGACAAGCACGGACAGAGCAGTGGAAAGAGAAGTCGCAGCTTGGGCCCTGACGGTCCCTCCCCTTGCCACTTAGACCTTCAGGGCCATCTGAGCATCGCAGCTAGAACCCATGGAGGTAACCAGAAAGAAGCCTCCAACAAGCCACGCAGGGCATGGTGGGCACAAGATCCGGGGTCCGTGATGGTGGCCTCAGGGATGACAGCCTTGCTTTTCTCGGATGGGACATCCACTTCCTGCCATTTCTGAAAACCCCATGGGCGGAGCCTGGGCCCCAGCGCCGGCTCCTCGGACTCCTAAGTAGCACAAGGCACCCCCTCTGCTGGCCCGGACCCTCTGTCCCACCAACCGTGGAGTGGATGCACCTGAATCTCCGTGTGCGAATGTTTTCATTTAGAGGCTCAAACCGTCCCCCGAGAAAACTGCTGTCACCTGCCTGTCACCCAAGGCAGCGGGGTCCCCTGGGCTGGAGCCTATTCCTGCTGTCGCTGCTGAGTCCGTGAGCTGTGAAGACCCCCGGCTGCCTCGGCTATGAGCCCTGCACTCCCGTGGCGGGAAGCGACTGTTCATCCCAGGATGGTGCTGACATCACTGCCTTACCGGCCCTGCTATTCAGATGAGGAGGCCCCAGCGCCGGAAGTTCTAACTGGGGAGGAAGCCCGAAGGGGCCTCCTCTGACCCCCGACCCGGCCCCCGGCCCCTGGTGGGGCTCAGGTGCTCGGCACCTCCCCGCCAGGCGGCCGAGCCCGTACCTTCTCTATCTCCTGGTGCTGCCCGGCCAGTGCCTTCTGTCATGGATGTTACTGGCCACTTGAGAGAAGGGGAGGGAGAACCCCCTCCTTCATTCCAACTGCCTCAGCTCCCCCCAGGGATGCTTGTCTCCCCGTAACCGTGGGCACCGCCATGAATTGTCTCCGGATCCTCCGCGGGTGAATGGTCGAGGTCTCTCACTTTACAGATTTTCTTCTCTGTTCCTGGGACCTGCCCCCCGCTGCTCCAGGCCAGGCCAGAGGCTGCGTTTCACCCAGGTCTCCAGCCACTTTCCTCCAGGGGCCCCTTCCTGTCTAACGGGGCCCCCTGGGGCCTGCACCCTGCTGACAGTTGTGTGCCCAGACCACTCCCTGCAGGGCCCGTCATCTCACCGAGGAACCACCATCCGGCGGCAACGGCAGGAGGTGGGCCTCCCGTGGTGCTATACCGCCATCCAGGCTCCTCCAAAGCGGGAGACCGGAACTCCCCTCCCTGCCCCCAAATTCACAGCAAGGGCAAGTCCGCAGCAGGCTTCTACCTGCACACCTGCCTCTGGGTGGGGACCCCGGGGATCCCCCGAAACACGAGAGCCGGGTCCCACAGCTCCATCCTCACCCGCAGGCAACCTTCACAGTATCTCTGCCTATTCAGCCAGGAGTTGGTGCCCTCTCCTTCCTCCCAGCACCCGGCTCCATTCCTGACCAAAGCCGGCGGCAGATGGTGCAGCCCAGTGCCCGGTGTCGAGCCGGGACGGCCACCCAGAGTCCTTCTCCCTTCCGGGTGAAGGAGAACACCCTGTTTTGTTCGGTGTATTTGTTTCTCGAACCCTGCCTAGGCACTAACAATAAAATGCTAGGTGATTGGAGGCTGATCTGGGACCTGATGTCTGTGTGTGTGTGTGTGTGTGTCCCAAGAGCAGGTCGCTGTTGCTGTTTCCTCTCTTCCGAGGCTCCCTGGGCCACTGTTTGTACCAGTCGGCTCTGCGGCAGCTCCACGGTGCTCACCTGTCTCTGAGAATGCGCCTGCCACCGTCTTTTTTGGGGAGTCTAACTGGGGAGCTGGAGGCCACCCACAGGGAAGGGTTGCCCATGGCCCAAGGAGAGTCCCTCCAACCAAGTCCTTGCTGGTGGCACTCTTGGTCTGGAGTGGGCTGCCTCCCCCCTAGTCTCTCTGCATCCCTTGAGCACTCCACACACAATAGTGGTGTTTGGACTTCGTTTCTTGCATCTGGTTCTTTCAGTTGGCAAAACCTGATCTCCTTCCTAGCTCCCCAAGACCAGGGCCACAGTGTTCCCCGGGGCACTGCTGTTCAAGGTCTGGGGTAACCTGTACCCTAAAGTTTCCCAAAAGGAGTCGGAAGAAAGTGGCAGCAGCTTCGTCTTCCTCAGACACCTCGGCACCTGGGACAGCACCTTGGACAGAAACCCTGTGAATAAGTGACGTTTGCCTGAACCTGGGGAGGATGTGGTCCTGAGAGCCAGGAAGCAGGGGGACCGGTGTCCAACTGGAAGGAGGTCCCCTCACCTTTAGGACAGGAGGTGGTTCTGTGCTGGCCGCCCATTTACCCACGGGTGCTAAATTACTCTGGGACACCAACTTTAACTTCCCGTGTCTTTTTTCCTTCCTTACTCCTGGGCCTCAGGCTGAGCTGAAGCTACTAAGCAGACTACAGGCCAACCCCACTGTTGGGGTGAAATATGCTTTTGCTGCGGGGTCACTCACGGAGACAGAAGTAATGGTGGGAGGTGGTCCGCTCTTAGGAAGACCAATTACTACTGATGGGGTGGGGCTCGCGGTCCCACTGCGGAGGGCGTCAGTCACACGGTGCTCCCAGGGGCACTGTGTCCCCAAGGGCCAGATCCTGAGCATTCTGCCCTTTGTCATGGAATTGACTTTATATGCACATATTCGTGAGTCCTCAGTCAACCTGGTTGGGGACCTAGGGGCCACCACAGGGATCTGCCCTCGGCCACAGGGTCCATGCATGCCTGTCGGTCCTGGGGAAGAGGAGGGCAAACTGGGAGGTGGCAGCCTGTCAAAGCTAAGACACGTATTAAAATGTGGAGGCTTCAGGGAGACCAGCACGGTTGAAACTTAAACCTGTGTACCCTGGATCCTCCCGGCAAGGGTTCAGCTCTTAATGAACGTTGCGCGGAGAAGTTTCTCTGACCGGAGGGCTCACAGGAGCAGGCAAGCCCTTGGCCCCTTGGTTCGACAGCCGTCGTGTGTGACCACTTTGGTTTCTCAATGTGTTTCCAGACCAGAGCACCTGGGGCCTTGTGAAAAACGGAATTTACAGGCCTCACCCCAGATCTACTGAGTCCAAAAACCCGGGACAGCACCTGGAGGCCTGCGTTTTCACAAGCCCTCGGACAGTTACGACACACAAGTGGTTTGATATTTGCTGTTTTAAAGAAAAAAGAAAAAGCCAAGTATCAGGGTCCCCACCCTGAGGGGCTTTGGGACCCAAAATAAGGAGGCCCCCGATGAGAATTCAGACTTCAGCATTAATTTCAACGTCCCCTGTCTCAGGCTTCCTTACGTTTCTTTTTCCCTTTAGTTCACACGGGAAGGGGAGGCATGTGTGCTTTTGGAGAGGGGAGTTCAGGGGTGTGTCTACAACCTTCAGAGAAAGATCGCACGGCTCTGAGATGCGCACCTCGCCAACCAAGGGGCTTCGACAGGGGAAGCAGCCAGAGGGCTCACCCAGACTGCTGGGTGATTTGTGTCTATTCGGAGCCCTTTGCATGTGTGAGTTATGAAGAGGACAGCGGGGGGCCAGAGCCCCTCCCCAGGGCAGCTAACAGGTGTAGGGCTCCAGAGTCCCAGGAAGGCCCCTGCTCTTGCTCCCCTGGGTTCTCAGGACTCAGTCCAACACGATGACAGGGGGACAGTCCCTGAAATGGAGTCCCTGGGCTCATTCCTTCCTTTCCCCACTCACACCAGGATTTGCCTATGGAGCTCCTCAGCCACGGCAGCGGAACAAAGTCCTTTAGAGAAGGAACCGTGCCTTTTCAAATGCAGACTCCAGCTGGTGGGGCCGTGGGGGAGAGGAGGCTGTTCACACCGGCTCTAGATTGGTCAGTTTTCAGTGCGACAGGGTTTGTGGGTGGAGGACAAAGAAGCAGGCTAGTCCTCAGCCTCTGGGCTCTGGAACGCCGCCTTTTGGAGGCGGGGCAAAGCCACTGCACTCACATCATCCCCCTGTCCCCAGAAGGCTGATGGTGAGCCCTCTGGTCACCTTGGACCTTCGCCCTCCCTGCCGTTTCTCTGAGACTGAGGCACCAGGGGTCAGACAGGAGCCCCCACGTCCCCTCCAGTCCTGGCTGCTGCTGTGTAGTAGCCTTTACTTCCTAACAGCTTTTTTTTTTAATAGAACAGTCTTTTAAAAAATGAACTCCAACCCCTGCTAGATCCCCTCCCCACCTGTTTTAGGCAGCACTGTTCACATGACAGAGTCTGTCTCTGAAATGCATGGCAACCCTCCAGGAAGGTGGTAGGGATTTTTGCAACACTTTTTTTAAAAAATGTATTGGGCAGAAACCTCCAAACCAAGCTCTGTGTGTGTCTGCGTGTTTGTGTTTTTTCTCGTTTGGGCCCCTCTTTCCCTCGGCCCCTTTCATCTCTCACGCAGAGAAAGCAAACTGAGTCTGCAAAGCAGAGCGACGTGTATAGTGTGGTAACAATCATGACGGGGTGCAGGGGAGTGGGCTGTCCCCCCAAGTCATTGGCTTCAAATTACAAATTGGGTGAAAATTACACCCGTGCCAGGCCAGCTGAGAGGCCCGGAGCCAGCTCTCTGTCCTTCGGGCCTGTCTCCTCCCAGCAAGACTCATCTGTCTGATGCCATTTACGTTTCAATAAATTTATCTCCTGACTTGTCCACCGCACTGAAGCTCCCTGTCTGGTTTCTGTCGCCGTGTATCTCGGAGCGCAGGCCTTGATCTGGATCGTGACACTGCTTGTGGCCACTTTTTAAAAAAGATTTTATTTACTTTTAGAGAGAGGGGCAGGGAGGGAGAAAGAGAGGGAGAGACATATCAATGTGTGGTTGCCTCTCACGTGGCCCCCACTGGGGACCTGGCCTGCAACCCAGGCATGTGCCCTGACTGGGAATCAAACCCACGACCCTTTGGTTCACAGCCCATGCTCAGTCCACTGAGCTACACTAGCCAGGGCTGTTTGTGGCCATTTGCTCAAGGCAGAAGTAAAAGCGCCTGTCTGGGGATGTCTGCGGATCCCTTTGGATGCGGGGAGGGGCAGGGCTCCTGCTGGCTCGCTGTGGACCTAGCGTCCTCCACCAGGACTCACAGCTCCAGCCCAGATGTCAGGGTCCACAAGTCCTCCAGCCACTGCCCCAGCGTGGAAAACGGACCACCCTCTGGATACTCATGTGTTCTTGGGGCATAGGCGACGCTGTGAGAA
Source organism: Sturnira hondurensis (assembly GCF_014824575.4). NCBI lineage: Eukaryota > Metazoa > Chordata > Mammalia > Chiroptera > Phyllostomidae > Sturnira > Sturnira hondurensis. Next base: position 2,008,542 of record NW_028091436.1, read on the forward strand.
CAGAAGCTGCTGGCCCCGGAGAAAGTCCCACAGCGCCCCGCTGTGGAGCTGCAGGGCGTCCTAGAAGCACTTCGCCCCAGGACGTTGCAGTGGGGACACGATCCAGCTCTCCCTCCCACCCGGGAAGCGACCAATGTGTTTGAAGCTCTACTCAAAACACACGGAGGGGGTCATCCGATGGGAAGAATCCTCAGCTGAGGTGACTTAAGCCCTGACTGTCGCCAGCTCAGCATCCGCAGTCTTAGGACTGGGCGTGGCAGGGCCAGCTGGCTTCCTTGGCCGTTCGGGGCTGAGAGTCGGGGTTCTAGCAGCCTTGCGAAGAAATACCTGGGCCTCATGGCTCCGGAACCTCCCCCTCCAACAGTACACTCCTTCCACCCCTTCTGCCACAACATGCCACCCCGCCCTGTTTTCAACCCCTCTGGGTGATCCTCTGCATTCGCTCAGGTGTTCAGGGGCGTCTTTGTCCGCTGAGCTCCTGGTGAAGCCAGCCAGGGTACAGCCTCGGAAAACGACCCTGTATTTCCACTCCTTCCACGTCCAGACCCCGGCGGAGAAAGGTGCAGTCCTCATCCCTGCCGCAGGAGGCGCTGCCTGCGGAGGCCGGCGCTTCCGCCGCCGCCGGTGCGCAAGCGCGGCTTCGCGGATTGGCCGCGCGCGGGAGCCGTCGCCTTAGCGGGCCAGGCCGCGGGGCTGGCGCGCCGAGCGGAGAAAGATGGCGGCGGCGGGGGCTGCAGGCGCGGCCTCAGGGATGCCGGGGCCGGTGGCCCAGGGTCTGAAGGAGGCGTTGGTGGACACGCTCACCGGGATCCTGTCTCCCGTGCAGGAGGTGCGCGCGGCCGCCGAGGAGCAGATCAAGGTGCTGGAGGTGACAGAGGGTGAGTGAGAGGCGGGGCCGCCCGGGCGGAGGGGACGCGCTGGGGGCCCGGGGCCGGGCCTGCGCCGCGGAGGCCGGGGACGAGTTCAGGCCTTGCGTCCCGCTGGTGGTGCGGGCGCCGGGGCGCGCTGCGGCGGGCGGGCGAGTGCGGCCCCGCGTTACGGCTGTCCGGGGACGCGGAGTCCGGCGGAAGCCACGTGCGGCTCCGGTCTGCGCCCCGAGGGACGCTTCCTCGCGCCGCACGGCCAGGCAGGTGCCCACCGCCCTTTGTCTGGGCTCTGTCCCCGCGCCCCCGGGGCGCCTCGGCGACGGAGAGGAAGTGGCCGCCGCAGGCCCCGCGTCCCCGCCCCCAAACGGGGGGGGGGGGACGGTCCTCCCACCCTGAAGCGGCCAGTGCGCCTGGTCCGCGAGTCTCCATCCTGCGTTCACCTCTTTCAGCGCTCGCTCCTAGCGCCGGGTCGGAGCTCCCCGCCGGACCTTCCTAGGAAAGAATGGAAGCTAGCCCTCCTTGGAGTTCATATTGCATCGTCCCGCGGCTCTGGGGAGTTGGGGGCATGCGGAGATATCCGGGGTCCGGCAGGTCCAGGGCCACGTGGAAGGCCTGGTTGTCACTGCCAGTGTCCTGCACACCAGGACCAGGCTGGACAGCGAGGGCCTGGGCAGGTTGTGGGTTGACCAGAAGGAGCTGTTCCGGCTTCCATCACCTTGCTGTGTTCCCATCGGAGTCCCTGCTCCCTTGGGTGTGAAGGAGGACAAGTGACCAGTTAGAGAGCCCATCGCGGTTGAATTGCTGCAGGAACGACGTGGAGGGGTAGGGAGAGTACTACTCCTGCGCCCCAGGGGCTGGGACAGTGACAGCTCCCAGAGGCCTGTCCGCGCGCAAGCGCCCTGGCCCCAGCGGGGCCGAGTCAGTTACACAGCTTCGGCCCCTGGCTTTCTGCAAACCTTGGGGTTCTGAAATAAAAAATTAAACAGAAGTGTGGGGTTCGGCATTTGATCTGGGGTGCTGGTAGGAATAGGTTGAAGCCCACGGGCATACCGCGCGTCGTGCTGCAGGTGCGCTTCGAGACCGCCCTTCCCCGTGCTGCCCCCGGTGGTCTGCAGGGGGCAGTGCCTGTGCGCAGCATGGTGGGCAGGCCGGGATCAGGTCGGTGGCTCGTTGAGTGGGCTGCTTTGGACCCTTGGGAGTCTGCCTGTGTTCGTCTGTAGTCTGCTTCCGTACGTTTCCTTAAAAACTGAGGATGTCCCCCCTGCGGTAACCCGGGTCTAGAGGGAGGGTGGTGGGCTCCTCCTGCGTCTCCCTCCCTGTCCTGAGGCTTGCACAAGACAGTTTGCCTTTGGGTGCAGAGGACCCTCGTCGCCTGTTCTGTTTAAATCCCAGGTGTTTCTTAAAGTGGTCAGCCATTCCTTCACCTTCACGTGGACACAGCGCCTGGGCCGGCTGCGGGGCGTGGCCCCTGCCTCAGCTGGCCCCGGTGGAGGTGCTGTCTGTTCTTTGGAAAGGAGCTTCCTCAAAGCGGGAGGGAGATGAGGGAGTTGGAGGTCGTGTTCACTGTCTGTGCCCTGGTTCCGTGAACCCACGGTCAGGCAACAGCCAGGTGCAGTTGTTCTTGGTCCCTCTGTTCCTGCCAGTGACCATGTACCTACCATCCCACAGAAGGGCAGACGCCTAGGGCTGACCAGTCTGTCCCCCTCGGCAAACAGGTGCGGTGGTGCCCTGGCTGCCGGGTGGTGGCCCCGGTCTTGAACACTGAGTGGGAGAATCCTTGATGAGATTTTGGGGAATGAAGCTGAATGGTCAGCTGTCAGCTCCATCAGGTGGATGGACAGGAAAGGTGGGTGGGCTCTGACCAGGTTTTGGGGTAGAGAAGATCTTAAGAAACAATCATCTTAGAAAATCGAGGTTGCTGGAGCCCAGAGCAGGTGCTGGCCGTTTACTCTGCCCACCGGTGCCCGCCAGGAAGTGGATTGCTTGTGGTCAGTGACTGTCCTCCAGAGGGAGCCTGCCCACTGCAGCCGAGAGGAGGGGGCTGCAGTGGGGGAAAAGTGAGGTCAACTCTGCGGTTTATTGTAAGAGAGGCGCGCTGCCTTTATGTTCTACCAGGGCTGTCACAGCCATTTTCACCAGGGGCCACATCAGCCTTGTGGTTACCTTCAGAGGGCCGAGTGTGGTTTGAGGACTGTGTAGATGTACCTGCTCCGTAACTAGTGGCAAGGAGCTCAGCGCTGCCACCGGGTGGAAACAAGGTGGAGGGCCCGATAAAACAAGGTGGAGAGCCGGATTCAGCCTGAGCGGGCCTTGTGTTTGCCACCTGTGGGTCAGAGCATTTCCCTGATTCCCTGGGGTCTAGCCGGCAGGTGGCTCTGGGCCTGGTGTGGACGCACGGCCAAGAGGACCGGGGAGGGCAGGGGCTGCAGGCGAGCTCTTTCCCAGAGTCCGCTGGTCGGTGCTTGGCTGTGTCTGTTCTTTTTTGCCTGACTTACAAGGTTACGACTTTTGGGAAGGGCAGCTCTTTGTTTTTGGTGTGTTTGTGCTTTATTGTTTTATATCTTACAGTTTTTTTCCTTGTCCTTCTTTTTTCTACCTTCCCACTAAGAGTAGCATTGTCCACGGGGTGGAGGGAGGTGATTCCTTCAGTGCTCTGGGCCTCGAGGCTCAAGCCCGTGGTGCAGCCTCTGTGTCACTGACCTCTTAGTTGTTTCTTTCTGCTGGTGGGAAGTGAAGACGCTTTCCTGTCTTTAGCCTTGACTTTGTCTCTCTGCCGCTCCCCGCAGATAAGCCGCAGAGAACCTGTTCTCTCCCCTCCTACCACCGCCCATTGCAGTGGAGGGGCAGTGGCCTCGCCCCCGCTTTTCCGGGCATTCAGACGCTGCCCAGGATCTGTTGCGCCCCCTGTCAGAGGCCTGGAGAGACGGTCCTGCTGGCGGAGTCTGCTGCCCGGTGCTCACCGGCGCTTTTCTGGCTCTCGAAGGGCAGCCTGCGTACATGCCCTGTGAAGACAGCCCTCACTGACCCAGATGTGCTCCTGGCGTGCACTGAGCAGAAGGCAGCCGCCCTCGGGAAAAGGGCAGTGTTAGAGTTTTTTCATCCTCCTTTCAGCTGTGGTTTTGTAGCGTCACCCAGCCCCCATGAGAACAGGGGGCTTCCCCAGGGCTGAGCTTCACCCTCCCTGTCCCCAGGGAGCCCGCTTACTGCTCCCCGACCTGGCCGGCTCCCAGGTCTCCAGCAGCCCCAGGCTTTCCTTGGACCGTCCTTCGAAGCCAGTTTTGCGTAGATAATGCTCTGCCTGGTGGGGAGGAAGAGGCGAACAGAATGGCGAGACCCTGAAAGACAGAGAGGTCGGGGTGGGGGCGGGGGTGGGCTCTCTCAGGAAGGCAGCAGGGTGCCGTTCTGATCTGAGTAAAGGTGCAGTTGAGAGCCTGGGCTCTGGGCGGAAACCCAGGCTACCCGAGTGGTCCGTCCCGTCCCACCTGGGAGAGGGAACTAGCGACGTTCAGTTTCTCAACAAAGATGGCTTTAGAAGGCTGACTTCGTACCACCCACTTGGGAAGGTTTTCTGCTGGCTCACTTGGGGGTCGGACTGCAGTTTGCTCTCAACTGGTCCTGTCCGAGCAAGACAAACACACCAGCGTGCATCTCTATCCCTCTGGTTTTCCTGCCAGGGCACCTCGAAGGTTGTTTTCCAGCTGTTCTTTCTAGTGCTTTCCAAATGAAGTGACGTTAAAGACTCCAACCATCAGAGCTGGACATCCCCGAACACCTGCTACATGAAGTTAAAGTACTTTCTTCTTTACAGATACACGCAGTTGTGTTTCCTCCAGTAACACCGTGCATTCTCTCTTCAGTGCCCCTCTGGGGACAGGGCCTTCGCTGCTGAATGGCCTCTGGCACTGGCAGGGCCGCTGTGTGACTGGACCTGTCGCAAGTCTGCGGGCGGGAGGTGTTTTCTGGCTCTTCCTTCTGGGCGTGGCGTTGAGCGTCAGACCACAGCCCCCCCCCACCCTGCGCCCTGCAAGCAGCTCCTCCTGTGTAGCTTTGGAGTCAAGTCAAGCTCGGGCCTGCGGACTGGTCCCCCTGTGGTCCCGCCGGGTGTGCTTGGGTTAACTGCCGGTCAGTGCTTCTCCTCTCCCAGCCCCACCACCTCGTGCAGGTAGTTCTCTGAGTGGGGGTTTCCAAACCAGAGATGATCGTGTGGCCACTGGTTTTCAAGCTAGAAACGTGCGGACAAGAAAATCTGTTCTACTTACACATTCCATGTTTAAAACGTGTCTTGAGTTCAAGGTGAGGCTCTTCTTTGCAGGTTTCTTTCCCATTGAGGCTTTGGAGCAGGTCATGCTCCTTGAACTCTCTTGCTTCTTTCCTGTGTGATGGGGTGACCGTGCAGAGAACCACCTGTCTGCTGGTGCTGGGTGGCCCAGCTCCGGCCCCTGGGGGATTTCCGTCTTCGGATGGCCTCTCGGCACAGTCTCAGTGACCAGTGGTGTGAAGCAGTCAGTGGAAACGGCGGTGCGCTTTCTGCAGGCTGAAGAGGCTCGCACAGAGAGCTGGTGCTGCCTCCAGGTGCCGACGTGAAGGGCACCCGCACCGTGCTGTTCCCCAAGAAAGTCGGCCTGAAGCTCTCAGATGGGACCGGAGGGACCCTGACAGGCCGGCCCTGGGGGGGGCACCCGGGCCTCACACACTGATGGCTCTTCGGCGTTGTCCCCGTGTGGCCCCTGTGCCCCCCGTGACCCTCAGGGCGAAACCTCCCCGAAGACAGGCTCGGGTAGATGCGAAGAGGCGCGGTCCTTGGCTGGGCCGCTCCGCCCCGTAGATGGTCAGAGGGGCTGATTCTGAAGTGGGCGGGGGCTGAGGGTCAGAGGGGCTGATTGTCCAGAAACACCGGGAAAGGCAAACTGCGGTTCTCACGACGTGGAAAAGGCACCCACGGCGTCTGTCACTAGAATGGCACCGCGCTGGCACACGAGCAGGCGGCCACGGCCGTGAGAGCGAGGAGAGAGTGTACACATGGCCGTGCAGCTGAGAATGGCATCTCAGGTCGCCGGGGTGAAGACCGGCATCCTTGAACGGGTGCCAGGCGGCCGGGAGTCCATCTCCGACTCCCCTCGCTCAGCATGGCGCCCTTGGGCGCGCTGTGGCAAGGGGGGCCGTTTCCTTCCCGCGCGCGTGGCCGAGGAAAGCTCCACTGCGTGTGCACACAGGGTTCTCCCCACCCTCTCCGGCGGTGGGTGTCCAGGTCGCTCCGGTACCCGACTGCGCCAGACAGCGCTGCCGTGCGTGCAGGGCTGGGGTGCCTCTTCCAGTTGGCTTCCTTCGGAGGAGTGCCCAGGCCCGGCACTGCTGGGTCGTGTGCTGGACAGTGATTCATTTACTTCCGGTCCTCACCCAGAGACTTACGGATGTGGCAGACAGGCCGACACTGAGTGAGAGGGGAACGTCGAGGGGTCGCCTCCCGTGCGCACCCTGAGTGGGGGTGGGCCCACAAGCTCTCGGTGCACAGATGACTCTCTGGCTGGTGGAGCCACCGGCTGGGTCCGCGGTTCTGTTCTTCGTGCCGGCTGCTCCGTGGCAGCAGCCAGCGCCGGTTTCTGGTTTGTTTGGGGTCTGTTGTTTGTGGTTGGTTGGCTGGTTGGGTTGGTAGTAGCCGTCCTGGTGGCTGGGAGGTCGCGTCTCCTAGTGGTGATGTGCTGTCACCTAGTGAACAGTGGCGTGCTGACTGGTCACTCGTGTGGCTTCAATCACAGAATTGCCTGCTCAGAAACAGGGCCGGTTTTTGCATCTGGTTGTTTGTGTTTGTTGAATTCGGGAGTTCTCCGTGTTCTGGGTGTTAGTCCCTGACCAAGTACACGCTTTGGAAATACGTGTTTCCATTAGTGGGTTCCCTTCTTACTCTGATAGAGTCTTTTTTTACACAGATCTTTAAAAATTTTATGAAGTCTAATATGTCTCCTTTCTTTTTGTTTTCTGTCAAGGTGGGAAATCACCACCAAATCCCGTGTCATGAAGCTCTGAAAGGAGAAAAACATTGTTGCAGGTCTTCCATTTAGGTTCTTGGTCCATTTGTTGCGTTTGTTCGTGGTGTTGGCTGAGGACCTGATGTTCTTGGTGTGTGGACATCCTGTTCTCCCAGCTCCGTTTGCCAAAGAGGCTGTCCTCCCGCAGGGGGCGCCCATGGACCCACTTCGGGGCTCTGGGTCCTGCTCGCTGGTCGCCAGGTCTCTGCCTGAAGAGCCGCCCTGTTCTGACCCTTGTGTGTTTGGAGCGAGTTTTGAAGTCAGGAGGTGTTCGTGCTCCCATCTCGCTCTTTTTTCCCCCTGCTACTCATAGTCCCTTGAGTTTCCAGATGGATTTTTTTCTGTTTCTGGGGAAGGAGTTAGTGGGGTTTGATGGGGGTTAGGGACCGGGACTTTGAGGAGGGGTAAGTCGTGTAGCTGCCCAGTGCTGCCACAGTCACTGCTCGCGCTGCTTGTTGAGAAGCAGGGACTCAACGGTCGTGTTTTCAGGACTGGGCCTGTTGAAGCCGGTGTTCCTTAGACTTGACCGCCTCGCACCTGGTGGCCTGAGCAGCCCCTGGAATCCCACCCCTTGCTCTCCTTTGGGGCTCGCCAGCACGGTGTTCAGTGAGGCAGCACATCCGCCCGTGTCGGAGGGTGAGCTGGTGCTGGGGCCCTGCCTGTGGGCCGCCGGCCGCCCTGCCTGGGACTCAGTCTTGGCGGCCCTGTCAGGGCCTGTGGAAGCGGTGGGTCCGGCTCCTTGCTACAGCCGCCCAGCACGTCGGCTGGGGCCCAGTGAACTGCCGTGCTCTCCTGTGCGCTCTCACGCACGCTCTCACGCTCACAATAAGTTTGCTCTTTCAGAATTTGGCGTCCACCTGGCTGAGCTGACCGTGGATCCCCAGGGGGCCCTGGCCATCCGTCAGGTGAGCCCAGCCCAGTTGGTCCAATTTGTACGTCATTCCTGTGCTTGGCAGTGAAACGCTCTCAGGGGAGAGTGGAATCGGGAGGCCAGTCTGTGAGTCACCCGGGACTTGGGGCCAGGCCTCACTGTCCTTGGAGGGAACGGCCCCGCGTGACCATGGCTTTCCTGGGGAGAAAGTCCTTTCTCACGTGCACCCCACGGCCCGCTCTCTGCACAGCTGGCGTCCGTCATCCTGAAGCAGTATGTGGAGACGCACTGGTGCGCCCACTCGGAGAAGTTCAGGCCTCCGGAAACCACAGAAAGGGTGAGGCCGCGCCCGGCGGGCTGCCGGGAAGTGCGGTGCTGTCGGGGCCCCGGTGGGGACGGAGGGGCGCGGGTGGCCAGCGGGCATTGTGGGCACGGGCCATGGATGAGGGGACATCGACGCACTCGAGCGGCGGGCCGGCCGGCACTCAGGCCCCGGTCTGGTCTGCTACACAGGGGAGGCAGAGGCGTTGCTCTTCTCAGCCCCTTTCCCGGGTGTCGGAGGTAGAGTCGGAGTCCCGCCCCCCGGAGAGCTGTTTGAGGATCTGATGGAGGGGCGTTCCCGAGTGGGGCAGAGCTGCGCTGCTCGGGCCCCACCATCACGGAGTGTCCTTCTGTGCTGCCGGCCGGTGGCCGCCGGTCCCTCGGGCACTGAGTGCTCACAGGACAATGTGGCCGCTCAGCTGCTTCATCCTGGTTGATTGCATGCGAGTGGCCAGTGCTGCTGGTGCCACTGTTGGGGGCTCTGGGGTGGGCAGCGTGCGGGTTTGCGCACCGGCGTTCTCGACGGAGATGCGGCATCTTGGGCGCGCACTGCTGCTGATGCGCACGCCGGGCGGGGCCCTGCCAGGCACTCGCAGCGGGCCCGACGGCAGGTGGGTTTCTCTCCTCTGCAGGCAAAAGTCGTCATCCGGGAGCTGCTGCCCCGGGGGCTGCGAGAGTCGATGAGCAAGGTGCGCTCCAGCGTGGCCTACGCCGTATCGGCCATCGCGCACTGGGACTGGCCCGAGGCCTGGCCGCAGCTCTTCAGCCTGCTCATGGAGATGCTGGTGAGCGGGGACTTGAACGCCGTCCACGGAGCCATGCGAGTGCTGACAGGTACCGGATGCCGGGGTGGGGGGGGGCGGGCTGCGCAGCGGGACTCAGTGCGTGTGGCCCGTGGGCCGCGGCTCCCTCCCAGTTCCTTGTCTGCTTGTCCGCCTTGCCCTGTCCGCCTGTCGTGGAGAACCCGGTCGGTGTGCAGAGGGTCGCAGGTGGGGACATGGCACGGCAAGGCAGCTGGGCACCCCAAAATCGGTGCGTGCCCCTGGCCCAAGTCTTCTTGTGTGGAGTGAGTGTCAGCGTCCGCCTCCGCAGAGCTTTGGGCCGTTGCAGCGAGCTGACCTCTGTAAAGCGCTCCTGCAGCACGGCGGCCGGCGGGGCGCTGCTGGTGACTCTCAGCCGCGTGGCCGCCGTCCTCGCACAGGGTCCGGCACGGGTGTTTTACCACAAAGGTGTCGGCACGTGGCTCCGCAGCAGTGTGGCGCTCACGCCTGCTCTCTGTGTGGCGCTGCAGGCACGACGCTCCCGTCAGAACTGGGCATTGCCACACCCGTGTTGTTGCCCCGGTAGCCTGTGCTGCCCACCCTGCGTGTGACTCTAACGTTAGTCCAGCCAGGACAAGGGACAGTCAGTGGAATAAAAGTACTTGAACTTCTAGTCCAAGAAGATGGGCTGGGTGTCTCTTCAATGCTTGATTGATTAATCCATCGTCAGCTGGTCCCCGAACCTGTCCCCACATGTCCCCAGTCGACCCAGTGTCCCCGCCCTGCGTCCTACCCCTCGGTGAGGGCACCACCCATTTCCCCTGCATGTTAGCCGTCTTGTACTGGTCTCGCATTTCTGGCCAGAAGTGCAGGGGGTCCTCCTGAACGGGTCCCTGCCGACTCTCCCTTTCTGTGGGGTTGACATGGAAGAGCAGGAAGGAGCGGACGCGGGGACTTGGGGCACTCGGGCTCCCATACGGAGTACCAAGACTTTGCCGTCTCAGCACCTGTCGGGGGTTTTGGGGAGCGAAGAAGGAGGTGTGGCCTGCATTCCCTCACCTTCTCCAGCTTCCCCCAAGTGCAGGCTGCGGCTGGTGATGCTCCCCCCCCCATCCCCACTATGCTGGGTAGCAGCACACGCTGCTCCCGGGGAGAATGACTCAGAGAACACAGGGGAGACCACCTGCCTGGGAGGAGCCGCTGGCCACCCTCTGGTCCCAGGCCAAGTGCTCCTGGGGTAGCCGCCCCGGGGCCACCCGTCCCTGCGCGGACCCTCGGTGCTCGGATAAAGGCCATGCCCCCGCCGCATGCCTTCCCTCACCTCGGCACGCACGCCCCTCTGCTGCTGCAGAGCCAGGTGCCCTTGCTGCCCCCCTTGTCCAGGGCAGGCCATCGGCCGTGTCTGGGCCTGTGTTGTGCCTGTTGTGGAACTGCCACCTGAAGGCAGTTTGAAATTATCACACTGTGTTCTTCCAAAGCCGTGTGTTTGTCACAGTGCCCCTCGTTCCTTTGTAGAATTCACGCGGGAAGTCACAGACACACAGATGCCGCTCGTGGCCCCTGTCATCCTCCCAGAGATGTACAAGATCTTCACCATGGCTGAGGTGCAGACACGGCGCGGGGCCACGCATGCCCTGCGGGGTGCAAATGCTACGGCTCCTGCCCCGGTGACCAGCACTGACCCAGACCACTCCCTGGGTCAAAGGGTTGGGAGAGCTGCTGCCCTTCACCCCACGTCTTCCCCCTGCTCCCTGGGGCCTGTCCCCTCCTGCAGCCCCCGGTGGAGGCCTCGCCCCAGAGCTGGCCCGCCCCACCGAGCACTGGGGTGCAGCCTGCCGCTGTGCTGCTGCTCACAGCGTAGCGCGCTCGTAGACGTGCTCTGGGAGTTTGGGGGGGGCTCCCGCAGAGTCCGGCAGGGATGCCGGGAGGGGCGTTCTCTCCACCCTCTTCCGCTCTGCGCCCGGTCACAGTCTGCGGGAGGGCCGACGCACGGGCCGTGCTGGGTTTCCGGGCAGTGAGGTCCCGGGTCTCACGGCCGTGCGCCTGTTCCCCAGGTGTACGGCATCCGCACCCGCTCCCGGGCTGTGGAGATCTTCACCACCTGTGCGCACATGATCTGCAACATGGAGGAGCTGGAGAAGGTAGTGCAGCAGCGGCGCGGGGCACTGCAGCAGGCCCTGCTCGGCGCCCCGCCTGGGGTGGAGGGGGAGGCGCCGAGCGCCAGGGCTGGTTCCCCGCTGTGTGTGGTTCCGTGTCCCTCTGTGGGAGCTCCATCTCTCCCAAGACCTCGTCCTGCTCCTCATCCCAGCGGTCGCCCGGGGGCCGGGTGGCCCTTGGTGGCGCCCCCGTGAGAAGCAGCAGCTGCATGCGTGGGGAGCTGGGGAAGCCTGGGCTTGTGCAACGGCCTCCCGAGGCCGCTGTGAGGCCCTTCCCGGGAACACGGGAGCCCCGCCCCTGCGGTCTGGACTGACTCCCCGTGCCCCCGGTCCAGGGTGCGGCCAAGGCACTGGTCCTCCCGGCGGTGCAGCGGTTCGCCGAGGCCTTCGTGCAGGCACTGCAGCTGCCCGACGGACCCGCTGCCGACAGCGGCTTCAAGATGGAGGTTCTGAAGGTGGGCGCCGGCGTCTGCTGCGGCCCTGGGGTCCGGGGGGGTTCTGCGGCCCCGATGTCCCCCTCCACGGGCCCCACTTTCTGTGACCTCGCAGGCTGTGACCGCCCTGGTGAAGAACTTCCCCAAACACATGGTGGCCTCCATGCAGCAGATCCTGCCCATCGTCTGGAACACCCTGACTGAGAGCGCGGCCTTATATCCTTCCCGGGCTGGCGGGGGCCTGGCGGGGCTGTGCGCTGGCCAGGGCTCACGGGTCCTGCCCTTGGTCTCTACCGCCCCCGGGCAGCGTCTGCAAAGCAGACCCCAGGTTCTGTGTCTTAACTCCTCATCATACTTACGTGAGGACCGAGGTCAACTACACGGAGGAAGTGGAAGACCCTGTGGATTCTGACGGTATGTGGCGTGTCCGGCCTTGACAGAGGACAGCGGTCTGTCCAGGAGGTGACAGTGTCCCGTTAGCATTTCAGGTCCCAGACAGACTCGCTGGGAAGCGTGCCGTTTCTGGTTCAAAAACTGGAGCGCACTGCGTCCTCAGAGCTGCTCTCTCCGGCCCCTGTTGTTAGCGGGCGCCCTGCACGGTCACCGGTGTAACAGACGACGTTGTGGCCCCACACGCGTGCCGCCACCCTCACTTTCTGGCCACTGACGTCCCCCTGGCACTTCCTGCAGGTGAGGTGCTGGGCTTTGAAAACCTCGTCTTCAGCATCTTCGAGTTTGTCCACGCTCTGCTGGAGAACAGCAAGTTCAAGGGCACCGTCCGGAAGGCCCTGCCGGAGCTGCTCTACTACGTCATCCTCTACATGCAGATCACAGAGGAGCAGGTACTGCCCACCCGGGCGCCCGCGGCCGCCCGGGCTCTGGGGGCGCCGTTCAGCTCTGCGTGCGGGGTGGGGAGGTGGCGCAGCCGCTGCGGCCAGGGCTCTGGGGTCCTGGGGCTCTCCGAGCGCTTTGATTTCGGCCTTTGTAGGGTCACCAGCCAAAGGCCCCAACCCCTGCAGTGACCCGCTCCTTCTGTGTGAGCAGTGGCGTGCAGAGACCAGGGCCCCAGCCTGCTGGGGGGGAGTCACTGGACCAGAAATGAGCGTCTAAAACACGGGGGGCACACACAAGGCCCTCTCGGGCCGAATCCCGCCCTCCACCTGGTTCTATCCGGCCCGGCACCCTGTGTCCACCCAGCAGCAGTGCTGAGCTCCTTGCCCCTGGTTAAGGAGTAGGTGCATGTACACAGTCCTCAAATCACATCCGGCCCTTTGAAGGCAACCACGAGGCTGATGTGGCTCCCGGTGAAAAGGAGTTCAACAGAACGTAAAGACAGGGCCTCTCTTACAATGCACCGCAGAGGTAACGTCACTTTCCCTTCAAGGTCCTGCCAGGTGTAGTTCGTTCAGAGAGTTCATCTCAAGAGCAGTAGCAGCAGCTGGCAGTAGCAGAGAGCTGCTCGTGGCCCTGTTCTCCACGTGTTGCTAGAGAGTGCTGACCCACACGACGTGCCCCGAAAGGGACTTGCTCCTCTGTGACTGAGAGAACGGCTGGGGGCCCGGCGCTGGTTCAGGACAGAGACAGGAGCTGGTGTCCCCCTGGGAGTGTGGATGACGAGGGGCCATGTGACCCAACGGCAGCCCCCCCCCCCAACACCTAACCCGCGTCCTCGCAGATCAAGGTGTGGACGGCCAACCCGCAGCAGTTCGTGGAGGACGAGGACGACGACACTTTCTCCTACACGGTCAGGATCGCCGCCCAGGACCTGCTGCTGGTGAGGGGCCGGCCATCGCCGCAGCTCGTCCCGTTGGTGCCTGAGCGCCTGGGTGGCGTTGTCAGGCAGCCCCCTTTTAGATTTCGGCAGGGTGGCTGGGAGCTTCTCAGCTGGGCGTGGGGTGCAGGGACGCCAGAGTCCTTGCTTCCGGCTCTGGCCCTGAGCCCCAGCTGGACAGGGCGTGTGGGTGGCACGGGGTTGTGGAGGGAAAGGGCGGGCAGGTCGGGGCGGTTCCAGCACAGGCCAGCGTGCTGGGGGGCGAGCCCCAGGCACTGCCGTGGTTCTCTGCGGCTCTCGCCGTTTGGGAATGGCCTCCAGGCCCACGTCCTGTGAGGAAGCTGTCGTGGGCCGAGTGGTGAATTCCGCCCATGTTCGTAGATGAGCCTTCCCTCTCCAGACAGGGTCCCTGAGAGCAGCGTCAGGCACACTGCTGCCCAGGTGCAGCCCACCATCTCTCCCGCACCCACAGCCAAGGGTCTGCTCCTGCCCTCAGCTCCCCAGGGCCAGGCACTGCCACCACGGAGGAGCTGTTCAGGTTCCGTCAGCCCCGGAACTGGCACCGGCAGGGCTGTGTGTTCACACTTAGCCCATGTGAGCCTGTGACCACTGTGTGTACAACTGGCGTTGTGGTTTGCACCTGGAGCAAGTGCACGTTGCACAGACGGATGTCTCAGCCCCGCCCCTCCCCCTAGGCCGTGGCCACAGAGTTCCAGAACGAGAGCGCGGCCGCCCTGGCTGCTGCGGCCACGCGGCACTTACAGGAAGCGGAGCAGGCCAGGAGCGGCGGCGCGGAGCACTGGTGAGGGCCTCGGGGTCCCGAGCTGTGCTGCCCCTGGTGCTGGTTGGTCCGACACGTCCTTCTAGCCCTGTTAGCAAGCCCCACGGGGCGGACCTGACTTTGGCTTTAACTGGGACGCCAAGTCTGTCTTGGCTGCAGGTGTAGCTGGGACACCGAGCTGGAGGGCTGTCCGCACACCCCTCCCCTGAGGACTCGCCTTTGCGGCAGCGCGCTCCGCCTCACGGTCACCGGCACCCTCCCACAGGTGGAAGGTGCACGAGGCGTGCATGCTGGCGCTGGGCTCCGTGAAGGCCGTGCTCACCGACGGCGTGAAGAACGGCCGCGTGCACTTTGACATGCACGGGTTCCTGACCGGGGTCGTCCTGGCAGACCTCAGCCTCTCAGGTACGCTCTGCGGTGCCCCCTCCGCAGTCCCCTCCAGTTGTCTGCTTGCTTGCGTCGTCTGCTGCGGTGGGTGGGCCAGGCGTCCATGTGTCCTTTGGGGACATCCTTCCCACCCCGGAGCTGGACCTCATCTGACCTTCAACCAGCCCAGAGGCTGGGCTCATCCTCGCCGAGAGACGCCCGGGGCCTGGTCACAGCTCTGTATGGCTGTCTCAGCCCCAGACTCGGTGTAGCCGCTGCGCAACACTGGCTGGCGCTCCGCTGCCACCACGGAGTCGGCACACCCTCGGGCAGCCCAAGCCAGCTCTTCCGGCTTGTCTCCTGTCCTTTTTCTCGGACTGATCTTGGCCGGTGTCCGAGGAATACAGCGTTCTGCTTTCGAGGCCGTGCCAGCTGCTTGCGTGGAAGGGAAGGTAGCCCCTGGTCCGATGGTCCGATTTCTCTTGCACCCAGGGCGGCCGCAGGTGTTTGTGTCTGGCCGAATTTCACTCTCTTCGTCTCCGCCTCTCCTTCGTCTGGGTCTCCCCTCTCCACCCAGACGGGCCCCCACCCCACCCCCCACCTCGACTCCCTCTCCTGCACGGGCAGCCCTCTGGCCGGTAGGTCGTGTGTCGCAGGCCCTCTCGGGCCATCACGGCCGCTCTCTGGGTCACAGGGTGAGACGGCCAAGCGCCTGGGGCCAGGGGACCTTCCCCCCCTTCTGTGTCTGCCCCGGGCGCGGCCCTGGGCCAAGGGACCACCCCTCCTCCTGCGAGACTCGACGCCTCCCACCCCCGTGGTGTCCCCGCACTTCAGGCGTGGGCATCACATGTTCGGTGGACGCGCTGGAGCCCCCCAACCCGTCGGCGCAGTTCTGCAGCATGGGCCTCAGCAAACCCTCTGCAGGCAGTCCTGCGGCCCCGGGGGGTTGGCGTAGAGACTGGGAGGAGCTCTACTGGGGGCACTGGTGACCCTGCCCGAGCGAACAGCTTTCCCTCGCCAGCCATTCGGACGGTCCGCCAGTCCACGGGGGTTGTTCTGTGAACTCTGTCCAGCGTAATGTGCTAGTAATTGAAACCGAGAAACATCTGGAACACCAGACACGTGGGGGTTTGTCCCGCGGTGACACACACCCTGTGGCCTCTGGAAGAGCCGTGTGCTCCAGGAAGGGTAGGGGTGAGGGCAGCAGCCAGGGGCCCCGGTCAGCAGGGGCCGTCGGTGGGCTGGCCGGGCTCTGTCCTCTGTGCGGAGGGGCCGGAGCACCACACAGCGCACACGCATGAGAAGGCTGAGGACGCAGCCCCGCAGGGGTGCAGGGGCGGTCAGGGCTCCTTCTGCTGGCGGTCAGCGGGGGAGGGGGTGAGGTGTGAGTGGACCGTGAGTGCCCCTCTGCCTGAGGTGCCCTCTTTTCGGTAGACTGCCGTTTACGGGCGTCATTGAAGCAAAGGAGTGATGGCATCTGAGGTGTCCCAACAGCGGCCCGGGGGCTGGGAGAGCCTGGCCGGGTGGGGGTCGAGGGGAGCTGACTGACAGTGCAGATGGGGCCTCTAGTCTGAGAAGACTCGGGGTCTGCTCCACAGACAGTGGGAAGAGGCTGCTCTCTGCCTACTGAGTGGTCCAGGCCATGTTGCATCCAGGGGCTGGGACAGGCTGGGGCGGGGTGGGGAGGGGCGGGGCGAGCAACTGGGAGGCTGTGGCCTTGCCCTGACTGCCCTCTCTCCCCCCAGTGTCTCCCTTCCTCCTGGGCCGGGCTCTCTGGGCTGCCAGCCGGTTCACTGTCGCTATGTCCCCCGAACTGATCCAGCAGTTTCTGCAGGCCACCGTCAGCGGCCTTCACGAGACACAGCCCCCTTCGGTTCGGATTTCCGCTGTGAGAGCCATCTGGGGGTGAGTGCACTGCCTCGGGGCGGCAGGAACTGCCCTCCGAGAAAACTCCTCAGGGTGGAGGTCTCAGTAGTGGTTGTCGGGAGCAGGCCGTTCTGGGGGAGATCCCCCGCAGCACCAGCTGGGAAGACGGGGAGGCAGCCAGACCAGGGGCGTGGCCTCTGGGGACCCTGGGCTGCACCGTGGTGGGTTACAGGGGCAGGTCAGGCACCCTGGCTGGCTGCCTCCAACTTGGGGTCACGTTGTTCAAAGGAACATTCCATCCAAACTGGGGTCTCAGTTGAACCCTGAAACCTGCCCAAATTCCAGAAGACAGCCTTGCCCTGTACCTGCCTGCGCCATCTAACCGTCAGCACAGCGGCAGGCACGGCGCGAGGCACACATCACCAGGGAGCCCTGCGGGCCCTGAGGTCAGCTCGGTGGCCACCAAGACGTCCCTCACGCGTTCCCTCCGCCAGGATGAAAGGGCCCTGTGGGAACCGTGGGGCCAGGGGCATGTGGCGAGGCCCCAGGGGTGGGAGCAAGCAGGTGGGTGGGAGCAAGCAGGCGGGTGCGAGCGCCGGGCACCCCAACCCAGAGGGCACGACCTCTGAACTCAGCCGCTGACACGCACGTGGTTCTGAGGCACTTAACTTTTTTTTCTAATTTATCGAGTACGTGGAAATGCCCTCGTATCTGGTCCAGGTGTTTTTTAACACAGAAGCAGTGTTTTTTAGTGACTTTTAGTGCGTTCTGAAGGTGAGCAAAAGTAAGGACTTAGTGACCGTGTCCTATCGGATGTGCGCCACAGCACCCGGTGAGGACTCACCGGGACGAGTGACGTGGGACCGCGCACAGCAACTGGAAACCTGGAGAACAGCATTTCGGTTTTATAAGTGTGCACAGAACATTTATGAAAATGGATCTCATTTCAAGATGCAGAAACCCCCCCAAAGTACAAGATTTTCCTAACCTGGCATTTAAAGTAGCCTCTTGCTGGATAACAGCTATGCAGACGGCACTGAGCGCCTGGAGAGGGCGCGGCCACCAGGTCTCGGGGACGCGAGTGCAGTGGCCGCTGTGGGGCAGGAGGCACTAAGCAGGTGTCTTCACAGTTTGGACGCGGTGACGTGAGGGGCCCGTTGGGGAACAGCGGGAGGTGAAAGGCAGCGGCAGAGAGCATAGCAGATGTTGGCCGGGCGACGCTGGGACAGAGGGGCCGGCGTTTGCGAAGCGGGCCGCAGGGCGGCGTCGAAACGAGCTCCAGACGCAGCTCCCTGAAGCTCTGTGTGTGAAGCGCTGTGCGGTGCGCAGCCATGGAGACCAGCCCCGGGGGCGGCACTCACGTCTCTGCCCGCCCCAGGTACTGCGACCAGCTGAAGGCCTCGGAGAGCACCCATGTCCTGCAGCCCTTCCTGCCCAGCGTCCTGGACGGCCTGATCCACCTGGCCGCGCAGTTCAGCTCTGAGGTCCTCAATCTGGTGATGGAGACACTGTGCATTGTCTGCACGGTGGACGCGGAGTTCACCGCCAGCGTGGAGAGCAAGATCTGCCCCTTCACCATCGCCATCTTCCTCAAGTACAGCAACGGTAGGCCGCCGGCCGGGGGCTGAGGGTCTTCGTGCCGCAGCCCCAAGTGCAGGCTCCTCCTCTGCTCGGTCTGACCGGGGAGGAGGGGGCAGAGGGGCACTGCTGGGCAGTAGGACATGGGGTGGCCGCCATGGAGCTCTCGGAGCTGCAGGCCGGGGGGCGGCCCTGAAGGGAGTGGGCTGCAGGGTCTGGGGAGCAGGCTGTGGAAGTGAGGGAGAGCGGCGTGCCCCCGCGACCTGGGGCCCGGGCAGCCGTTAGAGCCACACGTCGGAGAAGCCTTCAGGGCAGGAGAGAGCTCGGGTAGGGAGGGGACCATTTTCCAGCACGCACAGACTGGGTCCCTGACCTGGGGCTTGTTCTGGAAAGGGACATCTGTGAAGGCACACACGTAGAGAATACACCCAGACGTCGGAGGCGGGTCCTCTGGCTGGTGGGACTGCGGGTGTCTCCTCCACTCCAGCTCCCCGGCCTGTGGACACCGCGTTTCCGTGGGGTGTCTCACCGAGACCTTGCTCTCAGAAGAAACACTGGGGGCTGTGTTTATAGAGGGAGCCCAGTCTTGCAGCTCGGGAGGCCGAACTAGGGCAGGGTGCAGCCCCCTGCACTGTTGGGTGGTCCGCCACCGTCACAGCCCTTAACAAGCCCCGTGGGCAGGTCCGTCTGGGCGGACAGGCGTGCGGCAGAGCCCTCGGTGCGCGTCTCACATGCAGGGAGGCTGCCACACCGGCGTGGCTGCGGCTGCGGCTGCGGCTGAGCTGTGTCTGCCCGGGGCGCCAGCTGCCTCCACCGCACACAGTGCCAGTGGCGCCGCCTCCCCGTGAGGCGTCAGGCCTCACAGGGGCGAGGACACGAGAGGCTGCCCCAGAGAAGGAGCCAGGTTTCAGTGGTTGGACCCCCCTCGGCCCGGGGTCCCGCCATGCCCATGGGGCCGGGCACCTGTCCTGCGCTCCCAGGTCGCTCACGGGCCCCCAGGTCCCAGCAGAGGGTGCGTGCGTCAGGTAGGGCCCCACCGCGGGCACCCTGGGCCAGGAGCGTGTGCAGACCGGCAGGCAGGGGCCCATGTTGCCTTGTCCCCTCCAGACCCTGTCGTTGCCTCGCTGGCTCAGGACGTCTTCAAGGAGCTGTCCCAGATCGAGGCCTGTCAGGGCCCCATGCAGATGCGGCTGATCCCCACTCTGGTCAGCATCATGCAGGCCCCAGCCGACAAGCTCCCCGCGGGGCTGTGTGCGGTGAGTGGACGGGGGCACTAGTGGGTGGGCGGGGGATGCGGGCGGGGAGCTCTGCCCAGCTGGAGAATGGCAGCCACTGCCGAGGTTCAGGGCACCTTCATTGGCCACTTTGCCCAGGGGGGCACGGCTCTTGTTCCAGGGGTGCCATTGTCACTGAGCATGTCACCTGCTGCACGGTCCCCACCGCACACCACCTAGCCTTGTGTCAGTCAAGTCACAAGCCCCGAGGCCCTCTCTTTCATCCCACACTTGCTCTGCTGCTGGGCTCTGTCAGTACAGGGAGAGCCCTGGCTGCGGGGTCCCTTCCACACCCTGAGCAGTGCTGACCCCGCCCCCCATCCCCTGCAGACAGCCATCGACATCCTGACCACAGTTGTGCGGAACACAAAGCCACCCCTGTCCCAACTGCTCGTCTGCCAGGCATTCCCCGCGGTGGCCCAGTGCACGCTGCGCACCGATGACAACGCCACCATGCAGGTGCTGGCTCCCTTCAGGCCCCCCCACCCCCACCCAAGGGCCGGGACGGCGCGGGCGGCAGGCGGGTCCCGGCTTCGGAGTGTGGCTGGCGTGGGGAGGGTGGTCCTTGTGTCTGGGGTTGTCACTGTGGGAAGGGCAGCAGACACGTGTGCGGGACTCTGAGGATGAGGTGGGCGAAGGGCTCGGCTTCCGGAAAGCTCCAGGCACCTGGAGTCCGTCCCTGTCCGACCCCCCCGTGGCACCGTGTGTCCGACATGTTCCAGCACCAGAGGGGTCTTCCCGGTGACCGCACGGCTCGCCCCGCGGAGGAGGCGCGGGTGAGGGCCGCCTGCGGTCTGCTCCCAGCTGCTGACCCTGCCGGCCACCCTGTCCCCCCAGAATGGCGGCGAGTGCCTGCGGGCCTACGTGTCAGTGGCGCTGGAGCAGGTGGCCCGGTGGCATGACGAGCACGGCCACAACGGGCTGTGGTACGTGATGCAAGTGGTGAGCCAGCTGCTGGACCCCCGCACCTCCGAGTTCACCGCGGCCTTCGTGGGCCGCCTGGTCTCCACCCTCATCGCCAAGGCTGGGCGCGAGCTGGGCGAGAACCTGGACCAGATCCTGCGCGCTGTCCTCAGCAAGATGCAGCAGGCAGAGACGCTGAGCGTCATGCAGGTGGGGAGCGCGGGCGGGGCCGGCCGCCCCCGGAGCGGGTCAGGCAAGGTGGGCCGCGCAGGTGCGCCCCACGGCTCCACAGCCACCGCGCCCTGACGCCACCCCCCGTCACCGCCCCCAGTCCCTGATCATGGTGTTCGCCCACCTGGTGCACACCCAGCTGGAGCCCCTCCTGGAGTTCCTCTGCAGCCTGCCCGGGCCAACCGGCAAGCCCGCCCTGGAGTTTGTGATGGCCGAGTGGACCAGCCGGCAGCACCTGTTCTACGGCCAGTACGAGGGCAAAGTGAGGTGGGCCCGCCCCCTCGCCCTGGACTCTGCTTGGGAGGGTCCCGGTGCCCCTTCTGCCCCCGTGTCCCTGTCTGGGGGCCACAGTGCACTGCCTCTGACCTGGCTCTGGGCCTCGCACGAGCACTGAGTCCCGTGTCCAGCTGAGCCCTCCCTCCACTGCCCGCTGTGAATGGGGCTTCACTACCCGGGAGTCACGGGGCTGCCTGGCCTGCCCCAGCCTGGCGTGGCACCCGGGGTGCGAGGTGACCTGTGGCTGTCCCTGCAGCTCGGTGGCCCTCTGCAAGCTGCTGCAGCACGGCATCAACGCGGACGACAGGAGGCTGCAAGACATCCGCGTGCAGGGCGAGGAGGTCCACAGCGCCGACGAGGGTGTGCGCACCCGCTCCAAGGCCGCCAAGAGTGGGTGACTCGGGCGCTCTGGCCTGTTTCCACCCAGGCTCAGCCACAGGCAGGACAGGAACGGGAGACGGGGGCAGTGGGTCAGATCGCAGTGTCCCTCCCTGCCGCTGACCACGGACAGACGCACTCGGGCACCAGGGACCTTGCGTCTGGCTCTGTCCTGGGGCTTCAGTACCAAGTCCCACTCGTCTTGGTCATCTGTCGCCTTTGGCTCGTGAACCAATGGCTCAGAGGAGGGAGGGCCCGTTCCCCCCACTTGCAGGCCCATCGCCCCTGGGCCACTTCCAAGCTGCTGGCCGGGGGCAGGCAGGCAGGGCTCCCTGCTAGCACTTGGAGTCCACGCTTCATAGCCAGCGGGGCCCCGCCCCTCACTCTGACACCCCAGCTCTGGTGGCTCCAGGCTGACGAAGTGCCGTGACTGAGCCGTCCTCCGGGCGGGTGTGGTCTGGGGAGGAGTCGCCAGGGGAGCCCGGTGCATCTGACAGGCAGCCCTCCCCTTCCTCCCAGACCCTGAGCGCTGGACCAACATTCCTCTGCTGGTCAAGATCCTGAAGCTGGTCATCAACGAGCTGTCCAACGCCATGGAGGCCAACGCTGCCCGCCAGGCCGCTCCCGCCGAGTGGGGACAAGGTACCCAGCCCAACCCCCAGCATCTGTCCGGCTCCCAGAGCCTGGTGTCCAGTCCGCCCCACACCTGGGCTGCCGGCCTTGCTGGGCCCACACAGCTGCTCCCCGGTCTGCCCACGAGGTCCCAGGGGCTGGGCCGGGGCGGTGGGCAGCCAGCGTGTCTGTCCACCCCACCCAGTGGGCATGGGCCGCAGCTGCGCTGTCTCCCCAGACGACTCCAACGACATGTGGGAGGACCAGGAGGAGGATGACGATGAGGAGGAGGACAGCTTGGGGGGCCAGCTCTTGTCTGACATCCTCGCCACCAGCAAATATGGTGAGCCCTGGGCGGAGAGGACAGCGGCAGGTGCCTCTCCCACACCCGCCCCGGCCGGGACCGAGGGGACCCGTGGCCACTGGGCTCCGCCCTGACCCCCGTGGTGGCCTGTCTGACAGAGGAGGACTACTACGAGGACGAGGAGGATGACGACCCCGACGCCCTCAAGGACCCTCTCTACCAGATCGATCTGCAGGTGAGGGCGCCCTGGGGTGGGTGTGGGCACACCCTGCCCTGCCCCTCAGTGCAGCAGGCTGTGGGTGGGGCTTTGCCTCCTGCCTCATAGGGCCTGCAAGCTTCTTGTGGCCCAAGTGAAGGTCCTCAGGGCGCCGGGCGGGGTGCCTCATCTCCAGGGGGACCCCAACTCCGGAGCATTGCTGGGCACTGGCATTTGTGTGGAATCCATTAGGGCTGGGCCCCTGGGGGGCCTCGCACAGTGCAATGGGGGGCCTACAGCCCTCCGTGACACCCCCCTCGCCCCCAGGCGTACCTCACGGACTTCCTCTGCCAGTTCGCCCAGCAGCCCTGCTACGCCGTGTTCTCGGGCCACCTCAGCGACAGCGAGAGGCGGGTCCTGCAGACCATCGGGATCTGACAGGCGGTGTCGGCACCTCAGTCCCCATGCGGCCTGAGGGCGCGGGTCCTTCTCTGCCTGGAGCAGCTGCCTGCCTGGGCCCCTCTGCCTTGACCCCAACAAGGACGGCCAGGACCAGGCCCGAGGGCATGGCCACAGCGACACTGGGACAGGACGCGTCTCCGCACCCCTGCGGGTGGCCCTCCTGCAGAGCCCCTTCCTCCCCACCTGCACCCTCCATCCCCAGAGTCCGAGAGCGCCAGGTCCACGGGTCGTGGGCCCCTCGGGAGCAGGGGCCTGCCAGCCTGCGTTCTGGAGCGGCCTGTTGGCATCTGTGGGGCGTCTGGCATGTTCGGATGGGAAGGCCTCTGCGCCTTCCGCACAGATGCGCCAGGTCTCGGCGTGGCTCTCGGGGGCTGCTGAGCAGAAGCCGCGGGCCACCCCGGCCCTGCGCAGCACCGAGGCTCCCCCCTGCCCCACCTCCGTTTGCATGGCGGCCCCCACGCTGCTCCTGTGTGCACGTGCGCACGTATGGCGGAAGCCCCACAGGTGGCAATCTCTCCTTTTTTAGGGGAAAAAAAAAACAGGAAAGACTGATTTTTTAAAGTCCACCGCCCCGACTATATTTAATATCCCCTGGCCCCGACACACAGAGGCTGCCCACTCCCTCGGGACTCGGCCAAACAGCGAGCCTCGGCCTCAGCTGTGCGGCGTGTATTTTTCTAGGAGAGTAAAGTCCCCTTTACAGGACCGCACCACCGCCTCTTCCTTGTCTGCTGGAGCCCCCTGGGCCCCGAGGTCACTGCTGCAGCAGACTGAGGCTGTGGCCTCACAGGCAGGAACCGGAAGGTAAAGTGAGCCCAGCCTGCGTCTCCGGGAAGGGTCCTGGAGCAGGGTATTCACAGGACAGTTGCGTGTCCCCGTGTGTCCACCTGCCCCGTCCAGTCGGGAGGCTCTGTCTGCTCCCCGCCAG
Source organism: Sturnira hondurensis (assembly GCF_014824575.4). Lineage (NCBI taxonomy): Eukaryota > Metazoa > Chordata > Mammalia > Chiroptera > Phyllostomidae > Sturnira > Sturnira hondurensis. The sequence goes on from NW_028091436.1 coordinate 2,031,903, forward strand.
TTCAGTGCTGAGGCCATCTCTGCCTCCACCATGTCCCCCTTTCGAGTTGGGGACATGCCGCTGTGGGAAAACACAGCAGGTCAGCCCACTGTGGGATCGGCTGAGGTTGCTCAAAGCCAAGCCAGCCCTTAGTGTGGGCACCCAGGCTGGCCCCAGGCAGCAGCACCAACTGCTGGGTCTAGGGGTCTCAGGGCCACCCATAGGCTGCTCGCCTGTCCCACAGGAACTAGAGTACCAGGGCCTGGACACCCCTGCCTCGCCGGTACACAGCTGGTGGGCCCTGTGCGCTGGGCACTCACGTTGGCCCCACCTCATCTCCACAGTGGGTGCTCTTCCAGCTGCTGCACCCAGGGTCAGGGCAGGTGGGAGGAAAGGAGCCCGGGGCCCGAGGTGCTGCCCCCAGGGGAGAGCTGGCTCCTGTCCCATGTCCCAGCTGGACAGACTCATGTTGCTCTGGGCAGGGCTGGCTACTGGGGCTCAAGGTCAGAGAGCAGGAGGAGAGCGCTGGGCCATTCAGGGCCTGCAGCCTCTGGGCCCTGGTGCAGGGCTGTCCCATTGTTTGCTGAATGAGGTGGGCAGAATCAAGGGAAGGGGAGAAACACCGGCAGACGTGGAGAAGGAGGGGACAGTCCCAGAAGGAGGCTGATGGTCACCGGTCGCTGCCTGCCGGTTGCAGAGGTGGGATCTGGGCCAGGACATTGGAGACCAAGCGCAGTGGTGCAGGCCTGTCGTCGGGAGCAGTTGAGGGGGACCTGGACGTGGGGGCAGCACAGGACTGGGCAGGTGGTGACGACACCACCAGCAGGTCACAGCCACCCTCAGCAGTGGTCTCGGGACTGGCTGTGACAGGAGTGACGGGGAGGATCCTGGTGCCTCACCCATTCCAGCCACTGCTAGAAGACCCCAGCAGAAAGGGGGAGGTGCTGGTCACACCTCTGGGCAGCAGGACGCCTTTAGGAGGGGTGACCGTTGAGGATCCAGACACCTGGGTCTGCTGGCTGGGTCTGAGCCCAGGGTGGGGACCAGGTCCCTGGCTCCTGCTGAAGGCGGCGTCTGCACAGAGCTCCTGGTCAGCCCCCTAGGGCAGTGGGCAGGCTGGCTTGCCCCCGGGGCTCTGGCCTCTGCCCCCTCTGCTGCTCAGGCAAGGCCCCCTGACCATGAGCCATCCTGGGAAAGCCCAGCAGCCAAGTGCCCTCCCCAGGGAGGGGACCCCTCGAGGGCTTCGAGCTAGGAGGGACCCGCTCAGGTTTGCACTGTGGAAGCCTTTTCCTGTCCAGACAGTCCAGTCGGGGGGTGAGCGCCTGCCCTGGTCCTCGCGGGACCCTTGGACATGAGATGGATGTCCCTGCTCCCAGCTGCACTGTGGCCCCTGGCACCCATTCCTGATCCCAGAAAGGGGCAACTAGTGTCTGTCCTTCCTGGAGCCCAGGGTGGGACTCCCTGTGGCCCTTCCCTGAGCTGCGCAGGGTCTGGGGCTCTCGGGCTCCACCCCGGTCCCCTCACCTCAGCACCGTCCACCCCATCCACTCGGGGGTGGGACCCACCTGAGTCCCTTTGGCCCCATTGTTGCCCTGCTGTTCCCTGGGTAACCGGAGCGTGCCCTTGGGCTCCTAGGGTCCCCAGTAAGGCCTGTCAGCACCCCCCCCCGCCCCTGAGCCCACAGAACTGCGGGTCTCCAGTGAGGCCCAGTTCACGTGCCTGGTAAGGTGCTCTCTCCCTCGCCTGGCCTGTGGCCCCTGGTCAGGGCACCCATGTAGTGTGGGTGCAGCCCCAAACACTGCACACCTGTGGGGCTGACGGACCCCCCAAAACTGCACTCAGTGGGTTCTGCCCTCCTGCGCCCCAGCCAGGTGATGCCTCTACAGGCGGCTGGGTGAAGGAGGGGCCTCCGCCCAGTGCCATGTGGGAAAGGCCCCCGCCTGAGTGCACCCGCACTGTCCCTCGCGGGGGCGGGGCCCTCGTGCAGCTGGGAACAAAGCTGCTCTGAGCTGCTGCTCAGTGGGGCCTGTGTTCTGGGAGTGCGGGCAGGGGGTGCCCAGCCTCTCCCTGTCCCCTCCGCTGGGCGCCTTGGGCTGGACATGGCCACAGGGGAGGTACAGCCCCCTCCCTCCAGGGTTGGCCTATATGCCTGGGGCAGACGACAGGAGCCACCCTGGAGGGAGGAGACAAGCGGAGGCTGGGGGCGTGGCTAGCGGGCAGTGTTGCCGGGGTCCAGCCTTGGCCAGTCTGGCCACAGCAGCAGCACTGGGCAGCAGGCGGCCCCCAGCAGCTCCGGTCCCCACAGTGACCCTGTTCTGCCATGCTGCTCCCAGCCATCCCCCTCCTGGTGCTGGGGGCGCCCCTGGGTAAGGGCAGGGAGCCAGCAGTGGGGGCCCTGGGGGTGCTGGCAGTTGGCAGGGAGCCGCGGGGGAAGAGGATGGAGTCTGGGCCCTGGGAAGCTGACCCTGGGGTCAGGGGCGGCTCACAGGTTGTAGGTCCCAGCTGGCGGGGGACCACCAAGTCCTGGAGCTTACTGGGGTGGGGGGGCCATTGGACAGGGGTCCCTGGGGGTGGGAGCCCTGGGGTGGAACTGAGGGCGGCCCTGGCAGCTCCGGCGCCCCACCCCACCCACAGCGCTGGCCAGCACGAGCTGCCTGGGGCATCTGGACGAGAATGACGCCTGGCACCCAGGGTTCGGCTGCCAGCCCTTCACCTTCTGCTGCGGGACCTGCCACCGCCGCTTCTGCTGCAGGGACCCGAGCTTGGCCATTTCGGAGTCTCGGCAGAAGCAGTGCCTGCGCTTCAGGTGGGCTGGCCTCCCGGGAGAACTGCCCGGGCCTGGGCCTGGGCTGGTCGGCCCTCCGGCTTTGCCCGCCTCCCCCTCCAGAGCCGAAGTCGGCCAGGGCTGGGCGCCCTTGATCCCATGGAGGGAGGCCAGGGTCGCACCTAGGCCACAAGGCAGCGCTGTGGAAGGGGGCGTGGCCTGAAGGAGGGGGCGGGTCTGGCTCCCAGGTCCTCTGCTCACCTCCGCGTGCGGCCTGTGCCACCACCGTGGTGACCCTCCCAGGGGTGCTGCGCGGTGAGAGGACGCGCTGTTCTGTCTCAAGTCACAAGGTGGTGGCAGGCGTCGCCTCAGCCCTGATCCTGTTTGTGGCCGTAGTGGCCACCGCCCTCTGCTGCTTCCTCTGCACCTGCCGCTACCTGTCCCGCCGCCGCCAGCGGCTGCAGAGCCCCTTTGCAGGTACGGAGAGCGCTGGCGCGGGGGCCTCACAGGCCGGGCCAACCTCTGGGACAGCCGGAGCTCTGGGTGCGTGAGCCCACCCACACGCCTGCCCGGGGTGCACGTGGGCACCAGCACGCGGCCTCAGAGGTGCCCCGGTGGCACCAGTCAGTGGGGCGTGTGTGCTGTGCCAGCCCTGCAGTCACAGGGCGCCCGCTGAGCACGGGGCTCTGGAATCCATCGAGAGCGCTGATGCTCTCTCCGTGTGAGCGATGGGCCTGGACAGTCGCTATGGGAGGGAGAAGGCTGGGGGACCCCTGCGGGCAGCTCTGCGAGATGCCTCGAGCCCCAAGCTGCCCACGTGGGTGGCCCTCTGGGCTGTGCTCTCAAGTTCCTGAGGTCTCAGAAACCTTTGGGAGTAGGCGGGCGTCAGACAGCCAAGCCCAGACCACCCTGCCCTGCCCTGCCCCTCTCTGATCAGCACGTTCTGGAGCCCCTGGCTGGCCCCTGTGTCCCCCCTAGGCCAGGAGATCCCACTGAGAAGCTACCTGCTGCAGCCTGTGTGCCTACACCCCTCGGGCCCCCTGCCCCTGCCGCCGGGCTCCGGGGGGCCTACCGGGCATCCTCTCTACCCTGCAGGTGAGTGAGCTGTCTGCAGCCCTTGCTCCTGCCACCCGCCCCCACCGACGCCTGCCCCAGGTCCTCCCTGCCCATCCCCCATCTCACCCCAGGTCCCTGTCCAACTCCCTCTGTCTGGGACTGAGGCACCCCCCAGCCTGGCTCTCCCCACACCTGCATGCCCTGGTCGGGGGCACTTCACATGCTCCTGAACCCCATCCTTATCCCGTTTCCTTGACTTTCAGCTCTTCCCCCTCAAGTGCCGCCGCAGTCCGCCTTCCCTGGAGCCTGAGGGGCCCGGGCTCTCTGCTGTCCCTCCACAGATGCCCCTCCTGTCTCTGCGTCTGGCTCTGCGGGGGGCGGGGGGGGGCGGGGGCGGGGCAGGAGTCCTCCACTGGTCAGTCCCCAACCAAGCCACGCCCTGGGCCTGCAGGGCAAAGAGCCCCAGGGAAGTGAGAACGGAGACTGAAGACAGGAGCCGGGCCTGGGCACTGTACCCTTTTTATTGGGAGCCAGGGGAGGACGTGCCAGCGTGGGTCATGGCCCCTGGATTCTTGCAGCCCCTACGCCTACGAGTCCCCCTGTTTGTCCCTGTGGGCTGGGGCGCGGCCCGCTGGGCTGGTGGAATAAAGCAGGAGCGCACGGTGCCTGGCGTCCTCCCTGTCCGGAGACGTGCCCCGTGCGGGCCTCCAAGACGAGCTCTGCCCCACGAGGAAGGCGCGCCCACGTGGGTGACAGGGCCTCTCTGCCAGCCGTGCCCCTGGGAGTGGCCGGCTCCACTGGCTGCACCTGCGGCCCCTCCCTCCGGGCTCCGGCAGGTCCTCGCTGGGCCCATGAAGGCACCCAAGCCTCGGATCATTGTCAGGGACAGTCACGAGGGTGAAGCTGCCCCTCCCTGATGGTCAGAGAGCCCAGAACCAGGAGCCGAGCGGGGAGACTGACGCACGGTGCCTTGTCTGCTCCCCCGCCCCCAGAGCTGCCTGGGCCTGGGCTACAGCCGCCCGCCCCAGCTGCCCTAGACCGCGGGGAGGCTCTTGCCACAACCTGCGGTGGGGGCTCCCGAGAACCAGGTGGCAGGGGGAGCAGCAGGGACCCTCGGGGACTGAGGTCTCCCGGGGTGTCCGCAGGACCCTAGGCGAGTCCTGGGCGTCAGTGATGGAGATTTCGCATCAAACCCAGCGCACTGTGCCCTGAGGCGGGGCACAGAGGGCGTGCTCGTCGGCAGGAGACCCCACTGTCTTCGCAGCCTAAGGCTGGCGCGGACCAGGACGACCCATTCCGGTTCTGACACCTGGGAGTCCCCATCACAGGGGCAGGGCGCTGGGTGTGGCCTGCCACCAGGTGGCGCTGCGCTCCCCGGCTTCAGGCGCTGCGCAGGTGGGAGTGACGTCACAGGGGCCAGGCCGCTGCAGGAGGCCCGCCACCAGGCGGCGCCTTGCTCCCGCGCCCGGAGGCGAGGTCCGAAGGGCCCGTCGGGCCGCGCCCAAAGGCTGGATGAAGAGCTCAAGGGGTGCCCTGTGCCTGGCGGATGGAGGAGTCCTCAGTGCGGCCAGACCCCGTCTCCGGTGGGGCGGAAGGCTGTGCACGGCGGCCGGGGCGGTCGGGGGGAGCCTCAGACCTGGAGAGCCGAGCCGCCGCGGCGCCCGGCCACCCTCTCCGGCCAAACCTTCTCTGGAAGGGAGAACCTTCTCTCCCTGTGGAGCGGGGGTGCTGCCGGCGTCCGCGTCCCAGCGCAGCGTCGGCAGGAGCCGCAAGCCCCCANAACCTGCGGTGGGGGCTCCCGAGAACCAGGTGGCAGGGGGAGCAGCAGGGACCCTCGGGGACTGAGGTCTCCCGGGGTGTCCGCAGGACCCTAGGCGAGTCCTGGGCGTCAGTGATGGAGATTTCGCATCAAACCCAGCGCACTGTGCCCTGAGGCGGGGCACAGAGGGCGTGCTCGTCGGCAGGAGACCCCACTGTCTTCGCAGCCTAAGGCTGGCGCGGACCAGGACGACCCATTCCGGTTCTGACACCTGGGAGTCCCCATCACAGGGGCAGGGCGCTGGGTGTGGCCCGCCACCAGGTGGCGCTGCGCTCCCCGGCTTCAGGCGCTGCGCAGGTGGGAGTGACGTCACAGGGGCCAGGCCGCTGCAGGAGGCCCGCCACCAGGCGGCGCCGCGCTCCCGCGCCCGGAGGCGAGGTCCGAAGGGCCGGCCCGGCCGCGCCCAAAGGCTGGATGAAGAGCTCAAGGGGTGCCCTGTGCCTGGCGGATGGAGGAGTCCTCAGTGCGGCCAGACCCCGTCTCCGGTGGGGCGGAAGGCTGTGCACGGCGGCCGGGGCGGTCGGGGGGAGCCTCAGACCTGGAGAGCCGAGCCGCCGCGGCGCCCGGCCACCCTCTCCGGCCAAACCTTCTCTGGAAGGGAGAACCTTCTCTCCCTGTGGAGCGGGGGTGCTGCCGGCGTCCGCGTCCCAGCGCAGCGTCGGCAGGAGCCGCAAGCCCCCAACCAAGACTGCGGGGTGGCCCCAGGCGCCCTCAAGGCCCCTCCCTGGCGCCTGGGGCATAGCGGGCCTCGGAGTGGGTGCCTGGGGTCCCAGCTCCGCCCGCAGGGGCAGCCCACCCTCCACTCTCGGCTGGACCTAGCAGAGACCCTGCCTGCACCCCAAATATGCAGAAACTGCTGGCCCCTTGCAGAGCCGCAGACCCACGCGCAGCCGCGCATGCCGGGGAGGCCTCGTTAAACCATCGAACCACAGGGTTGCCCGCGATGCACCCTGGTGGAGAGCCCGGGGGGCCCTTCGGGTTAGGACAGCCCGCAGCCGGGACAGGGGCCGCTTCCCGGGCCGTGGGCGCAGTGAGGAGCTGGCAGCACACCCCGGTATTCAGGGAGGGTCAGGGAGTGAACGTGCGAAATGCAGCTCCCTGACCTGGGACTCCTCAGCCGACCCCTGACACAGGACAAGAGTGGCCTGGCCGGCTGAAGCCTGGCCACGGGGCTGGACAGCCAGCTCAGCTGGGAGGCTGTCCAACACCACCCTTCCTGCCTCTGGGATCTGGACTCTGGCCACTGGGATGGCATGGCTGGGGACCTCCAGGGAGCCCAGCTGGGCACCACATCAGGGCCCTGGGCACAGGATAGAGGTGGGCACGGCCTCTTAAAGCTAAAGGCTTGTATATATTATCAAAATCTTATGGAAAAAGACACAGCCACTCACAATAGCAGCAGGTGGGTATAAGGAAATGTCTGCTTTGGCATCGAACCCTCAGGCCCGGCTGCTGTCTGTCTCGCCCCCACCCCCAGGCACACCCACCGAGGCCAGCTGCCCCACCATCATGTGCCCTGATTAGCCACCGGGGCTGGGGGGAGCTGAGGTATTCCCCGCCCCTCTCTCCACCTTCTGCCCTGCCCTGCACAGAATGCCCCCAGCCCAGCAGCTTTGCCCGGGGCTCCTCAGAGGCCTGGATCCTGGCCCCGGGGGGCGGGGGGCTGGGCTGTGACGTGGACCCTGTGGGACACCCTGAATCCCACCAGCATGCCGTCTTCTGAGGGACGTGCGTAAAGGACTCTACTTGTCCAGAAACGTCCGCTCCAGGTGCAGAGGAAACGCTGGGACAAGAAAGCGTGGCCTGGGCCTCCAAGGTCCCGGCAGACCCGGCCGTGGCAGCAGGTCAGCCGGGGCGGGGGGGCAGTGCCCGGCAGCCTGGCGCTACTGCAGCAGTTTGGGCACCTCCACCTGTAAGGACAAAGCAGAGGGTCAGGGGCAGCCCGGTGGTTCCAGAAGCGGGCGCTGCAGCTCGGGTCTAGGGGTGAGGGCACAAGGTGGTTTCCCTTTTAGGAAAAGTGGGTGCTGTGTGGGATACCAGTGAGCCTGTCCTTTCTCTCCGGCCGTCCAGTCCCCAGCAATGTTGTGGAGCAGGATCAGGTGACATGCCCGTCCCCAGGGAGCAGAGGGAGCGGACGGCTGGTGTCCCAGCACTGCACGTCACAGGGAGGCTCTGGACGGAGGGCCCAGAGCTTTGGGACAGGTGGTTGGAAAGTGGGGGGCGGGAAGAAGGGCTGAGGCTGACACCCCATGGAGTGGCCGCCTGTGGCTTCTAGGAGGAGGTGCAGGCCCTTAAAGGAAGGACAGTCCCCTCTGAGGGGCAGAGGTGCCACCTGGGGGCAGGGGGCAGACAGATGACCCTGGGCATCTGCATGATGCCTGAAGCCTGGCCGGCTCCCTCTGCCTGTCCCCTCCGGGGTCCCCTCCCCCTCGGCAGCCCCAGCCACTTAACTTCTTGAGCTGCTTCAGGTTGCTGGAGCGGATGGCAGCCAGCAGCTGGTCGCGGGAGTTTTTTTCCTGGGTGGGGAGGACCTTGTCCCCCATCTTCCTCTGGGTGGCTGGTGACAGCGAGTTCCTCAGGGTCTCCACCATGAGGGGCGGGGCCAGGGGAGGTGGCGGTGGGGGCGGGGCGGCCGGGGCACCCCCTCTCTTGGGCGAGTTCTTGGGAGAGGCCTTCGGGGACGGCTGGGGCGAGGGGCCCGGGGAGCCCTTGGCCGGCAGCCCGGCCTTCGGCACCTCCAGCAGCCCCTTCCTCTCCGCGGCCGCCTCCTGCGCCTGCCGCTCCTGCAGGCGCTTCTGGCGCTGCCTGTCCATGTTGCGGCTGAGCAGGTTGGTCACCGTCATGCGGGGCCCCGCCAGCTCGAAGTGGTAGCCCAGCTTGAGCAGCGTGGTGTTCTCCTTGAGCAGACGGGCGATCTCCATCTCCGTCTTGCCGCCGCAGATGTGCCGCTGGTTGTGGAAGCGCAGCTCGGTCAGCGTGCTGTTCTGCAGCAGGGCCCGGAAGATGGCCAGGATGCCCTTGCCGGTGATGTGGTTGGAGTCCAGGTTGAGGCTGGTGATGGCCCTGTTGCCCTTGAGCATCATGGCGATGGCGAAGGCCACGTGGTCGTCGGCGCGCGTGTTGGCCAGGGCGAAGGCCCGCACCGCCGTGTTGAACTCCAGGGCCTCGGCGAAGCGCACCAGGATCTCGTTGGTGATGCAGTCGGAGTTGTTGACGTTCACCTCCGTCATGCCGGGGTCGTTGCTCCGCACTCTCTCCAGGGGTTCGTCAAACATGCTGGGCGCGGTCTCCTCCTCCGCAGGGGCGGGCCCCTCTGGGGGCTGGGCGGGGCCGCAGGGGGCCTGCTCCTCGGTGGCCTCGGGCTCCCTCTCCTCCGTGGGCCCCCTTGGGCTGGGGGGCGCCCCCTCTTTGACTTGGTGGCTATCCTTTCCCGTGTCTGCGCCCTTGCTCTCTGGTCTCAGCTCCTGGCCCTCCTGCCTGGCAGCCTCGGCATGCTGGACGCCTCCCTTTCCCTTCCCGTCCTCTCTCTTCTTGTCCTTGTCCCCGCCTCTCAACTCATCCTCCTTCCTGGGGGCCGCCTTGCTGTCCCCCGGCCCGACCCCGCCAGCCTCGGTCTTGTCCACGGCAGCCCTGACCCGGCCCCTGTCGATGCCCCGGAGCAGCCTCTCCTCCCTGGACTGCTGGGCGCCTGTGCCCTCAGTGTCCTCTTGGTCTCTTGAGAAGCTTTTCTTCAGGGCCCCCCGCCTGGGCTCCCTCCCCAGGTCTGAGTCCCGCCGGGGGCCCAGGGCCTTTCTGCTGGCGTCGCTGCCCTTTTCGCCTCCGTCCCTGGCGTCTGTCTTGGTCTCCGCTCGCTTGCTTTCCTAAGAATTCGGAAAAGAAAAACAAACGTGAGGAGCCGGCCCCGGGGCAACAGGAACACGCCTGGGGACCGGCCAAGAGGACACAGGAGACGGCTCAGGCTCGGGTGGCGGAGCTGGGCTGACCACAATCCCCTCCCCAGGTCCCTGGGTCCCCAGGTCCTCGGGCCAGCGCTCCCCTCTCCGGCCCTGCGATGTACCCAGAATACGTCCAGGCAGGCCCTGCTGAGCCTGTCTTTATTTACAACTTGGAAGTTGTGCTCATCGGGGTTTTCGGTGGCGCATTTGATTTTTTTACAGTAGTCACGAAAACATCACCCGTCTTGGCCCTGGGGCTTTCTGGTGCCCCTGGCATCCTGGGCTGCGGCCTGCACCGCTCCCGCCTCACCCTGGGCCCCACCCTGCCTGCCCAGGGGGGTCAGGGGTCCTCAGACTCGGGGCCTGGACGCCAGTCCCTTCTCAAACTGGGGACAAAGGTTGGAGCGACTAACATAAAACTGCTGACTTCTGCCCTGGCAGGGGCAGCCCAGTGGACTGAGCACCAGCCTGAGTACCAACGGGGCGCCCCCTGGATTCCCAGTCAGGGCGCCTGCCTGGGTTGTGAGCCAGGTCCCCAGTAGGGGGCGCAAGAGAGGCAACCGCACACTGATGTTTCTCTCCCTCTCTTTCTCCCTCCCTTCCCTTCTCTCTGAAAATAAATAAGTAAAATCTTTAAAAAACACCCAAAACTGCTGGCATTTTATTCTACCCACAGGGCGTTTTTACACCCTCTCTGCTGGGCCCGCTGCGTTGAGACCAGGAGTGACGGCGGTCTCAGAGGCCGAGTGTATGTGGCTCTGTGACCATCCACAGTATCTTCCCTTTTTTTCCCCAGTAGAAACTTTGCCAGGGACTGGACCTGTCTGTGAGGAGCCGGCGGGGGGGGCAACCTCGGGGCCTAGGACCCGGTGGCGGCACTGTGGTCACACACACACCAGGAACCGGTGCTGCGGGTGTGGGTGGGCCCCGCGGCAGGACCCGCACCTCCCCCTCCACTGGACGGCACAGAAAGCAGGGCCTCGGGCGGGCGACACTTGCTCCCCAAGGTTGGACGAGGCGGGGCGGCTGGCCCGGCGGACAGCCAAGGCAAGAGGAACCCGTGGGCAACACAGCGCCCAGAGCGGGGGTGCAGCGGGGGCCTCGGGACCTCTGCACGTCCTTCCTTCAAGGTCGGTAGAAGGAGAGGGTGTGGCCTGGGTTCTGTCTTTTGGGGTGTTGGAGAACAGGGGACGGGGAGAGGGGGGATAGAGGACTCCAGTGCCCCCACCCCCCCGTGGGGTGGAGAGCTGGTGGGTCCTATGAAAACAGTTTGTACCTGGAGCACAAACGAAGGCAGTTGGGACCAGCCTGGGGTTTATTTAGCAGCAAAAGTCCTTGGCTCTCCAACTCGAGTCACAGCAGATGGCCAAGGGGCACAGGGCCTGGTGAGACAGGCCCTTGGAATGTGCTCGCCCCCTCCTGCCCCCTAGGCTGGGCAGCGCAGCCGCAGAGGACCCACAGGGCTGGGGGAGGAGCAGCCCTCATGCTCACTCTGGCTCCCAGGGACTGGCTATGACCCCGTGGGTCACCCTTCCAGGCTGGGGCAGAAGGGGTGGTGACTTGACCCAACCTTGATTTCCAAGAAGGTGAGGAAGAAAGGAAACACACAGACAGTCACAGGAACCTGAGCGGTCACCTCTCAGGTCAGGACATGCCTATGACTCTCGTGCAGTCTGGCCAGCAAACAGCCTCCCCCTCCCCACTACCCTGTCTCAATGGTCTCCGCATGGGGCCCTTGCAGGAGCTCAGAGGTGGCAGCTGGGAGCAGCAGCCCCCAGGCAGGTCCAGCCACGCTGCCTCACCCTGGTCCCCAACGCGCCTGTGGCAAGGCCCCCTGGCCCCTGCACTTTGCCCAGCGCCCTCTGCAGAGTTCCCACGCCACTCCCCCGCCTTGAGAAGAGGAAACTGGGGATCTGGAGAGATGAGAACCTAACCAGTTTCACCCACAAGCTTGGGAACACCTGGGCTTCAGACCTCTGTCACTAGCAGCCACCAAGTCGCCTCCTCTGACCTCGCCCAGCCTCCCTCCAGGGCCCCCCAGCCCGGCCCAGCCCACACCAGAGGGGGCTCCCTCCAGGGTCCCCCCACCCTTGCTCCCTCAGGGTACACCCTGGCCCTGTGGGATCTGCCACGTGTCTGTGCTTGGGAAGCAGTGCCAGACCTTTAAACAGAGCCTTGTGAAAAACAGGCTGGGGGGCGGGGGGGCTGATGAATCGGTTTCCTGAGCAGAGCAGAACAGCGGGATGAGCGGGGAGGGGGGGCTGCTGCAGCCAGGCCGCGTTGCCTTAAAAGGAGACGGAGCCCGTCGAGCGGGGCTGCCCTCCTTCTCGGGCGGGAGTCTGGGCCAACTGCTCTGCCTCTAGAACCAAGGGTGCATCCTGCTGGCCCCCAGGGGCTGTTCTTGGCCTGGGCTCCTGCCTCCAGGCTCACTGGGCAGCTTGCCCCTGGTAGTGAGAGGGACTCACTCAGACTCTTCCAAGGGCCTCCACAGAGCAGGGGCCTCGGCCCAGATGAGGCGGCGGCTGTCCATTTCCCTTTGGGGGGTGTCAGGCTGGGGCAGTGTGGGGTGTGGTTCGGGAGNGGTTTCCTGAGCAGAGCAGAACAGCGGGATGAGCGGGGAGGGTGGGGGCTGCTGCAGCCAGGCCACGTTGCCTTAAAAGGAGACAGAGCCCGTCGAGCAGGGCTGCCCTCCTTCTCGGGCGGGAGTCTGGGCCAACTGCTCTGCCTCTAGAACCGGGGGTGCATCCTGCTGGCCCCCAGGGGCTGTTCTTGGCCTGGGCTCCTGCCTCCAGGCTCACTGGGCAGCTTGCCCCTGGTAGTGAGAGGGACTCACTCAGACTCTTCCAAGGGCCTCCACAGAGCAGGGGCCTCGGCCCAGATGAGGCGGCGGCTGTCCATTTCCCTTTGGGGGGTGTCAGGCTGGGGCAGTGTGGGGTGTGGTTCGGGAGCCCCTCCTGGAGGCAGGGGTGCAGAGGGGACCCCTGGAGACCTCCAACAGCCTGCGACACATGCGAGGACCCAGCTGTGCGCCCCGCCCCCTGCCCCCGTCTCCTCCGGGCCACGTGGCCACGTGGCATGGTTCTGCATCTGTCTGAGGTCCGGATCCACAGGAGGGATCTGCCAGGTTCTGAGGAGCAGAACCCGGCCTTCTGGGCCTTGGGCCGCCTGGGCCACCCCCTCCGTAAGGTTACTGACTGCCCAGAGGACGTTACCACCTGCATCGAGAAGGGGCGGAGGAGAGGAGCCTGACCCGAGTTCCCAAACCACAGGCACTGGCCACACCAGGCCCTCTCCTTTGTGCCGGAACCCACTGTGGCACCGGGGTCTCTGTAGGGGAGCCTGCCCTGGGGGTCTGCGAGGGGACCCTGCCTCCGGGACGCAGCACCAAGACCACGCTGCCTGGGAGGGACAGAGCCCGGGGAAGGGGACTGCATCTGCCCTTCCCACAGTGCAAGCCTGAGTGGGTGCCACTGGGGTGTTCAGGGCCTGCAGTGTCCTGTCTGCAGGTGGCCAGAATGTCCCAGCTCAGGCCCCTGGCTGGGGGCAGGGACTGTCCCTAGACCTCAACCGAAGTTCCTGTGGACACTGACTGCCCAGGGTGTCCCCTGAGAGCTCATCACAAGACTGCGTGTTGCTGCTTCTCCTCTGAGGAGGGCTGGGGCCAGGGCCATGCTCCCCGCAGCCCCCTGGGGACCTTCTGAGATAGGCCAGGGTCCTGGCTCTGCGAAGTCCCCTGGGAGAGCAGCCCCCGTACCAGGCTGGACCGGCAGGAGGCCCCAGGCTTGTGGGACCTGTCATCGGGGTGCCAGGTGCTCCCGACAGAAGTCCCAGGGGGCTCCCTCCTCAGCGCGCCGCCAGGGCCCCACCATGGCAGCAGGGATTTCCCACGGCAGCTTCCCACAGGGCTCGGCACAGACCCGCAACCAAAAAGGGCCTGCGTGGGGCCTGGGTGGAGTTGCTCGGCGAAAGGCGGCTGGTTCGAATCCCAGTCAGGGCACATTCCCACATCGATGTTTCTCTCCCTCTCTTTATCCTCCCCTCCCTAAAAACAAACACATAAATAAATATTAAAAATTAAGAAGAAAGAGCCTTGGCTGGTGTGGTTCAGTGGATCGAATGCCAGCCTGCAAACGAAAGGGTCACGGGTTCGATTCCCAGTCAGGGCACACGCCTGGGTTGCAGGCCAGGTCCCTAGTAGGGGGCGGGCGAGAGGCAACCACACATTGATGTTTCTTTCCCTCTCTTCCTCCTCTCTTTTTTCTCTAGAAATAAATAAATAAATGAAATCTGTTTTGAAAATTAAAAAAGAAAGAAAGGAAGAGAAGGGCCTGTGTGCCCTCTTTGGGGACACCAGTGAAATGAAGGTAAATGGCGCCTCACTGCCATCAGGGTGCGAAGGGGCAACCCAAAGGTGGGGTGGCCGCCAGGACCTGGGGTCAGGTCTGGCCTGGGCAGGCGGTGGCCCACAGAGCGAGCCCTGTGGGTCTGACGGGCCAGCGCCGAGCCTCGGATGACCACTGTGCTCCCCTCTTTCTGCCCTGTGCCCAAACACCGAGCAGCCGGGTCAGGTTCACCTCGGGCTAAGCAGCTGACCCCAGACCGACTGCTGCATGGCGCGGCCCTCCCGTGGCCCCTGTCCCAGGAGGGTGCATGGGCGAGGGAGTCACACCTTGCACCATGGACGCCATCACTGCTGAATGCGGACACTTCCTGAAGGGCACACCCAGAATGTCCTTCCTTTCGAAGGCAGGACGGCACGCCAACGTGTGGACGGCCCCGTCTCGGGAACCCACTCATCTGCGGACGGACATGGGGCCGCCCCCAGCATCCAGCAGTCGGGGCCAGTGGCGCTGTGACTGGCTGTGCGCGTGTGGCCGGTCTGTTCCAGGCCCTGCTGTCAGCCCTGCAGGTGTGTCCTCAGCCGTGACTGGTCTGCAGCCCTGCCCTGATTGCACCACCTCCGACCCTGTGCGTGCGTCCTGTGCTGGCGGAAGACAGGCCCTCCACCCGGCTGATGGCAGGCCCCACTGCTTCTTTGCCGGTGCCAAGGCCAAAGGCTGGGTCCTGGGCTTTGCTCGGAGGCACACCTGGGGCCACTGCCCTCCCAGGCTCCGGTGAGGGCTCCTCGGGAAGCGTGGCCACGGGCGGGCGCAGGGAGCTAGCTCTTGGGAAGTCAGCTGCTCACAGCTCTGTCCCTGTCCCTCAGCCCTCATGCTCCACGCCCAGAGCGCTGGCCCCTCTGCTTCCCAGGAATAAGCAGAAACCACAGACGAACGGACAGATGGACCGACAGACAGGATTCACCACTGCCCAGCGCCAGGTGGGGAGTGCCGGTGCCGAACAGGAGGCCGGAGGGTCTCAGGTCAAGCCTTCAACCTCTGGTTCATCGCTCCCTCCCAAGATGGTCTCCAGCTCCGGGGCAGAGTGGTGGGAAGTGACCATGGGAAGGCCGGTGGCAGTGACCCTGGGACATGAGGATGTTTTCTGATGCTGTCCTCAGGCCCAGCTCCTAGGGGGAGCGAACGCCGTCCACTTCAGTGTGAGGGGCGGGGGACGTGCTGGGAGGTGAGGCTCAGGCATGAGACGTCTCACCAGCTGGAACCCGAGTCTTCGAGGAACAGTGAATAGTGGGGTGGGAGGGCGCCTGGCTGCGGGGAGCCCTGTGCGGTCCTCACTGCCCCAGCACGGGGCAGGAGGGGGTCCTAATGCCGCCTGAGGCGTGGCCAGGCCTGGCCCCACCACTGGCCCGCCTGGCACATCTGGGGCACCCGTCGACATCTGGGCTCCAGGCTCGGACCTCTGGCGCCTGTCCCTGCAGCCAGCGGCCGGTGACTCACCCTGGGAGGCTCTCGCAAACCATTTTTGGAGAAACTGGGAAACCTTTTCGTAGAAACAAACAAGTGACATTATCACTCTGGCCCCGGCACGCTTGCTGCTTCGGCTGCTCGTGTCCGTTCTCAGAGAAGCTGCCGACCACCCTGAAGAGCCACTTACGGGGACACCGTGTGTCCTCAGGATCAGGTCCTCAAGAGGGAGGAACGTGCTGTCCCGGTGCAGAGCAGGCTGCGGAGAAGCCCTGGCCCCACAGCCGTCCCTGCGGGCTCCAAGCGGGAGGGCTGCCCGGCCTCTCCCGCTGCCCGGGGCTGAAAAGGGCCGCGCTCAGCGCTTGCTGTCGTCATCGCGAATGCTGACAGTTCCTGAACGAGGGTCCCGACAGTTCCGTGGCCGCCCTGGGCCTGAGAGACACAGCGGAGGCCAGGGCGGAGCCTGCGGCACTCACCTCCAGGGAAAGGGTGACTGAGCCCCCGGCCCAGGCCCCCCCAGGACGTCAGTCCTGACGTCCTGCTTCCACACCTCGGCCCTTGGTCCACCTCCCCAGTGCCCTCAAAGCAGCCCCTTGCCAGCCCAGGCGACCGCCCCTCTGGCCTGCTGTCCTGCCTCTCTCCAGGCCACCCCACCCTGTAGTGACAGGGCCTTCCTAAGATGTTGATCTGACCCGGACAGAGCCTGGGCCTCGGGCCTGGCAGGCTCGGCCCAGCACCCCGCCCCACCCCCCGGCCCGGCACTCGGCCCTGTCACGTGAGGAACATGCGCCCACCCCTTTCAGCCTCGCTGCCTCGAGGCCTTTAGATTGAGCGTCTCACCCCTCGCCGCCTGGCCGCTGTGGGAAACAGCGATTGTCCACTCGCCTCGGGGTGCCCACCGCCCTGCTGCCCACTGCCGACCCTTGGCCTGCCTGTCCCAGCTACGTGCGGCCGCAGGCAGGCCACTTTGGGCTTGAATATTTCCCTGTGTTTTTGTTTTTTGAAAAAGATAGCTGCCACACTGTTCTATTACCTAAAAAATGAGTCACTCCTCTTAACGGCCCCTTCCCCGGGGCCTCTCGGGCTGGCAGTGGAAGGACGTCCCTGCCCGCCACCTGTCTGCACTGGTCACGGCGACGAGCTTGTCCTGGACTCCATGGGGAGCGGCTTGCGGGCAGGAGCTGGCCCTCTCTCCGTCCCAGCCCGCCCCCTAAGAAGCCCTTGCAGGGGTGCCATGCCATGACACCACTTCAGTCCCCTGCGACCACCCCACGGCGCCGGCTGAGCCCGGACGCTCCCAGCGACAGTGAGCTCAGCTCTCCCTGATCACGAGGTGAGCGGGCCCCGAGGCCCCTCTGGCTCCGGGGCTGCCCCCCCCCCCCGGGGCCCTGGGCCCACAGGCGCCCTTCTCTGTGCTGGGGCCTCTGAGATGTTCCGGTTCAACTGAGCCCCGAGGGAGAGGGGACGAAGGGGAGAAATGCGTCACTTCCAGGAGCACAGCACATGGGGGTTCGAGGAGCTCTCTGTCGCCGAGGGGCTGAGCAGGCAGGGGTGAGAGAGCCCGCAGACCACAGACGGCGCTGGGAAGGCGCAGATCCTTAGCCAGAGCGAGGGCATCAGACTCGGACTCAACAGTGAGCCCTGGCAGCTGCCTGGGGATGGACTAGTGTCCGTCCGGTAGAGACGGGAGGGAAGGAGACTGGCTGGAGGTCATCACCAAGGCCCCGGCAAGAGGCGCTGAGGTGCTGGGCCCAGGCCATGCAGGGAGCCTGAGGAGGAGGAGGTGGCGGCGGCTTGTCTTCCTTTCTCCTTCCTGGACGGAAACGCGGCTTTGCTGGCGACCTGACCTGACGTGGCATCGGGGGGCTTGTCCGGTTTGGGCGGGGCCCCTGGACGCGGGAGGTCGGACTGGACGTCCTCCCTGCACCCGAGGTTCTCCAGGGCCACAGCCCAGCTCTCTTTGCAGGAGGTGACGATTCTTTCCTCCCAAAGGACCCAGGCACGTCTGGTCCATCGTGGCCTCGGCCACACAGACTGATGGCCTCCAGAGCCACAGAGGAGGGAGGCAGACCCTCGGCCGTCAGAACTTGGCCCTGGGCTGGGGGTCTCTGGCTGGTGCACGACCACCAGCCTCCTTATTTCCGGGTCCAGTTGATGTCCCCCCCAAGCCTGTTGTGCGCCTCAGTGCAGGGGACACTGAGCTAAGGGTTCTGTTTACCCCGGGCTTGGCCGGCTCCCTCTCAGGGACGAGTGCCAAAGGCCTGAGCCATGTGCTGTGGAGCCTGGTGCTGTGGATTTGTGCGGGCCTCGGGAAGCGTGTCTGCCGGGAGCCTGTCCATGTCCAAATAAAGGCAGAGGGCTCCACCCAGCCCTGCCCTGGGCTGCGACTGCGTCCACTGAAGGTGGTGCTTACAGAGGGTTTTCGGGGACACGGGAAAAGGACTGTAACATGGTTTTTTTGAAAGTAAGAGACAAAATGGACGCGATGTGTGTGTGCCCGAGTCTCGGCCACAGAGGAAGGCTGGACACAGACGCGGACGGTGCTCGTCCTTCTCGCCAGTGAGCCAGACCGTTGCTGGCCGCTGCCCTCTCTCCAGTGCCCGGCGTGTCATCCACAAGGAGCCGGTTACATGGCCGCCACGGGGCATTTCTGAAGCGGCCGCCCCAGCGCTGCGTGTCCCACCGCGTGGCTGCCTTTCAGGTCAGCGGTTCGGGGCCTGCGGAACTCCAGAAATCCCCACTACGGGCGAGGTCCTTGACCCCTGGGGCGCTGGCGTCCTCCGAGCGGTGTGGGGACTGAGGAGTCACAGCTGCTCCCAGAGCAGGGAAGGAGCAGGGACAGGCCGGCCAGCACCACGTAGGAGGGAGGGACGCTGCCACTCTGCTTCCAGACCCCGCCAGCGGGGGCCCCGGAGAGAAACCGAGCCCTCCGTGCCTGGAGGCGGCCAGTAGTGACGCATTCATCTCCTTCCCGTGTGTCCAGCCTGGGACCCGCTGGTTAGCATCTTTGGGGGAACAGAGGAAACAGTCACCCTATTGGCTCTGTCTGGGGCTAACTCTCCTGTGGAGCCCTGGCGGGGGACCGGCCTGGCCAGGCTGCCCTCGTCTCCGGCCTCGCAGCTCTGGCTGCAGCGGGAGCAGAACCGGCCTGTGCGGACCTCTGGGCCGCAGTGCCCAGTCTTCCCAACGCAGGCCTTCTGGGGGGGGGAGGGTGCGGTCTGCTCCCAGCAGGTCCCCTGCAGGGGCCACACCACCTCTAGCAGATCTGGAGACGAGGCTGCCGGATTTCTCCAGCATTCTGGGGAAGGATCCGGACGATGGGAACCGGCGGCCTCCGCAAATTATTAATATCCTGCTGAGGTCCGGTCTGCGTCCCCAGAGAGCGAACCTGCGTGGGTCAGACTGGAAATGTCAGCCTGCACCCTCAGGTCCCCCGAGAGCTGGGGACGGGAAGAGCCAGAGGAGGACGGAGAGACGGAGCCGGTTAGAAGCTAGCGGCTGCGTGTGGGTTCCTCCCGTGCAGGTTCTCGGCCACCCCGCTGGCTGCCCATCAGCTTTCGGGCGGGAGCCTCTGCCCTGGCCTCATGGGCTGTCTGCAAAGCCGGAACAGAGGCCCCCTGCCAACTACCCCTTTCCTGGAGGGTCTGGACACAAGATCCTTCCCAACAGGCTTGGAGAGTGTCGGCAGCTTCTGAGGGTTCGACCCAACAGGCCCAGAGCGGCGTGTGCACCCTGCTCACCCCTCGCTCGTTCGACAGACACTCACGGAGCCGGGCACCACGCTCGCCGCAGGGCCCTGGAAGGACACAGGCGGGCCGATCCTCAACACTCGTGGAGAAAGCGCAGACAGCGTTCTGAGGCGCATGGGGTACGAGAGGGAGAGCACGGGGTGGGAGGTGATGGGGCAGAGGCAGGAGGGAGCAAGATGAGGCACTGGGCCCTGGAGAGCCCAGGGCCAGGGCGAAGGGGACCAGGCGCTAGGGAGGTGGGGCATCAGGCAGCAAGCCACCCCCACCCCTGACCCGGCCGTGATGAGGTGATGGGCAGCTGAAGGCCTGGATGCAGCCTGATGACGAGGCCTCGGCTGCTGTGGGGAGCCCGGGTCTCAGCGGGCCTTTCTTCCATCTGGTAAAGGGTGGGGGCGACGGAGTTGGGACAGAGAGGAAGGCTGATTTCAGGGGCACAGTGGCCCAGAGAGTCCTGGGAGCGCGTTAGTCCAAGGGGTGACCTGGGTGCTGTCCCGCTTAACCTCTCTTCCCCACGGTGCAGAGGCCGGGGAAGCGAGTGCAGGGACGGCTGCTTTATTTTTAGATGAGCTGAATTTGAGACACACCCGGAGGCGAGAGAACGATCTAGAACTCGAAACAGAGATCTAGGCCAGAGATGGAGCCAGCACGTGGCAGCCGCTGAGCTTGGGCCGGAGGGCGCCGTCCAGGAGCACCGCCAGGCTTAGGGTCAGAGGGAGAGAGGCCCTGAGAGAGGAGATGGGGGAAGAGCTGGTGATGGAAAGGAGCCGGCGAGCAGGCCGAGGCCGAAAGGTGTCCCCTGGGTCCAGCGAGTGAGGCCCTCAGAGACCGGCCCAAGCTGACATCAGTCCTGGAGGGGTGGGGTGGGGACCTGTGGTGGGCAGCCTGGGTGGGCGGGGCGGGGGGGGCTGCGGCTCCGTGAGGTGAGGGGGCCGGGAGCCAGCCCTGTGAAGCTTATCCGTTCCCAGGCGTCAGAAGAGGGATGGGAGGTCTTCTCGCCTGAGGGCCTCAGGTTTCTCGGTGTAATAGGCACCGGGCCCTCTGCTGAGGGTGGCGGCAGAGCCTGTAGGGTGGAGGGCTCAGAGGCGAGGCCGTCTTCCTTGGGAGGGAGACAGGGCCGGCGTGGGCTCTGTGGGCGGCCCGAGCTGGAATCCACAGTATCACCTGTCCAGGTGTGCCCGGCAGCTGGAAGGGTGGGGCCTGAGCGTGTGGCTGAGGCTGGGAAGGGGCACAGTCAGGCCGGAGCTGGACAGGATGGTGGGCGGGCCGCTGCTCGTGGCTTCGCCGGAGTCGGCATAGGGAGACGGAGGAGGCTGGGGTTCCCTCCGCACAGCCCCACGCTGCCCCGCCCCGCCAGCACACATGTGTGCACATGAAAATGCCGCTAATGCCACGTTCTCCTCTGGGCTCCCCCCGACGCCCCTGCTCCCCAGAAACAAGGCGCAGACAAAGGAGGCTGGTCCACACTCTGGGTCGGCCGTGTCCGGCTCCCGCGCCCGCCCCCCCCCGGAGCCGGCGGGTCACACGGTGCCCTGCTCAGAGCCCTCCCCTGATGTCCCTCCTGCAGCTGGGCTGCCCGAAGGCCGGCATCACTGAGTCCTGCTCGTGCCCCGGGCTGCAGCTCCTCAACCCTCCGCTGAGCCCACTGGCTCTGCCCAGGCCGGCCTGGCCCTTCCTCTGACCAGGCAAACCTGCTCCCCCATTTCGCGCCCCGAGGCTTCTGTGTCTGCTGTCCCCTCAGCCCAACTGGCAGGTGGCTCCTCAGGCCCCTGGCTCGGCTCCAGCCCTTGGCAGCGTCCTCCCCGACCACCTGTGCTCTCTGCCAAAACCACGTGCTTCTTTTTTGTGACACACGTATGTCACGTGTGCATGTGCCACACATGATCTCTGAGAGGCACAGTAACCTGTGCGGGTCACACAGCCTGCAGCCAGTGGGGCAGGACCAACCCAGGTCCTGCGGGCTCTGAGGACACTATTCTACGCACCAGACTCAGTACATCCTCCCCCAGAGCTCCGTGGGAGCTCTGCCCAGCCCTCCGGTTCGGCCTCGCGCTCCCTCAGTGGTCTCGGGGCAGGGGTCCCACTTGCCCCGGAAGTGAGGGCCGAAGACCTGGCAGGCTGAGGAGCCTGGGGCTCTGGGAGGGAGTCAGGGGAGGGCCGGGCAGGCGGTGGGAACAGGAGGCCGTCTGTCCATCTGACTGTTTGTAAACAGTGTCCTGACGACGGCGGGCTGTCCTGCCTGCAGCGGGCCCCAGGGACCGAGGGCCAGTGCCCTACCAGAGTGGTGCTGCCTGTCACCGAAGGTGCAGGCACAGAGGAGGGTCTGCCCCGGGGGGGCCCAGCTCCTCAGCCTCCGGGGTCCCTCATCCCACCCACTATTATCTCTCCCAGGAGAGATTCTTTGCAAAGGCCGACTGGCACAGACGCAGGGGCAAAGTCTGCAGCGTGAGCCTCACGTCCACTCCGTCCTCCGGTGTCACGGGCGGTGACCTGGGGCTGCTGGGGCCCTTCCCACTCACAGGCCCAGGCACCGGTCCCGGGAGCCCGCAGCTCCGCCTGCCCTGTGGCGGCTCCAGAGACACTCGGTGGCGCAGCTCACAGTCCTGCCCACCCATGAGGGGGCCCCCAGTTGCACGGGCTCGGGGAGGGCTGGCAGCAGGCGGCCTTGCGCCCCAGGCTTTTGGTGGCCACCTCACAGGCACTTGCCAGCCTCTGACCAACAAGATGCCAGGGCCATCCCGACAAGCCTGGGGGTTACGGCCAGGACCTTGCTGGCCGTCCGCATGGGCGGGCACCCAGGTGTCAGCGTCAGCATCGGGCCCCGAGCCCCGCCCCCAGGCTCTGCCTGTGTTCTTGCCATGCGGGCTCATGCGTGCAGACTTCACAAGCAGCACGGCAGCCCTGCCTCTGGCCTTCTGGGACTCCCAGCACAGCCTCCAGCCTCCGCCGTCAGCAGGCACTCCGCTCTCCCAGGAGAGGGGGGCCAATGTCAGGCAGACAGAATGGCTGAGGGCTTTGTCCCCACGGGGGGTCTGCTCAGATGCACCTCTTCCTGCCTCAGTACAGAGACCCTGAGCCCCCAGCCTGCGAGATGCTGGTAGCAGCCTCCCCCGACTCCCCCTCGTCAGTGGGAGGCAGATCGGACCCCCGACCCCCGACATCCCCCCCACAGTGGAGCCATGTCCTCGCCTTCCTCTCTCTGCACTTTGACCCTTGCTGGGTGCCTCTTCTGTCTCCCCAGCAGCCTCCAGGGCTACTGTGGGTGTGCACCCATCGGGTGACTCCCCTTAGTCAGGGGCTGTGCTGCCCGGGGCAGCCACCAACAAGGCCCAGCCCTGCAAGGGGCAATCGGAGGGAGGGCTGGGGCGGCAGCCTTGGCCTTCCCTGTGTCCCCGTGTCTGCGGAGAGGCTGTGGACGCTGGGCCATGACCTGGGATGGGAGGGGGAGGGGGTGAGGCTCTGAAGGCAAGTGAGCAGAGGGGAAGGTCGAAGGTCCGAAGGCGGGTGGGGTGCCTCTGGCGAGCCTCTTGGGTTTACCCCAGGGAGCACCCCAGCACGCCCGCCTGCTCTGGGCCCAGCAGGCGCTAATCCCCCGCCTGGTAGCGCAGCAGGAGCTTGGGGAGGCGGGCTGGGAAGGAAAGAGGACACACGAGTTGACCCAAAGGGGATCCGGTTCCCGAAACCTGAGCCAAGGACAGGGTTTCACCACACCGTCGGCTGCACACCTGCCCAGGGGCTCTGCCTTCTACCCAAGGGGAAGGACCGGCTGGACCTGCCGCTGCGAGCGGAGAGCTCTGCCCCCTTTTTTTTTTTTAATACTTTATTTATTTATCTTTAGAGGGGAAGGGAAGGAGAGAGGAAAGAAACATCAATGTATGGTTGCTTCTCGTGCATCCCTGCCGGGAACTGGCCCCTGCCGGAAACTGGCTTGCAACCCAAGCATGTGCCCTGACTGGGAATCGAACCGCGATCGTCTGGTTCGCAGGCTTGCGCTCAATCCACTGAGCTACACCAGCCAGGGTTCTGCCCCTTTAAAGTGGGGGAGGGAAGCCAGGGCTTGGCTCTGTCAGGCCCCGCCCCGCCTCACCTAGACCCCTGCCACCCTTCCTGCTCCAAGCGAGGCTGAGAAAGAAAACAGAGGTGACAACGAGGTGCCCTGGTGGGACAGGTTGGCGCTGGAGCCCTCATAGCAGGTGTGGTCCTGACCCACCTGGAGGAAATGGGGCCCGAGACCCCAAGGACAGAGAGGCGTTGGTCTGGAGGGGCCCGGGGTGGGGGTGGGGGCACATAGTCACGACCAAAGTCCCACCCCCACAGCAGAGCTGAGTGTGAATCTCGGGGATCCCCCTCCCCAGGGAGACCCAGGGCTTAAGACACATACTGGTTTCTGTTTCTAAAGGAACTAGCTCAGCCCTGGCTGGTGAGGCTCAGTGGATTGAGTGCCAGCCTGCGAACCTAGGGGTCGCCGGTTTGATTCCCAGTCAGGGCACATGCCTACTGGGGGCCAGGTCCCCAGTAGGGGGCAGTCGAGAGGCAACCACACATGGATGTTTCTCTCCCTCTGTTTCTCCCTTCCCCTCTGTCTAAAAGTAAATACATGAAACTATACAAGAAGGAGCACAGAAAGGGTCAAACACCCAGAGAGTGGGGACAGTCACCGGGTTCCCTGCCTTGTCCCCACCCCGCAGGGGAGAGGCCCCTTCCCAGGCCCCTTCCCCAGCCTCAGCCCGCTCAAAGCCGAGTCCCCGGTCCCCTCAGCATCCCAGAGAAAGGTCAGCGTCTTGTCTACAAGAGGAGGGTCCTTGACCCAGTGCAGCGTCTCTCTGGCCTCGTCCCTCCTAAGAAGGACTAACCGCAGTCCTCGACTCCCAGGCAGGCTTCCTTCCCCCGACCCTCACCTGCTGTCAGTCATTTTTGCAGAGACAACTCTCTGGCCTGCGGCTCAGCACACGCCCCGCACCCTGCCAGCCTCCCTGCCTCCCTGGGTCCTGGGACTGGGCGAGGACAGCCCGTTGCCACAAGGGAAAAGCAGCCCTGAAGGTCTTCTACGGAGGATGCCCCCGTGTGCACACACACAGGTACCCACCCCCAGCTCCCTTCCCGGGGTGTCTGCATACACAAGTGTGTGCCTGGGTGGACAGTGAGGAGGGCTGGCGGGGAGGAGCGGTGCGCCTCGGTTTTGACTGGCTGAGGACAGAGGCTTGTGGGGGTAAAACTTCCAGAAGGGCAGAGTCTCTCACCGGCTCTTGTGCTGGGAAGGAGTCACAGCTGTTTGACTGCAGTCTGGGGAGCATCCCTGTGGGGACCAGAGGGCCCTGGGCACACGGGGTCACGGGCACGGAGCCCGAGGACGGGGGCGGGGAGGGCCAGGGCCCAGCTGCAGAGAGAGAGCGGGCAGAGCCAGGTCCCAGCGGGGCGTTTGGAGCGGGGTGAGGCCTTGGGGTGCGCTTCCTTTCCTCCCTGTGTTTGCTGACCAGGCCCTCACAGCAGGGCCCCCACCCCTCTCATTGCCCCCATCTTCAGGGTTCGCTCAATGGTTTCAGAGGCAGCCACCTCCCCCAGAGGACGAGGGACCCCTAACTCCCCAGTCTCCCTGCTTCTAGGCTTAACTGTGGCCAGGACAGGGGGTGGCACAGGGTCAGAGCCTGGGCCCTCTCCCCCACCTTCCCGTGTCCCCTCCCCTCACTCCCGCATCTCTGCGGGAGTGACAAGGCTCAGTGACAAGGCTCCGCGTCGGAGGCCTCTTGCCCAGACAGACTTTCCAGAGAAAACTCGGCCCTTCTCGGTGTCTACGTGAGAACGAACTTGTCGCAGAAGCTCCGAGCCTCGGTTTTCATGAGAACAGAGGGGGTTGCACCTTTTCTGGCCAGAATTCACAAGTGATGGACTACACGCAAGGGGACAGGGGCGGGTGCTGAGTGGGGGACCGGCCCTGAGGGACAGTCGCCCTGAGGGACAGTTGTCCCTGCGGACAGGGGACCCTGCAAGAGTCCTCCCCCGGTGAAGCGAGCCTGGTGTCCCAGGAACAGTCACAAACGGATGGAGAAAGAGAACCGTACACCAGCCCAGGACGATGGGGGTCAGCTCTGCTTGCACCCACCCAAACAGTCACCGTCCCCTCCTGGGGGACGTGCTGCCGGAACCACATTCCTGGCCCAGCAAAGGGGCCCTGGGGCTGATAAAGCCCTGACTGAAGGGGGGGCACCTCTGGAGGCTCCCCCAGAAAGTGCAGCCCCCCACTCCTGGGAGTGACCTGAAGCCCCCGCCAGCCTCCACGGCTGTGGGAGATCCACCCGCCCTGGCGCCCTCCCCAGAGCCAGAGGGCTTAAACACGAGCCACCCTCCACGGGGAGGGCTGAGCCCTCCCGGCCTGGCTGGCCTGAGACTGGGAGCATCCTTGTCCCTCCTCCCTGGTCTCTGCTCTGCCCACAGAGAGCTCTGCTCTCCCCTCTGACCCGAGGTCCACCAGCGTCTCTTGCCTCTGCTCCTACCAGACACTGGGGGAGACAGGCACAGCGCCAGCTCAGGTAGGGTGTCGGAGTCCCAGGCCCCGCCCTTGTGAAGCGTGACCCCTGGCCTCCCTCCCTCCCTCCACCCTCCCGCCCCCTCCAGGCTCCCGCTCACTCACGTCCAGGGAGAGCTCCCTCTGCAGAAGTTTCTTGGTCTCCTTTTCGCAGAAGCTGAGCATGGCCTCCCGGTTGTAGGCACCCGTGGACGGCTTCTCCGTCTGGCTCCGCTGCCGCAGCCCCACAGGGACACTGCCGTCGGGGTCAGCCACGTCCAGCTCCTTCTCCAGCTCCTCCATCTCCTCGGGGGACAGGGTGGACAGCAGGCTGTCGATGTCCGGGTCCTCGCTCACCTGCCGGCGGTACTTGGCTACCTTGGACATCTCGGCAAAGCGGCTGCGGCTCTGGCCGGGGCAGCTGCAGTCCTGGCGGGTGGCGGCGGGTGGAGGCTCAAGCCGGGTGGACGAAGCACAGGGGGCTTGGGAGCGAACCCTGGGCTGCTGAGGACGGGCTCCCGGGCCCTGCGCGGCGCAGGTGCTGGGCTGTGGACTGGGAGCGAGGCCTCCCGGGGCGTGGGGCTAGTGGGCCAGGCCGGTCCGCCCAGCGGCCAATCGGACCAAGCCACTGCCCGGCCCTGAAAGGCGAGGCCAATCCCCCAGTGGGGGCGGGCCTGCCTCGCTCTCTGGGCAGCTTGAAACTTGAGGACATTCCAGGGAATCTTGGAGCGCGGTGTGACCAAATTTAGTACAGAGCATTTAGCCTTTTAAAGACAAGGGGACCACGCGATGAGAAAAAGATGCAAAAATGCAGAGGCCGGCAGGAGCGGATGGGAGCCAGGGGGAGCCAGGAGAGCAGGACGGCCCTAACCCTGGGTCGGTGCCAGTTCCAGTGCACATTTCACGCCCAGCCCCACCCCCTCCCTGTGCTCAGATGCCTGGACGACCTGCGGGTGCATGGCCTGCAGACCCCTTTCTCCTGTGTTTGGCCCTGCGGTGGCTGGCGGGGGGCCGGGGCTCCCAGCCCTTTACAGCCCAGGAAACACGTCCCGGTGAGGACTGTGCTGATGGGAGTCTGGCCCTGAGCACCGCGGCCCCCGTGCACTTGGGCCCCTTTCTGGAGCTGAGAGCTGGTTGGCTGTTTGGGAAGAAGGTGAGCTGCGCAAGCAGGAAAGTCCTGAGGGGTCGAGTTCCCACTAAGCTCCCAGGCTCTTGGGAAGGGAGTTCAAGCCTCCCTCCCTCCCTCCCTCCCTCCCTCCCTCCCTCCGAGTCTGGGTCTTCCAGCAATGGGTGGAGAGTGCTGAGCACAGAGTGGGAGCCAGCAGGCGGCCACGGGCATCCAAGTCCAGAGCACGATTCCCGTGCCTTCAGGGAAACATGACTCTAGGCTGCGGGGAGCTGTCTGTCCCAACGGCTTGGGCGTGTGTCAAACAAGAGCCTTCCACCGCTGGCCCATCACGCCGCGGCGCAGGCACCAGACATTCAATATCCTGCCCCTCCCGCCTGCCACCGCGCCGTCTCGAGGAGCCCTGGTGTAACCCATCAGGGTAGATGCTTCGATCTTTCCTGGCATCTTTCCATCCCAAGCCAGAGGCAGTCACTTGATCAGTACTTGCCGAGTCCAGGGATCATCTGGGAGAAAATTTGGCCATGTGTTTCATGCCCACAGGCCAGCTCCAGGGGGAGGCTGAGCGAGGAGGGCGCTGGCAGGTGGGCCTGCAGCTGGGAGACGAGGCAGGGAGATCTGGGAGGAATCTGGGAGGAGGGCTTGGTGCATCCTGGGTCGTGAGCCCGGAAGTGTGAATTGCTGAGCTGCAGTCCTGTGGTGGCAGCCAGGGCTGCCACCAAATCAGAAAGTCAGCGTGGCTCGGCCTTCTCGGTGCTTCCCTGTGAACACTGGGGACACTTAATCAACCAATAACTTCACAAAGGTCATCGAAACCTGAAAGTCTGCGTGGAAACCGCAGGGGAGGCTGGCAAGCAGATGGGTTCTCCTGGAGACAGGCGTGTGGGAATGCACATGTGGAATCTGACCAGCGTGTGGATTCGGAGAACAGGCGGTGGGCGGGGGAGGCTGTGGGGAGGGAGGAACAGGTGGCAGGACCCACCTTTGAGTGATGGATGGTGAACGCCAGTCAGCATAGACAAACACCGAGTTACCATGTTGTTACAATGTTGCACGGTGGACTGCAGTGATCCCACACACCGATCTTGCCCGACAGAGAGCAATTGCTTGGGCTCTCCAGGCCGGCAGACCGAGGCGGCTCCTCCTCTTGCTACTCACCAGCCTTGCTCGAGACTCTGGGCCAGGCACCGTCTCCTCTGTGACCCGGCTTCACGGGCTGTAAAGTGTGAACAGCGAGTGTACCATCCTGGCTCAACTGGGACGAACATTCAATTTGAACATCCCCACGGAACTCCTCGTAGTTATACCTGACGTCGGTAAACACTCGGTAACCCTCGGCCATTATTCTGATTGTCCCCGTCTGCTCTTGACCGGCTCTTCTCCCTGCCCCTCCTCCTTCCTCAACTTTCCCCTCCTGTCCTCCAGCTGCCACTGCCCTCCGCGCACACGCACACACACAGCTAGGTTCTCGCTCACGCGTGCGGCGTTGATTCAGAGACTGCTGTGGGTACACAGTCCCCTGCCTGCACTATGGGGAGACAGATACAAAAATAATGATGAGGTGGTCATTGTCTCTTATTTATTTAATTTTAAAGGTTGTATTTATTTATGTTTAGAGAGAGAGGGGAAGGAAGGGAGAAAGCAAGGCAGGGACACATCGATTGCCTCTTGTTATGTGCCTGAACCGGGGAAAAGCTCAGGCTTGTGCTGTGACTGGGAATTGAACCAGTGACCTTTCATTTTGTTGGATTACCTCCAACCCACCGAGCCACACTGATCAGGGCTGGTTATTGTGTTTTAAATGTGTAATTTGTGGGCTAAAAAATAATTACACTGAAGTCCAAGTGAGGCAGGAGGGCTAGAGGCACCTGGTAAGAGCCCAGTGGGGGACACACCAGTTCTGCGGGGAGCTGGCCTGCAGGGGGCTTCCATACACTGGGCGCAGGGCATCCCCTGCATCCCGCACCCCTGCTGCTCCCCGAATCCCTGCTCCTGCCCTTCCTCAGGCTCCCTCCTGCCCAGAGGAGCTTCCTACAAGAGGCATTGCTTTCTGGATCCCTGGCTCCAGGGACCACCCCATCCAACCTCTAGTTCCCTCTCAGCTGAGAACAGTCCCCCCCGCCCCACACAGCATCCAAGGACTCTTCCTTCTCAGGATTTTTGGCAAAAATGTTCACTCCTCCTGAAGAGGAGTCAGGGCCTGACTCTTCCTAAGTCCCCCCACCCCGCAGCCTCGGCACCGTGTGGTGTCCCTTGTTGCCTCTGGCCTCAGCAGTCCCCACCCCAGGGCTGCCCTCACAGACAGGCCCACAGCTCCTAGGCTGAAAGGGTGGGACTCAGGCCTCCCCACCACGTTCTGCACATCAGCCCCGGCGACTCCTCTGCTGCAGACCCCGCAGCTCCAAGCAGCGGGCCCTTCTGGTTTGACCCAGTGTGAAGCTTTCCCTCCTTTGAGCCCCAGGGCCCCCGCCACAGCTCACGGGCTCTCCACGTCTTCCCTCCGAAGGCGCCACAGCGGGGAAGGACAGTGCGGGAGCCCAGAGCCCAGGAGTACGCCCACCCCCCACCCCCAGCCCCTGCAGTGAGGGGCAAAGGTCATCCGAGCTCAGACTCCACTTCCACCTGCAACAAGTGCATGTTGGGGGCAGGAGTTGCTGGCATGGCCTGCTCCACAGAGAAGCTGGTGCTGTTGTGCTGGAGGGGCGGGGGGACAAAGAGGGGGGACAAAGGCGGGGGCGAGACCCCAAGCTCCAGCCAGAGCACAGCGCCTGTGAGGAACTACTGCTGAGGACGGTTCTCACTTGGGCTAAATGCCCCCAGGAAAAGTCACATTTTCAGGAACATGGGGTGGCAGATGAGGCCACAGGCTCTGGAGTCAAATGACAAGGACTCGGACTTGAGGTGTGTGACCTTAAGCCCTATAGGGAGCCTCTCTGTGTCTTCGGTAACAGGCAGTGAGGATATGTCGCATTCCCACCCAGAGGAGAAAAGGACCGACGGCCCAGGGGTGTGGAGGCACTGAGTGGACGAGGGGGCAGCACGTGCCTAGTGTGGAGCACAGCACCGGGCACACCCTGTGCTCTGGGAATGGCACCCCTCTGGTTCCCTTCTGGGGGGGGGCGAGTTTCTCTGCACAGAGTCGCTGCCTGCCCGGCCTCCTGGAAGAGTGGACACGGGCAGAGAAGCTCTGACACGGAGACCTGGCCAAAGAACAAAAGAGCTAAAAAGGGAAGTGGAGGGGGCAGAAGAGAGAGACTGCTCCCCACGCCACCCCTGCTGGAACCCCCTGCCCAGCAAACAGCCCCCTACACACGGTGGAGCCCCAGGCCCTAGAGCTGGCTGTGGGGTGCACCTTACTTGTCCACGACAGTTGGGGGAAGAGGGCCAGGTGGGACTGGGAGTTTGGAGCCACAGTCATGGCCTGTGACCCGCTGGGATGGAGCTCTCTGCGCCCCCAGCGCCCTTGGGTCACGGGACCTCCAGGGTAGAACAATGTCCAGAGGAGGGGGAGTCCAAAACGCCCACACCCCCTCCTCCGAAGGTGGGAAGAAAGATTCCTAGCCCTCTAGTCAGTCACGGTTGCTTTTCTCGCACATTCCTCTAAAGCAACATTGATGGAGGCCTCATGGGAGGATGACGGAACCCACGATATCAATAGCACAAACAGTACTGCAAATGCGTTCCCCCTTCCCGATGAGTTTCTCGTAACACTTCCCGTTTGCTAGCTGCTTCATGGTAGGAGCACCACGCAGGGCGCTGGGAGCCCGTTTCTGTCCACCCCATCAACAGAGAAGTGCGCGGGGAGCAGCAGTTACACCTGGCGGACGACTCCCGCAGGAGCTGGTCCAGGAGAACTTGGGCGGATGTCCATTTCCTAAGGGCGGCCCGGATCGGAGCGGCTCAGACCCTCCGGGGACAGAGGGAGGCTGCGGTCGCTGCCCGTCCCGTCCCCGGCACCTCGCCCGCGTCGGACGAGGTCCCGTGTGGGACCTCCCCCCCCCCCCCCCACGTTTCAAGCACCGGGACCCAAGGGCCACGTGTCGTCGCTGAGAGCTTCTCAGTCAGGTCGAAGTGGGCGGCGTCAATTAATAACCCAAACTACTAAGGAAAAGGAATGTGTCTGGGGAATTTGGGAACCCTAGCGGGACGACACTAGGACCCTCTGGGAGCACCACGCCTCGGTGAAAGGGACGGGAACCCCTCGCCGCCGGCAGCTTTGAGCCCTGTCGGACGCATCCTCCGGAGGACCCGGGCGAGACCAACCCAACTCTGTCGGGCTTCCATTGGCTGTGGGCGGAAGCGGCGAGCCAATCCCCACAGACATTATCGCCCTCCTCTTAGGTTACTTCCACATCCGGGTCAGGTCCCGCCCCACTGCCCCGGCGTCTCAGGCGCAAGAGTCAAGATGGAGGAGTACGCGCGGGAGCCCTGGTGAGTGTGAGAGGCTTCTTTTCCCTGCTCCTGCCCGTCTGCCCTCGCTCTCCTCGGTCTCCAGGCTCCGAGGTCGTCGAGGCGGGCGCGGTGACCGTGGGCGGTGCGGGCTTCAGCGGCCGTTCGGTTCCCTGGCCCGGGCTTCCAGCACCCAACCCCCTGTGACCTTGTGGTAGATGGTGAGAGGTCCGGGCTTGGGCTTGAAGTAGCCTCGGACCTGCCCCCACGCCGGCCCGCACCCCCGACCTTGTGCGAGTCAGTCATTGCCTCCGCTGCCCGCGTCAAGGAGGGGCAGCCAGGCCTCGCGGGTGCCTTTTCCGCGGCGTTCGTGTAGTGATGCGCGTCCGCAGGGCGGAGCGTCTCTAACGAGCCGGCATAGATTGTACCTGAAGGGTCTGGGGAAGCTGCGGTAAGCAGGAGCCTCGTTTTCGTGCTCGGAATTCTGGGGAGAAAGGGGGCAGAAGCTGTCCGGAGAATGTGCTCTCCGGAGCCGCGAATAGGAGTCGGATCGTTCGTTCGTGGAGCATTTACTGAGTGAGGGCTCTGGGCGCAGCATTTCGTCGGGTTCAAGCAATAGAAACACGAATGAGTCAGGCACACAGACAGTCCTTTGTAAAGGGCAGGGTTGCTGTCGGAAGTCCCAGGTGGCCCGACTCTAAGGGTTCTGGGGTCATCAGCCAAAAAAATCAGACCCCGCTATTTGGGCTAATCACCTCTTTTATTGTGTCAGCAGAAACCAAGGTATTTTCCAGTTGTGCTTAGCCCCTGCCCCAGAAATGGGGTGCAAGCTACCTGTTTCAGTACCTCCTAGCTCTTTATAAAATTCCCTTCTCCGGGGTAATTGCCCCCCCCCTCCTGGAGAGTGCTCACCAGTTGCCGTTAGACATGTACAGGTTAGCAGGAGGGTAACTCGTCCCACTTTTGTGAATTAAAGATGTTACAAAAACAGACTCATAGATACAGAGAACAGACAGAGAGCTCTCAGAGAGGAGGGGGTTGGGGTCTGGGTGAAAAGGGCGAAGGGATTAAGCCAAGTTAAAAATCTCACCGACACACAACAGCTTGGTGATGAGCAGAGGGAAAGGGGGGTGGGGGAGGAAGAAGAGGGTAAAGGGGGGATAAATGGTGATGGAAGGAGATTTGACCTGGGGTGGTGAACACACAGCACAGTGTACAGATGATGTGTTACAGGACCTGAACCCTGGATGATTTTGTTAACCAGTGTCATCCCGGTAAATACAAAAAGAAAGATGTCCTGGGCGTGAAGAGTGTTTATCCGATTCATTAGGTGCCCCTTTGCTCTCCTGGTGCACTGGCCGTGAAGCAGTACAGCCAGTGTCCGGTCAGCCCTGCAGTCGGCAGCCACACTCTGGTCTTTGGCGCGGCCCCGTCTGGTGGGGCGTTCTCTGTCCAGGCCCCCAGTGCACCCCTGCTGCTCCCCCCACTGCCCACCCCGTCCTGGGTAGTCAGAACCGTTCTCCAAAACCTCCGCCTTTCAGTTCCTGTTGCCGGATCTTCTCTGGGGTCCCCAGTGCCTCCTAGAGCAGCTTCCCAATTGCTTTCCTTCCCTCCGGCCCTTCTAATGACCTCATATGGACTTAACATCCTGAGTACTTTCCTTTATCATTTTCAAAACCCCCAGTCTGTACGGTACTGTACAGGAGGGATCCAGGGCCTCAGTAGCACTGCCTTTGTGCTGAAGGTGCTTCTCTGGTACTTCTGGAGCAAGCAAGTTACTGAACCTCTGAGCCTTTGTCTGTAAAACGAAGAGGAGACAGATGCTCTTGCAAAGTTAAAAGATTAGATATTCTGTGGGGGAATAACCTGGCTTTCTTGAAAATATTAGGCTTTATTTGCGGTACGAGGCACCTAAAACAGTTGGTGCTTGTTAAATGATAACCAGTGACCTTGTCACTGTTTCGGCTCTCTGTGAGCTGTGCATGTCTGGCGTTCCCACTCCGTTCTTTACCGTTTCGTGTAGCCGTCAGACGCCCGACAGGAGCGTGTAGATGTGGCTGCTCTCTGGTCAGGGACAGTTCATCTTGCCTTGTGTTAGATGTCCTTTCCTGGAATGCGCGCTCCGGCCGCGCTCTGGTCGGAAGCCTGTTGCTCCTCCCGGAGATTAAGATGCTCATTCATTGCAGCCCCGGCGCATGACAAGACCAGCACTCAGGGAGCCACGGACTCGTTTTGTCCTTGCTCTTTTCTCCCTAGCAATGTCTCCACCGTTTAAGAGAAGTTGCACAGTTTTCAAACTCTTAAAGTGCAATTGGGTCGCCTGTGGACTCCGATCAGCAGGTCCTTGGGAGGGGGCCTGGGCGGGGCCGCTTGTGCCCTCAGGACCCCAGAGGCCAGCCCTGTTGCCTGTCACTGTCCTTCTGAGTGAGGTCCTGAGCTGTGTTGTACCAGAAAAGGACACCGTGTTTTGACAGCAAGGTTTCTATGTCTAGCAAAATCAGAAACTACTCGTTATTCAAATTCTCCAGCAGCCTGAATACACCAAATTCACATGTTTACCTGAGCAGGTAGCTCACCCTTTGTTCATTATAGCATTCAACCCTTGACACTAGATGAAAGAAAAATCTTGCATTTGAAATGGATTGAAAATAGCCCCAGCTGGTGTGGCTCAGTGGATTGAGCGCAGGCCTGCAAACCAAAGGGTTGCTGGTTTGATTCCCAGTCAGGGCACCTGCCTGCGTTGTGGGCCAGGTCCCCAGTAGGGGGCGCATGAGAGCAACCACACATTGATGTTTCTCCCTCTCTCCCCCCTCTCTAAAAATAAAGTAAATAAAATCTTTTCAAAGAATAGATTGGAAATGAATGTAAGTGTTCAGACGTTTTTATAGACCAGATTCTTAGACTGCTAGTGCTGGCCTTCTGGTCCGTGGACTGGGTTTTGGCGTGTCGCGTAAGTCAGGGCGCTGCCTGTGGAAGCGGGGTGCAGGTTTAATCTCAAGTCCCTGGACATTAAGAGTAGCAAGTGTGTGAAATGGACCTGATACAGACTGAAGTTCTGAATGTTGACTTGAATTTAATCAACCCTGAAAGGATTTCAAACCCCAAGAAATCTGCAGGTTGGCCTTCCTTGGCACCTGCTGGGTCTTCAGCTTTAACATTCCTGCAGCCAGAAAGCTCACCTTGATCCCTGGGACATGGGGAGACACGTGTGGTGACTGTGTGACTTCCCAGACTTGCTTGTTCTCTCCACGCGTGCCCTGCCTGCGGTGCACCCCCTGGGTGCTGTGGAGGGGAGCCAGTGTGCCCAGGACGGAGTCAGAGCTGGTTCTGTCCCCCGGGGCTCCGTGACTGGGACTGGACGCACGTGGATGTGGGCGGAGCCCCACAGCTTTGCCTGCCAGTCCTGGGCCACGTGTTTGCCCCTTGCACGGGACCCTGCGGGAGTGTGTTGGGCCCGTCCTGGTCCTAGCAGGGTTTGTGGTTTACGAAGGAGAAATAAGGTCTGTTTCTCTCTCTTCCCTGCTCGTAGCCCCTGGCGCATCGTGGACGACTGTGGCGGAGCCTTCACCATGGGCACCATCGGGGGTGGAGTTTTCCAAGCCATCAAAGGCTTTCGCAACTCTCCAGTGGTGAGTGGGCGTCTTGCGTTCTCAGCCCGGGAAGCCTAGGTTCTCTCAGGTCCCGCGGTCAGTCAGTGGGTGGGAAGCGATGGAGCTGGTGATGCATTTCTGCTTGCTTTTTTACAGGGCATAAACCACAGGCTGCGAGGGAGCCTGACAGCAGTGAGGACCCGCGCCCCGCAGTTAGGAGGTGGGTGCTGCAGACGCGCTTCCTGTTCCTTTGAACAGGGGCTCCGCTTCCCTCTCTCTCAGATTACGCCAGCTCCTGGCGTTCGTTTGCTTAACAGTTTGTCACAAGTGAACATCTCTGGGCTTGTGGCTTATCCGAAACTAACTGGACTCGTCGCATCCGGTTGAAAGTCTTGTCTCTGCCCCCGACATGCTCAGTGGTGTGCTTCGTTCCCCACTCCTATCCAGAGGGCAGCGGTGGGCTTTGGGGCAGGTCTGTGCCTGGTAGGAGTGACAGCTGCCGGGGGTCAAGGCTGAAGAGGGTGTGTGGTGAGGGCGGGGTTTCGTGAGAGACGTCACCTGACCGGTCGGGCTCCTCCCCAGGGCTGCTGGACACTGCAGGGCTCTGCAGGTTTCCAGTTGCTCATTTAGAAGCTGGGAGGTTTTATCTATTTACAGAGACACAGTCAAGCTGGAGGAGGACCACCGCCTCCCGCCGTTTCTTAGAAACTGTGTGTCAGAAAGAGTGGTCTTCTCTTTGTTTTTAAAACGTCCTTTCAAAGGCAGCGGCTGATGCCTCCCTTGACTGCGTGCCAGTGGTGTGCCTGCCGTGCTGCTCTGGGCGTCCCACGGCGCTGCCCCCAAGGGGGCGCTGTCGCCCCATTTTGCACATGAGGAAACTGGGGCCCAAGGGTTGCGGCGATGGCACCATTTCCCTGTCCTTCTCCTGTGACAGTTGTGCACACTGGAGAGGAAGTAGTGGTTAATCTCCCTCCATTCAGCAGGCCAGTAAGCGGTGTTAAATGTCAGTACGCGCCAGGCCCCGAGCCCCTCGCATGCGCAGAGGTCACACAGGTCTGCTTCGAGTCCACGGGATGCACCTTCTGAGGGACTTCAGTCTCCCTGGAGCCTGACTTTACGGGGCTGGGGCGGCATGTTCAGTGTGGTGCCGCAGGTGCTCACCGGGCCCTCCAGTCAGGGTCCAGGGGCAGGCAGCCTGCCAGAGCCGTGGCCGTAGCTGACAGGTGCTTCCTTGCATGTTGGGACGTGGTGCTCCAGGCGTGCCCTGTGCTGACCCTTCCCACGCCAGCGGTCAGTCCCACCCCTTCCTCCAGGACCTGGTTCCTCCCTCTGCAGGCGGGTGTTCAGGGCCTGAGTGTGTCGTGGCCTTGGCGCTGTTTTTCCAGGCCTCGTTGTACTAGAGCTTGGAGTGGTTGGGTCTGTCTCCGAACACACGCTCACCACTTGCGTGAACACACCTACTGTGCCCGTGTTTCTGAATCTCTGGCCCATGTGTGCTGGGAGCCATGAGCTCACACAGGCTTCCCTGTCATCTCCCTTCCCGTGAGTCCCTCCTTGGGCCCTGGCCCACAGGCCAGCCATTCCTCCACCTGGACACACCGACGCCCCTGCCAGGCTGTCTGTGGACTCTCCCCCACCCCGCTTGGACTGGGGGCTCCATGCCCAGCCATGGCCATAGCTTGCTCTGGCCACTGTCCCCGGGGTGGGAGTGTCTTGTGTGAGTGGCTAGGGATGTGGCTGTCCTGTGCCCAGGCATCACCACTCAGCCGGGCACAGACTGCCGAGTTAGAAGGAAGAACGCGTTCACCTTCACGTAGCCGGTGGTGCCCAATGAGGGGCTTCCGCTGCACTTCCAGTGGCAGCGCCCAGGCCCAGCTGGCACTGGAGACCTGGAAAGGGCCCCGCTGGTGACCCGCTGCAGACCTGTGGCGGAGCCCAGCCCCTGCCGCCCTGGACGCCACGGCTGTGCGGTCCCCAGGGTGGGGGAGGGCGCGGCAGGGCCCCGGTGCCATGTCTCTGCCGTCTGTAGCCTCGGCGAGGGCGAGCGCGCTGCCTGTGGTGCGGCCCGCACTCGGGTGAGGAGGTTAGGGGCAGGGAAGCCCAGAGGCATTTCAGGAGAGTCTGCCCTGGGAGCGGAGGGGCCTGATACAGGCTTGTTTTGGTTTCACGTTTGAGGAGCACAGGGTGGGAAGGAGAACGAATGGTGGTCTCTGTCGCTGCGAGGCTCCGGCACTCCGGCTGCACCATCCCACGCCCGCTGGCGTGCACTGGCCAGCCCCAAGAGGGCTGGGCCTCTCGTGTCCCTGATGGTGGTTCTCGTGGGCCAGGTGCTCAGGGACACTCAGCGAAGGACGGGGGAGGGGGAGGCGGGCAGAGCTGTTAGGGAGCAGGGCCAGGAGTGGCTCCGGCTGTGTCTGCCACACTGCCAGCAGAGGCCTGCCATTGGCATCAGCTCGGACCTCTCCAGCGGCATGTCCTGGCTCGTCGGCAAGGGGAGTCTCCCGAGCTCTGTGCACGTCCAGATTGCGCGCATGCGTGGGTTTGGGGGGAGAGTTTTAAGAACATAGGGAGTGTTATTTAAGCTTATTGTTTATGGCAACGTTTTAAGTGTAAGATGAAAAACTAAAACCTGTTTTGTCTTTAAATAAAACAGGGAGCTTTGCCATCTGGGGAGGCCTGTTCTCCATGATCGACTGCAGCCTGGTTCAAGTTCGAGGGAAGGAGGACCCCTGGAACTCCATCACCAGTGGGGCTCTCACTGGAGCCGTCCTGGCTGCCAGAAGTGAGCGCTGACACTGGGCCCACGGGGACCCTCCTCTGTCTTAGCTTGTAGGCTCCTGGGGCGCACGTGGTGACGGGGCGGAGCAGGAGGGTCTGCTGGGTGCACGGGGGTGAGTGCCGGGCCTCTAACCTGGGCGCCACCGTGGCTGAGAGCCTGCAGGTCCCGGGTTCCCGCGCCTCTTGCAGGCTTGCTGTGCGCCCCTGCTCCTGGGCCTCTGGGATTAGTCGTCATGCCTGTCCCGGTGGGGGGAGGGTGGGGGGCATGGATAAAGCACATAGAACCACCTTCTGGGTCTTTGGGACAGAGGGCTGCCCAGGACTCCTCTGGGCGGGCAGTGGAGGCCGGGAGTGGCACACGCTTTGTGAAGAGCCAGGCAGTGAAGGTGTTGGGCTTGTGGGTCACGAGGTCCCTGTCGCAGCTCCTTGGCTCGGCTGTCACAGCGGGAGAGCAGCCACTGAGCGTGCAGGCGTGGGCGGGCAGGGCTGTGCCAGCGTAGCCCCGTGGCTGTGAATGGGCCGTGTGCCGCCTTGGGTCTGTGGACCCCAGTCTCAGCCAGTGAGGAGGAAGGTTTCGGGGGGTGACGGTTGTAGGCACATGGGCAGCGCTTTCCTCTGCTGCGTGTCGTGTTGAACCCGATTTCTGCCAACGCGCTCTCTGTCGTCACTGCACCCAGATGGACCGGTGGCCATGGTCGGGTCGGCTGCGATGGGTGGCGTCCTCCTGGCTCTAATCGAAGGGGCTGGCATCTTGTTGACGAGATTCGCCTCTGCGCAGTTTCCCAATGGTGAGTCTGTCTGCTCCTGCGGCCTGCTGGGCGTGAGGAGAACGCGCTCCATCCGCTTGCTCGCTCGTTCACTCACTCAGAGAGGCTGCTGCTCATTTCAGGGGTGTTTGAGGAAGGGCCTCGAAGATGGACACAGGAATGGTGGTCAGTCCGCAAGTGGCCGCTGTCCACATGCAGGCCGGGCCTGTTCGGGCCTCCTGCACCGGGGTGAAGGGGGACGCACCTCCTGCCGGGAGGACAGGCCACCACGTTAAGGGCGAGACGGGTTATGTGACTGTCCCTTGCTTGAAAGGGTGGTGGGAAGAGACTCCTGTTTGGGAGGGTCACTTCGGGTCCTCAGGGACAGGGCTTCTGATGCTCATGGTCCCTCTTACTGGGGAACTGGGACAAGTCCCTTTGGTGCCGAGCTGTCCTTGTGTTGCTGTGGAATGAGGGTCAGTGCGCCCCGGGCAGCTCCTTGTAGCTGTGGGTGCCTCGATGGTCTCAGTGAGGGCGTCCGCACGGCGGGGGCGGGAGTATAGCAGCTAAACCTAGACCTGGCCCCCACGGACGGCAGTGTGCAGAGTACTGAGACGTGCCGAAAATTATTTCGGGGCTTGGGAAAGTTTCGCATGGAGCTGGGAGTAGATCATAGCTCCCAGTTAGATTTGGTTTCCCCAGGGCGCCTCAGTAGAGTCTGTGTCTTTTGGGCAAGTCTCAGCCACCCTGCTTGTCGGTGCCGTGGGGTGGTTGGGGGCCCCCACACACCTGTCCCCGCCAGCTGTCACTCTGGAGGTCTGACTCGGTTATGCTGCCCACTTGCTAACTTGTGTTTACCACGTCAGAGCCTTGACTCTGGCGCACCGGGGAAGCCCCGCACACACCGAGGTGGAGGCGCCTCGTGGGGGTTCGGCAGGTTTGTGAGGGAGTCCAGGCCCCAGCTCCAGTGGACACGGCGCTTCCACTGGGTTGGTTGCTGTGCTTTCTACAGAGATTGATTACACAACGTCCTTGATTACACAACGTTCAAGTGGTCTCTGAAGTTCTTTTCTTCTAACTGCAGGCCCTCAGTTTGCTGAAGACCCCTCCCAGCTCCCTCCGGCCCCGCTACCCGCCTCGCCTTTCGGAGACTACCGGCAGTATCAGTAGGCGCCTCCGACAGCGTGCCGGTGCTCCGCAGCGGCTCCCGGACCTTCGGGTTGCAGGCTGCTTCCGGAACCGTGGGTGGGACAGCCGTGGCGACATAGGCCACACAGAGACATTTAGCACTTTTTTCTATTTAAAGGAGCATGGGTAGGGGCTTAAGAGACGACCACGTATTTATTTACCTGAGGACTGTGCCCTTACAGAACACGCACGGTGCCGAGGAAACGCACGGAAATGCAGGGCTGCGGGGCAGACGGCTGCCCTGGCCGGCCCCGCTGGGGGGACTCCCGCCCACTTTCCTGTTCTGCTGGCCACACAATAAAACTCCTGGGAGTTGCTCCTTCTTTTAAGATAAACCATAGACTCTGCATTTCCTCCTTGAACCCGTTGGGGATGCTGGACCTGCCTGTGGGAGGGCATGAGGTTTGTGTTCAACCCCACGATGGAAGCGGGTGGTGTGGGGAGCCCCCACGGTGGACGCTTGATGGTTTGCAGGCCAGACACCGCGGGACGCAGTACGGAAGAGGCTCCCGGGCTCACGTCCTCCCCACCCTATGTCAGCCCGCAGTGTCGGGGGCGGCTGTGAGCCCCTTGCTTTGCATTGTGTAGGTGCTTTTCTCCTCCCTCCCTCTTCCCCACATTTTTTTCAGTGACAGGTCTCAGCCTGTAAAGTTGAGTTTTACAGCTCCGCTGGTGTGGCTCAGTGGATCGAGTGCAGGCCTGCGAACCAAAGGATCAAGGTTCGATTCCCAGTCAGGGCACATGCCTGGGTTGCAGGCCAGTTCCCAGCAGGGGACTCACGAGAAGCAACCATACATTGATATTTCTCTCCTTCTCTCCTTCCCTCCTTCCCTCCCTCTCTAAAGGTAAATAAATAAAATCTTTTTTTAAAAAAAAGTTGAGTTTTACTGAGAACACTCTTAACCCACCACTTAGATTCCACTGATCTTAGGGTTTAGCAAATAATAGAAAACTTGATAGTTTAGAGTCTAGTAAATATTTTCTTTTCTTTTTTAAAAAGATTTTATTTATTTATCTTTAGAGGGGAAGGGGAGGAGAGAAACATCAATGCATGGCTGCCTCCCGTGTGTCCCCCACCGGAAACTGGCCTGCAACCCAGGCATGTGCCCCAACTGGGAATTGAACCGTGACGCTCTGGTTCACAGGCCTACGCCCAATCCACTGAACCACACCAGCCAGGCATTATTTCCTTTAAATGCCTATTTAAAATGTTTAGTGAATATTCTAAAGCTAATTTTGGTATGCTAGATAGAGCCCAGAACGTGAGGTAAAGTAGCCAGCTGGTTTTGATCCCTGAAGGAAGTGCCTGGGAAAAGAAGCAGCCCCGAGGGCGCGTCGGCCCGGGCCCCTCCCAGAATCACTGTGTCACCTGGTGTCCAGGCTAAAAGGCACCTCAGGAAGGTCCCGCCCGCCTCACCCTGCTCTTCCTGGTGTCCCAGCCCGTGTGTCACCCTGGCATGGAGGGCACCTCTGAGTCGGGTTTGGAATGGCAGGCGTGGCGGCACCTGGGGTCCCTCGTGCTCCTGTTTTGCACACTTTGGCCCTGCGGTTGAGCACGGTCCTGACTCACCGCCCCCTCCTTCCCGGGGTGCGTTAGTTTTCGTGGGGACCCCTCGTCCGAGCCCTGTGCACTCTCACACTGTGGGTGGGTCAGCAGCCACGCCCAGCCTGCTGGTGTGAGGCAGTTGCTAGAGCAGACGTGGTTGTCTGGTGGCTGTGACAGAAGGAGCC
Source organism: Sturnira hondurensis (assembly GCF_014824575.4). NCBI lineage: Eukaryota > Metazoa > Chordata > Mammalia > Chiroptera > Phyllostomidae > Sturnira > Sturnira hondurensis. Next base: position 2,073,056 of record NW_028091436.1, read on the forward strand.
CAGCCAGCCCCGGAGGACAGGGTGGGGGCTCCGGAGGTGCTGGAAGTAAGTCCTGAGGACAGGACCCGCCTTTGATGACCGGTGCACGGCAGCCACCAAGCAGGAGCCCCCGTTCCAGGCCTGCATCTGCACCCAGGTACAAGTCGAGGCTTCTCCTGGAAACTCGTCACGAGCGACCTCGGGCACACCCATGCAGTTTTGGGGACGCCCGCAGTTTGTGTTTGCCTGATGTGTTCTCATGAGGTTACGCATTGTGGGGAAGGTGGCCCTTCTGTGTCATGTCCAGGGCGACGGTGTCTGTCTGCATTGCCATTGACCCTGACTCCTTGATTACGGTGGGGTCTGCTGGCTTTCTTTGATGTGAACTTAGTTTTTCCCTTTTCAAGTTACCATCTGGGGGAAGTACTTGGAAACTATGCAAATGTTAGACGTCTCCCGTTTTTGCCCACCAGCGTGGGCACGTAGGGTCTCGTGGTGGTTTTCTGTTTCTCACGCCTTTCCCGTGGGCCAGCCAGGACCGTCTGTGTGCTGTCTGCTCAGTCGTTCATGTTATCACGGATGCACGTTGCACCTCAGGGCTGTGACCCAGCACTGGGGCGTCCTCGCCCGCCTGGGCGTCGGACCGGCCTGGGACTCCACCTGCTCCTGCCTGCCCTTCTTCCACTGCTGCTGTGTGGGAAGACCCATTTTTGCGTCTACTTCTGAGCACAGGGTGCTCCAGGCGCCTGTCTCTCTGCCCTGCCCTGGAGCCCACTTTCTCCAAGGAGCCCGAGTGCCCACGTTGGGGGAGAGCCATTTGGAAACCAGAGTCAGGTGCTGGCTGTGCTCATGGCCGCTGCCGCTGGTGCCTTTGAGTAGAGATGTTTGGGGAGGCGTGGGGTGCCCTGGGCGCTACATGCACTCTGCCTGCCTCTCTCTGCCCCCGCAGCGAGGCACAGCAGCACCCGTCCCTGCTGGCCAACTCTTACAGGCAACCGCAAGACACTTGGCTCTCATCATCTGCATTGACTGGTTTGTTCACTCTCAGTCACGTAGACGGTGGTCGCAGAACCGCTTGGCACCTCTTTGGGAAACGACTGCCGGCCAGAGAGGTCTGTCGGCCTCTGCTCAGAACAGCCCAGAAGGCTCCTGCGGCCGCCCCTTCCTGCCCTGCAGTTCCCGTGCGGCGCGGGTCGCTCCTGCGACGGCAGTGTGCTGCAGGTAGGTTCCCATCTTTCTGCATCCCGGGCAGTGTTTAAAATTGTGTGTCTGATATCATCCACTCTTCGTGGTGTGCGCTTCTCTGGAGTTGGACAAATGTGCAGACCAGTCACCACAGTTTGAGTCACCCCCAAATACTGTCAGGCCCCCCGCTACAGTCAGCCCGCCCTCCCTTCCCCCAGCGGTGGGTGGGTTCCCGCTTCTGGTCGTATCTTCTCAAGAGTGTGGTGGGAACGGAGCCGTACAACAGGGGGCCTTGGGCCTGGCTTCTTTTACCAAAGCACATGCCTGGGACCTGCGGTTGCAGCCTGTCCCTTGCATTGCTGGGCAGCTCCCCACGGCACAGACGGACAGATGGGTCCGTCTCCCCACAGGCTGAAGGACGTGGGTATTCCCATTGTTCCGGCAACTGAATAAAGCTGCTGTAAACATTCACGTGATGATTTTTGTGTGAATGTCTTTTCATTTTTGTTGGTAAATCCCTCGATTGCTTGGTCATAAGGTAGGTAGGTATGTATTTAATTTTAGAAGAAACTGCCCAGGATTCTGGCTGTTTGCATCCGGGCCAGCACCAGGTACCCAGGTACCAGTTTTTCTCGTGTGTTTAAACCGAGCCGCTCCCCCCAGTGCGCAGCGGTTGGCGCTTCAGTGTGCGTTTCTCGGGACCTGAGATGTGTGTGCGCGGCTTCCCCCGTGTGCTCGCCCTCCCTGCGTGCGTCCTTCTGACTGAGCTCAGACCGCCCGCCTCTGTGTTTCTCCCTTGTTTGGTTCTGAGAGTGCCTTTCTGTGTGGGGACACAAGTCCTTTGTCAGGCGTGTGGCCTGTGAGTCTTTCCTGCACCTTCGGCAAAGCTTCGGTGTGCGGGTCTCTTTGCGGCTGCGTGTCTGCACGTCTAGTGTTGCTCTGGCGCTTCCCAGCGAGTTTGACATCCGGCCGTCTCACTACTGCCATGGTTCTTCCAGCCCCTTTGCCCGGCCCTGTGAATTTTACAAGGAGCTGGTTGCCATCTACAGAAAAACCTGCTGGGATTTTTATTAGGATTACCCCGAAGTTTTATCAGTGTTCCCATCTTTTTAGCTCAAAGATCCTGTATATAATGGTTTGCTAGATTTAAACCTAGGTATTTCATTTTCAACAGTGCTAAACGGCATTGTTTTTCAGGTTTCAGATTTTATTGTCTATTAGTGAGTAGAAATACGGTTGGTTTTCGTATATTGGTCTTGCACCCCGAAATCTCGATGAACTCGTGCTTGTTACCATTCGGGGAGACTTCCAGCCATTGTTCTGAGGTGTCCCGGGCGTGTCACGGGCTGAGCACCCAGAAGTAAGGGACAGCGAGAGCCCGTGGGGACAGAGGCGGGCGGTGGTGCCCCCAGGTCACCGCGTCCCCTTTCTGCAGTGCAGAAGGTTCTCCCGGCGCGCGCAGCCCCACGGGAGGCCCAGCGGGCATGACCGGGCGAGGCCACCGGCGTCCCCAGGGGGAAGGTAACGCTGAACAAGGAGAACCCCAACTCCAGAAACGGTTCCCCCGACAGCCACGGACAAAGGCCCCCTTCCTCCAGCAACGTTAACGAGGAAGACCTCGCGTCCCCGTGGCACTCTGTTCCTCCCCGCCACTCCAGCCCGTGTGACGGTCCGGGCCCTGCTGCGGGAGCTCAGGGTGGAGGCCGGACGGAGCGCGGAGCGCGGAGGGTCTGCGCGTCCCCCGCGCCCCGCCCGACGGTGCCAACCCCTGAGCTCCCGCCGCAGGAACGAGGTTTCCCGTTTCGTAACCCGGAGGGCAGAAGAGAAAGGGAGATTGACCATATATGGAATTTTTTTTAAAAACAAGCATTTCATGAAACGAAAAGCGTGTTAACACTGCAAAACTATAGAACACATACCAAGATGCACTTCCCTCTTCGGAGAGACTCCAGAGCCGGCGTGTGTGCCCCGCTCGGATTGGGGGGGCGGGGGGGGGCAGGCCCCTTCCGGGGCGGGGCCTATCTCCGGGCGGGGCCTCCGCGCAGCGCATAGCGCTGGGGGCGGGGCCTGCGCTGGGGGCGGGGCCTGGCCTTGGGCCGGCCTCTCGGCAGTCGGCAGGAACCATGGCGAGCGGTGGGACTCCGGGCGACGGCGTGGCCCCGCGGGCCCTGCACTCGGCGCGGGCCGTGGATGTGGCCTCGGCGTCCAACTTCCGGGACTTCGAGCTGCTGCACCTGCACCTGGACCTGCGGGTCGAGTTTGCGAGCCGCACTCTGAGCNCCTCCGCGCAGCGCATAGCGCTGGGGGCGGGGCCTGTGTTGGGGGCGGGGCCTGGCCTTGGGCCGGCCTCTCGGCAGTCGGCAGGAACCATGGCGAGCGGTGGGACTCCGGGCGACGGCGTGGCCCCGCGGGCCCTGCACTCGGCGCGGGCCGTGGATGTGGCCTCGGCGTCCAACTTCCGGGACTTCGAGCTGCTGCACCTGCACCTGGACCTGCGGGTCGAGTTTGCGAGCCGCACTCTGAGCGGCACGGCGACCCTGGATCTGCGCTGCCTACTGCCCGCGGGCGCGGCCGAGCTGCGGCTAGACTCGCACCCGTGCCTGGAGGTCACCGCGGTGGCGCTGCGGCGGGGCCCGCCCAGTCCGGGGCAGCCGCCCGGCCCCGACGAGCCCGTGAGCTTCCACACGCAGCCCTTCGCGCGCTACGGCTGCGTGCTCTGCCTGTGCTTCCCGCAGCCCCGGCCGGCGGGCGAGCGCTTCCAGGTGCTGCTCACCTACCGCGTCGGGGAGGGGCCCGCGGTGAGTGCTCAGGTGTCGCCCGGGTGTCCCCAGCGGAGGGAGAGGAGTAGATCCTATCACCCGCCCCCCAAGGCCAGGAGCCCCTGTGCGCCGCGAGCCCCTCCTCCCGGCGTTTGCAGTGACCTGTCCAGCTTGTTCCTCAGTCTCAGTTCCTCCCAGGGACCCGCGCGTGTCTAGTTTGCAAACAAGTGTCTAGTTTGCACTTTGCCAGAGGAGAGAACCTTGTCCTGCGCGGCTTTGTGCATAATCCGAGCTCTTTATTAGTTGGATTGAATGTTCCGGGACGCGGAGGCCCCAGTCCGATTGATTTCTGCTTTACGGCGGCAGGTGAATCGGCCCCGAGGCCAACTGGGGCCTGTGTTCCGTGTGTCCTTCGGCCGCCGGCGGCGATGACTCTGAACCCAGATGGTTACATTGGTTTGGTTGGGGTTGAGAAGAATTTCAGTAAAAGTCAGACCGCAGTCAGAGTGCAGCAGGCTGTATAATAACACGGCCTTCTCACCCCTGATTAACCCCTAAATCTCAAAGGTGGGGGGCCAGTGGTGGAAATCAGAGGGTTGCAGAAAATCGCGTGGCCGAGGACTGAGAGAGCCAGAAACCCCCGCGGAGGCAGAGCGCTCTCCCCGAGAATGGGGGGGCTGCCAGTGCCGCAGGACCCTGCGTGAGGCGGCCTGAAGTGGATTCACCCTGCGCAGGGCCCTGAGCCTTTCACTCTTAGAACTGGCTCAGAGGACAGTTCCGTTTCCTCTTTCATCGCCTGGGGAGTAAATGAACTTTGTGATACAACTTGTCTTAAAAATGAAATTCCAAAGCAAGGCAAACTGACCTTCCTGGCAAAGGGAAAGCCCAGGGTCTCCCCTCCTGTTCCACCCTCCCCACCCCCCACCACCAAGGCAGTAGGAACAAGTTTGGTTTCTCTTTTGTATTCTGCTCCTGGTTTCTGGCAGGAACCAGAAATTGAACAGGAGAGCTAGAAAAAGTAAGCCCTCTCTGAATTTACCTACTGAGAGTGGCACCTGGAATTACATGTCAAAACAAAACGCCAAACATAAGGACAGAGACCCAGGCTCCCACGCCCCCACGCTTTGCAAAGGGCCACCCTCGGCGCCTGGGAGGTCTCCACGGGCAGCACTTGCATGTGTTTATTCCTCCTTCTTGCCTCGGTCCCTGCGAGGGCCCCACGCAACTGCCGGCCCTACCTGTCCCGTCCCCAAGGGCAGGCTCTGCCTCTGGTGTGTAGGCCACCTGCTCCTCCATTCCCTTTGCGTTGTGTCGTTGGAAACACACCAGCAAAGACGAGTGAGGTCACATCTGTCACCATGTGCCACCATGTGCCAGGGCCCAGGCTGTGTCCCCTAGAGGGAGGGGTTCCATCTGCTGCTCGGCCTTAGCTCGTGGGGTCAATGCCTTCCATTTTTTTGTTAATAGGATTTATTTACTTTTTTAAAAAAGCAAAAGCAGTTTAGGTTAACAGAAAAATTGAGCAGATGTAGTTTCCATAGACCCTCTCCACGCAGTTTCGCCTCCGGGCTTTTTGCAAGTATGATACATCTGGCCCTGTCTGCGCTGCAGCGCTGATACTCGTTACCAGCCAGAGGCTGCAGCTGTCTCTGGTCCCGACAATGTGTTACTTCGTGTCTGTCTCTGCCCTGGGAGTCCGCCCAGGATGCCAAGGTGCACTGCGCGCTCTGCTTGCTGGTGACAGTCTCCCAGACCTCCCCGGGTTTTGGTGGCCATGACAGCCTTAGGGCATGTCGGCCAGGTGTGTGGTGGGGCTCCCTCTCTGGGGGTTAGGCCTGATGTTTTTCTCATGGCTGGACTGGGGTTGTGGGTTTGGGTTTCAGAAAACAGACTATTTTTAGAGCACCTGTAGGTGTATGACAGAACTGAGTGGAATCGTACAAGGTAGAGTGCCTTTCTGTCCCATCACACAGAGGGGACGTGGTGTGAGAGTGGCAGGTGACTGGACCTGGTCACCTGGCGGAAGGAGGGCCATCCGGTCTCTCCGCTCTGGCCTTGCTCACCCCTCTCTTTCCACCTCTGCTGGACCCTGCAAGGAGGCGCGCTGAAGTTTTCACACAAGCTAAAACAAAAATTCAAGCAGAGAAAAACCCAGCATTCCACATGGAGTCCTGAGGTCCCCAGGGCCTGGGTGCCCGGAGGCCCTCGGGACCGCTGCCCAGGCAGGCACCTGTCTCTGCCGTGACCACCCCCAGTGCCCAGGGCCCGCTTCCCTCCGCGCCTTTCCGAGTGGGGCCGCCCAGAATGGCTTCTCCCTTCCTCTCCCGGCTCCGAACCCACTCGAGTGGTGGCTCAACCCCAAAGTCTTGCCTTCCCTGGGAACTTCCTGGAATTCAGCCTTTTCCTGGACTCTGGACGGCATTTGGTGCTGATGTGTCTGCTGCCCCCACAGCCGCCTATGTCTGTGTTATTCGTGAACTGAATTTCGCTGTGGCCATTCGGTCGGTCTGCCCGGGGAGGGGCTCATGGAGTGTGAGGAGGGTGGCAGCCAGTGCCTAGGGCATGAAGTGCGTCAGCTCTGAGAGGCTGGGCGCCTGTGGAACCTGGAACACACAGGAGCCATAGGCTCCTCCCACTCAGGTCCTGCTTTTCTGTGTCTTTGCTCACAAGTTCGAATACGGCTGCTTCGGTTTTTGTTATCTGATGAGAAACTGCTAGGGAGGGAGACGAGGTGAGGGGCTCAGAGGCCAGGCCTGTAGTGGGGAGGGGCAGACCCAATGAAGTGTCTGCCTTGTGAAGTGGACGCCACACCTGGGCACGCAGGAGAGGCCAGCCCAGCAGAGCCAGACCAGTGGGCACACGTCGTGGGGGTGACCCTGACCCTGAGACTCCGACGAGCCCTTCCTCCCTGCCGGGGCTGAGCTGGCACGAGGGGCTGCCTCTGAAGTGCCCACCCCCTAGGTCTGCTGGCTGGCCCCCGAGCAGACGGCCGGGAAGGAGAAGCCCTTCCTCTACACGCAGGGGCAGGCGGTGCTGAACCGGGCCTTCTTCCCCTGCTTCGACACACCTGCCGTCAAGTGCACCTACTCGGCCGTGGTCCAGGTGAGGGGTGCGCCGGGTGCCTGCCCTGGGGGCTGAAAGTGTTGCCTTTGGGTGGCGAATGGGGACATCCACCCAGGAAGAATTCCTCTGTCTACAGAGTGTCATCTGGCCCCAGCCAGGTGGCTCCATTGGTCGGAGCATCGTCCGTACACATAAAGGTTGCGGGTTCGAACCCCCGTCGGGGCACCCCCTGTGTGGGGGAAGGGGCAGCTGGTCGATGTTTCCCTCTCACATCGACACTCCTCTCTCTGTCCCTCCCTTTCTCTCTTCTCTAAAACCAATAGACATATCCCTGGGTGGGGATATAAACAACAAATACATAGTAAATATTTCCTCTGTGCTACAGCCCGTCAGTTTGGCACAGGTATGGATTTCTGCAGCCTTTGGGGCCCAGGAGGACTCGGGTCACTGCCATCTCCACACAGGTCACCTGTCCTGCTGCCCTCCAAGGTCAGGGCCAGCCGGGTCTCCCGGCAAAGCCTCCTCCACGTTCTCTGCTGTCAGGTGCCAGACGGCTTCACGGCCGTGATGAGTGCGGACACTTGGGAGCCTCGAGGGCGGAACCAGTTCTTCTTCCGCATGAGCCAGCCCATCCCCTGCTACCTCATCGCTCTGGCCGTCGGAGACCTGGCCTCCGCAGAGGTGGGGCCCAGGTAGGAGACGAGGCCCTGCAGGCAAGGTTGGCGTGAGCCCCGTGGCGAGGAGGCCCTGAGGCCGGCGCTGCCAGGTGGAGTGTGGGTGTGGGCGCCTCGCTGGGCGCCAGCTGGAGGCCGGGCTCGGGCTGCTCCCTGCCCCACTCCATCCAGTCCCAGCGCCGTGTCTGCCATGGGTCACCAGCCCCACCAGTCCCAGCTGCTGCCCCGAGTCACCTGAAGGTGACGGCGGGGCTGAGGCAGCAGGTCTGAGGCCTGTCTCCCCTTTGCTCCAGCACTTGGTTCCTGAAATAGACAACCTTGACCTCAGCGCCTCCCTCTAGAGAGGAAAGTGCCCAGGGAGCGGAACCCTCGGGCCAGAGCCCGGGGGCAGTGAGCTGGTGTAGGGAGATGGGTGAGGGTTTTCTGAGTTTCCCCAGAGCTTGGCCAGGACGGGGTTTTTCCTGGCTGCCCCGCTGCCTACCAGCTTGGCTTCTTCCCGGCCTGGGGGGGTCACAGGTTGGACAGCAGTGCTTGGACGCTGTCACCGACGCGGTCACTGGCCCTTTATCTGGCTTCTTATCTCTGGTCCTGCTTCCCTTTCCTGGAGGAGGTGGGGTCCCAGGCCTCAGCTGGGCACATAGCAAGGCCAGGGTCACAGGTCTTCCCTCTGGGGCCTGCCGGTGTGTGCTCGGGCCCCTCAGAGTCCTTTCTCTCTCTCTCTGCCCACTCTCCTTAAGCTGTGCTGGGCTTGGCTGTTCTGTCCATTTTCCATCCAAACACAGACCCATGCCACAGCCCAGCCCTCCACGGCCTCCGGCACGGCCTCCAGCACGGCCTCGTGTTCCCGCCTTCGGCCCCATGGCCAGTTTCTCGGAGGAGCTGCAGTTCACCCTGGTCCCCGCGTCGCCCCCTGCCGCCGGCTGTGTTTGGGTGGGGACCAGCCTGCTGTCCCCTGGCTGCACCACCAGCCCAAGGCTGGTTTTCTTTGGGGGCCGGCCCTGAGCTGCCTTCCCTGTGCGCTCGTCCCCAGGAGCCGGGTGTGGGCCGAGCCGTGCCTGCTCGAGGCGGCCAGGCAGGAGTACGATGGCGTGTTCGAGGAGTTCCTGGCTGCGGGAGAAAAGCTTTTCGGACCCTACGTTTGGGGAAGGTGGGTGCACATCTTCCTCTCTGTCCCCTGGACCAAAGGTCCCCCATCCTGGGAGTGACCGAGCCTGACCGGGTTCCCGGTGATGAGAAGGGGATGAGATGACAGTCATCAGAGTGATCAAAATGGCCTCGGGGTTGCCGAGTTTGGAGGTCAGGGCCTTCCTGGGTTGTCTCTGGTTGCTGGAAGCTGCCGCCCACCCTCCAGCCAGGTCTCCTTTGGCTCCTTAGAGAAATGGCTCCCTTAGATCTCTGTGACCCCTCAGTGGCCGTCAGTGCTGCTTGGAAGCAGATCAGGGGACAGAGGTTTTGGGGAGCAAACATGGGGAAGGGAGTCCCGGCAAGTCTGCTGGGACTGAGGAGCCCGGCGCCATCTCAGCACCGGCCGGCCACGTTGTCAGCTGCTTGTCCAGTGTCCACATGTCCCGGCAGGGAGGGAGGGAGGGAGCGAGGCCGGGTCTGCCCCTGCAGGCCTTCGACCTCCCGCCGTCCCCAGGTATGACGTGCTGTTCATGCCGCCGTCCTTCCCATTCGGAGGCATGGAGAACCCGTGTCTGACCTTCGTCACGCCCTGCCTGCTGGCTGGAGACCGCTCCCTGGCGGATGTTATTATCCACGAGATCTCGCACAGCTGGTTTGGGAACCTGGTCACCAACGCCAACTGGAGCGAGTTCTGGCTCAACGAAGGCTTCACCATGTACGCACAGAGGAGGATCTCCACCGTCCTGTTCGGTGAGCCACCCGTGGGCCTCCCGGGGCTGCGGGTCCTCGGGCACCGGAAGGAGGCGGTGGTACAGGGGGGTCTCGGAAGTAGCTGCTGACCAGTGAGCCCAGCTGGGCTGCAGGGGAGCTCACACCTGCTGCTCCGGGGAGACGAGCCCAGGGCCGTTCACGCAGGATGCGAGTCCGACTCCTGAGTGGAGCCCGCATCAGCACAGCCGCTGCCCGCCCCTGCACACTTACACCGCAGCCCGCACTGGGTGTGTCGGGGAGAACGCACCCGCTGGCAGCCTTGCAGCGGCCCGTCGTGGGGCGGGGGTCGTCCTGCCTCGGAGGAGGATGCCCTGCCTGGCCAGGGAGCAGGCACAGCAGGCCCCTGAATTGCGCCCAAGTGCCATTAAGACACCTTCGCAGCCTCGTTTCAGAAAACCCCCACGCACCAGGTGCTTTAAAAGATAACGTGTATTATTTTCTCATTTCTCTGATCAACGTCTGTTTCGGCGTGTGTGGGAGAGCAGAGGAGATTTTCCCCCCGTGATCTCTGTGCTCCGAGGCAACCGATGGGACCTTGCACGGTGCCCTGTGTTGAGTCCTCAGCCCATAGGAGGCCTTCCAGCTGCCTCTTTCTAGCCCCTGCCCCCCAAAACCTCCTCCCAGGCCATGCGGCAGCTTAGAAGGCAGTTTCGCAGTCGTTCCCTCACCTCGGCCAGAGACGAGGGTCCCGGTCCCCAGTGAAACGGTGTGCTGGCCAATGCCCGTGCATCCCTCGGACGGTGTCTGCACGCTGCTGGAGCCACGGCTTCTGGGTGCAGACGCCCTCTAGGGGTTTTGCAGGTGCAGCGCACTCCCCCCAGGTTTGTGCAGCCCACTCCTCCCAGGTTTGTGCAGCCCACTCCCCCCGGCCGTGTAGAACCAGGGCCTGTGGGCGCCTTCCCAGCTGCCACCAGGGATCCTGCAGGGACGTGTGCTCGCCCCGCCACACGCGGGCAGGAAACTGAGGCTGCAAAGGGCTCTGAACGTGTCGGGCCAACACTGGTCCCCTGCCGCCCGCCCTTCCCACCATCACTTTCGGAGCCTGAGAGAGACAGGGAACCCTTAGAAAAGTTTGGGGTGACGATTTCTCTTGTCTGACGGAACAGTCAGGGGAACATAGTGTTTTCGTGGAAGGTCAAATTACTGTCTGGAAATAAAAATGCGTTGATGGGGAAAGGTGCTCATCAGAGAACCAGGGGTGGTTCCCCAGCCGGAGCCTAGGGCGGGGGGGCCCAGAGCTGCCAGGAGCAGGAGGGTCAGGTCTGTCCCCAGTTCCCTGGTGGGCTGGCCCTGAGTTCCCTCGTCTGGCGTCCTTCTTCTGGTGGCCACCAGGGGGCGCTGCTGTCGGGACAGTAGTCTGGGTGTGCTGACCATTGGGGCCTCTGGTCTCCTTCTGCCCAGGGGCTGCCTACACCTGCTTGGAAGCGGCCACCGGGCGGGCGCTGCTCCGCCAGCACATGGATGTCAGCGGCGAGGAGAACCCCCTCAACANTGGTTCCCCAGCCGGAGCCTAGGGCCGGGGGGCCCAGAGCTGCCAGGAGCAGGAGGGTCAGGTCTGTCCCCAGTTCCCTGGTGGGCTGGCCCTGAGTTCCCTCCTCTGGCGTCCTTCTTCTGGTGGCCACCAGGGGGCGCTGCTGTCGGGACAGTAGTCTGGGTGTGCTGACCATTGGGGCCTCTGGTCTCCTTCTGCCCAGGGGCTGCCTACACCTGCTTGGAAGCGGCCACCGGGCGGGCGCTGCTCCGCCAGCACATGGATGTCAGCGGCGAGGAGAACCCCCTCAACAAGCTGCGCGTGAAGATCGAACCAGGTGCGGAGGCTCCTCTGGGTGACACCCACCCCCCAAGTGCGTGGCGGTCGGTGGGTCTGAGGACACCCTCTGGGGTGGAGCTCAGCCACCCAGCTCTGTGTCCTCGCGGATGGCCCCCCGCTTGGGGCTCCTGGAATGGGGGGTCAGCCGCACCTTGTGGGGGCAGGTGTGAGCGCCAAGCCGCTGGTGGCTTGCCCAGACCCTGGGCTTTTCTCGTGTGTGAGTCCCCTCCTCTCCACGTGTGACTGACGCTGGCCCTGCATGGAGCTGAGGTTCACGGTCCTCGTTGCTGCGGGCTGTGAGGGCAAAATTCTCATGGATGGGACTCTTTCATTTGAGGCTAGAACTTTGTAGGACACCCATGTCCTGGGAGGGGTGGCGGTGGGCTGGCGGCCACGGGCTGGGGGAGCGGGGCCCGCACCCACGCCTGGTCCTGGAGTGAGGAGCCAGAAGGCGGGCATCTGGGTCCTCCTGCCCAGTCCCCTTGGAGGGGCCGGGGAGGCCAGGGAGGGGCCAGCCTGCAGCCCTCGGGGCAGCTGCACCGACCCCTCCTGTTCCACGGTGAGTCTGGGCCAGAGGCCTGCCGTGGAGGTGACCGGTGTCTGCCCCGCTGCCAGGCGTGGACCCAGATGACACCTACAACGAGACCCCCTACGAGAAGGGCTTCTGCTTTGTCTCCTACCTGGCCCACTTGGTGGGCGACCAGGGTCGGTTTGACTCCTTTCTCAAGGTATGTGCCGCCCAGCGGGCAAGGGGAGGGGCAGGTGGGGAAGCACAGGTGGGCACCGTGGAGGAGGGAGGGTGTGGAGGAGGCCCGAGGGGCTGAGAAGACCTCTCTCCGCCCAGGCCTACGTCCGTGAGTTCAAGTTCCAGAGCATCTTAGCGGAGGACCTCCTGGACTTCTACCTGGAGTATTTCCCTGAGCTGAAGCAAAGGAGGGTGGACTCCATTCCTGGTGAGCAGGGGGCGGGCCCACAGGCTGGAGGGGCCGCCGGGGGCGTGACCTCCAAGGCCCCCAGAAGTGGCTCTCAGGAGCAGACCCAGGGCCCAGGCTCCGGGCCACAGAACGCCACCTCCTCCTCCCTCCTGGGGGACTCCTCCTTGCACTGGGACCCCAGGCTCACACCCTGGCTTGGCCCTGGAGCCTGGGGATGGGGGGGGACACAGAGTCTCCTCTTGTGGCCTCCCTAACGAAGGGAAGCCCCAGCGCTGCCCCGGGGAGTGGAGACCACCCCGTCACGGATGAGGGCCCGCTGGACACGGCCCCCTTTGTCCCGCAGGCCCCGAGTCACCCTTCTAGGGTTCGGTCCCGCTGTCAGCTCTCGGGCCTGCATTTCAAGGCTGTGAGCCTCTGTAGCTAATAGAGCGAGTAATGACCGCAAGTGGTGATGTCTGCCCTGGCCGCGTTAGCGTGGCTCCTCCTCCCCACTGCGCCCACGCCGGGGAGCAGAGGTGCCAGAGGCGAGGTGCTGAGCCCCGGGAGCAGCCCACAGCCTTCGCTCGAGTCTCGGCCCCGGGCTGTGGCCACACTGGTCCTCGTGGCTGAGACAGCGCGGGGGTGACGTGCAGCAGGTGGGGCTCGGCGGAACCGGGCACAGCCCTCCAACTGCCCTCCGACCTCGCGGTCAGCACAGAGACCCCGGGTGCTCCGCACTCGGTGCAGGGCGCGGGCCTGGTGGGGATTGGCTGGGAGAGTGTCGGGGGCAATGCCGAGGTTCTAACTGTGCCCTCCCCCCAGGGTTTGAGTTCCATCGATGGCTGAACACTCCGGGCTGGCCCCCGTACCTCCCGGACCTGTCTGCCGGAGACTCACTCATGAAGCCGGCGGATGAGCTGGCCCAGCTGTGGGCGGCCGAGGAGCTGGACATGGAGGCCATCGGGGCTGTGGACATCTCCACCTGGAAGACCTACCAGCTGGTGTACTTCCTGGACAAGCTCCTGCAGAAGTCCCCTCTGCCGCCTGGTGAGGGTGCGGGTGTCTTCTCCCGCCAGGTGGACGGGGGCTCCCGGGTGCGCAGATCCGTGTGGGGCCAGGAGGCGCCAAGAAAGAAGTGGGGTGATGGCCGGTGGACATGGCACCCTGCAGGGAGTGGAGGCCACACACAGGGGTGCCGCGGGTACCGGGTCACAAGCCGGCATGCGTCCAGGCCTCGGGCCCTGCCGGCTGTTCTCGGCTCGTGAGTCAGCTGACCCGCTCACCCTTGTGTTCTGTGGGGCGGGCGCCCTCACGCTGATCCCCGGGGCGCGGACACATGACAGCTGGAGAGGCCGAGCTGAGGCAGCCCCCGTGGGGAAGGTCCTGAGCCGCCTGTGCTGCTGGCGCCCAGTGGGCTCGTGGGTGCCTCTGCGCAGAGCAGGGAGGCCGTGGACACTCGTGCTGTGGGTGTGGTGGGGCGGGGTTCGGGGTGCGCCTGCCGCAGTTGGGAGGAAAGCAGGGCGCCGGAGGGGGTCTGGGGCGCCATCTGCCCAGGGATGTTTGCTGGCAGAGCCCCAGGGACCGAGGCCACGGTGAGGATGGGACATCGGGCGGTCTCCCAGCAGCGGGTGGGCGGGGCGAGCGCTGAAGTTGGTGACCCCCGAAGGGGCGCTCGGAGCCGGGGTTGATACACATGCCGGGTCGGGGACCCAGGCTCCGCCGCAATGTCAACCGACGGTAGCCAACTCCGCACCAGACCCCCGGGGGCAGGGGGTGCCAGGGGCGGGCACTGCGTAAGGTATGAATGCCTAAACGCCGAAAGCAGGGGGTGGGCGTCAGCTGTCCTAGGAAAATGGAAAACCCGTCCGCCCAGCAGCCACGTCCTCTCCCAGGGAATGTGAAGAAGCTGGGAGAGACGTACCCGAAGGTCTCGGGCGCCAGCAATGCAGAGCTGCGGCTGCGCTGGGGCCAGATCGTCCTGAAGAACGACCACCAGGAGGACTTCGGGAAAGTGAAGGGCTTCCTGCAGAGCCAGGTGGGCCGCCCTCCGCATCCCCGGGCCCCGTGGGCCCTCAGCAGGCTCAGGGTCCTGCCGGTGGGCTGGGCCTCGCACCCATCTCGGGCAGAGGGCAGGTGATGTGTGGCCATGCTGCCCTGGTGGGTGAAGCCAGTCAGAGCTCACCCCAAACTGGAGAAGGGGTGACGCTGGTGCTGCCCTTGGAGTGAGGTCAGAGGACAAGATAGAGTGACCGTGAGGTCACAGAGCCCACTCCCCGGGAAGCCCGTGCCTTGGAGAGGTTCTGACAGCCACTGCGTCTCTGGTCACCCCAGGGAGCTACCCCGCTGGGAACAGGACAGGGCCCCCCAGGGGACCATGCTGGATCCCAGAGCAAGGTGGGGGGTTCTGGGGGCAGAGCCGTGCTGGTCCTGCAGCCCTGCGGTGGCGGCCACACCCCAGCTTGGAGGTCCCAGCCTGTGAAGTCTTAGCCAAGCCTCTGGGTTCTGGGGACCGGGGGGCTGCGTATTGGGTCCCTGGGCTGGCCTCTGCACAGCGGCAGTGGGACCTGGGACCTTCCGTGTCCTTGGCTTGGTACGGAGCCGCTGTGGACACCTGGTGACCACCCCCCGGTGGCTTTCCCGAGCGGGTGGAGCCGCCTGTTCTGTTGGGTGTGCACCCCTGTCCTGCCCTGGGTCGGGGGAGTGCCGGCACCTCTGTGGGGGACCTCTGGGCACCCGCCCACCGCCCCAGGACAGACCCTGGTGGGCCACATGGGCCACGCATGTCTCTCGCAGGGGAAGCAGAAGTACACTCTCCCGCTGTACCGTGCAATGGTGGCCGGCAGCCCGGCGGCCCGGGCCCTTGCAGAGGAGACCTTCGCGGCCACCACCGCCCAGCTGCACAGCAACGTCGTCCGCTATGTCCAGCAGATCCTGGCGCCCTCGGGCAGCTAGAGGCCCACCCGTCGCTCGGCCTCAGCCTCTCCACACGACACAGGCTCTCGGGGTACTCAACCCTGTGCCGGCACCCTGCTCCGCTCCCCAAGCTTGTGTCCCTCAGGAGTCTGTCCCCCGTGTGGCGCCTGTGACTCCTGGGGACCCCTGGGCCCCCCGCCCCCCACCCCTGGCATCAGTAGGGGGAGCGGGATCCTTCTGCTTTGCCGGCTGCGCCTTGGAGGTGCCAACAGCCGGACCTGGTGGTTCTCTCCTCGGGTCTTGTCTTCTAATAAATCTTTGTACCTGAAAAGTGTGACTCGTGGATTGAGTGACAGGCTTCTTCCCCCAGGTGGCCCCTGCGCACACGTTCTGAGATGGTCACAGGCACTCAGCGCACGAGTGCCCCCTGCCCTTGGGGTGCTCCTGGCTGTGGGAGGCGCGGGCCCCACGGTGTGGCCGTCACACTCGGGGAAAAGTGTGCCGGTGAGCAGTGCCGGGTCCCTGCCCGCCCTGCCGGCACAACTTCCCTCGTCCTCTCCGGGGCTGAGTGTGAGTGTGGGTTCTGTTTCTCTCTCCGGAGCCTCCTTCCAGGCCCCGGGGCCTCGCCAGGCCTCACCTGCCTCTGAACTGGGACACCGCGCCCAGTCACTCCCTGGCTTCAGCGAGGGGGTCTGCACAGCTCACAAATCGGCTGTGGGGGGAAAATGGGACAGCTGGAGTAGTGTCATCAATAAAGCATATAGCTAAAGGTTTTTAAAGGTTTCATTTATTTTTTAGAGGCAAAGGGAGTAGAAGGAGAGAAACATCAATGTGTCATTGCTTCTCTGATGCCCCCTCCTGGGGACCCGGCCTGCAACCCAGGCACATGCCTCAACTGGGAATTGAACCAGCGACCCTTTGGTTCACAGGCCCGCGCTCAACCAGTGAGCCACACCAGCCAGGGTCAATAAAATACATTTTAAAAAACCTTATCTAAATATGCGTAGGTTGCCTTTCTCGTGCACAGGGTGCCCCAGGCCTGTGCCCGCTCTGTCCCCTGCTGCGGAGCCGTCTTCAGCCTCGGCCACCTGCACAGACCAGCACAACACAGACGTGTCCTCACTCTGAGCAAAAGCGAGCGAGTGGGGTGGCCACAGGACATGGCAGGCCGGCCAGTGCCTCCGTCCCACACACAGCTTCGCCAGAGGTGAGGGGCCCGGCTCTCCTCAGAGCAGGCGGGCCACTCCAAGGCTCCTGGGCCCCTCCTGCTCCCCAGCTGGGGTCCCACCCGTTGGCCGGAGAGCGTGGCTCCTCGCTGGTGTGAACCCTCCTGTATCGGGGAGCCCCGTCGTAACAGCAGGTCACGGGAGCTCTTCCTCTGACAGCAGCTCTGACTCCGGCTTCTGGAGTCACAGCGGGGCATCCTGGAGGTGTCTCCTGCCCCCAGCACGTTGGCTGCCCACTTCACCTGGTCCTCTGGCTGTGCCTGCCCTGTCAGGGCCGGGGACCGTGCTCTCCACAGTCCCTGTCCCCAAAGGAGACGCCCTGTGCCACCCCCACCCCACTGGCCCCCATCCTGGGAGCCTCTCCCCCGACCCTGCCCTGCGAGGCACTGACGGACCTCCAGCCTGCATCTCCCACGCAGCTTCAGAATGCGGGCTGGTGAGGCCCCAGCGTGGGAGGCCAGGAGCCAGCCCATCCTTCGCTCAGCCCATTTCTTCCACAAAGCCCCTTGAAGGCAAGGGCGCCGGCGCGTTGGTCCCCTTCCCTTTGTCCTTCCATCCACCCTGCTCGGAGCACGTGAGCAGCTGGGGCTGGAAGCTGGTTCTCCTGCATTCCAGGCTGAGTGACTCAGTGGAGGGTGTGCCTGGCCCCGGGCTTCGTGGGGGAGGCGCCCTCGGGGCTGGGAAAATCCGGAGGCCCGTGGGGGCAGCGGGCCGAACCCCTCCCTTGGGCACCCACAGCTTCCATCAGCCCAGGGAGGGTGAGAAGCGGGTCCCCTCAGCTAGACTCTCTGCTCTTGGGTGCAGAGTTAGGGGGGTGGGCTCCAGGGTGGGGTCACCTTCCCTCCCAGCAACTTCACTGCCAGAGGCAGCCCTTGGCTGCAAGCCACCAGGGGCCGGTCCGGGTCCCTGACCGAGGAGGTGGGGAGACCGTGCTGTCGGCCTCTGTCCACCACGGGTGCAGGAAGACTCGGGTCTGGAAGAGCCCTCTGGGGTCAGGGCTGGTTTAGTCAAATGTCCTGGCTCGTACAGGTGGGGAAACTGAGGTGCAGAATCACACAGCTGGGGAGAAACCAGAGAATGGGCCTCTTGCCTTTGTCCCTCCCCCTACGCGCCGACCCCCCGGGGTCTGTGTTTCCTGGGGACGTCACTGGGCCCCTGGGCGTCTCAGCGTCACTGAGCGCTGAGAGAGAACTGGCGCAGAGACAGGTGCAGGGCGGGCAGTGGCTGTAAATCCCGCCCCCCACTTACCCAGCCCCGTGAGGCCGGGGCTCTGAACGGCGGTGCCGGTCTGCAGAGTGGGGACACGGTGCCTGCGTACCGCGCTTTGCGAGGGTTCACAGGGACTGTGGGGAAGGGGAAGCGGATACCAAGCCTTCCCTTTTGCCGGGAGGCGGTCGGACTCTGACCACTAGGGGGCAGCAGACAGCGCAGGTGAGCCGCGGAGAGCGGCGAAGGGGTGGTCGACCAGGTGGCCCAGGTGGAGGGGCGAACACAGCCTGGGGNGACAGGTGCAGGGCGGGCAGTGGCTGTAAATCCCGCCCCCCACTTACCCAGCCCCGTGAGGCCGGGGCTCTGAACGGCGGTGCCGGTCTGCAGAGTGGGGACACGGGGCCTGCGTACCGCGCTTTGCGAGGGTTCACGGGGACTGTGGGGAAGGGGAAGCAGATACCAAGCCTTCCCTTTTGCCGGGAGGCGGCCGGACTCTGACCACTAGGGGGCAGCAGACAGCGCAGGTGAGCCGCGGAGAGCGGCGAAGGGGTGGTCGACCAGGTGGCCCAGGTGGAGGGGCGAACACAGCCTGGGGACCCCCACACCACCAGCACCCAGGCGGGCAGGGCGCGCTGTGGGGAGCCCGGTCTGTCCAGAGGGGCTCCGGCAACCCTGACGCCTGGATGAGGCCCCACAGGCAGAGAATGCCAAGACCTCGCCACCCAAGCAGGTACCAGCAGGCTGGTACTAAGGCTGGGGACAGGGGGACACGGGGGCCCAGGGCTAAGCCGGCAGGCCTGCCCCGCCCAGGCCCCGAGAACGTTGCCGTGGGGAGAGCCCTCTAGCCGGGGTCCGAGACGCCCCGAGCTGTTGGTTCTTCTCCCCACCAGGCCCCCTTGTCCCCACATCTTCAGACGCTAGCTGCCCCAGCACCCTCCCCTCGCCAGCCCCTCCCTGACCTGCCCCCACCCCCGGAGGAATTTTCTGAGCCGGAGGGTGGTGGACAATACGGGCCCCTCCGCCCACCCAGCGACCCTCCTGCCACCTGCCCTGGCCAGTGCCAGGTGCCCAGCCCCAGAGGGTGCGGAAGGGCCATCTGACAATCATTAAACCAGCTGGGCCTGATTTCCCAGCACCCCAGGTAGGACCTGGGCCAAGTGGCACAAAATATGCAAATCACCTGGGCCCGGGAGCCAGTCTGAAGGCCGGGAAACCCCCTCCGTCCAATGAGCCGCCAGCTCAGGTTGCGGCTATAAAGGCCTAACGGGAGGAGCTCCGGGGCCTATTTAGGGCGGGCGGGAGCGCGCACCGCGCAGAGCTCTGCCTCCTGCGATTCTGGCCCTGCTGCCCCTTAATCCTGCCTGTTCGACCGCCACACCCGCGCCGCCTCTTTGGTAGGTCCCCCGCCACCGTCACGCGCCTCAGCCTGGGCTGCAGAGATGGGGGCTTGCTGTTCTGATCCCGCAGGGGTGTGTGGCGATGGGGGTGTCCTGAGGGTCCGAGAGACGAGGGACCGTCCCTGGGAGGGACAGGGTGGCCGTGCCTCAGCCAGCCCCACGCAAGGGCCCAGGCGACGGAGGAGGGAGCCCAACAGGAAGCCAGGTGTCCCCCCGGCGTTGAGGACCCCACTTGAAGGTGGGGTGTCCGGAGACGCGGGGAGCTCCGTGCCCCCCGGTAACACCTGCCTCGCTTCAGGAGCAGTGGTTTCAGGGCAAGTGCCGGCAGGCCCGTCATCGGCCGTCCCTCCAGGCAGCCCCATGGCTGCAACCTGCGAGATCAGCAACGTGTTCAGCAACTACTTCAGCACCATGTACAGCCCCGAGGACCCGGCACTGGCTCCTGGGCCCCCCGATACCTCCTTTGGGGCCGACGACCTCGTGCTGTCCCTGAGCAACAGCCAGATGCCGCCAGAGGGCCCCGGTGGGTCTCGAGGGGAGGAGCGATGGCAGAGGGGCATCTGGGAGGCTAGGGAGCCAGGGGTCGAGCAGGAGGAGGGTCTGGGCTTGGCAGGGACTTGCTGGAGGTTGAGGGGCTGGGCGTGGGGCAGTGAGCCTCGTCCCGGAGGGCTGGCTGTGGCCGGCTGACCTCTGCTGTGCCCGGCCCCTTCTAGAGAAGGCCAGCTGGTCCCGGGAGCAGCCCCAGTTCTGGTCCAAGGCCCAGGTTCTGGACTGGATCAGCTACCAGGTGGAGAAGAACAAGTTCGACGCCAGCACCATCGACTTCTCGCGCTGCGACATGGATGGCGCGGCGCTATGCAGCTGTGCCCCCGAGGAGCTGCGCCTTGTCTTTGGGCCTCTGGGGGACCAGCTCTATGCCCAGCTGTGGGACCTCAGTGAGTGCGGCCCCTGTGCCCAGGGTCCCCTCTGCGTGAGGGGGGCTGGTCCAGAGCTTGGCCCCATTGTCCCAGATCAGCAAGGCAGCGGGAAGAACTGGAGCCCCGGGCCAGGGCGTGGGCCCAGCCACCCAGAGCCTCGGAGGGTGAGGAGGGCCCAGCAGCTAGGCACTGACTGCTCCGCCCCCTCCTCAGCTTCCAGCTTTCCCGACGAGCTCAGCTGGATCATCGACTTGCTGGAGCAGGACAGCACGTCCTTCCAGGAGACCCTGGGGGACCCAGGCCCCTTCGGTGAGCACCCACGTTCCCGCTGCCCCCCCCACCTGTCGCCCCAGCTAGAAAGGTCTGCAGGTCATCCATCACACATCTGGGTGGCCGTCCCCATCCCTGTCCCCGCCCAGTCTGAACGCTTGCCTCCTCTTTCAGACCAGGGAGGCCCCTTCAGCCAGGAGACGCCCGAGGGCCGGCGGCAGCAGCCCAGCCCCTACCACCTGAGCAGCTATGGCGTGGGGGCCCCATCCCCAGGCTGCTCGGAAGTCTCCGCCACAGGTGAGGGCGCGCCTTCCCACCGCCTACCCCCACCGTCCCAAGCCCTGGCCCCCAGCTCTGGGGGGTGGGGGGTTGGAGTGGCGCTGGCCAGCAGCCTGTGGGGGGGCAGTGGGTAGGGATGCAAGGGACTCACCAAGACCTGCCTCCCTAGGGACTGGTGCTTCCCAGGGCTCCCCCTGCTCGGACTCTGGGGGGAGCGACGTGGACCTCGACCCCCCGGACAGCAAGCTCTTCTCCAGGGGTGAGTGGGGGGTGGGTGTCCCTGCAGGGGCGCTGCCCTGCCCCGCATCCCCCCTCTCTCCCTCCTGACCCGCCCTCTGCCCCGCAGACTGCTTCCCTGACTACAAGAAGGGGGACCCCAGGCATGGGAAGCGGAAACGGGGCCGGCCCCGGAAGCTGAGCCGAGAGTCTAGGGAGAGCCCGGACAGCAAGAAAAGCAAGCACGGTGGGCACCGGGCACTGAGGCCGGGGGAAGGGCAGGTGGGGGGCGGGGTGGGGCTGCTGGGGGCAGGCCTAGCCTCGCCTGTGCTTTCTGCACTGTCCCCGTCCCACCTGCTCTGGGCTCCCTGTGGTTGACTGTCACCAGCTGCTGGCCTGTTAGCTTTCTAACTGTGGCCCCACCAACCGGTGGCAGCCTGGCAGTCACGCCTGCACCCCGTGTCTGTGCTGTTAGCTGGCCCTGCACATGGCATTCGCAGGTGTGTGCCGAGACCCAGGGCCTGCTGGCCGGGCAGGGACAGGACACTGGGGGCCAGTGCCCTGGCCACTGCTGACGGCTCGGCCCCGCAGCCCCCAGAGGCACCCACCTGTGGGAGTTTATCCGGGACATCCTCATCCACCCCGAGCTGAACGAGGGCCTGATGAAGTGGGAGAACCGGCAGGAGGGCGTGTTCAAGTTCCTACGCTCGGAGGCCGTGGCCCAGCTGTGGGGCCAGAAGAAGAAGAACAGCAGCATGACCTACGAGAAGCTGAGCCGGGCCATGAGGTGAGGGCCCAGGCGGGGGCCCAGCGTCCTGCCACCTCGTGGCATGAACGGCGGCCTGGAGGACCGGGGCGGCCACACGTACGGGCCCAAGGAATGTCCAGCAATGAATACCTCTGTGTGGCCTCAAGGCTTGTCCCAGCAAAGGCTGTCCGTGGCCGGTGACCCAGCACGTCCCACAGCCGCCCCTGCCGCCCCTGCCACCACAGTCAGGCTGCTTGTCTCCCGGCCTCAGTTTCCCCTTCATCATTGCCGAGGTCCCTTCCTGCCCTGAAGTCGTGTGGCTTCACGACAGGCCCCGGGCTGCCGCCTTAGGCATAGAAAAGAAAAGCACATGGTCCCTGGGATGCAGTTAGTTCTAGGCCAGAAAGTGGGCCAGGCTCAGGGTGGTGGGGCCCGGCCCCAGTAGGGACGGGTCCCCCGCGGGCCCCGCTGACCCCGCGTCCCCCGCGGACCCCGTGTCCCTTCAGGTACTACTACAAGCGGGAGATCCTGGAGCGGGTGGACGGCCGGCGGCTCGTCTACAAGTTTGGCAGAAACTCCAGCGGCTGGAAGGAGGAGGAGGTGGCCGGGAGTCGGAACTGAGGGCCCCAAGGGACCGAGACGGACGCATGGACGTGAAGCCGGCGGCCCCTCTCGCGAGGACCGCTGGGCTGTGGGGGAAGCCGAGGCTCTGCGGTCTGCACAGCCACCTCCCCGTGGAATTACAAGCCCAGAGTTCGAAGTGACTTGTCCACCAGCGATGCCACAAGTGTGGCTCCTGCGGTGTTCCTGATGCCCTGACCCAGACCCCGGCTGCAGATGCCCACAGGTGCCTGGACGGAGGCCAGGAGGCCTGGGAGGCCCAGGGCGCCGTGAGCAAGGGGACAGGGCCCTGTGCCTTGTTGATGGACCGGCTTCTACTCCCTACCAAAGCTTGGGCTCCGCAGGCGGGGGTCAGAGCGCCCCCTAATTTATGTGCTATAAGTACAGCAGATGTACATAGAGATCTATTTTTTCTAGGACATTCCCCTGACTGGTCCTGGCCCTGGCCCTGGCCCTGGATTGGGCCAGCAGGGGGGAGCGAGGGTGCCGGACGCTCAGGGTGGGGCTCCGGCTCCTTCCTCCCGAGTGGAGGCAGAGATCTACCTCCAATAAAGTGCCTCCTGGGCTGTTTGTAACCTTTGTCTCAGCTCCCTGGATCGGATAAGGCCAGGGTGTGGTCCGGGTCTGTGGGTCAGCCTGTTGCTCTGAGCAGGGGTGGAGGCCAGTGTGGAGGGTGGGGACCCTGGAGCCGTGGGGAGGGGTGAGGAACACCCCTTCGGGGGCTGGGAGGAGAAGAGAAGGGACCCTGCTCGGGGACACAAGCCCTGCAGGCCAGGTGGGGCTGTCGTGACAAAGAGCTGGTCGGGAGGCAGGGCTCGGCCAACATCCTGGACAGCCCAGCGTGGAAGTTGGCCCGTGTCTGCTCGGAAGAGGTGCTTCTTCACTCGGACCACGCTGGCCGAGAGCTGAGTGCCTGAGATACCATCTGTTCTTGTCGTCTGATGTGGAATCGGAGTGAGGTCCCTGTGCTGGGTAAAGCAAGCACAGGCACAGGGGACCTGAGGAGGAGGGCTGGGGGGGCTGGGAGTTTGGAGTGTTCTAGGCAGTGGGCCCCTCCACAGTCCTCGAGAGACCCAACAAGGGGGCTGTACTGCGCCCACTTCCCAGATGCAGGAGGTGAGGCTCGGGACCAGGGGCCTTCCAAGGCCATACAGGCTGAGCCACATGTTCCTGCAGATCCCTGGGGACAGCTCCGGGGCTCAGCCCCTGCGACCTCCTGCTCAGCAGGTCCCCCTGAGCAGCGGGACAGGGCCCCCAGGCTGCGCACAGCGCCCTTCTCTGCAGGTCCCTTCCGAGGCACGGCCGTCTGTGGGAAGTTCCAGGGGTTTGAGGCCTCAGATTTCAGAGTCTGAAATGCCACTTAGTTGTCTGGGAAATGGCAGGCTGTTCGATGAAGGGATGTGGGGGAGGAAGGGCCCTTAGGAGACCATGAGTGTGATGCGTGGGAGGGGCTTGCTCTGCGGACATGAGAGTGGGCTGGACAGCCGGGAGCTGGCTGCACAGAGCAGTGTGGCCGTGGAAGGTCGTAGAATGAACGCCAGCCGCCGTCTGGAAGGAAGGCGTGTCCCTCTGAAGGGTGTGGTTGGTCTTGGAGGTGATGGGCGAGAGTACGGGCTTCACCCCAGACACCCCTGCTCCCCCCATGCCGGCAGGCCCTGTCCTCCGTCGTCTAAGGGGTGCCAGCTGTGAGGCTGCTGGATGTGTGCGCGGGAAGGAGGGCCCAGGCCCCGGGCCCTCGGCCAGACGGAGGCACCGCCTGCTCCCTCCGACCTTCGTCCTGTTGCCGTTTATGAGCTGCTTTCCTCGCCGTTATCGCTTCGGGTCCGTACCACAGCCCTGGAGGAGATGGGGGACCCACGTCCCCGGTGGGGCTGGCCCAAGGTCACCAGGCAGGTGGAGAGGGGACTGCGGCCCAGGACTCCTGCCTCCAGGTGGGCAGCACCCTGCTGTGGCTTCCACAGGGGACCTGAGGCCCCTGGGCATCACCGGGGAGTGGGGTCGGGGGTGGTCCTCACCTCCCCCAGGAGCACCTGTTTCCTCCTCAGGCGTCTTTGCCCCGAGTTGCTCCGTGCCACCCCGCAGAGCTGGCACACACCTCGGGGCTGGCTTTTCTCCCCCCGTCCTGGGTGCCTACTCTGCTGGGTGTCAGCCACCCCAGCCCCAACTGCCACTAGCTCGGGAGCTCCTGCAGGCTCGGCCCCCCTCTGCTAGGACAGCCTGTCCCTGGGTGTGGCCAAGCTGTTTCGGTCCTGCCTGGAGCAGCTGGTCACCTCTTATCTGCTCCCCTGGAATCGAGTGCTGCTGGGCAGGCCTCAGGGAGGTCACCC
This sequence comes from Sturnira hondurensis, assembly GCF_014824575.4. Taxonomy (NCBI): domain Eukaryota; kingdom Metazoa; phylum Chordata; class Mammalia; order Chiroptera; family Phyllostomidae; genus Sturnira; species Sturnira hondurensis. The sequence continues at coordinate 2,097,459 of NW_028091436.1, forward strand.
CGCCCGGGTTTGGGTGTGCCTGCCCAGGCTTCCCAGGACAGTTCCCGGAGATCCGCCCCCACCCCCAGCCCTCCACCCAATCCAGGAAACGGGCTTCACCTGCTGTCTCCTGGGCAAGGTGGCAGGGTGGCTGCATTTTCTGAGGGGTTCGTTTCAGCCTATCCTCTTATTCCAGGGACCCGCCACACGGCTCTCTCCCTGACCAGCTGCCCGCACAGGGCTCACTCACCTCAGCCCCTCGCCCGGGGCCCAGTCCAGAGGAGGCACCCACCAATATCTGTTAAACAGCTGGCTACCACCTCGCCCTGCACACACACTCACACACACACACCTCACACTTCACAGTCACACACTGCAGTCACGCAAACTCGCATGTACACACCACACACTCATGCACACCCACACAGCACACACACGCAGCCCCCCACCCAGGCTCCCTGCCCTTTACTCACCTGCGCGTCCCAGGACCCCGTGTCCTGGCTGCCCCTCCTGCCAGGACCTGGTGCAAAATGAAAACACGGGCCCTTGTGAGAGATGGCAACTCTGGAACCTACGCCAAGCCCAGGGCCCTCCGAGTGTGTCCCGAGTGAGGGCCCAGGCCGCCCCCTGAGCCCCGCGGGCCAGCAGCTGTCCTTGGCTACTGGCCTTTCAGAGCTCACAGAGTCCACCCTCCCACCCCCCACATTCTTCTGCAGGAACCTGGAAAGTCACACAAAATAGAAATGGTCGGTGTCAGCATTTTAAAAATCAGGAAAATTCTCAGAGAATAACGTGGATTTGTGGCTTTTTCTTCAGATATCCGAAGATCTGGAACTCGCTCAGCCCCTTCCACAGGGGGGGCTGGGACGGGGCCAGAGCCCCCGTGACTCGGGCCCTGCCAGACACCCGGGGGCCCCGTGCAGTGCGGGGCTACCACAGGCACTCGGGCCTATGGCTCGGAGCAGGGGTGGAGGCGGCAGGTGTGGACGGCAGCGTGACGGCCTCCTGGAGGGCCACGGCGGCTTAACGCAGAGCACCCAGAGGCCACCACCAGCCCGCAGCCTGGTCCCATCCAGCCACCACCATACTCGGCAGAAGCTGTGCCACTGGGCGGGGGCTCTTGCTGCGCATCTTCCCTTCCCCTGCCTGTTCTCGAGACAAGCAGACCCTCAGTCCTTTAACCGTCCACCCGTGAGCTGTGGGTCAGACCACCAGTGGGCCGAAGAACGCACCCGTTTTATAGGTGAGCAAACTGAGGCTCAGAGGAGGCAGGTGACTTGCTCAAAGCCACACAGCAGGCCCCTATGAAGCCCCTACTCGGTGCCAAGCAGTGTGCCAGGCCAGTGACCATGTGCCAGGCCAGTGACCATGTGCCGTTCGCCAGTTCCCTCTGTGAATGTTTGTTGCGTGTCTGCCGTGTGCCTGGCTGCACACCCGTGCAGGGGGCCCGGGGTGGGGGGGTGCAGAGGCCACGGAGCGGGGCAGGGAGACTCAGCCAGAGCCCGGGATGTGCTAAAGATGTCTGCCAAACCTCCCCACAAGGCTGCAATGGAGAACGACCGCTCACCTCGGCGATGAGGGACCGGGGCTTCGCAGGGTGTGGGAAGCAGCTCAGGCTCTCAGGGCTGGGGTGTCCAGCCTGGACCTGAGCCCTGGGGGCACGGCCCGCTTCCCTCAACCCCACCGCTGACCCTGCCGCATGAGGCTCCGGGCAGTGAGCAACGCAAGTGCCCCTGCTGTCCAATGTCTGAAACTATCACCAACTGTGCCTTTGAGAAGTGCCCGCAGACAGACAGACAGACAGACAGACATGCCTGGGGCAATGGTCCCATTCAATTGGATTCCTGGGGACTCCTTGAGTCTTCGAGGGCAGGAAGGAGGCTTTAGTTTCTGAGATCGACATAGGGCCTTCTCTTGGGGGCCTGGCCTCCTCGTCTTGTGCACCTGCCCCCCTCCCCCTCCTCCCCTCTCCCCCTCCTCCCCTCTCCCTCCCCCCTGCCCCCTCCTGCTACGTGCAAGGCTGGGCTGGGACAGCAGCAGCAGCAGCAATGAGCCCAGCTCAGGCTCAGCCACTGGTTACTGGAACCTTCCTGTCGACTCTGGAGCCCATCCAAGAAGCCACGCCCAGCGGCCCCGCATGACTCAGCCTCACCTGCCCAGCTCCGCACCTGCCACCCCCCATGACCCAGGCGCGGCACCCAGGGGAAAGTCCCAGGTTCCTCTGTCCACCTTCATCACCTACACCGTGCGTGCGTCTGCAAGGCCTGCTGGGACGTGGCGCACTGACATCACCGGCCTGGGCTCCACTGGTGTCTAGCCCGGAGGGAGAGCCGACGGCTGGATCGGGCTGGGCTCAGACAAGGAGAACGTTGAGGGGAACTGTTTGCCCACGGGAGCAGCTGCGACCATGGGGGCTGCTGACGTCATGCATCGAACTGGCAAAGGGCGAGGAAGCCCCGCCCTCTGCTGCTGCGAAGGACGGAAAGGAGCCCGGGCCGCCCCCGAGCCCCTGCCCCAGCTCGGCAGGCAAGCGCTCCAAAACCCTTTCTCAAAACAAAGTAGCACGTTGTTCAGAAGCCTTAAAAAACCTGCGGGAGAGGTGTCAGGGGGACAGATGGTCATGGGAAAGGCACAGTAAAAAATATGCCTGTGTCTTTTCCCACCGCAGTTTCGTGTCTGAGAAAATCTATTTCCCAAGAGAACTACCGGACCGGGCATGAAGGACGTGGGCATGGCTCCACGTGGCGGCATCCACGGGCAGGCAGATGGCAGCACCCGAAGTGTGAGCCCGAAGCGGGCCGGTGGCAGTGACTGCCACGAGGCTGCATCCCCTGGCGCGCAGTTCTTACCCCCGACACATGATTCCTCGTGGGAGAGAGGCGCAGCGTGTCCCTTGTGCACAGAATTCCCCCGCGTCTGTGAAATGTTAGTGGTTGTCTCTCGGCGGTGTCATGAAAAATAACTGCATACTTTTCGGGGAAAAAGATTGTGTTTATATGACTATGGAAAAAGGGAACCATTTCCTAGTTGAACAAATAAAAAGGTATCGACAGAATTAGAAAATGCTGCTGTTGCCCTGGCTGGTGTGGCTCAATGGCCTGAGTGCTGGCCTGTGAACCAGAGGGTCACTGGTTTGATTCCCAGTCAGGACACAGGCCTGGGTTGCAGGCCAGGCCCCTGGTTGGGGTGCATGAGAGGCAACCACACACTGATGTTTCTCTCCCTTCTTCCTACCTCCCTTCCCCTCTCAAAAAACAAATAAACAAAATCTTTTTTAAAAATATATTTTATTGATTATGCTATTACAGTTGCCCCATTTCCCCCTTTCATTCCCCTCCACCCGACACACCCCTCCCCCATTCCCCCCTTTACTTTATGTCCATGTGTCAGAAGTTCTTTAGATTCTCCATTTCCCATACTGTTCTTGCCCTCCCCCCTGTCTATTTTCTACCTACCGTCTATGCTACTTAGTCTCTGTACCTTCTCCCCCTTCTCCTCCTCAAACTCCCCTGTTGCAAACTCTCCAAGTGATGGCACGGGGTTTTGCCCATAATCTTGCCGTGGAGAACTCTTCCTCCAGGTGCCCGGGAACTCCTTGCTGGTGACCTTTCCTCCAGACGAACCTTCTTGTCGGTGAAATCATAGTCGCAGCGGCACTTTTGGAAAATAACAAACTACGGGAAACAGTTAAAATCTGAGTTGCTGCATCGAGAGGTTCTTTGGGGCCAGGTGTTGCTGGTATTTCACGTGTGCAAACGCTAACTCACACAGCCGCCTGCCCAGGCCGGCAGGCCGGCAGCACCCCGTCTTGCTGGTGAGCAGACCGTAGGCCCTGCTGCTCTGGGGTTCGGAGCTGGTGTATCTGAGACAACCACCCAGTCAGGCCATGCCAAGTGGGCCGTTTCCGACTGAAGGATTTGGCATCCAGGAGCAGGTGGTGAGGGGATGAGTGTACAAAGGTGTGTCTGCAAGGTGACTCGCGCGTCTTGGTCGTGCCCAGGGACCGGGGGTTTGTGAGACAAACCTGCAGCCACAGTGCGGCTTGGTGGTCAGGGAGAGCGAGGCCTCCGGTACCCAGGGTGCCGTTTGTGACGTGCGGTTCAGCGAGGAGGCTGGCAGGACGGCTGTGCGTAACCACGTGTCCATATTGGTCTGCGGCGTGGGGATGAGCCCCCGTGTCCAGGTGCGTGGGCAACAACCCAGGGGGAAGCCTCTTACGCCTCTCTGTGTCGCCGAAGTTTTTTTTACAAAAACTTGGTGTGGCTCTTAAAACATAAAAGGAGACGACCACTTTTTCTCTTTTGCAAAAGACACATTAGTGACTCAAAACAGGAAAACACACGTCTGTTACAGGGGGTACAGGAAGCGTGAGCGGTCCACTCGGGTCCCAGGTGCTCTGCCTCCAGGACACAGGGGGTACAGGAAGCGTGAGCGGTCCACTCGGGTCCCAGGTGCTCTGCCTCCAGGACATATGGCATCGCTGTGGGGGGGGAGCGGGGGGGGGCAGGGACAGGACCCTCCCCTGTGAAGGGCTGGGAGTGAGCCAGCAGACACTGACCACTTGCTGGGGTTAACAGTGCAAAGAAAGAGTTGGTTAGAGGCCTTGTAGCCAAAGAGTGGCGCGCAGGCCCTGGAACCCGGCGTGGGAATGTGCGTGGGGACACAGAGAGGGGCATCATCCGGGCAGAAAGAACATCGTGGGCGAAGGTAAAGAGGCATGACATGCCGTGTTTGTGCAGAGGATGTGAGGGGTTGGCTGGGATCGGAGCACAGCCTCCCAGGCGGGGGCGGCAGAAACAAGGAGGACGGCTCCTGGGTGGTGAGAAGCTTTGTGGGTCCCCGGGGGAACATGGAGCCAGAGTTCGGCTGCTTCCCCCAAACACCCTGCTGGTGCCCGTGTGGCAGCGACTGGAGGGGACGATGGCGAGGACGGTTCCAGGAGCGAAGTGTTCAAGGTGACCTCAGCCGGGCCACCACCCGACCGCCAGGGTGTGAGAGACCAGCCGAGGGCCACCGAGCTGAGCCCGTCGAACTCCAACATCCACGAAAGACAAGGAGTGACGTGTTGTGTGGAGGAGTCACGAGCAGGGGACGGAGCTGGGGGTGTCCCCAGTGGTGTCATAAAGACAGACATGCCTGAGCCAGGCGCCTGGGCTTGGGGACCACGTGGCAGGTAGCTGGTGGCGGAACGTGGAGGAGACTGTCCATGAAAGACCACGGGGCGTAAACGAGGCAGGGAGTGGACCTGAGATCTCGAGGCAGCGGCCGTGGGGCAGAAAGCGGAGGAAGGGAGACGCTGTCGGCGGCTGGAGGAAATTTGGTGAGAGTGTCTCCTGCGGAAACACAGGAAAAGACAATGCAGCACACAGACGTGGCCATGAAGTGTCACCTTCAACCCCCTCCCGGTGGCCTCTGGCAAGGCCGTGACCCCCAGCTCTAGCTGAGGGTGAAAGGGGAGCATCCTCGGCTGGCTGGGGCCCCGGCCATCACGGCCCTGCTCTGGAGAGCTGACCGGGCTGGGCTTTGCAGGGTTTGGTAGGAAAGGCCAAGGAGAGGCAGGCGGGTGTGGGGTGCCAGGCCTGATGACCAGGGCCACCAGGCATGGTGGCATTGTGGCTCAGGGGGCCGGGGTCCTCAGCCCTTTGCCTCCAGACGCTGTGTGTCTGGGGCCGGCACTTTCGCTCTGTTCCGCGGCTTCCCGTCCAGAGAGAGGGGCGAGAAGCATGAGAAGCCACTGCGCTTACAAAGGGGTCCCCAGTGCGTCAGACCCTGTCCTGGGCGAGACCCCCGCTGACCCAGACGCCTGAGATGTGGGTCAGCCAGTCGCTGCTTCCCAGTGGCTCCGCGGCCGTGTCTGGGCCGGCAGCCGTCTGAAGTCTCCGGGTGCCTTTGCTTGGGCCCTGCCCATTCGGACAGGGGTCAGAAAATGACGGCAGCAGCTTGGCCAGGGGCCAGGGCCCCGTGGGGGACACCAGCCCACAGACGGAGCCACCCCGGGAGTCCAAAGTCTCCCAGGAGTCCAGTGACACCAGCCTGTCCTTGGGGGAAGAGCTTACCCTTGACCTTTCACCCTCTTTGTGCTCTGTCTGCTCTCCCGGCCCCGGGGTTTGCCATCATTAGCCTCCCGATGCCACCGTGTCATCTGCAGGCCCCTACATGGCGACTTATTCTAACATTTACCCTTGGAATAGGGGTCCCTCTATGGGACGGTGGAAGAAGCCAGACACAAATTGGGGGCAGACACGGGAGGGCGTGACCCCACTTACCGGAGATCCCTGGGGGATTGGAGACCACAGGGACAGAAAGTGGTGGACGTTGACCTAGACGTAAAAATTTAAAAGAAAAGAAAGAAAGAAAGTAGATGGTGGTGGCTGGGGGCGGGGGGGCAGAGCGTGAGTGGTTCATGGGGACAGAGGTTCACGCTGGGACGATGACAGTCCTGGAGCAGAGAGGGTGGTGGCACCACCATGTGAAGGTGACCGGCGCCCCAACTGGGACACTTAGAGATGGAGAAAATGGTGAATTTTGTGATATGGATATTCTACCACAACTCGAGAAAGATGAAAAACAGGGCCAGTCACCCTGTGACGGCAACTGGCTGATGTGACCTGACAGAGGGGGCGAAGCCAGCAGCCCCAGGCCCAGGGGACCCTAAGTCAGCACCTCCGTGGCCCTGGCTGGTGGCCGTCGCCTGGGAGACCGCCCCGCCCTCAGGGCCCGCTGCGGTGCAATGCCCAGCACGTCTACACGGGTCTCGTGGTGTCCATGGTGCCTCCACCAGGCCGCATGCGCGGACTGGCAGGGCCTGGGCTTGCTGTTGGATCTGGTGTCTGGTGCCGGTGTGCAGCCAACAGGCACTTGCTGGACATGTGACTTCCCTGAGTTTCCTGGGGTCCGACTGCTCATGCACATCTTTTAAAAATGCATTTTAAATGGATTTTGAGAGAGAGAAGCGTTAATTTACGGTTCCACTCACTGATGCATTAGTGGTTGATTCTGGCCTACGTCCTGGCCTGGGATCGAACCTGCAACCTCGGCGTATCTGGACAGCACCCCAGCTGAGTGAGCTGCCCAGCCAGAGCCTGATGAGCCTGAACCCTGAGGGGCAAGCAGGCAGGTTCCCAGGCGACGGTGGCTGCGGCCTTTCGGACACCCTGGGCCTTGTGTCCTCCACCTCGTCTCCTTTCCTTGAGACAGAAGACCAAACCCAAAGTGCCCCCTGTCCTCTGGGCCACCACATGCCACCCTCAGGACCACGAGCACCTGTCACTCTCTGGCTGTGTCCTGGCCATCAGCTGAGCCACAGGGCCTCACCTGGGCTGGAGAGTGTGGCCGGGAGGACAGATGGGCCAGGGAGCCCGGGAGGTGGAGGGGGAGTCGTGGGGGGCTGGCGGGGGAGCTCCTGGCCCTGCGAGCTGCCCCTCAGCGGGCAGGTCTGGCCCCTGGGGGAGATCGGAGCCGCCTCGGGCTCAGTGAGGGGCAGACAAAAGGCCCAGCCGCCTTTGTCCTCCACTTGCCCTTTGCCCTCTGTCTGTAGGTTTCCTTCCCGTAAGTGAGTTGGCCCAGCGCTGGGCCGAGCTGGCTCTGCGCCAGACGCACCTGCTGGGCAGGTTGGGCAGAGCCCGTGGAGGTGGGGACGGGCGGCTCGGGCCCTTGGGGAGCAAGCTGTGCTCCCTCGTCAGCAAGGTGCCAGGCCCCGGAGGGGGAAACGCCTTTGGGGCTGGGAGGCGAGAGGGTCTGTCCCAGCTGCTGGAGGCAAGAGAGCCCAGGCTCACTGTCTTTCCCAGGGGGAGGCTGAGGGCTAGGGAGGCAGAGAGGGCAGTGGGACCCACCTCCCGGCACTGGCCCCTGGATGGGAGACCCCACACGACCAGTGCCCAGGGCTGGGCTCTGTCCGGCAGGTAACCGGGGAGACTCTGTCCCTCTCTGGGCTTCGCTCCACAGCTGGGGCAGCTGGGCGGTGACAGTGGTGGGCAGGTGGCAGTTGCAGGAGCCAGGGAGGAGCCGGAGGCAGAAGCTCTCCTCCTGCCCCAGGGCGTCGGCAGCCCCCCAGCTGCATTCCTGGCAGTGCCAGGGTCAGGGTCAGGGTCAGGGTCAGGGCACTGGGTCCGTGTGACTCAGTCAGGAGAAGATGTTTCCTCCCCACGCAATTAGCAACCAAGTTCACCTAAGATGTGCCCTCCACCCAGCCCCTGTGTTCTCTGGGTGGTGAGGACTGGCCATGCGTCACCAAGGCCCTGCTGACGGCCTGTCACAGGCCCAGCCCTTCCCCTGTGACCAGCCAGGCTCCGTGCACCGTGCTCTCTGCCGCCAGCTCCCGCCATTCCTGTCTTGCCCCTCCCCCACCCCAGGCCGCACCCCCCTTCCTCCCCCATGACCCACACTGGGAACGGGGGCTGTTAGCGGGGGTGTGGGGCTGCCCAGACGGAGGGTTGAGAGAACATGGCAGGGGACAGCCAAGTCCCTGAGTGAGACGCCCTTGGTGGACATTGCTGCAATGCCCCCCAGCCTTACCCGGCCACCACCCTGCCTGTACCCTCAGCAGAGTGGCCATGCACACGCCGGCTGGTGCTTGCCCAGACTCCCGAGTGGGCGTTCTGTCTGCCTGTGCACGGGGACATGGCCATGGGCCCTCACGGAGGACATGAGTCACAAGATGGTCGCCGGTGTCCTCTTTCCGCTTCCTGGCACTTTCTGAATCACACAGTGACCATGCACCCTTTTTACACACGCCAGCCTCCCTGAGGCTAACTCACACACGACGGCGAGAACACCGTCGTCCCCAGGAGGCCCGGGTGCCAGGACGCCCCGTCCCCACCCCCACCCCACGCTGTCCCTGCAGATCGGCCTGCCCGGGCACTTCTGTCACCCCTGGGGTCCGGCTCTGTCATGTGACCTTGCGTTTCCAAGGTCCATCCGAGGGGGTGGCATACCTCTGTCCCTGCTTATTGCCGACACATATTTCTACCATGTGTCGCTGTCACTGTGCCTCAAGAGACCTGTTGGCCTCGAGTCTGGCAGGACCACAGATGTGGCATTGGAACTGTGCGTGTCACTCACGCCTCAGAAATGGTCCCGGGCAGCAGCTCACTGGTGACGGCCACAGAGCGGCCAATGCCCTCGGGTGCCATCTGTGCAGGGGACAGATAAACCTAGTGAGAAAGGTACCAACCAAGACACCGGGGCCAGGTGCGTGTCCTGAGGAGCAGAGGACACAAGAGATGTGCTGGACGCTGCGTCCCGGATGGTCTGCTTCTGAAAGGATGGCGATGGGGCTTGTGGATACGTGAGATTCGAGCTGCGAGGTGCCTGAGGGAGGAAGCAGGCGCTGGGGGGGGGGGGAGCAGGGCAGGAACACCGGGAAGCTGGGCGCCTCTGAGACGCGAAACAGCTGCTGGTGGTGGGGGGGGTCCTGGGGGACAGGCCCTTGTTCTGGGGAGGGGACGGAGTGAGAGTGGGTGTTTGCTGTCAGAGCTCACTCTGGTGGCCACAGGATTGGAGGGGCACCCCGCAGCAGCGGTGTGGTGCCCGAGCAGTGTGGTGGCGCCGTGCATGGCGGGGGACTAGAGCGAAGACCGGATGTTTCCGGTCTTGCTTGCCTGGTGTTTCCTCAGAAGATGGTGATGCCGCTCTGGGCCAGGCCCAAGTGACACATGGCTGCTGCTCTGACCCCTGAAGACCTTTCCCAGGCCTGGGGGGTCTGCAGAGGGAAGGGCGAGGAGGAACTCAGGCCGTCCTCAGTGCACAGAGCAAGTAAAGACAAGCCCGGAGTGGCGTGATGTGCCACCTGGAATGGACAAGGGCTGGGCTGCCCAAGGTTCCAGCACCTGTGACGGGCACAGCCACTGGCCATGAGACTGCTCTCAGAGACCCCAGTGGGCTCTGCTGGGTTCCTTCCGCACCCCGGCCTCCTAGGGGCTGGGGTGAGGCCCCATCTCCACTCCCCGCCCCACCCCACCCTCGGTGACCATGGACACACAGTGTAACCTGAGCCGGCCTCCTTGTGTGCGCAGGCAGGCGTGGTCCTGGGAGCTCTGGTGGCCGAGGAACCAGTGACAGCGCCCTGCAAACAGACCAGAGTCAGAGTCCCAACAAAGCCCTCAGGCCGGTGGCCATCTCGCTGTGTCACGCAGGTCACCTGTAACTGCAGGGGTGGGGCTGGTCACACGACTAACCAACTGGCCCTGTTCTAGCCACATGGTAAAGGGCACCCTAGGAGACAGGGTGCCCAGGAGGGCGAGTTAACAAGACCCGCATGGGTGGCCTGGGGACCCTGGTCCTCCCTGAAACACACCCTGGGGGAAGGCAGGCAGGCGGGGAGCCCGTCAAACTGCCCCTTCTGGTTTCCCTCGGCAGCCAGGCCCTGCCACACCTGCAGGGGTCACTCTGGGGAGGACGTCTGTGGCGGGGGGCAGGCTGAACAGAGCCCCGGGGCATGTGGACAGGGCAGGGGAGGAGCCCACGCCCACCCGGCAGACACCGGCGCAGCACAGAAGACAGGCCGAGAAGGCCCCCACGGTGCTGCGGCCAGAGCCGGGGCCACAGGTGCTCACTCCTTGGCAGCCCGTGCCTTCCCTGCCTTCCTCCCCGATCCAGCTGTTTAGTTATCCATCCGCCCATCCATCCATCCGTCTGTCCACCTGCCCACCCTCCCATCCATCTGTCTGAGCCCTCCCCAGGCTGGGCCACTGTTGGCCGGCGTGCCTGTCCCCTCCACCACAAGCAACGGGGGCCGTGTCTGGGGCGCCGTCTGCACCCTCACTCAGGACGGCGCTGGCACTTAGTAGATGCTCAGTGAAGTTTGTCGAGTGAATGAATAAACACGTGATCGACTGCAAGGCAACACAGCGCGTGGCACGGGCCACGAGAGAGGTTTCGTGTGGCTCACCGTTCAGTCTCCAAGTCTGGGGCACAGAGGCTGCTCAGTAACATCACTTTTGAAGAAGAAACAAGCTAATGAACGAATGAGCGAATGAAGGAAGCTCTGGGAGTTAGAAGGAGGGAGCAGTTAGGTCCCCTGGAGGCAGGGCGCAGAACAGAGCAGAGGAGCTGGGAGCTGAGGAAGAGCAAAGCCACACCTCTGTACCCGCCCTCCCTGGGGGGCGGGGGCTGCTCTTGCTGTGGGGTCCCTGGGGAAAAACCCTCAAACTCTGGGCATGAGGAAGCGTCGAAACCGGGACAGTCTGAGAAACCAGCCGACCCGGCTCCGAGGAGCCCGGGGAGGCAGGGCAACGGGAAGCCACCCGGTGCCCCGGCTGCGGTCCTCCTGGGCCAGGAACGGAGGCACAAATCAGGGAGCTTGACCCCGAGCAGGCTCCAGTGAATCCTGCTGTGTCCGAGTGGCTCACTGCCTGCGACAGGTGCACCACACCAGTGTGCGAGTTAGGGACCAGGGACACCGGGTCGCTGGGTCGGGGGTGTGGTGGGGATATCCCACGTGGCACATCGATTGGTTTGAAGTCACCCGGGTCCCTCCTGGGGGGGCTGTGCAGACTCAGTGCGGGCTTTGCGTTGTGCCCCGTGGCTGGAGGTTCGCCCAGCCTTTGGGGTGTGCCGACCCTTTACTCAAGCGCAGGTAAGCACCCCCACGTGAGGCCAAGAGCCTGGTGCTTGGTGACCTGATGCTGAGAAAATGTGGGTGCACTGTGGATCCCCAGCAGCCCTCCCCCACTTGCGGCAGCCGCAGCACCTCCCAAAACTGCCTGGCTGGGGCTGCCCGTCCCCTCTTTATTGCTGTGACAACTTTCCTTTGTCCCCAGGGTCAGGTCCAAGCTCCGCGACCCAGCTCAGCGGGCTGCGTGTGACCCGGAACGACCCCGTCTCCCGCCTCACCTGGGCCTCACCTGGGCCTCACCTGGGTCTGTCTCTCTCTGGTGCCTCACAGGCCTTTACGGACCGACAGTCGGTCCGTCGGTCTGGGCGCAGACCTGGCGATCCCAATCCCGCTTCTGATGGGCTTCCAGTGTCCCTGGTGCTGGGCGCTGCTGTGGGGCCAGCCGGGTTTCGCCAAGGTCCCTGGGCGTTTCCTGGCTCTCGTCCTACACAGACCACCCCAGCAAATGGACCTGCACCCCTGCCCCTGGCCCTGCTCCAGGGAGCCTGTCCCTCCCATCTTAGTGGGTACCAGGTGTGAAACGATGAGGCCGGGGCCCACAGTGGCCTCAGGGGCTTTGAGCTCCATGAGAGTCTGTGTTCCCCTGGGGACAGTGAGGAGCCCCGGGGCTGGGCCCCTCCGGCCTGGTGCCACACTCCCACTTGCCCCCTCGGCTGCAAAGTCCTGCCGGCACCTTGGCCCTGGGAGGGTGAGAGGGGACTTGGCAGGGCAGGGAGGCCTCCTTCGCCCTGGCCAGCTTCTTCTCCACCAGAGGACCATTCTGGTGGAGGAGGTGGGATATTCTCAGAGGAGGGCCTGACCCACGAGCTTATTCTGGGGTCCCGGGGAGTCGCCTGAAAGGCCTGAGGTCCTGGCTCAGGTCGTAAGAGGAAGCCCAGCACCTGTCGCCCACCAGGTCAATCTGACCAGCAGGCCACGGCTCCACGTTCTAGCTCTGAACCTGCCCGTGGTGGTTTCACGGAGGCGTCTCCCCAGACCGTGCCAAGGGGCCCGGGCAGGCTGGTCGTGTGGCCTCGGCGCGTGAAGGGAAGACAGACCACTGTGCCTTCCCCACACCGGGCTGCAGACCTGCTGTGGGGCCACCAGGTGCCTCAAGACCTGTCATTCTGAAACCTTGCAGCCACCTGGTGGGTGGAGGTCAGGGGCAGCTGTTGCAGGTCCAGGGAGCACCGGACCAGGGGCGAGACGCACGGGCTGAGGTTGCGGGGCGGGCCTGTGTGCAGGCTCTCAGTTCCAGCGACTCCGCCCCTGTCAGCTCCCCCACACGGCTCAGAGCCTGCGTGTGCCGGGGTCCCTGGGGCCTCCGCCCGGGGCCTCCAGAACGTCTCTGGGCATCCAGCCTGCCCTCCTACGCCCTCCCCTGCAGCTGGGGGCCTCCTCCCTGTGCACGTGGTCACTAGCGTTCTCACTTTCGAGACGAAGGTGTGACGCTCATGCTGTGAGCGTCGCTGTGTGTGTCGCAGTGCCGGGCACAGTCCCTCCTGTCACTCGCTGGGTGACAGCATGCTCTGGGTGGTTGGGGACAAGCTGTGAGCCAGTCGTTATAGGGAATAGAGACCGTGGAGGAGGAAGGGGAGTAGGGGAGAGGCCTGGGGGGCTTCAGACAGAGTGGCCAGGGCGGCCCTTCCGAGGGGCCTTGGAGGATGAGAAAGAGCTGAGGGAGGACCATTCTGGGGAGGAGAGAGCAAGTGCAAGGGTCCTGGGGCAGCGTGAGGGCGGGGGGAGCCACCGTGGCCCAAGGACGTGGCCTGGGGGCCCCAGGTAAGCAGTTTGGAGACGAGGCTATGCAGGGAGGGAAGCCACAGGAAGTCAAGTCGGATGGAATATGATTCACGTTTTAAAAGTTTCTCATGGCAGCTGAGTGGGGACGGGTTGGCAGGGAGGCATGAGACGAAGGCCGAGGGCAGAAGGGCGGCCCTGGCTCACACAGTGCACAGACCTTCCGAGAGGCGCCCGGCCTCTCTGTGCGTTTGCACAGGTGTGTAACAGTCTCCGCATGCCACGGTGTGGCTGCAGGCTCACAGGCACTGGGGGACAGGGCAGGCCGTGCCCACTCTGGGGGGCCCCTTCCTCGTGGGGCGTCAGGCATCAATGCAGAGAACCTCCATGAGAGGCCGGTCAGTGGGTGACCGGGTATGGTCAGAGTGGTCACTGCAGCAGGCCACTTGTTTGCTGACACACACCCGCCATCGAAGGCCCCGGCGAGGGACGGTCCAGAGGGGCAAAGACAGGGCCTGCCTGACAGGCCGGAGCTGCATGCAGGTCACCACTCGCAGGACCCTGTGTGACGGGGCACAGCAGTGGGGAGCTGACCAGGTGCGGGGACCGAGGGAGAGAGCTGTCCCCTGAGGCTCTGCTGTTGACGTGAGGCCGCCCCACCCTTCCTATCAGCTGCCCTGGCCTCATCCCGGGAGCTTTGGAGGCCCCTGCATGGGTGCTCAGGGAGTGGGTGCTCAGGAGGCCCTCCCACCCCTGCCCTGCACACAGGCCCCATCCCTGGGCACAGAGCCTGGGAGTGACTTGTCCCCTCCCCTGCACCTTGACGCTCGCCAGCTGGTCCTGACCCCCACTGGGGGCCACCAGCATGCCTGACCAGGGTCCCCCTAGGCAGGCTCCAGGGTGGCACAGAGCCCGTGGGCTTCCATCCTGCCCAGCACGAGTGTCCCGTGTGGCAGGCCCACACGTTTCCAAGGGGATCTCGGGGCTTCGTTTCTGCGGGTCTGTGGGCTTGTTCCCACCCCCTGGGTCGGCCCTTATCCATCCACCTCTGCTCCAGGTGCCCTTCCACGGGGGAGGGGCCAGGGAACCCACACATCTGAATCTGTGTTGACCTTGAAAACAGTAAACCCCAGGGGGCAGCTGCTGTCAGGGAGACAGGTGGCACAGGGGGCAGGGGAGGGACCCACCTCGGTGGCTAGAGCCAGGAGACCTAACTCTAGCCTCGGATGTAGCCCTGCACTTGCTGGGGCTGCCCCTCTCGGAGCCAAAGTTTCCCCATCTGTAAAAGGACGTGGGCTGGCCTGGATCCATGTGCCTGGAGTCCGCCCCGGACGAGGAACGGAGGCCCAGCAGCGGGTCAGTGTGACCGGGAGGAGGAGCGCGGCCACCAGCCCCCCGCACCAGTCCCCACGGCCTCTCCCAGGCCAGTTCCCTGGTCCTCTGCGGTTCCGTGCTGGCCCCGGAGTCCCCAGCCTTGGGGGAGGACTGGTTTCCACGCCCACGTGGCCTGCGACTTATTTTTGTTCGATTCTTTCCCATGTCGTGTGGGACCCACTTGTGGAGGCCGAGTCGGGAACCTGGGCTCGGCTCTGGGCAAGCGGCTGGCGGAGAAGGGACGGGTCCCTGGAGGTGGACCCCAAAGGTCCCGTGTGGGAGACTCGGGGAGGGGCAGGGCCCTGAGACAGGAGCTGGCCGGCCGGGGATGCAGGTGGTGACAGGCAAAGGCCGCAGAGCTGTGCACGGAGCAGGCGCCCGGGCCCGTGAGTCGCCCTGCAGGGGCCTCGCTGGTGCCAAAGCAAGTGTCTGGGAGTCTGAGGGGCCACCCTCCCCTGACAGGGGACCTGGCAGGTTGGGGTGGCCCTGGGCCAACCCGGGCGCCACCTTTGTCACCAGGCAGTGCCTCTCCGCACGTTCACACCCAGTGCCGCGCTGGCAGGCTGTCAACCGAGCCTGGTGGGTGCCAGGAGAGGCCCAGACCCACCCCAGCCTCCTCAGCCCCCAGTTCTGAGGCGCCCGGGACCCAGCCCAGGGAGGAGAGGGTGCACACAGGGGCTTGGGCAGGTGAGGATTAGGGGCGATGACAGGTTGTCAGCGCCTGGGGACAGCTCTACAGTCCCGCCCCCGCCCAAGGGCCCTTTGATTACCAGACACAGGCCCTGGTTTGCAGCCCAGACAAAGGGCCTTTGTGTGGCCGGGACAAGCTCCGGGAGGGAGCCTCTGGGGACAAGGAGGACAGCCCCGCCCCCTGGGGGAGGGCTGCAGAGCCGGGCTGGGCGAGGCAGCTGCCGGCTTCCCCGCCAAGCCTGCCTTTTGGGCAAAGGGCACTAGTAACATCCCACTGCTCGCCTGAGGGCCGTGGCAGGCCCGGAGCCGGTCAAAGCTCCTTCCAAATTACTCCAAAAGCCCAAGTCTTTACCCCTGTGGAGGCTGCGGGGGGTCCAGTGGCCACCATCTGTTTGGGCAAAGGGCTGGCTCCTCATTGCCAGGCTCCCACCCTGAGCAAACAGGTGTCCGCTGAGGTGTGAGTGATGTGGGCACCGAGTGCGAGGGGTCAGCAGAGCCGGGGGCCATTTGGAAGAGGGAAGGACAAGGGGCACGTTTCAGGGGCCCTGGTCCAGGATGCGGGTCTGCCAGTGAGGAGTGGCTGGGCTGCCCCCTCACTGCCAGGATTTGCAAATCAAATCGGGCTGCGGGGGACGGTGAGATCTGCTCCCCCTTCCAGAGCAAGGGAGGGAAGTGTGGGTGGGTGGGGCACTCCCGCATTCATTTGCAAGTTAAATCCGCCCCTCCCCGCCCGCCCGCTGTCCCCTGGTGAGGGGACAGGGTGGGCTCTGCTCCTAGACAGCCTCCCAGTCAGGGCCCAGCTTAGAGCCGGGGCCTGGGCTCAGGCCAGGAATCCAGGAGGCACCCGTTCAGGGGTTGGGGCCGGGGTGTGGGGTCTTACTGGGGCTGCCTCCGCGGAGACCAGAGGGCTCATTTGGGGGGAAGATCTGCAGAACTGCTGGCTCCCCAAACATTAGGCCACAGCCTCCTGATAGCGAGGCAAGTTCACCAGTCACGTCTTTATGTGAGAGCCTGAGCCTGCCCCTGCCCCCGCGACCTCCGGTCAGGGACGTCACAGCTCCTAAGGGGGAGGGCAAGGCTGGCATGTGCGGCGGGGACTGAAGTGTGGGGAGAAACAGGCTTTCCAGGGCCAGGGTCTTCTCGGGACTTGGGCGAGGGCCACACGCCGCAGTTTTGACAGGTGGGTCCTCAGGTGGGCGCTTTGGGGGGCTGACAGGGGAGGGCTGTGGGGCGGGCCAGCCCTGCAGTACGCGGAACCCCTTCCAGTGGAGAAGTCAGCAGACGTGGCCATCGGCCGTGTGGGGCCACAGTCCCTGTCCTCTGTGGGAGCTCAGAGGGCCACTCCCCTGTGGGCTTGTCTGGGGTTTGGGGGCAGTGGCAGGTCTGAGGTCCTGAAGAACAGTGATAATGGGGCCGCGATGGAGACGAAGAACCAGGCAGAGAGGGGCTCCGCGGACCCAGCACAGGCCCAACCCAGCCTGTGGGCTGGGAACCCGGCCTTCGGGCCCTGAGACGCCGCTGACTTTGGCAGCCCCTCGAGTGCCTCCACCCGCCCCAGCAGGGCCTGGAACCGACTTGAGGCCGGCCCCATCTTGCTCGGGCCAGCCGTGGCGGGCTCCTGCCCAGCGGAGGGAGACATGCTGGGGGGCGTGTTCTGGGGAGGGGGCTTCTCGGGGAGGGGTGTCAGGTTCAGCCCTGCCACTTCAGGAGGTCCCCTCCAGGCCCATTCCGTTGCCTCCTCCTGCATCCGTCACTCTCCTTGACCACCTGCTGGGGACTTGCCCCTTTTCTTTATGGCACAGGCGGCAGACACAAGGCCCCAGGGCCGAATCCCGCCTTCACCTGGTTTTATCTGCCCAGCGGCAGTGCCGAGCTCCTTGCCCCCCTAGTTAAGGAGTAGTTACATTTACGCAGTCCCCAAATCACATTCGGCCCCTTGACGGCCCCCGAGAGGCTGATGTGACCACTCACGAACGTGAGTTCGACAGCCCTGCTTTACGATTTGGGGACCTGCACCTGCTCCGTCACCCCAACACTACAGGGTGATTTCAAAGGCTGTGGAGAAACCCCATCCAAGCCAGTCACCTCTCCATCCCCTCACGCGACCCCAGAGACTTCTTCCCTCCAGGCGATGTCAGCCACCCACTTCCGTGACCACAGTCTGCGTTGTGTCAACACTGGGGCCACGCAGCCCCCCAGCCCCTCCCCCGCAGCTTCTCCCGGTCCTTCTTTGTAACCCCTGGCCCCTGGTGCCTCAGCCTGCCATTGCATCTGTCCGTCTATCCGCTCCTTTCTTTCTTTTTCCTTTTTTAGAGACTGGGGAAGGGAGGGAGAAACGAGAAGAGAAACATCAGCGGGAGAGAGAACATCAGTTTGTTGCCTCTCGTCCGCACTCCAACTGGGGACCAAACCCACAACCAGGCACGCGCCCTGAGGGGGAACTGAACCCTCGAGAGGTTGCTTTGCCCCGCCGGCCTGGGCTGCCAGCCACCTTCTTTGCTGGTCGCCACCAAGTCCGGCTCATACCTGTGAGCCTGCCATTCTGACCTGCTTGCCTTTCCTCTCCCCTTCTGCAAACACCGTGGCTGTTCTGAGCTGCCAAGGGTGGAATCCGTAAGCAAAAGGGTTTTTTGTCTGTGTTTTTTTTTTCCTTAAGGGATAAAGAAAGCTCCAGATTTGCTGGGAGGCCCAAACACAGAGTCGAGGCCCAGCTCCCTGGGAGGTACCCGGCACACCTGGGGTCAGGCTGCCTGGGGTGGCCCGGCGGCCGCGTCCACACGTCCGTCCCCAGCTGGGGTCGGTCTGTTCTGAGCGCTCTCTGGGTGCCAATGGGGGGACAGATGGCCCCAGTCCCTGCCTTAGCTGCTCCCTGCATTAACTGCACAGAGAAATGAAACTGTGACCATCAAGTGA
Organism: Sturnira hondurensis; assembly: GCF_014824575.4. Classification (NCBI taxonomy): domain Eukaryota; kingdom Metazoa; phylum Chordata; class Mammalia; order Chiroptera; family Phyllostomidae; genus Sturnira; species Sturnira hondurensis. Next base: position 2,115,748 of record NW_028091436.1, read on the forward strand.
ACATCAGCCCTTTGTCTGCCTTTTCTCCTGTTCATTTGTCGTTTGTTAGTTTAGTTCACCCCCCCCCCCTCAGTCACTGAACACAAGAGGGGAAAGTTTTTTCCTGCATTATTTTGACCAGTAGCCCAGAGACGCACAAAAGGCCACCCAAATGAGGCCTCCATGTTTACACGCTGCACTTGAGGCCTCCAAGCCGGGCCCCTGCTTGCCTCAGGGGAGTAAGGGCCGCTCCAGTGAAGTGTGTCTCCGAGGAGGGCGAGCCGGCGGGAACTAGGTCAGAGCCCCGGGGCGGTGGGGGGGTGCTCACCTTGCCCCCCCACGGCCCCTGCCGTGAGGGGCTTTCGGAGGCATTTTCCGACTTTGCCCCCTGTGGCCGGAGACAGGTGAACTCACTTTTCTGGTGGAAGAGCTCTGGGAGTGGGGCAGAGCCGGGGCACGGGGACAGAGAGGGAAGCCGCTCCCAGGATGTCGGCACCCCGAAGGAGCTGGGACCTGCCAGACCGAGCCCTCCCGCCCGCAGCCACTGCAGGCCCCACCTGCCGGGTAAGACGGTGGGAAGGGGCGTCTCGGTGTTGCTCTTGCTGAGCGTCACAATGTATCACAGTTTTATGGAGCCCGGAGGGGAACTCCACCAAAGGGCAAGTGTAGCCCTGCTGAGGATCAGCATGGAAGCAACCAGACAGTGCATAGAGCCACGGCCAAGCCTACCCCCCTCGGCCCCTAAGTTCTCAGAGCTGACCCTCCCGGCTCCCCCCACCACCCCCAGCCAGCCACTGGTCTTCCTCCTGGCACTACAGTTCAGCCTTTTCTAGAAGGCGGATGGAGGGATAGTTCTGAGCTCCGCCGTGGTGCTCCACACAAGACAGTTTATTCCTCCTCACTGCCGAGTGCATCCCGGCACGCGCCCTACCGCCTGCGTGCATGCATTTGGGGGCTGGCGGGCCTGGGATGAGGCGCATTCCTGGCCACTGAGGTAACGCGGCTGCACACGCCGCAGTGCACGTGCATGTGTGGTCCGTGCTCACCTCTGTTGCTCCCGGGCAGGTCAGCGGCGGTGGGGCCGGGTGGGGTAACAGGGTTTGCTTCTGAGGAACTGCTAGACTGGTTTGGTTGTGTCCTCTCAGGTCAAACGCACACACTGCTACCTGTGTGTCGATGTGTGTGACACGGAGCCCCCTTCCCCACCGTGACCTCGCCATCGCCCATCACAGTCTCCCTTTCAGCAAATTAAAACCATGAATCTCCCTGGTAAATAGGACACAGGATGTAAGGCTTCCATCCACTACCAGGGCCAGAGCTGGGTCCGGGGAGGGGACCAGGGAGCTCACCCAGTGAGCCGGTGGAAGCGGCAAAGCTGGGCTGCCCCTGGGCAGTGTCCAGTGAAACAGCCGAACAGCGACCTCCGCGTGATCGTGTCTACCAGGTCGTGTCTATCATTTCTACCAGTTTCCCATTGTGTGTGTGTGTGGGGGGGCATTGGCCCGCTCTGGAGAGAGAATTAGGGGGAACATGTCTCCTCTCCCAAGGCACCTGTGGTTCTCAGGTCAGCTGGAGGCTTTTGAAAGACCAGGCTGTCGTTTTTGCCTTATTGACAAATAGGGGGCAACTTTTCGTAAGCACGCCGGCAGAAACGCTCCAGCCTCTGTAACCAGCCCGCTCTCCTCTGGGCTGGGCTGGCCTCTCCCTCTGCCTGAGGTCAGAGGTCCTGTCCGTCTCAGCCTGTTTGGGCACAGTCCGGTGCAGCAGCCCTCTGGGCTCCCCTCCATCCCAGCTGGTGGCCTCCTCTGGAGTGTGGCTTCCACGGCAGGACTGTCTCATTTCCGTGTTGCCAGGGCCGGGCCCCGTACCTGGTGCCCTTCGAGGCTCATGCACTGGCCCGATGCCTCCTCTGGGTCCCCCCAGATGCGGAGGGTCTCCTCGGAGGGCCGGTTGCCGTGGTTGCTCGATCACAGCCCTGCCTCAGTCTGAGCTGGGGGCTCCTCGAGTCTGCTGGTTGTGCCCCAGAGGTTTAAGGGCTGATAGCTGCTTGTACTCAGGACCAGCGTTTGGGGGCCCCACACCTTCCCCTGGGGCTGTGCGGCTTGGAGCTCCCTCAGGCTTGGGGACAGTGGAGGTCTGGAGACAAAGGGCTTCTCTGTGGTGGGATTTCCTGTTTTCTCTCTGTAGCTTTGCTGCCCTCATTCTCGGCTTCCTTAAATAGACGAACCCAGACACCCATGCATCCAAGAAGGGGCTTTCCTTGGGGGGGGGCACTGTGGGGTCTCAACCTCCCTCCGACCTTTCCCTCTTTACCGTTGTCCCTTCGCCTTGCCCACAGCTCCCCCAGTACCCCCCGTGCGGCTAGGAAAAGGAGCCAGGACAGGTTTCCTGTCCTGGGTCCTCTGGCCTAGGTGGCTGTGAAACGTATTTCCCCAGCCCGGATACTCTGGGGCGGGGTCACTGTTGACCATCAGGATGGGACAACAGCATACACCTCGGCCGTCCTGGGCACCCCGGGAGGTGCGGCCAACCGGAGCCAGACCCACAGGTCACCCAGGCAGCCCGAGGCCTTTGCAGGACGTCCCTGGCCTGGGGACGTTCACAGGGAATGGGAGAGATGACAGCCCACCACCGGAGGGGGTGGACACTGAGCCAGCCTCGTGACTTCAGCAGCAACGGGGACGCAGACTGTGCATGTGGAGGCTCCTCGGTGGTCCTGGGAGGGGCCTGGGTCCGGGTCGGCCCCTCAGGGGTGCGGAAGGAGGCGCAGGCTCTCTGCCCCAAGGTCTGGAGCGAGTGGGCAAGGGTGGTGGCCCAGTGAGGGCGGTGCATTGGCCTCAGAGCTGCCGGCAAGCGCCTGCCTGTCCTGGGCTCCCTCTCGGGGCCACCTGGACCCTCTCCTTGCCCAAGGGGGGCCTGCATTAGGCTGGAGCCCCCCTTGTTTGCTGAACAGAGGGAAGGCAGAGACTCTGACCACACTGGGGGCGACACGGGATGGGCACGGAGCGCCGGCTTGTCACCATCTGTGTCTTTTCTGCAGTATTTGCATCTGACCCTCCGAGGGCCCGGCCCACTGGGGGCGTGCCAGGAGCTGACCCCGGGGCGCCCGTTAGACGTTTACTACGATCCTGCTGGGGGTTGCATTCACCCCAATTTACAGTTGAGGCTCAGAAACCTGCTCAGGTCTCAGCTGACCAGGGACAAGCTGAGATCTGCCGGGATGACCCGAAACTCTGCATTCTGTAAATTCCACCCTCAACCGCAATGCCGCGCAGCCGGGGAGGGCCTAGCGTGACGCTGCTCCTCGGGACCTGGGTGTTGACTCAGTCACCCCCGGGGCCGTGCCAGACCCGGTTTCAGGGGGCGGGTGGTGGCAGCAGGAAGGACACAGAGTTTCTGTCACCCTGGAGCGGGTGGGCAGCCTCCCGCAGGGTGGGAGGTGCTGGGTCTCCTTGCCCTCCTCTCCCTGGGGGAGGGCGGGGGAGGGGAACTTCCCGGGCAGCCAGCAGGCCCAGCCCTGTGATGTCACTCCGTGGAGCAGGGCTTCCAGGGAGGGCCCGCCCCGCTGACCTCAGGAAGACTGAGGAAGGCTGAGGGGCTTCACGTCCCCTGTCCCCAGGCAGCTCGGTGGGGCCTGACGGTACCGCACGTTCAGCAAAGGTCGAGATGACTAGTCTTCTCCCAGCAGGCAGGGCAGGGCGCCTGCGGGGAGCGCTGTTCCCGGCTCCGGGACTGCAGCCAGGGCTCCGGAATCTCTAGGCAGTGATAGGCTGCGTGTCCCCAGACGGGCCCTTGTCCTCTCTGGACCAGCTCTAGGGCGCAGCTCCTAACTCTATGATAGGAAGAGGTTGGAGGTGAGATTGCCGAGCACCAGGGCTGCCAGATGACGGGTTTGGGGCCTGGTGCAGCCTGCATTGTGGCGGGATCTGTCACCCCTTCCTCCCCACCCCCTCCTCCCTCCTGGCTCCTTAGAAGGTGACTCAGCTGCCGGCACCCAGTTTCAGCCCCGCCCCTGCCCCGGGATCCCCTTTGCTGTTTATTCCCAGAGCAGGTGCACCTGGGTCACCACACGGAGGGAGGGGGAGATGTGAGACCTGAAGACAGGGAACGCTCTGGCCCCACCCCCTGCAGGGGGTCAAGGCCAGGCCAGGGTCAGGGAGCTCCCCAGCAAGGTGGGGGGTTTGGGGGCTCCAAGCGGGTCCAGCTCACCCGGCTGCCAGGCCCGGCCCCTCCCTGGAGGCCCATGCAGCACCCGCTGCCCCACAGCCTCTAATCTCCGCCCCGGGATTGGGAGTGGCCATCTGGTTTCAGTCACTTCTCAGCAGCCCTGGCCCCACCCTTAGCCTGAGGCCACTGGGTGGCTGCTCAGCCAGCCTGGGGTGGTTTGGGGGTGCACCCTGATGGTGGTGGTGGGACACGAGGAGGTGTGGAGGGCTGGCCAGGCTCACAAGCCCTGTGCAGGTGGAGAGGCCGGGTGTGTAAGGGCTGGGCTTCAGGTTGGGGGGCAGAGCGCTGCAGAGGCCGGAAGGTGCTGAGTCCTGGCTCGGCCACCATGCCCGTCTGTGACCTTGGGCATGTCCATTACTCTCTTGGTGCCTCAGCACCCCCACCCGAGCAAGGCAGGGGTTCAGATGGATGAGCCAAGTCCCCCCTCACCCTGGCGCTCTGCTCACCCAGGTGGGCGTCTCCACCCCACTCCCACTCCCAGGTCTCCGAGGGAGGGAAGGGCAGGCGTGGGTGCCTGTGGTGGACCAAGGCAAGAGCTGGCCATTCCCTGGGAAGCAGCCCAGCACCACCTGGGAGCTGTCCTGCCAGGCCCCCTGGAGGCCGCCCCTCCCCAGGCCCCCCGCTCCAGACCACAGAGCAGACAACAAAGCAGGCAGGTGGAAAATTCCCTCTGGCCCTCTGCCCGGGCACCCTGGGTGCAACCGTGCCAGCCTGGGCGGGCAGGAGCCCAAAGTCCAGGGCACCAACCGCCTGGCTGCCATGGGGAGCTGGCGGGGGCCCTGCCAATCTCCCCACCTCGTCGCCCCGCCCCCCCTGCCCAGACGTGGGCGGTGCGTCCTGCTGAGAGGGGGGGAGCCATGGGAAGGGCGGGGTCATGTGCTGAAAGCCTGGAGCTTCCCCAAAGCTGCAGCCCTGAGTCTAGGCCGTTGGCAGGCCCTCCAGTTCTGAGCTGAGGGGTCCCTGGGACAGTGCTGGAGAGTTCAGCCACCAGACTGAAAGTGAACTTTGTTAAGTGCTTCGGGGGTGCAGGGCCCTGGCTCCGCTCCTGTGGCCTTGGCATTGTGACCTTGAGCAGGCCGTGTCCCCTTCGGGGCCTCACCTTGTCCATCTGGGACTGGGGGCAGGGTCTGGGCCTCGCCCTGCTGGAAGGGCTTGAAGCCTCCCCAACCACGAGGGGCCTAGGAAGCTGGACAGCTCTGTGCATGCCTGGGACTTGAGACCGGCCCTGTGTGCGGGGGACCCCTTGTGCCTGGGAGTCTAGCAGGGAGGGTCCCTGGACTCTGCCTCACCCCTCCTCTGTGCCTGACCCTCAGGAGGTTGCCGGTTACCATGGCAACAGTTCCCTGGCGGTGTCCCTGGAGGCCCCTCCCAGAATCTGGTTTCTAATGTTCACCCACAGACATTTTTCATGTTCAGTTCCAGGGGGGGGCATTCGGAACAAAGGAGAGCCCCCTGTGGCTTGGTAGTTTATGGCCAGTGCCAACAGGGCCCATCAGGTCACTGCCGCGGCCGGAGCCTGGACACAGGAGGCCCAGGCTGTCAGGGCATACTGAGGTCGAGGTGAACCCACACATTGCTGGGAATGCTGCCCGCAGGGCATGACCCACTGACCCAGAAGCAGCAGCCGGCAAGCGTCACTGCCCTTCAGAGAACACTGTCCATCTGGGCGGGAGAAGCCCTCAGAGATAAGGCGGGCGGTGAACCCGGCTCCCGGGCAGCCCCGAAGTCCAGCCGTGAGTCACTGACAGCAGACCCGGAGGCCTGGGCCTTGTCCCTCTTCCAGCAGTCACACCTGCTGGACACGCCCTCTCGCAGCCATCCTGGGGCCATGTCCTTCTCCCAGTGGCTCGGGGCCAGCTCCACAATGCTGCCCTGCAGGGGGGCACCCGGGTACACACTGAGTGCGGAGGCACACTCACGCACAGACACACTGCACAGATAAACACTCGAGAGCCGCCCCCTGCACCCCATGGGTCAGAGGTGGGCAGGGCAGCAGGGGCCGGGAGATGGCAGCAGACCCACCCGCCTGTGTCTCTCCAGGGTCCCCACGACTTTCTATGAGCCGCGCGGCTGAGCGAAAGCACACAGAAACACCCGCACGGGGTGGGCCGAGCAAGTTTCTCCGGGAAAGTGGGTTTGAAGGGGCCCGAGGGACCCCGAGCAAAGGCCCCCAGTCACAGATGAGACAGGGTGGGTTCTCTGTGCATGGGAGAGCTTGGTGCTCATGTTTGCTCTGGTTGGCAAGAACCTGCCCAAGTTCCAGGAACTAGGTCAGATGTTGGCCCATGAGCCCACCCTGAGGATGTCCTGGGTGGGTGCCCCAGGGGGTAATGGTGGGTCAGGCGTGCCTCCTAGGCCCCCCACCCCCACCCTTGGCACCTGCTGCAGGGCTGGCGGGGCTGGGCGCTCCTGTGGGCTCTTCCTGGAGACCAGACAGGAAGCCTGGGCTGAGCCAGGGGTTGTTGAGGTCCCAGGCACTGGGGCTCAGGGCTGTGGGCCACAGGGACCCCTGCAGAGGGGGCTGGGGACAACGTGAGCCTGCCTCAGTGTCACTTGGAGGGGTCCGAAGAAATCGCACTCACACTGGCAGTCCTCCAAGGACAGTGCTGGGGCTACTGCCCCCAGGCCGGGCCCCTCCCAGCTCCGCTGGGGACCAAACAGCAACAGTGCAAACAGCACAGACTCTCAGCAGGAGCCGGCAGCCCTGAACTAGCGGCGTGGGCTCACAGCCAGCCCTGGGCGGGGCGGCCAGCCGAGCAGGGGAGGACGGAGCCTCACCTGGGGCCAGAAAACCTCCTCTCCATGCACAGGCCCGAGCTCCCAACCCGGGGCAGCCAGGCAGGGGTCCTGCTGTCTGCCGTGGGCCTCGCTGCGTCTGGGAATTTCCCCCCTGCTCCACCCAGGCCGGGCAATGACACCGTTGACCTCCACCAATGGCTCGCCCAGGGAGAGAGAGAAGCAGGGTTTTGGCTGTGGGGTCCGAGGTCCCCAGAGTCCCTGTCAGGGTCACACTGCCGGCCTCTGAGCACAAAGACCCTTGGCCCTGGGCCATCCGGTGGTGCTTGCAGGCGGGCAGGTGGGGGGAGCGGGTGGGGGCGGGCTCCTTCACACCCACTTTGAGTCAGCGGAGCCGACCCCCCAGCTCCAGAGGCAGGAGGGTGGTGGGGCTGCTCTCAGGCTCAGAGGCCTGAGCGGGAGGAGGCCGTCCTTCCCGGGCTACTGCTCAGCGGGGCTGACCCCCCTCCCTGCTCCCACAGCATTCCTTCGAGCTGAGGCTGGCAGCCAGGTCAGGACATCAGAGCCGGGAAGGGCACCTGGCCGTGAACGATCTGCTTCCCTGGCTGGGCTCCCAGACGCGGGCGGTGCCAGCCTGTAAGGGTGGGGGCTGGAGTAGGACCCTGGCCCTAGGCTACCTCCAAGACGGTCGCCCCCGGACAGATGGCTGTTCCCTGACCCAGGGCTTCAGAACCAAGTCCCAGCCTCAGAGGGCCCCCAGCTGCCCGAGGTGGATGTCCCCCTAGAGGTTTCTGTAGAGACGAAGACACTGCGTCAGGGACTTCCAGGCCCTCCTGCCTGGGGTCACTTGGGGAGAGGCAACAGGGAGAAATGGAGATGACCCTCTAAGGGCTTCCCAGGCTCCTGCAGCCTCCCCCGCCCCCCGCCAGGGTCCTCCGCCCTCGATGTCCCTCCAGGGGTGGCACGCCCCTCCCCCCACAGAGGCTGCGTCTTCCCGGAATCCCCCTTTGCTGCCCCCCAGCCACCTTCCTTTTCTGCCTGGGGTTTGTCCGTCCCCCCTCTGCCAGACCGGCTCCCTCACCGCTTCCCAGCCCGTGTGTGCACGTGTGTGGTCTGTCCCATCCAGGGCGCAGAACCAGAACCGATGGGCAGATTTCCCTGGAGTCGCTTTATAAGAAAGGAGTCACGTCCACGCCATTACAGAGTCTAACTCCGGGAAGGGGCTGTCTTGAGGGGTAGTGAGCTTTCCATCAGTGGAGGCATGCAAAGCGAGGCCAACTCCCTCATTAGGAACCCAGGCTCGGGCGCATTAATTACCTGTCTCGCCCAGAAAATGACCGATAAACATTTGTTCAACAGATACCACCTGGTTTCCTCCACCCTTGCCATGGGCTCATTGCAGACAAGTTTGGAATTTGGTACTGAAAGGGGACTGTCTGAGGACCCCTGACCCAGGGCGGTCTGGAGCCCTCCCACCATCCGCGGGAGGGTCCGTGGATGGATCCCCGTCTGTAGTGAGCCCCCTCCTGGAGCCGCGGTGGAGGTGTCCTGGGCCCTGGAAGGCAGCTGGGCTAGCAGGCCAGATGGTCAGGCTCCCTGTCACCGGCCATGCGCACACATGGCAGTGTGGTCCCCCGAGGCCTTCCCGCATCCAGACACTGCGGCCAGGAAAGAGAATGGGTGAGATGGGTTTGGGACCTACGTCCTGGGGGAGCCGGCCGCCACGGCTGGGCACAGTGACCCGGAGATGTCCCCAAGCACAGGGCACCCTGCTGGCTGGACCCTCCTGCTGCCACAGGACAGCTGCCAGTCTTCCTTTTGCTGAGGACACCAGAGGTGGCCTCCTGCCCGCCCCACCGAGGGGACGCAGGGATCGTGGACTGGGGAGGACTTGGTGAGCCGCCTGTGCCTGTTACTGGTTGTTTCCGAGTCTGGTAAACACAAGGATCAAGCTCCTGCTGGACGCCAGGCCCTGGGGTCCCAGACAGGGAGGCCGGCCCTGCCCACCTGAGGGCAGAGAGGGCGGGGTCTGCGGGCCCTGGGGCTCTGTCTCCTTCCTCCGGCCCCTCCTGGGAGCTTTGTTCCAAGGCTTTGGGGAGGAACTCCCCCGCCCCCATTCCTGGCACCGCCTGCACCCGAATCCCCTGGAGAATTTGCTAGAACTCAGGCCACAGCTCCCAGCACCTTGCTGATCTTCAGGTCTGGCCTGGGGACTGGGAATGTGTTTTTTAAGCTCGTCCTAGCTGTGAGTGACCCCGGGCCATGCTTTGAGGACGGCTGACTTGGTGGCTGTGGAAGTCTCACCTTTAAAAGTGCCGTCGTGAGTGCCTGGCCTGGGCCACAGTCTGCAGGGAAGGTGGGAAGACCAGAGGCCCCGCGATGCCCCGTCCTTCCCACAGTGCCCATTGTGCTACCTGGATTCAGGTTTTCAGCGGCCCCGACGGCCCGTGAACATGAACTTGGGGAGGGCACAGTGGTGGCCGCATGGCTGGCTCCCTGTCTCTGGAGTATCCGCGATGATGCCTGGCACATAGTAGGTGCTCAACCAGTATCTGTGAACTGAGTGCGTGAGTGAGTCAGTGGTCGAGGACTCTGAGGGCTTGCTGGCATCAGAGCTGGGACCAGGTCCCTGACCCAACGCTTGGGAGCACTTTCCGGCAGCAGCGTTGGCGTGTCCCCCTGAGCAGGACCCAGGGACCCTCCGCAGGGAGCCTGGGGCTCAGAGGGCTGGCCTGGGGATGCGCTGGGATCCAGTGTCCTAACCCCAGAGACTGGTGCCAGCTGCCGGCCAGAGGGACGTCCCTGTCCAGGCCTACACGCTGGCTGGGGACGGGCTTGCCCAGAATTTGCCCCCCCCCCGCCCCCGCCTGCTCTGACAGCCACCTGCCTCTCTGCAAACAAAGATGGTAATGGGGCTTCCTCCCATCCGTGTGTGTCCCACCAGGGCCCCAGCCTCTGTCCCACCCCGAGCCACCTACAGCCGCGTCTGTCACCAGCACTGGGGAAATTCCGGGGAAGAGGGATGGGGAATTCCTGGGATCTTGCAGAGATTCCCAAGGTCGAGAGCCTGGCTCCCACTCACTTCCTTCCCAGGGAGGGCCCTGCCTGAGCCTGGTCCAGGGGGAGGGATCTTCCTAGAAGCAGAAGCCGACTGGGGAGGAGCTCTGGGCCTGCCCCTCCCGCAGTGAGCACAGCCTGTCACTGGTCACTGAACATCTGCCTCCCCCTAGTGGCCTCCGGTAAACCTCAGAGGCCCAGGGCCAGCACAGCGGGGCCCTATCAGGGGTCAGCGATCACGGATCACCCACCCCGTGTGACATGGGGTGACGAGGGAACCGTCACTGGTGCCAGGAAGGACCAGAGGGGGCACGTCTCCAGGTCCCCTGCACCAGGTGGTGTGTGCCTGACGGTGGGCGGGGGGCGGAGTGCCATGCTGCTGCCCGTCCAGCCTTTCTAGGACCTGTACTCGGAGCATTCCATGACGGCAACGCCAAGGTCCCCGCCGCCCACCAGGGTCGCCGAGTCTCTCCTGCATGGGGGAGTGCCTCACTGCCCACTGCACGCGGGGGTCAGCCGAGGCCTGTCCCTCCCACGCGTGGCCAAGGTCCTGAGATGCTGCCCGCCCCACCGGCCTCCTCCTGGGCTGTGAGCCCTACTCCAGGCTGCCCATCTCATCCTCTTTCTCTGCTTAGCCACCTCTAACGCGCTCCAGCCTTCAGGGTGCCAGGCACACAGCACGCTTCTCGCCCCTGCACTGCTGATGTGCCGGCCTCTGGGCCCCGCCCAGCACCCCCGTGTTCTTGCGGTCTGCCCGTCCAGCACCCACAGCCGCCCCCCCAGGCCTTTGCACGACGTGTTGTGCCTTCTGCCCGGGGTGCCCTCCTTCCCATTGTCTGCTTGGCCAGCTCTCCCGTCATTGTCAGGGTCAGTTCAAAAGTCACTTATCCAGGGAGGCCTTCTGCAGCCTCCCGCCTCTCTAGGCTCCCAGGCGTCTGGCCCCGCACCTGTCAGGGTGCCCAGCAGGCGGCACCAAGATGATGTTCCTGCAGGGCTGTCCCCCTCTGGACTGGACACTCCTGGCGGCCGAGGTCCTGCCCACACCTGTGTGCTGAGTGGCTGGAGCGTAGCAGGTGCTGGGAGTGGCTCCCTTCTGCCGGTGGCCATTCCCCTGCTGGGGCCTGGGGCCAAGTGTCGCGTTCGGATCCTGGAGTATGGCTGGTTTCTGGGGGCCTCCACGTGGCCAGGAGGCTGGCAGGTGGACACGGGCCCGCTGCAAACGGTGTCAAGGTAAAGGGCTCTGGACGCAGACCGTGTCCCCGTCTCGCTCTGCAGACTCGGGTCTCTGGTCCGAAAAATGGCAATGTCACCGCTCGCCCCGTGGGGCTGCTGTGAGGGTCCCGGGGAAGTCGGCTGAGCACCAGGCCCACTCAGTGCTCAGCGAGGGACAGACAGGTCTGTGGCAGCTGCGGTAGAACCTGTGGAGGTGGGGTTCCAGGTTGGGCTTCGGCAGTGCTGCTGCCGGTGGCCACGGAGGGTGTGTCGGGCTCCCGTGCGGTTGCCCTGTGGGTGGAGAGGGAGCGTCCTGGAGCACAGGGCAGCAAGGGCGCTGGGTGTCCAGCAGAGGGCCTGCCCAGCCCAGGCCGGCAGGGTGGGAGGGAGCAGGTGGCAATGCCAGACGCCTGCCTGGGGGCGGACCGAGCGGCCAGCTGCCTCGTTCGAGTCCGCAGCACTGGGTCCCTGGCCCTCGGCGGCTCTCCACGGGGCAGCTGCCTCCGGCTCCTCTGGCCATGCGGTGGCTGTGGCCGCTGGCCGTCGCTCTCACCGTGGTGTCGGCCACGGGCAGTCACCGAACCAGAGTCCCGGAGCAGGCAGGCCGGCCCAAGAGAGGCACCGAGGATGAGGAGGCCAAGGGGGTACAGCAGTACGTGCCTGAGGGGCGGGCTGAGTTCCCCCGGCCCATCCGCCCCGCTGGCCTGCAGCCCACCGGGCCCTCGGTGGCCACCAGCCGCGCCCCAGGCGAGGATGGGGTCCCCCCCGGTGGCCGGCCAGAGCCGCGGGGCCATGTGACGGGGGCGCCGGGCCAGAGGCTGCGCATGCAGAACCCCCTGTACCCGGTGACGGAGGGCTCCCACGGCGCCTACGCGGTCCTGCTGCTGGCGCTGCTGGTGTTCGCCGTGGGCATCGTGGGCAACCTGGCCGTCATGTGCGTCGTGTGGCACAGCTACTACCTGAAGAGCGCGTGGAACGCCATCCTGGCCGGCCTGGCCCTCTGGGACTTCCTGGTGCTCTTCTTCTGCCTGCCCGTCGTTGTCTTCCACGAGCTCACCAAGCAGAGGCTGCTGGGGGACGTCTCCTGCCGGGCGGTGCCCTTCCTGGAGGTGAGTGTCCCCCGGTGGCACAGCCAGGGGCCGAGGCCGCTGGAGGTGGGGGGTGTGGGCCCTGACACCAGGGCCTGGAGCTGAGTCTCGCAGCTTTCTCCCGCGAACCAGGCATGCCGGCCAACAGGGAGCGGGCTCCGGGGGGCTCTTGGGTGGAGCAGGCCCTGGGGTGCAGGGCCCTGGCTCTGGCCCCACCTGGTCCCCACCATGGGAGCTGCCCAAGGGGGCCACCCCTCTCCCACACCCCGCGCTGATGTCTGCCCCGTCTTTCCACTCGGGACGCCCTGCCCTCGGGGTGCCTTCCTCCCTCGTGTCCCAGGCCACTGCTCCTGCTCCACCCCAGCACCCTGTCTCCCCAAGGGGCTTCTGAAGGGAGACCCCCTGGTCCTGCAGATTCCATAGGTCCACCTGTGTTCCCCCCTCCCGCTGTGAATGGTCGGGGCTCCAGTCCTAAAGGGTCCCCCGTCATCCCCCGGGCACCTCCCATGTTGAGAGGAGCCCATGGGTGTCAATGGACACGGGTTTAATCAGGACAAAACCGCCCCCAGGCAGGCATCTCACTGAGACCCTGCAGGGCCCCGGGCTGCACGGGAGCAGAAATGTTCGAGCAGTCTTTCAAGTTTGGGTTTGGTGGGGCGTCGTCCCGAGGCCGAGAGCCACGGGTGTCGTGGTGACCTGCCTGGGAGGGTGAAGGGTGGGAGCCAGGTGTCAGAACGCAGCTGCCGTTCCCAGCTCTGCCCCTAGTCCCTGCGCCCCAGGCAGGGCTTCATGATTGCAGAGGTTCTCTGAGGCTCAGCCCTTTCCGGCCCTTCCCACCCAGTGAGACCCCTGGGTAGCCCTGAGGACTCCAGCCTGAGAGGAGACCCTGGAACTCAGACCTTGGACTCTGGGTGATGGGCAGGCTCAAGGCCTGGCCAGCAGGGTCCAGCAGGGGAGGGTTGGGTGGGACTTTGGAGCCAAGTGGACAAGATAAGAGACCAGGCCCTGCCCCTCCCACGCTGAGTGACCTGTGAGTGACTTGTCCTGCTCCAACCTCAGTGTCCTCACCTGTACACTGGGGAGGGACAGTCACAGTAACCACCGACTGAGCCCTTAAAGGGTTCCCTGGTGCTGGGAAAGGAGAGAACTCAGCGGATGGTGGTTTGAACCGGGAGTGACCCACAGAGGGGGTACACACAGGGTGCCTGGTCCCCAGGGTCCTCCTTGCCCCCCCCCCCGAGGACAGAGGTCATGCATGAGTGGGCAGAGCCCTCCTTCTAGGGTGGGTGACAGGGACCAAATGCACGGCTGCTGGACCCTTTGGGGGGTGGTCTCAGAATAACACTCAAGATGTTTCCTGAGAGTGGGGAGAGGGGAGAGAGCTCGCTGCCCCTGCGGGGGGTGGGGGCGTCTCTTGCAGGAGCCCTGGGGCGGGGCTAGCAGCCAGGGACCATTCCTGGGCCAGAGAGGGAAGAGGGCGGACAGAGGCCGCCGAGCACAGTCCCTGTGTGGTCTGCAGCCTCGTCCTTTCTTGTCTCTGGCACTTTCTCCCCGGCTGCCCTGGCATCTTCCTCTTGGCTCGCAGGGCGCTGTTCCTGTGGGCACAGTGAGTGGCTCTCGGGGGAGGGCGAGTTCTCGACCCCACACAGCCAAGCCCGGGCGTCTCTGGACAGGGTGAGAGTGAGCATGAGAGTGTGAGTGTTTAGGAGTGTGTTTGTGAGCATGTGAGTGTGTGAGTGAGCGAGCATGTTCGTGAGCAAGCACATGTGAGTGTATGAGTGTGTTTATAAGTGTGTGAGTGTATGAGGGTGTGCTTGTGAGTGTGTGTGTGTGTATGAGTGAGCGTTTGCAAGCATGCAAGTATGAGTGTGTGAGCTGTGCTCCCTGAGACCACACATTTGCACGCCATGGGGCGGGGACGGGAGGGCCTTCTGAGCCTGTGTGTCGATGCTCTGACTCTGCCCTAGTGACACCTCCTAGGTCCCAGGAGCACGAGGCTCTGAGGGTACACACTTTGCACCCACCCCGTCCTCTGGAGGTACCAAGCCGCCTGGGGGTGGACCTCAATGCCAGCCCTGCAGGTCACTCTTCCCGCCCAACCCAGCGCAGCCTCTTCTGAAGGTGGCTGGTTGGGAGGGCCGTTGGCACGGGAGGCACCTGGTGTTTGTGCCCGTGGGCTGTTACTACAGCCCCTCGAGCATGCACCACTCGACCCCGGCCACTGAAGCCCCCAGTCTGACCGCGGCCGCCCTCTTCCTCCCATCTCTGCCCAGGTCTGCTCTCTGGGCGTCACCACATTCAGCCTCTGTGCCCTGGTCATTGACCGCTTCCACGTGGCCACCAGCACGCTGCCCAAGCTGCGGCCCATCGAGCGGTGCCAGTCCATTTTGGCCAAGCTGGCCGTCATCTGGGTGGGCTCCGTGACCCTGGCTGGGCCCGAGCTGCTGCTGTGGCAGCTGGTGCAGGAGCCAGGCCCCGCCGCCGCGGGCACGGTGGACACGTGCGTCATGAAGCCCTCGGCCAGCCTGCCCGAGTCCCTCTACTCCCTGGTGATGACCTACCAGAACGCCCGCATGTGGTGGCGCTTTGGTTGCTACTTCTGCCTGCCTGTCCTCTTCACGGTCACCTGCCAGCTGGTGACGTGGCGCGTGCGGGGCCCGCCGGGGAGGACGCCGGAGTGCCGGGCCAGCAAGCACCAGCCGTGCGAGCGCCAGCTGAACAGCACCGTGGTGGGCCTGACCGCCGTCTACGCCCTGTGCACGCTGCCCGAGAACATCTGCAACGTTGTGCTGGCCTACCTGTCGCCCCAGCTGGCCCGCCACACCCTGGGCCTGCTGGGCCTGGTCACCCAGTTCTCTGCCTTCTTCAAGGGCGCCGCCACGCCGGTGCTGCTGCTGTGTGTCTCCCGGCCGCTGGGCCAGGCCTTCCTGGACTGCTGCTGCTGCTGCTGCCCCGCGTGCTGCGAGGCGTGTGGGGGGGGGCCCTCGGAGCCCGCGGCCGCCCCCGTCCCGGACGGCAAGCTCAAGACGGAGATGTCCTCCTCCTCCATCTACTTCCACAAGCCCAGGGAGTCGCCCCCGCTCCTGCCCCTGGGCACGCCCTGCTGAGGCCAGGCCCCCGGGGGCTGCCAGGGGAGGGGCGAGAGGGCCTCTGGGGTCTCTGTCCCCAAGGGGCTGGCTTTTCTTCCCGTCCTGCTGGCTAGAGGTGGACTAGGTCCCTCGTACGGAGGTCCGGGCACGTCCAAGCCCCCTCCCCCAGAGGGGCCTTCCTGTCCTTGCCACCGGAGCATGGTGACGCTCGAGGGTCCTTAGCACTGCCCTTCCGGACACCCAGTCCCACCCGCCAGGGGCCAGGAGGGCAGCTGCCCCCTGTCCCGCCCCTCGGCCTGGGAGCCTCACGCCCTCCAGGCGTGCCCCCTCTGAGTCTCCTCTGCCCACCTTCCCATCCTGGAACAGGGACCAGCCCCACTCGGCTCTTCTCGGGACCCGATCCCAGACTGGACCTTCCTCCTCCTGGCACCATCAGTCCTTCCAGAAGCTTCTCTTTCCTTCCTCCTCCTCCTCCTCCTCCTCCGATGCGTCCCAGGTCTCCCTGTCCCCATGTCCCCTGTTAGGCTCTCCCCCATAGCAGCCTTCTGCAGAAAACAATAAACTAGGTAGAACGAGCCCCGTGCCACTGGGCTTCCTTGTGCCACACCCTGGGAGCCGGGCTCCTGGTCACCTTTGGCCCTTCCCAGCCTGTGGCTGGTGTCCCGCCAGCCCTGTGGCCCGATGGACACAGAGGGGCCGTGTGGGTGGAGGGCACCAAGTCCTCTTCTGGGTCTGAGCCCGGCTGACCCTGGGGAGTCAGAGGGCTGCCAGGTCCGTCCTCTGCTCCCCTCTCCACAAAGCTCCGTTTGAGGGGCGCCAGCAGCCGTCCCTCCGGGAGCCCTGGGCACCCAGCCTCTGTGTCTGAGAGTCCCTGTTGTCCCTGGGACAACTGCGCTGCAGCTGCCTGCCCCACTGTCCCCCCCATCCCCCTCCCTGTGCCCTGCAGCTCCTCCCGCCCGTCCTGCCCTGGGCATCCCACCTCCTCTGGGGACCTCAGCCCTGTTTGGGCCCAGAGGAGTGGCACAAGGGACGCCGGAAGGGACACTTAGCCCAGGCCACCAAACACTTGCTGCCCCAGACACCTGGCTGCCTTCAGGACCAGGGCTGGCAAGTCTGCCCACAAGGCCCACCAAGAACATCTCGGGGGGACCCTGGGCACCTTCGTCTCGGCCTGCCCCTCCCAGACCCCTTGGCCTCAGTCTGCCCTGTACCCAAGCCTCCCCCCACTCTCCCCAGGATCTTAACAGCCTTGTTCTTGTTCCCTGGCACCCTCCCCAGGCCGGTGGCGCGCCGGGGGCGGGAGGCGGTTGCTAGGCGACGGCTGCCTGGCGCACACCCTCGCTGGGGGGACACCCACCCACCGCTCAGCGGACCTGTTGCCACGGCGACCACAGCCCCAGCTTTGTCTGTAGAAACTTAAGATGGGGGGGGCAGGGGGGACAACGGGCAGATCCAGGCCTGCGTTTCCTGCACGTCCCCCCCCCACCACGTCCTAGATGCCCAGTGGCAGAGGAGGGGCCCCGGGTGAGCCGAGGTGAGGGCTGGGCCCTGGACGGGGCTGCTGATGGCCGGCGGGGCCGGGCGGGGGGTGCCCCTCGGGGTCTTGTTTGGGGGCCTCTCCCTCGTGCTGCTTGCCAGCTCGGTGCAGAGGGGGCGGTGGGGCTCTGAGGCCCTGCCACGACCGCCACCCCCCGAATGGCCAGCGCGGCCGCCTGCAGAATCAGTCAGCAGGACAGCCAGGCCTTGGGAAAGAGCCACTGTCCCTCCTGTCCCTCCCGCCTGGACCAGCTGGGGAACAATGTGGCCTTTGTTGCTCAGGGGTCCCAGGCTTGGCAGTGGTGGGCGGTGGGCCTCAGCTGGGCACTGACCCTCACTCTCTGCGGGGCAAGCTCCGGGAGGGCAGCCCTCGGGCCTGGGGTTGGGTGGGAGGGGAGCCGTGCGGCGACAGTCGCCTCACTTCAATCACGGGTTGTCCCCTCTCGGCTTTGCCATCTGAGGGAGATGATGCCTCCCTCCTCAGGACTGGTCACCAAGGGGGACAGGAGCAGGTGAAGCTCCACCTGGGACCTCCCTTCCCTTCGAGAACTCCGTTCTGCAGGGCTGGAGCTGGCCAGGCCGGAGCAGCCTGCGCTCCTCGGGGTGTGGGCGGTGACCCAGGGACACCCTGAGGGCAGCAACCCACACAGTGCCCCTCTCCTCCCTGTCCCACTTCGAGTGCCTCTCGAGGCCAGGTCAGGCCCCGTGTCCGGCCTGTGGCTGCTCTTGCCAACCCCCCCCCCCCCCGGGGACGCAGGACCCAGGAACGGGGGTTCCCCTCTCCTGCCCCCCAGGCTCCGGGCCGGGGCAAGGCCTGTTGCCAGGGAGGGGGCAGCCCGACCCCCCCCTCCACCTCCTCACACCGGTGGGGTGGGGCGCACTGTGAAATCACTGAGTTCTGTGGACCAAATTCCACCCAGATTCTCCCCGAACTCCTCTGGCGGGGCGTGTCTTCCATCTGCATCCTCCACCCCCGCCCGGAGGAGGCCCTGGATGCGCTGGGGACGGCTGCGGGAGCTAGGAGCCACCAGGGCCGCCCGGGCCCAGGGCCCGACCTGGAGGAAAGCGTGGCTCCATCTCCCTGCAGGGGCAGGTGAGGGGACCCCACATGCTTCGGATGCGCCGGCTCCATTCCCAGGGTGAAGGGGGGTTGGGGGGGGAGGCAGCAGGGGCGGAGCTTCCTGTGAAACTGGGTCAAGATGGCTTCGGACTGGGGTGAGCAGGGCCGGTCGCTGTGAGCAGTGAGGAGGGCACCCGGGTGCCAGTGGGTAGGAAGACAGCTGGGAGTGGGCAGAGGGGCGAGGGTGCAGGCCCTCGCTGGAAACCAGCAGCAGAGGAGGGAGGCCACCAGGCTCTGCCCTGAGGACAGTCGGCTGGCTCCATCCGGGTGGGCCGGGGGACAGAGGACAGAGGCTGGCCCAACTCGGGCTGCAGGCAAGGTCCTGTCTGGCTGTAAGGAAACTGGGCCCATCCCCCGATCACAATTTCCCAGGCCCTGGGCCGTCCCTTACCCAGCCCTGAGTGACACTCAACAGCCGTAAGCTCCCAGCTGGGACCACAAGGTCCAACCGGAGGCCCGGCACACGCGGGTGGGTGCCCTGTGAGGTGCTGTTGTGAGCCCCATGACTGTGTGGCCCCCTCCGCGGCTGCCAGTGCTGCATGGAGAGGCACCAGGGCCCAGGCCCGCCCCGATGCCCTCTGGGAGGAGGAGCGGCACCACACACCCCCGGCACAAAATTGCTAATTTATTCGTGTTAGGAGGCAAAAAAATGTACAGTTACAAGAATCGTTTTCCAAACAGAGGTTACGTATGAGCTGAAAAGTATAAAAAAAGAAAGAGGACTGTCACTTTACAAATCATTAAATTAAATAAACAAGCAAACACGAAACCCGAAGAGCCAATGCCCCCGCTGAGTTCTGCCCTGGCGTGACTCTGGAAGTGAGGACAGAAAACAGGAGGCCGGGGTGGGGTGGGGGCCACCGCACGGGCACTGGGCTCTGGCCCCTGGGGCCTGCTGGTCCGGGGCAGCTGGCTGCACTGGGGCCCTGCAAGGCTGGGGGCGGGAGGTGCACGTCCCGGGACTCTGTCAGCCTGTGACACGCAAGCAGGGACAGCCAGACCCGGACGTGGGACCTCCCAGGACACGGGACAGCCGCTGGTGCCTGGGCTGGCACCTGCCCCGAGTGCCGGCCTCCACCTCCCCTGCCCTGGCCCTGCACCGAGCCAGCCCGCACCCCTCCTCCTCGCCAGGCCGCCCCTCCCAGACCCCGACTGGCCCCTGCAGCATCGAATGGTTGATTTTAGTCTTTGCTTAAATTAAAAAATTAAAATATATATACATATATATACTGTACACACAGGACGATAACAGAAGAGTGCTGGGAAGGGCAGGACGGGCCGGGGCTGGGGAGAGGGGAGGAAGCGGGGCAGGTGAGGGGACCGCAGGACAGGGGCGGGCGGGCGAGAGGTCAGGGGACGGGAAGGGAGCGGTTTATTTTACAATAAAAACAGGAGTTCAAACCTCAGCAGAACAGGGCTCTAGGGTGCCCAGAGGGTCCCTCCCCACACCAGTGACGAGGGGGGCTGGGGGGTGGGGGAGCAGGTAGGCGGGGAGCTCGGCTTCAGGTCTGGAGGGGGGGTTGCTGGTCTGAGGGGCGGGGCCCCGTTCTCAGCTTCTCCGAGACTTCGAGTGTTGAATAAGCCACTGTAGGGTGATGTCTGGGTGGGGACAAGAGAAAGGTGACAGGACGTCCTGGGCTGGGCCTGGGGAAAGGCCGAGCAACACCACGGGGGGTGACATGGGAGGTCCACCCGCAGGCCACCGAAGCCCAGAGCCAGTGGCTGTGAAGGGCCCCAGGCAGGTGGCAGGGCGTCAGGGTGCAGGCAGGTCCTGGGGCGCCCCCTGTAGGGCCCTGGGGTGTTCCAGGTGGGGCGGCCAGGACCAGGGTGGGGCCCTCTGCCTGAGGCCACACAGGAGTGGCCAGCAGAGCTGGGAAGATGCTTGGGATGGGGGCCTCCCCCAGGAGAACCTCGGCAGGGGGGCCGAGAGGGAAAGCAGGGCTTTGGGAACCACAGGCTAAACCGCCCACCAGGGCCTGCCCCCCACCCCCTACCGCCCAGGACTCCCGCAACCCCCAAACCCACGCACCAATGTTGTCTTTCTCTTTGCAGGAGATGGAATAGCAGCAGATCTCACGGTCCTGGATGGCAGACAGATTCCTGGGAGGGGAACCAGAGAGGAATCTGCTTGGGGCCTGGGGTGGGGCCAGGAGGGTGAAGCTCCCAGGCAGGTGGGCTCTGCTGCCCCCGTGTGGCCAGCGCTGAGAGCAGACGCGTGCTGCGGAGCAGCCTGGGGGTTTGGAGAGCAAGGGGGAAGGCGGAGAAAAGTCCCCAGACTCACATTTTCTCAATCAGCTCCTTCTCATCCAACGCTCCAGGGAGGTCTCGCTTATTTCCCAGGACCAAGACCTACGAGAAGGGAGGGCCCGGGTTCAGGGCGACAGGACTGGCTTCTTCCTGCCCCCCCCACATGACCTCCCTGCGCGCCTGGGCACTGAGGGCCCCTACCCTCCACCCCACCCCGAAGCTGACCGGGATCCCCTGCAGCTGGGGCTTGTCCAGCAGGTTGTGCAGCTCATTCTTGGAGGCCTCGATCTTCTCCTGGTCAGCGGCGTCCACCATGTACCTGGGGGAGATGGCGGGACAGCGTGTGACACCACAGGGAGGAAGGAAGGACAGGAGCTGCAGCCTGGCGGGGGCCCCGGGAATGTTTCCTGGGCAGATGGAGGTGAAACCTGCAGGCACTCCTGGGCCTCAGGGTCCTGCCCCCTGAAGCCCCCCCACGTGGCTGAGCTTGGGCCTTCAGGGTCAGCGGGGAGACCCCCGCCCAAAGCGACCCACTGAGGCCTTCGCGGGAGGACCTGTCAGGTCGGGGAACCAAGCCGAGGCAGGCCCAGCTGTCTAGCTCCAAAAAGTCAGGTCGCAAACAGCGGGGACTCAGCTGCTGTGTGCACGTCTGCACGCAGGGGGAACGTTGTTTTTAAGAAGCCAGGGAACGAACCCTTTAAACCACACAAAACTCAGGCCAGTGGTGGCTGCGGGGTGGGGGACGCGGGGAGACCGTGAGGAGGGCCGCACAGGTGACGCGGCCAGCAGGTGCGCGCTCCGCGGAGAAGCGGCAGGCCCAGCGCAGCCGCGGGTCGGGACAGGATCACCTCTAATCAGCTCTGTGCCTGGGCCCGGGGAGGCGGGGCCGGCCGGGGAGGCGGGGCCGCGACGCGCGGGCACTCACACGATGGCGCTCACGCCGCGGCAGTAGCGCTCCCACATGCTGCGGAAACGGGGCTGCCCCCCGATGTCCCAGAGCTGAGCAGGAAGAAGGGGCAGCGGTCTCAGCAGCGGACAGGCAACCAAAACCTCTTGCCTCCCAGGTGCCCCCCCACCATGGCCTCCGGAGGCTCCCTGCTCCCATCCTCCGCCTCCCTCCTCGCTACCTTGATGGTCACGTTCCCCTTCGTGATCTTGCGCATGTTGAACCCCACCGTGGGGATCATGTCCTCGTTGAACTGCCCTGACTGGAGGGAGAAGCGAGAGTTGGAAAACGGGCGAAAGTCGACCGGACCCCGTGAACCTCCCGATGACAGCCTGCGAGCGTGACTCAGAGGCCAGGTCAAAGCGCCTCTGGGGCCCCCCTACGGGTCCCTGGGGCCAGCTCCGGAGCCTCACGGGCACCCGTCCCACCCTGGAGGTCCCCCGTGCCTGAGAGGCCTGTGAGTCCCTCTGCACGGGCCCAGAACAAGCTCGTCGGGGCTCTGACCGGGCTCCCCCACCGGAACAGACACCTGCCAGCAGCAGAGCCCCGAACAGATCGCGGGAAACCGTCAGGGGTCTCCAGGGAAGCACACACGTTTTGGAGGAGAAACCAGCCACCCCCAGAACGCAACGCACACCCAGCGCTTTCTGGGTTCTCCTGGTCTTGTGCGTCTGGCCCACCCTGCACTGTGCGGACGGACCCCCAGGCCGTGCGACCTGTGACAATCCCCGTCCCTGCCCAGCCACGTCCACGACGTCGGTAAACGCTGCTGAGCAGTGAGGGCTGTGAGTCTATTCCCCAGGACCCGCTTGCAAACCCCAGCACTCTTCATTTCCCTCTGTAAATTGTCTCCGGGATTTCTAGAGTGTTCCCAAGTAGCCAGAGGCCTCGTCTAAGGGCGGACCAAACTCAGGGTCATGTCTACGTGCCACAGAAGAACGCAGGCTGTGGCTGGCTCAACCTGGTCCCTAAGAGTGACAGACTCTTTCTTCCACCGGGGGAGGGGGGCGGGCAGGGGTAACCCATCTCAGGCTCCATGGAGAGGTCGGGGCTCTGACCGTCAGCAAGGTGCACAGGGGCGTCCAACCCAAGGCCCAGGGTGGCTGAGTGTGGCCCAGCACAAAACTGCACATTTACTAAACACATTATGAGATATTCTTGTGATTACGTGTCACAGTGTATTTAATGGGTGGCCCCAGACAACTCTTCCTCTTCCAGTGTGGCCCAGACGCCCAAAGGCTGGTCACCCCTGGCAGAAGCTGGGGTGTCTTCCTCAGAGCCCCGCGCCTACCCCCGAGGCCCCTCTGGCCGAGAGCACCCAGGTCCCCAGTGATCTGCAGGAACCCCCACCCTGTTCAGGCCCTCGGATGCGAGGCCCGAGCGCCCACGACTCCTGTTGAAGCCGGGCCCGAGGGCCCGGGGACCCCTGCACCCCCGGCACTGCACGAGCTGTGTGCTCACGCGTCTGTCCGCCTGTGTGTTCTCTGGGGAAAGGGCCTCCCAGTCCTATCCGCCATCAGAGGGTCCAAGAGCCGCCCAGGTCAGGAGTCACTGAGGAAAGGTGGGTGCCCTGAGAAGCTGTTCCTCTTCTGGCGGAGTGAGGACAGCCACTCGGCCCCAGGTCCCCCAAGTCCCAGCGGGGTGCCGGGGTGGGGAGGGGCATCTGTGGGACCATCGTCCACTCCATCCCCATTGTGGCCGATGAGGACATCGAGCCCAGGTACTGCTTACCTCTGTCCTGCAGGGGCTGGGACAGGGCACCCGAGCCTCCGGGCCTCAGGGCTTCCTTCTATGACAGGGTGTCACCTGGTGTTCACTGGGGGCCACATCAGCCTATCGGCTGCCTTCAAAGGGCTGAATGTGATTTGAGGACTGTGTACATGCACCTACTCCTTAGCCAGGGGCAAGGAGCCCGGCACTGCTGCTGGGTGGACACAAGGTGCCGGGCCAGATAGAACCAGGTGGAGGGCGGGATTCGGCCCGAGAGGGCCTTGTGTGTGCCCCCTGTGCTCTATGACGTGAGGACAGGGCTTCCGTTTCAAGGCTCGCGGACGAGGACCACAAAAGCTTGGATGTGGTGGATGCGGCACGAGGACCCATCACAGCTCCTCGGGAACCAGAGGAGCCTCAGGCCCCCCTGCAATGAAGAGCCCAACCTGGAGGCTGTGACCTTGGGCAGGCCCGGAGCACCCTCAGGCTGCCAGTGCAGCGGTGAACCACGCTGACTGGGACCCTGAGAGGACTTCCTGTCCTTGCCCACACCTCCCGATCTCACAAGTTCCACTCTGAAGGTCAGGAGCAGCACCGGCGGGGGTGGCCCAGTGGACTGAGCCCCGGCCTGAGAACCGAAAGGTCACCGGTTGGATTCCCGGTTGGGGCACACGCCTGGGTTGTGGGTCAGGTCCCCAGAGGGGGGGTGCACGAAAGACAGCCAATCAATGTTTCTCTCCCTCTTTTTCTCCCTCCCTTCTCCTGTCTCTAAAAATAAATAACTACAATCTTTAAAAAAAAAAGAAGTTACCTGTGGTCGGTCAACCACAGTCCAAAAATATTAAGTGGAAAGTTCCAGGAACACAGGGTTTGTAAGTTTAAGGTGCACACCCTCTGAGCAGCGTGATGAAACCTTGCGCTAGCCCACTGGTCCTGCCGGCCTGGCATGAATCATCGCTCTGTCCAGTCTCCACGCGGCACGCACAGGACAATGAGACAGTTTGTAAGCGAGAGACCACATTCTGATAACTCTGATTTCGGTATGTTGCTACAATTGCTCTATTTTGTTAGGGGTCGTTGTTGTTCATCTCTCACTGAGTCCAACTTACAAAGTAAACTGCTGCAGGTGCACGCATGCTGCCTGCTGCCGGTGTGCACGGATACAAAGAAACACAGGAAACGCAGGGCTCGGTGCTGTCCGCAGTTTCAGGCACTCGACAAGGGGAGACCGCTGTGGGCTTGAGGCCAGCTGGCCCGCCTCTTGTCTCCAACCCGAAGCCCTTCCACTGTGGGTCAGCTCCAAGTCTCCCCAAGGGCCCCCTTCCTGTGACTGACACCCCAAGGCACACCTCTCACCACCTGAGAACAGCCCTCCCCTGTCCTTCGGGCAGAACACCCCCTACTTTCTAGCAGCCCATTTTTTCAAATCTCCAAAGATGAGTTGTAGGTTGCTAGAAACATTGTCTCGAATTCTTCTCCAGCTCCGCTGGACCTCTGGACCCCTCAATTCGGTTTGCGGCAACAGCCCTCCCAAGAGTGAGAAAAGCAACAGCCCTCCCAAGAGTGAGAAAAGCCGCGTGGAGAAAAAGCAGAGACAAAGGGGCAGGAGGAGAGACTGAGGACATTGCAGGTGGGCTCGGTCCAAGTCTCCACTTCCCTCGGAGGGACCCTCTCCAGAGGGTGTGCTCGGGGTGGGGAGAGTGTGTGCGGGCTGTGGGGAGCCCTGGAGGGCCTAGGCTCCGAGTGACCCTGACCCACAGCTCCACAGAAGCCCAGGGGGTGGCTTTCCTAAAGGGATGTTTGCTTGCCCTTTGGGATGTGTGCACTGAAGGACAAATTTCTTATCAAAAGGGGATGCCTGTGCTGGGGAAGGGCACCGTCCCTGCACCTCCCAGGCACCCCTGACCCTGACAGAGGAATCTGCTGCAGTTTCGGGATCTGCCCCTGCTCTCCCCTGCCCCTGCGCCCCGGGCTTTGGATGCCACACTGGCCCAGAGGACACCCTTCTGACCAGGAAACGGAAAACACTGGGGTGCCCGTGGAGGCCCGTCCAGGGTCCAGGAGATGGCTTCCGTGATGCTGCGTGAAAAGTTCCCCGGGGGCACTCAGGCTCAGCCTCTAGGGCGGCAGCAACTCACTTCCCCTCTTGGCGGTGCCCTGGAGACATCCCCTGGATACGAATCCTGGATACGAACGCAGGGAAGCGGTGCCACCCAGGCCTGGGGGATCGGGGACAGGCCCTGCACACCTGCTCACGGAGCCCGGGGCCCAGGTCGGTGCCAAGTCTAATCAGCGGTGTCTGGCCTCAGGGCCGGACCTGGGTGGACAAGGGCTCCGGAACCATGGTGCCAGAACACCCAGCTCGGGCCTGAAGATCCTGCCCAGACACCGGTCCTCTGACAAGCAGAGTCTGAGAAAGGCTGCTGGTGCCGGAACGGGGGCCCCAAGCTTCTTGCTCCTCCAGCCTCTGGTCTCAGGGAATGCTTCTTTCTGGGGCCTGTCCAGCAGGCTGGCTGGCCAGACGCACTTCTCCGCTGACTTACCTAATCAGCATTTCTGGCCCGTCTCCGGCCAGTCC
The DNA here is from genome assembly GCF_014824575.4 of Sturnira hondurensis. Classification (NCBI taxonomy): domain Eukaryota; kingdom Metazoa; phylum Chordata; class Mammalia; order Chiroptera; family Phyllostomidae; genus Sturnira; species Sturnira hondurensis. The sequence goes on from NW_028091436.1 coordinate 2,141,273, forward strand.
ACAATTCTGAGGATCCCCAGCATGGGACTGGGACCAGGTCCCAACCTTCCTGCACCCCCCAGCCGACCGCACAGACCAGACCGAAGGCTCACACACCGCTCATCTTCCCCTTTTTTTCTGGGGACAGAGACTTTAACCCCTTCGGCGCCGCTGCCCTGGCACCGAGCCTCACCATCGCCCACCTCCGTCCTGCCTGCGGGGAGCCCGCGGGGCCACCATCTCCCAGACCCCAGCGCGGGCAGCGCCCCTCGGACTCCTCTCTTGGCCCCAAGCACCTCCTCCTGCAACTTCGGAGCCAGGCGAGGCTTTCCGAACTCCCTTTACGACGCCCTCCTCTCGGACGCCCCCGGACGCGCCCCTTTGGGAGGGCGTCCTGGACCGGGACTCTGGGCTCCGGCCCAGGGCCTCAGCTGCCGATTCCAATAATCCCGGGGGACACCTCCCTTCCCCCTCAACAGCGCCGGGGCTTCCTCTTCCGGCAAGAAGGGGTTAAAGCATCAGGGTGCGGCTGGCCTGGCCCAGGCCCCCTCCCGAGGCCCTCGGACCACCGGGTTCGCACGCTGGGTGGGCAGGCCCCGCACTTTCGCTCCGTCATGCCCTCCTGCGCGGGGGTGGAAAGGCCGACGCGCTGGGCGGAGGATCCCTCCGGCCTCGTGACCCCTCGGGGCCGCGGGTCCCGGGCACCAGCCCTGTCCCTGGTCCCCCGCCCCTGCCGTGCCATTCCGGCCGGGCGGGAGCGCGGGCCGCGCGCCCCCGGGTCCCCGCGGGCCGTGCTAGGCCCCAGGCGCCGGGCCGCTCCTGGGGCCTAGCAACCGGCGGCGACCGGCTGCCCCCCTCAACCGGCGCGGCAGGCGGGGACAGGCCGGCCTCCGCGCCCCGCGCCCCGTACCGCGATCACGTTGACGAAGGTGGTCTTGCCCGAATACTGCAGCCCGACCAGCGTGAGCTCCATCTCCTCCTTCCAGAACAGGGCCTTGAACCAGTCCAGCAGCTTGTTGAACAGAGCGATCATGGTCGCTGCGCTCGCGCTCGGCCAGAGCGGCCTCGGTGCGCCGGGTCCGCGGGGTGCGCGGGGCTCGGGCGCCGGACGACTCGCGGCCGGATCCGCTCGCAGCTGGGTGTGGCCTCGGCGCCTCCTCCGCCGCCGCCCCCCGCGCTCCCGGAGCCGAGCCTGGGCCGCGTCCTGCTCGCGCCCGAGCGCGCGCGCCTTCCGCCGGTGCGGGGCCGGGGCGGGGTGCGCGGGTCCCGCGGGCTGCAGCGTCCGGGCCGCTTGGGGAGCGAGGACTCGGTTTATTTGTCCCCTTCCCGCGCGGCCGCGCCCGACTGGCACCTCCTTCCTTCCTGAAGGGTGGTGGGCCGGGGCGGGTGACGTCCCCAGAAAGCAGGGACACGTGACTGGGGCGGAGAGGGTGCTTCACCCACTTCCCAGGACACGAAGACCAGGCCTCTATGTCAGGGGTCCATGGAGGCCTTGCTCCCTGCATCCCTGCCTGGGAGCATCTCTGAGCCCTGGGCCCCTCCTCCGGCGCGTCCCCAGCAGGGGCCACATGGGCCTTTGGGTGTTTTCTGACTCATCTTGTTTGGTTCACAATTTACCCAGAACCACTTGTTTGGGACCTTCTGGCCCAAGGTGAAGTAGATGTTTGAGGGTGATGTTGATTTATTTTACTAATATCACCGTGATATTTAGGAAAAAATCATTTGGGGTGGGAGGTGGTGGTGGGGTTCAGCAAGAAAGGTTGGCAGCAAATGAAAAAGTTGGCCTGTTTTGGTCAAAGTCGAAATTTCTTTCCAGAGGCCTGCCAGGACGCCCCTGGGCCTCTGAGGACCCAGCCCGGGGCCTGTCGAACCCCAGGCTCCGGGCCACCCCCGCCCTCTGCCCGGTGCTCCCTGGTTCTTGGTAGCCACATGTCGGCTACTTCAGTCAGAGGTGCATAAGCCCTCAGCGTCAGCCGTCTCCATCACCCCCACTGCAGATGACCCCAGATGAGCACGCGGTGGCCGACAGGAGCCCCGGTCTTGGTCCAGCGCAGCATTCTGGGCTCTTAAGCATCGCCTCCCTCAACTCTGCCCTTTATGGACCCCTCTCTAGCTCGCCAGGTGCACGCTGCCGGTTTCCTAAACTGACAGTTTCACTCTGTGCACGGGCCCTCGGAAGGGCCAGGAAAGTCCCTGGACAGCCGCGGCCTGCCCTGGTCTGCGGCTTCCTTCTTTCTGTGTTGCTATAAAGAGACCCCAGGGGCCCGAGAGGTCGGTGGGAGGATGGAAAGAGTCAGCTACCCAAGGCTCTTTATTTTCTCACTCAGTTCCTTTTCCAGAGCCGTGCCCCCTGTGTGCCCAACGTGGTGGGGCTGCGTGTCCAGGGAGGGAGCCTGCGGGCCGGCGTCTGGGAGCCGGCCTTGGGCAGGGCCAGGCCCCTGAGAGCACAGGGCCCAGCTTCCCCGGGCACACTTCCAGGGCTGTGGGGAAGGTGGGCTCCCCCAGCAAGGCCAGGCGGAAGCCTGAAGAAAGCAACTTCTGACCTCTGACCTCCGTCTCAGCGCCGCTGGGGGTGTCGGGCCTCTCTCCAGAGGAGCTGGGGTGAGTGGCCAGCTGGCGGTTCCGGAGGCACGGCTGTCCCTCTGGGCCTGGGAGAGGGGTCCCCACACTTTCCCTCTTCCAGAGACGTCAACTGCCCGGCCTGTTCCCCTGCGCATCCGTCACTCCCAGGATACCCCTGGGCCCAGAGGGCGTCTGGGAGGCTGAGCCCCCCTCACAGGGTGGGGTGAAGAAGTACGTCCCAGCAGGGGAATCTGACCAAGGTCAGGACAGGCCTCTGGCCCCAGCACCCGGTCTGTCCTGGGCAGGGCGCAGGGGCAGGCCGTCCTGTCGGCCCAGGAAGGTGGGACCACGAGCCGTCTCCCACTGCTTTTCCTTAACGGCAGCAAAGTGTGTCAGACACTTGGCGGCTGCCACTCACAGGGTGTCCATCAGCCTCGCGGGTCTGCTGAGCGGCCCCCCGATCCTACTGTCAGAGACACAGGCGGGCTCCCCCTGGGGTCCACTTGGGGCCACCAGAGCGAGCAGAGGCGCAGCCAGTGGGGAAGACCTGGTGTCCGGCTGTGGTAGTGGCTGAGCGGTGTCCTGTGACCCCTCGCTGAGGGGGCACCTCTTCCCCGTGGCCGCCCAGAGGGTCTGCAGCTTGGAAGGCCCACCTTCCCAGGCCTGGAGGAGAGGTGCCCGGGCGGGCGGAGGGCGCCAGGGCTCAGGGGCTGGGCTCCTCCGGCAGCTGCGAGGCGTACAGGGCCAGGGTGTGGTGCAGGAACTGGTACTGCTCTGCCGTCTGGATCATGCCCCCCCTGTGGGCACGGCACGCAGCTGTGAGTCCCTTGGCAGCCCTCACTGCGCCCGGGAGCCCCCCCCCCCCGCACCTCTCTGCTTCCTACTCCTTTCTGCTGCCCTCATGGGAGCCCCCTGCCCCTTCCTTACTCAGGACTGAGCCTGGGGACTGCACAGAGAGGACGCCCCCTGCTGGCGCATGGTCATATGCGACCCATCAGCTGCTGGGGCAGAACAGGCCCCGACTCCCCAGGCCCAGCCAGGAGTATTCCTGGGCACCAAGGCCTCCTCGTCCCAATAATCCTAGACAGAAAAGCAATAAGCCCACGGAGGTGTGCAGCAGGTTCTCACGTCCCCAACCCGCTCTGACACAAGCTAACTCAGGCCTGAGGCGCCTCTCTGCGGGAGGGGCCAGGGAAGCAGAGGAAGAGTCAGTGAGGCGCGCGCCCCAGTTGGCTCCTGGTCCTCTGTCTGCCGGCCAGGGGCCTTCTCTGCACCCCTGTCACTGCCTAGCATCTAGGGCAAGGAGACCCCATCCCCCACCTTTCCCCTGAGCAGGGGTTTGGGAAAAACAGAGTCAAAAACCAACAAAACATCACCGAAGTCTGGGGCGGACCCACAGGGCGGTGTAGTTAATTCTAGGTCCCCAAGCAGAAGTTCTGGGGAGAGACGTTTTCGTGGGAGCCAAAGAAACAGCTCCGTGGGCAAAGGGCGCTTCCTCTCTCCCCGCAGCGCTCTGACCCCGGGAGGTGCGGAGGCCACCCGGTGTCCTCATCCCACTCACAGCCGGGGCTCACCTGTCCAGCCGCAGTTGGCACACGATGCCCAGGATGTCCACTTCCCCTCGGGCCTTCAGCTGTTGGCAGCCCATCCGGGTGGCGATGAAGCAGCCGGTCCGGCCAATCCCTGCACTGAATGTGGCCAGGGAGGGGACGGAGGTCACAGGTGACCGGAACAAGGGGGCCAGGTTCCAACCAAAGAGAAAGCGCCAGGAACTAATGCACTCTGTCTGGCGGCTGTGGGCACGGGGGCAGGGAGGTGGCAAGGCCTTGGCAGGTCACAGCCGGCCCAGGACGAGCTACGTTTCTTGCCGACCTCGCTCGGAGCCTATGCCAGGTCACCCTCAGGTCCCTGGGGGTGTTTGATAAGCTCGTGACAGCGGTTTCCAACGGCCTGCGCCCACGCTGGCCTGCTGACCCTGGGCTCTCCTTATCTGACCATGACTTCCTCCCAGCGGCGGACGCCGCCCATCCCCACCTCGGGCCTCCCACAATTCTCTCTCTTGCCCTTGATTTTGAAATCATCTTGGGCGTCCTTCTCTGAACCCCTGATAGAAGCCGCTCGCCACCTTCCCTCCCCTGCAGGGGCCACTGTGGGTGTGGGGGGCGGGGGGTGGCTGTCCCTTCTGCCTCTTCCTTCTGCTTTATTAAGGAAACGCACTCCCAGAGGGTGTCCTTGTAAGCGTGCCCCCTGCACGGGGCACCCCAACCTCTGAGGCTGTAGCCAAAGTACTCCTTCCGGTGCCATGAGGACCCCTCATCCTTGGGTTTCCCATAATCACCCCTCACCACTCTCCCCTCCCGGAGCCCTCCAGGCCCCCAGCCTCGGACGCTGCCAGCAATGTGTCCGTTCGAACATCTCATCTCTGGGCCCCTTTGCAAATGCTGTCCCACCCGCCTGGAAGGCGGCCCCCTCCCCTCACCGCCTTTCAGGTTTCAGTTCCGCTCGGACCCCTGGGTCCTGGGAACCCCCCTCTGCCCGAAGTCTGGGCTGGGCTGTGGGAGGGCGGGCGAGTACCTGCAGTGGACCACCATGGGCCCCGTGCTGGCTGCCGCCTCCAGGCTGTCCTCCACCTCGGCCACCAGGCGCAGCAGTGGCCGGGCCGACTCTGGGGTCTGGTGGTCAGGCCAGGCCGAGAAGAGGATGTGTCTCACTGACCGGCACTGCTCCTGGTGCTGGCGGGGACACATGGCCTGAGGCCCAGGGACAGGGTGGGGAGCACCCCAGCCCAGGGCAGAGGGGAGGAGACCCCAAGCCAGGAAGGCCAGCTCCTTTCCTGCCTGTCATGCTTCACCCCTGACCCCGACATGCCTGGAAGGAACTTGGGCTGGGAGAGGGGACAGTCCCCTTTTGCCTCCAATTAGCAGGGGACTTGGGGAAAGTCCCTTCAGCCCACTTTCTTCATCGAGAAAATGGGGACAATGATATCTTGCTGGGGAGCAGGAGGGCAATGAATTGAGAGAGACTAGTGCCCAACGCTGCCCAGTGATAGACGGCACTTCGAAGCATATCCCTGTGTCCCCTCCCTCCTGCGCCATGCCGCTGGGCCACCCTAGGCTCTGCCCTGAGAGAGGCACCCATGTCCCTCTGTCTTCTGTGCCCCAGACGCTTCTTGCAGACCCGGGTCCCAGGACGATGGGAGACGTCGACCCTAGCCCCAGGGGAGCTGGGGGCCCGGCCGCCCCGTGGGCCGAGCGCGCACCTGGATGGTGAGCCTCCGTGTGGAGTATTCCGGGAGCGCTCTCTCCTCCTGGACACGGATCCGGAAAGGCCCGTGCGTGTCCTCATCTGTGGGCCAGTAGTGGACACATTTCTAGGAGGGAGGGAGCCGGGAGTCAGGGAGGCGTGGATACGGCCAGGGCAGCAGGAAGTCCCCGCCCCACCCCACCTGCAGATGAGGTGCCCCCCTTCCAGCCGGAAAGCCCCCACGGGGCACGTGTGTCTCAGGAACTTTTCTGGGTGAGTGGGGCGGCCTGGGCCTGCCTGTAGGTGTTCTCCGCCTCCAGGGGGTTGTGTGCTGCCCTGAGTAGGGGTGTGTGTGTGGGGGTGCAGCCCCTTCTGGGTTCACCAGGAGCCCTGGCCTCCTACCTCCTTGGTCTCTCGGAGCTGAGTGAGCATGACGATGAGTGAGGCGCCTTCCTGCCACACCATGTCCCAGAAGTCCGACACGGTGTTGGGCATGGGGCCCTGGGTGGCAATGTAGACCTTCTCCTGCCCGTCGTAGCCCTGGGGGGGGTGCATGGGGAAGGGGAGCAGCGGTGAGAGGAGGGCTCTGGGGAGACCGGGCTCTGCAGGTGCCAGGACCAGGCTGAAGCAATGAGTGTGGACAGGCATGTGCACACGCAGACACACATGGAGATACATGCCTACATGTGCACACACCGTAAGCACATGGTGGAAAAGACAGGGGTTCTGGAGTGAGGCCCGCTGGGTCTAGACCCCTGTCCTGCTGCTGGCTGGCTGGGGGGCCTCCTATGTGGTTACCCTGTCTCCGGGAGCCTCGGCTGTCTCATCTGCGAATTGGGCACAATCTCTCCCTTGCAGGAACACAGTGCAGCTTAGATTCGAAGTGTCGCCAGAGACCAGCGCGTCGCACCCCGTCTCTGAGCACCTGTTTCCCTCTCCCCTGCTCTCTCCTGGCGCCGAGTGCGAAACCGCTCTTCCGCGTCCGCTGCAGGAGCGTTTCAGGTTTCCATACTCCTTTTACGAGGAGCAGGAGGAAGCCCAGCCCGGCCAGCCCTCCTTTCTCCCCGTCGGAGTTCCCGGCCACGGCTGCCCAGGGCCGCGGTGAGACCCGGGCCTCTGCTCCCCTCGTTTCTGCCGGCAGGTGGGGATCGTGTCCCCCGGGGCCCCGCCTCACTAACCGCCCGGCGGCTCTCGGCGCCCGTCGCCGTCCCACCACTGCGGGGCCCTAGGTGGCGCTATTTCCCCGCAGCCTCAGGGCGCGGGCCGTGGGAGGCCCGAGCCCCCCAGGCCTGGCATTCCGGTGGCTACGGGTTCCTGTGTGGCTTGGTGGGAACCACGTCCACAACGGAGGGGCTGCGTGGGGACAGGTAAAGGTGGGAGGGAGGGAGAGAGGCAGAGGCAGCGGCAGCGAGACGGCCATTTGTGCAGACTGGTGGACCCAGCTCCACCTGCCACCTCCTGGCCAGAGTTGCTAGGGGTGAGCCGAGGGGTGGGTTCGGGACACTTGGGGGCCCTTCTTTCAGCTTGTTTCACATACGCTCTGTTTTCTCGGGGCGTCATGGGGACTCGGTGTCTGGCCAGCCTGGCGGGCCAGCATGAGTCGGGGCGGGAGATACCCCTGGGGACACCGGCCAGCCCCCCAGCTGCGCGGCACTCACGCGGATGTAGTTGGCGTTGATGTAGTCCCCGTCCTCCCGGCTCTGGGCGCGGCCAAGACGGACTCGGCTCTGCGGATCTAGGCAGACGAGTCAGCGGGGGTCAGAGGTCATAGGGTGACCGGCAAGGGCAGGGTGCTGGGGCCGAAGGAGGAGAGGTCCTGTGGCGCCCGCAGCTCCTCGGTGTGGCTGTGACGGGCCCTCCGTGTGGACAGGAGGGGCCACACCGCGTTTTGAGCGGCGCAATGACACCGTCCAGGCCCTGGTTTGGGGTTGGGGGGTGCTGCACAGGGTGGGCCGTAGGGAGAGGTAGAGAGCAGAGCAGAGGGGCCGCTGTCCCAGGCCCCATCCCCGCGGGGTGCCGAGGCCACTCCAGAGGAATGCAGGTGAGCTCACAGTGCCGCGGGCTCCGGGCAGAGGGTGCCGGGAACCTCAGGCGGAGGGGGCTCCCAGCTCTGGGGGCTGCGAGGCTGGGTAGTCAGTCCCCAAGCCCTGTGGTCAGTGGCTGGGCCTGGGGACGAGGATGGGCAGGAACCTGAGCTGGGCCCTCAAGGCTGGCTGCTGAGCCCGATGAGGCTGCTCAGAGGGCGTGGGAGGCAGGGAACTGGGCCCAGGCCTCTGCCTCTGTCCTCCTCATGACCCCTCGCGCATCTCAGGCTTTTCAAGACCCTCTCTAGGCGCCACCCCTGCAGCCCTTCCCTGGGTGCTCCCCACAACACCCCAGGGAAGAGGAAGAAGAAGGTTCCGTGCCCCCAGCTGAGTCACCTTGGGCCAGGCGTGCAGCGGCTCTGCGACTCAGTTTCCCCATCTGTGAGGCGGGGATACCATAATACCATAGCGCCAACATCGGGGGTCCCTCAGAGAGACTTGGAGTGCAGCCCGGCCCTGAGAGCACCCCCACTCGTGGGAGGCTGACCGCCGCCTCCCCCGGGAACAGGAGGGGCTGTGGTTCTCGCCATGCGGTGTTGGGGTATCCACTGAGATACAACCCGGGTGGGCTCCCTGGCTCTTCCCGGGCTGAGACCATGCATCCTGTGCAATCCTGACCCCAATCCTGACAGCCCTACCCCTGCCCTGCTCCCCCCAAAGTCCTTACTGGGCAGGATGGTCTTGTACCGGTCCTTGGAGGCGTGGCCAGGGATATCCAGGTCTTCAGGGTTGACAAAGTTTGGGGGGATCTTCTAGTGGGGGGAGGACATGAGTGAACAGCTGACACCCCTGTCCAGCCTCCACCCTTTTCTGCTGGAGCTGGGCCCTGGTGGTCCGGCCTCCTGGCAGTGGCTCGCAGGCCTGGGTGGGCCGCGGCGGAGGAGGAGCCTGGGGCTGTCTGCTCCTTGTAGCCTGGGGTTCATGTCGCGGAGGGCCCAGAGCGGAGGCCCCCTCACAGTGCCCAGAGCGGGACGGAGCCTGTGATTCCGAAGGGCAGGGGGACCCCTCGTTCTTACCAAGAACTCCTCCTCCAGCTGCTGCGGACTGGGGGGCTGGTGCTGCAGGGCCCAGCGGGTGAGGGGGCGGCTGGCGGTGCGCAGGAAGTGCAGGGTGACCTCCCGCGGCGTGTTCACGGAGCAGATGGGTTCCACGGCGCCCAGGGAGCGCACGTCCAGCACCAGTGCCACGCTGGAGCCCCGCCTGCGGGCACGGCATCCGGGCCTGGTGAGCGAGCGCCGTCGCCCAGGCCCCGCTTTCGGTTATCGCTGACTCGGGGACCGTGGGCGGCGGCCCCCCTGCCTCCCTGAGCCACGGCCCCCTGAGTTCAGGGTTCAGGACCCTTCTCTGGCTCTTCTCCCTCCTCAGCCAGAACAGGGCAGCCCAGCGGCCGGCTCCAGCAACCCGCCTGCCCCACCCCTGGCCTGACTCTTAGAGCTGGAAGCTTCGTTCAGACTGAAGACAGCCAGCCCTTCTCCAGGGGCCCGAGGACAAAGTTGGGAGCAGGGACAAGGCTGACATGAAACTCTATGCCCCAAATTGTAAAGGGCATGCAAATGGACACGGGGTTTCCTTTTTAGGCTACAGTCAGCGACTGAGGACCCCTGGGCTCCCTGTTCTGGGCTGGAGGGGTCATCAGAGGGGCTGGGGGTCAGCGCCGGGCTCTCAGCCAGGAAGGCCCTCCAGCCCCCGGGAGGGGCCTCACCTCTCCTGCAGGCGCACATGCTTCTTGGCCGGCGCTTTGGTGGGCGGAAGCTGGGTCATGGCTACCCCCAAAGACCAGGCCGTCGGCTGTGCTCTGGAGCGCCCCCCACAGGCCTGGACCATGCTGGGGGCTGCTGGGCCGGGGGAAGGCTCACTCAGCCATGAGGTTTGCCTGAAAGACAGCGCCCCTGGGCTGCTGAGTGCCGGGCTGCCGCGCAGGGGCGGGGCCCCAGACCCAAGCCGCCTCCTGCCCTCCTCCTCCTCCTGTTTTCACCGGGGATGGGGGGAGCCTCTGTTGCCCACAAAATGGTGTTGTTCACCTTAGCAAGGCCAGGCTCTGCACCGCGGGACCCAGGGTGGTTGGCAGTCTGGGGTTAGAGGAAGGGCAGGATGAGGGCAAAGATTGCGGGGGAAGATGGACAAGCATTCAGAAGGTGCAGAGAGGGGCAGAGGAGCACCCGGGCTGCCCCAGACTGAAGTTCACAGACCCAAGTTCACGACCGGGCCCCAGGCTGGAGGCTCGGAGAGAAGGCAAGGGAGGAAATTCGGAGTGTGGGCTCCCCAGGGAAGGGAGGAGACAGCTCACAGGCACCTGCGGGCCCAGCCCATGGGCCTTCTCTGAGTGAGAACCCTGAGGCCCCTGGCCGCCTGCGGGGACCGGGGCCTGCCGATGCCGGCCCCTAGTGGGACCCTCCCAAGTTCGTCCCGGCTTCAGGGGTCTCCATTTAGAGAGGTAGATTGGGGGTGTTCCTTCCTCCTCTGCCCATCCCCCCTCTCCTGCCTCCCTAACCGTCACAGGAAATGGCCTCACCAAGCCCATGAGCGACAGCGCATGGTGAGGAGACGCTGGGGGCAGAAGAGGGGCGCGGAGGTGGGGGGCCGTCTGCTCTTGGGGGACAGTCCCCATCTTCCAGAGCCAGGGTCCCACTTCCGTGGTGTGGGTGTGTGGGGGGGGGTGGTTGTTAGGGATCCTAAGGCCGCAGGGACCGAGGCGGGGAAGACAGAGTGGCCCGTGCAGAAGCAGGTCACCGAGGGGCTCTCCGCAGCTGGAGGGCTCCTCAGCTCTCCTCTCCAGGCAGCCCCTGCGGCCCCGGCCCTGCGTCCTCGGGGACAGCAGCCAGGTCAGCACCCACTGCCCAGCCAGACACGGGCACCCAATGCGCCCTCCTGGGGTTGCCTGTGCGCCTCCCTGTGGCTCCCAACGCCCCAGTGCCACAGAACGCCTCCGGCCCCCACCCCCCCATTCTTGACTCACCAAAGCAGCTGCACCCCCCAGGCTGCCTCTTGCCAGCTGTCTGTCTGTCTGTCGGTCTGTCTTTGAGGCTGAGGAAGCTTCAGGAAGCCAGCTTCCTCCCTCCGCCCCTCCTAGCTGCCACCCACGCACACCCAGCTGCATGCTGCCCTCCTGCCGCCACCAGGGGTCAGGTGCCTCCTGCCTGTGCCCCTCTGGGGACGGCCTGGCAGCGTCCCCACACCTCTGCCCTGGGGTCAAGGCTGGTGCCGGGGCTGCTCAAGCTGGACGTTCCCAACCACCCCAGACCCTCTTCAGACTGGTGTGCTGGGCTGTCTCCCCACTGGGACGGTCATGTCCAGCTGCTGCCGACTCGCTGGGCAGAGCTCAGCCGACCCCCCCAGCTGTTGCCCAAACTGACCTTGGCCAGAGACTGGTGTCCGCAGCTCTGCTTCTGCCTCAGTGCCCGGCCCCAGCTCTACCGGCCTCTCCAGAGTGGGGAGTTCATGGTCAAAGCCCAGGCTGCTTCCAGGGCAGGAGCGGGCACAGATGGGGTGGGCAGGGAGAAAAGGAGGCAAACACCGGGCCCAGTGGGCCCCAGGGGTCGTCCCCGGGGCAGAGCCACGTGGCAGCTCCTCTGGTCAGAGACAGGCCACCCTGGGAGCAGGCGGCGGAGATGCTGACGGGAGGGGCAGGGGAGTGGCCCCAGTCCCCAGCCCCTCCAGGCCTCCTCCCAGCAGCACGCCGATAGCCTGCGCCCTCACTGCCGGGACACCCGGGTCATCTTTGCTCTCCAGGAGACTGGGGCCTGGGGAGTGGCTCCCGGGCCCCAGCCTCACAGCCTTCGGGCCCTGCTCCCCTCAGCAGGTCCTGCCGGCTCATGCTCTCCGCACCTGTCTCTGTGCACCTGGACACAGCAAACACCCTTCCCTCCCTGGCCCCCCAACACGCACAGCCCTGTCCTTTCCCACCCACTTCTCTGGTTCAGCCGTCAACGGTGACAGACAGAAAGAAACTAGGTGCAGTAGGCACAGGGGCGGTTCGTGGGGGGCAGGGAGGGCCGGCCCGCTGCCGGCCCAGGGGCTGGAGACTGACCAGTAGCCCCTGGAACTGGTGGCCTCCCAGCATGGCCCTGGGTATAGGCGGGACGGGCTCCCCTCAGAGGCCAGCGGGTCCTGGCCCCTTCCTCCCCCTCTGGGGGTGCATTTCCCAGGGGGGCTGATCAGAGCTGGGTAGTACTTGGTGCCCAAGACCCCAAGGGAGGGGCAGGAGCCCAGGTGTCCCCGATACCTGTGGGGACTGACATGAGGCTGCCCCCAAACTAGGCAGCCAACAAGGGGGGGCCCTGAGACCAAAGAGGAGCAGAAGGGGATTGGAAAGAGGGCCACCCCCTGTGGTCCACACTGGTGATGGTTATCGAGAACAGGAAGCTAGGGGAGCACAGGGGGGAGGAGGAAGTGGGCAAGCCTTCCCCCCAGGGCGACCAGTGCCCCTTGTTTCTGTGGCCGGAGCCCTGTTGGCAGTGAGCACCTCTAACCTCACAAGGCCGCTCCCACGGCAGAGGGAGGGAGGGAGGAGCTGGGGGCCCAGCTCTCGGGCAAGCACAGATGGGGGGCATGGCTGGTCCCTTTGGGTGTCTAGGGAAGACAGTCACTTCTGTGGGCTGCCCACTCCTCCTCTGGGTCTGCTGAGGAAGGCTGGGGCGTTGTGGCCGTGTGGGGTGGGAGTACTACCCACAAGCCCAGCCTGGGGTCCTGGGTCACCCTGTTCACTCCCTGGCTGTTGGGGGTGGAGCTGGAGGGCCCTAGCAGAGACCTTGCTCTAGGACCTTCCCCCCTCCCAGCGCCGTGGACCTGCCTGCAAGGTCTGTCAACCTCCCCCCCACCCCCGACTGCCGGCCTGCCCCCAGTGTGGGGGTGCCGGCTGCCCCGACTCCAGAGCAAGCAGAGCTGCAGCTGAGCCCGAGGCCCTGCATGTGCCCAGAGTGACCTGCCAGGGCGCAGGGTCCCCGTCAGGCTCCCGCCCTCGTGAGACAGTCGCAGAGCAGAACGGAGCTGACCCCCCGGGGGCCTGCGCAGGGACGGGCGTAGCAGCATTTGGGTCAGAACCAGGCTCTGACTCTCAGCTCTCAGCCAGACTCTGGGAGAGAGAGGGTTTCCCGGGTCACACTGCCACCCCCCTCATCACCCCCAATTCCGGGGTCGCCAGCCACTCCCCGTGCGTCACCAACCCTCATCCGGAATTCCCAGAAGTTATTTCCAGGCAGCACCCTCGGGTGGCCCGGGCGCTGCCAGCCCCAGAGTCAGAGGCTGCTGCCCCGTCAGATCCCAGAGCAGGGGTCTCGGGGACATGGCCAGCTGCTGGAGCCCTGTCCTGCACATGCTGCAGGGCCCTCCACTCCCTGGCCCTCGTCAGCTCCCCTCTGGAGAAGTCCTGGGCCAGCCTCAGGGGCCCCGCCCAGCTTGTTCCTGGCCGTGTGGGGGAGACAGACACCCAGGGTTGGGGTGGGGGCGGCGGCCTGCAGAGAAGGCAGGGAGACACGAGGCAGCGGGGGGCGGGGGGGCGGGGCTGGGTGCTGCTGGCCTGGGCTGCTGCTGTGAGGTCAGGAGCCCCCGGGCATGTCCTGGGGTCCGGCCTCCCTGGGGGACCTCCGCACTCCCGCCCCCCCCCCAGCCCAGTTCCCTGACCTGGTGCCTGCTGTGGAGGGACTTTCCCATCACCCCCGGCTGGAGGACCAGGGAATCAGACCGCCTGGGCCCCGGGACCCAGGGCCAGCCTGCCCCCCAAAGCCAGGACCCAGTGAGATGGTCGTCCCTCTGCTGTCCCACAGTGTGGCCCTTCCTTCCCAGGGCCCCGCCCCCCACTTCCCCACGTCCCTGGATGCCCACTGCACGCCCTCGAGGTTCACGTACACACACGCACACCTGCCCAGCCCCCTGCCAGGATCTTCCCTCAGCCCCTAGCTGCCTTTCCACAGCCTGGTCAGGGGGCCAAGGCCACCCCATCCCCGGTGACCTTCCTGGGTGTCGGAGGAAGAGTAGGAGACCTGCCTCTCTCCTGCCTGGTGACTGTCCTCCCCCAGTGCGGGGGCTGCCCAAGGCCTGGCTTCAGGTGGGAGGGGTGGGCCAGAGAGAGCCGCCTGGGAGGGGCCTGGCTGGCTCACATGGGGCCTGGACACCCGGACCCTCCCCAGCCCCTTGGCCTCCCGGCTGGCCCTCTCCAGAGGGAGACGGTGAGGCACTCTGGGCCCTGGGCAGGGCCCTGGGGCTGTCTCAGGAGAGGATGTGGGTTTGTCTGTGGGGCCGAAACACAGCTCTTTGGGGACTTTTTTTGCTGAATGGAGAGGCTGGGGCCAGGAGGGTGTTTGTTATCTTTCTGCCGCCTCTTCGGAGCTCCCTGCCCCCTCAGCAGCTGCTCCGGGCTGGCGGGGGCTGGCAGGTGTGCCTCCTGTGGCCAGGTGCCCCTGTGCTGTCCTCAGCAGGCCCCTCCTGTGGGGACTCTTGGGAGGGGTCTGAGACACACCCTCAGGCCGCATCTGCGCCATCCCTTCCCCTTGGATTCGGAATCCGGGTGTTTCCACCTGCTCCCTGCCACTCTGCTGCTGCAGAGATTCTGCTGGTGCTGCCCGAGGTTGGGGGGTGCTCGGGGGCAGGGTTCCTGTCACATCAGCTTCCCTAGTGGCCCTCCCCTGACCTCATCAGGAAGAGCACACGTGTGCACGTGTGCACATGCCATGCACACACAGCCCCGAAAATCTGATGAGTTCTGCAGGGCTCAGTTTCCAGGCCCTGTCCCCATCCAGGGCCCGGCGGGCGGCTCTGAGGTTTGGGGCGGGAGGGGCAGGCAGCCGGCTGGGCCCTGTCTCCCCAGCTGCCTTGGTCTGCTGGCCCCCCATGCCTGCCTGCTCACTGCATGGTCCCCTCCACTCTCCCGGGGCCCAGAGCCATTTCCCCCTTCTGTCCCCCTGTCCCCCACCCACACTCCCATGGTCTCTCCACGGCCCCACTGTCCCGGGGTGGGGGTGGGGAGCAGCTGGAGGCTGAAGGGCAGCCTCAGGCCAGTGCCTCCGGGAGGCTGCCCCTGAGGTGGGCTGGGTGGTGACGGTGGGGTCTCTGAAGCCCCCTCCCGGCTGGAGCTCCTGGGCCGCACACATGTGCATGCATGTGCCCTCACCCTGGCAATCAGACATGGGTGTGGGTGTCTACCACTGTGTGCTCTGTGGGGCCTGGGGGGCCAACGTGTCCCCAGCGCACATGCCCCTGCCCTTTGCCTCCGAAGGGCAGAACCCACCGCAGGAACCCACTGCCACCCAGAGGCCTCTCCAGAAAACCCTGGAGAGGGGGGAGGCGGGCAGCAGGTGCCATCACTGTCTTGCTGAAACAGGGAGGATTGAGCATGCCTGCAGTTTCTCAGCATGGCCATCAGGTGGCGTGCGTTCTCCTTGTAGGAATGGCCAGGGGTCAGGTCCCACGGGATGAGGCCAGTGGGGCCTGGAGTGGGGGGGGGGGATCCCGGGGGCCACCCAGGCTGCGAAAGCAGGGGCGCCAGGTTCTCAAGCCTCCATCTGGCCTCTGCTGTTTCTCATTGTGTCCACTGGGTCTTGTTCTAGGCCAAGAAGGGGTTAGGAGTCAGGTAGGGCTGCCGGGGGTTCGGAGCACAAAAGACGGGCTCTCTGCATCGAAAATCCCTTTCCACAAGCCTGGGGGACAGGGCCCCGGACAGGGACACCAGGCACTCAGCTCAGCCCCTGCAGGTGCCGTGGAGAAAGCTCGCTGGAGGGAGCAGGGGGTGGGTGGACCCTGGACTCCCCAGTGACTCTGTGCTGTGGTGGGCCTCACAGCTCAAGAGTCCTGCTTGGGTCACAGGCCCAAAGGACACGGTCTCCCGGCTCTTCCCCACTGTGCCCTGACACCTGCCAGGGTTGAGCTGCCTGGCTGGGCACAGGCTGGCTGGCTCACCCCTGCCCAGCCTCCCCGCCCTGCCCCGCCCTGCCCCGCCCTGCCCCGTCCTGCCCCGCCCTACCCTGGCCCGGGTGCATTTTCCCACCCACCTGGGAGCCTGCCCCGCCCCCTCCGCCCCAGGGACCCTGTCCAACTTTAGGTCCTCTGCCGCAGGGGCGTGGCCCAGCTGCGGGGACGGACAGGGACTCAGGGAAGGTTCTGCGGTCTGCAGGCGGCCTCTGTGCAGTGCCCGAGCCAGCCACCAGATGGCGCTGTGAACCACGGTGTGCTCTGAGCAACTCTGGCTTGGAATGCACCGGGAGCCTGTCTCATCAGAGACCTAAGTCTGCCCCCAGGTCCGCCTCCACAACCATCGGAGCAGCGCACTGACGGCGGGGCCGCCCTGCGCGGTCACTGAGCTGGGCAGAAGCAGAAGAAGTCTGTGCCGGCCGCAGGGCAGCCCGGCTCCGGGGCTGCGTGCTGTGAAGGGCAGAGTCAGGAGTCAGGAACACGGGGGAGCCTGGGAAGCCCGAGACTGAGCGTGTTCTGTCTGTTAACCTCCCAGGAGGAGGGGACAGCTTCAAGGAACTCGGGACACAGGCCCCACCACAGGGCACGGTGGCTGGGGTCCAGCTGAACTGGCCGGCCCACAGCCCGTGTGCTGGGCACTTTCCCTGGGGACAGCCCCCACCCTGCACCCTCCAGGTTTTCAGACTTCAGCCTCTGGTGTCTGGATTACTCACGGCCCTCCCTCCTCGCCCCCACCCCTACACAGTGAGAGAGACCCTGCTCCTCTCTGGCTATCCTGCCCTCCTCTGAATGCCAGCATCCCCAGGGCTCCCTGAACCCCGGCACGCCGACTTGAAGGCAGGAGGGACCAGGTCTTTGTGGCTGCCAATCTCTCTCCTCCACCCTCCCCTGCACACCTGAGGCAGGTGGGGTAGAAAGCAGCGAGCGCCCTGGGGGAGGGGATGGCCAGGGAGAAGCGCAGCGTCCCAGGCCCTTCAAGACTGAACAGCCCAGCAGGGGACCTGACCTCCGGTGGCCCCAGGAGGTCCCATCTGCCTCCCTGATCAGACGGCTTGGTTCTGCACGGTGCCTGAGGCTGGGCACCTGTTGTGCCCATGGAGGGCCCTGGGGGAGCCCCAGAGAGCCTGGGAACATCCGAGTGGGGGCCCTGGAAGGGACTTAGACTCCCAGACAAAGGAGGGGCAGAGCTGGGACCTCCTGCTGAAGTACAGGGGTCGGAGGTCAGGGAGGGCCCTGTCGGGCCTGGCTGGAGAGTTGAGAGCAGAGGGAGGGCTTTCTGTGCCATCAGGACTCTCCTCGACTGAGGTGAGGCTCTGCCCCGCCCCCATGTCAAGTCCCCATTGTGCTCTGTGTTTATCAGGAGCCTCGGGTGGGGCGGGGGCCGTGGTGGCTCTCAGGAGGGCAGGCGGGAGACTCCGCACCACCGGCCGAGGCGCCTTGTGCCAGGGAGGCACTGCGCCTGGACAGCTGGCGCTGAGGACAGGTGAGGGCGGAACCGGAGCTGTGGGCGAGTGAGGCCGGACGCGCAGGCAACCTGGGAAGGCTGGGAGGGGTTGATGAGAGGGTCCGGAGGGTCTGGGGTGTGCAGTCCGGGACGAAGGGGGTCCCGGGCTTCCGGTGCGCGCTGCGGAGGGACCACGGGAAGGTGGGGCAAACGTGCGAGACCCGAGCCTGCTCCGACCCTGCCCTCGCTCGGCTCAGCAAAGGGTCGGTTCTAAGAAGAGAGCCCAGGCCCCGGGGTTCCCGCCTCCGGGGCGTTGAGCCTCAGCTGCCGCTCTGGCCGCCAGGTGGCGCCCACCCGCTGCCTGGAGGGCTCAGCCTGTCCTTCTGCGGGGTCCTGCCAGCAGGATCCGGGGGGTCCCGGGCTGCGCCGCACGCAAAGCACTCTCAGCGGGTGGAAATGCGCGCCCATTTCTTGGGTCCTTTGTCCGCCACCCCATCCCAGCCCGCAGGGTCGCCCTGGGGGAGGGACGACCCCGCATGCCCCTCCCCTGGGCAGCAGAGTGAGAAGATTCAGTTCACGGGCTGTTTCCCATCTTTGGAGTGACCTTGACCAACGCCCCCTCCCCCACGGGTCACCGTTTCCTCCTGCGGGGGTGGAGGGCTCGGGGGTCTGTGGGGGCTCGAGGTTGCTTCCCGAGCGCCGCTCCCCACCCCACCCTCCGTCCCCTGAGTTCCGTGGCTGCCCCTGCAGCCAGGAGGGTCTGCGCCCAGGCCCTGGAGCCGGGTGAAAGCAAGTGCGGGCCGAACGGACGGCGCGGCTCGCGGTCCCACGGGTTCTCCGCTGGGTTCTCTTCCTCGGGTAGAAGCGCTGCCAGCTCAGAGGAAGGAGGGAAGGGGCGAGCCGGGCGCAGCAAGTTTCCTTGACTCCTCCTCCGCCGTGTCTCCCTCCCTCGCCAAGCCCAGCCTGTGAAACGGAGTAACGCACTCGCCATGCCTGCGCCGCGCTGACTGCAGGGTCCCGCGCCGCCGCCGCCGCCGCGCCCGGAGCAGAGCCCGCCTGGCCGCGCAAACGGTGCGCCCGCAGCCGCCCGCCGCCAGGTGCCCGGCCCCGCCGCCACGATGCCCTGCGCGTCCGGGCTGCGCGCGCTGTGGCTGTGCGCCGCGCTCTGCGCCTCCCCGTGCGCCCCCCAGCCGGGCCCGGCGCCCGCCGCCTGCCCGGCCCCGTGCCACTGCCAGGAGGACGGCGTCATGCTGTCGGCCGACTGCTCGGAGCTCGGGCTCTCCGCCGTGCCCCGGGACCTGGCCCCGCTGACGGCTTACCTGTGAGTACCCGCCGCGCACACTCCTGCGGCTCCCGCCTGTGCCTGCCGGGCCCCAGTCTGGGGCACCTGCCGGGTGGGTGCCCTGCGCACAGGCCTTGGCGAGGGCTCTCCCCTTCCAGTGCACTGACCACTGGAGCCGGGACGGGGATGGGGTGGGGGGAGAGGCAGACTAAACGTCAGACAAGCTGGGCGCTGGGCTTTCCTTCCTGGTCTCCCGGTCCCCCCTCGCCCCGGACCCCGCCCCCGACTTGTGGCTTCACTGAGGGAGCTCAGGCTTGGTCAGAGCTGGTCAGGGCCGGGCTTGGTGGCCCTTGTCCTCCGAGAGTGCCACGAAGGGGGAGAGCAGAGGGGCCTCCGGTGGGGAGTAGGGTCCGTCCTCTGAGTGTCAAAGGCAGCTGGGCAGACACGCGGGCTGGGCAGTGCTGGTGGGGGGGTCCCTGCAGTTGGCAGAGGGGCTGATCCACTCTTGCCTACTCCAGAAGGGACCCTGCCAGTGCCCTGTCCCTTTGCTGAGGCCTCCCGGACCCCCGGGGGCACTGGTGAGAGGCTGATTTGTTGTGGGCAGGCAGGAGGCTAAAAACCAGGGAACCGTTTTCAGAGTCTGAGTTAAGGGCGAGATGACTCGTGAAGGCGTCCCTGTTGGGGGCAGCTGTCTGGGGACCAGCCCCCAGGAGCGTCCCCGCAGAGCCTCGGGGCCGGGGCCGGGGCTCTGGCTGCAGTGCCCTCAGGCAGGAGGAGGGTGTGCAGTTCGTTCCTGCACCCCCCCTCCCGCTCTGAGGAAAGGAGAGGGGCCAAGCTCAGCCTTTCTGGGGCTCCTGCACCCTTTCTCCGTGGGCGGAGAAGGTGGGAAGCCTGGGGCCACCAGGCCAGGGCGGCGTCCCCCCACCCCCGCAGCTTTCTGGCTTTGGGGCTGCAGGACCTGGGTGCTGTGAGGGAGGGGGCGCTGGGGTGGTTTGCACAAGAGCCCCACATGTTTGCCACACCAGACGGGACCACGGCGCTCCGTGCTGGCATGTCCTGGGTGGGCGTGGGGGGCCCTGAAGGGCAGTCCCTCTCGGGGCTCTCCTCCCAGCCTCTCTGCCCTGCGTTGGGATGCCCTCTCCGGGTGCGAGGGGGGGACCAGGGGAGGGAGTGGGCGGAGAGCCCTTCCTGGTGCCCGCGGTGAAGACAGGGTCCGCCGTCAGCCAAGCCTGGGAGGCGGGGAGCCCACGCAGCCTGCAGAGGAGGCCGGCTCTGCCCTGCACCTGCTGCCCCCGGGCAGCCCCACCTGCGCCTGTGTTGTGGGTCGGCGTATGTGACAGTGGTCCCTTTGAGGACAGGGTTCTGTGGCTAAAGAGCTTGGGAGCCAGTGTGGGGGCCAAAGGTCCCTTTCCTGCGTTGAGGGGCCAGGGGACATCTTCCGGGCAGAGTGGTCCAGCCCCCTGTCTAGCACCTGTCTCCCTGGGCCATCTCTTTTTCAGGAAGAGCTTGGAGACGGAAGGTACAGAGCCATTTGGGGATCTGAGCTCCTTGAGGCCCAAGGTGGTAGACGAGGGGAGATCTTGCCCATTCTTGTCCCCACCCCCTGGGGCCGTGAAGGCCACACCAGGGTCCCTGGACGTGGGATAATCCACCGAGCTGGTCTCACGTCCCCCTGGGACTTGAGGAAGGCCCCTCGTGCTTCTGGGAGCAGACAGCTCGTGCTTCTGGGAGTGGGAGAGGGATAGACAGAGACCGCACGGGGATGCCGTGGTGGGCTCTGGGTTGTGGAGGGGCAGCGGGAGAGTGGCCCGTCCCCTGCCTCGGGCTGCGGAATGGTCCCCTCGGCGAGGTGGATGAAGGTTTTCTGCTGGAGCTGGCCGGTGGGAGCAGGGCTCAGAGGAGGGGCCTGCTCTCTCTGCCTGTAGGAGAGCAGCCCGGGGACAGACAGGGATGGGGCGTGGCAGAGGGTTGTCCCTGAGAAGAGCCCAGCCAGGGAGGTCCCGGGCCCCTTCCTCTGCTCAGCAAGGTCGGGCTGTGGGATGTCAGATGTGCCCGCTCAGGCCCTGCTCCAAGTGGCCGGGCTCTCGCGGAGGACGGTGCAGGCTCACATCTAACGGTGTGCCCACAGTGGCCAGCCGTCTGGGCCACCCACTGAGCGTCACCGAACCCCTGGGCGCCTCAGCTTCTCCCTTGGTCCACGGAGGGAAGCGGGGGGCTTGGGGTGTGACTCAAGGTCTCGTGTGGGCCTGGCTCCCAGGTGACTCTCAAGCAGGCCGCCACTCTCATGCCTCTTGCGGGGTGTTCCACCCAGGAGATGGGAGCTCCGGGGGCCCTCCCCGAGGGAGGGACGCTGAGCTGGGGGTGGACGCGGCCCTCCAGGGAACAGACTCCAGCTGGAGGGGGCGGGGGTGGGCTGCCAGGCCCTGGTCTGGGTCAAGGCTTGGCTGTCCTTGGGGTGGGGGCCCAGCCAGCTAGTGAGCACTGGGGATGGGGAGGGAGTGGGCTGGAGGCTCCTGGGGAGGGCCTGTCTGGAGCCCACCTGGGGGACAGGGAGCCCCGCTCTGGGGTACCCCCATCTGCTGGTGACAAGGCCCTTCCCCGTGTCCCATCCCGAGTCCACATGGGGAGGGACAGACAAGCACGCAGGGCTGTCCTCGGGCAGGACACTCAAGTCCCCCTGCCCCAGGTCGGCCCGTATTGGGAGGAGGCTGGTGCAAAACTGGCCGAGGAGTCGCAGGCGCTGGTTGGAAAAGAGCTGAGACATCGACTGGCTGTGACCCCAGGTGTGGGGGGCGGAGGCGGGCCACTCCATGCGTCCAGCAGGCTGCTCACGACCTGCCGGGGCTCCACGCCCCTCAGACCAGCGAGGTCCCATGGAACCGGCTGGGAAGGTCGGACGGTGTCTGTGGGTAGGTTCTGGGTGGTTTTCCCTGTCCTTGTCACTGCCTGGGGTGCTGGGACCGGTGAGACGGAGGCAGGGGCCCTGGCCACAGCAGAGCTGTGTGCACCTGGCCAGGTAAGGGCCCCCTGTGACTCAGTTTCCTCGTTTGTACGCAGAGCCAGAGCTGTGTGGCGTCGCTGAGGGAGGGCTGTGAAGGGCTGGACAGAGGGTTTGGTCAGTGTTGGGAAGAGCTTCACCAGTCGCCTTGTCGAGGTGGCCGAGGCCCAGGGGTGTCCGTCCAGGTGGGCTTCCTGGAGGAGCCCTGTTCTGTGAGGGGCGTGGGGTTGGGCTGTGGTGGGGCCCAGGGAGACAGAGGGGCTCTTGGGGCGCCCCAGAGCAGCTTCGGTTTTGTCCTGGCTGGGGTGGGGGTGGGAAGCAGCGGGCAGAGGACCGTTCTGCCCGCCTCGTTTCGGACGGGCCTTACTGGGTCTGTCTTGTGAGGGAGGAGGAGAGTGTGTCCAGGGGGTGGACGTGCAGGTGTCCATTTTCACCTCTGAGGCTGCCCCCCTTCCTGACGCCTGGGCCACAGCGCCCCCACCCCCAGCCCTCCGTCCCTGCGTTGCTCCCAAACTTTTCTGGACCTCAGCGTCCACAGCTGTGTTGAGAAACGAGAGCGTGGGAGAGGCCCCCTCCCAGGCTGGTCCAGCAGGGGATAGGAAGCCCCCAGGGAGGGAGCCGCTGGGGCAGCGCCCAGACCGGGGCAGAGAGACGAAGGCAGGGAGGGGGGCCGATTCCAGGAGCCTGTCCTCTGGGGGCCTGTGTGCCCGCCACACAGGGCAGCCCGGGGGGCGGGGGGGTGGCTGGCGGAGGGAGAGTGGGGGGAGGGCCCGCACCCTAGTTCAAAGGAAAGGCAGGAAACAGCCGCAGGCCAGAGAAAAAGGAAGCCTCGCCACTCTGACAGGGCGGGCGCAGGGCGCGGCCGGGCGGGGCGGCTGGCGGGGAGAAGAAAGCCTGGCCCAGGGCAGAGTGGGCACCCGGCCCGCCTGCCCTCCCGGTCTGTGGGCGCTCAACCCCGACAGCCCCGCAGATGCTGAGCCCCTTCCTGCCCCGACCGGTGCCCACCAGGCGGGGGGCCACTCGGTGCTGCCGGTGGAGAGGCCCCTGTCCCGGCTCTGGGTTCAGGAGCTGCACGCCTTTGGGGTCCTCGGTCAGCCTCGTGCAGGCCTCCTTTCTTTGCGTCCAAGTGGGAATGGGGACTGGAGTCCCTGGAGGGGCGGTGGGGAGGGGCAGATGGGCCACACAGCAAAACTGGTGCCTTTCTCATCGCCCCTCCCGGCGGGGGCCTGGTACTAGCACATTTGCCCTCCATGCCTGCTCTGCGAATGAGCCACGAGGCCCCCCCACGACCAGGCGGGTTCCGGCTGCCAGGGTCTCCTCAGGAGCTTCCTCAGAGTGTCTGCCCGCCCTCCACCCCTGGTTGTTCCTCCTGAAGCCGCCCCGCTGACCTCCAGGGAAGAGGGCCTTTCCCCAGCGGGTCTGCCCGGGCGCCCAGCCCAGGATGGAGGACGGGCCCCTCCTCACGGGGAGACTGGCTGGCACCTGATGGTGTCTTCAGAGAGGACAAGTCTGGGCTTCTAGGTCCCTTCTGTCTGGGGCGTCCCCAGAGGCAGACCTGCCCAGTCCTGTGGCCCGAGGGACGGCCACGCTGCGGCTGCTTGCATTTGGGGTCTGTGGCTGCCCCGGGATGTGGTCCCTGAAGGGACCAGTGAGGATCCCCTCTGAGCTCATCCCCGGTGGGCTGGGGATGAGCAGCTCACTCTGCCCGGAGCAGGGCCAAGGGTGGGGAGCCCTGCAGGGGCCTTGGACACCTGGGAAGGCATGGGGACAGGTGGGGGGAGGTGTCTGGCCCTCCCTGACACGCGGGGGTGACAACTCATTTAGCCAAACTGTCGTTAGTTCTGACTCAGGGGCCATCAGGATGGGGGGCCCCTTGGTGCTAACTACCCTGTTGGTAAAAGTGGGATTCCTGGTTTCCGATGGCCGTTCAGGCTTCTCTGCCCTTCAGACGTGGAGACAGGTCTCCGGAGGAGGCGAACACCCGGGACACCGAACGTGGGCAGCGAGCAGAGAGTTATTTTGGAAGCAGAAAAGGGACATGGCAGGGCACTCAGGGGCTGGCAGTGTGCCCCCCGGAGCCTTGCCAGAGCAGGCACCGGTGGCTGGCAGCCTGCAGGCAGGTGGGGGCTGGGCCCAGCCCCGAGGCTTCTTCCTGTGTCCAGTTTCAGCCTTCCCTTCCCGCCCTTGTCTTCAGACACAGATGGGGCGGTGTGTGTGTGTGGGGGGGGAGCTGTGTCATGAAGGGTCCCCGGGCTGGGCTGCCGGGGCCCTTCCGGTGAATTGTGAGATGCAGACACTCCTGTGCCCGGCTGCTGGCCTCTCCCTCCACTCCAGTGCAGTGGGAATGCTGTCCCGGGGGAAGGGTCTCGCCCTGGACCTCGACCTTCCTTCCAGGAAGACACTAGCTGGTCAGGAAGGCCGGTTCCTGGGGCCCAGACAGACGTACGTCGTTATGGGGGGACTGTCCCCACAAGGGATGCCACTTACTGCTTTCCTGTGAGCACATGGTGGCTTCGCCCCACGCCCACCCTGGGAGGGCAGTGCTGGAGTCGCTCCCACCTTACTGAGCAGGAAACCGAGGCCCTCAGGGGCGAAGGAGCCAGCCCCAGGCCACCAGCTGCAACCAGCACACTGTGCTGCCTCTCCAGGGCTCAGAGCGGGGAGTCCTGAGCTCCAAGGGGGTGAGCAACACTGTGGGCTGTTAATCTCTAGGCCGAACAGCCCCTCAAAGGCGATTCCTCCTTGTCCGACTATGTGGGCAAAAGCCGGCAGTTTCCCCTGCTCCCCTCCCGTCTGCCATCTCTGGCCTCTGTGAGGCTGCTCGAGGGGCAGGTGTGGTGAGGGGGTCAGGGCACAAGGTAGGAGCCGCCGCCTAGCTGATGTGGACCCCGAGACGGCCGTGGGGTGAGGGGCAGCTACAGGCCCAGGCATCGGAGCCTCGGGCTGACTCCCATGTGCTCCACGGGGACAATCCTTTCTCCCTACTGAAGTGGGCGGATCAATCCTGGTCCTCTTGGGAGAGCTTAGGAGGCGTCACCCCGCAATGCCCCCACCCGCTAGTCAGCTCGACCTGCCCCATGTCTGTGGGGTGTCCCTGCCTGTCCAATGGACCCGGCTCTGCCCCCAGACCCAGGGCTCCTCTAGGGCAGGGTCCACGCTGTCCCCTGCAGACTGGGAGCTTCCCAAAGGCAGGTCCTGCACGCGGGGGCTTCTCACACTCCTCACACCTGTGCTCACGTATGCACACGCACCCGGGACCATTCTCCGCCTGCTCCTGACAGGGCCCTACCAGGTACGAGAGTGCAAGTTTGTCTGCCTCCCCCGACTCCAGACCTGTGGCCCAGAGTGGGGCGGGGATCAGGTGTCCCAGGATGTAGGCGCGGAGGCAGGAAGGGACTGTGAGCCAATCCCTGCCTTGGTGTCAGCAGAGCCGACTGGGAGGCCCGAGGAGACGAGGAAGGAGGGGGGCTGTTGTCTCGAACAAAGGCCGAGAGAAGGAATTGGGACGAGGCCTGGGTCCAGCCCCGCTCACTGGGCAACAGGAAGCTGGACGGTGGCCAGCTCGCTACCCACGGGCCCACACCCCAGCTCTGCCCGCAGTGCCCACGTGCCCTGTGAGCAGAGGGGCTGCCTGGTGGTCCCCGAGCTCAGAAGGACACCCCTGAGTCATTGCTTTGCGGCCGTCCTCTCAGAATTCTCAGGAACGCTCAAACGAGGGCTCCTTTCCGGTTCAAGCCCGGCCTGCCCTCGGCCTCTCTGAGCCGCGCGCGTTTCCAGCAAGAGCGGCCATCTCTTGTCCAGCCTCCCATCCAGTGGCCACACCGTCCAGTGAGACGGCTTCCTTGGAGCCGCCCTGTGGTCCCTCCGTCTCCCAGCCCTCGTGATAGGACGCAGGCGATGGGAGGGGGGTCACTTTCTCAGGGGCCCACGGGACAGAAGCAGCAGCCGCTGCCCAAGGCACCTAGGGCGGCCCCGCAGCTGGGCTGGGTGCCCCTTGGCCCGAGGATGGCCTCTGTGGGGACGAGGCCTCGGGGACCCTGTGTGACTGCCAGTAGGCGGGGGCATGTCCGTATCCTGTGTCTGGGGGGGGGGGCGCTCCGTGGACCTGTGAGCCCTGGGCCGCCCCGTCTGGGGCGCATCCTGGCTCCGCCTCCTGCTCACCGTGGGAAGGGTGGATTTTTAATTTTTTTGCGGTTACAGTCACATGCAGAACTGTGTTAGATTCAGGTGTGCAGTCGAGCGGACTCACTCTTTTGGTGCCTCAGTTTTCTCACCTGTGGAATGGGCTGCCAAGGGCCCAGAGGGCTGTTGTGAGGGCTTAAGAGGCGGCCTACAGAACAACGCTCTTCGAAGGGCGTCTGACGCACAGTGACCGCTCACGGGCGTGAGCCCAGGCTACGTGTCTGTTCGACCATCGAGTGGACCCTCAGCAGCAGGCCCAGCTGTCTGAGCGCTGGCGTTCGGGACACAAACGCAGTCCCCAGTGGGCGAGGTGGCACAGATTTGGTAACAAGCCATGGGAGCCCTCAACCCCCAGGGGATCCCCTGCGGGGCGGCTGGCTGGGGTGTGGGGGGCGGCAGAGTCCTGGGAAGAATGGGGGTGGTGGTGTCTGTAGACCTTCTCCGGTTTTGTCGGAAGCACCCAGCTGCCGGTGCTGGCTCTTCAGGGTCACACTCAGCGGGGTGGGACCGGGAGACTGAGGCCAGGATTCTGTCTCTGCCACTGGTGGCTGTCTTTGGATGGGCCCTCCGACCTCTGGCACTGTGTCCTGGGGGTGACTGTCCGGGATCCCAGAGTTTCCTTGAGACAAACAACCCTGTGTAAATAGAGGCAGAGGGTCTGCCTCTGGAGAAGGGCCCGAGGGAGGCCCTGAGGCAACCTCGGCGAGGGAGGTGCCCAGGTCCCCGGAGACTCGAAGTTTTGCTCCACAAGCCTGGCGGTCCCCGGGCTGGGACAGGCGTGGCCGTTGCCAGCGCCTCCAGGGCCGGGTGCCCAGCCAGAACAAGGCCCCATTAACTGTGTGCAGCCGGCGGAAAGAGGAATGCTCGTGCGCCCCCACCAGCGAACACCACGCGGGCCCTCGCCGGCCTCACTGCTGGCGGCCCCGCTCCGAATGCAGAAGCTGGGGGCCCCGCCGCCGCCGCCGCCCTGCCTGCACCTGCCAGGAAGCATCAGCCTCTCTGTCCAGATCTGCGTGAGGCTGCAGAGGCACCTGCTGTGGGGCCTGGCGCCCTGCGGGGGTGGGGCTGGGGCTCAGCCCTGAGACCCCTGGCATGCCCACTGTGGGGGGACAGCCCCCGGGCCTTCCGGGGCTGGGGGGCGAGGGTCCCCTGAATCATACCACAGCCTCGGCCCACAGCCTTGGCTGGGCAACACCCCCCACCTCAGACCTGGTCCTGAAGCATCGCCTGCTCCAGTGTCTGGCCCTTGAGGAGGGTAACCACCAGGAGGTCCTCCTTGTGTCTGTCCTTCCTGGGTCCGTCTCTCAGGCTGTAATAACCCTGGGGTTCCCTCCCCACTGAAGTCGGAGGGGAGTGAGCCAGAAGCTGCCCCTGTCTGCTCCACTTCCCTGTCTGCCTGAGCCTGGTCCAAAGGGGTCTTGGAAGGTCTGCCCGCCGTGGGGGCTGAATGCTGCAGTGGCCTCCCTACCCCCAGCTCCCTGCACCCAAACACGTCCTTTAAGAATTAGAAAAAGCAGCCCCTTTGGGGGCTTCTTCAGAGGAGGCCAGGAACGCCCAACCTGACTTAGAACACAAGGGCTGACTGAGATGCTTCCTCCTCCAGGAAGCTTCCCCTGACGCCTCCACCCTGAAGAAGGTGGCCTACTGTGTACCCCTCTGCTCTGGGCTCACCTCCTGGGTTCCAGCTCTCCTTGGCCTTTCTGTTTTCCAATCTAGGCTGGGAGCCCCAGGAAAGCAGGCCCCCAAACCAGGGATCCCGGTGTCCTCATGCTCAGTGGAGTGGGGGCCTGAGTGAAGAAGTGAATGACCGGGCAGGGTCAGGTGTGAGGAGCTGAGCCACCCAGGCTGGGGCATGGGCGCTCACCTGGGTCCGGGGATGGGACGGAGGCGGCCCCTTCAGCCGCTGGCTGGCACTCACCTGGCTCCAGGGCAGGCCGAGGGGTGGCACTGGACCCAGACGGCTGCGGTGAGGCTGGAGCCGCGCCGGGGAGCTTCCCAGCTGCCTGCCAGCCAGCCAGCCAGCCCGCAGCCAGGCAGGGTTTCCTTAAAGTGAGACATCTGTTTATAAACCCTTCCACTTAGGAGCTTTGCCTTCTCTGTTCATGCTCTTTATTTACTTTTCCAAAAAGAAAACTCCTTTTGAAAATTTCCATCCAGTTTCCCACAAGCTGAGATGCTTGGAAGTAGATGCCGTTCTGGGCTCGGGCGGGGAGAGTGCTGGGGACCGCTGGGGACCGCCGGCTCTGGAAAGGCCCTGTGTCTGGCACTTGCCTCCGCTCCGAAGGTCCGAGGTGACGGAGACCCGCGGTCTGCGTTAAGAGGGTACCAGGCTGGCAGGCGAGAAAGCGACCACCCATGAGCGCTCCGGAGTGGGGCGCCGTAGGGAAGGGCTGGCCACTCTGGCGTCCTGTGACGTCCAGGGTGCAGGGAAGTCTGAGGACACCAGAGCCCTTGGCCGAGCCTGCAGACCTCAGCCAGCATTTATTGAGCACCTACTATGTGCCTGCATCTGAGACGCACAGAGGAGTGAGGCAAGGACGGCGGGTGGCAGTGAACAAGCCATTTCGGTTCTGTGCAGTTTGGGCCGCAGGGGCCCGTGTGGCCGGCCCAGGTCCTCAGAAGACTTCCTGAAGGGGCTTTCCTCTCGCTTTCTGACCAACCTTGTACTTGAGTCTAATACACGTCCCGAGAGAGGGGCCCCGTCGCAGGTGCAGATGTGATGCCATGGCAGAGGTCGAACACACTGTGTCACCAGGACCCGGGCCACGAAGCAGATTGGCGAGCCCCCCAGACCCCGCCCGCCCGCCAGGGTGGCGGCGGCAGTGACCTCCGACCGCGAGGTGCGCCTTGCTTGTGCTCTGGACTCTGTACACGGGCAGCTCTTTTGGGTCTGCGTTCTCCCCTCACTGAGTCTGAAGGGCCATTCGTACCGCGGCCTGCGTCCCTGCCTCATAGCGCTACGAAGCTGCGTAGCGGTCATCGCAGGGACACCACGAGAGGGGTCCCCTCCACTGTGATGGCCATCGGATCCTTGCTGGTTGGGGTACTATGGGCCATGCTGCTGTAAGCAGTTGGGACAGTTATCTGGTGGCCGCCTGGATGCGTTTCTGCCGGTTATGGACGCAGGACTGGAAGCTCTGGGTCCCGTTAGACCCGGGAGCTGCCTCAGCGTGAGACCATTTTCCTCCTGTGGCCAGGTCGCTGGCTTGGTCTGAGGCCAGGAGGCCAGGGCTGGGGTGGGGCAGTGGGCAGGGGACCCCGGGCAGGGCCATGAGGAGCAGACCTCTGCCCAGTCCCTGTGCCGTCCCTGGTGGCTCCCACAGCCAACCGGGGCTTAAAGCCTCAGAAATGGACTCGCCGACCCTCGGTGGCCAGAAGCCCAGGACCAGGGCGTCCCCCAGCGGAGCTCACTGTGGGGACTCGGGGGGAGCTCTGCGCACATGGCCTCCACCTCCGCTGGTGGCCAGGACCCTGCTGGCTTGTGGCCTCGTCACTCCCGCCTCACCTCCGTCTGCACGTTGCCTCCAGTGCTGCGGGTCCCTCTGCGTGTTTCCCGCTAAGGCCCTCGTGGCTGGGCCTGGGCCCCACCCGAATAACCAAGACGCTTTCCTCGTTTCGGGACCTGTTCTTATCATACCTGCAAAGACCCTTTTCCCAAGCAAGGCCACAGTGGCAGGTTCTGGGTTCAGGACAGAACATATCTTTTGGGGGACCACCATTCAGCTAATGGCATCACCCCTCCTGTCATGCTAAGCACCCCAGCTTCATCCCTCCCTTTGCACCTCTCTCTCGGGCCTCTTTCTGACGGTCTGCCCGTTCCTCTTGGCTACCTCGGGCCCCCTCCCTCCAGGAAGCCCTCCCTGACTGCCTCTGCATCCTCAGGCACTTGAGATCCCTCCAGCCTGACACTCAAGGTTCTGTCCCACTGTGTCTGCGGGTCTGAATCAGTCCTCACAGGGCAGAGAGGGTCTCCTCCTCCCCTTCTCTGCACACACACACATTCGTGCACACTCCCCTCCCCAGGGGCTCAGCCAGCCTGGGCACACCGGGTACTGGGGACAAGGAGCTTCAGCTGAAGGCAGCTTCCCAGCAGCCTCCAGGCTAGGGCGCCGTGCCCAGGGGTAGCCCAGTGGCCAGCCCTTCCCCGTGGCCTCTCTCCCCCAGACGCTGCCACCAAGGGGGGGTGGCTGCCTCTGTGGCCGTCCGGGCGCCGCATAAACAGGGAATGGCAGGAAGGGCGAGAGGGAGGAGCTGGGGGCGGGGAGCCCAGACCTTTGCCTCTCCTTGGAGGAGGCTGGGGAGGCAGAACGCCTTTGGCTAAGGGACCGGGCCAGACACCAGGAGATCAAAGGACCAGGGGATCAGGGCTGGGCAGGTGGCATTCAGGGGGAGGCACCCAAGGAGCGGGAGCGGCAGCTGTGCCTCCCAAAGGCAGGGCTGACCCCAGACGCCCTCCCCTCGACACCCCCACCCCGTGTGACCCTGTGGCAGGGCCCTGGGGGCTGAGGGCAGAGGGAGGGAGGGGCCACCCAGTGGGCACCGCTGGGCCCCTCACATACCAGGGCTCCCCTGTAGCCCTCAGGACCGGTCCCTCCCAGGGAACGTTGTGTAACGTTTTCTGGATGCGGAGACTGAGGCCCGGAGAGAAAGCAGCTGCTTGGGGGTGGGCTGCGCTGCACGCTGGTCCTGGGACGCTTGGACCAGGACCCACGGCAGCGCCCAGACAAAGGCCCTGGCCCAGCTGCAGCAGGACAGGCAGAGACTGGAGGGTGGCAGGGACTCCCTGCTGGGTGCGGAGGTCATTCTAGACCTTGGGCCTCATCTCTCTCCTCAGCCCCACAAGCAAACAGGCGGGAAGTTGGGACCAGCGCAGGTTGTTGGGGTACCACCCAGAGGGAAGGTGGAGGTGGCAGGACAGGGGAGGGCCCCTAGAGCGTGCTGGGGCCTGGGCTGTGGTGCTGGGGGGAGGGAGGTGCTGCGCAGCGGGGCTGCCCGGCCAGCTGCGTGGGTGGTGCGCTCCCGTGGGCTTGCAGGAGGGAGCCGAGCTGGGAAAGCCGTCCTTGGCAGCCCCTGGTGGTGGGACCCAGGGGCCGGTGGGTGTGAGGGGCAAGGCCGTCCCAGGGGGCCCTAACCCCCTGCACTGTGGCAGGGCTGTGGCAGCCTCCTGTCTGGGCGCCCGGGAGCACCACGGGGATGGGGCATTGGGCGCTCGTGGGCTCGGGTGGGCTCCCGTGGGCCGCTGGAGTTCTAGCGAGTCTCTGCCTCTGGCTGTGTGAGGGCGGGAGTAACGGCACCTCCGTGTCTCCCTGTCCATGGGGAGGCCCCGATGCTCCACTCCCCAGCCTGAAACGGGGTGATGGGAGACCGAGGCGGTGCCAGGGCTCTGCCACCTGCAAATCACCGTCCAGGGGAGGCGGGTGGGCGCCGCCTGGTACTTGAGCATCAGAGGGACCTGGAATTTATAAAGATTTTAATTTATTTCTAGTGAGAGGGGAAGGGAGGGAGAGAGGAAGAGAAATATCACCGTGTCATTGCCTCATGCGCGCCCCCTACTGGAGACCTGGCCCGAAACCCAGGCATGTGCCCTGACTAGGAATCGAACCAGCAACCCTATGCTTTGCAGGCTGGTGCTCAATCCACTGAGCCACACCAGCCAGGGCGGGACCTCGGTGTGGCTGAGCCCCTCTGTGAAATGGGTCAGGGCAGCCTTTAGCTCTGTGTCGGCTGTACCCCTCCCCCACAAAGGCAGCTCTTGAAGGCCCTCTGCACTTCCCGCACCCACTGTCTCCCAGTGCCATTTAGAGAGCTATTGAGCTGGGCGTCCAAGCGCTGCCCGGCGGTGGGGGGTGGCATGGGGGCTCCTCGGTGTGTGCCCTGTGAGTGCAGGGGCAGGGCAGGGTGGACGGACGGATTCAGGCTGCGAGAGAAAAGCTCCCATCGGGATGTGGGCGTGGGGGCATCGAGAGAGGGCCTTTCTCCGTCTTCGCCCCGACACACCCTGGCCCTTTGTCTGGCCGAATGAAGGCAGCTTCAGTGGAACAAACAGAACTCGGGGCTCTGGTCTCACACAAAGGCGCTGCACCTCCCACCCTGTGCACCCCCGTCCTCCCCCCCAACCCTCCCCTGGCTCCCCCAGGGGAGCTCCGGCGCATCCTGGCCCGAGGGGAAGTCACAGCCCTTCTCCAAAGGGCCCCGAGTCCGAGGGGGCAGCCACAGACACAGCCACAGCCACAGACACAGCCACAGCCACAGCCACAGGCAGACAGGGCGCCCGCAGCTCACAGTGGACGTTGTCACGCCATGGGCGACTGTCCCCGACTCCGGTGGTCTTCAGTCCAGGGCTAAAAACATCCCCCTCCTCTTCTCTCTCTCTGGCTTTGGGGATTGCCTCCCTCCCCGCCCCTGAGCGCCTGGCTCACCGGATGTCCCGCCCCCTCCCCTCTGGTTCAGTCCGGCCTGCACAAGCCTCACCTTTGCTCGGTGACTGGAGGGACCTTCTGTCCCCTCACGAAGTGGATGCCAGTCCCACCTGCCTGCCCCTCCAGCATCTGGCTTGCTGCCCCACCATGACCCGGCCCCCAGGCCTGCTGGGACATTCTTGTGGAACAAACAGAACTCGGGGCTCTGGTCTCATAAGGGAGCCGAGCCACGACCAGGTCGAGTAGCGGCTCTTTGAGGTAAAACCCAGCTCTGGCCCCACCTGTGTGGCTCTGTCGGTTGGAGCATCAGCCTGTGAACTGAAGGTTTGTGGGTTCGGTCCCCGGTCAGGGCACAAGCCTGGGTTGTGGGTTCGACCCCTGGTTGGGGAGCGTGCAGGAGGCCTTCCTCTGGAATCAGCAAACGTCTATGTTTACTGAGAACTAAGAAGGGCCCCGCTCTCCTGCTGCACTTTGTACAAAGTCCCGGAGGGCGCGCTGCATCCCCTTGTGCGTGGAGACAGAGGCAGGCTCTCCTGCTCGGGAACGCATGGGAACTGCGGCAGCACCAGAGGACCGGTGCCAGCAGACTGTCTGGGACCTCGCAGCAGGCAGCTCTGCTCAGGAGGGGCCGTGGGGCGGAGGTCAGTGTGGGAGGAAGGAGCCTGGTCCAGGGGCACCGGCCCCGCACCCTCTCTGCCACCCCGCTGCTGGTGGCCTTGGGTGACTTTGCCTGACTCTGACCTGTTCCGGAGGGCATGCAGTCGGGGGAAGGCGCCTTCCACTCGGGGTGCCTGGACGGGCACCCCAGGGGGCGACACGACCTGAGCTCAGGGTGCCATCAGGTCTGTGGCGAGTGGGGGTGTCCACACAGGAGGGACACCCGTCCCCAGGTGAGGCGGGGTCTCTCCGGTGCCGTCTGTACTAGACTCAGTTCTGGGAGCAGCTGGGTCCGGCCTCGGCCCCTCCCGGCTGCCCCCGCCTCTGGACCCCGCTGGGCTCTCTGGACCAGCCCGCCCTGCTCCCTGGGGACACTGAGCCGCCTCCCCCACTGCATCTGCGGGGCGTTCACGGATGTCGGGGGCAGGGGTCGGATGGGGCGGGGACTGGTTAAGTCCTCCCCTTGAAGAAGGTCACGGTCACGCGGGTCATTTGACACGGGCTGGCGCAGTCCGGCGAACAGCGAGGCGTCTCCCTGAGCACTGCCCAGTCTGCTATTAACTCGGGGGATCCCCGCTGCGGCCTGTGAGGCAGGTGCTGTTGTTACCCCGTGTCACAGGCCAGAAAACAGAGGCTGGGAGGCGTCAGGAGGCGTGACCAGGGTGGCAGGTGGTGGGAGCTCTGTCGGCGTCCCCGAGGGAGGGTGCACACAGCAGGGTGGGCACACTGGACACTGCGCAGCTCTGCCCAGGGAAGGCCTCTCCCAGGCGGTGACCTGGGGCAGAGCCATGCTGGGGACAGGGGCTCACTTCCCGGTCACTCGGGCTGCCCTGCACCTGGCTGCAGAGAGGTCCCCGGAGCCCACAGGGGGCCTGAGTCCCGGCCTCTGCTGCCGCCGGGTGGGGACAGTCCCTGTGGAACACACAGGAGCAGCTCACAGAACGGCTCCCCACGGCCCTGGGGACAGGCCAGGTCGTCGTGGGGGACAGTCTTCCCTACCCCACCCCTCAGTTCCCGCCCCCAGCCCCCCAGCACCCACCTCTGGTCACACCTGCTCCTGGTCTCCATGGCGACGCCGCCTCACCCAGCCTCCTGGGTGGTCTGGCCGCTTCACGGTGAAGCTCTGCGAACATTTTCCTGATGCGCAGCCAGGAATCTCCACTTCCTGCGCCCAGGGCTGTGGCTCTTCTCACCCCCTCCTGCCAGCCTTGCCCGGCTCTCCCCCACCCCTGTGTCCCCCCAGAGGCCTGCCGGGCCTTGGGGAAGTGTCTGCAGGGCCTGGCACAGTGGGGGTGGGCCTGTTGTTGGAGACTCGGGGAGAACCCACATGCAGCAGCAGAGGTCTGAGCCACGGAACAAGGGTGTCTGTGCGGCCACAGGCGCTGGAGCCCATGTGTGTGTGTGTACATGAGTGAGCACATACATGTGTGTGCATGTGTGTGTGCTCCTAGGGGTCGCAGGGTGACAGTGGTGACCCCGAGTGCGTCCTGGCGTCGGCTCCAGCTCAGCCGCAAGTGGGGCCTGGAGGCGGTGTCACCGAGAGACCGGCGCCGTTTCCCAGAGACAGACTGGGGGGTAAACTGGGGCCGAGAGAAGGTCACAGCACCCTAGGCTTTCTGACCCACAGACGAGACCCAGCTGAGCCCACGCAAGTCTCTTTGTGAGCTGCAGACGCTTCAAGGACTTTGCGACTTCAACGGGGCCGGCGTTCTCACATGCACACGTGTGAGAGATGTACTCGTGTGTGACGCGACATGCACACGCCCCGTACCCACAGGACAAGCGCATCCGAGAGCTCATGTGTCCCCACACATGGCCCCTTATAAACACGCCCCTGTCCACACAGCCAAGCCTGGGTGCCCAGGGGTCAGGGCGCCCTCTTGTCCCAGCCCCAGGCCGTGCCTGCAGGTCTGAGCTGGGGTCTCTGTCCCCACGGGGACAGCCCACCTTCCTGCGAAGCCCTAGCTCAGAACCCCCACCTCCATGGGACACCCCCCTGAGCCCGCCCCGGCACGGTCCCCCACAGCAGGCCCCCCACAGCAGGGCCAGTGAGGCCCCTGGCCCCCCCAGGCCCCCCGGCATCACCATTGGCCTGGAGGCTCTCCGGGGAAGGCTCTGCACCCTCCCTCTCCTGGCTCTCCGTTCCTCCTCCCCCCTCTCCTTGTCACCAGCCTCACCCCTTTGCCTTCTGTGACAGGGCCAGGCCTGAGTGGGCCCCCCGCCCGCTCCCCGCCCCCCGCCCTCCGAAATCCCCCCCCTTGCACTGAGCCTGCAGCTGGGCTGTGTCGTCTGGGGGCAGGATGTGGGGGTGGGCTGGGCAGGGCCCCCACCCCCAGGGGAGAACAATGAGGCCGCTCGTGGGGGGTGGAGGGGGTGGGGGGCCTGGAGCCACATCAGAGCCTCTGAGGAGCGGCCCCTGGAGGGACGGCTGAGTGATGAGCCCTGAGTCACAGGCCCCGCGCTGCCCTCCGACTCCTGTGGAGGCATGTTCAGAAGTGCTGGGGTAAACACTCGGAGGTGACGGGTTTGCAGCTCCCTGCCTGGCGCAGGGCGAGCCGGGCTGGCGCGGGGAGGCCCTGGCACACCCGGGGGCCGAGGCACGGGCTTCCCTGGGCCACCACGTGCCCGCTCTGCCTGGGGCCTCTGCCTCTCCACACCCGGCCAGATCCCAGACTAGAGGGGCTGAGAGCACCCTGAGGACCCAACGCTGGCTTAAAATTCATGGGTGACCTCTGCTGCGGAAGGGTGGCCAGCGGCACACCAGGGGCCCCTCCTTCGAGGGGCCGGTCCACACCGGGAGCAGGGGCACCCAGGGCCAGAACAGCCCGGCTCCGCATGCCAGGCCCGGGGCTGTGGTCTGAGGCCAGCTGCGTCCGAGATGAGACATTTGAGAGTACACGGTCCTTGTGTGGATCGGAACTGGGCTCCCGCGTGTCCCGCTGTGCTGAGCGGACCGGCCAGGCACACGCGTCCCTCAGGGGGAGGGAGGCCCTGCGGTTGGTGGGTGAAGGAGCCTCGGGCACCAGAGAGGGGCCGGCAGTGGCCAGAAGCCCAGGCTGGGGGCGGGCGGGAGGGCCCATGTGTCAGGCACATGCATGTGGTCCAGGCACAAACAGGGAAAATGAAACGCTAACTCAGGTGGAACTGCTGACCAACCTTGGGCCCGGCCCCTCCGCAGCCTCCTGGGCCTGCTGGGCTGGGACACTGGCCCACAGCCCCCGAGGGACAAGTGGGAGGAAGGACCCAAATGCCTTTGTCAGGCCGCCTGTAAGCAGCGGCACCTGGCATCCCTCCAAGGACGGGAGCACTGGAGTTTCCTTCATCCCACCTTTGTGGACAGCGACCGGGGTCCCAGTGGACCGGGGTCCCAGTGGCTCGCTGCCTGAGGTTGGACGGGCGGGAGCAGGAGGGGCTGGGTCAGGGCCTCGGGCGGCAACGCTCCTTCCTCTTTGCCCCTGTTGAATGTGAAATGGGGGTGACAATGGCCCTGCCTCGGGGGGCGGCGCTGGTGCATTCCTCAGTGGGGGGGGGGCGTCCAGACTGGTCAGTATAGGCTGCTACCCCCGGGAGGGGTTCGCACACCATGTGCCTCGCAGGTGTGACTCTGGAACCTCCTCGGGCTCTCAGGGAACCTGGGAGGGGCGGGGTGTCTGTCCTGCCCCTCCGGACGGGCACATTCTGTGACGTGTCCACAGGCCGCAGCACCCTTGGGTGAAAGACTGAGGGGTGCAGCCAACAGGACTGTGACTGGCCGGGGCCTTGGAGGGCAGCGCTGGCCCCCACTCTGGGCTAGAAGGACTTCAGGCCGTGCATGGAAACCGTAGGAACATGCCCTGGAGGTCGGGACGGCAGGGCGCCCCGTGCCTCGGTGTCCCCTCTGGTACAGAGAGGGCCTGTGTGCAGCAGGTGGCCCCTCGCCTCCTGCCCTGGAGCTCCGTGGGTCCCTCCCGTGCAGGGAGGTCGGCTTCCTTCAGAGCCTTAGTCAGAGCCAGCGGCCACTCAGGGGGCTTTGGGGCCGGGCACGGGGACGCTGCAGTCACTCACAGCCCGTCTTCTCCCCACGCAGGGACCTGAGCATGAACAACCTCACGGAGCTGCAGCCTGGCCGCTTCCGCCACCTGCGCTTCCTGGAGGAGCTGTGAGTAGACACTGCACCCGGGGGGGCAGGCTGGGGGCCACCTCGGACAGCTGACCCACTCTCGGGACCGGCGCCCCTTCAGAACAAGGGGCCGGGAAGCTGTTCTTGAGGGCACGGTGATTGCTGATGCCTGGCCCTGCCCGAGGGTGGCCTGGCCTCGAGGGGCCCCGTGGTACAGAAGCTCCAAACTGGAGTTTGTTTCCTCCCTGAGGTCAGCTCCTGGTCATGCCCCCCACCCCCTTTCTGTTAACATCGCCCTTCACCTGGGAGGTCACCCTGCCCGTCCATCCACTGGCTGCTCCCAGGACCTGGTGGCTTTTTCTGGGGGTTCCTCTCTCATCCCTTTTCTCTGTTCCTGCTCCTGCTGCCTTAGACAGCCCCTCACTTCCGGGCATCACCCCAGCCTCCTGGCCGGCAGACCCCCGCCCCTTTCAGGGGTCTCTGCACACCCCTGGGGCTACAGGGGGCCTGTCGTGACAGGTGGCTGACGGTGTCCTGGGGAGACAAGAGAGGGACCCACCTGCTGCCCTCAGGGTGGGGCCTGTGGGGGGCAGGGAGGCCCGTCCCCAAAGGAGGTGGCTGTGGAGTGGATGTCACCCAGGCCCTGGGAGGGCAGGGTAACCCGAGGGCAGGGCCAGACCCCTGTGAATCACCGTTCCCCCCGAGAATGGGGGAGACGGAGTGAAGTGGGATAGACATCGTTGCCCTCGGAAAGCGGGAGTGCGCCCCAGGTCCCCTCTGCAGCCCCCACAGGCTAACGGGTCCCCTCCGTGGGTCCCTGGCGGTGTCACTACCCTCTGCTCTGGTTTGCAGGCGTCTCTCAGGGAACCATCTCTCACACATCCCGGGAGGAGCGTTCTCCGGCCTCCACAGCCTGAAGATCCTGTGAGTGCCCAGCCTTCCCAACAGCCCACCGCCGGAGGCGAGGCCCGGGGGAACCAGGGAGTCTGCCACCTCTGCCTGTCACTCCCTTATCTGCTCTTCCCATCTGAATCGCTGCTTCCGTTTGTGCGTCTGTGCGTGGCTTTGTCTGTACCAAACATGATGGTTTGTGGCTGCGTCTCCCTGGCAGCCCCGGGAAGCAAGCCGTCCTGTTTTCTGATGTGAGTGGTGGCCCTGAGTGCAGGTCTCTGTGGAGTCAGCCAAGGCCCCTCCAAGCGCTGCCCCGAGATGCGGCCAGGGCGGGACAGCGGTCCTCGGCCAGCGTCCTCCAGAGCCCCCACCCCAGTCTCTGCGGCTGCTGTGCTGAGTTCCTCTCTCTGTGCGAACCTGACCCTCCATCAGCCACCAGGCTTCTTCTTCCCAGCTCCTGGCACTTGCCCTTGCAGCCAAAGGAAAGTGACATCCTCCCCTCTGGCCACTGAGTGGGTGGCATTCAGAGAAGGAGAGATGGAGGCACCCTCGCGGGCTCCCTTTGTCCCAGCCCAGCTGAGTACTCAGGGCTGGTGGCAAGTACAGTGCGGGGAGTGGGGAGGGAGACACAGGGTCCGAGGGGGCAGGAGAGTCCCCTTGGCAGGGTGCCTCCCACAGCGGCTGGTTTGGGGGGGAACGAGCCTGTGGGGGCTGGTCCTGGAGCTTTGGAACGAGCCCTCGGAGCTTCTGTGTGGGGCCGGTGGTTCCCCGACGCTCCCGCCCCCTCGCCCCAACCTGGGCAGGCTGCTCACTGCACGAGACCACCTGTCCACAAGGTGACAGGTGCCGAGACTTAGCCCTGTGTCTGGCGTGGGCTACAGCCCCCCAGGAAGAAATATGTGTGTCTAGTTCGCTCCAGGTTATTTGGGCTGGTGGGGCCCTTGGCCGTCAGCTTCTGGTCTCCAGTCAGGCCCAGTGCATTCCCACCCCCTTGTCTGGGGCCTCTGCCCTCAGCCTCCCTCTGTGCTGACTCCAGGGCTCCTTGACCCCTGCCCCCCCGCCCCAGCCCTCTGCTCTGCCCTGGGCACCACCTCTGCCCAGCCTCCCTCCCCTCATTTCCTTGCAGCCCTGGCCCTCTGTCCCTCTGCCCTGGGTCTGTCCCACCCCCATCACCTCGCAGCCCAGGGTGGGGGCAGGTGGCCCGCTCGGCGGCGTGTCTGCGCCCAGGGCAGGCTGAGACCTGCAGCCGGATGAGAGCGGGCTGCATGCTGGGCTTTCTGAAGACTCCAGCTTAGCCGAGCCTCTGCTTTCAAAGCCACCCCCACCTCCCACCCCTGTCTGCAAACAGAGGCCTCGGCTCAGCCCAATCGGGAGGCCGGAGAGGCTGCAGGCAGGAGCCCAGGACGGCCTGCCCATGCCCACTGTGCCCGTGACCACCGTGGGGTCTGTCCTTGAAGACCCCCGGCCCCCAGCCCCATGTCAGCCCCTGGCCCGTGAGCCTCTCCGTGTTAGAGATGAGCTGGGTGGTCTCCGAGCAGCACTTGCGTAGGGCCCAGCCGGGGCCCCATCGGCGTCTGGGCAGGGAGCGCCTCTGGTGTCCGACGCCGGGCCCTCTGGCTGCCGGGCTGGCCCACGTCGGACCTGCAAGGAAGACCGAGCAGCAAGGTCCCTTGTCGGCGTCATAACCTCTTTGCGCAGGGAGACCGTCGCCTCCCTGCCTCCTCCCCGCTCTGTGTCCAGGACTCGGTCTGCAGGGTGAGGCCAGGACACTGGGGTTTGAAATCTTCCCAGGCCATTGTACCGAGCAGCCAAAGCTGAGAGCCCCGGGGTGCTGGCCGCCCCTCCCCAGGTGAGACCAGTGGTCACAGCAGCACCTGCCTGGGGGGCAGGACTGGGCCCCGGTCCTGGTTAAGCCGTCCGTTTGCTCTGTGTGACCTGGGCCAGGTCACCCCGACTCTCGAGCCTCCGTCTCCCCATGTGGGAAAGAGCAGGACTGTTTGTGTGAAGGTCCTTTGGGCTTCCAACCTGGAGTCCCGGGAAGGAGCGCCGGCCGGGGACGCAGGGTCTGAGCCAGGGCCAGTGGCCAGGCCGCCCCCTTGTGTGGGGCAGTGGTTTCCAGCCTTGCCATCTCACGGCACATAAACTAATGACCGGAGTTTTATGGCACGCCCCCAAATGTGTTTTTTACCTATCATGTAATGTAATTTGTAATTCATGTAATTTTGATTC
Organism: Sturnira hondurensis; assembly: GCF_014824575.4. Classification (NCBI taxonomy): domain Eukaryota; kingdom Metazoa; phylum Chordata; class Mammalia; order Chiroptera; family Phyllostomidae; genus Sturnira; species Sturnira hondurensis. The sequence goes on from NW_028091436.1 coordinate 2,181,244, forward strand.
ATTCACACCGGACAGCTCCTGCTGTGGCGGTTGCCATTTTCACCAGACTGTCTGCAGGAGGAGAGGTCAGTGCCCCCGACCAAACAGTCAGGCGTCGCTTTCAGATTCCTGCAGCGCGGCGGTGCAGAGTTGCTGGCTGTGGGGGGTTGACTCCAGGGAAGGACAGTCTTTCTGGTGGCCCAGCGCGGCAGATGCTACAGCAGCTGCGTGGGGAGGGACCGTTCAGGGACCCAGGGGACTTTGTAGATGTGGGGTTTGCAGAGGGAAGGGTGGGCGTCTGCTGTGAGTGACTCCTTCTGGGGCCTGAGAGGGGCCCTGGGTGTGGGCAGCTGTCCCCTCCCTGTGCACCCAGCTATCACTTCTGTCCCCTGGCCCCAAGCATCCTGAGGCCTCGGGGAGGCCGGGGCAGCCCTGAGGTGCCACGGAGGATGTCTCTGCCCTCGACACAAACGCGGTTGGTGTGGCAGAAGGGCAGGAGTACAGAGGGCAGGTGACGTCCTGGGTCACCAAGTGTGACAGCGAAGAGAGGTTTTTTTTGTGGAAGGTGAGGGACTCTCTCGGCTGAGTGAGGGGGCGACCAGACATCGATGCTGGCTCCCAACCAGCAGCTGCAGCCCACTAGTGGACGAGGGCATTGTCCTCGTCCCAGCTCCCAGACCAGGAGTGTCAGCCCTTGCACGCCGCCACGCGACTGGGGCTCCGCCGCTGCCTGACACCCAGACCTGCAGCGAGGCCACCCTGTACTCAGGAGACCAGAGAGGCACGGGTTTAAATTCCTCCCCTGAAGCACATTGACCTTGGGAAGGTCCCACCAGGCGTGCAGAGCCTGGCTCCGAGGCTCACAGCCGCCCGCCCTCCCCAGCTGGGCAGGCGCAGGGGGACCCCTTCCCTGGCCCATCTCCTCCTCCCCCAAGGAGCTTCTCTGGTCCCCACCTTCCTGGACCCAGCTTTCTCTCATCGCTGTGGCACTGTTGGGAGTTTAGGGAGACGGGGGGGCGGGGACAGAGACACAGGAGCCCCTTGTCCTCACTGTGGCTGCCCGCACGACACAGGCCCCGGGCGGCCCCGCTGGCTGCTGTCTAGGCCCAGACCCTCCGGGTAAGTGTGAACTCCTCCATGTCAAGTTCTAAGATGGGGCCCAGCACGTCCACTGCTCCTGGTACTAAAACTTAAAGGTTAGGAAACGGGCCACTTTCCCCAAGGCTGTGAGCTGAGTGATATTTGGGTGAGAAGCACATCTTCTTCTTAATTTTTTAAAGATTCTATTTATATATATTTAGGGAGAGGGAAGGGAAGGAGAAAGAGAGAGCGAGAAAAAACTTCAGTGTGTGGTTGCCTGTCTCACGCCCCCCTCTGGGGACCTGGCCCACAACCCAGGCCTGTGCCCTGACTGGGAATCGAACCCGCGACCCTTTTGTGCTCAGGCCGGCGCTCAGTCCACTGAGCCACATCAGCCAGGGCAGGCGCATCCCTTTGCTTCTTTGCCTTCCTCCTCTTTGGCTCTGCCTCATCCTTCCACGAACCCTCCTGACTCCCACAGGAACCAGGCTGGGCCGGGACTCCCTCGGGCCTCGGGAGCTGGGGTGTAGGGAGGCTCCGGGGCTCCACGTGCCGTGGGTCCTCCAAGCCCCTCCTCTCCTCACAGGGTGCTGCAGAACAACCAGCTGGGAGGCATCCCTGCCGAGGCCCTGTGGCAGCTGCGGAGCCTGCAGTCTCTGTGAGTCCCAGCCGGGCCGGCCCGCCCCTCCTCCGCGCCGCCCCCCGCCCCGCCCCGTCCCCCACGTTTAGACAGCCAGTGCTCCAGGCCTGGCCGTGCCGGGGTTCTGCTGCAGCCAGAGGGTGTGTGTCGACTCAAGGGTGCATCCGGGGAAGGGAGGCTCCGGGCCCTGCCGAGGACTGTGGGAATGGGACCTCCCTAGGTGGGGCCACCAGGGCGGCCATCCTGGGGCGTCTGGCGTTCTGCCCCGTAGTCTGGGGTGGGGGTGGAGTCAGCCACCCCCCAGAACTGTCAGGAAGAGGCTGTCTCCTCCACATAGGCTGCTCTAGCCCCCAGGGCTCTGGGGCGGGGTGGCCCAGACACCCACTTCCCTGCTCCGGCGGGACTGTGCTGGCCACCCATGACACAGCCGCCCTCCAGGGAGCCCTGCAGTTCCTCTCCTGCCCAGTAGGGGTGCCATGGACACAGGACGGAGGGAAGGCTGAGCCAGACAGGTGCAGCCTGCCACCCTGGGCGGGGTGCTGGTCTGCGCTCACATCCCAGGCCAGATACCTGCCCACCAAAGTGACCGTAGGTCCTTTTGTATCTGATGGAACAGGGTATAGGTACCTGGGGAGAAACCGAAGTTGGGAGACAGGGCATAAGGTTTATCCGTGGGGGGAACCAAGCCACGGTCAGTGTGCCGAGTGTCGGCTCAAAGGTCTCTCAGCCCAGGGCCCTGGCCTGGCCCCGGCCCCTGGGTGTGGATCAGACCGTCCCGACCCTCTCTGGGTGGGAGAGGAGGCTTCCCCTGCAGGACCCATAAACCCAGTGCCCAGTGGTAGGGCGCTGGCCGCCAGCTGTGCCCACCCCCCGTGGCTGGGCTTCCTCCGCATCCCGCCTCCTGTCCCGTGTCCGTGTGCACCCATGCTCCCCAGCTGCCTGCTGGGCCCTGCTGGCCCTCTTTCCCTCCCCTTCCCACCCTCCATCCCAGCAAGAGCTAGGCCTCTGTCCCCAGCCTCCTCCTCTTCCTCCACCAGGACACCCCTGAGCAGGGCAGGGGAGAGGCCATGGTCAGGAGACCCAAGGCCAGGAAAGCTGGTGCTGGCTCCCCGCTCTGCCACCCCAAAGGGAAGACCCCACATTTGCTTAAGGCAACAGCAGAGCAGGGGCAGCCAGAAACGGGGTGCAGGGGCAGAGTTGGCCATTTTGTCCAAAATATCAAAGAGGCTTTCCCGGGAAGAAGGCAGACACTCACTGGGTGGCTTTGGCGCACCGGCGAGACCAGGTGGTTTTGGTCGCAAATCACAGCTTTGGCACACTGAAGGGTTCTATGGGCTCTGCAGGCGGACCTCCGAGCTCTGGGGGGCAGCAACGCCGCTGGTGGGTGAGCAAGACCGTCTGAGTCCCCCCGCGCCCGACATGCCCAGCATCCCCTGCTGCCTCGTGCCTCAGGGTGGGGACGCAGGCCACCCTCCACGCCTGTGGGGACAGCTCTGGCTCACTCCTGGCCCTGGTCTCACTGCTCTGTCACTCACCCCCTCCATGCCTCGTTTTCTCCACCTTCAAGTTGGGGGTGGCCGTCTCCCCTGCCCCTCTCGCAGGGTCATCACCAAGCTCAGACACAGCAGACGTGAAACTGGAATGGGGTCCACACAGCTGTGGGGAGTGGTGACTCTTTGGTCATCGTGTCCATTTGTCAACAGTTCACGTTGTCCCATGTATGGGTGAGGCTTCCCTGGGGGTGGGCAAGACCCACCTGCTCTCCGACAGCTTAGGAAAAGTTGGGAAGGGAAGAGGCCAGGAGGGCGTGCCCGGCGGAGGGAGTCACACGTTCAAGGGCTCAGCTGAGAACCCAGCGAAGTCTAGGGAATTGTCTGGGGTGGAGCCAGGCTGGCCCGTGTGTGCTGGGGACAGGTGGGACAGGCAGTCGTGGAGAGAGACCTGGAACCAGTAAGAGAGGATGCCCAACAGGTAGGCGCAGACCTTGCTGAGGATCTGGACCCGGGGAGCCATCGCAGGATTTTGGCAGGAGAGCTGTGGGGTGGGGTCTGCATCATTGAACAATGACTGGCAGCAGTCATGGAGGACAGCCTGGAGGCGGGGTCCGTGAAGGGGCCTGGGAACCAAGGGAGTGTGACTCCAGCCCAGGTGGTGCCTCGGCAGGATGGAATGAAGTGAGTTAACACACGTCAAAGACATACCTATCTGGATCCCGCTACAACGCCATCATTGGCATTGACTTCAGGTGGCAGTTGAGAGAGACCGGGTACTCTGGCATCTGGGCAGACTCGAGGCAGGTTGCTGAGAACCTGGCACCTGGGAGGGGTGAGTAGGAGTGTGGTGACGGGGCCATAGTGATGCCCAGGGGTGGGCAGGGCGGGCCCCTGGGAGGGAGGCGCTGATGTCCCCCTGGGGCACGTGGACTTTGAGGCGCCTGCAGTCAGGGACACTGAGCAGCAGATCACCCTGCTGGACACGCAGGGTGTTGGAGGGTGAGTTGGGGGACAGGCAACTACCCACCTTGCGGGGTCTGAGAGGCGTTTGTCCCAAGCTGTTGGAAGCCAGCACCTCAGGGTGACACGCTGTCCCACTGAGTTCAGGTCCCTCCTTCTGAGATGGTGACAGTAAAGCCAGCTCGGGTTGCTAGGCAGAAAGGACAGCGTGAGGGTGAATGACAGGTTTTGGAGCCCCCTGCCCTGGTCAGCGCTGCACGGAACGCTTTCTGATTGTTGTCTGAGTTCGTCCCCACAAACGCTCGTTAAGCATCGTCACCTCTGCTGTCAGACAGGCTCAGGGACCTTCCGAGGTAGGAGCTAGTGGGGAGGGAGGCAGGGCTGCGCCTGTGTCCTGCCCACCAGCACTGCCGGGGAAGCCGCCGTGGGTGGCTGGCGTTGGGTGCTCCCCCTCCCACTCTGTCCACCCCCAGCAGCCAGGCCCCCCGGGCATTCCCGGCACCCCAGTGAAGGCTCCCTTCTGTGGTCCCCTCCCCACCGGCTGGAACCGGATCCTGGGGCAAAAGGAAGCAGGTCCGGGGAGTGGAGCTGGGCTGGGGGCCCCGGTTCCCCATCGGACACAGCACCCAGGCTGTTTAGGGTGGGCCTGGGTGGGCAGCACCCAGCCCACAGAGTGGGAGGGACCGGGGGTGGTGACAGCCAAGAGAAGCCACAGGAAGCCTGGGAGCCTGGGGGGGGAACAGAAACCCAGGGGGCGAGGCGGCCTGGGGGCCCCACGGAAAAGCAGGAAAACAGCCCAGAAAGGCCTCAGGGTGGGGCGGGTCTGGGCCTGGAGAGTTGGAAAAAACACAGTGGCAGGTCTGAAGGGGAGGGGACAGGAACACAGCCGGGTCCTGGTCACCCTCCAGGAGCCCTGCCTGACGGCAAAGGGCAGCCACAGGGCCCCGCCGCCCTGAGCTGAGCTGCGGTCCGAGCAGTCGCCCGAGGTCCGGCCAGCACTGCCTCTCAGCCCAAGCCTCCCTCCCCGGGGACACGGCTTTGGAGGGGTGTGCGTGGGGGCAGTGGCTCCCACTCGCTACACTTTGAAAGGCTGAGTACTCCGTAGTCTCCCTGAGTCCTGAAGGCCATACAGGTGAGGGAGCTGAAGCCCAGGGGTGTGCCCAGGACGCTCAGCTGGCTGTGCCTGAGCCCAGGTGCCACCCTCACCTGCACTGTGTCCTTGAAGACATAGGCTCCAGGGTCTGGAGACCTGGATCCCAGACTGGCTGTCACGAGTACAGTGAGGCTGCAGGCAAGTCATGTCCCCTCCCCGAGGCCAAGGTCCTGGTCTCCAACGGCAGCCAGGGGCCCTGGGAGGACATCGTGCAGAGGGACACGAGAGCTTCCCGAGGGAGTATGAGCACTGTCCCCGAGTCACTCAGGACTCCTGGGCACACTCGTTCTCCACAGGGAAAAGTCTGTAAGCGACTGGAGCTCATTCTAACGGTCCAGGGGCTGGGGCTCTGGGGAGGCCCCGTGCCGGGGTGCAGACGACCGCTCCTTGCTGGCCCTCTCGCGGGGAGGAGCAGAGCCGAAAGCAAGCTCTCCCAGACTCCCAAGGGTATCGACCCCCCAGGGAGACCCCCTCACGGCCTCGTCTACCCCTAACGAAGGGGAGGGGACGGAAACACAGCCCAGTTCAGACACACGGGGTAGACTGGTAATGTGTGCATTTTCGAAGGGGTATAAACGTACAGGCCACACAAGGGGACGACGTAGGTCATCTGGGCATCAGAGGGCACCTGCATGGACCCTGAGTACCCCTGGCCTTGATGGCGAGCCCCAAAGACCCTCTGTGGTGAGGGCATCTCCAGTGAGGGGTGATTCTGGGGCTTTGCACCACAAGTGGCTGGTCTGTCTTCTCCGTGAGGACGGCACTGGTGGTGACAACCCACCTTACGCAGACCTGGAGGGCAGTGCCCTGCTCAGGACCCGCAGTGGGTCAGAGATGGGGCCTCCTGGGGCCCAGCACAGAGGCAGCCGGGGTCCCTCACCACCTCTAGCCTCCTGATGAAAGCCTTCCAGAAGCCGCATGAGCTCGGGGAACCCTGGAGGAGGCGCTTCTCAGACTTTTGGGGTGCTGGGACGAGGAAGGGGCCACGGAGGGACGAGGGAGCAGCAAGACCCCAAGTCTGGGCAGCTCTGGTCCAATGCCCTGTCTGCCGTGGAGAAGACCCCCAAGCAGCCGCTGGGGTCCAGTGAGTACCGTCAGCACTGCCCAGCCCTCCTGCCAGCCAGCAGGGGCCCCGAGGCTCCACCGTGCGGTGGGGCCTGGCCGAGGGTCCCTGGGGACGCGCGAGGTGGCAGACGGCTCCCTGGCGTGGCTATTTCGGGCTCTGTGATTACACGCTGCTGCATTTGGATCCCTGAGGTTCCGGGAGTTGATTGCCACATGTGTCTGGGGCACAGGCCGCCCCAAGGTGGGTGGGCGCGCGGCGGCCCCTGCGTGGGGCAGTTTGGCTGCTGCAGGCACTGCGGCGTGTCGTGGTGGGCTGGGCCCTGGGGTCCTGGGGCTGTTCTTCCCACCGTAAATGCTTCGGTGGGACAGAGGTGGCTCGAGTGGGCCATGCAGGAGCGGTGATGCTGTGCCCCACCGGGAGGGCCTCCGCCCAGCTCCTTGGGGGTGCCCCAGTCCCCCGAGCCCCCCCCGAACCCCTAGAGCTCCGGCAGGCCCAGGTCTGAGAGACCTTTGAGAGGCTGGAGCTCCCGAACAGGAGGGGCTGTGGGGCTGATAACTCGGGCGTGGTTTAGGGGGCACAGGGGTCGCAGGCAGAGCCGTGAAAAAGGATGGTCGCTCCCCACAGGAGGGGACAAAGGCAAGGGCCTCAGGCTGAAGCCCCCTTTCCCGTCATCACCTGCAGACAAGGGAGGGAGGTCAGGTTCGGGTTGGTTTAGTTGCCGACCAGCCTAGGGGCCGTGAGACGCCTGTTGCCTCTTGGGGATGTAGCTGTAGACACCCAGGTTAGACCCTGGGGTGAACTGCCCAGCTGCCTGCACCCACCGGGAGGGCACCAGAGTCCTTCCTTCTGAAAGTCCCTTAGAGACATAGACTCATTGGCCTGGGGGTGGGAAGAGGGGCTTGACCGCCTCCCCTGGATCCACTGGGCGTCTTCTGGGGACGATGGCGTCTTCTCAGAACTCTGTCCCTCTTCCACCTTAGAGCAGAGGTGGGAGAAGCCCAGGACCATGGCCAGGGAGGGGTGGGGACAGCGCCCACGGGCCTGCAGCCCCTTCCGCTGGCCTCACCCCTTTGCCAGGCCTGCCGCCGTCCCGGGGAGAGCTGACTGGTCAGGGGCCGGGGAAGGGTGATCTTTGTCGAGTCTGTGGGTAACTTTCCGCCCGTTTACGAGCCCTGGAGGCCCAGGTGTCTGCCAGCCGCTGGCTGGAGTGTGGAAATTCACACGGCGGCCAGAAAAGGCGGCCACCGGCGAGGCCACGTGGTGGGAGGCAGCCTGCTCTGGACCGCAGGACCTGGGCCTCAGGAGCTGGAGGGCGTGGGTGGTCACCCCGTGGGACCGCCCCGCCCGCAGAGGAGGAAACTGGCAGCAGAGCGGGAGTGACAGCCCAGGGTCTCCCAGCGAGTGGACCTCAGGCCAGGCCTGCAGACGCGCAACTTCCCTCCGAAAGGGCGTGACGCCTGCAGGAGCCTCTATGGCCTCTTCACCCAGGAGGCCCCGAGGTCGCTTGTTCTGCCAGCAAACCCGTCCTGGCGGCTCTCGGCAGCCCTGGCACTCGCTCTTGGACCTGGAGCCCACTCCGTCCTGCGCCGGCCCATACGCAAGGCCCGGCCTAGGCTGGGCTCTGTGGGGCTCGGACGCCGTCTGGGCCACGCGGCAGGACACGGCCCATGTGCCTGGGGGTGAGCTGCTCTGGGTGCACGGGTGACGGGGCGCCGAGCCTTGAGGGGTCCTTGAGGTGGCCCAGGGGGCAGAGGTCACCGCTGCCCCCGCACCAAGCTCTCTTCCCTCCGCAGCTCTGTGCCCCCCCGCCCGCATCTCCTTTAAGAAATTAACTCCTGGAAGTTCTGAGATGGGTCGGTGGGGAGGCCCTTCCTGCCTCCACGGTCCCTTTCCGGAGGAGGGCAATGTGGGGGCAGCAGATGGAGCTGGACAGGAGTGAGGGCCGAGGGGGACTCATGGGGTCGAAGGTGAGAAGCGCAGCCTGGGGCCCGGGACAGGTGAGGCTGCGGCTCCCCGGAGGGGGCTGCAGCTGTCGGACAGCTGTGTGGTCAGGGTCCGCACGTCGGGGTGCACGGGGGCTGCAACACAGCCCGTGGGGAGTAAACACTCTTTTCTAAAAAACCACAGAGCGCAAGGCCAAGACTCACACCTCTCTGCGTTACCCGCTCCTGAGGGAGGGTCCTGTCTGCAGGCCCTCCACCCTGTGGGGAACAGAGGGGTCCCTGAAGGGGAGGCCGGCGCTGACTCGGGCTCCCGGAGTTTCTGGAGCTCCAGGCTGGGGTGCAGATAAAGACGCGGCCAGAGGTCCTAACCCAGCTGGGATGCCCTAGCTTCTTCCCCTGCCTGCCCCTTTGCTGCACGTCTGCTAACCTAGGGCCTGAAGGGGCTTGTCGTAAACCCCCTCAGAACACCTGGAGTGGGGGCAGAGCCACCTGGAAGGCGGGTGGGACGAGGGGAGGGGGTGGTGGAGGGAGGCTGCGTTTCTGGGGCCTAGTTCTGCCCTGAGTGGGGGTGAACAGACCTGGGGACCTGCGGAAGGGGGGTGCCCGAGGCTCCCCCAGGTCTCGGCACCACTCAGTCACCATTGAGCCAGGGGTGTCCAACTTGTGGCCCGAAGGCCGTGTGCAGCCCAGGAGGGCTGTGAGTGCGGCCCAACACAAAATCATACATTCACTTAAAACATGACAAGGTTTTGTTTGTGATTACATGTCACAATGTATTTAACGTGTGGCCCAAAAAACTCTTCTTTCTGTGTGGCCCAGAGATGCCCAAAGCTTGGACACCCCTGGTAAGCAGTCTCGGTCTCTGACCCAGAAACCACCAGCCCCCAGACCCAGCTGGGGCAAATCTCCCCCCGAGTCACACCAGTCTCTGGTGGTGTCCCTGCTGTCCACGAATGGCAGCAAAGTCACTTCCCCCATGCCCCCCAGTTCCCCAAACCTGCCCTCTTCTACCACTAAACCTTTCCATGGCAGTACAGCACTCACCTCCTCCAGGAAGTCCTCCTAGACTACTCCATCTGACTCTGAGCCTTAAGTCCGTTTAGGTACTGTCTAGGCATCTGGCTTCAGCAGTCAGGTTGGGACACTAAGTGGTGACCTTTGGCATCTGTGAAGTCTGTGAAAGTTGCTGTGCCTGCCCCAAGGCAGCAGGTCCCTGTCTGCTGTGTGGCCTGCCAAGGGTCTGAATCTGACATGGTCCAGCACTGCTCAAGGACCCTAGCTGAGTGGGGGGCAGTCAGGAGACCCTGGCAGGAGAGAGCCTAGACCACAGCAACGTCCAGGCGACTCCACCGCCAGGACCCGGCAACCCACCAGGTGGGAGAGCCAGGGCCACGTGGGGCCCAGAGAGGGGCCCAGAGCAGGGTGCGTCCCTCCATGCCTCCCGGAGGCTGCCCCCTTCCCTTCCCCCCGGCAGCGTCCTGCCCGCCCCCCCAGCTCCGCCGGCTGCCTCCTCCCGGCTCCCGCGTCTGGGCCTTAATTACACACTGACGCCATTTGTTTTTAAAACAACATGTTTATTTCTGTTCTGACTCATTGTAGAAAATTTAGAAAACACAAAAACCAAAAAGAGGAAACTGAAAATCACCCACAGTTGTACCACCCAGACACAGTGCTCCAGCGCAGGGCCGCCTGTCCACGCCCCCCCCCCCCTGCCAAGTGCAGTCTCCCTGCCACCCCGGCCCTGGCTCAGTGTCCCTTCTAGTCACACTCTCAAGGGACAGGCGCCGTCGTCTTAGCCTCAGGTATTTGAAAATATCAGGATGTATTCACGGAGCAAAAACCAGCCTTGGAAAAGCACACGGTCCACTGTGTTCAGACTCTACAAATGTGCGCGACCATCGAGATTGATTCCAGAACATTTTTGTTGCCCCCCCCCGCCGAAAACTGGTGATTGTGGCGAGGGGGGGGTCAGTCCGCTTCTCACAGCCCCCTGACAGCTCCGGTCTCGACCTGTCACAGAAATGGAACCGGCGTTCTGTCTGGCCTCTCACTGAGTGTAACGGTTTCACCATCCGACCACAGGTGCATTCACGCACGTGTCTGCACCAATTTTTTTCTCTGGCTGAGCCACCCCTGGTGTGTGCGCCTTTGGCTGGTGGACACGGCGTGGCTTCCTCTGTTGGGCTGTGAATGTGCTGCTTCGAACTCCTGTGGAGACGTGTCCTGGTGTGTGCCTGTGTCCTCGGTTTCCCTCCTAGAAGGGACGCTGCAGCTCAGGGCGGGCGGGTGGGGGGCACTGTGGCTCCATCCGTGAGGAGCAGAGGTGTGCGTGGGGGAGGGCCCAGCGCCCCGTGGGGCTCCGTCGGGAGGCTCCTGAAGGAGAGGAATTTCATGTGAGGCTTCGGGAAGAGGAGGGGGGCGCCTATTTCCCACAGGGCAGTCGAACGACCATGAACTCTGGGACGGGGCGGCCCAGAGACACATCTCCCGGGGAAAGTGGGGAATGGGGGGCCTCTGGAAGTGGGGCTGGGGAGAGTCAGTCGGGGCAGGCGTGTCTAAGCCCAGGCCGGAGGGTTTGCGGTCGTCTGAAGCTTGAGTGCCTCTGAGCAAGAGAAAGACAAGATCGGAACAGGGAGATGGGGGTGGGTGTCTGTAATCTGTGTGAGTGGATGGAGGGACGGACACATGGATGGATGGATGGAAGGATGGGTAGGCTGACGGATGGGCACACAGATGGACAGATGGATAGATGATGGATGGACGAACGGACGGAAGGATGGTTGGATGGCTGGATGGGTGGGTGGATGGGAGGCTGGGAAGCTGGGGAGCAGAGGGTCAACACCACATAGCCGTGAACTGCCCAGCTCCCTTTCTGGTCCACAGGGGAGCTATAAGGCCCTGGTATGGGGAAAGATAAGACAGACTGTGAGGGGGGCTGGGACCCGTGTTAAGGAAGCCGGAGCCGATGGGGACTTTTCTTCCTGCCCCCCTCCCTCACCCAGGGTGCCTTTAAAAGTGTTACCAGGAGGCTGGTCTTCCCTGGCTCCTCTCACTGCAGAGTCGGCTGGGGTGGCTTTTAAGTAAAACCCTGGGATGGTGCTTGTATTTCCTAAACCTCCGACACCACTGCCCCTCCCTGGAGAGGCGCGTCGGGAAAACCCCGTCTGCCTGTCCCTCTGCCAGCCCCAGCTGCCCGTGGCCGAAGGCAGGGCCTGGGAGCCACGGGGCCCAGCTCTTGGCCTCGTCTCAGACGGTCCAGGAGGGACCCAGAAGCCAGCGTGAGTCAAGGAGCCTGGTGGCTGGGGGCTGGGAGATGGATGAGATGGCTTTTTGTGGGCCCCGCCCCAGGATTCTGGGACCGTCACCCACAAAGCTGCCCGGAGCCGCAGGCCTGTGTCTTCAGGGGAAACTCTTGACGAGTCCACACAACCTCTCCTGTGCCTCCCTGCAGCTGAGCTGGGAGGGTCACTACTTTTACCCGCGGCTGCCCATGCAAACACGGGAGGGGAGGGGTGCTCAGGTGTCCCCCTCTGATGTGCAGAAAGGACGGGCTTTCGGTGCCGGGCAGGTGGGAGGAGGACGGCTCGGCCTGGCGTGGCCTCTGCCCCAATGTCCCGCCTCCGACCCATCGAACGGCTGACGGCGAGGGGCATGAACCAGAGGCGAGAAACTCAGACCCTCCCCGTGGAGGGGGCTGCCGCCGTGGCTCTCAGCTGCCCCCACCTCTGCCCCCCACAGCGGAAGGGGCCCCCAGCAGGGAGAGGGGTAGGGTTTGGGGGCGGCAGAGGCCTCGTGGAACTGGAGGGGCCCCCTGTGAAGGCCCTGTGGGTGCTCATGGTGTGGAGGCACCTGGGCTTGGGCACCTGGTGCAGAGGCTGGCGCCTCCTCAGCTGTGTGGTCGCCGGAGGCTCCCCCGCCAAGGCCGCCCCTCCCCGGCAGGTGGGTCAGGGCTGCTGGTCTTCCAACAGGGTCTCCTCTCACTTACCTGCGGGTGGGGCGGAGGCTCCCCCAGGGCCTGGGAGGGCGGGGCCCCGAGTTTTCCATCGCTGTGGGTCGCAGTCAGTGAACTGCCCGACCTAATCATCTCCCGTTAGTCAGGAGGGACCGGCCTCCCCAGCTCTCGGTGGGTGTCTGTGGCCCGGCCTTCCGACCACCTGCCCTTGGGGACCCCCACCGCAGCCTCAGCCTCAGCCCTGGGGGGGTGGGGGGAGCCACGTGGCTCTGGGGGGTTAAGCCGTTCCCAGAGCCCAGGCAGCCCCGACTGGCCCTCGAGGCCCCACTCACCTGCCGTGTTTTCACAGGCAGGAGAGACCAGCAGAAACCGTTCGGGCCGCCCGGGCCCACGCACAGGGAGGGGGCTGCTGGGGCTGCCGGCTTGATGCCAGGGCTTAACTGGCGTGACTCCTCTCTCCTTCCTGGCAAACCAGGGTCCGTCTGGGCTGCTGTCCTGCCTACGGAGGGGGCGGTTCAAAACGCTCTTTCAGTCCCAAGTGGTGGCTTCTGAGCCTTCTCCACAGCCCGGCGCACCTGCCTGGCTGGCCTCAGCCGGCCCTCCCCTCTCCTGCCCTCTGTCCGCCCCCTTCCTGGCCCCCTGTGGCCCCAGCAGCAGCCACTCTCTGGTTCCCTGTCTGCCAGACACTGTCCACTCCCCTGACAAACTCCTCCTGGGCCCCCAGTCCTGCCTCACTTGCGCCTGGAGCCTTTCCTGCCCCCCACCCCGTCACTGAGCTATGACTCTGGGGGGTGGGGGGATGGGGACACTCTCTTCACATTCTTTTTTTTTTTTTAAATTTATTTATCTTCAGAGAGGAAGGGAAGGAAAGACGGAGAGAAATATCAATGTATGGTTGCCTCTCACGTGTCCCCTGCTGGGAACTGGCCTGCAACCCAGGCATGTGCCCTGACCGGGAATGGAACCACGATACTTCTCTTCACATTCTTGTGTTTATATGATCCAACCCATCCGTGTACGGGCGCCTCTAGGGTGGTCTTCACAAAGAGATGCCCAGCGCCCCCTTCTGAACCAGACTCCCCTGGGAGGGGCTCAGGGCTCCGTGAGTGCCCAAAGCCCCGGGCGACCCAGCCTCGGCCGGAGCAGCCAGGGGAGGGTGGCCGCCCTGGGAGGACCGCGCCTGGAGTGACAGCCTTGCTGGGGAGGGCTCCTGGCGGGGACCGGGGCTCCATCAGGTCCCAGCATGTCCGTCCGGTCAGCTGAGCAGGGAGACCCATCAAACCGCTGGGCCCTGGGGGAGGGGGTCTTGCTGCGCTGGGGGTCAGGGAGCAGCCGCGTCTTCAGGGGCGTTGTCATGGTTAGGCTGGCGGGAGGGGAATCTCTCTGTCCGTGGGGGGACCTCGGTTTTGTGGCCATGGAGTGAACAGCTGTGGGAAGGACAGAGACCCGCCAGGGCAGGGGGCAGTGGGGATGCACCAGTTACCCACACGTGGGGCGTGGGTTCACCCGCCATCTTCCAGGAAGCAGAGCCGCACGGGGCAAGGGGTCAAGAACTGCTGACCAGGATGGAGACAGAATCTGGGCTGCAGAGGGGATCCAGGCCCCGGGGGCCCGGTCACGGCTTAGCCCCATGGTGCCTCCTCAGAGCCAGCGGGGGTCCTGGCCGCCTGCCCTGCCCAGCCCCAACCTTGGTTCGTGTCTTGCCCAACTGACCCTTGCCTCCTTCTCTCCCTCCAGGCGCCTGGACGCCAATCTCATCTCCCGGGTCCCAGAGAGGAGCTTCGAGGGGCTGTCCCGCCTCCACCACCTGTGGCTAGATGACAACGCCCTCACCGAAGTCCCTGTCAGAGCCCTCAACAACCTCCCTGCCCTGCAGGCCATGACCCTGGCCCTCAACCGCATCAGCTACGTCCCCGACTACGCCTTCCAGAACCTCAGCAGCCTGGTGGTGCTGTGAGTATGCTCCGCCCCGCTGCCCACAGGCCCCACCACACGCCCGCCGCGGGGAGCCCGAGGGCAATGCTCGCCCCTCTGCGGTGCTGCCCTCCTGCTCTGTGGCCCCTCTGTGCCCCGCTGTCCCCATGCGATCGTCTTCAGACCAAGCGCCGCTAGAGCTAGAGGAGGCCCTCAGAGGGCAGAAGCCGGAGGGCCGCTGTGTTTCTCGCTGAGCCAGCACAGGGGTGGTGCCTGGAGAATGGGCACGTGAGTCCAGACTTCCTTAAGGGACTCCCACCCCGCCAGGGGACCGGGTGTGGCGGCTGGTGCTTTGGCCCAGGGACAGGGTACATTCATGGCTCCCAGGCCCAGAGAAGCAGCCGTCACCGGTGATTAGCCAGCCTGCCCCGAGGGGTAATTACCTGGGAGACAGCAGCCCTGGCAGCAGCAGGCACAGGGTGAACCCTGCCTCCCCGGGGGGTGGGGGGTGGCTGTCGAGGCAAATTAGCTCCCAGCTAATTGCCGTGAGTGACGGGCAGGTTCACAGGGGGGTCGAGGAGGGCTCTGGGGTCATGGGTGACTGCTGTGGGCTCGGCACCAGCTGCTGCAGGAACACGCGTGTCAGGGGCTCTGTCCAGGGGAGGCTGGCACCTGCAGAGGGTCAATGCAGCAGGTGTTTCGCTGTAGCTTCGGCGATACCCTGGCAGCAGCCCGAGGGAGTGGGGTCAGGGCCACGGGGAAGCCAGGGCCTCGGGACGGTCCCCAGCAGCACCCGGGGCGGGGTGGGGGCGACGCAGGCAGAGGCCCTGGAGTGTGGGATACAGCCGCTGCCCTCCAGGGTGACGGTCCAGGGGAAACAGCAGAAGAAAGACGGGGAAGGATAGCTCCTGCCCTCAGATGCATCGGAGCCCAGCGGGTCGGGAGGGGCGGGTCCTGGCCCCGACAGGTGCAGACAGGTGAGGAGGTCACGCGGTGAGGAGAGTGAGAGACCCAGCGGTCCGGGTGAAGACCCTGGGGTATGGGCAGTCCAGGAGAAGAGGCTGTGGACAGAGTTTGGGCCTTGCGGTGTCAGGGGTGACTTTGTCTGCGAGTGGGGGAGGGGAGTGTGAGGGTTTCGAGTGAGGGTGAGAGGTGAATGGGAAGGGGTTGGGGGGGGGGGACTGGGGGACTGAGGACAGAAAGGTCAGCAGGAGGCCCCGCTGACCAGCCAAAGCCCAGGCTGGGGAGGCGGCCGAGGACTGGAGTGGAGCAGCACAGAAAGGGCAGTTGGGAGAAGAACTGACTTGATGCAGAGGTTTTTCGAGGCTGGGATTTCCAGAAGGGGAACCAAGAAGGACTCGGAAGCGCGTTGGGCCCCAGAGGCTAGAAGCTGAGCCACCGCAGATCGAGGAGGGGTGCTGCTGGGCCCGAGAAGGCGGCAAGGGGACCCACACAGGTGGGAGCCCAGCTCAGGGGCAGAGACGACCCCTGCTCTGGGGCAGGGGCAGGGACCCGCTCTGTCCCCCACCTGCCCCCAGCTCATGGGGATGGAGGAAACGGGCTTCGGTAGCAGGTGACCTTTGGGGGATGAGCTGCAGGAAGGCCTGGAGCCAGACGGGGTGGCCCCCGCATGATGGGCAGGGGTCTGGCTGGAGGCGGCCCCCTCCTGTTGCTCTGCCAAACCCCAGAGCGGCACTCGATGGGACGGCAGTGACGCCCCAGCGCCCTGTCCCAGGCGGCCACCGGAGGGGCCCAGCCCCCTGGGCTGAGCAAGTGGCCTGGAGGAGGGAGTTGGCGGTGGGGGTGCGGGGGGCTGTTTGCCAAGCTGAGACTTGGACCAGAGATGCTGTGAGGGGCGGGTGGAGGATGGAGGCCGAGCTCAGCGGGAGGCAGGAAGAAGTGACAGTTTGGTGAGGCTGGGGGGGCTGGGGAGCAGCCCACCCCTTGGGTAGGGAGGACAGTTCCCGCCCAGAAGGTCGGGCTGTGTTTCCAGTACATCAGAAACTCCCTGCGGGAGGGGTCTGTCCCCGCTGGGACCTGGCGGAGCATGTGACAAGGATGGGGACTCGCAGGGCCCTCAAGGCCCAGCCCTGGCCGCTCTGCTGGGCGGGTCTGCCCGCAGGACCCCTGGAGGCCTGCCTGCCTCCCCCAGGAGGCCATTTCCTTTCTGCCTTTAATCCGAGACCCTAGGCACCCTGTGGGATCCCCAGCACCCAGCTCCCCAGAAACAGTGGGCACCGTTCAGCTGCAGATCCCAGGCTCTCCTCATTTTGGAGAGTTCCCTTCCTGTGTCACCCCTGAATGCACCTCTGTCTCACTGCCCAGTCCCTCCCTCGGGGACACCAGTGTCTCCGCGCTGAGTCACCGGGGTCCTCCTCCCCTCCCACTCCCCGAGTGCTGACCCGCGCCTCCCACCAACCGCCCTGCCGGCCGAGAGGTCTCCACTTTCTCTGACTGTGGCTGCAGCTGTTTCAAACCCAGGGACTGGAGTTTTAGGATATGGTCTCTGCCCTCCATTTGCTCCCTTGGCCTGTGACATCACTTTCTTTCATTTGTAAAGTCCGACACGGTGCTTCAGCTGATGGTCCGCAGCAGAAAGTGGCTGTGCTGTTTCCCTTGGGCTCCTCTCCCGTGAGCTGCGTTTCACTCTAGGCCTGACCTCTGCCGCCTTTTGCATCTGTGTGTCTCCCACCTGCTGTTCCCTAATTGCCACGTGACTCCCTTCTGGGGCCTTCGCTGGGAGAGCTGTCTACCGGTCCCAACGGCGTCACTGTTGGCCCGTGGAGCACCCCCTCCAAACTATAGTGTGTGGGCCAGTCTTGCGGGTACACTGCCTTCCCCCACGCGTGCGAGCCCCGGTGGAGCGAGGTGGGGGTGCTGGGAGGAGGCATCCAGCCTCCTCAGACCCCAGGCCCTGCTGGCCCAGCAGATCCAGGAGCTGTGAAACGCCTGAGTCACGCCCTCCACCCGGACCCTAACTCGGTGCATGGCTCAGAGCCTTGGGCTTGGAAGCAGTGCAGAGAGAAAGGGCGTTCGCAGAGCTGCCTCTGTTCAGATTTGGGGGATTTAGGGAGAATGCTCAGGGTTTTGTTTTCGTGCCTGTGCCATCCCTTGGCCGCCAGGTTTTGCAGTTTGCTCGCGTTAGGTTATGTCTGTCCTTGCCTTGTTGCTACTTGTAGTATCTGGGGCAGCAGTGGGGTTTCTGCTATTTCACTCGTTTCATTAGGAACTGGGAGAAGAACATCCCGTTGCTTATTTTCAACTAGCTATTTATCGCGGAATTCTCTCCCAGCCTGTGTGCTCCCCTGAGCCAGGCCCCTCTCCAGCCTGCAGTTCGTCGCTATGGACACTGGTGCTTGGGACACCCTTCCCTCTGCTTGTCCAGATCTCCCTTCCTCCAAGGCCCTGCTCTGGGTCACCACCTCCAGAAAGCCCTCCCTGATTGATCTGGCTTCACCAGTCCCTGCCGCCGCCGTGCTCGCCTGTCTGCAGTCCTGTGACAGAACACTCGGCCCTTAATTATATGTTGTCTGCCGCGGTTGGCTGTTGGCTGCCATCAGGGCGACTGGCCACTGAGTCAGGCAGGCTGGGTGCTGGGGAGCAGGACCAGAGAGGAAGCCTCAGACCAGAGCCCCCTCCGAACCAGGCCTCTCTGAGACATAGCGGGAGCGGCACCGGCTGTGGCCAGGGCGCTCCACTCCGCTTCCCTCTAACCAGAAGTTGGAAAGGGGTCACCTGTGGTCCACCCAGCCTCGGAGACTCTGACTTCCGACATCGGTCTCGGTCGATTGTTTTGTCTCTGGGGTCGAGGGCTGGACCACCCGGGGGCACCCGCTCCATGCGGCAGCCTCCGCGTCCTCCTTAAGCTGCCATCTGCCCCTGCCCCACCCCGGGCTCGGCGCCGTGGGCCCTGCCTGACAACCCCCTTTCCTCCCACACAGGCATCTGCATAACAACCGAATCCAGCGCCTGGGCACCCACAGCTTTGAGGGGCTGCACAGTCTGGAGACACTGTGAGTGTGGGGTTGTGGCCGAGCTGCATCCTGCCCATACACCCGCTGTGGCAGCCTGGCCCTGGGGTGGGGGGGTGCTGGTGTCTGGCTGCCCACCCACTCGCCACACTCCCTCCCCGGAACTGTCTCTAGCTTGTCACCCGGATGAATAAGTGAAAAGGGCCTCCTGCCTGTGGCGGGTGGACTGTGCCCTTCGGGAGCTTGGGGGAGCCCAGGGAGCGGGCCCCAGTGCCAGGTGCCAGCCAGCCACCGAGGTCGGGAAGGGTTCATGGAGGAGGCCGAGTGTGGGGGCTTTGGGTGTGTGTGTCCCAGAGGCTGGGCCGTCCGGGTGTGTGATTGAGGGGGGCATTGGGGACAGGACTGCGGACCCCTCCTCTGCCTGCGCCCCGGGAAGCCCAGGAGCATGCTGGGAGAACGTCAGAGCCGGCCCAGCTGGCCCTGCTGCTGACCTCGTGCCCAGGGGTGGGTGCAGGGGTGCCCAGCCTGCCAGCAGGAAACGCAGCCTGTCTCCTGCCCTGGGCCAGACGGAGCCGTGTGCCCCCCTCCCCCGGCAGCTGCCCAGGGTGGCGGGCAGTCACAGCCAGGGCTCTGACGCCCAGGGACCGCACTGCCTGCCAGGGACCGAGCGGGCCCAGGGTGGTGTGTTTGCGGGCCAGACAGACCTCAGCCCTCCTTCAGTGCCCAGCCATCCTCCGCCACTTGCGTGGAGTATGAGTGCACAGCTCTGCCTTGCCGGGTGCGTGGGGACTCCAGAGCTCTGGGCGGACTCGGGCTGCCCGCCCGCCTGCCCGCCGGGTGTGGGCTCGCTCTGCTGGGAAGCCGTGGGGGCCCCCATGCTGGGTGAGGGTCAGCTCCTCTGAAAAGCCCATCCGCAGCGCTTTCCTCACTGCAGGGCACGCTGCCCGCTTCTTTCTCAATTAGCCACTGGCACACTGCGCCGGGCGTGGCCGGTGCTGGCTGCACTACAGAGCGGCCTGCCGCCCAGCGCCCACCGAGCTTTTGATGTGCCGGGCGCAGGGCCACCAAAAAGCCTGCACTCACGGCACAGGCGGGGAAGCCAAGGTGAGGCACGGAGAGGCGCCCCACCCCCACGACTGGACACAGCGAAGCGGCAGGGGCTGGGGCGTGAGGGGTCCCTCCAGCCTGTGACCTCGGCCACGTCCTGCGCTCTCCCAGCACCGTTGCTGGGCCGAGAGGAGGTAGGAACCGCGCTGGTCTCCACCGTTGGCTGCCGGGTGGCGGCTGGGGATCTCGCCCTGCACCCCTGCTCCCTCCAGCCCCCTTCTGGCTGGGCAACACCCCTTCCTTCCTTCCCAGCCGCCCTGCACCCCTGCTCCCTCCAGCCCCCTTCTGGCTGGGCAACACCCCTTCCTTCCTTCCCAGCCTTCAGGGATCCGCTCCGCTTCCAACTTCTGATGGAAAGGGGTTCTTTATCCTCCGTCCAGGAGGGGCACTTGCTGAGCCTGGGGGCAGCCAGAGGCGGGAGGGGCGGGGCAGGAGAGTGAAAGCCAGGAGTCAAAGCTTTTAATTGTTGGATAATCGTCGGGCTTTGCAGCCTTGGTTATTACTGGGGAGCTTTTCATGTGCGCTCCTGGCTGGCAGGGTGTTTCTCCCTGGGGCCGAAAAGCTCTGCCTCTCAGACCCCTCTCATCTCCGAGGATCCAGCCCCCCTCCTGCCCTGCCCCAGCTGTGGTTTGGCTCCGGCACCCAGCCCTTCCACCTGTGCAGGAGGGGCCCGGTGTGAGCCAGCACACGCGTGGTCACGCACGCACACAGCTCGCACGCCATGTAGCTCAGCCTGCCACGTTTCTCAGCTAACACCGACATGCCCCCCCCCCACCCATGCACAGCATCACTACCCACTGCCAAGCGCCCGGGGCAGTGTGGCCAGTGACCTGCACTGCTGTGGGGCCGGGCGCCATGGGCGCCACTGCCACCTCTGTCCCCGATGGCTGGCTGGCTGGAGTGGCCGCAGCCTTGGGCCTCTTTTCCCTTGGCTGCCCAGCAGCGGGCAACCTCGGAGGGAGAGGAGTCGGCCGGCAAGCATGCACCCTGCTCTCTGTGCTCCAAAAGACCCAGCGAATCCAAGAGGGGTGGGCAGGGTCCAGGGGCTGGACACCACTGTGCCCCGCCGGCAGGCATGCAGCCCCAGGCTCCTGCCCCGCTGCACTCTGGGGAGGCTTGGCTCTCAGGGCAAGACTGTCCCCAGCTGCTTGCAGGAGAGAGTCCTGTCCTGCAGGCGCCCCTCCCTCCTGCGCCCCCACGAGGGTGCCCGTCCTGGCCGAGAAATTCAGAGTCAGAGGCAGGTCGGCCTATGAGGTTTTATTTCCTCACTTTGCCGCTCAGACCCGATCCGGAGATGCGGGGCGAGCTGCCCGCCTCTGGACGGACAGGTGCTGGTGAGGCCCCGGACGTGGCTCCGTCAGCGCTGGCTCCCGGGGGTCCGGCCAGTCACGGGCCTTCCCGAGCGTCTGGGCTGAGAGTCCTCGAGCAGGAGCGGTGCTGGGGAGGCTCTGCCTCCGCAACCTGAAACCGGCCCGTGCGCAGTCCACGTGACACGAAGCACGGAGACCAGGGCGCTACTCCGTGCCACCAGCAAATGCTTCTCAAATCCCTGGCTCTACTGGCCAATAAAATCTGTGCCCCCCACAAAAAGAGCCGAGCAAATGCACTGCCACCCCAGGGGCCTGCCCCACACCTCAGATATGGGCGTCTGATATCAGCCAGAACTCGGAGGGGCCCTCCCTGGGGCCTGGGTCTCGGGCTCTGGGCCTCATTACCATCTGGTGAAGGAAATCCGACAGATCAGGGCCCCTGGGCTGCTGGACTTTCTCCTGGGAGGGGACCTGGGGCCATGGAGGGTGGACGCCTTCTGGCCCAGCTCCCTCTCGTCGGCACTGGCCAGCAGCCGTGTGATACAAGGCCCGGGGTGGGGGGTATATTCGGGGCTCTGCCTCGTGGTCCAACACGAAGCTCCACGTGCATCAGGCAGTGGGATGGGAAGTGAAAATGCTTTTTTCTCAGAGGCTGTGGCATCTCTTATCTTGCTTGTTCCCCCTCCCATCTGCCTGTCCAGGCAAGAATTGTCTCCCCTGGTGTTGCAGGTGAGGAGAGCCGGGCAGAGCAGACATGGCTCACCAAGGTCTCCCGGCAAACCAGGGGCTGGGACTGGAGCTGGGTCACTGCCGCCCTCCCAGCGCCCATGGCCAGACCACACAGGCTCTGGATGGGTCAAGGGGACCCTTCCTTGCCAGTCTCTCATCACCCCACGTTTGTGGGTCTATTAGTTACAAATCTGTGGGGCTTTGTGGCTTATAGAGGAATTTATTGTTCCATATAAAATGTCATTTTTTCTGGCTTTCCCTGTGGAAGCAGTCTTGGAACCTAGCAGGTGGGAAATTGAGCCGTGCAATGCGTTTGTCCTGCAGTCCATGGCCACGGCGAGTTATTAACAGTGCTTCCCAGCACCGCGTTCGCTGTCCCACGGCCCTGGCGCTGTGGGCAGCCAAGGTCACCCTTCTTGTCCCTGCTTCCCCTTCCTCCCCTGCTGGCAATGGGGCTGAAGCTTCTGCTCCAAACCTGCCCTGCTCCCCGGGACGCCCCCGCCAGCTGGCCTGGAATGGCGGGGAGCGTAGGCTCAGGAGATGGTGGGCGCCCATCCGAACTGCTGGCCAAGGTCCCCCGGTGGGTCTGTCCCTCAGTTTTGGAGGGAAGGAGCCGGCAGAATCAGTGACCCCTGCTCACGGCTGAGTTTCTGGGGCGTTCGTGACCACCGTCTGGAGATGCTTGTGCTCCCACGGGGACAGTCCCTCCACGAGCTCCGTGGTTCAGAACTGTGGGTCCTGACATTGCACCTGCGAGGTGAGGTTGCTGGGACAGACCCTGGTGGCACAGCGCTGTGACGGGGCCACCCCAAAGCCTCCAGGTCGTCATGGCCTACGAGCAAGGTGGGTGCTGCCCACACCTGGGTCCTGTGGCTTTTCTGGAGAGGGTGCTGGGGGGAGGAAGCGCCAACAGACCCTCATTCAAGGGCCTTGGTGGCAGCTCGAGGCAGAACACGGCAGCTGTCTCGGGAAGACAGTGAGCAGGTGACTGGCCGACATGATGGCCCGGGGAGTGAGGAGAAGAGGGAGGGTTTCTCGGTGCACAGAGCAGCCCACGGGGGTGGCCCGACACCCAGCACAGGCAGTGGGTACCCTGCTGCTGAAGCGGTCCCCGTGCAAACTCAGACACGGCTCTGGCCACAGGCAGACTTCTCACTCTCTTCCAAGTCCTGGCTCCTCGGGTCCCAGGTGCTTCAGGGGTCAGCAGCTTCCTTGAGACCCCGCTGTGCCAGCTGCCGGTGTTTTCCGAGTTTCCCGGGGAGGACGAGCAAATAGGCGGAGGGAGGCTGATAGGAAGCAGCCTCTGTGTCTCTCAGGGGAAGTCGATGGCAATTTCGCTAATTGCCCCGTTTATTCGTGGGTGGCCTTTGCTGGAGGCTGCTGGAAGGTAAAACGGTGCTGTCAGTCAGAGCGTCTCTATCGGTTCCTGGCTCCCGGGCCCTCCGCCCCCAGCAGGCAGAGTCAGATTCAAGCCAGAGGCTCTGTGTGTATGGGAGGGCGCACGCAGGACACGTGGTCACGGCGCCGTCCTCACCAACACTGCCCCACGTGCCCTGGTCTGTAACCTGGGAATGAGCCCCAACTGAGCCTGAGAATCGGCATGAGGCCCGCACCATAAATCACACGGACCCTCTCTCTGTCCAGGCTTGTGACAGCGGCCAACTCCTGTGTCTGCTGGTGCAGTGACCAGGGACCGGCGAGTCTGGGTGGGTGACCAACGTCCAGTAAAAGGAAGAGGGAAAGGAGGCGGCACCCTGGTGGCCTCTGCCCTGGGCGCACGGCGGGTGTCGGGGTCCGAGGGGGAGGAAGCACACGCGCGGAGTTGGGGGCTGTCCCAAGGCCCCGGTTTCTCCCCCATCCTCCTCCTCACTGTCCCTGCAACTTCCTTCTCAGAAGGGCGCCTGCCAGCCTGTGTCTGTGTTGTGCGTGGAGAGATGTGAGTCGGGCCTAACTCAGCCCAGGCTCCAAGACCCTGGAGCCCCCCTCTCTCCACACCTGCGTTTTCTTACCGGTCGGACACAGGGGCCGGCTAGCGTGACAGCGAAATCTGCAGCTGTGAGCTCTGAACGAACAGCGAGGCTCGCAGACAGCTCGGGAGGCGGCCGTTTCCTGGTCTCCGAGTCTCTACAGGGCCAGGGAGGAAAGATGCTGGGAGTGTGGGTCCTCGGCAGCTCAGGGCTTTGCCTTCTTCCCAGCTGCGTTGCCGATGGCCTGGACCTGCCACCCACCGGGGTTGGGTTTGGCTGGAAATGGCTGAGCAGACGGAGCGGAGCTTCCAGACGGAACTGGGGCTGCAGGAGGCCCTTCGCCGTCTGCTCCCAGCTCCCCAGAGCAGCCGACAAAACAGTTCACGCTTCCTGGGCTTCTGGCTCATTCCAGGCTCTTAAAAAGCCATGAGAGGGTTTTCTGAGGTGAGGGTGTCAGAAACCAGCCTTCCACAGAAGGGCCAGACCAAAGGAGCCCGTGGGGGTGTTGCAGGGCGGGCTCTACGTGACCTCAAGGGGCAACACAGGACCGGGCAGCCCCGTCCTCAGGCCTCGGCCCTTCGGCTGGAGAAACCACCCCGGACAACGAGCACCCGCATGTGTGGCCCTGTGCCCAGGCCTGGGGAGCCCCGAGAGGGGACCCACGTGCTTCCTGAGTGTGGCAGCTCCCAGTGGGTCGGGGCACAGCGTGCACACAGCGGCCCCCCCGCCCCCCACCCTGACTCACCACGTGGGCCGCAAACCCAGCTCTTTCGTTCTCAGCCAAAGGGGTCAAGCGCAGGCCTCTCTCTGGCTCAGCTCCTCGTGGGCAAAATGGAGGCGATAACAGCACCTGCCTCACGGGGCTGGCACGGAACGGGATGAGTTCATAGATGTAGCTCGCCCAGAACCGCAAGAGTTACCTAGCAATTACGGTCATTATCAGGACTGTTATTATCACCACCTTCGTTATTGCCGCCTGAGGCCGAGCTGCTCCGGAGAGAAAACCAGCTGGCAAGGGGGCGAGGGAGCCGTTCCGGCTGCAGGGACGCCGCGCGAGAGGAAAGGTCTGCTGGAGTCGGGCTCCGGAGGGGCGGAGGGTTTCCGCAGCCGAGGACGCGAGGGAAGGCTCCGCGGAAGCAGACGCACGCAGACATGAAGAGGCACAGCGGTCGGACAGGCAGACGGGCGGACGGACCACTTCATTGCTGGATCCCGTTCCCCACGTCAGGAGGAGCCATCTCCAACTTTTTGTCGGAGAGCAGCCAGGTCGCCGGTGCCGCCTGAAAGCTCTTCCCAGCCAGCAGCTGAGAGTGTGGACTCCGGACCCCCAGGGCCCGGGCACAGCTCCCGCTGAGCGGCTGGAGCAGACAGGCCGTCCCTGGGCAGTGGCTGCAGCCCCAGAGGGTCATCTCTGGACCCGGGAATGGTCCGAGGAGAGTGTTTCTTCGTGACAGGTGGCCACCCCACATGATGGTCAGGGACTTGGCTTCTTGGGCCCTGGCCACCCTCATGAGCTGGTGGAGGGGCGGACAGACTGTGGAGGAGACGGGCTGCTGTGCCATCCATCCTGGGCCAGCGGCACCTTCCGTGGGGGAGTCGGGTCAGCGCCGTCAGCTGCCTCCCCGCTTGGCTCCTGTTCCGTAGGCCGCGCCATCCAGCAGCACTCTCTGGATGGTGCAGACGTTCTCGTCTGTGCTGCTGACCTCAGCCACGGAGAGCTGGTAGGCCCGCTGATGGTGCTGACGTAGCGTCAGCTGAAACTGAAGGAACCACGCAGCTGGGGGCATTGGTAGTGGGCAGTTGTCACACAGAGGAGAGCGGCTGGGTTCAGGTCACGGCCGTGCAGGAACAGGTGTGATCAGGGGACGTGGGACACCGCTGTGCCTCGCTTTGTGGCCTGTGCAATGGGTGTGAGAGCAGTACCTGCCTGACGACGTGAGGCTGTCCCGTGGCCGGCATCGTGGAGGTCAGCAAGGGCGTGCTCGGCAGTCCAGGGACACCTCCCCCAGACAGAGACACCTCGCCTCCAGACGCTGCCTTATCTCAACCGAACGGTCACATGTCCTTCACTAGCTTCACGGCGCAGACTTCGGCTGAAGCCGCTCTCTCTGCCGGCTCCACCCCCTTCCCTTCTCCACCGATGGAAATGTCACCCCGTGACCTCCAGTTTGCAAAGGTCCTGGTCCCTGGTGAGTCCTCCGGGACCTGTCTCGTCCTACGGAGACCCAGTCCAGTGGTCTCAGGCCTCGGTCCGCACAGGAATATCCTTCGTCCGCCCCTCTGCCTTTGGTGTTACCCCTCGGGGCTGGCAGAGCAGAGGTCAAGTCTGATTGGCCCCAGAGGGAGCCTGCACCCCGCCAGCCACACCCACACCTAAGTGGGCAAGTCCAGGGGCTCCACCGGCACACTGTTGGCAGGGTGCCTTCTGACATTTGCTGGTTTTATTTTCCCACGTTTCCCAACAAAAATAGCCTCGTGCTCACATGCCTTTTCCCGTGTCGGCCAGGCCGGGTCTGGCAGTGCTCCCAGCCAGAGGCTGCCGAGGGGGGCCTGGCTGCCTGGATGCGGGTCCGCCGTTCCCCCAAAGGGCTCCAGCAGCAAACGGCAGGGGGCTCGTGCCGGGGTCCCATGGCCCTGAGCGAGCCCCACAGTGCCCTGCGGGACTGTCCCTTGCCTTTTTCACATCAGCCTCCAAATCTTAAGGAGGATCCCAGGAATACCCTTAGATTCCTTAAGGGCCCCTTAATGTTTTCCATTATCGTTGTATCTAGACCTTTTCACTTACTCCTTCGTTCTCTTTGCAAGTGTCTGTGGAGCTCAGTTCTGCCCCCGCGCTGCTGTGGGGTCTGAAGTCTGAGTCGGGCAAGTTCCTAATTTCAGGGAACTTTCGTTCTCGTCGCGTAAAAAGAAAAGAGACAAATACGTGTCAGATGCAAGTACGTTCCACGAGGAGAGAGTAGGTGGGGTGTCTCATGATCTATGGCCTCACGCTTAGGGGAGTTCAATAGTTCATAATCACTCCTGGCTCCGCGGCCTGTCTGGGCGTGCGTGACAGGCCCCTCCCCGGTGCTCTGCCGGGGCTCGGGGGTCCTGCGGGGCCGCTCACGTCTGGGCCTTGGTGTCCAGCAGGTCGGGCCTCTCTCTCCAGGCCACCCCGCTCCCTTCCCCAGTGATGGGAGTGCACCCAGGGGAGGCAGAGGCTGCGGGGCCGCTTGTGACTGAGGACTATCTCACGCCAAGTTATTCCCGCCGCATTCTGCCGGTCACTGCCCGTCACGAGGCCAGCTCTGTCTCAGAAGTGGGGAGGTTGATCTTAGCAGAAGCATTGAAGAGCTGCAGGCAGCAGATTCATTGAGGTATGATTGGCAGACAGTGGGAGTTGAAGGCGTTCGGCGTGTCAGCTGGATGGGCCGCTGAATGCCAGGCTGTGGCTGCTCTGAATCCGCTGGCCTTGCGGGGTTGGGGACAGGGCGACTGGCTGCGGTTTCACACCGAGCGATCGGAGGAGGGCGAGCCCGGTGAGAGCCGGCAGAGCTCCGGGCCCGACCAGCCCAAGTCTTAGCGCCGGTCTCTGTCCCATACGGGAATAACGCAGCATCGAGGCTTCTGAGTGCAGGTGCTTGGGTGTCCCCTGTGGAACGTCCAGCTGCCAAGGTCAGGGGCCTCCACTTGGACACAGGGACAGGTGACGGTGGGACCGAGAAGACTGTGTGATCACTCTGCAGCTCACACCCCGGCTCTCCCAGCCTGTCATCTGGGTGGCTTCCACGGCCGGCCGGTGGTAGATTGAACGCCAGGAATGTGGCCCCCCGCCCCCCGCTGCAGCCCCGTCTGGGGCGCTGTCTTCCGAGTGCCCTGAGCCTGGGCACAGACCCTTCTGCAGGACCCGTCCCTGGCCCTGAGGGAACTGGGCATCAATCGGCTTGAAAATACACGGCCAGCCGACGTCTGCAAGGCGGTGCCCCTTTAAATGCCCACCTGTCATTGGTTGGGACAATGCCACTCTCAAAGCCACTGCCATGTTTGTGATCACACATGTGACATACGTGCTCATTGTGGACACACTGAGAAATGGGGAAAGATGAGCTGCCCGCCACCACCTTATGCCAAGGGGCGCTGTTCGTTTTTACAAAGGGTGAGGGCAGAGGCCACAGGCAGCCCAGGGAATCACCCAAGAACCTTCTAGAATCCCAAGAGCTGGTGACAGGTGTTAAAGGTTTCCTTCTCCCATCTGTCCCGAGGCCCCATTGATGTCCCCAAAGGCTTAAAGGGCTTCCCTGGCCAGCGGGGACAGTTCTGAGCCAGCTGGCCCCTGCTCCCTGTCCCCTTGTCCAGGGGCTGTTCCGGTTTCAGGAGTAGGGGTGAGATGTGCATGTCCTCACACATGTCTCCCAGCATGGCGGGGGGGGCCCCATGCCTGGGCAGCCCCTGCTCTAGCCGGGCCGCTCCTGACGAGGGCTCCACTTCCTTCCAGGGACCTGAACCACAATGAGCTGCACCAGTTCCCGGTCGCCATCCGCACGCTGGGCAGGCTGCAGGAGCTGTGAGTGCCTCTGCTGGCCCGCGCCCTGCACTGGGGGCTGGGACGGGCGGGGGCCGGGGACAGACGGACAGGGGCACAGCCTGGAGCGCGAGCAGCCTGAGAGAAGCTGAGGGCGACCAGCAGAGCCCCAGACCTCAGGCAGCGTCTCCACTCAGATGGCCGCCTAGACCGCAGTGGCACCTTCATGCCACCTGGTCCTAGATGCGGGCCAGACCGGCCAGAGGGGAGAGTGGGAGGGGACACCTGGAAGTCCCCCATCTCTCGCTGGCCGAGATGTCTGACTTCCTCGGGCTGGGCAGGCAAAAGGATGAGGTTCCGTCCCCTGAGAGGGGAGGGAGGGGCCAACACCCTCGGGAAGCAGCAGCTGGAGGGTCTGTGCATGGACGTGTCTGTCCGTCCCCTTCTCTCTCTGTGACTCGGAGGGAAAGCTGCTTGGGGACAGGGCCTCTGTCCCCTGCACGTGTGAACCCCCAGCGAGCAGCTCAGCGCTGTCACAGCCGGCCCAGGTGGTGACATTGTCTGGAGGGCCAGGGTCAGTGACAGCTTGGGGCTGAGGGAGACCGAGAGCGAGGTGAGGTGAGGTGACCCGGAGCCCCAGAGAAGCCGGGATCGCCACGGAGACGAGGGTGGCTACTCTGTGAGGGTTCTGTGCCACATGGCCCAGCATTTATTGATTGTATTTCATTCTTTTCAAGCATTTATTTCGAAAGGTCTTCCCCAGCTAACCAAACACAAACTCCTGCCCCAGGGCCCCAGGTGTTCACCCTGGTCTTCACGTCCACGTGTCCCTGTGTCCAGTCCGTCACCTTCCCGCCTTATGCCTCGTCCTCCTGCCCTGGCCCCTTCTCTGTGCTTTCGTTTTCCTGCCTTGAGGTCAAGCCAGCACCCATCTGGGGCTCAGCCCTCACCCAGATCCCCTGGACGTTCTGTTTCTTCCACTTTAGTCTCCTCCCCCCACACACCCTCCCCTTCCCCCTTGGGGACCCTCCAGAGGGCTCCTGCCTGAGTGACAGAGGTGGTGGTGATGGACAGGACTCCCCCCCAGCTGAATTGCCCTAGGGCTTCCTTAGGCCCCACACCCACCACCTGCACAGGGAAGTGGGGGCAGGGGTGATGTCCGATGAAGAAAAGTCACAGACAGGGTTGAACCTGGGTCTCCCGGCAGGTGTCCCTTTGGTCTCTGGCCTTTCGGGGGGGGGCGGTCCGCCAGCTCCCTGCAGCCCGTGTGTCCCCATGAGGCCACATGTGTCCCCGGCCCCCGCTAACCATGCTGCCTTCCAGGGGCTTCCACAACAACAACATCAGGGCTGTCCCAGAGAGGGCCTTCATGGGGAACCCGCTGCTGCAGGCGATGTGAGTCCCGACTCCTCCAGCAGCGTCTGCGGGCCGGGCCGGGCCGGGCGGCCGGGCGAGGGGGTGCTCTTCATGGGCTCCGTGGGGGGAAGACGGCAGAGAGCTGCCCTGGTCCTGGCGGAAGGCGCCCAATCCCTGAACTCGGTGTCTGGGGCTCTTTCAGACACTTCTACGACAACCCGATCCAGTCCGTGGGGAGGTCGGCGTTCCAGGACCTGCCGAAGCTGCACACGCTGTGCGTTGCCCCAGAGGGGGGCCCCTGCCCACCCCGCCCCTCCCTCGGGCTCAGACCCCAGAGGCAGGAGCTCCAGGCCACAGGCCTCCCCTTGCTCGGGCCCTTCCCAGACGTGGTGACTGGACAGCCTCCCGGCCCCTGTGGCTTCTTCCCAGCCCCCAAGTGGGTGGGCAGGGCCCGTCCCCGGGCAGGGCCTTGGACCCGGCCTCTGCAGGTGGCTGGATCGGGTGGCACCCTCGGAAAACTCCAGGGCCGGTTGCGGTTCTCCAGCTCTCGGCCGCACTGCTTTGCTTCCTCCCTCCCGCTCCGCCAGTGCCAGCCCAAGTCCCTCCCCTTCGTGGAAGCCCCGCCCCTTCGTGGAAGCCCCGCCCCCAGTGACCTCCAGCCTCAGCACACTGGCTTTAAAGCACGTGCTTCCCTTGGGGGTCCTGTGTCACCCTTCTCCCCACCCTGGGTGCGGACTGTAAGGACATCACACGGCTGGATCCCGGGCCCAGGCCCTGCTCAGGCAGCAGCCTGAGACACTGCCCCCCCCCACCCCGCCTGCCCCCTCTCCATGTACAGGTCCCTGGGCTTCCTGTCTCCCCAAGATGTGGGGTGAGGGGGGAAGCTTCCGTCTGAAGCAGCTTAAGAAAGGGGTGCTGAGGAAACCGCAGAAAACAAGAGTTTCGGGGAGCCCCTGTTTCAGGCTCTGAGCAAACCTAGCAGCCCGAGCTTTCTCCAAAGCACCCGGGCCATCACCATCCTAACAGAGGTGATGCCTGAACGACTCGGGCGCCTGTTCCGTCTGGGCTTTGTGGCTGCTCCGCCCCCGCTGAGCACAAACCGGCCTCCACCTGGGCAGGGAGCTGTGGGGCTTGGGAGGAGGATGACACTCCCCCCACGGGGTGCGGAGGTCTCTGTGGGGAGAGCCCCGAGGGCCAGCGCTGGTGTGGACCCGCTCAGACCCCGCCCTCAGGCTGCGGCTGTCTCCAGGTCCCTGAACGGAGCCGCGGACATCCAGGAGTTCCCAGACCTCAAAGGCACCACCAGCCTGGAGGCCCTGTGAGTGGCTCTCTGGCCGCCCGCCCCCCCCTGGACTCCATCCGCCCGGTGTCTGATGCCTTGCTTGCCCCTGTCTGGCCGCCTCCTGCTGGGGGCTCCAGAGGGCGCCCCGCTGGGCCCCCAGGCCACAGCAGACTCTGGATGGGGCACCGCTGCGGGCAGGGTGGGTGGCAGGTGGTTTGGGGTGAGTGACTTCAGGGTCCCTCCCCCAGCCATGGGTGCCTGAGGCCCTGCAGCAGAGAGGGGGTGAGGGGCCGCCTCCTTGGGCTTCTGAAGTGAGTGTCAGCCTAAACTTTCTCGCTCACCCCTGGGGGGAGGGGGGCAGGGGTCGGGGCTTAGCGGGCCCTGAGACAGTTTGAGAGAATGAATGGGACAAGTTAGGGATCTCCTGTCCCGCCCATGTCACCCAGCCCACCCAAGGCACAGTGGGAGGGCACTCTTTCCGGTGGCTCTGCTGTCCCCTGAGACTCGCTGGCATCCGGAAAAAACTCTCCAAGGATGACTGGGCCTTGGGTCTTTCCTGGGACACCCTGTCCCTGCACCAGGCAGCTCTCCAACCTGCCCCTCCCTGGGCAGCCTCTGCTCTCCCCTTTCTTCCCATCTTCTCTCTCCTGAGGCACAGGAGTGGGGGGGACAGGTGCCGGGTTCCCCGGGCCCCACCGCCTGCTTTTCCCCCCCGTCCCCGGCTGCATCCCCCTGCAGGACCCTGACCCGCGCTGGCGTCCGGCTGCTCCCACCCAGGATGTGCCAACAGCTGCCCAGCCTCCGCATCCTGTGAGTGCCCCCCGCCCCTACAGCCCCACCTCACGCCCGGGTCCCCCTGGGCTGCAAAGGTCCCTCCTGGTCAGGGAAGGGTCAGGTGTTACGTGTGTCAGCAGCCATGTCCCCGCAGGGTCACCCCGCCTTGGCTTCCTGACGGGGCTGGTCCCCTGGCCCCATGTCACGCCGGCCCCCACCCCCCCTCCCCAGGGAACTGTCTCATAACCGCATCGAGGAGCTGCCCAGCCTGCACAGGTGCCGGACGCTGGAGGAGATGTGAGTGGGGGTGGGAGAGGGTGTGAGCAGATTCCCGCCGGTCTGCAGGGAGGGCTCCGCACACTGACCTTCCCCCGAGGGGGGGCGGGGGCTGGGCAGAGGCCTGGGCAGCAGCTGACGGGCCAGGAGCCGGTGCCCAAGGGGACTCCAAGAGGCTCCCTGAGGGTCGAGAGCAGCATGGCAACGAGGGACTGGACCACGGTCCGGACCCAAGAAGACCCTGCCTTCAGAGCACACGGTCACTTCCCCTGGCAGCATGTGTACTCTCGTGTGTGCATGCTGTTGTGTGACACACACACACACACAGTGGGGGCCCGGGTTCCGACTTGACAGGGAACAGAGTCACGTGAAAGATTCTCTCTGAGGAGGTCCCCCGCCCCTGCTTTCTCCAGCTGGCAGGGCCTCCTGGGTCTGTCCCCAGGTCTCCGCGGGGCGATCAGTGCCTTTGGGGGCCTGGGCGGGATGTCAGGGCCGGTCGAGGTGCCTCAGTGGGTGCCGAGGCACCAGCCTCTCAGTCCGCTGAGCAAGGGCTGAGCAAGGGCTGGGCGGGACAGGGCTCCGGTGCTGGACCAAGGCCTGGAGGACCCGAGGGGCGAGGTCACTGGGCGGGGAGCCAGGCCCCATGGGAACCCTGGAAACGGACTCTCCTTTGGGCCACAGGGACAGCACGGTGGCTTTGTCCCCTGACCCACTTACCCAAAGCAACCGGACCCCTTTGATGCTGGCGACTGCTGCGGGCTAGGCCCTCACTCTCTGCGCCAGGAGAAGGGGGGGCTCTCCCTTCGCTGCCCAGTGTGTTTGAGGGGGCCCGGTCTGGAGTGCAGCCAGGGCCGGAGCCCCCGGTCACCAGCCCGCCTTGCTGCCCTAGCGGCCTCCAGCACAACCGCATCTGGGAGGTCAGAGCCGACACCTTCCACCAGTTGAGCTCCCTGCGGACCCTGTGAGTACCCGTGTACCCGGCTCGGGGGACATCTGGGGACGGCTCAAGGCCACTGCCCTCGTGATGTGGACACACCGTTGAGCACACAGGTCCCTGCACACACAGCCCCCAGCACACACACACACAACGGGCCAGGTGCCCACACCCCCCAGATGGCTTCTCCAGCTGCATCTCCAGTGGGTGCCCAGGGACTGGGAGGCTCTGAGGCCAGGCTGCCATGTCCCTTTTGGGGGGCCACAGCCGGGAGCCAGGCTACAGATGCCTTCACCTCCAGGAATGGCTCAGACGGGGGCGAGTACAGGAGAACCAGGGGAGGGACAGGGAGTCCTCCATGTGTCCCGTCCCTCCTCTCACACCCTCTCTGCCCGCAGGGACCTGAGCTGGAACGCCATCCGGTCCATCCACCCGGACGCCTTCTCAACCCTGCACTCCCTGGTCAAGCTGTGAGTGCCTCTGTGTCCCCGTCCTGGGTGCTGCCAGCCAGTGGGGACAGCAGGACCCATGCAAGAGTGGGCACCGGCCTGGGAGCCTGGCCACATGTCCCGGGGACAAGGGCTCCAGCCTCATCAGTCACGGGGACCGGCCATGTGATCGGCCGTGGGGCCTGTTACCAGAGAGCCGCGCCCCCTGCAGGCTGTGGGATATCACCTGGGGGTGCTCTGCAGCATTTCGGGGACCTGGGCCTCCCTGTGCCCCACCCTGCCCCACCCCTCCCTTTCGCCGCCCACAGCCCCGAGCCCCTCCCAGCACTGGAGGGTGGAGGCAGAAGGGGAGCCAGGGTCCCAGCGTGGGCATCCCTGTGCAGTGCTGCCATTCTGCGGGTGGGGTGCCGCCGGCCGTGGGGTTAGGTGGGACAGGGCAGGTAGCGTGTCGCACTGGCCATCTGGCCGTGATGTCAGCGTTGGAAGGGCCACTGTTGTGCAGCCACCGCTGTGGCGAGGCCCACGCGGCGCCAGGGGAGCTGCCTGCTGGCCGCGTGTCCAGAAGGCACGTCTACCCGAAGGGTCCCCTTCTGGTTCTTACTGAGACCCCTCCCGGGCTAGCACCGACTCCACCTCAGGGACCCTCCGCGCCCACGCTCGCAGTCCCCCCAGTCTGGGCTCCGTGGGCTTGGGCTGCAGGGCTCTCCTCCCTCTGACTCGGGGCAAGACATACCCGGCCTCACCTCTGGCTGCAGAGGGGACGGATGACCAGCCGGCCAGCTTTGTCCAATACCAGCTCTGGGCTCCAGTGTCATCCGAGAGTCAGGGGCGGGGTGGGGCCTCCTGGATGGGACTCCCACCTGGCACAGGAGCTGTGGCTGAGGGGCCCGGTCACTCCTGAAGCGGAATGACCCCTGGTGGACAGTCAGTGCCAGACATTTGATGAGTGAATGAGCGAATGAGTGAGCGAGTGTGTGGTGCCCGGAACCTCTGCTGGCCGCCCTCCCCACCCCGTGCCCAGAGCTGCCTTCCCAGCCTGTGACTGCCGGCCCTTTGATCCTCTCCTCTGGCCACACCCTCAGCTTGGCCCTGGCCCCACAGTCCCCCGACTGCCAGTAACCCTGACCGTCCACTGTCCTAGGGACCTGAGAGACAACCAGCTGACCGCACTGCCCCTGGCTGGGCTGGGGGGCCTGGTGCATCTCAAACTCAAAGGGAACCCGGCTCTGTCTCAGGCCTTCTCCAAGGACAGTTTCCCAAAACTGAGGTGAGGGCCTGGCTTTCTTCCACCCCCGCAAGGGAGGTCTGCCCCTGGGCAGCTCAGAGGCCGTGAGGGACACACGGAAGCCACCGGAAATGCTTGGTGTCCAGGCTGAGCGGAGGGCTCATGCCCCCCTTCCCGGCCCTCCTCGGCAGCATTTCCCTGTTCCAGCCCAGGGGACCCCGTGAGGACGGAAGAGGATGGGAAGGCCCCTGCACCTCACTGCCCCTCCCCCTCCCCACATCTGGGCTGCGTCTGGGCCCCTGGAGCCAGGGCAGAACGAGGCCGCTGAGCGGAACCCCGGTTGCAGCGCCCACCCAGCACTCATGGCAGCCAGGGCCCCCCCTCACAGGGCACCTGTCCAGCTTGATGTGCCGGAGGGGGGGCCAGGGTGCAGAGGTCACCGGGAGAATCCCGTCTCCTTCAGTTTAAAGAAGAGGTGCTGGCTGGGAGGGGACCAGAGCCCCCCAGTGCTGTGTGACTTTGGGGGTCCTCCCCCCACTCTGAGCCTGCCGAGGACAGCAAGTCCATGGCCCCTGGCTCCATTCTCCAGACTGAAATGTGCCCAGACCTTCCGAGGCAGGAGCCAGGCTGCTGACCCTCGAGTGCAGTGCCAGGAAGCCACCGGCAGGGCGCGGGGGCATTCCGGGGTCGAAGGGCAGGCACTGGGTGTGGGGAACCTGGGATGAGGCCCCAAACGTTCCTGACGCAGCCGTGTCCCTCCCCGCCCCGCAGGATCCTGGAGGCGCCCCATGCCTACCAGTGCTGTGCCTACAGGGGCCTCTGCACGGGCTTCTTTAAGGCCCCCAGGCCGTGGGAGGTGGACGACTTCCACCCAGAGGAGGAGGAGGCTCCCAAGAGTCCCCTGGGACTTCTGGCAGGACAAGCCGAGAGCCACTGTGAGTGACGGAGACCTGGGGAGGAGCAGGCGGGGTCTGTGGAGGAGGGCAGGCAGACCAGAGGCCTGGGGACCCCGAGAGAGGACTCAGGGAAGGGCTGTCTCTCCGACGTTGCACCACAGAGGTGCGCCAGAGACACTAGCGACGGAGGGGGCGCCCTTTGCATTCACAAAGCCCCTCGCCCCACACCCCTGCCTCCCTGCCCTGTGTGCACGGTCCCCTCTCCACACTGTCTCCTTGAAGCCCTTCAGCTGTGGGTCGTTCTCGGGAACACATCCATTTCCCCCGAGGAGGAGGCTGGAATTAAGTAGATTAAGTTCAACCTGCTTCCAGAAAAAGTCCCCACTTCCATCCTGGAGGCAAAAGGAACGGCACAGGGAGTATGCTGGCCGTGTCTTCCTGCCCCTCGGGTTTCAGAGGGACACTTCTGAGGCCACCAGGTGCCCGAGGGCCTCGCTGAGAAGGGGACCCCAGCCAAGGCTGTCGGGGCCAGATGGGTCCCCGTTTCTGGAAGATTTGGGCAGAAGGCAAAAAGTGGGGGCAGGTGGCCAAGGGGAATCTGAGGGACCACCTCCTGAGGATGTCTCAGGTGAGGACAGGGACCAGCCCCCGCCTGCAGTGGCAGGCAGAGTTCTGCATTCCTGTCTGCTCTCTAACCCTCTCCACCCTCCGACAACTGAGGAGTGAGTGGAAAGATGAAATCTGAATGTGCAAGGAGAGTATCTCTCAGCGATGCAGACAGACCCAGCCTCTAGACCCAACAGACTGACCGCCAGCAGCCGGGCGCCTTGGACAAGGCCCCCAGCATTGCCGAGCCTGTTTATTGCTCTGTAAAGTGAGACCTGCATCACATACCCTCTGGTTGGATCAAATACCACAGGTGGCGACCAGGGTCCACCTCTCTGGCCGCCACCCCGCTCCTGAGATCTGTGCCTGCTGGTGCAGGGGGCAGTGTGTGGACAGGTGATGGGGTCTCTGGGAGCGCCCCCCACCATGTGCTAAAACCCCCCTCCGCCAAGGAGGGTGAGCACCAGGCAGAAGGCCCTGCAGCTGGGCTGTCCCCAGGACGGCTGGACATCCGCAGTACACCCTCTCAGGGGCTGGAAGGAGCAGTGGAAACTCTGCTTGCTCAGGGTGAAACTTCCCGCCAGGCCTAGGTCTGCGAGGACCTTGGGGCGGTAAGATCTAGGGCAGGGCCAGGAGCTGCCGCTTGGGCCAGAATCGATTTCCTCCTCGCTGGGAGAGCGGTTACTAGACCCCTTGGCTGGGACTCTCAGCCGCAGACTGACTGACTCCTCGGGCATGTTTCATTCATGCACTTGGACTTCAAAGTGCAGCTGGGCCCCACTCTGGAGAGCAGGCTCGGGCGGGAGGGAAGGTGGGGAGAGAAGGAAATGCCAGGGTCGGGCACACAGTGGCCTCCGCAGCTGAGTCTGGGCCGCAGCAGCTCCCCTGCTGCCGCCTTCTGGACCGATCCCAGTGCCGATGTGAACCCTTCGGGTGGGGCAGAAGGGCCTGCACGGGAAGCCGTGGGAGCCAGACAGGGGGACAAGTGCCACTGCCACCTGTTCGTTGTCCCCCGTAGACAGAAGAGAAGCCCCGGGCGCTGACTCTCCAACCTGCACATGGTGCAGGAGTTTCATCTGCATAGTCGGAAACGTTTCAGATTGTTTCAAAATCCTGATACAATCTGTGGACCCTGAGATGTCTGTCCCTCCCCTCCCCGGGCCCCTCTCTGCTAGAGCCAGCCACCATTTAAGAAACATTGTGCCCTGGCTGGTGTAGCTCAGTGGATTGAGCGCGGGCCTGCGAACCAGAGGATGGCAGTTCGATTCCCAGTCAGAGCACATGCCTGGGTTGCAGGCCAGTTCCCTGCAGGCCAACTCCCAGCAGGGGACGCACAAAAGGCAACCATACATTGATGTTTCTCTCCTTCTCTCCTTCCCCTCTAAAGATAAATAAATAAATAAAATCTTTAAAAAAAGAAACATTGTAACAGAGAAACACTGTAACAGAGACTAGGAAAGAATCCACTGGTATCCGCATGGTACCCAGCATGGCACATTCTTTAGCAATGTGTTTACCTTTCTAATCCTGTTTCTCCAACTGACTTAGAATCCTGTTGGAAGGATGGGTGGAGTCAGCTGAATCCCACCTCTGAGTCAGTGTAGATGGTGCCCTTTTTCACCTTAGGGACGGCCTGCGTCAGCGTCTCTGGTGAAAGGGACACTGGCCCCTGCTTTTGTAAAGCTCCCCCCACCCCCCACATCAGTCCTCCCTGGGAAAGCGTCCTGTCCCGTCCCCGGCTCTGTGGTCAGACACACCTGGGTGTGGAGTCAGCCCTGCGGCTTGCTCGCTCACTGGCCGAGGCTGGGGCGAGCCACCTCCCTCCCACAAGCCTCGGTTTCTTCTCTGAGACGATGCCCAAGGGCGCCAGCCCACAGAGTGGTGACGGCGCTCCCTGTCTGTGCTCATAAGCTGCTTGAGATCCGGCCGTGTCAGGTCCACCATGTCCACGCCTGGCACGCAGCACACATCGGGCTCCGAGTGTGAACCTCCTCGTGCCACTGGCTGGACCACCCTAACCCTGGGACTCAAGCACGTCACTGGCAACGGCGACTCCCCCCTGGGACCCTGAGGGCCGCCTCCTGGAGAACGTCGTCTCTCCTGTTCTGCCCTCCTGGAGGACACAGCACAGGAGAACGGTTCCTTCGTGCCTAACAGGCTGTCAGCCTGTTCAAAGATTTTATTTATTTTTAAGGAGGGAGAAAGAGAGGGAGGGAAACCTCAATCAGCTGCCTCTCACACACCCTGTACTGGGGACCTGGCCTGTATGTAACCCAGGCATGTGCCCTGACTGGGAATCGAACCAGCGACCTTTGGGTTTTCGCGATGACGCCTCACCCACTGAGCTACACGGGTCAGGGCTCCTTTAGCGTTTTGAGGACAGTCCTTGTGTTCCCACTCACCATCCCAGCTGCTGGACTGTCTCACACACGGGGCTTCCACTCACTGTTCCTGGGGTCTCCTCCTCTGGACTCGGGTTCAATTCTTCATCTTAAGAAGACGTCCCTTCTTACTGTATTTCTTTCCCATTATCATTGGTACCCTGCCCGCCCAGCAATTCCCCCACTGTTCTCCATGTCTGTGAGTCCTCTTTCCTTTTTGCTCCATCCCTCCACCCTCTAATGCCCCCCCACCCCAGCTATCAGAGGCGTCCTCTGCAATGCGCTGTGTTTCCAGTGGGACAGGGAGTGACAGTGCCGGGCCAGCCCTGGGGTCACCAGCTCCTGTCCTCAGGCTGCGTGCCCCCCCACACACACACTGCAGGCAGCCCCTGCACACCCTCCCGCCTGGACAGGGCGCAGAGCCGGGTCACAGAGAGCGGGTCTCTGCAAAGAGCCCAGGACGTGGAGAACCCAGCACGGGTCACAGGGTGCCAGCCAGTGTTCACGCCTGGGGGCCCAGAGGGGCTGTGCTGGGAGGGGTGAGGCGGGGGACTTTGTAAAGGTAAAGGGTGGGCATTTGGAGTCCAGCCACTTTCTGGTCTTCCCGTCAGACGACCTGGACTTGGACGAGCTCCAGCTGCAGGCAGAGGACAGGAGGCCGCAGCCCAGCGTCCAGTGCAGTCCCGTTCCAGGTCAGCTGGGGCCGAGGGGGCCGGGGCAGGGCGGGGACACAGGGTCAGCCAGGTGTGCTTGTGGCTGTGTGCAGGGCTCGCTGTGTCCATAACCCACCTCCTGGGGAGGACGGCCTCTTCTGTGACTCCTGGGCAGCAGGGGTGCGGGGGGGGGGGGTCAAAGAAACCTCTCCAAATCCACCAATCAGAGGTCTCACATCCCAGAGGAGATGCCCCCCATTGAGAAGAGAAGCATTGCTCGGAGGAGTGCCAGGCGGCTCCTGACCACTCCCCCAGCCTGAGACCCTCAAGGGGGCGGGGCTCTGCAGGGTCCCTTCTCTGCCCTCTGGGCTCCGTTCAGTCCCAGAGGGTCTCACGATGCCCCAGGGTGGGAACCCCAGAGCCCCCAGGGAACTACTTAGGGCACAACCAGCCGTTACCGCTGAGGAAGCTTCTTTAGAGCTTAACCTAAACCCATCTTCTGTAAAGAAAGAAGGAAAATCCTCTCCCCTGGGTGCAAGTCATCTTCGGGTGCACCGGGCACAGTGCCCAGGCCAGGACAGCAGCTGCTCAGCATCAGCCAGGAGCAAGGGGCAGTGGGCTTCTCTGTGTCACCCACGCCTGTGCTCCACGTTCCCGGCCCCCTGTGGCTCGGGTGCCTCTTTCCTCCTCGGCCCCCCTAAGGCTGCAGCTGCACCTGCCCACACCTGCCCTCCGAGCCCGCGACTGCCATGCGCCCTCTAGTGGCTGCCCGGGCAGGCGCGCCGACACAGAGCGGGAAGCGGGCGCTGTTTTTTCCGACCTGGACAGAAACTTCACCTCTGAAAACCGGGAGTCAGCAGGTGAAAGAGGACATTTCAAGGACCAAGTCCCACTTGAACTTACTTTAACATGTGGCTCGTACAAACGGCCAGGTAGATCATGTATTTCGAGGAATATGAGAGGCCTGGTGAACAGTACCTAACAAAATTTTAACTTTAAAAGAGAATAAAAGCTATATGCAGTGAAACCCCAGTGGAGTTTAAAACTCTCTATGTATATACGTATCTTTTAATGGAAGGAAACATACCAAAATGATGGCTTCTCTCTGAGAGGTAGGATCATAATTAGTTTTAACTTTTCCATGCTGTATTTTACAGATTTTCTATAATCACTACCTATTGCGTAGTAATCAGGAAAAAATGTGTTAAAATGGCTCCTAAATTTTTTTCAAATCCCCAAGCTACATAGCCATGCACGGCAAGAAAGGCGCCTGGAGCTGAGAGGATTGAAGACACAATATGTCCAGAATGACCAGGCGATGAGAGGACAGAACCTAGGGGCCTAGAGGGGAAGAGGCAGGGTCTGAACGCCCAGCGCAGAACCAGACTCGAAACCCCAGAAGTCCCCTCCGGTTTGATTTAGGAAGCTGCGTGTACCCGAAATGTGCCTCCCAGCTGCAGGGAGACGCTGTGAATACTAAATGTGGTCTTTGTCCCTGGCCCTGAACTAGGGGCATCAGGGCCATCCACAGCCGGGTCCTCAGGGGCTCCCTGGGCCCAGGCCAGGTGAGCAGAGCCTTGGCCACAGGGTGGTGGCTCTTGGGGCAGCCCCTGCACCCAGGTGTCTCTCCTCCAGCCACAGCCCAATCCTGACGGCCTGTCCACTGCTTTGGACCTGCCTGTCCCTTCCTTTCTCCCCGAAGCTGCTCCCTCGAAAGGACAGTGTGCTTACCCCTTGCTCACCACCTGGGCTAGCAGTGCGTTTGTGTGCTCTGTGTGTGCCTGTTGTGAGTCTCTCCCCTGGGTCACCCCAGCCCCAAGGGGGTCCCTGCAGCCCGGGACCACGCCTGCCCTCTCCCCACAGGCCCCTTCAAGCCCTGTGAGCACCTGTTTGAGAGCTGGGGCATCCGCCTGGCCGTGTGGGCCCTCGCGGGGCTGTCACTGCTCGGCAACGCGCTGGTGCTGCTGAGTGTCTTCGCAGGGGGGCCCGGGCCCCTGCCCCCAGTCAAGTTCGTGGTCGGTGCCATCGCCGGGGCCAACACCGTGACTGGCGTCTCCTGCGGCCTCCTGGCCTCCGTGGATGCCCTGACCTTCGGCCGGTTTGCCGAGTACGGGGCCCGCTGGGAGTCGGGGCCAGGCTGCCGGGCTACGGGCTTCCTGGCGGTGCTCGGGTCCGAGGCCTCGGTGCTGCTGCTGACTCTGGCCGCGGTGCAGTGCAGCGTCTCCGCGTCCTGCGCCCGGGCTGGAGGGAAGGCGCCCGCCCTGGGCAGCGTGCGGGCGGGGGCTCTGGGCTGCCTGGCGCTGGCGGGGCTGGCTGCCGCCCTGCCCCTGGCCTCGGTGGGGGACTACGGGGCCTCCCCACTCTGCCTGCCCTACACGCTGCCCGAGGGCCGGCCGGCCGCCCTGGGCTTCGCCGTGGCCCTGGTGATGCTGCACTCCTTCTGCTTCCTGGTCGCGGCCTGTGCCCACATCCGGCTCTACTGTGAGCTGCCGAGGGGCGAGCTGGGGGCGGCGTGGGACGGCGCCCTGGTGCGGCACGTGGCCTGGCTCATCCTCGCCGACGGGCTGCTCCACTGCCCCGTGGCCTTCCTCAGCGTGGCCTCCATGCTCGGCCTGGTGCCCGTCGCCCCCGAGGCCGTCAAGTCCGTCCTGCTGCTGGTGCTGCCGCTGCCCGCCTGCCTGAACCCTCTGCTCTACCTGCTCTCCACCCCCCGCTTCCGTGGGGACCTGGGGCGGCTCCGGCCTTGGGCGGGTGCCGCACGGCCCCTGGTCTCGGCCGCTGCCAGCCACCTGCAGAAGAGCCCCTGCGACTCCACGCAGGCCCTGGTGGCCTTTTCTGACATGGACCTCATTCCGGAAGCTTCTGAGGCTGGGCGCTCCCCCGGGCCAGAGACCTATGGCTTCCCCGCCGTGGCCCTTGTCTCCCAGGGGGGCACCAGGTTGGAAGGCGGCTGCTTGGTGGAGCCAGAGGGAACCCACTTGGGGAACCAGCGGCCCTCCGTGGGCAGGGCCGTCCAGCGCTCTGGCTCGGTCTGTGCCTCCCACGTGTAACTGTCCCCACCTAGTGTCCCATCTGCTTCTTCCCTCCCCTCCACGGACGGCGGCTGCTTGTGAAAGGAACACAGCCCACAATCAGCTCTGTCGTGCCCAGGAGGAGGGCCCCGCCTCTGGCTCCCTGGGCCCCGTGTCCATCACCCGTGCGTGATCTGGTTTCCTCTGGGCTGTTCTTTGGGCCCTGGCCACTCGACTCTGCTTCAGGGAAGGGGCCCTCATGGGAAGGGCCGCAAGGGACGGCCAAAGGCATGTGGGCATCTCCCCCATCGCTCCTGGGTCGGACACAGCACATGCCCTGTAGAGACGCATGGGGCCTCTCTGAGGGCCACAGGCCACGCCCGTGCCACGCAGGCTCTGACCATCCCTGCGGCAGGGGGCCCATCGCCACCATCTCGCCCAGCTGCCCCAGCCGTCAGATGCAGGGCGCGCGTTTGCCTGTTCAGTTTCCATGGACGGCCGACCTCTCAGCGCTGCTCTCTCCCAGGGGCTCCACCTCATGCTCTCCAGGGACCCCACGAGGAGCCCTGATCCCAGGGGCTCAACCTGGGTCAGGTGGGGACATCAGCCAGCAGAGTCTGCACCTGCGAAGGACAGGGGGTGTTGCCCTGTGGTTCGTTCCCATGCCGCCTCGTGCCAAAGCCAGGTCCTCCCTCTGAATCCCGGGCTCCACCTTTTCTGAGGGGGGTGGCCCTCAGCCAGAAAACTGGAGGGCCATTACTTGCATGGGTGTGTTGTAGGAGGCATGACAGAAACCGGTGCCTGGGGGCCCAATAGGCCAGGACCCTTCTGCCTGGCCCATCACGCCTTCCTACCTTGCGGTTCGCCCGGTGCCTCTGAGCACCCCAGGGAGGCCCCTCCCCACCCAGACCCACACACTCGGAGCGAGGCAATGAGAGCAGGACCCCTCTGCAGACACACGAAGATAACCAGGAGGATTCCTGTCCCAGGGCACCCCGACGTTGGCCACATCAGGGCAGGGGCCTGGAATCTGAGACCGAGGGCAACACGGCCCACTTCCCGAGTCCCCTGTCCTCAGCCAGCCCCCAGCCCCCTTCCCAGGGGGAAGATGACACTGAGACAGTCCTTTGGAGTCACAGCCTGGCTCTTCCTCGGTGCCCCTGCTGCTCCCAGACCGGGCAGGCGCTGACCCGAGTCCATAGTGTGCACGGGCCACGCCACCGCCACATGGCTGAAACTGGGAGCAGAACGGGCCCTTCCCTCCATCCCATCCGACCTGCTGAGTGGCCCGGACTCTCGCAGGCTCTGGAATGGGTGTGCTGGCCTCAGGACCGGCACTCTCCACGTGCCGTGCGCTCCTTTGGCGGTGGGTCATTCAGGAATGCCAGGCGCCCGTTCCCAGGGCTGACAGCAGACGTTAAGTGTGCTCTGGTTTGGGCACTGCTAACGGGTGACTCTTTGGTGGGG
The DNA here is from genome assembly GCF_014824575.4 of Sturnira hondurensis. Classification (NCBI taxonomy): domain Eukaryota; kingdom Metazoa; phylum Chordata; class Mammalia; order Chiroptera; family Phyllostomidae; genus Sturnira; species Sturnira hondurensis. Next base: position 2,224,319 of record NW_028091436.1, read on the forward strand.
AGATGCTCTCCAAGATGCCCAGGGTTGACAAAGTCAGTGTGACATTGGCAGCCTTGACTTCTAGGAAGTCACTCAGACCCCACCCTTGGGGTCCGGAAGCTGTGGGGAGTGGGGTGTGGCGGGTAGGCCGCGTGCGGGAGGTCCTGAAGTCGTGGACTGCCCAGGTAGGGGGCCACTCCCATGAAAGGGGCTGGTGCGCCTTGGCTGCCGGCTCTGGGTGATGCCAGAATTGCGTCCCCGCGAGGACCCAAGCAGGCACCCGGGCTGGCCCTGCTGGTGGGGAGATGCAGGCCAAGCAGAGGCATCTTCGCCCAAATCTTTTCCTTCGTCGAAAGCCGAGTAGACGTCATGTGCTTGAGGAAAATAAGGCGGCGACAGGAAGTGTCTGGCTGTGAGTCTCACTCAGAAAGCGAGTGGGCCGGCCCTTCGGGGTCTCCATCGTGGTCAGGAGACAAGGTCGGTTTTGTGCGACTTTGATGAGACACCGAACCGCAAACCAAAATGATTCAATCTCTGTAAGAGCATTTTGTTTGGTCCACAAAATCTCCCCAAACGGCGTCCTTCAGGGGAAGGACCTGTCGAAGGGCTGGGGCTCCGGGTGCCTTGTCCCCTCCCAGATCGGCCGGCGGAGAACTTCGAGTGGTCGAAAAACCAGGACTTCTGAAGCACCCAGCCACACGGGAAGGAAACAGCCCCCGGACTCAGTGCTGAGATCCGAGGATGAACAGGGCCCCGCCTGGGCCTTCTCTCTGCCTCCTCTCCCACCCCCAGCTTCCCAGCCTCCTCCCCGACTTGGCTTTCCAGGAGGGGTGCAAGGTTTAAGGATGGGGGAGCTGGGTGCCGATGACTCCGAGGGGCTTGAGTGACTCCAGTGACGGAGGTGCCCGCGCGCCTTCCTTCCTGGCCCCCCTGTAACTACCTCGGCTCCGGGGTGGCCACGGGCCCCCACCCCACCCCCGTCACTCCTGGGTCTCGGTCCCACCGTGCCTGGGCTGTGTGAGGTGTGAGGACTGTAAAGTGTACATTTTGGGATTCTTCTGTCCAATAAAGCACCGTGAAGTACCATGTGTGTCCCAGGCTCCTACTTCTGGTGGACCCGGGGGGCGGCCTGGGGGAGCAGTCCGGTGTCCAGTCTGTTCCTCAGCCTGGCCTCTGAGCCCGGGCACCAGGGGCCCCGCCAAGGAGGCCCAGAGGGGCCAGAACCAATGGCCCTCACCCTGTGTGCTCCCACTGGGTCAGAGACAGTCGTGTGGAGAAAGAAGCAGCTGGTGGGCTTCCAAGGACTCGAACCCAAGCCTGTGCTTTGGTCTCCTGACCCCAAAGGTCAGCTGCTCCCCTCTTCTTGGGCCCCCTTCCTCTCCACTCTCTGCCTCGGGAGCCTGGTCCCCCAAACCTTGCTTCAGAGGGGGGTGATGTCCCAAGACAACTGGCGGGCCCCTTTGCAGGATAAGAATGCACAGTAAGACTATCTGTAAGATCGCCCTGGACCGACGGGGGGGTGGGGCAGGTGGAGCTCAGCAAGATGGGCGTCATCCCCCAAACCAAAAGGTCACCAGTTTGATTCCTGGTCAGGACGTCTGCCTGGGTTGTGGGCCAGGTCCCCAGTTGAGGGCATGCAGGAAGCCACTGACTGATGTTTCTCTCCCTCTCTCCCTCCCTCCCTATCCCTCTATCTAAAAATAAATAAATAGAATCTTTTTTAAAAAGAATATCCATAAGGTAAATTCCTGGAGGAGGGTGCTCGGCGGGGGTGGGCAGGCGCTGGGGCCCAGGTGGGAGCTGTGGCGTGAAGTGGAGTCCACCTGCAGCACTTACGGGCACGTTCAGGTGCACCGGGCCCGGGAGGGTGTGTCTCCCAGAAGGAGAGGCACCGAGGCCTGAGCGGGCAGTTGGAGCTGAGACCGGGGAGATCTGTGTCCCCGAGGCTGCCACCCTGGCAACCCCGTGTCCTGGGACGCAGAAAGCAACTGCTGAGGTGGTTCTGCCTCTTCTGGACCCGCTGCTGCTGCTGCTGACTCGGCCTGCGTCAATCCACGGCCGCTGCAGACGGGATCCCCGGTCTTCTCAGGCCGTCCCCGCCAGCTCGCCGCTCTGCCCCCCGGCACAGGGCCTTGGCTCCTCTCAGCATGTCCCAGGGCGGTGTCCCGAGAGCCTGGGTGAGACTCCCACCAGCCAGCTTCTTTGTCTCCACTAGGCCGAACACAAGTCAGCAGCCAGCTGTGGCCGGCCACGGGGGCCAGGCCCTCGGGACTCTCGGTCTGTGTGCGGGCTGCTCAGGCAGAACAGAGCCGTCCGGGGGTGCCTCTCACGCCCACGACCACAGCCCTTTCTGGGGCCTCTGAAGGCCGTGCTCAATGACTTTTTGTTGGAGAAAAAGAATCAGGGAATTAACGTGTCCAAATACGTCCGTGAGGGTTCTGTTTCCCCACCTAGTGGGGACACCTGGCCAGGAGACGCAGCTTCCCCCTGAACGACCCCGAGGCGTCCCAGAGACCTGCCCCAGGAGGCCCAGACACCAGCCTGCGCCCTGCCCTGTGCCGGTCCTCTCCGTTCCAGAACCCCACGCACGTCCCAGTCCCTCATTCCCACGCGCGCTAGGCCCTCTGCCTGGGCCTCGGCTGCTGCCTGCTCCCCGGCGGGGTGTGCCCCCGGCCCCACAGCTTGTCCTGTTCCCTGCGTGCAGGGCTGGAGCCCCCCAAGGTCTAGGACTTGTTCATTAAGGAAGCCGTGATTTTTGTCTGCTCAGGTGAGTTGGTAGAGTTTTGCCACCAGCAGGTAGGCTTCCTGACACCCCTTCTTGGCCTCCCCTGCCCACACACAGTGTGAGGGCGAAGAGGGCAGCTGCTGACCGGGAATGTGGCTGGGCAAGGGGGATTGTTGGGGTGGGCCATCAGGAGGGGAGAGGGGTGCAGCGGGGGAGGCCCCTCGCAGTAACCTAGGACACGGTGTGAATGTGGAAGACTGATGAGCATGGAAGGGAAAGTGGGTGGGTGACTGAGACCCACCTGGTCCCCTCATCCCTGCCCCTGAGGCCCCCAGACTCTGCCCTTGGACGTCACAGGTGCAGTCAGAACCACAGGGCCACCGGGGCTCTGCACTGGGAGCTCCCTGCAGAGCTTCTCGCTCTGCAGAGAGGAGCCTGGGGTGGGGGCACTGCTCTGGGGGCGGAGCGGTGGGGGTGTGTGGATACTGGCACTGGGTCCAGAGTCCAGGAGTCGTACAACAAGGCTCTGGAGCCAGCCGGGCCTGGGTGGGAGCCCCAGACCTGACAGGGCCGGCAGGTGTCTGTCTGAGGGTTTCCCTTAACCCGAGTCTGCGTCGTCAGCGGAAAACCGGGGTGGGACGGCACCTAAACTCTGCAGGCTGTTGAAGTTGGCAAAGGAGATTCTTCGAGTGAAGAAGTGAGTGCTGGGCACAGAGTGAGTGCTTGGGAGCTGTCGGCTGCTCAGTCCCCCCCAGCGTGGGCGTCTGGGAGCTGCTCAGCTGGCAGCACTGGAGATGGGGGGCTGCCTAGAGGTGAAAGCAGGCGAGCCAGGCACCAGCCTGTGGGTGACCGTGGGGCACACAGGACCCTGGAGGAGGAGGCTCCTGGTCACGTTCTGAGGTCGGTGGTGAGTTGCCAGGTGGGGGAAGCTGGATGTTCCCCCCGCAGGGGCCACCCCCTGAGCCTGTTCTGGCACTCCTCAAAGGCAACTTCCGCATCTGCAGGGGACTTGCAGGCTTCAGCCTCAGCCCCCAGGAGGTGCCCTCTGCTGGGAGGTTGGGGGAAGCTGCCTACGCAGGACATCTTTGAAGTGGAGTTGCCCGGTCCCGGTTGAAGGTGAGGGGAATGGAAGGAAGGGTCACTGGTCACCCCTGATAGAAACCGAGACTTGGGGAGAGATGTGGGGGTTCTGGGGGGCCTGGCAGGAGCTGGGGGTTGGGCTGGAGGAGACATCCCAAGAAACAAGGACAAAGCGGAGAGTGTTGTCTCTGGGTGTAGCAGGGCTGTGCGCAGGCCTCTGCTGGCTCACGGGCAGCCCGTCCAGGCACACCGCACGCAGCCGGCCTGCCTGGGGAGCGGGTTTGGAGCCACAGCACCCCTATTCTCCCGTCCTTGTCCTTGCCTCCCCCAGGCTGCCAGGCCTATAAACAAGACAACCTGGGCGGGAGGTCGTGGGGGGCGGGGCACACACTGGTGGGAAAACACACTCGTCTGGAAAGGAGCTTTATTTGTTCGTGCTGAGTCCCCACGGCAGCTGAAGGATGATTGGCTGGCCTGGCCTTCACCCGAGACCGCCCACGAGGTGGGTGGACAATCTGCTCTGGTTTAGACGCTCCTGCGGATTGTGGGGCGGGGAGGGCCCCAGGGAGGGACCTTGCAACCTTCAGTGTTTATGTGATTGGTCACGGTGTCATCTCTCCTCTTGAATTAGGGTTTGGGGGTGCTCAGCTCTCCTGCCCTAGAGCAGATGGGCGCAGAGCAGCTCTAGGGGCCGCCTTGGGGTGACCGCAGTCTCCTCCCTGTCCCCTGCTAGGCGCTCCATGCTCGCTGTCCCAGGCCCTGCATGGGCGCTTCCTCTCAGCCAGTCCTCACAACAGCCCATGGGTCAGGTCTCTGTCACGTTTTGCAGGAGAAACTCGGGTATAGGAAGGTGGCCGGCCGGCCCCGGGGCTCCCGGTCCCAAGCCTGCTCCCACCCTTCCTCGGGCTTGTTCCCTCTCACTTCTGTTCTGCAGCTGAGTCCTTGTGCCTGCTGCGTCAGAGGCGGGTGGGCGGCCTTGAAGAACTGGCAGCTCAGTGCTGCTCACCCTCAGAGAAGCCCCTGCAGCCCCCTGTCACCAGCTCTTGGCCAGGCTCTCGGGCAGGGAGTGTGAAACAGACCCCGGAGCAGTGGCCGGGGCCAGAGTTCACCATTCCCCCTTCATAAGGGACGGGCGAGGACGCCTGGGCCACTGCCTGTGAGCCACGCCTCTCACGGCCAGGAAGGCAGAGGGAATAGCACTCGTGCAGGCGACGAGGCAGATGGCCAGGGGTGCTCAGGTTGGGCGGCCCTGTGGCGGGAGTGGGGCATGGGGCGCAGCTGCTTCTGTGAGGGTGGGTGGAGGAAGGGGCAGGGGCCGGGCAGGACGCCCTGGGAGGACTTGAAGGAGGGAAGGCGAAGCCGGCTTTGGCATCACCAGAAGACCGTTCCTGTGGCTGTGGGACACGTGGACTGTGGAGGGCCATGGCTGGGGACGAGCAGACAAGGTAGCGGCTGTGTCTGTGCAAGGAGAGGGGCTGGCAGCAGCCGGTGCTGGGGCAAGGGCAAGGCTGGCAGCCGAGGGCTGCCTGGGCCGAGGCAGCGGGTGGGGTCTGGCCTGCAGGGCTAGGCCTTCCCCCCCCTGCCCCCGAGCCCCTCTGCCACTGCACGCCCACCTTTCCTGGTCACAAAGCTGGGGTTCAGGGTGGCCCAACAGCCACAGGCACTTGGTCCACGGCCTGCTGCATGAAGGAAGTTCCTAAGGCTTTGGTGCTGGCAGTCACGGTAGGGGCAGACAGTCTGAGAAAGTCGCCACCTTGGACAGTGGGTGGGAAGACAGACACCCCTGCCCACCAGTCCTGGTGCTCACGCTGCCCCGGGCCTCACGGGTAGGAAAACAATGAGCACCCTCCTTGCCAGCTCCGGCCTGAGCTGGGCTCCGCTCACAGCTGAGGCCACCACGGACACACTCACGTCTAGGACCCCGAGTTGGACACAGCACATGTGAGCAGAGATGAGCCTGGAGGCAAGTGGCCGCTGGGCTTTAGGAAGGGACAGGAATGGGTTCCGGGGAAGTCGGGAACCGAGGAAATGGGGCATGGAGGGAACTGGCGTGTTCAGTCTCTGCTGTCCTGTTGCAGTCGATCCACGTCTCGCCCCCCGAGCTGGGGCCGCAGTTGTCCTGCGGCAGGCGAGGGCGGGCCCGGGGACTCACAGGGGGCCGTCAGGAGCGGCCTGCTCAGATGCTTTCCCATGAGGGCACCTTGCCACGGGGTCACCGCTGTGGGGGACACACACGGGGACCTGACGGTTCTGCTACCTGCCATCCTCAAAGTCTTCCGCTCAGCAGGGCAACCTCCCCCCACTTCACCTGACTTCTGTTCCACCTGCTTTCTGTCACCTAACAGGAGGACGCGGACAAGCCACGTGCACCCACGATCTTGAGTCGGGGGGCAGGTCTAGCACCCCACTGTTCCAAGCAGGGCGTGCCTTGAAATGGAGCCAGGGACAGGTTGGGGCTCAAAGAACCCCTGACTTAAATTCAGTTAGGCCAATCCGCGTCTGAGCACCTCACCACCGCACTCTAAAACACTAGCACAAGCCTGGGCACACAGGAGGCGCCCAGTGGGTACTCGTGTTTTTTAAAATTATTATTTATTTATCTTTATAGGGGAAGGGAAGGAGAGAAGGAGAGAAATATCAATGAATGGTTGCCCCTTGTGCATTCCCTCCTGGGAACTGGCCTGCAACCCAGGCATGTGCCCTGACTGGGAATCAAACCACGATCCTCTGGTTTGCAGGCCTGCGCTCAATCCACTGAGCTACACCAGCCAGGGCCCAGTGGGTACTTGTTGAAAGGCACCCACAGCGATTCTGATCAGCAGTACAACTCCCAGAATGCGGACGCTGCAGAGGTGAACAGAGTGCGCGTTCCCGCAGGTGCTCGCTGCGCTGACTGCGGGCCCTGCAGCCCCGGAAGGCCCGGGGGAGACGGCAAGTCGGCAAAGCTAAGGACAGCAACTGCAGCTGCTTTCGCTTTCTCACCGAGTGGCGAGCGCGCTGACCAGTTCACTCCCAGACACACATTTGGGACAAATACACTCAGCATTAAGTGATCCTTTATTTTTCAGGTTTAAAATGTCTCAAAATACATATGTACAAGCTAAACAAACTCCACTAGAGAACCAGTGATGGGCAGAACACATAAATACACGAGGCCTGCTTTATACGGCACAAACGCAACGTCATCAAATACAAGGAAACCAGGTGAGGTGGGCGGGCCAACCAGGCCGCCCTGGTCCAAACGCAGACTCTGCCGGGCCAGGGTCAGGGCCAGGACCAGGGCCAGGGCCAGCCGCTACACATCGGGGCGGGCTTTCTTCTCCCTGCCTCCCAGCTGCCCAGCCTTCCTTTTCTCTGCTGTGTTCTGTGCTGCTGAGTCACCGGCCGCTGGTGGGGTTCCAGGCATCTCCTCCTCGCCAGCCTGAGGAGGAAAACCCGAGGCTCAGGACGGAACCACGGAGCCCCGGGCAGCGCCTGCAGGGCCTTCTCTGCGGCCTCTGGGCTGGGCACTCCCTCAAGTGGCTTGGTGCCGGGCGTCAGCGTGTTGCGTGTTTCTCCCCCACAGGTGGCCCTCACCGCCCCTGAGCTCACCCCCAAGGAAGCCGCCGCTCAGCAGGGACAGGGAGCTCACCCTGTGCTCCCGCACCGTGGGCTCAGGAAATGAGGACGCGTGCCACTCGCGTGGGGAGTCTTCCTGCTCCCGCAAACGGGCGGAGAAAGTCCACACCCCGCCCTCCTGCACCCTCACCCTGGCACCTCCTGCAAACGGTTCCAGCAAGAAGTCTCAGGGGGAGACTCTTGAGTGTCTGAGTTGCCCCTCCCTAGCCCCACCACCCCCAGGGATCTTCGTCACTCGGTGGCTGCCTGCTCCCTGGTGTCATTAATGGGTGACAACTCCCGCCCACCAGACGATGGCAGCAGAGAGTCCGAGCCATGCGAACGCCTCACCATCTGTCTCTGCCTCGCATGCTTCTCTGTCCACTGCCGAGCATTGTCCAGGAAGATGGGCTTGTTGTATTTAAACTCTGCAGACTGAGACAAAACCAAAGGGGAGAGTCAGGGGAGGGAAGGAGGACCTGCCGGGGTACGCTTTGGAGCCCAGCAGCCTTGCTGATGGAGTCAGAGGCGCAGAGCAGGGGGTACTCACAATGTCAGCCATGAGTGGGTCGTCGGGGTTGGGCTCTGCCATGAGCAGCTGGATGGAAGCCAGCACGGTGGCGATGCTGAGGGACGGCCGCCAGGCTCCCTGCACACAGGCAGCAGGGCTTTGCGTGAGCAGGGACGAGGGGCTGCAGCACCCACCTGACAGCCACATGGTGCTGCTATCAGCCCTCCACCCCCACTCACCTTGGGCGGCAGCTTGAGAATATCCAGACAAATCCTTCCCGCGGAATCAATGTTTGGATGATAGATTGGAGTCAGAAATCGGACCTGAGGCGGCTCAAACGGGTACCTTTGAAAGCACAGGACAACAGAGGACTTTCATTAAAACACTGCTTCTTAATCCATCACGAGCGGCTTCCTGGTGACCACTCAGAAAGACAGTCTTTCCTTCCCCCCGATTTTTCTTATGGCAGGTTACACACACACAGGGGAGCCTGAGACGGTGGTATTAAAACACTCCTACCCCCACCACCCGGAACAGGCCCTGCACCGTCTGAACAGTCAGCACCCAGTCACGATCAGAGAATTAACACCCAGGTCCTTTAACTCCCACATTGCTCTGTCTTCCTGCCACCGAGCTTAGCGCTGCAGGTGCAGAACCTAACCCACACTAACCTCTCAGGAACGACCACTTCCAGCGTGAACACACCTTTGTCATAAGGGGTGTTGGCTCCACCTATTATTTCTTAGAAGAAAAAAGAGGAAGTGAAGAGATGATCCAATGACCTGAATTACCACCCTGCGTGAACCCAACAACATCCCCGGCCTTGCAGAGGAGTCCGTGGGGACAGTGATGTTCTCTGGGTTTTAACCAGTCCTCAAAAAATGCGCTGCGGTCATGCCCAGACAGTGAGGGCGTCAAACTGAGCACACACAGATCAGCAGGAGCTGGAAAGGGCTGGGCACAGACTTGCTCATCATTTCCGTCTCCTGTCTGGCCTTGCAGGAAGTTAAGATGCGGACGCCCCAACCGTGGCTGCACATCAGCAAAAGTGTAGTAAAGAGCCAAGAGGAGACACCAAGCAAACCTTTTCCAAATGGGGACAGACTGGGGTAGATGGACAGGGGGAATACTTAGAGGTCGGATGGTTCCCCGCATGCGATGGGACAACTGTTCGCATTTCACCACAGCCTTCAGCCAAGGGTGCCCCCTACCCCACTCGCCCGGCACCTACGGGCGCGCAGCTGCGGCTGGTCAGCCTCCTGCCAACACGTGATGCCCGGCGGGGGCTCGGAGGCCAACAGGCTCAGCTCTCTCCGCAAGCGCGAGGCCCTCTGCATGGTCCCTGCACGCTCAGGGCTCGCGGGGGCTCACCCGGAGAAAAGGGCAGCTCTGAAACATAGAAGTGGCTGGGGTTTCGTGCACTGTCTCCATTTGGACAAACAGATGCCTCAGGAGAACCCCGTTTACGCCTTTTATTTACAGGTTTTACGGCTCCCAGCGCACGTGTGCCTAACGCGGGGATGCGGTGCACAGGCGGGGACGCGGGTGGGAGCGCTGGGAGCGCACAAATGGAGGCCCCACCCGGTCTGTGTTCGCTGGGGCTGGAGTCCTGCACCCGAGTCACGCCGCCACGCCCCCACTCCTGACGCCACGCCCACAGGTTCCGCCCACATGCGACGCCACGCCCCCACACCACGCCCCTGACGCCAGCCCGGACCTCCAGAGCCGTCCCGTGCACCGCGGACCCACGCCACGCGTCGAGGGAGTGCTTCCCTGACAGGAACAGGTCCCGTCCACCCTCCCCGCCTCACCCTCCGCTCCGAGCGCCGTCGCTGAGCCCCGACAGGCTGTCCCTGGAGGTCCCGGGCCGGTTAAGGGGCTTCTCGGTCCTCTGCGCAGCCCTGTGGTGGGCGGGGCCCAAGCCTGGGCTCTCGTCCGCTCGCCCGCCCGCCGCCTCCCCAGAGGCTGACCGTCGGGTCCCGAGGACCCCACCCAGAGGGATCTCCACACCCACGCGGGAGCAGGACGCGCACCCAGACCCACAGGGACGCCCCAACACCAACCCCTGGCTTACGCACGCGGACCACCACACAGCAAAGCCGCCGTGGACCCGCCGCCACTCGCGCATGCGCGCTACTTCGAGCGCCGGTCCTGATTGGCTCGCAGTGGGGCGGGGAGACGAGCGCAGCCGCCCATTGGCCCGCGCTCTTAGCCCCAAATTCAAAGGTGAGCGCGAGGCGCGGCGGGTTCAGGTAGGGAGCCCGCTGCTCCCCGCCCCGTTTCCCGCGGGCGGCTGGAATGGCTACGAGGAGGGTGACCGGACCGGCTCTGTGATCTGATCGGAGAAGGCGCTGGAAAGCAACCCGTGGAGGGAGCGGGAAGATTCGATGTGCTGCAGGGAGGCCGTGGCACTTCGCGGGACACGGAGGACGCGCCTAAGACCGTGGGTGGAGGTCGAAGGTGCGGCCTGAGCTCCGCGATCGGGCTGGCAGTCAGAACTCGGAACCGAACCGCGGGCTGCGGAGGCGGATCCTGCCTCCGCAGCGCGTATCCTGACCCCAGGAGCGCCTGTGGTCAGCCAAGCCTCCCGGGAGCAGGCTCACACCCGCTGGACGCCAGAGGACGGGCCTCCGGGGACACCCTGCACCCCGAACCCTCGTCTCACTGCTCTCCGCTCACCGCCGGCTTTGGAAGAGCGGTGCCACCGGAGAGAGTGCCGGCCAGCCGATACCGTGACCCCCGCAGTGACTTCTGTGCTTGGTCCACATTGGGCGGCTGGGATGTGCTTTCTCTTCCAGACTCCGCCCTGGGGACCCCGACGGCGGTCGCAGGAATGGACCAGCTAACAGTGGCTTGCGGACGACGAATGGGGCTTTGGTTATTTCCTTCCTACCCAATCTGGAGCTGGATCTCGATCTCAGGGACAGTTCTGTCTTCGGAACCGAAGTTGATTTCTTCCTGGGTGGTTCTTTTGGAAACGCCTTTAAAAGGTCTCTTAGAAAAAGCAGGAGCTGTATTGAGTCTGGTGAAGGGGTGGCGTCGGAAAACGAGCAAATACCTGTAGTTTTCAGCAACCAAATGGGAAGGATTGGCTCCAAGGACAGAGCCACAGGGGTTAAACGTGCCGTTTCCGTTTGTCCACCAGGGGGAGGCGTGGGAACGCGGGAACGGCGGCCGGGCTGAGAGATTCCAGAAACGGGGTGCGCAGGTGTTAAAAACGGAGCCGTCTACCACTGTAATTGTTACCGCGTGTATGTAGGAAATCTATGTTTCTTTATACAAGAATATACGTGCATGCATCCTAGCCCGCTCAGTACATTTAAGTGTACACAATTTTATGTATCCACAGACTTATTTGCCAGGATTTTATCACTTGCACATAAAATATATTTTCTTTAGAGTAGAATATTTATTTAGCATCTCTGTCGTGTTCAATGAGCTGAGTGTATACGTTTACTCTCAGTGAGTCATGGAAGATGTTTCAGGAAAAAACAAGTTAATTTTGTTTCAAACCACTGTACAGAAATTGTTTATTTTGGTGGCATAACATCTTTTTGCTGAGCCAGTTCAGTTAGTTAGATTAAAATAGTGCGGCTTTCCATAATTACATAGCTGGAAGACATCCCTCTCTTTCCAGGTAAGTGTGCACATAAATTATCCAAGGAACTTAGCTGCTTATATAAAACACCCAAAGAGGGTTTTGTGCTCTCACTGCTGGACTGGCCAAAGAGTCCATACAGCTTTTCCCCAAAATAAAAGACGCATTTCTCATTTTCACCAGTAACTTCATTGATTTGGATATTCCGGGCATGTCAGCTCTCTCCTGCTATTGGCTGCTAGTGGGGAGAGGCCAGGGTGCTGCTAAACGTCTTCCAATGCCTAAGACAGCCCCCCAGCAAGGCTGTAGCCAAAATGTCTGTGGCACCAAGAAACCTCGCAAACCACTTCTGACACATTCAGCCAGTCACAGCACCTTCTCCACACTGCACAAATCATTTTTATGCGTTTCAGTTGCATTTTTACCTTCCTTGAAACGAGAAAGCATAATGTGCCGAAAATGTTGCACATCTTTTTCCATCTTCAATATTAAAATGGCTGCACAAAAATTCAACAGTTTTGATAAGTTTTTTAAAACGCATGCCGATACGACAGGTGTCACAACACAATCTAACAAAGTTGTTTCGAATGACATTAAAGACAGCTAGCTAAGTGCTACTACAGCCATCCTACGGAGAAATGTAATGGACTTTTTGGCCAGCCCAATACTTAAGGGGGAAAGAAAGCAAGTAAAATAGATATGGAAGAAAGACTTCCTGGTATTGAAACTGAATTCTCCCTGTTGAAATTTAAGTTCATACCTTTGGGGAAAGTAAGGATTTGACCTGGACTTAATGGATTTTAGCTTACTTATACAACTGGAAGCAGAGATCACATTCTGAATGTGAAAAGAATACAGGCAAAAGAAATGTGACATTATTGACCCCTGAAAATTTTACCCCAATTAAAAAACCTTCATGAGAAAACTAGGCCAGTAAAATATACGGTTCGATTGTACACCTTTTTGGAGCAGCTGCTGTGTGCCGGGAACACGGTATTAAAATGAGCCACGTGGGCGGCCATCAGGCCTGCTCCCTGAGCTTCCAGCAATTCGCTTTATGCGCAGACCTTGCTCCTCTCACTTTTTGGCTTCCTTGCCAAATTGGCAGTTTAGCTGATAACGGTTTCCTAAAGAGGGTTAGGCTTATTACCTCTGTACCCTTTCCTGTTGGATTTAATGTCAGTGTTTCTTTTACCCTCCCGGGAAAGTCTTATCGAGGGCTGTGGGCAATTTTAATTACCAGAGGCTGGGTTGGAATGTTGACAAGTTATTGTACCACGTAAATCCCATACAGAACTTTTAATTGCTCTAGATGATGAGGCATGGCAAATTGACACACAGAGCAGGGAAAACAAGGAATAATATATATTATTCCCAGGTCATAAAGATGCTGGAGGACTTAATTAGTACTTATAAGTTATTTAAGAATACCTAATTAAAGCATAGTGTAGATGGATATAGTATTATTAAACAATATTTTCCAATTACATGTAACTTTTCGTTTGAGTTTCAGTTCATCTCAGGGGAAATTGTGGCAAGGGCAGATTTATTATATCGCATTAATAAGTGGGCTATAATAAAGTTTCCCTTTACAGTGGCCTAATAATTTTTGCAGCATTTTTAAATGAAAAAATTTCAACACACTGAAAAGTTTGAAGAACCTAGTAATCGTATGTGTTTTCCGTCATTGTAGATAACACGTTTAATTAATTTTGTCCAGGCCTAAGGACCTGGGGGTATAGATATTAAATCAGTCTGACGGGTTTTATTACCAAGTTCACTGTGAATATGAAAATGCCCAGTTTGCTGCCTTCGAGTTTACAGTATGCTCTCCAGTGCCTTTTTGTAGACAAGACATCCGTTCTGTCTCCTAAGAATTTAAGATTCATGCAGAGGGTCGAGGAGAAGAGAGAAGGAAGGGAACTTATTTGTTGCTGCGAGCTGATACATGCCGGGGGGTACTATTACGTGGCCTTCCTATTTGATCCACATGGATACGTTGTTACTCCCAGTTATTATTCCCATTCTGCGCTCCGGGAGACAGGCTCTGAGCGGTCACCTGACTTGTCTGGGGCTGCACCTGAACGCGCCTTTCCAGGATCACTTCCGAGCCTAGAGCCTGTGTCAAGTTCGAAGTTCGAGTGTGTAGTTTGTGATACTGTAGGTGTGTGCGCGGTCCTCTTCCCCACGCACAATGGCACTGTGGTTAAAACATGGTAACGTATTATATTTATAACGTTAGTAAAAGTCTAGATTTAGAACCAGGTACTTTCTGTCTAGTTTTCTCCAAAAGAATATAGGGCTAATTCCGGAACCCTTGCCACTTCAAAGGCCTGATGTGATCATTAGGAAGCCAAGAGTAGTTGGTAGTCATAACAAGAATAAACTACGACTCCCAAAATGCCCACAGAGGCGGCCGCCGGTGCGGGAGTCAATTCCAGCTTTGGGGCAAAGGTGACCCCGCCGGGTCCCGGGCGAAGTAGGGAGCCACACGGGTTCTGGCCCTTTTCCTGTTGCATCCAGGGATTGTAGTTCTCTCAAGGCCGAGGGGCGCCCTTGGGGCCGGTCTCCGACCACAAGTCCCGTGATGCCCCGGGGCGCAGCGCGCCTGCGTGCTGGAGCCCGGGGAGCGCGCCGGCGGCGCCAGCGGCGGAGTAGTAAAGATGGTGGCGCGCGGGTCTCCGCCTTCTGCTCCCGGCTGACGCGCTGCGAAGGAGGCGGCGGCGGCCCCCAGGGCAGCAGTGACCTCGCCGCGGCAGCGCGGCCGCTGCCGCCCGCCCGAGCGATGGCCGAGCTGGAGCACCTGGGCGGGAAGCGGGCCGAGTCGGCGCGCGCGCGGCGGGCGGAGCAGCTGCGGCGCTGGCGGGGCTCGCAGACGGAGCAGGAGTCCGCGGAGCGGCAGGCGCGCGCCAGCCGCGGGGCCCCCCGCGTCCGCTTCGAGGACGGCGCGGTCTTCCTGGCCGCCTGCTCCAGCGGGGACGCCGACGAGGTGAAGAGGCTTCTGGCCAGAGGGGCGGACATCAACACGGCCAACGTGGACGGCCTGACCGCCCTGCACCAGGTACCCGCGCGCGGCCGCCGGAGCGCCGGGGGCGGCCCCTGCTGACAGCCTCCCGGGGAGCCAGCCTCCGCCCGCCCGGCCTCTGCCGGAGGGCAGGGTGCGCGCCCGGGCCGGGGTACGGATTTCCTTCCCCTCCTCTGGCTGCGCCCGCTCCTGGGGACCCGGTCCCCGGCGTCGTCACTAGAGGTTGGCCGCCTGCGCGGCCGGTCGGCGCGCCGTGCGCCGAGTCACCCTGGGCAGTCGGTGTCGCCCGTTCGGAGAACTCGTCCCGTTCGGACAACTCAGCCTGTGTGGCAGGGCAGTCTCTGAGGTCCTTGTGCTGCGCTAGGGAGGCAGGTCTTCGCAGAGCGCACCTCTCGCCTGTCTGGCGGACCTGCGATGAGTTAGAACCAGCCCGTCTCCGGCCGCCTGCCGCTCCTATGGCGGCACCTGACCTCCGGGCGTCTTTGCCTTCAGCTTCGCCTCCCCAGGGCCTCCTGTGGGGAGCCAGCCTCCTGAGTCTCTTAGGATGTTCGGTGCTATGGAATGGCCTTTCTTTCTTTTTCTTTCTTTACGAATCCGTCTATGGTCGACACCACATGTCCTTACATAGGTGCGGTGCACAGGCTGCGGAGGACGCGACACTCCTGTGCTCAGTAATAGAGCACCTTGGCTGCCGTCCTCCTGTGCAGCAGTATTCTGCCAGCACGGCTGTCATAACCAGCTCCACCCCCACCCACCCCCAGGTGGAACTTCACAGTTGTTGCGGTGAGCTAAGCGCTGGACACCCACTCATAATCTTTCTTATTGTCCTTCTTCTGCGGTCAGTGCAAAGTGAATGCGTTGGTGTGAGAATCGACTTTGAAATAATCATTCAATCTGTTGTCACCCTCTCCCCTCAATGTACAGCCAACAGCTTAAAATTCCTCCTCATGATGCTGGCAGCTTCTCTTTCAGGTGGAGGAACCTTCTTTCTTTTCTTCCATCTGTAGCCCTTTCCTTCCTGCTCATGATTGTGTCCCTGGGGCAGCCAACACTGGTCTGGTCCTCTGCTGCTGGAAATCGTTTCTCGTTTGACCACCTGTGGGTCTCAGCAGTGGTCCTGGGTCGTGGGTGTGGCAGGTGGGGCTGCTCTCACCTTGCAGAAACTCGGAAGACTTTCACCTGGGCGGGGTTAAAAAGGGAACTAGGTATTGACTTTTCAGATTTAAATTCCAGAGCTTCCTCTTCAGAAAAATACCTAATAAGGAGTTGAATGTAAATGCTGATCTAAGATAGATGCGCATGGGCCTATGCTCATTATCTGAAATGTCTGAACTCTGGGTTCACAGAGGACAGCGGATGCCCTGTGGCCCCTGTGGCCCTCTCTCCGGTCGCTGTTCTCTGGAGGCACACGTTCCCAGTGCAGCGCAGAAGCCCCGTGCAGTGTAAGGCGAATGTGCCAGCAGGGTCCGATCTTGACCCTGAGAGAAGTGCCTGCTCTGCCGGGGTCCCCTTGGGAGCCCTTCCTCCCACTCCAGCCCCCTGAGTTCCTGATCCTTCTCCTGGGCTGACCTTGGTGCCCGCCTCCCTGAGCTCCTACCCCAGACTGGGAAGTGTAACTTCTCTGAGCTAACATGCTCTTCACAGTCAGTAGGCTCCTCCCATGGGAGAGGAAGGAGATGACAGCCGTGGATAAGAAACAAAAACAAACCCCCCACACACAGGACAGTTGGCCTTCCATGCCCGTGGGTCCCAAGCATCGACCAAGGGGCTTCGCATTCCTCCATCCTCGCCATCAGCAAGAGACAAACACAGCTGAAGGCGAAGCTGCTGGGAGATTTCGGGTCCACCTGGCCTCTGTTGAGAGACCATCTCTTTGTCTGAACCTAGAAAGGGACCTTTATTGGCCGAGGGACTCTGACAAGTCAGCCCCTGCACAGTTCTAGCCCATGTCCCCGGCCCAAAGGGCTTGGGTGCATCAGGTCCCCTCAGTGAGGCTGGAGCTGCCAGCAGCTAGATAGCCTTGTCACTGACCGGCCTTCTCTGAGACGGACAGCGGCACGGCGATCTGAGTTACGTGGTTGGAATGGCCTCTGTCATACAAGCAGGATGTCAGTTACCAGGGTACTGGCTTCCTTTCTCTGCTGCTGTGCGGCCCCTGGACCAGCTGTGGCTCAGCATCCTGGTGCCTTGGGAGAAACCACCAGGTGAGACTGGGCTGTTCGCCTTTGCCCACAGGTGACACTGCATGATTTGCTCCTCCGGTTGGGGTGCCCCGATGCTATTGGATTGGCCAAAAAGCCCGTATGGGTTTCTATGCCGATTACTGTATTGATATGGATATGTCCGCTCTCTCCTGCTGTTGGCTTCTAGTAGGAAGAGGTCGGGGTGCTGCTAAACTTCCAGTGCCTAAGACAGCCCCACCGCAAGGGACTGTGTGTCAAAATAGCAGCAGTGCCAAGAAACTCCGCAAACCGCTTCTGACACATTGATCAGCCCCAGCACCTTCTGCACACGCAGATCTTGTCTGCCCGGGTCCGTTGCATTGTTACCTTTCTGGAAACAGTAAAGCGTAATGTGCTGAAAATGTTGCACGTCTTCTTCCATCTTCAGTATGAAAATGGCTGCACAAAAATTCAACAGGTTTGATACAGTCTCTTTTTAAAATTTAGGCTGATAGGATGGTTGTCACAATGCAGTCTGAATTGTTTCAAATGAAGTTAAAGACAGCTAAGCGCTACTGGAGCCATCGTGTGGAAAAAACGTCATGGCCTCTCTGGCCAGCCCAGTCCTTCTGACTTGGAGACCTTTCTTTGCGTAGGACATGAGGTCCTCGAGTCAAAGATAACAAGCTCCAGGGAGCCTACGAATCATACTGGAAATAGCCAGGGGTGGAAGTATCTCAGAGGTTGCACCTGCTCTGATGAGAGCCCGAAGCTGGTGCAGACTGATGGAGCGGGGGTGAGTCAATCCAGGTTTGGGTGCGTGCCCTTAGCTTCCTGGCATCTTCAGTGAAACAGGCATTAATCTGATGACCTAACTGTTAGAAGCAGTTGCTTGCTCACAGAGGAATTCCCATTTCATTTTATACGTGTATTACAGGGCACAATCCGTGAGCTAATAATTCTGGAAGGCTGGTACCTTTTAAAATTTCTTTTATTTCTTTTGCAGGGTTGAGTATTATCATCCATCTTGGTATCCCTAGTATTATAATCTTGGGTGCCAATAGGCCTCGGTACAGGCTCAGACAACTGTATCTACCCAGTTACTGGGCTGCTTCAAGAGGCAAGTGCTTGCTTTTGGGAAGAGACTTGCTGGAACTTGTGAAGTTGAGTGCCGGCTTATTCCTGCAGAGCAGATTTTGGTATATCTCTCTGACGGTCCCTGTGGACCTTGGAACCAGGCTGACGAGTCTTCCTTTAGAGGGGCACCTCGGGACTCGCAGCCTTCCCCACTTGCCAGCTTGTGTGGGAAAGCACTCTGTGCTTCCTGTTCCTTGTTGCTTATCAGTTGATACATTTTAGAAAACAAATAGAACTTTGGGGGTTCTCTCCAGAATGGCTGGTTCCTAGTAGCATTTCTAGTGGGGAATTGGTTACATAGTGACTTTCTCTCCGTTCCGAGCGTTCTGGCTCTTTAGGGGTTGACTCAGAAGTTCAGGTGGGCTTTGGAATGGTCTCAGAGTCCCAGCTTGGACCTTAGGGTCACCCAGACTGGAATTCAGCTCCTCGTTCATTCTAGAGTGCCTCGGTCCTCGGGGAGATTACAATTACTTCTTTCTCTGGAAGAGCAGTGGAGGAAGGCACAGATGAGGGGAGGAGAAACCAGGCATTTACATTCAGAGTGGTACAGGCTGAGCAGAAGACGACCAAGAAAATGTTTAATTCAGTACAGAGTAGCACAAATGTGTGCCAGCTTGTGTGGGAAAGCAAAACTTGTGTTCTGGCCCTTTCTCTCTCGTTCCACATTCGTTCCCCCCTCCGTGCAGCCCCACCTGTGAAGGGACCACTGCCTCACCCTGTGGATTGGTGGATTCTGCCCGGCATCGGGCACCGAGGCCGTGTGGGGTGGGGTGAACCCTGCTGCTTCCGAGTGTTGTGGGCGTCTTGGCACTTTTAGTAGGTTACTTCTTCCGGCTGGTCCATGTGAGGCCTCGGGCCGTGTTGGGCATTTATGACCTTTGAAAGGGCAGTGTCAGTAGAAACGTGTGTTTGAGGACTTTTGTGGTGTTGTATGATTTTTTCCCATTAAGCATAATTTAATTTAGTCTTTTGACTTTTGTAAGAAAAAGTAAATCTGTGGTCAGTATGATTGTAACTGTAAGTTAAGGCCCCAGTGTATGACTCCTGAATAGGTGGTTTCTGGCTGCTTCAGGAGGCTCCACTGTTTGTGAGTCAAGAATGTTTTAGACTGTTAGGCCTGACAGTAGAGGCCAGAAGGTTGCCTTCATACCACTGGAAGGTTGGTTAGCTAGTTCAGACTGCTGTTCCCAGCTCAGGGTGGCCTGTGTCCCGCTCACCAGCACTGTCGCTGGAAGGCAGCCTGCAGGGAGCAGGGGTGGGGAGGTTGGTGCCTGCAGAGTATTCGCTGCCTTCCTCCTTCCACATCCATTCCCTGAGAGTCTACTTTGTGTCTGACTCTGTGCTTCTTGTTCCTTGTTGCTTATCAGTTGATACATTTTAGAAAACAAATAGAACTTTGGGGGTTCTCTCCAGAATGGCTGGTTCCTAGTATCATTTCTAGTGGGGAATTGGTTACATAGTGACTTTCTCTCCTAGCGTTCTGGCTCTTCAAGGGTTGAAGAGGAAGCCTTATATTCATGAGGATTTGTGACTGTTTTCCTCTCCACTTATGAATGAAAATGATCCTATTTATACCTTTCTATCTAAAGATGGTAAAAGGTGGGAGTTTGGGATTTTTAGCAGATCTCTAGGTGGTTTAATATAGTAATAATAAATTCAGATTAAAGGTCTCAACCCAGGATTTTATATAGGGCAAGGAACTGGAACCTCATTTGGATTTCTAATTGCAGCTTGCTCAATTTGTTGATGGGGGCAGGGGGTGGGGCTATGACTGTGTTGTTGGGTTTTTTTTTCTCCCTGCTCTTTTGAAGTGTAATGTAAACAGTGTTTCTCCCCCCCCCCCCACCATGGGAATTTATTTATTTACTTTAAAAATATATTTTGATTATGCCATTGCAGTTGTTCTATTTACCCCCTTCATTCCCCTCCACCCTGCACACTCCCTCCCCCACCATACCCCCCTTTAGTTTATGACCAGGTGTCTCAGGTTCTTTAGATTCTATATTTCCCATAGTATTCCTGCCCTCCCCCCTGTCTATTTTCTACCTACCGTCTATGCTACTTATTCTCTGTACCTTTTCCCCCCTTTTCCTCCTCCCACTCCCCTGTTGCTAACCCTCCATGTGATCTCCATTTCTATGATTCTGCTCCTGATCTAGCTGTCCTCTTAGTTTGCTTTTGTTTTAGGTGTGGTTGTTAATAACTTTGAGTTTGCTGTCCTTTTACTGTTCATGTTTTTTTATCTTCTTTTTCTTAGATAAGTACCTTTAACATTTCATATAATAAGGGCTTGGTGATGGTGAACTCCTTGAATTTGATCTTATCTGAGAAGCACTTTATCTGCCCTTCCATTCTAAATGAAAGCTTTGCTGGATAGAGCAATGTTGGATGTAGGTCTTTGGATTTCATGACTTGGAATACTTCTTTCCAGCCCCTTCTTGCCTGTAAGGTCTCTTTTGAGAAATCCGATGACAGTCTGATGGGAACTCCTTTGTAGGTGACTGTCCCCTTATCTCTTGATGCTTCTAGGATTCTCTCCTTTATTTTAATCTTGGCTAATGTAATTATGCTGTGCCTTGGTGTGTTCCTTCTTGGGTCCAGCTTCTTTGGGACTCTCTGAGCTTCCTGGATTTCCTAGAAGTCTATTGCCTTTGCCAGACTGGGGAAGTTCTCCTTTATTTGTTCAAATAAGTTTTCCACTCATGTCTGTTCCTCTTCTCCTTCTGGTACCCCTATAATTTGGATGTTGGAACGTTTAAAGATATCCTGGAGGTTCCTAAGCCTCTCCTCATTTTTTTGAATTCTTGCTTCTTCATACTTTCCTGTTTGGTCATTTCTTTCTTCCTTCTGATCCACTCCCTTGATTTGAGTCCCAGTTTCCTTTTCATCACTATTGGTTTCCTGTGTATTTACCTTCATTTCTATTAGTTTAGCCTTCATTTGTTCCTCTAATTTGTGACTAAAATCAACCAGTTCTGTGAGCATCCTGATCACCAATATTTTGAACTGTGCATCTGAGAGGCTGACTATTTCTTGGTCACTTAGAGTTACCGGCTCTGGGGCTTTGAGTTCTTGAGCCATATTTTGGCCTGTTCGTGCCTGTTACGTATGAGGAGCGGAGCCCGAGGTGTTCACTAGGGCGGGGCGACCCAGTTGCTGGGTTGTGATGCTGTGTGTGGGGGCAGGGTCAAACAGGGGCAATGGCGGTCCCTCTGCCACTTCCCGCTGCTGGGGCTGCGTGGTCCGTTTCACTGCTTGCTCCTTTGCTGGTCTATTTGCCCGTGAATGAGTGACCATGGTCACCCTGCTGCCTTGCGCCTTCCCTGGGTCCACCCTTCGCAACCCCACACCTGGGATCCGCCCAGGGCTGCCTGGGTGCCTGGGTCAGGGAATCTTTGCTGCCCGGCCCACTCCACTGCTGGCTCCGCCCCTCTTACCGGTCTGGCTGAATAGCTGTTGTCGGACTTCCGTATAGTTCAATTTTCTGTGTTTTTTTTTCATTTATTTATTTTATTTAATTCTTATTCAAGTACAGTTTAATTTTCTGTGTTTTAGCTGCGTTTTTGTTTACTAAACCTTTATTGTCTTTAAACTTGGTTGTGGGAGAAGGCACGGTGTTCCCAACATTGTTTCTTAAGTCTCAGGTTTGGAGGCACACCAGTCTCAGGCCAGTGGGACGGGGCACACCCAGCGTGTGTGTCTCCGTGTCTGTGCAGCTGACCAGCTCTAGGAGTGGGACACTGCCCGGTGCGAGGTTCCCGACACCGTGCTGGACCCCACTGTGTCCATGGTGGGGCAGCGTGGGGACTTCGGAAAGACCGTGTGCCGTGTGCTGTGCTGCAGGTTGGGACCCTGGTTGGTGGGCGTGTCTGTGCGACTGCTCATTGTCTCATGCGGGGGTGGGGTCCCCCTGCCTCCCAGGTGGTTTCTGCTTCTGGCGGATTTCTGGTGGTGCCTGCAGAAAACTCCTTGTTTGCCTCTGTTAGCACTGCTGGCAGCACATGCGAGCAGTCACCCCGCCGCAGCCCCTCTGCAGCAGGTCCTCCTCGCCACGCTGAGAGGCGAGGCCATCGGTGACGGCCATCGGTGACGTGCAGAGGTGCAGCCTGAGGCAGAGAAGCTGCGTGACTCGCCGAGGGCCTGTGGGCCTTCAGCTCCGCAGCAGCCTCTGAACACACACTTCTGGCCAGTGCTCCAAAACAGCGCCCGCAGGCCGCAGCCCCAGGCCCAACTCAGTACCGCCCAGCGTCGCTCGGCCTTCGAGCCAGAAGTGGCGTTTACATTTCTGACTGGTGGACACGGCAGAAGGAGAGCCGCAGTCCGTGGCATGGGACACTTGCCAGAATTTCAGGTTTCCGTGTCCAGGAGTGTGTGCTGGGACCAGGCGTGGTGCCAGCCCAGCTTTGTCTGTCCGCACCGGGGCAGGGAGGCCGTGGGGCCTGCGGGGCCTGCAGCACACACATCTGCCTCTGCAGGGGGCGACAGCCAAGCTTCGCTCTGAGTGCGCCAGCCGGCCTTTTGTTCTAGAACGTCGCACAGAGGACACGCGCTGGGGGCAGCACTTGGATTTACGTGCACTCATCTGTTTCAGAGTCCGTTTCCCGTTGGTCTCCTGTGTCCTCAGGGCCACGGCAGACTAGGAGGCAGGTCAGCGTGCCTGTCGTCCCGTCCGTCCCACTGCTGGGGAGCGCCATGGTGGCAGCATGGGGTGCGGTGGCCTCGGTGTCGGCTGGCCTGTGCAGCGTCTCTGACGCCCCTGCTCACGCGGAAGTCTGCCCTCCACCCCTGTCTTAGGTGGGCGAGGCTAGAGCTGGGGCCCGAGGCTTCGCCTGCAAGGAGACAGTTACCGACAGGGAGCGCAGGTGCCCGCCGTCCCAACCTCCAGCCCCCGCCGCAGCGTCGGGACCCCCAACTCGTGGGAGCCATGTGACTGAGCACGTGCCAGCCAGGGGCTCCAGAAAGCATGGTCCCACCTTCCTGTGGCCCTCCCGCCCGAAGAGGTGGGCCACTGCCCCTTGGGCTCCGGGGCAGGGGAGGGGGCGCCTGGACCACCCCCTCTCTAACAGTAGACTTTGAATTGCATTCCGGGTTCTGCTTGTCCATCACTCTACCTTTGGGACGTGAGGTTTCTACCCTGTAGTGACTCCTGAGCTTTTCCTGGGCTCAGGAACGCCTCCTCTCCACCTGGAAGTCACCGGAGCCTTCCTCATGGCCCCGGCGGCACCACCGGGCCTGTCTGCGAAGTGGGGTCCATTTCTGGGCGCCCGAGCCGGCCCTGGCTGTGTGACCATCGTCCCCTCCCCCCCTCTGGGCCATGATCCTGTGCTCAATGCTCCCGGGAAGAGACAGGGACTTAGGGTTTCTGAGCCTCAGGCACTAGCATCTTCGCTTTCGGTCTCAGCGGTGAGTTCACATCACCAGCAGGGCTGACCTCGCCCAGGCCTGGTCTTCGAAGGCGCAGCGGAGGCACAATGCCTCCTTGAGAGAGGTCCGCTGCGCTTCTGTGCGTAGCCCCCGTGGTCAGGGCCACGCAGAGGCCACTGCACCGTGCCCGGGCAGGCGCCTGTCGGAGTGCGGCCACTTGTGGAGGGGACCGTGGTGAAGGTCTGAGTGGGCCAGGTGGTGAAGGACGATGTGCGAGCAGGCATGGCCTCAGCCTGGTCAGCTCCTGGCCTCCGGCTGTGACAGCCACTTCCTGAGTGGTGTCCCCATCTCGACCTCTGCCAGCAGCCAGACTCATGTTCCCCGCTGCAGCTGTCATTCTGAGACACAGTTCTGATGGTGTCACCTCGGCTGGAAGCCTTGGGATAAGGTTGCTCTTCATCGGGGGACACGGGGACCTTCAGGCCCCCAATGTCGGGTGACCTTCAGGCGCCGCTATCCTGCCAGCGCCCTGTCCGCCCCTTTCAACCCCTTCAGGATCCCCAAGGAGGCCCTGGTCAGGCTTGCGGGTGCCCCCCCGGGGGTCTGAGCACGCTGGGCTCCTTACCCCCCAAAGCCCTGTCCCTTGTCCGCCCCCCCCCCCCCCCGCCCAGGCCTCCCTTCCCTTTGATTCTCTCGCCCCTGCCTTTTCCACTGGCCAGCTCCTCATCCTGTGTAACTCAGAGGACACTCCTTTCGGGGAAGTGTCCTCGTTATCTGCAGACAGAGGCAGTGGCTCCTCACTGGGACGATGGCACTTTGTGCTGCAGTGTCGGTTACAGAGGGCTCACTGCACCGGGACGGGAAGGGTGGTGCGAGCAGAGCACGGCCTCAGTGAGTGAGCGTGCCATGAGGACGTGGACGAGTGCGTCACCGTGGACGAGCGCACTGCCCGTGAGTTCCCGACCTGTTTTCGGTGGTGAGAGCCAGCGTCTGACCTGTAGCGCAAGGCCCATGCTGGGACGCTCCGCCCCCACTAACAACAGGCCGGGTGGGCCCCCGCACCCCACCCGCACTCCCAGGCCATGGCGGGACTCTCTTCTCTGCAGGCTCCGTCTTCCCCTGTCCCACCCCTACTCCTCCCGTCTCTCTCAGGCAGAACCAGTGGAACCTGACCGGGTCGGTTGGCCTCCACTGAAACCTCCCGCGAGTTTTTCTCAGTAGAGAAGTCCTGCCCTTTCTTGGGTGGGAAGGGGTGTTCCTGCTGACTCTTGGGGACTAGGCGAGGCTGTGGCGGTGGCGGTAATAATAATGAGAACAACAGCAGCAGCTGACAGTTGCACTGAACTCTGAGCCAGATTCTTGTCTCCACACACATTAGCGCATTCGTGACCCCCTGAAGTAGGGACTGTGATCGGTGGTTCTACAGATGAGCACACACAGAGATAGCTTGTTTCACAAACACAGCACCACTGATGAGTAGTCGTGGGCTACAGCCCTGAAGCCCGGTCGGCAGCCTGCCCGCGCAGCCAGTGCACTGGGCAGGGGTGGGGTTGCGTCCACACCTTCCTCCGTCCAGAGTCCTGCACGTGCGGAGACACAGCCGTGACAGACGGACTCACGCTGTGCTCCCGGCCTGCTCTGCAGACCCCTGATGCGGCTGTGCTGGGAAACCGGCAGCCTCTTGTTGGAGCTCTCCTTTCAGGGACAGGATTTGCAAGGCTGATTTATCCTCTCGGAGAATTTAATCTTCTCATCATTTCTTTGTGGCTTTTCCCCCTCACCCAGCTCAGAGCCCATATTGCCGCTGTCTTTCCGCAGGGCGGCTCTGACCCTGCCCGTGCCGCAGCTTTCTGGCTGTGCACACGGCTTCTGAAACACCTGTCTGGGGGCGCACAGCGGTCCAGAGCGCAGTGGGACTGTCTTCTCCCCGTGCGACCGCAGTTCGCCCCTCCTGCCAGGTTGGCAGGGTGGCCCTTGGGGTCCTCCCGTGGACAGGCAGCCACGCTCCAGGGCAAGTTTCCAGCCCACACTCCCGGCGATTGGCGTGGCCACCACAGCACCTTGATGGGGTCTCTGTGTCCGCAGTCAGTCTGGTCGACAGAGGCCCTCGGAGTCGGCCGAGCAGGACGGTCCTCGTGTGTGATGACTAGTGAGTGGGCTGAGACTGCCGCTCCCCGCAGACGCCGGGCAGCTATTTTGAGGAAGGTCAGGCCAGGCATCAGCAATGTTCCCTGTGCCAGGTGGAGTCCTGGCCAGAGCTCGGTTGGATGCCCCTAAGTTGGCAGGTGGAGAACATGCAGGTGGTTCGGCAGCCGAGCGGCTGGCCTTGTGCCAGTCGGTTCACACTGGGGTCTGGTCCCCCGTCTGTGCAGTGAGGAGGCCCAGTGCTTGTCGCCGCAGCTGCCACGTCTGCCTTCGTTTCGCAGCTTCGTGGTGCTTTATCGTTTCCACAGCGAGTCCCTCTGACTCAGTCAGTTGGGATGGGCCACTCTGGCGCTTCATGAGCCTCAGCTCGTATGTGCCGAACCTTTAGGAAGACAGCCTCGACCAGGGCTTTCTTATCTCTGGACAGGTGCTGGGGACGCTGGGGACTCAGCCCTGTGCACTCCTTGACCTGAGGGAAACTCACGCTGGGGGATTTTTACCACATTCGTTATTCCTCAAACCAGGATGGCCCACAAGACAAAGTCGAGGTTTGGAGGCCGGGAGTGTGAACCTTCTGCTCGAAGTGCTGTGGGCTTTGAGAAGACACAGCCCTTGTTTCCTGGGCTCTGTCTCCATCCTTCCTGGGCTCGGTCTCCATCTGCCTGCTTTGACACCTGCCTGGGTGACAGGAGTCACACTGGATGTGGGTGGGGCCTGGAGGGCTGGTCTCGGTTCAGTGCACACACGTGGGGGATGGGGAAGGGGGAGGGAGACGCTGGCAGGGTAGGGGCTTGGGCCATTAGGAGGTTCTGGTTGGATCCAGAAGGAGCATATTTTTGGAATCTAAATATTGTCAACTGCTCTCAACTGCAGGGAGGTGTCCTCTGGTCCCACGTCATAAATGTTTGCAGTCTTGGGCACAGTACCCCAGTCTCCTGAGAACAGAAACCCTGTGTGACACTCCACGGAAAATTCTTTACCTCCGTCATCTCTCTTGGCTCTCTTTCCTGACAGGCTCCGGATCCGCATCCAGAGCCTGCCTGACTGCTGAGCACATAATCAGATATATAGTTCTCGCCCTCAGAAGCCAAACTGTGTGTGCCAGGGAGTCGTCAGTCTTTCACACCGAACGACCGTGCTGGTGTCACCTGTCATGTTGGAGCCGACTGTTGCTGTGATGCTCACTCAGGCCGTCATTACACGGTTATCCTGACGCCATTACACTGTATCACGATGGGGGGTGGGGTGGGAGACAGGCGGTTGTTACAGTGTATCCCAGCGGGGGTGGGGAGACAGGCGGTCGTTACACTGTATCACAGTGGGGGTGGGGGGACAGGCGGTCGTTACACTGTATCACAGTGGGGGTGGGGAGACAGGCGGTCGTTACACTGTATCACAGTGGGGTTGGGGGGACAGGCAGTCGTTACACTGTATCACGTCAGGGGTGGGGAGACAGGTGGCTGTTATGCTGTATCACAACCAGAGTAGAGAGACAGGCGATTTTCTTTGCCTCTTCCAGCTTCTGTGTGTGGCCTCATAACTCCAGTCTGTGGTCACATTCCCTCTTTTTCTGTCTTGTGTCATGCCTGCCCCTGTCTCTTATAAGGACATTTGTCATTGGGTTTAGGACCCACTTAGATAATCCACTCTGCGTCCTTAACCACACCTGCAAAGACCCCTTTCCAAGTGCAGCCCCTGCAGCAGTTTGGGGGACTGGGACGTGGATGAGCTGGGGGCACTGCTCAGCACGCTGCGGCAGGGGCAGGGTGCGGGGACAGTGCACACAGCTGCGGGGCCGCATGTGCAGCACCGACCTGGGGAGGGCCTCGCGCAGCCTGCAGCGTGGGCTCGGCGGGTCTGGGTGACCCTGGATGACGGAGCATCAGCTGAGAGTGCGGACAGTGGGACTGCCCGTGCTCCCGAGGGTGCTCTTGTGTCACCCAACAGATGTGCGCCTGGTGCCCTCCAGGGTTCGGGCTGCACCAGAGGGCGCACAGTGGTGACTGTGGAAGGCTGTAGAGGCCACAGGAGTTTGGCATGTGGCTGGTAAATTGAAGCAATTACGGTCTTTGCGAGCATTCAGGGTGTTCAACGTGAAGTTGGAAGTGTGTGGTCTGGAGGAGTATGCGAACCCCAAGTTACAGAGTCCTGGACGGGTTGTTACTGTTGTTGAGTCTGGGGGAGGATGCGAACCCCAAGTTACAGAGTCCTGGACGGGTTGTTACTGTTGTTGAGCCTGGGGGAGGATGCAAACCCCAAGTTACAGACGTCCTGGACGGTTGTTACTGTTGTTGAGCCTGGGGGCTGGGGGAGGATGCAGGACCGGACCGTGGGAGGTGTGCACTGGGGATGGCTCTGAGCATCAGTGGCGCCGGCCGGCACTTGTGTCGGCGAGGTTCCTGGGAATCCAGGCAGGTGTGGGCTGCAACACCCAGGCAGGTAGGCGTGTCGCCTGCCCAGGGCCCCCGGAGCTGGGCTTTGTGGGGAAGGGAGTCGCAGCAGCGTTCTGAGACATGGCAGCAAGGTCAGCCCCTGCAGCCAGTGGCACTTGGTGGCGGTGACAGTTGCAGGCTATTTTGGGACTGGAGGAGGCTCTGTGCTGTGAGGCCTCTCTGCGGTCCCAGAGTGAGCTCACCCACCTCCCCGGGGTTCCGTGGGATCCAGTCGTTTCCTTGGAGAGAGCTTTCCGTTGCCAGGGAGACGTGACACTCCCACCTCAGGAAGCTTCAGACCGTTACCGGGCAACACCTCTGATGGCTCTCTGGACTAATAACTAAGCAAGAGGTGGTGAAACGCCATCTCTTTCTTAAGGAGCTTCACACAGCTGTTTCTGCAGTGGTGCTGTGTCCCCAGGAGGTGGGCGTGGACCGCAGCAGAGGGAGCCGTGCCTAGAGGCAGGAGCGCTCTCCACTCCGGTCCTGAGCAGCGTCGGGACCTTGTTCAGCCTCCTTGGCCTGCTCAGGCACAGGCAAGGCCCATCCACCTGGCGGTCAGGGCAGCTTGCGTGGAGGCCAGCGCTGGGGCCCATGGACCTGGACGCAGTGGTGCGGACGAGTCGGTGCCTGCCGTGCTGCGGTCTCGGGGGAGGCAGCACGGCTGCAGGTGGTGTGAGCCGGGGCATCTGCCTCAGTGTCGCCGGCGCTGCGGAGGCTTTCAGGGGCTCTCTGTTCTCCTCCGCGGCCTCAGCCGAGTTCCTGCCGCTGGAGCCTCAGAGGCAGAGGAAGGAAGGACAGAGCAGTCACTCCAGGACGTCTCTGCTAGCAGGGCTCTCCAGCAGTGGCTCTCAGCTTAGCCCCTGCACGTGCTGGTTCCCCCTTGGAGCTCCCGCACTTAGGGTCCCGCAGGATGCTGGACCTCAGAGGGGGGTTCTGAAGTTGGACTGCAGCTCGCCCCGAGGTCTTGCCAGGCCAGAGGCACTTTTGACCCTCTGCCTCCCTGCCTGCGTGGGCTCTGAGTGGGGGCGGCAGGGGCGGCGCCACTCACTGGACTGTTGGCTAGAAAACAGCCGTGGTGCCGGGCCGCAGTGTTCGTCTCTTCTCGCCCCTTACAGTCCCGGGAGGCCTGGATGCCTCTGTCCCCACCTCACCCAGAGTCAGCTCACGGCAGAGCTGGGCAGGCCCCTCTGCCTGCGCCCCGGCTGGCCCTGACCCACTCCAGCCCTGTGCTTGAGCCCCTGGGGCCAGTTCAGTGCTCAGCCTGCCCTACTGTCACTGGGGTGACTGTGGAGGGACCCCGCCAGGTCTCCGTGCAGATCAGGCCAGCGTATGGCAGTTCTCTGAAGCTCCTGTGAGAATCCTTCCACAGGGCCATGAAACCCAAAGGGAGGAGGGCCCAAGTCCTGATGGGGGAGGAGCCTGAGACGGGGGAGGAGTCAGAGGGACGGAGGGGCGGGGCATGCTACCAGCAGACACCGCACGGGCTTCTTTGAGGCCCTGTCTGCTGTCGCCTTCGGGGGCAGAGGCGGCTGTTGGAAACGGAAAGTCCGCCCGGTGGGGGCGTGGCCACTGCAGCTGAGCCTGGAGACCCTTCTCTCAGAGCCAGGGAGACGGCGCCGCCAGGCGAGAGGCCCAGTGGCGGGCCCAGTTGGGGCAGCACAGCGGGCCCTCGTGACGCGGGGCTTTCTCGGGGCCTGGGCGGCATGTGCTTAGCCTCCGGGACACTTTCTCCCCCTCGGTCTTCAGTGCCTTTTTGGAAAGTAGCCCCTCATCCCTTCACTTGAAAGTCTTCCTGGACAGGTCTCCTCGAGGCACTCGGCAGCGGCTGGTCTCAACGCTGCCCCGGGGCAGATGTGCCGTGTCCGCAGGACTCGGCAGCGAGCGTGGTTTCGAAGTGCTGCGCGTGGTGGCCGGGTGCAGAGCAAGTGGACAGCGCTCATCACGGCAGGTCAGCCTGCCAGGAGCGACCTGGAGGAGGTGTGGCCTGGGAGCCACTTGCTGGGAATGGGCCGTCACGGCCCCAACCTCAGAGGGTGGCTGGGAGGGATGTGTTACCGCGGAACCCAGTCTAGGCTGGTGTGTTCGGTGACCTCACTGGTTGTCGAGGGACCAGATGGCGTGGGGGAGACTAGCAAAGGTGCTGGGCGTAGCCAGGGTGACCTGGTCCCGTGTTCGTGTAAATCGGGTCAGCCTGTTTTTGTTGGTGCCCTGGTGCTGGGCGGGCAGACAGACATGTGGCTCATCTCGGGGTGGGTGGCCATGCGGCTCCTGGAAAAACTCGGGTCACAGTGTCCCGCTGGCGCTCTCCCCAGTCTTCCCGCAGTGACTGCTGCCGGCTGAACAGTTGCTTGGCGTCACCGAAACGTGCCTGGTGGCAGGGGTGGAGGAGCACAGCAGTTCTCCAACTGCGTTCTCAGCATTGCCCCACACTCTGAAACTTTGTTCAGAACTTTGGAGAGTTTTTGTTCATATGGCTTATTATGTATCACTGAGACGTTTAAAAAATATGTACTCGTTAAGTCACTTAAAATAGGAATAACTTATTGCAGGATAATATAAATCACCTGTTTTAATTGAAATAGTTATATATTGTGCTGGCCAAAAAGCCTGTTTAGTTTTTTCCCTAAAAGACACATTTTTCATTTTCACAAATAATTTTATTGATTTGGGTGTTTTCAATGTGTCGGCTCTCTCCTGCTGTTGGCTGCTGGTGGGCAGAGGCCGGGGTGCTGCCAGCATCTTCCAACACGTAGGACAGCCCCCCAGCAGAGGGTCATTTGGCCCAAATGTCTGTAGTACAAGAAACTTCACAGACCTTCACTGAACTTCTGGCGCGTTCAGTCAGTCACAGGGCCTTCTCCACACACTGCACAAACCTTTTTTTGCGTTTTAGTTGCATTTTTACCTTTCTTGAAATAATAAACCATAATATGCCAAAAATGTTGCCTATTTTCTTCCATCTTTAGTATTAAAATGGCTGCACAGAAATTCGCCAGTTTTGTTACGTTTTTTAAAAAATGCACACTGGTACGACAGCTGTCATGATACGCTCCAACTGAGATGTTTCAGATGAAGTTAAAGATGACGAGGCGCCACTAGAGCCGTCGTGCAGAAAAAAAGTACCGGACTTTCACTCACAAAAGTAATGACGAGTGGCTTTACCTTATGTTTTTACAAGTCCCTTTTAATGTCTGGATTCAATTTGTTCGATATGGGGTTTTGACTGAAGTCGTAAAGGAAAACTGGGCTCACGTAGGCAGTATCTGGAAAGGGAAACGTATGAAACAGCTGCCCGGGCCGTGTGGGCACCTTCTTGGGTTGGCGACCAGACCGGAGAGCCTACAGCAGCGGCAGGTGGGGAGAGGCCCCGGCAGGGCCGTCCGTGCTTCGACTCTGGATGAGTCGCTCCCCTGTGCGGTTTTCTAGCACTGTGCGTGCGGTGGCTTGGGACACCGGGCCCACTGTGCCGCGCCGGTCGCCCAGGCTCACCCCGTTTTGCAGGACCCCAAGTCTCAGCCATGGCGGGAGGGCACCACACTCTCGGTGGTGGCTGTTTCCCAAATCCGAGTGGCGGAAACACTGGCTGCTTTCTTTCCACTCTCAGGTGGGCAGGCGTGCTGCGTCCCCTTCCAGGTCTCGAGTGTGCCGTGTCTGTCGGTCCTTGGAGTGACACCGACGCTCCGCGAAGGGAGTGGCTGGTCCCTCTTGCGAGTCGGAGGCACCCGAGCTTTTCCTCAGCGACAGGTTTGCCCAGGCGCCGTGTCCTCCCCACCTGGCCACTGCCAAGGGCCGAGGGCCAATAGAGCCAGTGACCTCTGCTGTTTGAGCAGGTGGCGCCGGCTCTGGGGCAGGAGCGCCGGTGTTGGCGCTTGGGCGCCCACGGGCAGTGGAAGGGCCACGGCCCTGCTGCTGCTGCTGCTGGGAAAGTCAGTTTGGTCTGGATGCGACCCGACCCGAGGCTCGTGGAGGACAGGCGGCCTTCGTCAGCGCAGCTTCTCCTCCTCTTCGGTCTGTGGACATGCTATGACAGCCTGGTTACTGAGGTCTCTGGCCAGAGAGCTGTGCTTCCCCTGCTGTTCGGGGACGGGCAGCAGTGGGTCCCTAACTGCCCATAACCACAGACAAACTTCGCCGTGCTGTGTGAGGACAGTCAGAAAATGAGTGTGAGCCCCGGCTGGGGTGGCTCCGGGGACTGAGCGCCAGCCTGCAAACCCAAGGGTCACGGGCTGGATTCCCAGCTGGGGCGCATGCCTGGGTTGCGGGCCAGTAGGTCCCCAGTGGGGGGCGCTCGGGAGGCCACCACACGTGGATGTTTCTCTCCCTCTCTTTCTCCCTCCCCTCCCCTCTCTCTAAAAATAAGATAATAAAATTTTTTGAAAAAAAGTACACAGGAAAGGTCTGTTTCTTGTGCCTGGCGTGCTCACCTGTCCCTGCGCACTCGGCCGGGCTGGCGGGGGCCCCACCCTTCAGAAGCGAGCCCGTGGGTCGCAGGGTCGCTTTCTATAGAGCCGTGACGGGGCCGCCTGCCCGCTCCCAGCAGCCAGGACCCTCTGTCTCCGTCCAGCCCACTAGTGGCGTCAGTAAGGCCGTGTCCTCCTGCCTGGTTCACACTGGGGCTGGGAGGAGGGAGACACTCGGGTTCACACCAGCCCGTGCAGCTGAGGGGCCACGCCCTGGGTGCCCTTACGCAAGAGTCAGAGGCTTGTGTCGTCAGGGCTGCTGTGCGCCGGCGCCCAGAGGCGTGCAGCCGGGCTCAGCGAAGGCTCTCGGGTGACGACGGGCTTCTCTGTGCAGGCCTGCATCGACGAGAACTTCGACATGGTGAAGTTCCTGGTGGAGAACGGGGCCAACGTGGACCAGCAGGACAACGAGGGCTGGACGCCCCTCCACGCGGCGGCCTCCTGCGGCTATCTCAACATCGCAGAGTGCGTGAGCCTCTCCTGCTCCAATCTCGGTCTCCGAGTAGTTACACCGCTCTCTGTTGAAAATTTCAAAAGCAGAGAGCTGACTTGTTTTTAAGGAGTAATCGATACTGTAGCTGCTAAGTCCACAGGGTTTTTGTCGTTGTCGGGGTGGGCCTCTGTCTCCCTCCCTCCCTCCCTCTGAAGAGCAGCAGCAGAGGCCGCCTGGGGCCGAGGAGGTGGCGGGGACAGAGGCTGTGCTTTCCGAGGGAGTAGTGACTGAGCTCATGGGATTTTCCAGCCTCTGGGCAACTGTGCAGGTTCTTAGGGAGCAGTGAGTATTATTTCATAGGTTGGTTGTTATTTTCGTTCAGGAAAAAGTGTGAAACTAAAGGGGTTTTTACTCTTTTTCTAAGAATGGTTCAGGAAGGTGGCCGTACCTAACAGTAATATCTTCCCGAATTCCGCTTCACCATAATTCAGAGTACTTTCTGGAAACAAGGCTTCTGGACCATGGGCCTCAAAACAGGTCAAAGAGGCAACAGCGGGGCCCAGGCGCCGTGATCCCGACCCCCCAGGGATGGGGGGGGACGCCGAGCGGAGGTCAGCCGGTGTCGTTCAGGCCACACTCTGGAGGCCAAGAGGAGAGAGTGCCAGGCGCTCGGCAGTGGCTGGGGGAGGGGAGACACCACAGTTCAGTCTGTCACAGCAGGAAAGAGCCACTGCTGGCAGGGTGTGTCGGGAGCAGGAAGGGGCGTGGTTTAGCAGAGTGGGGGGGGGCAGCCAGCTGGAAGCGTTTGCTGAGTGCCTACTGGGCACACCGTGGGCACATTTCTTTTCTGGGGAGGGGGAGGTGTGTTTGAGGGGTCCTGGGGGTGAAGGGGAGGAGCTGCGGTGGGTGGGAGTGCGGGGTCAGCACCAAGGATGCCAGGCACCGCAGGTGTGTCCGTGGGAGGCTAGCGTTGGCCGCGAGGGCCCAGGCTCAAGGAGTGAGGCCACACAGGAGCTGCCGATCCGCGTCAGAGGCCCTGGTGGGCGCCGCTGCGCCCGTCTGACACTGAGGAAGCGCGTGCAGTCTCTCGTCTCATCTCTGCCTGTTCTTTCTCCCCCGTCAACTCTTTGGGTCCAGGGGTGTTGTCTTGTCTTTTTAAAGTTTCCGCCCTGGCTGGTGTGGTTCAGTGGATTGAGCTCCAGCCTGTGAACCAAAGGGTCACTGGTTCGATTCCCAGTCGGGGCACGTGCCTGGGTTGCAGGCCAGGTCCCCAGTAGGGGGTGCGCAAGAGGCAACCACACACTGATGTTTCTCTCCTTCTCTTCCTGCCTTCCCCTCTTTCTAAAAATAAATAAATAAAATCTTTAAAAATAGGAAACAAAATCTACAGTGTCTAGAACACGGCCCCTTGAGCTTGTGGGGCCAGTGCGTGTTTACTGACTTGGGGACAGGCTGAAGTCTGACTGCAGCAGTTTTTTCTGCTTTAAAGACTTCTGAGCACTTGGTGGAGCTCCCAGCACTATTGGGGTTCTCACTGGCCCCAAAGTAGCCAGGTCTTGTGAAAAGGGGAAGTAGACATGAAGTTGGAAGACCGGGCCTCTGACCTCTGCTGCTTGCTGCCCTGTGACTTTAATTCCCCAGTGCACGGGAGCCTCGTTTCGTAGCCCGGCCTTGCTCTGCGTTGAGTCTCAGGTCCCTTCGTGCAAATGTGTGGGAGTGACTGACGGTGTTGGCTCTCGTCACGTCTGCGCAGGTACTTCCTTAACCGTGGAGCCAGTGTGGGCATTGTCAACAGCGAAGGTGAGGTGCCTTCCGACCTTGCGGAAGAGCCTGCCATGAAGGACCTTCTTCTGGAGCAAGTGAAGAAGCAAGGTAACCCTTAGCCCCGGGAGGGGCCCTGAAGTGGCAGCACGGGGAGCCCCCGACGGCCGCCCCCCACAGACAGCAGGGAAGCCTGCCAGGAGGGACAGGAGACTCTGGGGACGTCGGCTGTTGTGACGTCTGGTCTCCTGTCCGCCGCCTCACCCATGGATGCGCTCACCCGAGGGTGTGGCTACAGTGGCTTTTCCTGGTGGGCTGGTGGGAGGGGGCAGCTCTGGCCACATCCCCGTGTTTGCCAATTATCCAAACCTGGAGAGACTTCATCCCTGGCCCTTACAGAAATGTGCCAACCTCTGTGCCAGGGCAAGGAACGCCGGCTTCTCCTGCCTTCCCTTGTGTGACCTTGTGCCCAGTGGGGCCGCAGAGTTGCTGCCCACTTCCCCAGGCAGACCCGGGCTCTCGGAGTCCTGGTGCCAGCGGGGACATGCTCCGTGGCCCTTCCGTGTTCCCTCGTCTGTTCCCTGGGGGCGTGGTGCCCATTCGCACCTCCGAGGGGCAAATGCTGTGGCATGGAAGGGGACTGTGAGATGGACAGCTCTGAACAAAGACCATCATGTAAAAATAACAGCCCCTGGGCCCCTTGTTCTCAGAACGGAGAGCTGCTTCGGGTCGGCCCCTAACGGACCTGCCACTGCATAGTGTTCCTGGCACGCCGCCGACGGGGCCCGAGGAGTGTCTGTAGATGCCACGGCTCTGTGGACGAGGGCGGGTGGCTCCCGGCCCTGCAACTGCGTGCCTTTCCCGCCCGAGGTGGGAGGGGCCGTGGTGACGCCTCGGCTGCTGTGGCTCCTGCAGGGGTCGACCTGGAGCAGGCCCGGAAGGTGGAGGAGCAGCAGATGCTGCAGGACGCCAGGCAGTGGCTCAACCGCGGGAGGATCCAGGACACCAGGCAGGCTCGCTCGGGGGCCACCGCACTGCACGTGGCCGCCGCCAAGGGCTACGCTGAGGTCCTCAGGTGTGCCAGCCGCACCGGCCAGCGGGGGGTGGGGGTGGGCGTGGGGCGAGCCGGGCCTTTGGAGCGGGGGTACGGTTTTCCACCACGTGTCTTTGGCTGCTTCCCCTGGACCACGCGGCCTTCCCTCCCGTTTGCCAGTGCCCCCCGGGCAGCTCTCAGCCCGCCGTCCCTCTAGGTCCTCGCTGGTGAGTCTAACGGCAGACTAACCACGAAGGGGACCTTATGGGGCCTCCCGCAGCCCCGGATTCAGTGTTAATGTCCCCGTGGCCTCCCCGCTGTGATGGGCTCTTCAGGAGAGATCGCGGTCATTGGTTCCCTGGGCTCGTTGGTCAGCAGTGCGGACCTGGAGTGGGCATGTCTGGCCGGAGTTGGCTGGCTACACGGATAGGCGGGTTCGGGTTCTGCTGTCCCCTGTTGCGTGTCCTCGAGTCCATGGGGTTACACACAGCTCTCGGCTCTGCCAGGCTGCCGAGCATCGGGCCCCACCAAGCAGGCTCCTGGCTGTATGGCAGTCACGCTCGCTCCCTCCTGGGACGTGTCTGTCTACGGGCCCACAGTGCAGGCCGACCCCCTCTGGCTCCTCGGGAGCAGGACCCTCCCTCCTCCGGGCGCAGGGGCTCAGAGCTGTGCTCTGCGAGAGCCCTGCCTACTCTGAGGCAGGGCTGGAGGGCCGGGGTCTGCTGGAAGCATGGGGCGCCCCGGAGAGGCCCACAGAAAGCCGGTCCAGGAAGCGGCCTTAGCTGAGTTCCCGCCTGAGGCGGCGCGTGCTCCCGCGCTAGGAGCAGGCACAGCGTCTTGGGTGCCGTCTGCGGCCAGCTGAGTCGGGCTCGGCTCCCGCACAGGTGCATACCCCGCACAGCACCTTTGCAGGCCCCTGCTGTGCCTGGGGGGTCCCGCACCACTTTCGGGGGTCAGACTGGCCCCCTGTGTGGTAACAGAACCCTGAGTGGGCCTTAGGGGCAGGGGGACCTCTACGCCGTGGCTTTGTTAGGGGACAGGGTCTCCAGCAGGAAATGGACACAGAGGGTGTGAAGGCCCTGGTGGGCTCTCCCCCCAGACTGCTGGTCCAGGCCGGCTACGACCTGGACGTGCGGGACCACGACGGCTGGACGCCCCTGCACGCCGCTGCGCACTGGGGGGTGAAGGAGGCGTGTTCTATCCTGGCAGAGGCCCTCTGCAACATGGATGCCAGGAACAAGCTGGTGAGTGCACCCGGCCCCCACAAGGGCCACGAGCCTGGGCTGGGGATCTCGCCCCAGAGACTCCCTGTCCAGGCCCTCAGGGGCGCGGCCCTGCAGCTGCGGTCTGCTCCCCATGCCACCTGCTCGCCACACGGGTTGGCTGTGTGAGGGAGGCGTCCCCGACCCGCCTCCAGCCCCACTGACGCTGAAGCCTCTAAACAAGAAACAAGTAGGGTGCAGTGGCGTCTGCCCCTGGCCAGGGGCCTGAGGCTCAGTCTGTGGTGAGGCATGGAAGGTTTCATTTTACTTTTTTTTTAAAGATTTTATTTTGGGGGAGGGTAGGGAGAAAGGGAGGGAGAAAAACACCAATGTGTGGTTGCGCTCCCTACTGGGGGCCTGGCCCACAACCCAGGCCTGTGCCCTGACTGGGGATTGAACCAGGGACTCTTTGGTTTGCAGGCCGGCAATCAGCCCACTGAGCCACACCAGCCAGGGCTCATGTTACTTTTTTTATTATTTTTTTTAACCAGTACCTGAGGACTTGCTTATTGATTTTAGGGGAGATAAGGGAAGGAGGGAGACAGAGAGAAAGGGAGAGAAACATCGACCAGCTGCCTCTCGTATGCACCACAACCCAGGATGGAACCTGCAGCCTGGACATGTGCCCTGATCAGGAAACAAACCCACGACCTTTCAGTTTACGGGACGATGCTCCAACCTACTGAGAAACCCAGCCAGGGCTTGGCTTTATTTTTAATTCAAAGACTTGTAATAACTGAGCTCCTTTCACATTCAGTCGTTTTAAAACGTTGAAATACAAGGATCCTTGAGCTTGTTTGGTATCATGTTACTGTACTCACTTCCTTAAGTCCGTGGAATCTCTAGGAATTTCCTGGGGGTCCAGAGACACAACCCTTGGGTCAGTGGTGTTTCGCCTCCTTCTCGCCTCTGCTGAGCCGGGTCCTTGCCTGTGCAGGGACTCCCTAGCAGAGCCGGGTTCGAGGTGTGACGTTGTGCACACATGTCCTGGGCCCCCTAAAGCCCCCGAGGCCCCTGTCCTATCTGCCATAATGATGAGGGCCATTGAGCTACAGGTCAGGGGAGGTGGCACGTGGTTATCGGCCACAGGCCACAGGCATTCGAACAACATGGCCGCTTTCTCAGTGCTGCTTCATGAAATGCCAGACCCCCCGCTGGGACGCACTGCCTCTCGGAGATAGAGGACGGCTTCCTCGTAGCGTAGAGCCGTGCCCTGGGGAAGTGGCTGGAGTCAAGGTGCAGAGTGAATGCCCACAACTGCTCTGATGGAGGCACATGGCCACGGTGCCCCCTCTCCCTCCGCCAGGGCCAGACCCCGTTCGATGTGGCCGACGAGGGCCTTGTGGAGCACCTGGAAATGCTGCAGAAGAGGCAGAGTGTGGTGAGTCTGCTGGGCCGAGAAGCTGTCCTGCCTTCTCGACCCGCCCAGGCCACCCTGCCGTTTGGGGAGGGCCGCTGTTCCCTCAGGGCCGTCAGTGGCCAGTGAGAAGGAAAGTCCCAGGAGCCATGGTTGGTAAAGTTCACTCATTAGAAGGTTAAAAACAACAGAAGACCAGTTACCCAGGGGCTCTGGAAAGGAACCTGAGTGCTTGCCCTGCCTTCGGTGTTGGCCTCCTGCTCCTCAAAAGGGCAGGCCCTTTCGAGTTCCCGTGTCTGCTGATCCATCCCACCCATCTCACTTCCCAGCTTCGGAGTGAAAAAGAGACCCGGAATAAGCTCATCGAATCAGACCTGAGCAGCAGAGTGCTGAGTGGACTCTTCAGGAAGTAAGACATTTGGGGTGCATGCATGCAACCCACTTTGCATGAGGATTTATGAGACTAAAAACTTTCCTTTTAGTCAAATGATCTTCAAATTGTAGGAGCCTTTGAGGGCAGGGAGGGACGCTAATGTGTGGGGGGACTCGGGGGGCGGGGGGTGTTTGGAGTTTAAGGACAAATTGACCTTGCGCAGTGCTTCCTGTTCCCTGGTTTTAGGGGCCTGAGTCCCAGCTGCCTCCCCAGTGGGACATTCCAGGAGCTCAGGGCCCACCACTCCTGAGCCAGCTGGGTCCTGGTGGGTCACAGCAGACACAGATGTTGTTGAGTGATTTCTGTTTACCTGCCAAGTCAGCACTGAGGTTCCTGACCCTCCCTGTTCTGTGCTGAACAGACGAGAGCTGCTTCAGTCACACTCTGCAGCCCAGCGGTGCGCCTTAGCCTGCGGAGGCAGACTTGGGGGCACGGGGGGACGAGAAGGACTCGAAAATGCAGGCCCGTAGCCTTGTCCCCCTGACACCTGACTGTCAGTGCACCGAAGGGACGGCTGTCCTTTCTCCATGACGCTCAGGCTGCTCTCTTCAACTTAGCAAAGAGAAGATGCTTAATGAGGAGGAGACGCCCAAGTCCCATGAAACAGAGGAAGAAAACAAGGAATCCAGCAGCTCCAGCTCCGAGGAGGAGGGTGAAGATGAAGCCTCGGAGTCCGAGGCTGAGAAGGAGGCAGGTAATTCGGGCCCTCCCTCCCCACGGGCCCTGTGTTCAGGTGCAGGGTGCGCCCCCCTGTCAGAGAGCTGAGGCCAAGGAGGCCGCCGGGGCTCAGGGCGTCGAGCTCTGTGTTCAGAGGCGAGTCGGCAGACTGCTGGCAAGAGCTCGGTGGTGAAAGCCCTGAGCCAAGCTGGAGCTGCTGTCCTGCAGCCGCAGGGCAAGGCACCCAAAGGAGCCCTGCGAGAGGTGCCCGCTCCGACCTCAGACACTCGGCTGGGCCTGCAGTGGCCACCAGCTGGGAGACCGGGTTGGGGGCAGGTGGGGGGCTGGGCATAAGTTCACGGTGGCGTCTCTGTTTCCTGAACTTGGCCGTGGCGGGATTCACAATGAAGGCATCGTGAGCTGCCTTCTGCTCTTTGGGCCCTGCTCCTCGGAGGTCTGGGTTCACTGCCCAGTTTCCCCCACAAAGGGACAGCACTGCCTTTCCTCATGCCTCTGTTTGTGGACTCAAGACTGTCACCCCAGGAAGTGGGGGCCAGTGGCTCTAGTGAGGATGTCAGCACTGCCGAGCTGCAGCGTTAGGGCAGCGACCGCTCACTGAGGCCTGAGTTTCTGTTGAGCTGGTTCAGCTCACCCTGATAGTGCTGGTGCCTCTCCAAACCCCTACACATCCGTCTGGTTCTGTGTTCACGGTGCGTGGAGTGCGTGCGGCGCCACGAGGTGTGCTCCTGCCCACCGTCCCTCGTCCCCCCGCCCCGACCCCCTTGGATCATGCCACAGCCCTGTTCCGGGCCCGGGGACCACCTTCCCCACTCCACCTGCCTGCAGTGTAGGTGGTCAGTGCCCCCCACTTTGCCCCCAGCGGGCCTTCTCAGCACTGCCCATCGTAAGCCACCTGCTGTGGCCACAGGGGAGTGTCACCAAATACCCCCTGAAGAACTTGGACTTGACATATAATGTGGAGGACATTGTCAGTTACATGTGGGGGGTTGCAGTTGAAACCACCGGGACAGCCACAGCACTGAGTCTCTCTCCCGGCAGCTGGCGGTCAAGTGCACGTGCCCCCATCTGCCTGGGGAGTGGGCAGACCTCTGAGTCAGCAGGAGGGTGTGTGCACACGCAGGCAGATGTCTCACCGTGCGCTTGTGCTTCCTGTGTCTCAAATGGCAGACCGAAGGCCGGAGGCTGTGCCCGACCACTCCGGCTCGGACAGCAAGGGTCCGGTGGAGGAGCCCGTCCCAGCGCCAGCCCAGGACACCTCTGCCTCCTCGTTCCGGAAGGTGCGTGTTTGGGAAGTAGTTGGGATGTTGTGTTCCCCCACTGCAGTGGCACGCAGTTAGAAAGGCCTCAAGGTCACATTCTTGCAAAACAGTGAAGATACATTCTTTCCTGTCTGAGTCTGCTCAGGCCGTGCGCGCGCACACCACAGACAGGCGCCTTTCGACAGTGGGGGTTAGTTCCCTGCTCTGGAGGCCGGGGGTCCAAGCTCAGCGGGCCAGCGGGTGCCGTTCCTGCTGAGGACCCCTTTCTGGGTCAAGGGTGACCACCTCATCTCCAGATGTGGTCACGTCGGGGTTAGGGCTTCCGCGCGGGGGTCTGGGGGTGCGAGGGACACGCGTCCTGCCTCCGGAACAGTGCCCTCAAAAGCCATAAAACCGTCACCAAACGACTTCGCCTGCAGTGTGCTTAGCTAACACAGGATGTGTCTAGTAGCCTGGGACCAAAAAGAAGCCCACGGCGCGTGTTCCCCACGTCTGAGGGAGGCCCCCGCGAACGAAGCTCAGGTGGGGCTGGGAGCCCTCGGCGCCCAGCATCCGCTCAGGGGCTGCTCTCCCTTTTTGCTTCTCACTGAAATCTCACTTTCTTGAGTCGGTCTCTCCCTTACCGGGAATCGAGAGCCCAGGCAGAGGGAGCCCGGGGAGGGGACAGCAGCACCACCTGGGCGGGGCGAGCGAGGGTGACCCTGCCCATGAGTGACCCTGCCCGCTGAGTGCGCCTGGCTTTGGGCTGGAGAAGGGTCCGAGTTCTCCGGAGTGCAGCCGCCGGAAGCTCTGGGCCTGGCTAGGTGCTGCCTTCCCGGAACCTATGGGTTGGAAAGGTGGGCGCCTAGGCCTCTGCGTGGCTGTGACGGAGCCACCTGCCCCGTCCCTCAGGGAGCCTCAGCCTCTCTGCTGCTCAGGGTGTCACCAGACGGCCTTTTAATAAGAAACACCGCCTTCAAAGAGCACAAGGCCCACCCACACTTACTCTGCTTCGCCGCG
This sequence comes from Sturnira hondurensis, assembly GCF_014824575.4. Classification (NCBI taxonomy): domain Eukaryota; kingdom Metazoa; phylum Chordata; class Mammalia; order Chiroptera; family Phyllostomidae; genus Sturnira; species Sturnira hondurensis. Next base: position 2,265,752 of record NW_028091436.1, read on the forward strand.
ATGGCGCCGCGAAGGGCATCTGCCCTCGGTCCGGCCTCTGGAGCCGGCGGGGTCCACGCCCATGGCCAGTGAAGAGAGGAGATGAGTGGGATGTGAGATGCAGGCCTCTGCATCTCTGCCACTGTGCCACCTGGAAGGTGGCCTGGGACCGGACCAGGACCAGGCAGAGACGGCAGCTGCCGCCTGCAGACCCCAGGGGCCCCAGACGGCCTGTGTGCCGACACTGGCGTTTCCCGTGGTTCCTGGCGAAGTGACGTGACAAAGGGCAGGGTGCGCCTTCCCTGTGCTCACTTGGCGGGGGTGACGTGTTTTCCTGGGAAACGATGCTCAGGTAGCGGTGTTCCTGACGTGCGGCTGGGGCTAGGGTGCAGGGCCCCTCGGATCTCCATGCGTGACCAGATCGGGCCTCGGGCCCCTCTCAGCGCCTCGCACACCCGTGAGCATGGGCTCCGGGGCTCCCCACGCCGTGTGAAGGGGCATGGACTCCCTCTCCCCGTCCTCCAGATGGGCATGTGGATTCCCGGACAAGGGTCCTGTTCTCAGTGACACCGCCAGCCGAGGGAGGTGTGACGAGGACTCGGGTCTCATGTGCCCGAGCTCGGCACCCGCTGCTCGGGGATGAGGGGCTGCTCTCCCAGGGCACCTGGTCGGGGCCGCTGTGTGAGAGTCCGAGGCTGGTGGGCAAGGCGGCCGAGAGCCCGCGTGGCCGTGCCAGCTGCACAGAGCCAGAGCGGCTGCGAGGAGGCCCCAACCCTGCCTGTTTGCTCGCTTCCACCCCCCCCCCCCCCCCCCCCCCCCCGNCCTCCTGGCGCCTGGGCCTCAGAAAGACTGGCAGCCACAACGCGCTGAGTGCAGCAGCCGACGCCCAGGAAGCCGCGAGGGACCGGGGCCCCGCCCTCTGCCGCTCAGCGTCCAGCCCTCGCGTCTCAGCCCTCCAGGACAACAGGGACAGGGTACGGGGTCGGGGATGGGGGGCCGGTCGACACCAGCGCAGGTACCACCTGGACCTCATTGGACCCTGGGAGACAGGCGTGCGGAGGGTGCGGGCAGGGCGCTTCCTGCTGTCGTTCACTCAGCGACCGGAGAAAACCCTCTTTGCCTGCCCGTGCTCATCCCTCTCCGCCCTCCTTACTGAGGGCGGAAGATGCGCCAGGAGCGTGAGCACCTGGGCGCGGCCCACAGGGGCCCCGAAGCAGCACCAGCAGTCTGTGCTAGTGCTGTTCGTGGCTGGGCCCCTCAGCCAGGCCTTCCACGTGGCCGACATGCAGGCAGAGCCACACGGAGAAAGAGGGTCAGTGTCCCGCTGGCTCATTCGGGCCCGGGGCCAGCGACAGCGCTAGCAAGCTGCAGGCGCGCCCGTCCGTTCCCAGGGGTCCCTTGGGCTGGGGAGGGGCAGGCGGCCGGCTCTCTCAGGAGGGCCTGTTCCCTGCGTGGCAGTGCTTCGCCGTGGCAACTGGCGTGAGCCCGTGAGAGCCAGCCCTTCACAGCCCATGCCCATGTGATCGGGACTGAGGCTGGAAGTGAGGGTCTGTGGGCCCGTGTTCTGCTCTGTGGCCTGCATGCGTGGCCGCTGTGCCCAGGCCTCACCCGTCTTGGTCTCACAGGACAGAGAGGGCAGGGGCTACTTCAGCTCGCTGGCACCCCGGAGGCTCAGCAGCCCTCGTGATGCTGAGGAGAAGGAGAACAGGTAACCGAGCGCGGCTGCTGCCACAGGCCGCCCGACCCCGTGGGCCTGTTCGGGGCAGCTGCTGGCAGCAGGGGCTCCAGCCCCCCAGGTCTCTCCCGCCCAGCACAGGCCTCCCCCAGAGTAATCGGCCACTGACAGGGCTGCGGGTAATTGGCCCGAGCGGCTCCTGTCAGTACATACAGCTCCTCCTCCTCCTCCTGGGTTTGAATGAGGGCATCCCTGAGCCGCGTAGCAGAACCCGACCTGGCCCCCGGCTCTGGGGCACAGTCCTCCCAGGTAGCTGCAGGCCCCTGTCTGAAAGGCGGGCTCTCGGCGCCCCCGCCCAGACCTGCGGAACTGCAGCCTTTACTNGCGGGTAATTGGCCCGAGCGGCTCCTGTCAGTACATACAGCTCCTCCTCCTGGGTTTGAATGAGGGCATCCCTGAGCCGCGTAGCAGAACCCGACCTGGCCCCCGGCTCTGGGGCACAGTCCTCCCAGGTAGCTGCAGGCCCCTGTCTGAAAGGCGGGCTCTCGGCGCCCCCGCCCAGACCTGCGGAACTGCAGCCTTTACTGCAGCAGCCCCATGGTGACCGGGGGCCATGCGGGTCCCGGGAGGACTGTTCTGGAGCCGCCATCTCTGTCCCCCTTCCCTTTGGCCTCTTCCTACTCCCCACCACTAACCCCTCCCCTGCTGAGGGGTGCTGCGGAGCTTCCGGGGGAGGGGGGAGGCAGGAGTGCCCTCCCCCAGGAAGGCTCGGAGCCCGGCACATAGGGCCTGGTGCCCTTGGCCCTGAATCGGCTCTGAGGTTGGCTTGCCCTCTGCACGGGAACGGGCTCCAGGCCCAGAGCACAGAGCCCGTCTGCCCCTCAGCCACACGCAGCCCACCTCCCTGGCTCCCCTAAGGCTGGCGTGTGCCGTGGGTGCCAGCCCAGGGTAGAGGCCAGTGTCTGGCGTGGTTTTCTTTCCCTCCTCATAGAGAGTCGGCTGCTAACTTGGTGAGGAGCGGCTCATACACCCGGCAACCGCGCAGGAACGAGGCGCCGCAGACAGTCCCCCCTTCCACCTACGTGTCAACCTACCTGAAAAGGTACCAGCTCCCTGGGCCGGAGCGAGTGCCCACTCTGGCCGTGGGTGTGGGGTCGTGACTACACGCTCTTTCTAGCCAACGAGCAGCACAGAATGAGTCAGGAAGGGAAGCACTTTTAGATTTCGTGGGAGTGACAGTTGACTAATTTGAAATTAAAATTAATGAATTTTCTTCACTGCTTTGAAGGAAGCTAATCCCAAACTTGCACCATGGACAGGCAGGAACTCACACCCGCCCTCTTGGTCCTGTTAAGCCGCCCAGTGGACCTGCCCCCAGGGACGCTGCACGGGCCCGTGGCCTGAGATGACTCCCCGTGCTCTCAGGCTGTGCTTGGAGGGGGGCCCTGCAGGTGGGGAGGGTGGGGAGGGGCAGCTTTGTGTTGCACTGAAGCAGTTTCACACAGAGCCTGTTAATCGAGGGACTTGAGTTGTTTCTTTTATGACTTTAATGGCCCCCAGATCCATCGAGATGAGAAACTCGCAAGCTCGGTGCAGAGAAGGTACATGGGCCTCCCTTCCTCTCCTCACCTGTGTCCTCTTCTGCAGTTTCCTTCTCTGCCTCGAGCCGGCCCCAGCACAGTGCCTTTGCCAGGCTGCCCAGCTCGCAACCTGCCTCCTTGGTCCCTTACAGTGGCCTCACCACTCACTCTGACCCCTCACTCCCCCACTCCCCCTCGGCTGCCCCTCGGTGCCATGACCCTCAGCAGGAGGCGCCTCGGACCTTAGACTGTGCTTGGGATCCAAGCTCGTCTCCACCCGATGGGAGAGTCTGGCCTACCGGTTCACGTCGGAGCCCTGAGCTCTCAGAGGGGCGGCTGTGGCTGCCGGGCAGGACCCCCGTCTGGGGGGGCCACGTAAGGAGGGCTCCAGTGGGGAGAGACACGCTCAGCGCACCCGTCTTCCTCAGGCTCCGTGCTCCTTGGTGTCCAGGCTCCGTGCTCCTCTGGCTTCTTGAGACCGGCGACCCTTGGTCCCCAAGGCTGAGGCATTGGTCTGCACTGCCCATGGCTGAGCCCAGAGAAAATGGTGAAAAGCCTTTTCTGGGAAAATGGTGTTGCTGGTCCAGCCAGAGAGGCAGTGACCATGAGACGCTGCGGCAGGTGGCTCCTTTGTGGGGGCAGTCGAACTCTGGCTGAGGGAGCAGCACGGGGTTCGGTCCCTGCCGCTGGGCTCGACTCCGGGAGACGGAGGGGGCAGGGCCGCCTCGGGGGTGGGACGCAGGCTCGTGATGTGGGGGCTTTTTGAGCAAAGATGGAGATCATGCTTCCTACGAGGGGTTTCCGCAGCTCTTCTCCTGCCCCCTGAAGCCTTTTTTGGTTTTGCAGCATCTTAGGACCTTTTCAAAAGCAAAGGCTCTCGTGCTGTCGCTGGCTACAGAGCAGGTGTGAGCAGACACTGGCCACCTGGCTGTGCGAGCCTCGCACACTCTCCAGGTTCTGGTCGGCCCCGGTCTCCGGGCGAGAGTCCTAGTGTACGGCCGGAGAAGGTGCATCTTTTCCAGAGAAGGGTCATAGCTCTTTTGGTTACCCCCTCGAGTGTCTCATTCCTGTCGTGGTCAGGAACAGTTTTTTAGAACTTTTAACCCCGACGATGGCTTGCTGCAGGTGGGACAGCTCTCACCTGCGTTCGGTGGGAGCAGAAAGCTGTCCTGTCCTGTGTCACCCACACATAGGGCTTTCTAGCCTCAGCACTGGAAGTCCACCCCAGGGAACCCCCACCCCAGGGAACCCCACCTCAGGCCCCTCCTCCGCAGGGCTCCTCCACTCTTGTCCACGCTGTCCCTTTGAGTCTCGGCCTCCCAGAGCCGCTCTGCAGCAGGCGGACCCGGGGGCGGGCGCATGGCCGCACTCAGGCTGGTTGGGAGCGGGTTCTCCTGTCGTGCTTCCTGTTCCTCCCTCTCCTGGCCTCGCCCACCACGTGCTCTCTCTGGTCGCCTCCAGACTGTCTTCCTCCCGCCTCCCTCCTCGGGGAGCGGGAGACACCTGCTTGCTGCCAGCAGCCGGCTCCACCGGCCTCTCCTCTTCCACTGCCGTGCCCTCTCTGTCCTGCGTCCTTCCTGGGGCCGTGGGGGGCGGCCGCCTGTCCTGAGGAGCGCTGTGTGTGTGTTTTCCAGCGCTTCCTTGGTCGCCGTAGTGGCCCCACGCGTCCCTTCGTTTCAGCCAGCCACCAGCCGTCTCCTGCCGCCTCACCTGTTCCCGCGGCCCCTCCGCCTGTCGGGCAGCCGGCGCGGCCTGCTCTTCCTGCCCTGCCCGGCAGTGCTGACGCTGCGCACCCGTGCCACACGGCAGGTGAGGCCTCTCGGAGCCACGTCGGCCACAGTTGTCACCGCCGACGCCCCTGGATACGCGAGACGTGAGCTGGAGCGGCTTTGTCACTGCGGAAGCGGCGAGTCCCTGCTGCAGGCCCATCGTGTGGCGAGGCTGCTGTTGCTGTGACGGCAGCCGCCAGCAGCCACCACCTGTCAGACAGTCATCACCGTGTGCTCAGGGGTTGGCACTGAGGACTGACTGCTTCCGTCCCTCCATCGGCGCAGGGTCGTGGCTGCAGTCAGGGGGTACACTGCTGCAGTAGACGCCATGCAGAGCCACCCGTGTTGGGGAGGCGGCTCACAAACCAAACGAGAAGGAAGGCTCACTCTTGTGCCAGGAGACCTGCAGCCTCCTGGAAGCTCCCAGCCACTGAGTGTTTGTGCTGGACACGGCGCAGGAAGGAAGGGATGTGTGCTGGTCCGAACCCCTTGCCAGGGGCGCGTCTTCCTGGGGGGCGGACAGTGTCCTTAGGAATGCACGGAGGGTGCCGCCGTGGTTTTGCTGGGGCTCAGGGCTCTGTGTGTGGCAGACACCTTTTTCCTTGTGGGCGTGGGCACAAGGACTCCTTTCAGGGTCTCGTTTCTGACACAGAAAACGAGAATGTTAACAACGGTGCTGCCGTGAGAGCGGTACCACACTGATGGTGGCACTTGAGGGGCGTTCTCAGTTTTCAGCTTCTTTCCCCAAAATCAGTGGTGGCCATTCATTTGGCCAGAAGGGGCAGGCGAACGACGGCCCATTCACAATAGCACATGTGACAACGCAGGAAGGTGTAGGGTTGTCACAGCGACACACCTACCCGGGCAGGTAGATCCCCATCAAGGGGGAAACCGACGCTTGGGAGGCCCCTGGGCTGACCGTTCAGACCCAGGCCTGGGGGGAAGCAACCACTGCTTCTGCTGGGTGCTGAGTGTTGGGTCAGGCCCCGTCCAGAAACCACACAGACATCCACTTTGGTCACGCGGAGCAGCAAGTCCAAGTAGTGATGGCCTGCATGTGACAAAGGTGTTTGTTTTCTTTTCTTTTCTCAAGAAAGCCCAGAAATAAGCAGGGCTGGCCCTACAGCTCCAGAGTCACCAAAGGATCCAGGCTCCTTCTTTTCACATCGTAGTGCTTAGGTTGTTTCCATTGGTTGCCTCGTGGTCCAAAATAGCTGCCAGAGCACCAGCTGTCATGGCTGCCTTCCTAGACAGGAAGGAGGAAGAAAGGGGAATGTGCAAAGAAGGATGCCTTTGAGAATGTTCCCCAAAGCACTAGTTTCTGTTTCTGTGTCACTGGCTACCTCTGTCAGCCAGGGAGACCTTGGAAAATGTGGATTTTTAACCAAGTACCTTGCTGCTCTCAGTAATATAATGGTTCTGTTACTAAGGAAGAACAAAATGGAATATAGGTTAGGTATCCGGCTGCCACAGGCACACACATCAGTTAGTGTCTCACAGGGAGCCGTCCTGTGTGTGACACGCCACCCTCATGCCATTGGTGAGGACACAGAGACGCCAGGGTCACCCAGCAGGTGGGGCTGAGGCAGGAGCTGGGCCTGGGCTGTGCATTTCTCAGCTCATGCCTGCTGCTCCTGTTGCTTCTACACGTCTGTGCTCGGGGCCGCAGACTGAGCGCCATGCGCACGCTGCTCTGCTGAGTCAGCACAGGACCTGCCCCGTGAGCGCACCACCCTCGTTGCACTCATTCGTGTGTGCGCACTTGGTTGCCCTCACTCGAGGACACCTTTCCCCGTTGCTTTTACTGAGGAGGGAGGAGGGAGAGACACTGGTCAGTGAGTGTTTCTCACTTGTCAGCTTAGCAGGTGTCTCTGGGCCATCTTGGAGGCACCCAACCAGCCACCACGCCCGCAGCTTTTGGGTCCACAGGTTGATGCTCCAGCTGACTGAGCCGCACTGGCCGGGGCCCGTTGTCCCCCTTCACAGGTGATGGTCAGAGCGGTTAGGTCAGCTGAGAGGCAGCCCCAAGTCATCCCACAGCCTCTGACACCCCCCCACCCCCCGCTCTGGAGTTTCTCCACACACTCACTGTGAGGGTGCACAGTCGCACTGCAGGTCCCGCACACTCTCCGTGAGGGTGCACAGTCGCACTGCAGGTCCCGCACACTCTCCGTGAGGGTGCACAGTTGCACTGCAGGTCCCACACACTCTCCGTGAGGGTGCACAGTCGCACTGCAGGTCCCGCACACTCTCCGTGAGGGTGCACAGTCCCCTGTGCTAATTTTATTAGTGCTTCCTGTGCACATGTTGGAGTCTGCAGAATCGTTTGCTTCGGTTTTTTGATTAGAAGAAGGACACAAAGTTTCGCCTTCTGTCCTCTTGATCCCGCTTCCGAGCTGCTGTTTCTGTGTCTGCACCTGTCTCTGCATCAGGTGACATGTTTGGACTTCCAGAGTCTGCAGGTCAGCTCATTCTGATGTGGTTGTCGGAAAGTGGGCTTGTGGGGTGTCCTCCATCGCGGTGCAGAGCGGGAAACACCCAGCTTTGTGGTGTCCTGATGGCCATTGCTGGTCCTGTCTCGGTGAGAGTGGTGTTGGACCTGTCACCCGAGCAGTGCGCTGCGGCGTGGGCCGGGAGAGCCAGGGGACAGGGTGGGGCGCAGAGCCTGTGGTCGACCGCTCTGCACTGAGAACAGAGTCCCCTGTCGTGCCAGTAGCTGTGAGCACCCACAGGCCATGCTGCTGGAGGGCCCGTGGCGGAGGCCACACGGGCAGCCGCGAGCGTCAGGGACACAGATAGCTGGGTGTCTGGCTAAGTGGAGCGCACCGCGGCTGGGCAGGGGGTGGGGCCGACCACCCGGGCTCTCGGAGCTTAGCGGGTGTCTCTGCACAGTCCGAGGGTCAAGTCTCCATCCAGGCTGAGCACGGCCACAGCCCCACTGTCGAGGACGTGGGCAGGTGGAGGAGACACAGCCGAAACCGCAGGCTTGTCCTCGGGTGTGAGTGTGTGTGACCCGGCCGGGGGCCACTCGGGAGTGTGGACGCCTTCTGGCCTGTGTCATTGCCTTCTGGCCTGTGTCATTGCCTTGCCTGATACCTTAGCTAGATTTTTAAAATTTTAATCTCAAGTAGAACATTTTATGAAATGTCACTCCTCAGGCTGAGTATGTGAGATGGAACATGTACTCACTCTGTTCTGAGGTTTCGGAGCCCAGAACTCAAAGAGCTGACCGACAACCACAGTCTGGGTGGGCAGAGTCTGGCTCAGCCCGTCTCCAATGCCCCGTCTCTGTGCTTTGTGGGGCACGGGCCTGAACACCCCCTCTGTGCCTGTCCTCTCTGCTTTCAGGACCCCCAGCAAGCCCCCGGCTGACGCCCCCGCAGAGAAGACAGACTCTGTCTCATCAAACACCCCACTGCGTGTGGTCACCAACCACCCCCTGCCCAGCCCTGCCAACGGGGTCTCAGCGGCCACTCTGCTGTCCGGGCCTGGCTTGGACTCCTCCGCAGGAGCCAGGGATCGGCAGAGGTGGGTCGTGCGGCGGTTTCGTCCAGGGTCCTGTGAGGTGGGGGCACCAGGCAGGTGGGAAGCCTCCCCCATCTCAAATACGGCTCTGAGAGCAGACCCTCATCACACACTTCGGGGTTTGGGTTCTGCCTTGGGGAGGTCACGATCATTTCTGATTCCTGAATAGGGATGCCTGTTCTGTCGTGGAGACAGGCTGTCTTGTCTCTGTGTGTCTGAGGGGGTCATGGTCAGGCGTGTCCCCTGCCTCGTGGTGGAGACCCAGACATGGAGAAGCACCATGATGACTGGCAGCAGAGAAAGGCGGTAATGAAATAGAGGGCTCAGAGGGACGGAGCGGGGTGTGACGTTTTCGTTCACGTGGGAAGAACCCCAGGAGAGAAAGTGGAGACTCGACATCGGCACGGTAGCAGGACAGTGACTCTGTGGGACACGTTGGACTTTGTGGTGTCTACTCCAGAGAGAGATGGACACGGGAGAGATTCCAGGTGGAAGCCGGAGGAGGTCTTTGGCGTGGGGTTCAGAGACCCGGGGAGACGATGCAGGGGAAGGGGCCGCCTCTCGCCCTGGACCGAGTGTGGTGCCCAGAGGGCGCTGCCCGGAGCGTCAGACCCACCGAAGACCAGGGGCGGTGCCCCCTTTCACCAGATGGGAGAAGGAGGCGAACTCTTACGAAGGCGGAGATCAGAGTTTGACTTCACCTGGTCTGAATACCTAGAGGAAGACTTTGTTTTGTGGGTGTGTGTTTACGCTTAGTAGGTCAGAGAATCTTACCTACAAGATACAATAAGCCAAGGGTTTTACGTGTTTATGGCACAGAAAAACCTAACTCAGGAGAAGAAATGAGAGAAGATGTTGAGTTGAGAAAGCAGTGTTTTCCCTCCCTCCCTCCCTTCTTTAAATTTCTTTACATGAGAAGTGAAGGAACTCGCTCCTGGGCCAACACGCTGTAGAGCTGGCCCCTGTGATCCTCCGGGGACTGCCGTGGGCGAGGCCCACCGAGTCCCGCCGTGCAGGGCTCTGCCTACACCGGCCCCGACGTGGCTGCCGTGCCCTCTTCGAACTGAAAGCTGTCCTTCATCAGCCGAGCGAACCCTTCTGAGATGAGCGAGTAAAAGGGGTTGAGTCCGTCCCTCAGATCACGGTCCTGGAAGAACAGGCAGCGTGGCCCCGTCACATGGGCCGATCTCTAGGGAGGCCTCAAGGCCGGGTTGTTTCTCCTGGGACTTCGCGGCCTGCGGCTCACGGGGTGTCCCTGCCGTCGATGTGGCTTGTGTCCCGCACCTGTTCACTGAGCACCCGGGGCCCCAGCCGCAGCCGGGACGCACTTCGGCCCGAGGAGCAGCCCGCAGTGAGGGCAGGGTGGGATCAAGGCGTGACTGGGTTTATCCGTGACCGTGGTCTCTCTCGCAGACATGGGGACCAGGGCTGCATGGGGCACCCGGAAGTCCTGGAGCTGTGGGGAGCGGACTGGGCACTCTGCTCCCTGGGCATGTTGGCTGCGGAGTGAGTTGACCAGATGAACGTCCTTTGCGCGGTTGCACAATTAAAGCCATTTAGTTTCTCCCTCTCGACAAACGCGCTGAAAGGAAAAGCCATGTTCTGAAAACAGCTAAATTTTCCTTCTAAAAGAGCCTGCTGGGTGCAGAGTCTCCTCCTGAGGCCGCTGCTCTCCTGATGGGACCCCACAACAGTGGGGGGAGGAGCAGGGAAGCGTTCCCAGGTCTCCTGGAAGCCATCAGTGACCATCAGGACCAGTGGGGCCCCAAAACCGGCCAAGCCCGGCCCGTGGACCCCCATCTCCAAGTCCTGCAGGCGCCAGGAGCATGTGGGCTGTGGGCCCCACGGGGCTGCCTTACTTCTCCAAGACGCGCGTTCTGAGAGGGGCCTGGTGGGTGTGCTCGCCTCGTGGCCAAACACCGGTCTGCACCTCACGCCCCGCTCTTTACTGGGGAGGCTACCTACAGCTGTGGGGTTGAATGGTCACAGCAGGGTGTGAAAGAACGCTGGGAGACACCCAGTGATAAACCAGGAAGTGTGCGTGGCTTGGAAAACCCTCGCCTCAGGGACGGCGGTCCTGTGACGTGAGTCAGGCTGTGAGGGTGGCCATCAGCACTGAGGCGCGCACATGGAGTCCAGGTCCAGGGTGTGCAGGGTTGTAGGTAACTTACGGTTTTGCTTCCTGAGCTGGGGGTGGGGCTTCTAAAAAAAGCCACCTGTCCTAAGAAGGGCATGGTCTTGGGTTTGCAAAGTTCCCTTTTCATCCTGCAAAGCTTGAGTGCCCACAAAGGCATCCTCGTCACACCAGGGGAGGGACAGGAGGATGCGGGCCCGAGAGCATGGCAGAATGGGCTGCCTGCCACAGCGTGGTTGGGGGGGGTGTACCCTGCCCCTCTTCTCCCTCCTCGTGGAGCCCGTGCAGCCCCTTCTTTGAGATGGGGGCGCAGGGCTGGGTTTGGCAGCCCAGTGTGAGGGTCCCCAGCTTTAGGCACCAAGGCCCACGGGCTTGGCCGACTGTGAGGGGCAGCGGTCAGCAGAGAGCTGGCAGGGAGACGGGGCCTCCTGCAGGTGGCACACAGTGGGGGTTGGGCTGGGTTTCCGAAGCTCTGAGTTTTCCTTAGCAGCCAAGTGGAAACAGCCTCGGGGCTAATATTAGCCTCTGTCCGCTCCTCCCGCTCTGCCCTCTGCTGCTGGTTCCGCTGGCCCAGCCCCTGCCCTTCATTTTATGGCTTCCTTTTTCAGGAGCCCTTCCTTTCCTCTACGGAAGTGGCTACAGCGGCTTTTCAGGACAAGAAACCAAAAACGGTTTCTCTTTTCCCGAACAGCCGGAGTTCAGCTCTGCCTTGCTGGGTCAGGATACGGTCAGTCCTGGCTGAGTCCCTGGGGGTCCCCATGAGCCACAGGGTTATTCCTGCTCGGTGACGCTGTCCATGGATTAACTTGGCCTCCTCCTCGGAAGGCTGGAAATTTAGACCGAGCAGTCAGGCTCTGAGTCATGGTTTCTAACAGTCGTCTGACTCTTCTGTGGGCGGGCTCAAGACAGGCAGCTGTTGGTCTGTGAAGGGCTCTGGGAAAGAGGGTCCTCCGGTCTGGCAGATCTGGGTGGCACGAGCGTCTCCTGTGGCACTTGCCCCCGTCTCCCTGCGACCTGCAGACCGAGCAGGGAGGGGCTGTGCTGGGCTCCCAGCCTGCAGCCCCAGTGGCTCAAGGGGCCAGCGCAGATGGTGCGTGGGGGCCCCCCGCCGGTCGGCCAGGTCGGGTCTCCTGTGGTGCAGCCCGGCCACTCACCCACACAATCCTGGCACCGACTCTCGGGGCACGTCCTCCACACACTGACATCTCCAGTCACCGAGTTGCCCCCACCCTCTGTGCACCTGCGCGACTGCAGCCACACTGCCACCAGCTCGATGGGACGAATGTGCTTCCCTGAGTCTGGAAGGTCACCACCACCACACTAGGCTGTGGCAGGAGGTGACAAGCCCATGGGGCCAGGCTGCAGTGTGGTGTGGGTTCCGCAGTGACATCCCGTGGAGCTGGTGGCAGTGCTCTGCGGGCCCGTCAGGGCGGGGAGGCGGAGAGTGCACCCCATCGGCAGCTGTGTGACGAGTGCATGCCTGTGTGTGTACTGGGAAACCACCTGCTGGCTCCCCTGCACGGCCTGCAAGACCGCCGGTGACAGGCCAGAGGAAGCGTGGCCCCAGCCAGTCGCCCCGGAGGGAGAGACCTCTGCAGCGGGGCTTCAGGTCCTGAGTGCAAGCCCGTCGTCTTTCCCGGCCTTTCTCTCGTTGGTGCGGCTGTTGTGACACAAACTCGGTTTCCCGGAGCCTCTGTCGCACGAGTCCTCGGCACAGCAGGTCACACTCGGGAGTGGGGACAGTCCCCATGCCTGCCCCTCAGCATCCTCACCGCCTTCATCTCCTCCTGGCCAGGGCTTCTTCTCCCGAGCATCGAGGGGCCTTGTGCCCTCGTTCGCCCCTCTGTTCTGCGGGCTAGTCTTCCCGACTGGAACTGGACAGCTGCCCATAGTGGCCCCCCAAGTGGGCTCTGGTGTTCCCTGGGGGAGCACAGCCAGGGCGGCCGCCTGGTCGCTGGACCCCGGGCCTCTGGGCAAGCTGCTGCGCACGTGCTCCCAGCCTGACCTCTGGTGGGGTGACCTGCTGTGGCAGTGGCCCCCCTGCCCTCCTTGGGGCTGTGGACACCGGAGGCCCAGGACATTGGGTCTTTGCGCTCCAGGGCTGGGGGGACTGAAAAGGCTGCCAGGGCCTGGCTGTGCGGCAGGTGGGTGTGCGTGTGGACTGCCACAGAGGGGCCGGTGAACAGGGCTCACTGGGGAATGTGTGGTGCCCACTGTGGCTGCGAGCGGTCGCTGCTCCGGCTGCGTGTCAGGTGGCCTCTGGGTGGAAGCGCTGAGTCTGCACGTGTGGCTTCCTGGCTGGCTTTGGGGGTGCAGAGGACAAGTGTCCAGGTGAAATGCACAACTGCGGAGTTGGGCGGGACTGTCCCAGAGCCTGTGTGAGGGTGGAGTTGACCTCGTCCTCGCTGCTCCCAGCCTGGCGCACCCAGCTGGTGGCCCAATCACGGGCACCCATGCCCCTTGCGTGCAGAGCCCGCTTCCCAGGTGGCCCGGACCCCAGTGCCAGCCACCCCAGACGCTCGCCCTCTGCGGGTTGGATCTCGGAATGCATGGCCAGTTAACCAGCACGGCAGCAGCGACTTTCTGAGGTGCTTTCTATTGGGGTTCCTTCCGTCGCAGAGCCTGGCAGGTGGCAGGCCATGGTGATGTCTTGTGTGTGGTGCCTGCGGCGCCCAGCAGGTGGCAGCACAGGGATGTCCACAGGGCAGCCACACTCCAGGGGAGGGCTCCTGGGCAGGGCACAGGTGTCCCTGGCTTGGAGGCCCTGCGGGCTGGCCTAGAGCTCTCCTTCCCACGGGAGCCGTAGTTCAAGGCGTAAAGCACCCAGGCTGCAAGGCAGGTGATGCGCCTCTTCGGTCAGGTGCGCAGTAGGCCTCTCAGGCAGGCCCTTTGCTGCCTCAGCCGCAGCTGCCGCTTCTGTGCTCGGTGGTGTATCCAGAGCTGGGGGTGACAGGCAGCAGGGCACCCAGGGCAGAGGCCTCCGTGTGGAGGCCGTCAGACGCCCCCCTGGGCATGCGAGGGGCAGGCGTGTGAGGACAAATGTGGGGCTTCTCTGAGACGTGTGGGAGGCCGGAGCGGGTGAGGGGATTGATGTGGTGGACACTTGTCCTAGGCCAGAACCCCTGGGGGCATGTTACCCTGGTGGCTTTGTGGAAGTTGCCCCTGTTCCTGCCCGTGGTGTGTCTTCCTGACCCATCCCCATCACCACTGCTGACATGAGCCCCTCGGCCACAGAGGCAGGGTCCATGGCCCACCAGGACGGAGCACCGAGAGAGTCTCCTGAGAACAGACTTCGTGCATTGTACCCATGCAGGAGGGCGCCCCCCGCCCCGCGGGACAAGGGGAGTCAGTGGGCAGTGGTGACCCCAGCATCGAGTGCACTGGTGTATGGGGAGCCTGCTGAGCCCGGAGGGCCACCTCTTCCCTTGGCAGGACGGAGGCTGCCGACGCTCCAGCTCCTGGGGGGCCGGTGCTGAGGCTTCGTCCTCCCCTGCAGCCATGCACCTCTCCTGCCGTCTGCCCTCACACACCTTTGGCCACCTGGCCGCTCTGCAGGCCGGGGCAGGGAGGTCCGTCTCCTCGGAGCTGGCGTCGTCGAGGGGTCGGAGGGTTCCTTTAGGTCCTGTGTACGAGTTTGATGGTACCATCTGCCTGTCTCTCTCCAACTTACTTCACTCAGCCCCTGCCCTGTGGGGCCACACGTGCTGATGCAGACGGCAGGGTTTCCCTCCTCTCGCCGCTGAGTGTTCCGGCGTGTAAGCACGCCCCACGTTCTTCACCCGCTCCCCGTCGGCGGGCACTCAGGTGGCCCCCACATCTTGGCCGCTGTGTGTGATGCCGCCGGGAACGTGGGGTGCAGTGGCTCCTGCAGCGTGGAGGACACGCCCAGACGCGGGGTGGCTGGGTCCTGTCATAGTTCTGTCCTGGCCGTTTGCAGGGATCGCACGCTGCTCTCCACGGGGGCTGCGCCAGTGCCCAGCCCCACCCACGGTGCACAAGGGCCGCCGTTCTCCCACGTCCTCACCAGCACTTGTCGCTTCTTGTCTTTCGAGAGCCGCCCTCCGGCAGGGGTGAGGCAGCAGCTCGCTGTGGTCCTGACTTGTGTTTCCCCTAGTGGTGGTGATGCGCGGCACCTTCCCACCTGGTGGGCACTGTGCGTCCTCTTCCATCAGGTCACCAAAATGGAAAGTATAGGCCTAAATGATTAAAGAAGTTGAATTCTTATTCCAAACCTTCCCGTAGAGAGCATCATAAACTCAAATGGCTCATTGGTGAACTTTCCATTGTTTACGGAGGAAGAAACTGCAGTCTTACACAAATTCTCACCCGCCAAAAACAGACAGGGAGGAAGCTCTTGTTGACACCCGTGGCCTTACTGCCCAGACCCGGCTGGGGGCCACAAGGCGTCACTGCGGGCCGGTGTCTCACATGAACACCGGAGAACCGGAGCTAAAGGCATTGATTTGTGTAAAAAGAGACCAAGCCGAGCTGATCCAAGAACTCAGTGCCACCCTGTGGTCTGGCTCCCACCTTCTCGGCGGGTGGGAGTCGCAAGGGCGTGGGTGGAGGCCTCACGTCTCCCGCCCCACAGGTCCTACCTGACGCCCGTCCGAGACGAGGAGGCAGAGTCTCTGCGGAAAGCGCGCTCCAGGCAAGCTCGGCAGACCCGCAGGTCCACGCAGGTGAGGGCAGCCTCCTTTTGTGCCCTGTTGTCCTTCCCTGCCCCGGGACAGCCCCCAGCCTCACTCCTTGGGGGCTGGTGAGGTGGGGCACTGTCACTTGGCTGTGAGGAGGAGCCAGGCTCTGACCTTCGCCAGTGCTGTGAGCAGGGGGTGCACCTGAGGGGGCGCTGAGTGACAGGAGGGAGCCAGGCCTGACCCCACATATAGGCGGATCCTGGGAAACTGGCCGCAAAGGGGCCTGTGGGGGCGGGGCTCCAGGGGGTGGGGGCTGCTCACAGGGTGGGGCTCCTTTTGGAGCTCGAGCGTTCTGACTCGGGTTGGGGTGATGGAATACGCCCAGAACCACTGGATCGAACACTGGAGGAGGGGTATGCCACACGGATCACATTTAGTAATAAACTGGGGGGAGCTGGGGACGGGGGGAGGCGTCTGACGGGCGGCCCGGTTTCAACCGCTCCCCTGGACTTGGATGTGTTAGGTCTCGGGGGATTGGGCCCAGCCGGAGCCCCCTGACCTGCAGTGTCTTCCAGGGGGTGACGCTCACAGACCTGCAGGAGGCCGAGAGGACCTTCAGCCGGTCACGGGCCGATTGGCAGGCCCAGGAGCAGCCTGGCCAGAAGCCCATGGGCACCGAGGGGCCGGAGGGCCAAGCTGAGAGGCCTGAGCGGACCACGGCTGACACAGAGGATGCCGCCACGGAGGGTGCTGCCACGGAGGGTGCTGCCACGGAGGGTGCTGCCACGGAGGGTGCTGGGGAGGGCTGCCAGCCCTCAGGCCAGGGTCTGCAGGGAGAGGTGAGCTGCGTCCACCCAAGCTGCACCCGGCCAGGTGGGGCGATCCTCCCCTGGCCCTCCACATGCGTGTCCGCCACTCAGCTGGCAGGTGTTAACGGGGGGGGGGGGGTAGGAAAGGGTCACCCTGGCTCCTGGCCTTGGCCGGTGCTCCCCAGGTGCGCTGAGCTGTGACGTCAGCGATGCGGTAGTTTCAGGTGTGCAGCGTGGGGTTCCATGCACATCCACACGGGGATGTGATCGCCACAGCGAGTCTGGTCACCGGAGTCCGACCCGACACAGTCGCTCTGCTGAAGAACAGGTGTCCTGACTAAGGGAGGGGTCACAGTCCAGTGCAGTGCAGGCGGAAACATGCACCTTCGTTGTGCACCCGGCACTGTCTGCGCTGCTGCAGACCTGCTGACATGACACACTTGGCGGCAGCCCTCCGAGGCACCCGTGACCACGGGGAGGCCAAGTCAGACGGGACATGCCTGCACGTCTCGCACAGAGACATGTTAAGCAAGGGTCTGGCTGCAGGCGCCGGGCGCCGGGCACTAGGCCCCACAGCTCGCCTTGTCCATGTGCTGGCAAACCGCAGAGCTTCTGAAGCAGCCTCAGCCCCGAGCGCACATGGGTGCCACTGTGTGGTGGACAGTAGTGGGCTGTGTGGTCGGGGAGGGCTCAGGTTTCGTGGGCACCGTCTGGCCGTTGTGCTTGCACACCCGTCATCTCTCTCTGCTGTCACCAGTCCCCTTCCTTTGCTCCCAGAAGTGTCCGGCCACGTGGGTGGTCTCGCAGTGTCGGTGCGGTTGTGGGGGAAGCAGCCTCCTGCACAGACGGGGACGGCCCGGCTGCTGAGGCCGCGGCAGGGCTGCCCCTTCCGTAGCTGCCCTCTGTGACAGGCCTGCTTCAGGCCTCTGCTCCCAACAGCTCCCCACTTGTCTCCGCGGACCCCCACAGCCCTCAGAGAGGCAGGGCCCCTGCACGGCCCTCGAGGACGCCGCAGCTCAGAGGGCTGGGGAGCTCGTTCAGGCCACGCAGCCAGCAGGTGGTGGCACAGGCATGCAGGCCGCGTTCTGCCTGACTCCAGAGCTCGCCGTTTTAGTGCTTCTGGCTGTATAACTTGCAGACTAAGGAGCACGCGGTCTCCAGTGCAGTAAGAACTCCTCTCTCTGCGTCTTAGTGAACCCAGCTGAGGCCGCTTGCCAGCTCTCTGTCCTCTCACCCGGGGAGCGCACTGCACCGGGGTGGGTGACGTGAGAGAAGCCCGTTTCCAGTAAACCTGCTACATGCGTGCTTTTGCTGCGCGTGACCGCTGCCTCTCACCCTGTGGGTCCCCTGCAGCCTGCACCCGGCCGCCCGAGGGCAGCAGCCCAGCCCGACGAGCCCACAACCGCCGCGTCCCCGGCCGCCTCAGGGCCCTCCCTCTACACTAGCGCCTACCTGCTGCGGACGGGCAGACCCTCGGCCCCCGACTTGGAGCGTCTGGGGACAAAGGAGGCGGACACGAATGGTGCGTAGAGCTTCCGGCAACTCGGCCCTCCCGGTGCCCGTGCCCCCGGTTCCCGGTGCTCACGCGCGCTTTCTCTGACCAGAGACTGAAGAAGCAGGCGCAGACGACCCATCCGCTGGCGGGCTGTCCGTCCGGGAGAGGAGGCGGCTCAGGGAGCGGCGGAGAGGCACAGGCATCAGCTTCTGGACCAAGGACGTGAGTGGACATACTGGCGCCACCTCTGTGCCGAGCCAGACAGCCCCACAGGGGACAGCGGGGGCGAGGGTCAGGACAGATCCTCAGGAAAGGGAGGTGGGGGAGGGGCTGGCGGGGGACTCGTACCCTCCTGAGGCGCACGGCAGGGGCTGTGAGGAGTGAAAAGCTACCTTTACAGCCTCACGCCCAGCCCCCCTCCCTCACGTCCTGGGAGATGGGCCACGCAGCCGAGGGCCTCGCACCAGCCGAGACAAGAAGTGAGAGCTTCAGGCACCTTCCAGGCCCCACGGGAAGGAGCGCCTTCCGAGGGTCCCTCCGACTCCGCCCTGCTCTTTGGAGGAAAAGGGAGGGAGGGGAGGACCAACCCAGAGCTGGCCGGGCTGTGCTGCCCCCCTGCGCCCACAGCCGCGGACATGCTGGGGCCCCTGTTGCCCTCGGGCTCTGCCCTCTCGCCCCACCATGGCACTGGGACCTTACACAGCAGATCCCTGGTCCCCCCGACTCCTGTGACATCAGACGAGCCGTTTGGGGAGAGAGAAGGGACAGTGACTGCCAGCCGTCCAAATGAGCTCTAGGCACACAGTCATGGCGCAGGACCAAGGAGACCGTGGGCACAGGCGGGGTGTGGTCTGTCGTCTTAGAGGTCCCCCCGCCAGGCAGCAGCCGTGGCCCCGAGACAAGCCCTGGGCCGCTCGGTGGGCAGGGTGCAGCCCTGGCGGCAGACCCTGCAGCCGCCAGTGTGCCTGTGACTGTGCCCCTCCTCTTCCCCCTCCTTCCCTCTCAGGAAGATGAGGCCGATGGCTCTGAGGAGAAGAAAGAAGCGTGGGTAAGTGACAAGCCAGTGTGGCTTGTCCCTCCTGGGCCCCCCTTGCTAATGGGCGAAGGGCGGGCCCTGCAAGGAACTGGGCTGTGGGCAGGGGTGGGGTGGGGCTCCCACGGGGCTGCATGGCCTGTTGGGCACTGGCCACGCCCCCGAAGGGTCTCCTGCATCTCTGGTGCCCCCTGCCCTCGCACAGCTGCGGGGCCGGTGTGTCTGCTCCTCTGGTGAGAATGTCAGCAGCTGCGGGACGTGCTTGGAAGGGGTGCAGACCAACACTGTTTGTGGGCACTGCTGAGGCTCGCCTCGTCTCCCTGGGCTCCTGCCGGGGGCGCCTGGCCAGCACTGCGGTGCAGGCCTGTGAGCTGGGGCAGCCCTGCTGTGCGCCTTCGGGTGTGTGGCCAAGCGCAGGCTACCGGTGCTTCCCCGGGGGCGGGACTTGGCTTCAGCACACAGTGTGCGGAGTTGTCCATACCCCCCACCCCTCACCCCCCACCCCCGTCTTGCCGCTGAAGGAGAAGCGGAGCCCGCACGTGGGGGGCATTCCCGTCCTGTGCAGGAACTCGCTGGCTTCCTGCGCTGTCCACCCGCACAGGCACGCAGCCCAGGCGAGACCATTGGGTTTTCCGTCCACTTCCTGCCTCTCTGGCCGGCCGGCCTCCCCACCGCTGCCCCGCAGCAGGCCTGTATCACCACTGCAGGGCCCAGGGGACATTGTGACGTTGCAGACCAGGCAGCTTGCTCTGTGCCAGAGGGCCTGTGGAGAATCCAGTCGAGGAAGTGCCTCCTGGGTTTGGGGAGTTTGGGGATAACTTGGTCGAGGAACCTCACTTTATAGGGAAGGGGCTGGAGGCCCAGGGACACCCCAGCCTCCTGTCACAGGGTCGGGCAGGTCCTTGGGGTTGCACGGGACAAGGCCCCAGCCAAACGCAGAGGCCTGGGGAGGTGAGTGCTTCCGGGTTACAGCCGTGCTCCTCGTCCATGGCCGACACACGCCCGTGAGGTGAACCTTTGGTCCGTCTCATGCCTCAGGTGGCATCCCACTGGGACGGGCACAAGAGCAGGCGTGCTCGTGTGTGGACGGGATGCCGCCTGGTCTGACCTCTAAGTGCTGCGAGCCAGCTGTGGCAAAGTCCACTGAAAAGTCACCAGGTCCACTGGCCCCCGAGTCTAGGTGAGGGCAAGGCTTCTGCTGACCTTTGGCCACATGCTGTGATGTTACTTGTTAGTTTCCCCTCAGAGGACGTGCCAGCTGTCAGGTCGGCGAGGGGGCTGGCCCTCCATACGTGTGTCTGTGTCCCAGACACGTGCCTGGGGGGTCTGGAGAAGCGAGGGCTCCAGGGGCTGTGGAGCGGGGGCAGGACAGGGATGGGCCGGTGTCCCCCTCGCCTGCTGACGCCTCTGGGACCCACCCTGCTTCTCCCTGAGTTGCCCCTCCACCCAGAACAGTCCCTTTTCTCTCGTCCCAGGTTTTCACGGCTTTGCTTCTGGCCGTTCTGCCTGCTCTCAAGCAGTGTCTTAATTTTGTTACATAACCTCGTGAAGCCCCTTTCTCTGTGGGAGGTGCCAGCCTTTGTCCTTTTAGGTAAAATCCCAGGGCTGTGAGCTTCCCTCTTAGGCCCACGACCTAATATGGTAAGGAATGTCCCGCAGGCCGCCCTGCGCAGCCACCGTGGGGCCGAGCGGGAAGACACGGGAGGGGAGGGCGTTGGTGCTGGACAGGGAAACCCTCCCCCCACAGAACCCCCTGCAACAGCCGCCGTGTGTTTGCAAAGCCAGTCCCTTCTGACAGTGAGCGGACAGTGAGACCGACATTCCTCCCTCGGCCCCTTTGTCTTCGCCCGCGTCAGAAGGGGGGTGGCCCGAGTGTCCCAGAAAGGGGGCGTCATAGGCATCTTGGGGGGGTGAGGACACCCTGATGCTCATGGAGACATCTCTCAGCTGGGCTGTCCCCTCGGGCCCTGGGTGTTGGCAGGCACAGCTCACAGAGAGGCCAGTGGGAGGGAGGAGGCCACAGGAGGATGGCCCCACGGGCCCCTCCTCTGCATGCGGTGACCCGAGCCTTCCACCCCCCAGGCCGCTCCTCGGCATCTTCCTTTTAAGGCCGTGATTAATTTTAGGCCTCGCTGTCACCAGGGAGACTCCGGCGTCAGGGCTCACGTCCTGCCCTGGGGACCCTGTGAGCTCCGTTCCACCGCTCCGGGCCGTCAGGAGTCTTTGCAGAAGGCTGTGCAGGGGGGACCTGCGCAGCACCCACGGAGCATCCGGGCAGCGGAGGGTTTGTCCACCGCCGGGGACGGGGCTGGAGCCCGCTGGCCCTGCCTGCTGGAGGGACACGGGGAGCCCTCTGGAACCTCTGGTTGCTGTGGGGACTGTGGCGTCGGAGAGCACCGCACCCTGGCCCTAGCGTTGGGGCCTTTCGGGTGGAGGCTGTCAAACCCCTGGGGTCCTGTGAGGCCACAGTGACCAGCAGAGATGCCACATGTCCCCTACGTCCCACTCGGCCTGGCTGGCCTGTGGCGGGACCGGCTCCCTGGACAGCCATGACGGAACAGCTTTGTTTTCTGAGTTTGAAACCCAACTCAGTTGTGGCATAAACTCGAGTTTTCCAGTCGCTGCGGGAAAGCCGCCCAGCTTGCTGGTCCCCAACGTGGCCTTTGGGTGGCAGCCGCCCAGCCCCAGGCCTGAGGCGCCTTCTGCTCCAGGGTGGCGCCCCAGCAACCTCGCGGGCCCCACCGCTTATAAGGGAAACTTGCCTTGTTACAACCCACCTTTCCTCTCTTTCTTCGTGTTTCGTGGTTGGCTGTTTGTGTCTTTCACTAAGTTTGGTGCCTGTGACTTTCCCTGCAGGGCAGGAAAGGTTGGCGGTTGGGAAACTTAAAAAGGGTTCTTTCTGCTCCGAAGAACAGGAACCCCAGCCGCCGCAGTTACCCCTCAGAGACAGTGTTGGCTTTCTGCTGGGTGTCCTGCTGGTGGCTTTCCTAAGTGGTTTTTTTAAGGCATGTTTAAGGCCAACTAGTGACATTCTTACCAAGGGGTCGTTTTCGCCGTGTGCCTTCCCGGGACCCCCACCACCCTGAAGTCCGTCTCGCAGGGCCAGGGTGTCCGCAAAGGGCAGGGGCTCAGCCCTTTGAAGGTCGAGAGTCAGCCGCCCACCTGGTGATGGCTGAGCAAGGCCTCCAGCAGCAACACCCACCTTGGTCACAGGAGGACACGTGACACTCGCCCTCTGCCGAGGATGTGGCCGTGGCTGGGGTCAGCTGGGCGGGGCCCGTGCAGTGGGGGCTCGCTGCCCCTCCCACCCCGGCAGTGTCTGCGGGTCTGCCTGGCAGGGCTGCCGGTGCTGACCGGTGCCTGTGAAGTCTCCCTGTAGCGGCACCTCGGCAGCGGCGGGTGTGGTGGAAACGCACAGGTGACTGGTCACAGCCTGCAGCCTCCCTGCCGCCCCGCTGCCTGCCGGGCAGGGTCAGAGGTCAGAGAGCAGCCCGGAGGGCTGCGACTTCCTTCCACAGAGAACTGCAACTGTGTGTCCGGAAGTGACCCTGTACGGCACGAAAACGTTCCCGCAGGTGCCGCAGCAGAGGGGCTTTTAAAAATGGGTGACTTCTCAGTCTCTGACACTTTCCCTTTCTGACAGCCTAAACCGCGCCAGGGTGGTGGGGTCCTGGGAGGAAAGGAGGGACATTTAAACCTGCTAGCAAATCAGTCGTTCTGAAATTAATAGACCTAAATATGGGGCTGGACAAAACGTCTATTTTTTCCTAAAATAGAAGACACATTTTTCATTTCCACCAGTAACTTCATTGATTTGGATATTCTGAGTATGTCGGCTCTCTCCTGCTATTGGCTGCTAGTGGGGAGAGGCCAGGGTGCTGCTGAACACCCCCACATCGAGTCAGGGCAGGGGCGGTGGCCACAGGGGCGGCCTCCTCTCCAGTGTGACCCGGGACGGTCACTGTCTGTCACAAGGATTCAATCCTGCTGTGGCCATGGGAAAGCTGCATGGACGAGGCGCCAGTGAGTGGGCATGGCCGTGCCCACTAAAACTTCATTTATAGAAGCGGGCTGGTGGGCCAGGCCACGACTTGCCGGCCTCCCTGACTCACTCAGACGTGTCTGCTGCTGCCAGTGACCACAGGTGTCAGGGTTCTCTCTGGCCGCCCACATTGTCCCGACTCCCTCACCCTTTGGGGGTGAGGGGCATGTCCGTTCCCACTTGGAAGGGTACTGCAGGGTCGGCCCCGCTGAGAACCGTGCATGAGGCTCCAGAGTGGGGGCGTCTGCACCCTGCCGCAGGGCTTGGGCAGAAAGCACCTGGAGCTCTCAGTTGCCCCCCCACCCCCACCCCAGACCGCTCGCTCCTCTGCTCTGGACCCTGCCCCCGCGCCACCGCCCCCCCCCCCAGCCTGTCCTCCTGGCTGGGGGGTCGCTGTGCGCTGGAGAGACCCTGCCTTCCGTGGACCAGGCCAGGGGTGCCTGCGCCTCGAAGACTCAGAGTCGGGCAAGGGTGGCCAGAGAGGGGTCGCTGGCATTCACTGTAATTGCTGGTCGTCATTTGAATTCCTCAGTCAGGAGTAGATTGTGGTTTTCATTGGTCTTTTTGCCTCGTTGACTTTCCGTCTGCAGAATCCACACAGAGAGACTTTGGGGGGATCTGTGGGGGTGGAGGTGGTGGCAGGAATCTTTGGAGCTTTGCCCTGGGCTTCCTTGAAGTGATCATGGAGAGGAAACTGTTTCTTTTGGAGAAAGAAGCTAAAATTGATTCTTCCACCCCTTTCATTTGGGCCGAGTAAGGAAAGCCAGAGTCTCGCAGTAGAATAGAGGTCTGGCCAACACCCGCGTGGCCGAGAGGCCTCCTGGGTCACTGACGGAGCTGACAGACTGTCTGGTGCTCCCACGTCCTTTGTGGGGGCCAGGCTGGGAGCCCTCTCAGTGGTGACCTTCCGACAGGAGGAGCTTCTGTGTCATTGTCCCTTGGACTTGTCAGGAAGTGTCGCCAGGCATGGTCTGTGGTGCAGACTTGGAGGCCACCCGTCAGGTCCTGAGTTGGGGGTCTAGCTGGTGCGAGGCAGAGGCCCTGCAGGTGCTGCTTCTGGGCACGTCTGGCAGACGCTGTCTCTGGAGGTGTGGCCGTCAGGGGCATACTTGGGACCCAGGGGCTGGGGGGGAGCCTGCCCCTGCCCCTCCCTCCTCCGACCGCGCTCCCAGCCACAGGGCGCCAGTCAGGGAGGGGCAGGTGTTTGTTCGGAGCTTGCTTCCTGAAGGGCTCTGTGGCTGCAGCGCACAGCCCAGCTTCCAGGGGCAGGTGTGATCTAGAGAGCGGTCCTTAGGGACGACTGCGGGCCACCGTTCCCAGACAGCGAGCCAGCTGTAGGGCGTGGGAGGGGCGGGGTGAGACTTGGAGGCAGTGGCATTCTTTTCACCAACCAAAAAAAATGGTGCCCAGTTTTCTTTAGACGAGAGTGTAGTGAAATGGGCCCTAATTAATCCTTCCCTTTCGGACAGCAGATTGCCCAACTGTCAGAAGCCCCAAACTGACCCAGAATATTCGAGAGTGAGAAGCTCTGTGGAGAGCAAGCGGTCTGCAAGGGGCGAACGCAGCAGGAGCTCCGTGCTCCAAGACGCTCGCACACGAGTGTGGGGTGGGGCTGGGGCGGCCGTCCTGGCCTGTGGCTGTTTGTGGGACAATGCAGCGCACGTGTCACGCCCCACAGGAAAGTGGTAGATGGGAAAATGGAAGGAAGAGTCTTGCAGAATGCAGGGCAGAGACAGAGAAAGGGGAGAAGGCTGTGCTGGCCTGAGGGGTGAAGGAGGGACGGGTGGCCCGGCAGGGCGGTGACAGTGGCGGTGACGAGGGGGCAGCTGGGGCCCCTTCGAGGACAGTGTCCTGGGGTGGGCGGCCCTGCACACGCGGGGCTGGGCGGACGGTGCCGAAAAGCCTCCGGGGGCTGGGTGCCCAGTGCTCGGCCACCCCAGGGCGCGTGCGCCGCCCGGCACACACCCGCAGGTCCAGACTCCAGAACACAGCTGCCGCGTGCGGTGTCAAGTATGGTATGATTCGGCATCTCCCTCCTGTGCTTGTTAAAACAAGGGGCTGGGGTCAAGAACTGTTTTACACAAGTCTGAACGTCCCTGAAGGTTTATGGTTGTCGTGGAAATTCCCGGGAAGTTGCCCTTTTCAAGCTGCCGTAACCAGCACCTGGGGACAGGGGCCTCGCGGCTCCTTTGGGGTCAGGCTGCCCCCTCCTGCCTCTGACCGACAGAGCTGCTTCCTCACCCGGCGCCATGAACACCTGGGCAGGGTGGCTCCTCGTCCCGCGGGTCTGCCGGGAGCGTCCCCGCCTGAGCGTGCTGTCCTTTGCTGAGAACACCGTCCTCCCTGCCCAGTGGGAGGCCTGCCCACCTCACAGGGCCACTGTGCCTCTGGCCCACGGCGGGCAGCCACACACGCTTTCACATGAAAGGGGGTAGCGTCCCCCTTCCGTTCGCCTTTTTCAGCTGTTGCTGAATTTAAATTAAATTGCAAAATGCCAAGCCCATAAACCAGTTCTGGGACAGGCCTGTAGACCGAGCCTCTTTCTCAAAGGGCCTTTGAGTCCCCACCTCATCAGGAGAGTCTGAGTCTCAAGCTCTTGTGGCCCCGGGACGGTCCATGTATGGGGGCCTCGTGGGGCCTCTGCTGACAAGCCCCAGCATCCCCTGAGCAAGTGGCAGTTTGCGTGGCTCAGCCTGGAGGGCTGTCTCCAAGGTGTTCCGTTTCTAGGCTCTTTGGTGACTGACCCTGAACTTAAGAACAAGTAGCGTGGCCCTCCCTGCTGGTTGCCATGGGGCCCGACAGTGTCTTGCCTCTGGACTCTGCCTGGGGCTGGTG
The DNA here is from genome assembly GCF_014824575.4 of Sturnira hondurensis. Taxonomy (NCBI): domain Eukaryota; kingdom Metazoa; phylum Chordata; class Mammalia; order Chiroptera; family Phyllostomidae; genus Sturnira; species Sturnira hondurensis. The sequence goes on from NW_028091436.1 coordinate 2,291,265, forward strand.
TCCCCCCGGGAGGCACCGGATGGTGACCACGCTTCTGTTCCCACGGGCGTGAGGGACCCTGCCTTGCTCAAGGGCAGTTCTCATCTCCGACTGAGAGCGGAACCCTCGTCGACTGGGTGGAAGGAGAAGCGACCTGAAAGGCCGCTGAACCAACGTGGAAGCGTGGGTGCCCCTTCCTGGAGGCCTCGCCCACGGTTCTGCGCTTCTGGGGTGTCCCCGAACATGCTCGAAGGGTGGCAGTTGGTGGGCGTCAGATCCTGTCGGCCCTTCAGCCTCCGTCTGTCACCCTTCCGCAGGCAGGTGTGTCTGCTGAGCCGAGTGGCCTCAGGGCCCCGGTTTCCTCGGCTGTGAGCAAGGCTGTGGGTGTCCCGTGCACCGCCCTGCCTGGGTGTGACGGGGGCTGAAAGGAGAGGAGAGACGGCCCTGCCGAGTCCAGGAGGCGTGCGGGGTCCCCGCCAGGGCCCTGTGCGGGCTCTGTCTCTGTGAGGACAGCAGTGTTCCCCTCGCCACACGGGCCCCACAGGGGCCACCTGCACATGCAACACCCAGATCAGCCCCAGGTCGGAGTCACTTTCTGGTTGGACTTCACAAAACGATGTAAGGAGAACGGAGAACATTGACATAGTGGCCTGCTGGCCAGATAGAAGGAAAGGTGTGGATGTCACGTGGGAGGGGGCTGGAGAGGTCAGCTGGTGCTCTGGGGGTGACCACAGGCTTGGGAAGCATCTGGCCAGAAGTGGGGGGTAGGGACAGCCATATGGGCAACACTTTCAAGGTCAAATTCCAAAGCTGTCCATGCCAAGCCAATAAGTTCTTTTTAACCCTGATGTTCACAGTGGGGGGCTCAGCCCTGGGTCTTGCCCCCCCTGCCCTCCCCCATGCACACCGCCTCCCCGCCATAGGGTTTCAGAGACAAGCCCTCCCCCGGCGGGGCTCCAGTTTCGGTTTGCTGGGCTTCCTGGGCGGCCCGGTGACAAGCTGCCGGGATGGACCTGAAGGCCGAGGAGCTCTGACTGCATGTCCATCTGGGCTTCGTCACAGGGGGGGGCTTGTCGCCGCCTCGGAGCAGTGCCTGCTTGGAGGGCGGGGTCTGCCTGGGCGCGCCCCGAGCCCCGTGGCCCTGGAGGCTGCGCCGTCTCCCCCACAAGTGGCAGCAACTAGTGGGTGGAAAGCGGATCTTTGCCCTTGGCCGGGCTCCAGCATTCCTGGCCGCGCAGGCAGGGCTCGGAACGGCAGAGAGCAGAGGGGGAGCCGCGCACTCGAGGGCGGGTGTGTCAGCGGCTGCTCCGGCGGGACCCCGCTCGCCGCCTCCAGCCGCTTCCTCCTCGCAGGCTCCCAGGTCCTGACTGAGTTGTTTGGCGTTTGATCTGCTTAGCCTCAGTTCTTCTCGGGCCGTTGCCAGCTCCGTCCAGCCCTAGGGGCAGGCTCCGGGAGGAGGACGTGGTCTCGAGTGTGTGTCTTCCCCCGGGTGAGTGGCACCTCCTGTCAGGCACGTCTCCGGCAGTCCCCCAGCAGTTCGTGTCCTCGGGACTGGACCTGCTGTCACCAGGGACCTGCACTCTGTGAGCGGTGAGCCTGGGGAAGCTGGGCTCAGCCCAGCGCGGCCCTGACTGTGTCCCAGGGGCCGCGCCCCGCCCCGCCCGACGGTGGGCTGCACTTGGCAGTGTGGCTTCTCCTCTGGGTCGCTCTGCCCGGCCCTGAGCCGCCTCCGGCGCGGGAGCCATGTCCTCTCTGTACACCCGGAGCAAGGAGTTCCCGCGGAGCAGGAAGTCCACGTCCGACTCGCCCCCCGCGTCGCCCTCCCCGACCGCCAAGACACTCCGAGTAAGTGGGTCTCATCTCCGCGTGCGTGGCCGTGGGCCGAGCAGGGGGCCGTGGATAGGGACGTCGGCTGCGGGCCGAGCTTTCCGGGCCCAGGGAGTCGGGGCAGAAGGCCCTGGGGCAGCCTGCGGAGTGGCAGTGGCCGTGCCCCGAGGCCTGCGTGTGGGCCCCACACTCCCAGGCATCTGCTGCCTGGTGGGGAGAGTTTGGAGTCCTCGTCCCCACGTCTCACTGGCCTTTTCTGAGCAGCGTGGCCGTGTGCACGTGCCTGTCCTGGGTCTTGAGGGTCCGTGCTGCGTCCATGGGGCTGCGTGCAGTTCTAGGCGCCGAGGGACACCCCGGACAGCACATGCGGGTATCAGGCAGCTGCCGTCTTCCGCCCCGGCCACCAGGAAACGTGCTTCATGAGCCAGGGAGTCACTGCTGCCTGCCGGGCAGCTTGTGTCTCCTGGGGGCCCCTGGGGCGCTCGGCCAGCAGCCCTCCTGGGGCGGGAGCTGTGTGCAGGCAGGCGGCCCCGTGGACCCTGCACACCTGCATGTGGCTCGTGTCCCCAGAGCGCCGGTCCCTTCACTCAGACCCGAGTGGGGCATCAGTGCCCAGGTCCCACAGCCACCGCTGTCAATCTGTTGAGACACAAGTCCCCCAGTGTGTCCCTGTCACTGGGGCGGCTACCCTGGGGCTGGTGTGTCTTTCCAGGAGCCAACAGATGCTCCCCAGCAGCTGTGGCTGTTTCCTGGTGTCCGCTACTCAAGGTCCTCAAACCCGAACCTGTCCTCCGTCGCTTTGGCCTTGTCACGTGTCCTCCCGCGAGCCCACAGCGCTTTTGGTGTCAGGAGGCCCATTAACACTGGTTCATGTGTCCCCCACTGTCCCCGGCCGCCCATGGTGCCTGGCGAGCACAACCAGGTCCACGCGGCAAAGGCGGGTTCGCATCCCCACTTCCCTGTGGAGTCGGGTTCCACAGCCACCTGCCTTGGTCCAGCAGCCACCGTCCACCTTCGCGCTGCGTTCCCACCCTGCTCTGACCTGTTGGACAGGCCATGACGGGCAGAGGGGTGGGTCTAGGTCACGGGTCCTTTATGGCTGAGCTTCCCCTGCCAGGACCCCTTCCATCAGGGGCTCCCGACATCCCTGGGCCCAGGCCGGAGCAGTGGAACTGGGAGCACTGCACCCAGGAGGCCCAGCCCGGGCAGGCCTCCACTCTGGCTCCCTGACCGGTGAGGGCCACAGCCTGTGGCTTCCAAGTGGGGAAACGGGCACAGGAGAGCCGCAGCCCCCAGCCTCACTCCGCCGGGAGGCGGCGGGCAGCAGCACCGGCGTGCTGATGGACTGTCTGAAGGCTCAGGACATGCGAGGGTTGGTGAGGACAGGCGAGAGCTGAGGCTTGGGGGTTGGGGTCGGGGGGCCTGGGTCGGACGTGGCAGGAGGGGGCGCTGTGTCTGCACAGCGGGGAGCAGCAGGTCCCGGGCCTGACGCGGCAGAGGTGCGGTCAGGCGGGCGGCCAGTGTGTGGCTTGTGACCAAAGATTTTGGAGTTACAGGTGCAGCCTCTGGGCCCCCCTCCTCGGGCGCCCAGGGACGCGAGCCCTGGTCCCTCCTCTGTGCTGCCGAAGGGCCCGGGGAGGCCCCATGTCCCTGTCAGGGACGCGTCCTCCGTGGGGGCTGCAGGAGGGGGCTGTGCACGGGTGGACCGCGGGCGCCCGTCTGAGACCCCGGGCAGCGGACAGACTGCGCGCTGTAACCAGACAGGCGCTGTTTTAATGAGAAAACACAGCCGATGGCACGGTCCCTGGAAAACGGCCTGCCTCTGGGACCTTTCCCCGCACCTCCCAGAGGCCCCAGGGGCGTGAGCGATTGCATGGTCCGAGTTTCTCTGCTCGGAGGACCTAGGACGCCTTTCAACATGAAGAACTGGCGTGGGCCCCCCGGATTGTGCAGCCAGGACCCTCCCCCCTGAGAACCAGGTGGCAACAAAAGACTGTGTGTGCGCGCATACTTGCTCCGGATCACAAGGCCTCTTCTCCTTCCCAGAGCCCAGGCTCTGTGGCTACTGGAGGCTCCGCCCACTGGGGGAGGCCCCACCACAGCCCTGGACGGTGCCGTAGTTCCTTCCCAGAGCTCTCCTGGCTCTGACACCCAGGCTCCGGCGGCACCTGCGCAGCTGCAGGCGCAGCCTCTGCCCCCTCTGAGGCCTCGCTGTCAGTGCAGACGCCCCCTTCGACGTCACTCCCACCACCGTAGGACAGCAGCGACTGCACTGCGAAGTGTGTGGCGCCTTCAGCCTGGCGGTTCCCCCTTCGCATGGTGCTGGGCCTCAAGTTCATAAAGCCTGTGACCTTGGAAACCCTGCACACGGGTTGTGCTCTCGAGTCCCTGGGAAGCCAGGCCAGGGAGCCACGGGTCGGCCTTCTGTTGTTCGCCAGTCCAGGGCTCACCCGAGCGTGCGGCACCGAAGCCACTGGCAGGGAGGCGGACCGTGGCCCAGCGCACAGTGTGTGTGGCTGCGTGGGGCCTGGCTGAGGGCCGTGCCCAGGACGGGCACCACGGCAGGGACACGCTCCGGTGGGGGCTCAGCCCGGCTGGCGCACCCTGGGCACGCCAGTCTGGAGCTGTCCCTTGTCCCCTAATCCTGTCGGGGACGGAGAGGCGTTCGGGGCAAGAGCGCCGACTGAGGGCACCGTCGGTCACCAGTTTTTCTCTCCGAGCAACACCACCAGAGCGTCGGGCTTTCCATCCCTCTCCACAAAACTCAACAAGCGGCCACTCCTCAGTCTCCCGACCAGGGGGTTCGGCACAGGCAACGCACAGGCCCCGGGTGTCCAGTGGGCGGTCGTCTCACTGTCAGACGTTGGGTGAGGGGCACCTTGGGGTGCTCAGAGGGGAGGGCCGGAAAGTAACCAGTCTGCAGTGCAGGAGAAAATTACGGCTGGAGACACTGTGATTTGTAATTACGCCAGGGAGTGGCAGGCCCGTCTGGGGAGCTGAAGGGAAGAGCTGGGAGTAACCCCGGGGTGCTGGTGGCAGGCGGACGAGTGCCGCTCTCCTGGGTGCTTTCGCCGGTGCCATCCCGGCCTGACGTTGGGCTGGGGGGTGGGCAGGTTGTCAGCCTGCCGACACAGTGGCAAGCCTCAGTTCCCAAAGAACACGGAGACTCGGGAGGGCAGTTCAGGGTCCCTGGGGAGTTTGCAGGTCCTGGTTTTATTTTTGTTTTCTGTGCAGAGCGAGCCATGTGCCTGGGGGAAGCTGGAACTGGAAGAAGTTTCCATGTTATTCAGCATCATTTATCTTGTGTTTTTACTTCTTTTCCTCAGCCTCGTAGTGCTCGAGGGACCAGCAGGTGATTGTAGTCTGCAGACCCATGGGGACAAAACCAGCAGCAGGGCGGCTCCCACCTGCCTTTCACCCCGTCTCAGCCCCTTTGGGCTTCTGCTCCTGCCCACTGGTTCCGCAGTGGGTCCTGGGTGTCCACAGCTCCAGACGGCACCTCGGCTGCCAGCACAGCCACCTCCCGGTGGGGTGGGGGCGGAGGCCACAGTTGTGTCAGACTCCTCGTGAAAGCCACTGTCACAGCCCTGAGTCGATCTCCAAGTGAGCCTCACCTGGCGGGCGGGCGGGCTGGCAGAGGGCAGGCCACAAGGGGGGCACAGGAATGAGCCTGGACCTGCAAATGATCCAGCCCTTCCCCCAGTGGGGCCGAGGGGTGGAAAACAGGGAGGTGTAGCCTAGGTTACAGAGAGGGGTGACGTCACTACCTGAGGCCACCGAACAGGTGTGTGCCAGAGCCAACCCCATGTCTGCAGCACAGCCGGACACGCAGCCAAGGCATCCGTCCCAAGAGACTGACTGAACCAGGGTGTGTGAGCCTTGACCCCCGGGCCGGGCGCCTCCCCCCAGAGCAGGCGCAGTCGGAGTGCCCCTGTGCACTTCCTGACACGCCCGCATCTCCCTCGAGCGGGTGCGTGTTTGGTGAGGACGGTCAGGACGGGGGCAGGTGCCGAGGTTGCCGCCGGTGTGAGCTCCCGTGCACACCTGCTCACGGCCAGGCTGCAACCGCGCTGCTCTGTGGTGCTGTGGCCGGGCGGGCTTGCTCCTGGAGAGCCTCGCTCATAGGGAGTCACGGAGGGACCAGGACCTCTTCTCTGGGGGCGGTGCTTCTGAAGTGGCTCCCCAGCCTTGTCCTGGCCTCTTCCCCACATGTGATGTGGTCGTCCCAGGATTGCCACCGGGCACAGTCGGCTGTCAGGGAGGGTTTCCCGGATGGTGACCGGAGGGAGGCCAGCAGTGCTGGGAGAGGCAGGTGGGTGCCACTACCCCGGCCGAAAGCCAGCACAGACTGGGGACCCATGGGCTCCAGCCACAGAGCCTGGGCTCTGCCAACAGCCCGAGTGAGTGGGGAAGCCGGTCCTGCCCCTGAGCCTCTGGGAGGTGGCACGGCCCAGGGCCAGGCTCGGGCGCCAGAACTGCGCGGTCATGAATGGGGCCGTGGGCGCGGAGCCCTCGGGGGGGTGTGTGGATCCTGAGCTGGTGATGTGCGGGCTGCACCAGAAAGCCCCCCTCAAGGAGACGCTCGTTTCCCATGCGGGAAAAGCACCCGGCACAGCCTGGTGGCCCAGGCCCACTGCCACGACTTTGCGTGGATCTCGGAAGTGTCCATGCCACCAGGTGTGTCTCCAGATGGTGCGGAAGCCTGGCAGCCTGTTCCCTGAGAACTCTGGCTGCTCGAGTCTCAAAGGGGGGCCCTCGCTGGCTCAAGGCCACCCAGCCAAGTCGGAGCAGCTAGATCGACCCTACACACCCTAGTCACAGAGTTGCTTGTGTTCAGTTGACTCGGGGGTTAGGGGGGCAAGCTGGTCTGCAGGCCCAGCTCAGCCACACCCGCTGGCTCGATTTCTGTGGCCCAGTGGGAGGGGCTGGTTCCCCGAGGCCACCCAGAATAGCTCGGCCTGCCCCTTGGCCCAGCCAGCGCACAGGGACGCGGCATGCAGTGTCCTCTGGCTCGCTCCCTCTGCAGGGAAACATCAGCTGGGCCGTTCCCATCGCTGTGGGATCAGGCCGGCTCCTCGGGGTCCTGGCAGTAGACACGTGACCGGTCCCCTTCTGCTCCCTACGGCCCAGCTTCCCAGAGCCACAGTCTCATTTTAGACTTGTCAGAGGGGCTTGGTTTCAATTATGTGCCTCCCCGAACCCCCAGTAACGTTCTAGTCAGGAGCTTTTGTGGGATTTTTCTGAGACAGCCTCTGGTGTTTTGCAAGGCATACACGTTTCACAAACAAAAACCAGCCTGGCCGACCCCTTCCTGGGGCCGCCTTCTAGCCCGATGGCGACCTTCGCCCTGTTCTTTTGTTGGAAACAGGTCCTGCCACAGTGGTTTTTGTGGGTGAGTTTGGAGAGGCAGGGAAGGAAGGAGCCCGCCCCTGGGCGTTGGAGCGTTTCTGGAATCTGGGCTGTGGCTCGTCGTCCTTCCCCACCTCCCTGCCTCCTGTGTCCATGCGGGTGCCCGAAGCTTCCATCTGGTCTGCCCCATGGAGAACCGCCACCTGCCCAGTCCTCCCGCTGGGCAGCACCGGGCGGGGGGCCTGTGGCTGTCTGGCATGTCCCAGGTCACTGACGGACGACACTTCAGCAAGAGGCACGGTGACTCCTCACTGGCTCATGGGTCCTTCCTCTTCGTGTGGGTCGTCAGGCCTTTTTCTTCCTCCTCCTCCTCCTCCTCCTCCTCTGTCCTTGAAGAGTTCTTCGGTAACACCTCAAAGGGGGGAAGAAAGATACGTGTTCAAAACCGCTGGGGTTCCGCCGTAGTTCTCTAGACAAAGGGGAAATAAGAGGGTAAGGTCAACCATGACCAAACATACAGGTGGAGCACAGGCGCTGCATGTCTGCGGTTTGCCCACCATGACCCTGTGCCCGTGCTCGTCTGGAAGTTGTTCCTCTGAGACAGACGCAGAGCTCCTCACACCATCCTAGGGGGCCGTCCCCTCCTCTGCTGTCCCTGCAGGCCTGGGGCAAGGCTGGGCCCTGGCCTGGGGGCTGATGCTAGCTCAGGCAGGGCTGGGGTGGTAACCAGAAGGACAATAGTGGAGCAGGTCCTGAGGCCATGTGCACTCACTCTGGAGAGCAGGGGGGTGGGGGCAAGGCCCCCAGTTCCAGAAGCCACCGTCCCCGGTCCTCTGGGCACAGCCCTGGGTGCCGTGGGGCACTCGGTGGCCAGCGTGGCTGCTCTTGGACTGCACCCCTTCCTCCCCCACACGGTTTCAACATGTGGCTTGGAAAGTTCAGCTGTGAAGGGAAATATGAGTGCTTGTCCCTCAGGAATGCTGGCCTTTAACCTGTGTTCCATTCTGTTTTTGTTTTTTCCTGTGTCTAGCATGAAAGACTCTCCAGGTAAGAATGACCCGTGTCACACGCATGCTGAACCCCTGAGTGTGAGTGCACATCCGAGCGAGCTCACACGCATGCTGAACCCGTGTGCTGTGAGTGCACGTCCGAGCGAGCTTGGCTCCCGCCGTCTGTGTCCCCCTCACGTCCCCTCCGTCTCCATGGCTGCCACAGCCACTCAGACTGTCTCCCCTCCCGCTCCCTGCCCCTCCTTGCAGTGTTCTGTGTGCTTCACGTGCCTGGCACGCCGTCCTCGGCCTCAGGGACAGCCAGCACCCAGTGTGGCCTGGGTTCCCGCAGGGGGCAGCGGTCGCCACCTGGCACCAGGCCTCGCACAGCCCCTGCCCCAGCGGCGCGCAGTGATCCATCAGGGCCAATGGAGGCCCGACTCGTGAGGGCCAAGACCCTTGGGACCCTGTCAAGGCCTGGGTCTTCCCGAAGAGTCCGAGCAGCAGAGGCCCCAGGGCCTCGGGTCTGAGGCCCTCCGTGTCCACGGCCACTCCACGGGGACGTCCGCAGGCTGCGGGCGAGGTGGGCATGGAGCCGGCAGCGGCCCGCTGCTTGTCCGGCGCCTGCACCAGCCCTCCTCTGTGGACGCATCTCCGTGTTTACAGACTCACACAGCAGAGAGCGCCCATGCACCCTCAGCTCCCCTCTCGCCGGCACCAGCCACAGGTACCAGTGTACAGCTTGCCCAGGAGAAAATGGCGTTTTGCAGAATTGGGGGACATGGCATTGTCCCCTAGTCAATTTCTGCGCACTCGTCACGTTGTAACAGCCTCTCATGAAAAGAGACTCCTGTGCAGACTTCGACACACACTCCGTAGAGTCTCTCCCCGCAGAGACTAAACCAGCGGGCGCCCCTTCCAGGGTAGGCAGGTCCAGGGGGCGCGGGGAGTGGCCCCAGCATCACGTGGACAAGCTGCTCTCTGGGAAAACAGCTCCCTCCTCAGACCATGGCCAAAAACAGGACAACAGGACAAAAAAGCCTGTTTCAGCTGGATTACAATGTTTAAGAGAAAGGGGTTTCACTACGAAGTCATAGGAGGGCTTATAATCTGTGTGTAGGAGGGGCCTTCCCAAGCAGACGAAAGGCAAAGTGGAGGAAACCTGCAGGAGCGACCCGGGGTGTCGGGCGGCCATGGGCCTCGATCAGAAGCAAAGACAAAACCCAAGCCCGGACCTCCTGGTGATTCGAAACCCTGGACCAAGTGCAGAGAGACAGCCCTGCTCCCGGGACGGGACCGAGCGCCTCTGTGCGGGTGGCGCAGCGGCAGAGTCGGGGTGCGGTGGCCCCACGACCCAACAGCCCCGCTTCTGAGACTCACCCTAGTACTGAGGCCACACGGAGACCTGCGGACGTCTCCTCGTCGTCGTGACGCCGAGGGCACGCGCTGGAGCCACAGACAGCGAACGTGTCTGTCACTGGAGGGCAGAGTCCCCTTGCAGCCACAGGCGGAGGACTTCAGTCCGAGAACAGTGTTCCAACGGGGGACGGGGAACAGGGTCGGAAGCCATGTGTCTTGTCTGCATTGACAGACGCGTCCTGATGCCTCTGTGTGGCTGACTCTCTGCCAGCGTCCCAGCTGCACTCCCTGGGGCTCTGTCTCGGGCAGGATGACGGGGTGGCTGTCCCTTCCTGTTTCAGACGCTTCGGTACTTGTTTTTGTACAAGCACATGCTGCTTTTGAAATCAGGGAGGTCAGTGAAGAGGTTTCTGTTGACAAAATTATTTTTAAAAGATGAGAAGACAGTTGTGGGACTTACTAAGACAGAAGCAGCCGCTGAGTCCTAGGAACTCCGTGTCTCCCCGACTCGCCCAGCTCACTGCCTCCGTTGCGGCCGGAGCTGCCGCCAGACAGAGGCTTGAGGTGCCAGTCTCCCCCCGTCCCCCTCGTGCGAGGGCGCAGAGCCCTGCGGGGCCGGCCTGCGAGGAGCCGCTTCAGGCACAGTGTTTCAGCTTGGACAGGGCCACATCCCAGAAACACACACACCAGCAATGAGGCTCGGGGCCAGCTGCCCGCCTGCAGGCCATGGCTGAGGGACCCTCCCCAAGGGCCTTGCTGGAGACGCTGGGGCGAAAGCCCCCCCCCAGGCCTGGGAGCCGAGCTGCCCGAGGACATGGAACCCCCCCACAGGCAGCATGGTCTTGTGCAGAGAGTGGCCCCCCTGCTGCCTGAGGCCCGTTGGCCACTGTCCCCTGGCTGGCCTGCAACCGGAAGTCCCCGTGCCTGCGACTCACCGGCTGGGCCCCGAGTCACCCGCCCAGAGCTGCTATACCCAAGAAGTGCGGCTTCGAAAGGCACACTCGTGAGGGAACAGTTCAGCCCTGCGTGACTTTGAGGGGCCCCTGGAGTTAAGGCAGCCCTTGGGCTCAAACGGCCGGTTTTTCAAGTTGGCCCCGCTTTTGGCCAATGACGGCCCCTCCCCACGCTGGTGGCTTCACCCTAGGGCCTGAGAAGCGGAGACGGCCCAGGGTTTAAGGAAGGGGTGGGCTCCCACACACTTTGCAGGACATGCTCTGCCCCCAGCACCACCCTCTGCTGTGTTCCCAGGGCCGCTCTGACCGCCCATGTGGCTCCCACGTGTCTCCTGCAGGTTGGAGTCTGGGAGTAGCAGTCCTGCCGCCAGCGACTCCTATGGCGACCGGGCCTCAGCGAGAGCCCGCCGGGAGGCCCGGGAGGCCCGCCTGGCCACGCTGACCAGCCGCGGGGAAGAGGGCAGCGGCAGGGACTACAAGAAGGTAGGGTCCTGCACCGTGTCCCTGTCCCTGGGCCACAGCCTTCCTGGGTGGGACAGTGAGCCCAGTCCTGACAGCAGAGACTGTGCTGAGGTGACCATGAACTCCCCCAGTCTCCTGGCTGCTCCACCTTCTGGGACCTTCCGAGCACCTGGAGGGGTTGCCCAGGGCGGAGTGGTGGGAAGCAGGCCAGGCGGCTGGATGCCTGTCGTCCCTGGGTGCCCGCACCACCGCTGCGGAGGTGACCTGCCGGCTTCCCTCCCAGCTCTACGAGAACGCCCTGACTGAAAACCAAAAGCTGAAAACCAAGCTCCAGGAGGCCCAGCTGGAGCTGGCAGACGTCAAGGCCAGGCTGGAGAAGGTGGCCCAGGTGAGGGGCGCCGCGGGGCCTGGGAGCCTAGGGGGGGTGTCCTCGGGGACGGGAGCTGCGCCTCCCAGATGCTGGTGGACTTCAGTGTCTGACAAAACGCTGGGTGAGTCATGCCTGGTGGTACGAACATTCGTCATCGCTTGCGTGTGGCGTGGTCAGTGCCCGGCAGCGTCCCAGCCTCATGCGCCAGGTGTGTCGGTTCAGTTCATCTCCATGTCACCCCCAGAGAGGGACAGACGAGGCCCTGGCAAATGCAGTGCCAGGGTCGCAGATCAGGCCCTGAGAAGTGAGTGGTTGCCCAGGGCAGAGGTGGTCTTTGGACCGAGGATCTGGTCCCCGGTCCCCCTGCCCCCACAAGGCCACCACTGCCTCTCAGCCCGGGGCAGGGACATCGGCTCACGAGGAGCAGGAGGCTGGGCCACACTAACCACTGACCCCTGGTCCCCAGCCGCAGGCCTGGCCAGCCCCAGGCCGCTGCCCAGGAGGCTGCCGACTCAGCACCCTGGAGGCCAGGGCCCTGGCCCCCTCCAGCTGCACTGACGCAGGAGCAGCTCTTTCCCAGGGAGCAGGAGTGAGAGCCACGGCAGACTCCACAAGTGCGGGCGCCAACACTGAGGCCACAGCGCTGGGTGCTGGGGGGTGGGGGCAGCGGGCTCCTTGGCCTCTGACTCTCCCTGCGGAGGGACTGGCCGCCTCACTTGGGTGCCTGGCCTGACCTGTGCCCGCTGGGCCCTCCCACCGGGAGTTCCCGAGGCCTGCTGCAGCTGGGACAACCTCCCCCGCCCTCCCTCCCTCACCAGAGCTGCCGACAGCTCGTCTCTGGATGGCAAGGCGTGCTCGCCCTGCCCCCACCCCCAGGCCGAGCGGCAGAGCCCCCGCAGCCTCAGCAGCTGCAGAGGCGACCGGCATGGAGGGTGCTGGAAACAAGACCCAGCCCCTGTCTGGCCTTCGCTCTGCCAAGTACACGTCACTGATGCTCACAATAGCTGCGGAGGGGGTCTGCTGCCGACCGAAACTGGAGGGTGGGGCGGGGCAGTGGGGGGGTCCCATTCGCATGGAGGTGGTCCCACAGGGACACGTGGGACTTGTGCACGAAAGCCCCCCCCCCAGCCCTGAGGGCTGAGGATGTTGAGATGGGAAAACAACAGGATGACCAGGGGACAGCCTGGCCTGCAGGGGAGGGCCACAGGCCTGCTCCTGCCTCGGCGCCTCTGGGGAGGGGGGCAGCCACGAGGGGCCGGGACGGGGCCCGAGCCTCACGGTCACTCTGGCTGGCCCTGAGCCCTGTGAGAAAGGAGGCCTTGCGAGCAGACCCACGAATCCAGTGTCCGTCGGGGGTCTGCAGAGGGGTCCACAGTGCTCAGTGCTAAGGGCCGCCCCACTTGCTGGGCAGCGCCCCCCCCGCAGTGCTCTTCCCTGCCCCCCTGCCCCCGCCCCCAGTCTGTGCAAAGCCAGAGGGTCTAACATTCTCCTCTTGTACTGAAACCAGGTCCAGGCTTGTCTGGACACTCCCTCTGCGGAAGCTGCGGGCCTGCTGTGCTCAGAGCTGGGCTGGGGCGGGGGGCTCCAGGGGCGGGGGGGGCTCCGGGGGGCCCTGGCGCCCTCAGCCGGCCGAGCGGATGCCCGGAGGGAGAGTTAGAGGAAGGGCGCCCGGCCCTGGCGCTGAGACGGGCAGAGGGGCCCAGACTGTCCGCTGCCTCCTTGGAGAGGATGCAGGGTGGTGGCAGGCGGGGAGGGAAGCCCCACCAGTCCAGGCTGGTGGCTTGACCATGACCGTGGTCCCATGGGGACCCAGCTCCTGCCCAGGCCCAGAGTCCCACCAACACCTGTGTGGGGCCCCACGTCCTCAGTGCAGCTGCCCCGACAGACCCCAGCCAGGCCACCTCTGACATGCCCCCTTGTTCCGGCAGAAACAGGAGAAGACTCCCGACAGGTCCTCGATGCTGGAGGCGGAGAAGCGGGTGAGTATCTCCCCTTGACGTCCCTGTGAGCGTCTCTGGCTTTGCCAGCAGCGCAGCGGAAAGCGCCCAGCCCAGGAGGCTCCGGCATGTCCTTCCCCAGCTTGGCCCAGACCCTCGCTCCCAGGCTCTGCACAGCAGTGCCACTGGGGGTCCTTCCTACGTGGAGCCCGAGGGGGGTCGCCTGGGTGCTGTTCTGCCTGCGGGCAGCCCTGCACACGCACATGTGCACATGCACACACACGGGACAACACACAATGTGCATGCCTGTACTGTGCACGCAGCACAGACACGCATGCACACACAGCACCCTGACACCCCCCCCAGGCCCAGCTCCACCTTCCCTACCCCCTGGAGCAGTGGGCCTCCCCCTGGACCCCACCCACTCTGACCGAGGGGTGTCTGGGTCAGCTGCTGGAAGCTGACCTCCTAGGGTCGGGAGGACTCGAATTCAGGGACAGGCCCGGCTTGGGCTGCCCCTGGGGCAGCTGCTCCCGCCTCCCCTGTCTAGTTTTGAAAGCAGCTGCACTTCGGGACGCTCTTCCCTCGACACCCATGCTGGGGCCGGGGGCCCCCTGGGGGATGGCATCAGCCCAGCCTCTGCTCCCCAGTGTGACAGCGCCTCCCGAGGGCCTGGGGGCCCGTCAGAGCCAGGCTCCTAGTCCCAGCAGAGCCGCTGGTGACAGGGGGCACGCAGAGAGGTGGCTGTGCTGTGGAGCAGGACCAGCAGCTCCTGCGCCCCTGGGGCTGTCTGCTGGGCGGCAGCATTGGCGTGCCCCGCTCAGCCCACACTTTCCCAGCAGGAGCGGCGTGCCCTGGAGCGGAAGATGTCAGAGATGGAGGAGGAGATGAAGGTGCGTCCCCCCAGGGCTGAGCCCTGAGCGCAGCCCCCACCTCCCTGCCAGAGCAGCGTGGCCCCTGGTCTGGGGGGCGCTGGAGGCAGAGCTGGGTGAGCAGGCGTGGCTGCCCCCACGCACCTGGGGGCCCGGGCTGCCACGTCCCGCCCACCGCAGCCCCTGCAAGGGAGCCGGCCTGAGCCGTCCCACCACAGGGCAGGCTGCAGCCACACGCTGGGCTGCAGTCCCATGTGTTGCCCCAAAAGGCTCAGTGTCCTTAGAGCTGGCTCAGGCCAGTAGGTTTAGGCCAGAGGCTCGCTGCTCCCTCCTTGCCCCGCTACGCAGCCGCCGTTCCGAGCAGCTGCCCAGGGCCTGTCCCTGCTGAGGAAGGGGCCTCTGCGGGGCCCCCGGGTGGTCGGGGACTGCCAGCCTGCCGTGCATGGCACCCGGCCTGCAGCGGCTCAGCACAGCTCAGTGTTGCTTTCCTCAGTGGTCTTCCTTGACTGGATGTCAGACACGGAGTGCCCGTCCGGTGACGTGCAGGGGCAAGGGGGACAACCGCCAGGCTGTAGGTGGACAGGCATCCCTGACGTGCCCACGGGGAGATGTGTGCTGCTCCACGGGCCTCAGAATGTCGATCGTTTGTCGAAAAGGCTTCTCAGGACCTGGGGAGGTCCAGGTCGTCGCACAAACCCGGTGCTCGTGTTCCTGAGGGAAGGGCTCCGACACGGGGGCCCAGAGTCCCCCCGCTCTGCTCCAGCCCTGCCTGTGGCCCGGCAGCCCTGTGGGCTGGCACAGCGAGACCATGCCTCTGTCTGCCGCCCTCCCGGTGGGTGGGCTGTGGGCTCCTGACCGGGCCCTGACTTCCCCGCGCCTCCCCAGAAGGTCACATGGGGAAGTGCCCCCCCTCCTTCGCCCCAAGTTCCGCCCTGCGAGCTCACATGAGGGTGTCAGGGCCCCAAACTCGGGGGGTTGCTCACTTGAAAGTGGCTTTTTTGTTGTTGAACTTAACCCACTTGGTCAGAAGCCGTACCCTTTTCCCAGAACAAGCGCAAAGCTAGGAACCCTGGGCCCCAGCTTTCCCCCACGTCTGCCCCTCTCTGGGCACAAGCGTCGTAGCGCTGGCCCGGGTCACCCTGAGGGGGCCGAGAGAGCGCTTGGCTGGCTTTCAGGCTCTCCCTGCAGCCCACAGCCAGAGTGATGAGGCCTGTGTCCTGTCCAGTCTGGGTCCCCGTGGAGCTCAGGGCCGGTGGCGCCTGCACATCTGTCACGCAGACGTCAGCCCTTCTCGGTGCGTCAGCTGGGCCAGTGCAGGGCTGACCTCCCGAGAACCGTGAGGGACAGGTGCCGGGCGACAGAAAGTGGCCCTGGGGCCCACGTGGTGCGCGCTGGTGAGCCAGGCACAAGGCCCGGCAGGCAGGGAGCGCCAGGGGGGTGGACTGTGGGGTGGGGGCCCCCTCCTCTGGGCTTGCCCTGCCTCAGGCCTGCTCCCTCCCCCGCCCCCCTGGGTCTGGGGTTTGCTTCCTTTCCTCTGGAAACAGCCACACACCTCGTCCCCCAGTCTGCTCGGGCTACTCCCTCCGAGATGTGCCGGCAGGTGGCTCCTGCCCTGCTCCCCCTGCCGAGACACTCCTGACACCCCCCCATGACCTGCCCGTGAGCACAGGAGGCAGGGCCCCCGCCAGGCATGTGGTCCGAGTCCCCCCCTGGAGGAGGGTGAGGGCCCGGGACTGCCCGTGGGCCACATGGGCACGGCCCTGCCCACCCGAACATCCATCGCACGTCCACACGGGACTTGGGTCTGTCCTCTCGGCGTCCAGGGGAGGGTGGCCTGGTCCCTGCCCCTCAGTGGCAACTTCAACGCAGTGGGAGCCCAGCCTTTGTCCTCACTGGCCGTACCAGCTCCGGGACTGACACTTTCTGTTGTCTCGGCCCGTCGTTCTGAGCCTCAGGCCACCTCCTCCCTGCTCTTCACCACTAACCCTTCACCTCTGCCCTCCCGCCTGCGGGTGGCACGCACCTGGGTCTGGTCCTACAGACCTGCCTGTGGCCCCCGCAGGCTGCACACGAGCCTGCCCACCCACCAGGTCACTGCCCTGCGCCCAGACCTGGCGCTGCACAAAGATTGGGCTCCCGGGAGGCCTGCGTGTTGGGAGCCAGGCCCACGGGCCGGGTCCCCTGTGACGCAGGAGGTTCTCCGACGTCTCCATGGGGGACGCAACCCAGGCACCACCATCTGCATGGCACAGACAGTCCCGTTGCAGGCCAGCAGACACAGCGGGTCCGAAGCAGCGGCCTCCCTCAGGACGGGCACCCACACTGGAGGGTGCCACTGTGGCTTCTGGACGGCCTTGCACAGAAAACACACGCACAGCGGGCTCCTCTTTTGTTTTTAAAGAAAAAACCATGAGTTAAGAGGACCCAGAAAGAAAACAAGCAGAACAGGGCCAGCCAGGAGCACAGCTGCACCCGGGACATGCCAGTCCTCACTCCCATCCCAGTGGCCGTGGAGGGACCCCGGGGTGGTGGCTGGACCACGCCAGCCCGGCTCAGAGCCCCCAGAGCTGCTGCCACGGTGGGCGGGGGGCTGCCACCCTGGAAAGCCAGCGGGTGGGCTGTGGAGCCGAGCGGCTGCCGTGCACGTGGCTGGCCCTCCCGGGAGGGGCCTGGCGGGCACTTTCCCCACCCCCGTGGCTGCGCCTCTCCTTTCCTCTCTGCATGAGCTGAGCACCCACCACAGCCACGCCTGCTCTCACCTCCTGGTCTGTCTGTCTGTGGTCTGTCTGTCCGTCCTTCCGTGTTCCACTGCAGAACCTCCACCAGCTAAAACAGATCCAAACCCTGAAGCAGATGAACGCGCAGCTGCAGGCTGAGAACAGGGCACTGGCCCGCGTGGTGGCCCGGCTCTCGGCGTCCGCGGAGGCCGCGCCAGCGCAGGGGCTGTAGCTGCGGCCCCTCCTCCACCTCTGCAGGCAGGTGTCCCTCTGCGTGGCTCCCAGGAGCTTTGGGAGCTCTGGGCCTGCCCCCTCAGAGCCCTGTGCAGGTGGTCAGGGCTGGTCCTTGACGTGGGCAAAGCCAGGACGGAGGCCTCGAGGGGGTGCAGCCCAGGGCCCACCCGAGGGGCTGAGGTGTACGCCGGTGCACTTGCCTGGGTGGTGTTACCACCGCACTGCAGGTACAGATGGGCGGCATGGACCTGCCTGGGCACCCCCGCAACAGAGCGGAGGTCTGGGTGGAGGCCCACAGCCCCATCGCTGCTTCTGTGACGCCAGGGCCAAGAGCCTTGGCCTGCAGGGGCCCCCCAGAGGCAGCTGCCCGAGTCCGGCCACACACTAGGCGGGGCGCCTAAAGGCGCGCCTGGCCAGGGCCCGGGTACAGTGGGATGCGCTCTGCCCCCTGCTGAGTGGTCTGCGGGAGGCAGTTCTCCCACCCTGGGCTCTGGTCTCAGGCCCAGCGGCGTGTTCACACCGCCCAGGACGGGGGCTGAGAAGCCGCCGCCTTTGCAGAGAGGTGGAGGTGGGTGTGTTTTCCCCTGGGACCCAAGTGGGTGTGGAAGGCCTCCCCTCCCCTTGGATGCGGGTCCCAGAGCTACTCGCAGGCGGCAGTCCCTGCCGCCACCCGAGAGGCCTCAGGCTCTGAGACCCACCTTCGCTCCCCAGCAGCAGCCGAACTGGTGCAGACGGGCTGGCCCTTCCCCTGCCCCCTCACTGCGCTTTCGGGTGGCCGAGGGCAGCTCCGCCCACTGGGTTGGCAGCCCCAGCAGAGAGAGAAGGCGCTGAGTGACCCACCAACTCCACACTTTCAGATCAGCCTCGAGGCTCCTGGGAAACTTGGGTTGGTGTGATCAGGCCCCTACAAAGGTCCTAGTTGTTCTCACTGTCAAGGGTAGGGTGTGAGGCGAAACCTGCTTTCAGTGGCCAGTAGCCATGGTAACGTCTGTTTACTGAGGTCCGTGCTCACTGGTCCCCAGAGCAGTCATTTACACTCGAGGCTGCAGGTTGCTCAGAGGGAGTGGCTCACTCCAAGTGTGTCAGGTCCCAGGGCCCACGTCCTGGCCCCCTGGTGCGGAAGCCGGCCCCACGGGCCCCACACTGTCCCCTGCGTGGCAGTGAGGGCCAGCTCTCTGCCCCCTCCACACAGCCGTTTGCCAGCAGGTTCTGCCTGGTACTCGGCTTCCTGGACGGCAGAGAAGTGAGAACATGTGGAGACCCGTGAGAACTGTGGAGTCAAACTTCAGTGTCCAACATGAAGCTTTGCTGGACCGGCTGGGTGTCGGTGTGGCTGAGGGCGGCCCCTGGGGGCGGAGGCTGCGACCCAGAGGAACGGTGGGAGGGCAGCACACTCCCTGGGGCTCCTTGCCTCCCGGGCATTGAGCCCTCTTCCCTGACCCCTGGGGAGACGCTGGCCTTGTCTCGACGCACCGTGCAGCCAGTTGCCACCCGCACAAGCAGGGACCTCCCCAGCAGTGGAGGCAAGACAGGCCACTGTCCCCGCAGGTCGGGACCCTTGCCCTTGCGGGCACGAAACGGACGTTAGGAGGAAGGGCTGAGCGCACGGGCTCCGTCTCACCTGTCCCAGACAGCCGACGTGGCCAGTCCCTGAACCGTGGCTTGCCTTCAAGGCGTCCAGCCCCGCCCTCCAACCTCAGCCCCCACCCCACTGACCCTGCAAGTGTCCCCACCGCAGGGAACGGCCCTGTCTGGTCTCTGTCCCAGTGGAGTCTAGCTCTTAGTGTGGGGACACATCGCCAGGCCCCTAGAGGAGTCTGTGTGTGCGAAGGGCCTGGCATGGCACATGGCCGCCGTCCTCTTACCGGGTGGAGTGGGCGGGGCTGGACGAGCTCACGCGGCGTGTTCTGGGTGCAGCAGCGCTCGGGGAGCCGGTGGTGGGGCAGGAGCTGCGGGCACCGCGTAGCCTGCAGGGCAGGCCCAGGAGGGCTGGGTGAACTTTGGGCTGTGCATACGCAGGCTCTGCCTCAGGCCAGCGGCCAGGTGCCCCCCAGGGGTCAGACTCTTGTCGCTCCCCACCACCGTGCAGCCATGAGAGCCAGCGCTTCCACAGAGCGCTGTGTATACGCAGAGGGGCTCTTCCCCCCCGGGACACACAGCCCGGGCCCTGACCCCAGGTCCTCTGTGGGAGACGCAGGGGGCAGCCGTCCTGTTGGGGCCCCTGGGCCTCGTGACACCTGCGTGGGCCCCGCAGGCCTGTGGTCACAAGCAGCTGCCTGACGTCGTAGGGGGTGCATTGTGGCCTCGAGCCCGGGTGTCCAGCCGTGCTCCCTGGCCTGGCCACCTGAGGCTTTGACACGCCATCCCCTGCCCCCCACAGGTGTTAACAGAGCTGAAGTCCGACAACCAGAGGCTGAAAGATGAGAATGGCGCGCTCATCCGAGTCATCAGCAAACTGTCCAAGTAGCGGGGCCGGGGCCGGGGCGGAGGAGACCTGGCCGGTCTGCTGCCCCACCCCCCGCCGTGGCTTCCCGCCCAGGGAGGGCGTGTGCTGAGTGGCCACTCGTCCTCCCCCCCAGCCGCCTGCTCTGCCCCTCTTTGCACTCTGTTCCTCGCGAGCCTCCTGACGCCCGGCCGCCTGCTGGTCCCTGCCGGGTCCTCGTCCAACCAGAGCTCTGGGTGGCTGCCGGCGGGGCCCCGTGCGGGACGTGGGACTGTTTCTGCTCGGCCCAGGATGAGTGCACAAGGCCCCTGCTGGTCGTCACCTCTCAGGACCTGGCTTTCCCTGCTCCCCGAGCCGGTGGCTGTTGATCGACCACCGGCCCCCACCCTGAGTCATCCGCGCCTGGGGCTCGGGGGCCCTGGCTCGAGGCCTCTCCTCTCCGCCTGCCCCATGCCAGGCTTCGTCGTCCTCTCCCTGCCCCAACGGTGGCTGTCAGAAAGGCCTGCCTCCCTGTGCCTCGTCCCGTCCGCCCTGGGTCCTGGTCCGAGTAGGAGTGACGTGGGGCCGACTGACGGGACCAGGCAGTGGGGCGGGTGGGGCGGACCCCCGGTGCCGGCTGAGACCCTGAGGACGGGTGGCGGGAGCTGTGGGGTGAGGGTTTCTGGGAGCCGCGTGTAGGGAGACATTAGTGTCCGGAGACACCAGCAGCAGTCACAGAAGTTTGCAAGTGACTAGCATGGAATCAGAGGTCGTTTGGTCCAGCTTTGCCCCCTCAGGTGGCCTCTGTGGGTCATTGTCACTCGGACGCTGGGCCGCTCTGATAGGGGGCTTCCCTAATGTGGGGGGAGGCCTGTGGGGCTCCCGAGCCCTTCAGCCCTTGCACCGTGTGTGGGTGGCCTCCCCTCTTCTCCCAGCGCACGTGTCCCTGGCCCCCAGACAGCCACCGGCTGGCTCGGCCACCATGCAGCCGCACTCAGACCCCATCCTGCACAAGGGCCCAGCGTCAGCTCACAAGCGTCTGCCTGTCGCAGGCGTCTCAGCCCTTGGCCGTTTGCTCTGCCTGTGGGCCCCCCACACGCTGCTCCCTGCCGCCGGGTGGGGTGTGGCACTGGTTTTCAGTGCGGCCTGCGCTCCTCCCTCAGAACCTGCCCATTCTGCCCATGCTCGTCACCCAGCACGGGGACGTAGGACCCCGTGCCTGAGCACACAGGGCCGGCCGCGTCCACCCTCTCCCCCAGCAGCTCCCTCGATGAGCGTGGTATCGTGGGAGTGGGTCTCGGGGACTCTGGCGGGAAGTGACCCACCCACAGGCACCTCCCCCTCCGGGCACTGGGAGCCCTCCCGCGGAGTCGCCTGGCCGCTCTCTGGCCGTCAGGGTGCTGGGGAGGGACGGGCAGCCGCCTCTTTCTCAGGAAGACACTGAGCTGCTGGGGAGATGTCTCCACCCCCCTCCCGAGGGGGCCCAGGAGGCCAGACCTGCTGTGCCTTCACGCACGGACGGTGCTGGGACTCGGTGGCTGCCCCTCCGTGTCAAAGATGCCTTTTCTTGCCAGAAAGTTTTCTTGTGACAAAGTCACGAACTTTTCAACCTCAGGAATCCTGGGCCCTGTGGCCGCGCCAGCCCCCCAGGAGCTGCCACCGCCAACTCTGTCACTTCTGTCACGCAGACTGAGTTCTGGCACCTCCCCAGGGCTCAGGACACCGTCCCCACGGCTGCTGCCCAGGCACAGACCCCAAGCCGCCCAGAGGCCCTACGGGCCCCGAGCCCACCCCAGGCAGCGCTGGGGCAGCTCCTCTGGGCCCCAGCCCGCTCTCCTCTGAGACCCCCCAGGAGAGTGGTGTCGGGCCATCAGTTGGGGCTACTTCACCCATGTCCCCTGCCCTAAACAAGACGCGTGCTTACTGGGACCTCCCACTCAGGAAGCAGGAAGGCTGCAGCCCCTCACTGGCCTGTGGCCCTGCCGAGCAAGTGGCTGGTGGGCGGAGAGAAGAGGGGGGTGGCGGCTGCTGTTCTGCCCAGCTGGGCGCTCCCCCCTCATGAGGGGGACACAGAGAGTGTGGCGGTGTTGCTGGCAAGGCGCCGTCCAGGCTGCTGGCTTCTCGGGAGGGGACACCGACCGAACCCTGCAGCCAGGCTGGCGGGACGGGCTCCTGGTTCCACTGTCTGGGAGACACCGGCTCCCAGGAGCCTGGGAGCAAGGGGCCTTGTGCTTCCCTCCACCCCAACAGGACCAGAGTCCGGCCCTGCCCACACCCAGGCCAGCTGCAGGTCAAGGGCCCCAGGCTGATGTGCAGGGTGGCCTTCAGCCCCTCAAAGGCCAGTCCTGTGACCCACCAAGCAGCTCTGAGGACAGAGGCCTAGGGAGAGGGTGGGCTGGGGGCCTCGTGTTGAGGGGTGTCTTCCCCTGAGGGGGTCTTGAGTGGGGTGGGGTGCTGGCTGCCAGCATGGGTGAGGGGTACAGAAGCCAAGCTCCCTCAGGGAAGCAAGTGGGGCTCCCTGGTGGGCAACCCTCAGCTCCCTGCCACGTGGGCCCTGACCTGCTTGGGACCAGTGGCCCCTTCGAGGTCAGCTACTGACCACTTGTGTGATGAGGTAGACTTGGTGGCAGCCCAGGACCTGCCCTTGTCACAGCTGCCAGGGGGCAAGGGGTCTGGAGGCTGAGAGCAAGCAGAGCACCCTGGCTGGCAAGTGCTTGGGAGAGAAGGCCGCCCGGGTCCCCTGGCAGCTGCAGCTGGGGGGGCCAAACCCGCACCCGCAGGCCCTTGGGGAGAAGTGTCCTGGTTAGGGGGTGATGTGAGGACATCCCTTGGAGAGGGGTGACACAGCTGGGACTGGAGCCCATCTGCCCACTGGCATCAGGGAGTCTGGGTCCTGTGGAGACAGAGCCCCGTCCTGCAAGCAGCCGCCCACCCTGCCCGCGGCATTCCCGCTGGGACTCTCCCAGACGCCCCTGTGACTGTCCCCTCGGGGGCCCCTTGAGGTGACACCAGGGTGCTGTGCCCTCTCCCACCGCACTCCCCACTCTCCTCTCAGAGACGATGGTGCTTCAGGGAAGGTTTCCCAGCAACCAGCTGCCCCGCCCCCATCTGGGACCGGAGGGCCACCTGCCAGGCCCCGAGCGGGAGAGGGCACCACAGGCCGCCTGTGCTGAGACAGGCAGCCACTCCACCACCCGGACAGTGTCAGAGCCCCTGGGGCAGCTTAGGCCTGCAGAAGGCGAGAGTGCCACATGGGCCCTGAAGCCAGGGCTGAGCCTGAACTGGGGACCCCTGCCTGGTCCCCCCACTCCTGGAGCCTGGGCTGGGGAGGACGCAGCCCTCGCTCCAGCGCCCCTCAGCCCCCCAAGGGCCAGCCCACCACTGGCCTCCCAGGCGCGTCCCTGCAGTATGGGAGTCTGCCCTCTGCTCCCCTCTGCCTCGTGCTCGGTCAGACAGGGTCCCGGTGCCTCCCCTGCTTCGCTCCCTCCGCCCCGGCCCCCACGTCCATCAGCACAGAGGCCCATGTGGCTGGATTTCAGCCCCTTGTGAAATACCTGGGAGGCCGGGGCCAGTCGCTTTGTGAGCTGAGTGTATTTTATGCAACTTCGAGTGACCTTTTCAACCCTGATGAGTGGGTTTGTCTCCTGGTGGCTGTCACGTCACATTTCGAGTGTCCTGCGTTTCAGCGTTCGGGGGAACACCGTTCACGCCTGTGTGATGCCTGTGAGCACGACAGTGTTTGTGAGGAAAATAAAGCTGTTTCAGTTGTGTGGCCATGTCTCTGTGCTTTGTGGCCCCCAGGCCCAGGACAGGGACACCTCAGGAGCCAGGACCCGGGGTCAGGAGAGGAACAGGGTCCCGTGTGTGACAGAGCAGGACTCGGGGACCAGCTGTGGTGCCTGCCTGTGTGGACCGACACTCTTGCCCTACCCACCCCCCGCCTGAGGACCCCAAAGCCCAGGCCCTGGCCCATCCTCGGCCCGGAAGCCCCACGTTGGAGGTCTATGCCATGAGGCACCTGATGGCCATGTTGCGGCCCTCACTTCCCAAGCTCCCCAGGGCAGCCTCCCACTACGGGGTCGGGCAGCTGGTGACCCCACACCCAGCTCCACTGGAGGCCAGCCCAGGACCCGGTCCTTCCCCCAGGAAAGCTGTCCCTTCCTGGCACTCACCCACTCCCCTCAGGAAGATGCAAGGCTCAAAGCCACTCAACACCCCCTCCACCAGCCCACCCACTGCCCACCACCCAGCAAACCACTAGAGACGCCCCCACCCCCAGGTTCATTCACTAGAGATGCCACCCACCCCCTCTGAGCTCATTTCTTTAATAAGGAGACAGCTCATTACAAAATGACAGTTTGACAAGAGATCAGACCACATAAGGGGGGAGGCGCTGCCAAGCAGGGGGTGGGGGGCTGCACGCGTGTCCTTCCCGTGGGGACAAAGGGGGGGCTCCTGGTGGGGCCGTTGTAACAGGGGGCCGGGCAGGCTCAAGTGCCCCCTGGTGTTGAAGCAGCAGATTGCACTCTTAGATTGGGGGGTGGGGTCGGGATGTCAGGTGACCAGCCAGGCTGTTGTGAGAGGCACCCAGTTCTGGGGGTGTGGGGGACGCTCCTCACTGTCACCAGCCACACGCTCGGCCTTACTGTGGCCTCACTTCTGTCTGCCGTTCTGCGTCCCCTCCACTCCTCTGGGCACCCAGCCCTGCCCGCTTGGACGACGCCCCCTGCGCCCCACCCCCACCTCATTGCCCTGAGCACCCATCGGGATGAGGCGGCCTGGTGCATGGCCCTCACCCCCCGACCACACTCACCCAGCCACCCTGCTCAGGCAGGCGGACACTGCAGGCCAGGGGGCCACCTGGACCCCTGGCTGACGCCCCCTGCCCTGCTCTCCTCTCCCAGAGGAGCCCGGCAGCCCCCAGTGCCATCCAGGGACCTGGCCCCTCAGTGGAAAGTGACACCATCCACCCGGGGGTGATGGGGACCGGCCTCCAGGCTGAGCTTCGGGTGCTGCTCCTGAGCATCCTGGGCGCCCTCTAGAGGCCCCAGGAAAGCCAGCAGGCGGGAGCGCCTGGCGAGGCCCCTGGCACTGAGGGTGGAAGTGTGAGCCAGCTTGCCAGGGCGTGGCCACAGCACCCGAGGCCCCAGCAGGAGCCCTGGACACCTTCGTCCTCGGGACACGGGCCAACTCAGGAGGACAGCAGCATGTGAGCCCTTCTGGAGGGGTTGCAGGTGCCAGTCGGCACAGGGCTCCCAGGAGGAAGTCAGGCCCGGCTCCAGCAGCCCCTTTATGGCTTGTCGGCTAATTCACACAGTGGGTTAAGGGGCACCTCACACACTTGGGACACCAGACACCGGTCCACACGCAGAGCATGGGGCCTGGGGGATCGCCCTGCAGCCCGAGGACCCCCTGAGGCTTCCCAGTGGGCAAGGTGGGGACAGGGGGAAGACCAGGACACAGATGCGGAGGTGTGGGTGGGGCCCTTGGCTGGGCCATGCGCTGGATACAGGAGGTCACACATGCACCTTGGGGGATGGGGGGCTCGCTCACGGGGCTGGGGGGCGGCCGTCTGCACAGACCACTGAATGCACACGGGGCTTGGGGGCCGGGCTGGGCCAAATGGCTTGAGAAGGCTCTTGTTTCGTTGTTAAAAATAAAGTATTTTCATGTCTTCCAGTCACAGTGTCCCCTTCTCGATATTTCAGCTCAAAAACAGGCGCAGGGATGCCTGGGACCAGTCTGCACCCCTGGGACAGGGGTGGGCAGGTGGGGTCGGGAGGCACCGGACTGTATCCCAGGCGGCCCCCGGGACATGCCTGTGCTTTGAAGTTATTCCTTGTCCATCTGAAATTCAAGGCTACCGGGGCGTCCTGTGCAAGCATGTCACCAGGCTCCGGGCCACCGAGTTCAGGCCCAGGGACACTTCCCTGCCTGCCAGTGGGGGAGGGGACAGTCCCTGGCTCCAGCTCTTCCTACCTGTGGGGGCTGGGGCACCAGGGCCAGAGCTTGGGCGAGGCCACGAATTAACTCAGGATGCCGAAGAACTCGGGGCCTCTCATTCCCAGGCCGAAGAGGACATTTCTCCACTCCGGGGCTTGCCCCCAAGCACCCACTGCCCGGAGACCTGCCCACTGATGCCCTGGGCCTATGAGCTCTGTCACCCCGGATGGACTGGGCAGCTGAGGGGCCCCGGAGAGTCACTGCCTGCCCAGGCCCAGCCCCCGCCCCCGCCCCCGCCCCTGGTCTTGGCCTCCAGAGTCCAAACACCTGCCAGTGGCTCTGGCCGACTTGGTCTCCCTTCCAGAGCTCAAGATGCAGGGCTGTCAAACTCAGGTTCACCAGGAGCCACATCAGCCTCACAGGTGCCTTCAAAGGGCCCAACGTGATTTGAGGACTGTGTAAATGTAACCACTCCTTAACTAGGGGCAAGGAGCTCGGCACTGCTGCCGGGCAAAAACAAGGTGCTGGGCCAGATAAAACCAGGTGGAGGGCGGGATTCGGCCCTCAGGCCTTGTGTGTGCCCCGGTGGACTAGCGTGGTCTAGAGGGAAGGACAAAACCCGAGCTCTTGGCCTCAGCCCGGTTTCGGGGCAGGGGAGGTTGAGGTGGGTTTCAAGGCCTCAGAGCTCTGTTTCCCTCTCCTGGACTGAACGTCAGTCCTGAGAGCTGGCAGCCTGACCCACACTGCGCCTGACCTTGGGCCTGCAGCCCGAGCCCCAGGGCCCCGCCCAGGAAGAGCCTGCCTGGCAGCCAGGGCTCAGAGTGGAACGCTGCGGCTCATCCGGGCCACAGGCTCCCCACACCCAGCTGTGTCCTGCTGCCCTCCGTGCACATGCCCCAGCCCTCAAGGCTGCCCCCTAGCGGTGGGCCCAGAGCGGTAACATCCAGCCAGTGCCCACAGAGCAGACCCAGGGCCAGTGGAGCCAGGAGAGGCTCCTGCCATCTCCCACCCTCCTGTGAGGGTGGGGGTTGCCCCTGGGCTCTGGAAGCCTCCCAGGTGGACGTGGCAGGGGGGAGGGAGCTGGGCAGGGCCTAGGGCGAAGTTTGTGGGACAGCAGGAGGGAAGCCCTGAGAAAGCACCAAAATGCCCCTGCGCTGGGGAGGGAGCTGGGCCCAGCGCCCCGCGATGTCCCTCTCTGCAGGCACCCACTCTCCCACACGCTCCTCAACCTTGTCAGCACCCGCCGGTCTCGTCGCTGCCAACATGCTCATAAACACGCACACGTGTGCACACACCGGCCCCTGACCACTGCCACCGGTGAGGAGTAGGGCCCACCCCCTGCGCCTGCGGAGGGGTGACAAAGACAAGCCCCCTCCTGCCCTCAGTAAAGTGAGGAGACGCCTTTTGGGGGCCGCTCCCTCCAAGCCCCAATCTGTGGCTCAGGCGGCCGGCAGGCACAGGTGGGGCAGGTTTCTGCGGGGAGGGAGGGCCGCCAGCTGCTGCCCCAGCCCCACCCCCAGGCTTGGAAGGGGACCCAGTGCAAACTGGAGGAACACATATATGGCTTTTTATCAATGCTGGGGACAAAGGTGAACAGGAAGCAGGGGACAGAGCACGGGGCAGAAACCCCAGCGCCCCCCACAGCCATCTGAAAGGAGGCCCAGCCTGCCTGGGGCCCCCGGAGAGACGCACCCTGAGGAACAGGGGTGGCCCCCCCCAGGGGCCTGGCCCACGTCCTCCATCCGGGAAATCTCTACCATGTGTCCACTGACCTCCCCTTCTCACCTGGGCCTCGGGGAACTAACGACAGCTCGACCCTCCTGCGAATGCCCCTGGCTCCGCACAGGCTACTCCACTCAGATGGAAAGAGAAAACAAGCCAAAGCGTGATGGGAGGGGCCCGCAGGCCTCCTGTCCTGCGAAGGGGCGGAGCGTCTGCCCCCCCACCCTCAGGGCAAGCGTTGGGTGGGGGGCGCAGCTGGGCTTCTGGGGGGACGGGCCTCCAGTTTCTTCATAGTCAGACATGAACTGTCGACAAGAGTGAGGTCCCAGGGCTGACAGTCCCGCTTAGAATCTGACCCATCCTGCAATCGTCCCCTTGTCCACAACCACGGATGTCCCAAATGCCCCCCTCAGGGGCAGCCAGGGCCGGGAGCAGGGTGTCCGCGGCATCAGGGGTGGTCCTCGCTGGGGACAAACCCAGTCTCCACCTCCTGCCTCCCAGGCAGCTGCCCACGAGGAGGGGGGCTCAGCAAGTGGCCGAGGTGGCCACAGCCAGCCTCCCATGTGGGCTAAGGACCTCCTTCCCGTCGGGGCCCCAAAGAGCCTTCTGTCCTCGCAGATTCACTGTCCTTGGCCCATTCCAGGGACGCAGAGAGAGGCTCACACCCACATACTCGTGTACGCACTCACCCACACTCACATGTTCACACACGGGGGCCGCTGGCCACTGGGTCACCTTCCCTGACAGCAAATGGGGAGCGCTGCCACACTCTGGTCCCGCACACCCCGCCGCAGGGCCGGGCTGCCTGACACCAGAGGGCCTCACTCCGTGCGCGAGTGGGGCTGCAACCGGGAGGGGACCGTGAAGGGCATGCAGCAGGACAGCTCCTGGACGGTGACGAGAGCCAGGCTCCTCTTCACCTTGCGGGGCCCCCAGAGGGAAGCCGGCCATTACAGAGACGGATGAGGGGAGAGACGAGGTCATGGCGTGGACAATGGACAGGGGACCTCTAGGGTGCGTGACTGAGGTATTGGTAGCTCTGGGTCTCGTCGGTGTCCGAGCCAGCGGTGCAGGTAGCGGCCGCCGCTGCCTACTTGTTCTTGCCCAGGAGGGCGTCCACCTCCTCCTCGGGCTTCAGCGAGTGCCACTGGGCGATGGGCCTCCGCGGGTTGGCCAGCATGTCGGACCAGTGCCGCAGCTCTGTGCCCGTGGCGTTGCTGCCCACGAAGATCTTGCCGATGGCCTCGTTCTTGCCCAGCTTGTCGTAATCCAGCACCGTGATCACCACCTGCACTTTCTGGGGGGAAAAGGGGCAAGGGTGCACGCTGGCCGGCGGGCATGGCAGGGCCCTGGCTCCGGGTTCCCTGCTCCCACCTCTGGGGACCACAGGCTGCGCCCCAGGCCCCGTGCTGGTGCGTAAGGGTGGAGGGTGGTGAGGAGGAGCGGACGCAGGGAATCCACCTCTGACAAAGGTGGCTGACGAGGACGGTGAGACAGGGAGGTGAGCACAAGGCACCGGGGGACTCGAGGGAGGAACCCGCCTGCTCAGTCCCAAGGGGAGTGTGCTGACCAGCCGCACGCCCCACCCTGGAGGGGGCCGGGGCAAGGCCCCACCCGCCTGGGCAAGGGGCCCAGTTCCCTCTGCTGCAGCCCAGACTGTGGGCCGCCCGCCCGCCCGCCCGCCCGCCCAGGCACCTGGATCTGCTCGAAGGGGATCTCAAAGCTGAAGGACTCGTTGAAGTACGGGTTCAGCGTCTTCTTCTTCACCGTCGTCTTCTTCTTCTTGAGCCTCTTGCCGTTTTGCATCAGATGGATCTTCACGTAGGGGTCTGCGCGGGGACAGCCCGCCCCGGGGCGCCGTCAGCTACTCCCGCCGGCTGAGGCACCCGAGGCCGTGGCCACACCCCCACACACAGAGTGAGCCCCATTCAGGGACTGCCCTGTGGGGACCTCCTCTGCCCAGCTCCCGAGCTGCCCAGAGCACAGCCCTGGGGCCTCAGGGCCAGGCCGTGGGAGGGACGAGGCAGGGGAGCCAGGCTGCTAGGGGACACTGTCCCATCCTCCTGACCTGGTAGAGGAGACCCCGAGGCCCACAGGAGAGACGTCCCCTGCTCAAGGTCACACACTGGGTCCGTGACAGGGCCGGGCTGGCAGCCAGACCTGGCCTTGGGCCAGTCCCCCTGCTGCTTCTCAGGAAGGTGTGGCAGAGGCAGCCGCTGGGTCCCGCCCGCCCCCCAGAGCACCCCTGCCCCCAACGCCTCCCAGGGTGGAGCCACAGGGCCCATCCTGGACACACGTCCTGGCCGTGGTGACACCCGGGCTGCACACCGCCAACGCCCCCCACCCTCGTCTGGGGGTGACACTTCTCTGACCCAGGGCCCAGTGGGAGAGCCCAGAAGGCCGCTCAGAGCCAGGTGGAGTAGGGGGTCCTCAGAGAAAGGGAAGCTGGGAAGCCAGACCCCCTGAGGCTCCGACTCAAGGCCGCTCGGGGACTCCTGGGTCCAGCAGGATGCATTTGGGGCTCAGGCCACACTCGTATGGGGCCTGGCTCGCTGGTGCCACCCAGTGGCAGCCAGGAGCTCTGCACACACCTGAAAGGCCACCTACGTCCATCTTCTTCAGGTTCTTGGCCTCCAGGATGCAGACGGTGAGCTTCCCAGCCGTGGGCACGTAGCGCAGGGAGGTGCAGATGTCGCCCAGCTTCTCCGGCTGTGCAGGGGCAGACGCGGGGCCCAGGTCATCCCAGCCAGCCCACTGCCTCCAGGTGTCGGTCCTTCCCCCCACCCCAGGCCCCACGTCTGTGGGGAGCGAGCAGCTGCCCCAGTGTCAAAGCCCTGGCCTCCCACGGCCCCAAGGGCAGGTGGTGGAGGATCCGTCAGAGCAAATGTGGGCTCTCCTTGTGGGTAAACGGAGGCGCGGAGCCCAGAATCCCCGGCGAGCAGCAGGAGCTCAGGGTCAAGGACAGTGAGGATGCCGGATGAGGACACCCGGGAGCTGCCTTGCGCTCCACACGGGGGCTGCCCTCGCCTGCAGGGCTGACAAGGGGGCTCCGGAGCCGCCAGGTGCGGGCCTCGCGCTCACCTCCTCCTTCTCCCCGCCCTGCAGGTCCCTCCACTCCTCGATGGGCTGGCCGAGGTCCACGGTGTTCATGGGCACCTTCACCTCCCCGATGATGTCATGCTTGGAGAAGCGGTCGAAGTCGTAGATGGCCATCACCAGCGTCTTGCCCCCCAGCTCCTGGTACGGGACCTGCAGGCACAGGCGGGGTCAGGGCAGCGCGTGCCCCCAGGGGCTGCTGAGGGCGGGCGCCCCCCCTGCAGCCCGAGGACTGACTTCTGGTGAGACCTGGAGACAGGGAGAGGGGCCGGGCTCGGGGGCACCAGAGTGGGGGCGGGGCTCCTGACACTGCCCAAGGCCTCAGCCCAGCTGGCCCGGCTTCCAGACCCTGCAGGCCCCAGGGCCTCGGCCACGGCCAGGGAGCGAAGAGGGTGGGCAGGAGGCAGATGGGACTGGGGTCAGGACACGGCCGGGCCATCATCCAGCCCTCGCTCATCACCTTGAAGGTGAAGGTTTCGTTGAAGGCCGGGTTCAGCGTCTTCCGATGCACTTTGGTCTCGTACTTCTTCTTCTTGTCTGGAAGAAGGAAGACTTTGACGTAGGGGTCTGAGGTGCCACCCATGTCCAGGGCGGGCAGCTCGGCAGCCTGCAGGACGCCGACGGTGAGCTGTGGAGACAGCAAGGTGGGCCTGAGTCTCGGGGCTGCCCCACTGCCAGCGTCCGGGCGGGGGACAGGCCGGAGCTCAACAGGAGGTTGGCCCCACCTCCGCCCCCCGAACTCCGCACGACACGGGGGTCACCAAAGTGGACGGGTGCCGACTGGCCCAAGACTGGGCAGGTCGGTGGTTCCCAGCCCGCCCCTCTGTGGGAAGCGGGCAGTCTCTGTCCCCCTCCCCCCCCCACCATCCTGGGCCCCCCACCTGGTTGGCCTGGAAATCGTAGTCCAGGGAGAACTGCAGCTTGCCCAGGTTCTCCGGCTCCTTCTCCTCCTCGCCCTCCCCCTCCCCCTCGGTCAGGCCGGTCTCTGCGTCGTCATCGTCCTGTGGGGGCTGCAGAGGGAAGGACAGAGTCAGAAGAGAAGAGAGCAGGCCATCCCGGCAAGGGGGCGATGGGAGTGAGTCCCCCAGCTCAGGGCTGGGGGGGCTGGGGAGGGACGGGAACTGGGGGTGGACAGTCCCCCAGAGCCCTGCCCTGTGCCTCTCTCCCTGCAGGGCCAGCATGTCCCTTGTCAAGCCCCCCTGTACTTCCCCCCCACACTTAGGCCCCACCCACACCCCGCCCCCAGGCCAGACATACCGGTGTGAGGTCCAGCATTTGGGAGCAGGGCGGGTCCAGGGAGGGCGGGAAAGGAAGGGTGCAGTTAGCAGACAAGCCTGCAGCTCAGCCCCCGATCTGAACTTTGTCCGGGGCACTCCTGAGCCCCCTCGTCCCCCCACATGCATGCACACACATGCACATGTGTGGGCACATGCACAAACACGCAGAGGCATTCTGCTGTCGGACGGAGCTCTGAGGTCAGGCCCTTCCTCCACCGTCTACCCCCACCCAGGTGGGCTCCTTGAACAGGTCTGCCGACACCCAGTAGGGCCTCTGCCAGCCTCAAAGGAGAAACTCGGGTGAGTGAGGGACACCCCCAGCTGACCAGCCCCACAGGGGTCCCTCCAAGGACGGTCCCCGCCCCCTCCCACGAGCGCAGGGCAGACCGGAGGAGCCACAGACCCTGCCGGGGTGGGGGTGGGGGTGGGGGGCCGGGGCAGGAAGGCCGCCTACCTGCCCGCCCTTCATGTCCTTCATGCTCATGGCGTTCTTGGCGCCCTTGCCCTTCTCCTTCTTGTTCTTCTTCCTGCGGCAGCAGCACTTCTTGCAGACGCAGAAGCAGCAGGTGAGCAGCAGGAGGCCGGCCACCACGGCGATGGCAATCAGCGCCCAGGGCGGCACTGCCCAGGCGGGAGAGCCGGGGTCAGCGGGGCTCCACCCAGGGTCCAGAGGGCGCCCTGGGCCCCGCCCCACACGGGTGGCCACACGCCCACTGCCCCGGGGACACGCCGCTCTCAGGGAGACGTCACCCTGGACTGGCAGGGACGTGGCCGGGCTCCGTGTCAGCAGGGCTCCGTGTCAGCCCGGCTAACCCTGTGGCTGAGGGAGCGGCCCGGGGGGGTAGGGGGGCTAAGACCCCTGGACAGCGGGCCCTGGCTGCGTCCCTGGTTCTGAACCACCGTCTCAGCTGGGGAGGCTGCGCCCCTGACGCTGCCCCCAGATGTGGCCAGGAATTCCGAAGGCGGGGGTTCCGTCAGGTAAAAACGCCCATCACTCTGTCCACCTGGAGCTCATGTGGCTACCATGACGTGGCCACCAGCTAGACTCAAACAAAACAGGCAGGACGCCGAAGCGGGGGGCTTGCTCTCCCCCCACCCTGGCACGGCAGAGCAGCCTCTGAGTGACACTGGGGGGCTCAAATGATGGTCTCGCTTTCATTTTTCCTCCTCTTTCAGCTGCACCTGTTGACGCTTTTCGGAACCGTGCGAGAACTTCGTTCCTGGGAGTCCAGCCCACAAACCCCCTGCTCCCTTCAGTGAGCCCAACCACACGCCCGATTCCCGAGGGGCTTCCCGATAACCCAGCCTGAACCTGACGCTAGGAAAGACCCCAGCTGGTCCTGCCCCAGTGCCCCACACCGAGCCTCGGGGACACTCACGGGGGATCTTGTTCATCTCGTTGAAGAACTTCTCCTTCAGCTTCGCGAACATGTCTTCCTTGCTCTCGCCGGCTCCTCCACTCTCGGTGGCGTTGTCTGCAGGCCCGATGGGCATCGTGGCCGTGGTGGTGGCCGGAGCCACCACGGGCTCCTGGTTCCTCTTGAAGATGTTCCTCATGGCGGCAGTGGAGACGGCTGCTGGTGAGAGGGACGGGCCAGGTGATGTCCCAGGGGCCCCTCCGGCAGGTTCCCAAGCCCGGGAGGCAGAGCGGCCTGAGGCCGAACAGCAGGCACTCTCCCCCGTTGGAGAACCACGTCCACCGGCAAACTCTCAGCCTCGACTCAGCCGTTCCCAGCAGCCTCTGGCCCCTGGCCCTTCCCCCCACCATTGACTCGCCCCCGACACATGGTCTGTTTTACTTGCTGTCCCCCCTTCACTGGGATTTGAGGGCCATGAATGCAGGACGGCGGGCACCCAGTGCTCGGCGCCCCCGTGTGAGGGGTGGGCGGCTGGAGGCCTCGCTGGCGACGCTCAGCCCAGACCATCTGCGTCTGTGGCACTGGCCACCGTGTCTGTGCACTGGGGCCACTCTGACAACCAAAGTGTCACCGTCCTTCTCTGGATGAGCCTATGGGTGTTTCCCACCTACTTCATCCCCCAGAAGCCAAGGAAATGCCTCCAAGATGCTGACGGCTTCACGCCAGTTCCCAAGGCCCCTTGGGAGAGAGGCCTGAGAGGTGCGTGTGGACTCGTCCCAGGCGTCCCACACTCTCCCCCCCCTCTGGCCCCCAGTGGCTTCCCTAGGGCACCACTCTGGCCATGGGGTGTCCAGGGCCTGCCGCCCCCTGATGGATTTGGGAGCCATGGGACCAGGTCTAGTCTTGGGTGGCAGACCTGACGTCCAGGAAGGTCACCGTGGCCCCTTCAGGGGCAGGTGGTGAGATGACTCATTCCCTGGAGGAGAAGCGAGTGGGACGGCCCCCCCCCGACCACCACGCCCCACCCCAGGGGTGAGGGGGCTCACCAGAGCCATGACCCCACACAGGAAGTCCTTCCTCGACCTCACCCAGACCTTCCTGCTGCAGGGAGGGCTCCAGGAAGGGCTCCCCGGCCCTCCAGAGGCACCTTTGGTAGACCTGGAAGGCCCGTTCCACCAGCCACACAGCCAGACCCAAAAGCCAGAAATGCAGCCGGCAGCTGCCGGGGTCCAGAACTTCATTCCAGCCCAGGAGGCGCTGTGGGTTTGGGGCCCCGCCCCTGGCCCTCCCCAACCTCAGGACCAGGGCGCAGGGAGCAGAAGATAACCAGGAAGACAGGCAGCACAGAGGCAGGAAAACCTGGCTCCCAGCCTGGGCTGACCTGCCAAGGGCTGCGCCCCAGCTCCCGGGCTCCGCCTGGAGAAGGGAGCAAGCGACCCCCCGCCTCTCCCCAAGTTCACCAAGGCCCCACGGGCTTCCTCCAGGGAGCTGGGAGCCAAGACAGGCCCTCTTAACAACCAGGGGGCTTACGAGGGAGCAGGTCGGAGAGCAAGCGAGAGGGAGTGAGGCGACAGGCTGGACACAAGGGGCACCGGACGCAGGCAGGGAACCCAAAGGTGCCTCAGAGTCAAGCACTGCACTGCCCACCACGGCGCTGCCCTCATCCCATGTCAGGCCACTGCCTGTCCCCCGTCTCAGGGCGAGCTCGGCCTGTCTTCTCCAGGCCGCTTATGCGCCGAGAGCAGAGGCGGCCCCAATCTCCTTCCCCCCAGAGGCCTCTGCTGTCCATCAGAGGACAGAGCCAGGCCGGGAAAGGAAGCAAGCTGAGGTGCGGGGGGCCGTCCTGGTCCTGTCCCCTTGCCCAGGCCCGTGGGGTTTCCGTCTGTGGCCCTGGCATGCTGGGACACCCAGTGGTGTGAGGAAAGCTCTGGCCAGGGAGCCATGAGCCTGGACTCTGGCCAGGGAACAGGGTGTCCGGCTCCGAGCCACCGTGCACTAGTCCTTTTGTTTGGGGCCTCAGTGGTCCAACCTCAGGAATGGGCGTGCTGGGCTCACTGGCCCTGGCACTCGGCCCAGGAGGTGCCTACTAGTCAGTGGCCTGTCCCTTCAGGGCCCTGTCCCTCAGTGGGAGTTAGGGACACTGCTCCGTGCACAAGGGGGGCAGTGGGTGGGGCCCTGAGCTCGGGCGCCCAAGGGCAGGTGCAGCCCCTTCCCCGGGCCGATAGGCTGTGTGGGTCTGGGCGAGGTGTGCCCCTCCCTGAGCCTCGGTCTCCCCATAATCAATGCTGGAGCACTGAGGACACCTCCAGGCCTCTTCCAGCGCCTCCTGCAGTGACCCCACCCACCCAGCTCAGCCCTCGTCTCCGAGACCTCGCTTCCCAGCCCCCTCCCTGCAGCCGTCCGTGAATGGAGCCCCCTCAAGGCCAAGGCTGGCGTTCTCTCACCACCCAGCCTAGTCTGCAACAGACACACTCGACTGCAGTCTCCCGTGCCCGGGCTCCCCCACCCACAGCCCATGGACAGCGGGATGGGGCATGTTCCCGGAAGCCTGTGAGCAGTGATGACCAGAGCACTGTGCACTCTGTCCCCGACGCTGCACTGCCCTGAAAGCTAGGTAATATCGCTCCCATTTCATGATGAGGTAACTGGGGCTCAGAGAGGTTTAGTAATTTGTCTGAAGTCACACAGCTAATATGGAGAGAGCCTGGGTCTATCTGCCTGCAAAGCCTTTGCTCTTAACTGTCAGCGCTGTCACTGAGAACCAGTCCTCGCCTCTCCCAGGCTGTCACGGGACTATGCCTGACAAATGTCCCCTCCACCCCCGCATGCAGAGCCAACATGGTCACAACAGATTCATCTAAACCAACCTTCTACTTTGCCAATGAGGAAACTGAGGCCCAGGGGCTGTGACCTGTCTAAGGTCACACTCACACTGCCCCCCGTCTGCCCAGCCACCAGGGTGCCCCGTCCAGGCTGGGTCCAGCCTCAGCCTCCCGGCCTCGGGCAGCTCATTCCCGGAAGGTGCAGGGACCGAGCAAAAGGCCTTCATTGTCCGAATGACAGGAGAGACCAGAGAGGCAGACAGAGGGGGGAAGAGGCACGAGCAAAGAGAAGCCATTTCTTTCCCATGAGGTTACTGCTGCAGATGTAACGGACGGACGGAGACAGACGGACAACGGCAGAGACAGGCAGAGGAAGGCTGCTGTTTCCACTCGGCAGGGCAGCGTTGTGAGCCACCGTGGAGGTCACCCCGCACCTCCAGAAATCTCCCCCGTGGCCCAGTGCCACTGCCCCACCGTCTGCAGAGGCCCCAGCAGCTGCCACCAGCCTTCAATGTCACTGTCAGCGCGGCCGCCACTCCCTGAGAGTCGCCACACTGAGCACCCCACCACCGCCCCAGCCCACAGCTGTTGTCACGGCATTCGGACAACTATCTGAAGCCCAGAAAAGGGGCTTCAGTAACTCGCCCAAGGCCTCATGGCTAACACCCAGCACATCCAGGACTAGAGGGCAGAAGTGGGGTATCCACTGGAAATCCCGGGGGGCCACCGCCCCATCCCCCAGCCAAGCCCACTTCCTGCTTCTCAGACTCCAGCCCCGAGCCTCGTGCCCAGAGTGACCGGGTGGGCAGGCCCTGGGAGGGCAGCCGGTTTGGCCCCTCAACGCCCAGGATAGCCGAGGAAAACGGGGGCTTGCCCAAGGTCACACAAGGGCACGAGCCCTGGAGGCAGAGCCTGGAATTAAACTCAGGCTTCCTACCTTAATCCAGGGCTCTTCCCACGGTGCCCTGAGGCACAGGGAGAAGCTATCGTTCTGCCAACTGAAAATGCAGCTGCCTTCACCCCCAGGGAAGGGCTGGGGGTCGCACTGTGGGGACCTGCTGGGCACTGCAGGTCATTCTGGTGACCCCTTCACATTACTCTCGTCTGGGCCAGGGGCCAGACTGCGCGACCTTGGGGGATCCTTCACAAGCCCCTTTATCCCACTGGACTCCTGCCTGCCCCCCTCCCGGGAAGGCCGAGCCCCTGCAGAGTACCGGGAGTCAGAGGTCCCCCCACACTGCAGATTTGGAAGGAGTGAGCAGGCTGAGAGGCTCGCAGCCCCCCCTCCCCGCCTTTTAGGGGGAAGAGGCACTCTGGTCGCCCCAGAGTCCAGGGCACAGAAGGGTGACTCCCAGGGAGGCTGCGCCCACCCAGCCCCTCAACAGGCCCCACCTGCACGGGCCAGCAGGTGTAAGGGCTGCCACAGGCCCCGGGCCCCCGGGGGTCCACACCCCCGTTTTCCAGATGGAGGCCCGAGGCCCAGAGGGGCCGGCACTTGTCCAAGGTCATAGTCCGGGTCCGACGGAATCTCGGCGATTCCCCATGGAACCTACTGGGACCCAGCTCCTCACTGCCATCAGGGGCTGGACGCTGGGCTGCAGCGGAGGCCAGCCATCAAAGACCACACATTCCTAAGCGCCCAGGCTCAAAGCAGGAGCCCCATGGGCCGGTTTGCCAGACCGCCCTGTCCACACCTCATCCTGAGCCTGGTCACTCAGCGCCTCCACCATCCCGAGGCTCAGAGCGGTGCAGCAGCTTGCCCAAGGTCACACAGCAAACCCAGAGGAGCATGCGCTGTTACCGCCCTGTGGCCCCCTTCCCCATCCCCCACCCCCTTTTCTCCAAGCACCGCAGCTGGCCAACATCCTGGGCCCCTTGTTCCGCCAGTTCCCCCCGCCCACCCCGCTGGGGGCGCTTCCTGGAGGAAGAAAGTTTCTAGGAGGAAGGGGCGGGAGAGGCCGCCACCTACCCGACCCCCATGGGCACACAGAGGAGGCGGGCTCCACGGTAGCCAGGGTCCCCATGCACCCCGCTCTGCGCAAGGGGACCCCCGAGCTCCGCACGTGGGCCCTCCGGCTCCGTGGGCTGGGCGGGGGAGGTCCCAGGCGCCCCGCACCCACTTTCCCCGCACCCCTCCCCCACCTTCCCAAGTTCTCAGCCCCCACGCCTCGGCGCCTCAGCCTCCACGAGGCTCGCCCCCGCTTGCTCCCCGCGACCATCCCCAGCTCCCGCGAGGAGAACCAGGCCTGGGGCGAGGGGTTTCCCAGGACCATTTGGGACGCCTCCCGCGGGACTAACCGGGCAGTTCCCACGCGAGTGGGTTTCCGCAGCCCAGTCCCCACCACCCGCTCGGTTCTGCGCTTGGTTTACCCGGCTGGGAACGCTGGGCCCAGAAAGTGCGAGTGTCCCACTCTGGCGACCCTGCCTGCGTCCTCCACCCCGTGCCTAGGCCCTTGGGGCGGCCGCAGGTGGCCCCGGGGCACACGGCTTCGCTCCGGACCTAGAGCTGCCCTCGCAGGCTCCCCGCCCGGCTCCTCTTACCGGGGCGTCCGGCCGCACTGCGGCCCGAGCTCGTGGAGAGCGCCGAAGGCGGGACAGCCGGGGCCCCTCTGCCCCTTCGCGCCGCTGGGCGCTGCGGCTCCTCCGCCGGCTCGTCGTGCGCGCTCGCTCTGCGGTAGTAACAGCCCGAGCCGCTCCCCCGCCGCCAATTGACATGCTCCTCACATCAGTCTGCACACGGAGCGGCCGGCGCCCCGCCAGGGCGATCCCCACCGGCCAAGCGCGACCCTCACCCCCGCAATCCCCGCGCCTGAGCCGCCTAGGGCGCCGGAGCCCCTCTCCTCCAGGGACTGCTGCGGGCTTGCGGGGAGGGGAGATGTGTGCAGGGGGACGCGCGTGGGGGAACGGGTGCCTCTGGGCGCGCCCCCGGAGAAGTTTGGAGTGGCCAGGCAGCTTCGCGTCCCCGGAGTCCGTGGGACCACGCGGAGAAGTCCCCGCCCACTCGTGCGCTCCTTCGCGCCCCCACAGCCCCCGCCGCCCACCAGCTTCAGGAGCCTCCGGGTGGTGCGGGGATTGGCTGCGGGCGGGACGGGCGGGGCAGCAGCGGATCTGCTTCAGGGACGCGGAGGAAGGTTTCCTGAGTCGGGAAAGAAAGGAGAGGGAGGGAGCGGCAGGGCGACGCAGACAAAGGGCAGGATCTGGAGGGGCCGGGAAGGCGCGGTGCTTTCTGCCCCCCGAACGCGGGCCGCCGCCGGCCTCCTGGGGAGCGGAGAAAGCGGGGAGCAGGGGGTGTCTGCTGTGCAGGACCCGGCCTGGCCCCCAGGTCGAAACCCATCCCGGGGCTCGGCCTCAGGGACCCTTCGGGACCCGGGACCCTGCAGGCTGGAGGGGCAGGGGCACTGGGAGCCTGGGCGTCCCTCTTCTGCCTGCGCCTCAGTCCCCAGCACCGCCACGGAGACCTCGGGACCCCGGCTCAGAATTCCCGTAGGCATCAGGCCTGCCCCCCTCGTCCCGACCCCTCTGGGCTTGGCCCCCTCACAGTCCCTTCCTCTCTGCGCCCTCGGAATCCGGGCCAAGTTTGGGGTTCGACCGGGGAAGGAGCCCCGCTGTGCGAGGGTTGGGGAGGGCCTCGCCGAGGAGCCCCGGGATTTCCCGCTCGCTCAGCGGAGCCAGTCTTCTCTGCCTCCACTCGCCCCGCCCGCCCCGCGCTCCCGCGGCCACTGCAGCGCTGCGGCAACGCGCCCCATGCCGGGCTGCAGCCTGTCTCCGACCCGCGGGCCGCGGCAGCTCGCTCATCTCCGTCACCGACCGGGGCGCAGAAAAAGCTGACTCGGGGATTTCCAGGCTCCAGCAAGTCAGCGCGCGCCGCTGCGTGCAGGGGCTGCGCATTCGCACCCCCGCCTCCCCCAGCCACTCTTTGGAGGGAAAGAGGGACCCGAGGGCCCAAGCTCAAGGTCAGAGGCTGGCAGGAGGGCGTAGGGATTCCCCGACTCATCCACGCCAGGCTGGTCTCCCTCACGGAGGCGCGGGAGAGACAAGCTGCGTCTGTCAGGAGCAGGAAGGAAAAGGGCAGAAAGTTCAGGGGGTTGGACTTGGGGTTTCCTGACGCCGAGGGTCCGGGCACACGGCCCGGTTGCAGGGAGCCTCTGCCCAGTGGCTGCTTGGATGCGGGGTGTGGGGCGAAAGGACCCCACAGCCCCTCCTCCTAAAGGGGACCCGAAGTCCTCTGGGCCTCGCCTCCCTCAACGCCAGCTGCAGCAAAGTGGGGTCTGATCGCGGACACTGAAGCGCCTGGAGAACTAGGCCCGCTCCTTCTAAAAATAGCTGTTTAACAGACAGGCTTCCTGTCTGTGCGCTGGGGGGGGGGGTCCTGGGGAGCAGGGAAGGGGCAGGGGACAGGCGCACGGGCAGGGAGCTGGTCCAGACCAGAGGCGGGGCGCTGTGCTCCAGGGCTGCTCAGGGCCCTGCAGGCCCTGGGGACCCCCATGGGGTGGTGACAGCCTCGTCGCCCTTCAGCCCTTTTCCGCAGCCCCAGGCAGCACCAAGGCAGGGACGGGATGACCTGTCCCTCCCTGGTGGCACCTCAAGTCCCAGGAGGCTGGGGCTGAAGATGTGAGTGACCTCACAGGTGGAGGTGACCGGTCTGATCCAAGACTGCTGGACTGATGTTGGTCAGTTATTTCCACCCAAAAGATGCCTGTCACAACTTGTCACCTCAAGTCCCAGAAGCTACAAAAGGCTCCTGAAACACCTCTCTCGTTTTCCTGAAGTGCTCTGGTGTCAGTTTCTATGTGGACATTATCGCACCCATTTTACAGAATTTCCAAGTTGAGGTGCATTCTCTAATAAGCCACACGAGCTGATGGCGAAGTCTGCCCTGGTGTCCACAGCTGGCCACCGGTTTCCAGACGGGGACAGAGGCAAGTTGCGCAGGTGAGCCAGGCCGTGGCCCTGCCCCACCTTGGGTCTCTGTGGGTCACCACGGTGACTACTCCATGCGTCCCCCCTCCATAGGAGGGGTCCCGGTTGGGGAGGCTGGGGGCCTGGGTTCTGGTGCTCCCGGGGTGGTCAGAGCACTGAGGGAGTGAGGAGAAAAAGTGCCT
Organism: Sturnira hondurensis; assembly: GCF_014824575.4. Taxonomy (NCBI): domain Eukaryota; kingdom Metazoa; phylum Chordata; class Mammalia; order Chiroptera; family Phyllostomidae; genus Sturnira; species Sturnira hondurensis. The sequence goes on from NW_028091436.1 coordinate 2,332,055, forward strand.
GCCCCTGGGCTGAGGTGTGGCCTCAGCTGTCTCCCCTGGGGTGAGGCCTCAGAACCCAGAGGCCCTGTGTCTTCGTCACGAGAGTGAGGTAACCATGCGGCATCTGCGTGTGGCCACGCGGGTGCCTCTCTGCCTCGCCCTCCAGGCCCCACACAGGAGCATCGACGCAGTGTCTGCCTGCCCCCGGCCCAGCCCCAGGAGTGCCTCCCGGGGAAACCAGGGTGACGCTGTCGCAGACCACTGAGTGTCTTCCTTCAAACAGTCTTCAGGCCCCAGTGCCTTTGCTGCCACTTAAACGGATGAGCTAATTAACTTAACTAATTGTTCCTGAGGACTGATGTTTCGGTCAGGTGACCCAAGCAGGCGCATTCTCCCTAGAATGACGCTGGGCTGCCCCCAGGCAGCCCCGCGCACCCGTCCTGGCAGCGGGCAGCGCCCCCCCAACCCAGCCCCGTGCACCCACAGCTTTGAGCCGGAGCTGTTGTCCTGCAGCCTCCGTCCCTTCCACAGCTGGTGAGCAGAGATGCCGGCTCTCCAACTCTGTGAACGCAGCCGCCAACGCCCCCGACCCTGCCATTCCATTCCAGAGCTTTCCATCCCCTCCAGCACCCTGGCCAAACTCTGCTGGACAAGACCCAGTGAGTCTGTGTCCTCAAAACAGGACATCCACAAAGGGACGGCTCACCCCTGATAGGAGCCAGTTAGTCCAAATTCCCGAGTCCGAGGCAGGGCCAGCCTGAAGCAGAGCTTGTCCAAACCCACCCACGCAGGAGGCCATCGGAAGAGATTCAGCACCCAGGTGGCCTTTGTTGCCAGCCAGGCCACCCTGTGCCCAGTCCCAGGGAGGTGGGGGACGGGGGTCAGCACCTTAGACAGTGGGCAGGGGTGGGGCCACGTCAAGACCCTGCACAGAGGTGGGGGGCCAGGATGCTGGACAGGGGGTGGGGGGTCAGGACCTGGGGCAGAGGTTCTCCGCTTTGGTGGAAGACGGGGCTGCCCGGTGGCCCTGGGGACAGGCCCGGGAGGGAGCAGCAGCCAGCTCTGTGCACTGGACTGCGTTGGTGGTTTGCCGTGTTCTTCTCTCTGCCCCCTCATGTGAGCGTGCCCTGAGCTGGCTTTGGGGTCTTGGCCCCCTGCCTGGCCTCCCTCTCGCCCCAATGGCGGCAGCACCCTGGTCCAGAGCTGAAAGAAGCTGTCTGGCTGAGGCCCTGGGAGTCCCCTATCACCCTGACAAGGTCAGGGTGCTGTGCTGCCGCCAGCACTGTGAGGGCCTGGAGGGTTAGGGTGCGGGGCTCCCAGGGGTCCCCCAGGAAGCCCAGGGTGTGGCATTGCTGCGGGTGCCCCTGTCCTCCCCAGCTGCCTTAAACTGCTAATCCAGATTCACTGATCCCTCCGCAGGAGGGGCGCTCTTGTCCCACCGTTCCCTCTTGGGGCATGTCCTAATCCCCCCGATGCCACCTGCCCTGGCCCCTGGGTGACCTTGGACAAGTCACTTCTCTGGGTCTCAGGTTCCTAGCTAATCCAGTCCAGGGATTGGACTGGGCAGTTTCCCAGGTCCCTTCCGGCTCTGAGCCTGTGAGCTGGGAAATGAGGTGGGTGGATGCAGAAGCTGCCTGGCCTTCTTTTGGGAGGCAAAGAGGAGAAAATGAGGAGGCCTCTCACCCCGGACGGTGTTGGGAAGGGGGTATGCAGGTTTCAGCTCAACGTGCCTTGGATGGCAGAGAACCAGGGTGTTGTGACAAAGGCCAGGGCCCAGGAAGCACCCACTGCCGTCACCCCCAACAGCGGCCACCTCCACCTCGGTTCTGCGGACGCCCCAGGCCAGAGCTGGGTGGCAGGGTGGCCGGTGACCCACTTCCCTGCCCCTGGCCCCAGGTGCAGGCTGGGCGAGGACACAGGGGCCCACACTGCCCCCAGGCAGCCCGCCGCACCTGGGAGGCACTGCAATGCAGTTCTTGGGTTTTTCTTTTTGTTATTGTTAGTTTTTTTTCCCCTAAAAGTCCTCATTTCCCAGGGAAACGTGCAGCCCATTGCCTCCAGGGAACGTGGTCTGGAGCTGGGTCATCGCCCTCCTTCCCAGGAGCTTGACCACCTTGTACCTACCCCCAGGGGAGCAAGGAGCTGGTCTCCCTCCCAAGGCCAGGACACAGGCTGGCAGAGCCTCTGTGTCTACGGAACTGGGGCACCTCTCAGCAACCCGGTCCCCGGGGGCCCCCCTCTGTCTCAGAGGCCCAGACGCCTTGAGATTCGAGAATCGGCCTCTCCCTCCTTCTCTACCCCCCACTTGCGCGCTCTCTTTCTCTCTCTCTCTTTGCATTTTCACGGGGGAAGACAATGCCCTTTGGCACACGGAGCACCACGTCTGCCGAGGGTCTCGGTAAGGCCCATAGGAGAGCCGCCCTCCTCCTGGGGGAGAGGGTCTCCCATTTCCATACTAATTCCACCTCGTGCACCTTTAAAGAACTTTCCAGTCCAGCTCTGCTTCCCAATTAAACAGGCAATGCGCTCCACCCACCAGCTGAGAATGAACCCCGAGGAGGAGACTGTCCCTACCAGCGGCCCCCTCAGCTCCCTGGGTCTCCAAGGGCGGCAGGGGTGGTGGCATGCCTGCCTCGGAGGGGACTTGGAAAGCCTCGCTGTGCGGCCAGGGGGCCGCCACACGCTCTCCCCCGCTCTGAGCTCTCGCCCCAAGACCCGGAGGGGCCGCCTGCCCTCTCTGGTGGTGGGTCTCTCTGGGCCACAGATGGCCTCAGCTCAGGGGCAACCAGGACACGGCTGAGCCAATCTGGGTACAGCCCAGGGACAGGTGCCACCAGTCTGCCATCTGCCGAGCAGGTGACAGCCACTGGCAGGTGACTTGGAGGAGGGGCAGGGAGCTCCGGTGCAGAGAGAAGCTGCCTGCAGGACCAGAGACTCCCGGGGCGTGGAGAGCGGAGGCCTCTGGCGCTGAGCAGCAGGGAGGTTTTTAAGTGAAAACCAACCAACCCTCCACCCGAGAGATGCTGCCCTCTCTGTCTTCCTGCCAAAGCTCCAGCTGGGGTGGGGGGGCAGCTCTCCTCCCTGAGGCCAGGGCAGGGCTGGCTCCAGGGTCCATAAGGGGGATGGGACAGGCCAGCAGGAAAGCCAAGGGAGCCCCGGGAGGCAGGGTGGTGTCCACCAGCCCAGACTGTGCGTCCTGGGTGAGTTCGCTAACTTCTTGGGGGCCTGTCTCCTTGTCTGGGAAGGGTGGTGGCAGCCACGCCGCCCGGGGCTCCAGGGAGGCTCACAGGACACAGGACACAGGACACAGTGGACACGGGCCTCCTCCACGAAGGCAGCTGCCTGTCCACTGGCCACCATACCGGGAGAGCAGAGAGGCAGGGTTCCCACCGCAGCAGCCTGACCGCTGCCTCCGCATTTGGTGAGTCTCTGGGAGCTGCCGTGCCCCCAGGCCCCAGGCCTGAGACTCTGCAGACTCGGCTGAGGTACCCAGAGTGTGTGACACAGGTTCCTTGGGCCACACAGCGCTCAGGACAGCAGGGAGGATCCGAGCCCAGGACACAGGCAGTGTGGCTGCATCTCGTGGCCCTGCCCCTCACCCGACCCAGCCCTGGACACAGAAACCGCTCCGAGGTTTCCTGCTGCGGCCACCCATTTGCATCTGCGTCCTCGGGCCGTTCCTTGCCCAGCAGGTGCCAGTGAGCAGCTGTGGGAGCCAGACCCCAGGTACCAGGACCCTGGGGCAGCACAAATCCGGGCCCTCATGGGCCACTGGGCACATGTGACTATTGACTCACTCATTCACTCACTCTGCCAGGCGTGTGCTGGGTGCCCAGGGGGAGGCCTGCAGAGAGTCCTTGTCAGAAAAAGGCCAAGGAAGAGAGGGCCCTTAGGGACCACATGCCCTTGGGGACCCTTAGGTCCAGTCCTCAAGGCAGAGAACCGTGTCAATGGCTGCTCTCCCCCCCCACACACAGGCAGCCAGAGGGGACCAGCTGCTGGCTCCACAGCCCACCGAGCAGGCAGCTGGGCAGGAGGGGTGTCTGGGTGGCATGGACACCCATGCCTTCCTCCCCAGCTCACTCAGCGTCTCTGCTGGTACAAGGTATTTCTTTCCTCCGACCCAGCCCTGCCCCCCCATAATCCCATACTTCGTAATTACGTGTGAGGACGGGCTAACCCTGGAACACTGCGTCAGGCCATCGACGGCCCTCCCCCAGGGCTGCACTGCCCAACAGGGCCCTCGAGCTGCCTGGTGCTGTGGAGGCTCAGCCCGTGGCCTCAATTTTTCAGGCCAAGCTGGCATCCATCACCGGCTGCCAGGGCCAGTCTCTGCTCCAAGGGGCAGGTGTTCGGAGAGGACGCTCAGCGGGCGCTGGCCCGTTCCCGCTGTCCCGAGAGAGAGCTCACAAGCTCTCTGGCCCGCGGAGCGCAAGCCGGCCTGGCCCCTTATCATGCAGACGGGTGACTGAGGTCTCAGAGCAGGTCTCTGGTTTTCTCAGGGGCCACAGCCAGCTATGTCTGCACCACTCACTCACTTACCCACTCACCAGTTCATTGGCCAAACACCTGGAGTACTGACCAGGTGCCGAGGCCGCGCTGCTGTCTGGACACAGGGTGACCAGACGGGTCCCTGACCTCGTCACACAACACAGTACAGTCAACGTGCTGGTCTGCATGGGAAGCAAGAGGAACGGGGTTCCCATGTGCGAGGGAGAGTGGGATCCTGCCAGCACACACGTGGGAAGGGCAGAGGGGCCACGGGAGCGCAGGCCCGGGGAGCGGCCAGAGGTGCGGTGTGTGTGGGGCTGGTGNAGAGCTCACAGGCTCTCCGGCCCTCGGAGCGCAAGCCGGCCTGGCCCCTTATCGTGCAGACGGGTGACTGAGGTCTCAGAGCAGGTCTCTGGTTTTCTCAGGGGCCACAGCCAGCGATGTCTGCACCACTCACTCACTTACCCACTCACCAGTTCATTGGCCAAACACCTGGAGTACCGACCAGGTGCCGAGGCCGCGCTGCTGTCTGGACACAGGGTGACCAGACGGGTCCCTGACCTCGTCACACAACACAGTACAGTCAACGTGCTGGTCTGCATGGGAAGCAAGAGGAACGGGGTTCCCATGTGCGAGGGAGAGTGGGATCCTGCCAGCACACACGTGGGAAGGGCAGAGGGGCCACGGGAGCGCAGGCCCGGGGAGCGGCCAGAGGTGCGGTGTGTGTGGGGCTGGTGGCAGGGCCAGGTCCTCAGGTGGCAGGGCTTCTCTGCCTCGGCAGCTGTGCGGCTCCCCAGGGATGCGGGATCACACCTGCCGACCCTCAAGTGGCCGGGGGCGGGCTGTGCACCTGGCCAACCGTCATCTAGTCGGTGGTGACGCTCGGGGGCCGTGGCTCCTCCACAGAGGACAAAGGGTGGCCCCCACCTGCCCAGCAGGACAAGAGGCTGCTCATGTCACTGACCAGTAGGGGTGGGGCTGGAGCCGCGGGCTGCAGAGCCCCTCGGTGCCCCACCTTCTCTGGGCGCGCATGGGCCAGGCCCTCCGGGAGACACTGCACAGCCGTGACCTGCCCCTGACCCCCACCGCAGTTTCACTTCCCACAGGTTCAGTGGCCCGGGTCAGCTGCGGTCTGGGAACATGAACTTGCCCCAGCCATCGGCCTCACTGGCCGCTCAGCGGCAGTGACCGGTGACGGTGGTTGGTGACGTGCAGGCACGCCCCCCAGCACAGCGCAAGGGCAGAACCAGACCGTGACCTGCTTCTGCGTCTCCGCTTTAGCAAGCAGTGGTGACAGGGGGTTGTTTGGGGATTTGCAGGTTTAAAGGCTCTGGGACGAAGCACTGGAGTAGGGGAAGGTCGCAAGGATGACCCCGGTCGTGCTGTGCCTCCTGGTGCCAGGACTCCCTGTTCCTGGGAGCCGTCCTGCCTGCCCCTCCGGGGACGCAAGTGCTCCTCCCCTGTGTCCCAGAGGAGAAGCCATCGTGAGCTGTGACTCTGCCACTTGTAAGTTCCCAGGAGTGACCCCCGTCATGGGAGATCTAGGGGCAGGTGGAGGGACTCGGGGCAAACCTCGGCAAAGAGAACAGGTGGCAGGCAACAGGGAGTGGGAGCACTGGGCACTGAACTCTGACCCTCACGTCACCAAATTCCCTTCAGCACCCCGCACCTGGCACCCGGGGGTGGGGCACTGGCCGAGCGCTGGGGGACACACCTGGGGCTCCAGGTGGCTGCAGGATTGCCCGCCCCCAGGTGGCCGTTGCCAGCAGCCTGCGCCCTTTCTGGACCATTTGTTGTACATACAAGGGGAGGGGGAGGGGCGCCGGGACACCGGCAGGAAATCAGGATTGATGGAGTTCCCACCACAGTTAATCTCTGCCTGCGTGGGAGCTGAGCGCCTGACACAGACCGCCGCGTCTGCTTCTGAACAGCAGGCGCGGGACACGGCGGGTGACCAGACCCTCTCACACCTGGCGTCTGACGCGGCTGTTGAGGGCGCAGCACGGCAGGGAGGGACAGACAGCCGCGGCCGCCTCACCAAAGTCCACTCTTTGCTCCACGGCCTCCCGTTTCCATCGACGCCATGTTGGGCACATGTTGGGCACCACCACGTGTCCCAGAGAAGAGAAAAGGAGCAGCGTGCTTGGTGGCCCTGGTGGCAACGCTGGTGGTGACCCTGGCTCCCCTGTCACGGGCGCGTCCTGCCCTTCCTGGACCCCTGTGACCTGGGCCAGCTCAGCCCGTCATCTGGTGCTGAGGGAGGCAGGTCCAAGCAAAGCACCAACCGGCCGACTTAGAACACACGGCCCTGAGCCACGGCTGGAACCTGGCCCCGACAGACGAGTATCCACCTCCCCCGCCCCGTGTGGACAGTGGGCTGGACCCACAGACCTCCACGCACCTCCTGCTGGGCCACGGGAAAGACGTGCTTATTGACACAGCCGCAGCAGAGCAATTTTTTTAAATCTCTGAAAAAGATGGAAATGAGAAGCTTGTAGGATAAAAGCGGCTGACCCAGGACAGTGGCAGGGCTGCCTCAGTGCTGGACGTGGAAATGGCCTGGAGGATTTTCTAAACTCATGGCCTAGGACGCAGCCCCTGGCCAGGAAAGGCCTGGCCATCTGTGTCTACCTCAGGCCTGGACAGCCACACCTGCCCTCAGTCTGCCTGCCTGTCACCTGTCACATGGGGGCCGAGCGCTGCCTCCCTGGGGGAGGGACCGCAGGATGTGGCTGCTTCTGTGTCTGGACCCCGCTCACCCATGTCCTGGGAGAGGCCCACACAGGCCCCCGTCAGGGCGCACCACCCAGGAGAGAGGCCAAGGTCACGGTCATCCCGGGGGTAACCTCCAGCGAGTGTGCCTGCATTCCAGCCCACTCCCTGCTCCTGGCCACTTCCCCAACCCCCACCCCCGAGATTCAATCCTGGTTCCCACCACCATCCCGGCAGCCTGTAGTGTGTCTCCATCTGTACAAGACTTACTCGAGGCAGCGAGACTGATTCAGCACATGCACGCTCAGCGGAGAGGACAACTCCTCACAGAGGTCTAATCTCGTTCACCGACAGAAGCCTGGTGAGGAGTGGCGACTGGCGGGCAGCCAGCGTGCGTCTGTGCGCACACACTGGACATGAGGCGTGGGCTTCAGAAGTGACCCGTGTGCCCCGGGACCACATACGTTCATGTCCAGGGACCGCCGGCTGCACCTCTGTCCTCGCCACGCTCTGTGAGAGCTCCCGGGGCGCGGCTCTCGACCTGGGCCACGCCGGCCACAGCCCCGTGTGCTCCTCTCTGGCCGCACCGCTCGCCAAAGCCTCCTCCGCCGTCTCTCTGGCCCCATCACTCCCCCAGTAGGCCCTGTGTTCTGCCGTTAAACAGTTGGGGAGACACACCAGGTAACCAAACCCACAACATTGTGCTGAGACTGCGAGGCCTGTGGGAGCCGCACCCGACGGGGGCGCAGCTGGGGCACAGCTCGCGGAGCCTCCCCAGCGGCTGCGGTCACAAGGTCCCAGCCCCAAGCTGGGGGACGGCCATGCTGAGGCTGCACTCTGCACCCACTAGCCCACATGCGTGCTCCCTCGCTGGCGCCACAAGAGCCCTGGATGTTCAGGAAGAACGTCCAGCCTTAGGGTGACCGGCTCATTTGCAGACACCCCGAGGATTCCTCTCAGGCCTCCCGGCTGGCGCCCCTCCAGCCTCCCGCTTGCTGGACCCCCGCCAGGCGGCCAGGGGACACCAGAACCATCCCCCCAGAGGAGCGAGTGGAGGCTCCGGGCGGAGGCCGAAGCCCCGCCACCTGCTCTCGCTGCACAGCGATGACTTCTGACCCCGCTGGGCGCTGGCTGGGCGCTGTGTCCTCTTGCCGGTCCTCACAGGCTCGTTGGTGGGGGCTTGGCCTTGGGATGGACCAGGGCGCTGAAGAACCCACCCCAGTCACCCCATGAGCAGCGGCCGAAGCGGGTTGCGTCCCAGCCCGACTCACCGCCCAGGCCGGTCTCCCAAAGGCCGCTGCCTGGCTCAGCCCGGTCACGGGATGCCTGCTCTGCCCTTCCCCCACGCAGCTGGGGACCACTCCAGCCCCACTTCCTACACAAAGCACACGCCTACAGAGCTGCGTGCCCCCGGGGTGCTGGGGACTGGATGCTGGATGGGAACCATCCCAGCCTGAAGGAGCCCGGCTGCCCCCCTCCTGTGTGAGGCCAGTGCCCTCACCCCTGCCTTCCACCCCGACCTTCCATTTGCAGATAAACTCAAGGTTACCCACTTGTGGTTCCACCTACACATTCGCTGCCTGGTTCGGAGGCTCGGGGACCACCCGGCCCCATCCTCTGGCCCCGCCGGTGATTGGCTGCCCGGTTCGGTGCACCACCATCCCTAATTAGCTCTCCAGTGCAGACTCCGTGTCCCAGGGGCCCAGGCCCTCATCCTCCCTCACCCAGATTCCACAATTATCTCCGCGTGGCTTCCTTGCCTTCTCGCCACTCCCCGCACGCCAGGAGCCACGTCTCTGCCGGACCGAGCTTCCGGACACCCCGGGCCACTCACAGGGCACCCCTGCCCCACACCCTTGCCCGGTGTCCAAGCCCTTCACGGTCTAGTGCAGCCCCCACCGGCCTGTGGCCCTCAGGGCTACCACGCCGCTCCCCCGGCCCAGGATGCCCTCGGGTCCAGGAGTGGGCCCCGTCCTTCAAAACCTTTACTAAAGGTTGCCCCTGGAAGGCCCCGGGGCCTCCTTGGTGCAGCTGGCATGTCCGTCCCTCTCACGGTTCTGCCGTGTCCCGTGTCAGCATCCCCTGGACCTGGGCTCGTGGGAGGCGGGGCCTGGCTGCTCCTCTCTGTCCCAGAACCCAGCACAGCCGCCATTTAGTTGGGGCTCCAGACGTTTTGGCTAAATATAGCTTCACAAAATCCAACATGAAAATCCTGAGGAGTCTCATTAATATGGGCCATCACACAACTGTTGCCGACACAGGAAACCAGAACACGCAGCCTCTGCCTCCCGGAGACGCGCGATGGGACCCGTCCAGGGAGCTTTGTGGTGGCTCGTCCCTGCCTACGGGGCCCGTCGGTGCTGATGTGCACCCAGTTACAGCCAGTGGGGCAGGAAGGTGGGAAGGAGAGGGGGTACCCAGGAGCGGGGTCACCCCAGGCCCCCCCGCCACTGAATCCGCCTTTCCCTTCACTTCAGTCCCGCCCTGCCCCATCGGAGAAGCTGCCCCGAGAACTGCGCCAGCCTGCAGCGCTCGGGGCCCGTCCATCCAAGGAGCCCCAGGGCCCAGGACAGGTGGAGGGGTCGACGCCATAGCTCCCGAGCACCCCTGGGTCTCAGAGGAGCCGGCGGAGTGCTCAGGGGATTTGAGCGGCAGGAAAACGGCCTTGACAACAGCTGTGTCATCGCGCCCTGGCGCCCAAAGCCTCCAACCTGGGGCGCCGTCCACGCCCCTCACCCACGTGCAGGTGGCCCTGGCAGGGCTGAGCAAGGCGTGAGGTCCTTGGGGCACCAGCCCCATGCATGCGCACACACTCAGGCACACACATACACACTCACACACACATGAATACATGCACGCACAGCACCCCCAACCCCTTGTCCCAGGTTGCCCCCAGCCCTCCAGGCCACCCCACCACCCAGCCTTACCCCAGGGCTTCCCTGGGCTCACCCGTGGCCCCCCACGGGCTCCAGGGGGCTGCAGGAGAGGGAAGAGTCCCTTGGGGGAGCCCAGGAAATAAGTGCGAGCCGGCAGCTGCGAGGCGCCCGCCCCCCCACCCCCTGTGTCCCGCCTTATTTAACAGCAGGAGTCCCCAGAGCAGAGTCCTTAACTCCTGCGGCGCCGCCGGGCAGGAGCCGAGCGAGTCCCTGGGAGACTCTGTGGAAAGCCCTTCTGCCCCCCCCCCCCCGGGGCCTTCCATGGGCTGCCCTGCTGGGGGAAGGCGCCGCGCGGCAGGGCCAGCAGAGCTGTGCTCCGGTGAGGGGCGCGGGGAACACAGGGGCAAGGACAGCGACTCAGACAACTGCTCCCAGCAGTGGCACTGGCTGTCCCCAAGCAGGGGTACGGGCTCCCCTCTCCCAGCACTGCCTGCCCCAGAGGTGGGAAGTGGGGTGCATGGAGCTCCCCAGCTGCCCCCTCAACCAGCTGACTGTGGGGCCCTCTGGCCGCAGCCTGGCCGTGAACTCGGCCTCCCGACCTGGTCTCCCCAGCTCACACTTTCTCTAACACCATGTCTGTGGCTCCCTGGGTCCCCATCTGGTCCCCCCAAAAAGTCCAAACTCGGGGGGCAGGGAAGGCACCTCTCATTGTCGCACCCTCCCCAGCCACAGACACGGAGCTGGTGCGCAGTAAGGGCACAGGGAAGGCGACCTGACGCCCAGGGTGGCAGGGGACACGGGAACATGCCGGGTCACCCTGTGGCCTGGCCTCTGGCTGCCCCCTCCCTGCTCAACAAGCAGCCACAGTGTGCCAGGTGCCGGGGGACCAGAGGAGCCCCAATGAAGCAGGAAGTTAATTGGCAGGAAGACAGGGGGACGCACAGGAGGGGTCACCAGACAGCATTTACCTAATGGGTGAAGGAGCCTCAGGTCAGGGAGGAAGTGGCCATGGTGAGTGGCTGGAGCTAGAAAAGGCTTCGGGAAGAGGTGGGGGTGAGGGGTGGCTTGTAGGGGGTGGGGAAGGCACCTTCTGGTTTCTGGGGTGAGCTACGAAGCCAGAGCACTGGCCGCGGAGGGACCAGCGCCCACACTGGACAAGAGCCAACTGGACCCAACAGGAAGGGCTGATGGGAACCAGGGGAATTCAATTAACCACCGGCCCCGGTTCCCAAAAGGACCCGACTCTTCTCCCTTCGGGAGAAAACACAAATGGAGGACCAGAGCTGCATCTTCCAGAGATGGGGGTGCAGGGGGGGAGAAAGTTTGGGGAGTGTACCCCTGAGAGCTGGGGGTGGGGTGAGGCATCTGGTGCTCCTTCCTAATGCTCCACTATAAAGTACACCCGGTGTTTTATTTCCAGCCACAGGAAAGCATATTTCAGGACACATTCTCTGATGCCTGTCACCACTCCAGGGAAAACGAATGTGTGGCTCCTGGGTCCATTAGCTGGGAGACGAGCTCACATTGCTGAGGGCACATTCCCTGCACATTTGGGGAAGGGTGGGCAGCGAGGTCATTGGGAAACAGTCTCCGAGGGTCCCAAGCACTGAGTGCACAGGTGCTCGGAGACCTTGGGGAGCTGCCGGGGAGCCCCTGAAGTGGGCACAGGCACACCCACTAGAGAGGACCTGCCCAGGGATGTGGCCCTGTCCCCATCAGCTTGGTGGCCCCCAGGTCACCTCCGTCACCTTCCTGCCTCAGCCTGTGTGTTCCTTGTCATCCCCACCTCAGGCAGACAGAGAAACAGACAGATGGGGTCTCAAGGAAAATAGCGAGGCCTCCAGCACTCTGCTTCCTTCCTGAAGCTGAAGTCTTGCCGCCTGGTCCCCCTGACCTGAGAAAGGAGTCACACAGTCCAGGCAGGGGCTCCCCACTCCCAGTTTCCCAAGCAGCCAAGAACAAGTTACTGCAAAACCTGGTTCCTGTACTGGGGGGCACGAGCAGGCAGAGAACCACAGCTGACAGGCCCGAAAGCCTCTGTGCCATACTCTCTGGGCCTCACTTTCCCTATCTGTAAAATGGGCCAATGCAACTTGCCTCGGCTCCCTGAACGCCCAGCCTCTGCGGGTGGATGCGAGGACCGGCGCTTCACAGGGCCCTCGGTGAGGACACCCTCGTGCTCATGGCTGGAGGACACGGCCAGGTCTGCCTGAGGTAGGGGCAGCCTTTGGAGGGCTCAGCCTCAGCCTCTTGGGCCAGCCCAGCTACCGGGGAGAGACTAGGTCGAGCTGGAGGAGGGACTTGGCTCTAACCCACAACCCTGAGGTGCATTTTCCTCTCTGTCCAGCAAGCGTTACTCACCCAGACTCACACCCGCAAAGCTGCAGGATGCCCTGTGGGGAGAAGTGTGGACCAAGCCACCCAGGAGCCTGGGCAGCCAGGGGCTCGGGCCTAGACCCCAGGGAGGACTTCCCAAGGACAGGAGGAGTGGCGAGACCTGGATGTGGGGGTGGACGGTTCTTGGGGTCCTTCGGAACTGGTGGCTGTGGGCTGAGTTAGGTGGTCCGTGAGAAGCCCAACCCTCAGATATCCCTCACCCAACTTCTGGAGGTTGTGGGGAACAAGGACAGTGGGGCCCAGGGGCGATCAGGCAGGTCTGAGTTGTGTCTGGAATTTTGTGGAGGGTGAGGTGCTCCCGGGAGCCACTCCAAGGGGGCCAACACTGCACCGGTACAGGAGGGGCCTCAGCCAGGTAAGCACCCCTCTACCCACCAGGAGGCAGGTCCCCAGCGCAAATCTGGCTCTCAGAACACCCCTGGCAGCTGAACTCCCAGGACAGGCCAGTGACACAGCCATTCCCCACGGAAGGGGAGGCTAGTGCTGACCCCTAAACACAAGTACAGAGCACACCCCATCAGAGATGCCAGGGTGAACAGCACACACACACACACACACACACACACACATGCTGTTGCTGCTCCCCTCAGGGAACCAGCCAGCCTTCTCAAGGCTCAGGGCCCAAGGCTGCTGGCAGCTGTAATTCTATCCTGGGATCCCAGTGACATCGTCCCCACAGGGTTGGTGGTGGGGGGAGGGGAGCAGGAGGCTCGCTGGGAGGGGGGGCTCTGGGCAAGCTCAGCCCCACAGTTCGCTGGCTGTGTGGCCTCAGGCAAGTCGTTAACCCCTGGGGGCCCCTGCACCCTTGCTTCGAGCTGCTGTCAGCCCAGGGCACAGGGAGGGTCCTGGGAGAAAAGGGGACCCCCCTCTGCCCACCATCAGCACCCACTGGGTCCTCTCAGACACTCAGGGCCGTGCACTGTGCCTGCTTACTCACCCATGACCCCTCCTGGAAGCCCCCCAATATTCTGACTGGTGGGCAGTGTAAACACCCCCCAAAGCAGGCAAGTGCACCCTCAGAATTAAGAACTATGAGCCCCTGCCCCCTCCCCTGAAAAATGCCACCTGACAAGGCTACCCCACAGGCGCCTGGCATGACCCCCCTTGGCTCTGGGGTAACCCCCTCACAGTGGGTTCTCACCACCACCATCACTGCTGGTCCGCCCCCGAGTCATCTCCGTTGGCCGCCACTCAGCCCCCCTCAGTCTCCCGCGCCTCCGCTGCCCTGTCCCTCCAGCATTTCTGGGCCGGCGTGTCGTCTCTGCCTGCACTGCCTTTTTGCTCCATCCCCCCACCTTCCCCACCCAGCCCCCCAAATTCCCTTCCCTCTGACAGCTGTCAGTCTGTTCTCTGCATCCGAGTCTGTCCCCACTTTTCTGTTCATCAGATTTCACATACGAGTGAGATCGCACAGTACCGGTCTTCCCCTGACAGGTTTACTTCACTCTGCACCATGCTCTCCAGGTCTGTCCACACTGCCGCAAAGGGTGTCTGTCCACACTCCGCAAAGAGTCCCTCATCAATGGCCAGCACCGCCCCCCCATTCTGAGAGTCAGGGAAACCCAGGAGTCCCACCCCGACCAGGAGGGCAGCCTGAAACATCCGATCACACAAGCCCGCTGAGGTCCTTGCTGAATATTTCATCCAGAGCAACACTCCATTAGTCTCCATCAATTATTCATCCCCTTGGGGCTGGAGCCAGGGACGCAGCTGGGAGCTGCTGCTGCTGGACCCACCCCCACGCTGCCTCCCCCTCCCCTGAAGGCAGCCAATAAGCCCCCCAAACCCCCGCCACCTAGGGTCCGCTGGAGTGCACCCCTCCAAAGAGTGTCTGTAAGAGTCAGGTGGCCACCACCGCACTGAACAGATGGCCGGCAAGTAGCAGGCCAAGCTACACGGGAATACAAGGGCCTCCCAATGACGACTTCCAAGAACGGGAAACAGACATGCTCCTTTCATCCATCCAACAAGCACATTTGGTGGCAGGTTGATGTCACAGACATGGCAAAACATACTGGGCCGCGTGTCTCTGGGAAAGACGCCTGCTGCCAGCCCAGCCCCAAATGAAGGTCACCTTTCCTCAAAAGAGGTGCCAGGAATCACGGGCTCTCAGAGCTGAAAAGCAAAGGCCCTCAAGGCCAAGCCAGCAGTGCCACAGGTGTCCTTCAATCACACACAGGTAAGAGGTCACCTGGCCTCCGGGGACACGCCCAGGCACAAGGCGCTCAGGTCTCCTGAGCCAGGCCGTGACATATCTGGATGGTTCCAGTCCTTTGACATTCGTCCAGTAAATGCTTCCTGAAGATCTTCCAAGTGCCAGGCACCGAATGAGACCCCAGGTGCACACCCCAAACAGAGCAAGTTCTTCCTCCGTTAGAACCCTCTTCCTAAGGGTGGGTCCAAGTTCATCTCCACAGGTCCCGTGCTCCCTGGGCCTCATTGGAAATGAGATGCAGGGTCAAATGTCTTGGAGACCAAAGCCTTGGGCTCACTGTGGTAAAACTGGGAGTCAGCTTGCTCCCTCAGGCTGGCCTTGGGCCGCAGAACTGCCTCCCTGTTTGGGCAATGGTTCCAGAGACCAGACCTGACCAGTGGGCACTCTTGGGGCTAGAGGTTGAAGTCCCCAGTGTCACCCCACAAGAGCATCGTACCCACACCCACACACAGCAGGCATTTTCACTGCTCCCTGCCCCCACCCACTCCAGAGAACTGCTTTTGCCCACTGCGGGGGGGGGGGGGGGGTAGGCAGTCGACCACCAGTGTTACAGATGCCACAGGAAAGTGCTGGGTAAAATGTGTCCCCGTGGCACCCACCATGCCTGGGATGCCACCATCTTCCACCCAGAAAGTGCTGGGTAAAATGTGTCCCCGTGGCACCCACCATGCCTGGGATGCCACCATCTTCCACCCAGCCTCTCTTGGGCGGGCGTGACCACCTGCTCAACACGGGGCCCTCTTGGTCAGGAGAGAGGCAGCTGGAGACGATCCCCAAGGCTGCAGAAGGAGACGTGCTTGGGGCAGGGGATGGAGAGCAGGCAAGCCGATCCGGAGGAATGGGGCACTGAGGAGCAAGGGCAGCAGGCAGGTGCTTGGCATCTCTGAGGGAAAATGCACCTGAAGGGGAGACAGGAGGTAACCTGAATGCCATCTGGCATCTCCCTTTGGTGTGAGGTGAGCTCTGGAGGGTTCCAAGTGGTCACACCCAGTACATGGAGCCTCAGCTGCCCCTCATGGCCCAAGGGTGACAGTGACACCTTCTGCTTCTGCCAAGTGTCCCTCCCTCTGTGTGAGAGACACAAGGAGAGCTTGAATTGCCACCTTACTGCGGTAAAAAGTGGTCGTCCAGGGCTGGCACTCAGTCCTCTCCCCCAGGGTCACAGTCACCCCACCCTCAGGGCTCTGGGGATCTGCCAGCCCCTGCCTACTCTCTGACCCAGCCAGGGTGCTCCCACGATGGCCCAGCCCTCCTGAACGCGCCCTGTCTGTGACACGGCTTCACTCTCAACCTCTCAGCAGGATGCAGAGGGATGTGAGTTCCCGACTTTGGAGTCCCCAGCCAGACTCCGGGACCTGAGGTCCTGAATTCCCACCACCTACCAGCTAAGCTGTCCCCCCACCAGACCGTGCCCATCAAACGACCAAAAGGCCTCCTGGGGAAGATCGTTGTAGACACCTGCTGAGTGCAGCTGAGCTTGAAGCTCACACCCCTCATTTGACAGAGTGAGAAGTGGGCCCCCGAGAGAGGAGGCGGCTTGGCCGCGGTCTCAGTCAGCAAAGGGTGGAAGGAGTTTTCGCAGCCCTGGTGACCCCACACCACTGCCTCTCTCTCCAAAACTGGAAAGTCAGGGCTCAGCTGGCGGCTGTCTGGTGAGAGGGGAGCAGGGGGCGCTGCCCGTGGTGCGGAAAAGCAGATTCCTCGGAAACTGTCCGCGGTGCTGAAACACGTGAGCGCAGCCACTGACTCCTCGGGGGTCTCTGTCCGAGGTGCTGAAGTCCATGGCACTGTCGCCAGGGGTTTTTCCGTCCATATGGCTGAAAAGCCCAGGACTGGCCCTTGCAGCTCTTCCGTGAGAAGGGGACTCTGTCCATCATGCTGAAAGCCAGAACACAACTTTTTGCAGAGCTCCGCCAGGAGGGGGCTCTGTCTGTGGTGCTGAAAGCAGGTCCCACTGTTTGGAACCCTTGACTGGGGCTTTGTCCACTGAACTGAAATCCAGGGTGCAGCTTTCCCTGTTCCCCCACCAGTGTCCTTTTGCCCTTGGTGCTGAAGCCCAGGGCTCGGCCAGTCTTTTCAGGCGAGTCTCTGTCCGTGGTGCTGACCATTACCGTTGGCTTCGTTCTCTGTCCGTGGTGCTGAAACGCACCGTTTGTTCCTCTTTTTTCTGGCCATGGTGCTGAAATTCAGACCATTTTGTGGCCTGGGGCTCCGTGCACGGTACTGGGCGTCGGCGTTCCGCGCTCGGGCCAGCACAGGTGGGATCTCTCCGTGGTGCTGAATCCCCAGTGCCGAGCAGCATGGCTTGCGTTTCTAAGCGTTGTTTAAGGTCTTCAGTATCTAAAGAGTGCTGTGAGGTGTCCGGAGAAAGGAGTGGAGGCTGATTCCAAGAGGCCACGCGGGCAAATGTCCCAGAGCCTGGGGAAGGAGCCAGTGCACCATCCCTGTCCCTGTCCTCTTCCCCCTCTTGAACCGAGCGCACGTGGCCACCTGATTCCAAGGGGCAACTATGAAGGCAGCCATCAGCAGGAAAGGCTGAAACAAGTTTGGAGCATATATGGATAACAGCAGACTCTTCAGAAAATGTGGGATGAGTTTGAAAGACCCTACGAAGAGGCACCATTCTTCTCCCCTCCTCCTGTCCCCCCACACTGTGACACACTTGCTGAGCACCAAGTAGACTACGACAACCGTGTGTGGTCGGCTCTCTCCAGCACGTCTGCACCCACGTGGTGAAACCTTTGGATGGAGGGAATCTTGGTGACCTGTCTATCCTGCTCCCACCCCTACCCTGTCCCTGACTTTGCTTCTCTCCGAAGGAGGTCTTAGCACCTGTTTGGTCTTCTGACACAACACCTAACCATGTTTGCAGTCCGGAAATTCCTCTTCATAGCTACTTAAGCCCTTCATGCTAGAGCTTAATCCTGTTGGCTTTCTGACATTATCAACATCTCTACGACATGGGGCGTCTTTTGCGGAGAGAGTAGGGAGCAGGATTCCAAAGGATCTTCTGTATTTGGCAGGTAGACACACACACACAGAGGAACACTCCCCACCCCTCTATCCACACAAAGAGCTCATGACCATGAGTGACAACGACAGAAAGTCCAAGGACGTGAAGAACCCCGGAGAGGGCATCTGGTCTGCCCCCTATTTCTAACAACAGGGCCTCTGTGGGGTCCCCGGGAAGAATACCTCATGGGCTGCCCAGCTCCTCGCCCCCAGAGAGCGCCAGCCTTTGTTTCTGGGTCTGAAACACAAAATGCCCTGGTTTTCCTCAGCTCCAGCACCCAGCCTCCCCGGAAACCCTGGTGCTCCCAACCAACGTGCTGCTCAGAGGCCACGTTCCTATTACAGCAGAACGAGAGAGCGAAGGTGTCATCCAGCTCAATCTGATCGAGTGTGACAGCTGCCCAGTTAGCCACATGTGTCACCAAGAGATGTGAACCCAGGGTGGCTTATGCTCCAAAACGCATTCCCAAGAGGACTTGGCATCTTCCAGGTGGCACTGATATCAGTGGCACCATGAGGAGAGGGACCAAGGCCAACCACCTACCCCAGCCACCCCACCACCACTCCCTGTGGGAGTGCGCCCTGCCTTCCAGGGCCACCTACTTGACACTCTCGCCTCGTCCCTTCAGTCGCTTACCCAGCATCTCAGCACCACATGTGGAAAAGCTCTGTCTCGTGTCCATCCGAACGCTGCTTGCTTCAGTTTTCAACGCCTGCTGCAGTGACATGCTCAGTGGGGAGACAGTAGCCGTCGTCTACCTGTCAGGCCCACTCCTCCATCCGGCACATCAGAGGCCACGGTCCCTTTGCTCTCCACCTCCCCCTGCTCTCAGGAGCAGCCCGGGAGTGCAGACTCCTCAGCTCTGTTCCTGAACCTCTTCCTTGTCTCCAGGGGGGGAAACTACAGTTTGGTCTTTGAAACCCTCTGTGATGTGTCTGGGACCCTGAGAAGGAGCTGCCAGAACTTTCTGGCCAAATCTCACTTTCCAGAGGAAGGCACAGAAACAAAGAGGAGAGGTGACAAAGTCAAGGTCACCAGGGGGAATTAGAGGCAGATCCTGCCTCCCAACTCACACCTCACCCCAGAGCTCACCCTGCCAGGTGTTCTGTCAACAGGTGCACCCCCCCACACACACACCTGCCAGTGTCAGGAGTGCCCTGACATCACACAGAAAGCCTGGGAGTGTCTGTGACCTCCCCCTTGGCCATGAATCATAGCAGTCACATACTCATCATTCCTGCTCTGCTAAGTGATCCATTGTAAACCCCTGGGGCACTGAGAATCTTTTGCTTCACACCAATCATCATAATTGTAATTAAGTAATCAATTATGTGGTCCTTTTGTTTAATGTCTCACTTCCCCTCAGACTGTAAGGGTCACAAGGGCAGAGACAGTGTCCACTCTGTCTTTGTCACCACCGCAGCCTGGCAGACAGTGCCCCCTCCTGAAGTCTTGTGGGGCCGGCCCACAGAACGGGTTGAGAGGCTGCAAGGCCAGGAGTCCCAGTCTCTCATCCTGGCCCCAGCGCTGAGGACAGAAAACACACTGGGGCAGAACTCGGGACACAGAGGGAGTCCTGTCACCACGGGCGTACATGAGGCAGCTAACACACCTTTCTCTCCCTCTCCGCCCACCTCCACCACCTCTGTCACCAGGACAGGGCCTTGACCCAGACCCGTAGTCTCATTCGTGTTCCCACCGTGCCCCCTGCCCTGAGCGCCACAGCCCCTGCTCACACCAGCTCCAGTGCGAACCACCAGCCACACCCAGGGGCTTCACCTGCATCCGCTTCTAATCTCAGGTGGCAGCTGTCACAGGATCACAGGGCAGCATGGTCTGGGGGACCCACAGGTCCAGCATCTGTGAACAGACCACACAGCCCAACACCCCTGAGCCCAACACCAGGGTAGTTCTGACTCATGCCTGGAAGTAACATGTGCGTGGAGAAAAGAGACCACATGTCACCCGACCAGTGTCCTCTGACCTGAATGTAAGATCCCAGTTTCACTTTCATTCTCAATTTCCAAGGAATATGAGAGGGAGAGACCACTGCCCACGGGCAACTGGCCCAGAGCACCTGTGTGCACTTATGTGACGGCAGGACCCTTCCCCACCGGTCCCCACCTGTCCCCACACCAACGTGCCACACGCCCCAACAAGAAGGCGCTTCCCTCAGAAATCAGGGCATTGGGGGAGCTCTGGAGGGGGCTGCCTGGGAAGTCTGTCTAGTTTGTTAAGAGCCAGAGGTCTGTGCCCCGAAACTCGGAGACTAGTGTACCAACCCGCCCTAGGGATGTGCCCCCAGGCCTCTCCACTTCCAAAGTCAAGAGTCCTCCCCTGCCCACCAGCCACCAAACCCAGGGTCTGCCCTTGGTCCTCTTCTGGGTACAGAGAGGAAGAGCCAGAGGGAGAGAAAACCCACCCGAGGGGCTGGGAGAGTGAAGAACCAGGGACCCCATTCCTGTTCTACATGGATGCCCCCAAGGAAAGGACAAAGTGCTCAGTGACCCCCCTTGTCCAGGCCCCCCCATCTTTTGCTGTGTCTGGTCTCTCCCCACTCCTAGTCTGTAGTGGGCAGTCCAGAATGGCTGAGCCAGGAAGGGGCCAGGATCAGGGCAACCAATCACCAGCCCTGTGGCTGGTGAAGAGCTGAGAGGTTGTTCCCGGTGGCCCAGCGGGGCCAGCACAGACACTGCACCTCGTCTGAGGGTGGCTCTTCCACTGCCCTGCGAAGCCCCCCGCCCTGCCCTCTGCTGGCCCCCCAAAGATGCACTGACCACTTTCTCTTAGTGCCAGAGCCACGGGAGCCGCGGGAGGGGCGTGAGGACTACCTGAGCTTCCCGGCCTGGGAGGTCGGGGTGGGGAATCTTAACCACAACAGGCAGTTGTCCAGACAGAGCCCAGACGTCTCCACTTCTCTGCGGCCCCTGGACTGTGTACACTCACCCTCGAACACAGGGGGTGGGAGGCAGGAAGGGCGAGTGGGGAGAGGACGGCCCACGTCCAGCTCAGCACGGCAGGAGGAATGTGGCTGAGAGGAAGGGTCCTGTCCACCCTCAGCGCAGCCTCAGCCCCCCCGGCCTCCACACTCGCTGTCCACACCCAGGGGAAGCGCAAGGGCGCCCCCTTCCCCTGCAGCCGTGAGGGCCTGGCTCTGTCCCTGCCTTGGCCCCGGGGGCAGCAGGAGCCCTGAGGAGCCCCAGGCTGTGACTGCAGGCACAGCCCACGCTGCTTCCCGCCTCCTGCGGCAGCCACGGCAGCCAGCAGTTCCCAGCAGCGGAGAGCTAATCCAATTTCTCAGCTGAGCTTCCCTTTCGCCTCCTGCAATGCCAGGATTGATTTGGAACCAGGGCAGCTTGTTAACGGGAGGCCTTTTCCTCCTCATGGGAGAGTCGAACTGGGAGGGAGCCACTTCCCTTCCCGAAATTAGCTCCTCACTTCCTGCTCACGCCAGACACAGCCTCACCATCTAACCTGCCGGGGTCCCAGTTCGGAGAGTGATGTCAGCCCCCCATGCTTCCCAAGGACCCTGGAACACGTCACCCAGGTTCTTGTCCATCCTCTGCCCACGCTTCGGCAGGCAGTGAATGGCCCCTCTCTCTAGGCAGAGAACTGAAGGGTTCTGGCCTCTAATCTCAGACCCCATCCCAGGCCTGTGACCTGGTCCTTGTCAGTTGGCACAGAGAGGGACCCATGGCAGACAGTGAAAGGGGGCCTGGACGCCCAGAGGAGAGACAAACAACTGCGCGCTTGCTAAGTACACTTCTCCACAAATAAACCCAGGAGGGGAAGACAGGAGGGTCGGGGAGGACCGCCTCCAGCACCGAGTCCACAGGCCCCCGGCTCTCAGGAAGGAGTGAGGCTGAGTGGCTCTGCTGAGACCTCAGGACGGACTTCCTCTCTGCACATCTGCCACCCCTTCTCGGAAGGAGGGGGGCATGCCCCACACTGGCCAGAACTTGGTCCCACCGGAGGCAATGGGGACGGGAGCAGCTGGGTCAGGGAGCCAGGAGCCCAGAGCACCCTCCAACCTCGTGGAGTCGTTTCTGCTCTGGGGGGCCCAGAACACAGGGAGCCTGCCCTGCCGAGGCCAGAACTCAGCGCCACCCATTCCGCCTCAGGAGAAAGGGGACTTACAAGTGGGGGGGGCACAAAGAAGAGAAAGGGAGCGAGAGATGAAAGTACATGGGGCCCTCTCCTCTCCTCCACGCACACACGCATGTGCGTGCACACGCGTGAACCCCTGCTGAGCGGGACGCAGGGAGAACGGCCCTTCCTCCCCCTGCAGCCTCCGCCTCTTCGCCGTTTCCCCAACAAGGGCCACGTGACCCGCCAGCAAGGTCCGAGCCTCCAGGGTCTCACCTCGGGGGGCCTCTGGCCCCTCTGATAGGGACTGCTGGGTTAGGTCAGGGGCTCAGTCCACCTGGGTGTGGAAGGGCTAAGTTCCTCCCAGCCCACCCATCCTGTCTCAGGGCCTGCTGCCCCTCCCCATCCACTTCCCCTTCCCACCTCCCCGGCCCCACACTCAGAGCTACTCTGACGCGGAGGAGAAGACCAGACAGGAATGGGTGAACGCGGCCTCTAACTGCAACACTCCCCTTCCAGAGCCACCCCTCAGCCCAATTATGGGAAACCCGGCCAGGCTTCTCCAAGGCCTGAGGCCTCCCCATCCCCACAGATGCCTACGGGGAGTGTCCCTGACCCCTAGCCATCTACCATCCCACCCTGGTCCCAGCCTGTCCTGCAAGGGGGCCTGGGCTTTCCAGGTTCCCTGCAGAGGGAGTGGCATGAGAAGGCCGCCCGGGCGGGAGCACCCGGGAGCCCAGCTGCCCTGCACCGACCACCAGGCAGGCTCCAGCTGCTGGGTGTGTGGCGGGGAGCTGCCCTCGGGGGCTCCCAGGCCAATGGGGAAGACGCTCCGAACTCCTTTAATCCCTGGTGCCAAGCCTGTCTGAACCAGAAGAGGAAGAAGAGGAGGAGAGCAGAGGGGACACTGGGCCAGGCTCTGCAGGACCAGGCTCGGCAGGACCAGGCTCGGCAGGACCAGGACTGGACTCCTGAAGCAGAGAAGCAGCCAGACACCAACCGGCCCCCGTTTCCCTGCCTTTGGAGGCCCTCTCTGTCCCGCCCCAAGGCCCCCTTCGGAGGAAGCCTGAAGCCCAGCAGTGCCCCACTGGGATCAGGCTGCTGAGCAGGGCAGATTCAAGCGGGTAGCCATGGACTCCTCGGGCCCACTGCCACGGCCCCTTCAAAGCAGGCGCCCCCAGGACACCCAACCCCGGGACCAATGCATCTCTGCAGGGTCGCTGTCCGGTTCTGTGAAATCTGCTGTCTGATGTCAGCCACCACCTCCTGCTCTTGCTCAAAGCATGATGGGTGACCACTCCTGGGGGCCCCTGACCACACGGCCCCCACTGCCCGCAAGCTGGTGGGAAGGAGGGAAGGGACCGCGAGGGAGGCTGGCTGCAGTGGGAAAGTCCTGGCCAGTGGCCACAGGGGCCTAGAAAGCCCCACAGTGCCTGAGAGCAAGGGGGCGCGTGAGATTTTGAACAAGCCACACACGTCACTTCTCTGGGCCTCTGGTGTGAATCGGGATGGTGACTGGGGGACACAGTCCCAGAAGGAAAAGCTCCAGCCTGCAGTGAGGGGGCTCAGGCAGGCGGCCCGGCACTCAGCCAGACGGTCCGCAGACCATACAGGTGGGCACATTCTAGCGTGGAAAAACTCTGGGGAGGACGTCTGCTCGTCCCCTCCGTGACCCGTGTGTTCAGGGTGCCCCGCTGCTGAACTGCAGGCCCCTTGCTGAGTGAGGCTCAGACCTCTTCAGGGGAAGCCGGCAGCCGGGGGTCCTGCAGTCCAGAGGCATGGGGACCGGCCAGGCTCCTCCCGGCCAGGAGCTGAGCTCACCCATCACTGGGGCCACTGCCCTGAGCTGTCTGTTCAGGGATGGAAAGAAGGATTTCCGGGGACAGCCTCCCCAGGAGTAGAACTCTGGCAAGACACGGCTCGCTAGGCACGAAGGACGGCTTGGGGTTCGGGGTGAGCCTTTGGCTTGGAAGGGCGAGTCACTGATGATGTCGGAACAGCTCCTCCCGTGAGCCTTTCGGAGGCTGGGGACCCAAGACAGCCCTGCTTGTGGGCAGATGAGGGGCCCCTCGGGGGACCGCTGTCACCTCCGGGTGTGCTGGACACCACCCTGACCACTGCCCAGGACTCCATTCATTTCGTCCTCGCCAAGAACAACCCGCATTGTAGATGAGAATCGCGTCTCCACTCCGCAGCTGGGAATACTGAGGCCGGATAACCTGCCCAAAGCCAGGGTGGGCAGCAGAGCCAGGGGCCTGGGCTCGGCGGTGACCATCTCTCCCGCCTCTTAGACCCATGTCTGTACCCGACTGCTCCACACTGACACGGCTGTGCGTCACGGGCCGCCCACTGCACGAGGGCCGGGTGCGCCCTGCCCTGCCAGCTCTTCAACCTGGAGAACCAGGGCGCATCTGCCAGGAGGCACCGCTGAGGCCATCCTTGACTGCGGGCGGCCGTCTTCCTCTGTCTCCCCGCAAGTGGAGTTCTGCAGACCCGGTCAGCCCACCCCAGCCCGTGCTCTCGGAGCCACCTGTGTGCCCTCCTGACACCTGTCACCGTCGAGAGGCCTCCTGGTGCCATTCTGTGTTTGGCTCCCTATGACTCACTTGGTCACCAGTGCCATGAGGGCAGGAACTCACCGTTTCGTCTCTGGCTGAACGTCCCCTGCCCAGCACAGCCAGGACAGGCCTGGCTCACGAATACTGCTGAGTTAGCACCGCCACACACTTCGTCAGCAGTGGCCTACGGAGCTTCCCGCTGCCCACGCCGGGCGAACACCTCCGTTGTCCCCTCTGGCCTGTCGTTCCGGTTCTGAGAGCCCCCATCACCCCGGGTGACTGGCTCAGGAAAGCACACATGGCTTCTGCAAGACCCTAACCGGGAAAGTCTAAACACCAAATTGCAAAGTGGCTGAAACAGCGTTTCTACCCACCCACAGCCTCCTCAACATGAGGACATTGCTGTCTGGGGGGTCGGGAGGGGTGACAAGCCATTCCTGCAGCCCAAGGAGCTCCCTGCCTCTCCCCACCTTGCTCCTAGGCCACCTGCTGCCCCTCTGCCCACTCTCCAAGAGGTCTGCACAGGTCCGTGCAGACCAAGAGAGCAGACCCCTGAAAAGGGACGAAACCCAGGGAAGGAGGGAGGGCCACTCCAGTCAGCCAGGTGTGCCTGGGGGGCACCCTGCCCCCCCCAAAAAAACACAAGCGCCAGGTGTGCCTGGCGCTGCCCCACACTGGCTCCAGGAGGGCCGTCCTCCAAGCCCACCTGCCCCAAGGTGCCTGCAGTGCCAAGGACAGCCCTGTCACACCTGCCTGGGGACTGGACATCAAAGGAGCCCAGACCCAGCTCCAGAAAGGGTCTCCCTGCCCGACATGTACCACACTTTTCCTGGGGAGGAGGCCAGTCCCAGCTGAGAGACGAGCGGCTGCCAGCCTCTCTGTGGGCAGGGCAGCACCGACAAACACCCTTCCTCCCCTGGGTCCTGCTCAGTGGGCGTCAGACCTATCCGCCACCAAGCTGAAAGAGCGAGAGTTCTGTTTGCACTCTGCCCCCCCCAAAAAAACCCACAAAGTTGCCTGGAAAGAGCTCCCGAGCCCTGAACAAAGGTGGCTCAACAGAGCAGCCTGGGTCCCTCCTCCTGGGGACAGAAAACCTCATCTAGGTGACACCAAAGTGGAGCCAACCCTCTACAACCCCACCCCACCCCTCCACTCTCCAGAAGCCCCCAGCTCCTCCTCGGTATGACAGGAAGTGGGCGTAAGGACTAAGCCCAAGAGGTCCCCAGAAAAAGCCAGGCCCCAGGGGGATGCTCCGAGGATGAGACCAGGGACCTCTTCAAGCGACAAGCGCCAGGCGGGGCAGAGGCAAGCCACACGGAGGCCGGAGGGCAGAGATGAGGGGTCAGCTCGTGCTGCTCATTCCCCAGGGGCACACGGAGAAGTCCTGGCCACAGGTGCCAGGGCAGACCATCCACGCTGACTCAGCCCCAGGCCACAGCTCCCAGGACACAGGCTGGGCCAGGCACGTCCCACTGCACCAGAGCTGCCCCCTCCGGCCCGGCCTTGGGTGGGGGTGTGGTTCTTCTCTGCAGTCTCTCTGGTGCTCGGAGAGATGTTTCTGGCACCCTGAGTGCTGGGCTTGGACCCAGGCAGGGAGACGGCAAGGGCTGCCCTTACGTGGCCCCTCTGATGAAGTGCCTGGGCCACCAGGGCCTGGTGGGTCAGGTTCAGGACCACCATCCCCGCTTGTGGAGATTCCCTGCCAGGTCGGGGGCGGGAGGAGGGGAGGGCTCCTTCATCCTCCAGGTCAGAGCCTAGCCCACCATCCTGTCTTCCTGGACACCCAGATCCTGAGAAGTCCCCCCTCTTCCTCTTCGAGCCCCAGCCCTGGCGTCCTGCTGGCCTGGAAGCACTCACCTCCCCCCTCCCCGCCCCAGGGGAGAGGGGCTCCTGCAGAGGGGAGGGGGGGCTTTGGCAGCCCCCACACACCAGGGGCTTCGGTGTCCCGGGGACATCTGCAGGGTGAGGGGGTGAAAAGGGGGAAGGGAAAATGGGGGGCCTGGTTTAAAGGGCGTGGAGGATAAATCATGTCTTTTCAGTTTAAAACCCAGTGCCTGAGAGACAGGGGACCCCGAACAAGGAAGGCCGGTGAGGCAGGCCAGGGCGGGCGGGTGTCTGCTGGCTGTGGGGGCGCCGGCCTGAGGAGGCGGCTGGGCATGGGACGTCCTGGCCTGCTGAGTCATGAGATTTGCGGGGTGGTGAGGGCCCACGTCCTCCGTCCCGCACAGCTCCGCACCGCCGGCCGGCCGGGCCTCTCCGGACCCGGCTCTGCGTCCTGGGGCTCCGGCCCCTCCCTGCCCTCCCTCGACGACGATGGGGCCGGGTACCCAAGTGTGAGGCGGGGGCAGAAGATCCGGGGGCGCCCTGCCCTGCGGCTCATGCCGGGAGCGGAGGGGTGTGCACCCCTCTCCCGCCGCGAACCCGCAGGGGAACCGGGTCCCTAGAAGGAACCTTCTGTCCGGACGCGTCCAAAGTGCCCTCGGCCACAACTTCCCGACCATCCAGCCCAGAGCCGGCCCCACGCCGCGCCGCCCAGTTGGAGCACAAAAGCCCGCCGGGAGGAGAAACTTTGGGGGGCAGGGTGTCCCACGGACAGGGTGCGGACTCACCGGAGCGGCCGAAGCAGCAGAGAGACCCGGGCCCCACGCGCGGGCGAAGTGGGGGCGGCGGGGACGCGCTGGCACAGCCCCCGGCCCAGTCCCCGCGCCGGCCGGGCCCCAACTCGGCCGAGAGGCTCTGCCGCAGACCCGCGGAGCCGCTGCGCGCCCGCCGGGCGGGGGAGGGAGGGAGGGAGGCGGGGCCGGCGGCGCTGCAGCGCGCGGCGGGGCGGGGCGGGGCGCGCGGAGGAGCAGGAGCCCGACCCGCCCGCGCAGCCCACCGGCCCCGGCGCCGCCTCCTGCTGCCGGTCCGGACGCGCCAGGGCCCCGGGCAGCACCCTCCGGAGCCCCCACCGCGGCCATCTGTGCCCTGGGCGCCCCGCCCCGCCCCCCCCGCCCCGGCCCCTCTACGCACAGTTGTCACCTGGAGGGCGGGGGCTTCTGGGGCCGAAGGAGCGGCGAGGAGGGGGCCCGTGGGGGAAGTTACAGGTGCACCGCCCGCGGGACTGGGTGGGTGGGGAGTCAGGAGGAGCCGGGAGGAAACCACCGTTCGTCCGACTCCAGGGTTTTCCGGCGTCCCGGCCCGTTTCTTAACGCTGACCTTGGCCCTTTGAGGCGGGCACTGCGGGTCGCGTGCCCGGAGGAATGAGTGGCCACGGGGGGCCAGCAGGGGGCTGCCCATCCCTGCAGCGTGGTTGGAACACCCACTTCAAGTCTGGGAGCCCACCTCCACACAGCTCTGGCCCCCGCCCCCTCCCACGATGCCCCTGTCCTGGGGAAAGAAACCGCGGAGGGGCCTTGGGCCCACCACGTGGCCACGGATGCGGGTAGACCCTGGAGGCGTCTCAGCAGGCTCTGCTCCGGGCTCGGTAGGGGCTACACCGCCCCAGCTGTCAGGAGAAGGTGGCGGAAGAACCCCGGAGAATCCTGAGACAGGCTGCACCCACAGCCCTGAAGCACCGGGGTCAGCCCTGCTCACCCGGAAGAGTGGGAGGCAAGGTGGGGTGGGCAGCAGTCTGTCTCTAGGACTGAGGACGCCGGGCCCCACCTTGGCCAGGTGTATCCTGGGGCTCTGGTGTGACCGGGAACGGGGTGGGGGGGGGGTGCCACTCAGTTCCTCCTGCTCCCACACCGGCGGGGAATCTGCAGGACCAGGCCAGAACGGGGCTGCAGCCTGCTGGCACAGAGCCCGGGGAGCTCACTGGCTGACTCGCTGCCACCCGCCGCCCCCTACGTTCCAGTCAAAGGAAGCCTGGTCTCAACCTGCTGCCCAGCCCCCAGCACGCCTGGGAACCTGAGGCCGGAGGACTGCAGCCCTCGTCCAGACAGGAGTCCGTGCTGCTGCCATCCGTGTGGCCAAATGAAAAACGCGGTGTCCCCAGTGCAGCCTGTGTTAATTCATCGGGACAGGAAGTGTCTGGGCCACAAACCCTGTCGGGAGCTTAGTGTCTCTCAGGCTCACTCCCCCAGCCTTGGAGTCGGGAAGAGGAAGAATGGGAAAGAGCCACACCCAGGCTTCTGAACTCTGCCCTTCTCAGAGGATGAGCCTGGGCAGTCTCGGGCCACACTGCCTCTGGACACCTTGGCCCTGCACCGAGGGTGAGGAGGGCTGCCCACCTCACTTGGAGCGCTCTCCAAGAAGGCTTATGCTACCTTCTGCTGGGCTTCCTGCCTGGGAGAGGGACCACAGGGGACTGCAGCCTCTGACCCCACTGCCCCTGGGCTCTGTCTCCCCGGGGACCAAAGCTCCCTGCACCCTCCCTACCACACACGAGGCTCTTCCCCTGAGACGGCTCCACTCTGGCTACTGTCTCACAGCAGCTGCACTTCCTCACACCTGCATTTCCTGTGTCCCCTGTTCTGGCGAGTTCTCTGTCCTCAGGACACTTTGCAAAGCTTTGCCTGTTCACGCCTCGGGTTCTGGACAGCTCCTGTCCCCTCTCGCAGGGTTCTGCCCTCTGCCACGCCTCGGGGGGGGGGGCCTCTGTGTTGAACCCGAACACTGGAACACTGGGCAATACTGCCGCGTGGTGCTGAGTAAACCCCCATGCACCTCCCATCAGTCCAGGTGTTGGTTTTCTCCTTCCGATCTGAAGTGGTGGGCATACCAACTACAATATTTTAAACTTTATTTATTTCATGCTGAAGTCCACTTAACTTTTAGATACTGTTTAAAATGCTTTCAACAGGAAAGACAAATTTTAAGACTTTATTTATTTACTCTTAGAAAAAGGAGAAGAGGAAGAGGGAGAGAAACTTCAATGTGTGGTTGCTTCTCATGTGCCCCCTACTGGGGACCAGGCCTGCAATCTGAGCAGGTGCCCTGACGGAGAATTGAACCGAGGACCCTTTGGTTCACAGGCTGGAGCTCAGCCCACTGAGCCACACGAACTGGGACAAGAAGACAAATTGTAAAACCCTGGTCTCCAGACAGCCAGCTCCTCCAGGAAGCTGATCTAGGTGGACCACAACTGACCCCCACGTGGTGAACACACACCAAAAGCAATTTTAAAAATGGACTTTGCCCCGACCAGGTTGACTGAAGAGCCAAGTGGCCTTGGGGGGCCAAGCTCTTGGCCTCTCCAAAGCCCCTGCCTCCCTGTTGACAGGAGCCACACCTCAGGTACCGAGGAAGTGAAGTGACATATTTGTGAACATGGAGCAGGATCTCTCCCTGTTGACAGGAGCCACACCTCAGGTACCGAGGAAGTGAAGTGACATATTTGTGAACATGGAGCAGGATCTTAACACAGGGCAGCCACCTACGCATGCTGAGGGTCACGGTGCAGTGGGTCTGGGCATCGTGAGTGGTTGGGGACAAAGGCAAGACCACGACGGGCTCTGCAGCCGGAGCTGCCAGCAACTTCTTCTGAAAGTGACAGGGACCCCCGGAGGAGTCAGCCTAAGACGAGCATCACTGATTTTTGTTTCAGAAAACCAAACTCGGGGGGTGGGCCGGGTGTCCTGGGAGGTCTCGTCCCTGCTGGCCCGTCAAAGGCCATCTGTGCAGAGTGGCTTCTGGAGCCGACTGCCTGGGTCCCAAGCCTGGCCGCTTCCCACGGGCTGGGACACCTCCTGGGAGTGTGGCACAACCCTCGGAGGGGACGAGCGCTCAGCACCGCACCTGACACTCAGCACACATGCGGGAAGTGTGGGTGCTACGGGGACCACTGGTTTCTCACCGTGGGTGGCTGCAGCCCCTCTCACTGAGCGGAAGACCCAGCCAGGGAGGGTTCAGAGGGACTGCGGGCTCAGCCACACGCCGCCCCCAGACGCCAGGCTACATCCTTCCGGCACGTCCCCAGGGACGGCACCATGCTCTGCTCGGCCCTGAGTCTATTGGCTGTCGCAGGGGCTGTGGACACAGGAGGGCGCTCAACGCGCTAGGCGAGGATGGGGTCCCAGCACCACAGGGACCTGCTCCGCCCCCAGGGGACTGAGCCCCACCGCCTGCTCCCCAGCTTCCAGTCACGGCTCCATCTCCTCCCCGACAGCCAGAGGAGGAGTGGCCTTTCCTGGGGTTTCCCAGGCGTAAGTCTGGAATGGAGGCCGGCCACGTCTGCTGCCCCGAGGACTCGGCAGCCCCTCCCACAGGCCCTGTCTCGGCCCTTTTTCCAGTGAGGAGGCTCTGGGGGCAGCAGCTGGCAGGTGTGTCCAGGCAGCACGCTGTCCTCTCCGGGGCCGGCCTGTCCCAGGGCCTCCCTGCACCCAGAGGACCTTTGTCCGTCGCCCCTTCTCTTCCCATAAACCACCCTGTGCAGAGACCCATGGACGGAAGGGTGGTGCGCAAGGCCTGGACTTAACACCCGATGACACTGAAGACTGCCGAAACACGCTCTCTCAACAGCTCCCTCCAAAGGGCCCATCTGAACTGAGGGACACCTGCCTGTCTAAAGACGGCAGGAAGGCTCACAGCCACCCTCTGGTGGCCAAACCTGGAGAGGCATCTGTGGCAGCACCCAGGCACAGCAAACTGCCGGCTGCTTTCTGCTCCAAGTAGTCCACTCTTATTCCTTAGGGGTACCCTCTGCACCAGGGGTGGGGTGAGGCTGGGCACTCCCGCCCACCCCTCTGGGCCCCCTCCTCCGGGGACACAGCCTTGATGAGCACACAGTGGTGCCTGGTTAGGCCAGCAGCACAGCCCACCTGTTCCGGGCATCTCCAAGGACAAGGATACTTAGGGCATTTTGCCCATGTGGCTGGCTGGCTGTGCCCACGTCAAGGCTAAAGAGGGATGCTACATTTCAAGACACCTCCACAACACAGAAGCGCCTTCCAAGCCAGGCCACAAAAAAGCAAATGGCCTGTGGGCAGCTGTGGCCCCAGACTTGGGCCCGAGGCAGGTTTGCCCGCACTGGGCTCACACACTCAGTTCAAGACCCGCAGAGCCCTGACCAGGAGGAGCCAGCAAAATGGAGATGGGCCCCTGGGTACAGGGCGCAGGCCCGCCCCTGCTCATTGGACTGCCAGGCCCCCCGCTCCTGGGACTGGCAGTCTCTGTAATGAAACAGGTAACAGCCTACTATGCTCCACAAAGGGTCGTCCTAAGGGACAGGCTCTGCTTAGCCTGGGAAGGGCAGATGCCCGAGTGTCCCGTAACTGGACTGCGGAGCGTCACCACAGCTCCAGGCTCCAGCAGCACCACCTAGGATCTCGGCACACCCTGCCAGCAGGGCACCGGGGGCCTGCAGGCGGTGGGCAGCAGCCCGCCTGGCCTGCGAGTCCCTACAGCCTGCCCCCCCTCCCCTCCCGCCAGGTGGTATTTGTTCCTAAGGGTCCGACCACCAGTCTGTCCCAGGTATGCTTTCAATAGTTCTGTGAACCAGTAACGTGTGCAAGGCTGCATAAAAACAAAACTGAGTTGCTTATGGAATTTTCCATTAAATTGGGTACAGGTAGAACTCTGATAAAAGATTGAATAAAGCTGCTTTAAGTAGTTACATAGTTAAGGCCCCTCACAAACCGAGTCTGAACTACCCATTGTAAAGGAAGCCCATGCTGCCGGCACGGCACTGGCGATGCCTTGGATGACCGAGTGAAGGCCCCGCCTCCAGGCTAGTCTCTCAATATTCCGTTTACTGAAAGAACATGCACACGACGGAGGCTGAATGCCATGGGCCTGCCCTGACCCCACACAGAGGGCCGTCTTTTGCCTGTGTTCCTGCCAGAACCATGGAAAAGTACTGGCAAGGGCAGACGGAGCCCGGCCTGCAACGTGGGACGCTTGCCAGGAGCTCGATTTTCTTGGGGAGAGAGGGTGTCTTTGGCACTTCCCAGAGCACTGTTTCCTCAGAAAGGCAGTTTTTAATCTATTTTCCCAGCCAAGGGGAAGAAGAAAGAACGGGCCCACGGCTTCCACTCACCTGGAACCGGTCACAGCCCGTGCCTGTCGCAATGCAGCCGGCCTTCCTGAAAGTAAAGGCCACACCTGCACCCGCCACACCCAGCCCCTCGCCCCTGCACCGAGGGCCCAGAACCAAGACGGGCAGGATGACCATTAGGTGGCTGGCCGGCCTCCAACATCCAGTCTGTACCGATGAAACTGTTCGTCGGCACGCACTCTTGAAACATGGAAGTCTGTTACATAAGCTCCGAAGAAGTGAAATACCTCACAGATGGACTCTAAACTCTGAAAATGGATGTACAAGTTTTTACTTTGTCAGTTCCTTCTTGATACAATGTTTCAGGTAGGCAGCTTTTGGGAAACATTTCTGTTACAAGTTCCACAGGACAAAGCTGGAAGGCCGCTCCAGCACTGGGGGTACCGACAGGACCCCAGACAGGACCCCACGTGGAGCAGAGGGTCGCTGGGAACTTCGCTGGTGTCCTCAGCTCCTCTCCCAACAGTGGCACAGGAGGGCCTTTTCTGCCTCATGTGGAGGAAAGACCATTTTAACACGGCTCCTGCCGAGCACCGACTAGCACAGTTATGGACGCGACAGTGACTCTGGAAGTTCTCGCCACCCGTCTCCTGTTACAGGGACACGGCACCTATGACCCACTCACTGGCTCCATGGCAGGACAGAGCCCAGAAAAAAACCGGTGGGCACCAAATACCAACTAACACCTGACCCACGCAGAATAAAATACCCGTCAGGACTCTTAAGTGAAAGGCAGAAGCCCGTTCGAAGGGGCCTTCAGAGCGCAATGGGAGGTGGGGAGAGAAGGCAGGCTCCTCCCTTCCGGACCGGCACTGACTCTGTGCTCAGGCCCAGGCCACACGGACCCCAAGGGGCGGCGGCCAGCTTCCTGCGGGGGGCACCTCAGATACCGCTGCCAAGCCCAAGGTCCAAAACCTCAGCATCTCCACACCTTGTTTTTTGGAGCTCTCCATGGCAGAAGAAGTGAGGACATTCAGGTTTTTGCCAGCCTGCCACCACAGGTGGCAGCTCCGGCTTGTGGTGAACCTTGAGAAGCTGGCGTCCAGTTGCCTGCCAGCCTTCTCCTCCGCTTGCCCGAGGCTGCGGTCTCCCCAGGAAAACCACTGGAGTCTGATCCGGAAGGTGAGCTGGGGCCCTCGCCCACCCAGGTCCGACCCCGCCCTTGCCCCTGGGACTCAGGACCCACTCGGACAGTCCTCTCTGCCTGTTCCTCACGGAGTGGCAGGACCGAAACAGAGCCAGGCTGTCTCGTCTCTGTTCCCTGCTTTCAGGCACTTCTCTAGGACCCGGCCTCTCAGTTAACTCTCGGCTCCCCTTGCCCCACGCTTCTCAAGCCTCGGCGTTCCTCCTGCCGCCTCGTCAGCTCACGCACAGTGAGGGGGTGATTTCCACGAGAGGAGGGGCAGGCCCGTGTTAGTGGGGGCTGCAGGCAGCAGAGCAAGATCCGGAAGAGGCCGCTGCTGCTGGTGCGGCCGCCTGGCTGGGCCGAGGCCAAGGAGAGCCTCCCCCTCTGGCAGCAGGAGGCAGGGCTGCGGTCCGGTGGACCCAAATAACCAGCATGCAGCGCTCCAGAGGACCAAGGGTTTATTCACAACAGAAACGGCAACATTTCATACAAGCTCCCGGGACAAAACAAACGAACGAACAAAACCCAGAGGAGGAGGAGGAGGAGGAGGAGGCGGGGAGCAGGCCCCAAGACAGCCGGCGAGCCCCCGCCCCAGCTGCACCGAACTGCTCCTCAGCGACCCTGGGAACCAGGCCCTGCGCCCGCACACCGACTGAAGGCTGAGGCACCAACACACTGTTTGGGAGTTCGGTTTGTTTTAATTCCAGCCACTGAAACCGACATAGAAATTATTGCTCAGATAAATAAACCTAGTCTACGAGGAAAAAGAAAAGTGGACAGAGAAACAAAACCCAAGAGTGAAAAACGTTAAGTTCCCCAACATGGTAACAGTAAACAGGAGAGAAATGCCCCCCCCCATGAGGATTTCCTGGCATTTCGGGTGCCCTCTGGGCACGGAAACCGAGTCGGACCCCTGGCCGGCGCACCGGGCAGGCCCGACGTGGACGCTGTGCGGACAAGGTGCGTGCGCCAACGCCTTCCAAGGCGGGTGGGAACCCTGCAAAACAGTCAGCACTTCAAACCTCAGCCACCACAAACCGCTCTTAAGAAAAAAAATACAAAAGGTGTCAAAAAAATTTTTAGTTGTTTTTTCTTTTTTTCAAAGAGTTCTGGAAAAAATGATCCCTAAGGAATAGAAATAGCACCGTGTGCAGGCTGGTCTAGACCCCAGTCCTGCAGCTTTGCTGAGAAACTGCAGCTGTCTTGGGCGGAGTCCCCAGCCACAGTGAGCGGGGTGTGCCGGGTCTACTTCCGGCTCGGCGTGTCCTTCCCCGTGCAGCGTGCACAGACGTAGTCCTCCTTCTCGGCCGTCTCCGGAGAGACACCGACGCAGGCCTGGTGGAACCACCGGTTGCAGCTGCCGTCACACTGGACCCAGTCCACCTGGTTACAGAGAGCGGGGAGACGGGCGTTCAGAGGACAGTGGGCTCGAGGTGGGGCAGGCCAGCCTCAGACCGGTCCAGCCACTTGCCACCAGTGGCCGCCGTCCCACCACTGGGATTCTGGCACAGCAGCCGAAGCCACCAAGTTGAAGCGGCTCTTCAGGCCGAGACTGCTCTGGGTGGAGGCCGTGCCACCCTGTGACAGGCAAGCAAGGGCGCTGGGCAGCATCCCTCCCACCTTCGCAGCACCAGGGTGGCGACGGCTGGAGGAGCAGGAAGAGGAGAGAGGGAAGACGGAGAGTGTCTTCAGGGAAGGAAGGAGCCCCAGAAGCGACGGGAAGAGCACAGAGACCGGTGGGGGCGGGCCGACCGTTCAGGTAAGCTCAGAGCAGGTGAGCAGGAGAGAAAGACCGGGCGAGGCCAGGGCTAGCTCGCAGGGTTTCCGAGTTAAGGGAGGGCCCGTCCTCTAGGCCCAGACCTCACTGACCTCGTCTCCTTCCGGCTGCAGGCAGCTCCCCGCCGGGCAGATGGCGTCTTCGTCTTCAGAGTCCTCCTGCTCGGAATGGGACGTGTCTGAGGGCAGGGACTGTGTGTCCACAGAATGGACGAATTCACAGCTGCGTGCACTCTCTAACTGCAGAGTGTCCGTGTCTGTGGGGCGGCTCAGTCTGACTCTCTTCTTTCTGGGGGTCCGCACTCTCCTCGCCCGATCCCACCGTTCACGCGCAAGGCCTTCTCTGTCCAGGCGTCGCTTCAGTTTCCTCTCCAGGCCGTTGGCTCCGTCTCGCTTCCCGCGGCAACAGTCACTCTGGGGGAAGACGAGGACACTAGTGTTAGCCTCCGATCCGCCCACCACTGAAAGGAGCGAGAGCGAGAACCAGGTGTGAGGGAGACTGGACGTGCCCCCATCGATGGGGAAAACTACTGCATCCGAGCACCCACTGTCGCCTCCCCTCCACGCCCCCGGGACAGCCCACTGGACGTCAGGGCTGTCAAAGGAAGTCAGGAAAAAGGTTACAGATGACGACCAGCCTACCAGTCCCTCAACCAGCACCAGAAGCTGGGAAGACGCCACGGCTCTGGTTTACCCAAACTCACGAGCACCTGACTGGCTACAGAGCTTGCACCGGGCGCTCTGGTTCGCCCTTTGGCCCACGGGATTCTCGAGGACGTGCGCACACCTCCCTTCCTGAAGGACACGCGTCCCCACCCCGCAGCAGCACAGGCCCACTGACAGACCACACGCAATAAGTCATCTGTGATGAAAAAGTCATCGGTGACTGTTGCCGTGATGACAAATTCGGCTGTGCCTGCCAACACCTGCCATGCCCATGGCCTCCTGGTGAGCCTGTCCCCTCCCCTAACCACAGCGCCCAGGGCCGCACGCTCAGGGCAGTCAGCTCTGGAGCAGGAAGGAGCAGCAGCTGCCACCCAGGCTGCCCTCCAGTGTCCCCCCCGCATCAAGTCCGCCAGCGCTCAGCACCAACACCCGCAGTTTCATCCCACCCTCCCACCATCTCGCTGTGGTCAGAGGGGTTCAAGTCTTTGTTAAACGTTCACTTCGACTTCGGAAAGTTTCATTCCCTAAGGCCTTCCCACAACACACTGCATTTTTATCTCTACTGCTTTTCTTAAAAAAAAAAAAAAAAGTATTTTTTTAGAGAGAGATGAAAGGAGGAAGAAAGAGAGAGAAACATCAATGTGTGGTTGCCTCCTGAGCACCCCCCACTAGGGACCTGGCCCCCAACCCAGGCATGTGCCCCGACCGAGAATCGAACCAGCAACCGCCTGGTTCACAGGCCAGCACTCAGTACAATGAGCTGCACCAGCCAGGGCTCTACTGTTTCTTTTCTTTTCCTTTTTAAAATATTTTATTTATTTATCTTTAGAGGGGAAGGGAAGGAGAGAAGGAGAGAAATATCGATGTATGGTTGCCTCTCATGAGTCCCCTGCTGGGAACTGGCCTGCAACCCAGGCATGTGCCCTGACTGGGAATCGAACCTCGATCGCCTGATTCGCAGGCCCGCGCTCAATCCACTGAGCTACACCAGCCAGGGCTCTACTGTTTCTTTTACAGAGGAAAAATAAGCCTGCTTCCAGCTATCACCTGGAAATGATGAGAAGCACGTTGCTAAAAAGAAGTTCCCAGAGTGACCTGGAAGCAGGACCGGGTGCCAGGCTGTGGGCCAGAGTGGTGTCCAGCACCTGCCTGGTCACCGGCAGCTACAGGTGAGCAGTTTGCCTCCCTTTCTGAGAGGGAGACGCCTCCACTCACCAGATGGCGCACACAGACGGCCCCACCCGCCCTGTCCACCCAGCATGTCCAGGACACTCACCTTCTCACTGCTGGCCCGCACTGGTGAGCTCCGGTCAGCCTGCGGAGCAGAACTTGGCTTTGAGAGTAAAGTCCGGTACAGCTCCTGAATTTCAGGAAGGGCCACCTGGAGCAGCTGTGCTTCCATCAGCAGCTCGTCCACTTCTGGACTCACACCTGTCACAGACGAGACCATGTCACAGCACTGACAACTAGTGTCACACACACATGTAGACCCGTGACACCGGCAGGGGGCACCTGCAGTCAACAACCAGCCTGCCCTTCTAAGTTACGTGCAGCTGAAGTTTAGGTCTGCAAAACGTGCCTACAGTACCGTGGGCACAGCAGAGCCCAAACCAGAGTCCTGCCTTCTGGTGACCAGGAAGGACCCCTTCCACACTGAGCCCTCCTCAGTCACTCGCACGCAGACCACCGTCACTCTGCCTTCACAGCTTGAAACAGAAAGCACAGAAGAGCCCAGGGCACGGGTCACTGTGGCGGTGAGAGGGAGCTTCGAGCAGGACGCGGGGACGTCATTTACAGGTGAAGACAGGAAAAAGGGGCCAGTTCCAGTTGAGACTCATCTCTAGGGTCCCCCCCAAGTCTCCTGAGTGACGAGGTGACCAGGGAGCCTGTCTCTGACGGACATGCTGCGTTCACCTCTCAGCTGCCTTGGCTGACCCTTTCGCCCCTGAAGGCCGTGGATATAAAGACGGCCTCTGTTTCCCGTGCATCGACAAACCTTCAGGGAGGATCTTTCTCTACCTTGCAAGTACGTGGTAACCACTTTTGACATTTCAGGATCAAGTGTTTTGCCACAGGATTGATCATCTGTAAGCAGCCCTACTGTAAGCTCACAGGCTGCTATCCTGCCCTCCAAACACAAACATACGAACCGTGGAGGGGAATGCAACTCCATCCTGCCGAGAAGGGCGAGTGCAAGGACGAGGTTCTGCCGTCCCAGTCACCAGACGAGGAAAAGGACGCTGTGCCAGGAGGCTGAGACACCTACGGGAGGAGACCCATTTAGAGGAGGGCCTTTCCAGGGCCACACAGCCCCAGGACGGAAGGGCAGGGCAATAGGGCCGGCACCGGGGGAGACCTGGCTTTCCCACACGGAGAGCGCCTCCTGGACCTCAGCTCTAGCCAGGTCCACGCAACCACCGAGCCTTCAACCCCCCTGGCTCCACGTGGACTGACTCCAGCAGGGAGAGCTCGGGGCGCGGGGGCGGGGGGGTTGTTCTCGGGGCCTGAGAGAAGAGCCTGTAGCCTCTTCTGACGGGGCACTGAGAACACACAGCCAGGACCCCCGGAGTAAACCAGCCGGGTATCATTCACATCCACCTCCCTACCTCCTCCACTGGCTACAGAAGGAGCTACGAGGAACACCCCCCACCCCAACCAGTGACTGAGTAGCACAGTGCCTTTCCCCTCATTCCTCAGCACAAACGCCTGGCAAGTCCCGCGTGAGCAAACAAACTCTCTGCTGGGGGCGGCCACCGCCCACTGGGGAGTCAGGGACCTGATTTCCAAAACCTGGACAGAAACGCTTTCAGAGGAGGACCATGACAGACGCTGATATTCCATCCTCTCTGATCTGCTGAGAGCTGAACGCACGAAACCCACAGGCTGGTGTCCCCACTGAGCCTCCTGCTAGAGGGCCGGTGGGCAAGCCCAGCCCCAAGGCAGAGGCCGCCCTGCTGGTCCCCGTCCAGTGGGTCTGCGCGCTCACCCTGCAGCCGGTCCAGTCCCCCCAGCACACGGCTGCCCCTCCAGGGGCGGCCGGGGAACCTGGCTCTTGGCAGAAAGGTCCTAGACAGTGTGAAACCTGCTGCCTCTCCTCTGAAGCCACTCGGTGCTCAGACCTTCACACCCACCTCCCTCCCAGGGCAGAGAGCAAGTTCCTTTTCTATTCAGCGACATATGTTGAGAGAAACACATGAAAAACAGGCGAAAAGTTAAAAGATACATATACATCCAACGTGCATCTGGGTTCACGCACGTAAGTCACAAAAGTCTTTAGGTACAATGCACATACGGAAACAGCGGCCAAGAGGCAACTCCTGACCAGCAGGTGCAGAGGAAACCCAAGCCACATGGTGGGGACACAGGACCCGCAAAGCGGGACACCACAGGCTCGGTCAGGGGGAAGGAGCAGAGCGCGGCAGACTCAAGCACCAGCACGGAAAGGCTCGGGCTCACCTTGCTGCTCTCTGGCGCCTGTCCGGCCGAGGCCTGCCACCTGCTGTGTGCCAGTCCGGAGCCCACCCGGTCGTGCACAGATGCCAGGCTCCCCGATGACAGCAGGTGCTGGGCTCTGTGCTGCCAGTTCACGGTTCTCTCAATCATGTAGCGCAGGGCATCGCCCTCTGGGAGGCGCACACGGAGGCGCTGCAGGGAGGCCAACAGGGGCAGGATCTTCTCCAGCGGAGGTTTCTCCGACCGCTGACAGCGGGGGCAGAGCCAGACTCGAGGGCCCTGTGGAGCACTGGGGGCGGCCACGCAGCTCGTGTGGAAAGCGTCCCTGCAGAGCTCGCACTGGACCATTGGGGCAGCGGGCGCTTGCTGGCACAGGCAGACCTTCGTCTCCGCGTCTGGGCCAGGCGACAGCAGCTTCCCCTCGTTGGCTCGTCTCAGGGCCTGCAGGGCTTCCATCTCCCTCAGGCGTGCCTCCCCCAGGGCCGCCATCTGCAAGGACACCCACAACCAAGGGCACCGTCAGACACTCTGCACTCAGGCCCAGGCTCTGCTGGGCGAGCGCCGAACCTTGGGTGACATACCCCCGGTGGTGAAGGGCCCGGTGGGGATGACACGCCCGTCTCACGGGCTGCAAAGGTGAGAGATGTGGGAACGAACACACTGCCTGGCACTTCCTAAGAACAACCACTTCATGTGCGCCCCTTCTGGAAAGTCTAACTTCCCTGCCCATTTACCACCTAGAAAATTCACTTCCCTTGAAAGACGCAGGTTTTCCCCACTCCTCTCCAGCCCTGTGCACTCACTTCTAAAGTCCCCTCTGCTCTCTGCTCCTCAGCTGCAGACGGAAAGGTGCCCTGGACCAGCCTCCACACAGCCACTGGCCACGTCTGTCTCCCACGTGGAGAGAGGCAACAGGAGCCGCTGGGCCAGACCTTCCTCACACCCACGCACACGGGCAGGTCACAACAAAGCGGGGCGTGGGGCAAAGGCCGAAGCAGGTTGCTTTCCCGCAGGAAGTGGCCAGCCCCCTCCCACTGGGAAGCCTTTCCTCTCAGTGAACCAAGAGCGTGTCCCAGGAGAGCGCTGATGCGGTGGACCTACAGCAGTGACCTGGAAACTCGGACAGACCCCACCTCTCACGGAGCAGCGGGGGGACGCCGGGCGCCCTTCTGAGGAACAGGGATTCTGAGCTGTCCGGGGGACCTGCGCACCTCAGCCAGCCCAGGCCCTACAGGTGCTACGTCCAGGCCAAGTTTAGAGGTGACTAGTTCAAAGCACAGGCTAAGCCGCAGTCAGCTGCCACCACCCTCCGCTTGGTGCAGTCTCCTCAACTGGAGGCTGGGCCACCGTGTTCCTCGACCTCTTCACTAACAAATGGGGGAGTGCAGACTTTGATGGCTGAACGGTCCCCTCTACACTCCAAAGCAGTGGGCCACAGGAACGGTGCCTTTTCCCACGCCTATCCCCACATCCTCAATGGCTCCATCTGTCACAGCTGAAACTGCTCCTGACCACCACGTTCTGCCCACCGCCAGCTCTGCCATGACTCACCAGAGGAGGCCAGCGTCCTAAAGTCCTAATGCCAGGACCAGCTCTCCACTACCTCTGTGCAGACCAGGCAAGTGTATCAGATAACAGACCCCTACTGTGTTGGGAGACACTCACTTGCTTCTGTGAGCAGAAGCCGTGCGCCGTGGGTGAGCCAGGGACACTGGGGACAGCTCCCTCGGAGCCCCTGTGCGAGCCCGGCAGGGTCCAGCGGCTGCATCACACAGCGCACCGAGTTCCGAGCAGACAAGGTCTTTCTTCTCGGAAACGAACCACAGACATCGCTGGGAAAAGGAGCCCCTGAAAAACGCCAGAACGAGGCCCAGGCAGCAGAGTCTGCTTGGAACTGACTGAACGTACACACATGCCCAAGAAAGGCTGTGTCAAAATATGCAAATCGATCTAGGCCACGTTAAACACAAGAGAAGTCAGCAGCTACAAGAAAGAGACTGGGAAGAAGAGGCCCCACCCGAGGACAGAGCCACACGCCCGGGTCAGTCAGCAGGTGGCCCTGGGCTAGGGGGCAGTGCTGTGAACCGATAGAGCGTCCAGGTGGGACCACACCAACGGAAACCATCGGCAGAGTGATGAGGCACCTACCAAAGTGGAAGCAATACTGGCAAATCGAGTCTCTCAAGAGCATCAAACTCATTTTTACCAGGGGCCACATCAGCCTCATGGTTGCCTTCAAAGGGCCGAATATAATTTCAGGACTGTGTGAATGTAACTACTGCTTAACAAGGGGCAATGAGCTCAGCACTGCCATCGGGCGGAAACAAGATGCAGGGTCAGACAGAACAAGGGGGAGGGGGAGGGCAGGACTCGGCCTGCAGGCCTTGCGTTTGCACCTGTGACGTATCTGCTAGGGGTTGATAGTCAACTTTCACAAAGAACTCATATAGCACAACAGCAAAAAACCCAAACAATCCAATTAAGACGGGCAAAGCATCTTAACAGACATCCTCCCAAAGAGGACGCACAGTGCCCACCAGGTGGGAAGGTGCCGCGCATCACCACCACTAGGGGAAACACAAGTCAGGACCACAGCGAGCTGCTGCCTCACCCCTGCCGGAGGGCGGCTCTCGAAAGACAAGAAGCGACAAGTGCTGGTGAGGACGTGGGAGAGCGGCGGCCCTTGTGCACCGTGGGTGGGGCTGGGCACTGGCGCAGCCCCCGTGGAGAGCGGCGTGCGATCCCTGCAAACGGCCAGGACAGAACTATGACAGGACCCAGCCACCCCGCGTCTGGGCGTGTCCTCCACGCTGCAGGAGCCACTGCACCCCACGTTCCCGGCGGCATCACACACAGCGGCCAAGACGTGGGGGCCACCTGAGTGCCCGCCGACGGGGAGCGGGTGAAGAACGTGGGGCGTGCTTACACGCCGGAACACACTCAGCGGCGAGAGGAGGGAAACCCTGCCGTCTGCATCAGCACGTGTGGCCCCACAGGGCACGGGCTGAGTGAACCTCAGAGAGAGAAAGACTAATTTTTAGAAGAGGTTTAAAGGCTTCCAAACCACAGAGCTGCCTCCCCGTTCTGACGCTGTGCTCACCAAACATGCTCCACCTGGAGGCCAAATCGGCACCCAGGACCCCAGCCCAGCCCAGAGGTACCGACGAACCAGTGCTGGGAGGCCCTTGCTGGATCTGCTGCACCTGTCTGCACATCTTCCATTGAAAACTTATATTTTCACCCTGGCTGGTGTAGCTCAGTGGATTGAGTGCGGGCCTGCGAATCAGGCGATCGAGGTTCAATTTCAAGTCAGGGCACATGCCTGGGTTGCAGGCCAGTTCCCAGAAGGAGACACACGAGAGGCAACCACACATTGATATTTCTCTCCCCCTCTCTCCCTTCCCTTCTAAAAACAAATGAATAAAATCTTTAAAAAACCAACACCCTGTGAACAGGCGGGGTGGGAGCCGCCCTCCCCACCACCAGAAGAAGGAGGCAAGGGGCCCGTACGCACAGCTGCAGCCGTCTCCTTGCTCTCGGCTAAGGCCCTCTCCAGGTCACTCAGGGTCTCCAGCCTGCTGCTCCTCTTCTTCCCACTGGGCAAGGGTTCCTTGAACTTCCTCTGCTTCCTCTTTGACCCCCAAGGGCCAACATCGCAGCGAGGACACAGCACCTGAAATGTGGGACACAGCACAACCGCTGGCACGCAGGTTTCCGACACAGACGAGGCGGCCCCAGAGGCTGCGACGAGCAGTGGGAAGGACGTCAGGTTCTTCCTGTTTAACAGTTTGTCAGCACTGTGTCGCCCTGGGCCAGACAACTCTCCTTTGAAAGGGAGGGGAAGGAAAGAGGGAGAAAGAAGGAAATCTCACGGGGCACCGACTTGCACTCAGACCCAACACCTGACTGGCGCCCGCTTACAAACACGCACCAAGTCAGTGACGGCGCTTTGTGAGAGGGGAGGGGCCTTACTAAGTGCAAGTGGTGAGAGTCCAACCCTAACAGACTGAGGAGCCTCCATGAGAAACGCATCCTCCCTTCACCAAATGCTACCTTCAACGTATCCACAGCACACGGGGAGGTCTCACAGACGGGGAGGTCTCACTAGAAGCTGAGAAGGACCTCCGGGCTCTACTGAAAAACTCGTGACCCCATGGGATGGAAGGGGCTGCACACACACCTCCAGGAGTGAGTACGGGGAGTTCTCCATCAAGAATGTGTTTGCAGCACACTCTTTCCAGGCCTGGACCTCAGCTACCAGCGACTCCAGTCTTGGGAGGGGACTCAGATGCACGGGGATGCAGCGGCCTCGAGTGACAAGTTCCACCAGTGTGTCTAACACTGGCACGCGGCCTCCAACCTGACAAACCAAGGAAAATTAGAGTGACTGAGAGAAAGGGGTGTTTCTGTGCCCGGTGGGAAAAGCCCAGCTGAGACTCGGCGCGCACCACCAATTCAATGAGTAAAAGTGAGAGAGCAGCAGAGCCCATGATGGTGGGGGTGGGAGGGGGTGTTCTTTCACGTAACCAATAACTGAAGAGCCTACTTCGTGCTGGGCCCAAGGAAAGCACTGTGGCCACGACATGCACGGTGGCCCCTGGATTCTGACTGTGTCCTGGGAAACTCACTAGCCACACTGGCTGCCATAGGCAGCTTGAGAACAGTTCAACAGAAATGGAGATTGGCAGCAACTCAAAACACTTTACAACTCACAGAAATAAACGCAACAAAAGAGAGTTTTACTCCAACCTACTCACCAATGACAAAGTAACTCAGAGCACATTACTCAGGAAACTAACATGAGCTCAGAAACCTGGTGGTCTCTCCAACCTGAGAACGCGGTAAGCAAGACTCGCCAGGAAAGCCCAGGCGTTCTGATTCAGACCCCCGGGGAGGCCCAGGAACCTGCCTTTCTGACACGTCCAGGTGGTGCTGGGACCACGTTTTAGGAACGACGTGGTCAGACTGGAAGACGGAGACACTGGGTGAGCCTGGGGGGGGCTACGGAGGCAGCGCTGCCGCTGGGCAGCCATGGGGTGCCCCTTCCCGGAAGGGACACTTCCCGGAAAAGCAAACGGAGAGTAGGC
Source organism: Sturnira hondurensis (assembly GCF_014824575.4). Classification (NCBI taxonomy): domain Eukaryota; kingdom Metazoa; phylum Chordata; class Mammalia; order Chiroptera; family Phyllostomidae; genus Sturnira; species Sturnira hondurensis. The sequence continues at coordinate 2,376,468 of NW_028091436.1, forward strand.
AGGTTGGCGTTTCACTGCTCTGACGTCCGTCCTGGTGGGTCAGACGCTGAAAGGCGCAGCTGTCCTCCTGGGCACTTTGGGACGGCATCTCATACCACACGCCGCTCTGTGATGCTCAGCTTAGAAAGGCAGGGACACCCCCTGGGTGGAGCAGGACACTGGGTAATACTCTTAAGTGAACAGTCCACTAAATACAAAGACGTTCCTTGACGCAGGTGTTTAACCCTCAAACGCACGAGACAACCACGGCCAGGCTGTCACCGCAGGACCCGCTCTGGGCCCGGCCGTGGCACACACCCAGCGGTGTGGTCTCCGCACAGCAGAGCCACGCCCTGTCAGCAGGGTGGGCACGGGTGTCCCCTGGCTGCAAGGAGGGGGGACCTTGCCAGAAACTCGCCACTAGAGTTCCAGCAATCACTGACAAGAGCCGGCACCCAAAGCACCCGCTGGGGAAATTTACAAACAGTAAATACTTCCCGTGGCCAGTCTTTAACTAGCTGGGCTCACTCACTCCTTAATTACATAGTAGTATTTATCACCCATCTTCTCTTCCCTATGAAGTGCAAGAGATGCCCAGATGTTTTCTTGCGAACATCTAGACAAACCTTCCTTTCTGGCATTTCTTGTTAGACGTTGACTAATTAGCACCACTTTAAATGACACAAATGTTCATAAAGCAAGATACTTTATTCCCAAATTCTGATGGCTTCAAAAAAACAGACCAACTTGAGACTCAAAAACACCACAAATTAAAATTTAAAACACAGCCCGTTAAATAATTCAAAGATCTTTTTCCTCACTAGGTCACTGAGACCCTTGGGTTCTGGTGATCAGAGGATAAGGAAGACGTCCCCTACCAACAGCCCCCAGCTGACCAGTAGGGACACCCTAGAAGTCACTGTCCACTGCCCGCGAGTGTGACCCCTTCACCCGCAGGAACACCCAGCCTTAGTGCTGCTCTGGACAATACTTGGCAACTCGCCCCATTTACTTCTTCTGGAGGGATGGCGAGGCACCTCCAGTTAAGCCCCTACTGCCTGGTGACACACCTGGGCTCTGGGACCGTGTTTGGCCGTGCGATCGTGTACCTGGGCTGAATCTGCACCTATTTAAAAAGACTTTATTTATATTTAGAGAGGATGATGGAGGGGAGGGAGAAAGAGAGGGAGAGAAACATCCATGTGTGGTTGCCCCCCACGTGCCCCCACCAGGGACCTGGCCTGCAACCCAGGCCTGTGCCCTGACCTAGAACCTGACCAGCAACCCTCTGCTTCACAGTCCGGTGCACAATCCACTGAGCCACACCAGCCGGGGCCCAATTTTTCAATCACTGCCCTTAACAGACACACCTACAAACTCAGGTTTGTTTGTTTGTTCACACCAACCTGCAGGGCCTCCACCTCCTGAAGCCAGTCCCTGGCTCTCTGCACCGAGTCCTTCAGAGCCGCCCCGCTGGGCAGGTAGGCGGGGATCTCCTCCATCTCCTTCAGCGCCGCGCTGAGGCTGCTCAGGGAGTGCCGGGGCCTAGAGGAGGGAAACGCCAGCCGCTCAGCGCCGTGCGACGGCTCAGCTTCCTTGTGGTTTACCGAGGAAATGGAAAAACTACCTCAAAGGGAATTCAGTGCGGCACATAACTTCTCTAAATGGCAACAACTGTTAGATATCCAATTAATTAAGATTCAAATGGCTGCCTAAGACTTAAAAGAGCATCTAAGACAAAACAAATGAATCAGTGAAACGTTTAAATTCTCCTTGCTCCTCACTTTCCACGGGCAAACCACAAACGCCCCCTGCAGCTCACTCAGTGACAATGCTCTCAAGTTACCCACGCCTCTCTGCGTCTCCTGCGTGGGCCCAGACGCACCGTGAGGGCCCTGCAGAGTCGCCAAGAACATTAAAGTCCGCCAGGGCCTCAACACGCCAGAAGCACCGTGCCATCAACTTGCACACTCTCCCCGGTGACCGCGATTCCAGGGTCACGGAGTGTCTGCGACTGAGACGACTTTCTGGGCTTCAGGCTGCGTCCGACAGACTGCAGGCCACTGAGCCGGTCAGACACGGCCACCCCAGTCCGGGGCTGCTCCTGAGCAGCAGCACGGGTGCACGGCCAGACCCCTCTGCTCTCCAGGACAGAGCACACTAGCTCACACCCTCTCTTTACGACCCTTGGGGATCCCGCCCATTAACTCGAGTTGGAACAACATTTCCACTGATTTGCAAAGTCCGTTTTCTCTCAAAGATGACACTGCACAGCAAAGCAAGAAAGGGCCTGTCCAGGTGAACCACTCATTTCCCTATCAGTCTTCCTTGACCCGACTCCCAGCGGTGCGGACAGCTCAGCTATCTGTACCACTGCAGCTGCAGGGTGCCACCCCCACCCTCCCCGGGAGAGGCGGAGGCCAGATGGCGCACCTGGCTCGGAGGAGGCTCTTGGCTCTGTCATCCCAGTGCTCTGACACCGTAAGCAGCTCCTGCAGCCGCGCCATCGCCTTCTCCACAGCCGCGTACGGGGCCAGGCCCACGCCCAGGTCGATGAGCCGCCTCATGTCATCTAAAGTGAGGGAGCTCGCGTCTAGGCAAGCTTGCTGCACCTCCTCTAGCCAGCGGGCCTGCTCCAGACGAATACGCATCTCAGCAAGCTGCGGCAGTTCGACATCAAATTCGAAGCTGACGTCCAGCAAGTCTTGCAGCTCGGCCGCACTGGGCATCTCCTCAGAGAGCAACTTCTGGCTATGCTGTTGGAAATCTTCCACACGACTCAGAAGATCCTGAAACACACGGCTTGTTACATCAACACAGTGATCTCAGTAATTGGCCTCTCACTCGCAGAACCCGCTGTGCACACTCGACAGGACGCTGTCCCACCTCACTAGGCTGCAGCAACAAGGTGAGTGACGAGGTGACAACTCAAGTGCCCCGACGCTGCAGCCAGTGCCGCAAGCAGACCGCACGCCCCTGCCAGGTGGGGGTCGCTCTTAACGTGAAAATGCCCGCCTTCACCTCTCCACCGAAGGCCTGTCCTTATCTTTACACACACACGCCCTTCACATCAGCCCCACTGATCGACGAAAGGCAGCCCGCCCAGCACCCGCCCGGGAGCCCCGTTACCTTCAGCTGCGGCGTCTGACTGAGGACGCACGGGAGGGCGTACAGCTGCGTCACGAACTGGCGGAGCTCACTCACCGTGAGCTGGTTTGGGGACTTCCCGCCCCCAGATCGGTACCTGCAAAGACAGGGGCCGAGGAGGCCCTGTGAGAAGACGGGCACTCCCCGTCCCCAGACTCCAGGGTGGCAGACGCAGGACCAAAGGGGAGGCCCGAATTCACGGCCACAGGCCCCACCTGGTCTGCCTCTTGCCGTCGAGCAGCTGCTGGGCGACAGAGGCGCACTTCTCTGCGTCCTGGGTGACGAGGCGAAGGTGACGGAGAAGGTCGTTGTCTGGGAACTTCTTCATCTCAGACTCTCCAATCAAAGCCTTGAAGCTGGCAAGGCCTAGGGACAGATAAAAGGTGACCGTTGTGGGCCACCCAGCGGGCAGCGTGGAGGCGAGGTGGTTTCCGTCAGCTCTGATCTCCAAGTGCTCGCCACGCTTCACGTCATTAAATCTGCAACCGCCAGTGTGGCGAATTTTCTGCTTAAAACGAAGAAATGTTTACACAGAAAACAGCTGACTTGCTGAAACAGAGCAATGCAAACTCTCACTGTGCCCGAACTTCCCTCCTGCATTTCGCCCTGCAGCCGGCAGTCACCAGTGGGCTCGCAGGCAGGGGCACGTCACCTCTTAGGCTACGGAAAGAAGAGCATAAAAACACCGACACAGGGAGGAAGCCGTGGCTTTCAAAGGCCGTTGTCTGGGGCAACGCAGGAGAAAGGAGGCGGTACGGAACGATGAGTGACGGAAACAAGCACCTCCGAGACTCCTGCCTTGTCGTGACGTCTCCTTAAACCAAGTTTTTCTGAGGCGCCCCACAAAATGGGAATGACGCCGTCTCTGAGACAGAGTGTGCAGGTCCCTCTGCCTCCTGACAACATGGTCTAGGTCAAGAGTACAGCGTGCACGGCTCCTGCATCAAGACCTCCCTGGCGGCCCCCGCACCACCTCGCCCGCTCCTGTGCCTCCCCGCTCTCTGGGCACGCTCTGCGAGCCTGCCTGCACGGGGTGCACTTAGGCAGAGCCTCAGACTGAGGCTGACAGCCTCAGCACAGCCGGTCCTGCTTCCCGTACCACCTACTTTTCTTCTTGTTGACTTTCGCCTCCAAAGCATCATTCACATTCAAGGCCCACTCGTTGTAAGACTCTGCTCGCAGCTTCAACGCATTCATCATGGGGTAGAGGTCATCCAGGGTGTATCTGTATCTGCAAACAGGAGGTGTGGGTTGGGAGAAAATCCCATGTTTTCGTTCCATATTCGGGCCCTGGAGCTCCACTGAGGAGCCTGTGTGCTCTGCAGGAAACCACCCACGCCTCCCACTCACCGCAGTTTGTATCTGTGAGGCGGACAGGCACACAGCTCCTGCACGTGGTGCAGGCAGACGAGCAGGCCAGGAGAGCACGCGCAGGAGATGGCGGACATGAAGCACGTCGTCTTGCATCTTATACACTGACGCTCGTCATCCGGCAGCAGCTCAAAATCCATTCTTTCTGCATCAATCACTCCCTAAAGAACAGTGTATGTGAGAGGCCTCTGGAGACTCCTGTGGCCCACCAGCGCCCCCAACAGGGAGTGCAGGGTCAGCACCGTGCAGAATGGGAAGTGACAGTGACGCAGCAAACATGGAGTCCTCGCTTCGCCTGTCTAGCGAGGACCTGTTTTTAGACAAAGTTTGATGTGAGTATAAAAACAGTGGTTGGCAGGACAATAAAACTAGATTATTAGCTGTTCCTTTGACTCCGAAGTGACCTTGGCCACATTGCAGGCACATGCAAAGGCAGTGCTCTTGCCCCACACCCTGTACCACCAACAAGAATCACTTTAAGATGAGCCCTGGATGCTGTAGCTCAGTGGATTGAGCGCGGGGCCTGTGAACCAGACAATGGTGGTTCGATTCCCAGTCAGGGCACATTCCTGGGTTGCAACCCAGTTGCCGGCAGGGGCCAGTTCCCAGCAGGGGATGCACAGGAGGCAACCATACATTGATGTTTCTCTTCCTCTCTCCTTCCCTTCCCCTCTAAAGATAAATAAATAAAATATTTTTTTTAAAAAAGAATCACTTAAAATGAAATAAACATTTAAACGTAAAACCTAACACTAGGAACTCTATATATGCCTGCACAGGAGAAAAATCCTGCGAGTTTGGGTCAGGCAAAGGTTTCTTAAGGACCACACACAAAATAGATCCAGGAAGGGTAAACTGGCGAACTGGATGTCACCGAAGCAAAACGCTTCTGCTACTGGAGAGATGCCGCGAAGGGGACACAGAATCAGGCCCCCAACTGGGAGGCAGTGTCTGCAGAACACCCGCCTGCTATCCAGAATAAACAGAAATCTCACCTTAATCCAATGAAAGGGGGTGGGCAAGACATTTAGCAGACTCTTCACCAAAGAGACACAGGTACAGGTAGATGAGAGCACGGTAACGTGTTTCACTGTATCAACAGCCATTAAACAAAAAGTCTCGCAGGGAATCGGGTTAAGGAGCGACCTAGAACCTCACTAAGTCCTTCGCGACAAACACCACAACACTGAGGTCCCAGGAGCCTCACCAGCTGACGCACGGCTTCTCTCAAAGCCCTCTCATCCTCGACCATGACAGCCATGTCCTTCTGCACGGTCGAGGCCACGACGACGTCCAGCACGCTGGCCTTGGAGGCCATCTTGCAGATCATCTCGTCGTGGGAGAACACGCAGTAGCGGTGCAGCAGGCGGTAGTGCTCCACGCACTGGCGGCCCAGGGGCAGCTGTTCAGAGACAGGGACACGCGCACCGTCCTTCTCCCTCCCACGCCCAAAGCCTTCTGGACCCTGACCCTGACCACCCAACGGCCCAACATTGTGCCTGGGCCCCACGCATCACGTACCAACTCTCAGAGTGGATCTGAGAGGCCTTGGGGTTTTTAATGCATTAACAACGTGTTACTGCCCAAACGAGAATCTAACTGGAGCCCCAGCTGGTGGTGGCTCAGTGGCCTGAATGCTGGTGGTCTGTGAGCCAGAGGGTCGCCAGTTCAACTCCCAGCCAGGGCACAGGCCTGAGCTGCAGGCCAGGTCCCCAGTAGGGGCAACTAGACACTGATGTTTCTGTCCCTCTCTTTCTCCCCCTTTCCCTCTCTAAAAATAAACAAATAAAATCTTAAAGAAAAGTAAGTTATTTTAAAGATGCTAAAAAACCGAATCTAACCAGAGATAGAAATCGACACATTTCCTGAAACCACTGTGCAGAACCGGACACGGTTCACCTACTACTTCTGGGAGCAATGATGCCCCAAAAAGGGCAGAGGAGCTGGAGAGACAGGCAGTGCTGTGGTTCAGAGAGACACTGAAATGAGGTTGCAGCTCATCAGATGTAACACCTCACACTGACATCAGACAGTTCTTTTTAGGTAAACAAAGTACAAATACTAACATTTAAAAATCTACTTTCCAAAGTAACTAAAACCAAATACTTTGTTAAAAACTGCTGTTTTGGACAACTGGGGCTTGTGTGGAACAGTCTGAAGACTGCAACTATCGTCAGTCTGCAATGAGCCCCTGAGCTTCAGCCAAAACGTGCCACAGGGGACGCCTTCCCTCAAGTCTTGCTGTAAAAGACAAGACCGCCAGCTGCACCCAGCCGTGTGCTCAGCCGGTCCGACCTGGATTTCCAGCCCAGTACAGCGCCTAACTTAACACGGGTCAACAGTGTGCAGATCAGCTTCCTGAGTGGCGACAGGTTAAGGGACCACGTGTGTGATGGGGGCGAAGCAGTCCCGACTCGGCACGCAAGGCTCACAAAGCCCCGACCCCGTACCCAGTCCACAGTGCAGAAGTTCACAGCCTCGGCGAAGTTGAAGCCCTGGTTGAAGCCGCTGTGGTAGGCGCGCGGGAAGGTGATCACGAACTCCCCAGCACACTGGTTGGTCCGGTAAACCTGAGGAGACACAGCCGAAGTTTTTACTGACATTCTCCCAGAAGACGGTCTGGACACAGACCATCAGACGGTTCTTCAGTAGGGGTAGCTTCCCACCCATTAAAAGTGAGCCAGAGAGAAGAGGACGAAAACCGCCGCGGCCCACCACCAGATGGAGTGGTGCCCTGGCCACCAGGGCTGCTGAGGGTCTAGACAACGTGACGTGGCTCACATTACGCAAGTGGCTACATCCAGCATTGGGACACATCTCTGTAAATGAAGCCAAAATTAAGAATATCCCACATTATTAGGCCTGGCTGATATGGCTCAGTGGACTGAGTGCTGGCCTCCGAACTAAAGGGTCACTGGTTCAACTCCCACTCAGGGTACATGCCCAGATTGTGGGCCAGGTCCCCAGTAGGGGGCGCATGAGAGGCAATCACACACTGATGTTTCTTTTCTCGCTCTCCCTGCCCTCTCTTTAAAATCTTAAAAAAAAAAAAGAATATTCTACCTTTAACCAAAATAAGATCTCTGACCAATTCAAGAAATCGCACACTATTTCAAAAGCTACTACCATGGAAAGACAACTCTGTATCTGCATCGCTGGTTTTCCGACATGACCCACAGCAGTGTCACGCAGGGGAGATTCTCAGAAATGTAAATTCGTGACCACTCCACGCCAACACCACAGGAAACTCCGGCGGTGAATGGGGCTCAGCCTGGGAGGCGAGGAGTGCGCCCCAGGTCCTGATTCTCGCCAAAGGCGCAGACCGCTCCCCAGCACATGCGCACGGCTCCTCTCTCCGGGGAACTCTTCTTCCTCCCCCACCTCTGCCTTGCACACTCCTCCCATACGCCTGCCCAGACACACTCCCTTCCTTCTCGGAGCTCCACACGTCCCGGGTCAAACATCGTTTTGTAGCCCTGGTTCTCCAGAGTCAGTGGGTCAGCAGCCTCCCAGTTGAGCCACTGTCGTCATCTGTCTCCTTTCTGTCGTCTGTCTCTCCTCTTCCAGAGTGAGCTCCCAAAGGCAGGAGTTCATTCATCTCATCTGAAAGTCCAAAGTTGAACCCCACATGGCCATGGCCAGGGCCAGACACTCACAACCAATCAGAAAGGGCAATCAGTATGAGGGGGTAACACACACAATGAGGAGTGGGTGGTATTTTGGTCGTGACTGGTCGTTCTTTTCTAAGCTATTTGATGATCCCTCAAATGAAGTCCTTGCTACCTGACCCCAATTACTGGCCTATGGACCCAAAAGCATAAAATTCAGGCCACAGCAAGACAGAGAATTCACACCTGCACTGGAAATGCACCACTTTTGTCTGATTCGGCCGAGACAGGCTCTGCAGCTCCCTACACCTCACCCCTACCGCCCCCGATCTTCGGTGTCCCCTCCCCAAGCAGCCACCACCCCAGCGAGCGCCACTCCACGGAGAGCCTGGAGGAAACATCCCCAACAGCCCTGTCTACAGTGAGAAGCCCAATCCCAAGCTTAAGACCCTAAAGTAAATTTTCTTTTAAAATATGCTTAATTAGGGGGGAAGGTGTACTATGACCAAGACCTGTCAAACACGTCGTTTCAGTTCATCATTCAAAAGTAAGATTGAGTAGGTTCAATAAATTATTTTTTTATAAAGTACGAACAGGGCATGAAGGATTCCAACGTTAGAGTTCAGATCTAATCACAACAGAGCCCGGCCTTTCTCAGAGTATTTACATTGACAAATGACATGGATGTTTTAGGGTTTTGTTGCAGTGAAGAAGCAAGTTATAAACAAAAACCATGGTGCAGAGTATACAGTGGGGACGGCCGCATGACCTGTGAGTGGACAAGACACAATGGGACTGGACACGAAGAGAAAGTGTCACAGCCGTGACTTGTAAAGTGAGGCTGCTTCCCGATCTAGTCATTGGCAACAATGAATCAGTTTGTGGGTCTGAGAACCCCCAATGCAACATAGTATCAAGTCCCACCAAACAGTTGCCAAGTCAGGGGGGGGGGGGAGCCCTGGGGGATGGGGGGAGGGCCGGCCAAGCACGTACGGGCACGTCGTGCGTCATCAGGGTGTTGGGGTTCATAATGGTCACGAGCTGGTGCAGCAGGTCCGGCTGGGACACAAAGAGCTCCGGGGCGAGTCTCTTCATCACGTCTTCCAGCTGCTCGGCGGCGTACCCGGGAACGCCGTACCAGGTTTTCGGCTCACCCCTGGAAATACGTGATAAAAACTAATCAATGTCCAAAAAACACCTAAGCATGGACTTTAAGTAGTCTCTTTGTATCACACACATTCCCAAAATCACCAACACACAGAGCCACACAGGGACACACGCAGTTCAGACATGTGTCTGAGCTGAGACACAGCTGGGGCGGGAGCTGCCCCCACCAGCCCGCACCCTGCGCCTGGGTCCCTGGGGCCCCCACCAGTGTAGGTAGTTGATCGAGTAGCTCCAGTGGTCTTCAATGTGCCAGCAGAACGAAGAGAAGCACATGCCCACGTACAGCCAGGGGAGCTTCATGCCACATATGTCAGCGGTGATGTGAGCAAGAACCGACTGCTCCATCACTGGCATGTTGTTCAAATTCCAGCCACTATCGAGATACTCCTAAAAATGCAGAGATAAAAAAGTGAAAAGGCTTAGCTATATCACGCGAACATTTCAGAATTGAGTGTTTCAAAAAGATGTGCGAAGAGAATCTCCTTCAAAATAAAAACGTCAGGGCAGCAGGTGGGAGAAGCCATGACGCTGACCTCTGGGACACCACGGACCACCTTTGCCGCTTTAAGCTTCACACACGTGACCTTGCACGGCCTGCGTGTTCTACGTGCCCCTTTCCCACCTGGATGCGGAAGAGCAAGGCAACCCAGGTCGGTTTATGTGAAGCCCGTGGTGCTATGAGTCGGGACAGTGCTGTCAGAGGCCTGTCCTGAGACAGGGACAGTAGTGACGAAGGGGACAGAAGAGGGGCTTCTGGGGGAATGTGGTCAGGTCCTGTTTCTTCCAGCATGGTTACACGGATGTGTTCGGGCCATGAAACTTCATCAAACTGTGCACTTACGATTACGTACTTCTCTGTTCATGTTAGATTTCCAAAAGTTTACCAAAAAACCTCTCTGACTTTTTACTAAACAGAAACTTTCCTAGCAGTTGGGGTCATTATGGGAAATTATGGACTCAAACCTTAAAGTTCATAGGTAAGTAAGGTCTGAGGCTGGCTGGTGTAGCTCAGAGGATTGAGCACCAGCCTATGAACCAAAAGGTCACGGATTCGCTTCCCAGTCACATGCCTGGGTTGCAGGTCCCTGGCTGCGGGCACGCGAGAGGCAACCAACCAGTGTTCCAACCAGTGGTCCTCTTGCTCGGTATTTCTCTCCCTCTTTCCCCCTCCCTTCCCCTCTCTCTGAAAACAAACATCTAACGTCTTTAAAAACGAAAATAAAGAAGACAAGTAGGCCTGGTCCCAACCCCTCAGACTTCCTTCAAAAGGAGAAACCAAAGTGACAGGCTCTGATGGCCCAGGGAGGGCAGTGCGTCCCCCCTGTCACCACAGGGCAGCGGCGCCGCGGGGATCAGGCTTCTGTGGGCTCTCGGTGCTCTCCCCGAAATCATTAAAAACCTGGTGACTGAGGGTCTTCTGAAAGTAATCCTAAACCACTTCAAACCAACCAAATGGAAACTGAATCAGTAACTCAAGCTCCAGGCTACACCGGGTTCTGCAGTACAGCTGCCGCTAAGGCCACGTCACACCCAGCAGACCCTGGACACGCTCCGCCACCCAGTCCCCTCTGAGTGCAGGTGCCCCCCGGAGGTGCCCACCTCTTCCTCGGGGGAGAGTTTGACCTTCCCGTCTCGGACAGGGAAGCCACTGCCAAACTCCTTCGAGGCGATATCGGCTCCATACTCGACCGTGACATCCTCCTCAATGGTGCTCACCAGCCGCCAAAATTCTTTCTCAACCAGTTCTGTGGGAACCATCTGGAAGTAAAACCGTAAGAAAGAGGAAAAATGCACCTTCTCCAACATCAACTCAGAGCCCCACTTGACTGGATGAGCTGAACGACAGGACCACGGGATAGCGCCCTGAGGAACGGTCCTCGTGCTGTGGTCCACAGTGCCCCCGGGCAGCTCCCACTGTTTCCCAGCAGGCATTTAATAATAACTGGGAGTAGCCACTAGGCATTCCTGCTTCTCCATGGCAGACCTGGCCACTGACGTAAAGGAGGCAGGGAGCGCAGCACACTGACACTCCCAACCTGCAGGTACAGTTCTGCCCAGACAGGTAACTTGCACGGCCTCCGGGCTGAGTGGCGCTTGCCCTTCCCAGCGTCCTAGCACACCGCCCAAGGCCCCCACTCGCCCTTCCACTCAACCTGGCTGAGGACACCATGGGCGACCACAGAGCGGGCAGTGCAGACTGTGAACAAGAGCCCGCTCTCACGCACAAAGCGCCCCAACTGAGTGCCTGGGGCCTGTGCTTCACTGACTGTGTCCTTCCCGCAAAGTCCTTGTCTTTTAAGTAAAAAAAAAAAGCCAAGCACAGATGGAAAAGCCACAGACAAGTCACGGGGACTGGCTAAGCAGACCCGTGGGGAATAATACAAGGCACAACAAGGAGTAAAAGAACGGAAAAGTAGAGCACGATTTGGATTTATGGTCCCATTAAACAAACAAACACCTGAAGCAACTTCCCAGCTGACGCTAGTGAAGTCAGGCCCCAAACAACACGGCAATTACAGTGGGAGAAAACGGTCGATTGCTCTCACCGGACCTCAGTAACCATCCCCAAAATGGAATGCAACTGAAAAGATCCACACACAGGAAGTGTCTGCTGAAGCACTTCGTCCGTGGTCAGAAAAGCCCAGCTGGTGTACCCAGAATCACGGCAGAAAAGCATTTAAACACTGGCGTGCTCACGCGCTTCGTATCAAGCGCCAAATGAAACACGCAACACTTCTCTGCGAGCAGACAGAACGCAGTAACCTGCGACGACGGACAGTGTGCAGATGCATCCCCCACGCACAGCACGCCGAGGGGCATGTGGAGTCATTCGATGAACTCTGTGGAGTTTTCTGTAAATTCTATCTGCTGAGCTGAAAACATTACTGGAGACTTCGTACACTGTACGGTCACAGCTGCTCTATGGCTCATGTGGAAAAGCCTATCTCTAGGGAAATCAGATGAAAAATCAGAACCCGTTTGAAAGTGCTGCGGGATTTTAACGCCACTGAGCAAACCAAGGTTTCGCTGTGCGTGATGCGGACTGTCGGGGAAGTGCCACCTCGAATCTCTCTCCAGAGCCACCCTTATAAAGTCACTAAAATCCTCAATCACAGCAGTATCCGTGTACATACGTGGACCGGCATGTTGAAGTAATCAGACTTGAAGGCATCTGCCATCTCCCCAAATGTGCGGAGGGTGTAGTCCCGGGCTGCTTGTTCAAAGCCAAATGCTTCTTGTGGCTTACTACACTCCTATGAGAGAAAAGAGATTTTTGTTTACACATGTACAAAAAAAACAGATGACTAAAATTGCTTACATACAGAGGGCTCTGATCCTGCTATGGAACAGGCACAAACAACCCGAAAGATGGCACAAGAAGAACTCAAAGTCCCAGAGCCAATAACTCTAAGCGACCGAGAAATTGCCAGCCTCTCAGAAGCACAATTCAAGACACTATTTATCAGGATGTTCACAGAACTGGTTGATTATAGTCACAAATTAGAGGAACATATGAAGGCTAAACTAATTGAAATGAAGGGAGATGCACAGGAAACTAATAGTGATGGAAAGGAAACGGGGACACAAATCAATGGAATGGACCGGACCAGAAGGAAGAACAAAACATCCAACCAGAAAGGAATGAAGAAATGAGAATTCAAAAAAATGAGGAGAGGCTTAGGAACCTCCAGGACATCTTTAAACGTTCCAACATCCGAATTATAGGGGTACCAGAAGGGGGAAAGAAACAGCCACGAGTGGAAAACTCATTTGAACAAATAATAAAGGAGAACTTCCCCAGTCTGGCAAAGGAAATAGACTTCCAGGAAATCCAGGAAGCTCAGAGAGTGCCAAAGAAGTTGGACCCAAGAAGGAACACACCAAGGCACATCATCATTACATTAGCCAAGACCAAAATGAAGGAGAGGATCCTAGAAGCATCAAGGGATAAGGGGACAGTTACCTACAAAGGAGTACCCATCAGACTGACAGCAGATTTCTCAAAAGAGACCTTACAGGCAAGAAGGGTCTGGAAAGAAGTATTCCAAGTCTTGAAATCCAAAGACCTACAGCCAACATTGCTTTATCCAGCAAAACTTTCATTTAGAATGGAAGGACAGATAAAGTGCTTCTCAGATAAGGTCAAGTTCAAGGAGTTCATCATCACCAAGCCCTTATTATATGAAATACTAAAGGGACTTATATAAGAAAAAGAAGATGAAAAATATTAACAGTGAAAGGACAGCAAACACACAGTTATTAACAACCACACCTAAAACAAAAGCAAACCAAGAGGACAGCTAGATCAGGAGTGGAACCATAGAAATGAAGAACACATGGAGGGTTAGAAATAGGGGGGTGGGAGGGGGAGAAGGGGGGAGAAGGCACAGAAAATAGCAGAGATGGTAGGTAGAAAATAGATAGGGGGGAGGGCGAGAATACTGGGGGAAATATAGAATCCAAAGAACTTGACACACGTGGTTATAAACTAAGGGGGGGAGAATGGTGGGGGAGGGAGGGTGCGGGTGGAGGGGAATGAAGGGGGGGAATAGAACAACTGTAATGGTATAATCAATAAAATAAAAAAAATTGCTTACATACAATTGCATTCATTTAAAATAGAAAAAAGTCTGGATGAATATACATCAAAATATCAGCAGTGGTTATGTGTGGTATGGAGTATAAAATCACACTGTTGTTTTTGAAGTATTTGGGATTGAAGAATTTCTGCGAGGAGCACAGAGTGTTTTTCTCCTCAAAGAAAAAAATTTCAAGTGCAGTTACTAAGCATTTTTCTGCCTCTCCGCTCCCTGCGCAGCTGTGAGACTCACTTCCGAGACCTCCTTTCTGGGCAGGGCCAGCCCAGTGCTTCTGAGGACCTCACGACCGTCAGTCGCCAGGTGCAAACCCAAAAGCCAAGAACAGCACCGAACGTCCTGCTGCTGCCCCAGCTGCTGCCTCTCACCTGAGCCAAACACTTGGGACACCTCCAGTCTCCCTTGGGAACATCATGGAGGGGTGGCACCAAGCAGAAGGTGTGGTAGCTGTCATCACACCCGTCGCACAGGAGGAGCCGGTCCTCATCGCTGCCACTGCCACACAAGAGGCAAACATACAGGTCCACCTGCAGCCACGACACGGGCACAGAACACAGGGTGGTGAGCGCCCACCAGAGTCTGCAATTCTAGGCATCGACTGAATGGAGCTGAGACCCAGGCCCCCCGCCTACTTCAGATGACCAGCCCCCTCCAGGGCCCTGTGCACAGGGAAGCTCTCCTGCCCAGACAGACTGCCCACACCTGCCGTCCAGAGCTGGGAAACATCAACTTGACTTTGGTTCCAGCCTTCAGCTCATCTGGAGGCGGGCCAGCACCGGGCGAGCAAGCCTACAGATCCACACCGTGTGCTGGTCGACTGGCCTCCACAAAGCCGCCCTCAGAGCCCAGACGCGACTATGCTCCCCGTGCCTTTGAGAGCTTCCCCCTCCACAAACTGGCACGAGAGGCGGACCTGAGGCGGCCGCTGCACTGCTGACCGCCAGGCCTCAGTCCGGCACACACGTGTGGACTAGGGGTCAGAGTGTTGGAAGGTGTCCACTCACAGCACTGGTGGTTTTTCTAGGTCGACTCCTGGGCTTCTCCCTCTCACTCTCTACAACGTGCTCTTTCTTCTCAATGGGTTCTTGCTTGGTGCAGCTTTTCATTTCTTTCTCTGCAGGAGGTGATCCAAGTCAGCCAGCTCTTTCTGCGCCTTTCTCAGCCTCTTCCCCGACCCTCCCCCCTCAAACACACGGGGCACGCCGGCGCACTGCCATGTGTCTTTGCACACGGCGGCGGTGGCACCAGTGCTGCTGTCCAATGCCGCCTCCGAGACAAATGCCAAGTCTCACCCCACTTAAAGAGCAAGGTGTGGGTGCGCACTGGAGATGCCGCTCAGACTTCTCCCCTGTGAGAACAGCACGCACTGGGGGTGGGGGTGGGGGTGGGGGAGACGGTGAAGGCGGATAAATGGTGATGGAAAGAGACTTGGGTTGGTGAATGCACAGTACAGCGTACAGATGAGGCATTAAAGAATCGCACACGTAAACCCTATAATTTCGTTAACCAATGCTGGCTCAGTAAATTCAATTAAAAAACCAAAAACACACACCAAGGCAAGTAAGTCCTCTGACCAGGCCTGGGAGGGCCTGCAACTCCCCAGCTGGACCCCTCCTGTCCAGACCAGCCTCCAGGCCCGAGGCTCCTCACCTCGTCTGTTTCCTGGTCCCACAGGCTTTGGCTGAAACACTGGTATCCATCAATGAACTACCTGTGGTAGGCCCTGTGCTAAATGCTTTCCACCAATTATTTAATCCTTTGCAACAAATCCATTCCAGAGATGAGAACATTGTCATCAATGGCTGTCAAGGAGTATCTCTAAGGTCAAACAATAAACCAGGAAGTGGCCAAGAGGGGACTCAGATCTGTATTGTCTCAAGTCTCTTCCCCTGACTCTGTGCTACCCTCAGCCAACTCACCAAGCGCGGGGCCCCGACGTCAGCAGCTCTGGCACCCGTGTGCCCAGCCCATGCAGGAGCCAGGGCTTCTCCTCCAAGTCCCAGGCTTCCCTATGATTGGCACCTGGCAAAGGCCAGGCAAGCAGCTGCCAGCTCCTCCCCGACAAGTCTGCCCACCACACCCAGATGAGCCTGGCCGAGCCTGGCCGAGCCTGGCGCGGGTTCTGCGGCTCCTCAGAAACCGCTGCTTCGCCACGGTGCCCCCGACTGTCGTTCAGAGGAGCAGCCAGTGACAGCTGCGGGACTCCCACCCTGACGTGCCTCCCTCTGCCCGCTCCCCTCTCTGCTGGGACTCGACGGTGAGGACAGTCACACATGAAGACTTCATTTCTGAAGGCCCAACCAGTGACTGGTAGGTCATACTTGCTCCAGTGTTTTCTTAACTAACAAACAAATCACCATTTTTACTTGTTTACTTTTTATTACTTTCCTTTTTACAGATAAATTTTCTTACCATTTTCATACTTTGGAGTCGGGCAACCCATTCGACGTCTGAGGTTATGAGTTCTGGCTTCTGTGGTCTCCTCCGGTTCTATTTTAATATTCATGGCCTTAAAAAAAGTCATGATATACATAAATATTTTCTTAAAAAACAAGTAATTCTTCTAAAATCCCACTGGAATCCCAAAGGGACTATAATCCTCTAAACTGTCTCTGTTAACAGGACCTACTTAGCAGGACCTACTCCTCCCAGCCCTTGCCCTCGTGGGCGCTGCTGTGGGCAGAACAGAGGCGGCGGCTTCTGCACCCCGACAGGTCAGCCCCCACAGAGCCTGAGCCAGAGCCGCCAGCCACGCCCCCACCCCGCAAGCCTGCCAAGGCTGCCGGCCTCTTCAACCGCGGCAAGTATGTGCGGACGCTCCCTCCTGCCGTCCCTGCCACCCACTCCTCTGCCATCGCTGGGTCACCCGGGACTCCCTGGTCATCAAGGGCACATAAGCCAGTCTCCGTTTCTGGTAGTTTCAAATTTACTTTTCACGCATAACTGATATTATTTCTTGAAGTGCTAATGCTTACTGATAGCACAAAACAGTGTTTGTGATCTGTCCCACCGAAGCGTTTTGGAGCCAGACGCGGCCACTGCCCCTGCTCACTCAGTGCACACGCAGGGGGTGCGTGGGTACGAGAGCCCCTGCCAGGTCGCTGTCACCAGCACCGCACACGATGTACAGGCAGACCAAGGACCAGGGCGTGTCTTTCACATGAAAGATCAAAATGTTCTGGAACAAGGACTGACCTCAGACTAATGAAACCTTAACTTTAAGCATGCTAACGAGCTTCAAATAACCGTATTTTCCAATTCTGAGGAAGTCTCAACTCAGAAAACTACAGCCGCTACATTTCCCTCAGCCCCAACTTATCTAAGCAAAAAGCAATTCTCTTATTTATCCATTTCCTCAGAAAACAAAATGGCTTGCTTTTCCTCACCCTCTCCAACAGCTACTGAACACCAGAGACTGACTCAGAGCCGAGGCACCAGTAGGCACCTCCCAGGGGCTCCGCCTGCACTGCTGCCCAGTGCGGCCGGCTCCACAGGCCCCCAGGCTGGGCTGGAGCCATCCTGCACTGTCTGGGGACCAAACACACCCACACCCCTCCTTCCCCAGGGCGCCTCTCGGGCAGACACACCCTGCACAGCAGGTCTCCCTTACCTGGTCTCTTTGCCCTGGTCTCAGCTCCCACATTCACTGCTCCCCTCTCCCCACACTGCCCAGTTTCTGTCTCAGCCTCACGTTTGCCCGAGGGGCTGCACTCCTTTTGAGAAGCCTGAGAAAACCAGCTTTCACTATGTTCTAACTTCTCTCTTTTTAAAAAAATTCTTTTCAGCAAAAACCCCCCCAGCTTCATAGCCTTACTCTACGGTGGGCAGCCTGACCTCATGACGGCCCCAGGCAAACCGCACAGCACCCTACGGGCACCCGCTCCTCCGGGCCCTGCCTGCCACGAGGTGTCTGTGGAACAGCACAGCCTAGAACCAGCTCTTGGACCCCCCAGCCCGACAGCATTCGCCCCAGAAGCTGGAGTGCATACAGAGCCGCCAGGGGAGCGAGGCTAGAGACGAGGCACGTGGGTTGGACGGGCACGGGCACCAGAGACTCTCACCTCAGCCCTCATGCGCTTGGCTCGGCGGGCGGGCGGGCCCGTCTCCAAGGGGGGCACAGACTGCCTCTGGGGGATGTCGTGAGGTTTGTACTCCTTGTCCTTCGTGTCTGTGGCCAGGTGTGGCTTCTGCAGACACTAGAAACAAACGTAATCATTCTGATGAACTTCCCTTCTTTTTAACAACAGAGAATCTACTGGGTTTTTTAAAGGTAACAATTATTTATGTTCATATACAACACATCTGCAGTTTTTCAAATCTAAATAGACAGACGAATTACAGTTGTTGATCATATATACACACCGTATAGCAGGTTCTAGGTAGCAGCCACCCCTGCTCAATACTGCAGCTCTTCCTCCAATATTTTTTAAAGATTGACTGATTGTACTTATTTACAGAGGGGAAGGAAGGAAGGGAGAAAGAGAAACACTGATGTGCAAGAAATATCAAAGCTAACCTCTTACACGTCCCCAGCTGGGGACCGGGCCACGGCCCAGGCGGCTGCCCAGCCTAGGCATCGAACCGTGCCCTTTCGGACGCAGGACGATGCCCAGCTCACTGAGCCCTGCAGCCAGGGCTCTCCTGCCAACAGTGGACCCTGTCCCACTGGTGCTGCCCAGCAGGCACGTGAGGGTGCAGGGGTACACATGCAGGGTGTCTGCTCACAGGAAGGGAACGAGCTCCGGGCCCTCTGCCCGGCAGCTCCGAGCTCCTGGTGGGTGCGCTGTACGCTGAGAAGCCCTTCCTTCAGGCCCCTGCTCTGAGCACACCCGGACACCTTTTGAGCAGGTGAGAGGTGCTGTTTCGACTCACGTAGTTATTAGTGTCGCCCTCAGGTTACAAGCGTCGACGGCCATAGCACCCTGAACGCACCCGATCTTGTCTGATCTCGGAAGCTAAGCAGAGTCGGGCCTGGTTAGTACTTGGATGGGAGGTTACAAGGGACGCCTGCAGGCTCAAGATGTTCCCAGTCAGCCAACTGCGATTGCCTTGCTCGTGGCTGTCAGAAAGGCCCCTAAAAAAATTTCCCGTAAAAACTTTCCATATTGAAAACAGCTCATCTTTTACAGTGTTTAGATTAACAAAATATAGAACCCAATAGGTTTCTTAAATTTCACAATCCTGAGTCTATGCGGCAATGTTCTGTTCACAAAAGTTATCACCTGAACTGGGAAAGCAGGTCTCAGTGTTCTGCCTTGTCAGGGCTTCCCTCAAAGTCTGATTCACAAGACAAAGGCTGACAGGGGAGGCAGCCCACAGCTGTGGGCTGGTTTTCATCAGAGAGAAGTCTCATCTCCCTTTCAGCTTTGCCTTTTCTCGTTGGTCTGACCCTAAGGGCGACGAAAGGGGGCACTCAACGCCGACCAGATGCAGCGTGAAGCACCCCCTTTCGTGAGCAAACCCAAAGCATCGAGGAGGCAGCTCTCAAAGCCGGTTCCAGAATGAGCCCGCCGACAGCTGCACCCCACACCCCGCCGACGCCTGGGGAAGGCGCGGAAATAACCAGCTCCCAGAACTCTCGGTTCCACGGGCACCGTCTCTACTGTCCAGTCTCACCAACAACACTGCTCCTTCCTCAAAGCCTCTGCGGGAAGAATCTAGAGAACAGCAGAACGAAACAAAAACCAAAAAAAAAAACCCCCAACCATCCAACAACCATCTACCAAAATGTTCTTTTCTTTAATTTAGAAAGTCACAGAGGTAGGGGGAGTGAGTGGAGGAGGAAATGGGCTCCAGTACAGCAGCACCGTCCGTTTCTAACTGGCACCGACCCCTCGACACTCTGACTACAAGAGTGACCCCGCTGCCACAACCCCGACTGTCCCTGCACTCGGGCCTGGACACCCTGAGTGGTGTGGTGTGGGCGTTGCCCTCCGCTGCGCATCAGTGTTTGCTGACAGCACACGGGGGGGGGGGGGGGGGGGGGGGGCNGGGGTGTGATGATATGAAACGTGTCCTCCTCGGAGTTCACCTCTTTTCTGTATTAAAGGAACTATTTGAGACATAAAGGCATGTGTGATTGGCAGAAATACAAACTGAGCTGAACCACAGAAACTTTATTAAGTGGATGGTCAGAAATTCAAATATTCTATACATTACCCATCTGCCATTAGCCTAAATGGTTCATGACCTATGGTCTTCCTTGGTTTCTTTACAAGGACTTCAGAGACCTCAAGTGAAGTTCAAGCTCAGAGGCTTTTTAGAACGCACATGGAGAGCCTGACTAGTGTGTCTGAGACTCGCCCCTGAAGTGCGCCTTAGAGCCAAGGCCACCACAGACAGACCCTCTCACTGTAAACCTTCACTTGAGAAACTGGGACTGAAGGGTCAAAGGTCATCGGCCGAGGTATGTCATGACGACACTCTCCCACAGGGAGGGAGCAACCCCTCACAGCACTTAGGAGGCACTTAGGAAACACAAGGAAGAAGAGGGAGGCCTTTGCTCCCCGCCACCTCTGGTACATCCATGCTCAGCTTCCTCAAGTCTCCCAGAACGCGCCGAGGCTTTCGCGCCCCCCTTGCAACAACGCCTTCACTGTATATCACGTCCACTTCTTAGCACCAGGACTCTCTTTGACAGGAGTTTTAGGTTTAGAGCGCAGTTGAGAGGAAGGTCCAGAGAGCTGCCGTGTCCCTCCTGCCCCCACACTTGCACAGCTTCCCCGTCACCAAGACCCGCCCAGGAGCAGCACTGCACCTGGGACATGTTGTCACCCCCCGCGTCTGTGGGTTCCGCCAGGGCTTGCTCTGGTGTCGCTCGCCCTGTGGGTTTAGACAGTGAGCAGGGACAGGCCCGTCATCACAGCATCGCCCAGGTTCGGCGCCCTGCCTCCCCTCTGTGCTCTGCCTACTCCCTCCCACCCCAACCCCTGGGCCACCAGTCTCCTCACTGTCTGCAGAGTCCCTCTTTTTCCAGAATGTCACACAGTTGGAATCGGGAAGTATGAGGCCTTTGCAGATTGTCTTCCTTCACTTGGTCATAAACATTTAAGGTTCCCCCATGTCTTTTCATAGCTTGAGAGCTTATTTCTTTTTACTGATTCACTGTCTGGATGGACCACACTCTATTTATCCATTCTCTAACTGAAGGGCATCTTGGTGCTTTCAAGTTTTGGCAATTAAGAATAAAGATGCTACAAACATCCATGTGGATGTAAGTTTCCAACTCCTCTGGGCAAACGCCAAGGAGCGCAAGCACTGGATCCTATGTTAACAGCACATCTGCTCATCTAAGAAACCACCAAACTGCCCTCCACGGCGGCTGCCTCGGGCCGCACCCGCTCCAGCCACAGGCGGGGGCGGGCGGTTCCTGGGCCTCCATGTCCTCACGGCACCCGCGCCTTCAAGGCTCTGGCTTTTGACCATTTTCTGATAGGTGTGCCATGATATCTCACTGTTATTTTTCATTCTTTTAAAAAATATATGAATTCCGACTTCCTTCCCCCTAAGAATCACTTTCAAAATAAGAAACGTAAAGATTTATATACAGAGAATACCCATCACCGTATTATTATAATAAAAATGATTGAAGCCAATCCAAACATTCATCCACAGGAAAAATCAAATCAAGATCTGGATACAAAAATAAAACGCCCGAGTCACTAAAATTAGATTTCAAAATACCCAGTGACATTGCAGGTGGCCAGGACTCATGAAGTAGGACAAAAGCAGAACGCACCATGTGCATGAAGAGCACACTCTCGTGTGTGTTTGTGTGTGTGTGCGTGTGCGGGCATAAAACCGGCCTTGGGGAAAAACGGCAGGAGAATGAGAAGTGACTTTCTTGTCATCGGACCTCCCGCTGGTCTAAACTTTCTACAATGAACATGTGTCCGTGCCCAAACCACAGCTGGCACGGGGCAGGCCCCTGGACAGGCCCGAGTCTCTGCTGCAGACGCTGTCTGTGCAGACTGTCTTCACCGCCGTGCTCCCTACCACGACACTGCACTGCCCGCCGGCTCGAAGAAAGGGAGTCTCTCAGCACGCGTCCCAGAAGGCAGACAGGCCCTCCTGCCCCTCCTCCCTGTGACTGGGACCATGAGACCCAGGGAGGTCAACAAGGAGAAAGTCTATGTGGGCAACTCTCCAGACCTGACTGTAACACGGAGGCACAGCCACTCCACACACAATGTTCTGGAAAGTTCCATCCAGGGGTTCAAGTGACACCCCCGCGACGGATATACATGCAAAGCCCTACCACGTGCTGCCTGTCAGACCGGTCCCGTTCTGCTACGCTGCAAAGGCAAGCCCATCGGAACCGAGGAAGCAGAGGGGAAAACGCTCCGGTACCGTCTCCCTGCCTCTGGCTGCAGCGCAGGCACGACGCTGGCTGCTCTGAGGAACGTGAAGAGTGTGAGCAGATCATGACCTTCTTCTCTTTCCCACCAGAGCCTTGAAGGTAGTTGAAAGTTTTGATACTACTGTTTTAGTTTAAAACAAGTTTTCATCTAAATAATGTGGTAAGTGCTATCCCTGTGAGGAACCAGTTACCCAGAGCTCAGCCCCCTACCCACTAGTCAGCGTCCAAGCTGACGAGCGCCTTGGCGAGCTCAAGTGGAGTGGCAGGTTGTGCTTTCATGGGACAGCCAGGACACACATGAAGTGGCAGGTGAACGCAAAGGCACCAGCCATGACAAGTGGACAATAAGCAACTCCTGATTGTAGGGAGAAATCTATAGTGAAGTTAATACAAATTTCAGCTTTGACAGCAAAAGGCCATTCCTACAACCTTATCCATCCCCAAACAAGCTTCTAAGCATGGATGCTCTCAAAGCAGATAAACGAAAAGCCTGGAAGAATAACTCACACAACAAAGACTTATAAACAATGCCCCCCGACCACCACCACCACACACACACTCTAAAGGCCTTCTCACTTCCGCAGCGACAGCTCACCCACCAGCGATGAGCCAGACGGGCCAGGGCCAGCCTGACACTCACCCTCAGACTGTCCCCAGACAGGAACAGGTTGTAGGGGTTGAGGATCCGCTCGTAATGCCCTCTGATGTGGGAGCCCACAGCTTTGCCAGGAGCAAACCCCATCTTGGTGGCAATTTTGGTCCATTTTCTGTCCTTGCAAACAGCTGCAAACCCACCTTCTTCTGCAACCAACTGTTAAAGGAAATGGCAGAGGAGATGACAAAAACCGACATGGAGACCACGTCTAATCCTCTCATACCCAGGTATGACTCCAAAAACAAAACATTCTTGGCTAAGGTAACCTTTCAAAATTTTTTCTAAGTCAAAAGAAAATACATATACCTATCACTTTTAAACTAGAAAATTAAATCATGACTTTTTTTAAAAAAGATTTTATTTATTTATCTTTAGAAGGGAAGGGAAGGAGAGAAGGAGAGAAATATCAATGTATGGGTTGCTTAGTGTGAGTCCCCTGCTGGGAACTGGCCTGCAACCCAGGCATGTGCCCTGACTGAGAATCGAACCGCGATCGTGTGGTTCGCAGGCCCGCGCTCAATCCACTGAGCTACACCAGCCAGGGCAAATTATGACTTTTGATAGTGTCCATAAAGTGTCCAAGTGTCCATAAACACTTGCAACCACCCCAAAAGCAGTCAAGATCCTCTGGGAGAAAAAACTAGATTAATAATTAAATCTCTTCACAAAGAAGGGGTCCAACTCAGTAAACCTTAACAAAACCCCACATGCTGTGAAGCACAAACAACGGCAGTGTGTTTGGTGGGAAGAACCCAGACTTTAGACTGAAGTGGCCCTAAGTTAAGGCACTGAATTATGACTCAGCTTTTTCAGCTTCGCCCATATTCTCCCTAAGCCTCATTGTCTCATCCGTAATAAAACAGAAAAGAGCATCTCACAGTCCTGTTGTGGAGTTAAAAGAAACAGGCGGCAGGAAAACATTTCACAAGATGAGGCTTTCAGACCTGAGAGGTCAGAGCCCGATCAGCTAACCTGGATGAACAAGTTCATGTTACACACTGCTAACAGGCATGTCTGTGTTTAAAGCAGAGAAGGTCACTTCCGTGCTGCCAGAGGGTCCACTGCAGGAGGGGGAGCTCGTCCGCCTTTACCTTGTTAAGCTGAAACAAGTCCAAGATCTTCCTCTCCACATGGGGGATTTTCAGAGTACTTCCCTGTAACTCCCAGTACTTCGCAATCTGGTCCAGGAAATTCAATTTCACACGAGTTTGAGCCTTAATGACAAAGAATTACATTTCAATTTTATTTTAAAGAATTTACTTACTTATTCTTGGAGGGGGGGAGAGAAAGAGAGGGAGAGAAACATCAGTGTGTGGTTCCCTCTCACATGCCCCACTGGGGACCCAGCCTACAACCCAGGCCTGTGTCCTCATCGGGAATTGAACTGGCAACCCTTTGATTCACAGGCTGGCACTCAATGCACTGAGCCACTCCAGCCAGGGCCAATCGATGCTTCTTGCTCAGATCAATGTTTCTCTCCTCTTTATCCCTCCCTTCTCCTCTCTCTAAAACTAAATAAATAGAATCTTTAAAAAAAAAAAGAAAAAAGACCCCAAAGTTAGTGCCTATCTCCTATCTTCCAAGTTCAACTTGAAAATACATACCCTATAATACCACCAGCACCCTCAAAACTCCAGTGTACACGTTCCCTTTAAATTAAGAATGTTTATTTAATACAGAAAAATGAAACGTGGTCTGGTTCAATACAGAAACCAGAGTAGCGAAACATCAACATGAACAGCCCACGCCCCGTGTCATCCGTACCCAAGCCCCCCCACCCTGCAGGTCAGGGTCCCGCAGCTCAGGCTGAGTGAACAGCTCTTCCTCCCCAGAGAACCCCCTGCCCACCCCTCGGGAAGTTCAAGTCCCCGTGGAATGAATCTGGAGTGAAGACATGTGTTTGGAAGAAAATTAGAGCTGAAGAATCATTTCCTTTATATGGTTCTCAGAGTACATTCTTTTCAAAACCTAAATTCTAGTGACTGTCACCTAAATTTAGAAGGATTTAAATGAATGACTAGGCAAACGAGTGACAAAAATCAGGGGTCTTTAATGAGATATGGTTTGCTGCAAAGGCCTATTACCATTCACTCTACCATGATTATCGATTATTGGCCATGTTGTAATGTCACTTAAAACCACTAGATCTGCCCTGGCTGGTGTGGCTCAGTGGACTGAGTGCCAGATTGCAAAGCAAAAGGTCACCGGTTCAATTCCCAGTCAGGGCACAGGCCTGGGTTGCAGGCCAGGTCCTCAGTAGGGGGTGTGCCAAAGGTAATCATCACACATTGATGTTTCTCTCCTTCACTCTCTCCCTTCCTTCCCCATCCCTCTAAAATAAATAAATAAAATTTGTATTTTTCAAAAAGGCCACTAGATTTGTGACGGAGCACATTCAGAGAAGGCCCCTGCAGAACTCAGGCCCCCGGAGCAGCAGCTGAGACGTTACCTCCAATTCGTTCAGCCTCTGGATGCGCGGGGTGAAATGAAGCTTGTCGACGTCGCAGGCAAACGGCGGCTGCCAATCCTGGGGGAGGCAAAGGCTTTTATTAGAGGAGTTTGCATTCTGGCCTTTTAAAAATCGCTTTAAATTAAAACCCTGGTATCGCTAAACAGTCAAACAAAATAGAACATAGGACTGTAGTTTTAATTAAGATTTAAAATACACGTATGTGAGAAACAATGACAAAGACTACTTTCTTGTCAATTTAATGGCTTTCTTTCAGTAGAATGTCCCAAATGCGAGAGGTGGAACTACGCACATTGCAAACCCTCTGTTATAAATCACGAAAACAAGCAGTGTTTACAGGCCCCTCGATGGAGTCGAGGGTTTGCCCCTCGTGGCCATGCCCTCGAGGGTGTTACCAGGAAAGCTCTGGTGATGCCAAAGACCTCATTCAACACTTTCTAGACGGAGAAAAAAACGCTCTCGCCCGGCGAAGCTGCTGCTTTCTCCCTCCTTCCTTCCCTCAGTGTGGGGCTTGACACCAAGCACCTTCAACCGGTTCAAATCCAAGATCTCCCATCCTCCATGAGGCCCTAGTAAAGCCACTTACTGTGAGGACTTTTGTTTCAGACTATGGAATTCCATGATCGCCCCTCAAATCAGAGGCTCTTAAATTACGTAGGGACTTGAGTATGTGTTGATTTTTCTGGGAAGGGCCACAGCTTTCACCCGAGTCTCAGAGGGACCAAAAAAAGTCCTGGGAGTGAATCCGGCTTTCCTAAAAATGTTTTTGCACCTTCAAGTTCGCACCTCATTGCCTTACCTACTACTTCCTTCCCACCCCTGCTCCTTGCACTTCGGACTTGACAGTGGGCGAGACAGACGCCTGTTGCTGAGAAGGTCAGCAACCTATATATATATAGCCCAGAACAGAGAGAGCAATGCACATAAAGTTGGAGGCCTGGGTTTGAAAGGTGTTAACAACAGCTACCTTTAGGACTATGGGGAGAATTAAAACTACAAATATAAAGGGCTTTTATTGTAAAGCAAAAATAACAACTTACTACATTAAGTTTCGGCAACTAAACTACAATTTTCCCCTACCAAAAAATCTCCACACCCTCCACTTCCAAGGAGCCTCTGACCCCTCACCTTCACCTATGAGAACTCTCTCCATCCTGCCAACCCGAGCTGCCAACTAGCACTTCTCATCACGGCAATTTCAACCCAGGTTACCAGGCCCCCGGTTTCCCATCTTTTCTCCAATGCTCATTTCTAAGGCACAGCGCCACCATTCACCTCTCCCTTGTACAGGAAAACCTGGGAAGGAGAACCGGCTCCAGAATCACACAACCCAGGCCCAGATCCTGACTCTGCAGACAGCTCTGTTATGGGTGACTCTCCCTACCCCAAGTGCACCTATAAATGAAAGGGAAACTATAAATAAGGCTTATATAAAGTAGCACAGATAAAGACTTTAGACAGGAACCTGGCGTTTCCAAAGTAAATTAATAGTCAAAAGTTAGTATTTTTTCCTAAAATATTCATCTCCATAATGTTAAACAAAAAATGTATTGTCTTTTACTAACTACACCGTAAACATCTAATATTTCATTGTACTAATACTTTGGGGTTCTTTCTTTAACTTTACATTATTACTCATTAAACAAAATAGCTGTATCGTTACAGAAGCTCGTTTTAGCCTCGTTCAATGGGGGGAAAGTCACCCTGACCACAGTGCTCGCTGTACTTGGACAGCCTCTTAAAAGCGGCGGCTTGATTCGCTCTATAGACAGACGACAATCACATGTAAGTATAAAACAGCGTTTGGGTTCTTTTGAATCCTCACCTGAGACGATGCTTACTGATTTTGGAGAGGGGAGGGAGGGAGGGAGACATGCGTCCATTCAAGAAACATCGACTGGTTGCCTCCTTCCCGTGAAACCCCAACGTGCGTACGTGGCCTGACCAGAGATCGAGCCTGCAAGCCTCTGGTACCCAGACAAGGCGCCAACCAACTAAGCCGCCTGGCCAGGGCTAAATGCCTTTCCGGGAGGAATTACAACTGCCTTCAGAAAACAGTGCTGGTGTTCAATTAATGTCGCTGAACAAGTAAACATCCTAATTAAGCAAGTTAATTTCAAATGTCTCTATAAAGCTAAAAGTAAAAGCTGTAAAATCAAAAGTTCTGCCTCCTAAAACTTTGCCAATGAACTTAGTGACAAGACTTTGCAAACAAAGAGAACAGTTGTTTAGTAAAAATCACACCGCACTCCTTCGTCAGATAACTGTATCCGCTGAGGTTCACGCTGTGCGGCACCGGGCTGCTCTCTGTTCAGATGACACGAACTCCCACAGCGCCCATGTTAACACCCTCCACTGTGAGACTACATAGCTGACCCCTTGAAGGAAAATGAGCCAGCCACTCATAGACCCAGTTTTACCATGAGAAAACCACCACACAAATTCCAGCAGTGGGCCATCCTATAAAAAATCCCCAGTCCGTACTCCTCCAAACTGTCAAGGTCATTAAAAACAACGACAAGTCTGAGAAACTGCCACAGCTAAGAGCTGAAAGAGACAGGGCCACTGAGCTAATGTGGCGCCCTGGGTGAGACCCTGAACAGAAAGAGGGGCAGCAGTGAAAGCTGAGGAGACCCGAACTAACTCACAAGTAAAGCGTACAGACCTGCGTTTCCAACGTTGGTTCATTAAGCATAACCAAACCTAATGCAGCGACAAGGTGAGACCCAAAGGGCCCACTCTGACTCTGAAGCTGGGACCAGCCGTGCAGGAAAGCGGACTGTCTGCCCTCTAGACACCACCAGAAAGCTTCCCCTCCACAGAAGCAACAGGGAGGCGACAGGCTGCAGTCTTCACCAGACACCTCTGTCCCCGTCAGGGCCCCACCGGGTCTGTCCCCAGGAGGCCAGCCTCTGCAGGAGCAGCCCGCCTTCCTCACCACACAACTGCTCTCAAGCTTTTGGCCTTAAGACCCTTTTTTAAACTTAAAAAATTGAGGCCCTCAAAGAGCTCTAGTTTATATGAGAAATATCTACTCATTCTGATCACATTAGAAATTAGAAGACATTTTTTAAATCATTTAACTTAATAACGAGAAGAAAGTAGCGAGAAGAGTCGTCTCACTTTGCACAGATGTAACAATTCTCTTTGTACCTGGCTTAAGAGAGACAAGCTAGACTTTCCAATCTTCTAGATCTTCTACAGTCCGTCTGTTGTAACGTGTTGCTTTGCTGCAAGAATGTGAAGAAAATCTGGCCACTGACATTTAGCTGAAAAGAGAACATTCCCTTCAACCTGCTGCAGGGGTCTTGTGAACCCCACCACGGTCGTGGCCCAAATCTCGGGAACAACTGCCCCGAGAGGACTCTCCCATCCAACCTGCCCCTCCAATGAACACTGTCCACCCAGATTTTAAGAGCAGCCCCTTCAAATGCTTCCTCTACTCACAAATCGCAATGATTTCCTGATGTATTTGTATAATGCCAACATTTTTGACATACCTATGTCAAACCAGTCCTACTACCAAAAACAATCCTGAAAATACCAACACGATCATTTGCGAACATACACGGTATTAAAATATAAGTACCAAGGAATAAGAAAACTTTTGCTAAAGTTACAGCTCCTATAGATAGATCAGGCCTAATAAAGTATTGGTTTTCAGTTTTACAGAACGACTTACTTAAAAGAATGTCTTAATTTCTGAGTATTAAATACTTGGAAAGGCTCCCCCTGGCCAGCTAGTTCAGTTGGTTAGAGCATCATCCATTAGGCCCAGGTTGTAGGTCCGATCTCCGGACAGGGCACACATAAGAAGCAACCGATGGACGCAAAAATAAGTGGAAAAACAAATCAATGTTTGTTTGCTTTTCTATTTTTCTATCTATCTAAAATCAATTTTAAAAAAATTTCAAAGACATGCCCTGGCTGGTGTAGCTTAGTAAACTGAGCGCAGGCCACTGTGGGGCATAAGAGAGGACACCACACAGTGGTGTTTCTCTCCCTCTCCTTCCCTTCTCTCTAAAAATAAATAAAATCTTTAAAAATTTTTCTAATTTCAAATACATCACATGTCCTAACCAAATGATGCAGTATTTCAAGGGAAAAAATTCTTAGAAAGGCAAAGGACTACCGTATTTTTCGGACTGTAAGATGCAGCCCCCCAAAACTTGGGAGGAATAATGGTTGTTAATGCTGTTCTTGAGTTCTGTTTACATTTACCTTGGTGAAATATTATGTTATTAAATATTCTATCACATTTTTTACTTCAAAAATTTTTCCCCATTTTCCTTCTCTAAACCTAGGCGCATCTTATAGTCCAAAAAACACATTATTTTAATGGACTATTGGGTCTATTAATGGATCTATTAATAAATGAAAATATACAAAAAAGGGGGAAACGCCATGGTATTTATTTTTTAAGCATTAGTCCCAGTAAGTTCCTCTTTAACCACTTTAATAAAACTTAGCAAGAATATTATATATTGCAGGGCCTCTAGATGACTTATCTGTTACTGTCAAAACCATCTGAGAACATCAAACGGTCTTCCAACCGATACTGCTGCCCAGACCTCCAAGCGAGTTCCCTTCTGAGTCACTTCACAGGAACCACTAAGAACCATCTTGTTTATAAGCAAGGGAGCAAGGGAGTGAGTACATCGCATGGAGACCTTCTCTCTCCCAAAACGTCCCCAGTGTCTACCAAAGTTACCCTGCACTGGAGTGACTCGGATTTCTGACAACACAGCAGGTCATAACGAAAAGTCAGCAGGAGAGCATCACTCCTTTCAAACCCTCATGGGCATCTCATCATGGTACAGAAGCCACCGAGCGGGGCCACGGCCTCGCCAGACCTTCTCCCCTAGAACAACGGCAGCCGGTGCAGATGCCAATCCCCACGCCCACACCAAGCCGTGTGGGGGTCAAATGGCTGCACTGCAGCAGCTTTTCCCCAAGGAACGGACCTCATAAGTAGTTCTGACTGTTTTCTTTCATTCCTAGTATCCCAGGACAAAGAGACCATTTCTTTTTTTTTAAAGATGTATTTGATTGACTGACTGACTGACTGATTGGGGGGAGGAAGAGAGAGAAACAATGATGTGAGAGAGACACACCCCGAAAGATTGCCTGCAGCTCGCCCCCAACCTCACCCCAAAATGGGGGCCTGGCCTGCAACCAACCCAGGGCCTGTGCTCTGACCAGGGAATTGAACTGGCAACCCCTAGGTTCAGAGGCCAGCGCTCAACCCACTGAGCCATACCAGCCAGGAAGGGTCGAACCTGCTTTTTCTCTCCTTGGCTTCCCAGCACACTTCCTGCAGCCTCCAACCAGATCCTCTTCGGTCTTTAAACGCTGTGTTTCTGGGGTTCTGTCACGATCCTCTTCCTCAGTGTACACCTCATTTCCTCCTGAACCAAAGCATTCCCAGACATCCCAGGCAGCACCCTCTCCTCGTGTTCCACCCCCCTCCATACCCCCAGCCCCGACTAGCTTCCGCTGTTCTCCATACGACCTCCACTACCTGCACACACACTACGTAACCTAGTTCTCAGCAGTGCACCGAGTTCTTTCCAGTCAAAGCTGTCCCTAGAACCTGAAAACAATGCTATCAGTAACTGTCTGAATGGAAACCACCACAAACCCCAAGGACCCAGTTCAATTCGTCCCTCACCAGAGCCAGGCAAAAAAGGACTTCCCCAGTTTCCTATAGTGCAGTGGAGAATTTCTATTTCTGAAGTTGGCAGGTTAAGAGAATTCCTTTTATTAACAGGAGCCAAATGACCAGAGGAGCTACTTAAAATTCAAACACTTGGGCCCCACGATGATCAGTGACATTGACGAGCCAGGAGTTTCCATACAGATCAATCAGGCAACCAACGAACAGTACAGGAAATGGCAGGGCTCATACGTATTGATAAACTAAAAGAACGAAGTATGGCCCTGGCTGGTGTAGCTCAGTGGATTGAGCGCGGGCCTGCGAACCACACGATCGCGGTTCGATTCCCAATCAGGGCACATGCCTGGGTTGCAGGCCAGTTCCTGGTTCCCAATTCCTGGCAGCGGACTCACGAGAGGCAACCATACGTTGATATTTCTCTCCCTCTCTCCTTCCCTTCCCTTCCCTTCTAAAGATAGATACATAAAATCTTAAAAAAGAGGCTGTGGTTTGCAATCCTTGATTTGTCCTTTAGAAGCTGTAACAGCGGAGACGAGTGACCTCACCTCTCTCAGCAGTCTCCCTGTCTCTGAGGCTGTCACACCTTAGGGGGGAAGGTACACACACCAGAAATCCAATGTTTTGATTCCTACCCTAATATTCTTTCCACGAAATCTGTTCTCTGATACCAACCGACCTCCAAAATCAAATTAGCTTGGATCCTAAATCAAACTCTAAACCCTGTCTCCTTCAAAAAATCTTGATGAGCAAATACCTATTATATGAGAAAGAAACTTTATAAATGGAGGCTGGGAAAAGCCCCAAGGCTAGCAGTGGAAAAAAGCAGATGCAGAGTCCAGAAGACGGGGCTGCCATCAAGTGCAACTTTCTAAAAACCCCCACCCTACCTGCAGAAGCCCCTGAGGCCAGCCGCCCACTTGGGAAGTCGGGGGGGGGGGGGGTGTTCGGAGTGTCCAAAATGNGGGGGGGGGGGGGCTGTTCGGAGTGTCCAAAATGCATGGACATAATGCCGGGTAAGAGCCCCTCCGGAAGAAGAGAAATCTTGGAACACCTGGAACTTTACCAAATGAAGGTTATATTCCAAAAACTCTCTTGGCAGAACCCTGTCCCTCCCCACCCCCCTACACTTGACCACAACAGGAAGCTACAAGAGCATAACCCCAGGAGACCCTGCTCCCTGGTCTTCCCCCGAGTCAGTGCTGGGGGCGGGGGGATATGATGATGAGCCAGGACCATCTGGTTTAAATGTTGCCCAGTGATGAACTGGCACAACCACACAGAAAACTGGGAGGATCTCGCCTCAGAGACCTAGTAATTACGCAGTTTCGATAGGGATCTGTCTGTCTCTGGAGTTAGGAGACGAGAGTGAAGTCGTAATGTTTGGTGTCTGCAGTCTGCAGTGTATGCCTCACAGGCATATGTGCCCAACAAAGGCTCTAACCGAGCGTGCAGAACACACTAGGCTTTTAGACCTAAGTTTTCTGCACATTACAATCTAGTCAAGCTGGTGAAATGGCAAGAATAAGTGTCACTTTTTACAAGTCCACGAGCTGTGGGGAAATGAGGGACATGTACGTGGTACTAGCCCTGCCTCACAAATCTTCTTAGTGGGGAGCAAATAAGCTTCGGGGCTTAAGCTCCTTGCGGGACATCAGTTAATCAATCTGGACAGCAGTCCTCGATCCATGTCAGATCCCCTTTTAACAGACAAAGGCATACTCCAGAGAAAATAACTTTGTCCAAGGTCACGATGGAATCAGACTCGAGATTCTACCCACTTATTTTTTTAAATCTAGAAACAGTGATGACTCCTTCTACATAAGAGAAACCGACTTTTAAAAATACATAAAAATCCACGCATTCTCTCCTCGGTGAAGCTTATTTTTATCCCTGCAAAATAGTCCTTAAATTTTACATGCTGTAAAATAACAGATAACTAAGTGAAATGTAATCATCAAGTTCTAAAAAGCTGTCCATTATGTGAGCTTCTGCCTGGCAGTGTGTAACGAGGCTCCCATCTGAGAAATGAAGTTGTTATTTTTTGGGAAAGAATCATATTTTAAGGGGTTGTCAACAGAAAATATTTTCCAGTGACCTGACTTTTAAATTGCTCATTTTGCGGGCCACTTCCCAGCAGGGGACGCACGAGAGACAACAACCATACCTTGACATTTCTCTCCTTCTCTCCTTCCCTTCCCCTCTATAGAAAGATAAATGAAATCTTTTTTAGAAATACATAAATAAGTAGTAAATTGCTCATTTTGAACATCTGATACACAGGAAAGTTAGACAGCAATTCTGCTGAAAGTCAAACCACTGGTTTTGACAGCCATGTGAACCTAACGACCAGGACCCAGGAGGCCCTTTTCCAGACCCGGACTTCGTTCCACTCCCTGATCACCCCACGTCCCCAGCCTGGTCCGGCTGAGAGCAGATCTGGCAGAGAGGAAGACCACAAAGAGCGGAGAGTGGAGAAGGCCCTCCACCCAGCACCACCAAGCGCTGGCCTGAAGGGGTTGACTTTCCACACAGGTTCCAACAGCTGCAGCCAGGCCACGTGTGAAAGCTGGGAAACGCAGTCCCCATCCCACCTGGACAAAGGGACCGTCACTCACTGAGCCTGGAAACCTCACTCCCCCAAACAATAAGACAGCTACACAACCCCCATGTTGCAGCTACACTTTCTGTTCTTATACCCAGGAAAATAGCTAAAGAGACTATAGTCTTTAAAGTTCATGTGTATGGCTTGAATATTTTCCTAATAAAAATGCTCTAATTTATACCCTGGAAGTGATGGCTGACAGGAAAAAACCTACTCTTCATATCCCTAAAGAATGCTTACATGAATAAAAAGTAAGTAAAACATGATCATATCGATGATTCAAAGCCACTTCTGAAGGGTATGGCAATGATGCTGTCAGAGGAAGGGTCGCCCTGGCTGGTGTGGTTCGGTGGGTTCAGCACTGGGCCTGTGAATGAGAGGGAGCCGGTCCAACACTTGCCCAGGTTTGGGGCGGGGCCTCGGGGCGGGGGCCTGCAAGAGGCACCAGGCTGATGTCTCTCACCCACCATGAGATATCTCACTGTTGGTGCTTCTCTCCCTCTTTCTCCCTCCCCTCTCTCTTAAAATAAAAATAAACTGAAAAAAGAGAAAGGACCTACAATTAGAAATTTGTGTTTTAAAAAAAAAAGGACTTACAAGAATGCGTTAAATCAAATTCCACCTCTTTGTTTTAAACATAATTATGGAACATAAAAGACTCACTGCCCTAGAAACAGCTTTTCCTCATTAGTCTGGTTCATAAACTTGGAAGTATAAAAAAGCAAATTCAGCCCTGGCTGGTGTAGCTCAGTGGATTGAGAGTGGGCCTGTGAGCCAAAGGATCTCGGTTCGACTCCCAGTCAGGGCACATGCCTGGGTTGCAGGGGACACAAGAGAGGCAACCATACATTGATCTTTCTCTCCCTCTCTCCTTCCCTTCCCCTCTAAAGATAAATAAATAAAACCTTAAAAAAAAAACACCTTGTTAGGCTGCCCACTGCTGTCAGGTCTAAAACAAGTTTCTCACGACTCAAGATTTTAACATCCAGTTAGTAGTTTCTCACGGTTTACATAATCTAAAGGACATGGGCGTAGTCCACTCACCCCAAAGGGGCTCCCTACCTACTACGCCTCTGGAGATCTCTCTTTGATGCTAACTTGACAGAAATTTCTGAAAGGAAAAGTACTGCCAGGCCTTCAGTTCCCCACATTTACTCCACCCAACTTTAATTTTTTGAGGTTGAAATGACCTTTGCATTGAGGCAGGTATATTAGTATCATCTATAGAGAGAATCTAATTCTCTGAGAAAAGGAGGGAAAAATCAGCCCTGGTGTGGCTCTTCGGACCAAAAGGTCACCAGTTCAACTCCCAGTCAGGGCACAGGCCTGGGTTGCTGGCCACTCCCTAGGTAGAGGCACTCGAGCGAGAGGCAAACTAATCCATGTTTCTCTCCCTCTCTTTAAAAATAAATAATATATTTTTTTAAAATCACACCACGAGCTCAACACAAGCCACGTTAAAAGGACTGTACGGAGAGGAAAGCAGGTTTTTCTAGGTTACCTGCTGTTTAAACCTACAGACGGCCTGTGGACAGAGGAGCACATTGGGAGCGGGGGTGGGGTACCAGCTCCCCCTCCACCCCTCTCCACAGTCAGACTTTTTTTTTAAAGATTTTATTTATTTCTCTTTAGAGGGGAAGGGAAGGAGAGAGGGAGAGAAATATCAATGTACGGTTGCCTCTCGTGTGTCCCCTGCTGGGAACCAGCCTGCAACCCAGGCCTATGCCCTGACTGGGAATCGAACCGCGATACTCTGGTTCGCAGGCCCATGCTCAATCCACTGAGCTACACCAGACTTTAATGTGCTCCAAATGAGACAGCAATGGCAGGCTACAAAATTCTACAGAAAGATCCCATTTAGAGCACATGAACCATCTTCTGCTTTTTTTATCAAGTAGTTTTGGGGGAGTTTTCCCCTTCTGAAAGAAAATTCACTGGCAGATTTTTGTCTGCCTATAGTAAAGTATCCTAAACACCCTGGACCTCCTTATTGTCCCCAGGTTAAAGAAATAAACAATTTTACTACTAATGTATCAAACCAAAAATATTCCATGTCTATGCCAACACACCATAAAAAAAAATTAAGTACCTCAAAGACAAAGAATGAAATTCAAGGTTAACAATTTCCTTTAATCTTTAAGTTTAAGTGTCTCAAAACAATTCAAGCCCCAGCTTTAATACAGAACATTAAGATTTTTTTCAAAGGCAATTCCGTATTCCTTTGACTCTCTCGAAGGTTTAGACTGCAAGTTTAAAAACAAATACTCTAAGCCCTGACTGGTGTAGCTCAGTGGATTGAGCACGGGCCTGCGAACCACACGATCGCGGTTTGATTCCCAGTCAGGGCACATGCCTGGGTTGCAGGCCAGTTCCCGGTTCCCGGCAGAGGACGAATGAGAGGCAACCACACATTGATCTCTCTCTCTCTCTCTCTCTCCTTCCCTTCCCCTTTAAGATAAATAAATTTTAAAAATCTTTAAAAAACCCCACAAATACTATACGCACAGGAAGTTTTCCAGTGGGGGAGGGACGTGACTCGCACGTGTCCAGTGTCACTCACAGCCCATTCCAAACCGTCCACTGACTCTGTGGATTAGATGTTCGTCAGAGTCAACTGGAGGGATGTGTCTGTGGCTCCTGCTAGCTCCACTTCACCACTGGCCAAGTCAAGTTCAAACATCCACACAAAGCCCACAACCGGTGAGGTCTGGTTGTGCTTTGCAAACACAGACAATTTCCAACAAGGACTACAGGACTTTACCCAGCCTCCTACAGAATAAGGGGAAAGAATGTTTTTTTCCTGAGCAGTACAGTCCTAAGTCTTCTTAAAAAGTAATTTACAAATGGGTATGAGGTTTCTTTGACTGTGATAATGGTTGTACAACTCTGTGAAAAACTGATTAATTGTATAGCATATCAACTGTCTCAACAATGCTGTTATTTTTTAAAGTAGTTACTCATTCTTCCTTCGTTCAAGAATGATTGCTGTTGATAAGTTTTTCTCCAGATGCTAAGGGTTTAAGTTGGCGGAAGAATCGCAACTACAGAAAATTTTGTGACCGACACCAGAAAACTGGGAAAACAGAGATTAGGCCAAAGCCGATGAGACGGAAAAGAGGAAGCCAGACAAGCAGGAACAAGAGGGACCGGGCTCCGGGGCCACTGAACATGGAGGATTTTTCACTTGGGCTAAAAAGACAAAGGGATCCAACTGGTGACCCCGGGAAGTGACCGCTGGGAACCGGGTCTGCTGGGCCATCTGGGCCTCTTAGCCCTAACCCTGACCCCCTGGACCCACCAGGGAAGCCCAGCTCTGGGGGGCCGGACAGGAAGCCTCTGCGGGCAACGGAGGTGTCGACACCATCACATCCACTCCCGTCCAACTATTTTTGCCTAATACCGTCTCCAAGTACCACACAGTGACATGGAAAACACAACATGTACTTCAAAAGACACCCCAGTACTTGTAAGAAAGAGATGAAAATCTGCGTTTCAAAGGTAACGAAATGAGGAGACAGACTAAAGGGCAAAAAACAGGCAGCTCAGGAAACAGCCTGATGTCCCACCCGGCCGGCGTCACCCCAAACAAAGCTCTTCCCCCCTCGTGCGGGTCCCGGCGCGGACCGGCGGTCTCACTGCACTGCCTTTGACCCCTAGCGTCTCGCACCCTAAGCTCCCACAAACGAGGCGGTTCCGCTCCCCGAGGCGGCAGCTGCTCCGTGGGCGCCGGGAAGGACGCCTAGAACAAAAGGGCAGAAGCGCCTCGAAACGCCCCCTCCGCCCCACGCCCGCGCGGCCGGATTCGCACAGCAGCGCACGCCCAAGCCTGGGCGCACGAAGCCGCTGATAAGCGTGGTCCCCCGGCCCCGGCTCTCGGGGCTCCGCTCCGACTCTAGGAAACCACTTGTTCGCAAGTCGCTTCCTAAGGAGTGGCTCGCACCCGCCGCCCGGGGCGCCTTTGTTCCGAGAAGACCCTTCTCCATCCGGAGCTCGACTTCTGCAGACGCTTCCGTCCCCTGGGCCACCGAGTCCCCAGACAAAGGAGACGACGAGCCCCGCAGCGGCGGATGCGGAGCCGCTCCATCTGCCCCACGTCAAGTCCCCGGAGTGTCAGGAGCCTGTTCTCGTCCGGGCCAGACCAGACGTCTGACCCACGACGCCATCCTCGGACCGAGCGCGGCCGGGCCAGGCCCCACGGGCGTGTGCGGGTCCGGGGGCGACGCGCCTCCCGGGCCCACTTCCAAGCCCCCACTGGGCCAGCCGGAGACTTCCCCGGCGCGTGTCACCGCCGTTGTCAAACTTGTCCGGCGGCACTAAGCGCTGTGAACAGGGGGCGCTGGGTCGCGGGTTCTCGCTGAGGAGTTCCCTCAAATCTGCTCCCCCAACAGGACGCTCGCCTGAGGGAGTCCCTGCCACCGCGAAGGTCTCGGCGGAGCGGCCCCGGAGGGAGCTGCGAGGGGCCGCGCGCCGGGAGGGCCGGGGGCGGGGCGGGGGCGCCGCGTCGCGTGCAGGCGCAGCAGCGACAGTTAAACCCCGTCCCAACGGCCCCGGCCGGCCAACCGCCGCCCGGCCGACGCGGCCTCCGCCCGCCCGAGGGTGGCCGCGCAGGGGCCGCGGGGACTCCGTGCCCCGGCCGTTAGAGCCGTTGCGGGGGTCGTTTCAGGAGCCCCTACCCCACCCCCACCCCGTCCCGCGGGGAGCTACGGCGCCGCGGCCCCAGGCCCCCACCTCCAAGGGCCTCCTGCCCCCGCCCACTCGCCGCCCAGCCCGCGCCGCCCGGCGCCCGCTCCCGCCCCCAGGTCGCCCCGCCACCCCTCCGGGCCGGCCCCGCAGCGCGCGGCGCCCAGGTGAGGCCGCCCGGCCCCGCCACACAAAGGACCCGGCGCCGCCGCCATATTGAAACTTTGCTGCGCGCACGACAACTCCAGCCGGCCGGCCGCCCCCCCGCTCGCCGTCCCGCATCCGCGCCGCGCCCGCCCCGCAGCCGCCCGCCCGGCCCCGCCGCGCCCGC
Organism: Sturnira hondurensis; assembly: GCF_014824575.4. Taxonomy (NCBI): domain Eukaryota; kingdom Metazoa; phylum Chordata; class Mammalia; order Chiroptera; family Phyllostomidae; genus Sturnira; species Sturnira hondurensis. The sequence continues at coordinate 2,415,112 of NW_028091436.1, forward strand.
CGGGACGCGCCCGGCCGCCACCAGCTCCGGCCCCGCGGCCGCGCGCTCGCCTGACTCACCGGCGGCGGTCGCACCTTACAGATGCCCGTCTGCTCAGCAATGGGCCGGATCTTGTGAATGAAGGCAAACGGGTCGGCGAACTCCTCCCAGCTGGGCTCGAACACCGGACACTCGGGCGGCGGCAGGAACTCGCCCAGTGGGCCGGGGGCCCCGAGCGGCGGCGCGGGGCGCGGGCCGGGAGGCGGCGCAGCGACCGGATCCATCGCCGCGGCTCGGGCGGGGACGAGGACAGGGCTCCGGGCTGCAGGCGGCGACAGCACCAGGCTCCTCAGCTTTCCTGCGGCGCCTCAACCTTCCTCCTCCTCCTCCTCTTCGGCGGACGGCGACTACGACGTCTGCGCAGCACGCAGTGTGCCTCCGCTTCCGCGGAAGGAAAAAAAGTCCCGCCCTGCCCCCACCCGCCGCCCCGGAACCGGAGGGCGGGCCTGCGCGCCGCTCTCCTCCACCCTGCGGCCGCGCGAGCCGTCCTTTCCGGACCGTTTACTGCGGGCCCCCGGGTCCAGCCCTCCGCGAGCCAGCTCTGGTGGAGGAGGGGGGCCTCGGGTCGCATACCGCTCGGGGTGTCGTACGCGGTGGTACGTCCCGCTGGGGAAATGCACCCAGGGGACCCAAGGGGCCGGAGGCACCAGTTCCCCGTAGTTACAGCACCGAGACGAGAAAACGGTCATGGGACGTTCATACCCGGCTAACGCAGACCACTCGCATGACCTAGGCACAGTCCTAAGAGTTTCCGTGATTAGTCGCGCAACCTACGCAGCAGCCCCGGCAGGCAGATCCCCTATTTCTGTTGCACAGAGGAGGCCTGTGAAGCACGGGTTGATGGAGCCATTGGCCCCAGCCCACGCAGTTAAGGAATGCAGCCTCTACTGATGGAAGGTGGGGTGTTGCAGAGAAAAGGGGTCCACCAGCAATGTGAGGGTGAGGCTGAGCGGGAGAAACACTCCTAAAGCTAGGCCGTGGTACTGTTCACTAGAGGCAAGGGAAGGGAGGCAAATGTAGATGAAGACCTGGCGATAAGTCGGGGAGCGATAATGAAGCATCATGGTGATTCAGGAGCCTGGGGTACAGGCTTGAGTGCGGGCGGGTGGGTGGTTGGCATTGCCGGCTAGTAGATTCATGAGCAAGAGTCCAAGGGAGGGATGCAAGATGCTCCCTTCCCGGCGCGTGGAGTGGGAGGGCTCTTTGGGACTGTTGGAGAGATCCAGCAGGCTGAAGGAGAGACATCAGAACTGGAGGTGTGAGTCTGGGAGTTTCCAGCATGTATTTCTATTTAGAATAAATAGCTGTTTTCTCTGATGCTCCCTGTGTGTAAGAAATGCTTTGCTTGTGTTAACCTACTAAGCTCATCGAGCAGCCCTCTCGTTGGGCAGGAACTGCCGTTGTGCCCGTTGTGCAGAACAGGCCACGAGGCACAGAGAGGTCAGGTGACTAAGAGATCTGAACCCTTTGGGGCACCTGTGGGGGAAGAGAGGGGCATCTAGTGTCCTGTCCCAGAAAAGGGAAGCGAGGAAATTCAGGAGGTAGGACTTCATACTGAAAAGACCTTTTACCCAGAAAGCAGCCAAAGCCCTGGAAGGACTGACTGGTTGCGAGCTAGCCCTGCTGTTCCTCACGGATTCTTCTGTTAGAAAGGGGGAGAGGGCTCAACAATAAACTTCCCGGAAGTCCTTGGCCCTTCAAGAGTTCCAGAGGTCCTTGGAGAAGGCAGCCCGTTCCTTAGCTCTCCGGGCCCACTGCCATGGAGACTGAAGCCAAGGGGCGACCCACAGTCCCCAGGGTAGGGCAGAAGATGTGAGGCACAGCGAGGTGTTGTGGAGTGAGAGTGGTGGGATCTGGGGGGTGCGGTGGGCACAGAAGAGTTGGCTGCAAAAACTTTCCACTTTGCTGAGTTGCTGACCCTTTTCCTTAACGAAGCATGGAGCAGAAAAACCATCCTGCAGCCTTCAGTCGCGGGCGGGCTGTGCTGTTGAAGGTCTTGCTGGAGCCGAGTTCCGGACCCGAGAGCCTAGCCCGCACTTCACACCGGCGTCCCGGGAGCCTGGGAGGCCTGGCCTGCAGGGAAGTTTCAGGCGCACATGAATCACGAGTGTTCCCTAACTGGGGTGCCCCGGGCACGCCTCGGAACACCTCCCCAGCGCCGGGTGGCCTGTGTTCCGGCGGTGGCCGTAATCGAAAAGACTGAGGCTCCCAGGTGAAGCAGCACTGGTGACGTAGAGGGGGCGGTCGCCGGCGCCGGGAGCGGATCCAGCGGGGAAGGCTCTGGGAGGCGACGCCTCCGCCCTTTATGATGCATGTTTACATGGCGGAGGGATCTACCAGCTGACACCGCTGAGCCGGATCTTCTTTTTTTAAAGAGCCCGGCCGCGGGCGCGGATTGGCCGCACGGCCTAGGGGGCGGGGCCCGGCCGCATTGTCTGGTCTGGGCCGCGGGATGCCCCGGAGGCCGGACCGGTCAGGTNCCGGGAGCGGATCCAGCGGGGAAGGCTCTGGGAGGCGACGCCTCCGCCCTTTATGATGCATGTTTACATGGCGGAGGGATCTACCAGCTGACACGGATGAGCCGGGTCTTCTTTTTTTAAAGAGCCCGGCCGCGGGCGCGGATTGGCCGCACGGCCTAGGGGGCGGGGCCCGGCCGCATTGTCTGGTCTGGGCCGCGGGATGCCCCGGAGGCCGGACGGGTCAGGTCAGCCCGCTGTCCCGGGCTAGGGGTCACGGACGGCTAGGCGCGAGACCTGGACCGGGTCGGGTTCGGGCTCCTGGCGGAAAGCAGGGCTGGAACCTGGGCGGCCTGGGAGAAACCAGCCCCTCTCTGAGTGCCACGTCTCCAAGAGCCCCTCCTTACTCCTGACACTCCGCCCCACCGTCCCCTAACCGCCCCATCCGCGCAACCCGGATCCTCTGGACACATTCCTAGGGGTCTTAGTCCTCATCCGGCCCGCTCGGCCCCAGCCAGCCCAACCCACCCTCCGCCTGCGCCCTCAGGTCCGCCCGCCTGTGAGGGACGCTTTTTGAGTGCCTTTCGGTCGCTGCGGTTTCCAGACTTGGGGGTGCGACTTCCGCCCCAGCCCCAGCCCCTGCCCACCGCCCGGCACGGGGCTCCGGGGTGGACGGTGGCAGGCCCGGCTCGCAGCCCCCGAGCTCCGCTGAAACTGCGGTAGGGGATGGATGGGGGCGGGCCCGGCTTCCAACTGCCCATGAGGGGGAGGAGTTGCTCGCACCGCACGTAGCGCACGTGTAGGGCCCTCCCCCTCCCCCCGCACACGTTCCCCTGCGGCCCTCCTGCTGCTTTCCGGGGCTCCCATCCGCCCGGACCTCCGGCCTGCGCCTTCCTGGTGCTGCGGCCCTCTGACACCATCTCCCCACCCAGCCCGGTGGAGACTGCTGGTTCTCTCATTTTCCCTACTCTGCCCAGTGCTCAGGCCTCCCCTCAGCCTCAGTCCATCCCACTTCAATGCCATCATCTCGCTCCCCCCCTCCACCACCAGCACTCTTCCCCTTCCCCGCTCTGGTGCCCCACGATGTCTGGTGTCAGATGTCCGCCGTGGAGACCCCCAGACCTTGCGATCTCACGAGGAGCCGCAGCCTTTTTGGCCTCCCTGCTTTGTCTGTTGTGTCCTGCCGTAGCTTCTCGATATTTGTGTTCTTTTCCCGCCCCCTTCCCTACACACGCCCGCCGGACCAGATTTAAGCTGCTGGAGGGAAGGAGTAGTGGGCTCTAGCCCTGGAACCAGGCACAGAGTAGAAGCTCTACAAATATTTGTTGAGGGGGAGAGGAGTGGCCTTGAGTGTCTGTGGCTCCCACTGAGAATGTAGTCTGGGGCAGGACAGGAGAAGAATCGGGCTCCACAGCGAAGCGGAAGAGATCATGCAGCACATCAGCACGTGGGAATCGGGGCACCAGCAGTGGGAGGAACCATCCTCCCCCATTGCCCTCCCCTGCTCATGACCCTGAGACCAGCTACCCCTTCTCGTCTGCAGGACTGGTCTCCTGGGTGGGACTTATGTGCACTGGGCTCTGCCCCACCCCAGCCGCTGGGGCTGCCCAGCAGATAAGCTCACGTGGTGACAAAGGCTCTCTTTCTGGGCCTCAGTCCCTGGGAAGCTGGGTCTGGATCCAGGGAAGTCACCTGGTAACTGAGTTCATTTTCTCCTTCCCCCTCCTCCTTTTCTCCTGTCCTGGGACCCATTCTCTGCTGACTCAGCCCAAGGGGATCCAGGATTCAGGGCCTCAGTGGGCCTGGGTGTGGGCCACCTCCCCAGGGAGCCTCAAGCAGACACCAGGTGGGAGGTTCCCACGGTGTTCCAGCCCTGCCCAGAGGGTAGGGAGGGGCAGATTACTCCCACCCGGGCCTCAGGTGCTGCCTCCTATTCAGGTTGGACCACTTCGCAGGTCCCAACCTTGAGCAGCTGAGAGGCGGAGTGAAATTCCTGTTCCCTGATCATCCCGCAGCGCCCCCAGCGCCCCCAGCGCCCCCATGAGGCCTCTGGACTGAGGGGCCGCGATCTGCATGCTCCTGGGCCTTGGACAGTTGGAAAGGTTGGAATCCTCTGTGTCGAGAACCAAAGTCTTCCCTACACAAATTATGTCAACGTTCTGCAGCTTTAGGAGTGTACCAAGCTCTCTCGAAGTCCATGGTGTTCAGGCAAATTATGTTGCACCCCCGTCCGATACATGAGAACCTAAATGCTGATTTCCTTCTCTCCCCTGGCAGGGAGCGGCCAGAAATGCTGTGCAATCAGAAATAAAAAACAGGGCTGGTGAAGGCACTGGCTGGTGTAGCTCAGTGGATTGAGCACAGGCCTGAGAAACAAACAACCATGGTTCGATTCCCAGTCAGGGCACATGCCTGGATTGCAGGCAAGTTCCCAGCAGGGGGCGCATGAGAAGCGACCATACATTGATATTTCTCTCCCTCTCTCCTTCCCTTCCCCTCTAAAGACAAATAAAATCTTAAAAACACACACACACACACAACAGGGCTGATGAAGCAGGTGGATTTGTCATCCTTTTTCAGACTGAGAAACAGGCATAGAAAGGGTGACCAGCCAAAGTGACACAGATCAGCACAGAGCTGAAACCAGAATGGTGATCCTGGAGCCTCTAGTCATGTGACCCCAAACACCGAGCCAACTTCCCCAAACCGAGGAGATGGGACACAGAAACCCAGTCCCAAAGGTCACCACTGGCTGCCCCTTCACCTGTCCACAGGTGTCCACTCTCCACAGTGAGTTCACTCTTGTTTGACTGGCTTCTAGGACCAACAGTTTTACAAGACAACACTTGCCCTTAGCGATGCCGGTTGATACCTGTGAAGACGAGTTTGTAACCTATAAATACTTGACCTTCAATTGGAAAAAAAGTTGCTCTGAGGTCAGCTCTTCCTGCCGTGGGGCAGCTTTCAAGAAGATCAAGTTGGGGCAGTCAGTCTTCTCTACTCCATACCCTTCTCCTCTGCATTGTGGCCACACCCTGCCTCCTGGAAGCCCTCCAGGACACTATCTAGTCGTGCACAAAACCCGTCAGAATCTCTTATTTCTTCAGTTTGTTTTCCACTGTTTATTACTCACTTGTCTGCATTCTTCTGTCCATTTTCCTCCTACCTCCGCCCACAGCTCTCCCACCCCAGGGGTTGCTCTGGGTCCCATCTTTTGAACTCCTCATCCCCTGGAGGTGCCACAGGAGACCAGGATCCAGCAGAGTCTCCCAGAACCGGACTCAGAACAGGGGTCAAAGACCTAGATGCCCGAAGGGCGCGAACTTCAGTCAGTGAAGTCAGCCAAAGAGTGCGTCCAGCCCCCGGGGCTATCACCAAGCAGGCCAGGATGGCTGGGAGCTGCCATTTTTCAAGAGAAGCCAAGGTGGAGGTTTTTGTACAATCTCCTGTAATTTTATTTTTATTTTTATTTTTTAAAGATTTTATTTATTTGTCTTTAGAGAGGAAGGGAAGGAGAGAAGGAGAGAAATATCAATGCATGGTTGCCTCTTGTGAGTCCCCTGCTGGGAACTGGCCTGCAACCCAGGCATGTGGCCAGACTGGGAATCGAACTGCGATCGTGTGGTTCGCAGGCCCGCGCTCAATCCACTGAGCTACACCAGCCAGGCCAATCTCCTGTAATTTTAAAGATTTTGTTTATTCATTTTTAGAGTGGAAGGAAGGGAGAGAAACAGCAATGAGTGAATACCTCTCTCATGCCCGCAGCTGGGGACCTGACCTACAACCCAGGCATGTGGCCTGACTGGAAATCAAACTGGCGACCCAGAATGGCACTCAGTCACCGAGCCACACCAGCCAAGGCTCTCCTAATTTTTAAATGTTTGATCTTCAGTTGAATTTTTTAAAAACTGTGTGTGAGCCAAACAAACACGCTTGTGACCCAACTGTGTTCTGTGACTGTGTTCTGTGCAGAGATACCTCCCTGGAGGGTCTGGTGGGGTGATGAGCTTGCCACCTTCTGAAGGGTCATGGTCAGCAAAGAGGTGGTAGCAGAGACTCCGGAACAGTGCTGGAGTAGGGGGGTGAGCTCCTGCCCCGCCCCCTCCCTGGGGCTCAAAGGACCATCGGGACTTCCGCAACCTCTGGAGCCTACACCCAGGACAGCACAGAGTCACCGGTGGGGGCGGGGCTCAGGGCTTCCCCACACTCCCTCCTCTGCTTCTTGTTTCCTCTAAGGCCCTCAGATGAGTGGGAATCCGGTGCTAAGATTCAGAAAGGGACTCAAAGTGCTGAACGTCTCTGTAAGAACCCAAAAGTAAAAATTTGGGTGGGAGCCCAGGAATAAAGGGAAATGGACCCTCAACGTAAGGGAGAAAATGGGGTTCAAAGAGGCCACGTGGTCAGTCAGTTCAATAGACTCTGACTCTGGCCCAGCCTGGCTGAGTCCACAGTCTGAGCTTCAGACCACAAGCCAGTGCCCCCTTCTCTGCAGGCTGACAGGTCCTCACTGCTCCTGCACCTTGAGGAAGAGGCGGTACCCTTGAGATTCCTGGTGTGAGCTAACAGCGCTGGCTGAGCACACCCCCCCCCGCCCCCCCGGGCCAGGAACCCTGCCCCAAGCCATGGGTGCAGCACTGAACCAAAGCCCTGCCCCTCAGGGGCTTACATTCCCATCTAGTGGCTGGGAACAGACAATTGACACGTACATTTGAGATAGAAATAGACACTGAGGAAGACAGAATGGCTGCCAGACCACGGGGAGAGACCGAGCGAGAGAGGTGAGCGAGGCAGGAAAAGGGACCGCAGAGCTCAGGGTTGGTCTTGGAAGGGGGTGGTGGTGTTTGGAAGGTCCACAGGAGAAAATTCTAGGAGAGTCATTATGTGCAAAGACCTGTGCCCAGAAACAGCTCGGTCCGTCCAAGGGGTGACCCCTCCCCAAAAAGCCAGAGTCGGGGGTAAAGTCAGAGGAAGACAGGACCACTCCAGAATGGGTCTCCTCAGACACGGTCAGGAATCTGGATTTTTCCTGCTTGCCGAAAGGAAAGCCATCGGAAACTCGTAGGTAGAAGGGACACCATCTGACTCACAATTTTAAAAGGTCTCTGACTGCCCTGTGGAGACGGACTGCAGGCCAACAAGGGGGGAGGGGCGGGGCCATTAGAACGGTGTGGAGGGAGCGGTGCACTAGTCCAGGCAGGAGGTGATGGCAACGTGGACCACGCTGTCACAGTGAGACGCACCCCTCTGGATGCGTTTGGAGGAGAAGGAAACAGGACTAAGTAGACTGGAGCGTGGAGGGAAAGAGAAGCCACGGGTGACAGGCTTCTTCGCTGGGGAACCGGGCGAGGCAGCCCTCTTTCCTGAGGTGAGGGAGTGTGGGAGGGAGAGACTTGGAGGCAGGAAGCTGTTCCTCCACTTTCTCTCTGTTGAGGTTGAGTCTCTCTGGCTCATCTGAGTGCAGACATGGAGTAGTCTAGCCGAGGAACCCAGACCTCAGGCTCGGGTCAGGGCTGGAGATCCGTCAGCTGGGAGTCAGCAGTCTCTGGTGAGATTCCACACACTGTCCACACACTGTCCGGTACAGAAGCCCTTAGAGCTGCAGGACTGGGTGAGGGCTCCCCAGGAGGGTGTGAAGGAGGAGCCCGCCTGGGGCGGGGGTGAGGCAGGGAAGGACGGCCTGTGTGGCCAGTGAGGGGTGTCAGGCAGGAAAGGGCTCCACGGAGGCAGAAGGCAGCCGCGTGAAAGGTGCAGAGAGGCCAACGAGAGGAGGAGAGGGAATGTGACAGTGAACAGAGACTCACTAATTAAGACAACTCTCCAAGGAGTTCTGCTGGGTTAAGGTCCCAGAGAAATGGGGCGAAATCGGAGAGAACCTGAATTTGGGGAGGGATGAGTACTGCAGAGGAGAAGAGGTCCCTGCCTGGGGGGAACCAGGCACACCAGAAGGTGGGGAGTGCAAGCTGGGCTCTACCCCGTGGCGTCCAGCTGGCTCTCATCTCTTTTCCCTGAAGGCACTGGGGCTGCTCCTCCCACTTCATCACAGTTGAGTGACTGAGCAGTCGCCCTGGGCAGGGCTTGTCCAGGCGCACCTCTGATGACAGGCAGGTGGGGAGCTCACAAGAGTCACATCACATCACAGAGGCAGCTCGGCTCCAGGGTGGAGACCTGGGAGGCCCCAGTGTGCTTTTCTGGGCCTCCCAGGTCTGTCGCCCTGCACAAGGACCAGTCCTCAGCACCTGCTCCTGGGTCTGTCTGCCTCTAGCCCCCTCCAGAAGCGGTGGCAGTCTGAGGGCTGAAAGGCAGAGGGACTGGGGAAGGAGGCGGAGGGGCTGAGGGGGACAGAGCCACACACCTGCTGGAGAGCCTTTCCACTCAGCGTCTGGATCCACCCATTTCTGGAGCAGAGAAGCCAGTTTGTTTCAGGTGCAGGGGTTTGTGTCTGAGTCACCTCGGACCAAAAGTCCTGGTGTAAGAAAACCAGGTAAGAAAAGTTTAATCTGTGAAACCCCGCTACCAACATAAGGATTATTTGTATATCTCCTACTGAAAAGCAAAATGGTTAAGGGATGGAAGCCTGTTAACCTCCACCAAAATACTCAACTGGTAGTCATCTATGAGAATGGAGAGATTGGCACTGGCTGGTGTGGCTCAGTGGACTGAACGCTGGCCTGTGAACCAAAGGGTCGCCAGTTCGATTCCCAGTCAGGGCACCTGCCTGGGTTGCAGAGGAGGTTCCCCAGTAGGGGGCGCGTGAGAGGCAACCACACATTGAAGTTTCTCTCCTCCCTCCCTCCCCCTCTCTCTAAAAATAAATAAATAAAATCTAAAAATAGGGAAGGAAGGAAGGAAGACAATGGGGAGATCAGAGAACGCTATAGCCCCAGGAACATGGAAGCCCCTGGCTGGGATTTCCTCCGTGTCCTAAATATGTGGGGTAAGAATCGAGAGCTGGTAACAAGCGTATTAAAGGCTTTCCTCTGATCATTCAGAAACAGAAGGACACAGAGGGAAAAGCCGCCCTCCTGCCCCACCCTGCCGGCCTTTGAGGCTTCGTCCGCCTGCGCTCCCACAGCCCCACCCTCGAGGAAAAGACTTTTACTCAGCGTTCTTGGAATCACATTCTAATCAAGGTCTGTGAATAACATTAAAAATTAGAATAAGTGAATGATACCATTTATTAAAAAGCCAAGAAAGCCACCCAACGCCTTAGGACTTAGCAACCCTTCAAGTTCATCTGTTTCAACAGTTCCACTTTTGTCTGCAAAAGCAGGCTGGGTGCTGGCCATCTGTTCTCTGAGATAAGCGGCCTCATCCCGCAGCCCTGGCCGATCCCCGTTTGGGGAAGGAGGCATTGTGGGAAAGTGGACTCTCCCCACGGAGCCATAGAGAGAGAGTATCAGCAGAGGCCCAGGGACAGGGGCGCCTCCTCCTGGTGGTGAGAAGAGCTCTGTGCCGTCCTGTCAGGTGCGCTGCCCCTGCCCCGCCCCCATGAGAATAACGAGCAGGCTTGGGAAACAAGGGAACAGTGACAAAGAGGAAGAGTAGGATGGGGAGACGGACTGGGGGAAGGCTTCCAGGGGACACCGGGAAGTGGAGAAGTGCACGAGGCGGGGGCAGCCCCCAGCCTCAGGCTGCTTTCTGCTGCAGGAGCCTGCCCGGCCCAGGCAGCATGCGCGGCTCCATCAGGCACGGCCTCCTCACCTCGGTGGCCCTGGGGCTCCTGTGGCTCTTCATCACTTTGAAAGTCTCCAGCAAAATTGAAGAGGATCCCGTGATGTCTATCAAAGGCCAAGTAGCAACCGTTGCTCTCTGTGTGGGGACTGAGCCATAGGGTGGGCGGTGTGTGGACAGACGGCCCCTCAGCAGTGCCTGCCCCGTTCACCTGCGAGCAGAAAGCTCCAAAGGGAGTGTGGGTGGACCTGGACCCAGGGGTCCGTGAAGAAGCTGCATCCCTCCCCCATACGTATTAAGGTGGGAAAGACAGCATGCACTGGTTGAGCTCTGGGGCCTCTGGCCAGTGGTCAGACGCCCTGAGAATGTGCTCACCTGGGGAGAGTGATTCACATACCCTCGTTCCCTGGAGAAGTTTCTGGAAGCTCCTAGGGCTAAACCTTGTTCTTGTCTCGAAAGGGAAGGCATGTTTTGCTTTGTCATTGTCTCAGGACAGTGGCGGCAGAAGGCAGGACCCAAGACCACGAGAAGACTGGCAAAATCTCACCTTCCAATACATGAAAAAAGTCCAGCAGAGAAGAAAGAGTAAGTTCCCAGGAGGGGAATGGGGTCCCCAGGGGAGGCGGGGACATCCCCAGAAGCACCGTAGCAGGGAAGGAAAGAAGGAAGGGGAGAAGGAAAGGCGGGGCTGTGCGGGGAAAGGCTGAATCTGGCCGACAGTCCTCTCCCCACCAGGACGCTTAAGTGACTGCTGGAGGGAACGCAGAGCCACTGGACTTGAGAACACTGGGCCTAGAACGGTGTGCCTGTGTCTCAGGGTCCTTCGCCTCCGTTTCCTGGGTTGGGAACTAAGCCCAGGACTGAAGGGACCTGCTGGAGGCCACACACTCAGTGGCAGGAATGGGCCAAGGAGAACCTTGGGCTCCAGACTGGGAGAACGAGTGCTCTTCCCGAGACATCTTCTTCCAGGGAGAGCTCTGGGGGGAGAGCTGGGCAAGCCCAAACAGTCGATGCTGGCTGAGCACTTGAGCCGTGTGCCAGACAGGTCTGGCTCCGGGCAGACGCAGAGGGACCCATGGGGACTCGGCATCGCAAAGCTTAGTCCTTTTGCAACTGAAGCACACACGCGAAGCACCTGGGGACGCTGTGAAAATGCAGGTTTTGTTCAGGGCGGTTTGAGGCAGGGGCCCCGACTCTGTATTTCTCGTGAACGTCCAGCCTGCATTGCTAGAATAAGGCCCCCACTTTGATGAGCAAGGAGCTAAGCATGCCCTGCACCAGAAGACAGAATCAGCCCTGGCTGGTGTGGCTCAGTGAACTGAGTGCTGGACTGCGAACCAAGGGCTCGCTGGTTCAATCCCCAGTCAGGGCACACACCTGGGATGCAAGCCAGGTCTACAGTAGGGGGCGCGTGAGAGGCAACCACACATTGATGTTTCTCTTCCTCTTTTTCTCCTTCCCTTCCCGTCTCTAAAAAATATATAAGATAAATCTTAAGACAAAGTCAATGGAGAAACTAGATGGACAAGAGAGGGAGAGAAAAGACCCCAAAGAGCACCCCAACCCATAGCCCCCCAGCACCTTCCCCACCACCCATCCTCACCACAGTCCCCATTTTGCCTCCCCCCAGTATGGCTGATGGTGGGCATCTCCTCAGGGCCAGGCCCGGATCGGAGGGGCCTCCTGCACACACTGGTCTCCCTGTTCCGAGCCTCCTCCAGGGCGGAGCAGAGGCGTCTCACGGTGCTGGTCCACCTGGCCCACTCCGACCCCGCCTCACTCAGAAAAACCACTGCCCAGATTTCAACGCTCTTCAGCCCGCAGATCTTGGCAGGGCAGCTGGTGCTGATCCACGCTCCGCCGGATGCCTACCCCGTGGGTGACCCTGGGGACGCGGCCGACCAGGGGGACGCCTGCTCCAAGCAGAACGTGGACCATGCCTTCCTCGTGAGCTTTGCCGCAGGGCTCTCCGACTACTTCCTGTTGCTGGAGGACGATGCTGTCTGCGCCCCCGACTTCCTCACCCACATCCGCTGGAGGGTGGGCAACAGGAGCAGGACCCCGTGGGTGCTGCTGGAGCTCTCGAACCTGGGCTTGCTGGGCAAGCTCCTGCGCGGCAGGGACCTCCCGCTGCTGGCCCGCTTCCTCCTCCTCTTCCACCAGGAGAAGCCCCTGGTCCAGCTGCTCCCGCATTTCCGCACCCTCCTGGCCCAGAGACAGGCCATCCTCAGCACGCCTTTCCTCTTCTACCGCCGGGGCCCCCACTATAGCGCCCACGGCAGCCGTGCAGCTGGAGCCCTGCGGAACAGGGGCCCCCGCGGCCCCCACAACCCGCCTGGAGCCGTGTTCACAGACATGAAGGTTTGGGGGGTTCATTTCCCCTGGCAGGCCTACGCTCTGGATGAGTCTTTCTTCTGGACCCACAACGTCAGCGCAGGGAGCCACCTGACAGTCATCCTGAACCACCCAGCCAGCCTGCGGCGGGTGCAGGTGCTGACGGGCACCATCGTGGACGGAAAGCACGCCCTGCAGAAGGGGCGGGTGGAGCTGGGCTATGAGCCGGAGGGAATGCCGCAGTACTGCACCAGCTTCGCCGTGCTGGGCCCCCTCCTGGAGGGGCAGCTGGATCAGGAGACAGTGCCCCAGAGCATGGGGCACGACGTGAGCTGCGTGAGGCTGGTGGTGAGCGCCCATCAGGCTGGCGGGCTCATCGTCAGGCACATTCACCTCTGGGAGGAACAAGCCAAAGGCAGGACAGCGGCTCCCAGTGGGAGGTGAATCAGTGAGGGTCCGAAAAATTAAAGCCTGGGAGCCACTGTGTTGCAGCCTGTCCAGGTGACCGGATGCTGAAGGGGGCCGAGGGAGAAGGCTCATGATTGCGGTGCCACAGAGATGGCAGGAGACCCGTCCCTCCCCTTCTGTGCCCAAACAAGTGGCACGAGCAGCACCTTTCCTCGCCCGGTTTGGGGGACGGTCTTGGTCACGAAGGCAGGTGTGTGTGCAGGTGCACATTCCAGAGTTCACACTTACAGGGGTCACTGGGCAGCGAGGGTGAATGGGCAGACCATGGGGGTCCCTAGAGTGGACACCACAAGAGGCTGAGAAAGGGACTCCCGTTAGCCACACGCTGACGTTCAGGAGAGTAGTGGAGGGACCGATGGCCTTAAATGAGCTCCTTAAGTGAACCGTCCATTTCCTGCCTTTCCTGGCCAGCTTGGGCGTGAATGGTTTGCAGCTAAAACTTTACTGTCTCGCCTCCGTTCACTCCTTGGCCCCCCGCCGACCTCCACATCCTCCGAGTCCCGAGACTCTTCCCAGCCTGTAAGGGCAGATGCTCAGCGGCAATCTTCCCGCCTCGTTCTTTTTATTTCATTTATCTTTAGAGAGGAAAGGAAGGAGAGAAGGAGAGAAACATCTGTATGGTTGCCTCTCCTGAGTCCCCTGCTGGGAACTGGCCTGCAACCCTAACTGGGAATCGAACCGCGATCGTGTGGTTCGCAGGCCCGTGCTCAATCCACTGAGCTACACCAGCTAGGGCTTATTTTAAAAAACATTTTATTTATTTTTTTAAGATTTCACTTCTTTATCCTTAGAGGGTAAGGGAAGGAGAGAGAGAGAGGAATATCAATGTATGGTTGCCTCTCGTGCATCCCCTGCTGGGAACTGGCCTGCAACCCAGGCATGTGCCCTGGCTGGGAATTGAACCACTTTCCTTTGGTTCACAGGCCCGCACTCAATCTGCTGAGCTACACCAGCCAGTGCTATTTATTTTAGACAGAGGGAAAGGGAGAGAGAAAGAAACATCACTGTGTGGTTGCCTCTCGTGCGCTCCCTACTGGGGATCTGACCCCGGCCCACACCCCAGGCCTGTGCCCTGAACTGGGAATGGAACCGGCGACATTTTGGTTCACAGGCTGCCACTCAAGCCACTGAGCCACTCCAGACAGGGCCAAAAATTGAGTTTTATAGTGCGTGAATTATGTCTGCATAAAGCAGCTATCATTTAAAAAGCCATAGGAGCACGTCAGAGGGCTTATCAGACTCTGCTGATGGCGACAGGGAGGACCCAAGGGTTTGGAACAGGAAAGAGAAGGCCGGAGCCACAGCTGCTTCACTGTCATCCCCACTCCCCACACCCGAAACCAAATCCTTTGCTCGTCCCCAGAGCCCTCCCCTCCCAACCTGTCTGTCCCTGGCAGCAACAGCCCTCCGCACAGAAACTCAAAATCTTGAACTAGTGCTTTCAAAGGAGGGGCCCGTGAAGCATTTGGGTGGCACCACTTTGAACTGCTTCTTAAAAACGCTTTTACCAAGTCTTGCTCATTCTCCAGTTAAAGTGCTCCAAACCCCGTGATCTTCTATTTCATACCCAGCCTGTCCAGGCCTGTCCCGGAAGCCCAAGCCCGTACCTCTCCACAGGCGTCCAGCCCTGGGAGAGCACGGGCCACCACGAGGTCGACCAAAGAGAAAAGGAGAGAGAGCAGAGTTCTCAGGAAGTGGACATGCGGGCTCCGTGGCCTGTGCCTCCTCGTCCGCGAGGCCGGCTCAGCAGCCCCTTGGGTTTGTCTGCTGCCCAGTGAGCTCGATGCCCAAACTTGGAGGGTGTTTGACAAGGGAGGGGATGACCCCCAGCTTTTAGTTCACAGAGCCCCTAGGAATCTATGTCCGATTCAGTCTTCGGATGGACACTGGGGGGGCAACCCCCATTTTACATCCTGAGAAGTGGGTGTGAAGGGCAGAGACTGTTCACCTGGAATTTGCAGTGGCCCCACGGGATCCTCACCCTGGACCCCATCTTACCTGTGCAGCCCAAAGGAGGGTGCGGAGAAGGCTTCTAAGGCACCTCAGGAAAGTCGCCGCCAAGCTGCCAGCAAGGCCCGGTCTGCAGCCCACAGACACCTGGGGCTCCACCTGCGCCCCGGCCAGTGCCAGCCTGCCCTTTCCTGATCCAGCTTCTGCAGGGAAGGGGCTGTGGAACGCTGGTGCAGTGCTCCAGGAAGTGGGGGAGGGGGTGGTTGTCCCCAATGGACTGGCCATGACCTTGCGGAAGCCACTGCCTGGACTCAGGAGGGGCCCCGGGCAGCCAGCTCCCCATGGGAGGTGCTGAGTGACGCCTTCTCCCGGGAGGCCTGCACCTGCCTCGGCTCCGGGCTGACCCTGTCGCCTGTCGGTAAGGCAGAAAAGCCCTCCAGTGTCCTGAGCATCAGGGAGTCTCAGCGCCCATCCCCACCCCGGCCATGGCCACCCCACCCTGCCCGGCAGGAGGTGCCCTGTGGCTGCCCTGTCCTGGTTGGGGGCTGTGTCCACCACTGTCCAGAGCGGCTATCACCCCTGGGGAAGCTCCATGGGCGCTTCAAAGCCCATAATCAAACTTTGTTTAAAGTCCCAGTGTTGTCCTGTGTCCGTCAAGCTCAGATTGCATGACACGGGCACAGGGCCGGTCCCCGAGGGACTGACCGTCCAGGACAGACACCTCAGCTCCTTCGGAGGCCGCACGGACAGCCGGCCACCAGGCCAAGGCGGAGCACAGGGCACGGCCCCGGGAGCGGGGAGTTCCCAGAACACGGAAGTTTTCCTCTCCTGCTGAGAGTGTGTGTGTGTTCAGTGCCTGCGGGGTCTGGCCCAGGTTAAGAGCCTCTGACCTACATGGACGTTTTTAGAATTCTTCAGTGAGGGCATCTGGGCCTGGGATTTCTTGGGTGGAGTTTTTAAACGATAAATGTGATTTTTAAAATTCTAGGGTTATTAAAATTATCCCTTTCAAATTGGATGTTATGTATTAATACTTTGTATTTGTTTTATTTTATTTTATTTATTTATCTTTAGAGGGGAAGGGAAGGAGAGAGGAAGAGAAACATCAATGTATGGTTACTTCTCGTGCATCCCCTGCTGGGAACTGGCCCCTGCTGGGAACTGGCCTGCAACCCAGGCATGTGCCCTGACTGGGAATCGAACCGTGATTGTCTGGTTCATAATACTTTGTATTTGTATCTGCCAATTTCTCCCTTGTTGTTCTGTGGTTAGTTGTTGGGGGTGGTTGAGTCTCCCACTGTGCTTCTCTGGATTGTGCTTCTTTCCGGTCTACCAGGTTTTGCTTCCTGTACTTTGCAGTCTGTCTGTTTGGTGGGAACACAATTTGGGTCGTGTTCTCTTGGCGGACCGATCCCTTATCAAAACAGGACATCCCTTTCTGCCTCTGGTCATGGTCTTGCTCTGCAGTCAACTTCATCTGAAACGAATGTAGCCATTCCTGCTTTCCTTTCCTTTTTTTAAAAAAATATTTTATTTATTTATCTTTAGAGGGGAAGGAGAGAGGGAGAGAAACATCAATGTATGGTTGCCTTCTGTGGGTCCCCTGCTGGTAGTTAGCCTGCAAGGAACCTGCCTGCAACCCAGGCATGTGCCCTGACTGGGAATCGAACCGCGATCCTCTGGTTCGCAGGCCCACGCTCAACCCACTGAGCTACGCCAGCCAGGTCTGCTTTTCTTTCCTTAATTCCTCCTGGTAATTCTTCCCCTCCTTTTGCATTTAGCTACCTGTGTGGTTATATCGAATTGGCCCCACAGTTCACTTGGCCAGAAAGTCTGTTCCCTTGGCCGAGAAAATCCTTCAGCCAAGAAATTTGTTCGGCCAGAAAATTTGTTCCATCCACCACAAAATTCATTTGGTGGCCAGAAAGTTTGTTGTTGGCCGAAAAGGCCGTTCAATGGCTTGAAATTTCAGTCGATTGACCAGTTATTTTGTTCATCTGGTAAGAAAGGTCAGCCAAAAAAAGCCCATTGGCCTTTTCC
This sequence comes from Sturnira hondurensis, assembly GCF_014824575.4. Lineage (NCBI taxonomy): Eukaryota > Metazoa > Chordata > Mammalia > Chiroptera > Phyllostomidae > Sturnira > Sturnira hondurensis. Next base: position 2,432,070 of record NW_028091436.1, read on the forward strand.
AAGAGCTGACTCTAGGAGTGCTTAGTTGTCTTTAACTTCATTTGAAACCATTTTGTTAGATTGTATTGTGACAACTGTTATATCAGCATGAAGTTTAAAAAAACTTATCGGAAGCAGTACATTTTTGTGTAGCCGTTCTAATATTGATAGAAGAAAATATGCAACATTTTTTAGATATTAGGCTTTGTTATTTCAAGAAAGGTAAAAATGTAAAAATAAAGATTGGCACTGTGTGTGGAGAAGGTGCCGTGACTGATCGAACGTGTCAAGAATGGTTTGTGAAGTTCTGTCCTGGAGATTTCTCAGTGGACGACGCTCCTCGGTTGGGTGGACCAGTTGAACTTGATAGTGAGGAACTCATGGGAAATTAACACATATCTTGAACTGAAGAAAAGTGAAAATATGTCCCATCAGACTTTGTGGGGTGTAGCTAAATCAGTGCTGAGAGGCAAATTCACAGCACTAAATGTTCCCACTGGAAAAGAAGGAAGACATGGCTCACTGATCTGCTCACTGATCACAAGACTTGAGAGAAAGAAGAGCAAAGTAATTGCCACCCAAACAGAAGCAAGGAAATAGTAAAGATAAGAGCTGAAATCAGGGAACATGAAAATGAAGAGAACCAATTTTAAGAAGAGCTAATTTTTTATTTTATTTTTAAAAAGATTTTATTTATTTATCTTTAGAGGGGAAGGGAAGGAGAGAGGGAGAGAAATATCATTGTATGGTTGCCTCTTGTGCATCCCCTGCTGGGAACTGGCCTGCAACCCAGGCATGGGCCCTGACTGGGAATCAAATTGCGATCCTCTGGTTCACAGGCCCGTGCTCGATCCACTGAGCTATGCCAGCCAGGGCAAGAGCTAATTTTTTAAATGATCAATAGGACTGACCAGCCTCTAACAAGACCGACAAAGAGAAAGAAACTGAATTACCCATCTCAGGACTGAAACCAAGGATGTCCCTGCAGACCCTGACAACATCAGAGGAGGGGGGAAAGCCAGGGACAATGTGACACAAATACACTGGACAGTTAGACAGAACAGACCAAGGACTCCAGAAACGCCAGCCTGTTGTGAAGTCTCCACTTCTCACCACCCGTCACAATGTTTCAAATATGAAACATTTTCACTACTTTTATGTAGAGAATAATTGCATGCAGAAATACAGCCAAGCAGGTCTTTTTCGCTTATGTGGAACCCAAGCAGGAAGGGAAGACATGTTGGTGTCAGATGGAGCCGGGCTTTGAGGAACGAAGACAGACAGTGTGGGGTGAGGGTCTTGTCTTCTCTGTGGGTCTCACCAGGGGAGCAGCACTGCCCCGGGAGACACCACACCTTCAGAACCTGGGGGGCTTGTCGAGCGCATGGGAGAAAAGCCTCTGTGTGTCCAGGCAGGTAGCCCTCAGCTGCCTCAGGTCCTGACAGACACCCAGACACCCGAGAACAGGTGTGGCCGCACCCTGGGCTACTTCCTTCCTCCCCGGCCGCTTCTGAGAGTAGGAGGCGCGTATACACCTTCTTGCCTAAGAGGCCCATGAGGATCCTCTTATTTCAGGTGTTACTAGAGCCAGACTCAAGGCCCCTGACCTCCAGAATCCTGGCCCTGGGGCTGGGAGGCTGTAGGGCACCATCAGGGCAGAGCCCTGAATGGGCACCAGCCTCTACTGCCCTCTGCCGGCCACCAGTAGGGAGGACATGCAAAGCGATGCTCCGTGACATTGACCTTGACTCTGGGTTATTCCTGCAGGTACAGCTTCCTTGGCTTTCACCAGAACCTCTACTGGATTCACCGCCCCCCCCCCCCCCCGTAAGTGGGCAGGGGTCAGGGCTGCATGGGACCCCCCACAGATGTGAGTGCACTGAGCTGGTGTCCTGAGCCCCTGAATATTGGGGTCGGCCCCAACATCCCCTGGCTGGACTCAGGAGGCAGAGGCTGGGGAGGGAGAAGGCCCCCAGCCCCACACAGGGTGTGGGTGCACTCCCGGGGCGTCAAGGAGACCGGAATGGGAGATGAGCAGAGCAGGGCTCGGGCTGCCTCTGCATTTTCCCGTTATTCTCCCCAAGGACGTCCAAGGATCTCGTGTCCATTGTTCAGCACCTTTATTTCTCCAAGTCAGACTGAAAACACTGAATACTTTCAGTTGCCGGCAACAATGTTTGCAAGTGCTCAAAAAAGATACAAATAATCAGAAAGTATATAAAATTTCATTAGAAATAACAAATGCAAATTGAAGCAAGGAGACACCATTTTTTCTCTATTGAAGTAGCAAATGTTCTTTAACGATGACAGACGCCCAGGGCGGGGAAAGCTCAGAGGGAGTGCTCTGAGGCAGGAGGCTGTTTCTGAGGGGTGTGGACACACGCACCCCTGCACCCCAACTCCTAGTGATGGACCACGAGGACAGGCCAAGGACTGGGCACACCAGTCGCCCTGCAAGGCCACAGCCACAGCCACTGCTTCTAAGGACACGGGGGTGGCAGCCGTTGGACTGCTGACACGTACACAGAAACACAGTGAGTGCTGACGCCTCGGACAGGAGTGCCGTAGGACAGCACGAGCCGCATTTGCTTTACAAGATTTATACCACATTACTATTGGCAACCTATGGACGGTGCAAATATGAGGGATTAAAAACGTTTATACCCATTTTTGCATTTACCTGCAACAAATGTGTACTACTTGCGATGCAAGGAGAAGCCAAAGCCTCATTTTTGGAGAGTCTGGCCTGGGTCTGGCTGTGCCCAGACGGGCCCGTCACCCCCAGAGGCATCTGCTCGGCTTTGTGCCTTCTGACCCGAGTGGACAATTCCCACAGCTGTTCTGCAGATGCCGAGTCTTGGCCACAGGGCTGCTGGTCTGGAACAGGTCTCTCCTTTGGGCAGGAGCCCCCTAGGGCTCTCCCTGGGCAGGGAGGGCATAGGCTGGTCGCAAAGCCCAGCCCCAGGCCCACATGTTGGTGGGGGGCCGTGGAGAGCAGGAGCCGCAGCAAGCCAGGTCACTAGTGTGTCCCGGCGGCAGGTACGGGTCTCCTGGATCTGAGGTGGGTGATGGGGGGACACCGGAACTCACTCACACAGACCACTCTAGGTGATTCATTTCAGAAGAGAAAGGACAGAACGGCAGAAAGTCCCAGTAAAGTCAGAGAGGTTTGAAACACTGCTCACTCTGGTAGAGCAGCCCCACAGCTGAAGGAACATCTGTGTTCAGGACTGGTGGAGAGATTCCAAAGGGACCAATACTCTGTGAGGAGCAGACCTAGCGGGCCCAGTAGCTGACGACAGCATCCACCGAGGAAGTCTCTGCTGAGAGCACAGGAAGCACGAACGTGTGCAGAGAGGGAAAACCCACAAACGCCTGCGTGTCACGCAAAGGCCTGTCCCCCTCTGCAGCTCTGGGAAGCCTGGGAAACAGCCCCGTCAGCCCAGAGCAGAGGCCCTCACACCTGGTATGGGAGGTGTGTCCAAAGTGTTCCTGATTCATGGTTTAAATACAAAAGCTTATAAATGCTAAACTCTGAAAAAAGAATAAATTACGGTAAAGGCAGCCACGCAATAGGCACTCTCAGACACCTGTGTGCTGCCTCAAACGAGAGCTTCAAGAGCATCTCTGTCATGTGTTATCCTGGCTAAAAGGTTGATGACTGCTCTACTAGAGCAGGAAGCCAGGGAGCCCTGGGGCCAAGGAGAGCCTAGCAGGGCACAGGGAGGTCAGGACATCTGAGAAACGCCCCAGTCTGGAACCGCGGGAAGGGGCACTCAGGGACACTGTGACGCAAAGTGAGCGAGGCCGAGGGGGCGGGCAGAGCACTAGCCTCTGCACGTCCGCCTGGACGCGAGACACTGTAATTGGGACAGAGAAGCAGCAGCAGGACTGTCCCACCAGCCAACACCGGCTCTGGTGACAAGCAGCTCTCACACTCGCAGGGGCTGAGCCCCTCCCCTCCGCTACTCGTGGGAAACTCGCTCCAAGGCCACGTAGAAACTGTTCTTGTCATCAAGGCAATGCCAGCCGATGGGCCCGATTTCACAGTCTGCACAGACCAGGAACTTGACATTGCCCACGTCCTTGGTGAAGCCAACATTCTCGAAGGTGAACATGTCGTCCACCAGCCAATGCTCCTGCAGGAGGTCACCATCGGGACTGCCGCCATCGGCCAGGGCGGGCTTCTTTCTCATGGACGGAAGGAAGAGCTGCAGGGGCGAGAACACACAAATGCCATGCTGAGCACCCATGGTGCCAGCACCCCTTCTGGGTGCTGTGCATGGTCCTCACACAGACCAAAAGCGCAGGCCTGACTAGGCTGCAGGCTGCTCCTCTGTTGCCTGAAGCCTGTGCCCTGACTCTTAGGAGACATGGAGAGGGACCGTGAGCAGCTGTGGTGGTGATGGGCCTTCACGGCCAACCTGGCCTTGGGCTTCGAGGCCCCACTGGCCTTCAGGCCTCCTTCAGACACGGGCACTCTGCTCTGCTCTCAGGTCTCAGCCAGGCAGTGCCTTCTCCACATTCAGCTCAAAAGTGACCGCCTCAGGTCGCCGGCCTTAACAAAAAGATCTGAACTGCCTTCCCACATTGCCCATGGTATTGTTATAATTTATTTGCTTTTTAAAAATCATGGATTTTAGGGAGACACACACACACACACACACACACATTTGTTGATGCCTCATTGGTTGATCCTTGTCCGTACCCTGACCAGCCCACAATCTTGGTGTATGGGGATGACACTCTAACCTACCCAGCAAGGGCTCCTTTTGTTTTTGAAAGCACCTTTACTGAGGTATGACTGGCGTGTTGCATGCTGCCTGTATTTAAAGTACATGTTGATACACTCGGGCACATCACTATGATCAATGTAATGAGCACATTCATCACCCCCAGAATTTCCTTGTGCCACCCCCTCTTTATTTTCTGCTTGTCATCCTCTGAAACTGTTTTATTAGTTTACTGGCTTAGCAACTTCCCTCGGCTCTCCTCCATGTGAACGAGAGCCCCTTCTGGCCCAACACCACGTCCCCAGTGCCTGGGACAGAGACAACAGAGTGCAGAACTCAGGTGTTTGTGGAAGCAACACATGCCGGGTGTCTGGCTTTGCTCTGTTCCGTCACTGTTGTGAATACTCTGGAATCATCTTATAAAAAACATTAAAAAGGAAAACTGAGTTCTAAAATTTGGAATACTGCCCCAGACTACTACAAAATACACCACCTGTAGTGTCTGGCCTTCTGCCCTTCCCTACCTGCCCCTGCCCAATGGTTCACTTCCCACAGCCCCAGACTCTTCACAAGCCAGTATGGCCTCTGGGTGCTAGTCTGCCACTGGCTATCACAATAAAAGCAGAATGTTTTTTAAATATTTAAAAAACATGCACCCTTGCTGGTCTGGCCCAGTGGACTGAGTGCCACCCTGTGAACGAAGGGTCACCAGTTCAATTCCCAGGCGGGGCACATTCCTGGGTTGTGTGTGAGCCAGGTCCCCAGTGGGGGACATGAGAGGCAACCACACACTGAGGTATCTCTCCCCCCCTTTCTCCTTCCAGGGAGGCAGGCGTGGTACAAGGGGGTGGTGCCCTACCTGGAAAGTTCCTGCCCCTGACCTCCAGGCACTTGGCCTATGGAGAACAAGTGTCTGTGCTGCATCACCAGGGCAGCACCTGAGGACACAGCAAAGCACCACTGGTCTCCCTGGTTACTCCGCCTTCTTCCTCACTCTACCTCACCTGCTGTGCAGTGAGTCCCTGAGGCTTTGTCTGTCCCTCAGCGACAGTGGGAGCAGAGAGAGTAAGGGGGGACAAAGATTCAGGTGCCAGGAAACCTGCTGTGGCTTTCTGTGGACCTCTGTCCCTACAAGTATTTCCGGCCCATCCCCTCTTCTTCAGGCTGAAGTCACACCCTGGCCACCCCTCAGGGGAGAAAATCAGGGAGGGCTTGAGCTCTCACCCTCAGAAAGTGCCCAGCAAAGGGACGGCAGACCCCTTCCCACTGCCCTTTACCTCGTGGGTCCCTCTGGTCCTTCAAGTCCCTCCTCCCAGGGTGGGCAAAACAAGTAGGTTCCCAGCTGTGCGGGCGTGAAACACCGAGTGCACGCCCGAGTTATTGCATATTAATTACGGCAGCATTTATTTATGTTACAGCTGCAAACCTGCTCTGCCCACTCCGTATTTAAATCCTGCAAGCCAGACCCCCCAGGACCACACGCGGACACACGCACACATGCGATCTGAGCAGCAGCGTCTCGGCCGCTGGCTACGATGCCCAGGATCACTGCGGGGGGCGTATCCAGAACGAGGAGGGTTCCGCGGACTAAGGGCTGGAAATCAAGAATCTTGTCTAACTTGAGGCTGACGCCTCCCTGGCCAGGTGGGTTGACTACTTTGAGAACCCACCTGGGCCCCTAACGCAGGACCGTCTCCTCAGAGACAGGGAGACACGACTCGGCGAGATTCCGTTGAGGCCTCCATTTGCTTTTTCAGGCATATTTTCTTTGTAGAAACTTGGTAAATCTGCTACAACACAGACGAGAGTAAAAACCGCTACAGCAGAGTAAACCTCTGCTGGTGTGTTTGTAGCGTCCACGTCGGTGAGTACTTCCGGTGCTTTCACAATAGGCTCTGCAACAGTCCCCCACCCAGAGGTGCAGCTCACGCCTGTCCCCTGGAGCCTGGGCAGCCCCCCCTCCCCGACGGCCCATGCGAACCCCCAGGGCCTGCCCAGGCTCAGGGTCTGGATCCTTTGCCGCGGGCAGGCTCGGAAGAGGACGCGCCTCTGAGGCAGTGCTGGGACACCAGCCTGCGGGACACGCGGCTGAGCGGGGAAAGCAGCACGAACGCCCCGAGTGCGGGAAGGGCACCGCCGGCCCAGCCCGTACTGTGCATCCCTGTCTTCCATGGAGCCCCGGCCCCCAACGCGTGAGGCCATCAGGGCGGAGCCTTGGGCAGCGAATCCAGGTGACAGGCCCGCACGCGGTTGAAACAGGGTGAACTCCACACTTCTCTAAGGCAAGTTTACCCAAACCACGTTGTCTCCACTTTCTTCCTCCCGGTGACTGCACCAGGCGAGGAATTAAGGTCGGGGTCTTGGAGCCAAGAGAAACTGGCCCCCAGGTCCTGAGGCTCCGGCCGCGCACCAGGCTGCCCTACCTGCCGGCGGGAGAAGAGTGCCGCCCCCGGCTGTAGTACCCGCGAGCCGCAACGCTGGCACAGCACCGCTTTCCGGTTCCGGCCCTCCGCCGACACCAGCTCGCTCGGCGGCGCCGCAGGCTCCATCGCCGCTGCCGCCACAGTACGGGACTCGGACCGCGCAGGCGCAGCTCGGTCTCGCCCGACTGCGCCGGCGCAGGTCTCGGAAGGGGCTGAGCGGGCAGCCACCGCCTTTTGCGCAGGCGCCCTCTGCGCGGACCCGGAAGGTACTGCGCTCGCGCACGCGCACGAACGCGCGCACGCACGGCGGCCCCGGCGGGTCTGGCGTCAGCCAGCTTTGTGACCGGGTCATTTTCCTGCGCCGACAAACCCTCTCCACGCCCACCAGGTCACCAGCCCTCCCTGATTGTTGAGTCGTTCAAGTAGAGCTTGAGTCCCTTGTTTCCTGAGACCCGAGTTCAGGGCCGGGGTGCGAGGGACGTTCCTGATGCGGCAGTACATCGCGCGGGTCAGACCCGGGCTCCGGCAGGGGGCCGCTCCGGTAGCTGTCGGGGGCTGACAGCGAGCGTTCCAGCCGGCGCGGGCGCGCTGTGGAAACCGTGCTCCCGGGTCGTCGGGACCTCCCTCCCACGGTCCCCGCAGGGCGCAGTGAGGAAGGTCTCGGTCGGACGTGGCTCGCTGGGGTGCACAGGCCCGGACTCGGCTGTCACTGCGTACCGCGCAGAGTCGAGCTCTAGAGCCGCAGGCTACGGGCCCCTCCGCAAGTCCTCGTCTCTCTGTCAGAGACCCGGAGGTCCGTGGGCGCCCGTCACACGCCAGCCCTCGGGCCCCGAAGGTGACACGGCGAAACGGGGTGTGTGACAGACAACCAGGCACAAAGTGGAAGGAAGGGAAGGCAACCCCGGAGCGGGCATGACGGGGCACCGGGGTTTGTGGGCAGAGGGAGGAAGAGAATAGGGAGCCGCGGTGGAGGGTTTGGCAGACGCTGTGGCCCGGGCAGGAACTTGCAATCTCGCACCAGAAACCACCGCCCGCTTCCCGGAAAGGTGCGGTGGAGAGCACTGCAGGGGCCTGTGCGCGCAGGGATGGTGACCGGACAGAGGGAGGGGCTGGGCGCCGGGAGGCAGCCACCGCGGGAGGCCGCAGGCAGAATGGGTAGGAGGACCGGCTCTGGAACAGCTGAGACAACCCGGCGTCCCAGAACGAGAGAAGGGAGGGCTTTCCACGTGATTGGCTGCCCGTTAGCGGCCGGGCAGAGCCAAGGCATGCGCTTCACCGCAGATTCTGTAACCTGGGCTGAAACTCCCCAGGGGCCATCTTCCCTGCCCTCCCGGGGCTGCTGCCGTGTCCCCAGCAGGCAGTGCCCTGCTCACAGAGGCAGATTCCTCTCTGGCTCCCCTTCCCCTGCTCTGGGAATATCTGGGGGTTTTTTTGTTTTTTTTTTTTTGCAGTTTGGCAGGCCTTCTGCATAGCTGTTTCATGGGCCATAAACTGAAGCAAGTAGAAGGGTTTGGGTGACTAAAACCCCAAAGTTCAAGCGAGTGTTAAAATGAGCCTCTTTTTGATTCCCTGTAGGTTTTTAAGGATACTCCAAGTGAAACAGTCATCAGAGAATATGGCAGATTCAGGTAAAGGTTTCACTGGTGACTTTCCAGTGGTAAGAGGTGCTACCTCGTACCCATGTCAAACAGAGAAGCAATGGAGCTACGTGGCAGACACATGGTGAACAGGTTGAAAAGTCCACACCCACAGCTGCTCCCTATGCCTGGTCTCCAGGCTGTCTGCGGGCAGTGCTGTTTCATCACAAACTCTCTTAAGGCATTTGACACAAATGATTTTTAATATTTTCTTAAAAAAATACAAAGGAAACAAACTCTTTAGGTCACTTAAATTCAGGGAGAGGAAAAATGGAATTTCAAAGTAAAGGGAGGTGCCTCATTGTATGTTTAGGTTATCACATTCCCACACTCCCAGGACCCATAAAGCAAGAATGTCACTCCACAGCACAGGGCAGCCTTGAGTGTGGCTCAGAACTGGGGAGAGCAGGTCCTGGACCAACACACAAGGTTTTGGTTGCCCTTTGATTATTCTGTGCTGGGATGAACGTGGTTCGCCCTCAGGACACAGATGGGGAAATCCTCTAGTAGGAAAAGGACAAAACGTACCAAACAGCAGTAAAAACCACCCTTAGCAGAAGTGTACCCTTAAAAGGACAGGGCAATACCAGGTAGCTGAACTTCCAGGCTGCTTCACCCCTACCCCTTCCCAAAATAAATAGGATGCCAATGTAACAGCAGCACCGTGTCTTACTCAAAAAAAGAAGCTTCTCACCCACCTGAGGAGAACCCTGCTCTGCCTGGCAGGGAGTAGGGCGGTTATGAAATCATGGGTACTTCTACTGTGCCCCCGACTCCGCCTCTGCCCACCTGAGGCTTGTTCTGTTTTCTCTCGCACAGGCTCCAGTGCCAGAGGAGCCACACTGCAGTCCAGAAAAGCCCAGGAAATCTGAAGACCCTTCAAACAACTGCCCTCCTCAGCCTTCCAGGTGACACGTCATTAAATTCTGGTTACAGCCAAACCTTGGCTCTCAAATGCCTCCCATCCCACACAGTTCGATTCCTGACCAAGCTGTTCACAGAAAAAAACATCTTGGTTGTCAAACAAAAGTTTGGTTCTCAACCTGAAAATCCTTTCATGCTGATGTCTGTATGGTCAGTCATCTGTATGATTCAGTTTTCTAACAAACTGCTTCTCGAACCATCTTCCAGAAGCAATTACCTTTGAGAACCAGGGCCCCACTGTACTTCCCTTACTCCAAACCCAGTTCTGACGCAGCAGCCCTGCCCACATAGGGGTGTCACACAGATGTCTCCCAAGCCCCACAGCTTCCACAGGACTCTTCCCTTTGTTTCCCTCCAGGGTGGAACTATGTTGCCACCAACTATCTGCAGACTACGAAAGATATTTTTACCCGGAAAACAAGGCTTGGGTTTTATCAAACTGACTCAAACTGGCATCTTCCCAGTCCTGACATAGGCCAGATACTGCCCACATCTAGCAGGTCATACTCACCTTCACTCTCAGCGACACAACGAGGCACAACGTATAAACCCCCCCGAGCACACGGTCAACCAGAAACAACCAGGAAGTGCTGTCCAGACCAGGAGAGGACCTGGCCTCTCATACCCACTCAGAGTGCACCTCTTTCCACGAGTGAGCATCCGTTTCCCACCCTCCTCGGGGAGGGGGAAACCATCGTGAGGGGCAGTGTGTGTCAAATAAGGACAAGCATCACGACACCGGTGCTTGTAATCACCCTGAGTACAGCGGGAAGTAGACATTCTGGGAACCATCTCGATTCTCCCGCCAACTGGCCCCTGGACTGGTCACTCGCTTTGGATGGTTTCCAACAAGGGTCACTTCTCTCGAAGCACACACACGCCGGCATCACAGCGCTGGGTCCCCATGGACGTCACCACTTCCCAGCTGTCGATGATGGGGTCATAGCACTCGATGCTGCTCAGCAGGGAGTTCCCGTCATAGCTGAGTGGGGAAGAAGCAAAAGGGTGAAATGAGCGTTCTGTCCCTCTCCTCGCATGTCCCACACTGAGGATGCCACAGAGACATCTCCCCTGACCCACGCCCTGCACCCACCCAACCGTGCAGATCGGCCCACACTGTCCGCTGCATGACGGCTCCAGCCTGGCTTTCAGTCCTCACCCTGCAATTGCATAGAGTCTGCCCCGAAGCACTGTGGCCCCCACATAGCATCGTGGGGTGGTCATGCAGGTGACAGCTGTCCAGGAATCAGTGCGGATGTTGTACGCTTCAACGGAAGAAAGGTGGGCTGTGCCATCAAATCCCCCCACCACGTAAATATGGTCATTCAGCAGGGCTACTCCTGCACCTGAGGAAAAAGGTGCAGGAAGTTACTAACAGTGAAGTGAGGCTCTGAGTTCTAGAAAGTACACGCAGTCACTGAGGGCTGGCTGAACTCCTGGGGGCCTCAGGGACGCGTACTAGGGCCGGACAAGGCTGATGGGGTCGGTCCAGCAGAGGCTATTCCATCTGTAAACCTGGTGGGAGTTGAAATGAGAGAAGAAAAATGAAAATGGTTCTCACTTCCACTCATCAATTCAGACCCTGACCCTCTTCACTGGTAGAAGACGAGGAAATGGAAAAAAGGAGGCAGTGAAGGTGGAAGGGAGAGAGTGTGACTGAGCTTCCGGAGTCGTTTTTACCCAGAGAAGGTGCCTCGGAACAGCAGGTGCTCTCTGACCTGGAGCCCAGCTCCTGCACCTCAGGAAGCACCTGCAGGTGTGTCAGGCCCTGTCAGCACGCATCCATGTAACGTGTGCTGGACACCAAGCCTCTGCCAGATACGACAACGCAGGCAGGGCTCTGACTGGGTGGTTCACTTGGGTAGAGCACCAAGTGGATGTGCCGAAGTGGTGGGTTCGGTCCCCAGGTGGGACACACATAAGTATCAACCAATGAATGTGTAAACAAAGGGAACCACAGATCCATGTTTTTTCTCTCTCCCCCCGAAAAATCAATAAAAAAATTTGTTTAATGCAAGGAGGGAACAAGGACATAAAAATGCATAAAAGAAGAAGGCTTCTGCCCTCAAGTGTACACTCCATTTGGAAGTTTAAGCTGTCTTCACTCTCAAGAAACTAGAGGAGCCCTGGCTGGTGTAGTTCAGTGGATTGAGTGTGGGCTGCGACGGAAAGGGTTGGGTCGCCAGTGCGATTCCCAGTCAGGGCACGTGCCTAGATTGCAAGCCAGGTCCCTAGTATGGGGTGTGCAAGAGGCAACCACACATTGATGTTTCTCTCCCTTTCTTTCTCCCCTTTCCCCACTCTCTAAAAGTAAATAAATAAAATCTTTTAAAAAACAAAGAAGCTAGAGGAAACAGGCAAGGAGGAGAATGGAATCTGACTCATGTTTCACTGCAATCAAAGTGAGGAGGAAATACAACTCTGATGGGCTCTGTCCTGTGACAGTGCCACCACTGCACAAGCAGACACGTGACAGACAGCCGTACTGTCCGGTTCCTTAGATCTGATGGGCCTTACCAGAGCGCTTGGTGGCCATTGGTGTCACGTTAGTCCAGTGTCCTGTATGGGGATCGTATTTCTCAACTGAATTTAAGATATTCAAGCCATCATATCCTCCTGAAACACAAAGTAGAGACCATTCCAGAAAGAAGGACAAATCTGGACACTGATTCCCAGTCTGCCTTTCTCTGAGTGTCCCAACTGATTCTTCAACCTCAGCTCTCCCTCAAGAGTTCCAGTAATCCAAAGAAAAACCTGATAGCATCCCACGTTCTGCTTGCATGAAAAGATAATCCCAGTTTATGGAAGAACGGATAGACCAGGGTTTTAGTTCAAGGCCATTTATGAACTTAATTTTGGTAAAAAGGAATGCCCAACCCCCAGGAAGGCTGCTACCCTTACGTCCTCCCCCATCCCTGGCTCCCCAACTCGGTACCTAGACAATAGATCACTCCACCGGCTACCACCAGCCCGGCGCCTTCCCGGGCTGTCTGCATATCTCCCAGCATGCTCCACTGGTCAATGTTGGGGTCATAGCGCTCCATACTGGTGTGACGCCTGCTGCCATCAAAACCTCCAGAGACATAGATCATATCTGCTCAGAATGAACACATGACAGACTGTTAGAGGAGGAGGGATTTCTAATCACTCTCTTCTCCACCAATTCGCACAAGTCCTTCAAAGGTTTGGGAGCAAAAACGACGTGTTTTTATGGGATTAAATCTTATCAGTATGGATGAAAGCACAGTCAAGACGTGTGAGAACAGTGGGGCTGGATGGAACCCTCGAGGTCCTCAAAGGGCAGCGCAGTTCACGGAAGTCCAAGAGCCGACTTCCCCACACCACGATGCAAGCTGACCTACCAAGCCGTTGGTGCTGAAGTGCCCGTGACCACTGAACAGCTTTGATAATACGGCTGTTTCCAAGGCAAAAGGAATACTGACCTCCCCAGTGCCCCCATTTCATGCTCCCGCTAGACAACTGGGAGGGATGACCGGATCCAGCCACGACAGTGGAAGCACTGCCCAACACACCAAGCCTACCTCCCAGGGTGGTGGCGCCAGCTAGGCCTCGCCGGACGTTCATCGGGGCAACGGAGTACCAGACCCCATCCTCATCTGCTGTGTAGTCTAGACACTCCACCGAACTGAGGCGGGAACGGCCATCATAGCCGCCAATGACATAGATCCGGTCATGCAGAGACACGGAGGCCACGTAACGTCTCTTCCGAGTGATGCTCTATGGAGTCAGGAGAGGAGGCACAGGGCACGTGAGTCAGGCAGCGGCCCCCCCCCGCCCTCTGGCTCTCCTTCCCGTTTCTGTCTGAACTCCTTCAGTTTCACTGGCCGGCAGGAACCCCTCGGACGGAGGCACAGCCTCAGTCTTGTCCAGCTGTCTGCCGGCTGCATGCACGTCAGGCCTCCTGCCCGTCTGCCTCACTCCAGAGCTTCCCACTTCCCACATCTGACTCCTTTCTCGTCCTCAGGGCTCTGGGCTACAGGCTCAGATCTACAAGTCTTCCACAAAATGGAAGGTTTCCCCCACTGTTAATCAAAAGGCCAGGACTCAATGACCCTAAGAGTTGGGAGGCCTGAGGGAAAGAGTTCCACGTTTTCTCAGATTTATTATTGCTCATTCACCACTGAACAGACATACCAAGGGGGAGAGAGAAAAACTTCTGTGCTCAGTGTGACCTAACACTAAGCTCAGGGTAACAGAGCGGGGCCAGTGAAGCATGCTGGGAGTGAGACAGCTCAGGGAGGCGCAGCCACAGTAGCATCTTACACAGGCCACTGGCATCTCCAAAGTCTAATCTAAATAATCTAATAACTACTTCGTGAGTACCTATTATGCGTATGCCCCTGCTGTGACGAACACCTTGCGGTCACAGGCTTTTCTGGTTTAGGGCTAGGCTATTTTTCTGGGCTATTTGTGACCTAGAGCCAGAGACTGAGACGAGTGAGCTCCTCCTTCACAACGGCTTTTGCCCGCACTCACTGGTAAGAAGCTCCACTCCTGAGTTTTGGGGTCATATTTCTCCACCACATCGATGGGAGACTGCTGGCTTCCGAAGCCCCCGACCACCAGAAGCACTTCATTGGCTCCTGAGGAGAAAGGGAGGTCACGTCACTGTCCCACCCTGTGCCATCCACCGTGGCAGCTCCTTCCTTCCTCGCCCAGAAAGGGGGCGGGTGGGCGGCAGCACACTACGTGCTGCACAGCACTCAGAGACAGTTCCAGTTCGCAGATTCCAAATACACCAGAACAACATTAGACAATCTGCCAAATGCTTCTGTACCCTTTGTCTCATTTAATCTTCCAAACAGTGATGCAAACAGGACAGAAAGCTCAGGGCTAAAGTGACTTGTCTAACAGAATAAAAGATTAAAAACAGGTCTGAAACAAGGTCTTTGCACTGTTCATGGAATGTTTTCAACTACACCATGCCATCCGGCAGGGGCAGTTTCCTGCCAAGGTGCCAGCTTACCTAGGCGAGCCCTTGTCCTGGGCCCCTGCATCTGACTTCGCAGTTCAGGCCTCAGATGAAACTTCTTTGCTTCGTCAACGAGGTCCCTGCACTGGAGACTACAGCGGATAAAAGGCTGGGACATGGAGAGAACTGAGTGAGCCTTCGCCACCGCTAACGTTTTAGGTGTAAACAGGACGTTTATGATCAGGTCGTACTGATAATTAACCTCTTAACGCAGAAACCAGTTTCTAAACTCTGTGGTTCCCGGAGGCTGCTGGTAGTAACTGCACCGTCGGTGTCCAGAAATGACTTAAACACTGAGATGAGGCCACAGCATTAAGCGACAGGAGATCCCCAAGGTCTGGGGTCCTGTGCGTCTCCCGTGACTCACCTCGGCGTCTATGACGTCGGTGATGTACCTGGGGGTCAGCAGGGGCATGCGGACGTACTGCAGCAGGTCAGGCAGGGACTCTGCTCGCTCCTTCTTGCTGTGCTTCACCCAGTTGATGACGGCCTCGAAGACGGGCTCTTCGGAGTCCACCTGCCAATGCACGGCCTCATTCGCCCTCGCAGATCTCGGCCCTGCCGATCACTGCGCAAGCTCGAAAGTGGCCGTGATTACCTTTCCCTTCCTAGTCCCCACGCCCACCATCATTTCCCACTTTCCAGAAACACCTAGATTCTTGGGAAAACAGTCTTTTCACACATAATTCACTAAGCCCACGAAGAAGACGGCAGGCAGGTTGGGTGAAGTGTAAGACGGACAGTGCCTGACAAACCCTCAGCCGGAGCTGGTTTTCTCGTCGACCTTTCCCCCGCTCCCGAACTTTGTTCCTGATCATCTCTGAAACCCAAGGTGGTGGGGGAGACTCTGTGGCCCTATTCAAAGCGGGCACTGGGATGGCTCCCACCCTTAATGTCCAGTGAGGCCCAGGCCTCTCCTGCCGCCCAGCCCGCCCCTGCTCCATCGCTACACTGCCAGGTGTCGGGCCCTGGGCCATTCGAAACGACGCATGTAATAACCCCCCAGGTCTGAGCGTACCTTTGACAAAACGGCTAAGGTAAGACAGCCTGAACAACTGATACTATTCCCCTGGAGCAGCAGCAGTTATAAGGACACCTAGGACCTTCCAAGGACGACAGCAGAGGGTAGTCCTACGTGCCCCCCACCAGCCAGAGTGTATCCCGACGACCACTTTTCAAAGGGTGACAGTACCTACAGCAAGAAACCGTTTTGTGAACTTTTCCTAAGAACTAGAATACAGAAAATGTTCCCAAATGTCCACACATTCGATGGCTTCTCCGAACCCCTAGGAAGTGCCAGGCACACAGTGGTGACAAGTTAGACATGAACCCTGCTTGTCAGTAGGGAGGTCACGTTCAACCAGAAAGCGAGCCCTCCCGTTCTACCATGATGTGCCGCACAGGAAACGCATGGGCTACGAAGCAGAAACACACGAGAGGCCCTAGGTTTGACTGATGGGCTGGGGAAGGCCTCGCTGCAGAAGCAAGTCTGAGTCTGACTCTGACAGATGAGCAGTGGTGAGCAGAGGGGTGGGGGCGGTGAGGCCTCCAAGGCTGACCAAGGGGCACAAGCAGAGACTCCAGAGCCCAACTGCCCAGCAACCATGTGCAGCAACTGCAATCACCTTGGCTAAAATTAGGTTAAACTCAAAAGCCAGCTTCTCAGTCTCACTGGCTACTCGTCAGGGGGCTACTGAGCTACACAGCAGACACAGGTCCTCCCCCTCCTCCCAGGACATTCTGTTCAACGGTGCCATACTGGAACGAAGTGCTGACCGCTTGGTAAACGAGAGGAGCCTGGTGCAGTGGGTGAGTGGGGGGCAGGGGGGCAGTAACAGATCAGCTGCAGCGGTCAACAAGGGCCAGGCACAGCACTGGAGACTGGGCTTTATCTAAGAGCAATCGGAGTCGGGAGAGGGTTTCACGCAGGCTGGTGATCTGACCACATGACGCTCGTCAGGATCACCCCAAAGACCCCAGAAAGAAGAATTCAGCAGGGAGGAGAGTTGGGAGCTCTTTAAACTGAGAAGCCACTAATACCTGGGAATCCACTAATTTAAAATCCCTCTCCATTGTTATCCAAGGAGTGCAAGAGAGGAAAAAGAAAAGGAATTCTTAACCTTCCTGGAGAATCGAGTTTCTCCTGGCTGCGAAAACAAAACCTATAGGTGGACTTTCATCCCACCACTTGGCTGCTAACTAGACGACAGGCCTGGACAGCTGGAGGTGAAGGCCCTGGGCTCATTGACACCAAATAGCTCAAGGCTGGACTTCTCACGAACCTAAGACCTACACACCATAAAGACTGTGCAGAGGCACGGAACAACTTCGAGCTGCCCTGATGTTCCCTTGCTGGGCTCAGCACTGAGGGCTGCCGGACGGCTTGGGTCCCAGGCCCTTCCTCCCATTCCCTCGTCCTCCATGGGGCACTCAGGACCCAGCTCCTGCTCACGGACCCCAACCTCGCCCCTTCCTCTAACTTGATCTAACTTGCGCCTAGGTTTACTCTTCTTTCTTCCATGCAATATCCTCACTCTAAACAGGCTCCTACTCTCACTCCACTCTATGGAAATCAGTTTTGTTTTTTTGTCACCTCTACCACCACCCTGTGACTTCTCTGAAAACAAGAACTGGATCCACAGAACCCAGCACAGTGGCTGCTATGCCACAGGTATTCATGAGAGATGTCTGTAAGGTGAATGGGCAACGAAGAAACCCACTTCCCCCCAATTTCTGCCTTGCCCGCTCTGCAGAGCAGTGACTCTGAACTGCCGGGCCCTCACATTATCTCCAGGAAGGTGGTGAATGCCCTCCCATAAATATGCACATACATCTGGCATGTCATTTCCAAGAGCATTTAATGAAGCCTGTGGAGCCAATGTGTACACTTGATTAAGACATCCTGCTGCAGCCCTGGCTGGTGTGGCTCAGTGGACTGAGGGCCAGCCTGCAAACCAAAGGGTCGCCGGTTCAATTCCCAGTCGGGGCACAAGCCTGGGTTGTGGGCCAGGTCCCCAGTAGGGGGCCCATGACAGGCAACCACACATGGATGTCTCCCTCCTTCCCCTCCCTTCCTCTCTGTAAAAATAAATAAATCTTAAAAAAAAGACACGCTTCTGCAGAAACATGGCTAACTCCACCTTCTTTTCCAAGGTTTGTAATGGCCCAGTCTGAAGGAGCTGCAGCACAAAACCAAGCCTGTACCTGAATTTCATCACACTTGATTAGCTTCTCCACCTCTCCTTGACTGAGGAGGATGAATTCTTCATGCTGCACCACCTCAGGAAAGTGCTTCTGGCTAAACACCTCCGCAGCCCGCATCAGGTCCACACAGCTGTGGGTCTCAGCGAAGTCCCTGATCCCCAGGCAGTTAGAAGGGTCCAGCTGACTCTCTAGGAACTCACAGCAGGCCTGCTTCACACCTGGGACAGACAAAGCGTGCGCTTCAGGGCTCCCAGCCAGGTGTGCACTGGTCTCCACTCTCAATGGCAACATCTTGTCTACAGGGTATCACAGAAACCCTGGCTGAGCACTGAAGCAACAGGCTCTAGGATCCCACACCCTCCCTCTAGGCTGTGTGCCCTCCAGCAAGGCCTTTCCAACAGCCTCTGCTTCCTCTGCTTCCATAAGAGACACTGCTTCCCTGGACACCGGTACGATTGAGCAAGAATGCCTATAAAACGCTTGGGAGTCAAGCTATAAAACCAATTATAATTCAACATAATGCACCTACTTCCTATTCCACATGGAAATTTACCTCACAAGTAATGTAAGTGTAACTACTATGCTGTACCCCTTACACTAATATGTTATGCGATGTCAACTGTAATTGAAAAATTAAAAAAATATCTGTACTAGTACAGAAAGTCTTTTCTGTACTAAAAGACTTCAACACAGAAAAAAAAAATAGGAGCTACGAGTAACTGCCTCCTGTTTCCCAACTCGAGAAGCTCAGGGTGAGACGTGACTGCAGAGATGTGCAGGGTGCAGATGCCCTGCCCGCGGTGACAACGCATCCAAGGACGGAGAAGACACATCCCTGGAGGCTGAGGGAGCAGACTGGGCACTGGAAGGGGCTTCACTGCAAATCCTGGGAAAACGCTGCGCTTTCACTTTCCATTTTCTAATTGTGTGTCAATTAAAGGTCTTATCACACACGTCATATGATTCAAAAGTTAAAGGCACAAAGGGTTTCCCACGAATAGTCCCCCTGGCCTGTCCAGTGCCCTGCGTGGGCAGCGAAGAGCACTGGCTTCTCCTTTCCTCCCCCTGCAGGGCTGTCGTGCGCACACATGCAGGACATGCCTCTGCCTCCTGCTCCTCCCTCTCCCTGAGACCGGAGCGGTGTAGTGATCCAGAGTCAGACACTCACGCTGGGAGAGGCCTGTCCACTGCGCTCAAGCCTTCCCGGTGCCATGGACAGCACCCACGGCTGACTGAGGTGACACCCTTCCTTCGAAACACCCCAGGGCCACCCTGAGTGGACAGGAGTGACAGCTGTACCTTTCAGCTGGAGCAGACAGGCTGCCGGGAGCAGCTCCTGCACGTTCTCCACTGTCACGTGCACCGTCTCCGTGTACACGAAGTCCAGCAGGATCTCCATGGTGGAGGCAGTCAAACCCTGGATGTCAACGTGAGGCTTCCCCTTCTCTGAGAGCTGAGAATTCAGAGAGTATGAAATAATGGTGGTGCGAATTCCCCAAGATGAAGGCAGGATCTTATGTCCAAGAGCCTGAAGGGACGTCAGGGATATTAACTGACTACATGTCCTTTGAAAAATTCTGATCTCTCCCGTTCAGTTTGTGTAAAGCAAACATGGCGTTTGTAGCTGCTCCAGTGGGGGAGGAACTGTGTGGGACCCAGGGCACGCAGCAAGGCGACACTTTCCTGGAGTATCAATTTTACCAGTGAATAATTTAAAACACTGCTTTCGTATAAAAACAAACACAGATGTCACACAATGAAATGTGACACGTGAACATACTACTGAGCTTTAAGGTGAAACACGAAATTTTAGGAAGATGTCATGCTTGTAGAGGACCCTGGGGTTATGGCCCCAGACCCTCCAGGATTCCCTAGCACCGTCTTCCCTGTCCCTGGACTATATGTGGTGATGACAAGGAGGGACGCACAGGTCATCTGAGGGGGCCTTCTGCTGTGACACTGAGGACAACTGAGTTGTCTGCTACTGTGGAGGACACTGGTCTGACTCGATCTGGGGATTACGGAGTCACTGGTGGTGTATTTGCAGTAGGCCACCTCCTTGGAGTTATGAGTCATAGTTACTCTCACAAATGAAGATGAAACCAGGTGGCACTCCCGTGACCAATGTCAATTTCTGAAAAGGACCCCAAAATAATCACTGATCAGAACGAGAAGGAAAGAGCTCTTTCACGGGAGTCCACACAGTCTGAGCGTGCAGAAAAGGGGCGGCCACGTACGCTTCTCCAGCGGAGCAGGAAGAGGCTGCACGGCCGGAGCTGGCGGGCCTGGTCCCCCAGCACATTGAGCCCGGCCCACTGCCACTCCCAAGCTGTCGGGCGGATGCTGTGGGGGACAGCCCAGGACAGGGCTCCGTAAGCCCCTGAAAGAAACGCTGGTAAGGGCGGAGCTGTCAGCCTTTTCCTGGGGTCTCTAGGCCAGGAACATGTTCCCCAACAGCGCCCTCCACTGGTCAGTGGTCTAAGGGCCCTTCAGAATGTATTCTACAGCCATGCTCTGCACTGCAAAGGTTTCGCAGGCCCCTAAAGCCATCTCTGGTCATGCTTCGTGAGCAACACTTTCTCTCTGGGCAGGCCGACCTCCTCCTCACCCTCTTTGTTAACTGCTTATCCCCAGAGCCAGCGCCTTCCCAGGTGTGACTCCACACACCTGCACAGCCCCCGCCGAGTCCTTCTGCTCTTGCTGGGTGTTACTCTAAAACCCGCATCGGCAGAGTGAAGGCTGCCCCTGCCTCACGCACTGTTAAATGGGGTGGGGTGAGGGATGAACTCCACTCTGCTGTCCTTCCCTCCTCCTGATTTTCCCCTAGCATTCACTTTAAAATATTAAACTCTACAAGGAGAAAAACAGGTAAACATTTAAAAAACAAGTAAAACCAAGGCCCTGGCTGGTGTAGCTCAGTGGATTGAGCGCGGGCCTGCAAACCAGACGATCTCGGTTCCATTCCCAGTTGGGGCACATGCCTGTGTTGCAGGCCAGTTCCCAGCAGGGGACGCACAAGAGGCAACCATACATTGATATTTCTCTCCCTCTCTCCTTCCCTTCTCCTCTAAAGATAAATGAAATCTTAAAAAAGAAAAGTTAAAAAAAAAAGTAAAACCCAAATCTGATATTGTGTGTGTTACCACATACTAAGCACTATTCTAAGCATCTTGTATGTAATTTTGTCAAATAACTGTCACAGTAACTGAATGTCATTATGTATCACTATTATCCCTAATTTAGAGGTGAAGCAACTGAGGTGCGGGCAAATGGCAGACTGGGACCACCATTCTGTCTAACATCTACTTTCACTGGTGAAAGGAGACCCCTCAGGGCAGGTGCCTCACCTCACTGGTGAACATGGCACAGAAGTAGTCACTGCAGGCGGCCAGCACGATCCGATGGGCAGGGAAGTCCTTCTGCTCCACTCTCAGAGTCACGTCGCAAAGGGTGTTGCTCTTCCTGAGAGAGTTCATTGAGTTGAGGATGGACTTGGCGTGCGTGTTCGTCATGATGTCTCTGGGGGCCATTATGCCTCCCATCAGGCAATGCGGAGAAATGGCGAAAGGGCTCTTGGATTCTGGAAACACAAGAGGAAAAAACAGTGAGCACATTTGAATACTTATCTTTTTTTAAGATTTTATTATTTATTTATTTATAGAGAGAGGGAAGGGAGGGAGAAAGATAGAAACCTTGATGTGCAAGAGAAACACTAACTGGTTGCCTCTCACTCCAACCAGCGGCCTGGCCTGCAAGCAACCCAGGTATGTGCCCTAACTGGGAATCGAACCAGCAACCCTTCAGTTTGCGGGATGACGCCCAACCCACTGAGCCACACTGGCCAGCGCACAATGAGCACATTTGAAGGACTGGAGAAACGGATCATTTTCGAGTAGTTTTACAAACTAAGGAAGCTCCTCAGGACCAAACTCTGAGTAGAGAGCATCCTATTCCTGGCATCACCACCACTGTCTGGCCACTAACTGTCCCAAAGAGGATCTCCTGTCTCTGAGTCCCAGCAGTGCCCTGCCACTGGGGCTCACTGTCCTGCATGCATGGAAACCACCTGTGTCCCGGAGACCCGCACGAGGCTGTTGTTGGACACGACCCAACAGTGACGACAACACTGCTTAATGACAGAGAGTTAGCCATACACCAACACTTCCAAATACACCCACTCTCACCAAGGGATACCTCCTGTCCTTGGACACTGGCCTGTCTAGGGGCTTTCACTGGATTCGTCTTCCACCTCTACATTATTAGCTGATGTCCATCAACATCAGCAAATCAGTATTTGGAGAAACCCTCCTAAACCAAAACAAAGAGCTTTATTAGGGCAGAAACATATCAAAACTAACTACTAATTTTCTGCCATAGCCAGTCACTCGCAAAGTTCACTTGTACATGTCAGTTAAATGAACTCGGCGATACATTATGTATAAAAAAAAATCAACGCAAGAAGTACTTTGTCAATTGTTGACAAGCTGTCGTCATACTATTTTTTTCTTCCACGATTTCTTAAGAATGAAATGAGGTTATTAAGAGCCTCTATCTTATTTGGAACCCAAAACTTTCTAAAATGATTCTAGAAAAACAATCACAAGCGTCCAGAAGTCACAACCATAACGACATCTCGAATCCTCGAGGCTGCCTTCTCATTACCCCCGACGCCCCTCCAGGGGAATCCGCGTTAGGAAACAGGAGGTGGTTGAGTCACCAAAGCAGACGGTGTTTACCAACTTGGGCGTCGCTGCGGAGGAGTAGGAGGGTCTGAACAGAGACACGGGGTGTGGAGCCTTCCCGGGGTCCCGCAGGCTCGGCCTGCACTGGGCTGCACCCTCCCCGGGCGAGGACAGCAGCACCCCTCCCAGAACTGCCGAAACCACCGGTCCGGTTCCGGAACGGCTCCAACCCAGGGGAGGAAACAGGGAGACGATCCGGGGGACACTCGGTGCCGCGGGCTGAGAGCCCCTCTGGGGTCCCTTCGGAGAGAGGCGACGCGGGACTGGCGGACGGGGACAGCACGCCGAGTGCCGCCGTTCCGTCGGCTCACCTGCACCGGCCCGCGGGGTGGGCTCGAGCGGGGCGCGGCCCAGGCGGCTTAGGCTGGGGAAGCCCAGGCGCCGCCGCCGCCGCCGCCGCCCGGACCCAAGGCTCGGGAGCCGTCGCCGCGCACGTCTCGGCCCCGTCGGCCCCGCGGCCGCGCGACGTGATGACGTTTAGAGCGGAGGCCGCCCCCTCCGGCCGGGCTCGTCACGTGACGCGACACCTTCACGTGACCCGCAGGCCCTGGGGTCCCAGCGGCAGCCGATTCGAAGTGGGGGTGTGGAAGGCAGCTGTGGGTACCCCAGTTCGCGCGCGGTCCTTCGGACGGAGGACCCCGGGGGTTCCCGAGCCGCGAAGCTGAGGGTGGAGATTTCTTCCCCGCCGAGGGCTCGGGAGCCGTCTGCCCTCGAGAAAAACCACGAGGCTCGCCGTTCCCCCAGACAGGGCCCAGGGTGGCCTTTTGGCGGACGGCCGGGTGGGAGCCCGCCGACGCTGAGCCCCTAGCCTCAGGACGCCGTGCATCACAAGGGGACCGGCCAGACCCGCGGTGCCTGCAAGGTGGACGCCTGGACCTTCGGCGCCCCTTTCCGCGAGTGCTGACGTGGCTGCTCCCAGCGCCGGGCGCGAACCCTGCGAAGGTGGCTTCGCATCGACGTGGGTGCACTGGCTCGGGGGACGAGGTTCCTTTCCTCCGTGGGGCCTTTGATGCCTTAGGGTAATAAAACCGTGGCTGAGGAGGTAGCAACCTCATTCTACGTAGTGTTTCCATTTTTCACGTCATCAATCTGGTCTAAAAGTGCTCCTGACGTGGTGGGTGGGAGTGCGCTGTAGGTGCAGGTTCTATAGGGGGCAGTTGGGAAAAATTCGCCAAAATTATGTATGCAAATGTCCCTTATCGGCGATTTTGATGAATCCATCCTCCGTAGCTGTACTCATACAATGATGTGTGTGCAGGCCGGTCATAAGTTGGACCTAAAACGTCCGTGTCCATTGGGAGGGGACTGTTTCAATCAAGTATATCCATCCACCCAATACCATGAGGTTGTGAACAGTACACATAGTTCCCTGTTTTTTGTATAAAAAGGTTGAGGAAATAGATTCATAATTGCTTGTATATGTATAAGATTCATTTGGAAAGATATGAAATAAAGTGGTAACGTGTTTCTTTGGCAAGGAACTGGTTGGGTGGGAGACAGGAGGGAGATTTTTTTCTCCCTATTGTGCCTTTTGAACTTTTCCGTAAATTAAAAATATGTACCAATTGAAAATGATCCTTGTTTTCTGGATGTGAATGCTAAATCAAAAAAATTTTCCAATGTGAGAAGGAGCTTAATAAAAGAGGCTTTGTGTAGACTGCGGCCCACGGCTTTTCCAGGAATAAAAGGTGGAAAAGCTGCCAGCAAGGCAGACCACACAGCAGGGGGACTAGTTCACGCTGTGGTGTTTTCAGGGGTACGGTCCTGGCATATTCTGGCCGGTTCTGAGTGTTCACAGCCCCTGAAGGGTTCCAGTCAAGGACCTGGCTCCGAACTCTAGCCAGTTGTTGGAGTGCAGGCCAGCTGAATCTCTAAACCAGCCAGGCAGACTCTAAAGGGTTCCCAGCCTTCTCTGGCCCCTTCCTGTTTTTTACACATTTCCCCTAACTGAAATCTCACACATTTAATTTTGGCACATGCTCTCTGAGGAGCTACGTGTGCAACAGTTTCTTTGGATATTACCCATTTGCCATAATTTAAGAGTTTTATCAGTGTTCCTAAAGTTCTATTTTTTAACTGGAATTGGATGCTTTCTAGGTGGCGATGTTAGGCAGGAAAGGGGTACACTCAGAGTCTCAGCTTTGCCCCTTTCATCCCAGCCCATCCTTTATTCCTTCTCCCAAACTGCCTAGTAGGGCCTCACCACCTGCCCTGGCGCTCCACGCTTCCTCGTGTAGGAAGGAGACGGGTCGGAACAGGCAGGACCGAGTGGCCACCAATGCGGTGCTGGCAGCACTAGGCAGGGAGGATGCTGACCAGAGCGCACACCCTTCCCAAAGGACACAGCGGCCATCAACTGCCCACTGCAGGCCACACAGCGTGTCTGAACGATTGTGGCTTCTGCTATCAGCTCAAGTCTTTTTCAAAAATTAAAATAGTTTTTTATTAAATATATTCATTACACATATGCAAGAGAAATGACCACAACTTAAGGAACACCCAGATCCCTGCCACCTTAGTCAGAAAGAATGTAAGCTACAGTTCTGAGATGCCTGTATATCCCTCGCCTCCCTCTCTTGTTTCTAGGGGTAACCATTTTTTCAGGATTAATATTTCCTTTTTAAATGCTTACCATATTTGTGTCCTTTAGCTATCATTAGTTTTGCAAATTTCTGAACTTTACATAAATGTAACCAGACCCTTATGTCCTGTAAGTTGCTTGTCACTGTCATTAACTTTCCCTGCTTAATAGTGTTTCGTTATATGAAGCCAAGAGTTACTTTCCCACCCAACAGTCTGGACATGGGCTTGAGCACAGTGTGTTGCTACCGCCTCTGGCTGCAATGAACTTTCTGACACAAGCTAAGTTCCTCAAGGGCAGTGGTGTTCCAAGTGTGGGTTGTGAGCTGTGAATGAATTCTGAAACAAACTAGTGGGTCAGAACCGGCGTTTGTAAAAACGAAGTAACTTGGGGTGCATTTCAGACGCACCTTGTGAGGTGTCTGATGGTGTTTGGAAGCTGCACCCTGTGTGTGCGTTGTCCGCACACAACACAAACCGGCCCCACCACCACCCTTCCCGGTCTCTGCTCCACGTCTGCACAGCGTTCAGGATTTCTGATGTGTGCTGATCTGGTAGTGAACTGGCTTATCACTTTGGTTCCAATTTACATTTCCCCGACTACCACTTGAGATTGAGAATTGTCCTGTTTGTTGGCCTAGTTGGATTGTTTTTCTTGGATTGTTGGACTAAAGGATCATTTAGTCCTCCAGCTGTACAAACCCCACCTGGAAGGAGCCCATCTTTGTCACTCACGAAGACCGGCCTGCATTAGCTCAGAGGTGCCTGCTGGGGTGGTGGGGCCGTCGCCCCGGGCCCAGGACAGTGGCAAAGGCACAGAAAAGCAGGGAATAACCTCCTCCTGATGAGACACCCTCAGCAAGGCCGTCCTCAGAGAACGGAACCCTAGAGTGACAGGGAGCAGACCCTTCATATTCGAAGGGATGTGTCCCAACACCGTTGAGAATCTAGTCATTGTTAAATGATACTTTAGCACAGCAATTTCCCTAGTAAAATTCTGTGCATTAGGCAGAGAAAAACAGGGCTGTGTGGAGGAGCTGATGCTAGGAATTAAATGGGGCCCCTTCCTTGGTTCACATCTGCCAACCTGCCAATGCCTGTGACTGTGACTCCGATTTGTGCCTCAGCAGAACCTGAGATGACTTTCCCAGTTTTAACCCTTTGGAGTTACATGCAAATAGCTTGGACCACCTGTGTTCAATCTTGAATGCTAATTGTCTTCTGTACTTCCTTTTATTATCATCATAGTCTTTGCATCAAGATACATAGCAATGATAGCAGATTTCTTTTTAAAGCTTAGTATTAAATATTAAATATCTTTCCCCATTTTAATTTTACATTACTCTGCCAAGAAAAAAAATGAAAACTCAACTTATCTGAAGCCTGGACACACCCCCCCACGATCAGCCGGGCTATACCCAAGCTGGTGACTGTCCCTGCTGTCAGCGGGTCTAGGCCCCAGAAAGACGGGACCAGCGCACCATCGTTTCTGAAAAGTGTGCTACAAAATAGGTGGCCTGTTCTAGGCCAGGTTATAAAGTAAGGACAGGGTAAGGGGGACGTTGTCTTCCTGAAACAGGATTTCCCAAGAGTCCCAGTCCGTCACTTCTCCCCCAAGTGGCTGGAGGAGGGCAAACTCTCAACAGGAGCTCCAGTGCTCTGTGCGAGGGGACCGGCCGAGCAGACACCCCCTTCCTCAGTGAGGGGCCGGGAAGGTGAGGCCCCCACCCCGGGGGATCTAGGGAGTGGGCTGAAGCCTGGCTGGCACTGAATTCGCTAAGAGGTTTCTTCTAGAAACAGACAACTCTTGGACGCCTCTTCTCACTTCAGTGAGAAAGTTATTTTTAAAAGCACTTGGGAAGTTCCCCTCTGGCCCCAGGGGAGGCTCAGAGGAGGGAGTCATCGGTGCAGCCGCCCTCCAGGCCGTAGCGGAACTCCTGGAGGTTGGAGACCCCATAGAAGTGGATGAAGGCTGCTGCCACCACCAGGACGTGGAAAATCTGATGGGACTGGAACTGTGGGGACAAGAGGCAACTCTCAGCAGGGAACAGAAACAAGGGGAGAGAGCTCTCGCCTTGTCCTCTTTGTCCTTGAAATTTCATTACCGTGAAAGTGCTACCTTTGTAGTAGAAAACTTTCTAAAAGTCATGTCAGAAATACACCAAGATGTGCCCTGGCTGGTGTGGCTCAGTGGGTTGAGCAGAGGCCTGTGAAGCAAAAGGTCACCAGTTCGATTCCCAGTCAGGGCACATGCCTGGGTTGTGGGCCAGGTTCCCAGGGGGATACACGTGGGAAGCAACCACACATTGCTGTTTCTCTCCCACTCCTTCTCCTTCCCCCGTCTCTAAAAGTAAGTAAAAAAACATAAAAAAAGATTCCAGTCTTAAAAAAAAAACACACCAAAATGTTCTAGTCAATTACCATTGCCAACTGCCCCACCCCCCCCAACAGCATACAGGCCCCGTTGCTCTCAATGCCTTCGGCTCAGGCTTTCCACTGGGTGCCACTCCCTGACCATGGGGCCGCCAGCAGCGTGCTCCTTACCCAGATGTCGAACTTCCCAGGAAAGAAGCGCTCGGGAATCCGAGCGGCATAGAGCCCGGCTCCGGTGATGTACATCACGGCCATGAGGAAGAACCAGCCCATCTGGCCCACGGTGGTGGCCTTGACGAAGCCCTCGGCGATTGTGAAGTGCATGGTGGGCACAACGCCGCTCAAGCCAAGGCCCAGGAATACCCCTGCATGGAGCAGACACAAGGCTGTCAGAAGCAGGGACGCGGCCGCCACGCGGAATGTCCCAGTGGGACCACTGCCCCACTCTAGAACGCAGACGTCCATGGCAATAGCATCCGCTCAAGAAATGTGGTCACACAACAGAGAACAGCCCGCAGGAATTGCTCCAACAACCAGGATGGGAAGGGAGCTGAGAAAGGGCTCACACAGACACCACCCTCTAAGCAGCACCAGAGCCAGTGCCTCCCAGTCTCGTTTGCTGAGAAGCCTGGGCAAAAAGGACAGGCCCAAACCCGCTGATGGCTGACTTGGGAACAGATGTCAAAGCTTCAGGTGGCCTCGAGGCAGAGGGGAGTGGACAGGTTTCCCAGGAAGAACATAAAGACCCATAACCTGGGACTCTGACCTACCGAGCAGGGAGGGACACCAGGGTAGAAGCTGTCGAGGCTGTGTGGGTAGACAAGTCAGAGGATGGAAGAACAGACACCTGTCTCCCCACCACTGCACCGCACACAGCTGGATGGCAGACACCCTGGCGACCGCACCACACCTGGCATGGGGGCGATGCTTAGTGCGTATTTCATTCCTTTACCTGAAGGTTGTAACACGCCAGATCCTAAGCAACCTAAACAGGTCACTGGTGTGGTGCTGCAAGTTATAAAGCTTAAAACAAGGGTCTGGATGCGACAACCCAAAGATGCCCGTGCTGTAGCTATGGCACTCATGGTGACGAGTGTCCAAGCTCACACCAAGCCTCCAGGTCCTTCAGGAATCAGCTCAGGTGGCTCCAGTCCAGCCCTGGCCCGAGTGCCTAGGACTCGGGCCATTGAGAAGACTGTGCTACGTGCGTCTTGCAACTTTCTCGAACCGAAGATGACAGCAGCTTGCTGACAGCCTCAGTCGTTACATGCCCCACGGGCATGCTACTAAATCAGTATAACTGAGGGGGCAATGCGTTTTAAAACTCCGCACTGGTCTGAGAGTTCCAGACAGAACCAGGGCTTGAGTGGGGTCCTCAAACTGCAAACCTCAGGGCCCAAACTCGAGCCTGTTAGGGTCAAGGTCCAAACACCCGTGAGGCTTACCTGGTCGTCCTACCCACCTGCTCTTGTCTGCCGGTGTTTAGGAGTGGCAAACCGGTCCCACTGGGCCACAATGATGGCGGAAATGCCCAGGACACAGACGATGGAGAGGTAGATGAGCCGCGGCTGTGGGGAGCAGTAGAAGGAGTAATAGAGCCAGGGGACAAAGCTCCCCATGATCAGTAGGGCGATCCCTGAATAATCCAGTCTGGAAAAGAGCCGCGAAGGTTGAAACGCGTCAGCGGGAGGAATGAAGAGGTCCTTTCCATTTCCACCTGCACCTACATCTGACCACCCTCATCCCTTGTCTATAGCCCGGATCCAAGCCCCACAAGATCAAGCACTTCTCTTCGCAGTGGCAAAGTTTCTAAAAGCCCCGATCACAGAGCCTTGTCTCTCCCTCAGTTGGGAAAAGTCATGTCCCCCAGTGGGCCCTTCCACTCAGGAGCTCCAGCACAACCCAGCTGGTTCCCAGCTCACGTTCAGGAAGGGCTCTGAAGATCCCCGGAACTCACAGGCTGAGTCCTAAAGGCAAAACCCTTACACTGGGTGGGACTAGTCTGAAGGGGCACTGTTCTGTTTCAGTTGACCATTAAGTGATGAAAACAGCAACACCACTGCCTTCAACACCAACAATGAACATGAGGGGATGAGGACCCCGGGACTGTGGGAGGCACCAGACGGCGGACGGCAGACACCTGGGGCTTCCAGCAGCATGTGGGCAGCAAAGATAAGCTCCGTGGCTTCAGGCAGGAGCTCAGCAGAACACGGCACAGACCAGGCCACCACGCCCTGCCTAGCTGCGTCACTCGGCCTCGGAGAGGAGCCCACTGCACCCACATTTTACACAGGTAGTGCGTGCAGGTGGGAGATGTATCCCACAGCTGGGCTGCAGCTGTGGAGGAGGCTGCGTGGGCCATTTCACGAAGGACTTAAGAGAAGGGCCTGCTCACGCTACTACACCCACAGCACAGAAGGCCTGTGCTCTGGCACGGCAGGGTGTCTGCAGGGTCCCTGGGGTGCCAGGACCCAGTCGGCACTTGGATCACAGGACGCAGCCACGAGGCTGGGACTGTCCCCACTGACGAAGGGTCTCTCACTCACTTGGAAAAAGTCCGGGAGACTTTCTCTGAGTGACAGTAGACGGTGTGGAAGAGCCAGGAGAAGCTGAGGCAGAGCACGGCGCCCAAGAAGAACATCCCGAAGACCACTTTCTCCTGCAGGGGGGCCATGAAGTACATGTTTGGCCTGAGCATGGTCAAGATCCCCAGAAAGAGAAACAGCACGAAACCTGGAGGAGGAAGAAGGGGACATGTGTGTTTCGACAGGTGATGGTGTTAAATTAGGACTAAAATGACAGGTTTAACTGTGAGAACTGCAGCCCAGAGCTTCAGGAGAAAGTGGCACCAGTCACACAAACCCAGACAGAAAGGTCACTGTGAAAAGCACTGCTGTTCTGGCTGGTGGGCGCAGTGGATTGCGCGCCGGCCTGGGGTTGCTGAGTGCGATTCCCAGCCAGGGCACAGGCCTGGGTTGCAGGCTGGGTCCCCAGCAGGGGATGCGTGAAAAGCAACCTGTACACAGAGGTTTCTCCCCCTCTTTCCCTTTCTCATAAACAAACAAAATCTTAAGAAAACAAACCACTGGCATTTAGCTGTGACCATGGGAACTCACAAAAAGGAAGGATGCCTCCACGCTGGGCAGTTCTTCCAGGGATCACAAGGATACCCAGTTCCACTTTCTTCTCCCGTTTCCAGTCCCCTCCCACAGTCACCTTCACGGTCAATGACCAGGAGCCAACCAAGCTCACTGGCAATTTTGAGGTGCAATGCCAGCTTTCAATCGGTCAGAACAACTTGGTTCCTCTTCCTTCTATGGCACTTAAGGAGGAAGAGAAAAGCATCCCCCCCACCCCAGATCACTCACCGAGCAGATGGGTCCAGATGTTGCCGGTCTCTGTGTGGATGCGGAAGATGCTTCGGAAGCAGGCCCGGAAGGAGGGCATGGGGGGCCTGTGGCCGTGCAGCAGGTAGTCGTTGTCCTTCAGCCAGTCGGGGAGCACATCGTACGGGATGACCCTCCAGCGGCCCTCCCAGACCTGCAACAGTCGGCCCTGAGCACTGTGGGCGGGGCTGCACCAGCCCACTGGTGCGAGGGTGTTTCCGCAGCTGGCGCCCCCCACAGCAGGGTCAGAGCTGTGACCGTCACCAAAGGAGGTCACCGAGGATCTTGCCCACTGGTTTTGCAGATAGCAGAATATTCTTTCTGTTCATCACCACTTAGCTCACACATCTCACTAAACAAGCTACAGCCTGTCACGGACACGCATTTTGCGAGCCCATTAAGGAGCCCATGTGACTACACCACATTGAAAGACTGTCATGACCACCAAAGGGAGCCACATATTTTGAACAATGCCTAACACACCCGGCAGTAAAAATCCGCCAGCCTTTCCCTGGATTTACTACATCTTAAGCAAAAACAAACTCCACACGCAGAGTTAAAGGTCTTCAACCCAACACAGGCCTGCCAGCTGGGACCCCCAGCCAGGCCACTGTCCCGCCCGCCCCGCCAGGGCAGAAACTCGCAGGCTGCACCTTGTACACGAACTCCTCCATCTTCTCCATTGCATGGTGGGCCTGCAGGGGAAGGGTCAGGACCCGCACCTCCTCCTCCTCCTCCTGGGGTGC
Source organism: Sturnira hondurensis (assembly GCF_014824575.4). NCBI lineage: Eukaryota > Metazoa > Chordata > Mammalia > Chiroptera > Phyllostomidae > Sturnira > Sturnira hondurensis. Next base: position 2,463,790 of record NW_028091436.1, read on the forward strand.
AGGGCCTGCTTGCTCTTCCTCAGCCTGCATCCAGAAACAAGCACAAACAACCCTAGCAGTCAGCACCATCCCAGACCAGACACTCCAGGGAAACCGGGCCCAGCCCCTTGTGCCTGGCCTCTCCTCTAAGAGCACAACAGGCAGTCAGCACCCATACTTGTCCAGGGTCACTGACACCGTGTGTGTGTGTTGCAGGGAGAGCTCGACTCGGCACACAGGGAAGGGCTGTGAGAGGCTGGCCAGAGTGGGGAACACAGGGTTAGCACAGCAGCCCCCAAAGCCCTCAGAATCTGAATGCCCTCCCCGCCCCCATCTCTACAACAGTGGTTCTCAACTTCCCCCAACCACCCAGTCACATCCATCTCAGAAACCTGCTGCCTCTGGGCCTGCCCAGGTGAGCGGCACCTTGTAGTCCAGCAGCTCTGCTTCCACAGGAAGCCTGGACACAGTGCACTGGGGGAGCACTTGCCCACTGCAGGGGCTCCCTCCGCCCGAGACTCTGAACCACGGAGGACGGCCCTGAACTTCAGCTCCTCCCCTGAGCTGTCTTCTCTTTCCTGCTGACACTCCCCAGTGGCAAACGTGGTCCCCTCTCTGACTCCACGGCACACACTCCTGCTTGCCTACCCCAGAGCTGCACTCTCTCGTCCTCAGTGACAGAGTCCTTGGTGTTGGTCAGGGTGGCAATGTGACTTGGGCCCAAAGAAAAGGCTGCACAGCCTCCGCTGCAGCTCAACGTGAGTAGGAACCAGTCCTGGTCCCAGGGATGGCCATGGACAGGAATGACAGTGCCACGAGGCACTTCCCCTTCCTCCATCATGGTGGCCGGTACGTGGGCATGACGAGCAACGAGGGAAGGAGGAGCAAGACAGGCACGTGACAGTGGCACGGGCTTGGCCTGGTTCCATGTAGAGTTCTTTCATGGGAGAGACTTCCGTCTGGGCAGGGCACAGAGAGTTCTGTTTGTTACATGAAGCTGAACCGCATCCTAACTGCCTCCTTCACTCATTCAGATGTTTGCTGATTATCTGTGGGGTTTCAGGCCTTGTAGTAAGCACTGGGGCCTCAAAGATGACAGTGGGAAAAAGAGACCCACAGGCGAGAAGGTGCTTATCCTACAGCTCAAGTAGGCTCTGATGAGGCCGCCTGGGGCACTCTGACCCCTCCTGCGGGAGGAAGCCAAAACCCTGAACAACGCAAGTGCAGGGATTCTGATCGAGGGAGTGACTCCTGGGGAGACAACTTACTTTGGTGGGGCTGGCGATTCCCCGTTTGCCCTTCTCTTCTAGCAGGGGTCCCAGTTCCGCCAGCTCCACTGTGTCTGTTTCCCTGGTGCTGGCAGGAGCCCCATTGCCCTGGGCGCCCCCAGGTCCTTTGTGAGAAGACATCTAGCTGGTCCCTCAATACCCCGCAGCTTCAGCCTGGGGAGAGGCTGGTGTCTCGGCCCCGGGAGGCAGAGGTCTTCCTGTGACGGTGGACACTAAAAGCAAACACAAACACGAAGGGCGATGACAATTATTCCTCTTACAGCTCCATCTCCCCGAGTCAAACCTGCATGAGACACTAGCCAATCAACTCATGCCCTGTCTTCAGCTCTAAAGGCTGATTAATTGCTACAATGGAACCTACCCCTTCTCCCCTGTGTCTAATACCACCTTTACTCAGAACCCACTAACTTACAGATCAGCCTCAAAACATAATGCCTGGCTGCTTGCCCTCAAAGCATCAGTGGTTTTCGTACCAAACTGTTACCACAGAAAAACAGCTTTCCACCTGAACCCCCTCCCATAAGCATGGAGCCCGTTTAGTTCAAAGAAACAGCCCATCATTCCCAAAGCTGTTCTGTCCAAGAAAGGTCTGACTTTAAGGTTGTGGGGCAGAAGTATGAAGTCAACGGCCAACTGGTGCTACGGGACCTCTCATGCTTATAAAGGAAGTGCATGCTAGTTGAACTTGGCTGGGTTTATCCACCAGTGCTGACAAGTGTGCCCTGCAAGCAGAGCAGCCCACTGTGGGCTGCGGGCCCAGTGGTCCATCTCTTTGCAAGGCCTACTCATTCTGTTGCAGGGTTAGAGCCCGGGTTCGACACCTGGAGAACAAGCTTCCTCACAGTCTCTGAGTATAACCAGTAAATTACCTGGAAGCAGGAAGCTGCGGACAGGGGGGGCAGCCCCGCCCTTTGCCACACACACACACACACACACACACCCACCAAACAACCAGCTCAGCAAGGGCCTGGACAGCCACCACCAGTCCTAACCTAAGCTCCACTGAAACTAGTTTTCTGGAAACCAGGGACAGGCACACAGAGCCTCCAGGAGAACCAGAGAAACCCAGAACCGGGTGTTCTGGGAGAAGTCTCAAAACCTCCAGGTTCGTCCCACGCTGGATTTCAGGTGGTGTTTTAATCAGGCCTCAGGGAGATGGAAGTAATACTGAAAAGTGCCCCCAAGATTTCCAGTCTTGCAAATAAGTTTTTTTTCCTCCCCAAAATAAAGAAGTTTTTAAAAGAAGCTACTGCTTTTTTAATAAAGCAGTAGCCAGAATATTAGCATTTCCTTGCACTGGCCACCTGAGTCCCCGTGGCTGCAGAGCAACGTGGAGGGCCGGGGACAACTGCACCTGCAGGGAGCTGCAGAGGCTGCAGCTCAGGGGACCCCGGCCTTCGCTGGGGACACAAACCGACCCTGCGCCCCAGGGATGCACCTCCCACAGCTGTTCTCTACACAACATCTTCGCAAACATCTCTGGCGTCTTCTACCAGCTCTCTTTTTTAAAATCCGAGAGTAACCCCACTTTCTTCCCAGGGATGGTAACTGGGCTTACGTAGCAGGTAAGGGCAACACTCAAGGTTCAGAAGTCAGGCTGCACTCCACTCAAGAGCAGAGCTAAAAGCAACAGGCAGATACAGTCAAGGGAGCAAAGGACAGCCCGCTCTGCAGCCGCCTCTGCATGGTGTTGGCTGGGTGAGACGGGGCGCTGGGCCGACTGCCGAGACCAGGAGCCTGGAGGTGCCCAAAAGCCTCAGGAGAGAGGCGGTCCCGAGAGGGGCGCCGGGCAGCCCCGTTCAACAGGCTGACCACAGAACACGCCTCCTCAGAGGAAGTGCTGCCGGATCAGCGGCTTTGCTGAGAGATGATTATGCTGGAGAAAAATGTAAACAACTCTGGGCATTGGGAGAAGTCAGTCAAAAAGGGGAAACACTTTAGCTTAGAACACAGAGGCCAGTGCTTCAGAGGTTGAGGGTCTGGGACCAAACACCACAGAGGCAGCCAACTGATGTACACCCCGGATTCCGGTCAGAGCACACATTTCAAAACGAATGAGTGGGGTAGCACTCCAGCCAACAAGAACATCCCCGGTTACTTTGTTGCTCCTCGCTGAGGGTCGTGCACTTTCCTGTGCTTGTGGGACTTCCCCTTCACTCAACACCTAACACACGTGCTTGGTGCCCACCCCGTGGCAGGTGAAGGCCTGTGCCAGATGCGACAGTGAAGCCGTGAGGTCGCTGTCTTTGAAAGTCGTTACCTCAGAAGGTAGCGTGGCCCACCCACTGGGTTCCGGCATCTTGGGTGCTGTGTAACTGCTCCACCAGAGGCAAGGAGAGTAACGCAGACAGACTTTCGGTTGGGCAGTTAGAGCCAGATGCAGGTCCCACCTTGGTGGTGTTCGCTTGGCCTGAAAAGCTTCTGTACCCTCAAGCTGAGCATCCACTGAGGGTGACCTTGGCCTTTTGGCCATGGTCAAAGACTCCTCTCTTTCCATCCAAGTCACTTTCTAATTCTTCTGATTCCCTCCAGCTTCCCTATCACTGGCTCCCATGCCCCTTTCCTGGCACTGTGTCCTAGACTCAGTGTCACCAAACCTAACACCCTAGTTAGCCAACGCACAAACCGGCTATCAGCTGCACCGCATCACACAAGTCATACTGAGCAAAGTCCATCTCGCACTTTGGTCATCACAGAAACAGGAAAGGGAGAGCGGGATCAGAGGCCAGAAGGAAGAGCAAGCTCTGCTAGGAGTTGAAAACACAATTCCTGGCAGGGCAGGCCGCTCACAAACACTGGGAATTTTTACAAGCGTTTTAGTCTTTATGACATAAAATCTGCACACACCCCTAAGACTGACTCTGGGCACACTCAGGAGAGCCAAATACACCTCAGCCGTCTGTATCCTTATGTATTTCAGAGCAAACACATTCCCCCTCAAACTCACCACACCGAAAAGGGCAAGTTAAAATTGGGCCAAACTCCTCAGAGTGCATTTTTTATGGGATTTCTTCAATCCCAGCTATTACGTCTTTACCACTGAGCTTTCTAACTGGATAAACCTATTTTAGAGAATTGAACTGTGCAGGCAGGGAGGTGTTTGTGCTCCTATAAGTAAGACAATCCTTGGCCAAACCAGGCAAGGACGGATCATTACTCACCAGCCAGCTAGCTGGAGAGTTTATTTCCCTCACAGGTTTTTGAAACATTTATTCTTTGAACCAGTTCCCAAGTTTTCCAGGCTATAGCACACTCCTTCCCTGGAGTCTAGGCACAACAGAAGTCCCAGAAGTTTTTCATCTGGGGTCCCCGGACCCTTGGAAAGTCCATGGGTAGGCTCGATCTACGTCTACCTGACTCACGCCATGTTAAAGCAAGCCTGGCCTAGCAGTGAAGACAGAACACAACTCACCTTCTCCTCCATACAGCTTCTCTTAGAGACAGCAGTCCTCAGCCCTGCTGGCAAAAGCAAGTCCAGGCCAAGGCCTGTGTTTGAAAATTACCAAACTGCAGCAACAGGGCCTCAGCTTGGCTGCTTGATGCTAAGTCGCTGACTTAAGAGTCTGAAGCGGAAAATCAGGAGCGAATGTCCTTTGTAGCTCTTCTCTAGTTAAAGCAGTCCCACCAGAAGTCTTTCTGATTCCAGACTGGTAAGCTTCTCAAATTCCATTAAAAAAAAGTAAATGGTACACAGAAACACGAAGGAGTTTCATGCCACTCCGTTCTTAATACCTGGCTGTCAAGAATACACTATGGAGCTATAGGGTCACTAGTCACAGAACACAGTGAGCACTTCATACCTGTGTCCCAGAGGCACCTACGTAACACAGCAAACAGGTGCATGCCCAGCAGCCAATCACGTAGAAGTGGTTTCTCCAGCGGGCACACTCAGGGACCTTTCAGTTGGAGATAGCTACAGATTTTAGAAACAATCATCACGCCCCCAACACTTCTGAGAACAAAAACAGAACCAACTTTGAGCCTAATGAGAGGCATCAAGTCTGGGGTAGGCGACATTAGGGACCAATGGATGTTAAGACAAAATGTAACATGACTTTAATGAGGATCGGCACCAGAAAAGCCCCATGGTACTTAATCAGCTTCTGGGTTTACAGATGACTGTTCAGATTGCCAGCGTGATCACAGGTAGATGGGACAGAATAATGTGTCAGGAGTGTCCGTCTGGCTTCCTGATACAAGCAGAGACCTCCCAGGGAAACAGAACAAGCTTACTGGTTTGGAAAGAAATACAATTCTTTTGTTTTTGTTCTTTCTTTTCCTTCTTTTTTTTCTTTCCCTTAAACATTTTTTCCTCCCACTTTTCCACAAAGGATTCTCAGGCAGGTGAAATGATGCCAGAGTGAAGAAACTGAGGATGGCTGAAAGCCAAAGTGCATCGAGGGTGGTGCACATCATCCATTAGGGACGCATTAGTGCTGCATCTCGGTACCTAAGACTTTCCTACACGCAGGCGAAATGGTTGATGAATGTTTTCCATCCTTGGGAATCATATAATCTCTTAGCCACAGAGAACAAAATGCTTTCAGATTTTACTCTGCAACTAGGTACAGTGGAGTGGAGGCACTCTAAAATGGACCTTCATAGGAGCTGGTCGCTGGAAGGAAAGGTGGCTACTTGGGCCCACAGCCGCTGGGTGAGGATGATGCCAAGCCTGGCTTACTGCACCTTCCTACTGGCTGTCGGTCTGTCCCAGATCTTCCTCTTAGCACATTTCCCTCACCAGGTGTTGGCTGGCCTGATAACCGGTGCTGTCCTGGGCTGGCTGATGGCCCCCCGGGTGCCCATGGAACGGGAGCTAAGCTTCTACGGGCTAACCTCACTGGCCCTCTTGCTGGGTGCCAGCCTCACCTACTGGACCCTCTTTACATTGGGCCTGGATCTTTCATGGTCCATCCACCTAGCTTCCAAGTGGTGTGAGCGGCCTGAGTGGGTGCACGTGGACAGCCGGCCCTTCGACTCTCTGGGCCGTGATTCGGGGGCCGCCCTGGGTCTGGGCATCGCCCTGCACTCTCCTTGCTATGCCCAAGTCCGGCGAGCGTACATGGGAAAGGGCCAGAAGACAGCCTGCCTTGTGCTGGCCATGGGGCTGCTGGGCCCCCTGGATTGGCTGGGCCCAGCAGATCAACCTTTTCTACATCTTCAATTTCCTCAAATACACCTTCTGGCGATGCCTGGTCCTGGCCCTCGTGCCCTGGGTGGTGCTCACATTCAGTGCCCAAGAAGCCCCACCCATCCGCTCTTCCTGACTTCAGGTGCCTCCTCCAAAGCCACCGCTCCAGGAGGCAACCCCAACCCCTCCCAGCCCCTCAAAAGGCCCGCTTATCTTGAATTTCCCACTTTTCCACGACCTGGCTTAGCCCCAAAGAAGGACCTTCTCCCTCCCAGAAAGGTTGGTCCTCCTCCCTTCCCTTCAAAGTCCCCCAAAAGCAACGCCAGCGGCAAGCCCAGTGGGTTCCTACGACACTGTGCGGGGCTGAGTGGCCTCAGTAAAGCCCTTGAACACTTAAAAAAAAATAAAAAAAAAATAAAATGGACCTTCATAGACAGCACACTTGCTTTGAGGACAGATTTCCCAAGTACCAACCAGTACACGGGGACAGAAGCTACTCCCGGGATAGAGAAACTGAGTGGCTGCTCGGGCCAACTGCTATCTGACACTGCATCTGTTTAGCACACCCGGTCTGCATTCCTCCTACTGGGCGGACGCTCTGAAAACACGGGGAACAGCAGCTGCACCGTCACAGGTGATTCAACCCAACCAAGAGAGCAAAGCAGTGAACTGACCCCACCATTTCGTTCCAGCGCTCACTTGATTTAAGGTGGCAGGTTAAGTCCCTGCTGTTTTCTAGTATGTCTTCTCTCTACCAGGAGAAATACTATGGTTAGTCCAGTCAAGTGCTGTGTGGGAGTCCTACTGCTGCTCCTACACCTGATCCTGTAGGAACTGAAACGTGCCTCATCCGTTTCCCACAGCCTACTAGGCAGGAGAAACTGAGAGAAAGCACGCATCCGTCTCAAACATAAGATGGCACAAATCAGTGTGAGATTTCCAAAGAATGAAATTTCGTTTTCCCCAAAGTAGTTTAGCTTTTGCTCATGTTTCAGCGTTAAGGATTAACTTAAATAAAGGTAAACTGTCCACTGAGCTTCCCTTTTCCAACATCAAGGTGTGGGCACTGTCTTGATCGAGGAACCCTGGAGCCCCCACACCAAAGGCTGGAGTTTCCAGGTGGGGCAGGCGGCCCTGAGACCCTGGCTCGCAACCCCCGCCCACCCCCACCCCCCGCCCCCTACTTGCCGCGGGCGGCGGCCTGGCGACCACGCTTACCTCTGTGCCTGGCCCGTGTCGGGCCAGAGCCTGAATCCAGACTTCTCACCCCCCGCGGGGCTGGGGAGACATACACTCACCAGGAACACTGGTAGCTGGGGGAAGCGGGGGGACTAGTAGCCCATCCGCCCTTAAATGGCATTTGAGGTCTCCTCGGAGGCGGAGGCTGCGCGCAGTGGGAGGGGCCGGAAATGTTTACAAGGCGGACCGCAGAGAACCGGGAGACGCGGCCCGCTCCACATGGAGGAGGGGGCGAGGTCTCGGACCCACCGTACGTCCCCACCACGGGACTGGGACGAGGCGCCCCGGGTCCCGGCGCTCCACCGACCCACACCCACTCACTCGCCGCAGGAGCCCCGGAAACCTACCGCCAGGTGACAGGCTCAACTGGGGGCCGCAGACCCACCGCTACATCCCGCAGCACGGCAGGCGGCCTGCGGCCAGCGGCCCCGATATTGACGCTCTCCGCGCCGGAAGGGGCGCCGACACACGACGTCACCTCCGCGTCCCGACCCCACTCCCGGAGCTCCCGCCCCCTCACACCGGCCAATCGCAGGCCTGCCCCTCCAGGCCACGCCCCTCTCCGACTCCAATTCGGAGCTCCACCTGCACGGCGGCGTGCGGGCCACACCCACAGTCGCAAATGAGGGGCTGGAGGGGGCGGGGGCGTGTCGGGGAAGTGGACTGAGCCTGGGGCCGGCGGCCGAGTCTCACCCCTCGCTCTAGCTCTGTGCGTGGACCTTTCTTCCGCAGCCCATCTCCGACCAGCACCAGCCGTTTAATCTTCGAAAGACTTCGTCCCTCTTCGGCCCTGCCCACAGATATTTACTGAGCCCGCCCATGCGAGGTACCGGGCTTGCCCTCAGTTTGCCTTCCGTTATTTCTTGTTATAAACGGCGAAACTGCTTCTACTTAGACTTGCTCGAGAACTCCCTGCTCCAGCCCTTGCTCCCACACTGGGGTTATTCTAGATGCAGAGACGCCTCGAGGTGGTGGGGTTAATTCTCCGTGAGGTCTGGAGTCACGGACCTGGGCTTCCCCCGGGCCAGCTTATGATCTCGAGCACTTACTGCACCCCTCCCTCCAAATGACGACTACCTTTTAAAACTTGGAGGGAAAGTGCTACTAAGCTGGGTTGAGGTAGTTTAGGCAGGCTCTTAATATGAAGCCAGATGCTTCATAAATGTTACCTATCATGTGTTGCCCGCTGTATAAAACCGTCAGGAAACTTCACTGACCACAGAGCTGACTCTATTTTCTTCAGTGGGACTCGATGTACGACCTTTGGCAAATCCTTAATCTTAGGATTATCATAAGGACTAAATTTTGAGGCTTTGGCACAGTGCCTGGTCCGTGGCTGCTAAATCAGTGACATTTTCTCCCTCCACCTCTGCATCTCCACCCCATCCATGTCTTGTGTCCTTACTATAGTATTAATCACACTGGGATTAGTTATCACGTCTACTGTACTCTGGACTACAAGCTCTCCGGGGGTCTAATCGCATCTTGAGCTGAACACAGTGCTTAGCACCTGACGGGTCCTTAACGAATATGTGCTGAGTGGACGAGGCAGATACCTATGCAAACAAGGGATCATGAGCTTGTGTGCAAGAACTTCTCTTTGCCAGGTGGCTTTACTCTCGGAGCCTGACCCCCCTAGGCACGGTTTTCCTTTCTGGAGGTGAGGAAGCCAAGGGTCTCCCACTACATACATCTTTGGTATTTATGTACCAGGGGGTGAAGAAGCGGCTGACAAAATTCCAGTAACAGAATTGACTAATTAATGATTCTGCCCTGCGGAGGGGTGAATTCTCAGGGTCCCAGAGCCTTTCTTTTAGGGGCCCCACAGAAAGCAATACATACTTAGATGCAGGAAAACAATGTTGACCTTCTTCCTGAGAGTGATGCATTGTTCTATCCCAATGGGACTAACAAAGATTTCAAGAAGCCGCCCTAGCGCAGCCCTAGGAGAAGGGAGTGGACTGGGTGGTGCTGTCAGAGCACAGGAGAAGGGCGGTCAGGATCTATGGGCCAGGAAGGCCAGCTCTGTCCAGGCACCAGCAGGGCTGGTGATGTCAGGTTACTTTTTAAAGGAACAGGCTTCTCTCCCAAACAGAAAGACAGTATTTTGATTTGTTTGCCAGGTACCCTGAGGGATGAATATGGTGAAGGAAGGGTCAAGAGAAGGAAGGAGGAAGAGTAGCCAAACCAAAGGACCCCTTAAGGAGTACCTGGACTCCTTAAAGAGTATCCCCTCTGAGCTGTACTCTCCCCCCCCCCCGCCCCCGCCAAAAGCCTCCAGGGAAAAGTTGAGCTCTGCTTCTACTGAGACAACTGGTAAGATGATCATTACACTTGGTGGCTGCTCACATTTCAGCCCAAGGTGTAACTGTTCAAAGGTTCTTTGAAAGACCTGGAAAAAATTCTGTGCTGGGAAACCCTTCCTCCCAGAATTCCCGGGCACAAATCCACAGACACAGCAGCAGTCCTTTAGGAGTAACACTGGGGCCTTCGCCCTGTTTATTTGCATAGCCAGAGGTTCCTGCCGTAAGCTCAGACTGTGGAGACACACTTCCCTCCAGCCTCGGCTGGATAGAGACAGACACACAAATGCATATTTCAGATTCTTCCCTCGAGGTCTGCAGTCTGAAAGAGCCACTTCCTCCTTCCCTGCAATCTGTGTAAGACTGGCCTAGAAGTCTGCTCAACTTGCACTCACACACACAACCTGCTGTGAGTTAAGCACCAAGTAGTAAGAAAACCCATCGCAGACTGTCCCTTTCACCCAAGACACAAAGAAGAGGGTGATGCCATCCAGGAACTAGCCGGTGTTAGAACTGGCATATGTGCTGCCTCCTTTCTGACCCATGGAACAGACTGCCCCATGGCCTGACCTGGACCTTGTATCACGGAGATCTGGGAGGGGGGCCTCCCAGGGAATGCTCAGCCTTGACCTCTCCCAGAGTTACAAGGATGCTATTTCTGTAGGTGCCATTCAGAAGTCAGCTCCAGAGAAAGACAAAAGGCTGGTCCTGTCGGGAAAGAAACCTAGGGTTTACAGCATTCGAGTACTGACCAGGACAACTGCAGGGAATGGGAAGCGAGGGGACGCTCAGTAGGTGAACCGCATCTTCTGCGAGTAGCCCAGTTTGTCCAGGTTGGGGTGGCAGGCCAGCTGCACCATTGGGGGAGGCCCACAGAGCAGCAGCAGCACATCGTCCCCCGGGGTGGGCAGGTGCTCCTGGATCATGTCTGCTGTCACAAAGCCCTTGCTGTAGGTCCAACCTGAAGTACAGGGACAAACTGACACTCCAGACCCATGCTGGCAAGGCCTGCACAGCCAGAAAGGCTGTTGGGGTGTCGAGCAGGATGGCTACACTCAGCCTGCCTCAGCAGCACAGGTGTTCCTGCCTCCCGCCCAGTGAACAGGAACCAGAATGGAAGGGCTGGGAGCGCACAGCACCCCTGCAGCCCGACTTGGGAGTTTGGCCGTGTCACGGAGGGTTGCTCCACTAAAATAGAACCCAGCAGGGGCAAGGCCCTGATTTTTCGATGTGCAGAATTGGGAGGTTACCTTCTGGGGGATGATCCAGGGTGAACCAGAGCTTAAAGCGACTGGGATGTCGGGCCTGCAGCTCCTCCAAGTCCTCCCGTAAGATTATGTCCTTTTCAGTCTGAAGTGAAAAGGGGGAGCAAAGTCTTTAGGAACCTTCTCAGGCCCACATAATGCTGTCCAGTCAGAAGAGAAAAAGAATGCTCAAGTTCTAGGCAGTAAGCACAACTCTCAGGTCGTTAGCATAAGAGGAAGGAGAGAACAGCCTTTATTTACACAACACGAAGAAACAAGATGGAGTATTTAACAAAGGAAAGCCAAGGTGCAAGTTTTATGCTCAGGAGTAGATTCCCAAAATGTTTTCTTCTCTCCTCGTGGGCCAGGGAAGAAATATGGCTCAGGGCTCGGTCTGCTTATTGTAGCAGAGGGTCCTCTACCTACAGGGGACACCCTAGGCAGAGGCCAGCACAGGCACCAGCCCACCTCTGTCCATCGGTGCCACACTGCTGAGCCCACCTATGCAACTATGAAGTCCCAGGATTAAGGAAAAAAACCAACCTGGTTGGCAAAAAGCAAATAGCACTGGGTTGGATCTTCAGGGTCTTTCAAGATGGCCCGGATCAGCTGGAACATCGGGGTGATTCCTGCATGGAGACACCCCACAGTGAGACATGGGAGCTGCAACCCACCTGTCTGAGCCCCTCAGTTGACCAATGCTTCCATCTGAATGCTCCCCATTCAGCCCTGCACCCGGCTTTCATCCAGTGTCTAAATCCTCCAATCTCCTGTGTGTTCTCCAACACCCACATTTCTGGGCAGGTATGCCTCTTACCCCGAACTCATGAAATTCATATCTGGTAGCAGAATTGTATGAGTTCACACTGTTGAAATTCTTCTAAGACTCTTCCTCTGAACGTCCCTTGTTGGCTAGGACTCAGGCGTCATGGGTGTCGATTCGGTGTGAGAGCCCTGGAACACTGCACTTGCGCGTTAAGTGCAAGTACTTCAGGTGTGCACAACTCAGGTAGAGTGGGATGGAAACCCTGTGGAAACCACCTAAACCCTCTGAACCTACATTTTCTGTAGAAGGAGACAGCAAGCACCTACTTCACAGACATAAAGAGACTAGCATAGTGCCCAATAGGTAGAAGTGTCCAATGTCCATTGTCTTTCTCCTCGACTACCCTATTTCTAGGTCTTTCTCTATTTTCACTTAAAGATTACAAGACCTGTTCCATGCGGGTCTTGGGAGAACGCACGTGATTTATTTCTCATTCTACCAGTCAGGATGTGTTTTTTTGGTTTCTACCTGGTCACAATTTTGTTTCTAGGTACTGGGGAGCCCTGGACAATGCTAGGAATCCTAATAAAGAGCTTGGCTATGATTCCTAGACCTTCCAAGGGTCACTGGGAAGTTTTCACGGCAACATCAGCAACATCTCTCTCTCTCAGGACAGAATGACTCCCAAGCGACACACACCTGTCCCGCCGGCGATCATGCCCAGTCTCTTCGCCACTCGGGACTCCGGTGGAGACTTTTTGTCCGGCTGAATGCTAAAGTTCCCTAAGAAGTGAAGTACAGAGCGGGTGGGAGAGCAGCATCGATAGAGGAAACCGAGAAAACAAACGCAGAACCAAAGACACATGCCAGGCCAGTTTAACAGTCGTGACAGAATCTGACCCTGGAGCCCGTGGGGATGTCTGAGTTGAGCCAGGTCTAATAGCACACATGAGGGACAGCGGGGCCTGGGCCATGTGTCCTGTATTAACTGCCAGTCCATTTAGGGCCACAGAGTGAGTCAGCAGCTGCCTCTGGCAGATGGTCACCCCGGTGAGGGTGGCAGGCCTGGTGCCAGTGTGACTCTGCTTTCCCAAGTGTACAGAGCAGTTCCAGAGGCTGGCTAACGTGCCCAGCGCTCTCCCCGGGGCAGGGCTGAAAGCGCTCTCTGGCTCTCCACACAGCTCAGCCTAAGGGGCGAGCCGGGAGGAGGGGCTGCTTCCTGACCACCTACAGCTGCCGTGGCTGGTTAATTCAAGTGGATAGGGAACCCGTTCCAGTGACAAACAGGGCTGATGTTTGCAGGAACATCATGGCTCTGTGAGCAGGAAGGGCAGCTCTGGCCCATCCACATGGTGCGTGTGCCCAGAGGATGGTGGACCTGGGGGGTTGGTTGTGGCCATCACCTTTCCCCATGTAAGTGAGCAGCCCACTTGGCCCTCGGAATTCCACCACATCCCCAATCTTCAGGCTGTTCAGGTACTGAGACATCTTCCCTCCCTCAGGAAATTTGGGGTGCACACCCTTCAGGTAGACCTGATAAGACGGAATAGAAAATGCGTTACTTGGACTGTCACTGAGTTCTGAGCCCTGCTGACTGAGCCTCTGAAGGGTACACGTGCACTCGGCACATCCACACAGAACATGCACCTCCTTCTATCCAGCCAAACCTGCACGTTTCCCAGAAAGAGTGGAATAGGGAGCTCCTGGGGTTCCCTCCTACCCCCTACCTTGATGACAAGATCCACATAGCCTTGGTCCTCATCACTGGTGACAGGAGTGTATGGCCTGATGACCAGGCTGCCATCAATTCGGGCAGAGAGGTAGACGTGTCTGCCTGGGGGCCGTGCAGAGAACTACGTGAGTGTGGCTTGTGGACGGGCTGCATTCCACTCACCTTGTGGAAGTGCAGGGAGGTTAGAGAAGACAAGAACATCTTGCTTCCCAGTGCGGTCCCAACCAAGCAGGGAGGACTCATCCCTTTGAACTCCCGGCTGGACCCTTCCTAAGTGCCCCATTGGAGATATTTTTATCAGTTTCTGCAGGGCCTTAGTTGCAACAGCAGGTGAGTTGGGGCGGGGTGGGGGGCGTGCAAGCAAATCCTGCAGGAGGGAGGCAGAACTGCTGAGTGTTAGACACCTGGGGCAGCTGGTGGGGGAGGCACACAAGCCACACCCTACAATGGCCCGATGGCATCTCACAGCCTGGAGGATCCAGCCAGGTGGGGAAGGGGAAGGACCGTGGAGGGAACAGACCAAAGCAGCGTGTTTCTGTTTTGGGAGACTGGGAGGGGAATCGCTCCCTTAGGATACGAGGGAAAGGAGCCCACATTTTCCTTACCCACAGGCAGCCCCAGAGTGTGCTGGGCAGTGGGCAGCGCAAAGCGGAACCTTTTGGTGTTGTGGCTCACAGTCTGCAGGATGGACGACAGAGTTTTACTAGAACGCCCCAACCGCACAGGAGACTGTCGCTTCCCAGCAGGAGGGGAGTTCTGGTCCCTCCGCCGCCCTACCTTTCCCTCCACAACTCACCGTCTTGTCTATCAGTCGCAGCAGGTACTTCTCATCGGGGTCCAGGAGAGTGACCCGTGGCCGGCGGGACCTCCGAACCAAGTAGGAGCCCAGAGCCAGGCCCAGAAGAGTCAGCAGTCCCACCCCCAGGGAGGCGAGCAGGCCCGGGCTCTGTGGGGAGAGGAGGCAGCGTGACCGCCCCGCGGGGGAAGCGCCCCGAGGTGGCGACCCCAAGCTCCAGCGCGGGAGCAGGATAAGGCCTGAAGGGTTCCCTGGGCAGGGTCCCGGGACCCCAGCACCCAGAGCGGGGACGGCGGTGAAACCCCCTGGTGTACAGCTGAGCGGCCAGAACCGGATGGAGCCGCGTCCCCCAGGGCAGGGAATAGAGCGTAGGGCTCACCGGCTGGAAGCCCATGACCGAACCCTCTGTCCTCCGCCGCAGCCGCGCCCGCGGGCTGGACTGCTCCCACAATTCGTCGTGGGGCGGGCAGGGGGCCTGGAAGGAGCCGGAGGCGGGGGCAGAGGCGGGTCCTGGAGGAGTGGGGCCCAATCAGTGTCCACTGGAATGGTGTGGGCTGGCACAAGCAGAGACGGAAGTGGCGTAAGGCCAAAAGAGGCGGGGCTTCTCGGAAAGGGGCGGACTCCAAGACGGTTGGCCTCCCGAGGAGAGGGTGCTGGAAAAACATGGTCCCGGCGGAAGCAGGTAGGCGGAGGCGGACGTAATATTGAGCAGGGGGCCGGAAGTGTAGGGCCTGGCAACAGCAGGTTCAGAAGGGGCTTGGGGCGAAGGGGACGAGGCCGTAAGGGGTGGCGCCTGATCTAGAGCCGCCGTGCCGGAAATGGCTGTGTGTGGGGCCTAGAAACACCGGGGCCTGAAAGGTTTGGTGCCGGAAGAGGCGGGGAGGCTAGAGGGGAGGGCCTAAAGCAGATGGAGGCCGGAAGGGGCGGGAACCGGAAGTGCGGGGCCTGGCAAGAGCCGGGCCTGAAGGGGTTTGGGGCCAGCAAAAGCGGCAGTAAATGTTTTAGGCTTCGTGAGCCCTACAGCCTGGATCGCAGCTACCCAGCTTTGTCCTGGTAGCGCGAAAGCAGCCCTAGGAAGCATACACGTGATGAGCATGGCTGGGCATACTGCCCCAGCAGGGTCTCAGTGTCGGCACGTTGCAGGATCGGGCCTTTCTGTGGTCTGCATGTGCCATCCCCGCAAATTCATGTTGAAATCCTAATCCCCAGGGTGATGGTGGTAGGAGGTGCAGCCTTTGGGAAGTGGCCTTGAGCCCTCATGAATAGCATCAGTGCCCTTATCAAATACCGTAAGTGCTCCTTCAACCACTTGTGCCAGATGAGGACATAGCAAAAAGAGAGTCGTCCATGGACCAGGGAGTGGACCTCTACCATCACCCAATCAGCTAGTACCTCGGTTTTAGACACCCCAGCCTCCAAAACCACGAGAAATAAACTTCTCTTGTTCATAAGCGACCAGTCTGGAATTCTGTTACAGCAGCCTGAACAGACTAAGGTGTGTGGATGTGAGCCACCGTCAGGCCACCTCTGTGATCACGGTACTATCAAGACTGTTGCCACTCTAGGTAGGGTGATAGCTCTTTCATGGAAAGATCTGAGGGTGTGACACTTGTGTGCAGATTGGAACCAAGGTAGTTCGTGGTGAGTCCTTCCCTCTCTCTGACCCTTGGAAGCCGAAGGGATATTGTCTCGTCTCTTCCCCGAATCAGACTGTTACCTATCTCAAGTGGCCTACAAAAATCAGAATCAGGCGGAGCATACATCTCTGCTCGCCTGGGAAGTCTGGCTTCCATCTGTGGTTATAGTGTCATTTTTAACAGTTCTTTCTTCCAGTCTCTGAAGTACCCCAGGCTGGACAGTAACTTACATGGTCACCCTACTCAGAGTGCACAGGCCTTGGCCAGTTTCTAGCTTTATTTCTTGCCGGTTGTGAAGACTGCCTGCCCAGGACCGGTCCACGCAGAACTCCCTGTGTGCCTCTAGCTCTCCTCCTCCTCGGGCTGCGTCCAGACCCTGATCTGCCTGATGACCAGCCAGGAGTCCTGAGAGGCCAGCACCAGCAGCCGTATGCAGCTCGGCTGCTCCACAGAGTCTTTTTCATAGAAGACCCTCTGGTCCAAGTGTCCTTCCACCAGTGGCCCGAGCAGGGCGTAGCGAGCACAGCCTTCGGAGTGTGGCAGGAGGCTGTAGCCCAGCTCCACTTGGCCCTGCTGCAGCCGGTACAGCCCTTGTTTGTCGGAGCCTGTCAGCACCTCTACCCGGGTGACATCCTGTGGCCTTTCCCAAACCACTGTCAGGTAGTTGCCCCTTAGGGGATCGAGGGTGTAGTAGCTCTCCTTGTTCAGAACATAGGCGTACTCGGGAATCGTGTTTGATATTGTCCTCATGTCAGTGAGGACACTGGCTACGGGGTTGTCTGGCTCACCGAAGGCCGGTTCCTTCTCCATAGGAAAGCAGGTGTCCGCAGGCACGGAATAACTGCGCACAGGGTAGAAGACTGAGGAACTGAAGCGAATCGGAACGTGCTGGGCCGAGAGAAGGCGGAATTCGGAAAGTAGCAGGTGAGTGGGCACGTCCTTGGTGAAGAGGAGGAGGAACGCAGTCAGGCGGGCAAGGTCTCTCGTGTGGAAGACTTTCCCGGAAAAGCTCAGGCTGGAGAACTCCAGGGTCACCCAGGGTCGTTCTTTCCAGGCTGACAGTGCCCAGTAGATGGCAGAGACAAACTTGGGGGTGCACCGAACACAGTCTTCCATCATCAGAAAGTATTCAGAGAGATTGAGAGCAAAGTTCATGAGGAGGGTGTAATCGGCCTTCTGCCTGGAGTACACAGTGGCACAGGGTGAGGAGTCACCAGCATCACCTGGGTCTCTTGGGACAGGGGGGCCACCGAGCTGGCCGTGGATCACGAGCAGCTCCTGGGCCTCAATGTGAGGTTGGAAGAGGCTGGAAATATCGGCGGCCATTTGTCTGAGCCACTCAGGGTCAGGGCCTGACAGGTGGACCAGCACCACGATACAGTGCAGCTCTGGCCCTGAGGAGGCTTGGAACAGAGACTGCAGTGTGTCCAAGAGGGCACTCCCGTGAGGACGCTGCACTGAGGAGATCCCCACTGTCAGCAGTTCTAGGGGTGATGGGACAGAGGGCACCGTTAGCACTTTAAGGTGGTGATGAGACCCTTCTCCACTCTCCCCTTTGTGCCAACACCTGGGACAGATTCCAATTTCCTTTCCCTTGGAGAGTGTGGTCGATAAGAGGTTGATGTCTAGTCAGAGGCTGTGACGAAGTTCTCGTTAGTCAGCACTTGCAGGGCGGTTGGGGGCATTTTATGAAGGACAAGGCTCCTTCTGATGGGGAGGCTGCCAAGTACTACATGTAAATTTGCTGGTGTGGTAGATTAACCTGGCCTTGACCTTAGACCTGGGTGGGAGAGTCTGCAGGGACCGAGGAGCCCAAGGGCTGCAGTCCAGGGCCCAGTGAGTCGTCAGCTGCCGAGCTCAGCTCCCTCCCTGGGGGGCCAGTCATGAATAGGCTGCACTGGGGGGAGATCCCTAGCGGCCACTGTGGACTCTCCACCCTGTGAGGCACTCAGGGCAGCAAGTGGGAGTGGAGCCTGCACCCAGCGCCCATGCACAGCTGTCCCCAGAGCCCTGCTTTCCCCGCGATACCAGCTCGTTCCCTTCCCCTCCCATACCCTAGCTTCATGACGGATTGCCTGTGTCAGTCCCCCCGTCTGGCCTCCCCACCCCCACGCACTCTTCTGCTGGGGAGGGGCCCCAGCCAGGACTCTGTAGGCAGCATGCTGGAGAACAGGGGGCCTTTTCTGCATCTCCCTGAAGGTCTCCATGTGGTTCTTGCTTTCAGAGTTGGTTTGTTCCTGCTCCAGATGCTGTAATATCTTCTTCTTTTCCTCCTGCTGAGGATGGATAAGCATCAGCCCTGAGCTTCGCCCTGCTCCTCTGGAGACAACTGAGGACAAATCCCCTTTTAGGACAGGCTGGGCAGTCCCCAGGTCCAATCACTAGGGAGCCCAAGCGTCAGGGTTCGTGAAGTGCTGTTCCCACCTCACCTCGAGAACACGTGTGCTCTGGGAGGGGCAGTGGGCCCCGGGGTCTGGGAAGTGGTGCTCTCCGGTTCCGTGCAGAGTACCCCGGGACTCCCCAGGCTTCTGCAGGGGAAGAACCCACCTCCCCCACCTTGCCGCACGTCTCACTTCTCCCCCACCACAAGCTGGCAGCGCATCTGTCTGCTCAGACTGTGCCGGGTCTGTGGCAGATGCTGAAGGCCAAGCGTGCCTTGTCCGTAAGGAAGTCACACCGGGTGCCTTGATTCTGAAGCCCTTTCCTCTGCTCTGTTCTGGCCATACCCTTCCTCACACCTCTCAGGCTCTGCTCTCACTGGCTGGACCGTGTGGGGAGGACATGGACCCCAGAACCAGAGCCTGACCTTCCCCACTGCAGACTTGTGCATGTGGGAGGAGTCCCCATCATCCCCGTCCCCGCTGTCCCCAACGGGAGAAGGGGAGAAACACTGCCTCTCTGGTGGCGAGGGGGGAGGTGGCCCTGGGTAGCCTTCTCTCGCGCTGGGCCTGCCCTCAGCACGGCGGTGGAGGCCTGTGCAAGGCTTCCTCCCTTCCACACTCAAATTTTATCCATAGCGAAGGTGGATTTAATATTTATCTTTAAAAATGTTGTTTTAGCCCTGGCTGGTGTAGCTCAGTGGATTGAGTGCGGGCCTGTGAACCAAACAATTGCGGTTCGATTCCCAGTCAGGGCACATGCCTGGGTTGCAGGCCAGTTCCTGAAGGCAGGGGATGCACGAGAGGCAACCACACATTGATGTTTCTCTCCCTCTCTCCTTCCCTTCCCCTCTAAAGATAAAGAAGTAAAATCTTAAAAACAAACAAAAAAACCTCTTTAAAAATATTTTTTAAGCTTTGAGGGTACTTTTTCATTCCATTTAGAGACAGAGGAAGGGAGAGACAGAAACATCGATGCAGAAGAGAAGCATCGATCAGTTGCCTCCTTTACATGCCTGGACCAGGAAGCAAAACTGCCCTGACTGGGAATTGAACTTGCAACCTTTCACTTGCGGGGTGATGCTGCAACTGATGGAGCCATAGTGCACAGGGCCGTATCTATGGTTTTCGGACGCATCCCTGGATCTTCAAGACCCTTCTCTCAGCACTGCTGTGGTAACGCTAGAACTTTCCTCCCAGCTGAAGTGTTGGCGGGTGGCCCAGCCTCAACACACGGCACTCACCAGCGACAGGCCACGCTCCAGGGGCTCTTCCTCGTCATCCTGGAGGAAGAAGCTCAGGGAGAGGAAGGACACGGCCACAAAGGCGCATTTCCACAGGCAGCGGTGCATGGTGCCAGGCTGGGCCATGCAGCAGGAAGGGAGCGGGCCTGGATCCCGAGAGCCTCCTGCCAGGAAGCCAGGAAGGTTGTCCTGTTGCCCAGAGGCCTCCCCTCCCTTCCCCACCCCTTCCCCACCCCTTCCTCCTGGACACCTCTGGCACTTCACTTTCTTAGCCTCTTCCACCCGTGGTGCGCACCCACCCCCCCTTATAACCATCTAAAGAGAAACAAGGCTGTGGACCTTGGTTCTCTTCAGCCTCTGCCTTCACCTCCTGGCAGGGTCTCCAGGGGAAACTGGAGCAGCGTCTTACTTGTCTGTTCTTGGAGTAGAGGCCCTCCTGGAGAGGAACCCTTCCCTAAACTCAAACTCGAGGTACAGCCTCCACTGGTCCTTGCCTGCTAGCTCCTCATGAGTTTTTGTGTCTGATCTCCCTCCCCCCCCCCCCAGCATTATGTTGCAAAGGTGAGAGAGAGAGAGATTAGAATCAAGGCAGAGGGGCCACTGGAAAGGCTTGGCCCTCCACCCCCGGCCTGGTAGCTGTGGTGGGCACCTAGGAATGACCAGGAATTTCTATGCTGTGGCAGTCTTTACCCTGTCTGTGGAGCTGCAGCCACTGGAGACTGTTTGACAGACAACGTGGCTTCATAAGTCCTCAGAGAGCAGGATTTCTTTGAAATCCATGAGAAGAACTTCAGGGTTGTAGGGCGGGGCCACCTCCCAGGAGACCCTGCCTGACAACCATTGTTCGCCCTGAATGGGGCTGCTCAGCACCCTGTCTCACAGAAGCACCTGTTTCTGGGTACAGCGGGAATAGGCGTGAAAGCCAGCTTTCCGGTCTGACCTCCAGCCCAGAAGCCAACAGTTAACTGTCGGTTTGAATCAAGTTGCTAAGGGTCGATACTGAATGATCCCTTCCCTTATTAGAAGGGAACCATCCACGTTTATAGGACATCTAATTATAGGGTGAACGAGTATCATTATTCAGTTCACAATAATTTTTAATTTCTACTGTGATTTCTTCTTTGACCTATGAGCTATATTAAGAAATGCTGCTGGACTTCTGGCCAAGATGGAGGTGTAGGTGGAAACACTGCCTCCTCGCACAACCAAGTTTAAAGACAACAAAGTTTTAGTAACAAAAATGAAACCAAAACAGACAGAAAATTGAACTGTACGGATGTCTGACAACAACGAACCGTTCAGCCAGACCAGTAAGAGGGGCGGAGTCAGCGGCTAGCTGAGCGGGGTCCTGCAGGAAAAAGTGGCCAGACTGATCCAGGTGCCAGGCGGTGGTCGGCAGATCCCAGGTGTGGGGTGGCAACGGGCGGAGCCAGTGAGGGCGCAAGGCGGCTGGCTGACTGTGGTCACACATTTGCACGCAGATAAACCAGGCAAAAAAACGAGCAGTGAGACAGACCGCACAAACCAGGGCCCCAGCGCTAGGAATTAAAGCCTAAAAGCACCAAATGGAAAAACTTTAGGGGGTCGAGGTGCTGGGAGAGGCTCCCAAGGTCACAGAGAGTTTGTTGAAGAGACCCACAGGGTCCTAGAGGGTGCACAAGCCCAGACATCCGGGAACCATCAGCAGAAGGGCGCAATTTGCTTGCGGGAAGCAGCAGAGGGGACTGAAATCCGAGAGAGAGTGTGCACGCGCACAGGAACAAACGCCATTGCCCCTCTCTGACCCCGCCCCCACATACAACTCGGCAACTGGGTCGCCCCACCCTGGTGAACACCTAAGGCTCCGCCCCCATACGTAACAGGCACAAACAGACCAAAACATGGCTCAAGAGGAACAGCTTCAAAGCCCCAGAGCCAATACTTCGACCAAGAGATAGGTAATCTATCAGATGTACAGTTAAAAATACTGATGATCAGGATGCTCACAGAAGAGGTTGATTTTAGTCACAAATTAGAGGAACAAATGAAGGCTAAACTAATAGAAATGAAGGGAAATGCACAGGAAACGAATAGTGATGGGAAGGAAACTGGGACTCAAATCAAGGGAGTGGACCAGAAGGAAGAAAACAATGACCAAATAGAAAAGAATGAAGAAATAAGAATTTTAAAAAATGAGGAGAGGCTTAGGAACCTCCAGGACATGTTTAAACATTCCAACATCCAAGTTATAGGGGTTCCAGAAGGGGAAGAGGAACAGCCATGAGTGGAAAACTTATTTGAACAAATAATAAAGGAGAACTTCCCCAGTCTGGCAAAGGAAATAGACTTCCAGGAAATCCAGGAAGCTCAGAGAGTGCCAAAGAAGTTGGACCCAAGAAGGAACACACCAAGGCACATCATAATTATATTACCCAAGATTAAAAGGAAGGAGAGAATTCTAGAAGCAGCAAGAGAAAAGGGGACAGTCACCTACAAAGGAGTGCCCATCAGACTGTCAGTGGATTTCTCAAAAGAGACCTTACAGGCAAGAAGGGTCTGGAAAGAAGTATTCCAAGTCATGAAATCCAAAGACCTACATCCAAGATTGTTCTATTCAGCAAAGCTTTCATTTAGAATGGAAGGGCAGATAAAGTGCTTCTCAGATAAGGTCAAATTCAAGTTCATAATCACCAAGCTCTTATTATATGAAATGTTAAAGGAACTTATCTAAGAAAAAGAAGATAAAAAGTAGGAACAGTGAAAGGACAGCAAACTCACAGTTATTAACAACCACACCTAACACAAAAGCAAACCAAGAGGACAGCTAGATCGGGAGCAGAACCATAGAAATGGAGATCACATGGAGGGTTAGCAACAGGAGAGTGGGAGGAGGAGAAGGGGGGAGAAGGTACAGAGAATAAGTAGCATAGACAGTAGATAGAAAATAGACTGGAGGAGGGCAGGAATACTATAGGAAATAGAGAATCTAAAGAACTTGTGGCACATGGACATGAATTAAAGGGGGGAATGGTGGGGGAGGGGGTGTCGGGGGGGAATGAAGGGGGGAAATGGGACAACTGTAATGGCATAATCAATAAAATATATAAAAAATAAATACAGTGCCTAAAAACTGCTTAACTTCCAAATGTGTGTGGATTTTCTAGATACAAAATTATTTTACTTTTACTCATTTTTGGTTAGAGAGTGTGTTTGGCATGATTACAATCTTTTAAACCAGGGTCACCCTTTCCCCTCCTCCCCCAGTCTTGACTCTCTGGCTTCCCTTCTAGATGAGCCCTTGAATGTGAAGCAGATCTGGCCTATGACCGTCTGCCCTCATGTCCTTGGAAGTGTGGCCCCCGCTGGCTGAAAGGAGTGGCCATCTCAGCTAAGCTAAGCTTACCACCCTCCTGCCGGTGTGAGGCCTGGCCTGGGGCCCGGCCCCCGAGGCCCTTGTGGCCAGGCATCCTTGACAACAAACGCCTGATCTTTCCTGTAAACCCACAATTCTCAGTTTGGGGGAGCTGCGCTGTGCCCCACGTGGACCTAAGCCTGCAGTTTGGCTCACTCTTCACCTGTGCCCTTGGCACACCTGCAGTAGGGCGGGGCCCCAGCTGCACCAGGCAGGGAGAGCAGGGGTCACCCCTGGCGAAATGGAGCCTGACCCTCTCTCTAAACCACTGGGATCTGCTTGTTTTGTTTAAAATAGAGTTGGTGAGGTGGCCCAGTTTTTTATCTGGGCTCTACCCCAGCCTTGTTTGGGTGGCTGAGTTGGTTAGAATATAGTCCTGATACACCAAGGTTGTGGGTTCAATACCTGGTACAAGAAGCAACCAACAGCCCTGGCTGGTGTAGCTCAGTGGATTGAGCGTGGGCCTGTGAAGCAAAGGGTTGCCGGTTCAAGCCCTAGTCAGGGCACATGCCTGGGTTGCAGGCCAGGTCCCCAGTAGGGGACACATGAGAGGCAACCACACGTTGATATTTCTCTCCTTCCCACTCTCCCCTTCCCCTCTCTCTAAACATAAATAAATAAAATATTTTTTAAAAAGAGGCAACCAACAAATAATAGTGGAACAACAGGTCGCTGTTTCTCTCCCTTCCTCTCTCTCTCTAAAATCAACTTAAGAAATTTAAAAAGGAAACCCACCCCACCTGTGAGCCGCACTTCTGTGCATGTGCAGCTGCGTCTTACCCAGGGGATTGGTGGGAACTAAACCCACCACTGGAAGCCCTGGCGCAGGCTCACCTTGGGGAGCCACCCACCATAGGAGGGTGTGCCTTCTGGTTTGTAGAAATTGTAGCAGTGTGGCCTGGCTGAGTCCACTCTGAATCCCACACCAAGATGAGACCCGTGTGCAGGGAATTATGGGAGGGGGTGGGTGGTACAACATAGCCTTTGAGGTCGACCTGCAGGTTTGACCCATGGGAATGCAGGAGGGCGGGGCTGTGCAGAAGGCACCATGCACACCAGCACAGCATCAAGAAAGCTTCAGACAGGCCAGCGGGGACAGTCCTGGTGCCCTTGGAATAGGCCCACCCTTGCAAACCTCAGCCATCATCGCCGAGAGCTTGGTGGCTTCCCTGGTGGTGTGACCCAAACCTACATTCCTAAATGGATTCCAAATTCCCCCACATGTCTGGGTGTCTCCCTCTCCCTGTTCTGCAGTTGCAGGTGCCTTTGGGAGCGTGTCTGGGGGGTCTCACAGGGCCCATGTGTCTCAGGGTTTCCTTCCAGGGACCTGCTCACCTCTTCCATCAGCACATGTAGACATGAAAATTGGCTTAGGTTCAGGGATGAGGCCAGGGCTTGTGACTTACCAGATGGCCTAGTGCCTGGTGCTCCCAGAGCCGCTCCCTGCCACCCTTACTGGGTATCCCCACTCCCCCTCATCTCTCTCCCGCTGCCCTGTCTCCAGACGCTCCAGCCCATGTGTCCACTCTGGTGACAGCTCATGTGGACGCAGCACCTGGCTTTGGATTGGAGCTCTTCCCTGACATCTGTCTGTCTTAAAGCTCTGCTTGCTTGCCTCCCTGCCACCAAGGGTGGCCCTTCTCCAGCTAGCAAAAACCAGGTGCTGCACATTAGCTGTGCACAGGGCTCAAACGTTGTCTGGGAATCTCATAATCTCATAGCTAAACTTAGCTAAAAAGGTGAAGTATCCCAAGTTTTCACCATCAGAAACATAGTCCCAGAGATAAGACTGTGCTGGACACAGGAGCTACCAGAAACAGTGAGCGATTTTCAGTGATTGTGAGGCTATTTAGAGAGGAGCACCTGGCATGTTGGGGGGGCGGGTCTCGGACAAGAGGACTCTGCCCGATGTGAAGGAACCGGTGTCGTGGAACGACTGCCTCGGGTGCAGAGGAGACTCCAGGGACACTGGCCTGTTTCTGTGCTGCCACACTGGATGTTCAGCCTTCAGTGAGTCCACTTGGTGCTGGTGGAGAAACAGGCCTCCCCACCTTCTTCTCTCGTGTCCAGCTAGAGTCTCAGGGCATGAGTGCCAGCCAATCCCACCCACTGTTCCTGCCCCAAGTGAGAATTCTGAATGGGGGGCTTTCAGCAGAGGGACCCAGGAAGGGTTTAATGAGCCCACCTCATCTACCAGTGCCTCTGGAACCAAGAGCATGTCACCTTCTCCCTTGAACATGCTGTGTCTTTGGGGCCAGCAGTCCTGAAAGGGCTCAACAGTGAAAGGCACCCCATGGATTTCAACATAGTAATGTTTGGGGTTTTAAGCTCTGCAGACTAACCTCCAACCTGACCTGTCCCAGAACTCCTAGGGGCCCCTCCACTTGAGACACAAACTTTACTCGGCCCACAGGCGGATGTGCCTGAGCACTACTGTGGAGGGTGTGCGGTCTGTCACGAGCACACGCACGCACTTCACCTTCCTCCCAGCCCTGTGTGACAGCACCCGCTTGTCCAGGCCACCATCCACCAGGGGCCCCAGCAGGACATAGTCATCACAGTTGCTGACCCTGTTGCTGGAGTCATAGCCCAGTTCCACGTATCCCTCCTTCAGCTGATTCTCATCTCTCAGGTTGGAGCCAGTCTGCACTTGAACTCGGGACACTTGGGCAGGTGTGTCCAGAACCACAGTCAGGTGGCTGCCAGCCTCCACTGACTTGGCATAAAAGACGTTCTCGTCCAGGCTGTAGGCGCTTGAGGGAACAGAGTTGTTGGCAGCCTCCAGGCTGGTGTGGATGGAGGCAGCTGGGTTGCTGGGAGAGCCGATGTTTTCCTCCTCAAAGTAGGAGGAGCTGCCCGAGTGCTGGAAGAGGGAGGGCAGGAACCGAACTGGCGTGCTCTGCATGAGGTCCTGAAAATGGGAGAGGAGCTGGGCACAGGGCATTTCCTGGTGGAAGAGGAGAAGGAAGTGGGCGATGCGGGGCAGGTCTCCAGTGTGGAAGAGCTTCCCGGTGAGGCCCAGCTGGGAGAACTCCAGAGTCACCCAGGGCCGGTGTGCCCAGCCAGACACTGCGGTGGCTATCTGGGTCACAAATCCGGGGGCACAGTTCACGTCATCTTCGACTATCAGGAAGTAGTCAGAGTACTGGGTGGCAAAGTTCATGAGGAAGGCATAGTCCCTGTTCTGCCTGGAGTGGAAGGCTACGTGGGCAGGAGGATCACCAACGGTTTTCTTCAGGTCCTTCGAGGGCAGGCTGCTTGCAAGTGGGGTGGTGATCACTACAAGCTCTCTGGCCTGGATGTGGGCTTTAAACAGGGCTGAGAGGTTGTGGGTCATCTGAGCAAGCCACCCGGAGCCCTTGGGGTCAGGGCCTGCTGCGTGGAGCAAAACGGTGAAGTGTTTCCGCTCCGACGAGGAAGAGGCAGAGAAGATGGACTGCAGGGTGCCCACGAGGTTGCTCCCCTGGGGAGGGGGCACTGCAGAGATGCCTATGGTCAGCAGTTCTAGGGGTGGGAGAAAAGAGGGTGTTTGTTCACTTACAGAAGTGAGAAGATAGTTGCCGTGGGTGAGGCCGTGATACTCTCAGATCTTTCCGTATGCCAACTTAATGAGTTCCTGTGGTTATTGCACATTTTTTCTCCCCCAGGCCTAAGTATGGCCTATGTTAGGAGTTTAGTATCTGGTCACAAGTTGTTTTTTTTAAAAAATTGCTGCCTTTCAGCAACTATTGTGGGAGAAATAAATAAAGATGATAAGCTAAAAAAACTTGCATTTATGTCTCTTCCCTCCTAAAATCCCACTGGAAAACCCGAAAGGATGCCATTAGAGAACCAAAATATTTGCAGAATTCCTGGAAGACCGTGAAAGTGCAAAGGAGAAGTGTAAGTAGAAAAATTCATAGTTCAGAAGACACAGAACACAAATGCACAGGTGCATCTCCTTACCAAAAGCTTCAGAGGAATTCTAAGTGCAAACCACCAAAAGAAAAAAAAAGGAACGAGCCCTTGGGTGGTCGGTGGGACAGTGTATCAAAGGACCGCTTCCAGAACCACTGGACTAATGACCACAGGGCTGGCTGTGGCCACACCCACCACAGGTGGACGTGCTTAGGGTTGCTGTCAAAGTGAAGTGGAAGGTCTGCCTGGCCGGGCCCATGGGGTGAGTCCTGGGGCTGCAGGGAACCCCAGGATGGAAGCACGAGCTTGAGGCCACAGTGGGGAAGGTGGGGGCACATCAGGTGTGGCATCTGCCTCCAGGATAAAGCCCAGTGCTGGCCCCCTGAAGGTGACATTGGGACGCACAGAGGTTTGCATAAACTTATGGATTTCAGGTTTCGGACCACTGAGAGTTTATCCTATTGATGCTCAAATTGTTCTGTATGTGGCAAATAGCCTTTTGAAGTTAGATCCTCAGCATTTTTGAAATGACTAGTTATTTTCAAAAGGTTCCTCACTCTACTGTGACATTCTCTGTCTTAGACCCTGAGTCCGTCGTTTTTCCAAGGAACCTGGTTCTTTTTCATGGAAAACAGCATTTAACAAGCACTCATCGCTGGTGGGTCATTTCTAGGCCAGCAGACAGACCTAAAACATGTTTTTAAGAGATAAACACATCCTGAGTTTACACAGATACTTTGCAATGCCCTGAATTAAAAGCACGTTTAGCTGGCTTTGCACAGTGCAGCATTGTCGCCATGAGGGTTATGCAAGGTGGGACTGGTGCTCATTTTAAAAGATACATTTGAGCCTAAAGAATAACTAGTTTTTCCTTACTCTGGGTCCTTATATTATTGTTGTTGTTTATTGATTTGAGAAAGAGAGACATCGTTGTGTCGTTCCACTTATTTATGCATTGTTGGTTGATTCCTGTAGGTGCCCTGAGGGATCAAACCCCCAGCCTTGACGTATGGGGACGACACTCCTACCACCTCAGCTACCTGGCCAGGACAGAGTTCTTGTCTTGTTAAGGCCAACACACTTAAGCCCCCTTCACCTTAACTGTATTTTATTGACACAATAGCTTAGTCCTGTCCTTTCAAGTCTTAAACTATTTCAACCAGAAAAGTTTATTCTGTTTTACGGTTCATTTTTTCTTATCAAATACCATCACAACTTACGGGGATCAAATGCGTGTCAGAGCTGGACCTCGGGAGGGTATGCAGTATCCATGGGAGAACCAGTGTCCTGACTGAGCTGCAAATTAAAGGCCACATCTCGTCTAGGCATAGACTTCAGTGCGGTCCCCACCCGGAAGAGGATGCTGCACGGGTGGTGAGGACCACAGACAAATCGAGCTGGAGTGTGGTTCTGAGACTAACCAGTGGACAGATGGCTCCGACACTGGGTGAAGTCACCAGGCAGCCAGACAAGACGGAGCTCTGGGGTGCATCAGCACTTAGGGGTTGGAGAGAGAAGATAAAACTCGCGAAAGACACTGGGAATCTACCTGTGAGGTGGGAGGAAAACCAAAAGAGTTTGGGACCCTGGAAGCCACTGGGGAGCATTGGCAAGTGTGTGTGTCAGATGCTGTCACGGTCCCTGCCCCTTCCTGCCTGACCTGTCCCTTCGAGAGCCAGACCCTGGTGCACACTCACTTTTTTTGCCAGGAGGGGCTCCAGTCAAGATTTGGGAGTTCACATTTTTTAGTGGCTCTGAGTTTTTCTGCATGTCTTTGAAGGTTTCCAGGTGGTGTGTTCTACCAGGGTTGAGCTGCATCCGGGCCCTCTGCCAAGCCACCAGCTTCTTTTCCTCCTGAGAAAAGAGTAGGTTTCAGCTCTGAATCATGCTTCTTGGGAATAAGGGCTGGGTGGGTTCCCTTTGCACCACATAATAAAACATCTCCAGGATCCACGGCAGGTTGCTCAGGGCGCAATTCAGTTTCTTCCTCACCTTCTTGGAAAGTTCTGCCCTGTGGGTTCTCACATAGGTTATGGGTTGGGGGTGAAGGGAGTGGGGCTTCTCTAGCTCTCTAGGGTTACATGTAGGGGATGAGGTGCACCCGTCCTGGCCATTCCCCACCCCACCAGTCATCTCTGCCTAGTCCAATGAGTCACTTGTTCCCAGGAAGGGCAACCGTGAGAGGGGAGGCAAGGGGATGCTTCTCAGCCCTTTCTGTTGGTGGTACTTCACCCTCCAAATTCATTCACCACTCTGCTTTTCTTTCTTTGCCTTTTCTGGGTTCTGGTGGAATTTCCTCAACCACCTACAATTTTTCTTGGCTTGGAGAAATGACAACTTGGCTGAGGTTCAGGATCCTATGGTGTAAAATGGGGATAAAATGGGTAACTTTATAACCACACGAAATGTGTCGTTTCTTCACAGCCTTGGATTCGCTCCTCCAGAGTGCTACGTCCCGTATTGCCCCATCAAAGAAAAATACATTGAGTTCTCAGGCTTTAATATCTTTCTTCTTCAACTGTCTCAATGTTAGTGACAATTTTTTTAACTTTCTGATTTTTTTATGGAGAAAGAGGAACAGAGAGATGGAGGGAGATGGAGAGGGAGAAGGAGCGGGGATGGGGAGGAGAGAGATTTGTAGATCCATTCACTGATGCGTTGATTGGTTGCTTCTTATATGTGCCCTGACCTGGGTCAAATCTGCAACCTTGGTGTCCCAGAAAGATGCTCCACTGAGCTGCCCAGCCAGGGCTGTCGTGACAACTTCACACAAATGGATATTTAGCGGACACCTCCTTTTTTTCTGTCCAGGGAGTTCAACTTTGCCCACCCCTAGTCTCTGGC
This sequence comes from Sturnira hondurensis, assembly GCF_014824575.4. NCBI lineage: Eukaryota > Metazoa > Chordata > Mammalia > Chiroptera > Phyllostomidae > Sturnira > Sturnira hondurensis. The sequence goes on from NW_028091436.1 coordinate 2,493,660, forward strand.
ACTCACCACGGAGAGGAAACTTGAAGGGTCGAAGGGGTTTTCTGTGACGAAGAAGAAGACCAAGAGCACTGCTGTTGCTGTGACAACGAGCACCCACAGGGACTCTTCCATGGTGCCACTCAGAGAGCTGTACTTCCACCTAGCTGTTGAGAAGAGTTTTCATTGGACAGTTTTTTAAAAAAGACTTTATGTATTTTTAGAAAGAGGGGATGGGGAGGAGGAAGAGAGGGCAAAAAAACATCGATGTAAGAGAAACATCGATTGGTTGCTTCTTGTACACCCCCTGACCAGGGACTGAACCCGCAACCGAGGCATGTGCCCTAACCAGGGATCAAACCGGCAACTTTCTGCTTTGCGGGACAACACCTAATCAACCACACACCAGTCAGGGCTAGGGTTCACTCTGGACGTCATATGTTCCATGAGTTTGGACACGACACCTTATCTGTCAATATATATTTTCACTGCCCTAAATATCCTCTGAGCTCTGCCTATTCATTCTCCCACCCCAACCCCCGATCTTTTTACCATCTCTATAGTTTTGCCTTCCACAGTCACATAGTTGGAATCGCACAGTATATAGCTTTTTCATATTGTTTTCTTTTACTTAGTAATGGGCATGTAAGGCACCACTGTGTCTTCTTGTGACTTGATAGGTTATTTCTTTTTAGTGCTGAATAATATTCCGTTACATGGACATACCACAGCTCATTTATCTATTCTGCTGATGGACATCTTGGTTTCTTCCCAGTTTTGGCAATTATGAAGGAAGCTACTATAAATACTTGTGGGCAGGTCTGGTAACATGTTTTCAACTTCTTTTCTGTTGATGATCTTTTTTAAAAATATTTTATTTATTTATCTTTAGAGGGGAAGGGAAGGAGAGAAGGAGAGAAACATCAATGTATGGTTGCCTCTCGTGAGTCCCCTGCTGGGAACTGGCCTGCAACCCAGGCATGTGCCCTGACTGGGAATTGAACCGCGATTGTGCGGTTCGCAGCCCGCGCTCAATCCACTGAGCTACACCAGCCAGGGCTCTGTTGATGATCATACTTAGGATTCCTTGTTGTGTGAGGGCTGTTCTCTCTCTCCCTCCCTGCTTTTAAGATTCTGTCTTTTGAGGACTTCTGGCCAAGATAGAGGCGTAGGTGGAAACACTGTGCCTCCTTGCACAACCAAGTTTAAAGAAAACAAACTTTTAGCAACAAAACTGCAACCAAAACAGACAGAAAATTAACTGTATGGAAGTCTGACAGCAACGAACCATTCAGCCAGACTGACCCAGGAGCTCGCAAGCGGCAGTTGGTGGATCCCAGGTGTGGGGTGGCAACGGGCGGAGCCAGTGAGGGCACAGGGTGGCTGGCTGACTGTGGTCACACATTTGAGCACCGATAAACCAAGTGAAGGAGTGAACAGTGAAACAGACTGCTCAGGCTAAGGCCCCAGCAATGGGAATTAGAGCCTGAAAGCACCAATTGGAAAGACTTTTGGGGTTGAGGTGCTGGGAGAGATTGTTGGAGAGACCCACAGGGTCCTGGAGAGTACACAAACCCACACACCCAGGAACCAGCACCAGAAGAGCCCAATTTGCTTGTGGGAAGCAGCAGGGGGGACAGAAATCTGAGAGAGAGCGTGGGACAAGTGCCATTGCTCCTCTCAGACCCCGGCCCCACATACAGTGTCACAACCCGGTGACCTGGGTGGCCCGCCCTGGTGAACACCTAAGGCTCCGCCCCACATACATAGCAGGTGAGAACAGACCGACCATTATGGCTCAAGAACAGCTCAAAACCCCAGAGCCAATACTTCTAAGCAACCAAGAGATAGCTAAACTTTCAGATGCACAGTTCAAAAAACTGGTGATCAGGATGCTCACAGAAGTGGTTTATTTTAGTCACAAATTAGAGGAACAAATGAAGGCTAAACTAAGTGAAATGAAGGGAAATGTACAGGAAACCAATAGCGATGGAAAGGAAACTGGGACTCAAATCAAGGGAGTGGACCAGAAGGAAGAAAACAATGACCAAACAGGAAAGAATGAAGAAACAAGAATTCCAAAAAAATGAGGAGAGGCTTAGGAACCTCTGGGACATCTTTAAACGTTCCAACATCCGAATTACAGGGGTACCAGAAGGGGAAGAGTAACAGTCACGAGTGGAAAACGTATTTGAACAAATAATAAAGGAGAACTTCCCCAATCTGGCAAAGGCAGTAGACTTCCAGGAAATCCAGGAAGCTCAGAGAGTCCCAAAGAACTTGGACCCAAGAAGGAACACACCAAGGCACATCATAATTACATTAGCCAGGATTAAAATGAAGGAAAGAATCCTAGAAGCAGCAAGAGATAAGGGGACAATCACCCACAAAGTAGTTCCCATCAGACTGTCAGCTGATTTCTCAAAAGAGACCTTACAGGAAAGAAGCATTCCAAGTCATGAAATCCAAAGATCTACATCCAAGACTGCTCTCTCCAGCAAAGCTTTCATTTAGAATGGAAGGGCCGATAAAGTGCTTCTCAGATAAGATCAAATTCAAGGAGTTCATCATCACCAAGCCCTTATTATATGAAATGTTAAAGGGACTTATCTAAGAAAAAGAAGATAAAAATATGAACAGTGAAAGGACAGTCATTAACAACCACACCTAAAACAAAAGCAAACCAAGAGGACAGCTAGATCAGGAGTGGAATCATAGAAATGGAGATCACATGGAGGGTTAGCAACAGGGGAGTGGGAGGAGGAAAAAGGGGGAGAATTTACAGAGACTAAGTAGCATAGATGGTAGGTAGAAAATAGACAGGGGGAGGGCAAGAATAGTATAGGAAATATAGAATCTAAAGAACTTGTGACACGTGGACATAAAAGGGGGGAATGGTGGAGGAGGGGTGTGCAGGGTGGAGGGGAGTGAAGGGGGGAAATGGGACAACGGTAATAGCATAATCAATAAAATATATTTTAAAAGATTCTGTCTTTTGAAAGTTTGATGATAACGGGTTGTAGTGTGGGTCTTTTTGTGTTCGTTTTACTTGGAATTCATGGAGCTTCTTAGAAGTTCATGTTCAGCAAATTTGGGAAGATTTCAGCCATTATTTCTTCAAACATTCTCTCTGCCTCTTTCCCTCTCTCCTTCCCTCCTGGGATTCCCATGATGGATGTGCTGGCTGCCCTCTGCTTTAGCTGGGACACCTGCTTTCTTCTGCTCTCAGGCATTGGCTCCCCTGGTTCACAGGTCTTCAGTTTTGGACTGGACACAGCACCAGCAGCTTTCCTGGGCCTCCAGCTTATAGACAGAAAACCATGGGATTTCTCATTCCCCATAATTTGGTGCACCAATCCCTCACAATAAACCTGTTTCCTATATATCCTATTGGTGTTCTCCAGAGAAACCAACACAGGCACTTATTAAGGATCTTCGAATGGGATCAAGTCAGATACAGGAGAACCATCTCCTTTTCTGACTTGACATTCCATCCCCCCCGGGCATCTGAGGAGGCAGGAAGGAAATGAAATACATTTACAAAATTTACAAACATATATGTTTTCAACATGACACTGAAAGTCCTCACTGTGACTGGAGCTGTAGTCCCATCTGAGATTGTTCTCTTCTGTGTACACAGGAGCTGAACTCCACACATTCTGAGTGTTCAGGACTTTCCTCAAAGTCAAGAAGAAAATTGTTGGGGGGGGGCGCGGGTAGTGCTGAGATGAGGCCAGAATATGCATCCTCTGAGGCAAGAGGAAGCTGGCCCTGCTCAGATGACACCACCCTGACAACCATTGTTCTCCCTACACCCCCGCCTCACACCAAGCACCACCTCCTTGCTGAGGGTCTCCAGGAAGAGGTGAGGAGGTCCTCATGGCAGCTGTCTGGGTTTCTGACCTAGATTCCACAGTGTGGGCTGTGACTGGGCCACCTTTTTCTCCAAATAAAACAGTTTTATTGGTGACCTGGCTGGTGTGGCTCAGTGGATTGAGCACGGGCTGCAAACCAAAGGATCACTGGTTCGATTCCCCGTCATGGCACAGGCCTGGGTTTCAGGCCAGGTCCACAATGGGGGATGCAGAGAGGCAACCACACATTGATGTTTCTCTCCTTCGTTCTCCTTCCCTTCTGTCTAAAAATGAGTAAATAAAATCTTTAAAAAAATTTTTTTAAACTCTTGTTCAAGTACAGTTTTCTGTCTTGTATTCCCAGCCCTGCCCCCCCCAGTGCTCCCCACCTCCCTCCCATCTCCACCCCCCCTTAGTTATTGTCCATGTGTCCTTTATACTTGTTTATGTGAGTCCTTCCCCTTTTCCCCTGTGATTCTCTCCCCTCTCCCCTCTGAACCCTGTCAGCACCTTCTGTATTTCAGTGTCTTTGGTTACATTTTGCTTGCTTGTTTGTTTTGTTGTTTAGATTCCTGTTAAAGGTGATATCATATGGTATTTGTCTTTCACTGCCTGGCTTATTTCACTCAGCATAATGCTTTCCAGTTCCATCCATGATGTTGCAAAGGGTAGGAGCTCCTTCTTCCTTTCTGCAGCATAGAATTCCATTGTGTAAATATACCATAGTTTTTTGATCCAGTCATTGACTGATAGGCATCTAGGTTGCTTCCAACTCTTGGCTATTGTAAATTGTGCTGCTATGAACATTGGGGTGCATAGGTTCTTTTGGATTGGTGCTTCAGGGTTCTTAGGATATACTCCTAAGAGTGGAATTGCTGGGTCAAAAGGCACGTTCATTTTTAGTTTTCTTAGAAAGTTCCATACTGTTTTCCGTAGTGGTTGTACCAGTCTGCAATCCCACCCACAGTGAACTAGAGTCCCCTTTTCCCCACAACCTCTCCAGCACTTGTTGTTTGTTTATGATAGCCATTCTGACTGGTGTTAAGTTGTATCTCATTGTGGTTTTGATTTGCATCTCTCTGATAGCTAGTGATATCGAGCATCTTTTCATGTGTCTCTGGATCCTCTGTATGTCCTCTTTGGAGAAGTGTCTGTTCAAGTCCTTTGCCCATTTTTTAATTGCGTTGCTCGTCTTCTTTGAGTTGAGTCGTGTGAGTTCTTTGTATATTTTGGAGATTAAACCTTTGTCTGAGGTGTCATTGGCGAATATGTTTTCCCAAACTGTTGCTTCTCTTTTTATCTTGATACTGGTTTCCTTGGCCACGCAGAAGCTTTTAAGTTTGATGAGATCCCATTTGTTTATTCTTTCCTTTATGTCCCTTGCTCTAGGGGATAAATAAAATCTTTTTAAAAAGTTTTACTGGTATTTTCCCAAGTATAAATACAACACCTGCTCAGTGGAAAACACTGAGTCAATGACAACAGAGCTACCAAGTGTGGCAATCTGAGAACAGGTAAGTCTTATCTCTGCAAACTTATCACTATCAATTTCCTTGGACAACTTCCAGTTTCCACTTATCCCAGACACGCTTTTCCCTCAAACTCTTCCTCTTCTTCATCTTGTCTTAAATCTGCCTTTTCAACCCTCACCTCCCTCCCTGCATTCTTAGACTGCTCTGGATGAGATACACATTTAAGCTACTAAGGAAAACCAAGTGAGATGGATGGACTTTGTGAACGAAGCCACAGGAGCTGAGTAGGGCTGTGAGGACGGGACCCTGTGGACCCTCAGCTCTGATCCAGGTGGCGTGGATTCCAGGCCGAAGGAGCAAACCCCTCACAGGACAGAACTACCGGGGGGGGGAAAACCCCGACACCATCGATTCTCTCGCAATCCATTCGGAGGCGGGCGCTGGGCGCTCGATGATGACGTAGTCTTACGCCGGGCGGTGACTGGCGGCGGAAGAGGAACGTCTTGCCAACGCGACGCAGGTTCGGCCTGAGTCATCGCGAGAGGTGCGGGCTGGGGGCGGGATGGCCACGGAGCCGGACGGAGTCGGCCGGCGGCTCCTGGAGCCAGCCCTGGAGCCCGAGACATGGCCCGGGGTCCCGGTCCGCTAGGCCGGTCTCGCCCCGACGCGGCCGCCATGCCCAAGCGAGGGAAGCGACTCAAGTTCCGGGCCCACGACGCCTGCTCTGGACGAGGTAGGCGCGCGGCCGGGGCGCTGGGAGGCTGAGGCGGCGGTCGGGCCTGGGGGCGCAGGGGGCTGGCGGGGCACCGCGGCAGAAGGCCGCCTCTCTGAGGGTTGCCGCTCGTTTCAGTGACCGTGGCGGACTACGCCAACTCGGACCCTGCTGTCGTGAGGTCTGGGCGGGTCAAGAAAGCCGTCGCCAACGCCATTCAGCAGGAAGGTAGGCTCCTGATGAGCCTGGACGCGGCCGCGGAGGCTGAGTCTGGGGCCCTGTCCGTGTTGTTCTTGCAGTTTTTCGGGCACCGTCGACGAACGGGTTTGCCCTCTCCGCGGTCGCACAGTGGGTTCCGGGGAGGGTGCGGGGTAGCCTGGAGCGCCAGCATTTTGTGCAGCAGAAATATCTACCTTTGCGTGCGCTCTGGTGTCCACTACCTCCTTGGCTTTTAGACTTTGCCTGCCCTTCACGCGTGCTCTGCCCTTTGCTTTTCGTGTGAGGGCCTTGAAGAATTCTTCTTCTCCCACGCTTCTCTTACTTGCAAGCTGCTTCCTCACGTATCCCTGAGACTTGTGTTTTTAGGACACCCATTATCTCCAACCCAGAAACGTGGTTAAATTGGATTCAGTGCCTCTCAAACCCTCAGAATTTACGCGAATGTCAGCAGCTCCCTCCTTTCGCGGTATTTATAGTGGGGGGATAATGTGTACCCTTTTTCTTCAGGTTAGGGTTACTACTCTTTAGGAGTTGGTTTGCCCAGGACTTCCCAAATTTTTTTTGTATTTACAATGCTCAGTTTTTTTTCTTTTTAAAGAAAACTAAAGCTTTTCTCAGCTTTCTCCAGAAGACTCTCATGCTACTTTTTGCTGCTTTTTCTTAAAAATTTTTTCCCCCTCGTGGATGCTGATATCCTTCCTACACCCTTTGTATTTCTGGATGGGACTCTGCCTTCTCACTCTTCTCTTATTTTTTTTTAGTAAAATCTCTCTGTGGCTTGGAAGCCTCTCAGGTTCCTGTGGTGGAAGCTCTTTCTGGGGCTGGTGAGCCCTGTGACATCACCGACAGCAGTGATGAGATGGACACCCCAGAGGAGAACATCCGGGAGAGGACCGTCTCCAGAAAAAAGAAATCCAAGAGGCACAAAGGTGCAGGGCTTGCTCTCTGCTGGTTGACTAGTCCTGTGTGTGGTGACAGCTGGAAGCTGTCACTTTTTCCGTAGCCCCAGAGGGGAGAGGAGTGGAGAATCCAAGTTTGGATCTCAGTAGTGGGACAGGGTTGAATATACTATGAAGCTTTTCTTTGCTAATTTCATTTCCTACATTGTGAAATTTCTTAATAGTTGTGTTTAAAATGTAGGTCTTTGGTAACTACTGAGTTTGGGTCCTAAAGACAAAATTTTTAATAGCCCTCTGCTTTGTAAAAGTTCTGATGGGTTGTCTCAGCGGAAGGGATTCTGACAGTCACTTGCCTTCTCTTTCGGAGAGAGATTTCTTGTGGGGTAAGCCAGGCCCACACATAGTAGACTGAGCCCTAAATGATTACAAGACAGGATAGGGCCTAGAAAGAGGGTGTTTCAGAGGCATTGGTCTCTGATGTAAAGAGCCCGAGACGAGTTACAGAACCGCGGGAAGTAGTTAGCAGAAAAGCAGAGGCGGCTTTGAGCAGGTGGTGCAGGGGATTTTTGACTGGGAAGGAGATGGAAGAAAGCTGATTTTTGCACAGTTATGTGATGAGGTCTGAGTTAAAGATTAGAGGTAGGACTAGCCCAGATTCAGGTGTCTGTGGAGTGTGAATTTTTACTCGGACCTGCGATGTATAGCAAACCTCAGAGTCAAGAGAATTAACATTAATGAGGTCTGTTGGAGGAGGTGGCATGCATTAAAATAGTGTCTTCGAATACTGAATGCATGTGGCTAAGATTGTAGGTCAGACTGGCAATGAAATCAGGAAGAAGTAGAAGAAAAGAAGTATGTTTGCAGGTGACTATTGAGTGATGAAGAGAACACTGTAACTTACCTGGTTTTTAGTTCAGTTTGCACTTTCAGGTTTTCCTCATAGCATCTTAAAACTGGCTTTGTTTTGTCAACGACAGAACTGAAGAACATGTTTAGGGGGTGGGGACAGTGAGGGAGATCAAGGGCAAAACTGGACTCCAGAGCCAGAAAGCCTGGGTGGTGGGGGTATGCTTTCTTGTTAGTGAAATGGGCTCAGTGATATTTTCCTTACTTTTGTTGAAAAATTACTAGAATGGAATGGTTTAATGTATGCAAAGTTACTTTCTAAACTTCAAAATAGTGTATAAGTAATTGTTACATCAAGGCTTAAAAAACAAGACCCATTACAGGAATAAGTATAAAGAACACATGGACAAAAACTAGGCGGTGGTGGAAATGGGAGGGAGGTGGGGAGGGCTGGGGGGCAGATGGGCTGGGATGGGTGTAAAAGGCAGAAAACTGTACTTGAACACAAGATTTTTAAAAAATTAAAAACCCCAAGATCAATTCACTTGGGCAGCAGGAAGCAAGAGTCCCGCAGCTTGAGTAAGCAGGACGTGATGGGTTTGATAGGCCGCCTTGGGCCTCTTTAAAACCCTCTCTCAACTGTGAAGTCTGGGAGACGCCGTGATTGGGGATGTGTGGATCTGTGTGTAAGAGGTCAGCCATTGTCGCTCCTTCTTCTGTTTCAGAAGACCTGGACGAGGCTGGAGGAGAAGAGTACCCCATGGATATTTGGCTGCTGCTGGCCTCCTACATTCGTCCTGAGGACATTGTGAATTTCTCCCTGATTTGTAAGAATGCCTGGACTGTCACTTGCACTGCTGCCTTTTGGACCAGGTTGTACCGAAGGTGCGGCCACAGGGAGCTCACTGTTGTCTGTGTAGCTGATTTCATGCTGTTTGTGGTGTGGACCTGCTCCCAGGATGGAGACCTTTGCACTTTCTCTACTCCATGGCCAGGTGTGAGCCTGGCTTCGGACTGCTTGCGCCCTCTCTAACTTAAAATTGATAGTGTTAGTTCATCCAGGTAACTGTGTTCCCTGTGGTTGTCTTCTCCCCTCACCCAGTGTCCATTTGCAGCAAAAAGTCTTGCTTCAGGTTTCAGAAGAATCGTCTTTGACTCTTCTCAGGGGGTTATCTCAGCTAAGTTTGCAAAAGCTGCAGCTGCCCGTCTCTTGGCCTCTTCAGCTGGATTAGTTTCTTAGGTTTGCTAGTCATCCGGAAGTCCTGTGCGGCTTTCGTATGCACGCTGCCCTGCATGCAGTCGTACACCTTAGTCGTACTGGTGGGGAGAGGGCTGCAGAAGCATAGTGAAGGTGCAAGCGATCAGTGGTAACGTGGCAGGAAGGGAGCAGAGACCTTGCTGAGGTGTGTGCCAGGAAACCTGGTGGCCCTTCCCCAGGGCACGGCCTGAAGTGTCCTGTCAGGGCGAAGACTTGCGCTTCTTTAGAGTGAGGTACTGAGGATCACACATTTTGAAAAGGATGGAGAAATTCAGGGTTGTAAGGTCAGTGTGCACTGGGTCTCATGTGGCGAAGAAGCAAGCATAGCTGAGAAGTGGGGGAGCTGGTGGTATGCGTGTGAGTGAGCCCAGGAGGCAAGCTGACCACTGGTTGGTGACACCGTGCAGAGATGAGGAGTCACAGGAGCCTGACGTGGAGCAGGAGAGACGGGTCACACGGTGGTGGGAGTCATGTGTCCTGTTTCAGGCACTACACGCTGGACGCCTCCCTGCCTCTGCGCCTGCGACCAGAGTCCATGGAGAAGCTGCGCTGCCTCCGGGCGTGTGTGATCCGGTCTCTGTACCACATGTATGAGCCCTTCGCTGCCCGAGTCTCCAGAAACCCAGCCATTCCAGAGAGCACGCCCAGCACCTTAAAGAATTCCAAAGTAAGTGAGCGTCTGTGTTGGGCCCTGCGTGGTGGGCCGGTCCTTGCGGCTTTCCTCCAGCTTCTGTGGTGGGGAGGGCTTGGGCTGCAGGCTTGAGGCTTCTAGGGGGCTAACATCCACTCTCCAAGGCGTCCCTGCTGTGCCAGCCTGGCTCCCTTGTGGTTTTAGCCATGTTCCTTACCTTCTTTATTGTAACTTGTTTCTGTGCATTGTGCCTTGTACTGGGTTAGGTGGCTGGGATGGTTTGAGCTAGAAAACACACAACTTGGATGGTAGGTCTGAACCGCAGTTCTTGAGACGTGCTTTGTGTCACGATGCAAAGATACACCGTGATCAGCTCGCTAGTTCTCTCTCTCTGTTATGACCTTGACATCTGGGATCCCCTTCCTTGTTGGCCTCCTTCGAGGTCCCGGTGCAGACCTCGCTCCCTTGGCGTTGGCTATGTGCCCACTGCTGCCAGGCCCCGCAGTAGGTGGTTTACAAGACCAGCAGGTGCTCCCAGTCAGGGACTCCAGTGCTCTGAATCCTCTGTGTCCCGTCTGCTACTTGTGCTTTGGAATTTTCCCAGCAGTTTTCATTCACACGTCGTATTCAAGTTGCTGGCGTTCTGATCTGCACATAGGTCTGTTAACCTTTAGTCCATTTTCTTTCTTATTGCTTCCTAATGAAATCCTTAGCGAACGCACCTTTGCCCAGCTGGGCTACATAGCAGGTAGGATGATTTGGGCGAGTTGATGTCTCATTCCCGCGTCCCCCACCCCCTGCACCTGAACTAATATTGTCTAAATTTTGTATCTTTTGAGTCTGTGGATAATTTTTATTACTTTCTGAGTACACAAAATTGGTTGTTCTATAGCACTTCCTCTTTCGTGTTTTGTTTTTATGCTTTGGATGTTACAGAGACTCTTCGCCCCTAGTGTAGCCCTAGTGTGATAGTATTTGACCTGATGCCTGCTGACCAGAGGGTACTGCTGATTTCTAGGTCATTCGTCCAGGTTCCTCCCAGGGTCGCAAATGCAGGTGCTCAGGGCTGTGGGCTGAGCTCAGTGTAATGTCACACCAGCTGATGGGTGCAGGGCACGGGTAGAATTTCACCCAGCAGCTGCTTTTCCTCGTCACGTGAGCAGGCAGTGTGTCGTGTCCCAGTCACAGTCTCCGCCCCCAGAGACAGTGGCAGTGTCAGACTGACTGACGAGGAGGGCCCATCTCTGAGCTGACCTGCCAGGGGTAGGCCGGCTCTGGCAGCAGGGCAGCGTGAGGCAGACTCGTGCTGACACCTCGTAGCGGCTCCAGTGCCCAGTCCCAGGGGACCTGTGTCTTCTCACACTTAACACCGTGCAGTAATTTTGAAAGTGGACTCTAAAGAGCCAATGTGGAATCATGGCTGTGGTTTAATCCAGGGAATGAGCCCGGGGCCACCAGGCTGCTGCTTTTGTGCCTGTTGTTAGAGATCATTCGAGGAGGATGTGGGACCTGCACTGGCAGCTGTCCCATGCATGGCCTGGCGACTTGTACTGCCAAGTTGCATGGCATTCTGAGAGGTGCCAGCATGCCTAAAGGAGTCGCCCCACGTCCCGACTCCAGCTTTTTGTATACGACTCTCCCTCTCTCTCTTTTCAGTAGCATAGCTTGTGTGGGACACTGGAGCCGTTGTGATGGCAGCAGAAGTATTTGCCCCTTAAAGCCAAGCCCATTATTTTTGATGGAACATCAGGACGTGCAGGGCACGTCTGAAGGGCAGGACAGCTGGCACGGCGGACGACCCACCCCTTGCCCCCTGGGAGGTACTTGACTTCTTGTGCTTAACCTTAGCTGTAGCCTGCCTTTTACCACGGGGTGTGCTGAGCTCAGCCCAGTTTTGCAGCGTCCACACCGCTGTCCGCTCCCAGAGGGCCCTGAGTGGCTTGCCCCCTGTGTGTTTTAGGGCCGGCCATCTGCCTGCCTTTGTCACCATCTTGCCCAGTGGCTGCTTATGTTCCAATGTAGAGGAGTGGCCTGCTGGACCAGAGAATGCCCCAGTCCCTGGAGGCCATGTTTCGTCTTTAGAGATGAGAACAGGAGGGGCTGCCTTCGTAGCCTCGGAGGTTGACTTACCTTGGTCCCTCTTCTCCTTGCCGAAGAGCCCTGGGGCCCTCTCTCCATATGGCACCAGTCAGATTTGGGGGGGGTCTCCACTGGGGCCAGAGTGGGATCGCAGCATTGGGACTGTGGCTGGCTCCAGAGATGGCAAACAGAAAGGTTTCTGCTGCTTATTTTTTGTTACCTTGTTTTGATTTTTTCCTTTTCTGTCTTTTATTTATTTTTGGTTTATTTTATTTTTATTTTCTTACAGTGCTTACTTTTCTGGTGCAGAAAGATTGTTGGGAACAGACAGGAGCCAATGTGGGAATTCAACTTCAAGTTTAAAAAACAGGTATGCAGTTGTATCTCCTTTGTTTTTCAGGTATCTTGTTCTAGTAAATTCAACTCAGTGTGAAGTTGCCTTATTACAGTCAGATGACATCGAAACTTGTAGTGATGCCGTGAAGAGAAGTTACGAGGGAGCTGTCCTGTGTGAAGGCAGCCGGGTGCAGGGAGGGGCCCTTGAGTGTGTACTGGCTCTGTGAGCACAGCCGTGCGAGATGTTTAAGGGACAACTAAATTTGAATATGCTGTGGGTATTATATGACATGACATTTTTGTTAGTTTTCTTTTCTTTTTTTTAAAGATTTTATTTATTTATCTTTAGAGGGGAAGGGAAGGAGAGAAGGAGAGAAATGTCAATGTAGGGTTGCCTCTTGTGAGTCCCCTGCTAGGAACTGGCCTGCAACCCAGGCATGTGCCCTGACTGGGAATCGAACTGCGATACTCTGGTTCGCAGGCCCGCGCTCAATCCACTGAGCTACACCAGCCAGGCCTAGTTTTCTTGAATATGATCAGAATATTATGGTGATATACATGTGTCTGTTCAGGCTGAGTGAGGGTGGAGTGTCACTGTCACTTTCAAATGGCTGTGCACTTCCCACCCCAAAGTGCGTGTGGGTTTTTATGTGCCACATGTATATGAAATGGGAGGGGAGAGGAACGTGTGTGACAGGGACTCGGCTGTCCTCCCAACGCTGGAGAGCCTCCGACACAGCTGCACGTTGCCACCTCTTGCCAGGGGGACGCAATGTTGTGGCCACCGCCACATTGCTTATCCAAGGGCCCTGCTTTCAAAGGGCCGATTTTCCCGGATCTGTGTGGGAACCCGTGCGTACATAAAGAGAGAGGAGAAACCGTAAACTGGGTCTCATGGCACCCACTGGGCTGTGAAATTTCCCTCGGTAGAGTCTTCAAGCCCTAAACAGTCCCTGTACAGCATGAGATGAATTCTGTTCCCCTCAGTCTCCTAGGTTAAAGAGCAAGTGCATTGGGGTGCTGCAGCCTCCTGTTCAGTACGAAGATGTTCACACCAACCCCGACCAGGACTGCTGCCTTCTGCAGGTCACCACCCTCAATTTCATCTTCATTCCCATCGTCATGGGCATGATATTCACTCTGGTAAGTGGGAACAGGGTGTCCATGCAGCTCTGGCACAGAGTTGGGCGGCGCCTAGGTTTCAGAGAAATCTGTAAATTTAACCTTTGGAGAAGAAATCTGTGGTGAAGATTTTAAAAAGTCTGAAAGTAGACTTGCATGTTAGGAACAGACAGACTTGCAGAGGAGCTCTCTGTGTGTCCGAGCACATTACCTCTGTTCTCTGTGGTGCAGGGAGCACTTTGCATCTCCCGTGGGGTGGTCACTGACGTCTGGGAAACATCCTCTCCTGGGGACAGGGGTGAGGCTGCACGGAGCTCTGCATATCAGGGCTGGAGGGCACACGGGGTTTCATACATGTGGATATATTTTAAAACGTTTTTAAAAAGTGTTTTGAGCCCTGGCTGGTGTGGCTTACTGGATTGAGCACCAGCCTCTGAACCAAAGGTTTGCAGTTTGATTCCCAGTCAGGGCACATGCCTGGGCTCCACCACACACTGATGTTTCTCACCCTGTCTTTCTCCCTCCCTTTTCCTCTTTCTAAAAATAAATAAATAAAAATCTTTTTTAAAAAAGTGGGAGAGAGAAAAAGAGAGAGAGAAGCATTGGTCTGTTACTCCACTTACTGATGCATCATTGGTGGATTCTCGTATGTGCCATGACCAGGGATTGAACCCGCAACCTGCAACCTTGGCGCATCAGGACACTGTTCTAATCAGCTGAGCTGCCTGGCTGGTGTAATACATGCAATATTAAAACATAGTGTGACCTTCTCCTAGGGCAGGGGTGTCAGACTCATTTTCCCTGGGGGCCACATCAGCCTCGAGGTTGCCTTCAAAGGGCCGAATGTAATTTCAACTCCTTAACAGTTAAGGAGTAGTTATATTTATACAGTCCTAAAATTATTTTGGCTATTTGAAAGCAACCATGAAGCCGATGTGGCCCCTGGTGAAAATGAGTTTGACACCCTTGTCCCACAGGGATGCTCTGACCTTTAAGACTTAGCCAAGAATTAGATTAGCAAACAACAAATATGCCTCTGGTGTATTTTTTAGGTTTTTTAATTTTTTAACTGGATTGGCAACAGGAGAGTTGATGTAATTTATCGTCTCTGTATCTCAGGCTTATGTTCAAAGAACACAGGGGGTCCCCCTCCACATTGAAAAGAGCTTAATTCTTTTTTTTTTTTAATTTATTTATCTTTAGAGGGGAAGGAGAGAGGGAGAGAAACACCAATGTATGGTCGCCCCTCATGCTTCCCTGCTGGTGACTGGCCTGCAGGGAACCTGCCCGCAACCCAGGCATGTGCCCTGACTGGGACCCGAACCTCGATCCTTTGCTTCACAGGCCCTGCACTCAATCCACTGAGCCACACCAGCCAGGGGGTGGAGCTTAATTCTTTTTTTAATGGTAAAATAAACAACACATAATTTCATGTAAAGAATTTAAGTAACGCTTAGTGCACTGAGTAGAGGTGGAGACTCCAGTAACGGAGCCCGCAGCTTACCCTTTGGGACTGCTTTTCTGGGTCACGCACACGCCCTCTCCAGGGAAGTCTGGGAAGGGCTGTGTGGCCCCCACGCTCAGCTAAGCCATCTGAGACACCCAGTTACACGGCGCTCGTGCTCCCTGTACTTCAGACTCATACAGTTCTTTGTGGACCTGCACGCGTATGGCCACATTTAGAGCTTTCGTGGTGTATTTTATAAAAAACGGGGGTCAGGTGTGTGCTCCGTGCATCACCCCCGACTTGTTCAACAGCATCTCATCAAACCCCTTCGAGTCGCCCTACAGCTCCAACCCAGTGTTTAAAGCTGGCTTTGGTGGGAGTCTGTGTGCACGTCCTGATTTGTTCAGCCGTCCGAGAGGTGTGCTGTAACATAGTCTAAATATGTCAAGCCACGAACTGATGAAATCACCTTTAATTTCGTGTCTTTGCAAAGGTGTTGGAATTGTAACTTAGAGGTTATCTTGGGGCCTTGCCAGTGTGAATTTGGTCTGGACTGTGTCATGTTAGAGTGGACTGTGAGGGGACAGTGGTGTCATTGGGATGTGGGAGCTCACGGAATGCACTTTTTCCCTCCAGTTTACGGTCAGTGTGAGCACGGACATGCGGCATCACCGAGTGAGACTGGTGTTCCAAGACTCTCCGGTCCACGGCGGTCGGAAGCTGCGCAGTGAGCAGGGCGTGCAGGTCGTCTTGGACCCGGTGCACAGCGTCCGACTCTTTGACTGGTGGCACCCCCAGTACCCGTTCTCCCTGAGGGCGTAGTTGCTGCGCCCCCTGCAGGCAGGGCTCGGCTGCCCCAGCGGCCATCACGAGTCCTGGCTGAAGGGGCTCCGGATTGTTCGTCTGCTTAGTGACACACGTGCTCCTGTTGGGGATGGGGACGGGTTGGACCTCACATTTTCTGAACATAAGAGGAAACGTAACCATGACTTCTAAACATATTTAAAGTAAGGATTTTGTGTGAGAGGAGAAACCAGGCCCTATTTTCTGTGTTAAACCCCATTTGGTGCTACTGAGTTGGTTCTGTTCCTTTATCCCAGTGGCCTCGCTCTGGGGAAAGTTAGACTCTTGACTCTCTGGTCAAGGAAGTTGAGGCACAGGGGTGTTGCTGCAGTGGCTGCCAGCTTAGCTGCCCCTCAGGTTCCAGTGAGCATCCCTCCCTTTCCCCGTGTCTGGAAATAAAGCAGGTGGCAGGGTTTTCAGAATCTGGAAAGACTGACTTGTGTACTTTTCTTGAAAAACAGTTTTTGGGTGTTTATTGCATAAATATTCTTTTGCCAGTCTTGGATTTAGGTTTATTTTTGCATGAGGCTGACAGCGGTGATGACAGTGACTATGCCCTTGGCTCTGTACTGGGAACTTCACAGAACAGCGCTGATCCCCACAGTCCTGTGAGGTGGGTGACACTGCTGTCATTCTGTGGTCGAGGGGACAGACTCAGTGACATGGGCAGGGCTCCCACCCAGGCTCTGCTGTCCCACTTAGAAGGTCAGTCTTATTTTTCTTGTGACTTGCTGGCGAGGGGAGAAGGAAGAGTGCACCGAGGTAAAAAGTCGGAGTTGTGTAAAAATTGGACTGTGGCGTACCTTACCCCTAATCAGCCTAAGGGTGTGTAAGATGAAAGAGGCTGTGAAATAAGTCTTTTTAAGTAAAATGTAAAACCCAGAAAGTTAATACAGGAAAGACAGTGGTATTTTCACTGAATTGTCAGAAAGGCATTTATTATACTGAAGGTCATTAAAAATATGTCCCGTGTTGAAACCAGCCTCCTGAGCTGGAAGCGCTCGGTGACTTTCCCGCCCCGCCCCCTCTTTGAGACCCACTGCCCTGAGTGTCCTCACAGGGATGCTGTCTTCAGGGCATTTGCTGGGGCTGGTGTGCTCGGAGGGGAGCGTGGAGGTTGGGATGCTTTGCTTGGTTTTGCTTTGGCCAACAAGATAACTGTGCTGCTCCCCCCCCTTATTAGCCCGTGAGCTGGGTATTGCCACAAGGTGGGCATTAGTGTTCCAGAACAGACCCAAGGGGGGTGTGCGATATACTATTACCAAAAGGACCCCCCACCAGGTTCCCTATGCCAGCCGCCAGAGGAAATACATCTCAATGCCAGAGATTTGTGAAAGGAAAGGAAATACTTATTTAAAGCTATACAGACTTAGAGTAGTGACTTAATGTCTTCATTAAAATACTAAAGTCCTTTAGGATACCCTCAGACACGCACAGTCCTTTCTCCTCTCTCTGCCCTAATCTGGGGACCGTATCTCAGGAAAAGAAGTAGAAAAGTCCATGATTTGGGCTCCCAGCACCATCAGCTGTGTTGCCGCCATGATTTCCAGTTAATCCAAAGCCATGTGGCACCTTCTCACGGCCCACCAGCAAGAGTCCTTTCACCCCTTTTCTTCCAGGCAAAGTCTCTCCTGCTTCCTGAGCCACGTGATCCTCACTCTGCCAAAGCCGAGTGGTTCTCCCCCACTTGGCTGCTGTGTCTGGGTTTAAATCCCCGTGCCCATCTTCCTCTGCAGCCCCATTTCCAACTCCCCCCACCATTGGCTACACCTGCCAGCACTCCTGTGTCCTTCCAGCTTTTCTGGGCTGCCACAGGGAGTCTGGGCAAGTGTGACCCCACGGCATGGATAGCCAGTCATCTCCAAGCAGGCGCTGGGGAGTTGCCTCCCAGTAACATCTTGGGTGGAAGTCGCTTCCATCTCCCTGGCTCCAAGCATGGCCACAGCTATTTAACACATCTACAAAACCAGTTAAAGGTTATAGATGTGTTCAATGACCACGCCAGAGATTAGCTGCAAAGCTGTTGCTGTGCAAAACAGCTCTCAGTTGCCCTTTTTCACCCCCAGCTTAGCCTTGTGGGGGGTGGGGTCAGTTCATCCCTTATATCTTTCTAATATTTCCTGGACACCTTGAGTTCTGGACCCCATTACAAATCCCTATTCGGGGCTCCCTTCTTGGCTGCACCCTGTTACATTAGGGTCACATTCTTTAACCACGAATGTCTTTTGGGGGCAGCTGCCATACTGCGAAGTTAGCGTGGAGTTGGCGTGTCCTTTCGTTACTGTCCTCTCGGCCCCTGCTACTTGAGGACTGTTTATAGGGAGCATCTGCTGATAATACCTCTGCCCCCGGCTGTCCTTTCCCCACACCAAGGATGGAGCTGAAGCTGTTCACACGGAAATGAGCCTGGGTCCATGAGAAACAGCATTGGGGCATTTAAATGATAAAAACAAACACCGAAGATGGAAAGCACCTTGCAAATCTTGCCTACAGTCAAAGCTTGCTTCTGCCCTGACATCCTGCCAAGCGAGAGTGGGTTGATTCCTGGCCATGGGTTGGGGCATGTGCAAGACGCAGCCAGTTGATGTTTCTCTCCCTCTCCTCCCTCCCTTCCCCTCTCTAAAAATAAATATCTCAAAAAAAGGTTGCCTCCGAGGTAGGAGGAGAGAAGCACAGACCCCCCTGGAGCAGAAGGGGGCTGTCCTGTTGGGTTGCCGTCCCCCACTTAGGAGTTCCCTTTACAAGGGAACTGTTTGCAAAAAACCCCAAAAAGTGCTCCCTAAAACTGCTTTTGGCATCATCAGCGTGTCCCGACTCAGCGCCTCAGCGCCGCAGTGGTAGATAAACCGCTAGGTGTTGCCCCAGCTGCTGTCTCACGGGGCCGTCACCAGCACGTACTTGGCAGCGCGAGTCGTCCCTTCAGGCCCCTCAGCGGGTGTGCCGCCTTTTCTTGAATGCCCCACGTTTCACTGAAACCATGTGAAGTGTCCCAGGGATGTCCTTTTGGTGAGAGCCCCACCCCGAGCCACCAGGGGGAGGTGGGACTTTCTGCACTACTTTCCTGTAAAATCTGTTTTGTGATCGGGACTTCCTTAACCTCGATTCTGCTCCGATGGTCCGAGAAAACAGACTAAACTTCATTTCTGACCCCTCTAATAAATCACAGTTACTCAGATTTTTCTGCCTTCCACCGAAGATCCCAGGAAACTGAGCCAAATGGTGACTATATTGGAGAAGAAGAGAAAAGGCAGGTTATATGTGCCACTTACCTCAACTGCAGCCTTCGTCCTGTATCTGTAAACGGGCACGCGGCACACGCACCTCCAGCTTCTGGGCGCCCCCCGCGCCCCCCCCACCCCGCGCAGTGTAGTGCGCACGCGCGGGGACCTGCAGGCCCCACCTAGGGGCGGTGGAGGGTGGGGTTGCTGTGGGTCGTATGTGCAAGAGACGTTTCATAGTGACTGTTAGCTTCGCCAGGGGCCTGTGTGGAGACAGGCGACCTGGTTCACTTAAAAACAATACAGAAATGTGTCTTGGTTTCAAGTTTCTCCACTGGAAAATGAGTGTGACCAAAGGGAAAGTACTAAATGGGCTCGAGGGAGCGGGTGTGACAGGGGACAAAACCACTGGCCACAAGGCCGGGACCTGCTGACGGAGGAAACAGGCGCCTAGACTTGGGAGCGGGCGGATTTCCAAGGCAGGGCAACCTGGGAGTGCTTGGTCCGCGCCGGCTGAGACTGCGCGGCCACCCAGCAGCTCTCAGGTCACGTGTCGGGGCGGGGTGCTACTGGGGGAGGTGGGTATTGAGAGGCCCCGCCTCTGGTGGTGGGGCCAGACCTGTTGAGGGGGCGGGGCTCTGCCCAGTGGCCTCTGGTCATGTGAGGGGTGGGCACTCAAGGGAGGGGCGGGGCCTCATGGGAGGAGGCGGGGCGCGTGCCTGGGAGGCTGCAGCTGCTCGGTGTCCGGCTAGGGACTCGTGAGGCCTCTGCAGTGCCCGCGGCCGGATGCCGAGCCGAGCTGCGGGTCTCCAGTCTTGTCTTCGGGGACTGCAGGCAGGTGAGGGTCCAGAGTCCGGGCTTGGGGTGGATGTCTCTGTTCCCCTCGCCGGCTGCTGCACCGTTTCGGGAGGGGTGCCTGGCGCGCGCCTTTAGCATCAGTCCCCTCTCGCTCTGCAAACGTAGATTCCGCCCCCCCTTGCCGACCGTGGCTGCCCCCTGCCCTTGGGGTGAGCTTGGCTGCGATGCCCAGTTTGCGCGGGGTGGAGTTTGCGCCCCGCTGTCGGCCTCAGAGGAGGGGGCTGAGCCCGCAGGTCTGATGGAAGCCGGAGGGACTGCCCTCTCGTGTCACCCCCCGCCCAGTCCCGGGAGAGTCAAGAAGAAGCGCCTCTCAGCTCCTTGGTCAGCTCCGCCCTAGAGATACCTGGGGCACATGAGGGGCCGAGGACGTCGGACTCCCCTGAGATGGGGGTCCTCAGCCTCCCTGCATCACCTGCAGCGCCCCTTCTCCCTGTCTGTCACTGGCTCCGGTCCTCCCGCTGCCGGGCACGGGCAGAGCCTGCTATGCCAGTCTCTGCAGGGCCGCCGAGGTCCGCCAAGGCGGGGGCGAGGGGGGCGCTGCTGGGAAAGGGCCGGGAGGGTGCGGGCGCAGAGCTGACTTTCCACCCCACAGCGCCTTTCCCAGAGCAGACCCTGCGGTTTTCGGTGGCGGGTGGCAGGAGAGCGCCCTGGGCAGGCTGGAGGACGTCGAAATGCGCTGTGGGCGCTTGTCTCTGAGAAGGATGGGGGTGGGGGACAAACGGCCAGGAGGCGCTGATGTCACCTCTGAGGGAGGCGTCCGCTGCTGCTCGGCTGCTGCCTGCGGTGAACAAGTGGTCAGGGCTGTGCTTCGGTGGGGGAATCCGCTCCCCTGGCGGGAGCTGAGGGGAGCCCTGCAGCAGCCAGGGTTCAGGGACCCCCTCAGCCTTTCAGGGGCGATGGGACTGATACTTAGTACTTCGTTCACATTCAGCAAACATTTATTAGGCACTTACTGTATGCCAGACACAGTGCAAGTTGCTGGGTCCTTTGGAGCGATGTAAGGCTGTGGGGCAGTTGAAAGGCCACACAGCAGGCACTCTGTCCACGCCCCCCCGCCTTTGTTATACTGTCATAATTGTCATTGGATTAGAAGGGAGGGAGCTGTTGGAACTGGACTCCGAGTCATCCACCCCCTGCCACTGTTAACTCGCTGCACACTCCAAAGAACGCTGCCTCTGCAAGGGGCACAGTGGGAAATATGTCCCTGGCTCTTTTCTAGGATTTCGTCCTGAGGCCTCAGAAGGCTGTATGGGGCACATGGTACCTCAGACTAAGGGGACAGTGACTAGCACAGTGGTTACCTGGCCGATGCTGAGCCAGGTAACCACTGTCTATGGTAAGCCCTGGCTCAGTGGGACGTCCAGTCTCTGGATGGCAGTGGGTGTGGAGGGAGTGCTCGCCCTCTTGTTCACCCTGTCAGTGCTGCCCAGCCATCCTGGTGTCAGAGCCCGGGGGCATGTGCTGGTGGGGGTGGGGCAGGGCCAGCAGCCTGGCTCCTGGGGCTCCGTCACTCCAGACTCAGAGCTGGAGAGACTTGTCAGTGAGGCTGTGGTCCTTCCAGAGCCTCTGAGGGCCCTGGGGAGGGAGCTGGGGAGAGGGTGAGGAGTCAGACTGTGCAGGCAGTGAGGCAGGGCTGACTCAGCAGGACCTGGAGTTGGGGGCCCTGAGGGCTGCAGGATGTATGGCAGTTGCTGAAGCTGTTTCGTGCCAGGGGCAGGGGTCCTCTCACAGGGAGTCCCCTGGCTGGGGCGTAGGCTTTCGGATGGGTTGCTGTGGAGCCATGGTGCCATCTTTGGAGCTGTGGGGAGTGTGTGTGCTGCACAGGAGGGTTCGGTATGGAGCAGGGGTACTGACGGTGGAGACCTGGGAGCATGGAGGGGAGGGAGCGGGGCATTGCAGCCACCAGAAGTCGCCCTCTGTGCCCCCTCTGGCCTGCCAGCTCACTGATCCACAATTAGCTCTGGAAAGCCTGTGGGGCTGGCTTGCAGGAGCAGACATGCCCCTTTGAGTGGCCATCAGAGTAAAAGTTACTTGGAGACAGACTCTGAAGGGCTCCTAGAGGCTGGGATGGTATAGCCCCAGAGCCCGAGGAATCACCCAGTAGGCTCACAGCTCTACCTTCAGAGAGCCTTGGGTTCTGCAGCCCCCGCCTCCCTGGAGACTCTCCTGTTTCTCCAGGTGACGCCAGCTCCAAGGCCAGACAGGTCTGCGCTGGGGCTGCTCCACTCTAAGGGAGGGGAGGGCAAAGTCAGTGGGTCAGACTGCAACAGGCCCCCAGGCCGACCCCCAGCCTGTGCCAGCTGCTGGGTGTTCCCTCACATGCTCCTCGGCCTGGGGTGATGTCTAAGTGTTGCTTGCGTAGCTGTGTTCTCTCAAGTAGACATGAACTTCCTGAGGGCTGGGATTGCATCGTATGGGCCTTTGGTACCCATAGCAAGACCCAGCTCAGCATGGGGTCCGTGTAAATCTGCTCAGTGCATTGTTGTTGCATTGCATGGAAGTGGGGCCTCCCTGCAGCTGGAACCATTCAACCTGGAGCAGAGGAGCCTCTGGGGACCCGGGACAGTGGTGCTCCACCTCGGTGAGGTGTCATTCGAGTCTGTCGGCAGTAAATACAGGGAAACCCCCAAGGGCCCATTGAGCACGGTGTGTGGATTTAAGCCTTTAACTCTGAACAATAATGTTCGTTACATGTATGTTACAGGAATATCCACTGTGTACTGTGATTTTAGGAGTACGGATGTATAATGTAAGTAGGTGGTAGGGTGGATGACCTTCCTCTATCCCTTTGCTCTGAGGGGCTCACACCCTGGGGGTCCCTCTTGGCTCAGCCAGTGGGCACTGCGCTTGAGCACTCGCTGGCAGCTAGGCACTGGCCCTGTGGCCTCTGCAGGGTGGCAGCCTGGCCCTTGCTGCTTTCTCTCGCGGTGGCGGGGCTGCCATCTGGTGGGGCAGCAGGGAGCCAGCCTGTGTGTGTGACCCGCCAGAGCACCAGAGTCAAGTGCCCAGCCCTCCTGTTCGCTGGGCAAAGGCAGGGCTAAGTTCTGAGGAGCCCTGGAGGCCTCCGAGGTTTTGTGCCCACCAAGTTCACGAGCCCACAGGCCTGGTTTTGCCCAGCCTCTTCCTCCACACACACTCACACCCTTACTCACCTGGAGACCCCTTCTGTGGTGTCACCCACAGACCCCCCACAAATGCCGGCTTTGGGGGAGGGTGGCTTCCACCCCTGGACCAGGACATGCGTGTGTCACTGGTGGGACGTGCCGGAGTGGAAGGGCCATGCTGGGTCAAGGTGACGGCCGTGCTGCTGGAGGATAGCCCCGTAGCCAGAAGGAGGCCCCCTTGTGGCTGCCACACTGGTGCCCTCAGCAGGGCACCTGGCTGTACGTGCTACCTGGCACCTGATTGGAGGGAGGCTGGGGAGGGCTGGTGGCACTGGAACCAGCTTCTCAGTTGCCAGAATGATCAGGAGGATTTGGAGGAGGCCAAGTTGGACCAGCCAGCATGTCACAGCAGGCGGGCTGAACACTTCCCAGCCCTTTCCTGTAAAGAGCTTCAAAAACCCACCCGCAAGCCCACCCTGACCTGCCACTGGGAGGTCCCTACACCCCTGCAGTCATGGTGCTTTCTGCGTTTCCAGGCTCTGCTCATCCTTGAGTCTATCCCTCTGCGTGCGGTGGGCAAAACAGGTCACGGGTTTCATCTTACAGCAGAGGCCTCGGCAGGTGGTGATGAGCCCAGGGCCACCCAGCTGCTCTCCTCGGCGCCAGCTCTGGGTCCCTTTACGCTCAGCGTCCCCGAGCGCCTCAGCGTGCTTTCTGACACGAGGGCCCCTTCCCCAGCCTGGCCTCCTCTCTGTTCCCTCATTGTTTCTTGGGGCAGGTATGGGAGAGGGAGAGGGGTGAGAACCTGGCTGTGCTGAGCTTGGAAAGGTGTGGGGGCCCTTGTGGCCTTTTAGCCTCGCAGGTGGAACCCTCAGGGGTAGGGCCCTGGGCACTGTGGGTGGGTGTGGGAGGAACGGCGGTCAGCGTCAGTGGGATGGCAGCTCTGGCTCCTGCTGTTTGGGGGGCAGGGACATGGCAGTGAGGGGGGCAGGTGCAGACCAGGGTGCTACTTTCTGCCTCCGTGGTGACTGTCAGCTTGGGGACAGGATCCCATGGGTCAGAATATGTCCGGGAGCACATGTGTCTCCACATGTATGCATGTCCTAGGTCTCTGCTCCCGTGTGCATGAGTGTGGGCAAGCACATGCCTGCCATAACCACCGGGCCCTCAGGGGTGGCTGTGGAGTGAGCTCTGCGGTTCCCATACTGGCTCCCTGGCCTCTGGGTGGTCCGGGCCCACGTTCCCCACAGCCCCCCTTGTCAGTCCCTGTTTCTGCCTCACCAGGGCTTTGGGGTGGGTGGCAGGTGGGTCTGGGTGGAAGAGGCTTGGTCCTTCTTTGGTTCTCCTGCTGGGTTCAGCCCTTATGACCTCGCGCTAGGTCCCCATGTGTCCCGTCCACTCCCAGCCTGCCCCCTGAGGGGTGGAGAAGAAGCTGTCCCAGTGTCTCCCATGTGGGCGGGGCGGGGGGAAGGAGGAAAGCACTGTTTGAGGGACCTCGCGAGGGTGTGGGGCACCTCACATCTTGTCTCATGTCACAGGGGCCCCGAGGGCAGCTCCCTCTGCATGTTGACTCTGGTGGTGACCTCCCAGCAGCAGGGACGTCAGAACCACTGCAGGAAGAAAAACCCCAGCCACTTCTGCCCTCCTCATCACGCCTCCATGCCTTGACCTCTGGGCATCTTTGGGCCAGGCTGGTGGCGTTACCGGAGCCAGGTTGTGCACAAGCTAACTGCCCTAGCCGCTGCCTCTGGCAGCACCGGCAATGGGCAGGTCCATGGAGGGAGAAGATGCCAAGCACTGAGCAGCCCCCCACCCCAACCCTGCCCCAGGAGAGTGACAGCCCCACCCCACATCCATCCTGGGTCCCCTGGATGGCCCAGCAGTGAATGCTGCATGCCAGGGTTCCGGGATGGGGGTGACTGGAGCCAGAGCCTCCTCCCCGAGTGCC
The DNA here is from genome assembly GCF_014824575.4 of Sturnira hondurensis. NCBI lineage: Eukaryota > Metazoa > Chordata > Mammalia > Chiroptera > Phyllostomidae > Sturnira > Sturnira hondurensis. The sequence continues at coordinate 2,518,482 of NW_028091436.1, forward strand.
GAGCCTGCGTGCCAGCCCAAGCTGTTCCAAGGAGCCATGGTGCACCAGTGACCCACGCAGAGCCACCCTATGTGGGACCCAGCGGCACTGACCGCCCTGCAGCCCCTTCTCTGCCTACCTTGGCCAGAGTGTGGGGTGCAAGCTGGGGAAGAGGGGCAGAGACGCTGTTTCCTCCCCTCACCCTCTCCCACCCCAGGTCTCAGGAGGGCTCTGGGCAGCCTGCCGCTAACTGAATCATTTCTATATTTGGCCAGGGAGCCACGTGAGTTGGGGAGCCACTCCTGTGCGTTGCACTCTGACAGCTGAGGTGTGGGAGCAGGGGGCAGAGGCTGTGGGTGGGCAGAGCATTCCTCAGGAGAACTGAGTAAGCTGAGAAGGGGCTGATACCTCCCTTCCTTCCCTCTGCCCTCCCTGGACACCCCATTTCACTATGCCGGGCCTCACGGAAGTCTCTTCTCCCGCAGACCACTGCCCTCCAGAACCATGGGTGTCGCTGGACCCAGCGGGGACCCTGCCGGGTTCCAGTGTTCAGTCTAAGTGCGGGAGCCTCTTCCAGCCCCTCTCGCTGCCCGCCATGGCCACATTTGGCTGCTGCTCGCCTGCCTGGGGACACAGGGCGCCCAGCCCCAGCCCTGACCAGCTAAGCCAGGTCCTCAGGCTCCATTCCACAGGGGCGCTTTGGACACCTGGCCCCTTTCAGAGCAAGAGCAACTGATGCCCCGAGAGAAGCCCTGGCCCACCTGTCCATTCGCCTGGCACTGCCCACTCTGAGACCCGTGCACTGAGTCCTCCTGGAGGTGCCAGTCCTGTGACCCCCTACCGTCCCCCACGAGAGAAGGCCCTGCCCACCCCAACCATGTGTGAGGTGATGCCCACAATCAACGAGGGGGACCCTCTGGGCCCCCCCCATGGCGCCGACACAGACGCCAACTTTGAGCAGCTGATGGTGAACATGCTGGATGAGCGGGAGAAGCTGCTGGAGTCCCTCCGAGAGAGTCAGGAGACCTTGGTGGCTACGCAGGGCCGGCTTCAGGATGCCCTTCATGAGCGGGACCAGCTGCAGCGCCACCTGAACTCTGCCCTTCCCCAGGTAAGGCCTGACCTCGGCACTTCTCCCTGCCCTCCCCAGCCCTGCTGAGCCCAGCGTCCTGGGGCCCTCCGCTCATGGCATTGCAGCTGCCTTTGGGCAGCTGGAATCCACAGAGCCTCCTCGGCTCCTCAGCCCTCTGCGGGATGCACTCCCCTGCCCGGAGAAATGCCGGGAGGAACCCTGCTGGAGTTGCCAGTTGCAGTGAGCCACTGTGGCCAGCAGGTGGCACCCGAGACTGGCTGTTGCTCCCCAGACTCTTCCTGCAGGTGCTGGGTGGGGAGCCCCCTCTTATCACCTAGATTAAAAACAAGAGGTGTCCCACAGGAAAGTATAGGCAGGAGCCAGACACTTGTCACGCTCCGCGGTCAGCAGCAGCGCCAACCATTGTGTGCTCCCTGTGTGCGCACTGCTCCCTGAGACTCACCCAGGTCCCTAGGGCTCTGACGCAGGTGTTGCTGCTGCCAGCATCTGTCTGCCTCACAGGAGATGACATGAGAGCCTGAGACCAGTGAGTGGCTCACGGATGCCCCACTGTTGGCAAGGCGCCAGAGAACCAGGCTGCTCAAGATGCAGCTGCCGGCCTGTCCCCGTGTGGGGACCAGTGTGGGCACCAGTGTGGGCCCAGAGTCTGGTGTCACCTTCTCAGTGGCATGATGGGGCTCTGGGGCAGCATTGGGGTGGCAGGTGGCCCATCCCCAACCTTGGTGCTCACAGGCCAGGACTGAGACAGACAAGAGCCCCAGGGACTGGAGAAGGGTGCGCAGGTGGCTCGCTGGGTCCTCACGGTGACACTGGAGGCCTGGGCCTCTGTCTCCCGCATCAGAGGGAGGAGGTTCGGTGACATGTCCGAGATCACATGGCGTGTGGGGCAGAGCAGAGACTGCACCCCAGCCCCACATTGGGAGCTCAGTGGGGGCAGGGGTCACGTGTCTCTGGGCCCTGTCTGGGAGACTGGCACAGGCCTGGTGTGTGGTGGGTGCTCTCCCCACCGTTCCGGGTGGTTTTCAGAGTGGGGGGCTGGGCAGATCCTGAGGGATGTGACCCCCTCACGTGGTGACAGGGGGTTGGGTTCTCCAGGGGGGACGGGACCCGTGGACCAAAGGCATGGAAACAGCAGGTGACTCAGGTTGATGAGGTATTAGGGCACATGGGAAGGAGCCGTGAGACAAGCTGGAAATACTCCCCCCAGCGCTGTGCTTTGTGTCAGCTGGGCTGAATTGGGGAGGCAGGTGGGAGGCATTCTGGGGGCGGAACCGGGCAGCGCTGAGGGGAGGGGAGGGGAGGAGAGAGCACCAGTCCGCCGGTGGTGGTGTCACTGGTGTGCTGTGGAGGCCTGTGCCCGGGGCAGCATGCGTGTGACAGGGTGAGCGCAGAGGTGCGAGCCAGCACCGGCGGGCCTGCCAGGGTGTGATGTGCTCGACCTCCCTGGGCCTCGCCTGGATGGAAAGGCAGTGACCCAGGGGTGGGGTCCGAGAAGCCCCACCCAGTGAGGGGCTGTGGGGTTTTCAGGAATTTGCCACCCTCACCCGGGAGCTGAGCCTTTGTCGGGAGCAGCTTCTGGAGCGAGAGGAAGAGATATCGGAGCTGAAAGCAGAGCGGAACAACACGAGGGTGAGCAGCGTGACCTGGCATGTGTGTGGGGGTGGACCCCGTGGCCAGGCCAGGTACATCCCTGCCTGCCTTGTGTCTGGGGCGACAGCCAGATGGTTCCACCATCAGTGCTGGCTGTCACCTGCAGTCAGGGTCCCAGGGGAGAGGCCAGGGCTGCTGGCATGGGGTATACCCGGCTGTGCTCACACGTCCCCGTGCTCACCTGGGCCCTTCCCCTGCCTCCTTGCTCCCGGCCAGCTGCTCCTGGAGCACCTGGAGTGCCTGGTGTCTCGCCATGAGCGCTCGCTGCGTATGACTGTGGTGAAACGCCAGGCCCAGTCGCCGTCCGGGGTCTCCAGTGAGGTGGAGGTTCTGAAGGCCCTCAAGTCGCTGTTCGAGCACCACAAGGCCCTGGACGAGAAGGTACCAGCCTGGCTCCCTCTTCTGTGACTTCCGCACCCCTGTGGAAGGAAAGCTGCCTTCCAGCTTCGTTGGGGGCCCCCTCTGCTGTTGCCCAGGGCCCAGGCCCTCCACCTCGGTTTACCCAGAAGTGTGTTTGGTGAAGCCTCTCTGCCTCACGCCAGCAGTGGTCGGCCAAGCCCTGCTGTTCCCTGCATCCAGCGGGGTCTCTGCTTCCTCCTCCACCCTTCACCTTCTTACCTTGGGCAGGTGCGAGAGCGGCTGCGGGCGGCCCTGCAGCGAGTCTCTACCTTGGAGGAGCAGCTGGCAGGGGCCCACCAGCAGGTAAGCACCTGCCCGCCCTCCACCTGCACTTGAGCTGGAAGCCGAGGCTGGTTCATCCCCTTGCCCCACTCGGCTCCTCGTCAGATTCCCCCCGCTGGCTTGCTGTCTTAGCTGGAGACTGCTGGCTGAGGAGCGGTGGGGGCCCCGAAAGGGGTGGAGCACGGGGCAGGTCCTCTTGTCTCTGACTCACTGCGCTGGGGCTGTGCCCTGCAGGTGTCTGCCCTGCAGCAGGCGGCAGGAGTTCGGGATGGAGCAGCGGAGGAAGAGGGGTCTGTGGACCTGGGACTGAAGCGCCTGTGGAAGGTGGGTCATGGGGACCACATAGCAGGGAGCATGTTTTCCCCAGGCAGGAGGTGGGGGTCCTGCCCCTCCCTGTTCTGTAGAGCAACTGCTGGAACTGAATTCGGAGCTTCCTCCAGTATTCCCCTTCCCTTTCCTCCCGCCCAACCCACCTACAGAGAAACGGGTAGATTTTTGTTGTGGCCCCGAGCTCACTGCTAGGCACACTGCGTGCTTGCCCATCTACCTGTGTGTCAGCTTCAGGCAAGACCCCGTTCGTCCCTGAGCTTGTCTGTGCCCCTCAGTCACGCCCTCTCTAGGTTACCAGGTGCTGCGATGGCCTGTCAAGCTAGAAGCCATTGCTTTTGAAAAGGCACACGGCAGAACAAGGGTGTTGGTCTTTGGCGTGAGCTGGGGCCTGGAGAGAGGCAGGTGTGTCTGGAGGTGTGCTCAGAAGCTAGGCACAGGCATCCATCCCTCCTGCAGCCTTCCTGGGGCACCAAGGACAGACTAACGATGGCTCGTTGTCCCCAAGGATGATGTGGTTCGGCTGGAGGAGCTACAGGAGCTGCTGGAGAAGCAAAACTTGGAGCTGGGCCAGGCCCGGGAGCGGCTGGCCACCCTGACAGCAGCAGTGGCCGAGCTGGAGGAGGACCTGGGCACAGCCCGCCGGGACCTCATCAAGTCAGAGGAGCGGAGCAGCAGGCATCAGCGGGACCTGCGGGAGGTGACCAGGGCTCAGCCTGCCCGGTTGTGCTAAGTGCGGCAGTCGTGGGGTCGGGGCAGAGAGATGCTGGTGGCCTTCCCCATGTCCCCTGCTCCCCTGCCCAGGCTCTGGCCCAGAAGGAAGACATGGAGGAGCGAATCGCCACACTGGAGAAGCGCTACCTGGCTGCTCAGCGTGAGGCCACGTCCATTCATGACCTCAATGACAAACTGGAGAACGAGCTGGCCAACAAGGAGTCCCTGCACCGCCAGGTACCTGCTCCCGATGTGGTGCGGAGGTATCCTGCGTGACTCTGGTGTCTGCGTCCTGTGGAGACCTACCCTTGGTGGCCCAGGAACCCCTGGGGTCCTGCAGGTCACCGTGGGCAGCCAAGAACCAGGGGCGTTTCTTGTTCCTTTCCTGTCCTGGAGCTTTGCCGGGGCTGTTGGGGCTGGTGGGGCTGCGGGGCTGCGGGACTGCAGGGGCCCCTCCTGACGATGCTTCTGATGCATTTGCCAGTGTGAGGAGAAGGCGCGACACCTGCAGGAGCTGCTGGACGTGGCCGAGCAGAAGCTGCAGCAGACCCTGAGGAGGGCGGAGACGCTGCCGGAGGTGGAGGCTGAGCTGGCTCAGAGGATTGCGGCCCTCACCAAGGCGAGTGGCCAGGCCTGAGGGTCTGCATGTCCCCACTGCAGGAAGCCCACCTGTGTCTGTCAGTTGCAAGAGCAGTCCTTGCCCACGAATCCCCCACTCTTGGAGAGAAGGAAGTCAGCATCCTAAGCATCAGGCGCTAGGGCCTCTGTGCTTCCACGGCAGCTTTGGGGCTCCGGTGGTGGTACCTGCAGCCTGGCTGCCTCCGCTATCCCAGGACCAAGTCTGCTCTGCCACTGACCAGTCCCTGTCCCTGCCCCCAGGCCGAGGAACGGCACGGCAACATCGAGGAGCACCTGCGGCAGCTGGAGGGCCAGCTGGAGGAGAAGAACCAGGAGCTGGCAAGGGTGAGGCCCCTCCTGCCCAGCCCAGCCTCCCGGGGTGGTCTGTGGACAGGGCAGGGAGGAAGCAGGTGGGCAGCAGACTCTGGCCAGGGACCCGGCTGCAGAGGGGCCGGAGCAGGTGGTTGGGAGAGCTGGAGTGAGGCTGCCGGGAGGGTGAGTGTGGGGTGGAGGGACCGGTGTCTGGGGCAGGCAGCAGGGTAGCTCTGGGTGCACGGAGCGAAGCGGGCCGACTGTGCAGGTGCGCCAGCGGGAGAAGATGAACGAGGACCACAACAAGAGGCTGTCGGACACCGTGGACCGGCTGCTGAGCGAGTCCAACGAGCGCCTGCAGCTCCACCTCAAGGAGCGCATGGCGGCCCTGGAGGAGAAGGTGCTGTGGGGTGAGGCTGGAGGGGTGGGCCAGAGGGAGGGGCGGGGCTTTATGGAGGGCGGGGCCCGGAGAAAGGGGCGGGGTCGGTGTGAGAGGTTGGTGGGGTGGCATGGCCTGGGTGCCTGTGACCAGCCACTGTGAAGGTGAAGAAGGGTGCAGTGGGGTGGGGGGGTCAGGCGGGGGTGCACTGGCAGGCCCTGTCTCACTGCTGTTCTTCCCCAGAACTCGCTGATGCAGGAGCTGGAGAGCTCCCAGCGGCAGATCGAGGAGCAGCAGAACCACAAGGTACCCAGCCGCCTGCCCACTGGCAGGCCGGGAAGGTGCCGCTGTGCTGGGCACAGCCGCTGTGGTTCCCTCGCACAGCAGGCCCAGTGCTGTTCTGCGAGCGCCTGAACACTAACCCTGACGGGAGCCCCAAAGCAGGTGCCCTGCACCTGCGTGTGAGGAAGAACCTGAAGCCCTGGTGAAGGGCTTAGAGTGGGCAGCAGGGATGCAGGGCCCAGTGAGGACCCAGCAGAGGGCTTGGTGAAGCCTCTGGCCCTGTGACCCAGGGAGGACGGGCAGCTGTGCCGCCTCAGCAGTGTCTCTGGGGCACCGCCAGCCTCCGGGGCCCTGCCAGTGTGCTGAGGGCTCTGCAGACCTGCTCCTGAGTCCGTCCAGACACACCCCTCTCCTGGCCCTGCCTGCCCACCTGCCTCTGCTCATCCTTCCGCCGGGTCCGTTTCTCTGGTGTGGCCTGCGGGCCTGGCCGGGGCCCTGGCTGTGCACTTTTTGGGGTGTTCTGCTGCCTCTCCCCAACTCCGCTGCCCTCTCTTCCCCTCTCTGGTCCCCACCCCACCCCACCCCGGCTCTGCCTGGCACAGGGCCGCCTGTCCGAGGAGATCGAGAAGCTGCGCCAGGAGGTGGACCAGCTGAAGGGTCGAGGGGGGCCATTTGTGGACGGTGTCCACCTCAGGTACTAGGGCGTGGGAGGCTGGGCGTGCTGGGAGGGGTCCTCCTGTCTGGGGGCGGTCGGGGCAGGGAGGCTTGGAGGGCCCACTGGGCAGTTAGAAGGGAGCCCTGACACCTGGGGCTGCCCCGGCTCCCCACCCACCTCCGGAGAGGGTCTGGGTCCCTCTGGCTCTCCAGTGACGGTGTCCTTCCGGCTGCTGTGTGAGCTGCACCTGCCTGGGTGCAGGTATGGGATGGGGGGGCGGGGCGCAGGAAGGCAGCAGGGGAGACTGGAGCCAGGCCCTGGGAGCCCCTTCCTGTCAGTCCCATGGCGGTGGCGTCCCTTCCTGAAGGCATTTTCAGAGATGGCAAGGGAGCTTTCCCAGGGTTTGAGTGAGGCCAGGGTTGCGGGGAACTTCTGGGTTTGTCAGCGTGTTTCCTGAAGGGTGGGTGTGGTGCTGCCCTCAGTTCCCTCCCAGAGGCAGGACGAGGCGGAGACTGAAGCAGGTGCACCCAATCCAGTCGCAGCTCCTGGCTGTTCCCCCCCCCCCCCCAACCAGTGTGTAGACCTGCACCCTCAGGCAGCAGGCATCTCAGGGCAGCCTGCACCCCTTCCCTGCAGAGAGGGGAAGGGGACGTACCCAGAGTGTGCCAGGGTAGGGCTGTAGTCAGGGAAGGGTGGGGCATCTGGGCGTCAGTGGTGAGGCTCGGGTCCACCTCTGCGCTGGTCACTCGTGTGTGGACGTGGCCGGAAGCAGGGACGGGATTCCTGTCTTTCTGCGGGCTGCGCAGTTGAGACAGCCCCCGGATCGGTAAGACGTGGCCCCCGGCTGACCAGCCACAGGCCACTAGTTGCTTTCCTCAGTGGTTGGGTGTTTGGCTCTGACTGCAGACACCCTGAGCCCATCACACAACGGGCAGATGTCAGGGGGATGGCGCTGGGGGAGGGGAAGAGAAACCCCTCTCCCTCCAGCTGTGTTGTGGATCTGTGGTCGCCCGCCCTGTCCCTTTGCTCTGGGCTTGCTCAGGGCTCCAGACTGAGGAGGCACCCAGACATCCCAGAGGGCTGTTACCAGGACCCTAGAACCCCACGGCTGGAATAGACCCTAGGGCAGCCCATGACTCCGGTTCAGCGGCAGGGCCTCCCGAAGCTCCCTGGGAACAGGAGTTAGCCTGGGAGGGCGTTCGGCCAGGACACGGCCCAGATGATGGGAGACGAAAGGGCGTGTTGGGCAGAAGGCCCGGAAGGAGACCGCCCCCCCTCAGAGTGAAGGACCTGGAGAGGCCTCCGAGGTCCCTTTCAGCCTCACGGCGCCAGCAGCCCTCCCACACCTCACGTGTTGGGGCTGCGGGACCTCTGTGTGAATACTTTGGTGGGGGGATGAGCTTTTTTAAAGCTGCCAGTTGCGCCGTGAGCCCACTCCTGCTATTCAGAGGTGCTTCTTACAAACGGAAAGCTGCCTCCCTAGACCTCTGTCCCCTGGAGTGCCTGATCCCTCAGGCACCAGAGAATAAATGAAACGCCTGTCTCCATGGCAGCCCTTGCGGCATGGACCCAGCCCCGTGTCCTGCTGAGACTGTGGGCCCAGTGGGTGTGAGCTGGCTCACTCCCCACCTTCCCTCCCTGCCCCCCACACAAGGTCACACACAGGCAGCGCTGTGGACCTGCGGTTCTCCCTGAGCACGGCGGCCCCGGGCCTGCGGCGCCGCTACTCACTGCGGGAGGAGCCTGCCAAGGTGAGGGTGGAGGTGGGGGGATCTCCTGGGAGTTGGGGGTCTGTCAGGCCGCGTGCCTGGCTCCAGTTTCACAGCTGGCTGGCGTGTGGTGCAAATCCTCCCCCTGCACCCACCCCCCCATGTCAGCGACAGCTGTGGCCCAGGGGTGGGGCCTTGGCAGCTGCAACAGCTGTGCCCCCAGCCTCCTGGCCCCTGAGGCCCCACTGAAGCATGTGCACGTGTGCCTGGGTGTGCAGGCGTGTGGTCGGGGTGGGGGCCGGGGGGCAGGAGGGAATCGGCACGCTCTCTGGAACAAAGCTGTGGTTTATGGGGAGACGGGTGGGATGACGGGGTGGCTGGCCCTTGGGTGGCACCTGGAGTTTCCTGAGAAGCTGCTGAGAGTCCCTGCTGAGCCCTCCTGGGGCCGGGGGTGGGGTGGGGCAAGCTGGCTGCTGCCTGGCCCCGGGGTGGCTGGCCCGCTGTGTCCTGCACCTAGGGCCCCACCTGCTCCCGGCCACCAGAAGTTGCAGGTGGAGAAAGAGGGGACTCGGAGTCTGAAGGCACCTCCTTCTCTCTCCCCCTCACCCCTCTCCGCTCATAAGAACACAGCCGCTTCCCAGGGCCCTTCCATGCCCCCTTCCTTGTCCCGCCCACTCTTCTGGCTCTCCCAGCTCCATTCTTGCTGAGCCCACAGGAACCTGTGCCCTCTCCATGGGCCTCTGTCCACCAGGGAGGTCCACGGGTGATTTCGGAGAAGCCGCCCCCTCTCGGCTTGACCGGTGGGCCCTGCCATGTGCAGAGGAGGGACACGAGACAGCCCTGGGGTCTTCGCCACTTGTGTTAACAGTGCTGACTCTGTGTCAGACGCTGCCATCCTCACAACCGCTCGCAGGCACTATGACGACCCCATGGCACAGAGGAGGAAACCGAGGCACTGGGCGCGTAAACAGCCTCTTTGTGGCCACAAAGCTAGTGTTTGGTGGGGCTCATCTGTCTCTGCAGTCTGTCCAGCTCCTTGTAACAGTCTAGGACTGTGTCTTAGACCCTGACGTGCGAACAAACCACCAGAGCATTTATCAAGTGCTGATTCTGCACCTGTAGGCCTGGGGGGGTCCTGCGACTCTGCATTCCTGACCCCCTCCCCAGAGAAGTCCCTGCTGCTTCCTGAGGTCAGGTTTCTGACTGCTCCTCCTTCTCTGCTAAGGACTGGGAGCCGTGTCCGCTGCCACGTGTGCGGGCCCCCACGGCCACCTCTGCCTTCGACAGTGACCCTGAAGTCTCCGATGTGGATGAGGAGGGTCCGGGAGGACCTGCGGACACCGTCTCCCCCGGCAGCCGCTCCGACGCACAGACCCTGGCCCTGATGCTGCAGGAGCAGCTTGACGCCATCGACGAGGAGATCAGGTGAGGGCCTCTGCAGGGCGGGGGTGCCAGGCCCTGAGTGCTGCCTTTCTGGGCCCAGGAGCTCCTGTGTCAGATGCCGAGGGGCGGGCCCCGCTCCCCAAGCCTGTGGCCAGTCTCGCTGCTGTCTCTGGGGGGGCAGCACTATCCCCACTTTAGAACAGAGACGGGGGTTTGACTGATTTGCCCAAAGCAGCACAGGGAGGTGCAGAGCCAGGGTTCATACGGGTCCCCACTTCCCCGGTGAGGCCTGGAACAGTCACTGAGACGGGCTCTTTACCTGCCTTTCGGGGAGGTGGTTCATGTTCCCAGCCGACGGCAGATCTGAGTGAGACACTGTCAGAGCTGCAGAGGCCTGGGGGTTGTGGCTCCCTTGCTCCCCTCTGAGCATCCCTAACCCCCATTGTCATTGTTCCCTGAATGGGGAACGTGCTGTCAGGGGTCGGCATCAGTGAAAGGTCTTGTGTTTGGGGTGCAGACCACTTCCCATGCCTGCAGGCCCCCCTGTGGCTGGCGGTGGGTGGAGATGGCTGACGTCCAGCAGGTTTGTGCTCCACCCACTGAAGTGCCTCCTGTCCCAGCAGCTGCTTTGGTGAAACTGGGGGGTTTTGTTCCGTTCACCCAGCACACAGGAAAGTAGGACGGGGTTTCCAAGCGGCTGTGGGATGTGCCCCGCGATGCTGCAGACCCCGCCTCCTGCTGGCCCACCGGGTCTGACAGCCGGGTTCCCCCACCTCCCAGGATGATCCAGGAGGAGAAGGAGTGCACGCAGCTCCGTGCGGAGGAGCTCGAGACCCGAGTGACCAGTGGCAGCGTGGAGGCCCTCGACCTGCCCCAGCTGCACAGGCGCGGCCCCATCCCTACCTCGCTGACAGCCCTGTCCCTGGCCAGCGGGTCCCCTGCAGTTGTCGGCCGTGCTACCCCTACGGGAACCTCCCACAGTGCTGCCCAGGACCTGGACCGAATGGGGGTCATGACCTTGGTGAGTCTTGGGACGGCCCTGCCATTTCTGGGCTCAGCTTTGGGGACTGGTGAGGGCCGCACGTCTCCCCATAATGGGCACAGATGGTGGGCATTGGGCCAGCAGCCCACCCTGGTCTTGGGAAGGTTCCCTTCCTAGGCAGGTGCAGGTGCAGGTGCTGGTGCTCCGGAAACCCACAGCTGCCCACACCACCTGCTCCCTCAGAGGGGCCCCAGCTTGGTTTGCTGGGCCAGCTGTTTTCAAAGGCGATGTTGTCTCCGGGTCTGCAGGAGGCACCGAGCCTGTGTGCTCCTGAGGCCGGGGGCTCCCTGCGGGGTGGGTTCTGGTCCCTGGAGGAGAGTCTGAGCCCAGCTTCTCTCTCTTCCAGCCCAGCGACTTGAGGAAGCACAGAAGAAAGGTTCAGGTGAGCGTGGCCTGACGCGGGCCCTCTAGTCGGTCCTTGGCCCTCCCCCCCACGGCTTTTCCCTGGGCCCCTGGGCCGCCCCGCTGCGCCCCCAGCTCTCCCCCTCTATGGCCTGATGGCTCCGCTGTCTGTTCAGCCACCAGTGTCTCGGGAACAGAACCGAGAGGATAAAGCCACCATAAAATGTGAGACTTCTCCTCCTTCCTCACCCAGGACGCTGCGGCTTGAGAAGCTCGGCCACCCAGCCCTGAGCCAGGAGGAAGGCAAGAGGTAAGGGCAGCGGCCCCACCTGTCCGTCCCCAAGGTGTCACCTGCCCAGGTGTCTCAACATCTCACTTGTCTGTGAAAAACACCATCAGGGAAGGATAGTCCCACATCTCCCCGTCACCTGCTGGGATCTCCCCCGCCCCCCACCCCACTCTGACACTTACTGTGCATTCTTCCCACGGTCTGACCTCCGGCCCTCCTGCTGGGATTGACGTTCGTTTCCTGCCCCCCCCTCGGTGGCTGCCCGCAGCGCTGCGGAGGACCCGGGAAGCAACCCCAGCAGCAGCAACAGCAGCCAGGACTCCTTGCACAAAGGCGCCAAGCGCAAAGGCATCAAGTCGTCCATCGGCCGCCTGTTCGGGAAGAAGGAGAAGGGCCGGCTGACCCAGCTGAGCCGGGATGCAGCCTCGGGCCACGGTCCCTGCTCCCGTCCTAGAGGGGCTCCAGGAATTGTGGGCGGTCCCGTCAGGCCCTGGGTTTTCCTGGGCTGAGGAGCTTCCTGCTAGTCTCCCCACCAGTGCTGGTCAGGCCAAGGGGGGACAGGCAGAGGGTCTGGCTGACTTGGTGTCACTTCCCTTCCAGGTCCACTAATAGACTCCGAGCTTGGGCTGCAGGAGTCCCTCGTGCCTGCCAAGCTGGGGACCCAGGCAGAGAAGGACCGGCGGCTGAAGAAGAAGTAAGAGCCACTAGCCAGGCTGGGTGCCACTGCCCGTCTCCTGCGCTGTGAGGGATGGGGCTCAGCAGCCAGAGCTCAGTCCAGCCTGTCTGGACTGAGGTGGCCTGCTTTGTGTGGGCCCAGCAGGGGCTGGGGGCCAGGAGGCGGGGCTGGGGCCTGGGCAGAGCAGTCCCCCCACCATGTCGGAGGGAGCTCCCCATGCCCTCGGGACGGGCAGGTGTTTCCGCCCTGTGTCTCGGTGTCCTGCTGCTCCTGGCACGGAGCAGAGGTGGCAGTCCGGGGGTGGGGTGCAGTCCCCGGTCCCTGGGAGTCGGCACAGAGGAAAGACAGGGGTGGACTGCTGAGTCTGTTGCTCTTCCTGCAAGACACCAGCTGCTTGAAGACGCCCGAAGGAGAGGGACACCCTTCGCCCAGTGGGACGGCCCCACGGTGGTCTCCTGGCTGGAGGTAGCTGGCAGGGGGTCTAGTCAGGGGCCCAGGGGCGGGCAAGGCCTCCACGGCAGGACTTTCCCAGCATGCTTCTCCCCTGCCAAGTGTGTGTGCGACCTGGCACCTGCCCCACCCCCCGCATGCAACAGCTCCCAGCGATGCCCTCGCTGGGTGAGGGCGACTGGGCTGCTGAGCTGCGGGCCCTCTTCCTGGAGGCGCCCTGGGTGCTGGCAAAAGCCTCCCCAGCCTCAGAGTTTCCACTGTAGACGGGAGATGAGGGCGTCTGCTCTCCCAAGGCCACGGCTGGGCCTGGCCCTGCCCCGGGTGCTGCCCAGCTCCTGGGGCAGGGCTGAGAGTCTCCGCGCCTATGCCCACAGCTCTGGGTAGGCATGCCGGCCTGGTACGTGGCGGCCTGCCGGGCCAACGTCAAGAGCGGCGCCATCATGTCCGCGCTGTCAGACACGGAGATCCAGCGGGAGATCGGCATCAGCAACGCCCTGCACCGGCTCAAGCTGCGGCTGGCCATCCAGGAGATGGTGTCGCTGACCAGCCCCTCGGCCCCGCCCACCTCCAGGACCGTGAGTGAGCCCGGAGTCGCAGGCCCTGGAGTAGCTCTGCAGGGGCTCTCTGTGGTCTCGGGGGGGGGGGGGGCCTGAGGCTGGGTCCTCCCCTTCCTTCCCACCCCACAAAGGGCCCTCCTGCTCTGCAGGGGGTGTTGTCAATTCCGGGGTGTCAGCAGGCCCAGTGCCTGCCTCCCCCACAGCCTGTGGGCTCTGCCGCCAGCCCAGAGCTCAGTGCAGCCCCTCGAGGGCTGAGAGGTGGGCATTTGGGAACGTGCCCCTGGCTGGACGGCCCTCATCCCACGGCCACAGCATCGCTGCCCCCTCCCCGAGGGGCCACTGGGTGACCAGTCCCTGTGCCTGGGCAGCGGGACTTGGAACTGGGCAGTGGGCAGAGCCTGGGGGAGGACTCTGGGAGGCAGCTCTATCCTTGTCCTTGAGGGACCCACATGCAGGACCCGCTAGGTTTCCTCTCTGCTTACAGTCCTCTGGGAACGTCTGGGTCACCCACGAAGAGATGGAAACTCTGGCAACATCCACTAGAACAGTGAGTTGGCCTGGGCCTGGAGTCAGGGCTGACGACCCCTGGAGGGCGGTGGGAAGGCTGTGGGAAGGTGACCCAGGTGCAGGGTTGGTGGGAAGGGAGTGTGTGTTGGGGAGAGGGGGAGGGGGTCCGTTCCTCAGCCACTGCTCCCCTCGAGCTGGAGTGAGGAGAGCTGTGTGGGGAGTGGGTTGGCAGCTGGGGTCCCAGTTCCAGGAATGAGTTCGGGGTGGGCTCTGTCGCGGCCACACTCACTCTACTGCCCTCTCACCAAATGCACGGCACCCGCAGCGGCCTCCTGTCCTCTCTTAACCTTGCCAACGCCCTGCCCTGGGCCTCACTCTCTCCTGATGGGTCTGGGGCGCACCGGGCCCCTTCTTGACTTGGCCCCTTTCCCCTCATGCTGCGCGGTTCCGGCTAGGACAGTGAGGAGGGCAGCTGGGCTCAGGTAAGACCTCAACTGGGCCGCATTCTCCCGGCGGGTGCTCCTGCCAGGAGCCTCCCTCCTCGTTTCCCCTTCAACCACGGTCCTGGCTTCCCAGGGCAGTGGGCTTGGAGCCCTGGGAGGCCGTGCCCCCTGCATGCCTGCCTCTTCCCCCAGCGTGACTCCCTTCAGGAGTAACAAGACATAGGTTGGAAGGGTGCTCCTATTCCCTCTGTGCCTCTTGGGAGCCCTGGGGAGGTCAGCAAAGGCTTTTCCATTTACTTCGTGAGCAGGTGGTCCCTGAGCGGCTGCAGGGCCTTCGGCCTCTCCAGGCTCTCTGGACACAGAAGTGAGCAAGCCAAGCCCTCCTGGGCTTCTATTCTAGGGAGACACAGGCAGTGAACAGCCACCCAAATTGGGGACGGTGGGTTGGGCAGGGGCCCTGAAGAGCAGGGGCGTGGAGCTGGGGCCAGTCCTCACAGGGAGGTGGTCAGTGGAAGCGCCCCCCCAGGCCCCAGGCCGCAGCGGGGCTAGAGTCGCGGGAAGGCACCCTCAGAGTTATATGCAGAAACTGAGAAGCAAGCAAAACTAGAGGTGTTTTGCTCGGAGCAGTGCTTTTCCACGGCCGTGCCGTGAGAGTGTTTAACGCGTGGGGCGCCTGCCTGGTCAGGGGCACCACACCCTTGTCCTGCAGATTGTTGGTCTAGAGGACAACAGCAGCCCAGCAGCAAAGCTGTCCAGCGTGAATGAAACTGAATCACACCTGTTTTTTTGTCAGATCGGCCAAAGCCCTATTTTTCAGCGTGTTGAGAGCGTCAGTAGGTTATGTGTGCCTTGAGATGGAAGAGGTTGGAAATCACCAGCTCAGAGAAATATGCGCTTGTAAAACCGCCAAAGCTTTTTCCATGCAAGCGGCACGAAGCCCAGCACTGTGCTCCCTGTGGGGGAGCAGGTGGGGGCGCGCAGGCCCCGTCTGCGTTTTCCTGTCCAGCTCCTCCTGCGGCCGCAGCAGGCTGAGGCCGCCCAACGCGGTCGGCAGCCACCTGCCAGGCAAGGTGCAGGCCTGCAGGTGCAGATGGGCTCGTTTTCTCTGGGTAGTGGCTCTGTCACCAGCGCAGATAATCAGTGGCCTTTGGGACCCTGACGAGGTCCATTTAAAATGCCCACCTCCCACCACTACCAGCCTGTGGGTGAAAATAAGCCGCAATCTTCCTGAACTGCCGTGGAGCCTGCAGCCTGGCCCTGCCTTCCTCCCCAGACGCTGGCCTACGGGGACATGAACCACGAGTGGATAGGGAACGAGTGGCTGCCCAGCCTGGGGCTGCCCCAGTACCGCAGCCACTTCATGGAGTGCCTGGTGGACGCGCGCATGCTGGACCACCTGACCAAGAAGGACCTGCGAGTGCACCTGAAGATGGTGGACAGCTTCCACCGGTGAGTGGAGCGGCCGGCCACTCCCGCCAGGTCCCGTGCCCTGGGCTCCATCTCCAGGACACCGGGGCTCCATCCTGGGTGTTCATGGCTCCCTTTGAAAGCCAAATTCTCTCCCTTCAACCCCGAAGACACAGAAAGTGACCTCTCTTTAGTGTTACTTTCTTGGAAGTTTCTCCCAGGGCTGAATTTTGTCGCTTGTCATTGGGCTTGCTGAGTTCTCTGTGTTTACCCTGAGACTCAGAGGGTCCAGTGACTGGGCTGGGCGACTAGTTCCTTCCGAGTTCCGGGGAAGGTCCCTTGGGGCCCTGGCCCTGTCGGCCTCCAGGTCTGAGCCCGCGGGCTCCTCTGCAGGATGTTGTTCTCTTCACCGAAAACACCTCGCATTCGAAGGTGTCTGCTCGGGACTGGGAGGCCCTGGGAGGCAGAGTGTGGCTGACAGACGTGTTCTGTTTGGTGGTTTTGCGATGAGAAGTTTAGTTGCCAGTATGTGAGCACTAGGAAGTTTTACCCAAAATTTTGGATGTCTGGTTCCTTGGAAGTTGAAAGCTCTATGGACACATCATAGCAGGGACTGAACAGAGGACAGGCCGGGTAGAGGCTGCCTTCCTCGCCGCCTCCTGGGGGGTGCTCCTCCAGCCCCTGTGCAGTAAACACCTGCCGGCCCCCGGAGGCATCTGGGTTGAGAGCAGGGGCTGGGTGTGGTTTGAGGGGCGGCAGGCCTTCGGAAGTCTTTTTCAACACCAACTTCTCGCTGGCGCTGTCTGGAAGGGGTGTCTCGTTGCTGCAAAGTCATTGTTCCAGGCGCTAGGGCCAGGGGACGGCGGGGCGCTGCAGGGCAGGAGGAGGGAGCTGGCTGCATGGTCTAATCTCACAGAGCAGTGACCTCAGCCACAGAGGGGCGAGAGGTTGGGTTTGGCAGGGACTTTCTCTTCGGTCCCTCGGCTTTGCTCGGGACCACAGCCAGAGGCTGTGCCCTGGTGGTATTCGGGCGGCGAGGGGCGAGGAGGGGCGAGGGGGGCGGCGTTCTGATCGCTGCCCAGAGGCAGTGAGCTCTCTGTCAGGGAGGTGCTGAGGCCAGGCGCCCCGGCTCCTGCATGAGGCAGGTGTTGGGAGGGACAGCCTTGGGGGGGGCCCATGTAGCCCCCGGCTTCTGCGGTTCTCCGCCAGGTCCGGGCTGTCTCCTCAGTGCCCATGTGCGCTTGCTGCCGCGTGAGTGCTTTCAGTGCTCTCACTCATTAGCATCTGGGACGAGTGCTGGGTGCCGGGCCCTGCTCTGGGGGTGACAGCCGTCAGGGACCAAAGCAGAGTTCCCAGCCTGCCTGGAGCTTCTGTGCTGACTGTGGTGGGAGTGTGGGCACTGAGAAGGGCGGGAAGGTGAGAGCCAGGCGAGGAGTGTGGGGACCGTCAGGTAGTCAGGTGGGCATGGGGTGTTCGAGCAAAGATGGAAAGCAGACTGGCTCTGGGCAGCACAGCAGTTGGCGCAAAGGTCCCGAGATTGTGGGCAGGGGTACAGGGCTGTCCCCCCCCTGCCACCGAGGGGCAGGGAGTGACATCTGGGAGCCCGGAGGCGGGAAGACCTGTAGTATCTCGAGGCTGTTGTGAGGAGCCCAGTGCCTTGGGAACACAAAGGGATGTCCTGCTCCTGCTTTTCCTGTGATGGGTGGGCTGTCGGGTCTTTGTCACTCAGTTCCTCGGGAGGGAGGGACATGCCGCTTTCTTCTGAGAACCTTTCTCCCATTGGCAGGCCCGAAGGGCTGAGAGGGTGGGTTGGGGAGCCAGAGGAAGTGGCCGAGAGCAGGGGATTGCGGGCCTGGGGCAGACCACCGGAACAGGGCCCCTGAGGCAGTGGGGGGGGGGCTCTGTGCCTGCAGAACCAGCCTTCAGTATGGCATCATGTGTCTGAAGAGGCTCAATTATGACCGGAAGGAACTGGAGAGGAGGCGGGAGGAGAGCCNAGCACAGCAGTTGGCGCAAAGGTCCCGAGATTGAGGGCAGGGGTACAGGGCTGTCCCCCCCCCCCCCGCCACCGAGGGGCAGGGAGTGACATCTGGGAGCCCGGAGGCGGGAAGACCTATAGTATCTCGAGGCTGTTGTGAGGAGTCCAGTGCCTTGGGAACACAAAGGGATGTCTTGCTCGTGCTTTTCCTGTGATGGGTGGGCTGTCGGGTCTTTGTCACTCAGTTCCTCGGGAGGGAGGGACATGCCGCTTTCTTCTGAGAACCTTTCTCCCATTGGCAGGCCCGAAGGGCTGAGAGGGTGGGTTGGGGAGCCAGAGGAAGTGGCCGAGAGCAGGGGATTGCGGGCCTGGGGCAGACCACGGGAACAGGGCCCCTGAGGCAGTGGGGGGGGGGCTCTGTGCCTGCAGAACCAGCCTTCAGTACGGCATCATGTGTCTGAAGAGGCTCAATTATGACCGGAAGGAGCTGGAGAGGAGGCGGGAGGAGAGCCAGAACGAGATCAAGGGTGAGCTGTCAGCTGGGAGGGAGGGAGCTGGAGGCTCTGGGACTGGGGGGACACGAGGCCCATGCCCGGAGGATGCTGCCCTCAGGTGGCGGAGAAGAAAGAGCCCTGCCCAGTCAGCTGTCACCCCTCCAGATATAGTGGCATTACCTGCAGGCCGGATGGGAACCAGACCTTGAAGGGGAAGGAGAAGCCGTTGTAGCCCAGGGGTGGGGACCTGGGGAGAAGGCAGGAGCCCCCCTGCCAGACCCCAAGTCGTACAGGCTGACGGTCAGGGCACCCCGTGCCCGGGCGGAGAGAGGGGCGTGGGCGCGGGAGCCTACGAGCAGGAATGGCAGGGGCCCTGGTCTGGGAAGCTTCCTCTGTCCCGGAGGCCTGGTGAGCTTGGTTCCTCCGCTCCTCTCCTCCAGACGTGCTGGTCTGGACCAATGAGCAGGTGGTTCGCTGGGTGCAGTCGGTCGGGCTGCGGGACTACGCGGGCAACCTGCAGGAGAGCGGCGTGCACGGTGCCCTGCTGGCCCTGGACGAGAACTTCGACCACAGCGCGCTGGCCCTGGCCCTGCAGATCCCCACGCAGAACACCCAGGTGGGTGCCACTCCTGTCCGCACTGGCCTCAGGAGCGTGGGGCCCCTGGGGCCTGTCCTGGGGCCTCGCCGCCAGGAGGTCCCTGTCACCCGGCCCCCAGAAGTCGGTCGCTTCACACACGCAGCGCCCGCCTCCTTCGGTTCCGGCAGCAGAGACTCCCCGCCTGTCCCTCCACAAGCTGACCTCCGACCCGGCCTGTTAGATGAGTACTGGCCCTGGGCCGAGGGTCTACCACCCACATGTCCTCTGTCTCCCATCTCAGGGCTCTGGGCCTGGGCCCCGGGCTTGAGGAGCTAAATGGACGGACCAGTCACCCACCCAGAACCAGGTTCCATCTCCCAAGACCAGCTCAGAAGAGTGGGTCTCTCAGTAAACTGCAGGTTGCCACTGTTCTGGGGCCGCCCTCCAAGGACACGCCTAAATTCTCTGCGGCCTGTGTCTGTTCAGGCTCGCTCCCTTCTTGTGGGTGATGGAGTCTGGAAATGCCACCTCTTGCCAAAGGACTTCCTGACTGTATTGGCCCTAGAGATGCCCCAGGCTTCTAGGCTTGCTCACCAGGTCTGCGCTTCCAGGATTCCATGCGCTGTGGCTGGGCTGCCTCGGGGGCCAAGCCTTCGTCTCTGCCCACTCCCAGTTGCTTTAGCCTTCCCTCCTGGGGGCCGCCTTCTGCCCTGATCACTTTAGCCATCTCGTCTGGACCCGGGGCAGCTGGCAGGCCTCTTGAAATTCAGTTGCAGAGCTGCGAGAGCTATTCTGGGAGCAGAGGCATTTGGCTTGTGTGAGGGGAAGGCTCTGCTGTCTCGGAGTTCTGGGTGGCGGGCGGCCTTCTGGGGGCAGGGGCAGCACACGGGCCAGTGTGTCCGAGAGGCTCTGAGACACATTGTTTCTGCAGCTGCCCACCTCTGGCCTGGTCTGCCCTGCCCTTCCCACTCCCGCCCCTCCGGAGCTGTTTGCGGTTGGAGTTGCTCCCTGCCGGGCCCTGTTCCGAGGAGAGTGCCTTCTGGGTGCTTGAAGTTCACCCCTCCCCCGCCCCCAGTCATTTAGAAGGATGTTGTGTTCCCAGTCCACCTCTGGTTTCCTGTCTGTGCACACACAGCCGCTGTGGGCAGGGTTCGCCCCTGGACAGGAGCAGGTCCACCGGCTGTCCAGCCTTCCTTGCTCCCTTGGCCCCTGCATGGCTGGGCTCTTAGGGGAGGTGGCATCTGAACCAGTCTGAGCCCTTCATTAGAAAGGTTGTGAATACCTGGTGGCATTTTTGAAAACTTGCTTATTTCCGGCATTACCCCAACCCCCCGAGTGAAACCCCTGGGAGCTGTGGAGGAGACGTCAGAATGCCGCTCAGCCCACGGTGAGCTGCCTCTAAAGTGAAGTTTAGATGAGGAGCCGTGTGAACATGTAGGGATAAGTGAAGTCCCTGCTCCCTGTGGCCTGCACGGGCACTTGCGCCCCACCCCTGAGTGATCTTCAGTTAGGGACCGAATGTGGGTTTTCCTGCCCATCCAGGTGGTCTCTCTAAAACGCTGCAGTTCCCTGACTTGCTCAGTAACAAACGACCCGGAGGTTTACAGTTGACTTGTAAGAGGACCCTGAAGTTTCCCTTGGAGCTCTGGGAAGCAGGTGACCGGCAGGTGGCGTTGAGCTCACTAACTACAGCCCCTCACCTTTCTTACCTGTGCACTGCAGGCCCGCCAGGTGATGGAGAGAGAGTTCAGCAACCTGCTGGCCTTGGGCACAGACCGGAGGCTGGATGATGTGAGTGCTTGCTGTGGATTAGGGGCCTTGGGGTTTGGCCCTTGCCAGGTCATGGGGCAGAACTTTGTGAGTCGTGCTTTCCGGGGGCTGATGTTGTCTGGGTTGCCCTGGGGAAGGGGATGAGGTTGGAGGGGAGGCGGGCCAAGCTGCCTCGGGCTGGGGAACTCCTTCCTGGAACCAGAGCTGCAGGCTGCCCTCCCAACACCTCTTCCAGCCGCCCGACATTGGGCCAGGTCTCCCCAGAGGCTGTCTCCTGGGGATTGGATCTTCTCTTTGTCTCTCAGACCCCTCTAGTCAGGCCTGTAGGCAGCACCTCCTTTCAGGGGTTTGCAGGCAGAGTGATGCTGAGGTCCCTAAGTGGCAGGTGGGTTGTTCCTTCCTTGGGCCGGAGCAAGGCTGTGGGTTCTGGTTTGTGCAGGATCACGGGAAGGACACAGGCATGATCAGGAAAATTCCTGATGACCCTGGGGACAGGACGCCTGCACAGGAAGCCAGTCGCCATCTGTGCACCAGGGGACATTTACCAAGCACCTGCGTGTCCAGGGTGTGGGGTGGGCTGGGCCGAGTTGGTCAGAACGACGAAGAGGGCAGCCTGTGCCCTTGGGAGGGTAGAAACGGAAGTGTGCGTTGAAGGGCGAGGAGGTTAAGGAAGTGGTCTTTTAGGTACCTGTGCGATGCCTCTGGGCCCAGAGCTGGGATGGGGGTATATGTGCCCCCTGAGGGGGCTGCCCACTGGCCCTTTAAGAGCGTGCCCGTGGCAGTCTACCCCATCTGTCCCTCTGTCCCTCTGTGCCTCTCTCAGCCCATCAGGAGGGCAGCCTGGGGAGGACACAGGAGGTCCAGGGTGGCAGGGAAGGCAGGTCTCCTGACCCCTGGCCCCAGAGGAGGACTGGAAAGGTTACTGGTGTCCCAGGTCCTGTCTGAGGTGACTGGGCTGTGGGCAGGCTGTTGCTCGGGAGGGCGGTGGTAGGTCCCCCAGGGGGGCCCCTCTTGTGCAGGGCAGTATCGGCTGCAGCTGGACTCATTTCATAGACGGGGAAACCGAGGGCCAGAGTGTGGCTCTCTTCTTTCCAAAGGGTCTGGAGTGGGACCCTGCCCCACTCCTTGCTGTGGCGCCCTCTCCACAGCCAGGAGGGCAGGTGGCATTTCCAGTGTGTCCCCACTGCAGGGGGAGGACAGAGTGTTCCGACGGGCACCCTCCTGGAGGAAGCGCTTCCGGCCGCGGGACCTGCCCAGTGGGGTGCTCGGGGTGCCCGCTCTGGGGGCCCTGCAGCCTCCACCAGCACCACCCAAGAAGGTCGCACCTGAAGGTGAGCTGTGGGCCAGCCTCCTGGCATGCTCCCCGGTGCTGCACTGACCCCGCTGTGGCCCTGGCTCTGGCCGCCCAGCACCAGCACTCATACTAATGGTGGTCCTGTGTGTTCCCCTGGCTACCGGCCCCCTCCTCCCAGCCGGAATGGCCGAGGCTCAGAGGCTGGAGACAGCCCCGGTGCAGACCTACTCCTGCTGACCCTCCCCCTGCCACGGTCTGGCCCGTGTGCCTCTGGTGTGGGAAAAGTGGGCCAGGCCCAGCCGCACAGCCTCCTCTGCCTCTGTGCCCTCCCGGCTGGTGGCTGGCCCTGGGCGAGCGCGGCTCCACCTGGCCTGGCGCTNCCGGCCCCCTCCTCCCAGCCGGAATGGCCGAGGCTCAGGGGCTGGAGACAGCCCCGGTGCAGACCTACTCCTGCTGACCCTCCTCCTGCCACGGTCTGGCCCGTGTGCCTCTGGTGTGGGAAAAGTGGGCCAGGCCCAGCCGCACAGCCTCCTCTGCCTCTGTGCCCTCCCGGCTGGTGGCTGGCCCTGGGCGAGCGCGGCTCCACCTGGCCTGGCGCTCCCTGCTTGTGCCCCCGGGGCAGCCTGCGACCCGGCCTCCTGGGCACCGACTCCTGCTCACCACCGACGCCTGTCTCTCTCTCTCAGCTCACTCCCACTATCTCTATGGACACATGCTCTCCGCCTTCCGGGACTAGCCGTGGCCCTAGGGCTCCACAGGCTTGGCCAGCGCTGACGCCCTGCCCGACCCCGCCTTCCACGGCTCCCAGGTTCCTCGGTGACTCCAGTCGCCCTGGATCTTCGAGTTGACTCGTCCGTGCCCTCGGCAGCCCACCACCCCGGCGCCGCCCTGTGTCCTGTGTCAGCCTCCCGTGGATGTGGCAGATTGTGCCGAAGGCAGAGGACAGCTGCCCGGGCAGGTGTGACCCCGCCTCCTTCTCCTGGCCCGGCCCCGGCCCGACTTCGACCTCCACGGGGCGCTGTGCCGAGGGCTGTGGCAGCCTTGCCGAGAAAAGAGCACTCTGCCACACTTGGGCTCCTTGGCCTCTGGTACCTGTCCCCACCCTGGCCGTGCCCGATGGCCTGACAGCTGCGGCTCCTGCCTCCAGGGCCACCTCAGGGGCTCGGGGGCTGCAGGACACCTGTCTTCCCAAGATGGTGAGGCTTGGGGGGCAGTCCCGAGGCCTGGCTGCAGCCGAATCTCAGATGTGAGTTTGAGAAGAGTTGGAGATGTGACCCCTGACCTTTGGGCCAAGGGTCATGGTAGGGAAAATGCTCTCCACCCCCGACTCAGTGGGTGCAGGCCGGCCAATGGGAAGAGAGCCAAGGGTCTGTAATGGTCTCACCCCAAAGGGCGAGGGGGTGGGGTCTGTGCACCTTGGCTCGGGCTAGAACGAGCTCACCCCCCAGGCACTGCCAGCTCTGCTCTGCCCCCTGCCCCCTGCTGTCCCCTCGGCCCACTCTGCACTAATCCCAGCCCCATAACAGTAGGCCTCTCGGTGCCCTGAACACACTCTGACCTTGACCTCAGGTTTGGGGAAAAGGAAGGTGGAAGCTTTAATGACATAAAGCCCCCATCAGTGAGTCGGGCCCAGCTCCAGGCTCCGGGTGCCAGTGAAGGCCCCTGCCCTGCTCACCCCGGAGACCCTGGCCTCCCCACTCAAGACTCTCTGGGCGGACGTGCAGGGCCTGCCTCCTCTAGAAATGCCCAAGACCTGCCAACTTGTCCCTGTTGCCTCCGTCCGTGTATTTGCAGAGTCACCAGTGACCCAAGCCCGTGCCCAGCCCCCGAGTCTCAGGTCCCTCCTTGGCGTGCCCTGGCTCAGTGCGTCAGAGCGGGGGCTGTGTGCGAGTGTGTGCACCTGGGTGTGTGTACCTGCCAGTAAACAACCTGGTTTTACAACAGCTTACCCGTGGCTCTGGGCTGTTATTCTCTCGGAGCTCACCTGACATGTCCAGCTACCTGCACAGCCCTGGAGGCCGGTGGACCCTGGGAAGCAGATTCCAGAGTTGTGAGCTATGGGGGTGGAGCAACAGAGAGCTGGAGAGAATAGATGGGCTTCCTCAGGGGTGGGAGGGGTGGGGGGCAGCTGACTGCCGCTGAGGTCGCCTCATGCCAGCGATCCTCACCTCTTCCTTCTGGCCGGGCTCCCCAGGAACGTGTGCAGCACCTGGTGGACCCAGTTCGGTCTATCGCAGGTGCCTCCACTGGAGATGGGAGCTTGAGCTGATTCCCCGAAGGACCACGCATCCAGGGATCCTCATCTGTGATGTAATTGTGACGGCTGAGTCCCCTGTGACTTAGGGGAGTCCCTGGGCTGCAGGGATAGCTGTGGGCTGGGCAGCCTTTGCCGTCGCACCCTGGCGGCCTCCTCCAGCTTCTAGCTGGGAGGGATGAGGGGCTGTGGAACAAATTCGTGGGCAGCCGCCACGCCTGACCCTGGTGGGAACCACCAGCCCTGAGGGCCGTTTGGTGCTGGGGACTGTTTGTTCTTTCCGCAATGTGAATGTGAACTTCAGTTTCCAATGGACATGGTAACTGAGGAGTAGACTTTAAAAATACACCCGGCGACGCCGGAGCCTAACCAGCTCCCTAACAGAGGCAGGGGCCTTCTCGGCCAGCGCAGACCCCAGCGCAGGGGGCACGTGAACGTGGCTGGGTCGTGTCTCCCTGAGAGCCTTGGGGTGTGGGGCCCGAGTTGGGAGGGCTGGGAGTCGGGGGGCGGGTGACCCTGGTATTCCCTGTGGCCCTTCCCTGCTGGGGAGACTGAACACAGTGATACAAAGAAAGGAGCCACCCCTCTGGGGTCTGAGCCTGCTTTGAGACCTCTTCCTCCATTTTCTTAGGCAGTTTCTGGGGAACCCTTGGGGACCCCGGGTTGAGCCCCCTCCTTGGGAGCAAGTCAGGAGACAGGTGTGGGGAAAATGTCCTGCCGAGCCCCAGGGGCACCGGAGCCTGGTCGATGACTCTGGGTTCGTCTGCTAAGGGCCCCACAGGGCTGAGTAGGGGCTGGAGGGGAGCACGCTCTGAGCCCCTGGGCTTCAGTACTGGTTCTGAAACCCACAATTTGCTGTCACTCCGCCAAACTCAGCTACAAGCTGTTGGAAATAAGGAAGTTTGGAGTGGATGTTCACGGCCCACGGATGGTGGAGCTCCCGACGGCTCCTATGCAGTCTTGTTCTAGGGTCTGTTCTCCCTCAGGAACCCAGTGTGGGGACAGCAGCCTTAGCTGCTCTTCCTCCCGGGCTCCTGGTGACATCCCGCCAGAGGGGAGGCAGGGATTGGGGAGGGGAACCCACCGATTCCAGCTACAGCCCTGCCCACGGGCTGTGGGCCGAGCAGTAGGCATGTGCTCAGTTAAGTGGAGGACCTGGCGGGACTAAGTGGACTTGTATAGTGTCACGAATCAGAGGGCGCTGGACACTCGGCGGGGCTCCCTGCGTGTCCCACAAGCACTTCTGTGGACTCTGGTTTTCACCCGGCCTGTGGACCAGGCCTGGCCTCTTGGGTCATGGAAAGAGCAGGGGTCCCAGGGCCTAGTGACCACCAGCAGCAGGGGGCATTGGTGCTATGGGAGCCGCCAGCCTCGCAGGCTGGTCCCTGGGGTGTCTGGACAGGGGGTGGGGCAGGAGCAGTGGACACCCCTTTCTACATCACCACAGACATCCAGCACCCAGTCTTTATTCATTTTTTAAAAAAGGAAATCCAAATAAGTTAGCAAAAAAATTACAAAACAATAGCAAACCCACACAATGCTTAGTTAACAAAAGAAATCACCCCAAGAATCCCTGGCCCCTCCCCATTCCGCACCCCCCCCACCCCGTCCCTGGCAACTTAGCACAGGACACATTGGTCAGATGGCAGCTTCACAAACAACACACAAAACAAACAAAACGTAAAGCCCCTGGGAGACTCCCAGGATTCACCACGGAAGCTTGGCCCCCCAGGGACTTGGGGACAGAGGACTGTCCCTTCTTCCTCTCCCAACTCAGGGCAGGCCCAGCCCAGCCACTGGCCTCAGAGGGACGGGAGTCGGCAGTCAAGGCGGTGTCTGTGGCTCGCACATGAATGTTTGGGGGTGGGGTGGCATCAGAGGCTGAGCTGGGACCAAAGAGAAGCTCCTGAGTGGGGCGCACACGGCACGCTGGTCCCCTGTGTTATCGCTCTGGAGCTGGGATGGCTCGTGCCCTGAGTGGTCGGCTCAGTGAGCACGCCTGCTGCTCTCAGGGTGGTGGATTGACCTTGCACGGTGAGGAGAGGTGGGCTGGCCTCCTCGGGCGGCCCCACTGAGGCCATGGTGCCGCCCGTGGCCAGCCTGTGGCACGGACCCCGGTCTGGCAGACGCCCTCAGCGGGGCATGGCTTCATCCGGGAAGGCCACAGAGACGTCCTCCATGCCAATGCTGTCTACCACAGACGTGAGTGAGTGCAGGTCGTGGGCCTCGGTGGGGTCCGCTGTGAGCAGGTGGTCTGCAGGGAGGAGGTGGGGGTTGTTACTGGTGTACACTGCGTCTGGAGACCCAGGACAGCTGGGGGAGCAAAGCTCAGGGGTCCTCCTCCTCCAGCGCTAGGCCTAGAAGCAGCTGCCCCCACTGTGTGGGGGTGAAGGTGGGTGGGGCCTGAGTGGCATGTCCTGGGAAGTGGACCTGCCCTGGCTGGCCAGTGGGCAGCACTGACTCAGCGACTCCCGGGGACCGTGGGGCAGGGACAGCTTCCTCTCTGTAGACAGCAGCCACCAGCCACCGGCACCCTCTGGGAGCTTCAGAGGCTGGAGCCACGTCAGCTGGTCAAGGCTTCAGGGAGGCACGGGGCTTCCCAGCCCACACCTGGGGCCCTGGGGTCAGCAGGTCGCTGCAGAGGCCAAGGGAAGAAGCCCAGGGCAGGGAATGAGGTGAGAGGGGCCACACAGGCTGAGGGATTTGAGCCAAGCTGACCAGGGTCCTCCTCACTTACCCCCTGGGCTGGGGCCGAACTCCAGGGCACTGCTCCACTCGGGACTGCAGGAGGCGCTGTGGGAGCTGCATTCACCGGCCACCTGCAAGACGCCGAGGCCCAAGGTCAGGCACAGCGTTCGGTGGCGTCCTCTGTCCAGTCCCCCAGGCAGAAGCTCCTATGTGGAGGTGCCGCCCCCCAGCCTGGGCCACAGCCACCTGGAATCTTCACAGTTAGCCCCTTCCCTGGCCATTAAGCCCCGGCGTCCAGGCCTTTCCTGGTCTTCATCCGGGGTGGACCCTGCGGTGAGGGTGTCTGGCTGAGCCAGGGCCTCTCCATGCGGTGCTGGGGTTCCAGGTTGGGTGGGGTGGGGCAGGGCCGTCCTCGCCTGTGTGATTGGCCTTGCTGTTGGGCTGCACCCCCAGGCACCCCGGCCGGCTGACCATGGGCTGGCTCCTTGACCCCTCCTTCTGTCCACTGCCCCCCATCTCGGCTTCTCTTCCCACTGTTGCTGTCCCGTCTGGGGTCTGGGAAGGCGGCTAGACAGCCCAGCTCTCACAGGGGACTCTCAGACCTCCCCCGGGGACAGCAGGGCGGCCACTTACCCCCGCCTGGGGCCCACCCCCAGCGCCGCCACGGCAGCGCAGCTCGCGTTCCTCCTGGTTGAGGGCGCTGAGCAGGGCCTGCAGGCGCTCGATGTACTGGATGGCGCTGCGCAGGATCTCCACCTTGGGCAGCCGCTGGCTGGGGTTCAGCAGGGCACTCCTCTTCAGGGCCTCGAAGGCCTCGTTCACCTTCTTGAGCCTGCGCTTCTCCCTCAGCGTGGCCGCCCGCCGCCGGTCCACGGACACCGACTTCCTCTTGCACACCTTGCACGCCCAGGGCAGGCACTGGCCCGGGCAGTGCTCCGGGGTCCCCAGCCCCTTGTCTTCGAGGGGCCCCCGGGCTTCGGGACTCAGGCTGAGCTCCGTCCGCTCGTAGCCCGGCGGCTCGAAGCCCTGGAGGTGGACGGGCAGGTAGTTCTCCCCGTCGTAGAAGTGGGGCTCCTGGTAGAAGTAGGGGGGTGTCTCATACAGCTCCATGGGGTCGGAAGAGGCTTGTTCCTGCCGCCAGCCCCTCACGCCAACTGCTGGGTGCCATTTAAACCCTCCCCGCTGGCATGGAACCAGAGATAAATATAGCCAACGCCGCGGAAACCCGAGCCCCTCTAAGCTGTTGCTACACATCAAGACGTTCACAGCGGATTAGACGTGAGCCCCCCGCCCCCCACCCCCACCCCAGCCTCCACCCACCCACCCAGGCTGCCTGCCCGGCCGGCCGGAGGCTCCTGTGCCCGGGAGGGAGCCCGTCGGGTGTAACTTGATTAGTTTTCATTTCTCAGCAGCCCCCGTGGGGCAGGCAGGGGAGGCGGGGACACATTCTCATCTGCTGCTTTCAATTACTGCTGGTGGGGGGCTGGCCTGCTCTCTGCGCCGTCCCGGGGCAGCAGAGGTGGGGGGCAAGAGAGGGCCAGCGTAGGCTGGCGTGGGTCTGACGCCCGCTGCCTCATCCCTCCGTTCCCGGCTGTGCTCTGAGCAGCCTCACCCACAGGGCGGGTGTGGGAGCTCGGGGTGAGAAGGGCTGACAGGAAGGGGGCGAGTGGCCTCCCCATCCGGTCTTCGTCCGTCTTGGACATTGTGTGTCTCTCAGGGCTTGTGTGACCGGGCACATCGAGCTGACAGGAATTTGGGAGCCTGGTTTTTCTTTTGTGTCAGGGTCAGTGGAAGTTTCGAACATGCTAGTTGAGGGCAGAGTAGCCTGCGCGCCTTGTTGTCCCCCCACCCACTGTGGAGAGTCCCGGTCTTGAGCCCGGTCGCCCCTGCATCTCCTCCCTCTCTCCTCCTCTGGGTCCTCCCGAGTTGCCTTCTCGAGCCTGTTTCTGCCCCAATTAGGCACCAAGATCCTGCTGGCTGCTCGCTGTGGAAGTGGGGGTACAGAGCCCCTCGACTTGCTCTCCTTGACCACCTGGCTTGGTCCTGTGTCTTCCTGTCCGAGCCATGAGCTTTCCCTGCAGCCTGCGGTCTCAGACGTCTAGCACAGGCGTGATCTCTGGGATTCGCAGTCCCTGGTTCCTTGGGGCCTTGGGGCCCGAGAGGACCATGCTCCGTGCCGCGGGCAGGTGTCACAGCCTGTCTCAGAGCCATCAAGGTCTCTCACCTCGATGGCGACCTACCTGGTGCCACCCAACCCCCAGTGCCAGAGTCCCCTCCCCTGCACCACTGCCCGGCTCCGCTGGCCCCAGCTCTGGCCGCAGGGAGGCCTTCTAGATTCTGAAGCGCAATCTGCCCCTTTTCTCGATTCCTTGGTCCCAGTTTTTTCTCTAGGGCCCAGTGGACGACGCCTTGTCCCGCCTCTAGGAAAGATGGGTCTGACGCCATCCCTCCTGGACAGTGGCGAGGACGATAGAGAAAGGGGAACTGTGGGGACCCTGGGAACACGTCACAGGGGAGGGGGGACCCGAATGGAACTCGAAGGGCCCGGCTTCCCTTCCTCCGCTTGTCTGTGGGAGGAGCTGGGGAAGCGCTCTTGTCCTGGGGGGGGAACAGAGGCCAGGCGGGGGGCAGGGCTGCTCAGTGCAGCCCCTGCATATTGAGGGCCACACCTGGCCCTTGGCCCCACCAGTGGGAGAGAAAGTGCCCCGCAGGGGTCCCATCCCACTGCTGGACTGGGGAAGAATCTTTGTTTCTGAAACGCCCCCACCAAAAAGGGAAAAAGAAAAAGAAAACCGCCTCAGTTTACACTCTACTCCTATGAACCCTAGGAATAGGAGGGATCCTGACGTTACCATGGAAACCCAGAAATGGCATCACTTGGTCCTTTCGGGATCCCATGGCCTCGCCTGCCAACAGTGTCCCTCCGTCCTCTGAACCTGGGAACAGGAGAACTGGGGTGTTTCATGGGGATGCGCAGGACCTCCCTGTCCAGTGGGTGACTCTGGACACAGATGTGCACGTGGAACGGCAATGCAGCCAGCGAGGGGCCCACCGTGCAGGAGGGTCAGGGGTCTGCAGAGGGCTGAGTGGAGGACACACAGGGTCCAGACAAGGGGCAGAGCGGACGGGGAAGGGGGGTGGCTCTGAGTGGGGCTCCAGGCTCAGGACAAGCCTGTGGGGAGTGGGGGCCGCCCAGCCGGGCCTAGAGGGGCTTGGAAGCTGAGGCAGGGACACCCCGTGGGAGACCACGGCAGTCATTTGGGAGTGAGGCGCCAGGGGAGGGCTTGACAGGGAGAGAACAGGTGTTCCAGCTGGCAGAGGGGTGAGTGTGGGGCAGGTGAACGCTTGTGATGGACGGGCACCTGGTACGGGAAAGACCCCAGCTCCGCCGCACCTGGCCTTTCACGGGGCTGCCGGCCTGGCTGTCCTCACAGCCTCAGGGAACTAGAGCATCAGGACTGGGGGAGGGGGCCAGGCCTCTCCCGGAGTGTGACAAACACTTATCCCTTCGTTCTCTGAGTCAGGAGACATGCCTGGTCCCCCTTGAGCTGGGTGCCGGGGTCAGCGACGTGAGCAGGATGTGAACATGCCTGCAACACACTTGGTGCGTGAGGAGGGGAGCACGGGCATCGAGCCTGCAGAACATGGTGCACAGACCCTGGGAAGGGGAGCGTGATGCAGAGGAGGGGTCGTAGAAGGGGGGCTCCAACCCCCAACCTGCCACACTCAGCAGCCTGAGGTGGGGATGGCCCTGTGAGCCTGCCTTGCAGTGACTCAGGCTGTGGACGTGCATGTGTCTGAGTGGCCCGTGGACCATGCCACAGCCCTGCTGGGGGCACAGGCCCTCCCGGGACTCAGAGGGGAGGGCAGCCCAGGTGTCTGTGACCTCAACACCTTGATGGGGGTGGAGGGAACTGCCCCTTGACCCACCTCGCTCCTCTCAGATCCAAGCCCCTGGAGGCCAGGCTCCCCTCCCCCGCAGCCCCACTCCACGAGCTGCCCTCTGATGGACAGGGACACATTGGGGCTGCCACAGAGCGGGCTTTGTGCTCCCAGCAGTGGGGATCCATCAGCTGCGGCCTGACAGCAGGGAGTCGGGCCTTGATCCCCTCCCCCTCCCCCACGGCTGGCCTGGGCCCACAGGTCCTACTGCCCGCAGTCCGCTCCCCCAGCAGCTGGACCCCCGAAGGAGGGGCTGCCTCAGCTTTGGCTGCCACTTCGCATGCCGGGCCTCAGGGGTCCCCTTCACAGCTTCCACGCCTCCCCTGCCCTGCTGCCCACCCAGGCCTCTTTGTCTGACCCCCAGCACCTCCCGGGGCTGCCGGGCTGCCTGGCTAGCACCCAAGCAGGTGCCCATTCAGGAGTCTCTTGTGCTGGGAGTCGGGGAGGTTTCTGCGGTTGGGCCTGAGCTTGTGTTTTTGGGCTGGGCCCCTGGCTGCAGCGCGAGGGAAATGCTCCCCCAGGCCCTGCGTGCCGAGCAGAGCTGTGAGGGCGGACTGGCACCGGTCACTAGGGCAGCAGCCCTGCAGTGAGAACGGACTACAGT
Organism: Sturnira hondurensis; assembly: GCF_014824575.4. NCBI lineage: Eukaryota > Metazoa > Chordata > Mammalia > Chiroptera > Phyllostomidae > Sturnira > Sturnira hondurensis. Next base: position 2,549,578 of record NW_028091436.1, read on the forward strand.
CACAGGGTCTGGGCTGGAAGTGTCCCTGAGGTCCACAGTCCTCCCCTCCCTCCTGCCACCTGGGGCACCGCGGCCCAGAGGACAGGTCTAGCCCCAGGTGCAGGGGGCACCGGGGTCAGAGGGCGAGGGGTGCTGGCTCTGGGAGCCTGAGCTGAGGCCTGGGGTGGAGTCAGGTGCCTCCTCTCCTTCCCAGGTGCAGACCGGGCCCAGCTGCACAGTGAGTGCCTGCGCCCCAGTGGGCTCGGCCAGGGCCGGGCGGCAGCAGCTCGAGGCGCTCTAGGCTTCGAGTGGAGCGTCCGGGGACGCGTCAGAGTGGTGATGAGAGACGTGGAGAAGACAGACATGCCAGGGCCCGGGGAGACGGGCTGGGGAGGCTGGAGGCCTGAGGGCTTGAGGTGGGAGGAGGGTTTGGAGGCCAGTGGGAAGAGGGGGCAGTGAGGTGAGCAGCAGGGAGGCCGGCATTGTTTCCATCGAGGACGAGTGTCAGATAACCACGGGGAAGTCGCCCCTGCCTGGAATCTGCCCTCAGAGCCAGGCTCACCCACCAGGAATCTCTGGCCTCCGCCTGCCAAGGCCAGGCTGGGAGGCAGGAAGCGGGGGTCCTTGGGGAGTGGGGTTCCTGGGAGGGGACTGGTGGTCACCGGGCTCAGTGGCGTGTGTGGCAATGTGGACCTGGGCCTTTGGAGACATGGGTGGGGCCTCTGAGGAGTGCTTCCGGCATGTGGGACCCTCAGCGGCCGACACAGACGCTGGGGGGAGATTCAGGCAGCAGAAGCAGGAGCCCGGGTCAGGAGTTGGTGCACTGTGGGCCTTTCTCCTCTCTGGGTCTCAGCCCCCCTTTGTAAGTCAGGGCGCAGCCCCGAGTGACCCGATGGCCCCTTGCAAGGCAGGGTGCCTGTCCTGACTCAGCACGTGGTCCCACAGCGAGCTCAGGTGCGGGGTCAGAGGGCCTCAGCCTGAGGAATGGACTTGGGACTCAGCCAGGGTCAGCAAGGACCCTGCCCCTTACTGTGCATGTCCACCCCCACGGTCAGTCTCTCTGAAAGGTCACTGGGCAGCTCTCTGGCCCATTTGCAGACCTGCCTGGCACCTACCTGTCCTACTCACCTCTGGAACCCCTAACCCGCCCCTCCTGCCCCCTCCCTTCCGGTGCCCCTCCTGCCCTCCTCGTGGGGCCACAAGCCCGGGCAGGCCACCCACCCCCTTTCCCTCCCTGGACAGCTTCTATTTCTGCTCTTTGACAAGTTGTGACATATTTGGGAGCAGCTGCTGCCTGGGTGGAGGTGCCTGTGCTCGTCTCCGGCTCTGGCTTGTCTTCTCGGAGCGTCTGCACCGGCCACCCCCTCCCAGCCCCTCCCTGCGGGTCCTTCCCTGCTTTCCCCTCCTGGGAGCTCGGACACTGTCCAGCTTCATGGGCTCCTGTGGGACTGGCTGGGCCTCTGACTGGCACTAAGGGACCTGTCTGGGAGGGAGAGCCCGGTGGCTGCTTGGGCGGCACAGAACACCTTGGCCACACCCAAGCTATGTGGCTTGAGGCGAGTCTTCCCCCTGCCCGGGGCTCTACTTTTCTATCTGTAAAATGGGGATAAGTACCATCTTCCCCGCTGACAATAACTGCTATTGTTGTCTGGTGACCAAGCAGACTGGGAGCTCCTCTTGTCTTCTCCGAGGATTTCATTCTGTGTCCCTCTTTCCCCCTCTTTCTGGGCCTTTTTCCAAGCTCGGAAACGAGGGGAGTCTCTCCCATTGAAATCCCTCCCTTTTCCAAGCAGCCCTCAGCTATGGCTCTGTCACAGCCTCTCCTCCGTCACCAGGTTTCTGGGACAGGACTTTACACTTACTGGCTGCTCTACTCACTGGCTTCCGCCTTCCCTGGGATGCCAGCTGCCCTCAGCCGGTGCCAGCTCCGGACGGTGGTCCGCCTTGCTGCTGCTGGTCTGCGTGGAGCCGTTGCCCGTGGCCCTGCGGTCCCAGGCCCTTCCCCGGGCTTTCTCGTCACCCCTCTTGCGCTCTTCCTTTGTCTCCCTCCCTCCTCTTCTTTCATCCTGCTGGGCTTCCCTTCCGCCTGCCCCGTAAGAGGGACCTTTAGGGTTAGATCTCCTCTCCACCGTCTCCCTGGGCGACCGTGCTCTCCCACCTTGGGTCAGACGGCGATGTGTATGGGAGTCCGGCAGATGCTGGCCGCTCCGCACTGTTCGGTGCCAACGGCCCCCCGTCTGTACTCCCCTCCCCAAGCTGCAGGTCTCAAGTCCAAGGCCCACAGTCCCATGTCTCCCAGGCATGGGACCCATCCCAGTGTCCCCTCTTTCAGTGATGCCTGAGGCCACCATGCACTCGGTCACTCTTGGCTTCGCTCCTGGCCCCACCCGACATTCTCCTTTGTCTGTCTGTCTGTCCCGGGCCTCCTCAGACCGTCTCCAGAGAGTCACAGCCAGACAAGGGAACACAGGCTCCTGGGAGCTGGGGCGGGTCCGCCTGCCGCCTGCCCGTAGAGCAGGCTGTGGGAGCCCTGCCTTCCGCCCTCTGGCTCCCGCAGCCTGGTGTGTCCTGCCCGAGCCACGCTGCTCGAACCGCCTTCCCCGTGGCTGGTGGACCTTGGGGTGGCCCTGATGGCAGGGTGGTGCTGGGAACCTGCTCCCCGGGCCCAGGGGCTCTTCCCAGCAGGTGTCTCGTGCTGATGCACCCCACACCCTCACAACGGCAGTGACATGGTCCCACAGTTGGCGGACCATGTCACCATGTCCACGGGCTCCCATGCTCTGGTCCTTACCTACCTTGTCCCCACCCCCACCCGCAGTGTGGTCACTGCCCTGCCTCCCCTCAGCCTGTGGCTTGTCTTTCTGCACTTGCAGGTGGGGAGGTGGAGGCTCGGGCTCAGGCCCCAGGCTGCTCCTCCCCGCTTCCCTCTCCTCACAGCCGCGCTGTGTCTAGCTGCCCAGAGCTGCGGTCACCTGGCTGTTCCTCATCTTTCCTGGCTGTGACCACATCTCTGAAAGTGACTGTTGGCTAGTGAGGTCCTCACACTTCCCAGTCTGGGCAAGGAGCAATGTCCCCTTGGATTCCTGGGCCCAGAGCCAGGCGCCTTCTGCCTGGAGTGTCACTGGTAGGGGTCAGATGGTCAGAGGAAGCATCCTGGGCCCAGGCGGGACTGCCCAGGGGGGCAGTGTTACCAGGCACTGTGACAAGCGTGTCACACACACAAGTGGTACAGTCCCTGCAGTGGCTCTGCTCCCATTTGCATCTTGGGGGTCCTGGTTCAGAAATTTGCTCATGTCCCTTGTAGGAGGTGGACACAGGGTTAGCACCAGCCAGGCCCACCCGGAGTCAGGGAATGTTCTCCACAAAGGTTACTCCTGATGCTCCGGCCTTAGATTCCAGAGGGGGCCAGCCCCTCTCCAGGGCTGGTATACAGCAGGCGCTCAGCGAGTGCTCTGGTGATGTTTCCTGGACACTCGCTGATGAGCTGAACTGAGAGGTGGAGCCCTTCACCCAAGCAAGTGTCTTCTGCAGTGCAGGGTGGCAGCAGCCCTGAGCCCTCACCCCCGCCCCTCCGGGGTAACGGGACCGACACAGCTCCTGTCCTCCGAGACTTGGGGGAATTCCTGGTCCTTTCCCGTAGGGGACCAAGGGGGGTGCAGAGGAGCTTGGAACTGCCACCTGGACAGGTAGGAGGCTGCACGCCCAGCCTTCCGAAGAGCTGGCGCCGCCCCAGGAGCTGGTGAGCTGCACCCAGCTGCTGGGCGCTCTGTTTATTCCTGGAGTCCTGAATTCAGGAATGTCTCCTCCGAGCACTGGCGGGCAGGCCTGGAGCCGAGCCCGGAGCCGAGCCTAGAGCCTGCGGGTGGGTGCTGGCATAATCTGCGGTGCTGGCATAATCTGCGGCGCTGGCAGTGCCACATTCCTGCGGCAAGGAGCAGATGGTGCAGCCTCTTCCCTGCACTCCGCCCCCTCCTAGCCCCGGCTTGGCTCCTGGCCTGGAGGTTGTAGCCAAGAGCCTGATCTCTGACCTCAGACCTCAGACATCCACCCGAAGCCGTCCCTCCTGACACTGTGGCTGCAGTGAAGTCACAGAGGTGTTTGACCAGGGCTGGGCAGCGCCTCAGACCAGGAGCAAGAGCAGGGAGCCACTGGCCTGTGGGGACAGATGGCAGAGTCCAGGAAGCTGTGCTGGATGCCAGTAACCTGCCTGCCTGTCCTCGGAGCCGGGACACACTGCTTTGAGGAACGTTTAGACCCCTCTGTGTATCGTCACCCTGCCCTCACCTGGCGGGTCACCTGGGTGTAGTGCACACCACACTCCCCACACTCACACTCACTGACACATGCTCACACCCGTGTCCCCACCCCCATCAGGCTCAGGCCCGATGTCTGTGGCTCAGGGCTGCTGTGACGGCAGGTTGGGGGGTGTGCAGACCCTGGGCCCCTCCTCCCTCCCACATGAACCAGGTGCCAGGCTTCCCCGTCTACATCTGAGTCTACAACCTGTGAGGCTACACCTGTGAGGCTACACCTGTGAGGCTCAAGGTCTGTAACATACCCTCCAAGCCTCAGTTTTTCATTTTACAAATGGGCAAAAGTGCTTCCCCAGACCCGCTCAGCTGGGTGCCCAGCTCCCACTGGGCTCACTCCCAGAGGGGCCGTGGCTGGGCGGGGTCCCACAGCCCATCAGTGAGACCCGTGCCCCCAACCCCAGCATCCAGGGGTCCTCGAGGAAGTCCCTGTCCTCACCCTGCCCACCCATCGCCAGCCCAGCCCCGGCATGTGAGGGCCCTCGCCCGGTCTGTTTTGGGTTATAAATNGTGAGTCTACAACCTGTGAGGCTACACCTGTGAGGCTACACCTGTGAGGCTCAAGGTCTGTAACTTACCCTCCAAGCCTCAGTTTTTCATTTTACAAATGGGCAAAAGTGCTTCCCCAGACCCGCTCAGCTGGGTGCCCGGCTCCCACTGGGCTCACTCCCAGAGGGGCCGTGGCTGGGCGGGGTGCCACAGCCCATCAGTGAGACCCGTGCCCCCAACCCCAGCATCCAGGGGTCCTCGAGGAAGTCCCTGTCCTCACCCTGCCCACCCATCGCCAGCCCAGCCCCGGCATGTGAGGGCCCTCGCCCGGTCTGTTTTGGGTTATAAATAACCTCCGCCATCTGTCCCACGAAACCCCAGTGCTGAGAGCGAAGCAGAAGCTTCCTGGATCCCCGTCTCCCTCTGCTCTGGCAGGAATTGTATCTTCTCTGCTTTGGGACTGCAAGCTCTTCCCTTTTGTGCCTCCTCCCCTGACTCTCTGTCGCTGCAGCAAGAAGGCCCTCGAAGGGAGATCCCTGAGTGGAAGCTGCTCCCTCTTCGGGCCTCGGCCGGGCAGCTGAGGCAGGCGGGCCTGGCACCGGGAGCCCGAGGGGATGGGGCGGCACCGCAGAAACAGGGCTCGGAAGTGGTTTTCTGCATCTCCGGAGCTGACCGAGTCTGCAGCCGTGTTGGGGGCGTGGGGTGAGACCCCGGGGCCCGTCTGCCCTCTCATTCCCACTCCCCCAAACACATGTCCTGCCTGAGTCCCTTGGACCTGGCCCCTCTCAGCCTGCCAGCCGACAGGGAGCTCCTCTGGGTGGCTGTGCGCTGGGGACTGAACGTCCTGTCACCCCCAGGTTCACATGTGGAGGCCTCACTGCCAGCGGGCTGGCGTTGGCAGAAGGGGCCTGGGGTGGTGGCGAGGGCCAGGCGAGGTCACAGTGGTGGGTCCCTCGTGATGGGGTTTGTGCCCTTATAATACTGAGAGACACCCGGGAACAAGGCTCTCCCCACCTTCTCGCACCAAGGAGAGGCCTGGGTGCCGAGCAGGAAGGTGGTGTCTGCACCCCAGGAGCAGTGTCCTCACCAGAACCTGGCCACGCTGGGCCTGACCTTGGACCCGAGCCTCCAGAACTGGGAGGAAAGGAATCGCTGTTACTGATGCCCCCGCCCGCGGTGCTCTGTCATGGCCGCCCATGCTCGTCCATCCATTTGTTGGTTGCTTGTATAAGAATTAGTTTTACCTGCGTGGCTGCAGGCGTGTCTCTCTGTCTCTCTCTGAGCAGCCCCTCGCTCAGGTGCTGGCTGTGAGCAAGCGACCTTAGTGAGAGAGCACTGTTGAAGTTGCAAATGCCCTGTTGGGAAGAGTGGGCTTTTTGCTTTTTGCGGTCTGGAGCGTGGGTTTGCTTGGGACCCGTCCCCACCCCCGACCCCCACCCACCCCTCCCCCATCCTGGCAGGTGGAAGTTGGGGGTTTTGAAGTTGAGTCTCTGCACTGAGTCCTGGGTGGGGCGGGGGGGGGGGGATGACAGATGGGGCCACACGGCCCTGCTGCTCCGACCGAGGGGAACAGGTGGAGGCTCCCAGGCCAGAGTGTGAATGCTGGCGATTCATGAGTGTCAGGCAGGCGGAGTGCCCGGCTCAGGGGCTCTGACAGCTGGCCGCACGTGGGTGGGGGTGGGGTGGGTTCATCCACAGGGAGAAGGCACCAAAGGGCAGGAGAGCAGGGAAGAAAAGAGGGGGGACTCCTTCTGCACCCCAAACCTCTGGGGCCAGCTGACCTGAAAGACTTGGGAGCTGTGGGGAGAGGGGACAGTGGGCATGATGAGACAGACGAGAGGCTCCTGGTCACTGTGCCCTCCCCCGCCCCGGCTGTCCTGGGCCCAACCCGAAACCCAAGGCATTTGGGCCATTCCAACAGCTGGGCCCGGCTTCTGGCTGGGTGAGGGCCCAGGCAGGGGCCAGAAGCAGCTGCCCGCTCCCATTGCAGACAGGATAGGGACACCAGCAGGCAATGGGCGGAGCGTGTCTTAGGCACATGACAGGACATGCCACACGTGCCCTGTGCCCCTCTCCCCATTCTTCCTCACAGTGAGGGACAGGGGAAGAGAGGCGACATCCACGGACATGGGCTGCTGATTCAGCGATACATGGCTGCCTCCTCCCCACGACCTTACACAGGCGTCGTGGCTTCCAATGTGCCGGCGAGAACACTGAGCCTTCTCAGTCAGACACTGGAGAAGGGACAGAAGTGAGATTTGACAGCAAATTTGTTTGGCACTAGAGACAAAACTCATAACTTCTTAAGGGAGATGCATTAACGAGACGCCCAGCAGCCCCTAATTCCAGGAGAAATGGGAGGTGGGCGGGGCGAGGTCCACATTTTCTCCAGATGGGAATGACCAACCCATGGGGCTGGTTTAGGGGACTTGGCCCAGAAAAGAGAGAACAGAGCCCCTTGGACTGGGTGTCAGTGCGGCCCCTCGGTTCTCCGCTGGGCAGGTCACTGGGCATCTTTGGTGTGGCCCATGGTGTCCACTCTCTGCAGGAGAGCTCGCAAACCTGGGGAAGGTGGGGCTGCACCTGGGGCAGCTCAGGGAAGCCTCGAGCAGATGACAGGGCTCCGCCCCTGGCTCAGGAACCAGTGAGAAGCCCTGGGCTGGGCCACCTCCTCGACCCAGGCCGTAGCTCCTGTCTGGCCAGCAGGGGGAACCTGAGCCCCAGGCACCAGCTCTGTGCAGGGCAGCTGCTCTGGCTCTGGCACCCGTCCCTGATCCACTGCCCCACAGACCCACACCCATGCCCGTGCCTCAGTTTCCTACTCTGCAAAATGGAGCGATAGTTACACTTTGCTGGCCATGCTGCGAGCATGAAAGAGTTCTGGATGGTCAAGAGAGGGTCAGCTTGGTGCTTGCAAATACTCGGCAGGCGTGTCTTGAGTTCCTGGAAGCCCTGGATGAAGTCTGTTGCCTCATGGACCAGGGACAGTGTTTGGACTAAGAGACCCCTGTTGCTGGAAGGCCTGCTTGTGTGGCCCACCGCACCTGACCAGCAGGTACCTCTGCCAGCTCCTGCGTGTTCCTTGGCCTGGAATTTGGGGCTGTAGGGTGGGTGGAGGGTGGGGACAGAGGGGGCCCAGGCCATAGCCACCTCTCCACCTTGACTGCAAGACAACGCACTCAGCGCGAAGACCTCTGGCTCACCCCATCTGTCAGGCGTCAGGGGTCAAGACCGGTGGGAGCAGAACAGCCCTCGACTAGCACTTGAAGTTGTGCCTGAGACCAGGGAATGAGGGCTGAGTGGAGGTTGGGGTTAGAAAAGGCACTGAAGCCAGAGCCTGGGGCCAAACCTGTGTTTTTCAAAGGCCTCCAATCTGTTCTTCTCCCAGGAGTGCTGACTGGCCGGGATTCCTCCCCGCAGTGGGGCGACTCCTGGCTTCAGGGGGACGGTCACTGTGAACACCTGAGAGGGGGGCTCTGCGGCAGGTTTGCAGGCTCCAGCGGAGGGGAGACGGCCCTGGTTAGCTCTCCACCTCGCTCCGTTCAGGGCTCCGTGGGCTTTGGTCTCAGCCCTGAGCCCCGGACACAAAGCGTCCAGTTCCCCCTCTCCCCCATCCGGCTCGTTCCCTGGGGCAGACCTCAGACGGTCTCCTTGGGGGTTCCTGTGGCATGTCAGCAAGGGCCCTGGATGGGGTGTGGGAGGCCCGAGCTCACACTTCATCCCAGCGTTTGGTGGTCCCAGGGCACCCCTGAGCCTGGGCATTGTACTCTGGTAAGGAGGGATCGCAGCCGCTCCCCAGCCAGGCGGTGTGACGATGTGTGACAGCCAGGCACGGGGTCCCACGTCTCCGTGCAGATGAGAGGGGACACGCACACTCACACTGGGCACGGATGTTAGCCTCAGCACCACCTGCAAACGTGGACACAGCCCAGAGGCGTCGACTGAGGTGGGCAAACGAAATGCCGTCCACACGCTGGGCGGGGGGGGGGGGGGGTCACTCAGTCACACACGGGAGTGACGCGGAACATGCTGTGCCGAGCGGCAGGAGCTAGTCACCCCGGGCCACGCTCCGTGTGGCTCTGTGTGTGCAAAGCGTCCAGAAGAGGCAGATGCAGAGACGGGGTGGGGGAGTGGTCTCCAGGGGGCACGTGGGAGGCAGTGGGGCTGGGGGGAGGGGGAGGAGGGGAGAGGACTATGAACCATGGGAGACTTTGGAGAGGTGACGAAAAGGCTCTGAAATTAAGTGAGGGGATAGGTGTGCAGTTCTGTCCGTGCTGAAAACCAGAGTGTCACACTTCGAGTGGTGAGCCGTATGGTATGTAAATTATACGTCAAGAATTGGGTTCCCGAATGTAACTGAACAACTCGGTGCCTGCCCCACCCCCAACCCCCACAGTCTCCAGGGGCCCGTCCCCCTCTCAGAACACGCCAAGGCCGTGAGCATGCTTCTCTCCTTGAGGAGCAAGGGCGCAGCAGCTTGGCAGGTGGGAAGGAGTCAAGGAGGCATTCAGATGTCACACGACCTCCCTGCCTCAATTTCCCCTTCTGCCCCTGTTCCCTGGGAGCAGGTGTGTGAGGGCCTGGGAGGGAGGGGCAAACAGATGGGCCAGAATGAGGTGGGTAGTGGCAGGGGCCTGAGCCCTGAGTCTGTGCTGTGGCGGAGCCAGATCTGTGGGCAACGGGGCAGGGGGGGCAGGCAGCTCGCCCAGAGACCCTGCTTGGCCGCTGTCAGGGCGAGGGAAGCCCAGAAACCCAGGGCTGGTGCCTGTAGGCTGGGCAGGGTGAGGGCTGGGCTGTGGGCGGGAGACAGCCGACTGCTGGCCTCGGTGGGGTGGGGGCGGGGTGGGGTGGGTGGGGCTTTGGTGCAGGGCTCCTACGCCTGGTCTGCCAGCCTCTGGAGCTCTGTGTCCAGCTGGCCGTCGTTAACCTCCAGGGCCCTGACCGGCAGGGTCTGTTCTCAGCTTCTGCTCCCTCTGAGGCAGCCCCTCCCTCGGGAGTGAACACGCTCGGATCTGCTGCCCGAAACCGTGCTCTCTCCTGCAGCTACCGGCCTGCCTTCTGCTCTCTGCCCCGCCAAGCTCTTCAGTGCCTTTTCTGCGGCACGGCCTCTGTTTCTCTTCCCGCCCCAGCATCGACCCCCTTCTCGTCTCGGAGTCCTCACGGCCCCCTCAGATGGCTCACGCAGCTCCCTAGCCCAGAGCCCCTCAGTACCCCGTCCCTGCAGGGGTCGGGGGTGCAGCCCCGTCCCATCCATCTTCCATCTGCACCCTCTCCCCGAGCCACCTCGTCTTGCCCAGAGGCCCCCGGGCTCTGCACTGAGGTAACTGGGCTGCACTGTCCCCCGAGCTGTTCCGAAAGCCTGCTGGACCTGCTGGACCCGCCCCCAGGGGCACACCCCTCACCCTGTGCAGGAGCGACCCCCTCATTCCCCATCAGCCTTTCTCAGAGGCCCTTTGCATCTCCCTTCCCTGGGGCTTCGCCTCTTCGAGGCCGAGGGGCCCGGACATCCCTGAGACCTCTGTCTTCCCACCTTCGCTCCCCCATCGTTTCCTTCTGGGTTGGCCCTGTCGTCTTCTCTGGTCAAGCCTGCTGCCGCCTCTGATGGCTCCTTCTGCTGCTCCTGCTTGGCCCGCTCCGCACAGGACCCGAGCGTCTTGCCAGAGTGTCTCTCAGCTCCTTCAGACCTGTGTTCCGTACCTGCCCCCTCCCCTCACCAGCAGAGCCGACCCTGAGACCTGTCCAGTGACGGCAGCCTGAATAGCACGTGCAAGCAGGTGACGCGGTTCGGGGAACCGAGGCTGAGGTGCTGCGAGTCACCTGGGCTCACCCAGTGCCAGAGAGTGGAGTCCGGGCCTCCTGACTTCCATCGGCCTGGGGCCCAGTCCAGTCTCTAACCTCCCGGCAGCCCCAGCAGCTCCTGGCTGTCGCCCCTCGGCCAGCGCCCAGTCCTGCCCAGACTCCACTCTCTGGCTCGGCCGGAGGTTCTTCCCACAAACCCCTGCTCCAGCCACCAGCCCTTCCCCACACACGGCTTCCTGCCGCAGCCTGTGCCAGTCAAGCACACAGTCTCCCGTGTCCGCGGCACCTGGGCCACAGCACCAGGCGCACGAGCAATTCTGAGCAGGCTCCACGCAGCCTTGCCCTCCATCCCACACTGTGCGTTCCTGAAAGGGACCCTTGAACAGTGCCACTTCTACAGTGGCACCCTAGTAAATGCCACTGAGTGGGCACACGCCTGGGGCTGCCCCCCCCTCCAGGAACTCAGGCCAGTGGGTCCCACGGTTCCCGCCACCCCAAGAAAAACACCTCACATCTGGGGAGTCTCGGCTCTCGGTCCCCTCACCTGTGACGGGGGGCTAAGAACATCTGCCCTGCTGCCTCCCGGGTGTGTGGCGAGAGTTAAGTGGAAGCTCTCCCCAACCCCTGAGCTGCTCTGGGTGCGGCAGCCTGAGGTGGGGGGAGCGGAGGCCACGGCACCAAGTTCTGCGTTTAAGGTGCTGGCGCTAAAGGGCTGGGCTCAGCGCCCCCACACGTCTCTGTCCCCCCCCTCGGCACCAGGCTCTGCCCCCAAGTCACCCATGGGTTGGAGCAAGTTTGTTGCCTCTCTGGGTCTCGGTCTCCTGAGGGAGTTTCTGAGTTTCTAAAGCTGCAGAACTAATAGAATCTTGTGTTCAAATAAAATCCCACACCGAGAAGCCATCTGGGGAGCACGTCAAAGCAGAGCGTCTCTGCTAGAGGAGGGGTGTGTGTCTGAGTCCCCAGGACCTGGCCCTTCCTCCCAGCCCCCGTAGCCACCCCGCGCTCCTCTCCTCACCCCAGCAGGGAGCCCTGTCCTCGGCTGTCAGGCCCTTCAAAGTGCAGCCAGGGGAAATGCTCCTGGGTGGGGCTGGGACAGACGTCTGACCCTCACTGCAGGGACTGTCACTTGGGGTCTCTTGGGCCTTAGGTCCCCCCCTCCGATGGGCAGCTCTTTCAGGAGACTGTGGCCCTCTTTGTCCCCGAGGCTCAGCTCACTGTGGGTGAAGGGGCCCAGCACCGTGTGTTGAACAGAGTAAATGGTGGATGAGGGAAGCAGCAGCGATGATGCTGAGAAGGATGTGGGAGCGGCTGCGCACTTGCCTAAGGACTTGGAGACACTCTGCCGTCCGGGGAGGCCTGGACCAGCCCTCTCCCTCCCCGACTCCCACACACAGGCACCGAGGGGAGTAGCCGCCTGGGCCTCTCCTCCCGCTGACCCAGCCTCTCCCCCGCATGAGGCTCTGACGCAGGAGAGGGGATGGGGAGGAGGGATGGCAAAGAGGAAGCCCTGGATCACAGCCTGGAGAGGGGAGGACTCCAAGGAAGTCACTGCATGGATGGGGGGCTTGGCCTAGCACGGGGGGCCCTGGGGGAAAGGCCAGGGGCTTCCTTGCCATCGGAGATCTTTTTCTTTCCATCTGCCTGCCCTGGACCAGCCCTGGTCCTCCGCCTCCCCCACCGACCCCGCCCCGCCTTGAACACTGCCCAGAGAAATGCTGAAGAACAACACAGGGACTAAAATAACCCCCCGCCTACTGGAAGGAAAAAGAGGAGAATCGTAAAACTCCCTCTGGTCCCCAGGCCTCCCCGGAGGCTGAGTGGAGCCTGAGTGGAGCCTCTTCGCCCCTTCCTGACGGGGCCAGCTCTGGGTGGTCCAGGAGGCCTGGTCCTGGCAACAGGCAGGGGACGGTGGGGGTGGGAGAATGGATGAGGGTTTTGGTTTATTTCTCCTAGAACTGAGGGGGAAAAATCACCTACAGGTAGTATGCAAAGGTATCTACTACCTGTGGGTTGGGGGTGGGATGGGGGGAGGGTGCCCTCTGGAGGTGAAGGGTGAGCCAATCACCACCCCCTGCGCCAGCCCAGGCCTGCCTGGCTCTTGGCAGGTGTTTCTGACAGCTAGAGGAGCCCAAAGTAGGGAGCTGAGTGAGAACCGAGAGAAAGCCTTGACCACAAAAGAACTTGGGCCAGGGAAAGTGCAGAGAGCCCGAGGGGTGGGCACAGAGGTTTTCGCCGCGGGGGACATGGCTGCCCTGGAGCGCTGAGGCCCCCAGGAGAAGCCTGGGGAAGAATCCGCGTCTGCAGCTGGACTCAGGCGAACACCGCGACTTTGCTCTCTGGGGCAGAAATGGAAGCTACCGCGCCCCTGACACCACCCCGGGAAGGTTCAGTGAAGAGACCCTCCTCTGGGCGGCTGGTGGGTCTGCAGGCCTGGGGTGGCCTGCCTGACTCTCTGCTCTCTCGGGGCCCTTTCCCACGGTCCATGTGGTTTGCTCAGGTTGGGGTGCCCGAAAAGCACCTATTCTGAGTGAGGGTCTGCCGAGGCGAGGGGCGGATACCGGTAGGTGCCAGTGGGCCAGCTGACCTGAACCCGGAGCGGGAGGCAGCCAAGAAGAGAATCTGGGTCAGGCAAAGCGGCGAGCGCGCCGTTCAGGGCTCCGTTAGGATGTACTGTGCACCTGCTTCCCCGCCGGGCCTCGCCATTTACACCACCAGCGGACCAGGCTGTGCGAGGCGGTCCAGAAAGGGGTCCCAGAGGCGAGACAGAATGGAGCGGATGCCGGGAGCGAGGCGTCCTCTCGGAGCCTCGGTACACCCATTTGTGAAATGGAAATCACGAACAGGCAGTTCTGAGAGCCGGGAAGGATGCGGTGACTCGGGAGCGCGCCTGCAGCGCGGGTGCGGAAGGACGACAGCCCCTGAGCGCGCGCGGGGCCGGGGAGGCTGGGAGAGCGGGTCTCGGACGGAGGCTTGGGGCGCGGGAAGCAAGAAAGAGGCCGGAGGGGGTGCTGCGCGGCCGGCGCAGCAGTCGCCTCCCGGACACCCGGCGACGAGAAGGGAGAGTGGACGCGGGGAGGCTGCACCTCTGTCCACTCCAGAGGCTGGAGTCACACAGGGGACCTTACGGAAAGCTCCCATTTCCCAGCTTTTCTCACCCAGAATCCCTCCCTTTGTTTAGCGTAGGTAGGGGGCGGGGAGAAGGCGGAGGGCGAGGAGGGAGGTCCCGCGGTGTACCGCCCCCGCCCCCCGGTGTGCGCAGCCCGGTGTGGCTCAGCTCCCGCGCTAGGAGCGCCCGAGGCGAGTCCGTCCGCCCCATCCCCCGACCAGGCTCGCTGGCCCTGGGTTCTCGGGCACCCACCGACTGGCTGCACTGAAGGCGTCGGGCTGGCGGGGGCGGGGGCGGGGGCGCGTTCGGACGGACCCGCTCAGGTGGCTGTGAGTTCTGCCAGCTTTGGTGACCTTGGGTAGGTCTGTGTTTCCGTCCGCACCGGGGGTCTCCGAGGGAAACTCAGGAGAGGGTTAAAACCGGCGACTAGAAAGCCCCTTTCTAGGAGCAGGAGTGGGCGAGGGTCCCGGGGAGAGCCGGAGCGGGGCCCGGGGCGCGGCTGGGAGGCTGGCGCTCAGCGGCCAGGGTGGGTGGGCGCACGCTAGGGAAAGGGGACCGCGCGCGCCACGGCCGACGCCGGGCTCGGTTCCCCGGACCAGCGTCTGTCAGCTCCGTCCCAGGTGCGGAGAAGGGCGCTACCTCTTTAAAAGCGTCCGGGGCCCAGCCTCCGCGCACCATGTGATTGCTTGAAAGGCCGGGGCTGCGGCGGAGCCGGAGGACGATGAGCGGCAGCCAGGCTGCGCGCAGCCCAGCCCTGCCCCGAGCGGCCCGGAGCTCCGCGGCGGCACCAGGTGTCCCCAACTTTGGCACCGCCTCTGGGACCCCCTGGCGGCCAGCAGGCAGGCTAGTGAGCTCCTGGTATTCTGTTCTGTGGGCTTCGGTGGGCAGAGGCACGCACGGGGACCGTGTGTGCCGAGAGCTGCCTCACACCTGATAAAAAAGCCAGGGGAGGACCCAGCACTGCTATCCTGAGTTGCTGAGTGGAACCTCCGGGGATGACAAGGGGAGGGACAGAGATTAGGCCGAGAAAGGGCAGGGGCGTCTCGCCAGCCTAGGCAGGCGCCCGCTGTGCCAAGTGGGGCTCATCTCCTGAGGGAGGGGACTCCAGAGCCCCGGACCTCTGGCCGGACAGACCTCCCACCCGGCGCGTCCCGACCCCAGGTGCCGCCACCGATGTGCCATGCCGCCCTCCATCTCGGGCTTCCAGGCCGCCTACATCAGCGTGGAGGTGCTCATCGCCCTGGTCTCCGTGCCCGGGAACGTGCTGGTGATCTGGGCGGTGAAGGTGAACCAGGCGCTGCGGGACGCCACCTTCTGCTTCATCGCCTCGCTGGCGGTGGCTGACGTGGCCGTGGGTGCTCTGGTCATCCCACTCGCCATCCTCATCAACATCGGGCCGCAGACCTACTTCCACACCTGCCTCATGGTCGCCTGCCCCGTGCTCATCCTCACGCAGAGCTCCATCCTGGCCCTGCTGGCCATCGCGGTGGACCGCTACCTCCGCGTCAAGATCCCGCTCCGGTGAGTCTGCCGCAGCGGGAGGTGCCGGTCACGCCCATGCTGGGCGGTGTGAGGGCCATCCTGAGAGTCTGGATGGTGCAGCGCAGGGCCCCAGTAAGCCAAGTGTCCTCTGGGCCGTTGGGCCCCGGTGCACACTCTGTCCCCTGCCCTCTGCTTTCCAGTGCCAGGCCGAGCTGTCGTTGAAGCAGGAGGGTGCTGGGTGGCTGGGGGAGTGCCAGCCTGGCGGTGCCCAGGACCCCGAGCTACGCTGCTGCTGTTCTCTGGACACGGCCAGCTGTCCAGCCTGGAGTGAGGGGTTGGAGGGGTCAGCAGGAGTCCCAGTGAGCACTGAGCAGGACCAGCGGAGTCACCAGTTTCGGGGGAGTGGAGGAGGCAGCAGGCTGCCAGGGGGCTGGGAGTGTGGAGGGTGGCCCACCAGGAGCCGGAGGGCGGCTGCTCCAGGCAGACAGGGCAGCCCTGCCGCAGACACTCACACCCGTGCTGGCTGGCAGTGCCCTGTGGGTGGCCCCGGGAGACCGAGCAGTCAGAGCGCCTCTGCCCGTCACCCATGCTGGCAGCTCTGTTGCAAGAGGGAGGACAAGCGCGGCGCCTTCTCTCGACCACCCTGCTTGGGCACAAAACCGGGCAGGTCTTTGCTGGTCACCACACATGGACTCAGGCTGCGTCCAGGCAGCACCAGGGTGGGTGGCCTCATGGTGGCTGCCTTCTCAGGAGTATTAGTGCCCCAGGGGCTCCTTCCCCAGGGCTTCCAGGCCACCCTCTCGGCACCAGGCAGGACCTGGGCGCGCTGCCAGCCGGCCCTGCTGGGACACCCCGTGAGGCCCCTCCGTGTGGCGCGGGGGCTGTGGCCGGCTCTGGCACCTGCCGTCCCTGCAGCAGCCTCCATATCTGGGACATGGGGCCTGTGGCCTTCGTTGGCAACTTGCCCGGGCAGGCCCAGCCACCCATGTGTCTCCCATTTGCACTGAGTTTGTGCAACTTCAGGAAGCTTTTTCCACCTACCTTTTTTCCTGTTCTCACCGTGCTCCGGACGGAAGCTGCAGTGGGAGCAGGTAAAGGGAAAACTCAGACCCAGGGTGTCCCCTGACACCATTTGGGAGCAGAGCCTCCAGGTTTCCCAGGGCAGGCATTATGGACACCCAGGACGCTCGCCCCCGCAGGGCCTTCGAGCTGCCCTGGGTCCCAGGTCTGGAGGGCTGTGCAGGAGACACTGGTTGCAGCCCACTCGAGTGGCCAGACCTCTGCTGACCATGTGCAGTGTCGCCACCTTGGGAGGCTCACACGGACAGGCAGGTGTAGGCAGCTGCTCGGGAATCCTGGCTGGAGCGGGTGTGAAGGTGAGCAGAAGCCTGGCCCTGCTGTGACGGAGGTGAGACCTGCCCTGCCTTCCCTGTGGGGTGTAGTAGCTGCTGAGCTGCCCCCCGCAAGGGTCAGCTTTGGCCTCTGTGCACCTGGCGGGGGGGGGAGCTGCCTTCTGAGGGTGGCGGCTGCACTGAGACTGAGCCTGCAGGCCTGGGTTCCCGGCCCTGCGGTGTGTGTCTAGCTGTGTGACCGCAGAAAGTCACTCATTCACCTGCTTCAACTTGGGTTCCTCATCCACCAAAGGGGACGTGGACACTGTCCCTTCTTCCCGGGATGACTGGGAGAACATGAAGTGCGTAGTCTGTGTTGGGCATGTTGTGTGCAAGCCACACATGGCAGGTTGGCATTTGTGGTCTTATCACGACAGACATAAGGCAAAGTAGGCGAGGGCTGACCCCCCCACGCATGCCCCCACCCCCAGCTCCCCAGGAGGTGCCAGGCACCGTGGGTTGGTCGGCAGTGCCTGAGGGGCAGCTGTGCATCCTGCCCGTGCTGCTCTTTGCACAGAAAGCCTGGCCTGGCATCCGGCCTGAAACAGGCTCTCAGCTCCCGGGGACTGAACCAGCTGGATGTCCAGAGCTCACTTGGTTGAGCCCCAGGCAGGCCTCCCAGATGCCGACCCTCTGATTTACCATCTCTCTGTGGCCCCCCTGCTCCTGGGCCGCCCAGCCGCGCAGGCCCCAGAGCCTGGAGGGCCCCCTCCCAAGGGGGACTCCTAGATGGAGGCTGGGCTGAGGTGGCAGGGCACTCCAGGCCCCTGCCTGTCACACTCCCCACGGGCCCCCTGGAGTCCCCGGGCTGCTGGATCTGAGGGCCACCTCTCGGCCTGGGGGCCCCAGCACTGGGAGCCAGAGGTGCACGCAGCCCTGGGCCCCAGGAAGGAATCTGGACAAGCGTCGGCAGGTGTGTCCCTGCAGCTCTGACGAGTCTGCGGGCCCCCACCAAGCGAGGCTCGGTTTGGGCAGTCAACCACAGG
This sequence comes from Sturnira hondurensis, assembly GCF_014824575.4. Taxonomy (NCBI): domain Eukaryota; kingdom Metazoa; phylum Chordata; class Mammalia; order Chiroptera; family Phyllostomidae; genus Sturnira; species Sturnira hondurensis. Next base: position 2,567,120 of record NW_028091436.1, read on the forward strand.
TTTTATTTCCTTCCACTTGGCAGGCAGACAAGGGAGAAGACAGGTTCGCAGCCTGCAGTGCGATCATTACCAAAGGAGAAAAAACCTCACATGGTTGGTTCATCAATGACCTGTGGTCATTTACATGTGCTTTGCAGGTCATTTGCATAACACCTTCACTTATTTGGCAACTGATGCCCTATTTCTCTCAGCTCCCACTTCTGGGAACCCCACCACGTTCGTCTCAGCACCCCCCACCCTGGGGGTGGCACCCACTCCAGGGGTGGGCCCTGCAGAGCAGGCTGGCGGGACACCCTGAGCAAAGCCCAGTCTGTGGTCAGGAGACCCGGTGGGCGGGGCGGGGTGAGGGGAGGTGGGTATGGGAATCAGCTCGACCCGAGTTTCAGCCTGGCTCTGTTACTAAATGCCACCTGGGATGCTCGTTCACCCTCCGACCCTGCCCCCACCCCCGGCCCCCGCCTGGTTAGACGAAGGGGCGGGATGGGCCCTCTCCGAGGTTCCTGTCAGCTCCGTGGCTCTTCCGTGTCGTTCCTCCAGACCGTGCTGTGTTGAGATCTTGGTGAAGCAGTGATGTTTTTAGCCCCTAGCGGGGAGCGGGCGTGAAGCTGCGCCTTTGCCGGCTGTGGCTCAGAGCTCGCAGCCTCTCACTAGTGGAGACACCGGGCAGCCCCTTCCTGCAGACACTTCGTTAGATGAACTGAGGTCCGAGGTCAAGGAGGATCAGCAATTTGCCCAGACAAACGTCTTGTCAGGAGGAGCTGGGGTTGAATCGAGGCCAGGCGCCTCTGACCGGTGAGCCCACATGTGGCCTGAGTCACTCCCAGGAAGCTGTGGGGCTCACGGGGGAGGGTGTCGGCGGGGTGGTCTCTCTCCTCTGATCTGGGCCTGCGCCTCCTGCTCTCCGCTCAGCCCACACACGCTCCTCCCCTCCCCCCTCACCTTCACCCCAGTGGGCAGAGGAGCCCCTGGTAGCCTCGCCTCTGTCCACAGCTGGAAGCCTGCCCGGCTGGGCTGCTGACCGGGAAGCACAGCCAGGAGTGGAGGCCCGCCTGCTGGACCAGGCTCAGGCAGAGCGAGAATTCGGGTAGATTAGGGTGTGTTCGCTTTCAGACAGGACTTTAGCCCTCCACCCTCCCCACTAGCTTGGGCTTCTCTTGACAATTAAAGGGGGCTGTGCTTGTACCCACGCCCACCTCCAGCCGGCCACCGTCTGGGGCCTCAGGGGCTCAGGCCCTGGCCTCTGCTTTCAGAGGCCTTCAGCATCCCCTTGCCTGGTCAAGGACGGGTCCTGCAGAGGCTCTGTGGAGTAGCCCTGCCGTCCAGCCCCCGCCCCTGCAGAAGGGGAAGCAGAGGCCAGGGTTCCAGCATGGTGAAGGTCACTCACGCAGGAGGTCTGTCCTCCCCTGCCTCCGTGCTCACTCTGGCTCCCTAGCCTCCGACCCTGAAGGCCAAGGCCGGGCAGGAAGAGCTCTCAGCAGTCACCCCCTTCAGGGACAGAGCAGAGTCAGCAGGTCACTGCTGGGCTGAGGGGAGCGTGATTGGTGATTAGAAAGGTCATTGTTTGAAGTAGGGGCGGCCTTCAAGTAGGTTTTGCTAAAGAGTGAGCTGGGCCCGGTGCCGTGGGCTGTAGGCGAGACCAACGTTGAAGAGTTCCCAGGGTGGCCACTTCGCCGAGCTGGCGAGGAGGCGGCTCCCGGCCTGCCACCTGCCTAGGTCTGAGCTTCTGGGAAGCAGGTAGTGTCTGAGGTGCCCTCTGCAGAGGGTCCTGGGGTGCAGTCCTGAATGTATGTTTACTGTTTAAAATGTCAAAAATCTAGGGAAAAATAAAGATGAGAAAGTCATCGGTAGCTCTACCACATGCGGATGAGTGTTACTATTTGGCATTCCAGAAAAATTTTCCGCACATCTCTCCCTATCTGGTCATCAGCTGTCGGCCACCTGGCATTCTTCCACAGTCAAGAGCATCTGTAGCTTCGTATTCCCGTTTGTTTACCTCGTGTGGTGTTTATAGGCATCTCCCCATGTCGACACAGGTGATTTGGTAAGGATTTTGATGGTGGTGCCGTGTTCGCTTGGTTTTTAATGCATCTTTCAGTCTCATCCATTACTGACCTTCCTGAGAACGGTCCCCTCTGCGCCACAAGGGACCAGGTGAACCGTCTCTGTCAGGTGCTCAGGGCGCATCTGTGTCTCCTTCCCCACCGCTCATGGTCCAGGTGGCTTTTCTGAGCTTGGTCAGTGCCAGACGGCCAGGAGCACACCCGCCCACCCGCCCACGTCCTCCCATGCCCGGCTCCGAGTAGGCCGGCTGTCTGCATTTCTTCAGTAAAAGAACATCATATTTTATTTATCCATTCCTACAGTTTCGATGATTAGGGTTATTACCATGTTTAAAAATCATTACAACTGTCACAGAATGCTGTTCAGGAACCTCGTTGTTTGGGAGGTCGGGGCCGACCCTGCACCCTGGGCTGCGTCGCTGCCCCCAGCACAGCCTCCAGCTGTGAGGGGTCCCGGGCCGCGGTTTCCCAGCTCTCTCTACCCCAACTTCGTCTCCACTCCAGCTCGGTCACTCCTCCAGGCCAATCCCACGGGAGCTGCAACCCCACCCTGGGAGGGAGCCTGGCATTCCTTTGCCCCGGGCCTCTCCGGGTTGGGTGGGCAGGATGGGTGGGCCACGACGCGGCTCATCTCAGTGCCTGCCCTCTCCCCCACGAGGCCTGGACGTCCCATTACTCAGCCTCTCGGTGAGGAGCGCCGTCCCAGGCCGCAGGGCTGGGGTGTGTCCCTGCTGCTTGGCCCGAGGTGGCAGGGCAGGGACAGAGCAGAGATGAGAGACGACAGGGGACCCTTGGGCTGTCGGTCGCCCCCACAGCCTACGAGGCTCAGCCAGACAGCTCCGCGTGCATTCACAGACGACAGACCTCGGGACCACCGCCCAGGGCAGTGCTTAGGACAATTTCCGCAACCCAGAGGGCCCCCTCGTGTCGCCCCTGGTCAGTGCCCTCGAGAGTGACCACCAGGCTGGTCTTTGTGCCGCCGATCGGTTTTGCCTGTTGGTGAGCTTTTCTGAAGGAAATTGAGTGGCGTGTATGCTTTTCTCTATACTATATTGTGTTCAGTTTAAACGCTGATTTGTTGAGATTCTGGCATATTTGGAAAAAAGAGCCCAAGAGTTTGCTTGTGGATTGGATGTGGGCACGAGAGAAAGAAGAGCCAAGTGTAACCATGCTTTTTGTCCCGAGCCCCCAAAGCGGGGCTGTGGGTGTGGCTGGCGTGGGAATAACAAAGGTTCCCTTTCGATCTCGCTGGGTCTGGGCCGAGTGTGATGCTGAACAGGCGGTTGAATGTTCATGGGTGACTTCAGGTGTGAAGTCAGGGTGGGGGGTGGGGAGCCGCTGGCAGGTGGGCCCCGTGGCTGGACAAGTCCCCACGATGGAGGGGAAGAGCAAGGACTGAGCGTTGAGGGGCTGGGGAGAAGGGCAGGCACCAGCACAGAGAGGGAAGGGGAGCCAGACACGTGGAGGGGACCCCAGAGCCCCGAACGTGGTGCCCGAGAGGCCCAGTGTGCAGAGCGCGTCGGAGGCAGCTGGCGTGGCTGCTCCTCTGAGGGGCCTGGACAGCGATGCAATGGAGCGAGCAGGGCAGGGGACGGGCACTTTGTTCCCTGTTGTTCTCTCGGACGCGGTGACGTTAGTCTGTGTGCCGACTGAGACTTGGTGCAGCATAGAGTGAAGGAGGGCCTTTCTGGAGTGAAGTCCTGGAGAGGGGGCAGGCGAGGACCTGGGGGCCACCCAGAGGGTGGGTGGTCTCCAGGGCCGTGGAGCTCGGCTCCCAGCAGGAGGCAGAGTGTGTGGCGCAGGTACTGGGAGGTGGCATCCCCTTCCGAAGGCAGGTCAGCGGTGGGGAGAGAGGATGCAAGAGGCAGCCATGCACAGAGTTGAGACCGCGAGTCATGTTCAGCTGCAGGGGCGCAGCCCCCAGGAGAGTCCCCTCCCTCACTGACCCAGGTGCCCCTGCCTCTGTGCCCTTAGGGACTGGTGGGCGAGGGTGATCTCCAGGGCAGGGGCAGAGCTGGGCTACAGCCTGAGGAGAAGGCAGGGAAGGGAGCCGCCCTGGCATTCCCCGAGTCAGGCTGTGCTTGGCCTCTCCCCAGGGCGGCCGGTGTCGGTGTCGGAAGGAGGCCGGGCCCATGGCTCAGGGCCAAGCACTTGCACTTCAGTCTGAGTGCACCGAGAAGCCTCAGAAGTGCTTTAGGCAGGGGTGACGTAATCCCAATTGCATATTTAAGAGGTCGAAAGTCCTTAATAAAGTATCAGCGAATCAAATCCAGCGGTATACAAGAAGCATGATCTGTCTCAATCGAATGTCCTGTGTGCAAGGGTGGTACGCCCACCACGTGGACACAGGATGGTCCGGCCTGTTGGGTGCAGGGTGGATGGGGGCAGGGCAGGCTGTGGCAGTGTGGGCGGGCAGGGCGGGGTGTGGAGAGGACCGGAGAGATTGCAGCCTGTCGGCCTCAGAGCCTGGGGGGTGCTGGAGCGGATGTGCGAAGTGGAGAAGGAGTCGGCTGTGACTCTGCGGTTTGTGGCTGAAGCCACGGGGTGGATGTGCTGCCCGGCCTGGAGCCGGGGGTGGTGAGGGAGGGCGGCGGCGGGTTGACCCAGATCCTCAGAGAGACTGCAGTGGAGGTGACGGCAGATCCCCCATGGTGGCCCTCTCACTGGCCCCTGCACAGTGGTCTGTGACGGCACAGCAGGGGCTTGTCACAGCTCCTGGGCACCGAGTGGCAAGTGTCAGCTAAGGCAGCAGGGACGGTGGTCACTCAGGCTGCCGACAGTGATTATGTGCCCAGCACAGACCCAGGGAGAAGAGCTGGTGGGCGTGGGGCACTGGCCACTGGAGAAGGCCCCGGCTGGCCTGACCTGCCACAGTCCCCTTTAGCTCCTGGAGCGAGTGTGCTTGGCAGGGCAGGGGAGAGGGGAGGGAGGAGGAAGGGGGTTGGCCCCTGCACCGGGGCCAGACCTGCAGGCTCTCAGAAGCATCCACTTCCCAGCCCCTTCGCCCCTCCCCCGCCCCAGCGTGGCCAGGGCCAACTGGCAGCCTGGTTTCTCTCCCAGTGGAACCAAGGGCTCAGGCCACAGCCGCCCAGCTGGACCGGGAAGTCCGCGGGCAGCACCCTCCTGGGGGCAGGCGAGGGGGAGGTCCGTTTGAAGGGCGCCCCTGCACCCTTGACACTTTCAGTGACCCCCTTTTCGGTGAGGGGTGCCACCCTCCCTGTTCACGGGGACACACCTTGGATGGACGGGTGTGAGCACACTGAGCACATGCCTCTTCACGCTTCCTCCACGTCGTCAGGAGGGCCTGGCCAATGAGGGGCACTCAGGGAGCGGGCGCTGTTACTGGGTCGGATTTCCCGGAGCCTGTTTGACGTTCGGAGCATGGTGTCCACTGGCCTCCGCTGTCCGCTGCACTCAGGTCTGCCCCAAAAACGAGCTACAAGCTCTTGAGGGTCAGCGCGGCTCTCTCCCGTCTCTGCCTCGCACCCCAGCCGGCCCTCAGCAGCTGGGCGGGTCAGGAACAGGAGGGTGCTCCCCGGGAGGAAAGCACTCACGGGGCAGGTGGGGTGGCCCGGCTGGGAAGGAGCCAGTCGGATATTTCAGAGTCACCCACGGGCCAAAGGCAGGCCCTGGCGAAGGAAGGATTATTTCATTAAGACACTCCCAGGAGATCGGGGGTGGGGGGCTGGGCACAGAGCAGTAAAAGGTCTCATCCCAGCTTACCTGGCAAGTTCCAGGGGTGGGGGGGGTACCCCAGTCTCCGGATGTCCCCACAGGCTGCTGTTTCCAGGAGGGAAGGCTGTGAACAGCCCCTCTGGGACCTCCGTGCCTCCCGAGTCCCCCCTTCCCTCCGGGGAGGAGGATGTTCAGTGTGTTTGGGGCATCACTGGGCCCAGCAGACACAGGGGCCAGCCCTCTTCAGGGAACCCCCATTACAGGCTCCTCACGGCCACCGTGAAGACAGTGGTGCAGCAGACACCTCCGGAGCACTGGTCAGGCCCGGGGGCTGACAATCTGCATGGAGCCAGCGAGCCAGCGAGGGGTGTGAAAGCGTGGCTGTAATCAGGACAGGGGCCACATGGCTCCGTGGGGCAGGCGTGTGGGGTGGTATTCACACATTTCACACCTGTGGGCTGTGTGTGTGTGTGTGTGTGTGCCTGTGTATGCGCGGGGTGGGGGTTATGGCTCTTCATTCTTACTTTTATGAGTCACGAAATGCAGGCCTGGGCTTCCAGATCATTCATGAAACTGCCTGTTCACCCCCATCCCCTCCTCCCGCCCAGCCCCTCGTGAGTCCCAGCCCGGGGGCCCCCTTCCTGTTCGTGCTTCACCCCGAGGCAACAGCCCCGTTTACATGTTCAAGTCAGCGTGTGTCTGTGGTGACACCAGGCCTGTCCTCAAGGGCACAGACCCACGGGCGATGATTCCCCAGTGGCCCCAGGAGGAGGCCTGGGCAGGCTCGGCCCACTCCCGGCACACGGCGCCCAGCCCCATGCCGCCCTCCCCCTGGGCTGGGGGCGCTGCCTCTGCCTCCGGCCATCTTCTTCCCGCCCAGGCCTTGGGTTTCGGAGAAGGATGAGGCCTCTCCCATAAACACCCCGGAAGCTGCTCCTTCTCTCATCGGTCTAGTTCCTGCTCACTCTGTGAGGCTCTGCTCAGAGGACACCGCCTCCAGGGAGCCTTTCTCGTCCTGCCCTCACTTCCCCGCAGCTCCCGGGCTCCCCTGAAACACAGCCATTGTCTGACCTGCTCACTGGCCCAAGCCCATTCTTGCTGTGTCCGCGCTGCCAGCATGGTTCCATTTTTGTCTCCAACAACTGACCCAAGGGGTCTCTGAAGGGACGTTAGTAGGAGCAAGTGGCCTTTGAACACCTGGTGTTTGCGAGACTGCGCCGAAGACCTGGCGTGGGTGCTCTTGTGTGAATTCTTGCACAGCTTTCTGAAGAGGCAGCATTTTGTACGAACAGTGTAATGTAGCCCTGGCTTCCACATCTCCTGAGAAGCCGAGGCTCTCAGAGGTCAGACAACCTGCTAACAGCCACAGAGCTGCCGCCTGCAACGGGACTGTCCAGTGAGTGATTGAACAGGTGAATGAAAAGACCTGTGTTTGCGCCTTGGCTGCAGCACTGCCAGGTGATCTTGGGGGAATCACTTACCTGTCTGGGTCTCAGTTTCCACATCTGTGAAATGGGCTCAATTCCAATTGCTGCAGCAGAAACCTGTCTGTAAGGCAGCGCGGTCGGATCAGGAGGTGAGTATAGCATCGTCGTTCAGGAGTGATCTGACTATGGGTGTGTGGGGGAGGGTTAGGCACCCCGGCCTTGCCCCTGCCTGGTCTCTGGCCTGCAGTTCAGAGCTGCCCCAGGGCTGGCATGGACCTGGCATGGACCTGCAGGCGTGTGGGAGCAGAGCACAGACCTGCACAGTTGTGGGCGGACATGCCCCATGCCTGGAGCCCACCTGCTTCCTCTCTGTGTCCCACCTGCGGGAGCTGTGGAGGGCTCCCTTTGGGCGCTGGACAGGAGGGTGAGGCTCGGTGACCAGTGGGTAGAGGGAGGCTCCACGCGGGCAAGAACGCCTGTCCCATGTGCAACGGGTGCTGGGCTCCAGGAGTGTGTCTCCCCAGGGCTGAAGCCACATCGGCCAGGAGGGGGCAGTCTCTAGGCCCCTCCTCCCATCAGAACGTAGCCAGAGTCTGAACTCTGTTTGTAGTCAAGGCGGGAAGAAAAACGTTCAAGGGAAGCACTTGTGAGGAGACTCAGGGGTACGGGAGCCCCTCCCTTCTGTGGGAAGCTGGGGGACGAGGATCCCCCAACCCGCCCAGTGCTGAGGGGGGCTTGGGGCTGGGAAACCGGAGCCCGGAGCCCGCGGCCTAGGCTGCCGCTGGCTCTCTCCGCAAGCCACCTCATTGGTAAGGGGACTCTGGTCCCTGGTCCCTGCCTGACTCCCTGGGGGGCGTCAGCAACGCAGGGGAGTGGCAGTCAGGCTGCCGCACTGGTCTCCCATCTCAGACGCCCCAACCCTGTGTTTCTTCACCTGTGAACTGGAAACACCAACAGGTGCCTCGTGGGTTGTGGATGCTCCTAGGTAGGGACGAGTCTCTCCCCGGCGTTGCGGTGCTCCTTCGCCTTTCTGGGAGGCAGGGCGAGCGGTGGACGGCGGTGCATGCGTGTCTGTCTGTCTGTCTCCTTGCGGTTGGGGTGGGCAGCCGACCAGCTCGTCCACACTGTGGCCTGAGGCTTCCTTTGCACGGATGGCGCCGCGAGCGTGACCATGGGGAAGTGACTGTGGCCCGGCTGGCCGCCACCTGGAGCCCGAGCACAGATGAGGGCGTGGCCTGTCCCTGCTCTGGGCACAGGGCCTGGGCACCTCCCCTTCTTCCTCAAGCCTGGCAGTGAGCGTGGGGGCTGCCTGGCAGGAGGGACCCCAGGAAGGGAGCCCAACCCTGTGGTTGGGGAGGGGTGCCACCTTTCCGCCGATCTCACTGACGTTGGCAAGGCCGGCATCAAGTCCACCGTGCAGGGAAGGCGCTGAGATGCCGGGAGGTCGAGGAACGTGGAAATAAGTTCGAAAGTGGAAAAGGGGGCTTGAAGAGCTGCCCCGTGGGCCCCTGAGGGGGCGCCGCATGTGATGCACCTGCTCGCTCGGCCTCTGTCATCGTGGAGTGTCCTGGCTTCTGCCGGTGACAGGGGTCAGCACAGGCTGCGCCGAGAGGTGAGAGCAGGGACTGAGGCTGCTCGGGCCGCGGCCTGGTGTGGCTCCCTGCTGGACCTGCCTGCTTCCTCTCTGGACCCAGCGCCTGCACGTGCCCCCCTGCATGACCCCCCTGAGGGCAGGGAAGGCAAATCTGGAGGCAGAAAGGACCCCTCGAGGCCCCAGAGGTGAGCGGTGGGGAGAGGCTCGGGGAGGCCTTCTCGGCCACACAGGCAGAGGTGCTGCAGCTGCAGAGAGCCCGGCCTCAGCTCCGCACCAGCCAGCCCTGCTGGGGCTCTGGGTGCTCCCGGACCTCCCTGGGCCTCAGTGTTCCCATCTGCAACACGGCAGCGACAGGAGCCCTGTGAGTGGTGTGAGGGGACCTCCGCCCTCCCCGCCTCCCACCTGGTGCCGCCCTCCCCTCTGCGTGTTCTGGGCGCCGCTCCCCAGGTGCTGCTCTCACTGATGGCGCGTCAGTGTGGGCCTGGCAAGGGTTCCCTCCTTCTGGGTCCTCTGTCACCTCCCCCCAAGAGGAAGGGCTGGAGCTGCGTTGGAGCCGGGCATGGAGTGCTGTGGGCCTCGAGAAGCTCGGACTGACAGGCACGAGACTGTGTCCCTCGGTGCCTCACGGCCACAGGGCAGTTCCCTGCTGGAGCCCCAGAGCAGGGCGTGGAGGCTTCTGACCCGGGTTGCAATTCTGTTTGTTCGGCCGTCAGCTGCATGACCTTGGGCTAGCCCCCAGACCCCTGGTGCTTGGACCAAGGACAGGGAGGAGACCGCTGGGAAGCAGGGGCCCAAGGGACTCTGGAAGCCTGGGGGACGGAGGCAAGTGTGGCCCCGAGTCTCAGAGGCGGAGACAGGCCCTGAGAGGGGGTCCGATTTGCTGGCAGCAGCCTGAGTCTGAATCAGACCTTGTCCCTCTCAGGCTGGCCTGTGTCTGTCCCTCCGCTGGAGGAGGGGGCAGCGGCTACAGAGGTGAGAGGTCAGGGGCGGGGCTCGAAAGCTGGTGCTCCCTCTAGCTCCTCCTCCACGGGGCAGCTCCAGGGCCCAGAGCGGACCTCCCACATGGCCCACACTGGGGGTGTTGGCTTCACTGGGGAGAGAAGGCCCTTTGGTGTCCCCTCCCCCTCCCTGGTCCTGCCCTGCCCATTTCTGCCTCGTTCAGTCCCTCCTTCAGTCCCTAAGGCTCACTGTTGCCAGCAGCCTGGTGTTCTTTTTCCAGCTCCGCGCACTTTCAGGCTTTCATGCTGGTGGGTGGAAAAAACGGCTTTGATTTAATAAGCTCCCCCCTCCCCGCCCCCACACCACCGCCGAGGTCCCTGCAGGGTCCTGGCGCATGTGAGCACCTTGCAGGGTGGTGCTGAGGCAAGAGAACCGACAGAAAGGGCCTCCAGGGCTCACCCCTCAGAGCCCCCGTTCCAGGATGCTGCCCGGCTCCCTGCTGTTCCGTTCAAGGGCGCAGGCCGCATCCCACGGAGGAGGACAGGCTGTTCCCCACGCTGGCAGTGAGCAGGGGGCCGGCCTTGCAGCGGGAGGAACTGGGGTCTGACTCCTGCTGGAGCCTCCTAATGAAGCGGCCTAATGAAGCCTAATGAGGCTTCACATGCTGGGCTGGGTGAGGTGGGGCAGCCCGAGGCTCCCGTGGAAGGCCCGCCTTTGGGGGCAGGGGGCGCAGGCCCTTGTGCAGGCAGGAGGGGGCTGTGTGAGCAGGGCCCCCTCCCCCCAGTTCTCTCACACTGAAGCCGACCATTGATATTGCTGTTTGTAACTTTTCTGTTTGTTGGGTTCATTCTCTTTCCACGGTCTGTTTTCAGTTAAGAATGGTGTGAGAACCTGCTCTCCTTCCCCGAATCTGGCTGGATGCCGACTGGGCACCAGGGACTGGGGCAGGTTTTGGGAACCCACGGCGAACTGGAGTTGCTCCTCACACTCTGGGACACACAGTCAAAAGCTTGGGCAGGAAAACAGAGTTTTGCTGATTGTCCCCCAAGGGGGCCCTGTTCCGTGCCTGCATCCGCCTGGGCCAGCCTGGTCCCTGCCCACCTCCCACTGCCTCAGGGACCTTCCTGCCCCCAGCCCATCCCTGGGGCAAATGCTGGGGGACTGGAGGGGCAGGGTGGGTGGGGTGCAGGGCGCTCGTCTGTGGGCCGCGGGCTGAGAAGGGCTGCTTCCTGGGTGGGGCCCGGACTCTGGGCTCTGTTCAGTGGACGGAAGGGAGGGAACGTGAGGAGACCCCACTGAGAGGAGGCGGGAAGCAGCTCTGTGCTGGGCTTCTTCCCGCCGCGCCCCCTCCCCTGCGATGTAGTAGGAGCCATGAAGTTGGACCCTCGGGAGTACTTGCTGATATGAAAGTGCCAGCAGTGGAGAATAACAGGCCCCCCGGGTAGGAGTGTGTTCTTCCTCTGGGAAAGTTTCCAAGGTGGGGGGCCCTTTCCATCCTCTCCGTCCTCCCCTGTTGCCTGTTGCCTCTTTCCCAGAGGGTAGATGCCATGAGGTCTGGGGAGCCCTGAGGGCTCAGGCAGGGGGTGCAGAGGAGAGGAACCCAAGCCTGGGGAGAGCGTTGCCCCAGCGGCCAGGGGAGGCGTGCGCACTGGGGCGCCCGTCTACACAGAGTCTCTCCAGCAGGGACAGCCCTTCAGGCAGAGGCCGAGGCGCCCCTGGTATCAGACCGGCCAGGAGATGCTCAGGAGGATGTGCCTGTCTGTAGCCCCCCCCACGCCACGCCGCACACCCCAGAGGGAGCTACCACCCCCTGCTAGTCAGAGGGGTCAGGGAACACGGACTGATTCTGTACCAAGGCTGAGTTCGCTACAAAGTAGACGCCAAAGCCATGTGAACAGCCTCCCGAATCAAAACAAGACACTTTGTGTCCCTGCGCCCGCTGCATCTCCGCAGGACAGACTGGACTTTCTCGGGCACTTGGGTGCCTTCAGGAGGTGGAAGCAACGGGCACCTAGCAGGGGCCCTGCTCAGTCTCTGCGCCAGCCTCTGGGCCACACGGCTTCCATGCCAGTCTCACTGTCCCACTGTGCTGAGGACAAGACCCAAAGCAAGGGTCTGTGACCTGCTGAAGGCCACGAGCTATTGGCTGGTGGGGCCACGGTCTGAACTCATCTGACTCCTCAGCTGAGGAGGAGCTGAGGAGTCAGCTCCACTCACTCAACAATATTTAATTCTCTTTCCATTCCCTGGTGCGCCCATCCCCCCACCCCCTTGCCCCCCGACTGCCGCCATGGGCGAGTGGCCAGAGTGACACATTCTTAGTGGGGGACCCCCTTGGGGAGCTGATGTGCTTTGGGGCTCCTGCTCCCCCAGCTGGTCCTCCTGCGCCTGCCCAGTGGGTCTAGGAGAGGGGAACCCCGGGCACGTGGGCACCTCTCATTCAGTCATCCTGCCGAGGGTCCAGGTGCCGGAATCCAACCGGAACTCCTGACACCTGCAGGGCGAGGTGGTGAGGCAGGAGGCTGCTCTCAGGGGTCCTGATGTGGCCGGTTCACCTCAGGCCCCCTCTCTGGGGAGTGCAGGGCCTTGTCTGCACCCTCCAGCCGGGCACAGTGAGGTGAGGACACTCAGTGTCCAGGCTGTGGGGTCCTCGGCCACCTCTTGCAAGTGACCAGAGTCTGCTCCAGTTCCCTGCCACATCAGGTCTCTCCGCTTCACCGGAGAAGGAATGTCGCCTCCTCTGACCGGGCGGCTGCCCTGGGGAGGCCTCGCGGCGCAGCCGCTCACAGGTCACTGAACCCTGGCGCAGACACGGTGGCTTTTTCCATGCCACCCGATGAGTCGGAAAGTCACCCACAGTGGGTGGGGCCCTGCAGCTGCAGAGTCAGCGGCTTTCGGTGCCGGAAATGGCAGGAATGCCGAGGTCGGGGGACAGTTTCTGGAGTTGACCGTTTGGGTCAGAATCCCTCTTCCTTGAGGACCCTCAGCCACTGGGCCGTGGGGGCTGCACCTGCTTTTGGGGGGCAGAGCTGGCTGCCGCTGGGGTGGCAAGGAGGTAGCTGCATCTCAGAGTCACCCAGGGCAGTTTCCCAGCACAGCACCCGGGCCTCCTGCCCTCGGGGTACGTCTGGACTCTCAGGATAAGGGTGGGGACTGGGGGCAAATCCCCTCCCTTGATCTGGGGAATGCCTTCCAGCACCCCACTCCCTGTGGGCGCCCCAGTGTCAGAGCCTCTGAGCACAGCAGGGCCCAGACACAGGGCCTGTGAGTTCAGGGCCTGTGGGGCCCGGGAGCGTGGTGTTTGGCCTTGGGCGGTGGCCCCGGCAGTCAGGGCAGAAGCCCCGTCTCTCCTGCTGGCTCCAGAGGCGGGGAGGGTCCTCAGAGTGGCCAGCAGCACTTCCCAATGCTCATAATGCTAATAACCCAATGGACTCGCTTGGCTCCTTTCTCTCAGAGCTCAGGGTTCCCCCTCCCCCAGCAGCTCTGCAGGCTGGCTGTGTGCCCAGACGCCCCCTCTGGGGATGTGGGACACCGTGGTCCCAGCTGGTGGGCGATGCCACAGGCCCCAAAGCAGCAAGATTCAAAGCAGGGTCATTAGAACCCAGACGTTCTGGCCTCCGGTGCCCCACCTGGCCCTTCCTCCAGACTCCTCTGGGTAAAGTTACTGTTACATCTTTGGCCCCTGGAGTGATTGTATCTGGTTTCCTGTTTTCCTCCGGGAGGAAGACTTTCTCTGCAGGAAGCAGTTTAATAGTCTGAAAACCTTACTTCCCTGGTCTTGGGATCCAAGTTTCCAGTTACAAGTGCCTGAGAAAGGAGGCAGGAAGGAGGGGACCACAGCCATGAAATGCCCTCCTCGGCCCCGTGGGAAAGGGGTTCAGCCATCTCAGGGGCATGACCACAGAGGGTGCTGACCCCTCTGGCCCCCCGCCCGGCGCTGGGCCCAGGACCTGAGAGAGGAGCCTGTGACAGGGATGTGGACACCTGGCTTGGGGACCCTGCCTGGATGTCAGCAATGGGCTGGACCCTTCACCACCCTGCCTTTAGGCATAGCTGTGCCTTCTGGCCCACCATATGGAGTCTGTCTGTGTCCTTCTGAGTCGACACGCGTGTGATGAGAGGCCGGTCAGTGCTCTCCTGATGGCCACGCTCCATTCTTCCCGCTCTGGTGCCACTCCTGAGCCACTGGGGTCCAACCAGGAGCACGGAAGTCAGCTAGGGGCTTGCAGTGGAAGGCCTTTCCTGCCAGAACCTGGGCACCCAGGGGCTGAAGCACTTGAGACACCACACGGGAGACGGAGGTCACCCAGAGACCAGCGACCCTCACCCTGGGCTGCGGGGCCCAGGGCTGGCTGCTGCTTGACTGTGGGGGTCTGTCTGTCTGTCTGTGGATGGAGGAGCCAAGGAGGAGACAGCTGCCCGGCACCCATGGGCGTTGGTGACGGGGGAGGAAGCACCCTGGCTTCTGTCCTCTCCCTGTGGCACTGCAGTGCCTCTGGGGGACCCAGATGACTCGGCAGCTTGGGGAAGACCCCGTGAGGCAGAGTGGGGCTTCAGGCCCAGTCCCCTGTTGCTTCCCGATGCTCCTTCCTGCCCAGGCCCCTCGGCCTGTGTGGCGCCCGCTGGCCTCCCCAGCCTTTCCTGTGCGAGGAGCCTGCAGCCCTCGTCCTCAGGGTGAGCCGGGACGCCAGTCCCGCCGTGTCCCGGAAGCGCCTGCTGTGAGGCGGTGGTAGGCGGGGAGAGGCCTGCGCTCTGTGCCCGGTGGGCCCCCCACTGGAAGTGATCTCATCCATGAAAGGGGCCTATTCATGAGGCAAAGGACAGATGGGGCGCTCGGGCACGCGCTCGCGGCCCCTGCTGGGACCTGGCCGGAGATGGAGACCCGGCTTCTCTGGGCTGTGGACTGGAAGGGTCCGGTGGGGGTGAGGGTGGGGGGGTGGGCGACTACATCTGACCGAGAGCCTCCGCAGGTCTCACACTGCGCAGGGGCAGCACGGGGCTCCGGCCACCCTGCCCGGACCTGCCTAGACCTGCTGGAGCTGGCTGGTGGCCTGGGGGCACGGGCTCACTCCTCTGTAAGGGTCTCCCTCAGAGCAGCCTTAGGTGGCAGGACTTGCGCAGGGACCAGCAGTTCCTGACTCAGCAATGGGCTCCCGCCCCTCCAGGGCCTTCACACCGACCTTCTCTAACTGAGCCTCTCCTCTCCGTCCTCACGTGGCATTGACTCCATCATCGCAGTTTGTCGCGGAACAGATTTTATTTTTCACTTGTTATATCCGTCAGCTGAGTGTGACTGTTCCGCCCCTCCCTTAGCCTCCAGAGCGCCCTCTCCTGGCCCGATTCTGATCCAGGGATTGTGGCCTTCGTCTCTCTCTGGAATTTCCGAACTGCTTGCGCTTGCTGGCTCTGGCGCCAGGCAGGACGGCAAACACTTGCCCATTTGCCCATCGGGCCAGGCTGGCTCTCGGCAGCAGGGACCCCGTCCGCCTTTTCTTCAGCCTCTGCCTCTCCCTCGGAGAGTCTGAGCTCCCCACCGCCCCCGACACCCCAGGCCACCACGCCACTGTCACCAGCAGAAGGTACTGACTGATGGATTACTTCCTGTCTTGGAGCTGTGTCACCTTTGCACACAGAGGATGCAGCACCCAAAGGGCTGTCTCTGCGGTGGTGGGTGGGGCTCAGCTCTGGGGGGGGCAGTGCTGGAGGTGGGGTCTGGCTGGTCCCTTCAGTGCTGTCCTTAAGGAGCTTCCCCCTTGCAGCGTCACTGCCTGCATGCCCGTCCCCCCCCCCACCGTGAGCCCCCAGCCCATATCAACCTTAGACTGCCCCCTCCTGAGGGCAGCCGCCTTGCTGGCTAGTTCCCAGTGCAGCTGCGGAGGTGGTGAGGCCTTGAGCCCCATTTGGGAGGGACACCCCGAATGTTGGAGGCGTACTCAACACACCCCACCCCATGTGCACCCAGGATGTGCAGCGTCCACTGTTCTTTCTGGCGTGAGGACAAGGTGGGCCCCTGCCTGGCCCTTCCTGTGACAGCCTGCCCCCCCTCAGCCGAGGTCCTGTGTCCAGCCTTTCCCACTGTGGAGAAAATAGCAAGAAAAACAGATGGGAGCTGATACCCTGAGCTGCAGGGTCTGCTGGGACCCAGCCTGGAGGAGCCCCAGGGACGCTTTGACCCGGGGGCTCCAGGGAGTCAGGCAGGACCAGAGGAGGGAGGGGCACCTCCCCAGCTGCCGTCTCCCACCTGAGGCATGGTCGGTACCCACTCCACTCTCAGGGCGCCATCATTGCCCCCACACATCTGAACTGGCTCCAGATGGTTTTGTTTCAAGCCTGTAGGAGACGGATGTCCCCAGCTTGCCGGCCATCTCATGACCAAACGCACCACAGCGAGCCCGCTGCCCTGAGGGAGAGCTGGTCTTAGAGCCGGAAGCCATGGGCACGGGCTGGCCCAGTGTCAGGCCTTGAATCTGTAATCTGTGGAGTTGGGGTCCTCACAGCGTGTTGTGGGTCCCCTGAGGCGTGGATGTGTAAGGCCTGTGAGCAGTAAATGGGATGTGGACCTGCAGCTGAGGCCGTCCTGGGGCCCGAGCCCCTCAGCTCCCTCCCCTCACGGAGTGGCCTGGCTCCTGTGGTCTGGCCCCTAGACTCAGGGCTGGGTCTGCTGGGCCTGCTTGCTCCACAGGTCACTGTGGAGCCCCAGGGGCCACCGGTAACAAGCCCTGAGGCTGGCGTTGGCCGAGCATGCAGACACCCCAAGGTTTTCTGGTTGTGAACGTCTCAAGGGGCTTGGAGGTGTAGGAGCCCAGGCACAGGCAGCCACATGTTGCCTGGTCCTCCTTGCTGAGGGGCCCCATGGGCTTTGGTCGTGGAGCGGGGCTTGATCCGGTCTCTGGTTCCAGCATGTGCTGCGAGCTGGCTCTCTTGCCGGGGACCCGGCAGGAGGGTCTGGGCTTCAGTCACAGTAGCAAACAAGGATTTGGATGAAGAGAACCTCAGGGAGGAGCATAGGGGAGGGGTGGGCAGCCAACACCATGGATGCAGGGACCACCGGGCTCCTCAGTGCCCCCACTGGAAAGGCACGGAAACTGGAAATGAGGTTCCCAAGGCCCCACCCAGCTCACCTGCCTTGTATGTGGGGCAGGAAGGGGACCTGACTTGTCCCACCCCCACGGTGCCCCTTCCAATCCCGTGAAGCCTTCCCAGGACAGTGGGCACCAGTGGATGGAAAGGCCTCTGGGAGGAAAGGGACCTAGGGGCTGTCGCTGTGAAGGACCCGTGGGCATGGGGCAGGGGCAGCAGCTGGAGGGAGGCCCCTGCCCGCCCGCCCATCTGTCTGTCCGTCTGTGAGGAGTGCTGGGAAACAGTGACCGGTGGCTGCTGTGCTGAGCAGCTCCGTGTCTGAGGCCCGAGTGTGGCCTGAGTGCGCGCTGGCCGCTGTCAGGGTTTACTTAGTGGGAAGCGGGGACATGGAGACTCAGCCCTCTGCGGGCGCAGGGCCATCCCTGGCCGTGGGCGCCTCACTGGTTTTCATGTCATCTGGGGCTTCCACCGTCTGTGCGTCATGGCATGGAAAGGCTCGGCAGCCCCTTGGGGTTGTATCCTCAGATACTGCCCCTTGCATTTCCTTCCAAGGACACCGGACAACCCGTAGTTGCTCCCAAAATTGGAGCCTCTCGGGGCAGGACCCTATCTTGCCCCTGCAGAGGGTGGGCCTGGGACCCAGGGCCCACAGCGGCGTCCTCTAGCCAAGGGCGCCCCGCACAGGGCGGAGGCTCTGTGGGCATCCAGAGCCTCTTTCCTGAGAACACTCCCCACGTCGCTGGGTGTGCAGAGCTGGTACCCAGCCCTCAGGAGATGCGCCCTGGGCAGTGACCAGGAGGGGGCGGGGGGAGGGGGAGGAGGGGGAGGGGGGTGTCTGGGAGAGCGGGCGGAGCCCGGAGGGGGTTGCGGTGCTTCCTGAGTCCCATCAGCTGAGGGGAAGGTGGTTTGTGTGCCAGCGGCTGTGTGGTCGGTGTGGACGTGTGCCGGGGAGCACGGGGTGGCCCCCCTCCACGGGGCCCTGGCAGCTCCCGCGACCGCGTTGAACCTCCATTTCTTCGTCTGCCCGCGCTCCCCCTGCCGCCCCCCACGAGGGCTGTCACGAAACGGTGATGTGATTGCAGGTGGGGGTGACAGGCCCTCCACCTCCATGACTGTATTAAAACTCCTAAGGGGCGTCCTTTGCTCTCTCTTGGGGTTTTCTGTATTCACCCGAAGAGGTAAGCCACGCTGTCCTTAATCTTAGGTCCCGAAAATGTGGTGCTTTAGCCACAGACACGCACTCCCCGCAGCCCGGGCCCCAGCGGGCTGGGCCTCCTGGGGGGCGGGGTCCGCCTCGCAGGTGCCTCACACGCTGTCCCCCCCCCCCCGCAGGTACAAGACGGTGGTGACGCCCCGCAGGGCGGCGGTGGCCATCGCTGGCTGCTGGCTGCTCTCCTTCCTGGTGGGCCTGACGCCCATGTTCGGCTGGAACAACCTGCGGGCGGTGCAGCGGGCCTGGGAGGCCAACGGCAGCGTGGGGGAGCCCGTGATCAAGTGCGAGTTTGAGAAGGTCATCAGCATGGAGTACATGGTCTACTTCAACTTCTTCGTCTGGGTGCTGCCCCCGCTCCTGCTCATGGTCCTCATCTACCTGGAGGTCTTCTACCTGATCCGCCGGCAGCTCAACAAGAAGGTGTCGTCCTCCACGGGCGACCCGCAGAAGTACTACGGCAAGGAGCTGCGGATCGCCAAGTCGCTGGCCCTCATCCTCCTCCTCTTCGCCCTGAGCTGGCTGCCCCTGCACATCCTGAACTGCATCACCCTCTTCTGCCCCACCTGCCACAAGCCCAGCCTCCTCATCTACATCGCCATCTTCCTCACGCACGGCAACTCGGCCATGAACCCCATCGTCTATGCCTTCCGCATCCAGAAGTTCAGGGTCACCTTCCTCAAGATCTGGAACGACCATTTCTGCGGCCAGCCGGCACCCCCCAAGGACGAGGACCCCCCGGAAGAGAGGCCAGATGAGTAGACTTCGTCGGCCCACAGCCGGAGCACCTCGGCTCGG
Source organism: Sturnira hondurensis (assembly GCF_014824575.4). Taxonomy (NCBI): domain Eukaryota; kingdom Metazoa; phylum Chordata; class Mammalia; order Chiroptera; family Phyllostomidae; genus Sturnira; species Sturnira hondurensis. The sequence goes on from NW_028091436.1 coordinate 2,585,903, forward strand.
TCCTCTCTTGCCCGCCATCCCACTTGTCTCCCTGAGCCTTCCCTGGCCTGGCTGTCGGGTGCCGGGTGCCCTGCGCCTCTGGGCCTGGCGGGAGGGTTGGGGGGCAGCCCATGGGGAAGGAGCGGGTAACCCGAGGGAGGAGGAAAGTGGCTTTTGCCTCCCCTCGGGCCTGGCCATCCCATGGGCAGCCCTGGCCTCCGACAAAGAGGCCTCGTGGGTGGGGCGGGGGGACAGAGGCCCCGTCTTAGCGGTAGGGGCCCTGGAGCCCTAGGACCAAGCTTCAGGAGGGGGAGGGGGTCCCCTGCAAGATGAGCAAAGGAGAGGAGCGAGTGCCTTGCTTTCTCCTCTGTCTGCAGGGGAAAGTGGCCAAAGCCACTGAGGGGCGGAAATGAGCATCCTCAGTCCCTGCCTCCTTTGCTCAGAGCAGCCTGGGCTTGCACCTGGGAAGGAGGCAGAAACAGCAAGTCGAGAAATCGCTTCCAGTATCTGCTTTATTCTGCACCAGCCTTTGGACCCTGGTGGGTGCTCAGAGGCCCCGGAGCAAGTGTGGAGTGTGTTGTGGGCCTCCCGCAGCCACCAGGTGGCAGCACTGAGTGCCCAGCAGCGGCCAGGACTGCGGCGGCCTGGCCTCTGGGCCGCCAGTCTGGAGGGGCCTGGACTCTCCTGACACCCACTGCGGCTGCTTCTGGGCCTGGTGGAGACCTGCTGACTCCTGGGAGCATCATGCCTGCCTGGCAAGGGGGCGCACAAGGGACGCGGCTGACCGTGGACCCTCCTGGGGTAAGGTACGGCAGGCTGGAGCAGCCCGGAGGAGACCGCTCCTGAGGGTGTGGGCAAGGAGCTGCTGCTGGCCTCTGAATGCCCACGGCACCCTCTGCTTTTGGCCCGGTTTTCAGGGCCTTTGGGGCTCTGCTGCAGAGTCAAGGATTTTAGGGTATCTGGGCAAGGGCACCCTCTACCAAACCCAAAGCCCCTTGTCCAGAGGGGTGGGTGGGGGGGCGGGACTCTGTGTGTGAAGGGGACTCCAGGCCCACCGTCCCTCAGAGGCAGGCTGTGCCCTGACTCCCAGGGAGGACCCCTGACTAATCAAAGACTGGGAACCCGCCCCATGCCAGGGCAACTGGCAGCCTTGGTGGTGGAGGGGATGAAAAGTGGGGGCCCAGAAGTGGGGAGCAGGGCGATGTGGAGGCTCTTGGAGGAGGAGGGGCCAGAGAAGGGGGTGTGTGTTCTCACAGTTCTTATCCTAGGGCAGCAAGCCCTGAATGTGGAAGTAAGACCCTGAAAAAGCTCATGTTGGGAAAACGCCCCTGGAATCTCGAGTCTCTGTCCGCTGGACCTTCCTCAAGGTGTTATGTGTGGAGACCCCCTCTGGTGACAGTTCAGCACCCCCTTGCAGGAACATGGCGCCACCCCGTTGCAACGACGGTCACTGTCACAGATCGCTGTTGCAGAGACCCAGTGGCGACGTGCACACCTTTATTTGAGCGCCTCGCGCCCACCCTGTAGCTCTTTGCCCACCAATCGTGGCCCTGGTGCCTGGGAAGCCGGTCTGGGCCCACCAGGCCCCTCCTGGGTCCTGGGCCCCAGCCTCGGGGGAGGGAGGCTAGGCTGGTGCCAGGGAGCAGAGTCATCAGCTGTCACTTTGGAAACGGGGGTGTGGGGCATCCGCACAGCTTGATTTTCGGCCTGGCGGCCCTGACCCCTCAGGCCTAGAGCACCTGGCAGAGGACATGCTTCAGGAGCTCTCTCGGGGGAAGCGGCCCCTCTCTCCTTCCCGGATCTGAGCTTTGCCCACTTCCTCTGTGTCCGGAGCCTCAGGAGCACCTTGCAGGGGAAGCAGGGAAGGTCCTTGGCCCTACTTCCCTGACAAGACCCAGGTCCGAAAGGACGCCCTGGCCTCAGGTCACTCCGAGCCAGGACCAGGCCGTGCAGCCAGCCACTGTCCCCCCAGCCGCCCCAGCAGGGCCCTGCCTGCAGGCTCCCTTGTGTCCCCGGGGCACCCCAGCTGGTTACCTCTGTCCTCACCACAGTCGCCTCCGGTGCTGTTCAGTGTGTGGCTGCGGCTGGGAGAGACACCGTGTGTTAGAGCTGGGTCGGGGAGAGGGGTCCTCCGGGGGCCAGTCTGGCAGCGGAGGAGCCAGAGAGGCCCATGGCCACAGCCCGGGGGACTCTCAGCCCCTCTGCCCACCCTGGGCCGCCTTCCCAACAGCCGGGCCGAGGTGGTCTCACTACCCCTCAGCCTCACCTTACCTCTCAAGGCTCAGCCTTTTCTAGCCCGGCAGAAGGGGAGGGGGTGTCTCCTGCTCCCCCCCTGACAGGTCCCAGGGGAGAGACCCTCCTTCAACCCTCACCTTTGACCTCCAGCCGGCAGTCCGCTGTTGCCTCCCCCAGCGCATTGACGGCCTTGCAGGTGTAGACCCCGGAGTCGAAGGGGCTGGGCTTCCGGATCTCCAGGGTGCAGACGCCTTGCTCGGAGAAGGCGCGGTATTTGGGGTCCCCCTGAATGTTCATGTTGTTTTTCATCCAGATGATCTTGGGCTGGGGGGACATGGTCACAGGGTGGCTGGGCGGTTGTGGCCTGGGACACGGCCGCCAAGGCTGTCCTCGGGCTCTGGCGGAGAGGCCGGGCCAGAGTCCTCAGCCGGCCTGCCCCTTCCCAGGGCGACGAGGGCCCCAGGCCTCACCTTGGGTGAAGCTCGGACGCTGCAGGAGAGCTGGGTGCTGTAGCCAGGGGTGGTGGTGTGGTCGACCAGGGGCTGGGTGAATGAGGGGGCTTCTGAGAAGTCTCTTGCAACAAACCTTTTCAGTTTGGCAGCAATATCTGGGTTCAGGGGAGAAAGTGGGGTGAATCTGAGGTTATAGGAGGAGACCCTTCTCCTAAAACAGTCACGAAATTCCCATGTAGGTGTCTTCTGCGGAGAATGGCTCTCTGGGCCGTGCGCTGGTGGCCTGGAGAAAGGCCTCAGCCTCTAGAGGGTGGGATCACTCGGGAGCCAGGCATGGCCAGCGGGTGGGCAGGCACTTAGAGACAGGTCTCAAAGAGGCAGAGGGCAGCTGAGACCCGGGGGGGCCGGGGACAGGAGCAGAGAGAGGAGGTGATCCTGGCTGAGGTGGAGACCAGCAGATCAGAGACACTGCACTTCATTTCCGTTGTCTTTGGAGAGCTGACTGGCTTTCCTTTTTTAAATAAAAATTTCTTCCTAATTTTGTGCGGCTCAGGCTTGTGTTAGAGGGTGGGCCCTGCTGGAGCGGGCACAGACTCTGCGTGGGGGAGGGCCTTGGGGCTCACAGGGAAAGGGGGAAGGGGTGGGGGACTTCACATGTGACTGAGGGCCCGGGCCTGTGTGGAGACAATAAACACGGCATCTCTCTGTCCGTCTCCGTGGTGGTGTGTTAGGGCTGGGAGGTTTGGGCTTTCAACAAACTGGCCAGAGTCCACCCCGCACACTGCCCCTCGTACTGGCCCCAGGACTGCGCACGTGGCACCTAGTGGCTGCTCTGATGTCGGCGACGACAGAGTGAAGACACAGTCTCCCGACGGACAGTTCCTGTGGGCAAGGCGGTGCCCTGGTGTGCTTGTTCAAGCAGTCCACCTCTCTGCAGTGGCGTGTGCATGTGTGTGCATAGCTGTGCAGGGGCGTGTGTCTGTGCACAGTGTACACAGATTTGGACAGGGTGGCACTGTCCAGGGAGCAGCACCCCTGAGAAGCCCTCAGGGAGGGCAGCTGGCACACCAAGGAACAGTTGGGGAGGGAGGTGGGGACAGAGGGTCAGCCCGGCTGGCCTCCTGGTCTGGCCCCCGGCCCGGACCCACCTGCCTTCTGGATGTGGGCAAACTCCTTGGTGACCGCGGCCGAGGCGCTGAGTCCGCACAGGTTTTCCGAGAAGACGCGGAAGGAGTACGAGTTGCCCACGACGAGGTCAGAGACGGTACAGGAGGTTGGGTGGTAGCGCTCCAGCACGGTGAACCATTGCTGCGGGGACCGGTCTCGGTCACCCAGGCTCTCAGCCAGCCCTCACGCTCCCTGCTCACCTGCTCATCCAGCCCGGGGGCCTGAAGCTTTGGGAGCAGGGACTTTCGCCTGGGAGAAGGGGCCCCTGGGGCATTCAGGTGACCTCTCTGGGGTCCTCAGAGGGTCCTGTGCCTCACACCCAGAGTGCGGCCCGAGGGCCAGGGAACGCGGAATCGGTGGGCAGCCTGAGTCCTCAGCCCTCGCCCGGAGCCGGCTGAACTACTACCTTCATTTGAGCAGGAGTCCCCGGAGGCTCGTGAAATTTCCAGAAGTCCCATCCAGAGCCTGGAGGGTCTCAGAGAGGACCACCCCCCACTGCCACCCATGTAGTCCTCAGGGGAAAACCGAGGCCCAGTGACCAGAGCAACCTTCCAAGGCAGCGGGAGTCAGGCTAGTGGTGGGCAGCCCAGGACTGAGTCCCTGGACTCACAGGCCGGGCCCTCCCAGCCACCGTGGCCCCTACCCTTCCCGCCCAGTCCCCTCCCCGACTCGGCCCCGGGGGCTCACCCCTGTCTTCCTGTCGGCCTTCTGCACCGTGTACCCCAGGAGCTCCGTGTTGCCTGTGTCCTGGGGTGGCGTCCACTCAAGGGCAGCGTTGCAGCCCCAGACGTCCAGCAGCCTGATGCTGCTGGGGGGCCCAGGCTTCTCTGCAGGACCCACGTGTCGGGGTGAGGTGGGTGGCTGGCTTTGCTACACACTGCTCGCCCAAGGTCTTGTTCCCACCGCTCTCCCCTGGTCTGCCTCTCTGAGCATCTGCTCTGGGGTGGGAGCTAGGGGGTCTCTGGGTCCCTGGTGAGGTGCCCCGCCTCCCTGGCCTCGTACCTGTGACCAGGATGTCAATGGCCGCCCGGGCCTCCAGGTTGTCCAGCCGCACGGTGAGTTCGTAGCGGCCCGAGTCAGAGCGCTGGGACGAGCGGATGAAGAGGATGGAGTCCTTGTCCCCGGTGTGTACGCTCACCCTCTGGCTGTCCAGGGCGTGGCCATTGTGGGTCCAGGAGGCCTGAGGCTTGGGATTCCCCTGCGAGGGAGGAGCCCCCAGAGCGTGTGTACGAGAGATGCCAGCCCCTGACAGCCCCCCAGTTCCGGGGTCTCTGGAGCTGTGTCCAGGGAGCTGCCCCACTGGCCCTTCCCAGGACGGGCCACAGAGGCTAAGGCCACAGGGCTGGGCACAGCCTCACCCCAGGTGCCCAGCCAGCCCTGGGACAAGCTGCCCTGTCCCAGGTTGGAGAATGTGCATGGCAGAGAGAGGGGGGCCACCTGGGTGGGTCCCAGGTCACCCCCATGGGGACCCTGACACTTCCCGGGCGGCTCTTCTGACCACCCCAGGTGGGGCCCTGGTTTCCGCCCGAGCTGGTGCCCTGGGCAGGAGACACATACCTGGAAGGGAATCTGCAGGTTGATTGTCTCTCCCACCTCTCGGATGTAGGTCTGACGGAGGTGGCGGGGCACTCGGATCTTGGGGGGCTCTGCATCAAAGCAAGAGTCTCAGCTCAGCTCAGCAGCGGGGCTGCTAATTGGTGAGGGCTGCTGGTAGGACAGGAGGGCTCCTGGGTGTGTTCTGGGGCCACCTCCTGGTTGGGTAGGTGAAGCTCCCTCCTGAGACCAGGGGCCTGCAGCCCCTAGGGCCTTTGGGGACAAAGAGCCAGGAGACCCCAGGAAGGCAGGGCTTCCACGGTGTGGGAGGGGAGCATCCGGCATCCCTAGGCTCCTGGACCTTGCCAGGCTGGGGTTTGCACCTGCTGGCCTGCATTCCCATAGAGGAGGTGCAAAGCCTTGGCCTCCTAGTCCAGCCCTCCCACCCCCACTAGGCTAGCACCTTCCGAGAAGCCCCTGGGAGACCCAGGTGCCCAGTGGTCTGTCTCCAGGACACAGGGAGGCTCAGGCCGTTTTCCTTCCCACCCCTGCCCAGCGCCACAGCTGGGGAGGCCTTCCTGAAACCTGACTTTGGCCCCTGCAAGAGAAGGGCCCCACCGGCCTGCTGGCACCTCACCAGGCGCCACCTCTGAAGCCCCTGGGCTTTCCCAGGGCAATGGCCACTTGCCCCCATGGGGGTGGAGCTGGCAGTGACTGAGGCTTCTCAGTGCAAACAGGTGGCCGCAGTTGGTGGCTGTCAGGGCGGGGGGAAGGAGACAGTGAGAAGGAACACTGTGTCTCCGAGGATTAGCTGTGTGGGCACTGGGCTCCGGGAGCCTCGGTGGAATGCTTGGCAGCTGCAGGTGGCCGAGGAGAGACAGCTGAGCAGCCGAGGAACCTGGCCTGGCCCGCACCCTGCCCTGCCCACCAGGCGGGCCTGGCTGGTCCCGGTTTGTTCACAGTCTCTCCCCTCTTCTCTCCAGGAAATCCCCTCGTCCACTGCCAGAGGGATTCCGGCGGAGTCGTGGGTGCCGAGTCTGCCTGGCAGCGCCGGGCTTCGGAGGGGAGGCTGGGCCCTCGCGGCCTCCGGGAGGCTCCGGGACCTGCCCCATCAGGAGGTCTCTGTGTCCTCCTGTGCAACCCTGTCTCACCCAGACTGAAAGGCTGGGAGTATCCTCGGGTTTTGAAAATCCCAGAGAAGACGCCCTGCTGTGTGGCAGGCATGAACGGTCCTGGGGGTCAGGCTCTGGGCTATGTCTCCTCCGGAAGGTCCCTGAGCAACGGTGACAGCCTACGGCTCTGAGCCCCCCATGGACCCCCTGCCGTCAGGCCCCGGAGTTGAGATGTGTGTCCTTAAATCGGAACTTGACCCCTCCTGTGGCCACGAGCCCCCCGGTTTCTGGAGGCCTTGTTCAGAGCTGTGGGGTGCCCCACGAGGGTTGAGGTGCGGAGCAGGGGCAGAGGTGGAGAAAGCCTCAGGCCGCAGGCTGGCCTGTGTCCCTCTTCACTGGGGCCCTGGGCCATCCCCAGAGACCTCGATCAGAACAAATGACTCACTGCCATTAACAGACTGAAACCTGACCAGCTCCGGGAGGCGGCACCCGCAAATAGATGTCTCAGCCACGAGCTCAGGTCCCCAGGGTGGCGCTGCCCTCTGGGGATGGGGAACCCTTCACGGGCCTGTGAGGGCCCTTGTCTCCCTCCCACCAGAGACACCGAGGGACAATAGCTCTGTCCCCAAGCCTCTGGGAGGCCTGGAGCCCAGGCCCCGTGGAGCACGTGGAGGACAAGTAGAAGGGAGCGTTCCCGGCCACTGGAGGGATGAAGATGAGGCGGGAGGAAGGACGGAATAACCATTAGCAGGTGAACTGGGGAGCGTGGGGGTCAGGAAGCTCCCCCCCATGCTTGGGGCTGGCCTCCTGCACCTCCAGAGGTCTGTGGTTGCTGAGCAACCTGGAACTTTTCTGTTTCAGAAATCTTCTTTTCTTTCACAATAAGCTGGTCTGAGAACTACTCATATGTGAATTATAAATAAATATCTGTAGATGTGGATAGCGGCTAATAGGGGAACCCAGAACTTTTTTAAGGCAGGAATGTGGCAGCAAGTGGGGGACGGGGGAGTGATGGCCCCGTTCCCTCTGCCCACTGGCCTCAGCTTCTCTGCCATCGAATAAGGTGCCTGGGAAGGGCTGGGGCAGGAGACGAAAGGTTTACCTACGATCTCGCGGATATGCACGGGCTGGTCCAGCACAGCTGGTGGGCCGGCCCCTGCCGGGCTCACGGCAGCCACTCGAAGGAAGAACTTGTCTCCCAGGGCCAGGTTTCGCAGGGTCTGCTGGGTCACCATCACGGGCCGGGCGTTCACGGGCACCCACTCCGAGGCTGAGGGGGGAGGGGGTGTGAGGCCCTGGCTTGGGGGTCATGGGCACCCTGCTCTGCCGGGCGTCCCTTCTCGCTGGTGATTGGAGAAGTTGACCTCCCTCTCTGGGCCTATTTCCCCTCCCTCCCTTCTCCTGCCTCTTATTTTCGAACGGCATTGAAGACACCTGGCCGGCTGGTGGCCCGAGGTGCGGCTGCTGAAGCTCGGGGAGGAGGGACGCGTTGCCAAGTCACATGGAAGGTGGGCTACGTGGTGGAGCACAGGCTGACTGTGGCTGCCGTGGAGTGGACGACGGGAACCCGTTCCCTTTCTCCTCATTGTCTCTCACAGTCCCTCTGCCCCCAGGCCCCGCCCCCCAGCAGCATCTTCTGATAGGCGGCACCCCCCACCCTCACTCCCCTGCAGAGCAGTGCCCAGGCCCGGGCTCCTGTGCTGTCTCTCAGGAGCCCCCTGGAGCTGGGGGACGAGCCCCTCCCACGGTCATTCAGACATCCCCTGCCTCCACTCTTCGGGAGGCATCTCCCCAACCGACCAACAGCAGCGTCAGCAGCTCGTCTCTGCTGCCTCCCGCCTGCCCACCCGCCTGCCCACCCGCCTGCCCGCGTGTGCGCAGGGCCTCACTCACAGCTCACCTCCCTCCCTGCGAAGCTCCAGCAGGTAGCCCTGGAGCCCCAGCCTGCCCAGCTGCTCCGGGGGCTCCCAGCTCACGGTCACCGAGCTGTCACTCACATCCTCCACGGTCAGAAGCAGAGGGATGCTAGGCAGGTCTGCGAGGAGAAGAGGGGAGAGGAAGGTGGCCAGGAGCCCTTTCCTCGGGCCATGCCTGCCTGCCCCTCTGCACATCCCACCTCTGGTCACCTTCACTTGGAGGCGCAGGTTCAGCGGCTGCAGGGGCAGGTGCTTGAGGCGTTGCCGCGGGAGCCGGCTCTTCCTGCGTGATGGTCTGCGGCACTGCCCCTTCCTCTGAGGGCTCTGTGGGCACCCGGGCCACCTCAGAGGCATTCTCCTCTGGGCCAGAAGCAGGGGCCTCTGAGGTGGCTTTTCCTGTCATGGCCAGGCCGGCGGGAGTCTGGCTGGAGTGGGCAGAGGTCAGCAGTGGAGGGTCTGGGCCTCCGGGGTGCCTGGGACACCTAGGTCCTGGCTTATATAGGCAGGGCTGCCCCACCCCCAGCCAAATGGCTCCCAGCTGTGGGGTCAGGTCAGGTGGGGGGACCAGGGGGCGGGGAGGCATTCAGGCCAGGAATAGCTCTGGGGGAGGGACTGCAGGGTCCCTAGAGGAGCACGCTGCGTCGTCCATCACCCCGGCTGGCTCTCTGCAGTCAGGGTGCTGGTGCCCAGACAGGAGGAGGGCACACATGGGTGAGAGGGGACATGGCCAGGAGCATGTGCCAGGGGTCAGGACAGAGGGAGCGAGAGCGTCCATCTGGAGCGTGAACCCAGATCAGGCCCAGCTGGCCTCCCGGGGGGCATGTGCGCCCAGGGTTCCTTGGCCTGGGGCTGAGGCCCAGACAGCTTTTCCCAGGAGCCTCTAGCCCTTGGCCCCTGGCCCTCCCCTTCCCGGGGTCTCCCTGGTGTTCTAGGAGGTTGAGGGCCCTAGAGAGGGAGGGAATGGGGATTCCAGGATGAGGCTGAGGGAGGCCTTTGAGGGATTGGGTCCCAGGAAGGGGCTTACAGCCTGTGGTTACTGCCTCTGTTGGGGATGCGGGCAAAGGCCTCTGTGGACCTCCACAGCCCCACCGGTTACAGAGCACACACGACAGACCCCTAGCTCTTGGGGTGGGGTCGGGTCAGCCAGGCAGCTGTGGCAGAGGGCCTGGGGGGAGCCGGCTTGCCCCCTCTTCGAAGCAGGGCCTGCGGGGCATTTGCCGTGCGGAAAAGGGGGCAGGACAGGGACAAACTCCTCCTGGGGTCACTGGTCCACTAAAGACTCAGGTGGGCCCTGGCTGGTGTAGCTCAGTGGATTGAGCGCGGGCCTGCGAACCAGACGATTGTGGTTCGATTCCCAGTCAGGGCACATGCCTGGGTTGCAGGCCAGTTCCCTGCAGGGGATGCACGAGAAGCAACCATACATTGATGTTTCCTTTCTCTCTCCTTCCTTTCCCCTCTAAAGAATGTGGCCCTTCGTTCAGCCGAGAAACACCACGTGTCGGGGAGAAGGGGGACGTGCGGGCTCTCATTGCCGCTGGGGGTGTGAACGGGGACGTTCCTTCGGTGACAGTGAGACGGGGTCTGCATGTGTGGCACACGCCCCCCAGAACGCCACGGCGACACCCCACGGGCTCTCACACACGTTCACCCGGATCTGGGTGGACTGACGACGTCCACGGCAGGGTCATTGGCAGTAGCCAACACCGGGGGGAAGAGCAGCTTCCACAGTGGACGCCTTGGTGGCTGAGAGCGCAGAGCACGGTGGCACCTGAGAGGCAAGGCTGGCCCAGTCCCGCCCACGTGGCACCTCCACCGGGGAGGACAGGGTGGGGTCGCCTGGGGACGGGGTTTCAGGACCTCAGATAACGTCTCATTTCCTGTCCTGGGTACCAGTTACACAAGTTTTCACCGTACAGCGATTCTTTCCATTAAAAGCACACATTCTACACTGGCTTCGGGGTGTATGGTGTGTCCTGCAATTTAAAAATGAATACACAGGGGATTTATTTAGGGTCCTCAGCCACAGGCACGGCCTCTGCCCCGGAGCCAGGCCGCGGCCGTGTGGCTGCCTCTCACCCCTGGCTGCCCTTGCTGGGCAGTGGCGTGCGGGGCCCCAGTGCCTGTGGCCTCTGCCAGGTGACTCAGTGTCCTGCCGGGCAGGGGCGGGCCCTGCAGGCCCGATCCCCACCCCGCTCTCTGAGTCTGCAGCTATAAGTGAATGTGACGAACTTCGGAGTCCTGAGTCAGCCCGCCGAGCCGTCCCAGTCGGGGAAGGGTGGCCCCAAGGGGTTGGGGTGGTGGGCTGGCTGCCCAGGGGCTTGCAGCCCCGGGCTTTCATAGACCCTTGGGTGGGGGGTGGGCAGGAGTCAGGGGCCAGGGAATGCTTGGCCCCACTGGCCAGCTGCAGAATGTCACGTCCCCTCCAAGTGCTGGCCAGGTTCCCACTCTCTTTGCCTTTGGCCAGGCCGTGACCTCGGGAGCAGTTGTATCTGCTCGGCTTCAGTGGGCTCAGATTTCAGGGCGGCCAATGGGCACTTCTTTCCCTGGCCCTCAAGCAGGTCTTCAGAGCCACTAGGCCAGGCCCCAGAGCCCGAATGGCACAAACGAGGTCCCCGGGTCCCTAATTGCAGCTGGACTCTGGACAGCAGGCAAGCCACCCCCTAGTCCTGTGCTGCCCACCATGGGTTCCGGGCCAGCCTGTGAGGAGGAGCCTTGGTCGCTGCTGAGGGCGTCCGAGGAGAGGGGAGGGGACTGGGGCTGATGCTGGCCTCCCTTTGGGACTCTGTGTCCCCGTCTGCAAGCTCAGGGACCCCCAGCCTGGGGGACAGGAGCCCAGAAGCGACGGGGGCGGTGAGGCCAACGGGCCTCAGAGACAGACTAGGGCCCCGCACTTGGGAGCTCTGGCACTTTATTGAGCAGCGGTGGGACCAGGAGGGGAGACGTGAGGACACTGTGGCACAGGCTGGAAGGTGGACTTTGCGGAGGGCGTGGTCACCACTTCCTGGACAAAGCCTGGTGCTGGTCGTGGCCTCGGACAGGGTCCCCAGGGAAGGAGCTGAGCTTGAGGTCACAAGTACTTTCACTTCTTGTGGCCTGTGCCTCGTCTGACACCGTAGGTCCCCAACCCTCACTGCCCCACGGCCCCACGGCCACCTGCCTGTCCGTGTAGCTGAGCTCAGAGCTGTGGCCTCTCCTTGGTCCCCAGGGGAGGAGACGGGGCTCAGCAGGGCAACTGACACCCACCCTGAGCAGCAAGACTGCAGCTCGGGGGGGTCCCCCGCCCTGTGTGTGCTGGAGGGCAGAGCGCTAAGCCTCGGCGAGGGCATCCTTGATGGCCCCTGTGAGCGGGAAGCGCAGGTTCTGGCCACAGAAGCTGCCCCGGAAGTCGTCCAAGTCCAGGGCCCACACCATGGCTCCGGCCAGCTCCCTGCTCCTTAGGTACCGCACCTGGCGGGGGTGGGCAGGGGGCAGGGCTGGGGCTTGGGGTGGAGCCTGCTGTCTGAGCCACTCCCCGTGGGGGACACTCTGGGTTCTCCTCTCCCTCTTCGCCCTGGGATGTGGCTGGCGTCCTACCTTGGTTTCGATACTCTCCTGGTCGACGTACCCCACCCACTGGTTGCCCTTGGTGGCATAGGGGACCTGCTGGCCAGGGAGCCTGCGCACCGAGGCTCCTCGAAGAAAGTCACAGATCTGAGCAGAGAGCAGGGCAGGGGTGTGGAGGGCGGCACTGAGACTGCCGGTCATGGGGTGCAGTTCCTCTCAGGCCCACGGGCTACAGTGGCACCTGCCCCCCGCTGCTGGTGTTCCAAACGCTCATGTAAAACAGATGTCAGTGTCCCTAAGTTGTGTGGCCCCAGGCTGCAGAGACCAGAGCACCCCCGGACTGGCGGCCAGAGGCAGACCCCACTCCCACTCCCCATTCCACCCCACTCCCCCTCATCCTGTGGGGCTGGTCCCCTGGAACATTATTTTTTTTCCAGGGAGAGCAGAAGAAGGTGGGGTGGGAGGCCCACCTTCTCCCCAGGACATACCTCATAGTAGGCAAGCATCCCTTCCTCCTGGGTGAACTGGCCTGGTGTCCCCAGCCCCGAGTTGGGGGCCCCCACACCTGTCTCAGAAGAGGCCAGTGTGAAGCTCCTCTCAAAGGTGGGAATGCCCATCAACAGCTTTCTCGCCGGGACCCCCAGCCTTAGCATGTAGCCCACGGCGTAGTCCTGGGGGGATAGGGGACAGTGGGGCCATTAGGCTGGTGAAGGCTACTCTGTCCCTGCAGGTTCCTGGGATTCCTCTTCCCTCCAGGAGCTCGTCGCCTCGGTCCGAAGTGTGCCAGTCTCGTTCTCAAAATGCCCCATGGGCACTGGGAGGGCGCGTCACTGGGCGACAGTTGCCGAGGTCGGGTGGCCGGCTCCGGCTCCAAGGCGAGCACATGGCTGGCTCAGCCCAGCCGCGCTCTCATCCCCTGCTGCCCCTGTGGCCCCTCTGCGGCCTGCCAGGAGAGGCCTGGCTGCCTCTGCTCCCAGACCTCTGGGAACCTGTGGCTCTTGGGCCTCAGTGTCCTCATGTAGGACGTGGCCCCTAACCCCTGCCTTGCAGGCTGACGAGGAGGGGAGGGTGGTGCATGGGGCTGGCCAGGACACCACTGCCTCACACTCACAAAGTTGTTGAATCTGTCAACACTTGCCACGTCCAGGCCTCGAAACAGGGGGCTGTGGTGGCCGGTGCTCTGGCGCCAGGCTCCATGAAAGTCATACGTCATGAGGCTGATGAAGTCCAGGTGTCTGCAGCAGAGAAGATGGGGGCCGGGGAGGGAATCAGAGAAGCTCTTGGCCTCACGACCACCAGCCCCGTGAGGTGTGAGCCGGCAGCCAGGTAGCTGAGAGACAGCCCATCCACCCAAACCCCCGCTGTGCCCAAGGGTCCACTGTCCCTCCTGCTGGACCCTGCCCCCCAGCGGGTTCCTCCTGCTGAGAGCTGATTAAGCGTCATCAGCGACAGCTCGTGGGGAAGTAGCAGCACACGGGCACCTGGGCCCGCGACCACACACCTAAGGAGGCGCTGCAGGTGGACTCGGGAACGTGAGCGTCAGGTGTTGGCAGCAGAGGCTAGAGGGCTCCCTCACTCCTACCGGGTACGTGGTCAATTTAGGCTCTGAGTCTCCGCCTCTCTGGAATGGTAAAGAGGACTCGAGGGTCCTGGGGACGAGCCCTCGTTCTCTGGTCCGGTTTCCCAAGACCCAGGCCTTTGCTCCGCCCACCTTTAGGCCGTTGAGGGGCAGCTCCTTCTCACCCGGGGTGAGGGTGTGGGCTGAGGGGCAGAGGGACGGTCTGCAGGCGCCCTGGCCACCTGGAGAGGGAGAGCAGCCTCACCGTGGCTTCGCTTCCCGGGGACGTGCCCTCTGCCTGCCCGGCTGCGGGTTCGACAGCATTTCCCTCTTTCTTTTCCGGACGCCTGCACTGCACGTCCCCGCGCTGCTCAGGACCCCAGGTGGAAAGGAAGGGCAGGCATTACTACGCCCAGGGACTGACAGGTGGGGACTCACTGGGCTAGCCCGGCGACATCATAGCCTCTGTCCAGGGCCACCTTCCCAGCAGGCACCGCGGCACTGAGGAGCAGCAGCTCTGAGCCCTGCTGGGCGTCCTGCACAAATTTGGCCTTCATTTCCTGGGTGGGAGAGAGGCGGGCGAGTGGAAGGGGCCCTGGAGGTGGGACGGGGAGCCCCGCCGAGGGGGGCCAGGCCCTGAGCACCTCATGGCCTCCCCACGCTGGCACCCTGGCCTGTGGGGCTCAGTGGCAGGACAGGGGCCCATCGGCGGTCCCGTCCTTTGGCTCACTCTTCTTTCCCCGACACAACTGCGTGGCCTCCTCTCGTCTCTACCTCGGCTCCACCTCGTCCCCACTCAGCGTCACCCCCTGCCACCCTGTGCTGGGGAGGAGACCCTGTGGGATTGTAGCTGATGTTGGAGGAAGTTTGCCTTCTGGTCTCTGCCTTGTCACAGCTGGCACACAAGGCCACAGAATGAAAGTGGCTGTCCTGCTGCTGGGGACAGTCACTCCACCCCTGGGGTAACTGGAGATGCCTGGGCGGCCCCCTACGTGGTTGAGTGCCCCTCACGCAGCTTTGGGACTGACCAGGAGCAGTGACACCCCACTGTCTGTGTGGGTGCTCTGCGTAGTGACCTTCTGCTTCCTAGGACCTCACCCCACCACCCACTGTGTTCACAGAAGGTCTCCCTGCTCCAGGATGTCTCGGCTCTGGCCTGTGGTCTTCCCTCTGGACTGGGTCCCAGGACCCTGAGGTCTGGGGGCCTCAGTCCCGCTCACCTGCTCTCAGGAGGACACTGGGACAGACAGCTTCTGTCCACCTGCTCCTGCTACCCACCCACCTTCCCGCCCATCCCAGAGCCAAAGCTGTGCGTCCTCAGGAACGGTGGCACCGATCTGATGAAGGTCCTGCGACGCTGGGGGTTGGAGGCTATTTCGGAAACTCTGGGACCACAGTCACCCCAGAAGAGTGCTTAGCACTGAAACGCTGGGGGCGGTGGCCCTGCGGAGGGGCTCCTGTGTGTGAGGAGCAGGGAGGCCGCGCCCTGGGCCCCGCGCCCTGGCAGACACGAAAGCCCACACTTCTCAGCGTGGGCTTTGGAGCCCGACGCTCCGGTTTCCACGCTGCACCCAGTCACCTACTGGTCAAGCCCCCTACCCAGATTATAGCCTGAGTCCCAGTCATCTTGTCTGCAAAGTGGGGGCACGTGCAGTAAATGTCTCAGGGCCGCTGTGAGGGTCACTAGGACAAGGGCTGGAAGGTGCCCTATGGTGACGCTCGGCACAGGGGAGTGCTGGAGGCCACGCCCACTGCGTGGTACGCCGGGATCTGGCTCCACCCACTCCCGGGCATCCGCCCAGGGCCTCCATCCGCGCGTTTCCCATTCTTTGCCTCCCTCTCTGTCCGGACCCAGAGGTGGCGGAGGTTGGATGGCCAGAAATCCTCTGCTGCCGGGGTGAGAGGTCGTGAACGGTGCCAGGAGACCCATGGGCAGTGGCCGTGTGATGCTCTGAAGCCCCTGTCACCCTGGCTCAGTTTCTCTCTTGGGCTGGAGGCCAAGGCCTAACCAGGCGGGCCCCAGACCCTCCTTCCGTGAGTGAGGGGACAGCTGTGCCTCCCCACTCCCGCGCCATCACCCTCTGGGCAGGGGGTCCTACCTTTGAGAACCGAAGTTCCACCCTCCAACCGACAAGAGGGTCTTCAGGGCAGGGTTCCTGCGGGGGCGGGGGCGAGGGCAGGGGGCAGGAGGTTGGGTGGCCCCACGTTGGGCCTCTGAGGCCCTTCTGGCCCCGCGATGCAGCGTCCCAGCCTGAGGTTTGACGCCTGTTTCTGTGCCCCTCCATCCCGGGGAAGCCAGGACACGGAAAAGCAGTTTCACACAACACCACCCACGCCCCGTGGAGAGACACCTCAGGGAGAGGAGGGCTCCCTGTGTGCAGCCGCCTCCACCCTCACCCCCAGCACCGCCCTCACCACCTGCTCCCACCTCAGCTGAGGCCTCAGACTCTCTATGCAGAGGCAGGTGCAGGGGGCCCTTGGCCACGCTCTGGAGCAGGGGTGCGGCTGACCCTCCATCCGCCCCTGCCCGGCCAGCCCTGGGCCCAACCTCTTCTTGAGTGTATTCAAGAAGAGGTCACATACAGGGTCATACAGGGTCATACAGGGTCACATCGTTCCACTCCCAGGTGTCGATCTCGTTGTTGCTGATGTTGGCAAAGCTGTAGATGATGTGGGTGCAGAGGAAGGGGTCGATGGCATCTGGGAAGCAGCTGCCGGCCCCCTGGCGCTACTGGGACCGGCTGGTGGAGTAGCAGGCCAGAGTGGACACAGCACCTGCAGGAGAAGTCAGGTGGGGCCTGGGCCAGGCTTCCGCCAGGGGCCCTCCCTACGGGGCAGGCACGGGAGCAGGGGTAGAATTGTGCACGGAAGGGGTGGTGCAGGGCCTGTGCCCGGGGGCTCCGAGTCTGATGAGGAAGGAGGGAGGAGGAACGGGACTCCCCGTACGTGAGGAAGGCTTCCTGGGGGTTGAGAAGGGACGGAGGGAGTGCCCCCGGGCAGCCGGGCCAGGAGATCCTGGCCTTCAGGAGCCTGGCAGGGCCTGTGTTGGGTCCTGGGTCTGACCCCTGCCTTCCTGGGGGGGTGCCCCTGACTCGAAGGCCGCCTGGGACAGCCGTGTCTCAGGCCCCTGGCCTGTCCCCCACGCTGTGCACTGTGTCCGGGGACCAGGAGTCCTTCCCCTCCCCCTGACTCTTCTGCCTTCCTGCAGTGAGAACCCGGTGCTGCGCATCCAGCAGCCACTGGGTCTCCCCCTGCCTCCATGGAGCCCTGGCCTTTGACCGATTTTATTTTGAAAAAATTTAAATATACAGAAAAGTAGAGGATAGCAAGGTATACATAAAAATACTTATCACTTTTGTTAACAAATGTGAATATTTCTGAGCTTTCTGAATCACAGAAGGACCTGGAGGGGCACCCCTGCCAGGCCTCACGCAACACAACAGCCCCCCTCCCCCTTCCCAGGGGCCACTTACAGCTCGGGAGCATCAGCAGGACCACAAGGCCTGGGGGAGGGAAAGGGGGTCAGACCATGGCACCTAGCCGCCCTTGCTCCACGTCCCCCACCCCACAGTCGGGGCTTAGTGGCCAGCTGCCTCCTCCCCTTCCCGGCCCTGCTTCCTCTCCCTCCACTTTGTCTGTCCCTCCTCCCAGCGGGTCCAGACCCTTCTGTGCAGTGGCTCTGTGGGCAGCTGGGCCCATCAGCTGGTGCCCACAGCCCAGACCCGCGGCCAGCCCTGAGACCTGCATGAGTCGCCCTCAGGCCCATGCTGGATGCAGTGGAGAGGGCCATGGTGCAGCTCCTCCTGTGCTTGTGGTGCCCAGACGCCCAGCCCGAGCCTCTTCCCCGCCCCACACCTCCTTTTATGCCCGTCCCATGACACTTTCCTGCGCCCCAAACCATCCCATTTATGGGAACTGAGCTGTCACTGAAGGAACCACCAGACTGGGCCCCCTGGGGGTTGGGAAACCCTGGGGAGTTGTGAAAACTTGGGTCAGGTCTTCAGGAGGCACCTGCCTTCGCAGAGTCATCGGGGTGATGCCCTGGGACCCCCCACTGACTGAGTGTCACTTCTGAAGACCTCCTGTAGCCCCCCCCACCCCCCCACCCCCGGCCTTCCTAGCCAGTTTCCGGACGTCTGCGGCAGCTTTCATGCCTTGGCGTTTCCGTCGCCAGCTCTCAGCCCAGGCCCTTGGCCAGGGCGAAACTGGGCACAGTCGGGCTGTGTGACCCACCGCTCCCCAAGCAAGCTGTCCCTTTTCTCCTCTCCGCGCCCAGCAGTGCCCCGCCTGACCTGCTCTCCCCTCCAGGTTTCTCTCTCTAAGCCTTTTCCCACAGCTTGGACGGCCTTTCACTCTCTGCCGATTATTAGGGTAAGTCGGGGTGGGGCGGGAAATTCCCAAGAATCTCTGACACGCCTCTTGGAAGGATCAGGAGAGGGTGTGTTGCCATCTTGAGGCTTCAGTGTGGCAGCAAGGAGCAGGACAGGTGGCCCCTGGTCCCCAGGAACGGGCCACCTGGCAACTCCCACAGCCTTCTCTCAGGTGCTTTGGAAAACGAGGCCCGACGGACGAGTCACCCCCACGCAGACCCCTCTGACCCCTCACCGCTCAGGCGGAGGCTAAAACTTCTCACCGAGGCACCGCATGGTTTGGCCAAAAATCCAGGGCAACCCCATTCTCTGCCCGCTGTAAATTAATTAACAGGCGGTGAGTGGAAAGCTCAGAACAGCAAGGGCCGGAACTGGGTCAGAGGGCTTCTCCACAAAGTGCCTTTGTGTTCCCGGTGCCCTGTGGTCGCAACCCGAGGTTCCCTGCCCTACTGCACACGGTCTCTGCCTCTCACCCCCCATCTGCTCCCTTTGCCGTACGTCCAGAGTCACCCTCCACAGACACTGGAGTGTCAGTGCTTCTTCCTTGAAGGTGCCGGACTCCTTTAGCGGGAGGGGATTGGTGCAGTGGCTGTCAGGGACAGCTCCATCTCCCCCACGGGGCATGGAGTGGGGGCCTCCTCTGATCTCTGACGGAGGTGGTACCAAGTGGCAGACATCTTCGTGGGGGGTGTGGGATGCGAATAAAACACGTCCTATTTTCCTTCACTCTCTTCCTTTGTCAGAAACTCCCTCGCAGGTGCAGACTGGCCCGAGCCTCATTGCTCCGAGGGGTCCCACAGGTGTCTCGAGGACATGTGGCCCACACAGACCCCGCCTGCCTCTGTGGGGTTGGCCAAGGCCCCAGGGCTCAGCAGCCCTCAGCCTCCTGTCCCGCTGTGCCCCCTGCCCCGAGCACGCCCTCTTCCGTCCTCGCATTTCCTCTCCGCTCTCCCACCGTTCACTTTCCCGTTGACAGCAGTGAAGTTTTCATGCTACTTGTAAGCTAATGAGGCAGCCACAGTGTCCTGGGTTCTGGCAGGTCGGAGACAAAGCGCTCATTCATGGCAGAGCCAGTGGGCTTCGAGTTTGCATACCGTCCTGTAATGAGGGGACCGATTTTGAGCTGCCGCCTGGGCAGTACACAGGGTGACAGCCGCCCGCACCGAGTCCTGGTGAAGGGTCTGGAAGTCATCTGTGGTTTCAGGTCCCCAAGCTGGGGGTGTGGCCCAGGCTATAGGAGGGTCTGGGGGCCTCAGGAAGATGGTGTGGATGGGAAAGGGGTTTATGGGAAGTAACCTCACAGGGTGATGCGATGGCAAATTCCTGATTGGCCAGGCCGTGGTGACGGCCACGCTCCCAGCGTGTGACTTCTCTACGAGGCTTTTCTTTGTCTCGAGCAAGCCCTGTGCCCTGCTCCCTGGGCCTGGGCGTGTGCACCTGTGTGACAGGCCGTGACCAGAAGCAGGAGGAGAAAGAAACCAGCATGACCACCCTCACGAAAGCTCGTAACCCTGTTAACTCGCTCGTAACCCAGTCCCTGCCTAGCAGACGCGTAACAGGACAGGCGCGGCGCCCTTCTCGGGGGTCTCGCTTCCTGGCGATTGGGTCAGTTCAGCTCAAATGCATTTTCGCAAACATTCTTTACATGTTTGGGCGTCTCTTACATTGACATGGAGAAAAGAGGTGCGAGCCAGGGCACTGTTCCTGGTCTGGCGCCCTTCCCCAAGACTCCCAAGCGACCTTGAACCCAACCTCCATTTCCCCTGTCGTCCACATAGATCCACGCTCTTCCCTCATTTTCCACCCCACCCCAGGCCCCAGGTCTCCTCGCCTTCCCCAACAGGCCGGCACCCTTGGGAACAGAACGTTTCTGAACGAGATTCACTTCGCAGCGAGAAGACCAGAGCCTGGACTTGCCCCCACCAAGGTGGTTGCCGTCTCAGCAACGGTTGCTTCATGTCCTGCTGCTGAGAAGCTGTGTGTGTCGACCAGCCGGCACGTCACAAGGCTGGGACAGAGGAGAGAAAGCTGCCCCTGAGCTTTTCAGGGAGGGACGAGGTCAGCCTCTGTGATAGCAGGCGAGGTCCCCACTGACCACCCACCCTCCTGTCCTTGGTGCCCAGGACAGCAGACTGGGCCGAACAGTTGCCTGGGCACGGCTTACTCTCTGTGGCTACGTTCAGTGCATGAACCGCTCAGTCTGGCCCAACCTGTCCTCCAGGCTGTGGTGAGCCCCAGGCTGGGCCCAGCATGAACGTGCCTCGGGCACCCTGGCTGTCTGCCCTTGCCTGGGTCACGCACTGCCCAAGCCTAAGGAAGGCGTTCCAGGCCCAGTCTCAGTGCCCTGTGGGCTGCAGCCCTCGCCCTGCCCACCATCCACTCGGAGAGATTTCGCCTTCCTTTGCCGTGTTCGGATTCTTTGTTTTCATCACTTACGTCTCATTTCGTCTTGAACCACAGATTAATCTTCACAAGAACTTTAAAAGTTAGATCTTTCCTAAATGAGAAAACTAAGACCGAGAAAAACTGCCCGAATCTGAACGCAGCAAGTAAGCAGAGCCCCGACGCCACCCTGCGCCCCAGTCTGCAGCTACCTCTTAGTGGGAAACGGCTGCCATGGGGCCGGAGGGCCAGAAACAGCCCGTCTCTGGGCACCTGGGGGCTGGAGCCCTGGGGGTCTCCCTCCAGCTGGGGCACAGCGGTGTGGGTGCCCTCGGAAGGCCAGGTGCTCCGAGTCACTGCGGGGACCCTCTGGATGCTCATCCTGCAACGGGGCGCAGGGCAGACTGGACAGGGCAGGCCCCAACTCCTCCCGCGGAAGGAGGACCTCGGCCCCTGAGGGGCCCACTGAAGGTGAAGGGGGCGCCGGCCTGCCTCGCTGCCCTGTTCTTCTGGGGAGGGGCGTCCAGTGGCTGGTGGTTGCCTGTGGCTAGTAGGCCGTCCAGTGCAACCTCCCCACTGGGCAGTGAAACGTGGGGGACGTGGGGTGCAAGGTCCCTCGTGCAAGGCCACCCAGAGAGGCAGAGGCAGAGACCTAGTGTGCTTCCCTCCACACCAAGGCCCTTGAGTCCGGTGGGAGGACCGTGGTGGGTGAACTGCGCTCTGTGGTCCCAGGGGTGTGGCCCCCAGCCCCGCCCTGGAGCCCCTCAGAGGGCCCTCAGTTTGCTGGTGGTGGGCTGGGCTGAAGGATGGGGTCCAGGTCAGGCCCCTGAGGTGGCCCAGGATGTGGCCGTGGGCTCAGACGGGCCACACTGGAGACTGAGCCGGCGGGGAATCGGGCAGGGCGGAGGCCCCACCCCTCAGAGACCAGACCGGTCCCATGGACTCACACCGAGCACCGGAGGGGTCGGGGAAGAGCCCCCCCCTGTGGTCCAGCCTCAGTGCCGTCGCTGCTCTGCTGAGGAAGCTGAGAGACAGGCCTCGTGACGGAGGGGTTGGGGCACCAGGTCCTCTGCCCTGTCCTCCAGACACCTCCCCCTCCAGGGGGCCCCTCAGTGTCCCCTCTTGGTCTCTGAGGAAAAGGAGGCGGTGGGGGTGCAGACCTGGGAGGGTGTCCTCGGCCACACCTGTGCTCCTGGGGGCTTGGCCACCCCGGTTACTGGCGGCCTGGACGACAGCTGCGAGCGGCAAGGACACGCCGGAGGGGGCCATCCTCTGCTCCTGAGGCCTCACCCACGTGCAGGGCGGTGTCAGGAACGACAGGAATGCCGCCTGCTCTTCCCTCCCCAGTCCCAGGCCGAAGAAGATGGCCCGGGACCCAGAAGAAACGGACTGGCAGGCCTCGGGCAGTGACGCCTCTCCCTGAGACACGTTTGAAAACCACTTGTTGCCCGAATGGCTGAAGTGACCGGAGGAATCCAGCGGCTTCCCCTTCTCACTGAGCTCTGAGTGTGGGGGGAAAGCCGATCTGGAGCAAGAGACCGTGGCGGGAGGTGGGATTCCGCCCTGGGCCACCAGGCCTGGAGAGGAGCAGTTGTCTGGACAGCATGACTCAGATGGGGGTGGGGGTGGTGCCATCTGTGAGCACCCCCACTCCTGACAAAATACCCTCCATCGGCCCCTGTGGGGCGGCTCTGACGGAGAGGCTCGGCCATCCTTTGCCATCGATACCTGGTGGTTCTGTCCCTCAGCCGGGGCTCCTTCCAGGCCCGCAGCCTAGCAGCAGCAGGGCCCCAAGCCACAGAGATGCAGCCGGGACGAGTGGACGCTGGGGCTTCTGCCTTGGGCGGTGGGCTGGGGAGAACAGCCAGAGCGAGGAGTGATCTTTACTTTCAGTTGAGGACTGGCCATCTTCAAGGACTGTCCTTTCTAAGACGGGCACGTGCTTAAGCCCATTTATAAAACATGCACATGTGCTTATTCTAGGGATTCTGTTGTGTGTGCTTTCTTCCCTCACACCTGTCTCCAGGTCCAGGGTCACACCCCCCACAGCACCACACGTGGACTGCGTGGGGGAGCAGCGGTCACCTCTTCCATCTGGCAGGCTCTGACTTTCCCATCCGGGTGCCAGCCGTCCAGTCAGCAGAACCACAGCGTCCTTCAGAGGCCGTCCTGCCTCTCCCAGGAGGCAGCTGCACGTCCGCAGCCTCCGTCGCTCTTCTGCGGGGGACGATGCCGTGTTGCCAGTGTGACACCCATTCAGATGTGTTCTGAGGGGGCCGGTGCTGTTCCTGTGGCTCCTGATCCCCGAGACCAAAGAGGCGGTGGTGCCACCTGCAGAAGTGGTGACTGGGCGGGAGCTCGCTCTCAGAGTGAAGTCCAGCCTGGGGAGAGGAAGCTGGGCTGCAGATTCGAGGACTACCCGTCACCAGGGGAGTAGTGGAGGTCAGAGTCTCCTCTCCCAGCGCTACGTGCCAGCTGGGTTTTGTAGTCGTGCAACGTATGTTCTAGGCTTGTGAAGTGTCACAAAGCTGCGTGTGGGATACAAGACTTCATTGGATCTTAACTCCAAGTAAGGCAAGTAAGGGGGGCGCTCAGTTCCTCCTGTCACTGTGGGCTTGTGCTATGCACACTCCAATCGAAATAAGAGAAATAGCCCCAGTTAGCAGTTATCATGATGACAGCGTACCTCACGTAGGAACTTGGGACAAGATAGAACAAACACATACCTGCATCAGAAGCTCACCACCGCACGGCAGGCATCTATACTAAAGAATCGTTACAACTTAACAGGTGCGATACACTGTACTGTTGCTATGGGTTAAATTGTGCACCCCCCCAAATATGTAGACGCCCTAGTCCCTGTTCCTATTAATGTGACCTTATTTGAAAGGAGTCTTTGCAGATGAAAGCCAGTGAAGACGTGGGTCTACTCACGGAGGATGGGCCCCAACCCAGTGCGACAACTGGTGTTCTCGGAAGGAGAGCGGAAGATGCAGGCGTGCGGAGGAACACATGTGACTCTGAGGCAGAGACGGGGGCGGGGGGCTACAGGGCAGCCCAGGGAGCCCCCACGAGGCCAGCAAACCACCAGAAGCTAGAAACCCTCTCAGGGGTCGGCAGTTCTGCCCACACCTGCATTTTGAACTTCCGGTCCCGGAATGGCGGGATGTTAAATCATTGCTGCTGTCTGAAACCACCTAGTTCGTATGACTCTGTTATGGCAGACCGGGAAAACAATAAACGTGTGGAAGTTATATTAAAATGCCCACGTCAACGCAATAACACTTTTGCAGATACACTGAATTTTGCACATCTTCTATCAGAACGTGTGCTTTCCTGGTCCAGACCCCTTTCTCTACATCACCGAGAACAGCAAGATCACTTAAAAACCAGGCTGTGGACTGAGTTACAAGTGATTTCAGTGACTCTCAGAAGTAACAGCCTCCTAGGCATGGGGAGTGACAGGGTTAGATCCCTGACTTAGGAAGGTTGGACGGAGGTTGGACTGGATGAGCCAGGACAGGAAGCACAGGGACAGTGAGAGGACTGGTGGAGGGGGGGGGTGCTGGCCTGAACTAAGGTGAGACCCCGAGTTTGCAGAGGAGCAGGGGTATGAGGACTGGAGAGAGGCTGTGGTCAGTGCTGCCCTGAGGAGGAAGCCAGGCTGGTGAGGAGTGAGTGGCCATGGGGAGCTTGGCTGTCTGGACACCAGTAGGAGAGCTCATTCTGCTGAAAGGAGACTATTTGCTAAACTCTTGATTTATTCAGCCCATAGAAGATAAGGAAGGACACAGAAGGGAGAATGAGGCTGATCACATGTTGGATAGGAGCTGAATGCCCCACCTCAGTGAGTCCTCCAGGCCACCCTGAGAGGGGTCATTACCCATCTGGCAGAGACTGAGTTTACATTCATTTGCCTGAAGTCACACAGCTGGTGGGTGGTGGAGCCAGGAGTCAGCTCTGCCCCTGTCTGCGACTCAGGCTCCCCCCGGGTAACATAACTGCCACCCTAGACTTCATCCTGAGCCTGAAGGAAGCTCGCGCCAGCTGAGGCCTCAGAGGAAGGAAACGTGGACAGAAGAACAGACTTGAAACGGCGCGGGGACAGGCGGGGAGTAGAAGTGGGGAAGTCGCTGTGACAGGAATCTGGTGCTGGTTGTGCTCCTGCAAAGGGCCAAACCACCTCCTCCTCCCCACCTGCCCCCTTCCCAGCTGCTTATCCCAGTCCCACCCCAAACACCAGTGGGGCGAGTGCGTGGCAGGCTGGACCACTAGGTTGTGTGCAGGTTTTCTTCAAACAGAACACCTGAGATTTGACCGGAAGCTGCAAGGACTGTTGGATTACTGAATTTGTTCCGGCGTTCTGCGTGCCTACTCTTCTGACCCATTTAGACCTGGGCTCTGGACTTTGAACTGTGTCATCCTGAGCCTTCAGTTTAAATACCTGTAAAGTGCAGATGACAAATGTTCCTGCCTCATCTAGCAAATGAGGGCAAAAGGCGAGATGAAGCACGTGATGGGCTTAAAATAGGAACCGCATCCAAGTGAGCTTATTAGCAAGTCTGGATTCTCTTTCTCTTTTTTGATTCTCACTGTAATAGAGTGTGGCAGAGCCCTTAAACCAGGACAATGTGGTCTTTGCTGCCACCTCGTGGTAATTTTAGGAATAATACGTCAGTCGATGTTACTGGGGAAAGCATCGAGAAGGTGCTGCCCTCTCGTGTGCACCTTGAGAATGGCATCTGAGTGAAAGTAACCAGGAAACACTCTTTTACGCTGCTGGTGGGCACCTTGGGAATACAAGTGGAGTGGAGGCCACCAGGAAAAGCTCTGCTACTTCCTGTGCATCTTGAGAACAGCCCCTAAGAGAAAGTTGCCAGAAAACGTGTTCCTCTGCTGCCCAACAGTGTTCAACTAACTAGTGGATGACGATGGACCGCACGTCCTAAAAGTGTTACGCTCTGCTGCCATCTAGCGTGCATCTTGGGAGTAACACCTGTGCGTGTCGTTCACCAGGGAAAGCGCTTTTTGCTGCCGCGGCATCCGAAGCAACCGGACAGGAACAACCGAATGTGCGCGAGGACGTCTGCCACCGAGGCCCCAAGACTGGCCTCCTGAAAGACACACGCGCGCCATCAGTTTGCCCCAGAGCAGGGCAACCCCGGGGCGCGCGGCGGGGGCGGGGGAGGGCACGTGAACGGCTCTCAGCTCGGCCTCCCCGCGGTCCCGAAGCCCCTCTCAGATCTCAGACCGTGGGAGACTCCAGGAAGGTCTGTGGGGAAGGGCGAAGGGGTGGAGGACGGGCCGCGGGGCCGCGCAGTCACACAGCTTTGGGGGTCCTCTCGTCCCTGGGAAGGAAGGGAGAGCGCAGGGCGGCGGCCTCACGGGCGAACGACGCTGCCCGTCCGGCCTCCGGGCGGGCGGGGCGCATTGCGGGTCCGGGGGTTCGCAGAGCAGAGCCGGCTGAGGGTTCACATGGATGAGTTCTCCAAGGCCGCCTAGCTCACCTCTGTCTTTTCTGGGTATGAAAAGAGGAAAAACGGGAAAATCGGCGTCCGGGGAGCGTGGTGAAGGGGTGAAGGTCTTCTCCTTTCTTCCGCGGTGCGAGAAGAGGGGGAGGGTCTGGACCCCACGTGCGGATGCGGAGGCTCCGGACCCCTGAGCCGGGGACCTGCGCACTGGGGCGGCCTCTGGGCAGCAGGGTCGTTACACGCGCGTCTTTCTCCCCAGACATTTGGCTTGTTTAGGTGCCAGTAGGGAGAGTCGGCGTTTACGTGTCAGAAAAACCCCTGGTGGGACAAACGTCTGAGCGCACGCTGCCCCAGTGGGGGTCTGGTTCTCACTGTGTGATCGGCCATGGGAAGGGGCGAGATAGAGATTGGGGACAGTTCTGGTTCGCTAAGTGAAGTAGTTGACAGAAAGGGTCCTCTTTGCTGTACCCACTGTGAGCGGTTCTCCCTAAAGATGAAAGTGAACTTTGCTGTTGCCGTAAAACTAGGCGGGTGGCACAGGGATTGGAGGAAACAGGCAGAGGTGTCAGTTGGACTCCCACCCAACCCCATTGCTGAAGTTGGGACCTTTTTTTGCAGGAGTTACTGCCTCAGAAGTCCTCAGGGTTGGTGTTGGTCTGTAACTTGCACTGATGAAAAACTAGGACAACAGTGCTGGCTGCCTTCTTCTGCCCTCTCCTGTCTCCAGTGTGACCTGACCCCAGCATCGCAGCACCCAGAGCTGATGTGACAGGACCCCCTGAGCCCTCTGGGAGGGATCTTTCCCCACACTCAGGGGCCCCAGAGCTGAGGCAACGGGAACCACTCTTCTCCCTGGTGGGACAGTTTTCCAGACACACAGGGGACAGAGCCAGTGTGACGGGCTCCCTACTCTGTCAGAGGGAGACCTTCCCGTGTCCACAGGACTCAGCTGTCAGACAGGACACCTGTCTTTCCCAGGTTGGGTCCCTCTTCACTGTGACAGGCCCCCACTCCTCTCAGGGAGAGGCCCCTTCCCACACTCCCAGGACCCAGAGTTCAGATGGCAGGGCCCCCTACTTTCTCAGTGAGGGGCCCACCCCACATTCATAAGACCTCAAGGTGATGAGACAGGACCCCAGACTATTCCATGTTGAATCCCCACACATTCTCTGGGACCCTGGCTGATGTCAGAAGACCAGGTGTCCTTTTGGGTGGGGCCTCTGCTCCTGCTAGACACCCAGTGCTGTTACAAAACCACAGCTTCCTCCCCCTGGAGGGACTTCTTCCTGCAATTCCAGGACCCAGGACAAAAGTGACAGGACCCACAGCTTTATCTGAGAAGCCCCTGTTGTCACACCCACAGCACACAGGCGATGGGACTGGACCCATCACACTCACAGGCAGGGATGTTCCCCGCGGTCATGGACCCAGAGCCTCTGATCACCTTGTGATCCCAGGGCCGGTGTGGCAGAGCCCTGCACTCCTGGAGGCGGGGGGGGGGGGGGCTGTGTTCAGGCTCTCAGGACCCACAGCTGAAGGGACAGGAACTCCTGCTCTGTCAAGTCAGACCCCTCCCCACAGTCACCAGGCTCAAAGGTGGAGGGTCAGGACACTTACATGTCAAGTCAGACCCCTCCCCACAGTCACCAGGCTCAAAGGTGGAGGGTCAGGACACTTACATTTCACAGGGAGGGACCTTTCTCAGCCCTCACAGGACACAGGTGTGCTGTAACAGGATACTCTTCTCTCTCGTGTGGTCCTCTCCACACTCAAGTGGCCCAGGCCTGAGGTCACAGGACCCTTGGACCCCCTGGTCTCAGGTGGGGCCCTTCCCCTTGCTTGTAAGACCCAGAGGTGACCTGACACAACCTCTTTTGTTCTCTGGTGAGGACCCAGAGCTCATGCCATGAGGCTCCATCCTCTCTTAGGTAATGTTACTTCTCCCAGCAGTCAGAAGACCCATGGCTGACTTGGCAGGACCCCTACCCTCTTGGGGGTGAGGCCCTTTTTCACACTCTGCTGTACACCGCCATCTCGTGTGCATCTTTGGAATAGCATCTGAGATGAGGCCAGCAGGAAATGCTCTTTTTGTTGCCACCTTGTGTACATCTTGGGAACAGCACCTTTTTGTAGCATCTGCTCCTATCGTTTTGAAGTCCCATGGCACCTCACACCATCATGGCCTCAGTACGTTCTGTGTGTCTGTTTCCATTCTATCCCTGATGCTCTTCTGCATGTGGGGTTCCTGACTCTTTCATATGAGTAAGGTTCCCATGCCTATGCACGTCTCAAATTTGTGTTTTTTTTCATTTGCTAATCTGTGTCATACCTATTAGATTATCAGACCGGCCCAAAGATTCTTGAGGTTGGAGGGATTGTTTCTCCACCACGTAAGCAAACAGCCAGATGTTTAATAGGAGGTGGTTTTGGGGAGTACGTGTATGTCACCATTTACTCAAGTAAGATTTAACAATTTAACTGAAGTAACTTATTCTCAAAATTGAATGATTAGGTTGATGAAGTATGGACTGAAGTACTAATTTAACTTGTCAGTGTAAAACTTCTATGTAAAGTTTCAGAGGTGGCAACGAAGAGGGCCAACATTGTGCATTTTGTGAAGAAGTCAACATTGTTGACTTTAAACTCACTGTTAGGAAAGGGAAGACTAGGAAGCTACTTAGAATCGGCATCTCATTTTTTTCTAAGAGGTTTAGTTTTCAAAACTGGGTTTAGGAAGAGAGCTTTAGCACAATTGCCTGAGCTTCAGACAGTAATACTCCTAGCGAGAGTTTGTTGACCCTCTTAACTTACTCCCTGTCTCTTAAAGTTTTTGGAAGATAAAAAACCTCATCACAAGTGGTGAATGTGTGCGTGGCCCTTCTCCCACTGAAGATGCATGACCATAAGCAATATTTTCGGCCCCTTTGGTTTTGTCACTTCAAGAAAGGTACAAGCACAACTGCAAGGCAACAAAAGGTTTGTGGTGTGTATGTATGGAGATGTTGCTGTGAGTGATGGAATGTGTCAGAAGTGGTTGTGAAGTTTCATGCCAGAGATTTCTTGTGCGCAGTTGCCCCACTGGTAGGCAGATCCGTGGCAGTGGAGAGCCATGGAGGAGAGACATTCACCGAGGACAGACCACGTTACGGCATGTGGGAGACCGGCAACATACTCAGAGGGTCAAAATTGAGTACCAAGAATTATTTGCACCAGTGTGGTGATTTTAATCGCTTTGATGTTGCATTCCACAGCAGTTAAGTGGGTGCTCCGGGCCCCCTTTGACTGCGTTTCTACAAGCGGTTCTCCACGCTTCCATGACAAATGTTGAGGGGGGATGAACTGTTGATATGGTAGAATAATGTGGAATGGGAGAGTTGAGGGAAAGAAAGGAACCACCCCCAGCAGCCCCTCCAAATGGTGGTCTTCATTCAAAGGAGGGAATGTTGTGTATGTGGTGGATTCCCGAGGGTGTTCTGCAGTGGGCGCTCCTTGCAGAAACCCAGCGGGTCACTCCAAGCACAGCAATCGAAAGCCACCTGTAGGAAAGCATTCAGAGTTTTTCAGCAGAAGACACAGAAGGTGCAAGGCCATTGAGTTCAGTCTTTCCAAACTTGTCTTAATGGAGAGAAATTTCCATTTCCTGGAAGACTGCAGAAGGCACCTGGAAGAGTTCTGCTCTGAAAGAGAACAGTGTTGTGGGAGGTTGGAATGAATGGTGAAGTTGCCTGAAAAGTGGCAGAGGGCAGTGGAACAAAGTGGTGACTATGTTGTCCAGTCGTTGTTCAGTCACGTAGTTGGGAGAAAATGAAAAGTGTGCCTGTCATGGCACCTGATAGTAAAAAGTGAACAAACCTTTCTGCCAGGCCAATAATTCGATGTGTTTCAAGTGTCAGTCTCTGCTGCCATCTCGTGGCCATTTAGGGGAATGACTCCTCAGTACAGGTCAGCAGTAAAAGTAGTTGATTCCAGGGAAATACCAATGACTTTTGATATCAGGGGTTTTTACAGGTGCATTTGAAAACATCTAAATGTCAGGGCTGTCCAGTTACTTTGTCCCTGTTTTCCAGAAACGGCCAGGAGAGCAATTAGCGTGTTTTATGTGATATTTCTTGGATCTGACTGTGTAGTGTGATTGAGTTAGGTTTCTACAATTTCCAGGTGTGCTTGAAAATTATAATTTGTTTTGTTGCAGCTTTCTTAAACAACATGAAGGTGAAATTTATTTAAAATTCTCCATTAGAAGTTAAAAGAAAGTAAAGTAAAACACAAGCACTCTCATTTTACGTACGTGCCCCTGAAACATGTTTATGGGCTCATTTCCTCAGCTTTGCCTAGGTAGAGTTTACTATTTTAGGTTCATTGTACTAGTAAAAAGCAAAGGAACCTTTGTGTGAAGACCATAGTAACAGTATGTTTGCAACTCTCGGTCTCTGCTGCCACCTGATGGTCATTTTTGAGAATGACCTCTCAGTTCAGATCAGCAGGAAAAGTGGTTGATTCCAGTGGAATATCAGTGATGCTGGATGGCAGTGGTATTTACAAAATCATTAGAAAACACCGAAATGTCAGCACTGTCCAGTTACCTTGTGACTTGTTTTCAGATTAAGGGCAAAAGGAGCGATGAAGACATTTCATGTGATGTTCCTTAGAATTGGCTTTGTAGCATATTAAACTCAGGCTTTGACTGGTTCCAGGTCTGCTTGAAAATCACTTGTAATTTGTGTTGTCTGTTGCAGCTTCCTTAAACAATGACAAAAGTAAAGTTCATTTAATTTTCTCTACCATGGTGTAAAGTATAAAAGAAAATACATAAAGAAAATAAAAGTGTCACTGTTTTGTGGCATTTTGGGGGCACGTGTATGTGGCCATATGTACGTGACCTTAAGGACATGTCTTGGGGCTCTTGTTTTTGTCTGGATGTCCTTTACTAGTTTAGTTTCCTCATATGGGTGCAAAAACCTGTACATTTCCAGTTTCTGTTTCTAACATGCGTATTTCTGGGTGAAAGTTTCATTCTCAAGTCTTGACATGTAGTGTGTTAAGCATATTTCAGTTAAAGTTATTTTGTATCTTAAGCAGTGGTTCATTTCGGAGATTATTTAGGTGTCTGTCTTGTGAATACCAAACAACAGAACTTTCTGGTCACCCACTTTCAGTGAATTCTAGCTTCAGTGTTATGAGAGCAAAACACACACTGTATGTGGTTTCATTCCATGAACAATGGAAGTAAATTGTGAAATCACTGATCAGTCACATTGTTGAGAAAAATTTAAAAATGTGCCTGTCATTGCATCTTACGGGAAAACCCAAGGAACCTTGTGGTCAAGCCCATAGCACAGTGTGTTCCAATTGTCTGTCTTTGCTGCCATCTCGTGGCCATTTGGGGGAATGACATGTTAGTTTAGGTCAGCAGGAAAAGTGATTGATTTCAGTGAAATTTCAACAACTTTGGGTGGCAATGGTATATACAACTGCATTTGAAAACATCTAAATGTCAGGACTATACAATTATCTTGTTACTAGTCTCCAGAGTAACGGCCAAGGGAAGAATAAGCATGTTTTATATGACGTTTCTTGGAAATGGCTTTGTAGCATAATACAGGCAGGTGTTTTCAAGTGCCAAGTGTGCTTGAGAGTCATTTGTAATTTGCTTTGTCCATTGCAGCTTCCTAAAGCAAGGTGGAGGTAAAATGTATATATGATGCTGCTACGAGAGATACAAAAAAGCAAAGTAAAATACCAGCACCGTCACTGAATGTACATGCCCTCCGGGACATGTCTGTGGGCTCCTTTCTCCACTTTGCCTGGACTTCATGTGCTAGTTTAGGTTCCTGGTACGGGTGCAAAACATGTGCATTTCCAGCTTCTGTTTCTAGGCTGTGCATTCAAGGGTCAAGATTTCTTTCTCAAGTTTTGTTACGGAGCATCTTTACCATCACTCAGGTCCAGTTATTTTGTAATTCCAATGGCAGTTTATTTCAGAGGTTTTTTAGGAGTTTATCTCAGAAGTCCCAAACAACAGAACTTTCTAGTCATCCATTCTCAGCGAATGCTGCTTCAGTGCTATGAGGGCAAACACATTTTGTATAGGATTTTGAGGCTGCGATGCTGGTTGAATCTTGCTTTAAATGGGGCTGGTAGAAATGTCAGTTCAGCACCCCCCCTCCCACCACCATACTCCACCCCATCACCTGGCTCTGGTCTCACATACTTGCCTTTACATCATTGGAAACCATTTTGTTAGAATCCATTGTGACAGCTGTCATACCTGCTTGCATCAATCAAATCTGTACAAAACTGGTGAATGTGTGTGTGGCCCTTTTCCCACTGAAGATGCACAAACATGAGCAACATTTCCAGCTTTGTTGCCTTTATTATTTCAAGAAAGGTACAAGCACAACTGTAAAGCAAAGAAAGATTTGTGGTGTGTTTGGAGACATTGCTGTGAGTGATGGAACATGTCACAAGTGTATTTTCAAGTTTCATTCCAGAGATTTCTGGCATGTAGTTGCCTCACAGGTCCAACAGACCAGTTGCAGTGGAGAGCCATCCAGGGCAGATGTTTACTGAAGACAGACCGTGGTATGGCTCGCTGGAGACAGGCAACATACTCAAAGTATCCTAACCAAGCATTGAAAATAATTAGCACCAGCACAGTTAGGTTAGTCACCCTGATGTTTGGGTTCCACAGAAGTTAGGCGAGTACAAGGAGGGGGCCCATCTTGAACATATATCCACATGTGGTTTTGTACTGAAACATAAGGAAAACATTTTGTTTCCAGAATAAATTGTGAGGGATGATGAATGGTTTATGTGTTAGAATAATGTGGAATGGGAGAGACTGAGGGTCAGCAAAGGAACCCACACCAGGACCCTCCAAAGGGTGGTCTTCATCTGAGAGAGGTGATGTTGCCCTTGTGTAACATGAACTCCTGAACTCCTCAGAAGGAGTTCCTTGTAGAAAGCTGGCAGGTGACTTGCAACAAGCACTGCTCCCTGTCAGACCAACCGAAAGCACCACCTGAGGGAAAGAGTCTGGAATTTGTCAGCAGAAGACACGTAAGCTTCATGGTAAGGTGAGAATGCATGTTTCTCTTTGGTGACCAGTGAAAAAAGGTTCCAGCCTGGCCGCGCAGTCCTGATTCACCCACGGTGCTCACCAGACCTTGCACCTTCGCATGGCCAATTACTTTGGTCTGTCTGAATTTCTCTTATTGTAGAGAAATTTGCATTTCCTGGAAGACTGCAGAAGACACCTGGAAGAGCTCTCTGCTCCAAAAGATGACAAAGTCGTGGGACCACAGAATGCTGAAATTACCTGAAAGGTGGCTGAAGGCAGTGGAACAAAGTGGTGACAACTTTGTGCAGTCACCGTGTTTGAGAGAAAATGAAAAGTGTGCCTGTCATCGCATCTCACAATAAAAAGTGAAGGAGCCTTTCAGTCAAGCCATTTGTGGGACCTGCATTCCAAGTGTCGGTCTCTGCTGTCATCTTGTGGCCGTTTTGGGGAATGACACCTTAGTGCAGGTCAGCAGGAAAAGTGGTTAATTGTAGTGGAATATCAATAGCTTTCGACGGTAGTGGTATTTACAAGTGCATTCCAAAGCGTCTAAATGTCATCATTGTCCAGTTACCTTGTGAGTGGTGTGCAGGTTAAGGGAAAAGGGAGCGATGACGTGCGTTACACGACATTATTTGGCACTGGCTTTGTAGCGTAGTAGAGTCAGGTTTTCTCAAGTACTAAGTGTGTTTGAAAATTGTTTGTAATTTGCTTTGTCTGTTGCAGCTTCCTTAAACAAGGGGAAAATAAAATTTATTGAAAATCCTCCATCCAGAAATAGAATAGAGTAAAATAAAATGGAATTAAATAAAACAGAATAAAATAAAATAACATCACTATCATTTCAGGTGTGTGCTCTTCTGGACACATCTAGACACATGTTCCCTCTAGTGTGTCTTTGCTTCATATACTCTTTTCAGTTCCTAAAATGGGTGCAACTCTTGTACAGTTGTAGGTTTTGTGACTAACCCGTGTGTTCAAAGGTGCAGATTTGGTTCTCAAGTTTTGGTGTGTAGTATCTTTGGCATCATTCAGATCAAATTATTTTGTGACCCATATGGTGGTTCATTTTGGAAGGTCTGTAGGAGTCTATTTCAAAAGTACCAAGCAGGAGAACTTCCCAGTCACCCATTTCCAGTGAATTCTAGCTTAAGTTTTACGACACCAAAAAATATACTGTGAATGCTTTCAGTGGTGCGATTCTGGTTGAAACTTCGTTTATACCGGGTTGGCCCAAAAGTCAGTTCAGCCCCCACCACCCTCATTGTTCCGCCCCATCCTGTGACTCTGGTTCTCAAACTTGTCTAACTTCATGTGAAAGTGTTGGGTTAGACTGTGTTGTGACAGATGTCATACAAACGTGCATTGAAAGAAAAAAGTCATCAAACTCATTGTGATTTTGTGGCCATTTTCATACTGAAGATGGAAGAACATAAGGAGCACTTTAGGCACATTAGGCTTTGTCATTTCAAGACAGGTGAAAACCAAACTGGAATGCCAAAATAAAGGTTGGTAGTGTGTGTGGAGAAGGCTCTGTGGGTAATGAAATGTGTCAGACGTGGTTTGCAAAGTTTCATGCCCAAGATTGCTCACACAAAGGTGCCCCTCGGGTCTGGCAGACAATTCCTAGTTCAGAGCCATCGAGTCCAGATGTTCACTGAGGACAAACCACATTATGCCATGAGAGAGACAGGTGACATACTCAAAGTATCCAAATCGAGTGTCGAAAATCATATGCCCCTGCAAGATTACAGTGAATGCCTTTGATGTTTGGATTCAACAGAAGTTTAGTGGGGTAGGGGAATCTTTCTTGACCTCATTTCCACACATGGTTCTCTGTGAAAATATATGGAACCCATTCTGCTTGCAAGCAAATTGTGAGGGGGATGAATCATTGAAATTTGAGAATAATGTGGAATGGGAGAGATTGTAGGCAAATGAAGGAACCACCAGCAGCATCCCCCCACACAGGGCGGTCTTCATCCAAAGGAGGTGATGTTGTCTGTGTGGTGATACCACAGGGCGTCCTGTAGGGGGAGCTCCTTGGGGAAATTCGCAACACGTGATGCCCCATCAGACCAACCGCAAGCACTGCCTGTGGGAAAGAGACTAAGACGTGGACGGGAAAGGTTCAGGATGAGATGGGCGCGCACGTTTCTCTTTGGTGACCAGGGAAAAGGGGTTTCAGCCCGGCCGTGCAGTCGTGATTCATGCGTAGCACTCACCAGACTTTGCACCTTCACATGCCCGTTTAATTCGGTATTCCGAATTTCTCTTAGTGGAGAGACATTTCTGTTTCCTGGAAGACTGTCGAAGGCACCTGGAAGGTCTCTGTGCTCCTAAAGGTAACCGTGCTGTGGGACGATGGAATGGGAAGTTGCCTGAAAGGTGGCAGAGGGCAGTGGAACTGAGTGGCTATGACGTCGTGCAGTCACATTTTGGGATGGGAAGTGAAAAGTTTGCCAGTCATTGCATCTTACAGTAAAAAGTTAAGGACCTTTCATCCAAGTGGTGAGTGGGATATGTATCGCCTCTGTCGGTCTCTGCTGCCACCTCGTGGCCATTTTGGGGAATGACACCTTAGTGCAGGTCAGCAGGAAACCGTATCATTGACTTTTCATAGCAGTGTAATTTAAAAGCGCAGTTGAAGACGTCCAAATGTCAGGAATGTGCAGTTACTTTGTGATTGGTCTCCAGATATGCTTTAAGGGAGCAATACGTGTGTTTTATGTGACATTTCTTGGAACTGGCTTTGTAGCGTAATAGAGGCAGGTTTTTCCAAGTGCCAAGTGTGCTTGAAAATCGTTTGTAATTTGCTTTTTCCTTTGTAGCTTCCTTAAATAACACGGAGGTCAAATGTACCTGAAATTCTCCACCAAGAGGTAAAAAAAAGTAGAGTAAAATACAAGCGCTCTCATTTCATGTAAGCACCTCTGAGGACTTGTCTATGGGCTTGTTTCCTCCACTTTGCCTGGACTTTGTTTACTATTTTAAGTTCTTACTCCAGGTGCAAAACTTGTGCATTTTCCAGCTTCTGTCTCTAAGCTGTGCATTCAAGGGTGAATATTTCTTTCTCAAGTTTTGGTATGGAGCATTTTTACTATCAGTCATGTTGAGTTATTTTGTTATTTTAATTTATTTTTTAAAGTTCTTTATTTATTATGCTACTACAGTTTTCTCAATTTTCCCTTATTTATCCCCCTTCAGCCCTGCACCTCAACCCTCCAGCTCCCCCCGCTTAGTTCATGTCTGTGGGTTGTACATATAAGTTCTTTGATTTCTCTGTTTCCTGTACCATTTTTTACCTCTCCCCATCTGTTCTATGCCTACCAATTAAGCCTTTTCTTCCCTGTACCTTTCCCCCTAATCCTTTCTCCCTTCTCCCCAATGAAATCCCTGTATGTGATTTCTGTTTCTTTGTTCCTGTTCTAGTTATTTGCTTAGTTTTTGTTTTCATTTTGGTTTTCTTTTTCTTTACTTTTCGGTTCATTTGTCAATGGTTGTGAGTTTGTTGTCATTTTACTGTTCATAGTGTTTGATCCTCTTCAATTTCTTAGATAAGTTCCTTTTACATTTTATGTAATAAGGGCTTGGTGCTGACAAAGTCCTTTAACTTGACCTTATCTGCAAAGCATTTACCTGCCCTTCCATTCTAAATGATAGCTTTGCTGGGTAGTCGCCTTGGATGTGGGTCCTTGCCTTTCATGACTTGGAATACGTCTTTCCAGACCCTTCTTGCCTGTAAGGTTTCTTTTGAGAAATCAACTGACAGTCTGATGGGAATTTTTTTGTAGGTACCTCTCTCCTTTTCCTCTTGCTGCTTTTAAGATTCTCTTTTTACCTTTAATCTTGGGTAACTTAATGATGATGTGCCTTGGTGTGTTCTTCTTTGGGTCCAACTTCTTTCGGACTCTCTGGGCTTCCTTGACTTCCTGGAAGTCTATTTCCTTCATCAGATTGGGGAATTTTTCCTTCATTATTTATTGAAACAAGTTTTCAATTTCATGCTCTTGTTCTTCTCCTTCTGGCACCCCTATAATTTGGATATTGGAGCACTTAAAGTTGTCCCAGATGTTCCTAAGCTTCTCCTCATTTTTTTCCAATTCTTGTTTCTCCATTGTGTTGTGGTTGGATGTTTATTTCTTCCTTTTGTTCCAAATAGTTAATTTGAGTCCTGATTTCCTTCCTTTCACTGTTGGTTCCCTGAATATTTTGCTTTATTTCACTTTGGGTAATCTTCATTTGTTCTTTCATTTTGCAACCAAGCTCAGTCGGTTCTGCAAGCATTTTGGTTACCAAGGCTTTGAACTCTCCAATAGATGGGTTGGCTATCTCATTGCTTACCTCTTTTCCTGGAGTTTTGCTCTGTTCTTTCATTTGGGCCATAGTTCTTTGTTTCGGCGCACCGGTCAGGTTGGTCTGGTTGACTGTTTCCGTAATTCTTTGGTTGTCAGCGTGCCACGCAGTTTGATTTTCTGGCAGTTCTGGTTGTTTATTGATTGTAGATTGGTTGTTATCCTCCTTTCGGTTGTGTGAGGAAGTGGAGATTTTCTAGCTATGCCTCCATCTTGGCCAGAACCTCAAAGAATCTGATATTTTCTTTAAACTTGCTCCAAAGTATAATATGGTCTATGTAAAACAACACCAGTTCCGAGTGTGGTTCTCTGCTGCCATCTCTTGCTTGTTTTGGAAATAACACCTTAGTGCTGGTCAACAGGAAAAATGGTTGGTTCTGGTGGAATGTCAATGGATGGCAACGGTATTTAGACGTGTATTTTTAAATGTCTAACTGTTATGACTGCCCAGTTACCTTGTGACTGGTTTCCAGATTAGGCCAAAGGAAACAATAAACGTGTTTTCTGTGCCATTTTGGAGCTTGCTGTATAAAGTGTAATAGCGTCAGGTTTTTTAGAAGTTCCAAGTGTGCTTGACAGCCATTTGTCATTTACTTTGTTTGTTGTGGCTTCCTTAAACAATGAAGAAAGTAACATCTATTTAAAATGAATTTTAACCCAAGAGGTTAAAAAAATAAAATGCTATCATTTTATACATAAAAATCAGGACTTCCGCCAAGATGGAGGCATAGGTAGAAACACTGTGTCTTCTCTCACAACCAAGTTTGAATACAACAAAGGTTTAGTAAACAAAGACACAGCCAAAGAACAGAAAATTGAACTATACCGAAGTCCGACAACAACGAACCTTTCAAATGGGACCAGTAAGAGGGGTGGAGCCAGCAGACGAGCAGGGTCAGGCAGGAAAGATCCCCTGACCCAGGCACACAGGCAGCGCGGACCCAGTCAGGGGTGCGGGGAAGACAGACCGTGGTCGCACATTCGTGCACAGTGAGACGCATGGGCCCCGGTGACGGTGGCAGCTGCGGCCGCAGTGGCAGGAGGCGGCAGACGGGACCTTCATTGCTCCTCTTTGACCCCGCCCCCATGTACAGTGTCACAACCCAGCAACTGAGTTGCCCTGCTCTGGTGAACACCTAGAGCTCCGCTCCTCATAGGTAACAGGCACGAACAGTACAAAATATGGCTCAAGAAGAACTCAAAGCCCCAGAGCCGATAACTCTAAGTGACCAGGAAATAGTGAACCTCTCAGATGCACAGTTCAAAACACTGGTGATCAGGATGCTCATAGAACTGGTTGATTATAGTCACAAATTAGAGGAACATATGAAGGCTAAACTAAGTGAAATGAAGGGAAATGCACAGGAAACCAATAGTGATGGAAAGGAAACTGGGACTCAAATCAATGGAATGGACCAGAAGGAAGAACGAAACATCCAACCAGAAAAGAATGAAGAAACAAGAATTCAAAAAAATGAGAGGATTAGGAACCTCCAGGACAACTTTAAACATTCCAACATTCGAATTATAGGGGTACCAGAAGGGGGAAAGAAACAGCCACGAGTGGAAAACTTATTTGAACAAATAATAAAGGAGAACTTCCCCAGTCTGGCAAAGGAAATAGACTTCCAGGAAATCCAGGAAGCTCAGAGAGTCCCAAAGAAGTTGGACCCAAGAAGGAACACACCAAGGCACATCATAATTACATTAGCCAAGACTAAAATGAAGGAGAGA
This sequence comes from Sturnira hondurensis, assembly GCF_014824575.4. Lineage (NCBI taxonomy): Eukaryota > Metazoa > Chordata > Mammalia > Chiroptera > Phyllostomidae > Sturnira > Sturnira hondurensis. The sequence continues at coordinate 2,624,770 of NW_028091436.1, forward strand.
ATCCTAGAAGCAGCAAGAGATAAGGGGACAGTCACCTACAAAGGAGTACCCATCAGACTGTCAGCGGATTTCTCAAAAGAGACCTTACAGGCAAGAAGGGGCTGGAAAGAAGTATTCCAAGTCATGAAATCCAAAGACCTACAGCCAAGATTGCTTTATCCAGCAAAACTTTCATTTAGAATGGAAGGACAGATAAAGTGCTTCTCAGATAAGGTCAAGTTCAAGGAGTTCATCATCACCAAGCCCTTATTATATGAAATGCTAAAGGGACTTATATAAGAAAAAGAAGATGAAAAATATGAACAGTGAAAGGACAGCAAACACACAGTTATTAACAACCACACCTAAAACAAAAGCAAACCAAGAGGACAGCTAGATCAGGAGTGGAACCATAGAAATGAAGAACACATGGAGGGTTAGCAACAGGGGAGTGGGAGGAGGAGAAGGGGGGAGAAGGTACAGAAAATAGCATAGATGGTAGGTAGAAAATGGTTAGGGGGGAGGGCAAGAATAGTAGGGGAAATACAGAATCTAAAGAACTTGAGACACGTGGTCATAAACTAAGGGGAAAATAGTGGGGGTGGGGGTGTGCAGGGTGGAGGGGAATGAAGGGGGGAATAGAACAACTGTAATGGTATAATCAATAAAATATATATATTATAAAAAAATCAAAGGAACTGTTTGGTCAAGGTACTAATAGGTGTCCCAAGTGTGCACCTCTGCTGCCATCTCGTGGGAATTTGGGGGAATAACATCTTAGTACAGGTCAGTAGGAAGAGTGGTTGATTATAGTGGAGTATCAGTGACTGTTGATTTTTTTTAAAGACTTTTTGAGATACAAGTCTCAGGTTCCAATGTCNTAAAAAATCAAAGGAACTGTTTGGTCAAGCTACTAATAGGTGTCCCAAGTGTGCACCTCTGCTGCCATCTCGTGGGAATTTGGGGGAATAACATCTTAGTACAGGTCAGTAGGAAGAGTGGTTGATTATAGTGGAGTATCAGTGACTGTTGATTTTTTTTAAAGACTTTTTGAGATACAAGTCTCAGGTTCCAATGTCAGTGACCAGTTCCTTGGAACCACTTCTTATGAGAACATCATCTGGACCAGACACCAAATTTGGGTGTTCACCATTGGTTCTTTTCTTTGATTATATCTTTAAATTAGTCTTTGTACATATAAAAGATTTATTTCAGCATGTTATTTACCATACAATTTACTAAGCTGTATTATTTATGATAAGTTTAGGTTGATATTCATGAGTTTTCAAGGTAAATAAGATATCATGCAATAATAAAATTACATTAGTTTAGCTGTATAAAATATGAAAAATAGTTAAAGCTTGAAATAAAACATGAAGACAAGAAGAGTTAAAAATGTGTCAGTTAGTCCTGGCTGGTGAAGCTCAGTGATTTGAGCCCAGGCCTTCAAATCAGAGGATCGTGGTTCGATTCCCAGTCAGGGCACATGCCTGGGTTGCAGTCCAGTTCCCAGCAGGGGACGCATGAGAGGCAACCATACATTGATGTTTCTCTCCCTCTCTCCTTCCCTTCCCTTCTAAAAGATAAATAAAATAAAATCTTTAAAAAAATAAAATAAATGTGTTAGTTATAAGTTCATTAATAATGAAATAGCCCTGGCTGGCGTAGCTCAGTGGATTGAGCAAGGGCCTGCAAACCACAGGATTGCGGTTCGATTCCCAGTCAGGGCACATGCCTGGGTTGCAGGCCAGTTCCCAGCAGGGGACTCACAAGAGGCAACCATACATTGATATTTCTCTCCTTCTCTTCCTCTCTAAATATGAATAAATAAAATCTTTAAAAAATATTGAAATAAAATAGGAACCTGATTCTTAGCATTGTAAATGAGTTCAGGACCTGAAGCAATGGTATTCTAGAAATGAGAAGTTCTTTGTCAGTAAAAATGTGTCCCTTATAGGTTATCTCAGGAACTCACAATATGGCAAAGGTCCACATTTTCAAAAAGGAGAACATTTGATGGTGAGTTATGGAATCTAAAAGAGTAAGATTGGAGATTCTAAGTAATTTTAAGAAACAATTATTGCAGAGTGATTTCTGGGCAGTGAAAAGGGACAGTGACCCTCAGTGCTGTGGTTTATCACAGTGTGGTGCAGTCTCTTAAGGTGTCATATCTTCCTTGGCTTCTGAACTTTTTCACAGGTGTTTTCTTAGCCAAGGACATTCCTTCCCAGTTTCTGCAAGATGACTGACATTTTAATTTATTTTTTGTTGTTTAGCTCTCAGCCTCCAGGTTGCCTGTCCAGAGAGAGGCGTGATTTCAGATCTAGGGTGCAAAGTCACATGCTGTTTGTATTGTAATGGACTCTCCATCCTGCTCCATAGAGAGTAGGGTTTCTCATTGCTGTGGATGATATTTTCTCCTGGGGGATTTTTCTCCACATGGCAGGTGCTTATTAGTAACCCTGACCTCTGTTTAGTGCATGTCAGTAACTCCCACCTTAACCCCACCCCAAGGACAATCTGAAAGGTCTCCATACAATGTGGTAAAGGTGCCCTTGGGGGAAAAGTCAACCTGAGGTTGAAAACCACTGAGCTTGAAGCTGTGCTCATCTTTTGAACTTGAGTGATCTGTCCTTGGTAAGAAGTGTTTTCACTAGCATTCCATGCAAATTATTTTCTAACTCCAATTGTGATTTATTTTGGGGTGGTTATTTAGAAGTGTATTTCATAATTTGTAAATATAAGTACTTACTAGTTATGTGTTGTTACTGATTTCTTGATTAATGGCAGTGAGAGCAAGTAATATATACATGTTTATATATATACATATATGTGTGTATATACATAGTTATATATAAATATATACATTTCAGTCCTTTAAAGTTTGTTGGAACTTGCTTTATATCACAATCTGGTCAGTTTTTAAAAAATTCCCAGGGTGCTTGGAAAGCATCTGTAATTTGCAGTTTTAGCTTGTAGTGAAGTACTTATGCACACTGAATGCTATTTGCTTCTGATGGTATTTTAAAAATATTTTTACTATTTTTGTGGGCTTTATTGGTTCTGAAACAGAACCTGAATGATAGAGATTGGTTAAATCTCCTATTTTGATTATTAATTTGTATATTTTTTCATGCAGCTCTGTTCCATATAATTTTGTGTTTATGTTATTAAGTGAATAAAAGTGTGGAACTAACTGGTACATTGAACTTACTGATCTGAAGTACTCATCTTTATTTGTAGTAGTGGTTCACTTTTTGTCTTCAAGTCTACTGTATGTTATATAGTTTTCATTTGGTTCATGTTTGTATAGTATATTTTCCCCATTCTTTCACTTTAGATCTCTTGGTATGCTTTAGATAGCTCTCAGTGTTTTATGTTAGTTATGAGTGGCTATTGAAATCAATTAAAGAATTGATTTTGGCCCTGGCTGGTGTAGCTCAGTGGAGCACAGGCCTGTGAAGCAAAGGGTTGCTGGTTCGATTCCCAGTTAGGGCACATGCCTGAGTTGCAGGCCAGGTCCCCAGTAAGGGACTCGTGAGAGGCAACCACACATTGATGTTTCTCTCCCACTTTCTCCTTCCCTTGCCCTCTCTCTAAAAAATAAATAGATAAAATATTTTAAAAAAAGAATTGATTTTGGTAGAGGATATGATGTAGGGGGCCCCACATTTTTCTCATTCAGTTGTTCCAACATCTTTTATTACATGTCAAATATTTTTCCCACAGATCTAAGGAGATATCTTTATCATAGTCAATGACCACGCCCCCTCACATCACTGCTGCCTCATTTATGCTCTTCTGTGTGGGGGGTTTCTGACTCTCCTGTGAGTGAGGTGGTCCTGGCCGTGTATGTCTGACATTTGGCTATTTTCATTTGCTAATCTGTGTCATACCTGTTGGATTATTAGAGCAGCCCAAAGATTCCTGAGGTTCCAGGAAAGGTTGTTTCCCCACCACATAAGCAAGCAGTCAGGTATTTAATATGGGGTGAATTTGGGGAGTACATGCCTGTCACCATTTACTTAAGTAAGATCTAACTATTTGAGTAAAGTAACTGATTCTCAAAACTGAATGATCATGTCAGTGAAATGTGGAACAATGTACTCATGTAGCTTGTGGATATAAAACTTCTATGTAAAGTATCAGGGGCGGTCACAAGAGGGCCAGCATTTTGCACTTGGCATGTTGATGTTAAACTGGCTGTTCAGAAAGGGAAGACTGAGAAATTCCTTAAGATTGTCATCTCATTTCTTCCTAAGAGGTTTAGTTGCCACAGCTTGGTTTAGGAAGAGAGCCTCAGCACAATCACCTCAGCTTCAGACAGTAAGTCTCCTATCCTAGCAGGAGCTTGTGGACTGTCTTCCTGTACTCCTTGTGTCTTAAAGTTGTGGGAGTTGCCCAACAGAAATTGACCTGGCACGTATGCTGCCTTTTTTTTCAAATCACCGGCATGTCCCCCACTTGACCTTTGAAATCTCAGACTCTGTTCTTCCATTTTCCAAAATACCCCATATACTCAATATTACCTTATTATGTTTGGTATTCATTTTAATATGATTTTCCTTGTCCATGTAGTAGACGTTGAATTCCTCTCATTAATCAGATTATATGAATTTGATTGTTACCCCAGCTGTTAGAATTTAGAAGGTATGACAAAAATAATTTTTTATTCCTCCACAGGTTTTGTGAGCCAGCTGTGTGATATCTGTGGCTGGGACACTAATTTCTGTAAAGCGCAGCCTCTGGGAGATTATGGACTTCTCCCCACAAGAGTAAGCATTATTATTATTTTTTGCTCTGTCAGCGTTTTTGGTCTCTTTCTGCAGGGCTTGGTATAATTTAGGAGTGTCGGGAGTTATTTTCTTCCCTGTACATTTGCATTGGCACAAAAAACTATTTCTGAGGCCAGCTGCTTGGACTTTATCAGCTCCTGGCTCTGTTTGCATTGTGAGGACTCAGTTCCACTCCTGCAGGTGACAACTGGGCTCCATTGTCCAGCTCCAGCTCTGGAGTCTGGCTGTGGGGTCCCCGTTCCAGATCTGGGTTCTGTCTCCTGGGTCTGTGGTCTGGGGTTTGTTGCATTCACCAACCGCGAGAACAAATGTCGGAGACTTTCGGGGTTCCAAAGATGTTACTTTATTGGCCAAGTTTAACCTGCGCAGGGGCGAACTCTCCAAAGTGTCCAGAGACACGGTGCCCGCAAGGGCTGCAAATGAGAGTCGCGCCAAACGCTTACAGGCTTAGGGTTTTAAGGAGGCGTGCAAGCAAGCTGGATACAGAAGCAGATGTGGCGGTTAGCTATTGGCTTACAGAGCCTGTGGGCGGGAACAGGGTGGGGTCTGTCTCAACTGAGAGGAAAATTTTGAAACTAAACAGATGGCAATCAACTTACAGGATGTTTGCTAGGGATGCAGGCTCCTTGGGGCTGAGACTATTTTTCTTGTTCCCAACATATAACCGTTAACTTGTTTCATAGATATGTTTAATAGCTATGGCCAAGTTTTGGGCCAGGGAGAAGGGAGTGGCTTCTACCCAGCATGTAACTGAGGGCTGATGCTCTGAGACGGTGCCTGCGTGAGAACTTGGAATGGATTGCCTGTAGGACATGGGGCTATACTTGCCCAGGTGAAAAGGGAAAACCACACAGTTTTGCCAGAATGGAGATTCCTGCAGCCAGGTGAAAAAGAAAGACACGCACTTTTGGTGGAGTGCAGACCCCTGCAGCTTTGGTAGAAGAGGCCCACGTGGCTTTGGGACGCTCCCTTTGGCCGAGTGCCCTGGAAAGTGGGAGAGACTTTGACTAGAACTTGGTACAAAGAACTCTTGCCAGTGTGATACAGGGTGCAGCCCCGGGGGGGGGGGGGCGGCCCAGAAAAGATTTGGAATGGTGTCCAGAATGTTATATGCAAATTGCGAGTGAAAGGAGTCCACAGAAACTGAGAGCAACTTGATGGTATATTTATTGGCCAAGTTTTAACCTGCGCAGGGGCGAACTTCCCAAATGAGACCGCAGTCCCGCGGCTACGCAGAGCCGCCAAAATGGAAGTCGCGCCAAACGCTTACAGGCTTAGGGTTTTATGNTCATAGATATGTTAAAGAGCTGTGGCCAAGTTTTGGGCCAGGGAGAAGTGAGTGGCGGCTACCCAGGCTGGAACTGGGGCTGCTTCTCTGAGAGAGTGCCTGTGAGAGAGGCATGTGGCTTTAGCAGAGTGAAGACACCCTCTTGGCCAGGTGAGGGGGAGAGCCACGCTATTTAGGAAGATGTAGACCCCTGTAGCCATTAGGAGGGAGAGCCACGCGGTTTCAGCAGAGTGCAGACCCCCTCTTGGCCAGGTGAAAGGGAAGACCACGCAGCTTTGCCAGAATGGAGATCCCTGTGGCCAGGTGAAGAAGAAACACGCACTTTTGGTGGAGTGCGGCTTTGGTAGAAGAGGCCCACGCGGCTTTGGCGTGCTCCCTTTGGCTGAGTGGCCTGGAAACCAGGAGAGACTTTGACTGGAACTTGGTACAAAGAACTCTTGCCAGTGAAAGGTGCCACATGACTTTGGATTAATTGGAGATCCTGCCTGGACAGGCGACACAGCTCACGTGCCAGCGACCTGAAAAACGGACGTGTGCTCTTTTCCTGATTTACGGTACCCGGAGTTGGGACAGTGGGAGAAGAGAGCGCTGTGTGTGTGTGTGTGTGTGTGTGTGTGTGTAGGTGTATACCCTTAAAGACTTTAATATTTTAAGGAAGGCATTAGGCCTGAATAGCATTAAATAAATATTTTGTTTCCTTTTCACAAATCTCTGGCATTGAGAGATGTCTTTCCAATTGGTGGCAGACAGAAGAGCCCAAAAGATATTAGTATACCGTCCTTGGGAGGGGCCCCTGTTGTTCTGTAGCAGTTTTTGGCATCCCTCGGTGGGCCAAGTATTGCCCCCCCCTTGGACCCCTGTTTGGTAACAATAGGGTCTGATGTACAGAACCTGGTGTCCAGGGTTCTCTGTCAGTCTCTCGTGTCGAGTGTCTGTCATTCAGTGTTGATGGTCTGGCTTGGGTCATGGGGACAGTTTTGGGACTTGGCCAGGGGTCTGGGGTTCATCTTTTGGTTCTGGGTCTGCTCTGGGGCCCAGGTTCTGGAGTCTAGGGCCTGTGTCTGGTCCTGAGTCTGTCTGTGGCATCTGGTGTCTGCGAACTGATGGTCATTGGCTCTAAGTCGATGCCAGGAGGAGTTCCAGAGTTGGGGTCTGGGGAAGAAGGAAACTCTATTTAGGGCAAATAGCTGTGTTTTGGTACTAATGGCTGTGAGTGCAGCGTGGCTGTTAGGAAGCTCAGTGTTGTTCCAGGTGAATCATGAAGCAGCACCTGTGTGGGTCAGCCCAGTGCTGCTGCTGCTGCTCAGTTGTGAAGCATCTTGTCTGTGAGCCCCCCCCCCCCCGCTCCCCCCCAGTGAGGCAGCCCCAGGGCAAGTTCCCCCTCAGGCTGTTCTGCCCAGCAGTGCTCTGCTCTTTCAGGTCTCCTCCTGTCATTTCCTCTCTGCTGGGCTGCATTTGCACACACAAAAAGTGCACTTTGGAAAAGGGGCCCCTCTGAGGGAGGAGATTGGGCTGGGAGAGCAGAGCAAAGGCCTGTGGTGTTGTTACCACAGCAGTCTATTTATTCTTAAATTATGCCAGTTTTCCTCTTGTACTGTTTTATTATTACCCAGCATGAGACTGCCTTTTTTGTGATAGCTTACTTGAATTATACAGAAAAATGTAAATGAATTCAAAATCCCACCCAAACAGGTTAAAGCTGCCATTGTTTTAAGTATATACCCTTCCAGAAATCTCTCCCTGCCTATTTCCATTCTTCTACTTTCCAGGATTTAATTTATTTTTCTGGGTTTGTAATATGGGTGCAGAACATGTGAATTTTCAACTGTTTCCCCCTAATGTGCAGATTTATTACTGAAAGATTTTTCTCAGGCTCCACCGAGAAAGAAATGCCAATCAGCCATAAAGTAGGCAATAAAGAGCTTTATTGGGGTTTGTGCACCTGGGTGAGGTTTCCCCAGTCTGCAGAGTGAGGCCGGGAGAAGTCACCCCTGAGCAGGGAATGTTGTGGGGTTTTATTTTCGTTGGCTCCCCGTGGGAGCTGGGGATTGGTCCCCTCTGAACAAAGCAGCAATACAGCATTGGTGGTCTCTTCCTCGGACTCAGGTTACTGTGAGGATGTCCGTCTTGGCAAAGTCTAGCCAGAGCTTCCTCCTATCCCCACCCACCCTAACAATTACTATATTTTCTCATAGGTTTTTAATGTATTTTAATATTATTGAGTTGAAATTATTTTTTAACTCCTATTGTGATTCATTTGGAGGGTTACTTAGAAGTGTATTTCAAAACTTTTAATGGAAGAACTTTGTAGTTAATCGTTGCAACTAATTTTTAGATTATCTACAATTAGAGCAGAAACATACTTCATATAATTTCAATCCTTTGAATTTTTTTGAAACTTTCTTCATTAAAATATGGTCAATGTAAAAAATGTTTGAAGCATGCATCTCTGCTGCCATCTCGTGGTCATTTTGGCAATAACACCTTCGGCAGGTCAGCAGGAAAAGCTGTGTATAGTCCGTTATCTGAGAATGTTGAATCCAATTTGCTGGTCATGGTGTTTCTCATATCCTTACTGAATTTTTTTGAGGTGGTCTCTTGTTTCTGAAAGTGGAATGCTGTATTCCTGATGAAAGAGGTTTGTTAAATCTATTATGACTGTACATTTTTGTTTGTGTCTCTGTTCCATATAATTTAGGTTTATCACATTGTTTATGAATTTGGACCTTCCTGGTAAATTAAACTCATTGATATGAAGTGCTCTTCATCTCTAGTCATGCTTGTTACCGTGAAGTCCACTGCATGTTAGTATGTAATTTTCATGTGGTTTATTTTGGCATAATGGAGGGTGGGGCAAAAGTAGGTTTAGAGTTGTGAATACGAGAAACAAAGTTTATTGCTGTCCTATTACTTAATAATTATGACATTATTGTCCATGTGAACAACTGTAAAGCTGCTTTTGCACCATCCTGTGTATCTTTTCCCATTTTTTCACTTTTGATCTTTTTTCACCCTGTGTTTTAGGTCATTCATATTTTTTCCCAGTTTGTGTCTTTTCTTTTGATCATCTGAACAAGTTATTTTTCAGAGTACTGTTCAATTTTATAAAGTATACATTACTAATGTATTTCTTCATTACACTGCATGTCCACAAGTGTACTTGATTCCTGGCTATTTTTGTTTCAATGGACCACTAAAAATCAAACCTTCAGATGAGGGGTGGAGCCTAAGTTCAGAGACCTGACTGGACTGGAGGGGAGAGGAGGCCACAGATGTGGGTGGGGCTGGGTGGGAGGCAAATGTAGGCTGGCAGGCTTGAGGAGTGGGCAGTTCTGGTGGAGAGATGAACAAGTATGGGGACTGGAGGTTAGGCGCTGCCGGCTCCTGGTCTCCGTGGTCACGGGGTGATGCTCACAGTGTAACGTGATGCAAGCAACGCAGTCCAAGGGCAGGAGGTGAGCTGCGTGGGGGTATGAGGTGTCGGGACTGTGGGGGGCAGATACAGCCACCCTGTGAGGAGCTAAAACGGGAGGCCAGACTGTTTCTGGGGTACATGTCTGAGGTCCAATTTAGCTGACCACTTCCTGTGAGACCAATTTTTTAATATATCTAGATTATATTTCAGTTATAGATAACTTTGGTAAGTAGAGATATAAAGATAGGCATTTTTTAAGTCCCAAATAAGATGATATTTTTCATTTGTTAAAGTTTCTGTTATTGCACAGCAATTTCCAATTTCATTCATACAGATCCTGTACATTGTTGTGAAGTTTATTCCCAGGTGTTTTTTTAATTGTTTTGTTGCTATTGAGTCTTTTTAAAAAGTTATATATTTAATTTACCATTTCTACATATTTATTTCTGCATGTTATTTCCCCATTATTGCAGTAAATTCTATTTGTGATACTTTTCTGTTGACTCTCATAAGTTACGAGGGTAAACATGCTCATGCAACAATGATCATTATGTGGTTGTTGCTGTATGCGGCCTGGAAATGGTTAAAGCTTGAAAGAAAACAGGAAGACGGGAGGTAATGTGAGGAGCTAGAAAAATTGTCTTTGTCAGTCATAAATACATTAGTGACTAAATAAAATAGTAACACCCTTCTTAGCATTTTACATGAGTTTAGGGCCTGGAAGCATGGTGTCCTAGACATCAAAATTATTTTGTGATGGGCAGGCAATGTGCCCCGGGGTAGGTCATCTGAGGAACATAGAATGTTGCAAATGTCCACATTTTCTTTTTTTTTTTAATAGTTTATTTATTTATCTTTAGAGGGGAAGGGAAGGAGAGAGGAAGGAAACATCAATGTATGGTTGCTTCTCGTGCATCCCCTGCAGAGAACTGGCCCCTGCGGAAACTGGCCTGCAACCCAAGCATTTGCCCTGACTGGGAATCGAACCGAAATAGACTGGTTCGCAGGCCCGCGCTCAATCCACTGAGCTACACCAGCCAGGGCTTAAATGTCCACATTTTCAAAGAGGAAAACTTTAGATGATAATGTAAAGATGGTAAAATCTGGAATTGTAACAGAGTAAGATTCTTTGTTCTACGTGACACCATGAATCAGTTGTTAAAGTGACGTATGAGCACTGGAAAGAAGCAGGGATCCTCAGGTGACTACTCTGTGTAATCACAGTGTGATCTGGTCTCCTAAGTGGACAGATCTTCCTTTGCCTCCTGACCTACTGCCCAGGACACTTCTCCCCAATGTTGGCAAGGTGGCTGGCATTTTTTGTTCTTTAAGTGTTAGTTTTCATGGTTCTTGTTCCAAGAAAGGCAGCCTTTGAAATGTAGGATGCACAGGGCTATGCTGTTTGTATTCTAATGGGGTCTTCATGACAGAGAGCAAGGTTTTTCATTCTCAGCACTATGGACGTTTTAGGCCAGAGAATTCAGTCTCCTGGGGGGTTGTCCTCTGCATTGTAGGTGCTTATTAGCTTCCAATACCTCTTCACTGTCAACACCCTCACTTCCTTTCCCCTCAGGACAATCTAAAATGGCTCAGTACTTTCCCTAAAGTTCCCTTGGGGACAAAAATCACCTTTGGTTGAGAAATAGTTTGAAGCGTTTATAATTTTTGAAACCAGAAAGATCTTGGTCTGGTATGAAGTATTTTTATTATTTTGCCATGTAAATTATTTTCCACCCCGGCTGTGATTTATTTTGCGAAGGTATTTAGAAGTATATTTTGAAACATCTAAATATAGAGGCTTTCTAGTTACCTTGTGATTGATTTTCAGATTAATGGCAAAGAGAGCAATAAACATAGTTTGTGAGACATTTGTTGAAATCTGCTTTATAGCTAAATGTAGTCATTTTTTAAAAAGTTCCAAGTGTGCTTGAAAAACATTTTTAATTTACTTTGTTGCTGCTTAGTTAAACAATGAGAAAACATTTATTCAAAATTCTATGGTAAGAGTTAAAAAGAATGGCCATCATTTCATGTATATACACTTGCAGATATGTGCACGTTTCTGTGGATTTTATTTACTATTTTAGGTTATAAGTATGGGCACAAAAGTTGTATATTTTCAGTTTTTATTTTGATGCTGTGCATTTAAGGGTGAACATGTTTTTTATAAGTTTTGGAAAGAAGTATGTTTATCCCTATTCAGTTTATTTTGTAATTCAAATTGTTTTATTTTTGTGGTTATTTAGAAGTGTGTTACATAGCTACCAAATATAAGGACTTTCCCATCACTCAGTGTTAGTGACTTCTAGCTTCAGTGCAGTAGGAGCACTTAGAGAAACATAGAGTATGTACTTTCAATGCTGTGATGGTTGTTGAAACTGGCCTTTACTTGGCTCAGCCAAAGATAAAAACTTTTGGGAAGATGGAATTATGAAGATGTCCCAAAGACTGCAGAAAGCAGTGGGAGAAAACAGCAAATACATTGTTCAATGAAATTATTGGTGAAAACGAAAAACATCTATTTTCATTGTGTCTTTACCTAAAAATCAAATGAACCTTTTGGCCAAGCAAACAGTAGTGTTCCAAGTGTGCATCTCTGCTGCCATCTCGTGGGCCTTTTGGGAATAACATGTTAGTGGCCGGTCATCAGGAAAAGTGGTTGAATGCGGTAGAATATCAATGACTGTTGATTGCAATGTTATTTAGACGTGCGTTTAGTAAGTTTTAAATATCAGGACTTACTAGTTACCTTTGGTTCCCGATTTCTATATTAGCAGCATTGACAGAAAAAAACATACTGTATATAATTTCAGTCCTTTGAAATTTGTTCAAACTTGCCTTAGCACAGGATGGTCCCTTTGAAAAATGTCCTAAGTGTGGCCCTCTGCTGCCATGTCATGTGTCACTTGGGAATACGAGCTTCGTGCAGGCCAGCAGGAAAAGTCCTTGGCTGTCGTGAATTATCTGTTCTCTCTCTGCACTGCACTGGACAGAGACGCTCAGTCCTTTGACCCGCTGTGGGCGATGCAGGGCCCTCCTGGCAGCTGGCTGCTCCCTCAGGCCGTGTCTGCTGCCGTTGCCACAAGACTTAACAATTTTAGCAAAGTAAACTATTCTCAACTGCATGATTATGTTAATGAAATTTGGAAGAGTTTATTAGTTTAGTTGTATCCTATGCTTTGTAGGATTACCTACCAAAAAGTAACATTCCATGAAGGCTGCACTTTTCTTAAACGTCCTATCACCCACTTTACTGCTACGAGACCCTATTTCTCCTTCGGGTGTGTAGGACTCCCACAGGCCCTATAGACCTGCTATCACCTCATTGTCCGGTGTTCATTTGTACTCACGCACGTATTCAATGTTGAATATCTTGTGTTGATCTGATTGTTATTTCAATTATTATCCCACAGGTATTAGAGCTGACAAGGTTTGTGGAAAATAATTTCTTTTTATTTCTCCACAGTTTTGAAAAGCTGGCGATGTGGAACAAATGGTGAGACCGTGCTCCCTCCTGAACCTGTGGCAGCTGAGAGACCATGGACGTCTGTCCTCCAAGGTCAGCATCCTTTTGTTCACTCTGTCTTTTGTCCTATTGCTGCTGGGTTTGGTAACATTTTGAAGTTTGCGTTTGTACAGATAAGGGTTTTATCTTATTGAATCACAGGTTTGTTGACAGTGTGAGGATCTGGTTTAGCTCCTGCCTCTGGCCTGTGGAAATGGGCGCCCGGTGTCTGGCCCCAGCTCCAAATTCTCGCCAAGGCATCTTGGTTAGAGACCAGCATCCTGGTTACAGATCTGCGTCCTGTGTGCAGGGCCTGTGCTTCAGAGTCAAAATGCATTTGGTTGTGTATTTGGTTGGTCTGCAGTCTTGCACCTGTTAGAATGTGGCTTTGTGTCCTGGGTGAGGTCCATAGGCAGATGAAGCTTTTGGTTTTGGTGAATGGAATCTGGCATTATAAGGGTCCAATGTCAGTCCCTGGCATCTGGTGTTTGACCTTCGGACCGCATGGTCTGGCTCAGGTGTGGGCATACGGCTTTGGCCTGGGGGCTTTGGCCTGGAGTCTTGGTTTTGGTCTGGGTCCGCTCCAGGGTCCAGGTTTTGGAAGTCAAAGGTCTGTGTCCAGGATTCTGAGGTTGACTCTGGTGTCTGGTATCTGTCAGCAGATGGTCATCATGTTAAAATTCAGTGCCAATATGAGTCCTGAAGTGTATGGAGTTAAGGTACATTAGTATAAAAAGTAGGAAAATTCCTTGGCAAGCAGAATGGGAAAAGTAAGTTTGATAGCTAAATAAGGACAGCAATGTATAGCCCGGTAATAAGTCTGAGGATCTTATCTTCCCTAACCAAGGGCACTTGAGAGCAAATGGTTCACACATTCCAGTCCACGCAGGGGAAGACCCCCCTCAGTCCCAGCCCTTCTCTGTGACTTTTCTGAAGGAGAAGGTCCCCAGAGCAGGACCCTGAGCGCTCTGTGTGCTCGCTTTGTTGCATCAGCACGTCAGCGACCCCCCTGGAGAGCTGAGTGTTCTGCACAGGTGTGCCCCAGAAGCAGCTCCGCCTGTGCTCACTCTTGTTGCTGTGATTTCCCCTCTTCTCTCTGTAGCCCTTTTTGTGTTTCACTGCCCTTACATGTCATGTACAAACTTTCAAAATTCCCTATCTTTGTGTTGTGAAATTTTTCCTGTATGAAGTCAAGAAACTACATGTATGAGACCTTGCCAGGGCAAACCTGCCTTGGGCCTGGTACCTTTTTGGTGACAGAATAACCAAATTTTGTGTATTCATCTACTTGTGAATGGACATTTGAATACTTTCTTTTTTAAAAAAATGATTTAATTATTTTTCAAGGACAGTGTTCTGTTTATTACTCTAATCCCATCCCACCCCCCGTGCTCCCTCCTGAATACTTTCTACCTTTTGGTTGTTGTTCACAGTGCTTTTATGAATAATCATGTATAAGTTTGTTATAACATCTGTTTTCAATTTCTTAGGTATGTGTTTTAAAGTGGAGTTATTGAACACAGTAGGGTAATTTTTTGAGGAACTGTTAAGCCATTTTATACAAGGTCTACAATATTTTACACTTATGAATGAAATGGTCAATAATTCTAATTTTCGTTTGTGATCATAAGCATTTCTCAGTTTTGCTTTCTCATTATAGCCTTTGTAGGGTCTGGGAAGGGGTATTGTGCTGGGATGTGGCCATTGAACATCTTCTCTGGTGTTCTTTTACCACTTCTATGAATATCTTCTCATTAGAAGGGACTATTCAAGTTTTTAAAAAATATAGATGTCTGCCTGAGTGGTGTGGTTCAGTGGATTGAGCACCAGCCTGTAAAACCAAAGGGGTCTCTGGTTCGATTCCCAGTCAGTGCGCATGCCTGGGTTGCAGGCCAGGTTCCCCAGTAGGGGGCATGTGAGAGGCAACCACACACTGATGTTTCTCTCCCCCCGCCTCTCCCTTCCTTCCCCTCTCTCTAGAAATACATAAATAAAATGTTCAAAATAATATATGTGTTTCTTCATCTATGAGTCATAAAGTTCCTTGCTGTGGAAGAGTCTGATCAAAAGTATAATGTCCAACCATTTTCTTCAGTTCTGTGAGTGATCTTCTTACACTGCAAATAGCTTCTCCTGCTACCCAGAATTTTTTATCAAGAGGACATCACAGGTACTCACTTACTGTCATCAGTTTTGCCTTGGAAGGGTACGCCTTGATACGGCAGCAGCAGCCTCATGCATTTCAGGTCTTATGTATGTCATCATTGCATTATTTAATTTGCTTGATTTAATGTAACTTGTTTCTCAAAAACCTGCTTTATGGTTTTAGACATGAGATCATTACATTTCAACGGTTTAGAGGTTTAAATAAGAGGATACACTGTTCTTTGTGGTATGATGTCCAGAGTTAGGCATCTGGAGTCAGGGACAGGCTTTGGACACCCAATCTGGTGTCTGGTGCGTGGCATGGTTTGGAGTTAGGATTAGGGGTTAGGGTTGCAGTGGATACCGTGACTTGTCTTTAACTTTATTTGAAACCAGCATGTTATACTGTAACACGAAAGGTATACGATCAGCATGTGATAAAAAAATCTCACCACAAGTGGTAAATGTATGGTTGGCCATTTTCACAGAGAAGAAGCATGAGCATAAGCAGCATTTTTGGTCCCTTTGGCGTAGTCATTTCAAGAAAGGTACAAGGGCAACTGTAAGGCAAGAAAAGATCTGTGGTGCCCTGGCTGGTGTAGCTCAGTGGATTGAGCGCGGACCTGTGAACCACACGGTCGTGGTTCGATTCCCAGTCAGGGCACATGCCTGGGTTGCAGGCCAGTTCCCAGCAGGGGACCCACGAGAGGCAACCATACACTGATATTTCTCTCCTTCCCTTCCCCTCTAAAGATAGATAAATAAAAATAAAATCTTAAAAAAAAAAAGAAAAGATCTGTGGTGTGTATGGAGAAGATGCTGTGACTGACCAAATGTGTCAGAAGTGGATTGTGAAGTGTCATGCTGGAGATTCTCCACAGGTAGGCAGACCAGGTGACGTGGAGAGCCCTCAAGGGCAGATGTTCACTGAGGACAGATCATGTCATGGCAGGTGGGAGACAGGCAACATGTTGAAAGTGTCCAGGAAGCTTAGAGAGTCCTAAAGAAGTTGGACCCAAGAAGGAACACACCAAGGCACATCATAATTACATTAGCCAAGATTAAAATGAAGGAGAGAATCCTAGAAGCAGCAAGGGATAAGGGGACAGTCACCTACAAAGGAGTGCCCATCAGACTGTCAGCGGATTTCTCAAAAGAGACCTTATAGGCAAGAAGGGACTGGAAAGAAGTACTCCAAGTCATGAAATCTAAAGACCTACAGCCAAGATTGCTTTATCCAGCAAAGCTTTCATTTAGAATGGAAGGACAGATAAAGTGCTTCTCAGATAAGATCAAGTTCAAGGAGTTCATCATCACCAAGCCCTTATTATATGAAATGTTAAAGGGACTTATATAAGAAAAAAGAAGATGAAAAATATGAACAGTGAAAGGACAGCAAACTCACAGTTATTAACAACCACACCTAAAACATAAGCAACCAAGAGGACAGCTAGATCAGGAGTGGAACCATAGAAATGAAGAACACATGGAGGGTTAGCAACGGAAGTGGGAGGAGGAGAAGGGGGGAGAAGGTACAGAAAATACCATAGGCAGTAGGTAGAAAATAGATAGGGGGGAGGGCAAGAATAGTAGGGGAAATATAGACTCTAAAGAACTTGACACGTGGTCATAAACTAAAGGGGGGGAATGGAGGGGGAGGGGGTGTGCAGGGTGGAGGGGAATGAAGCGGGGGAATAGAACAACTGTAATGGTATAATCAATAAAATATATTAAAAAGTAAATAAAAATAAAACAAAAAAAGGAAAGTGTCCTAATCAGGCTTCGAAAATCATTTGCACCAGCTTGGTTACATGAATTGCTTTGCTGTTTGGGCTCCACAGGAGTTAAGCGGGATGGTTGGGGACCTTCATGAGTGGATTTCCACACGTGGTTCTCCACTGAAACATAAGGAAAATGTTCCATTTCCATGAGGATCGTGTGTGTGTGTCGGGAGGATGAACCTTTGCTATTGGAGAATAATGTGGAATGGGAGAGGTTGTGGGCAAACAAAGGAACTACCACTTGCCCCTCCAAAGGGCGGTCTTCATCCAAAGAAGGTGATGATGTCCTTGGGGTGAATTTCGGAAGGAGTCCTGCAGTAGGAGCTGGTTTTGGAAAGCCAGCAGGTTACTGGCAACAGGTAGTGCTCCCCATCAGACCAGCTGGAAGCTCCACCTGAGGGAACAAATCCGGAATTTGTGAGCAGAAGATGCGGAAGGTTAGGGTTAGGTGAGAGAGCACATATCTCTTTGGTGACCAGGGAAAACGATTCCAGCCGGGTTGCACAGTCCTGAGTCCTCCAGAGTACTCAGAAGACCTTTCTTCTTCCCACAGCCATTTAGTTTGTCTCTCTGAATTTTTCTTTATGGAGAGAAATTTGCATTCCTTGGAAGACTGCAGAACATACCTGAAAGAGTTCTCTGCTCCAAAAGAGAACAATGTTGTGGGACCATGGAATAGTGAAAGCACATGAAGGTGGCAGAGGGAAGTGGAAGGAAACGGTGATGACATTGTGCAGTTATGTTGTGGGGGGACAGTGAAAAATGTGCCCGTCATCGCATCACAGGTTAAAAGGCAAAGGAACCTTTCAGCCAGGCCATTAGTAGGATAGGGATTGCATCTGTCGGTCTCTGCTGCCATCTCGTGGCCATTTCCAGGAATGACATGTTAGTGCAGGTCTGCAGGAAAACTGGGTATAGTGTATCATCTAGGAGTGTGAAATTCAATGTTATTTAAATAGGCATTTCTTCACTTTTAAAATAAGAACTTTTTAGTAATATTTTGTTACTAATTTCTAGATTGACTGTAGTTAATGCCAGCAAAAAGCTTTACATAATTTCAATTTTTTGAAGTTTGTTGAAACTTGCTTTACAGTACAATATTATTACTGAAAAAATGTTCCAAGTGCACCTCTCTTCTGCCATCTGGTGTTCACGTTGGGAAAACACCTTGGTGCAGATCAGAAGGAAACGTTGGGGATAGCGGGTCATCCCTAAATGTTGAATCCAATTTTGCTGTTCATGTTGTTTATTTTTTTAAGGTTTTATTTATTTTTTGTTAGAGAGAGGGAAGGGGAGAGAGAAAGAGAGGGAGAGAAACACTGATGTGTTGTTGTGTACAAGAGATACATGGATTGGGTGCCTCTCACACACCCCAAACTGAGAATCTGGCCCGCAGCCCAGCCATGTGGCCTGACAGGGAATCCAACCGTGACCATTCGTTCGAAAGCCTGTGCTCAGTCTGCTGATCCACACCAGCGAGGGCTCATGTGAAGTTTTTTGTATCTCTACAGGATTTTTTTGGGGGGTGGGGGTAAACAAGGGTGTAGGTTTGATCCCTGGTCAAGCCACATGCAAGACTCAAGCAATGGCTCTGACTGGTGTAGCTCCGACTGGGGCTGGGCATCTGCCTGCAAACCAAAAGGTCACCAGTTTCATTCCCAGTCAGAGCACATGCCTGGGTTTGAGGCAGCAGACAGTCAGGAGGAAACTGTGGAGGTGCTCCAGGGCTAAGAGAAAGGACATCCATACAGGACAGAGACCCTGTTCTAAGGCCAGTTGGTCCTGCTTTCTGGAAAAGGACTGAATCATGGTGAATCATGACTGCACCTGTGCAGAATATGCTACATGAGCTCTGGTTCATTATAATAGCATTATAATAAATCAGCCTTGTGGGACCCCCTTCCCTGGTGGTCAGTCAAGGAAGGTCATGGGAGACCACATGAGCAGTAGCTTTAAACTAATAGAACTACTTGTACATGGGCAATAAAACCCTGCCAAAACTAGCCAAGAAATATGGCCCTGTAAGTATAGAATCCCTCCAGCCCCTGAGATCAATCTGTGTTCGGAGTCAGCCTGCTCCCATGCTCTGTGGAGTGTACTATTGCTTAATAAATCTGCTCTCCATCTGTCTTCTATAAACTTTCTGTGTTCTGTTCAATTCTTTGTTTGCAACCATCAAGAACCTGGTTACCTGTGCCCACTTGTGACAGGTTGTAGGCCAGGTCACCAGTTGGGAGCATATGAGAGGCAAAGGATAGATGTTCCAAATGAAAAATAAATCAATAAAATTAAAAAACTAAACAAAACACAATTTCTATATGGATCTGTATATATTAATGGACCCTGTTTTCTTTTCCATCAATCTTATTCATAAGGCATTCATCTAATGTAGCTTCATAATACAATACACCTTTTAATTCTTCCTTATTTTAACAGGTAAACTTAAATTGAGCTTGTTTTACTTTAAAAATTTTTGCTGAGCCCTGGCCAATGTGTCTCAGTTGGTTGGAGCCTTGTCCTATTAGGTAGGATAGAGAGCAAAACCAGACAAGAAGGAGCAGGGAGACATGTCTCTCCCACTGACTCAGCCGCCCTGAGCCTGATCTGACAATAGTGCCAGGTGTTCGGAACATCACAAGAAACACCATGGCAGCACGGGAGGAGGGAGACCTTGAAGTTCTATGTATCGTTTCCACTGTCTGGGAAAGAAAGCCTTTGAAACCGTGTGTTAATTCCAAAGTCTGGTTGGTCAGTGGGAGGGGGTCCACAGCGCCCAAAGAAAAAGCCCACAAAACAACTTTGGTTAATTGACTACCTCTGATTATTGTCTGTTTTATTGGGGACTCCCTAATGTTTACTGAAAGAGACGGTAAATAACTTCGGGTGCCTGCCCCAACTTTAACTGCCTCCTGTCATGTTTCTGTTTTACAACAAAAGGAACAAACGGGGTCTGGAGTGAGATACGGATTCAGTCTAACAGACCCCCCCCCCATACCTGAGTTTGGGTAGTCATGTCCCCCATGGAAGCTGGCACCACCTTTACCCACAAGTCTATATGCAAGTTCTTCACCCCCATCCTGTCAAGTATATAAGTCCTCAGGACCAAGGACCTGAGGCTCCTGCCACCCTTACCTTGCCCTGCCCGGAATCTATGCCTTTCATGCCACCTTGGCAAGGCCCGTTCTTTTCCATGGGAACCTATCATTAGTAAACCCTGCTTTCTCACTAATAGACTGGCTGATCTGTAATTTTTTTTCTTTTTCTTTTACTATTTTATTGCTTATACCATTACAGTTGTTCTATTCCCCCCTTCATTCCCCTCCACCCTGCACACCCCTCCCCCACCCTTCCCCCCCTTTAGTTTATGACCTCAAGTTCTTTAGATTCTATATTTCCCCTACTATTCTTGCCCTCCCCCCTGTCTATTTTCTACCTATTGTCTAGGCTATTTTCTGTACCTTCTCCCCCCTTCTCCTGCTCCCACTCCCCTGTTGCTGACCCTCCATGTGTTCTTCATTTCTATGGTTCCACTCCTGATCTAGCTGTCTTCTTGGTTTGCTTTTGTTTTAGGTGTGGTTGTTAGTAACTGAGTTTCCTGTCATTTCACTGTTCATATTTTTCATCTTCTTTTTCTTAAATAAGTCCCTTTAACATTTCATATAATAAGGGCTTGGTGATGATGAACTCCTTGAATTTGATCTTATCTGAGAAGTACTTTATCTGCCCTTCCATT
The DNA here is from genome assembly GCF_014824575.4 of Sturnira hondurensis. Lineage (NCBI taxonomy): Eukaryota > Metazoa > Chordata > Mammalia > Chiroptera > Phyllostomidae > Sturnira > Sturnira hondurensis. The sequence goes on from NW_028091436.1 coordinate 2,645,412, forward strand.
CTAAATGAAACCTTTGATGGATAGAGCAGTCTTCAATGTAGGTCTTTGGATTTCATGACTTGGAATACTTCCTTCCAGCTCCTTCTTGCCTGTAAAGTCTCTTTTGAGAAATCAGCTGACAGTCTTATGGGAACCCCTTTGTAGGTGACTGTCCCCTTATCTCTTGCTGCTTCTAGGATTCTCTCCTTTATTTTAATCTTGGCTAATGTAATTATGATGTGCCTTGGTGTGTTCCTTCTTGGGTCCAACTTCTTTGGGACTCTCTGAGCTTCCTGGATTTCCTGGAAGTCTATTTCCTTTGCCAGACTGGGGAAATTCTCCTTTATTACTTGTTCAAATAAGTTTTCCACTTGTTGCTCTTCCTCTTCTCCTTCTGGTACCCCTATAATTCGGATGTTGGAGCATTTAAAGATGTCCTGGAGGTTCCTAAGCCTCTCCTCATTTTTTTGAATTCTTGTAACTTTGCTTTTTCCTGTTTGGTCATTTCTTTCTTCCTTCTGGTCCACCCCCTTGATTTGAGTCCCTGTTTCCTTTCCATCACTATTGGTTTCCTGTGCATTTCCCTTCATTTCACTTAGTTTAGCCTTCATGTGTTCCTCTAATTTGTGGCTAAAATCAACCAGTTCTGTGAGCATCCTGATCACCAGTGTCTTGAATTGTGCATCTGAGAGGTTTGCTATTTCCTGGTCACTTAGAGTTATCGGCTCTGGGGCTTTGAGTTCTTCTTGAGCCATATTTTGTACTGTTCGTGCCTGTTACGTATGAGGAGCAGAGCCCTAGGTGTTCGCCAGGGCCAGGCGACCCAGTCGCTGGATTGTGACGCTGTATGTGGGGGCGGGGCCAAAGGAAAGCAATGGCAGGCACCCTTTGCTTCCTCCCGCCGCCACTGCAGGCCACGCAATTCGTCCCACTGCAGGCAAATGTGCTACCGTGGTTGTAATTCTTTATTGTATCGTCAAGAAGAACCAAGTTTCTCCCATAAACAGAAAGATTGTAGTTCAAGCTCTACTTAGGGCACATGCCTAGGTTGCGGGTTTGGTCCCCAGTGAGGACAAATATGAGAGGCAACCCTTCGATGTTTCTCTCCCCCCTCTCTTCCTCCCTCCCCTTCTCTAAGAAATCAATCAGCATGTCCTCAGGTGAGGAGTAGAAAATTTTTTTGCTGATACTGTAATCAAGATCATATTACATTTCTAGGTAACTGTGGGAAATGGAGATCATTATATATTTTTCTATCCAAGAACATGCTGTTACTTTCCTGTTCTTCAAGTGTCTTTTTGAAAAAAGATTTTATTTATTTTTGGAGAGAGGGGATGGAGGTAGAAAGAGAGAGAGAGAGAAACATCTATTAGTTGTGTCTCACATGCCCCCAACTGGGCACCAAACCCTCAACCCAGGCACATGCCCGGACCGGTAATCGAACTAGTGACCTTTAGGTCTGCTGCTCAGCACTCAAGCTACTGAGCTACCCCAGTCGGTGTTGTTCAGGTGTCTTTTATTGGGGAGTATGTTATGAATTGGTTCACACTGATTTTGCACAATCTTGTTAAATTCATTCCCAGGCATTTTACCAGTTTTGTTGCTATTGGGTGTTTTTAAAAATTGTATCTTTAACTTACACTTTTGTATGTAAAGGATATTTAATTATGCATGTAATTTCTCCCACACATTACTTAATTCTATTATTTCTAATAATGTAAAAGTTGATTCTAATGAGTTTCAGAATAAGTAAGCTATCATGTAATAATAATAATCACATTACTTTAGTTATATATAACTTAAAAATATCTAAAGCTCAGAAGAGAACATGAAGGAATAAGACAATGCGAAAAGGTAGAAAAATTCTTTTTGTTAGTTATAAGTCATTATTGATTAAATAAAGTAGTAACCGCATTCTTAGCATTTTAAATGAGTTAGGACCTACATTCATGGTGGTCTAGAATTCAGAAGTATCTTGTAAGTGAAATTGTGCCCCTTGTAGGTAATCTAAGGAACTTATAATATGGCAAATGTCCACATTTTCAAAAGGGAAATTTTAGATGGTAAATTCTGGGAACTAAAAGACTCAGATTGTTGATTCTAGTTACATTGTAGAACAGCTGTTGGAGAGTGGTGTATGGGCAATGAGAAGAAGCAATGACTCTCAGACGTGCGCTGTGGCATATCACAGTATGGTTCTGTCTCCTAAGGTGTCAGACCTTTTTGCCTCCTGACTATGTGGGTGTCTTCTCAGCCTAGGACACTCGCCAATCTCTGCAAGATGGCGAGCTGTTGTTGTTGTTCTTTAGGTCTCAGTCTGTATGCTGTCTGTGCAAAGACAGAGGCATTGTTTCAGATCTAGGGAGCAAAGTGCGTGCAGTTTCCATTCTCCTGAACTTTTCATTGAGTCCCACACAGAGCAGGGCTCCTCATTCTCAGCACTGCTAAGCAGGATAGACAGCAAGCCAAGGTGGAGAGAGGGAGGAGGACACGTCCCACCCAGGAATTCAGCAATCCGGAGTGGGATCAAGTAAGATTTTTCAGAGATTGGAAGAGAGACCAGCAGCTGTGAGGGGAGCCTTTGAAATTCTGTGTACCATTTTCTCCATCTGGGAAAGGAAGCCTTTGAAACTGTATATTAATCCCAAGGTTGGGAGAAGGGTGAGGAGGGGAAGCCTGGAGGCTTGCGGCAAGCATGAAAGCCCTGAAACCCCAGGAGGCAGGGCACTCAGACTAGCTCTGTACAAGATTGCAGGTTCCTGTACATTTCACAGATAAACCTGCTACCTCACTTTCACTGTGTTTGTTGTCTCTTGTCTGAATTCACACTTTTGAACAGGATGAGAACTGAGGAGGGGAATCCCCCAACTCCCCTAACTTGGGTCTTCCTGGTTACAGGACTGAGGGCCTTTTGGGCCAACAATTCTTTCTTCTGGGTTTTTTTCTGCATTGCAGGTGCTTGTTAGCATCCATTGCCTTTACTCACTGCTGGCCAGTAATGCCCTCCCTCACCTCAGCCCTCATGACAAGCTGAAATGTGTCCCTGCTTTACCTAGTGACCCCCCGGGGGGCAAAATCACTGGTGCTTGAGAACCACTTACCTTGATCGATTGTGGAATCTGAGTGATCTGGCTTTTGTGGGCAGTAATTTTATCATCACTCAGTTTAGGTTATTTCTAACTCCAATTGTGAGTTGTTTGGGGGGTCATTTAGAAGTGTATGCTATAACATCTATATAAAAGGACTTTCTAGTTACCATCTGTACCTGATTTCTAGATTATTAGCAATGAGAGCAAATAATATACCTTATATAATTTCATTCAATGGACATTTGTTGGAACTCACTTTATAGCACAATATGTTTTTTTGATTTGTGTTATTTTACTTTTGCTCTTTCCAGTCCAAAGGTATACCCATGGGCATTTAGAGTTTTACAAATGACACTTACAAAGAAGAAAGAAAACAAATACCAAGACACCCAAGTGAGATGCTTGGCGGAGACAAACCACAGTCAGGGGTGTTGGCAGGGGCAGGGCTGAGGAGCCACCCAGCCCCCTAGCTGACGGTCAGCTTCATCCCATCCCAAAACCCAGAGCCCAGTTGCAGCCCCGATCCCAGGTGTACCGCTGGCAGGAGGAGGAGTCAGCACCGGTCAAGATTGCAGACCCTCAGGCCCTGACTGTGTCCCTCAGCCCTGCAGGGCTGGGAGCAGAGCCAGAAGTCAGGCCTGGCGTGTCCTCTGTTGCCAGACCACCCCCCCCTCCACCACCTCCCTGTCTCAGCCCCTCTGATTGTGTCTCTGAGGGGAGCAAATTTCTCTGTTCTGAGTGAGGCCTGTGCAGTCTTAAGTAGAGTCCAGTTGGAATGCCCGGCAGCTCCAGGTGAGACCCCGACATCCATCTGTTACCTTGGGGGCCGTGCGGGGTTTACTGCTCAGGACGATTTAGACGAGAAAGTAGTGCTCAGACATACCTTCACATTTTCGTCACTGAGAAGTCGGGCACAACTGGAAAGAGCAAAAGTAAAATAACACAAATCAAAACTCCTGCTGTTCTCTGTCTGTGTCCTGGCATCTCTGTCTTGGGATCGCAGGACACAAAGGGTGGCTTCCTCCAGAGTGGGGAGGGCTTCCCAACTGTAACAAGCCCAGCAGTAGTGGCCTCCCAGTTCAAAAGAAACTGGCTCCTGCCCTCCTGGATCCTTGTCTCTGGGACCGGATGAGTGTGATGCTGAAAGTGCACAAGCCCTCGCTGCCAGGAAGACAAAACACAGGCCAGGGAAGACAGACCAGCAAAATTTTTGAAGCTGTGTGCCTGGTGCTGCTGCCGGGCTGCCTGGCAGCCGGGCCTCTGGGCCTGGACTGTGTGACGGAGCCACAGGCCAGTTGTGCTGTTGAACCATCTCGCTGACATTTCCGGGCTTGTGGCTGAAGGTGTTTCTGCCTCACAGATTTGAGACCATGCAGGTAAAACACGCAGCACACGCTGCTCAGTAACCTGGAACCGATGGTTCTTCCTGGTCAGCCAAGACTCTGAGCAGAACTCTGAGAACTTGGCGGGTCTGGCTGCTGTCTGGACAAGCACCGACCACAGGGAGGCCCGAACATCGTGGCAGCTAGACCATCATAAGAAGGATGCCTGTGCCCATGCCCAACTCCACTGTGATGGGAATTTGTGGTTGGAGTCAGAGCCCCTCTCCTGACCCCAGAGCAACTGCATCTAGACTTCATCGTGGACTCTGCCTGCTGCCCTTGTCTTCCTGTTTGAGTCACTGCCCAGGCCAGAGATGGCTGCACTTGCCTGGGACAGAGAGTCGGTCGGTGTGTCTCAGGGAGGCCCAGAGGGTTCTAACTTGCCACCTGGCTGAGGACACAAGCCTGGGTGACACTGCAGCCCAACACAGTGGCGCACAGTCCACCAGCAAACTCAGTTCATGGGACATTCGCTGGCTTCTGCTGGACACAGTGAGGCTGAAGACGGGAGGGTGTCTGTTGCTGTCAGTGAGTGTGAGTCCAGCTGTCACTGTGGAACTTAACTCATCACCTTGGACTGTCAGGCTGTACACAGGGACACTCTGCAGACAGACACGGGGTGCTCTGCCCTGGGAATCAGAGGCAGATTGGGCTGGTCCACCCAGTGCCACCCAGAGAGCAGATGAGGAGCCCCTGAGGCACCCACCTAGAAGGAGCATCCTCTCCATTAAACAACCAGCTTCTGGGTCGGGTCCTGTGAGGCATTCAAAGCAAGGCTGACAGGCAGCTCAGCTTCTGCCTCGGCCCCCCTGCTCCACAAAGAGGCAAAGTTTGGTGATTTCAGACCATCCCCTCCCAGAACTGACCTGCGGAGACTTCACCTGGATTGGGATCTGATCCATATATTCCCAGTCCCAGCACCAGATAGTGGGTTCTGGGACCCCTTCAGTTATGTGTTCCACTCTCATGGTGGCGGGTGATGCTGGGAGTGTTTTCTATGTTCAGTAGAGAATGTGGTCTAATTTTGAGAGAGGCCGTTTCATCCTGCTACGTACAGGGCAGTCTTGTGAGCACATTTCTGATGTACTCTGGTGATTCCTTAGGGCTTACTCTGCTCAGGGCTCAGAGTGAGCCTGTGGGCACCAGCAGGACCCAGTCTGTAGCAGGTGCCCCTTCTGACTGGTTGGTGCTTGTTCTAATTAAGACTCTGTTCTATCCCTGGCTGGTGTAGCTCAGTGGATTGAGCGCGGGCCTGCGAACCAGAGAATTGCTGTTCAATTCCCAGTCAGGGCACATGCCTGGGTTGCAGGCGGGTTCCCTGCAGGCCAACTCCCAGCAGGGGACGCACAAAAGGCAACCATACATTGATGTTTCTCTCCCTCTCTCCTTCCCCTCTAGAAATAAATAAATAAAATCTTTAAAAAAAAAAGACTCTGTTCTGATTGGCTGGTGTCTGCTCTGATTGGCCAGTGTCTGTGCCCATTAGCTGGGACAAATATACATGGACCACACCACACAATGGCTCCTCCTGCCCCCTCCCTGTCAGTCCAGCCCTGAAGTGAGCACAGTGATGATGCCCGATGCCCGTGTGCTAGTTGGTGGTGAGCGTGCTGTGCTGAGGCACTGTGGTGTGAGCTGTGGCTGCGTTGTAGGTGTTCTCGTCGGCAACTGTGTCCATCGCTGTGACTTGCATCCTGGTGGTGCCTGCAGGGAAACAGAGAGGGGAGTTGATATCCCAATAGCTGACAATCAGCATGGCTACAAAATTCGCGCAGCAGTCTATAGGTCAACGTGCTCCTGTTTTATTCTCCTCACTGTGCAGACGGTAATACTGCCTGTGAAGTGACACAGCCGTATCGTCCATCACATCACTGCAGCAATTTCATGGTTATTTGTTCACTCATTTGGAAAGATTTGGGGCTTTTTCTGACACTGCTGTAGCTGTGGGAACACTGTCCCCCACTAACATGAAACTATCAGTGACCTGAGGGAAGGGCATGTGACCGTCCCAGGTCTGATCCCCCCACCTGTGCCACTGCTCCCAGACACTCATCCCTCTTTCCCTGACAATGTCAGGGGTGTCCTGTCTGGACACTGGCCTCACAAGCCAGAGGGGAGAGCTGGGTGGGGGGAGTGAGTCCTTGTTGCTTAAACCAAGACTTTGGAGTTTGGTCCGTGAATGGACCTGAGGTGGCTGTTCCCCTCATGGGGTCATCAGGAGATGGTTGGTGCTGGCTGGTGAGCAGGGGTTTGCTGTGGGGACAAATCGACTATGATGACAGAAAAGGGAGGAAAACGAGGAGAAAACAGCAGTGGCTGCCATTGGCAGGTGAGGGGGACTGGAGATCAGCCCATCAGAATGACCTTTCATGCAGAATTTTCAGTTTCGTTTACTTTTCAGATAATGCTGTCTACTCTGAGCTCAGAAGCTGGCCTGCCATGTAACCTTCCCACCCAGCGAGGCTCAGAGCTTGTCCATGACACACACCACTCAGATCTGCACCCACCTCCTGCCCACCTCCACCCTCTTAACCTTCATGTGCAGCCCCTGGAATGTGAAAGGGGCTCACAGATGTGTCATGAATGACTTCACAAGACAAGTGGCCGTCTGAGGTGTTTAGGAAGTGAGGCTGTCCCCCCTGGTTCTAGACCCCCCTGAAGCCACACAGGAGACACTCAGAGCTACATGGATTGCTTCTCCCCATTGAGGGATGTCATCACCTGCAGCCACTGACTTCTCCTTCTTATAACGAACACCAAAAAAGGGTTTGTCAGCCTTGGTCAGATGCTCAGTTGGTTAGAGCATCATCCTGTAACTGAAAGGTTGAGAGGGTTTGATCCCTGGTCGGGATGTGTATAGGAGGCAACCAGTCATTGCATCAATGTTTCTCTTTCTCCCCTTCCCTCTCCCTAAAAGCAATGACAGAAATGACCTTGGGGGAGGATAAAGAAAAGGAAAAGAGGTGGGTCAGCACCTGGGCCAACGATGCTGGAGGAAACCCGGTCTTTCTCGTCCTTGTTCGATTTGATCTGAAGATAACACAGGAACAGAACCTGCAAAGAACAATCCCAATCAGGTCTAACTCCCCTCAGTGGGGCTCCCTGAATGAGACCAGAGTTTTCCCTTTGTCGTTTCTGACCTACATTTTTGGGAATAGGCCTCAGTCATTCTCTGGAAGTAGACGGGAGGGATAGCCTAGTCTCTCCTTGCCTCTTGAGACCAAGGGGGGCATTGGGGAACATCGGTATGTCCACCTGGTGCCCAGAGAGAGCTTCCTAAAAGGACAACAGGAGAGAGACCACGGCACAAGCCTAACTATCCAGTAAGCCCAGTGACTCCCCATGCCATGCTGACCTGTGGGAGGGGCTTGGGTTTGCTGTGTTCTGACCTTCCATAACCAACCACAGCACCTGAGGCATCTTGGGGGGCCTCATTAGAAGGCATCACCTGAGCAAAAAGCTGCAAAACCAAAGAGAAGCAGGCCAGGGCACAGAGGACAGTGCCCATGGTCCTGCCTGAGAGCCACCACTCAGCCTCGTGTTTCTCCTCTGCTCCCCAGAAAGCAGTGCCCCCACCCCACCATGGCCTCAAGGATTTTGAAACACCTTCCTCAGGAGAAGAAGGCTGAGAGGAAGACGCTGACATCCTGTGAAACCTGAAGGTAGAGTGTGCTTTCCCCTTAAATGCAGGGCACTGGAGAGCTTTCCTGGGCCCTGAATGCACTGCACACACTGCACATTCATGTCTGTACTGGAACTAGGCTGACACGTGCTATACAGACTCTCCCTGAAAACACCATTCTTTTCCAACAAGGGGGGTTGGTGCAACCTCAGCCCAGGGGTGTGGGACCCAGTGTAACTATGGGAACTGAAGGAAGGTGTTCAAGACATTTGGAAGGGAAAGAGGCTGCTGAAGAAGTCAGATGGGGCTCTGTACCATCTGTCAAGGAAAGCTGTGCAGGTGTGCCCGAGTGTGTGCACAGAAAGCTCTAACTTGCTGTGTTAATTGGTGTGCCTCAATTGGATTATGCAGTCATGGGTGGTTTTATTTTCTGTATTTCCCAAACTCACTTTTTTAAAAAAACACCTACATATTATCAGAAAGAAACAATAATGTCCTCATCAAGTATGAGAGTCTGCAAAAGAAAATCTTAAAGTGCAAATCTCAAAATGTTACAGGAGTTTCTCAGTGATGAGATTCCCTAACTCTTACTTTAAAAATTATTTTTATAAAAGCTTTTCTAAGTAACTTTTAAGAAGTCTGATCTTTGAAGACAGCATCTGTGGATGACATACCTCCTCGAGGGCAGCTCTCAGAGGCTGTCAGACACTGTCCAGGGCAATTAGAACTGGGGCAAGACCTGGGGCCAGACCAAGGACAGACAGTTCAGGGTCTGGGTGTCAAGACAAACCTGCAAATTTCAGGGACTTCTGCCAAGATGGAGGCATTAGGTGGAGACACTGTGCCTTCTCTCACAACCAAGTTTAAAGACAACAAAGTTTTAGTAAACAAAAACACAGACAAAACACAGAAAATTGAACTATACAGAAGTCCAACAACAACGAATCCATTCAACCAGACAGGTAAGAGGGGTGGAGCCAGCAGTGGAGCAGGGTCAGGCAGAAAAGATCCCGCCACCCAGGCACCCAGGCAGCCATGCACAGATCCCAGGTGTGGGGTAGCAACAGGCAGACCCAGTGAGGGCACAAGGCGGCAGGCTGACTGCGGTTACACATTCGTGCGCAGATAAACCAGCAAAGGAGTGAGGAGTGAGACAGAACATGCAGGCCCCGGGGGCCAGGAAGCAGCAGAGGGGACCGCCACTGCCCCTTCTGACCCTGCCCCCACATACAGCATAACAACCCAGCAACTGGGTTGCCCCACCCTGGTGAGCACCTACGGCTCCGCTCCTCATGCGTAACAGACACCAACAGTCCAAAATATGGCTCAAGAACTCAAAGCCCAGAGCCGATAACTCTAAGCGACCAAGAGAAAGCGAACCTCTCAGATGCACAGTTCAAAATATTGGTGATCAGGATGCTCACAGAACTGGTTGATTTTAGTCATAAATTAGAGGAACATATGAAGGCTAAACTAATTGAAATGAAGGGAAATGCATGGGAAACCAATAGGGATGGAAAGGAAACTGGGACTCAAATCAAGGGAGTGGACGAGAAGAAAGAAACAACCAAACAGAAAAGAAGGAAGTAACAAGAATTCAAAAAAATGAGGAGAGGTTTAGGAACCTCCGGGACATCTTTAAACATTCCAACATTCGAATTATAGGGGTACCAGAAGGGGGAAAGAAACAGCCACGAGTGGAAAACTTATTTGAATAAATGAAGGAGAATTTCCCCAATCTGGCAAAGGCAATAGACTTCCAGGAAATCTAGGAAGCTCAGAGAGTCCCAAAGAAGGTGGACCCAAGAAGAAACTCACCAAGGCACATTTAATTATACTGCCCAAGATTAAAATGAAGGAGAGAATCCTAGAAGCAGCAAGAGATAAGGGGATAGTCACCTACAAAGGGGTTCCTATCAGAGTGTCAGCAGATTTCTCAAAAGAGACCTTACAGGCAAGAAGGGGCTGGAAGGAAGTATTCCAAGTCATGAAATCCAAAGACCTACATCCAAGATTGCTCTACACAGCAAAGCTTTCATTTAGAATGGAAGGGCAGGTAAAGTGCTTCTCAGATAAGGTCAAGTTCAAGTTCATCATCACCAAGCCCTTATTATATGAAATGTTAAAGGGACTTATCTAAGAAAAAGAAGATACAAAGATAAGGATAATAAGAAAATAAAAAGGTAATAAGAACAGTGAAAGTATAGGAAACTCACAGTTATTAACAACCACACCTAAAACAAAAGCAAACTAAGAGGACGGCTACATCGGGAATGGAACCATAGAAATGGAGATCACATAGAGGGTTAGCAACAGGGGAGTGGGAAGAGGAAAAGGGGGGAGAAGATACAGAAAATAAGTAGCATAGATGGTAGGTAGAAAATAGACAGGGGGGCCCTGGCTGGTGTGGCTCAATGGATTGAGTGCGGGCCCGCGAACCAGACAATCGTGGTTCCATTCCCAGTTGGGGCACATGCCTGTGTTGCAGGCCAGTTCCCAACAGGGGACAGACACATGAGAGGCAACCATACATTGGTGTTTCTTTCCCTCTCTCCTTCCCTCCCCCTCTAAAGATAAATAAATAAAATCTTTAAAAATATGTAAAAAAATAGATAGGGGAAGGGCAAGAATAGTAGAGGAAATATAGAATCTAAAGAATTTGAGACACGTGGTCATAAACTAAAGGGGGGGAATGGTGGGGGAGGGGTGTGCAGGGTGGAGGGGAATGAAGAGGGGGAATAGAACAACTGTAATGGCATAATCAATAAAATATATTTAAAAAAAGACAAATCTGCAAATTTCAAAAGGACTTACCTGACCCCAGCTGTGGAGGGCAGTAAGTTGTTCAGTATTTGTGGCTGACCATTCTGTCCAGTGACCCCCTCACCTGCCCAGCTGTGGTCCCAAGCCAGCCTGCAGCTCCCTTACCTGGGTGGCAATCAGAACATAAACCAGGTTGGGCTGGCCATAGCTGCAGTGGCCACTGTAGTCACAGAGTCAAGTGTGTGAGGCAGGTGGCCACACAGTCTTGTTACCTCAGTAACAGGTGTCATTTTTGTGCAAGGACTATTCGCCTGACCATTCCAGGTCTATCAGTGTCATGTGAAGGAGTTGGAAGCCAGCAGGCAGTTGGAGTGGCCTTGGACGCGCACCAGGTATTATAGGGAAAGGACAGTGACTTCAGCTGCCTGTGAAGGACAAGAGATGCAGAATCCAGATGTGCCTGGATTCTGCACCTGGGTATAAACACCCAGCTCCCTGCACAAGGTGGTCTTTGACAGTGTCAACTCTGCAAGCAAGGCTGAAACAAAAGGGCCTGTTTATGACTTAGCTTTGAGAACCACACACCATTTTCACAACACAGATCGGCTTGGTTGTGTGAAGGAGGGACTGACTGTTCAAGGGCAGGTGTGACAGCATGTGCATTTGGGGGACGCCTTGGAGGCTGGCAGCTACACTAGGAATGTGGTTTCCTGCGGAAAGGGAGGGAGAGGGAATGGACCCATGTATTCATCTTGAATCGCTAAACCTTCTGGGAGAGCTCCACGGTCTGTCCTTGTGCAGGTCATGGGGACCATCACCTGGCAGTCTGAGGGTTCCCCTTCCCACTGTATTTCAGTGCCAGCCATGCTGCCACCATTACACCAGGACTCTGCCCCTCTCCCATGGCCCATGCTGAAAGCCATAGAATATTGAGTTTATGGTGTTTTCTCTGCGCTGTGCTGGTGGGGAGAGAAATAGGGAAGGGGAAGAAAACTCAAGAAAGACACCTCCCTTTGAAAAAGCATGAAAGAAAAAATAGTGGATATTTATTATTGAAATCCACATAGTTTATGTAGACACTCTTTACAAGCCTGGCACTGGGAAGACAGAAAGGTCATTGTTCCAGGTCATGGGGGTGGGTGTCCCCCTATTGTGAATCCTCCCCAGCAGGAACAGGGTGGGTCATGCATAGGTCTCCCTCATGGAGGAGAGGTTATGATGGTGTCCTCACTAATTGTTGACCATCTGTGTTGAACGTGGCTCTGGTTCTAAAAAGTGTGACCTCTGGGAGCTGTTAGCACCCTTGCTTATGCAGATGTACATGTCTACCCTGTTCTCACCCTGAGTCTCGCTGGACTCCCACCCATTGGGTCCATGCAAATTTTGTGCTCTTGGGCCATTGTGTACATTATCTGTGAATGGGTGGCCAGGAAAATAGAAAAGCCAAGAGAAGCCAAGGGGGGAGGGGTAGACAGCCTATTAGCAGAAAAGCCCCCATTTCCAAGGAGTCCAGGAAATTCCCTTCCCTGGTGAGTCTGTCTCAAATCCCTCTTCCTGGGCAGGAACCAAAGTAGACTAACCAAAGACTTATGCATTTGCAGGAGTCAAATTTCTGTGGCTGAGAGTGAGTTCTTTGTGGCTCTTCCTGAACTCTCTGCTTTCAGTGAGGGGGGAATGTGAGATGTAGGCTTCATATTTGTACGGAGACAAACCATTTTACAATAGGTGGTCAAAAAACCATGAAGGAGACTGGTGCTGACATCCCATATCACTCATGGAACTGTCTGTCCATCTCCTCTTGTCATGAAAGTGGAGGGTTTGTTTAACCCAGTTACTTCTGTACTAATTACAATCTTGGGGAGAGTAAGGGGCCATAGACTACCTATGGCTATTGATATGCTACTTAATGCCAATGACTCATTCAGTCCACCTGCAAACATAGGGCGTCTCCCCTGAGTGTGTCCTCTGGTGTCTGATGAGATTTGACTTCTGTGTAAAGCCTCTCCCGCACTCCCTGCAAACACAGGGCTTCTCCCCTGAGTGTGTCCTCTGGTGTCTGATGAGATTCGACTTCTGTGTAAAGCCTCTCCCGCACTCCCTGCAAACACAGGGCTTCTCCCCTGAGTGTGTCCTCTGGTGTCTGATGAGATTCGACTTCCAGGTAAAGTCTCGCCCACAATCCCTGCAAACATAGGGCTTCTCCCCTGAGTGTGTCCTCTGGTGTTTGATGAGATTTGACTTGCATGTAAAGTGTCTACCGCACTCCTTGCAAACATAGGGCTTCTCCCCTGAGTGTATCCTATGATGTGTGATGAGATGTGGCTTCTGTGTAAAGCCTCTCCCACACTCCCTGCAAACATAGGGCTTCTCCCCTGAGTGTATCCTGTGATGTGTGATGAGATGTGACTTCCATGTAAAGCCTCTCCCGCACTCCCTGCAAACATAGGGCTTCTCCCCTGAGTGTGTCCTCTCTTGTGTGATGAGATGTGACCCATTGTTGAAGCCTTGCCAACATCTTCCATACTTGATTGTTTTAGTTCTTGACATTCCTATTTTCACAAATAACTTGCCTGTGTCCTCTGGACTCTCTTTCTGGCCCCTATACGGCTCCTCCTCCATCACTGTCTCATGCTGAGTAGAGCTCCTAATTTGTTCTTTGGAAGGCTGGAAAAAGGGTCTTGAGATTCTCCCCTGACCGATTTTTTTAAGCAACAGTTTGGACATTTCTTTGGCCTCTTGACCTTCAGTTTTATCATTCCAGCTGTGTGTACTAGTATGTTGCTGCTGCTGATTCTGATCCTCTGGGCAGGGTTCCTCCACTCGGAGCTGTTTTCTTGCAGATGTTCCCTGGAGAATCTGAGAGGGATGATTGAGTTTCACGTGTTGGCTGAGGAATTTCTGACTGGAGAAGGCCAGAGAGCAGGAGGGCCATGGGTGCACCTCTGGCTTTGGTTCCGCTGAAAGAGAAAGGTTTGGTCAGGGCAGATGTTGATGAGAATGCCTGGGCCGCACAACCTGTCTCCTGGTAAGACCTGCCCCATGAACCGTTCTCACTGTGGTGACAACGAAAGCTGTCTCCCACAGTGTCCACTCGCAGTCTATTTTTATTTTTGTGCAGTGCATCTTCTTCAGAAATCCAGGAAGCCCACATCAAGGGTCTTTTCTAATATTGCCCAGACTAGGGACTTTTGAGGAGCATGAGAGGCCATTTGACTCCCTGTGTGGATGGAACTGCAGTGACCTTTCTCATCTACAGTTATCTTCTAAGTCATGTTACAGAGGAAAACCAACTAGGAATTGCTTCTGTTTTCCAAAATAGTAAAGTGAAATGTCCTTCCTCAAGCCTCACACCAAATATTTATGCTTTATCTCATTTAGTGTTGGACTATTTCAAATACACTAAGAAGATCAATTTCAAAATATTTCAACCACATTTCTTACACGCCTGACTCCTGTTCCTCTGGCCAGTCCACCATGCTCTCTCACTTGGAGATAAAGCAATCTCTGAGGGGATTCCCCACTGGAGTTTATTTTCTAAAAATTAACAAAGGGTAATCAGAACAGAGAACACACCACTCTACAGCTGACGACTGCACACTTTCACTCAGGAAATCCCCAGTCTCAACTCAGATGATCATCACTGCATCTCCGGGCTGCGAAGCATGTCTCGTCTCCCTTCTTACTGAGACGAGACCTGAATGACCCTCAGTGAATTCAACGCAGCACCTCTTTCTTCCCTGCCCTAGCTGTTCCCTCTGCCTGGGATCCTTTGCCCGCAGGTATTTTTTGTTGATGTTGTCTCCTGAGGACCCCTTCCACGACCACTTGCCACCCCACACCTCCCCTCACACTGATCCCTAGGCACTTATCCTGGGCTAGTGCTCTTGAAATCAATACCCACTGTGTGGTGCATGCGCATGGAAGATCAGGTGCCTGGATTTCCCTCCTTCACCTGTCAGCTCCTCAAGAGCAGTGACTCTCTCTTCACGTTAGGACCTGTATTTCCAGGTCCTAACACCCTGTGTGCCACAAAGCACGATCTCACCTGACAATTTACTGAAATAATGAACGAATGTGCCCTGTCTGAATGGTGTGGCTCAGTGGGTTGGGTGTTGTCCCACAGACTGAAAGGTTACAAGTTTGATTCCGAGTCAGGGCACATGCCAGGGTTTTGGGCCAGTTGTGGGTGTGCAGAGAGAACTGATTGTTTCCCTTGCACACTGATGTTTTTCTTCCTCTTTTCCACTCTGTAAAAATAAATCAAATCTTTTTTTTTTTAAGATTAAGGGAAGGAAAGATGGAGAGAATATCAATGTATGGTTGCCTCTTATGTGTCCTCTGCTGGGAACTAGCTTGCAACCTAGTCATGTGCCCTGACTGGGAATTGAACCACAATCCTTTGGTTCGCAGGCCTGTGCTCAATCCACTGAGCTACTCCAGCTACGGCAAAATCTATAAAAAATAATGAATGCCTATAAGAAATGTGTTTTTTGGGGTTTTTTTTGAGATTTTATTTATTTATTTATCTTTAGAGGGGAAGGAGAGAGGGAGAGAAACATCAATGTATGGTTGCCCCCTGTGCGTCCCCTGCTGGGAGTTGGCCTGCAGGGAACTGGACTACAACCCAGGCATGTGCCCTGACTGGGAATCGAACTGCGATCCTCTGGTTGGCAGGCCCGCGCTCAATCCACTGAGCTACACCAGCCGGGGCAAAAGAAATGTTTTATTTAGAAGTATGGAGGAAAATTAAAAAGAAACAGCTATAAAAATGTCAGAAAAACTGCCTTGGCGAGAGAGCTGGTTAGTGCTTAAAAACTTTTTTGTCTATCAGTGTTTTAGCACTAAAAGCAGTTGTATATTTTGGGAATGAAGTATTTTAAAATATAAATATAAATATTTTGCCTAAGAGTCAAAGGCATATGAAGGAATTATGAATTTCTGAAGCATGTAATTTGAAACTTTACTGACTTTAAAGTGGATTTTACTGCACTTGAGAGTTGGGTCATGACAAGTGGGATTCATCCCAGGGATGCAAGGATGGTTCAATATTCGCAAATCAGTAAATGTAATACACCACAGAAACAAAAGCAAAGACAAAAACCACATGGTCATATCAATAGATGCGGAAAAAGCTTTTGATAAGGTATAACACCCATTTATGATAAAGGTACTCAGCAAAGTGGGAATAGAGGGAGCATTCCTCAATATAATAAAGGCCATATATGAAAGACCTACAGCCAACATCCTACTCAATGGGCAAAAATTAAAAGCTTTTCCACTAAGATCAGGAACAAGACAAGGTTGTCCACTTTCACCACTTCTATTTAATATAGTATTGGAAGTTTTAGCCTCAGCGATTAGGCAAGAAAAGGAAATAAAAGGCATTCAAATTGGAAAGGAGGAAAAAAACTGTCATTGTTTGCAGATGACATGATAGTGTACATGGAAAATCCTGTAGACTCTATCAAAAAACTGGTCGAACTAATAAATGAATTTGGCAAAACAGCGGGTTACAAAGCCAATATTCAGAAATCAAAGGCATTTTTGTATACTAACAATGAATCAGCGGAAGCAGAAATCAAGAAAAAAATCCCATTCGATATAGAAAAAACAAAAATAAAATATCTGGGAATAAACCTAACCAAGGAGGTAAAAGACCTGTATGCAGAAAACTACACAACACTGAAGAAAGAAATCAAGGAAGACACAAACAAATGGAAACATATACCTTGTTCATGGATTGGAAGAATTAACACATCAAAATGTCCATACTACCCAAAGCAATTTACAGATTCAATGCAATGCCTATTAAAGTACCAATGGCATATTTCACAGACATAGAACAAACACTTCAAAAATTTATATGGAACCATAAAAGACCCCGAATAGCAGCTGCAATGTTAAGAAAGAAGAACAAAGTAGGAGGGATCACAATACCTGATATCAAACTGTATTACAAGGCCACTGTAATCAAAACAGCCTGGTACTGGCACAAAAACAGGCACATAGACCAATGGAATAGAACAGAGAGCCCGGAAATAAACCCAACTCTCTACAGTCAATTAATATTCTACAAAGGGGGCAGTAACATAAAATGGGGTAAAGATAGCCTCTTCAACAAATGGTGTTGGGAGAACTGGACAGCTACATGCAAAAAAATGAAACTGGAGCACCAACTTACACCATACACCAAAATAAATTCAAGGTGGATAAAAGACTTAAATATAAGCCGTGACACCATTAAAGTCCTAGAGGAGAACATTGGCAGGAAAATCTCAGATATTTCACGCAGCAACATTTTTACTGATATGTCCCCTAGAGCAAGGAATATAAAGGAAAGAACAAACAAATGGGATCTCATCAAAATAAAAAGCTTCTGCGTGGCTAAAGAAAACAGCATTAAAATAAAAAGACAACCAACTGTATGGGAAAACATATTTGCCAATGATACCTAAGACAAAGGTTTAATCTCCAAAATATACAAAGAACTCACATGACTTCACTCTAAGAAGACAAGTAACCCAATTAAAAAATGGGGAAAGGACTTGAACAGACATTTCTCCAAGGAGGACATACAGAGGATCCAGAGACACATGAAGAGATGCTCAATATCGCTTGCTGTCAGAGAGATGCAAATTAAAACCACAATGAGATACCACTTTACACCAGTCAGAATGGCTATCAGAAACAAAGCAATAAACAACAAATGTTGGAGAGAGTGTGGGGAAAAGGGGACTCTGGTCCAGTGTTGGTGGGACTGCAGACTGGTACAACCATTATGGAAAACAGTATGGAATTTTCTCAGAAAACTAAAATTGGACTTGCCTTTTGATCCAGCAATTCCACTGCTAGGATTGTATCCTAAGAACCCTAAAACACCAATCCCAAAGAACATATGCACCCCAGTGTTCACAGCAGCACAATTTACAATAGCCAAGATTTGGAAGCAACCTAGATGCCCGTCAGTAAATGAATGGATCAAAAAACTATGGTACATATACACAATGGAATTTTATGCTGCAGAAAGAAAGAAGGAGCTTCTACCTTTTGCAACATCATGGATGGAACTGGAAAGCATTATGCTGAGTGAAATAAGCCAGGTGTTGAAGGACAAATACCATATGATCTCACCTTTAACAGGAATCTAAACAACAAAACAAACAAGCAAGCAAAATATAACCAAAGACACTGAAATAGAGAACAGGCTGACAGTGACCAGAGGGGGGCGGGGAGGGAATTTCGGGGGAAATAGGGGAGGGATTTAGAGGAACATATATAAAGGATACATGGACAACAACTGAGAAGGGTGGAAATGGGAGGGAAGGAGGTGGGGAGCATGGAGGTGGGGAGCATGGGGGTGGGATGGAAGTAATAGAAAACTGCACTTGAAAAATAATTAAATAAAAAAATCGGGGAAAAAAGAGTTGGGTCATGAATATTTCTATGGAGAATTCTCTCTTTTCTTTCTGGTTTGACGGATAGTGGTACCCACCTCTTCTGGCCTTGAGCTCTCTCTTCCACTTGCTGCCCCACTTGCTGCCCAGCTCCTGGCCATACTCATCCCCGCACCAGACCAGCAGCTCAGAGCCCCGGCTGATGACCCGGCAGGTTCGGTAGAAAATCTGCCTGTGGTATTGAAAGGCCACCAGGTTCTGCTCTTCATCATCCCGGGCACAGTTCACATACCTGGGATTGAGTTAGAGGAAGGGAAAGAAAACCATGCTCATGAGTTCCCAGTACCTGTTACATCCATGTCCAGCTCTTCACTAACTCTTAAGGCCCTCAGGCTCTGGTGTTGCCCACTGCCCCTAATGCTCCCTGGGAACCTTCTATTCAGTGTCTGAGCGTCTGTCAGCATGTCATGTGAATTCCTACCTTCAAGTCCTGTTTGCAGTGTTCATCCTGCCTATTACTATTTTTTCAAACCCAGTTCTAGACTTAACTTCCACCCTGAGTGGCCATAATATCCAGTGATCTCTGGCTTCTCCAAACTCTAAATCAAGTTGTCTCACACCAGAGAACCTGGTGCTTGATCTAGGGCTCTGCTTCTGAATTAACTCACTAATTATCCAGTACTCAGTCCACGTCTATTTTCTCTTGAGAGGCCTTTCTCCAACTTCCCTACACTTTTTGTAGGTTACTATTCACTTGCCTGCCCAAGGTCACCACAGAAAATTTGAGGTCTTTTTGTCTTAGTAAAATAAATCTGAACAACAGTAGTTTATTCACATTCTGTTAATCCTGATAGAAGAGAGCCCCTCTCAGGAAAGGGGCCCATGACCGTTCCTCTGCAGGCCTCAGAGCCCAGCTCTAGTTAGAAGTGAGGCTGGGATGGTTTACTGCCCTCACAGGTTTAGGCAACCCTTAGTTTGTGCTATCTTGACTCTGTACTTCTTAGAAATTATACTTAAATGTTTCTAAAAGCAATTGTTTTATCTCTGTCTGTAAGAAGTCCCTCATAAGGACATGGGTTGTGTGATGTGTTTAAGTAATGTATCCCTTCATCTAGAGAGTTCGACTTCTGGCCAAGATGGAGGCGTAGGTGGAAACACTGTGCACCCTCCCACAACTAAATTTAAAGACAGCAAAGTTTTAGAAACAAAAACGAAGCCAAAACAGTGAAAATTGAACTGCAAGGAAGTCCAGCAACAACGAACCACTCAGCCAGACCAGTAAGAGGGGCAGAGCTGCTGGTGGAGTGGGGTCTGGCTAGAAAGATCGTTCTGTCCAACTGACCCAGGAGCAGAGGCGGAGGTGGTTGGTGGATCCCAAGTGTGGGGTGGCGACTGGCGGACCCAGTGAGGGTGCAGGGCGGCTGGCTGACTGTGGTCACACATTCACACGCAGATAAACCAAGCAAAGGAGCGAACAGTGAGACAGACCACTCAGGCTGGGGCCTCAGCGATGGGAATTAGAGTTTGAAAGCACCATGTGGAAATACTTTTTCGGAGTCAAGAGGCCGGGAGAGGCTCCCAGGCTCATAGAGAGTTCATTGGAGAGACCCACAGGGTCCTGGAGAGTACACGGGCCCACACACCCGGGAACCAGCACCAGAGGGGCCCAATTTGCTTGCGGGAAGCCACAGAGGGGACAGAAATCAGAGAGGGTAGCAGAACAAAGCGCCATTTTTTGTTCCCCTCTCTGACCCTGCCCCCACATACAGTGTCACAACCCAGCAACTGGGTCGCCTGGCCCTGACAAACACCTAAGGCTCCACCCCTCATACATAACAAGTGCAAACAGACCAAACATTATGACTCAAGAACAGCTCAAAGCCCCAGGGCCTATAATTCTAAGTGACCAAGAAATAGCAAACCTTTCAGATGCACAGTTCAAAACACTGGTGATCAGGATGCTCACAGAACTGGTTGATTTTAGTCACAAATTAGAGAACATATGAAGGCTAAACTAAGTGAAATGAAGGGGAATGCACAGGAAACCAACAGAGATGGAATAGAAACTGGGACTCAAATCAATGGAGTGGACCAGAAGGAAGAAAGAAACAACCAAAGAGAAAAGAAGGAAGAAACAAGAATTCAAAAAAATGAGGAGAGGCTTAGGAACCTCCAGGACATCTTTAAATGCTCCAACATCCGAATTATAGGGGTACCAGAAGGAGAAGAGGAAGAGCAACAAGTGGAAAATTTATTTGAACAAGTAATAAAAGAGAAGTTCCCCAATCTGGCAAAGGAAATAGACTTCCAGGAAGCTCAGAGGGTCCCAAAGAAGTTGGACCCAAGGAGGAACACACCAAGGCACATCATAATTACATTAGCCAAGATTAAAATGAAGGACAGAATTCTAGAAGCAGCAAGAGATAAGGGGACAGTCACCTACAAAGGGGTTCCCATCAGACTGTCAGCTGATTTCTCAAAAGAGACCTTACAGGCAAGAAGGGGCTGGAAAGAAGTATTCCAGGTTATGAAATCCAAAGACCTACATCCAAGATTGCTCTATCCAGCAGACCTTTCATTTAGAATGGAAGGACAGATAAAGTGCTTCTCAGATAAGGACAAGTTCAAGCATTTCATCATCACCAAGCCCTTATTATATGAAATGTTAAAGGGACTTATCTAAGAAAAAGAAGGTAAAAAATATGAACATTGAAAGGACAGCAAACTCACAGTTATTAACAACCACATCTAAAACAAAAGCAAACGAAGAGGACAGCTAGATCAGGAGCAGAAACATAGAAATGAAGATCACATGGAAGGTCAGCAACAGGGGAATGGGAGGAGGAGAAGGGGGGAGAAGGTACAGAGAATAAGTATGTAGAAAATAGGGGGGAGGGCAAGAATACTATGGGAAATACAGAATCTAAAGAACTTATGACACATGGATGTGAACGAAACGGGGGGGAATGTGGTGGGGGAGGGGTGTGCAGGGTAGAGAGGAGTGAAGGGGGAATGGGAGAACTGTAATTGCATAATCAATAAAATATATTTTTTAAAAAATTAATATACTCCTTCATCTAAACTGAAATATAGTAAGTGCTTAATTAATGTTCATTTGATAAATTCAAGTGTAATCCAGTGTCCCTGGTGCATCTAGGCTCTTCCAGGATCTTTCCAGCATCCAGATGGTATCTAGCAGAGAACTTTATATTTTGAGGACACATGTTATACTTTTTTCTTAAAAGTCCCCTGAAATGAAAGAACACTGTATGGAGAAAAAGAGGGAAAAAAGGATTAAGGGAGATCATTGAGGGAGGCATGATGAGAGGGAAAGATATATGGGCTTGGGGATGAGTGTCCTCCCTGACACCCAGAGACCTGTTGACCTCACCTCATCCAGTTGGCCCAGGATCTGTCCTTCCCATCCACATACTCATAGCGGTTTCTCCCTTGGGCAATCTGAGTTTCAGAAAAGAGGTTAAAGATTTTATTTCTTTGGTAGGAAGGTTATAGTCAGAGGAATTATTTTACTGTAGTGTAATCAAAGCTCTTTCAGCCTGCACAGCGATTCACCTGCCAGTTGGGACCGCATAATATTTTTCTTACTCATCACCTACACACCTGAGTCTACCTGTCCAATTAGAGCAGGAGCCCCACAAGGGAGGAGCCACTCCTTTGTGTCCGTACCACTTTGCTTCCCCTTACCTTCTGATCCTTAAACAGGAGCTCTGTGTCCATGTGAAGTCCAGTCAGTACACAGAGCTAACCACATCATCCCCTCCATGTCTAGCATGCAGGAGGTGAGGTCCCTCTAAGCCTCAGAAGGAATGTGGGAAGCCAGAGGACAGGGGAAGAGGCAAATAGTTCTCACCAGCCAGGAGTATCTGCTCTTGGCTGCCTCTTCATCTTCTGTGATGTGTCCTTCATAAGGGCCAAAGTGCAGACCCACAGGCAAATCAGCTGCCTCATTCCACACTCCGAGGCCAGCCTCAGGGATGCCCGATGGCCCGATTCTCAACCCAGGGGGCAGGGTGAGGGCTGAGCGGTGGGGATGCCCCTTGTCCACTGCAGTGTCCTGTACAAATGTAGGGGGTCCATGCACAGCACAGCTGTTGATGAAGAAGTTCTGACACTTCTCACAATCTGGAGGTGAGAGCAACAGGGGTTAGGGAAGGTATAGCACATGTTCCTGGACACAGAGAGCTTCAGAGGGAGTGTGGCACTGACATCACTGAGACTCAATCCTGTACTCCAGGTCACTAGAGGACGGGGATGATTTGGGGACCAAAGGACTAGATGAAATTACTGTATCATAATTTGCTTCTTAGTGAGGGTCACTTACAAAGGTAGTCATCATCCTGGGGCTCAACCTCTTGGTACACACAGTCCTTTCTTTCTTGTAGGCTGTACATCTTCACGTCCATCTCCTTCCTCCTGAGTTCTGAATTGAAGAAGGCCAGGTGAGTGAGGTTGGTGGGGTCTCGAGTGTTAGTTCCCAGGCTGTCTGATAACACAATCTACTCCTATCAAATGATCACCTGTCCTTTCGCACACTCTGGTGTTGTACTCCATTAACTATTGGTTCAAAAGACTAAGACTCCACACAAACTACAGAGGACTCATTCAATTTTAGTTTCTAGATCTTCCCATTACCAGGTTTAACTTGCCAACCTTTAATCATTCATAAAATATTTATTGAGTGCACTTTATGTGTTAGACATTGAGTAAAGGCCTGGGCACACAACACCAATACAGTTTGGTTGCTATTATCACAGATGGATTTATTGGACAACTTGCATGTGTCACCTGTTTTAAATTCAATTTAATGTTTTCAAACAACATATGAGGGAAGTATCCTTGTCTTCACTTTACACATTAGCATTTGGGAGCTCAGAGAATCTATAGGATTTGCCAAAAGCTCCACTGGTAACTTCAGCCTCAGCTCAGCCCAGCTTAAATCCAGGCCCATCCATAGTCCACCTCACATACCTAGGTCATACTCATCAGCCTTTCTATAGGACTTAGAACAAGTTAAGTTTCCAAATTACTTTTTCTTACCCAGTTTTGGTCTAGTGTGCTTTCCAAAGGCACATGCTTCTCCAGGAGGGGACACTGGTTTCTGGGATGTTGTCTTCAATATAAGAGTTAAATATTAAAAGATAACATGTATTTAATTTCTTAAGGCTTATGGTACATTTTACATGTTTGTCTTTAAAACTTCAACCCTTGGAAATACCTAGGGAGTATAAATATTAGAGGAGACAGAGCCAATGTGGGTAATGAACCCAAGATTAGAACTCATGCCTGATAGCTCTTTTCTTTAAACTGTCTGTATAATATTGAGAGTGAAGGATAATGGGAAGAGAATAAAAAAATGGTTGTCAGAAACATAGCTAGACAATAAATAAAATGGTGATAAAATTTACAATACCTCAGAAGGAATATCTGTACTTAGATTAGTTGGTTCCCACCAATTCTGTGTGAATAAGGCTGTATCAGTATCTCATTGTCTTCAGTTTCATGGCCTCTAACATGCTAATTTTCAATGTTACAGTGAACGTGCAATTAAATAATGCTCACCCAGGTGTTCTGTGAATTGTGTAATACAGTATGAATGTGAGATTACAGTCCTGCTATCAATTTACCCCTCAACTCTCTCCATATTTGATATCTCACAGAAATTGCCTTCACCATTCATCAATCATCTTCTACTTTAATTTGTAATTGTGAAATTATTCAGGACCTCCAGCCAAGATGGAGGTGTTGGTAGAAATACTGTACCTCCTTGCATAACCAAGTTTATGAACAACCAATATTTAAAAACCAAAAAAAAAAAATACCCTGGCTGGTGTGTAGCCCAGTGGATTGAGCGTGGGCCTGCGAACCAGAGGATCGCGGTTCGATTCCCAGGCAGGGCACATGCTTGGGTTGTAGTCCAGTTCCCTGCAGGTCAGCTCCCAGCAGGGGACGCACAAAAGGCAACCATACATTGATGTTTCTCTCCCTCTCTCCTTCCCCTCTAAAGATAAATAAATAAATAAAATCTTAAAATAAAATAAAAACCAGAACACAACCAAAACAGAAAAAATTAAACTGTACTGAAGTCTGACAACAATGAACCATCCATCCAGACCAGTAAGAGGGGTGGAGTCAGTGGGTCACGCAGGAAAAAGCAGCCGGACCCAACCCAGGTGTGCAAGTGGTGGTTGGCAGATCCCAGGCGCAGGGTGGCAACGGGCAGACCCAGTGAGTGCGCAAGGCTGCTGGCTGACCGCGGTCACACATGCACAGATAAACCAGGTGAAAAAAGGAACAGTGAGACAGACCGCACAACACAGGGCCCCAGCGCCGGGAAATAAAGCCTAAAAGCACCAATTGCAAAAAATTGGGGGGGTCCAGGTGCTGGGAGAGGCTCCCAGGCTCACAGAGAGTTTGTTGGAGAGACCCACAGGGTTCTGGAGGGTGCACAAGCCCACACATCTGGGAACTAGCACCAGAAGGGCCCAATTTGCTGGTGGGAAGCAGCAGAGGGGACCAAAATCTGAGAGATCAGAAAAAAATGCCATTGCCTGTCTCTGACCCCATCCCACATAAGCATCAGAACCCAGCTTAGCTACCTGGGTTGCCCTACCCTGGTGAACACCTAAGGGTGCATACCTCATACCTGACAGGCACAAACAGACCAAAAAACATTATGGCTCAAGAATAAGAACAGCTCAAAGTCCCAGAACCAATACTTCTAAGCGACCAAGAGATAGCCAACCTACTGGATGCACAGTTCAAAATACTGGTGATCAGGATGCTCACAGAACTGGTGATTTTAGTCACAAATTAGAGGAACAAATGAAGGCTAAACTAAGTGAAATGAAGGGGAATGCACAGGAATCCAATAGTGATGGGACGGAAATTGGGACTCAAATCAATGGAGTGGACCAGAAGGAAGAAAAACACGACCAAACAGAAAAGAAGGAAGAAACAAGAATTCAAAAAAATGAGGAGAGGCTTAGGAACCTCCAGGACATCTTTAAATGCTCCAACATCCGAATTATAGGGGTACCAGAAGGAGAAGAGGAAGAGCAACAAGTGGAAAACTTATTTGAACAAGTAATAAAAGAGAAGTTCCCCAATCTGGCAAAGGAAATAGACTTCCAGGAAGCTCAGAGGGTCCCAAAGAAGTTGGACCCAAGGAGGAACACACCAAGGCACATCATAATTACATTAGCCAAGATTAAAATGAAGGACAGAATTCTAGAAGCAGCAAGAGATAAGGGGACAGTCACCTACAAAGGAGTTCCCATCAGACTGTCAGCGGATTTCTCAAAAGAGACCTTATAGGCAAGAAGGGGCTGGAAAGAAGTATCCCAGGTTATGAAATCCAAAGACCTACATCCAAGATTGCTCTATCCAGCAGACCTTTCATTTAGAATGGAAGGACAGATAAAGTGCTTCTCAGATAAGGACAAGTTCAAGCATTTCATCATCACCAAGCCCTTATTATATGAAATGCTAAAGGGACTTACCTAAGAAAAAGAAGGTAAAAAATATGAACAGTGAAAGGACAGCAAACTCACAGATATTAACAACCACACCTAAAACAAACGCAAACCAAGAAGATAGCTAGATCAGGAGTGGAACCATAGAAATGGAGATCACATGGAGGGTTAGCAACGGGAATGGGAGGAGGAGGGGGGGAGAAGGTACAGAGATTAAGTAGCATAGATGGCAGGTAGAAAATAGACAGGGGAGAGGACAATAGTATGGGAAATATAGAGTCTAAAGAACTTGAGACACATGGACATGAACTAAAGGGCGGGGGAATGGGTGTGCAGGGTGGAGGGTAATGAAGGGAAGGAATGGGACAACTGTAATGGCATAATCAATAAAACATATAAAAAAAGAAATCATTCACCAAACATTTGAGGGCCCTCAGGAGCCCTGATCTGGGCCTGTGACTTCGGAGAAGTCTCATTTATGGACCAGCCTCTCAAAGAGCTCACAACGCGAAGGGGGGCGGGTGGAACAAATGATTCTAAATAGGAGGAGAGTGGCCTCATTGGAACTCAGACAAAGAAGCTGTTCCTTCACCCTATAAGAAAGGGCATTTGAAATCAGTTCCAGATGGATGAGTTTCTATAGAAGAGTGTGTAACCTATATGATGTCCTTAAGTCATTTTATTATTTGTTGTTTCTCAATCATCGAACCTGAAGCTCCTCAGGAGTGGGAGATGCTTTTTTTGATTAGAGTGGGAGGCTGTGATCCTGGACATTTCACATTCTTCTTCACCTGGGACCACCCACTGTACCAACTGCCCACACATCGTACACTTTCCTTAGTCAGAGGGTCTTAGTGCATCTGTCACTTCAGTATAGCAGAGAACTTTGGTTGAAACCGTCAGTCAAATAAATGATGTAATGACATATGGATAAGACAATGTAAAATTTAGACACTATGAAAGTTTATCTTTCTAATTTTTAAAAAAGATTTTGTTCAGGCCCTGGCTGGTGTAGCTCAGTGGATTGAGCGTGGGCCTGCGAACCAGACGATCGCGGTTCGATTCCCAGTCAGGGCACATGCTTGGGTTGCAGGCCACTTTCCGGAGGAGCCAGTTCCCTGCAGGGGGTGCACGAGAAGCAACCATACATTGATGTTTCTTTCCTCTCTCCTTCCCTTCCCCTCTAAAAAGATAAATAAATAAAATATTAAAAAAAAAAGATTTTGTTCATTTTCTTGAGAGAGGGGAAATGAGGGAGAAAGAGAGGGAAACATTGATCACTTGCCTTTCTCACACACCCCAACCTGGAAACTGACCCACAACCCAGGTGTGCGCCCTGACCAGGAATCAAACCAGTGATCTTTTGCTTTGAAGCATGACAACCAACTGGTCATGGTGGCCAGGGCAAAACTCTGAAAGTTTTAATGAGTTTGTAAGTGGTTTAGAGAAGCAACTATGGGTTAGATTGCACTAGCACTGATACTGTAGCCTTAGACATATAGTCAAACATTTCTATTTCTCTGAAAGATCACTTTCCTCATTGTAAATGGAGACAGTTATCGTATGTACCTCATTGGGTTGTTATAATATTTAAGTGAGTTTATTCACATAGAATTCTTAAAGTCTGAAACACTGTGAAAATGAAACAAATAGTAGTTACTATTGTTGCTGTAGTGATGATGATGATGAACTCTGGCTGGTGTGGCTCAGTGGGTTGAGCGTTGGCCTGCAGACTGAAAGGTCACCAGTTCCATTCCCAGTCAGGGCACATGCCTGGGTTGTAATCCAGGTTCCATAGTTGGGAGCGTGCAAGTGGCAACCTATGCAGGCGTGTCTTGCACATGCTTCTCTCCGTCACCCTCTGCCTCCTTTCCCATCTCTCTAAAACATCAATTAATAAAATATTTTTAAATATTTTTTGAAAGATTTTTATTTATTTATCTTTTAGAGGGGAACGGAAGGAGAGAAGGAGAGAAATATCAATGTATGGTTGCCTCTCGTGAGTCCCCTGCTGGGAACTGGCCTGCAACCCAGGCATGTGCCCTGACTGGGAATTGAACCACGATCATGTGGTTTGCAGGCCCGAGCTCAGTCCACTGAGATACACCAGCCAGGGCCCTAATATCTTTTAAAAAAGATGATAATAATCGGACAATGTGTTGAAGAGACCAGGAAAGGAAGGAAGCAGTTCGTAGGCTACTTTCTGCATTTTTCTACTCTTACCTGCCTTTCTATTCATGAGGAAAATTTTCTTGTCAACAGGATTTGGGAAATACTTACCTTCTGATCTTTACTCTGTTTCTTCCTGAAGGCCACTGGAGATGGTTTGACTGAAAGATGATGAGAAATCAGTGTTTTGGTTGATAAATGTTTCCAAAATCTGGAGATTCTTATTAGGGACACAGAATTCTGAATGAGAGTAGTCCAAGAACAATCCAAGGATGACTGGAAAATGTTTTCTAAGGTATCATTAAGTCCTATGCTTCTACTGGGGCCATCAACTACCGTATTGTTCAGACTCTAAGATGCACTTGTCTCACCAAATTTGGGAGGAAATGGTATGTCTTATAGTCTGAATGTAGCTTACCTGGCTCCAGGTAAGGGGGGGGTTGATGCAGGGTCACAGGAGGCAGGAACAGGGATGCACTCCCATTTCCCCCCCAGATTTTGGGGGGAAGTGTGTCTTACAGTCCGAAAAATACAGTAATTTCATTAGAATGATTTTAAAAAGGCAAAGTATCATCTACAGTTCTTCCTATTTTCATACGGCATCTATTACACTTATTAAAAAATAAATTGGCCTCTCCTGACAAAAATGTAATAAAAGTAACTGCACAGAAACTCCATGTCTTTAACACAACCCTTTCCCTGTCCTGTTTTCTTCATTCCAACTGGCCTTGTCCAGGCTAAGGGTACCACAACCACCTCGCCTCCTTTCTGGTATCCTCCCCCCTGTGCACATACTGGCCATCCACACCCTTCTTCATCATTGGACTCTGGTCAGCATCCACAGTTTATGACCACAGAAACAGAATTCCAGTCAAGTTAAAGATCACATCTTGACTTCAGCTGTGTTTCAACCCCAGACCCATGAAAGTGGACTGACTCTACCCACTGAACACTCATGATACTGGACAGAATGGCACCATGGCCGACATCAGGAAATGATACAGTGATCAATCACTCCGGACCCTAACCCTCCCCCCAGCTCTGGTAATCAGCATGGTTAATACTGTTCCTGTCTGTCTCCATGCAAGCCATCAGGCAGCCAGGTGTTGGAACACTCCTCACCTGTCAGACCTGCCACCCTCTCTTGCAATGACAACTATTCTAAATTAGTTATTTCTTGTTCACTTATACATTGTTATATAATTACTGCTTATTAGTGTATCTATAAATACATATGATTATGTTGCATGCTTGAAAGTTTACAGGAATAGCCCCTCACTGTACGATACACTGTTTTGCATCCTGTGTGTTCGCTGGACAAGCAAACCCTGTCCCCTGCTTATGTCCTGAGATGCAGCCTGACCTTAACCAGGTTCGTGTCAGGAGGGCGGCTCTGCTTCCTCCTGCCCCTCACCTCGCTGCCTTGGAGCCCATTCTTCATCAGAGCCCTCAGGGTCCTCGTCCTGGAGCTCGGTGGCCTGCCTGCAGTGACACAGGAAAGCTGGTCGAGGGGCCCTGAGACCTGGAAAGAGATAAAACCTTTGTCCTGAATGCACAGAGCTTGGGGGAGGAATGCGCTCCAGGAAGCCCATGGGACTGGCCCCGACGGGATGG
This sequence comes from Sturnira hondurensis, assembly GCF_014824575.4. Taxonomy (NCBI): domain Eukaryota; kingdom Metazoa; phylum Chordata; class Mammalia; order Chiroptera; family Phyllostomidae; genus Sturnira; species Sturnira hondurensis. Next base: position 2,674,917 of record NW_028091436.1, read on the forward strand.
GAGAGTAAAACGAGTTGCTGTGAGCGCCCTCTGACGCTAAGGAGCAGATGCCCCCTGATGGGTGTCCACGCAGGAGAGAGCTGCAGGCGGATGGAGCCGCCGGAGTCCGAGCCAGCCCAGAATCCTGTGGGGTCACGGACTCCTCCTGCCCAGCGCCTGCGCACTCGCTACCTGGGCTGGTGAGCACGTGGAAGTTCCTCTTCGCCTTCCGGTACCGGCGCTTCCCCCGGTCCCCCATCGCTGCCCACTCCTCCCCGGAGAAGCAGCGGGAAGCGGCTTCCGAAGCGTCTTCGGCCTGGAGAGGAGAGTGGAAACATCAGTAACTCGGTGATGCGAGTGAGAACGCGCAGGGAGGGTCTTCCCTGCCCTGGGCCCGCGACGCGGAGTCCCGTCTCTCCCACCAGCGCTCGGGACACGCACAGCCAAGGCCACCCCGAGGGCCGGGCATCTGCGGAGCCCTGTCCCCACACTCCCCGCCAGCCCCTCAGCTCACCTGAGGCGACCGCCCTGTTTGCCCCGCTTCTCCCTCAGGGCTGTGCTGCGGACCCCCGTCGGGGTTCATGGTGTCCGAGTCCAACGAGCCTGTGGGAGGAGAAGGCGCTGAGAGGGCCGAACGCCCTTCTCCTGGTTAGCGGGGCCCTGTGGGAGGAGCGGCCGACAGCCTGGGAACGCGCGGGGTGGGATGGGGGGGTGGGCGCCCTTGTACACGCCCTTCCCTTTGCGGCCGCTTTGGCCCGGGCGTCTGAGGGGCCTGTGGCGGCGCCAGGAAACGCGCTTGTCCCGGGAACAGCGCGGAGGCGCACCCGGGGATCCGGAGAGGCCCGCACGGGACGCAGGCGCGGTCCCCGGCCGACCGCCGTCTCTCGGGCCGACAGGCTCGGGGTCCCTGAGGACTCGATCCCGCGGCTTCCGGGCGGAGGACGCCGAGGCCTGGGGGGAGGGGAGGGTCAGACCCCGGCGGCGGAGGAGACACGGGGCCTCTCGTCGAGGGGCTTCCGGGTCCCCACAGGGAGTTCGTTTCCAGGACGACGGCATTTAGCGTCTCTGAGTTTGGGGAGACTCGGTCTTTCCGGGCGAGCTTTAGGCTGGTGCCCCGAGCTGAGGGGAACGGGGGTTTTCGGGCTGTTTGGGGTCTAAGCGTTGGTGTTCCTCCGGGTTGGCGCACGTGGGCCCCTCGGTGCTCAAGGGATTCAGGGCCCCTCAGGATGAGGGCATCGGGGTCTCTCAGGCTGGACTTTGAAGGTCTCGGGCTAAGGGCTCTTGATGGCAAGGCTCCCCGCTTACTGGTCAGTCTCCCGGGGTCCTTGCCGCGATGATGGAGGGCCTTCTCCAAGCTCCTGGGCTTCCGGCCCTCGGAAGGAGAGAGGGGCGCTTGAGGCGAGGTTGGGGCCCTGGATAGCCGCATGGGAGCAGCCCGCCAATCAGTGCTGTGATCCCAGGGTCCTGCCCACCAATGGGCGGTCAGAAGAAGCTGAAAGGGCGGGGCAGGGGGCGGAGCCCGCTTGGTAAGGGACTGGCCAGTGGAAGACCCACCTTACTCCGTGGGGATTGGCTACTCTGAATCCCGCCCCCCCTCGCCCGAAGAGTGTGTCACAAGGCCTGCAGTGAGTAACGTGTCTTGGCGGTTCCCTAGAGGCTGATGAGGGACCCCACCCGCAGAAGCTGGGAGGTCCGAGCCCAGGCCTGTCTTTAGGGTGAATGTGGCCTTCCCGCTGCCTGACAAAGTGTCTTTGTTCCACCAGACTGTGGTCGGGATCCCCAACTTTCGTCTAGGCTGGTCCTTGCCCTCCCTTGTCAAACCCACTTTTACAAGAGATGTCTGACCAGTGAGCACATGGTCAAGACTGCATTGCATTCGGTGGAAACTTAAGTCAGTAAATTCTGACCACACTATTCACAGACATAAAAGTCCCAGAGGGCTCAAAGATTTAAACGCAAAATATGACATAATAAGTACACTGGAAAACACACTGGGAGAATTTCATGTCTCAAAGAAGTGGCGTCATGAGTAGTATATATGTTTAAGTAACTCAGGTGCAAAACAATTTCAGAAATAGGAAAACAAGATAAAACCAAACAAATTTTTAAAATACTGAGAAAACCTAGAAGTAATATGCATATAAATAAGATATCAAATTTGAGGACAGGAGTCCACAGACCAGGGTCAGTGTAGCTACTACTGGCTTTCACGGGAGAAAGTGGGAAGAGCGTCTCTGTTCCTTACCTCATTTTGAGCACGTAAATATAACTTGATTTCCATGGACTGGAAATGAGCCAGCTAATTGTAATTATTACTGTGAAACTGCATAAAGGGGAACCTCACTAAAGTGCAGTTAGGGGTCAGGGGGGTGCTGACACATAGCATCACCCAGGGTCAATTACAGGAAAAATTGTCTCTCGCAGGCCCCAACATATATATGGTACCATGTGCTCCCAGGAGAAACTGACTCCCCAGCAACTCAGCCAGAGAGAAACCTCTTTTAATTGTGGAGCTTGCCTATGACTTTTGCTGCAGTTTGCTTGCCCTAAATTGCATTTTTTTTACTGTTTCTGAATAAATCCCTTATCTACTGTTAAAATAACTGACTGCTATATTTTTCAGGTCAACATAGTTTGGTGGCTCATATGGAGATCCAGAGGACTCCTGACATCTCTGAGGCTGACGAGCAATCAGATGAAGTTTCCTTGCTCTGAAGGACTCTGGGAAAGATCCTTTGGTGCAGACTCTCTGGTGATCATTTTGAGAATAGCCATTCAGAAATAACATCCTCATACCCTCTGACCCAGAAATTCCACTTTTCAAAAATTTCCCCTAGTAGCCCTGGCCTGGTAGTTCAGTTGGTTAGAGTATCCTGCCTATATTCCAAGGGTGTCAGTTCATTCTCCAGTCAGGGCACATACAAGAAGCAAGCAATGAATGAATATATAAGTGGAGCAACTCTCTCTCTCTCACTTTCAAACTAATAAATAAAATTTAAAGAAAAACACTAAAAAAATAAAAATAAAAAAATAAAGAAAAACACTAAAAATTCCCTCCCCCAGTTTGCTTCCCTGTGTATGAAATGAAGTATGTTTAAAATATTGTATCCAATACTTATATAATAACAGATATAATTTTAAAATTTTCAGTAGAAGAGAATTTGTTAGATTATGTTTTACTCACACTGTCAAATGTTATAAAATGTTAAAATGGTTGAGAATATATGGTATTTTATTAAAGAAATAAAACCTAGTAAGGTGGTTCTAACGCATTGTAACAAAGAATAATTTCTAAATAATGTTATTATGTGAGAAAAGTATCCTGCAAAACAAATTGTGTAAAAAAAAAAAAAAAACCCAGGCAGAAGACGTGTGCTGAAAGGAGACACAGGGACTGGTCACAGGGATCAGGGTCTGGGCAACATGCAGGGGAAAACTTACTTTTCCTTCCTGTCATTTGGAATGTTGTGTCATTTCTTTTCTCCTTTACTTAAAAGAAACCTATCTATAAATATTTTTTGTAGATAAAAGAATGGATGAGAAGTAGCTGGTTATACATGTATGCACTTAAAAATTACTCAACAAAAATTCTGCACACCCTCAGTACATCCAGTGACCCATGCTGCCTTCCTTATCCAAATAGCACCTAGACTACTCAGAGTGTCCCATTTGCATCCAAAACTCTATTCCAGCAGGAACATTGCTGTGGGGGAGCTTTGTCTGCAGAGCCACCACCCCCCCCCCCGCCCCATCTGCTGAGGATGACATGATCTGCTGAGGATGACATGGTATGTCATGTATCAAGACATGATCTGCTTGGGGAGGAAAGATGGCTGATCTCTCAAAGGAGAAGTACCTGGAGCCTTTTACCGAATGGGCTTTTATTGGGTCATTTTGCATAGGAATACAGGTAGAGCTCATTAATCATTGTCAGGCGGTAAGGATCAAATAATAAATAGCATACAAAGAACTACTAGGGCTTATTCTGAGTCAGGGTCTGTTAGCTAAAGGGCTACAAAAGTTTGGGAAACAAACTCATTTCCTGCTCGGACCCTTATCAGAAAACTGAGAGCATTCTTAGCAAAGCAGGTTTTACAGGATTTTATGCATTCTTTCTTAGGCCTGGGGAACCCGCCCTTTCCAGCACAAGGCTGCACCGTCCTCTGTCATTGTTGTAGGCTTAAGTCAGGCAGGGGAAGTAAGGCAGCCAAGATATTAGGATATTTCTTGCAGACAGAATGAGGGCTCAGGCTATGTCAAAGCTGAGGGGCAAGGGTCCATCACCCCATTTCGCTATAGCCTCCCAAGTCCTTCCCTAGGGCCTCCCTCTGATTGTGCCTGTCGTCAGTCAGTCCCCACTCACTTTGGGAAATCTTATCCGCCACTGGCTAATGGATCAAACAATGGGGGCCAGGCAGGGTGGAGTAAAAGGAGCAGAAGCAGTGCCCCTGGCAGGGAAATAAGGTTTGTCTCCTTAGCGGCTTCTGGTCTGAAGGTTGCTCACTCAGCCTTAGCCTTGGAGGGGTTACAGCTTCTGAAACCAGGGAGGGTGGTTCCCAACACATTTCTGTAGTGCAAAATATACTGTGTCACACAGTAACTGTGTGTTTTAGAGATGAAAACCATTTATTATGAAAACAAATTTTATATTTAAGTATTGGATCCAAGCTCACTGATAGAAATGTTACTAAGAACATTACAAACCCTGACTAGTGTGGTTCAGCTTCTGTGTCTGGCACCTGGCAACTAGGGTTCATTGTCCAGCTCCAACTCTGGAGTCTGGCCGTGGAGTCTTGGTTACAGATCTTGGTTCGTGTTTCTGAGGTCTATGGCCTTGGTTTGAATCTATTTGGCTATGGGTCTCAGATCTGGGGTCTCTGGGTACAGCTTTGGGGTCTCTGGGTTTGTGTGTGGGGTCCCCGTACATGTCTATAAATTTATAGCCGTTGACTTCAAGTCAATGTCAAGAGGTATTCCAAGGTTGGGGTGTGGTGAAGAAGGAAACTTTAGTGCAAATACCTCAATTTTAATATAGAATGGTCATGAGTGCAGAATGGTTGTTAAGAAGCTCAGTATTGTCACAGGTGAATTATGAAGCAGCATGCTGTATGTCAACTGAATAGTGCTGCCTCTAATTAGTTATGTAGCATCAGGGCTGGGAGGAGGCCCTGAAGTGAGGCAGCCCTGGGACAAACTCTCTTTGGCTGTTCTGCTGAGGGCTTCTCCACTCACCTGTATGACTTCTCATGTAGACCTTTCATTTCCTCTGTGCTGGGCTGCGTTTGCACATGAAGAAGTGAAAATTGGAAAAGGCTGGGCGAGCAAACAAAGGCCTCTGGTCTTGTTACCACAACAGACTAGACTATTATTATTTGTAAATTATACCATGTTCTCTAGTACTTTTTATTTGTTTATTTATTTTAGAGGGGAAGGAGAGAGGGAGAGAAACATCAATGTATGGGTGCTTCTTGTGCATCCCCTGCTAGGAACTGGCCCCTGCTGGGAACTGGCCTGCAACCCAGGCATGTGCCCTGACTGGGAATCGAACCTCGATCATCTGGTTCGCAGGCCCGAGCTCAATCCACTGAGCTACACCAGCCAGGGCCTCTAGTACTTTTTAAGCCCAAATGAGATGGCCCTTTTTTTTTGTTGCCACTTACTTAAAATATACATAAAAATAGAAATAATTGAAAATCCTACCCAAGTAGGTAATAACTGCTATTATATTAAGTATATGTGCTTGTAAACAAGGTGATGGTGTATGGGGTGGGGTGGGTGGAGGAGGGCGAAAGGGAAAAATTGGGAAATTTTAATAGAATAACAATAAAAATCATTTAATGAAAAAAGTATGTACCCTTGTAGACATCACTACTTGCACCTTCCCATGCTCCCACTTTCTCTGGATTTAATTTATTATTTTGGGTTTGTAATATGATGCAAAATCTGAATTATCAGGCTTTGTCCCTAATGTGTGGATTTATCAATACTTTTTTCACAGAGTGTTTTTTATGTACTATTTTTTATTACCATTCATTTCAAATTATTTTTTAACTGCAATTGTAATTTAATTTGTGGGTTATTTTGAAGTGTATTTGATAATATTTAAATATAAGGACTTTCTAGTTACCTTTTATTACTGATGACTAGGTTACCTGTAATGAGAGGAAGAAACATACTTTATATAATTTCAATCCTTTGATATATATTTTCTGAAACTTGTTCCACAATACAATATAGTCAATGTAAAAAAAAAAAGGCTCCAAGCGTGCGTGGTTCTCTGCTGCCATCTCTTGGTCATTTTTGGAATAACACCTTAGTGCTGGTCAACAAGAAAAGTGGTGGATTCTGGTAGAATGTGAATGACTGTTGATGGCAATGGTATTTAGAAGTGCATTTTTTTAATTTTATTTTTTAAGGATTTTATTTATTTATCTTTAGAGAGGAAGGAAAGGAGAGAAGGAGAGAGATATCAATGTATGGTTGCCTCTATGAGTCCCCTGCTGGGAACTGGCCTGCAACCCAGGCATGTGCCCTGACTGGGAATCAAACCGTGATTGTGTGGTTTGCACGCCTGTGCTCAATCCACTGAGCTACACCAGCTAGGGCTAGAAGTGCATTTTAAAATGTCTCAAGGTATGGACTGTCCAGTTACTTTGTGACTGTGATTGGTTTTCAGATTAGGGCAAAGGGAGCAATAAACGTGTTTTATGTGCCATTTGTTGGAGCTTGCTGTATAGTGTAACAGTCAGGTTTTTAGAAGTTCCAAGTGTGCTTGACAATCAATTGTCATTTGCTTTGTTTGTTGTGGCTTCCTTAAACAATGAAGAAGATAAAATCTATTTAAAATGAATTTTAACCTAAGAGGTTAAAGAAATAAAACTGCTATCATATTGTACATAAAAATCGAACAAGCCCTTTGACCAAGCAACTAATAGGTGTCCCAAGTGTGCACCTCTGCTGTCATCTCGTGGGAATTTTGGGGAACAACATCTTAGTACAGGTCAGTAGGAAAAGTGGTTGATTATAGTGGAATATCAGTGACTGTCGATTTTTTTTAAAAGACTGTTTTGAGGTACAAGTCTCAGGTCCCAACGTCAGTGATTAGTTCCTTGGGATCACTTTTTATGAGCACATTATCTAGACCAGACACTGGATTTGGGAGTGCACCATTGATTCTTTTCTTTGATTATATCTTTAAATCACTCTTTGTGTATAGAAAAGAAATTTTATCTGCATGTTACTTACCATACAATTTACTAAGTTGTATTATTAACAGTAAGTTTAGGTTGATATTCATGAGTTGTCAAGGTAAGTAAGATATCATGCAATAATAAAATTATGTTGGTTTAGCTGTATAAAGCATGAAAAAAATTGTTAAATCATGGAATAAAACATGAAGATATGAAGAGTTAAAATGTGTTACTTATTAGTTCATTAATAATTAAATAAAATACTAACATGATTCTTAGCTTTGTAAATGAGTTCAGGACATAGAGCAATGGTGTTCTAGAAATCAGAAGTATTTTGTAAGTAAAATTGTGCCCCTTCTAGGTCATCACAATATGGCAAAGGTCCACATTTTCAAAATGAAGAATGTTACATGGTGAATTATGGAATGTAAAAGAGTAACATTGTATATTATAAGTAATTTTAAGAAAGAATTATTGCAGAGTGATTTCTGGGCAGTGAAAAGAGACAGTGACCCTCAGTGCTGGTTTATCACAGTGTGGTGCAGTGTCTTAAGGCGTCATATCTTCCTTGGCTTCTGAGCTTTCATGGGTGTCTTCTTAGCCGAGGACATGCCTCCCCAGTCTTTGCAAGATGGCTGACATTTTTATTTCTTTTTGTTGCTGTTCTTTAGCTCTCAGCCTCCAGGTTGCCTGTCCAGAGAGAGGCGTGATTTCAGATCTAGGGTGCAAAGTCACATGCTGTTTGTCTTCTAATTGACTCTTTTCCTGCTCCATGTAGAGTAGGTTTCTCATTCCTATGAGATTGGGGGATTTTTCTCCATGTTGTAGGTGCTTATTAGCAATTGTTATCTTTATTCAGTGCATGAAAGTAACTTCCACCTTAACTCCCCTAAGAACAACCTGCAAGGCCGCTATACAATGTGCCAGATGTCCCCTCAGGGGCAAAGTCAACTTTAGGTTGAAAACCACCAGTCTTTTGTTTGAATTGTTTATTTATTCATTTTTAGAGAGAGGGCAGGGGAGGGAGAAAGAGAGGGGAAGAAACATCAGTGTGTGGTTGCCTCTCACGTGGACCCAACTGAGGACCTGGACTGCAACCCAGGCCTGTGCCCTGCCTGGGAATCAACTAGCAACCCTTTGGTTCCCAGCCTGAGTTCAATCCACTGAGGTACAGCAGCCAGGGTAAAAGCCACTGATCTTGAAGCTTTGATCATGTTTGGAACCTGAGTGATCTGGCCTTGATATGTAGTATTTTTACTATCATTCCATGCAAATTATTTCCTAACTCCAATTGTGATTTATTTTGGGGTGGTTATTTAGAAGTGTATTGAATAATTTGCAAATATAAGTATTTTCTAGTTATCTGTTGTTACTCATTTCTTGATTAATGGCAGTGAGAGAAAGAAAAAAACACACACACAAATTTTAGTCCTTTGCAATTTGTTGGAACTTGCTTTATATCATTATATGGTCAGTGTTTAAAAAAGTTTCAAGGGTGCTTGGAAAGCATCTGTAATGTGCAGTTCTGGGGTGTAGTGAAGTACTTATGCACACCGAATGCAATTTGCTTCTCATGTTATTTTTTAAATATGTTTACTATTTTTTGTGGGTTTTATTGGTTCTGAAACAGAAGCTCCATGATGAAGGTTTGTTAAATCACCTATTATGATTATTATTTTGTGTATTTTCCCCTGCAGTTCTGTTGTATATAATTTTGAGTTTGTTTTATTAAATTAAAAAAAATTTGGAACTGGGAAATTGAACTTTCTGATATGAAGTACTCCTGTGTATGTGTAGTAGTGTTTTTTGTCTTCAAGTCTACTAGGTCATTATATAATTTTCATTTGGTTAATGTTCATATAGCATACATTCCTGATGTGGATCCTGGCCGGCAGCATCTGTGTGTGTCGTGGCTGCTGGTGAGCAAACACACACGGACAACAGAAGTCCTGTGGAGAAAAAGGGATGACAAGGCCACTCTCTGAGAGAGAGAGAGGGCGAGAGGGTCAGAGGCCTGTGTCTGGAGAAGCTTTTATTGCTTCTCTGGGCATATCACATGCAGGGTAGTCCTCATTTATTATGCACAGGTTCACTGCAGGGAACTATCTTTTACAGATAACAAAGGAAAGAATGCTGCTAATTACTTCAGAGAGAAGGATGTTGCAGACCAAGGGGAAAAGTGGTTGAACCCGTCACACTCCATACTTGGGAGGGTTAGCTCAGATTTTAGGAAGTTGCAGTAAGCCCTTGCTTACTGCACTTGCTGCCTCAATTCAGGGTGAGGGAGTTTCAGCAACAGAAAGTCTCAGCAGTGTAGGTACAATGCAGGCCTGACTCCCCACAGGAAAACCTCTCTGTGGGCGTGGTAGTGCATGCCACTTGCTCCCCACGGGTTTTCCATGTGAGTGCTGAGCTACATTTCCACACATGAGGAACATTTTCCCCATTCTTTCACTTTAGATCTTTTTGCATAGTTCAGATAGCTCTCAGTGTTTTATATTAGTTATGAGTGGCTATTAAAACCAATAATTGAATTGATTTGGGCAGAGGATGTAATGTAGGGAGGCCAATATTTTTCCTAATCAGTTGTTCCGATAGCTTTTATATTACAAATACTTTCCCACAGATCTAAGGAGAGATCTTTGTCATAGAAAATTTCCATCTGACTTTGCATTTATTATTAGACTTTGTATTCTGTCCCACTAATTTATCTATTCAAAGGCCATTACCCCACTGTTTAGAATAATGTAGATTTATAACACAATACATAGTTATGTTCAGTTGGGCTAGGTTGTATTTATTAATTTGCTTTTCCAGAAATATCTGTTCATTCCTCATTTTAATGAGTGTACTGAACATGAGTTTTAGTTTGAAAATGTTGATATTTTAAACTGTATCACAATAAATTTATAAGCAACTTTGGGAAATTGATGCCCTTATGTTTTTATTTTCTTTTATTTATTTATATTTAGAGAGGAAGGGGAGGAAAGAAATATCAGTGTATGGTTGCCTCTTGTGCGCCCCTTGCTGGGAACCAGCCTGCAACCCAGGCATGTGCCCTGACTGGGAATCCAACCGTGATCCTCTGGTTCCCAGGCCTGCACTCAATCCACTGAACTACACCAGCCAGGGCTGTCCTTATGGTTTTTATCAAAGAATACGATGTTACTTTCCAGTTGTTCAAGTGTCTTTAATTGGGCATTGTTTTAACATTTTGTTCAGAAAGATTATGCACATTCTTGCTGAGGTTAATGTTAGGCATTGTATCTGCTTTGTTGCTATTGGTTCTTTTCAAGTCTGTCTTTAACTTATTGTTTCTATATATGTATATAAAGGCATTTATTTCTCTATTATTCCTCATCAGTGTAATAAGTTCTATTATTTGTAATCATTACATTGCTTTTCATGATTCATCAAGGTAAATAAGCTATAGCACAATAATAAAATTGTATTACTTTAGTTATGTAAAAGTGGACAATGCTTGAAAGAAAATATGAAGAAATGAGATAATGTGAGGAGGCTGAAAAAATTTTGTTGGTGTTCATTAACGATGAAATAAAACAGGAGCAGGATACTAATTTTTAAGTGAGTTCAGGGTTTGGAGCCCTGGTCTTGTAGAAAGCAGAGGTGTTTTGTAAGTGAAATGGCGCCCCCTCTAGGTTATCTGAGGAACTCACGATATGGCAAACGTGCCCATTTTCGATAAGGGAGATTGTAGATGGTGAACTTTGGAATGCAGAAAGCAAGAGTATTTACTTTTAGTGACCTGACAGAACAGTTATTAAGGAGTGACGTGTGAGCAATGACAAGAAAGCTGCCATCCTCGCACGCCTGCAGCGCTTCACCACCGTGACTCAGTCTCCCCAGGTGTGTGGTCCCCTCTGCCCACTGCGCTTGGGCGTCACCCAAGCCCGTCACCTGGCTCAGCCTGGACGCTCCCACCGCGTCTCGGCCACAGGCCGTACACCGAGCTGCACGAAGGCACGGGTGTCCCTCTCACCAGTGTGTGTCCTGTATTATGCATGAGACGCCCGTGCCCGGGCCTGACACCAGCAAATGCGTCTTCACAGGCACTTACCGAGGTGAACGCGCTCCCTTCCCCGGCCGAGACCGCGCTCTAGTCCGTGTCCTCCGCGTGGTGGGGCCACACCTGTCTGGTGGGCGGGGCTCTCGGCCTCCCTTTGGTCCTGATGGTTCCGATGGTTCTGAGGGTCCTCGGTCCCAGAGCCCTTCTCAGACCCAGCCTGTTCCCTCTCGGCCTGCCCGTCCCCTCTCCTCCCTCCCAGCGGCCGCAGGACCAGGAGCGCTGGGCGGAGGATCCCAAGTGGGAAAAGGGGCGTGGGCGGGATCCTGCAGGGGCGAAGGTCTCGGGAAGGAGAGCGGAGGGGGGCGCAGGCGATGCGGGTCCCGGAACCTCGAGAACTTTGAGAGGAGGAGTGACCAGAACGCTGCCTGGTGAGTCACCAAGGGGTCGGGGAGGGGTTTCAGGATCGGGGAGGTGCAGGTGGGGCTGCGATCTCGGACGGTTGGGGTCGGTGTTCGGGAGCGAAGCCGGGGTGAGAAGGGAAGGGTGGGGAGCGTCTGGGAGGAGGCCTGGACCTGCTGGGAAGCGGCGGGGACTAAGGGGGCTGGACCGGAGCCACCCGGGGGAGGTTGGAACCGGTTACATTGGGGCGGGACGGGGCAGGGCCCGCGCAGAATTCGGGTGCAGAATTCGGGTGCGACTGAGAGAAGGGAGGTTTGGGGACGGGGACCTGTGCATGGGCGGAGGTGCCGGAGAACGTGAGAGACAGCAGGACGGTTTTGGAGAAGGGCGATGGGGCGGGAAATCGGACAGTGGGCCGCACGCTCGGACAGGTTTGGGGGGTCCTCTCCCCTGGGGCGGGAACGGAGAGCGCAGGGGAGCGGCCTCACCACGAACAGCGCTGCGCGCCCGGCCGAGGCCTTTCACGGGCAGGCGGGGTGCAGCTCGGGTCCGGGGGTTCGGGGAGTCGGAGCGGGTTGAGGGCTCACATGGATGCGCTCTAAGGCCGCCTAGCTCACCTCTCTCTTTCCTGGTTATGAAAGACGAAAACCCGGACAATCGGCGTCCGGGGAGCATGGTAAAGGGGTGGACTTCTTCCTTTTTCCTCAGTGCGAGAATAGGGAGAGGATCGCTGGACCCCACGTCTGGATGTGGAGGCTCCGGACGCCTGAGCCAGGGACCTGCGCACAGGGGTAGCCTCCGGGCAGCAGTGTCGTTACACGCGCGCTTTTCTCTCCAGACCTCTCTTTGGCTGTTTGGTGCCAGTGGGTAGAGTCAGCGTTTATGTCAGAAGTATCCCTGGTAAGACAAATGTCTCTGTCTCAGCGCACGCTGCCCCAGTGGGGGTCTGGTTCTCACTGTGTGCTCGGCCACGGGAAGGGGCGAGATAGAGTTTGGGGACAGTTCCGGTTCCCTAAGTGAAGTGGTTGAGGGAGAGGGTCGTCTTTGCTGTAGCCACTGTGAGCAGTTCTCCCTAAAGATGAAAGTGAACGTTGCTACTGTAACAAAATTAGACGGGTCGCATGTGGACTTGAAGAATTAGGCAGAAAGTGTCAGAGGAGAGTAGCTCCCACCCAACCCCGTTGCTCAAGTTGGGACCTTTCTTGCCAGGAGTTACTGCGTCCAGAAGTCCTCCGGGTTGGTGTTGGTCTGTGACTTGCACTGATGAAAAACTGGGACCACAGCGCTGGCTGCCTTCTTCTGCCCTCTTCTGTCCCCAGTGTTACCCGGCCCCAGCATCGCAGCACCCAGAGCTGATGTGACAGGACCCCCTGCGCTCTCCGGGAGGGACCCTTCCCCACACTCAGGGGCCGAGGCGATGGGAACCACTCTCCTCCCTGGTGGGACAGTTTTCGAAACTCACAGGCAACAGAGCCAATGTGACAGCTTCCTACTCTGTCAAGTGGGAGCCCTTCCCGCATCCACAGGACTTGGCTGTCAGGCAGGACGCCTGTCTTTCCCAAGTCAGGTCCCTCTTCACTGTGACAGGACCCCACTCCTCTCAGGGAGAGGCCCCTTCCCACACTCCCAGGACTCAGATAGTAGGACCCCCTACTTTCTAAGTGATGGGCCCACCCCACATTCACAAGACCCCGAGATGATGAGACAGCACCCCAGACTACCCCACGTTGAACCCTCACACACTGTCTGGGACCCTGGCTGATGTTAGAAGACCAGGTGTCCTTTTGGGTGGGGCCTCTCCTCTTGCTCACAACACCCAGTGCTGACTCCAAACCACAGCTTCCTTCCCATGGAGGGGCTTCTTCCTGCAATTCCTGGACCCAGGGCTGAAGTGACAGGACTCACAGCTTCCTCTGCAAAGCTCCTGTTGCTGTACCCTCAGTGCACAGGCGATGGGACTGGACCCATCACAGTCACAGGCAGGGATGTTCCCCACAGTCATAGACCCACAGCTTCTTCGCACCTTGTGATCACAGGACCGGTGTGGCAGAGCCCTGTACTCTCTGAGGGGAGGGGGGGGCTGTGTTCAGGCTCCCAGGACCCACAGCTGAAGTGACAGGAACCCCTGCTCTGTCAAGTCAGACCCCTCCCCACAGTCACCAGGCTCAAAGGTAGAGGGTTGGGATACTTACATTTCACAGGGAGGGGCCTTTCTTAACCCTCACAGGACACAGGTGTGCAGTAACAGGACACTCCTGTCTCTTGTGTGGTCCTCTCCACACTCAAGTGGCCCAGGCCTGAGGTCACAGGACCCTTGGACCCACAGGTCTCCAGTGGGGACCCTCCCTGTAAGACCCAGAGGTGACCTGACATGACCTCTTATGCTCTCTGGTGAGGACCCAGAGCTCATCCCACGAGCCATCCTCTTAGCTAATATTACTTCTCCCAGCAGTCAGAAGACCCATGGCTGACTTGGCAGGACACCTGGTCTCTGGGGGTGAGGCCCTTTTTCACACTCTGCTGCACACCGCCATCTAGTGTGCATCTTTAGAAAAGCATGTGAGTTGAGGCCAGCAGGAAATGCTCTTTTTGTCGCCACCTTGTGGACATCTTGGAAATAGCACTTTTTGGTAGAATCTGCTCCCATCCTTTTGCAAGGTCACTTTAAAGCCCAATGGCACCGCACACTATCACGGCCTCAGTACATTTTGTGTGGCCACGTTTCCATTCTATCTCTGATTTTCTCCTGCGTGTGAGGTTTCTGACTTTGTCATGTGAGTGAGGTTCCCATGCGTATGCATGTCTTAAATTTGGTTGTTTTATTTGGTAATCTGCGTCATACCCGTTGAATTATCAGACCAGCCCAAAGATTCTTGAGGTTAGAGGAAAGGTTGTTTCTCTACCACGTAAGTAAACAGTCAGATATTTAATAGGAGGTGAATGTGGGGAGTACATGTGTCATCATTTACTTAAGTAAGATTTAATAATTTAAGTGAAGTAACTTATTCTCAAAGGTGAATGATTATCTGAATGAAATATGGACCAGTGTACTAATTTAGCTTGTCGATAAAAACTTCTCTGTAAAGTTTCAGAGGTGGTAATGAAGAGAGCAGACATTTTGCACTTGACACGTTGACCTTAAACTGGGTGTTAGGAAAAGGAAGACTGGGAAATTGCTGAGGATTGTCGTCTCATTTATTCCTGAGAGATGTAGTTGCCAGGGTTTAGGAAGAGAGCTTCAGCACAGCTCTAGACAGTAATACTGCTAGCGAGAGCTTGTTGACCCTCTTACCTTACTCCTTGTGTCTTAAAGTTTTTGAAAGTTAAAAAACCTCATCACAAGTGGTGAGTGTGTGTGCGGCCCTTTTCCCACTGAAGATGCATGACCATAAGCAACATTTTCAGCCCCTTTGGCTTTGTCACTTCAAGAAAGGTACAAGCGCAACTGCAAGGCAACAAAAGGTTTGTGGTGTGTATGTATGGAGATGTTGCTGTGAGTGATGGAATGTGTCAGAAGTGGTTGTGAACTTTCATGCTGGAGATTTCTTGTGTGCAGTTGGTGCACGAGTCAGTCAACCAGGTGCGGTGGAGAGCCATGGAGGGGAGATGTGTGTTGAGGACAGACCACATTATGGCACACAGGAGACAGGCTACATTCTCAAAGGATTGAAATCGAGTATCAAGAATTATTTGCACCAGCACGGTGATGTTATTTGTGTTTCTGTTGGGTTCCAAGCAGTTAAGTGGGGTTCTGGGGGACCCCTTTTGACTGCATTTCCAGAAGTGGTTCTCCACTGAAACCAAAGGAAAACATTCTTCTTTGAAGAATGTTTGAGGGGGGGATGAACTGTTGATATGGTAGAATAATGTGGAATGGGAGAGTTGAGGGAAAGAAAGGAATTACCTCCAGCAGCCCCTCCAAAGGGTGGTCTTCATCCAAAGGAGGTTATCTTGCATAGGTGGTGGATTCCTGGGGGTGTTCAGCAGATGTCAGATGGACCAGTCACAGCTGATACCCATCCAGTCCAGACGTTTATGAAGGAGACACCACATTATGCCATGTGGGAGATAGGCGACATACTCAAAAACCCCTAAGCAAGCGTCAAAAATTGTTTCCACCATTATGGTTACATGAATTGTTTTGGTGTTTGGGTTCACAGAATTTAAGGGGGGAGAGGAAGGATCCCTGCCTGACCACATTGCCACATCAAATTGTCTGCTCATATGTGAGAAAAATGTTATGTTTCCAAGTCATTGTGGACAGGGGGATGAGTGATTGATATTTGACACTAATGTGGAACAGGAGAGATGGTGGGAACACGAAGGGAGTGCCCTTCATCAGGGCCAGCAACCACTCTGAGGTGTGATCTGCACCCAAAGAAGGTGATGCTGTGGACATGGTGGGATCATTAGGGAGTCCTGTACTAGGAGCTCCTTGCCGTATATCAGGTGGTTGCTTCCAAAGTACTGCTCCCCATTGGACCAGTGGAACTCACTGCCCCAGGGAAAGAGTCCTGAATTTGTCAGCAGAAGACGTGTAATCAGTAGCCCATCAGAAAAAGGCGAGAGAGCACATTTCTCTTTGGTGACCAGGGGAAAACGGTTCCAACCTGGAGGGGCAGTCCTGATACATCCACAGTACACATAAGACATTGTATCCTCAGACTGCCAGGTATTTCAGCAGCCTTTCCTAAATTCTCTTGGTGGATTTCCGGTCCGTGGAAGACTGCAAAAGGCACCTGGAAGAGTTCTGTGCTCCGAAAGATAACAATGTTGTGGGCAGATGCAGTGGTGAAGTGGGCCGAATGATAGCAGAGGACAATGGAAGTAAATGACAAAACCTCGGACCACTCACATTGTTGAGGACAAAGAAAAAATGTGCCTGTCATTACATCTTACTGGAAAACGTGAAGGAACCTTGCAGCCAAGCCCATAGTACAGTGTGTGTTCCAAGTGAAGGCGGTCGTTGCTGCCATCTCGTGGCCGTTTTGGGGAATGACATGTTAGTTTAGGTCAGCAGGAAAAGTGGTTGATTCCAGTGAAATATCAATGACTTTTGGTGGTATTGGTATTTACGGGTGCATTCGAAAACATCTAAATGTCAGGACTATACAGTTACCTTGTGACTAATCTCCAGAGTAATGGCCAAGGGAGGAATAAGTGGTTTTTTTTCTTTTTTAAAAATTTTTTATTTATTTATTTTTAGAGGGGAAGGGAAGGAGAGAAGGAGAGAAACATTAATGTGTGGTTGCCTCTCATGAGTCCCCTGCTGGGAACTGGCCTGCAACCCAGGCATGTGCCCTGACTGGGAATCGAACCATGATTGTCTGGTCCTCAGCTCAATCCACTGAGCTACATCAGCCAGGGCGGAATAAGTGTTTTATGGGACGTTTCTTGGAAGTGGCTTTGTAGCATAATACAGGCAGTTGTTTACAAGTGCCAAGTGTGCTTGAAAGTTGCTTGTAATTTGCTTTGTCTGTTGCAGCTTCCTACAACAAGGTGGAGGTAAAATTTATATATAATGCTACTATAAATGTTATAAAAAGCAAAGTGAAATACTAGTGCCATTGTTGTATGTACGTACCCTTTGAGAGATATCTGTGGGCTCATTTCTTCCCTTTCCCTGCACTTCATCTACTAGTTTAGGTTCCTGGTACAGGTGCAAAACATGTGCATTTCCAGCTTCTGTTTCTAAGCTGTGCATTCAAGGGTGAAGATTTCTTTCTCAAGTTTTGTTACGGAACATCTGTACCATCACTCAGGTTCAGTTATTTTGTAATTCCAATAGCAGTTTATTTCAACCATTCTGTAGAAATGTATTTCAGATTTCCCAAACAACAGAACTTTCTAGTTATCTATTCTCAGTGAATGCTGCTTCAGTCTATGAGGACAAAAACATTTTGTATAGGATTTTGAGGCTGCAATGCTGGTTGAACCTTGCTTTAAATGGGGCTGGTAAAAAAAGTCAGTTCAGCCCCCCACCCTCTCCCACCACCATACCCCACCCCATCACCTGGCTCTGGTCTCACATACTTGCCTTTACATCATTCTAAACCATTTTGTTAGAATCCATAGTGACAGCTGTCATACGAGCTTGCATTAAAGAAATCTCATCACAACTGGAGAATGTGTGTGTGGCCATTTTCACACTGAAGATGGAAGAACAGAAGCAACGTTTTCAGCCCCTTAGACTTTGTCATTTCAAGAAAGGTACAAGTGAAAGTTTAAGGCAGAGAAAGATTTTTCGGTGTGTTTGGAGACATAGCTGTGAGTGATGGAACGTGTCACAAGTGTATTTTCAAGTTTCATTGTGGAGATTTCTGGTGTACAGTTGCCCCACGGGTCCGACAGAGCAGTTGCAGTGGAGAGCCATCCAGGGCAGATGTTTACTGAAGACAGACCACGGTATGGCTCGCTGGAGACAGGCAACATACTCAGAGTATCCTAATCAAGCACTGAAAATCATTAGCACCAGTACAGTTAGGTTAGTCACCCTGATGTCTAGGTTCCACAGAAATTAGGTGGGTACAAGGAGGGGACCCATCTTGACCACATACCCACATGTGGTTCTCTATTGAAACATAAGGAAAACATTTTGTTTCCAGAATAAATTGTGAGGGATGATGAATGGTTAATGTGTCAGAATAATGTGGAATGGGAGAGACTGAGGCTCAGCAAAGGAACCAACACCAGGCCCCTCCAAAGGGTGGTCTTCATTCAAGACAGGTGATATTGCCCTTGTGGTGTTTCCTGGAGGGGGTCCTGCAGAAGGAGTTCCTTGTAGAAAGCTGGCAGGTGACTTGCAACAAGCACTGCTCCCTGTCAGACCAACTGAAAGCACCGCCTGAGGGAAAGAGTCTGGAATTTGTCAGCAGAAGACATTTGTAAGCTTCATGGTAAGGAGAGAATGCATGTTTCTCTTTGGTGACCAGTGAAAAAAGGTTCCAGCCTGGCTGGGCAGTCCTGATTCATCCACAGTGCTCACCAGACCTTGCACCTTCGCATGGCCAATTACTTTGGTCTGTCTGAATTTCTCTTATTGGAGAGAAATTTCCATTCCCTGGAAGATTGCAGACGCCACCTGGAAGAGCTCTCTACTCCAAAAGACAAGAAAGTCGTGGGACCATGGAATTGTGAAATTACCTGAAAGGTGGCTGAAGGCGGTGGAACAAAACGGTGATGACCCTGTGTAGTCACTGTGTTTGAGAGAAAATGAAAAGTGTGCCTGTCATCGCATCCCACAGTAAAAAGTGAAGGAACCTTTCAGCCATGCCATTTGTGGGACATGCATTCCAAGTGTTGGTCTCTGCTGTCATCTTGTGGCTATTTTGGGGAATGACACCTTAGTGCAGTTCAGCAGGAAAAGTGTTTAATTGCAGTGTAGTATCAATGGTTTTTAATGGTAGTGGTATTTACAAGTGCATTCCAAAGCGTCTAAATGTCAGCACAGTACAGTTTCCCCGTGAGTGGTGTGCAGGTTAATTTGCTTTGTCTGTCGCAGCTTTCTTAGATAAGGGGAGAATAAAATTTATTGAAAATCCTCCATCCAGAAATAGAATACAATACAGTAAAATAGAATAAAATAAAACAGAATAAAATAAAATAACATCACTATCATTTCATGTGTGTGCCTTTCTGGACACGTCTAGACACATGTTCCCTCTAGTGTGTCTTGGCTTCATTTACTGTTTTCAGTTCCTAAAATGGGTGCAACTCTTTCTTGTACAATTGGAGGTTTTGTGACTAACCCGTGTGTTCAAAGGTGCAGATTTTGTTCTTAAGTTTTGCTGTGTAGTATCTTTAGCATCATTCAGTTCAAAGTATTTTGTAACTCACATGGTGGTTCATTTTGGAAGGTCTATAGGGGGTCTATTTCAGAAGTACCAAGCAGAACTTTCCAGTCACCCATTTTCAGTGAATTCTATCTTAAGTTTTGTGACAGCAAAACAATCCATACTGTAAATGCTTTCATGGTGCGATTCTGGTTAAAGCTTCGTTTATATCAGATTGGCCCAAAAGTCAGTTCAGCCTCCACCACTCCCATTGCCCCACCCTGCCGCCGCCCGCGGCAGCAAGGTGTTCGCGAGGTGAGGCGATGGACTTAACTTAATTAAAATAATGGAGAGGTCCAAGTGCTCCTGGCTGGCAAATGGCAAGTTTATTCAAGGAACTGCTGGCTTATATGCAGAACTACAGTGGCCCGAGAACAATGCTGTTTTACAAAAGTTTGTACATTACCGAAGGCTATCAAGAGGGCAAGATGTTCTCACATCCTGAGAACATTAGCCCACAGATAGCAGTGTCCTCAAGATTATCTCTTTCCTGGAACATGACGCACATGCCAAGACCTTGTTCCTGCCTTCAAGGCTGAGAAGGAGAAGGTCCGGAAGATGTCAAGATACCCGCCGGCTCCAGGGACCAGAAACCAAGTCCCGCCACCGTTTTCTCAGTGGGGGCTCTGTCCGTGATCCCCTGCGGCCTGGCGGGCCCCCACACCACCCCATCCTGTGACTATGGTTCATGAACTTGTCTAACTTCATTTGAAAGTTTTGGGTTAGACTGTGTTGTGACAGATGTCATACCAACATGCACTTAAAGAAAAAACTCATCAAAAGCAGTGTGATTTTTGTGCTCATTTTCATACTGAAGATGGATGAACATAAGGAACGCTTTTGGCACATTGTCATTTCAAGAAAGGTGAAAACACAACTGGAATGCCAAAATAAAGGTTGGTAGTGTGTACGGAGAAGGCTCTGTAGGTGATGAAATGTGTCAGAAGTGGTTTTGTTGGGAAGAAGGAAATTGAGAACTAGTGGTGTGCTGAGGCCAAGGGGAACTGGAGAAGAACACTGAGAACAGGATGGAGTTGAGCAACCATCCGGCATAGTGCAAATGTTCTCCCTTGGGCAAACTAGGTCAATTATAATCTATAGAAGGACTTATTTTATAATTTTCCATTCAGACCCCACCCTGTTCCCGCGAGCGGGCTCTGTAAGCAAACAGCTAACTGCCACGTCTGCTTCTAAGTAACGCTTGCTTGCTCGCCCCTATATAAGGACTTAGCTGTAAGCGCTGGGCGCGACTCTCATTTGCAGCCCTTGTGGGTATTATGTCCTCGGACATCTTGAGAGTTCGCCCCTGAGCAGGTTAAACTTGGCCAATAAAGTAAGATCATAAACCCTGAAAGTCTCCGACATTTGTTATCACAGGTGGTGGATGCAACAGTTTGTGAAGTCTGATGCCCAAGATTTGTCACACAAAGTTACCCCTCGGGTCTGGCAGACTGTTTGCAGTTCAGAGCCATCGAGTCCAGATGTTAACTGAGGACAGACCATGTTATGCCATGTGGGAGACAGGTTACATATTTAAAGTATCCAAATTGAGCATTCAACATAATTTGCACCTGCATGACTATGTGAACCACTTTGATGTTTGGGTTCCACAGAAGTTAATGGGGATGGGGGAGGGGCGCGTAACTGTTTTGACCCCATTTGTACTTGCGGTTCTCTATGGAAACATAAGGAAATCGTTCTGCTTGCAAGCCAATTGTGAGAGGGGTATGGATCGTAGAAATTTGAGAATAATGTGGAACAGGAGAGATTGTAGGCAAATGAAGGAACCACCACCAGCATCCCCTCCACAGGGCGGTCTTCATTCAAAGGAGGTGATGTTGCCTCTGTGGTGATACCACAGGGCGTCCTGTAGGGGGAGCTCCTTGGGGAAATTCGCAAAACGTGCTGCCCCATCAGACCAACCGCAAGCACTGCCTGTGGGAAAGAGACGAAGCAGTAGACGGGAAAGTTTCAGGATGAGGTGGGAGCGCACGTTTCTCTTTGGTGACCAGGGAAAAGGGGCTTCAGCCCGGCCGTGCAGTCATGATTCATGCGTAGTACTCACCAGACTTTGCACCTTCACATGCCCGTTTAATTCGGTATTTCAAATTTCTCTTAGTGGAGAGAAATTTTGTTCCCTGGAAGACTGTTGAGGGCACCTGGAAGGGCTCTGTGCTCCTAAAGGTAACCGTGCTGTGGGACGATGGAATTGGAAGTTGCCCGAAAGGTGGCAGAGGGCAGTGGAACTGAGTGGCTATGACGTCGTGCAGTCACATTTTGGGAGGGGAAATGAAAAGTGTGCCGGTCATTGCATCTTATAGTAAAAAGTGAAGGAACCTTTCAACCAAGTCATTAGTGGGATATGCATCGTCTCTGTCTGTCACTGCTGCCACCTCGTGGCTATTTTGGGGATGACACCTTAGTGCAGGTCAGCAGGAAAAGTGGTTGATTCCAGGGGGAGTATCATTGACTTTTCATAGCAGTGCAGTTTAGAAGCACAGTTGAAGACGTCCAAATGTCAGGTCTGTGCAGTTACTTTATGACTAGTCTCCAGATATCGGCCAAGGGAGCTATAAGCGAGTTTTATGTGATCTTGTTTAGAACTGGCTTTGTAGTGTAATAGAGGCAGGTTTTTACAAGTGGCAAGTTTGCTTGAAAGTCGTTTGTAATTTGCTTTTTCTCTTGTAGCTTCCTTAAGTAATATGGAGGTCAACTTTGTTAGAAATTCTACATCAAGAGGTAAAAAAAGTAAAGTAAAATACAAGCGCTCTCATTTCATGTCCATGCCCCTCAGGACATGTCTATGGGCTCTTTTCCTCCAGTTTGCCTGGACCTCACTTATTATTTTAAGTGTCTTGTATGGATGCAAAACTTGTGCATTTTCCATCTTGTGTTCCTAAGCTGTGCATTAAAGGGTGAAGATTTCTTACTCCAGTTTTGGTACGAAACATATTTACTATCAGTCATGTTTAGTTATTTTGTTACTTTTTATTGATTTTTATTTATTTTAAAGCTTTTTATTGATGATGCTAATACAGTTTTCTCAATTTCCCCCCTTGATCCCCCCTCTGCCCTGCACCCCAGCCCTCCAGCTTCCCCTCTTAGTTCATGTCGGTGGGTTGTATGTTTAAGTTCTTTGAGCTCACTGTTTCCTATCTCATTTTTTATCTCTTCCCATCTGTTTTATGCCTACCAGTTAAGCTTTTTCTTCTCTGTACCTTTCCCCCTTTTCCTCCCTCCTCCCCTCACTGAAGTCCCTCCATTCAGTGGAGAAATGTGGTGTCCATTTGTCTGATTCTGTTCCTGTTCTATTGTTTGCTTAGTTTTTCTTTTCTTTTTGGTTTTGCTTCTCTTTTCTTTTTCATTCATTTGTCAATAGTTGTGAGTTTGTTGTCATTTTACAGTTCATAGTATTTGATCTTCTTCAATTTCTTAGATAAGACCCTTTAACATTTTATATAATGAGAGCTTAGTGATGATGAACTTTTTTAACTTGACCTTATTTGGGAAGTACTTTACCTGCCCTTCCATTCTGAATGATAGCTTTGCTGGATAGAGTCACCTTGGACTGGGTTCTTTCCTTTCATGACTTGAAATACATATTTCCAGCCCCTTCTTGCCTGCAAGATTTCTTTTGAGAAATCAGCTGATAGCCTTACGGGAATTATTTGGTAGGTAACTCTCACCTTTCCTCTTGCTGCTTTTAAGATTCTCTCTTTATCTTTAACCTTGGGTAACTTAAGGATGATGTACCTTGGTGTGTTCTTCTTTGGGAGTCTCTGGGCTTCCTGGAAGTCTATTTGCTTCACCAGATTGGGGAAGTCATCCTACATTATTTGTTGAAACAAGTTTTCAATTACTTGCTCTTGTTCTTTTCCTTCTGGCACCCCTATAATTTGGATATTGGAACATTTGAAGTCATCCCAGAGGTTCCTAAGCTTCTCCTCATTTTTTTTGAATTCTTGTTTCTTCATTGTGTTGTGATTGGATGTTTATATCTTCCTTTTTGTTCCAAATAGTTGATCTGAGTCCTGATTTCCTTTCTCTCACTGTTGGTTTCCTGAATATCTTGCTTTATTTCACTTTGGGTAGTCTTCATTTGTTCTTTCATTTTGCAATCAAGCTCAGTCAGTTCTGTGAGCATTTTGATTACCAAGGCTTTGAACTCTCCAATAGATGAGTTGGCTGTCTCATCACTTAGCTCCTTTTCTGGAGTTTTGCTCTGTTCTTTCATTTGGGCCATATTTCTTTGTTTTGGCACACGGGTCAGGTTGGTCTGGTTGACTGTTTCCTTAATTCTTTGGCTGTCAGCGTGCCACGCAGTTTGATTTTCTGGCAGTTCTGGTTGTTTATTGATTGTAGATTGGTTGTTATCCTCCTTTGGTTGTGTGAGGAAGTGAAGATTTTCTAGCTGGGCCTCCATCTTGGCCAGAACCTCAAAGAATTTGATTTTTTTTAAAAAACTTGCTCCATAGTACAATATGGTCAATAAAAACAAACAAAAACAAGCCAGTTCCAAGCTTGGTTGTCTTCTGCCATCTCTTGTTCATGTTGGAAATAACGCTTTAGTGCTGGTCAACAAGAAAAGTGGTTGGTTCTGGTGGAATGTCAATGACTGTTGAATGCAATGGTATTTAGATGTAAGTGCATTTTTAAATGTCTCAAGGTATGGGCTGTCCAGTTACTTTGTGACTGTGGCTGGTTTCCAGATTAGGGCAAAGGGAGCAATAAATGTGTTTTATGTGCCATTTGTTGGAGCTTGCTGTATAGTGTAACAGAGTCACGTTTTTAGAAGTTCCAAGTGTGCTTGACAATCAATTGTCATTTGCTTTTTTTGTTATGGCTTCCTTAAACAGTGAAGAAAATAAAATCTATTTAAAATGAATTCTAACCCAAGAGGTTAAAAAAATAAAACACTAGCATTTTATACATTAAAATCAAAGGAAGTGTTTGGCCAAGCCACTAATACGTGTCCCAAGTGCTGCCATCTCGTGGGAATTTTGGGGAATAACATCTCAGTACAGGTCAGCAGAAAGAGTGGTTGATTATAGTGGAATATCAGTGATTTTTGATTTTTTAAGAAGACTGTTTCGAGGTACAAATCTCAGATCCCAATGTCAGTGACCAGTTCCCTGGAACAACTCTTTCCAGCACATCATCTGGACCAGACACCGGATTTGGGTGTTCACCATTGGTTCTTTGATTATATCTTTAAATTATTCTTTGTATATGTAAAAGATGCTTACTTGTGCATGTTATTTACCACACAATTTACTCAGTTGTATTACTTATGATAACTTTTGGTTGATATTCATGAGTTGTCAAGGTAAATAAGATATCATGCAACAATAACATTACATTAGTTTAGCCATATAAAGCATAAAAATAGAGCTTGGAATAAAACATGAAGATATGAAGAGTTCAAAATGTGTTAGTTATATGTTCATTAATAATTAAATAAAATAGTAACATGATTCTTAGCATTGTCAATGAGTTCTAGAAATCAGAAGTACTCTGTGAGTAAAAATGTGCCCCTTAGAGGTTATCTGAGGAACTCACGATATGGCAATGTCCACATTTTCGAAAAGGAGAACATCTGATGGTGAGTTCTGGAATCTAAAAGAGTAAGATTGTAGATTCTAAGTAATTTTAAGAAACAATTGCAGAGTGATTTATGGGCAGTGAAAAGGGACAGTGACCCTCTGTGCTGCGGTTTATCACACTGTGGTTCAGTCTCTTAAGGGGTCAGATGTTCCTTGTCTTCTGAGCTTTCGCAGGTGTCTTCTTAGCCAAGGACATTCCTCCCCAGTTTCTGCAAGATGGCTGACATTTTTATTTATTTTTGTTGTTGTTGTTTAGCTCTCAGTCTCCAGGCTGCCTGCACAGAGAGAGGCGTGATTTCAGATCTAGGGTACAAAGTCACATGCTGTTTGTATTGTAATGGACTCTCCATCCCGCTCCATAGAGAGTAGGGTTTCTCATTGCTGTGGATGATATTTTCTCCTGGGGGATTTTTCTCCACATGGCAGGTGCTTATTAGTAACCCTCACCTCTGTTTAGTGCATGCCAGTAACTCCCACCTTAACCCCACCCCAAGGATAGTCTGAAAATTCTCCATACAATGTGCTAAATGTGCCCTTGGGGGAAAAGTCAACTTGAGGTTGAAAACTACTGAGCTTGAAGCTGTGATCATCTTTGGAAACTGAGTGATCTGTTATGGGTAAGGAGTGTTTTTGCTTACCATTCCATGCAAATTATTTTCTAACTCCAATTGTGATTTGTTTTTGGGTGGTTATTTAGAAGTGTATTTTATAATTTGTAAATATAAGTACTTACTAGTTATGTGTTATTACTGATTTCTTGATTAATGGCAGTGAGAGCAAGAAATAGATACATGTTTATATATACACATATGTGTATATATTACATATACATATACATTAAATATACACATGTAAATATGTAAATATATAAATATATAATATATAAAATATATAAATGTATATAAATTTCAGTCTTTTAAAGTTTGTTGAAACTTGCTTTATATCACAATATGGTCAGCTTTAAAAAATACTCCCAGGGAGCTTGGAAAGCATCTGTAATTTGCAGTTTTGGGTTGTAGTGAAGTACTTATGCATATTGAATGCCATTTTTTCATGTTATTTAAAAAATATTTTTAGTATTTTTTTGTGGGTTTTATCGGTTCTGAAACAGAACCTGAATGATAGAGGTTGGTTAAATCTCCTATTATGATTGTTAATTTGTGTATTTTTCTGTGCATATAATTTTGAGTTTTTGTTATTAAGTGAATAAAATTTTGGAACTAACTGGTACATGGAACTTACTGATCTGAACTACTCATCTTTATTTGTAGTAGTGGTTCACTTTTGTCTTCAAGTCTACTGTATGTTATATAGTTTTCATTTGGTTCATATTTGTATAGTATATTTTTCCAATTCTTTAACTTTAGATCTCGGTAAGTTTTAGAAAGCTCTAGTGTTTTCTGTTAGTTATGAGTGGCTATTGAAATCAATGAAAGAATTGATTTTGGTGGAGGATGTAATGTAGGGGCCCAACATTTTTCCTACTCAGTTGTTCCAACCCCTTTTATTACATGTCAAATATTTTCCCCACAGATCTAAGGAGATATCTTTATCATAGAAAATGACCACGCCCCCTCACATCACTGCTGCCTCATTTATGCGCTTCTGTGTGGGGGGTTTCTGACTCTCTCCTGTGAGTGAGGTGGTCCTGGCTGTGTATGTCTGACATTTGGCAATTTTCATTTGCTAATCTGTGTCATACCTGTTGGATTATTAGAGCAGCCCAAAGATTCCTGAGGTTCCAGGAAAGGTTGTTTCCCCACCACATAAGCAAGCAGTCAGGTATTTAATATGGAGTGAATTTGGGGACTACATATATGTCACCGTTTACTTAAGTAAGATTTAACAATTTAAGTAAAGTAACTGATTCTCAAAACTGAATGGTCATGTCAGTGAAATATGGAACAATGTACTCATGTAGCTTGTGGATATAAAACTTCTATGTAAAGTATCAGGGGCGGTCATGAGAGGGCCAGCATTTTGCAGTTGGCATGTTGATGTTAAACTGGCTGTTCAGAAAGGGAAGACTGAGAAATTCCTTAAGATTGTCATCTCATTTCTTCCTAAGAGGTTTAGTTGCCACAGCTTGGTTTAGGAAGAGAGCTTCAGCACAATCACCTCAGCTTCAGACAGTGAGACTCCTAGCAGGAGCCTGTTGACCGTCTTCCTGTACTCCTTGTGTCTTAAAGTTGTGGGAGTTGCCCAACAGAAATTAACCTGGCAGGTATCCT
Organism: Sturnira hondurensis; assembly: GCF_014824575.4. Classification (NCBI taxonomy): domain Eukaryota; kingdom Metazoa; phylum Chordata; class Mammalia; order Chiroptera; family Phyllostomidae; genus Sturnira; species Sturnira hondurensis. Next base: position 2,702,178 of record NW_028091436.1, read on the forward strand.
GCCTTTTTTTCTAAATCACCTGCATGTCCCCCACTGGACCTTTGAAATCTCAGACTCTGTTCTTCCATTTTCCAAAATACTCCATATGCTCAATATTGCCTCATTATGTTTGGTGTTCATTTTAATATGATTTCCCCTTGCCCATGTGTTACACGTTGGAAACCTCCCATTAATTGGATTATGAATCAAATTGTGAATTTGATTGTTATTCCAGCTGTTAGAACTTCGAAGATATGACAAAAATAATTTTTTATTCGTGTGACTGGTTTTGTGAGCTGGCCATGTGACATTCATGGCCAGGACACTAATTTCTGTAAAGTGCAGCCTCTGGGAGATTATAGACTTCTCCCCACAAGAGTAAGCATTATTATTATTTTTTGCTCTGTCAGTCTTTTTGGTCTCTTTCTGCAGGGCTTGGTATAATTTAGGAGTGTCGGGAGTTATTTTCTTCCCTGTACATTTGCATTGGTATGAAAAACTATTTCTGAGGCCAGCTGCTTGGACTTTATCAGCTCCTGGCTCTGTTTGCATTGTGAGGACTCAGTTCCACTCCTGCATGTGACAACTGGGCTCCTTTGTCCAGCTGCAGCTCTGGAGTCTGGCTGTGGGGTCTGTTGGGAACAAGAACAATGGCCTCAGCCCCAAGGAGCCTGAAACCCTAGCAGACACCCTGTAAGTTGATTGCCATCTGTTTAGTTTCAAAATTTCCCTTTCAGTTGAGTCAGACCCCACCCTTTTTCTCACGTGTGGGCCCTGTAAGCCAATAATCTGCCTCTGTGTAAAAAAAACGCCTGCTTGATGACCTATATATAAGGACTTAGCTGTAAGCGCTAGGCGCGAATCCCGGACTAGCCCCCAGTAGGCACAGTGTCTCTGTAGGGATCGCCCCTGAGCAGGTTAAACTTGGCCAATAAATTAACATCTTTAAATCCCTGAAAGTCTCCGACATTTGTTCTCGCGGTTGGTAGATCTAACAGGGTCCTGGTTCCAGATCTGGGTTCTGTCTCCTGGGTCTGTGGTCTGGGGTTCAATCTGTGTCTGTGTGTCTTGGATCTGGAGTCTCTTTGGGTGCAGCTTCATGTCCTGGGTGGGTGTGTGGAGGGTCCATGTGCAGCTCTGGCTCTTATGTCTGATGTTTGGAATCTGGTGTCCAGCCTTTGCCATCAGTCTCTGGCGTGTGGGGTCTGGCATTCAGGGTCAATGGTCTGGTCTGGGTCGTCAGGACAGTTTTGGGACTTGACCAGGGGTCTGGGGTCCATCTTTTGGTTCTGGATCTGCTCTGGGGCCCAAGTTCTGGAGTCTAGGGCCTGTGTCTGGTCCTGAGTCTGTCTGTGGCATCTTGTGTCTGTGAACTGATGGTCATTGGCTCCAAGTCAATGCCAGGAGGAGTTCCAGAGTTGGGGTCTGGGGAAGAAGGAAACTCTATTTAGTGCAAATAGCTGTGTTTTGGTACTAATGGGTGTGAGTGCAGCATGGCTGTTAGGAAGCTCAGTGTTGTTCCAGGTGAATCATGAAGCAGCACCTGTGTGGGTCAGCCCAGTGCTGCTGCTGCTCAGTTGTGAAGAGTCTTGACTGTGAGCCCCCCCCCCGCCCCCGCCACAGTGAGGCAGCCCCAGGGCAAGTTCCCCCTCAGGCTGTGCTGCCCAGCAGTGCTCTGCTCTTTCAGGTCTGGGCCTGTCATTTCCTCTCTGCTGGGCTGCATTTGCACACACAAAAAGTGCACTTTGGAAAAGGGGCCCCTCTGAGGGAGGAGACTGGGCTGGGAGAGCAGAGAAAAGGCCTGTGGTGTTGTTACTACAGCAGTCTATTTATTCTTAAATTATGCCAAGTTTTCCTCTTGTACTGTTTTATTACCCAAACTGCGAATGCTTTTTTATTTTTGTGGCAGCTTACTTGAATTATACAGAAAGATAAAAATGAATTCAAAATCTCACCCAAACATGTAATAGCTGCTGTTGTTTTAAGTATATACCCTTCCAGACATCTGTCCTTGCCTCTTTCTATTCTTCTACTTTCTAGGATTTAATTTATTTTTCTGAATTTGTAGTATGGGTGCAAAATATGTGAATTTTTAACTGGTTTACTATAATGTGCAGATTGATTTCTACATTTCTCATAGGTTTTTAAGTATTTTAATATTATTCAGTTGAAATATGTTTTTTAGTTTTGTTTTTTAATACATTTTATTGATTATACCATTACAGTTGTTCTATTCCTCCCTTCATTTCCCTCCACCCTACACCCCCACCCTTCCCCCCTTTAGTTTATGCCCACGTGTCTCAAGTTCTTTAGATTCTATATTTCCCGTACTATTCTTGCCCTCCCCCCTATCTATTTTTTACGTACCGTCTATGCTACTTATTTTCTGTCTCTTCTCCCCCCTTCTCCTCCTCCCACTCCCCTGTTGCTAGCCCTCCATGTGTTCTTCATTTCTGTGTTTCCACTCCTGATCTAGCTGTCCTCTTGGTTTGCTTTTGTTTTAGGTGTGGTTGTTAGTAACTGTGAGTTTGCTGTCCTTTCACTGTTCATATTTTTTATCTTCTTTTTTTTAAATAAGTCCCTTTAACATTTCATAGAATAAGGGCTTGGTGATGATGAACTCCTTGAATTTGATCTTATCTGAGAAGCACTTTATCTGCCCTTCTATTCTAAATGAAAGCTTTAATGGGTACAGCAATCTTGGCTGTAGGTCTTTGGATTTCATGACTTGGAATACTTCTTTCCAGCTCCTTCTTGCCTGTAAGGTCTCTTTTGAGAAATCCGCTGACAGTCTGATGGGCACTCCTTTGTAGGTGACTGTCCCCTTATCTCTTGCTGCTTCTAGGATTCTCTCCTTCATTTTAATCTTGGCTAATGTAATTATGATGTGCCTTGGTGTGTTCCTTCTTGGGTCCAACTTCTTTGGCACTCTCTGAGCTTCCTGGATTTCCTGGAAGTCTATTTCCTTTGCCAGACTGGGGAAGTTCTCCTTTATTATTTGTTCAAATAAGTTTTCCACTCATGGGTGTTTCTTTTCCCCTTCTGGTACCCCTATAATTTGGATGTTGGAATGTTTAAACATGTCCTGGAGGTTCCTAAGCCTCTCCTCATTTTTTTGAATTCTTGTAACTTTACTTTTTCCTCTTTGGTCATTTCTTTCTTCCTTCTGGCCCACCCCTTGATTTGAGTCCCAGTTTCCTTTCCATCGCTATTGGTTTCCTGTGCATTTCCCTTCATTTCAATTAGTTTAGCCTTCATATGTTCCTCTGTGAGCATCCTGATAAACAGTGTCTTGAATTGTGCATCTGAGAGTTTCGCTATTTCCTGGTCACTTAGAGTTATCGGCTCTGGGGCTTTGAGTTCTTCTTCAGCCATATTTTGGACTGTTCATGCCTATTATGCATGAGGAGCAGAGCCCTAGGTGTTCACCAGGGCCCGGCGGCCCAGTTGCTGGGTTGTGACACTGTATGTGGGGGCGGGGCCAAAGGAAGGCAAAGGCAAGCACCCTTTGCTTCCTCCCGCTGCCACCCCGGGCTGCGCAATTCGTCCCACTGCGGGCGAGTGGGCCTCGCGATTCGTCCCACTGCTCGTGAATGTGCGACCGTGGTCAGCCGCTGCTGGGTTCGTTGCCAGGGGCTGAGTGGTCCGTCTCACTTCTCACTCCCACCGTCCCAAGCCCTCACTGGGTCCACCTGCGCTACCCCGATGCCTGGGCGCCTGGGGTCGGGGGATCCTTCCTGCCTGACCCAGCTCGGCTGCTGGCTCTGCCCCTCTTACCTGTCCGGTAGAACCGTTCGTTGTTGTTGTTGTTGGACTTCCGTATAGTTCAATTTTCTGTTCTTTGGCTGCGTCTTTGTTCTCCAAACCTCTGTTGTATTCAAACTTGGTTGTGGGAGAAGGCACAGTATTTCCACCTATGCCTCCATCTTGGCGGAAGTCCCTCCAGTTGAAATATTTTTTAACTCCAATTGTGATTCATTTGGAGGATTAGTTAGAAGTGAATTTCATAACTTCTAAATGTGAGAATTTTCTGGTGGCCTTTACAACTGATTTCTAGATTATTTACAACGAGAGCCAGCAACTTCATGTAATGTCAATCCTTTGAATTTATTTGGAAACTTCATTACAGTATGGTCAGTATAAAAAAATGTTCCAAGCATGCATCTCTGCTGCCATCTCATGGTCATTTGGGGGAATAACACCTTAGGGCAGGGCAGCAGGAAAAGCTGTGCATAGTCGATTATCTCTGAATGTTGAATCCAATTTGCTGCTCATGGTGTTTCTCATATCTTTACTGTATTTTTTGAGGGGGGGTCTCTTGTTTCTGAAAGTGGAACGCTGTATTCCTGATGAGAGAGGTTTGTTAAACCTGTTATTAGTATACATTTTTGTTTGTATCTCTGTTGTATATAATTTAAGTTTACGACATTGTTTATGAATTTGGATCTTCCTGGTAAATTAAACTCATCGATATGAAGTGCTCTTCATCTCTAGTCATGCTTGTTACCATGAAGTCCACTGCATGTTAGTATGTAATTTTTATGTGGTTTATGTTTGCATAAGACAGGGTGGGGCAAAAATAGGTTTAGAGTTGTGAATATGAGAAACAAAGTTTATTGTTGTCCTATTACTTAATAATTATGACATTATTTTCCATGTGAATAACTGTAAAGCTACTTTTGCACCATCCTGTGTATTTTTTCCCATTCTTTCCCTTTCGATGTTTTTTCACCCCATGTTTTAGGTCATTCATATTTTCTCCCAGTTTGTGTCTTGTCCTTTTATTCTCTGAACTTTTTCAGAGTACTGTTCAATTTTATAAAGTATACACTATTAATGTGTTTTATCATTACACTGCATGTCCACAAGTGTACCTGATTCCTGAATGGTTTGGTTTAAATGGACCACGAAAAACCAAACTTACAGATGGGGGCGGGGTCTAAGGTCAGAGGCTGGAGTGGGCTGGAGATGAGAGGAGGCCACAGATGTGGGTGGGGCTGGGTGGGAGGCATATTTAGGCTGGCAGGCTTGAGGGGCGGCCAGTTCTGAGGCGCTGACGGCTGCTGGTCTCCATGGTCATGAGGTGATGCTCACATCCTAACGTGATGCAAGCAATGCAGTCCAAGGATATGAGGTGAGGTGCATGGGGGCTACGAGGTGACAGGGCTGTAAGGGGCAGATACAGCCACCCTGTGGGGAGCACCAAAGGGGGGGCCAGACTTGTTTCTGGGGTATATGCCTCAGGTCCAATTTAGCTGACTACTTCCTGTGAGACCACTTTTCTTTATATATCTAGATTATATTCCAGTTATAGGTAGCTTTGATAAATAGAGATATAAAGATAGCTATTTTTAGCTCTCAAACAAGAAGAATTTTTCATTTGTTAAAGTTTCTGTTATTGCATAGCAGTTTCCAATTTTTTTCATGTACATCCTGTACATTGTTAAGCTTACCCAGTTTTTTTCCCCCTGTTTTGCTGTTATTGGGTCTTTTAAAAAAGATTTTATGTATTCATCTTTAGAGAGGAAGAGAAGGAGAGAAATATCAATGTATGGTTGTGTTGGGAACAAGAAAAATATTCTCAGCCCCAAGGAGCCTGCGTCCCTAGCAAACATCCTGTAAGTTGATTGCCATCTGTTTAGTTTCAAAAATTTCCTCTCAGTTGAGTTAGACCCCATCCTGTTCCCGCACGCGGCCTCTGTAAGCCAATAGCTAACCACCACATCTGCTTCTGTGCAACGCTTGCTTGCTTGCCTCTATAAAAGGACTTAACTGTAAGCGCTGGGCGCGACTCTCGTTTGCAGCCCCTGCAGGCACTGTGTCTCCGGACACTTTGAGAGTTCGCCCCTGCGCAGGTTAAACTTGGCCAATAAATAACATCTTTGGAACCCTGAAAGTCTCCGACATTTGTTCTCGCGGTTGGTGGATGCAACAGTTGCCCCTTGTGAGTACTCTGCTGGGAACTGGCCTGCAACCCAGGCATGTGCCCTGACTGGGAACTGAACCACAATTGTGTGGTTCGCAGGCCCACGCTCAATCCACTGAGCTATACCCGCTGGGGCTGAGTCTTTTTAAAAAATTATATATTTAACTTACCATCTCTACATATTTATTTCTGCATGTTATTTTCTCATCAATGCACTAAATTCTATTTGTGTTACTTTTCTGTTGATTCTCATGAGTTATGAAGGTAAACTAGCTGTCATGCAATAATGACCATTACATGTTGTAGGTGTAGGTGACCTAGAAATAGTTAAAGCTTGAAAGAAAACAAGAAGTGAGGTAATGTGAGGAGCTAGAAAAATTGTCTCTGTTAGTCATAAACACGTTAATGAGTAAATAAAATAGTAACATCCTTCTTAGAATTTTACATGAGTTTAGGGCCTGGAAGCATGGTGTTCCAGAAATCAGAAGTATTTTGTGACAGGCAGTGTGCCCCAGGTAGGTCATCCGAGGAACACAGAAGGTAACAAATGTCCACATTTTCAAAGAAGAAAACTTCAGATGGTCAAACGTGGAATCTAACAGAATAAGATTCTTTGTTCTAAGTGACACCATGAATCAGTTATTAAAGTGATGTATGAGCAATGGAAAGAAGCAGGGATCCTCAGATGACTACTCTGTGTAATCACAGTGTGATCTGGTCTCCTAAGTGGACAGATCTTCCTTTGCCACCTGACCTATTGCCTAGGACACTTCTTCCTGATGCTGGTAAGATAGCTGGCATTTTTTGTTCTTTAAGTGTTAGCTTTCATGGTTCTTGTTCCAAGAAAGGCAGCCTTTGAAATGTAGGATGCAAAGGGCTATGCTTTTTGTATTCTAATAGAGTCTTCATGATACAGAGTAGGGGTTTTTATTCTCAGCACCAGGGCGTTTGGGGCCAGAGAATTCATTCTACTGGGGGCTTGTCCTCTGCATTGTAGGTGCCTGTTAGCATGCAGTACCTCTATTCACCGTCAACACCCTCACTTCCTTTCCCCTCAGGACAATCTAAAATGGCTCAATACATTGCCTAAAGTCCCTTTGGCAGCAAAAATCGCCTTTGGTTAAGAAACAGTTCGAGGCTTCTTTCATTTTTGAAATCAGAAAGATCTTGATCTGGCATGCAATGTTTTTATTATTTTTCTATGTAAATTATTTTTCACTCTGACTGTGATTTATTTTGCAAAGGTATTTAGAAGTGTTTTAAAACAAGTAAACATAAGGACTTTGTATTTACCTCGTGACGGGTTTTCAGATTAATGGCAAGGAGAGCAATAAACATAGCTTGTGAGACATTTGTTGAAACCTGCTTTATAGCTAAATGCAGTCATTTTTTAAAAAGTTCCAAGTGTGCTTGAAAAGCATTTTTAATTGACTTTGTTGCTGCTTACCTAAACAATGAGAAAACGTTCATTCAAAATTTTATGCTGAGTCAAAAAGAACTGCTGTGCTTTTATATACACTTGCAGATATGTCAACATGCACATTTCTGTTTACTTTCTCTGGATTTTAGTTACTATTTTAGGTTATGAGTATGGGCACAAAAGTTGTATATTTTCAGCTTTTATTTTTGGTACTGTGTGTTTAAGGGTGAAGATGTTTTTCATAGGTTTTGATAAGTAGTATATTTATCCCTATTCAGTTTATTTTGTAATTCAAATTGTTTTATTTTTGTGGTTATTCAGAAGGGTATTACATAGCTACCAAATGTAAGGACTTTCTGTCACTCAGTTTTAGTGAATTCTAGCTTCAGTGCAGTAGGAACACTTAGAGAAACATATAGTATATAGTTTCAATGTTGCAATGCTTGTTGAAACTGGCTTTATATTTGCTTGGGCAAAAGATAAGAACTTTTGGGAAGACGGAGTTATGAAGATGCCTGAAAGATTGAAGAGAGCAGTGGGACAAAATGGTGAATATGTTTTTCAATGAAATTAATGGTGAAAACGAATAACACCTCTTTTATTGTGTCTTTACCTAAAAACCAAATGAACCTTTTGGCCAGATGATAAAATGTTCCAGGTGTGCATCTCAGCTGCCATCTCTTGGGCCTTTTGGGAATAACATGTTAGTGGCAGGTCAGCAGGAAAAGTGGTTGAATGTGGTAGAATATCAACGACTGTTGGTTGCAGTGTTATTTACAAGTGTATTTCATAACTTTTAAATGTGAGGACTTTTTAATGACCATTTGTTCCTGATTTCCACATTAACTGCAGTAAGAGCCAGAATTATACTGTATATAATTTTATTTCTTTGTAATTTGTTTAATCTTGGTTTATTGGCTCATTATGGTCACTTGGGGAAATGTCCTAAGTGTGGCTCCCTTCCAGTCTCAAGTGCATCTTGGGAAGAACACCTTAGTGCAGGCCAGCAGGAGAGGTTGTCAGCTGCAGTGAATGATCTACAAATGTTACATGGAATGGTACTTAGTCATGGATGTTATTACTTTCATATAAATGAACTTTGTAGTTCATTTTTATTTCTGTCCCCCATGTACAACAGCAGTGTCTTTCTGTCAGGTAAGTAGGTGCCTGTTGTGGGCTGGACCTGTGTTCATGTTTCAGCTGTGTCCATGTCTTTGTGGTCCAATGTCCCATGTGTGTTGGCATCCTGGCAGCATCAATGTCCCTCTTGTGTCCACATCCTCGCCTCGCTAATGTCACAGCCTCGCCAGAATCATGATTGTGTGTCTAGGTCCGCTCTGCTTTGATGTCCTGACTGTGCTGCCATCCTGTCTGTATTTGCGTCCCTTCCACATCGCTGTCCTGTGTGTGTTGATGTCGAGGTTCTGTTGCTCTGTTGCCTGTATTTCAATATCCCATCTGCATTGTCATTCCCACTGCACTGCTGTTCCACTGCATATATTGTGTGTCTAGGTCCCCTCTGCCTTGGGTCCTGACTGTACTGCCACCCTGTCTGTATTTGTGTCCCTTCCACATCGCTGTCCTGTGTGTGTTGAAGTCGAGGTTCTGTTGCTCTGTTGCCTGTACTTCAATATCCTGTCTGCATTGACATTCCCACTGTGCCACTGTTCCACCTGCATAGATTTCTTGGCTGTGCTGCTTTCCTGTCTTTGTGGATGTCCCGGTTCCCTCAGTGTCCCAGCTGCACGAACTTCTGTACCGTCTGAGTCAAAGCCTTGACCAAGGGGATATGTGAGTTGTGCTACTGTCCTTTCTGTGTTGATGTCTTGGCCTTGTCGATGTCCTATCTGGGTCGCTGTTTTGGCTGTGCCGTTGTCCTCCTCCTTCATCGATGTCCCGGCTCATTGATGTCCCAACTGCATCAATGTTTCAAACGCGGCCGTATCCCAGCTGCCTGATGTACATGCAGCATTGAGCTCCTGATTGCGACATTGTCCCACCTGTGTGGCCGTGGCTCACCTGGTTGTAGCTTCACGGTCACCTGCCTTGCACTCGTGGGCTCTGCTGCCTTCTGCCAGCTGCAGGCAGAAGTGGATGGTTTGCACTCAGAAACACTCAGCCGTTTCACCCCCTGTGGGCGATGCGAGGCCCCCCTGGCAGCTGGTTGCTCCCTCAGGCCGTGTCTGCTGCTGTTGCCACAAGATTTAACAATTTCAGCAAAGCAACCTGTTCTCAACTGAATGACTATGTTGGTGAAATTTGGAAGAGTTTGTTAGTTCAGCTTTTGTGCTGTAGTTTGTGGGATTGCCTAACAAAAGTAACATTCCATGAAGTCTGTAGTTTTCATAAATGTAGGAAAATTCCCAGTGAGGGCACATGCCTGGGTTGCAGGACAGGTCCCTAGTAGGGGGTGCACAAGAAGCAACCACACATTGTTTTTCTCCCTTTCTCCTTTTGTTCCCCTCTTTCTAAAACAATTAATAAATACTTTAAAATGTAGGAAAATGTATTGGTAGTGGAATGGGAAAATTAAGCTTGATAGCTAAATAAGGCCTAGCAATTTATAGGCGAGTAATAAATCTGAGGATCTTATCTTCCCTAACCAAGGGCATTTGACAGCAAATGGTTCAGACATTCCAGACCACGAAGGGGAAGACCCACCTCAGTCCCAGCCCTTCTCTGGTGACTTTTCCTAAGGACAAATTTATCAGAGAAGAACCCTGATCACTCTGGGTGCTCGCTTTGTTGCATGAGCACATCACAGGGCACCCCTGGAAAGCTGAGTATTCTGTGGAGATGACTCTTCTAAGACCTCCTCTAAAGTCCTCAGCATTAGAAAACAGGTAAAACCCTAAAGACAAAGGACCCAGTGTGCACTGTTCGTTGACCACACATGCGCTTTCCCTTCTCTTCTTTGCTGCATATCTTCACCTTTTTCCTCCTTATCTCCAAAGGTCATTGAGACTTGCAGCCAGGGCAGCAGTGGGCAGTTCATCCTGGGCTGACCCCCTGATCCTGTCTCCAAGGACCTTCTTTGTGTCTAATTTTTCTGTTTCCCAAGAAGCAGCTCTGCCTGTGCTCACTCTTGTTGCTGTGATTATGCCTCTTCTCTGTGAAGCCCTTTCTGTGTTTCACTGTCTCTAGATTTAATAATCAAACTCTCAAAATTTCCTAGCTTTGTGTTGTGAAATTTTTACTGCAGGAAGTCAAGAATCTACATACATGAGTCCTTGCCAGGGCAAACCTGCCTTGGGTCCAATACTTTTTCAGTGACAGTATAACCAAATTTTATGTATTCATTTACCAGTGGATGGACATTTGAATGCTTTCTACCTTTCAGTTGTTGTTAACAATGCTGTTATGAATAATCTTGCATTGTTATAACAAACAGGAATAATTGTGTTTGTTAAAACAGCTGTCTTCAATTTCTCATGTGTATATTTTGAAGTAGAGTTATTGAACACAGTAGGGTACTTGTTTTGAGGAAATGCCAAACCAGTTTATATGAGGTCTGCAATATTTTACATTTACAAAGGAAATGGTCATTCTAATTTTTGTTTGTGAGTATAAACATTTCTCAGTTTTGCTTTTGCATTACAGCTTTTGTAGTTGTGTAAGGGGTATTGCACTGTGATTTATCCATTGAACATTTTTTTTTGCTACACATATGAATGTCTTCTCTTTAGAAGGGAGTATTCAGGCTCTTTAAAAACATTAATGTCTGTCTGGCTGGTGTGGCTCAGTGGACTGAGTGCCGGCCTGTGAACCAAAGGGTCACCAGTTTGATTCCCAGTCAGGGCACCTGCCTGGGCTGCATGCAGGCTAGGCTTCCAGTAGGGGGTGTGTGAGAGGCAACCATGCATTGATGTTTTCTTCCCTCTCTCCCACCCTTCCCCTCTCTAAAAGTAAATGAATATAATGTTTAAAATAATATAGGTGTCTCTTCATTGATGAGTCATAAAGTCCTTTGTTGTGGAAGAAATAGTCTGATCTGAAGTATAATGTGGAACCATTTACTTCAATTCCATGGGTGGTCTTCTTACTCTGCAAATAGCTTCTCTTGCTACCTAGAATATTTCAATCAGGAGGACATCTCATTTACTCATTTACTTTAATGAATTTTGCTTTCAGAGCATATGCGTCATGATGCCAGCAGCAGCCTCATGTATTTCATGTCTAATGTGCAACATCGTTCCATCATTTGTTTGATGTAATACAGCTTTTTTTAAAGCAGAAACCTGCTTTATGATTTTAGACTTGAGATGATTACATTTCAAAGATTTTCACATTTAAATAGGAGGACACACTGTTCTCTGTGGTATGATGTCCGGAGTCAGGCATCTGGAGTCAGGGACAGGCTTTGGATTCCTGGTCTTCTGGTTGGTGCATGACATACTTTGGGGTTAGGATTAGGAGTTGTGGTTGTGGTGGATACCATGACTTGTCTTTAACTTCACTTAAATCATCCTGTTGCACTGTATCATGATGTGATATCATGCATGTGATAAAAAAGTCTCACCACAAGTGGTGAGTGTATGGTTGGCCATTTTCACAGTGAAGATTGCATGAACATAAGAACATTTTTTTGGTGTTTTTGGCATTGTTATTTCAAGGAAGACACAAGTGCAACCATAAGGCAAGAAAAGATCTGTGGTGTGTGTGGAGAAAATGCTGCGACTGACGGAATGTATCCAAAGTGGATTGTGAACTTTCATGCTAGAGATTCTCCCACAGGTAGGCAGAGCAGGTGCAGTGGAGAGCCCTCAATGGCAGACATTCACTGAGGACAGATCACGTCCTGGCACGTGGGAGACAGGCAACATGTTCAACGTATCCTAATCAGGCTTCAAAAATAATTCAAACCAGTTTGGTTATGTTAATCGCTTTGCCATTTGGGCTCTACAGAGGTTAAGTGGGATGGTGGGTGACCCTTCATGAGTGGATTTCCACAAGTGGTTCTCCACTGAAACATAAGGAAAATATTCCATTTCCATGAAGATTGTGTGTGTGGTGGGGAGGATGAATCTTTGCTATTTGAGAATAATGTGGAGTGGGAGAGATTGAGGGGAAAGAAAGGAACCACCACTCATCCCTCCAAAGGGCGTTCTTCATCCAAAGGAGGTGATGGTGCCCTTGTGGTGAATTCGGGAGGGAGTCCTGCAGTAGGAGCTGGTTTTGGAAAGCCAGCAGGTTACTGGCAACAGGTATTGCTCCTTGAATACAAACTGAAAGCTCTGCCTGAGGGAAAGAGTCTGGAATTTGTCAACAGAAGATGAGGAAGGTTAGGATTAGGTGAGAGAGCACATTTGTCCTAGGTGACCAGGGAAAACGGTTCCAGCCTGGCTGTGTAGTCCTGATTCCTCCACAGTACTCAGAGACCTTTCTCTTCCCACAGCTATTTAGTTCGTCTCTCTGAATTTTTTTTATGGAAATTTCTGTTCCCTGGAAGATCGCAGAAGACACCTAGAAGAATTCTCTGCTCCAAAAGAGAACAATGTTGTGGGACCACGGAATGGTGAAATCGCATGAAGGTGGCAGAGGGCAGTGGAAGAAAATCAAGAAATCAAGAAAATCAAGAAAAACTCCCTTGATTTGAGTTCCAGTTTCCTTTCCATTATTAATGGTTTCCTGTGCATTTCCCTTCATTTCAATTAGTTTAGCCTTCATTTATTCCTCTAATTTGTGACTAAAATCAACCAGTTCTGTGAACATCCTGATCACCATTGTTTCGAACTGTGCATCTGATAGGCTGGCTATTTCTTGGTTGCTTAGAGTTATCTGCTCTGGGGCTTTTGAGTTCTTCTTGAGCCATGATGTTTTGGTCTGTTCACACCTGTTACATACGAGGGGCAAAGCCCTAGGTGTTCACCAGGGCGAGGCCACCCAGGTTGCTGGGTTGTGATGCTATATGTGGGGATGGGGTCAGAGACGGGCAGTGGGGTTTGTTTTGCTCTCTCAGATTTCTGTCCCCTCTGCTGCTTCCCAGAAGCAAATTGGGCCCTTCTGGTGCTGGTTCCTGGGTGTGTGGGCTTCTGCACCCTCCAAGGTCTTGTGGGTCTCTCCAACAAACTCTCCTGGCACCTCGACCCCAAAAGTCTTTCCAATTGGTGCTTTCAGGCTCTAATTCCCGTCGCTGGGGCCCTAGCCTTAGCAGTCTATCTCACTGTTCGCCCCTTCACTTGGTTTATCTGCACTCGAATGTGTGACCACGGTCAGCCAGCCACCCTGCACCCTCACTGGGTCCACCTGTTGCCACCCCGCACCTGGTATCCACCAACCGCCTCTTGGGCTCCTGGGTCAGTCCATCCATCTTTCCTGCCTGACCCTGCTCTGCTGCTGACTCCGCCCCTCTTACCAGTCTGACTGAATGGTTCGTTGTTGTCAGACTTCAGTACAGTTCAATATTCTGTGTTTTGGCTGTGTTTTTGTTACTAAAACTTTGTTGTCTTTAAACTTGGTTGTGTGAGGAGGGCCAGTGTTTCCACCTATGCCTCCATCTTGGCCGGAAGTTCCAATTTCAACTTTTTGAAGTTTGTGGAAACTTGCTTTACAATACAGTATGATCAGTGAAAAATGTTCCCAGAGTGCCTCTCTACTGCCATCTGGTGTTCATGTTGAGAAAACACCTTGGTGCAGATCAGAAGGAAATGTTGGGTACAGTGGATCATCCCTAAATGTTGAATCCAAGTTTGCTGCTCATGTTAAGTTTATTTTTTTAAGATTTTATTTATTTATTGTTAGAGAGAGGATTAGGAGAGGGAGAAAGAGAGGGAAACAAACACGGATGTGTTGATGTGTGTAAGATATACATGGATTGGTTTCCTCTCACATACTTCAAACTGAGAATCTGGCCTGCAACCCAGCCATGTGCCCTGACTGGGAGTCCAACTGTGAGTGTTTGGTTCTGAAGTCCGTGCTTAGTCTGCTCATCCACACCAGCCAGGCTCATGTGAAGTTTTTTGTGTCTCTACAGGGTTTTGGGGGGTTTATTGGAAACAAGGGTGTAGGTTTGATTCCTGGCCAAGGCACATGCAAGACTCAAGCAATGGCTCTGACTGGGGTGGTTCAGTGGGCTGGGCATCTGCTTGCCAACCAAAAGGTCACCAGTTCCATTCCCAGAGCACATGCCTGGATTTGAGGCAGCAGACAGTCAGGAGGAAACTCTGGAGGTGCTCCAGGGCTAAGAGAAAGGACATTGATACAGGACAGAGACCCTATACTAAGACCAGTTGTTTCTGCTTTTTGGAAAAGTTCTGAATCATGGTGAATCATAATTCAGTAGCTGCACCTGCAGAGAAGATGGTACATGACCCCTGCTTCATTATAATAGCATTATAATAAATCAGCATTGGGCAACCCCTTCCATGGTAGTCAGTCAAGGAAGATCATAGAAGACCACATGCTCTGTAGCTTTAAATTAATATAACGACTTGTACATGGGCAATAAACCCCTACCAAAACTAGCCAAGAAATATGGCCCTGTAAGTATAGAATCCCTCCAGCCCCTAAGATAAATCTCTGCTTAGTCAGCCCGCTCCCATGTTCTGTGGAGTGTACTATTGCTTAATAAAGCTGCTCTGTCTGTCTGCTATAAACTCTCTGTGTTCTGTTCAACTCTTTTTTTGAGATCATCAAAGAACCTGCCTACCTGTGCCCAGGTGTGGGCCAGGTTGACGGTTGGGAGCATGTGAGAGGTAAATGAAAAATTTCCAAATGAAAAATAAATCAATAAATTTAAAAAACTAAACAAAACACAATTTCTATGTGGATCTGTATGTATTAATGGACCCTGTATTCTTTTCCATCAGTCTGTCTATTCACAGGGTATTAATCC
Source organism: Sturnira hondurensis (assembly GCF_014824575.4). NCBI lineage: Eukaryota > Metazoa > Chordata > Mammalia > Chiroptera > Phyllostomidae > Sturnira > Sturnira hondurensis. The sequence goes on from NW_028091436.1 coordinate 2,717,337, forward strand.
ACTTGTAAGTTGTACTTACTGTAGCTTCATAATACACTTTTTAATTCTTCCTTATTTTAACAGGTAAACTTAAATTGACCTTGTTGTACTTTAAAAAACTTTGCTGAGCCTTGGTCTATGTGGTTCAGGTTGCTGGAGCCTTGTCCTGTTAGGTAGGATAGAGAGCAAACTAAGGAAAGGAAAGGAGGGAGACATGTCTCACCCACTAACTCAGCCATCCTGAGCCTGATCTGATAACAGTGCCAGGTGTTCAGAACATCACAAGAAACACCATGGTAGCACAGGAGGAGGGAATTCTATGTATTATAATTCTATGTATTGTTCCCACTGTTTGGGAAAGAAAGCCTTGGAATTAAACCATGTGTTAATTCCAAGGTCTGGTTGGTAGATGAGAGGGGGTCCACAGTGCCCAAAGAAGAAACCCACGAAACAACTTTGGTTACTTGCCTACCTCTGGTCACCGTCTGTTTTACAAAGGAGTATCTAATATTTACAGAAAGCCTGTAAATAATTTTGGGAAACTGCCCCAGCTTCAACTGGCTTTTGTCACGTATTTGTTTTACAAGAGGAACAAATGGGCTCTGGAGTAAGATAAGGATTCAGGCTAACAGACCCCCACACATACACTTAAGTTTGGGTAGTCACGTCCCCTGGGGAGGCTGGCACCACCTTTACCTACCAATTGACATGTAACTTCACCCCCATCTTCAACTCCCTAATTCCTCAGGACCAAGGACCAGAGGCTCTTGCCACCCTTGCCCTTGCCTGTTGCCACCCTTACTTTGCCCTGCCCGGAATGTATACCTCTCACCCCCACCTTGGCAAGGCCTGTTTTCCTCCATGAGAACATATCACTAGTAGACCCTGCTTGCTCACTAAAAGATTGGCTGATATGTAATTCTTTACTGCGTCAGCAAAGAGAATTGAGTTTCTCCCATAACAATTCCATAAACCAAAAGGTTGTAGTTCAAGCTCTAGTCAGGGCACAGGCCTAGGTTGCTGGTTTGGTCCCCAGTGGGGAGACAACCCTTTGATGTTTCTCTCCCTCCTTTCCTTTTCTCTGAAACCAATAAGTATGTCCTCAGGTGAGGAATATAAATTTTTTCCTGATATTTTAATCTAGATCATATTACACTTATAGACTAACTGTGGGAAATTGCTATCACTATATATTTTTCTCTCTCAGAAAATGTTACTTTCCTTTTGTTCACGTGTCTTTTTGAAAAAAAATTTTTATTTACTTTAGAGAGAGGATGGGAAAGGGAAAGAGAGGGAAAAATACACCTGTTAGTTGCATCTCACATGCCCCCAACTGAGGACTGAACCCTCAACTCTGGCACATGCCCAGAGCGGTAATCTAGCTGGTGACCTTTAGATCTGAGGTACGGAGATCATCCTTCCAGGTCATGGGGGTGGGTGTCCCCCTTTGGTGAACCCACTCCAGCAGGAAAGAGGTGGATCATGCACAGGCCTCCCTCATGCAGGACAGGGTATGATGGGGTCCTCACTAAATGTTTGCCATCTCTGTGTATTGAACTCAGCTCTGGTTGTAAGAAAAGTGTGGCCTCTGGGAGCTGTTAGCAGCCTTCCTTATGCTTATGCAGATGTAGATGTTGACCCTGTTCTCATCTGGAGTCTTGCTGGACTCCCACCCATTGGGTCCATGGGAATTTTTGCTCCTGGGACATTGTGGACATTATCTGGGAACGGGTGGCCAGGAATGACCAACATTGTGCATGTCTATTATCCCATCAGACTTCACAAACCAGTTCAAAGATACAGTAAGTAATAACTTTGAGATGGTGTCAGTGGTGCATTAAACTCTGTGGGGCCCAGGTATAAGGAGAGTGCATGACAGAAGCTGCTGTGTTGTGGGCTTCATGAATGCCACATGCAGATTGGGTGCACCTGTCACAGGAGAAACTCAGTTCTTGCTAATGCAGTAAAGGATTACAGATCATCAAGTGTATTACTGTGCAAGCAGGGTTTATTAGTGACACATTCTCATGGAAGAGGACAGGTCTTGCTGAGGGGGTGAAAGGCAAAAGCACCAGGCCCTTTGTCCAGAGGACTTACACAATTGGTGGGATGGTGGTGGTGGTGGGGAATTTGCATACTGGTTGGTGGGTAAAAGTGGTGCCAGCTTCCAAGGGGATGGACTACCCCAATGTAGGTATGTGTGGGGGTTGTTAGCCTGAATTCTTATCTTGCTTCTGACCCCCAAATGGCCATCTTGTAAAGTAGATCCATGACAGGAGACAGTTTAAGTTGAGGCAGTTACCCAAAGTTAACAATGGGCTTCTGTAAGCACTAGGGACCCTCTGATAAAAGATAGTGGACAGAGGTGAGGAATTAACCAGATTGGTTTTGGGGGGTCCTTTCCTTGAGTGCTTTAGACCCCTCCCATCTTCTAGGCCTTGGGATGAATACAGTTTGAAAGCCTATCTTTCCCAGATAGTGGAAACAATACCTAGAATTTCAACATGTTAGCATGGTGTTTCTTGTGATGCTGGAACATCTGGCAATAGAACTGGACCAGACTCAGGACTGCTGAGTTAGTGGGTGACACATGTCTTCCTCACCCTCCCTGCCTTGGCTCACTGTCTATCCTGCCTAACACCCCAGTGCAGGCAGATGCTGTTTCAGTGTCAGTTCTCAGCAAGGGGTGGGTGAGGGTCTTGTGTCACAGGTCACTCTCAGTACCACCTGCCTGTGCTGAGGAGGCGCTGAGGATGCCCAGGCTCAGTGAGAGGGTGGTGATCAGGAGAGAGGCACACCCCCAACCTCACGCTTCCTTCTCGGGGCAGCTGAGTCTATGTGTGGAAAGCAGTGGGGTCTGCTCAAATTCTGAATTTGGCTAAACACCCCTACCCTGTCCTAATCTTCCTTTGTCCAGCACTAAAGACCAGGAAGACATAGGCACTGAGGCTGTTCAGTAGGGCCTGCGATCTCTAGCCAGATTCTGTCTGTGCTGACTCCAGTTTGAATGTCAAACTGAAAGGCTGGAGTTCCCATTTCTTTTTTTTTTTTTTAATATTTTATTTATTTATCTTTAGAGGGGAAGGAAAGGAGAGAGGGAGAGAAACATCAATGTATGGTTGCCTTTCGTGCATCCCCTGCTGGGAGTTGGCCTGCAGGGAACTGGCCTGCAACCCAGGCATGTGCCCTGACTGGGAATCGACCCCTGGTTGTTTGGTTCGCGGGCCTGTGCTCAATCCACTGAGCTACACCAGCCAGGGCTTGGAGTTCCCATTTCCATTGTACACACTAAGAAGACAGAAGCTGAGAATCTTGCCTTAGGTCACACAGATGGAGAAAACAGCTGAGACTCACACCCACTATGGACTGGTCTGGAATCTGTATGCTGTGCACCAGGAAATGCTGACCCTGAAAAGGCAGCAAGGAGAGTGAGGAAGACCAAGTGCCTAGACTGAGCAGCTCATGTCCATACACAAGCATACATGTCTCCCTGCCTTTCACCTCTGAGGCTCCTGAGATTGTAGGAAACTAGAAGAGCAAAGGGAAGCCAAGGAAGGAGGGGTACGTTTAGGGTTATGAGAAAAGGCCCCCTTTCCAGGAGTCTGGGAATTCACTTCCCGAGTGAGTCTGTCTCAAATCCCTGTCTCTGGGCAGTAACCAAAGTAGACTGACTCCAGATTTACACATTTGCAGGAGTTGAATTTCTGTGGCTGAGAGTGAGTTCTTTGTGCCTCTTCAGGAACCCTCTGCTTTCAGTGATGGGGAAAATGAGGGATGTGTATGGAGTCAAAACATTTCAGTATAGGTCAAAAAACCATGAACGAGTTTGGGGCTGACATCCCCATATCACCATGGAACTGTTTGTCCATTTCATGTCTTGTTATGAAAGTGGAGGGTTTGTTGAACCAGGTCCTTCTCTACTAATTACAACCTTGGGGAGAGTAAGGGGCTGTGGACTTCCTGTGGCTATTGCTATGTGACAGTGCTAATGACTCACTCACTCCACCTGCAAACGTAGGGCTTCTCCCCCGTGTGTCCTCTGGTGTGTGATGAGATATGACTTCTTTGTAAAGCCTCGCCTGCACTCCCTACAAACATAGGGCTTCTCCCCAGAGTGTGTCCCCTGGTGTGTGATGAGATTTGACTTCTGTGTAAAGCCTCTCCCACACTCCCTGCAGACATAGGGTTTCTCCCCTGAGTGTGTCCTCTGGTGTGTGATGAGATTTGTCATCTGTTTAAAGCCTCTCCCACACTCTCTGCAGACATAGGGCTTCTCCCCTGAATGTGTCCTCTGGTGTGTGATGAGATTTGACTTCCAGGTAAAGCCTCTCCCACACTCCCTGCAGACATAGGGCTTCTCCCCTGAGTGTGTCCTCTGGTGTGAGATGAGATTTGACTTCCAGGCAAAGCCTCTCCCACACTCCCTGCAGACATAGGGCTTCTCCCCTGAATGTGTCCTCTGGTGTTCAACTAGGACTGACTTCCAGGTAAAGCCTCTCCCACACTCCCTGCAGACATAGGGTTTCTCCCCTAAGTATGTCCACTGGTGTTTCATGAGACCTGAGTTGAATGTAAAGCCTCTCCCACACTCCCTGCAGACATAGGGCTTCTCCCCAGAGTGTATCCTCTGGTGTGTCATGAGATTTGACTTCCAGGCAAAGCCTCTCCCACACTCCCTGCAGACATAGGGCTTCTCCCCTGAGTGTGTCCTCTGGTGTGTGATGAGATTTGACTTGCATGTAAAGCCTCTCTCACACTCCCTGCAGACATAGGGCTTCTCCCCTGAATGTGTCCTCTGGTGTTCAACTAGGACTGACTTCCAGGTAAAGCCTCTTCCACAATCCCTGCAGACATAGGGCTTCTCTCCAGAGTGTGTCCTCTGGTGTCTGATGAGATTTGACTTCCAGGTAAAGCCTCTCCTACACTCCCTGCAGACATAGGGCTTCTCCCCTGAGTGTGTCCTCTGGTGTGCGGTGAGATTTGACTTCCAGGTAAAGCCTCTCCCACACTCCCTGCAGACATAGGGCTTCTCCCCTGAATGTGTCCTCTGGTGTGTGAGAAGAGCTGACTTCTGTGTAAAGCCTTTCCCACACTCCCTGCAGATAAAGGGCTTCTCCCTTGAGTGTCCCCTCTGGCCTCTGATGAGATGTAACCCATCAGTGAAGCCTTGCCAATACCCTCCATGCTCGATTGTTGTAATTCTTGACATTCCTATTTTCACAAATAACTTGCCTGTGTCCTCTGGACTGTCTTTCTGGCCTCTACGGGGCTCTTCCTCCATCATTCTCTCATACTCACTGGAGCTCGTCATTCTTTCTTTGGAAGGTTGGAAAAAGGGTCTTGAGATTCTCCTCTGACTGATCCTTTTAAGCAAAGGTTTGGACCTTTCTTTGACCTCTTGACCTTCAGTTTTATCATTCCAGCTGTGCGTACTAATATGTTGCTGCTGCTGATTCTGATTCTCTGGACAGGGTTCCTCTGCTTGGAGCTGTTTTCTTGCAGATGTCCCCAGGAGAATCTGAGAGGGATGATTGATTTTCACGTGTTGGATGAGGAATTTCTGAGTGGAGAAGGCCAGAGAGCAGGAGGGACATGGGTGCACCTCTGGCTTTGGTTTTGCTGAAAGAGAAAGGTTTGGTCAGGGCAGATGTTGATGAGAATGCCTGGGCTATGCGATTAGTCTTCTGGTAAGACCTACCCCATGAATCCTCCTCACTGTGGTGATAACACAACCTCTGTCTCCCACAATGTCCGCTCGCCGACTATTTTCCTATTTTCATGCAGTGCATCTTCTTCAGAAATTGAGAAACCCCACATCAGCGGTCTTTTCTAATATTGCCCAGACTAGGGAGTTTTGAGGATCACAAGAGGCCATTTCGGTCCCTGTGTGGATGGAACTGCAGTGACCTTTCCCATCTGTAGGTATCTTCTAAGTCATGTTGCAGAGGAAAACCACAGGCCCCAAGTAGGGATTGCTTCTCTCAGTTTTCCAAAATAGTAAAAAATGAAATGTTCTTCCTCAAGCCTCACACCAAATATTTATGCTTCATCTCATTCAGTGTCAGCCCATTTCAAATACAGTTAGACCTGTTTCAAAATATTTCAACCACATTTCTTACACACCTGACTCCTGTTCCTCTCTGGCCAGGCCACCATGCTCTCTCACTTGGAGATGAATTAATAGGAGGGGATTCCTCACTAAAAATTAACAAAGCATAATCAGAACAGAGAACACACCACTCTACAGCTGACAACTGCACACTTTCACTCAGGAAAGTCCCCAGTGTCTCAACTCGGATCATCGCCACTGCATCTCTGGGCTGCTAAGCATCTGTCTGATCTCTGTTCTCACCCTCTGTGCTGAGACGAGACCCGAGAAAAATCAATGAGCAAGGGAAACATTAACTGGTTGTGTATGGCACACCCCCAACTGGCCCACAACCCTGGCATGTGCCCTGACTGGAATCGAACTTCCTAACTTTTCAGTTTTCAGACAACACCCAACCCACCAAGCCACACCATTCAGGCAGGGCACATTCGTTCATTCCAGTGAATTGTCATGAGATCCTACTCTGTGGTGCACAGCGTCCAGAGACCTGAAAATACAGGTTAATGTGAGGATAAATTCAACGCCGCGTCCATTTTCTTCCCTGCACTAGCCGCTCCCTCTGCCTGGAATTCTCTGCCTGCAGGTATTTTTGTAAACGTTACCTCCTGAGGAGCCCTTCTGGGACGACCTGCCACAGCCCACCTCCCCTCACACTGATTCCTAGGCACTTATCCTGAATTAGTTTTCTCCAGAGCACTAACCACTGTGGAGTGTTATACACATGCAACCTCGTGTGCCTGGGTTTCCTCCTTCACCTGTCAGCTCAAGAGCAATGATTCTGAACCTCACATTAACCTGTATTTTCAGGTCTCTGGACGCTGTGCACCACAGAGTAGGATCTCATGACAATTCACTGAAATGAACAAATGTGCCCTGTCTGAATGGTGTGGCTTGGTGGGTTGGGTGTTGTCTGAAAACTGAAAAGTTATAAAGTTCAATTCCAGTCAGGGCACATGCCAGGGTTGTGGGCCAGTTGGGGGTGTGCCATACACAACCAGTTAATGTTTCCCTTGCTCATTGATTTTTCTTTCTCCTTCCTTTCCACTCTCTGTAAACATAAATGAAATCTTGTTTGAAAAGATTTGATTTATGTGTTTATTTATTTTCAGAAAAGGGGGAAGGGAAGGAGAGGGAGAGAAACATCAATGTGTGGTTGCCTCTCACTGGCCCCCTACTGGGGACCTGGCTCAAAACCCAGGCATGTGCCCCAGCTGGGAATCAAACTGGTGACCCTTTAGTGGACAGGCCGGCGCTCCATCCTCGGAAGCACACTAGCCAGGACAAAATCTTTAAAAAATAACGAATGCCGACAAACAAAAATGTTTTATTTAGAAGTATGGATGAACATTAAGAAGAAACAACTATGAAAGTGTCAGAAAAACTGCCTTGTTGGAGAACTGGTTAGTGCTTGAAAACTTTTCTTTTTTGCCTCTCAGTCTTTCAGCACTATATGTGGTTGTGTATTTTGTGCACAAAATATTTAAAAATATATATATATATACATATTTAGATTTTATTTATGTTTAGAGGGGAAGGGAAGGAGAGAATTATCAATGTATGGTTGCCTCTCGTGAGTCCCCTGCTGAGAACTGGCCTGCAATCCAGGCATGTGCCCTGACTTGGAATCGAACCATGATCGTGTGGTTCGCAGGCCCGAGCTCAACCCACTGAGCTACACTAGCCAGGGCTACAAAATATTTTAAAAATACAAATTATAAAAATTTTGCCCAAGAGTCAAAGGCATATGAATCACTGAATCATGTGACTTGAAACTTTACCGACTAGAATCAATTTTACTGTACTTAAGAGGTGGATCATGAATATTTCTATGGAGAATTCTTTCTTTCTGGTTTGAAGAACAGTGGTACCCACCTCTTCTGGCCTTGAGCTCTCTCTTCCACTTGCTGCCCCACTTGCTGCCCAGCTCCTGGCCATACTCTTCCCCGCACCAGACCAGCAGCTCACAGCCCGGCCTGATGACCCGGCAGGTTCGGTAGAAAATCTGCCTGTGGTATTGAAAGGCCACCAGGTTCTGCTCTTCATGATACCGGGCGCAGTTCACATACCTGGGATTGAGTTAGAGGAAGGGAAAGAAAACCACAGTGATGAATTCTCAGTTCCTCCTACATCCATGTCCAGCTCCTCACTGATTCTTAAGGCCCTCAGGTTCTGGTGTTGCCCACTGCCCATAATGCTTCCAGGGAATCTTTGTTCAGTGTCTGAATGTCTGTCAGCATGTCATGTGAATTCTTACCTCCAAGTCCTGCTTTCAGTGTTTATCCTGCCTAATACTGTTTTTTAACACCCAGTTCTAGCCTTAACCTCCACCATGATTGGCCATAATATCCAGTGATCTCTGGATTCTCCAAACTCTAAATCAAGTTGTCTCACACCACAGAACCTGGTGCTTGATCTAGGGCTCTGCTTCTGAATTAGCTCACTAGTTATCCAGTACTCAGCCCACGTCTGTTTTCTCTTGAGAGGCCTTTCTCCACTCCCCATACACTTTATTTAGAGTAACATTCACTTGCTTGCCCAAGATTACCATAGAAAATTGGAGGTCTTTTTGTCTTAGTAAAATAAAACAGAGCAATAATAGTTGATTCACATTGTTATCCCTGATAGAAGAGAGCCCTTCTCAGGAAAGGGGCCCATGACTGTTCTTCTGCAGGCCTCAGAGCCCAGCTCTAGTTAGAAGTGAGGCTGGGATGGTTTGCTGCCCTCACAGGTTTAGGCAATCCTTGGTGTGTGCTATCTTGACACTGTGCACTTCTTGGGAATTATAGTTAAATGTTTCTAAAAGCAATTGTTTTATGTCTGTCTGCAAGAAGTCGTTCATAAGGACATGGGTTGTGTGATCTGTTTAAGTAATGTATTCCTTCACTTCAACTGGAATATGGTAAGTACTTAATTAATGTTCGTTTGATAAATTAAAGTGCAATCCAGTGTCCCTCGTGAATCTAGGCTCTTCAAGGACCTTTCCAGTGCCCACATTGTGTCTAGTAGAGACCTTTATATTTTGAGGACATATGCTGTACTTTCTTCCTAAGTGTCCCCTGAAATGAAAGAACACTGTATGGAGAAAAAGAGGAAAAAAAGGATTAAGGGAGACCACTGAGGGAGGCATGATGAGAAGGACAGATATATGGGCTTGTGGGGGATGAGAGTCCCCTCTGGCACCCAGAGACCTGTTGACCTCACCTCATCCAGTTGGCCCAGGATCTGTCCTTTCCATCCACATACTCATAGCAGTTTCTCCCTTTGGCGATCTGGGTTTCAGAAAAGATGTTAAAGACCTTTTATTTTTTGGGTGGGAAAGTAATAGTCAGAATTATTTCACTCCATAGTCATCAAAGCTCGTTCAGCCTGCACGGGGATTCAACTACCAGCTGTGACCACATGATATTTTTCTTACTCATCACCTACACATCCGAGTCTACCTGTCCAATCAGAACAGGAGCCCCACAAGGGAGGAGCCACTCCTTTGTGTCTGCACCACTTTGCTCCCGCTTACCTTCTGGTCCTTAAACAGGAGCTCTGTGTTCATGGAAAGTCCAGTCAGTACACAGAGCTGACCACATTGTCCCCTCCATGTCTAGCACATAAGAGGTGAGGTCCCTCCAAGCTTCAGAAGGAATGTGGGAAGCCAGAGGACAGGGGAAGAGGTAAATAGTTCTCACCAGCCAGGAGTATCTGCTCTTGGCTGCCTCTTCATCTTCTGTGATGTGTCCTTCATAAGGGCCAAAGTGCAGACCCACAGGTAAATCAGCTGCCTCATTCCACACGCCAAGCCCAGCCTCAGGGATGCTGGATGGCCTGATTCTCAACCCAGGGGGCAGGGTGAGGGCTGAGCGGTGTGGGTGCCCCTTGTTGACTGCAGTGTCCTGTACAAATGCAGGGGTTCCGTGCACAGCACAGCTGTCGATGAAGAAGTTCTGACACTTGTCACAATCTGGAGGCGAGAGCAACAGGGGTTAGGGAAGGTATAGTGCATGTTCCTGGACACAAAGAGCTTCAGAGGGAGTCCTACATGCACATCATTGAGGCTCAATCCTGTATTCCAGGTCACTAGAGGAAAGGAATAATTTGGGGACCAAAGGACTAGTTGACATTACTGTATCTTAACATACTTTTTAGTGAGGGTCACTTACAAAGGTAGTCATCATCCTGGGGCTCGCTGACCTCTTGGTACACACGGTCCTCACTTTCTTGTAGGCTATACATCTTCACGTCAATCTCTTTTCTCCTGAGTTCTGAGCTGGAGAAGAGCAGGTTAGAGAGGTTGGTGGGGTCTAGAGTGTTAGTTCCCATTTTGTCAGATAACACACAATCTCCTCCCATCAATTTATTACCTGTCCTTTTGCACACTCTGGTATGTTACTGTTAACAATTGGTTCAGAAAACTAAGACGCCACACTAACTACAGATGACTGATTCAATTTTAGTTTCTACATCTTCCCAGTACCAGGTTCAACTTGCCAACCTTTAATCATTCATAAAATGTTTATTGAGTGCACATTATGTGTTAGGTATTGAGTAAAGGCCTGGGCACACACCAATAAAGTGTGGTTGCTATTATCACAGATGGATTTTTTGGACAACTTGTGTGTCACCTGTTTTAAATTCAATTTAACATTTTCAAACAATATATGAGTGATTTCCTTATCTTCACTTTACGCATTAGCATTCAGGAGCTCAGAGAATGTATAGGATTTGCTCAAAGTTCCAGTGGTAACTTCAGACTCAGCTTAGCCCAGTGTAAATGCAGGCCTACCCAAAGTCCGCCTCACAGACCTAGGTCATACTTATCAGCCCTTCTGTAGCACTTAGAGGAACTAAAGTTTCCAAATTATTTTCTTATCCAATTTTTGTCCAGTGTTTTCCAAAGGCACATTTCTCCAGGAGGGGCACTGGTTTCTGGGCATGCTCTGAGTCACTTGCAGTCATCGAATATGCTGTTCCTGACAATTCCTTCCAACTATATTTATTGCTTAATGGCACCCTGGATGTTTCCTTCAATATAGGAGTCACATATTAAAAGATAACATGTATTTAATTTTTAAGGCCAATTATATATTTCACATGCATGTATTTAAACTTCAACCCTTGGGAATATCTAGGGAGTATGAATATTGGAGGGGATAGGGCCAATGTGGGTAATGAATCCAAGATTAGAATCCATGCCTTATGGCTCTTTTCTTTCAACTATCTCTGTAATATTGAGAGTGAAGGATATTGGGTAGAGAATAAATAGTTGGCAGAAACATATCTAGACAATAAATAAAATGTGCAATATGTTGGAAAGAATATTTGTACTTAGATTACCTGGTTTTCATCACCTGTTTGAATAAGGCTGTACCAGTAGCTAGTGTCCTGATCTATAACATACTAGTTTTTAATGTTATAGTGAACATACAATTAAATACTATTCAACAAAGTATTCTGTGAATTATGTAATACAGCATGAATGTGCTATCAATTTACCCCTCAGCTCTCTCCATATTTCAATCCCACAGAAATTACCATCAGCGTTCATTGATCATCTTCTAATTTAATTTGTAATTGTGAAATCATCCAGCAAACATTGGGGGCCCTGAGGAGCCCTGATCTCAGCCTGTGACCTCTGAGAAGTCTTAGGTATGGACCAGGGTGTCAAAGAGCTCACAACATAGAGATAGACGGGCTGAACAAATGATTCTAAACAGGATGAGTGGTCTCATTAGAGGTCAGACAAAGAAGCTGTTACTTCACCGTATAAGAAAGGGCATTTGAAATCAGTTCCAGACAGATAAGTTTCTGTTGAAGAGTGTGTAATCTGTATGAAGTCCTCAAGTCATTTTATTATTTGTTGTTCCTCAATCATGAAACCTGAAGCTCCTCAGGGGTGGGAAGCGCTTTCTTTGATTAGAATGGGAGGTTATGATCTTGGACATTTTACATTCTTCTTCATTTGGGGCCATCCACTGCACCAACTGCCTACATATTGTACACTTTCCATATTCGGGGGGTCTTAGTGCATCTCTCACTTCAGTATAGCAGAGAAGAACTTTGGTTGAAACCGTCAGTCAGATGAATGATGTAATGACATACATGTAAGACAATGTAAACTGTAGAAAACTGACAGTTTTTTTTAAATTAAAAAACGATTTTATTTTTTTTGAGAGAGGGGAAGGGAGGGAGAAAGAGAGAGAGACAGCAATGTGAGAGAGAAATATTGATCAGTCACTTCTCACACACACCCCAACCAGGAATCAAACTGGTAATCTTTTGCTTTGCAGGATGACACCCAACCGAGTCGCGCTAGCTAGGGAAAAACTATGGAAGTTTTAATGAGTTTGTAAGTAGTTTAGAGAAGAAATTATGAATTAGACTGCACTACCACTGATACTGTGATCTTAGACATATAGTCAAACATTTCTATATCTCTGAAAGCTCACTTTCCTCATTGCAAATGGTGACAGTTATAGTACCTTCCTCACCAGGTGGTTATAATGTGTTTATTCACATAGAATTATTAAAGTCTGACACATTGTGAGAATGAAACAAATGGTAGTTACTATTGCTGCTCTAGTTGTTAACTATTACGATGATGATGAGTCCCAGCTGGTGTGACTCAGTGGATTGAGCACTGGCCTGCAGACTGAAAGGTCACCAGTTCCATTCCCAGTCAGGGCACATGCCTGGCTTGTAGACCAGGTCCCCCACTTGGGGGCGTATGAGAGGCAACCTATTCATGTCTCTCTCCCTTTCTTTCTCCCTCCATTCCCCTCTCTCTAAAAAACCGATAAATAAAATCTTTAAAAACGGATGATAATGTTGGACAATGTGTTGAAGAGACCAGGAAAAGAAGGTGGCAGTTCCTAGGATACTTTCAGCATTTTGCTATTCTTACCTGCATTTCTATCTATGAGGAAAATTTTGTTGTCAACAGGATTTGGAAAATACCCACCTTCTGGTGTTTACTGTGTTCCCTTCTGAAGGCCACCCAAGAAGGTTTCACTGAAAGATGAATAAAAACCAGTGTTTTGGTTGGTAAATGTTTCAAAAAATCTGAAGATTCTTATTAAGGACACAGAATTCTGAATGAGAGTAGTCCAAGAACAATCCAAGGATTATTGGAAAATGTTTTCTGAGGTATAACTAAGACCTAGGATTCTATTGTGGTCATCTACTAGTTTCATTAGAATGATAAGAAAAATAGACAAAGTGTCATCTATGCTTCATCCTGTGTTCATAAAGCATCTATTACATTTATTAAAAAATAAATTGGGCTCCCCTGACAAAAATGTAATAAAAGTAACTGCACAGAAACTCCATGTCTTCACCATAACCCTTTCTCTGTTCTGTTGTCTTCATTGAAACTTGCGTCCTCCAGGCTAAGGGCACCATGACCCCTCACCTCTTTTCTCTGATATCTTCCTCCCTGTACACATACCGGCCATCCATGCCGTTCCTTAATCATCAGACTCTGGTCATCATCCAGTCTGATGACCACAGAAACACAATTCCAGTCAAGTTAAAAGACCACATTTTGACTTCAGCTGTGTTTCAACCCAAGATCCATAAGTGGACTGACCCTCCAACCGAAAACTCATGATAATGGACAGAACAGCACCATGGTCGACATCAGGAAATGATACAGTGATCAACCAATTCCGACCCTGGCCTTCCCCCCAGCTCCCGTAATCACCATGTTAATACTGTTTCCTGTCTGTCCCCATGCAGGCCATCGGGCAGCCAGGTGTGGGGACACTCCTCATCGGCCAGACCTGCCTTCCTCTCTTGCAATGACAACTCTTCTGAATTTCTTATTCACTTGTATATTCTTATACATTTACTGGGTATTAATGTCTATAAATATATAAGGTGATTTTGCACACTTGAAAGTTTACAGGAATATCCCCTCACTGTACTTGTTCTGCATCCTGCGTGTTCGCTGGACAAGCAAACACTGCTCCCTGGTTATGTCCCGAGATGCAGCCTGACCTACACCAGGTCCGTGTCGGGAGGGCAGCTCTGCCTCCTCCAGCCCCTCACCTCGCTGCCTTGGAGCCCATTCTTCATCAGAGTCCTCAGGGTCCTCGTCCTGGAGCTCGGTGGCCTGCCTGCGGTGGTGACGCAGAAAAGCTGGTCGAGGGGCCCTGAGACCTGGAAAGAGACAAAACCTTTGTCCTGAAAGCACAGAGCTTGGAGGAGGAACGAGCTCCAGGAAGCCCGTGTGACCAGCTCCGATGGGATGGGAGAGTCTACAGCGAGTTGCTGTGAGCGCAGCACCATCAGCGCCAGCCCTGCTCTGACATAAGGAGCAAATTCCCCATTGGTGTCCACGCAGGAGGGAGCTGCAAGTGGATGGAGCCGCCTGAGCCGGAGCCAGCTCAGCAGCCCGGCGGGTTCCCCAGGCCCCTGGGCCCAGCGCCTGCGCGCTACCTGGGCTGGGAGTCCCTCTTTACGATCCTGTTCCTGTACCGGCCTTTCTCCCCGTCCGCAGGGAGTCCAAGGAAGCGACCACGAGGCGGGGTGGCCTGTGTGGGGAGGGGCTGGACAGGGCGGGGCCGCGCTGCCCGGAAGCCCTTGTTCCCGCCCTTCCCACCCCTCGCCGCCTCAGCGGGGGCTCCGCTGGCAGCTGCATGAGGGCGTCTGAGGGGCGTCTGAGGGGTCCCATCGTCCCGACGGGCCTGTGGCGGCGCCAGGAAACGCGCTTGTCCCGGGAAGGGCTCGGAGGCGCACCCGGGATCCGGAGAGGCCCGCACGGGATGCAGGCGCGGTCCCCGGCCGACCGCCGTCTCTCGGGCCGACAGGCTCGGGGTCCCTGAGGACTCGATCCTGCGTCTTCCGGGCAGAGGACACCGAGGCTTGGGGTAGGGAGGGTCAGACACCTGCGGCTGAGGAGATTGGGGCCTCTCATCGATGGGCTTCCGGGTCCCCACACGGAGTTCGTTTCCAGGACGACGGCATTTAGCGTCTCTGAGTTTGGGGAGACTCGGTCTTTCCGGGCGAGCTGCAGGTTGGGTGTCCCGAGCTGAGGGGAACTGGGGTTTTCAGGCTCTTTGGGGGTCTAAGCGTTGGTGGTTAGGAGATGTGGGGTCCTCCGGGTTGGCGAAGGTGGGCCCCTCGATGCTGAAGGGATTCGGGGCCCCTCAGGATGAGGGCATCTGGGGTCCCTTAGGCTGGACTTTGAAGGTCTCGGCCTAAGGGCTCCACATGGCAAGGCTCCGCGCTTACCGGTCAGTCTCCCGGGGTCCTTGCCGCGCCTCCCACTTCGATAATGGAGGGTCTTCTCCGAGCTCCTGGGCTTCCTGCTCTCAGGAGGGGGGGGGGCGACCGGAGCTAGATTCCTGCCTGGAGAGCCCTGGGCACAACCCACCAATCAGTGCTGCGACCCCCCCCACCCCACCCCCCGCCCGGGCCCAGCTCGCCAATGGGTGGTCAGAAGCAGCTGAAAAGGCGGGGCTGGCGGGCAGAGCCTTGTGGGTTCCGGACTGGCCGGAGGAAGACCCGCCCCACCTGCGGGGATTGGCTGCTTTGAGTCTCTCAAGCGTCTGTCACAGCCTGCAGCGAGGACTTTAGCTTGGGGGTTCCCATGGCTCTCTTTCCTTGTGGCTAGCTAGTGAGGGATTCACCCAGCAAGAGCTGCGAGCGACCCGGGGCCGGACGATAGGGTGGATGTGGCCCTCCTGCCACCTAACAAAGTGTCGTAGTTCCACCAGACTGTGGTCGGGATCCCCAACTTTCGTCTAGACCCATCCTTGCTCTCTGTTGTCAAACCCACTTTCAGCAAAAGCTGCATAAGCAGTGAGGACACGGTCAAGACTAGATTGCATTCTGGGAAACTGTTTTCCGTAAATTCAGACCATGCAATTCATAGACAAAATAAGTCCCAGAAGGCTCAAACATTTAAACACAACAAATAAAATAATAAGTATACTGGAAAACACACTGAGAATTTCATGTCTCAAAGAAGTGGCGTTATGAGTAATAGGTATGTTTAAGTAAATCAGATGGAAAAACATTTCAGAAATAGGAAGACAAGATAAAAACAAAACTAAATAAATTTAGAATTACTGGAAAATCACACAAGTATTTTGCGTAAAAATAACACGTTAAATTTGAGGACCGGGGTTCACAGAGCAGGATTAGTTTAGCTGCTACTGGCTCACGAAAGTGGAAAGACTGGTTTTGGCTTTTACCTTGTTTAGAGCACGTAAATATTCCATGGACTGGAAATGTGCCAACTAACTGTAATTATTACTGTGAAACTGCATAAAGCTAAACCTCACTAACGTGGAGTTAGGGGTCAGTGGGGATGCTGTCATATAGCATCACCCAGGGTCAATTACAGGAAAGATTGTCTGTGACAGGCCCCAACATATAGATGGTACCGTGTGCTCCCAGGAGAAACTGATTTCCCAGCAACTCAGCCAGAGAGAACCCATGGTCACCCTGAATGAGGATTTTCTGCACTGAACTTTCCTTTGAAATGACCCCTCCCGACTTCCTCCTTTCTCCCTGTAAAATAATGTTGCTCTGGTTTACTTGTGAAGCTTGCCTATGACTTTTGCTACAGCTTGTTTGCCTTAAATTGCACTTTTTACTGTTTCTGAATAAACCCCTTATCTGTTGTTAAAATAATTGAGTGGTCTATTTTTTTTAAAGATTTTATTTATTTATCATTAGAGGGGAAGGGAAGGAGAGAAGGAGAGAAATATCAATGTATGCCTGCTTCTCGTGAGTCCCCTGCTGGGTACTGGCCTGCAACCCAGGCATGTGCCCTGACTGGGAATCGAACCGCAGTCCTCTGGTTCACAGGCCCACACTCAATCCACTGAGCTACACCATCCAGGGCCTGATTGGCCTATTTTTAAGATCACCATGATTTGGTGGCCCGTATGGAGATCCAGAGGACTCCTAAAATTTCTGAGGCTGATGAGCAAGCAAGTGCAGTGTCCTTGCTCTGAAAGACTCTGGGAAGCGTCCTTTGGTGCAGACTATTTGGTGCTCAATTAGAGAAAAGCCATCCAGAAATAACACCCTCATACTCTCTGACCCAGAAATTCCAGTTTTCAAAAATTTCCCCTAGTAGCCCTGGCCTGGTAGCTCAGTTGGTTAGAGTGTCCTGCCTATATGCCAAGGTGGTCAGTTCATTCTCCAGTCAGGAGAATGACACTTATATAATAACAGATATAATTTTAAAGTATACAGTAGAAGAAAATTTGTTTAATTATGGCTTGCTAAGACTGTAAAATAGAACATTAAAAATGGATGAGGATAGATGATATTTCATTAAAGAAACAGAATCTAGTAAGGTGGTTCTAGTGGATTTTAACAGAGAATACTTTCTAAGTAATGTTAGGTGAGAAAAGCATCCTGCAAAACAAACTGTGTATAAAAAACCCCAGGCAGAAGACATGTGCTAAAAGTAGATGCAGGGATTACTCACAGGAGATCAGGGTCTGGGCAACGTGCAGGGGAGGACTTGGTTTTCCTTTATGTCATTTGGAATGTTGTGTCATTTGTTTTCTTCTTAAACTAAACCTATCTATAATTTTTTGTAGAAAAAAGAATGGATGAGAAGTAGTTGGTTATATATGTATGCATTAAAAAATGACTCAACAAAAATGGTGCACATTTTCATTATATCCAGTGGCCCATGCTGCCTTCCTTATCCAATACCACCTTAACCACCCAAAGTGTCCAGTTTGCATCCAAAACTCTATTCCAGCAGGAACATTTCCATAGTGCAAAATATACTGTGTCACATAGCTACTGTTTGAGAGATGAAAACCTTGTGTTATAAAAACAATGAATTTTATATTTCAGTACTGCATCCAAGATCATTTATAGAAATGCAATTAAGAA
The DNA here is from genome assembly GCF_014824575.4 of Sturnira hondurensis. Taxonomy (NCBI): domain Eukaryota; kingdom Metazoa; phylum Chordata; class Mammalia; order Chiroptera; family Phyllostomidae; genus Sturnira; species Sturnira hondurensis. The sequence continues at coordinate 2,735,281 of NW_028091436.1, forward strand.
TATTATTGTTAGGGTGGGCGGGGATAGGAGGAAGCCCTGGCTGGACTTTGCCAAGACGGACATCCTCACAGTAACCTGAGTCCGAGGAAGAGACCACCAATGCTGTATTGCTGCTTTGTTCAGAGGGGACCAATCCCCAGCTCCCAAGGGGAGCCAACGAAAATAAAACCCCACTACATTCCCTGCTTGGGCTCGACTTCTCCCGGCCTCTGCAGACCAGGGGAACCTTGCCCGGGTGCACAAACCCCAATAAAGCTCTTTATTGCCTATTTTAAGGCTGATTGGCATTTCTTTCTCAGTGGAGCCTAAGAAAACCTCTCAATAATAAACCATGACTAGTGTGGTACAGCTTCTGTGTCTGGCATCTGGCAATTAGGGTTCATGGTCCACCTTCCAGTCTGGAGTCTGGCTGTGGAGTCTTGGTTATGGATTTAGGTCCTGTCTCTGAGATCTGTGGCCTGGGTTTGACTCTATTTGTCTATGGGTGTCAAATCTGGGGTCTCTTTGGGTGTGGCTTCGGTGTCTCTGGGTTTGTGTGTGAGGTCCATGTGCATGTCTATAAGTTTATAGTCATTAGCTCCAAGTTAATGCCAAGAGGAGTCCCAAAGTTGGGGTGTGGTGAAGAAGGAAACTTCAGTGCAAATACCTAGATTTTAATACAGAATGGCTGTGAGTACAGAATGGTTGTTAAGAAGCTCAGTATTGTCACAGGTGAATTATGAAGCAGCATGCTGTGTGTCAACTCAATAATGCTGCTTCTTAGTTATGTAGCATCAGGACCGTGAGGAGGCCTGAAGTGAGGCAGCCCTGGGGCAGACTCCCTCTCCTGCTGTGCTGCCTAGGGCTTCTTCAGGCATTTACATGACTTCTGGTCTAGACCTTTCATTTCCTCTTTGCTGGGCTGCATTTGCACAAGAAGAAGTGAAAATTGGAAAAGGAGGTCCTCTGAAGGATGAGATCAGGCTCTGGTGTTGTCACAACAACATACAGGATTATTATTATTTTTAAATTATGCCGAGGTTTCCTCTAGTACTTTTTAAGCACAAACTGAGATGGCCTTTTTGTGGTTATCGTTGCCACTTACTTAAATTATACAAAAAAAACCCATAAATGAAGATCCTACCCAAACAAGTAATAACTGCTATTATATTAAGTATATATGCTTCTAAACAAGGTGGGTGTGTGTGTGGTGGGATGGGCAGAGGAGGGCAAAAAGGAAAAATTGGGAAAGTATAATAGAATAACAATAAAAATAATGTAATAAAAAAGTATGTAGCCTTCCAGACATCACTACTTGCATATTTCCATTCTTCTACTTTCTCTGGATTTAATTTATCATTCCAGGTTTGTAATATGATGCAAAATTTTTGAATTTTCAGGCTTTTCCCCTAATGTGTGGATTTATCAACACCTTTTCCCAGAGTGTTTTTTTAAATATTTTATTTATTTATCTTTTTAGAGGGGAAGGGAAGGAGAGAGGACAGAAACATCAATGTATGGTTGCTTCTCATGCATCCCCTGCAGGGAATTGGCCCCTGCTGGGAACCGGCCTGTAACCCAGGCATGTGCCCTGACCAGGAATCGAACCGCGATCGTCTGGTTCGCAGGCCCGTGCTCAATCCACTGAGCTACACCAGCCAGGGCCTCCCAGAGTGTTTTTTATGTACAATTTTTATTATCATTCAGTTTAAATTAATTGTAATTTAATTTGTGGGTTATTTAGAAGTGTATTTTATCATTTGTGAACATAAGGACTTTCTAGGTATCTTTTTTAAATTTTTATTTTTATTTAATTCTTGTTCAAGTGCAGTTTTCTGTCTTATATTCCCAGCCCTGCCAGCCCCCGACCCGGTGCTCTGCAACTCCCTCCCATTTCCACCCCCCACCCTTAGTTATTGTCCATGTGTCCTTTATACTTGTTCATGTGAGTCCTTCCCCTTTTCCCCTATGATTCTCTCCCCTCTCCCCTCTGGTCCCTGTCAGCCTGTTCCGTATTTGAGTGTCATTGGTCATATTTTGCTTGCTTGTTTGTTTTGTTGTTTAGATTCCTGTTAACGGTGATATCATATGGTATTTGTCTTACACCGCCTGGCTTATTTCGCTCAGCATAATGCTTTCCAGTTCCATCCATGATGATGCAAAGGGTAGTAGTTCCTTCTTCCTTTCTGCAGCATAGAATTCCATTGTGTATATGTACCATAGCTTTTTGATCCAGTCATTTACAGATGGGCATCTAGGTTGCTTCCAACTCTTGGCTATCATAAATTATGCTGCTATGAACATCGGGGTGCATAGGTTCTTTTGGATTGGTGTTTCAGGGTTCTTAGGATATACTCCTAATAGTGGAATTGCTGGGTCAAAAGGCATGTTCATTTTTAGTTTTCTTAGAAAATTCCATACTGTTTTCCATAGTGGTTGCACCAGTCTGCAATCCCACCAACAGTGAACTAGGGTCTGTCCCCTTTTCCCCACAACCTCTCCAGCATTTGTTGTTTGTTTCTTTGTTTATGATACCCATTCTGACTGGTGTAAAGTGGTATCTCATTGTGGTTTTAGTTTGCATCTCTCTGATAGCTAGTGATATTGAGCATCTTTTCATGTGTCTCTGGATCCTCTGTATGTCCTCCTTGGAGAAATGTCTCTTCAAGGACGTTCTAGGTATCTTTTATTACTGATTGGTAGATAAACTGCAATGAGAACAAGAAGCCTACTTTATATAATTTCAGTCCTTTGATATATTTTTTTGAAACTTGCTCCACAGTAGAATATGGTCAATGTAAAAACAACAACAACCCCGCCCCCACAAGACCCTCCAAGCTGGGTTCTGTGCTGCCATCTCTTGTTTACTTTGGGAATAACACCTTAGTGCTGGTCAGCAAGAAATATGGTCGGTTCTGGTGGAATGCCAATGGCTGTTAATGGCAATGGTATTTAGAATTGTATTTTACAATGTCCAAGGTATGGACTGTCCAGTTACCTTGTGACTGGTTTCTGGGTGAGGGCAAAAGATGCAACAAATGTGTTTTATGTGCCATTTGTTGGAACTTGCTGTATAGTGTAATAGAGTTAGGTTTTCAGAAGTTCCAAGTGTGCTTGACAATCAATTGTCATTTGCTTTGTTTGTTGTGGCTTCCTTAAACAATGAAGAAAATAAAATTTTTTAAAAAATAAATTTTAACCCAGGAGATTAAAAAAATAAAATTGGTATCATTTTATACCTAAAAATCGAATGAGCCCTTTTGGCCATCTTCTAATACATGGCCCAAGTGTGCATCTCTGCTGCCATCTCGTGGGAATTTTTGGGAATAACATCTTAGTACAGGTCAGCAGGAAAAGTGGTTGATGATTATAGCCGAGTATCAGTGACTGTTGATTTTTTTTTAAAGACTGTTTTGAGGTACAAGTCTCAGGTCCCAATGTCAGTGATAAGTTCTTGGGATCACTTTTTATGAGCACACCATCTAGGCCAGACACTGGATTTGGGAGTGCACCATTGGTTCTTTTCTTTGATTGTATCTTTAAATTACTCTTTGTGTATACGAAAGAGTAATTTATTTCTGCATGTTGTTTACCACACAATTTACTAAGTGGTATTATTTGTATAACTTTAAGCTGATATTCATGAGTTGTCAAGGTAAATAAGATATCATGCAACAATAAAATTATGTTAGTTTAGCTGTATAGAGCATAAAAAATAATTAAAGCTTAGAATAAAACATGAAGACAAGAAGAGTTAAAATGTGTTAGTTATAAGTTTATTAATAATTAAATAAAATAGTAACATGCTTCTTAGCACTATAAATGAGTTGAGGACCTGGAGCAATGGTGTTTTAGAAATCAGAAATATTTTGTAAGTAAAATTTTACCCCTTATAGGTTATTTGAGGAACTCACAATATGGCTAAGGTCCACATTTTCAAGTGGAGAATGTTAGATGGTGAATTCTGGGATGTAAAAGAGTAAGATTATAGATTCCAAGTAATTTTAAGAGACAATTATTGCAGAGTGATTTATGAGCAGTGGAAAGGGACAGTGACCCTCTGTGCTGGGGTTTATCACAGTTTGGTGCAGTCTCTTAAGGTGTCAGATCTTCCTTGGCTTCTGAGCTTTCGCGGGTGTCTTCTTAGCCAAGGACATTCCTCCCCTGTCTTTGTTAGATGGCTGGCATTTTTATTTATTTTTTGTTGTTCTTTAGTTGTCAGCCTCCAGGCTGCCTGTCCAGAGAGAGGTGTGATTTCAGATCTAGGGTGCAAAGTCACATGCTATTTGTATTGTAATGGACTCTCCATCCTGCTCCATAGAGAGTAGGGTTTCTCATTGCTGTGGATGATATTTTCTCCTGGGGGATTTTTCTCCACATGGTAGGTGCTTATTAGTAATTGTTATCTCTATTTAGTGCATGACAGTAACTCCTACCTTAACCCTCCCTAATGACAACCTGAAAGGCCTACGTACAATGTGCCAAATGTCCCCTTGGGGGCAATCAACCTTAGGTTGAAAACCACTGATCTTTTACTGAAAATTTCATTTATTTATTTTTAGAGAGAAGGGAAAGGAGGGAGAAAGAGAGGGAAAGAAACATGAATGTATGGTTGTCTCTCACGTGGATCCCCCTGGGGACCTGGCCCGCAACCCAGGCATGTGTTCTGACTGGAAATCAAATGGCAACCATTTGGTTCCCAGCCGGTGCTCAATGCACTGACGTACACCAGCCAGGGCGAAAGCCACTGATCTTGAAGCTTTGATCATCTTTGGAACCTGAGTGATCTGGCCTTGGTATGAAGTATTTTTGCTATTATTCTATGCAAATAATTTTCTAATTCCAATTCTGATTTATTTTTGGGTGGTTAATAATTTATAAATATAAGTATTTTCTAGTTATCTGTTGTTACTGATTTCTTGATTAATGGCAGTGAGAGCAAGAAATACACACACAGACCCGGCTGGTGTAGCTCAGTGGATTGAGTGCGGGCCTGGGAACCAGACAATCACGGTTTGATTCCCAGTCAGGGCACATTCCTGGGTTGCAGGCCAGTTCCTGGCAGGGGCCAGTTCCCAGCAGGGGATGCACAAGAAGCAACCATACATTGATATTTCTCTTCCTTTCTCCTTCCCTTCCCCTCTAAAGGTAAATGAATAAAATATTTTTTAAAAAACAAATACACACACACACAAATTTTAGTCCTTTGCAATTTGTTGGAACTTCCTTTATATCACTATATGGTCAGTGTTTAAAAAAGTTTCAAGGGTGCTTGGAGACCTTCTGTAGTTTGCAGTTCTGGGGTTTAGTGAAGTACTTATGCACATTGAATGCAATTTGCTTCTCATGTTATTTTAAAAATATTTTTACTATTTTTGTGGGCTTTATTGGTTCTGAAACAGAACCTGCATGATGAAGGTTTGTTAAAACACCTATTCTGATTATTGTTTTGTATATTTTCCATGCAGTTCTTTGTATATAATTTTGAGTTTGTGTTATTAAATGAATAAACATTTGGAACTAACTGGTACATTGAACTTTCTGATATGAAGTACTCCTGTGTATGTGTAGTAGTGTTTTTTGTCTTCAAGTCTACTAGGTCATTATATAATTTTCATTTGGTTAATGTTCATATAGCATACATTCCTGATGTGGATCCTGGCCGGCAGCATCTGTGTGTGTCCTGGCTGCTAGTGAACAAATACACACGGACAACAGACGTCCTGTAGAGAGAAAGGGATGGTATGGCTACTTTCTGAGAGAGAGAGGGCCAGAGGGCCAGAGGCCCCTGCCTGGACAAGCTTCTATTGATCTGCTGGGTATATCACATGGAGGGTAGTCCTCATTTACTGTGCACAGGTCTACTGCAGGGGACTACCTTTTATGGATAACAAAGGAAAGAATGCTGCTAATTACTTCAAAGAGAAGGATGTTGCAGACCAAGGGGAAATGTGGTTGAACCGGTCACATTGCTTACTTGGCAGATTTAGCACAGATTTTAGGAAGCTGCAGTAAGCACTTGCTACCTCAATTCAGGGTGAGGGAGTTGTAGCAAAAGAAAGTCTCATAGCAGTCTAGGTACAATGCAGGCCTGACTCCCCACAGGAAAACCTGTCCGTGGGCGTGGTCCTGCGTGCCACTTGCTCCCCACTGGTTTTCCACATGAGTGCTGAGTTACATTTCCACACAGGAGAAATAGTTCCCTACATTTTCCCCATTCTTCCACTTTAGGTCTTTTTGCATATTTCAGATTGCTCTAGTGTTTCATATTAGTTATGAGTGGCTATTAAAACCAATCAAAGAATTGATTTGGGCAGAGGATATAATGTAAGGGGGCCGATATTTTTCCTATTCAGTTTTTCCAATACCTTTTATTGTATTAGAAATATTTTCCCACAGATCTATGGAGAGATCTTTGTCCTAGAAAATTTCCATCTGAGTTTGCATTTATTTATTTTATTATTATTTTTTCACCATAAACCTCCTTTTGCGCACCCTGTATTTTTATAAAATATATTTTATTGATTATACCATTGCAGTTGTTCTATTCCCCCCTTCATTCCCCTCCACCCGCACACTCCCTCCCCCACCATTCTCCCCCCTTAGTTTATAACCTCGTGTCTCAAGTTCTTTAGATTCTATATTTCCCCTACTATTCTTGCCCTCCCCCCTTATCTATTTTCTACCTACTGTCTATGCTATTTTCTGTACCTTCTCCCCGCTTCTCCTCCTCCCACTCCCCTGTTGCTAACCCTCCATGTGTTCTTCATTTCTATGGTTCCACTCCTGATCTAGCTGTCCTCTTGGTTTGCTTTTGTTTTAGGTGTGGTTGTTAATAACTGTGTGTTTGCTGTCCTTTCACTGTTCATATTTTTTATCTTCTTTTTCTTATATAAGTCCCTTTAGCATTTCATAGAATAAGGGCTTGGTGATGATGAACTCCTTGAACTTGACCTTATCTGAGAAGCACTTTATCTGTCCTTCCATTCTAAATGAAAGGTTTGCTGGATAAAGCAATCTTGGCTGTAGGTCTTTGGATTTCATGACTTGGAATACTTCTTTCCAGCCCCTTCTTGCCAGTAAGGTCTCTTTTAAGAAATCCGCTGACAGTCTGATGGGCACTCCTTTGTAGGTGACTGTCCCCTTTTCTCTTGCTGCTTCTAGGATTCTCTCCTTCATTTTAATCTTGGCTAATGTAATTATGATGTGCCTTGGTGTGTTCCTTCTTGGGTCCAACTTCTTTGGCACTCTCTGAGCTTCCTGGATTTCCTGGAAGTCTATTGCCTTTGCCAGACTGGGGAAGTTCTCCTGTATTATTTGTTCAAATAAGTTTTCCACTCATGGCTGTTTCTTTTCCCCTTCTGGTACTCCTATAATTTGGATGTGGGAATGTTTAAACATGTCCTGAAGGTTCGTAATGCTCTCCTCATTTTTTTTGAATTCTCATTTCTTCATTCCTTTCTGGTGGGATGTTTTGTTCTTCTTTCTGGTCCATTCCATTGATTTGAGTCCCAGTTTCCTTTCCATTGCTATTGGTTTCCTGTGCATCTCCCTTCATTTCAATTAGTTTAGCCTTCATATGTTCCTCTAATTTGTGACTATAATCAACCAGGTCTGTGAGCATCCTGATAAACAGTGTCTTGAACTGTGCGTCTGAGAGGCTGGCAATTTCTCGGTTGCTGAGAGTCATCGGCTCTGGGGCTTTGAGTTCTTCTTGCGCCATCTTTTGGGCTGTTCGTGCCTGTTATGTAGCAGGATCGGAGCCCTAGGTGTTCACCAGGGCAAGGCCACCCAGGTTGCTGGGTTGTTACACTGTATGTGGGGGCAAGGTCAAAGAGGAGCAATGGCGTCCCATCTGCCATCTCCCGCCGCAGCCCCCACAGGTGCCACAGCTGCCACCGTCACCGGGGCCCGCAAGTTTTGTCCCACTGCACTCGAGTGTGCCACCACCATCAGCCCTCGCCCCCTGGGGCCTGCGCGGTCCGTCTCACTGTGCGCAAATGTGCGACCACGGTCAGTCTGCCCCGCACCCTGACTGGGTCCGGGTCACTTGTGCGCCTAGGTTGGGGGATCTGTCCTGCCCGACCCTGCTCCACTGCTGGCTCCGCCCCTCTTACCGTCCCGGTTGAACGGTTAGTTGTTGTCGGACTTCCGTATAATTAAATTTTCTGTTCTTTGGCTGTGTCTTTGTTCTCCAAACCTTTGTTGTATTCAGACTTGGTTGTGGGAGAAGGCACAGTGTTTCCACCTATGCCTCCATCTTGGCAGAAGTCCTGAGTTTGAATTTAATATTGAACTTTGTATTCTGTCCCATTAATTTGTCTGTTCAAAGACCATTACCCCACTGTTTAGATTAATGTAGATTTATAACACAATACATAGTTATGTTTGGTTGGGCTAGGTTGTATTTATTAAATTGCTTTTCCAGAATTCTCTTTTCGTTCCTCATTGTAACAAGTGTATTGAAAATGAGTTTGTTTTAGTTTTAAAGTGTTGATATTTTAAACTGTATCGCAATAAATTTATAAGCAACTTTGGGAAATTGACACTTTTGTTTTTTATCAAAGAATACAATGTTAGTTTCCAGTTGTTCAAGTGTCTTTCATTGGGCATCATTTTAGCATTTTGTTCACATAGATCATGCACATTCTTGCTAATGTTAATATTAGGCATTGTATCTGTTTTGTTGCTATTGGTTCTTTTCTTTTTTAAAACAATTTATTTATTTATTTATCTTTAGAAAGGAAGGGAAGGGAAAGAGAGAAGGAGAGAAATATCAATGTATGGTTGCCTCTCTTGAGTCCCCTACAGGGAACTGGCCCTCAACCCAGGCATGTGCCATGACTGGGAATCGAACCGCATTCGTGTGGTTCACAGGCCCACGCTCAATCTACTGAGCTACACCAGCCAGGGTATGCTATTGGTTCTTTTCGAGTCTATCTTCAACTTAGTGTTTCTCTCTCTATATAAAGGTATTTATTTCTCTGTGTTCTTCCCCCTCCCTGTAATAAATTCTATCATTTGTAATCATTACATTGCTTGTCATGATTCATCAAGGTAAATAAGCTACAGCACAATACTAAATTGTATTACTTTAGTTATGTAAAAGTAGACAATGCTTGAAAGAAAATATGAAGAAATGAGGTAATGTAAGTAGTTACAAAAAATTTTGTTGGTGTTCATTAATGATGAAATAAAATAGGAGCAATACTCTGGTTTGTCTTCAGATCGTATAAATCTTTCGCCTTTTAAAATAGGAGCAGGATACTGATTTTTAAGTGAGTTCTGGGTTTGGACCCCTGGTCTTGTAGAAAGCAGAAGTGTTTTATAAAAGAAATGGCGCCCCCTCTAGGTTATCTGAGGAACTCACGATATGGCAGATGTGGGTATTTTCAATAAGGGAGATTGTAGATGATGAACTTGGAACGTACAAAGCAAGAGTATTTACTTTTAGTGACCTGACAGTTATTAAGGAGTGACGTATGAGCAATGACAAGAAGCTGTCATCCTCCCACACCTGCAGCACGTCAGTCTCCCCAGGTGTGCGGTCCCTTCCACCTGCTGCTCTTGGGCAGGTGCCTGCTCAGCCTGGACACTTCCACCGCCTCTCGGCCACAGGCCAGGACAGTGAGCTGCGCGAAGGCACGGGTGTCCCTCTCACCAGTGTGTGTCCTGTATTACGCATGAGACGTCTGTGCCCGGGCCTGACACCAGGAAATGCGTCTTCACAGGCACTTACCGAGGTGAACGCGCTTCCTTCCAGGGCTGAGACCGCTCTCGGGTCCATTATCGCCATCCGGTCCTCGTCCTCCGCGTCCGGGTGGGGCCGCATCTGTCTGGCGCAGCGCCTCCCTGCGGTCCTGACCGTCGGGATGGTCCAGCCGGTCTCAGATCCCTTCTCAGACCCAGGCTGTCCTCCCCCCTCGTCCTGCCCGTCCCCTCTCTTCCCTCCCAGCGGCCTCCCGACGGGGATGCACCAGCGTAGGAGCCGTCGGCGGCGGAGGGACGTGGGCAGGGGGTGGTGCGAAGGTCTCGGGAAGGAGAGCGGAGGGGGGCGCGGGTGATGCGGGTCCCTGAACCTCGAGAACTTTGAGAGGCAGAGTGACCAGAACTCTGCCCGGTGAGGGACAGAGGGGTCGAGGAGGGCGTTAGGATCGCGTAGGTGCTGGCGGGGCTGCGATCCGGGTGGGTTGGGGTCGGGGTTCTGGGGTGAAGCCGGGGTGAGAAGGGAAGGGTGGGGTGTGTCTGGAACGAGGACTGGACCCTGCTGGGAAGCGGCGGGGACTAACTAAGAGTGCTGGACAGGAGCCGCCTGGGGAGGCTGGAACCGGTTACATTGGGGGCGGGGCGGGGAAGGGCCCCCCCTCCCCATGTGCAGAATTCGGGTGCAACTGAGAGAACCGAGGTTTGGGGACCGGGACCTGCGCGTGGGCGGAGGTGCCGGAGAACGTGAGAGCCGGCAGGACAGTTGGCGTGAAGGGCGATGGGGCGGGAAACCAGACAGTGGGCCGCACGGTCGTACAGGTTTGGGGGGTCCTCTCCACCATGGGCGGGAACGGAGAGCGCAGGGGAGCGGCCTCACCACGAACAGCGCTGCGCCCCGGCCGGCCGAGGCCTTTCACGGGCGGGTGTGGTGCAGGTCGGGTCCGGGGGTTCGGGGAGTCGAAGCGGGTTGAGAGTTCACATGGATGCGCTCTAAGGCCGCCTAGCTCACCTCTCTCTTTCCTGGTTATGAAAGACGAAAACCCGGACAATCGGCGTCCGGGGAGCATGGTAAAGGGGTGGACTTCTTCCTTTTTCCTCAGTGCGAGAATAGGGAGTAGGTCGCTGGATCCCACGTGTGGACGCGGAGGCTCCAGACGCACACGGGACTCGTGTGCAGGGACCTGCGTACACGGGCAGCCTCCGGGCAGCAGGGGCGTTACGCGCGCTTTTCTCTCCAGACCTCTCTTTGGCTGTTTGGTGCCAGTGGGTAGAGTCAGCGTTTATGTCAGAAGTATCCCTGGTAAGACAAATGTCTCTGTCTCAGCTCACGCTGCCCCAGTGGGGGTTTGGTTCTCACTGTGTGCTGGGCCACGGGAAGGGGCGAGATAGAGTTTGGGGACAGTTCTGGTCCCCTAAGTGAAGTGGTCGACGGAGAGGGTCTTCTTTGCTGTAGCCACTGTGAGCAGTTCTCCCTAAAGATGAAAGTGAACTTTGCTATTGTAACAAAATTAGGCCGGTCGCATGTGGACTTGAAGAATTAGGCAGAAAGTGTCAGAGAAGAGTAGCTCCCACCCAACCCCGTTGCTCAAGTTGGGACCTTTCTTGCCAAGAGTTACTGCGTCCAGAAATCCTCAGGGTTGGTGTTGGTCTGTGACTTGCACTGATGAAAAACTGGGACCACAGCGTTGGCTGCCTTCTTCTGCCCTCTCCTGTCTCCAGTGTGACCCGGCCCCAGCATCGCAGCACCCAGAGCTGATGTGACAGGATCCCCTGAGCTGTCCGGGAGGGACCCTTCCCCACACTCAGGGGCCGAGGACCACTCTCCTCCCTGGTGGGACAGTTTTCGAAACTCACAGGCGACAGAGCCAATGTGACAGCTTCCTACTCTGTCAAGTGGGAGCCCTTCCCACGTCCACAGGACTTGGCTGTCAGGCAGGATGCCTGTCTTTCCCAGGTCAGGTCCCTCTTCACTGTGACAGGACCCCACTCCTCACAGGGAGAGGCCCCTTCCCACACTCCCAGGACTCAGATAGTAGGACCCCCTACTTTCTAAGTGATGGGCCCACCCCACATTCACAAGACCCTGAGGTGATGAGACAGCACCCCAGACTACCCCACGTTGAACCCCCACACACTGTCTGGGACCCTGGCTGATGTTAGAAGACCAGGTGTCCTTTTGGGTGGGGCCTCTCCTCGTGCTCACAACACCCAGTGCTGACTTGAAACCACAGCTTCCTTCTCATGGAGGGGCTTCTTCCTGCAATTCCTGGACCCAGGGCTGAAGTGACAGGACTCACAGCTTTCTCTGCAAAGCCCGTGTTGCTCTACCCACAGCACACAGGCGATGGGACCGGACCCATCACACTCACAGGCAGGGATGGACCCCTGCAGTCATGGACCCAGAGCCTCTGTGCACCTCGTGATCACAGGGCCGGTGTAGTAGAGCCTTGCACTCTCGGAGGGGGGCTGTGTGGGTCCAGGCTCCCAGGACCCACAGCTGAAGTGACAGGACCCTGTGCTCTGTCAAGTCAGACCCCTCCCCACAGTCACCAGGCTGAGGTTTACATTTCACAGAGAGGGACCTTTCTCAACCCTCACAGGACACAGGTGTGCAGTAACAGGACATTCCTGTCTCTCATGTGGTCTTCTCCGCACTCAAGTGGCCCAGGCCTGAGGTCATAGGACCCTTGGACCCACAGGTCTCAGGTGGGGACCCTCCCCTTGCCTGTAAGACCCAGAGGTGACCTGACATGACCTCTTATGCTCTACGGTGAGGACCCAGAGCTCATCTTACGAGGCTTGATCCTCTCTTAGGTAATATTACTCCTCTCAGCAGTCAGAAGACCCATGGCTGACTTGGCAAAACCCCTGGTCTCTGGAGGTGAGGCCCTTTTTCACACTGTGCTGCACACCGCCATCTAGTGTACATCTTTGGAATAGCATCTGAGTTGAGGCCAGCGGGAAATGCTCTTTTTGTCGCCACCTTGTCGACATCGTGGGAATAGCACCTTTTTTTCCGTAGCATCTGCTCCTATCCTTTTGCAAGGTCACTTTGAAGCCCCATGGCACCTCACACCATCACGGCCTCAGTACATTTTGTGTGTGCACGTTTCCATTCTATCCCTGACGCTCTTCTGCATGTGGGGTTCCTGACTCTTTCTTGTGAGTGAGGTTCCCATGCCTATGCACTTCTCAAATTTCGCTGTTTTCATTTGGTAATCTGTGTCATACCTGTTGGATTATCAGACCAGCCCAAAGATTCTTGAGGTTGGAGGAAGGATTGTTCATCTGCCATGTAAGCAAAGAATCAGATATTTAATAGGAGGTGGATTTGGGGAGTACATGTTTGTAACCATTAACTTAAGTAAGATTTAATAATTTAACTGAAGTAACTTATTCTCAAAACTGAATGACTATCTCAATGAAATATGGAGCAATGTACTATTTTAGGTTGTTTATATAGAACTTGTATATAGTTTCAGAGGCGGTAATGAAGAGAGTGAACAATTTTCATCTGGCACGTTGACTTTAAACTGGCTGTTAGGAAAAGGAAGACTGGGGAATTACTGAGGATTGTCATCTCATTTATTCCTGAGAGATGTAGTTGCCAGGGTTTAGGAAGAGAGCTTCAGCACAGCTACAGACAGTAATACTGCTAGCAAGAGCTTGTTGACCCTCTTACCTTACTCGTTGTGTCTTAAAGTTTTTGAAAGTTAAAAAACCTCATCACAAGTGGCGAATGTGTGTGTGGCCCTTTTCCCACTGAAGATGCGTGAGCATAAGCAACATCTTTGGCCCCTTTGGCTTTGTCACTTCAAGAAAGGTACAAGCGCAACTGCAAGGCAACAAAAGGTTTGTGGTGTGTATGTATGGAGACGTTGCTGTGAGTGATGGAATGTGTCAGAAGTGGTTGTGAACTTTCATGCTGGAGATTTCTTGTGTGCAGTTGGTGCACGAGTCAGTCAACCAGGTGCGGTGGAGAGCCATGGAGGGGAGATGTGTGTTGAGGACAGACCACGTTATGGCATGCAGGAGACAGGCTACATACGCAAAGGATTGAAATCGAGTATCAAGAATTATTTGCACCAGCACGGTGATGTTATTTGTGTTTCTGTTGGGTTCCAAGCAGTTAAGTGGGGTACTGGGGGGGCCCCTTTTGACTGCATTTCCAGAAGTGGTTCTCCACTGAAACCTAAGGAAAACATTCTTCTTTGAAGACAAATTTTGAGGGGGGATGAACTATTGATATGGTAGAATAATGTGGAATGGGAGAGTTGAGGGAAAGAAAGGAATTACCTCCAGCAGCCCCTCCAAAGGGTGGTCTTCATCCAAAGGAGGTTATCTTGCATAGGTGGTGGATTCCTGGGGGTGTTCAGCAGTGGGAGCTCCTTGCAGAAACCCAGCAGGTTACTTCCATCAGAGCAACTGAAATACACCTATGGGAAAGCGTTCAGAATTTGTCAGCAGAACACACAGAAGGTGCAAGGGCATTGAGTTCAGTCTTTCCAAATTTGTCTTTATGGAGAGAAATTTCCCAGGAAGACTGCAGAAGGCACCTGGAAGAGCTCTCTGCTCTGAAAGAGAATGATGTTGTGGGATTGGTGGAATGGTGAAGTTGCCTGAAAAGTTTCAGACGGCAGTGGAAAAAAGTGGTGACTATGTTGTTCAGTCGTTGTTTAGTCACGTTGCTGGGGGAAAATGAAAAGCATGCCTGTCATGACACCTGATGGTAAAAAGTGAACTAACCTTTCTGCCAAGTTCTGTGTTCCGAGTGTCGGTCTCTGCTGCCATCTCGTGGCCATTTTGGGGAATGACGCCTCAGTACAGGTCAGCAGTAGAAGTGGTTGATTACAGTTGAATATCAATGACTTTTGATGACAGGTTTTTTTAAAAAAAAATTTAAGTGTCTTTTTATAGATTTTATTTATTTTTTTACTTTTTTTAGAGAGAGAGAGGAGGGGAAGGAGAAAGAGAGGGAGAGACACATCAATGTATGAGAGAAACATTGATTTATTGCCTATCACATGCCCCCAACTGGGGACCTGGCCCACAACCCAGGCCTGTGTCCTGGCTGGGGACAGAACCAGTGACCTTCTGGTTTGCCAGCCAGTGCTCAATCCACTGAGCCACACCAGCCAGGGCTTGATGGCAGGGGATTTTACAAGTGCATTTGAAAATGTCTAAATGTCAGGGCTGTCCATCTACCTTGTCACTGGTTTCCAGATTAACAGCCAGGAGAGCAATTAGCGTGTTTTATGTGACATTTCTTGGATCTGACTGAGTAGTGTGATAAAGTCGGGTTTGTCCAATTTCCAGGTGTGCTTGAAAATTGTCATTGGCTTGGTTGCAGCTTTCATAAGCAACACAGAGGTACAATTTATGTGAAATTCTCCACCAAGAGTTAAAGGAAAGGAAAGGAAAACACAAGCATTCTCATGTTATGTATGTGCCCCTACAGAAATGTTTATAGGCTTGTTTCGTCAGCTTTGCCTACATTGACTTTACTATTTTAGGTTCATTGTACCAGTAAAAAGCAAAGGAACCGTTTTGTGAAGCCAATAGTAACAGTGTTTCCAACTGTCTGTCTCTGCTGCCATCTGGTGGTCAGTTTTGAGAATGACACCTCAGTTCAGGTCAGCAGGAAAAGTGGTTGATTCCAGTGGAATATAATGGCTTTTGATGGCAGTGGTATTTACAAAACCATTAGAAAATGTCTAAATATCAGCACTGTCCAATTACCTTGTGAGTGGTTTGTGGGTTAAGGGTAAAGGGAGCGATGAGTGCATTTTATGTGACGTTTCTTGGAACTGGCTTTGTAGCATAATAGTGTCAGCCTTTGACGAGTTGCAGGCGTGTTTGAAAATCTTTTGTAGTTTGATTTGTCTCTTTCAGCTTCCTTAAACAGTGATAAAAGTAAAGTTTATTCAGTATTCTCTACCATGGCGTGAAATATAAAATAAAATACATAAAGAAAACGAAAGTGTCACCGTTTTGTGCATGTGGCTTTAGGGACATGCCTTGGGCTCTTTTTCTTTCTTTTTTTTTGGTCTGGATGTCTTTTACTATTTTAGTTTCCTTATATGGGCACAAAAACTGGTACATTTCCAGTTTATGTTTCTAAGATGCATATTTCTGGGTGAAAATTTCTTTCTTAAGTTTTGGCATGTAGTGTTTTAAGTGTATTTCAGTTAAAGTTATGTTGTATCTCAAAGGGTGGTTCTCTTTGAAGATTATTTAGGTGTCTGTTTCATGAATACCAAACAACAGAATTTTCTGGTCACCCACTTCCAGTGAATTTTAGCTTCAGTGGTATGAGAGCAAAAATCACACTGTGTATGATTTCAATGCTGCAATGCTGGTTGAAGCCTGCTTTAACACCAGGTTGGCCAAAAAGTCATTTCGGTCCCTCGCCACCCCCACTTTCACTCTCCCCTGTGGACTCTGGTTCACGTATTTGTCTTTAACTTTATTTGAAACCCTTTGGTTACACTGTATCATGACAGATGTCCTATCAGCATGCATTAAAAAAAAGTGTTGGGTGTGTGGCCATTTTCATATTGAAGATGGATGAGTAGAAGTAATATTTTCAGTATATTACACTGTGGCATATCAAGAGGGTTAAATGCCAGTTCAATGGAATGCCAGATTTGTGCCATGTAGGAGAAGGTGGTATGATGGCTTGAACATGTCAGAAGTGGTTTGCAAAGTTTCTCGTTGGAGATTTCTTGTGTGAAGGTTCCCCACACATCAGATGGACCAGTCACAGCCGATACCCACCCAGTCCAGACATTTATGAAGGAGAGACCACATTATGCCATGCGGGAGACAGGCGACATACTCAAAAACCCCTAAGCAAGTTTCAAAAATTGTTTCCACCAGTATGGTTACATTAATTGTTTGGATGTTTGGGTTCACAGAATTTAAGGGGGGAGGAGGAAGGATCCCTGCCTGACCACATTGCCACATCAAATTGTCTGCTCATATGTGAGAAAAATGTTGTTTCCAAGTCATTGTCGACAGGGGGATGAGTCGTTGATATCTGACACTAATGTGGAATGGGAGAGATGGTGGGAACATGAAGAGAGTGCCCTTCATCAGGGCCAGCAACCACTTCGAAGTGTGGTCTGCACCCAAAGAAGGTGATGCTGTGGACATGATGGGGTCACTAGGGAGTCCTGTACTAGAAGCTCCTCACCTGAAAACAGGCAGTTACTTCCAAAGTGCTGCTCCCCATTGGACCAGTGGAACTCACTGCCCCAGGGAAAGAGTCCTGAATTTGTCAGCAGAAGATGTGTATGGAAAAGGCGAGAGACCACGTTTCTTTTTGGTGACCAGGGGAAGATGGTTCCAGCCTGGCGGGGCAGTCCTGATACATCCACAGTACATATAAGACGTTGTATCCTCAGACTGCCAGGTATTTCAGCAGCCTTTCCTAAATTCTCTTAGTGGATTTCCGGTCCGTGGAAGACTGCAAGAGGCACCTGGAAGAGTTCTGTGCTCCGAAAGATAACAATGTTGTGGGCAGATGCAATGGTGAAGTGGGCTGAATGATAGCAGAGGACAATGGAAGTAAATGATGAAACCGCGGACCACTCACATTGTTGAGGACAATGAAAAAATGTGCCTGTTGTTACATCTTACCAGAAAACGTGAAGGAATCTTGCAGCCAAGCCCATAGTACAGTGTGTGTTCCAAGGTCAGTCTTTGCTGCCATCTCGTGGCCGTTTTGGGGAATGACATGTTAGTTTAGGTCAGCAGGAAAAGTGGTTGATTCCAGAGAAATATTAATGACTTTTTGGTGGTAGTGGTATTTACAAGTGCATTGGAAAACATCTAAATGTCAGGACTATGCAGTTACCTTGTGACTAATCTACAGGGTAATGGCCAAGGGAGGAATAAGTGTTTTTTTTTCTTTTTAAAAAATTTTTATTTATTTATTTTTAGAGGGGAAGGGAAGGAGAGAAGGAGAGAAATATCAATGTATGGCTGCCTCTCATGAGTCCTCTGCTGGGAACTGGCCTGCAACCCAGGCATGTGCCCTGACTGGGAATTGAACCGTGATTGTGTGGTTCGCAGGCTCGTGCTCAGTCCACTGAGCTACATCAGCCAGGGCGGCATAAGTGTTTTATGGGACGTTTCTTGGAAGTGGCTTTGTAGCATAACACAGGCAGGTGTTTACAAGTGCCAAGCGTGCTGGAAAGTTGCTTGTAATTTGCTTTGTCTGTTGTAGCTTCCTACAACAAGGTGGAAGTAAAATTTATATATGATGCTACTACAATAGTTTTAAAAAAGCAAAGTAAAATACCAGTGCCATTGTTGTATGTACGTACCCTTTGAGAGATATCTGTGGGCTCGTTTCTTCCCTTTCCCTGGACTTCATCTACTACTTCAGGTTCCTGGTACTGGTGCAAAACATGTGCACTTCCAGCTTCTGTTTCTAAGCTGTGCATTCAAGGGTGAAGATTTCTTTCTCAAGTTTTGTTACGGAACATCTGTACCATCACTCAGGTCCAGTTATTTTGTAATTCCAATAGCAGTTTATTTCAACGATTCTGTAGAAATGTATTTCAGAAGTCCCAAACAATGGAGCTTTCTAGTCATCCATTCTCAGTGAGTGCTGCTTCAGTGCTATGAGGGCGAACACATTTTGTATAGGATTTTGAGGCTGCAATGCTGGTTGAACCTTGCTTTAAAAGGGGCTGGTAAAAATGTCAGTTCAGCCCCCCACCCTCTCCCACCACCATACCCCACCCATCACCTGGCTCTGGTCTCACATACTTGCCTTTACATCATTCTAAACCATTTTGTTAGAATCCATTGTGACAGCTGTCATACCAGCTTGCATTAAAGAAATCTCATCACAACCGGAGAATGTGTGTGTGGTCATTTTCACTTTGAAGATGGAAGAACATAAGCAACAATTGCAAGTGTAAGGCAAAGAAAGATTTTTTTTGTTGTGTATGGAGACATTGCTGTGAGTGATGGAACGTGTTACAAGTGTATTTTCAAGTTTCATTCTGGAGATTTCTGGGGTAGAGTTGCCCCACGGGTCCGACAGACCAGTTGCAGTGGAGAGCCATGCAGGGCAGATGTTTACTGAAGACAGACCATGGTGTGGCTCCCTGGAGACAGGCAACATACTCAAAGTATCCTAATCAAGCTTTGAAAATAATTAGCACCAGCACAGTTAGGTTAGTCACCCTGATGTCTATGTTCCACAGAAATTAGGTGAGTACAAGGAGGGGACCCATCTTGAACGCATACCCACCTGTGGTTCTCTACTGAAATGTAAGGAAAACATTTTGTTTCCAGAATAAATTGTGAGGGATGATGAATGGTTTATGTGTCAGAATAATGTGGAGTGGGAGACACTGAGGGTCAGCAAAGGAACCAACACCAGGCTCCTCCAAAGGGTGGTCTTCATCTGAGAGAGGTGATGTTGCCCTTGTGGTGGTTTCTGGAGGGGGTCCTGCAGAAGGAGTTCTTTGTAGAAAGCTGGCAGGTGACTTGCAACAAGCACTGCCCCCTGTCAGACCAACTGAAAGCACCGCCTGAGAGAAAGAGTCTGGAATCTGCCAGCAGAAGCTTCATGATAAGGAGAGAATGCATGTTTCCCTTTGGTGACCAGTGAAAAAAGGTTCCAGCCTGGCTGGGCAGTCCTGATTCATCCACAGTGCTCACCAGACCTTGCACCTTCGCATGGCCAATTACTTTGGTCTGTCTGAATTTCTCTTATTGGAGAGAAATTTCTATTCCCTGGAAGATTGCAGACGCCACCTGGAAGAGCTCTCTGCTCCAAAAGATAAGAAAGTCGTGGGGCCATGGAATGGTGAAATTACCTGAAAGGTGGCAGAAGGCGGTGGAACAAAACGGTGATGACCTTATGCAGTCACCGTGTTTGAGGGAAAATGAAAAGTGTGCCTGTCATTGCATCTCACAGTAAAAAGTGAAGGAACCTTTCAGCCATGCCATTTGTGGGACGGGCATTCCAAGTGTTGGTCTCTGCTGTCATCTTGAGGCTATTTTTGGGAATGACACCTTAGTGCAGGTCAGCAGAAAAAGTGTTTAATTGTAGTGGAATATCAATGGCTTTTGACGGTAGTGGTATTTACAAGTGCATTCCAAAGCTTCTAAATGTCAGCACAGTACAGTTACCTCATGAGTGGTGTGCAGGTTAATTTTCTTTGTCTGTTCCAGCTTTCTTAAATAAGAGGAGAATAAAATTTACTGAAAATCCTCCATCCAGAAATAGAATACAATACAATGAAATGGAATAAAATAAAACAGAATAAAATAAAATAACATCACCATCATTTCATGTGTGTGCCTTTCTGGACACGTCTAGACACATGTTCCCTCTAGTGTGTCTTGGCTCCATTTACTGTTTTCAGTTCCTAAAATGGGTGCAACTCTTGTACAATTGGAGGTTTTGTGACTAACCCGTGTGTTCAGAGGTGCAGATTTTGTTCTTAAGTTTTGCTGTGTAGTATCTTTAGCATCATTCAGTTCAAAGTATTTTGTAACTCACATGGTGGTTCATTTTGGAAGGTCTGTAGGAGTGTATTTCACAAGTACCAAGCAGAACTTTCGATTCACCTATTTTCAGTGAATTCTATCTGAAGTTTTGTGACAGCAAAAACATACTGTAAATGCTTTTAATGGTGTGGTTTTGGTTAAAGCTTCATTTATACCTGGTTGGCCCAAAAGTCAGTTCAGCCTCCACCACTCTCACTGCCCCACCCCATCCTGTGACTCTAGTTCATGAACTTGTCTAACTTCATGTGAAAGTGTTGGGTTAGACTGTTGTGACAGATGTCATACCAACATGCACTTAAAGAAAAAACTCATCAAAACCAGTGTGATTTTTGTGCCCATTTTCATACTGAAGATGGATGAACACAAGGAACCCTTTTGGCACATTGTCATTTGAAGAAAGGTGAAAACACAACTGGAACGCCAAAATAAAGATTGGTAGTGTGTATGGAGAAGGCTCTGTAGGTGATGAAATGTGTCAGAAGTGGTTTGTGAAGTTTGATGCCCAAGATTTGTCACAGAAAGTTGCCCCTCGGGTCTGGCAGGCTGTTTGCAGTTCAGAGCCATCGAGTCCAGATGTTTACTGAGGACAGACCATGTTATGCCATGTGGGAGACAGGTTACATATTTAAAGTATCCAAATTGAGCATTCAAAATCTTTGGGTTCCACAGAAGTTAATCGGGATGGGGGAGGGGCGTGTAACTTTCTTGACCTCATTTGTACTTGCGGTTCTCTATGGAAACTTAAGGAAATCGTTCTGCTTGCAAGCAAATTGTGAGAGGGGTATGGATCGTAGAAATTTGAGAATAATGTGGAACAGGAGAGATTGTAGGCAAGTGAAGGAACCACCACCAGCATCCCCCCACACAGGGCAGTCTTCAACCAAAGGAGGTGATGTTGCCTCTGTGGTGATACCACAGGGCGTCCTGTAGGGGGAGCTCCTTGGGGAAATCCGCAACACGTGCTGCCCCATCAGACCAACCGCAAGCACTGCCTGTGGGAAAGAGACTAAGACGTGGACGGGAAAGGTTCAGGATGAGGTGGGAGCCCGCATTTCTCTTTGGTGACCAGGGAAAAGGGGTTTCAGCCCGGCCGCGCAGTCGTGATTCATGCGTAGTACTCACCAGACTTTGCACCTTCACATGCCCGTTTAATTCGGTATTTCGAATTTCTCTTAGTGGAGAGACATTTCTATTTCCTGGAAGACTGTTGAAGGCACCTGGAAGGGCTCTGTTCTCCTAAAGGTAACCGTGCTGTGGGACGATGGAATGGGAAGTTGCCCGAAAGGTGGCAGAGGGCAGTGGAACTGAGTGGCTATGACGTTGTGCAGTCACATGTTGGGAGGGGAAATGAAAAGTGTGCCAGTCATTGCATCTTACAGTAATAAGTGAAGGACCTTTCATCCAAGTGGTTAGTGGGATATGCATCGCCTCTGTCGGTCTCTGCTGCCACCTCGTGGCCATTTTGGGGATGACACCGTAGTGCCGGTCAGCAGGAAAAGTGGTTGATTCCAGGGGGAATATCATTGACTTTTCATAGCAGTGCAGTTTAGAAGCGCAGTTGAAGACGTCCAAATGTCAGGACTGTGCAGTTACTTTGTGACTGGTCTCCAGATATCGGCCAAGGGAGCTATAAGCGAGTTTTATGTGATCTTGTTTGGAACTAGCTTTGTAGTGCAATAGAGGCAGGTTTTTACAAGTGGCAAGTTTGCTTGAAAGTCGTTTGTAATTTGCTTTTTCTCTTGTAGCTTCCTTAAGTAATATGGAGGTGAACTTTGTTAGAAATTCTACATCAAGAGGTAAAAAAAGTAAAGTAAAATACAAGCGCTCTCATTTCATGTCCGTGCCCCTCAGGACATGTCTATGGGCTTTTTTCCTCCAGTTTGCCTGGACCTCACTTATTATTTTAAGTTCCTCGTATGCATGCAAAACTTGTGCATTTTCCATCTTGTGTTCCTAAGCTGTGCATTCAGGGGTGAAGATTTCTTTCTCAAGGTTTGGTATGGAACATCTTTACTGTCAGTCATGTTTACTTATTTTGTTATTTTTATTGATTTTTATTTATTTTTAAAGGTTTTTATTGATTATGCTAATACAGTTTTCTCAATTCCCCCCTTGATCACCCCTCTGCCCTGCACCCCAGCCCTCCAGCTTCCCCCTCTTAGTTCATGTCTGTGGGTTGTACATGTAAGTTCTTTGAGTTCCCTGTTTCCTATCCCATTTTCATCTCTCTCCATCTATTTTATGCCTAGGAGTTAAGCTTTTTCTTCCCTCTACCTTTCCCCCCTATTCCTCCCTCCCCCCTTCACTGAAATCCCTCTCTTCAATGGAGAAATGTGATGTCCATTTCTCTGATTCTGTTCCTGTTCTATTGTTGGCTTAGTTTTTGTTTTCTTTTTGGTTTTGTTTTTTTCTTTTCTTTTTGGTTCATTTGTGAGTAGTTGTAAGTTTGTCGTCATTTTACAGTTCATAATGTTTGATCTTCTTCAATTTCTTAGATAAGTCTCTTTAACATTTTATATAATGAGAGCTTAGTGATGATGAACTTTTTTAACTTGACCTTATTTGGGAAGTACTTTACCTGCCCTTCCATTCTGAATGATAGCTTTGCTGGATAGAGTCACCTTGGATGTGGGTCCTTTCCTTTCATGACTTGGAATACATCTTTCTGGCCTTTTCTTGTCTGCAAGTTTTCTTTTGAGAAATCAGCTGACAGCCTTATGGGAAATTTTTTGTAGGTAACTCTCACCTTTCCTCTTGCTGCTTTTAAGGTTCTCTCTTTATCTTTAATCTTGGGTAACTTAAGGATGATGTGCCTTGGTGGGTTCTTCTTTGGGAGTCTCTGGGCTTCCTGGAAGTCTATTTGCTTCACCAGATTGGGGAAGTTGTCCTTCATTATTTGTTGAAATAAGTTTTCAATTTCTAGCTCTTGTTCTTATCTTTCTGGCACCCGTATAATTGGGATATTGGAACATTTGAAGTTGTCACAGAGCTTCCTAAGCTTCTCCTCATTTTTTTGAATTCTTCTTTCTTCATTGTGTTGTGGTTGGATGTTTATTTCTTCCTTTTGTTCCAAATAATTGAGCTGAGTCCTGATTTCCTTTCTCTCACTGTTGGTTCCCTGAATGTCTTGCTTTATTTCACTTTGGTTAGTCTTCATTTGTTCTTTCATTTTGCAACCAAGCTCAGTCAGTTCTGTGAGCATTTTGATTACCAAGGCTTTGAACTCTCCAACAGATGAGCTGGCTGTCTCGCCACTTAGCTCCTTTTCTGGAGTTTTGCTCTGTTCTTTCATTTGGGCCATATTTCTTTGTTTTGGCACACCGGTCAGGTTGGTCTGGTTGACTGTTTCCTTAATTCTTTGGTTGTCAGCGTGCCATGCAGTTTGATTTTCTGGCAGTTATGGCTGTTTATTGATTGTAGATTGGTTGTTATCCTCCTTTTGGTTGTGTGAGGAAGTGGAGATTTTCTAGCTGTGCCTCCATCTTGGCCAGAATCTCAAAGAATCTGATTTTTTTAAAAAACTTGCTCCATAGTACAATATGGTCAATGAAAACAAATGAAAACAAACCAGTTCCAAGCTTGGTTGTCTTCTGCCTTCTCTTGTTCATGTTGGAAATAACACTTTAGTGCCGGTCACCAAGAAAAGTGGTTGGTTCTGGTGGAATGTCAATGACTGTTGAATGCAATGGTATTTAGAAGTGTATTTAAAAATGTCTAAGTGTAAGGACTGCCCAGTTGCCTTGTAACTGGTTTCCAGATTAGGGCAAAGGAGGCAATAAATGTGTTTTATATGCCATTTGTTGGAACTAGCTTTATAGTGTAATAGAGTTAGGTTTTTAGAAGATCCACGTGTGACAAGCACATTTGTAATGTTCTTTGTTTGTTGCAGCTTCCTTAAACAATGAAGAAAGTAAAATCTATTTAAAATGAATTTTAATCCAAGGGGTTAAAAAAAACTATCATTTTATATATAAAAATCAAAGGAAGTGTTTGGCCAAGCCACTAATACATGTTCCAAGTGCTGCCATCTTGTGGGAATTTTGGGGAATAACATCTTAGTACAGGTCAGCACGAAAAGTGGTTGATTATAGTGGAATATCAGTGAGTTTTGATTTTTTAAAAAGATTGTTTCATGGTGCAAATCTCAGGTCCCAATGTCAGTGACCAGTTCCCTGGAACAACTTTTTATGAGCACACTATCTGGACCAGACACTGGATTTGGGAATTCACCATTGGTTCTTTGATTATATCTTTAAATTATTCTTTGTATATATAAAAGATACTTCCTTCCCTTCTCTAAGCTGTTAACTTTCCTGTTGTTGAAGTGTCTTTTTGAAAAAAGATTTTATTTATTTTTAGAGAGAGGGGATGGGAGGGAAGGACGGAAGGAGAGAGAGAGAGAGAGAGAAACATCTATTAGTTGCGTCTCACATGCCCCCAACTGGGCACCGAACCTTTATGTGCCTGGACCAGTCAATTTTTTTATTTTATTTATTTATGTTTAGAGGGAAAGGGAAGGAGAGAGGGAGAGAAACATCAATGTATGGTTGCCTCTCATGTGTCCCCTGCTGGGAACTGGCCTGCAACCCAGGAATGTGCCCCGGCTGGGAATCGAACCACGATTCCTCTGGTTTACAGGCCCATGCTCAATCCACTGAGCTACACCAGCCAGAGCCAAACCGGTAATTGAGCTGGTGACCTTTAAGTCTGCTGCTCGGCACCCAAGCCACTGAGCTCCCCCAGTTGGTATTGTTCAGGTGTCTTTTATTGGGGAGCATGTTATGAATTGGTTCATACTGACCTTGCACAGTCT
Source organism: Sturnira hondurensis (assembly GCF_014824575.4). Lineage (NCBI taxonomy): Eukaryota > Metazoa > Chordata > Mammalia > Chiroptera > Phyllostomidae > Sturnira > Sturnira hondurensis. The sequence goes on from NW_028091436.1 coordinate 2,760,314, forward strand.
TGTTAAGTTCATTTCAAGGCATTTTACCAGTTTTGTTGCTGTTGGGTGTTTTTAAAAATTGTATCTCTAACTTACTCTTTTGTATGTAAAGGATATTTAATTATGCATGTAATTTCT